>NC_135727.1:105401626-107801626 GCF_964656455.1 Halichoerus grypus | reverse complement strand
TTAAATAGACAAAGAAGACTTCATTCAAAACTACTGCAAAGGAAGAGAGAGGTAGAACTCAACTTCACTGAAACAAAAGGTGGGAGGATTTTCAAATGCTGGTATAAATTAATGGAAGAGTACTGAAGGACACTGAGGGAGGGAAACTAGCTAATGTGATTAGGCCTTTGGTCCCTTATCAAAGTTAGGCCCCTGCCCTCCCACAGGGAGTAGAAGACAGGGGCCCTATCTTTTTTGATGATTACATTTCAAAGGGAAAGCTCCCAGATCCTTGAGAAAGACATTCCTGGGTTTTGCAAAATTTGCATCTCAAAGGGGCAGAGAAAGAATTTACAATTACAGGTTTCCTAAAGTAAATTCCCTAAGGAAAGGGAGGTTAGGAGCCTGAAGTTAGGAAGAAGACTCTAATCAAGTTAGGGGCAATGTTAAAGCAGCCTTGGTCAGTCTGCATTTCTAATAAGCTCTAAAGTGGAATCAGTGCTGCCGGTCTGCAAAGCATACTGAGTAGCTCTGGTAGGCACTACTGCATTGATAAACAGGAAATACTCAGTACTGACGACTTAGGTGAACTTATTATTACTATTTTTTAGCTTTTATTTTTTTTAAAGATTTTATTTATTTATTTGAGATAGAGAATGAGATAGAGAGCATGAGAGGGGGGAGGGTCAGAGGGAGAAGCAGACTCCCTGCTGAGCAGGGAGCCGGATGCGGGACTCGATCCAGGGACTCCAGGATCATGACCTGAGCCAAAGGCAGTCACTTAACCAACTGAGCCAGCCAGGCGCCCTATTTTTTAGCTTTTAGAGCATCTATAGAAGTGTGGGTTTGAAATGATCAGTACCATTGTCTTTGTAGCTGGCCTACTAAAAATGCCTGAGAGTCTCTTCCCATGACATGAAATTTGGAATAAGTCAGGTCCCAGGGTCTAGGACACATTTGACATTTACCTCATTTCAGTATAAGTAAAATAGTATAATGAAGTTCCAGTGTTATATTTTGTTTTAATAATTTTCTCTAAGCCCTTAGCAAATAGGTCCCAGCATCCATTTTTAACAGATTGAAAAAACTGTGGTCAGTTTTGGTCAGTGACAGCACAAAAGTACAATTCAATTCTACAAATAGTTATTACCTGATGAAGTCATTGCTTAAATAATCTCCTAAACCAGAGCGGATATGCCAAAACTGTAGAAAATTATTAGAGATAGAATAACAAAATACTGTGGGATTTTTTTTTAATGGAATACTCCAAAGGACATTATTATAAACTAATTTTCCTAATCGCATAAGAATGGAAGATTTTTTTAAAAAATGTGAGTCAAAGACTTTTAAGATATTTGAGTCACCTGTGTGGACACGGGCTTTTCCATTCAATGTGATATGGTAATTTTAAAGTTAGTATAATTCTTATTAGAATAATCAACATTCAAAGATGCAGTTCATTAACATATTTTCCATAGAAAATAGTGAGGTCTGAAATGCCCTCAAGAAACAAGCTTTCATTTGCTAAAAGTCAAAGTATGTAATGATAACCCAATCCAAAGGTCAAAAAACACAATTAAAACTAAAGAAAACAAATCAGTGAATTAATAGGATTAAGAAAACTGCCTTCTTTAAAAAAAAAAAAAAAGCTAAAAAGCCCCAAATTTGACTTTTTTTCAAGACTTGCTTTACATGAACGGAGTTTTTAATCCACTCAAAGCTTAATCCGAGTTTAAGGATTCAAACAAAAAATCCCTAACATTTTAATTTGTGCTTATGAGAGGTTCAATCAGACTAAGACATTTAATTTGGCAGCCTCTTTTTTTTTTTTTTTTTTAACAAAGAGCTGCCTCTTTAGTTTGCCTTGGTTAGTAAAATGGATGAGCTCCCGTGATTTTGGATGCAAAATGATAATCATCAAGTGAGTTGCATTTTCCATCAATTTTCATTTTAAATTATCGATTTTCTTTTCCATATAGCAAACATCACTTTCTGGGATGCATAATTTAAGTGGAAAATTTAATAAGAGAGAACATGTGGTGCACAACATTGCTAAGACCTTCACACATTTGCAGCACTTCCTGTCACTTCCCCCTAATCTCTCAGTATGCTACTTGTGCTTGCTTCCCAGACAGAATCATTTCCTCTAATAACCACTAACACCTACAAAGAGTTTTCTGTCTGCCATATAGTAACCTAGAACCCTTACAGTTATTCATCTTCATGATTACCCTGTTAAATGGGTACCATTTGGATCATCAACAGCCACATTTTATGAATAAGAAAACTGAGGCCATTTCTTTTCCTCCCTTCCCCTATGATCCTCTGTCTTGTTTCTCAAATTCCTCATATCAGTGAGATTATATGATACTTGTCTTTCTCTGATTGACTTATTTCACTTAGCATGATACCCTCTAGTTCCATCTACGTTGTTGCAAATGGCAAGATTTTGGGGGATTTTTTTGATGGCTGCATAATATTCCATTGTATATATATATACCACATCTTCTTTATTCATTCATCTGTTGATGGACATCTAGGCTCTTTCCACAGTTTGGCTATTGTGAACATTGCTGCTATAAACACTGGGGGGCATGTGCCCCTTCAGATCACTACATTTGTATCTTTGGGGTAAACACCCAGTAGTACAATTGCTGGGTCGTAGGGCAGCTCTATTTTCAACTTTTTGAGGAACCTCCTTACTGTTTTCCAGAGTGGCTGCACCAGCCTGCAGTCCCACCAACAGTGTAGGAGGGTTCCCCTTTCTCCGCATCCCCGCCAACATCCGTCATTTCCTGACTTGTTAATTGTAGCCATTCTGACTGGTGTGAGGTGGTATCTCATTAAGGTTTTGATTTGGATTTCCCTGATGCCGAGTGATGTTGAGCAGCTTTTCATGTGTCTGTTGGCCATTTGGATGTCTTCTTTGGAAAAATGTCTGTTCATGTCTTCTGCCCATTTCTTGATTGGATTCTTTGTTCTTTGGGTGTTGAGTTTGATAAGTTCTTTATAGATTTTGGATACTAGCCCTTTATCTGATATGTCATTTGCAAATATCTTCTCCCATTCTGTCGGTTGTCTTTTGGTTTTGTTGACTGTTTCCTTTGCTGTGCAAAAGCTTTTTATCTTGATGAAGTCCCAATAGTTCATTTTTGCCCTTGCTTCCCTTGCCTTTGGTGATGTTTCTAGGAAGAAGTTGCTGCGGCTGAGGTTGAAGAGGTGGCTGCCTATGTTCTGCTCAAGGATTTTGATGGACTCCTGTCTCACATTTAGGTCTTTCATCCATTTTGAGTCTATTTTTGTGTGTGGTGTAAGGAAATGGTCCAGTTTCATTCTTTTGCATGTGGCTGTCCACTTCTCCCAACACCATTTGTTGAAGAGACTGTCTTTTTTCCATTGGACATTCTTTCCTGCTTTGTCGAAGATTAGTTGACCATGGAGTTGAGGGTCCATTTCTGGGCTTGTTATGGAACCTGGACTGGATCGCCTGATGGAAGAATCAAGTGGCCGTCAGAGATCTTGGAGGATAGGAGGTTTATTTAACACCAGTGGGCTCAGAGGAGAGTGATCTCCAAAGGTCTGAGCCCCGAGCACAAACAAAGGGGGTAATTTATACACTTCTACTTCCACATACCTGGCACTTTCGGTGCATGCGAGAAGCGGGGCAGGGAGAAGAACCCGGAAGAGCCCTGGGGCAAGGACTGGGACTCTCGCCGCTTGGTCGGCCATCTTAGGACACAGATTTCCCTTATCATTACCCCCTTTGATGCCCCTTTAAACACGTAGTTTAGAGGGCATAATTTTCATCTTCTAAGGGGCGATAGTGAGTAAGTAGCAACTGGAGTCTGATTTTAGCAATTTGAGTAGTGATAAGCCTAGTAAAGGCATTAATAATACAAGGACCAAATGCTACTATGAGGAGAAGCAATAAGAGGGGGCCGACGAGGGGGGCGAACCAAGGGAACCATTGTGAGAGGTTATCCCACCAAGTTGCCCGCTGGAGTGTTTCCCACCGATGATGTACTCGTTCCTGTACTTGGGTCAGAGTTTCTTGGATCACTCCCGACTCATTAGCATACAAACAACATTCCTCCTGTAAGAAGAGGCAGAGCCCCCCTTGCGTGGCTGTGAGCAATTTGAGCCCACGCCTGTTTTGGAGGACCACTGAGGCCAGTGAATTGAGTTGGCACTGCAGGGCCAGGGCCAACTGAGTGAGGGTGGAAAAATCTGCCATGAGTTGTTGAGTTAACCCCTGGTACTGAACCTGAGACATCCCAATGCCAGTGGCGCCGAGGGCAACACCTGATGAGGCCAGCAGGCTCATGATAAGAGGGATGGCTGTGGGGGACCATCGAGGGCAGCTAGGAGGTCTCCATATGGGTTGGGCATTGCTCCTGGGGAGGACTGAAAGGTAGGGTAAGAGACTGACAATGCTCCTGGGGAGGACTGAAAGATAGAGTAAGAGACTGACAAGCATGCATGATTGATCGCGCAGGGTGATACAAATGATACCTTGATCACAAGCCAGAAAAGTGTTGTTAGGCACACAGACCCAACTGTGGCCCGTGATGGGGGAGGAAGAGTTGCCATACAGTGGTACCAGAGCCAGAAAGGGATAATCTGAGGTCCCCGGTGCCGAGGTGGGAGGTGACAGGGTGGATTGGTTGAGGATGACACCTATGTATTGGATGGGACTGGGCTTCATACAGATCCAGCAGTCAGGTGCTTGGGGTGGATTTGAGTGGTTAAGCGCTTGGTGGGAGGCGTTAATCATACCTAACAGTTGCGCTATAGATGGTTACTGCATGTGGATGGGGGACCCAGGGATGCACCAGGGCCAGTTATTTTCTATCTGACTCTGGGGGTTGAATGTAAGGCTTGGAGTGAACATGGACTTAATCATAAATTTGGTCATGGGGTCGATCCCCATAGGGTGATATTGGCCCAACAGGAGAATGATTCCTGAAGCCCATGATGTGGCATTGGGTTCTAAGACTGAGAGGGTAAGTGGTATACAATGATTGTTAGGGCAAGAGGATGGGGTGGCGTTGCATGACAAGGAAATCCAGATGTCACTGCGCTGTTTGAGGCGCCACCTGGTGGACCATCATTCCATTCCCGGCCAAGTTGCCACCCATGACTCACATCCCCAGGCTTGCGAGCAGAACTAAAGACAGGTGTTTGGCTGTTGAGGCGTAGAGCCCCCACAGATGTAGATATCTACCAGCCGGTAACCTGAGTGAGGGCCATGGTAGGAACACCATCTATGAGGTTCCCAGGAGGTACCAAGAAGCAGGCATCCATCAGAATGGAGGTCAACCTTTGGTATGTGCCCATCCCAGGTGGAAGAAGTCAGTGGGGGTACTGATGTGGGATTGAGGGGGATAAGCTGGGAAGTCCATTTGCCAGTAACGGTGATATGAGAGTTTGCCCCTCTTGCTGGGCCGGGCAAGCTAGAGGCAGTGAGGAGGAACCACACACCAGGTAGCAGAAGATCAGGACTGACTGGGGCCAGGAAAACCGTGGTGAAATGCGCTCAGGAGTAGACAGCAGAGGGCCAGTAAAAGTGGGATCTATGACCTTAGGTAGAGGGAGCCATCGTGGCTAACCCGACAGCAGATGAAACCCGTGGACAAGTAAGTGCAGTAATACACCCTAGGGACACCCAATAAGCAATGACAATAGTGAGCCTCTGGGGGGAAAGTCCAGGCAGGAGGGGTAACAGTATAGAGTCCGACTCCCAAGATGAGGGAAATCATGCCAGTGAGAGCCAGGGACCACAGTGAGCAGGTGTCCATCAGTCGGTGGGGTCTCGTTGAAGGTGAAGCCGGAGTGGGTTCGTGAAGTCTGGCTGGACTCTCCACTGGCACGTCTCCTCGTCCGAATGATGAGCTTTCTTCACTCCTGAGTGGTGGACCCACGGGGTGACACCTGAGACCTTGAGGGCAGTAGGGGTGGTTAGAACAACAGTGTGGGGCCCTGTCCACTGCGGTTTGAGGGGGTCTTTCTTCCAGTCTTTGACCCAAACTGAGTCCCCTGTCTGGAAGGAGTGTACCTGAGACGCTAAGGAGATTGGGGCCCTCTCAATGGTGTATTTTTGTAATTTATTTAGGGTGCTGCTCCTTTATCCCTTATCTCCAACCTGATGTAAGTTTCCTGGAAGGCTTCCCAAGCACGGGGGAGGCCGTCCATATATTAATTCGAATGGGGAGAAACCTAATGTCCTGGGCGTGCAGTGAGCACACAGGAGAGCTAGGGGTAGCAGATCTGGCCATGGGAGGTTAGTCTCCTGACAGAACTTTGCAAAGGTTCCCTTGAGGGTGTGATTCATTTGCTCTACTTTCCCTGAACTTTGGGGCCGGTAAGTGGTGTGGAGTCTCCAGGTGATGTTGAGAGATTTGGTCAAGACCTGTACAATGTCTGCCACAAATGCGGGTCCATTGTCACTATGGATTGTTAATGGCAGGCCGAACTGGGGCACGATCTCCTGCAAGAGGACTTTAGCTACTTCCCGGCTTTGCTCCGTCCTGGTCGGGAAGGCTTCGACCCACCCAGAGTATGTGCATACTATTACTAGGAGATATATGAACCCCCTGCTCGGCTGCACATCTGTGAAGTCTACCTCTACATCTTCGAAGGGGGTTGCTCCCATCCTCTGGACACCTGGCGGGGACCGTGGTGCAGACCGAGCATTATTTTTAGCATATGTTATGCACCATTCACTCGTTGCTTGGCATAGTGCAGGCAGCTGACTGATGTAGTAGTGCTTCTTGAGAAGGGTCTCTAATGCAGTTTTTCCCAGAGGAGTGAGACAGTGGTGTTCCTTGACTAGATGCCCTCCAGTTGCTGTTGGAAAGAAGATGCACCCATCTGGCATCATCATCCCTTTTCAGTCAGGGTGGCCCCCTCAGCCATGGCCCATTCCTTTTTCTTCCATAGGTGTCAGGGCCATGGTGAGGGAAGGGGCTCTGTCCATGTCCTCACTGGCTGCGGTCTTGGCTGCCTCATCTGCCGGATGATTTCCCCACACTGTGAGGTCGTCTCCTTTCTGGTGTCCCTTACAGTGCAGGATTGCTACTTCCCTTGGAAGCCAGATGGCTTCGAGGAGTCTCAGTATCTCCTCTTTGTTCTTGATAGCTTTTCCTGCTGCAGTTAGGAGGCCCCTTTCCTTGTAGATGGCTCCATGTATATGTACAGTAGCGAAGGCGTACCGAGAGTCAGTATAGATGTTGACTCGCTTGCCTTCACCGAGGGTGAGGGCTCGGCCTAAGGCATATAATTCAGCCCGTTGAGCTAACCATCCAGCTGGTAATGCTTTAGCTTCTAGGACTTCAGTGGTTGTGGTTACTGCATAACTCGCTTTCCAGGCACCCTCCTGTAGGTAACTGCTGCCATCGCTGAACAACGTGAGCTCTGGATTTTTTATGGCTTGATCCTGCAGATCTGGATGGCTCACGTAGACTTCATCAGTCACCTTGGAGAAGTCGTGGGCTGGTTCCCCCTCTTCCATGGGGAGAAAGGTTGCTGGATTTAATGTCCTTACTGTTCCGAGGGTGACCCATGGGTTTTCGCAGAGGAGCCCTTGGTATTGTGCTAGGCTAGAGTTGGAAAGGAAGTGGTGTCCCTGTGCGTTCATGAGGGACACAACTGCATGAGGGACCTTGACGTTAAGTTCTTGCCGCAGGGTAAGTTTGTCTGCCTCCTTGATGAGTAGGACTGTGGCTTTTTTTTTCAGGGTGGCGGTGAGGAGGCTGACTTTCTTTTTCAACTTTTTGTTGGCTTCCCGTTTGGCTGCAACCTCTCTGTTCATGTAGACCTTATTGGCAATCTCTATTAGCTGGGTGATGTTCATCCCGGTGAAACCCTCTAGTTTCTGAAATTTTTTTCTGATGTCTGGGGCAGCCTGAGCCACGAAGGAGGTGTTCACCATCTGTTGGCTTTTCTGTGCCTCGGGGTCAAATGGAGTGTATATCCTGTAGGCTTCACATAGTCTTTCGTAGTAGTCCCTGGGGGACTCCCCTGGTTGTTGAGTGACCGAGGATACCTTAGTCATGTTCATGGGTTTCTTAGCTCCTGCCCGGATTCCCCGGAGGAGGGCCTTCTGGTACCAGCGGATGTAGGCCTGTCCCTCGGTTGTGGTGAAGTCCCATGCAGGGCGCTCTTCGGGTGTGTCTGTTAGCCCAGGCAGCGGGGTCGATGACTCCCGCTGGTGCGTGCTCTTCCAGGTACTGCCGTGCACCTTTCATTATTCTCCTCCTTTCCTCTGTGTTAAACAGGGTGTGGAGTAACTGTTGGCAGTCTTCCCAGGTTGGCCAGTGAGTCTGGAAGAGGGATTCTATGAGGTCTATCATAGCCTGTGGTTTCTCAGAGTAGGATGGGGTGTTATGTTTCCAGCTGAGGAGGTCGGTGGTGGATAAGGGCTGATAATACATCATGGAATGGCTGGGCTGGACCGTCCCATCTTCATCGTGCCTCTCGGGTTCCCGCATCTCTCCTACCAGGATTTGGAGGTCACTAGCGCCCAGCCTGGGCCACGGCCTGGCTGCTGGTCCTGGAGAAAGTGGATCTTTTGGGCCTGGGGGCACCGGTGGATCCTCTGGGCCTGGGGGTGCCAGTGAAACCAATGGCTGCGGAGTGTCAGGAGCTGAAGGGCCAGGTGTAGATGGTCTTGGGGGTACATATGGTGGGGGCAGGGTCAGTTCGTCCTCGGGATCTCCGGCTAGGATTTTTGGAGACTGGGGCTTTTGTTGATTTTCTTTAGGTCGCTTGGATGAGGTGATTAAGACCCTGGCCTGTTCCTGCCTATTGCAAGCGAATCGCACCTAGTGGGGGAAGGGTCTGAGCAATTCCTAGCCAGGAGTCAATGTACGGAAACTGGTAAGAGGGTGTCCTGGTTCTCCTGTTACAACTTGCCATACTCGACGGATCGTTGGGACATCCAGTGTCCCTTCTGAAGGCCACCTGACATACTCGACGGATCGTTGGGACATCCAGTGTCCCTTCTGAAGGCCACCCGACATCAAAGGTATCCTGAATTCCAATTCAGATAGGGTTCTCAACTTGCCGGGGTTCATCCTGACTCCATAGTCTCCTGAAAACCACTTCTTGAAATTTTTGATCATGGTCTCTAGAACCGCAGGTTTACTCTGCCCTGACCCCATGGTGATGTCCCCGTGTGCAGTGGCGCAGAGACAGACAAAGGGTGGGGTGCCTCCTGAGGTGAGGAGACCAATCAGATGCCCATCTGACCGTGTCCCGAAGGAGCTTAGGTGAGACTTAGCCGTAGGGGTCTCAGTGTTGTGACTTACGATCGGAATTCCGATGCCGCCATAGACTGTATGCCATTCACCACAGAATCGCAGACGGGCCCACTCAGACTCCATAGGCTTCTGGGGACCTTAAGGGTGCCTGCCCGTGGAGTCACAGAATCAGTCCGCTTGAGCAAGCCAGGTTGGACTGCACATTCACTCACACATTCATTCCAGAAGTTATTACATTCCCTCCCTGGGAATCCCTACCTGTGAGACCTCTAAGAGGTCTCTGGGAGGTGATCAGGCTCCCCTTCCACCCCAGTGGGTGGGCTTATCTGGGTCCTCGGGCCCCAGGCCTTACCATAATCTGATGTTGGGATCAAGTCCTCACCTGCCAAGTCTCCTCGAGTCCAGCGTGAACAGCAGAGCAGGGCTGGCCTGAGGCTACCGGGGCGGGAGACTGCCGAAAATTAGGCAGGGCTCACCTTCTCCATTACGATCTCTTGTTCCATCATGGCCCCACCATTGCCCCCAAACCAGTGGCAACAATGGGCCAACGCAGTTGGGTTTCCCAGTAAGGGAACCAAATATTACAGAACCTGGACTGGATCACCCGACGGAAGAACCAAGTGGCACCCGGAGATCTTGGAGGATAGGAGGTTTATTTAGTGCCGGCGGGCTCAGACGAGAGTGATCTCCAAAGGTCTGAGCCCTGGGCACAAACAAAGGGGGTAATTTACACACTTGTACTTCTGCATACTTGGCACTTCCAGTGCATACACGAAGTGGGGCAGGGAGAAGAACCCGGATTGGTGCACACAGGAAGCAGAGCAGGGAGGAGAACCCAGAAGAGCCCTAGGGCAAGGACTGGGACTCTCTCGCCAGCTCAGTCGGCCATCGTAGGACACAGATTTCCCTTATCAGGCTCTCTATTCTGTTCCGTTGATCTATGTGTCTGTTTTTGTGCCAGTACCATACTGTCTTGATGATTACAGCTTTGTAATAGAGCTTGAAGTCCGGAATTGTGATGCCACCAGCTTTGCTTTTCTTTTTCAATATTCCTCTGGCTATTCGGGGTCTTTTCTGGTTCCATACAAATTTTAGGATTATTTGTTCCATTTCTTTGAAAATAGTTGATGGTATTTTGATAGGGATTGCATTAAATGTGTAGATTGCTCTAGATAGCATAGACATTTTCATAATATTTATTCTTCCAATCCATGAGCATGGAACATTTTTCCGTTTCTTTGTGTCTGCCTCAATTTCTTTCATGAGTATTCTATAGTTTTCTGAGTACAGATCCTTTGCCTCTTTGGTTAGATTTATTTCTAGGTATCTTAATGGTTTTGGGTGCAGTTGTAAATGGGATTGACTCCTTAATTTCTTTCTTCTGTCTTGTTGCTGTATAGAAATGCCACTGATTTCTGTGCATTGATTTTATATCCTGCCACTTGACTGAATTCCTGTATGAGTTCTAGCAGTTTTGGGGTGGAGTCTTTTGGGTTTTCCACATAAAGTATCATATCATCTGCAAAAAGTGAGTTTGACTTCTTCTTTGCCGATTCGGATGCCTTTTATTTCTTTTTGTTGTCTGATTGCTGTGGCTAGGACTTCTAGTACTGTGTTGAAGAGCAGTGGTGATACTGGACATCCCTGCCACATTCCTGACCTTAGGGGAAAGCTCTCAGTTTTTCCCCATTGAGTATGATATTCACTGTGGGTTTTTCATAGATGGCTTTTATGATATTGAGGTATGTGCCCTCTATCCCTACACTATGAAGAGTCTTAATCAAGAAAGGATGCTGTACTTTGTCAAAAGCTTTTTCTAATCTATTGAGAGGATCATATGTTCTTGTTCTTTCTTTTATTAATGTATTGCATCACATTGATTGATTTGTGGATGTTGAACCAACCTTGCAGCCCAGGAATAAATCCCACTTGGTCGTGGTGAATAATCCTTTTAATGTACTGTTGGACCCAATTGGCTAGTATTTTGGTGAGAATTTTTGCATCCATGTCATCAGGAATATTGGTCTGTAGTTCTCCTTTTTGATGGGGTCTTTGGTTTTGGGATCAAGGTAATGGTGGCCTCAAAAAATGAGTTCAGAAGTTTTCCTTCCATTTCTATTCTTTGAAACAGCTTCAGAAGAATAGGTATTAATTCTTCTTTAAATGTTTGGTAGAATTCCCCTGGGAAGCCATCTGGCCCTGGGCTCTTGTTTGTTGGGAGATTTTTGATGACTGCT
The DNA here is from genome assembly GCF_964656455.1 of Halichoerus grypus. Classification (NCBI taxonomy): domain Eukaryota; kingdom Metazoa; phylum Chordata; class Mammalia; order Carnivora; family Phocidae; genus Halichoerus; species Halichoerus grypus. Next base: position 107,790,150 of record NC_135727.1, on the reverse strand, counting down.
TCAATTTCCTTAGTGGTTATGGGTCTGTTCAGGTTTTCTATTTCTTCCTGGTTCAGTTTTGGTAGTTTATACATCTCTAGGAATGCATCCATTTCTTCCAGGCTATCTAATTTGCTGGCATAGAGTTGCTCATAATATGTTCTTATAATTGTTTGTATTTCTTTGGTGTTGGTTGTGATCTCTCCTCTTTCATTCATGATTTTATTTATTCGGGTCCTTTCTCTTTTCTTTTTGATAAGTCTCACCAGGGGTTTATCGATCTTATTTATTCTTTCAAAGAAGCAGCTCCTGGTTTCGTTGATCTGTTCTACTGTTCTTTTGGTTTCTATTTCATTGATTTCTGCCCTGATCTTTATTATTTCTCTTCTCCTTCTGGGTTTAGGTTTTATTTGCTGTTATTTCTCTAGCTCCTTTAGGTGTAGGGTTAGGTTGTGTATTTGAGACCTTTCTTGTTTCTTGAGAAAGGCTTGTATTGCTATATATACTTTCCTTTTAGGACCACCTTTGCTGCATCCCAAAGATTTTTGAACAGTTGCGTTTTCATTTTCATTTGTTTCCATGAATTTTTTTTAATTATGTTATGTTAATCACCATACATTACATTCCATGAATTTTTTAAATTCTTCTTGAATTTCCTGGTTGACCCATTCATTCTTTAGTAGAATGCTCTTTAGCCTCCATGTATTTGAGTTCTTTCCAACTTTCCTCTTGTGATTGAGTTCTAGTTTCAAAGCATTATGGTCTGAAAATGTGCGGGGAATGATCCCAATCTTTTGGTACAAGTTGAGACCTGATTTGTGACCCATGATGTGATCTATTCTGGAGAATGTGCACCAGAGAAGAATGTGTATTTTGTTGCTTTGGGATAAGCACCATTAATATTTCCGAAGTCAAGAGATAGACCCTTGCAAGGCATTCCAGAAACCTATGTGCCTCCCCACACACATGTATAAGTGTAAACAGTAGTGACTTTTTAGAATTGCATCCTTACTTTTCTTTATAGTTTTGTCACCCAAATAATGTATCACTAAACACTGTAGTTTGGGCTTGTCTGATTTTGTAAAAATCTTTTGAATGTCTTTTAACTTATATGTGTCCCTCTTATATTAGAGTTGTCCAAAGAAACACAACCAATAGGATATACATAGATGATCTAAGAGGAGATTTATTATAGGAATGGGCTCATGAAGTTATGGAGGCCAGGAAGTCCCCCAATCTACTGGGTGCAAACTGGAGAATCAGGAAACCCAGTGGTATAATTCGGTCAGAGTCTGAAGGCCTGAGGGACTCTAAAGATACAAGAACCAGGATCTCCAAAGTTCGAGGACAGGAAAAGCTGGATTTCCCAGCTCAAGAAGAGAGTAGATATGTGTTCTTCCTCTGCCTTTTTGTTCTATTTGGCCCCTCAGTGGATTAGATGACGCCCTTACACTCACCCACCATCCCCCTCACATTGGTGGGAGCAGATCTTCCTAATTCTGTCTACTGATTCAAATGCTAATCAATTCCAGAAACACCCTCACAAACATACCCAGAAATAATGTTTTACCACCTATCTGGGCATCCCATCACCCAGCTGACCCATGAAAGTAACCATTACACCCCTCTATCTTTTTTAAATAAAATCTTTAAAAAAAAATAAATAAAAATAAATAAATAAATAAATAAGCACTTTATTGAAGAAGCTGTATTATTTTTTCTGTAGCATTTTCCATGGTCTAGCTTTGGCTGCCTGTGTTTTTGTGATACAGGTGTAGAGAGAAAGGTAGCCAAGTCATTCTCCTGTGGATAACCCAGATCTGTTCCTCATTCGGATTGCTTCTGTTCACACTGCCCTGCTATCTTGAAATTCCATGCCTTGCCTGTGGTGCCAACATAAATTCTCAGCATAGGAACAGCTGTTCTGAATTATAGAAATTATTTTAAAAATTAGCCACTTCTGCCTGTCTTCTCAGAATATATATTAAACAGAGTGATCTGGGGTATTTTATATTAGTGGAAGAAAGGCAGTCCAAACTCCCTTTCTTTCCTGGGTTAACTTATTACATCGTCAGTACTTGCAAACTGTGTGGTAAATGATCAGTCACAGCATACTGCTATTTATCGAGCGCCCATGGCCACTGGCTGACATGGCATTGAATATAATGTTGTATTGTTGCTCCAAGTCTTTTTGCCTTCATGCTAAATGACTCAATCCATCAGAAGAAATTTATAATGGACATATAACTCACCTATTTAGACTTTGTGAGATTGATTTGTTATGAAGTTACTGGCTGTAATGTCTTTGAGAAAGTAGACCTTCATTTCAAATGAAGACAGCCTCATCTATGGATTTCAAAGCATGTTTATATACTGTAAGTCTGTATTAAGGAAATGGGATGAAGCTATTAGAAATGGGAAAATATGTGTGAAAGCATTTGGAACTGACTGTGTTATACAGAGGTATTAAATTAGGAGCTTTGGAGCATATCGCAGGTTAATATTGTTTGAAAGTTTATGTTGAATCCTGTAGAAACATTAGCACTCTTAATTAGATAATGTAACTTCAGCATTCCCAGGCTGTCTTCTCCCTACAATATCTAAACCTTCTTCCAAGCCTTTCATAAACCTTTCATAAACTTTCCAAGCCCTTTCATATGGTCCCTCTGTGCTCTATAATTATGGCTTTTTAAAAATTATGTATGTTGATGTTTCCTAGGCATCCAGGGCTTTTTGTCAGCTGACTTCACCCCTATGCCTTCCTACAATCCTCTACACACTTGGAAACCTGAAAAACCACATCCCATTCTTTTCTGGATTTCCTGGTCTACCACTGTTTTTTCCTAAGTCTGTCAAATGTGACTACAATCTCATCTGGTGAACAGATTCATACTAAATTGTTAATGAGAAGTGACTGACCAGTAGGCAAGGCCATTCTTCAACCACTCAGATTTAATTGTAATTTATCAGTGATCCTTCACAGGCAGTGCTGGTGCCTGGAGTTGGAAGTTAGAATTTTCTGGGTTATCAGCCTGATGGCTGATGGGGCTCTATCAGTCTGATGACTTATACATGAAACGTTTGGTAGCAGAAGGGATCTGAAAGCCTCTAGCACAAGGGCCGACTGAAATACATATAGGCTAAGACTTGTTAAGTCCCAGTGACATTTTTTAAGAGCTCTACTGTAAATAATCTAGTATTACCAGTTCAGTCTGGCCTGTGTTTATCAGAATAAAATAGAATCTGCTGGGAGACATTAGAAATACTGGTGTCTTAAGCAAAAGACCTGAATTTTGCTTCTTGGTTTCTTCCCTTTGGCTTTAACTTTGCAGATGGAATCACTGAAAGGGAGGATGGAGCATTTGAGGGGGTAGCTGCTCTGTGCAGTCGCTTTTGTTTATTTTCTAAGTGACCTAGCACAGTGTAGGTGGAGGCGATGCATGTTTCCTGACATTGGGCCAGTGATGTATGGCCTGACCTTCAAAATGAGGAACATCTTCTCTGTGGGTGAGAGTGTAGCCGTGGAAATGCTTTTATCCCATATTGCTCGGCAGTTTGAAACCAGTTCCAACAAAAAGTACCCACCCCCCTGAGTTTGCTGAAGCTTGTATATTGGTTTTAGTTTGAACATTTTGGCAAATTAAGGGTCGAGTGAAACCATAAAATTGATTTTATTTACAACAAAGCCTTGTGGTGTGTGTTAGCTCCTCTCGCATCTCTTTCCTTCAGTTTTTGAGGTTGTTTCCGTAGGTGGTTTCTCTAACGTTATAATGAATTTGCATTTGTTTCAGTTAAAGGATAATACTTCCCCTGGATGTCCTTTTAATTGATATTGGGCACAGTCTGCCTTCTTTTCAGTCTTTGTTTCACGTAGGCCCAGTGGGCGCCTCTCTTCCATTTCTCTCATTCAGTATCAAGAGACATTGACAGCTGCTTTGTGGTGAGCAGATCACGTGTCTATTATCTGATCTGAACTGCTAAGGCTTTGGTTTAAATTTTCTCCTCAAACATTGCAAAAAAAGGATGATGTAGCAACTTGTATTTTATAGTGTGATATGCAATATCTTTAAAAAATATTGGAATATATTTTCTTTCTGAAAGTACTGTTATCATACATGGAGCATTTTTAGGGACACAAAAGATTCCACTCGTTTCTGAATAAATAGGAATTGTGGGTAGAAGAATGGCCTAGAAGTCAGAGGACCTGGATTCTAGTCATAACTTAGGCAACAACTTGCATATTTTATGGCAAGATGCTTAACTTATTTGTGACCATAGTTCTTTATATGTAAAATGAGATTTTTTTTCTGGATTAGTGCTTCTCAACCCTGGTTGCACATTAAAATCATTGGAGGAACTTTTTGAAATATACCAGTAACTAGCCCCCATCCTAGGCTAATTAAAAAAGCAATATCTAAAGGTGAGACTAAGGCATTGGCAGATTTTAAAAGCTCCCCAATTTATTCTAATGTGCAGCCAGGGTTAAGAGCCAATGGATTTGGTCATTCCTAAAGTCCTTTAGAGCTCCAAGACTGTATGATTCTAATCTCTTAGCACATCTTTTGGTTGTTGTTTTCCTATCCTTAGAGTTAAAGTATTGATTGAATTGGACAAGCATTTTATTTTATTTTATTTTATTTTTTTTAATTTTTTTATTGTTATGTTAATCCCCCTACATTACATCATTAGTTTTAGATATAGTGTTCCATGATTCATTGTTTGTGCATAACACCCAGTGCTCCATGCAGAACGTGCCCTCCTCAATACCCATCACCAGGCTAACCCATCCTCCCAACCCCCTCCCCTCTAGAACCCTCAGTTTGTTTTTCAGAGTCCATCGTCTCTCATGGTTCTTCTCCCCCTCCGATTTCCCCCCCTTCATTCTTCCCCTCCTGCTACATTCTTCTTCTTCTTTTTTTCTTTCTTAACATATATTGCATTATTTGTTTCAGAGGTACAGATCTGAGATTCAACAGTCTTGCACAGTTCACAGCGCTTACCAGAACACATACCCTCCCCAGTGTCCATCACCCAGTCACCCCATCCCTCCCACCCCACCCCCCACTCCAGCAACCCTCAGTTTGTTTCCTGAGATTAAGAATTCCTCATATCAGTGAGGTCATATGATACATGTCTTTCTCTGTTTGACTTATTTCGCTCAGCATAATACCCTCCAGTTCCATCCACGTCGTTGCAAATGGCAAGATCTTATTCCTTTTGATGGCTGCATAATATTCCATTGTATATATATACCACATCTTCTTTATCCATTCATCTGTTGATGGACATCTTGGCTCTTTCCACAGTTTGGCTATTGTGGACATTGCTGCTATAAACATCGGGGTGCACGTAGCCTTTCGGGTCCCTACTTTTGTATCTTTGGGGTAAATACCCAGTAGTGCAATTGCTGGATCATATGGTAGCTCTATTTTCAACTTTTTGAGGAACCTCCATACTGTTTTCCAGAGTGGCTGCACCAGCTTGCATTCCCACCAACAGTGGAGGAGGGTTCCCCTTTCTCCGCATCCCCGCCAACATCTGTCATTTCCTGACTTGTTAATTTTAGCCATTCTGACTGGTGTGAGGTGGTATCTCATTGAGGTTTTGATTTGGATTTCCCTGATGCCGAGCGATATTGAACACTTTTTCATGTGTCTGTTGGCCATTTGGATGTCTTCTTTGGAAAAATGTCTGTTCATGTCTTCTGCCCATTTCTTGATTGGATTCTTTGTTCTTTGGGTGTTGAGTTTGATGAGTTCTTTATAGATTTTGGATACTAGCCCTTTATCTGATATGTCATTTGCAAATATCTTCTCCCATTCTGTCAGTTGTCTTTTGGTTTTGTTGACTGTTTCCTTGGCTTTGCAAAAGCTTTTGATCTTGATGAAGTCCCAATAGTTCATTTTTGCCCTTGCTTCCCTTGCCTTTGGCGATGTTTCTAGGAAGAAGTTGCTGCGGCTGAGGTCGAAGAGGTTGCTGCCTGTGTTCTCCTTTAGGATTTTGATGGACTCCTGTCTCACATTGAGGTCTTTCAACCATTTGGAGTCTATTTTTGTGTGTGGTGTAAGGAAATGGTCCAGTTTCATTCTTCTGCATGTGGCTGTCCAATTTTCCCAACACCATTTGTTGAAGAGACTGTCTTTTTTCCATTGGACATTCTTTCCTGCTTTGTCAAAGATTAGTTGACCATAGAGTTGAGGGTCCATTTCTGGGCTCTCTATTCTGTTCCATTGATCTATGTGTCTGTTTTTGTGCCAGTACCATACTGTCTTGATGATGACAGCTTTGTAGTAGAGCTGGAAGTCTGGAATTGTGATGCCGCCAGCTTTGCTTTTCTTTTTCAACATTCCTCTGGCTATGCGGGGTCTTTTCTGGTTCCATACAAATTTGAGGATTATTTGTTCCATTTCTTTGAAGAAAGTGGATGGTATTTTGATGGGGATTGCATTGAATGTGTAGATTGCTCTAGGTAGGATTGACATCTTCACAATATTTGTTCTTCCAATCCATGAGCATGGAACGTTTTTCCATTTCTTTGTGTCTTCCTCAATTTCTTTCATGAGTATTTTATAGTTTTCTGAGTACAGATCCTTTGCCTCTTTGGTTAGATTTATTCCTAGGTATCTTATGGTTTTGGGTGCAATTGTAAATGGGATCGACTCCTTAATTTCTCTTTCTTCTGACTTGTTGTTGGTGTATAGGAATGCCACTGACTTCTGTGCATTGATTTTATATCCTGCCACTTGACTGAATTCCTGTATGAGTTCTAGCAGTTTTGGGGTGGAGTCTTTGGGATTTTCCACATAAAGTATCATATCATCTGCAAAGAGTGAGAGTTTGACTTCTTCTTTGCCAATTTGGATGCCTTTGATTTCTTTTTGTTGTCTGATTGCTGTGGCTAGGACTTCCAATACTATGTTGAATAGCAGTGGTGATAGTGGACATCCCTGCCGCGTTCCTGACCTTAGGGGGAAAGCTCTCAGTTTTTCCCCATTGAGAATGATATTCGCTGTAGGTTTTTCATAGATGGCTTTTATGATATTGAGGTATGTACCCTCTATCCCTACACTCTGAAGAGCTTTGATCAAGAAAGGATGCTGTACTTTGTCAAATGCTTTTTCTGCATCTATTGAGAGGATCATGTGATTCTTGTTTTTTCTTTTGTTAATGTATTGTATCACGTTGATTGATTTGCGGATGTTGAACCAACCTTGCAGCCCAGGGATAAATCCCACTTGGTCGTGGTGAATAATCCTTTTAATGTACTGTTGGATCCTATTGGCTAGTATTTTGGTGAGAATTTTTGCATCCATGTTCATCAGGGATATTGGTCTGTAATTCTCCTTTTTGATGGGGTCTTTGTCTGGTTTTGGGATCAAGGTAATGCTGGCCTCATAAAATGAGTTTGGAAGTTTTCCTTCCATTTCTATTTTTTGGAACAGTTTCAGAAGGATAGGTATTAATTCTTCTTGAAATGTTTGGTAGAATTCCCCTGGGAAGCCATCTGGCCCTGGGCTTTTGTGTTTTGGGAGATTTTTGATGACTGCTTCTATTTCCTTAGTGGTTATAGGTCTGTTCAGGTGTTCTATTTCTTCCTGGTTCAGTTTTGGTAGTTGATACATTTCTAGGAATGCATCCATTACTTCCAGGTTATCTAATTTGTTGGCATAGAGTTGCTCATAATATGTTCTTATAATTGTTTGTATTTCTTTGGTGTTGGTTGTGATTTCTCCTCTTTCATTCATGATTTTGTTGATTTGGGTCATTTCTCTTTTCTTTTTGATAAGTCTGGCCAGGGGCTTATCAATCTTGTTAATTCTTTCAAAGAACCAGCTCCTAGTTTCGTTGATCTGTTCTACTGTTCTTTTGGTTTCTATTTCATTGATTTCTGCTCTGATCTTTATTATTTCTCTTCTCCTGCTGGGTTTAGGTTTTATTTGCTGTTCTTTCTCCAGCTCCTTTAGGTGTAGAGTTAGGTTGTGTACTTGAGACCTTTCTTGTTTCTTGAGAAAGGCTTGTATTGCTATATACTTTCCTCTTAGGACTGCCTTTGCTGTATCCCAAAGATTTTGAATAGTTGTGTTTTCATTTTCATTGGTTTCCATGAATTTTTTTAATTCTTCTTTAATTTCCTGGTTGACCCATTCATTCTTCAGTAGGATGCTCTTTAGCCTCCATGTATTTGAGTTCTTTCCGACTTTCCTCTTGTGATTGAGTTCTAGTTTCAAAGCATTGTGGTCTGAAAATAGGCAGGGGATGATCCCAATCTTCTGGTACCGGTTGAGACCTGATTTATGACCTAGGATGTGATCTATTCTGGAGAATGTTCCATGGGCACTAGAGAAGAATGTGTATTCCGTTGCTTTGGGATGGAATGTTCTGAATATGTCTGTGAAGTCCATTTGGTCCAGTGTGTCATTTAAAGTCTTTATTTCCTTGTTGATCTTTTGCTTAGACGATCTGTCCATTTCAGTGAGGGGGGTGTTAAAGTCCCCCACTATTATTGTATTGTTGTCGATGTGTTTCTTTGCTTTTGTTATTAATTGCCTTATATAATTGGCTGCTCCCATGTTAGGGGCATAGATATTTACAATTGTTAGATCTTCTTGTTGGATAGACCCTTTAAGTATGATATAGTGTCCTTCCTCATCTCTTATTACAGTCTTTGGTTTAAAATCTAATTTGTCTGATATAAGGATTGCCACCCAGCTTTCTTTTGGTGTCCATTAGCATGGTAAATAGTTTTCCACCCCCTCACTTTCAATCTGGGGGTGTCTTTGGGTCTAAAATGAGTCTCTTGCAGACAGCATATCAATGGGTCTTGTTTTTTAATCCAATCTGATAGCCTGTGTCTTTTGATTGGGGCATTTAGCCCATTTACATTCAGGGTAACTATTGAAAGATAGGAGTTCAGTGCCATTGTATTGCCTGTAAAGTGACTGTTACTGTATATTGTTTGTGTTCCTTTCTGGTCTATGTTGCTTTTAGGCTCTCTCTTTGCTTAGAGGACCCCTTTCAATATTTGTTGTAGGGCTGGTTTCGTGTTTGCAAATTCCTTTAGTTTTTGTTTGTCCTGGAAGCTTTTTATCTCTCCTTCAATTTTCAATGACAGCCTAGCTGGATATAGTATTCTTGGCTGCATATTTTTCTCATTTAGTGCTCTGAATATGTCCTGCCAGTCCTTTCTGGCCTGCCAGGTCTCTGTGGATAAGTCTGTTGCCAATCTAATGTTTCTACCATTGTAGGTTACGTATCTCTTCTCCCGAGCTGCTTTCAGGATTTTCTCTTTGTCTCTGAGACTCGTAAGTTTTACTATTAGATGTCGGGGTGTTGACCTATTTTTATTGATTTTGAGAGGGGTTCTCTGTGCTTCCTGGATTTTGATGCCTGTTTCCTTCCCCAAATTAGGGAAGTTCTCTGCTATAATTTGCTCCAATATACCTTCTGCACCTCTCTCTCTTTCTTCTTCTTCTGGGATCCCAATTATTCTAATGTTGTTTCGTCTTATGGTATCGTTTATCTCTCGAATTCTGCCCTCGTGATCCAGTAGTTGTTTATCTCTCTTTTTCTCAGCTTCTTTATTTTCCATCATTTGGTCTTCTATCTCACTGATTCTTTCTTCTGCCTCATTTATCCTAGCAGTTAGTGCCCCCATATTTGATTGCACCTCATTAATAGCCTTTTTGATTTCTACTTGGTTCGATTTTAGTTCTTTTACTTCTCCAGAAAGGGTTTCTCTAATAACTTCCATGTTTTTTTCAAGCCCAGCTAGTATCTTTAAAGTGATGATTCTGAACTCTAGATCTGACATCGTACTAATGTCCGTATTGAGTAGGTCCCTGGCAGTCGGTACTACCTCTTGTTCTTTTTGTTGAGGTGATTTTTTCCGTCTTGTCATTTTGTGCAGAGGAGAATAGATTAATGAGAGAACAAAATGCTAGCAGGGTAACAACGTCCCCAGAAAATATACTCTAAACAAATCAGAAAAGACCTGAAGCAGTGGGAAAAGAAAGGGAAAGAGAGAAAAAAGAAAAGGAAAGAAAAAAAGAAAAAAGAAAAAGATAAAGATAAAAACAAACAAAAGCAGAACAAAACAAAACAAAACAAAAACAGAATGTGATCAAATATGATCAGGCTGGATTATAGATCAGTGCCACACACTAGATTTTGGGTGTATTTTGGTCTGTTAAAAGAAAGTCCCTCCCAAAATTTTAAAGAAAGAAAAACTTATATATGTACAAAAATAAGGGTTGATATGATGAAGGGATGGAATATGACTGTAAAGAATGAAATTATAAAAAATTTTTAAAAAGGATTTGATAAGTTGTTTGAAAAAAGAAAGAAGAGGATTAAAAAAAAAAAAGAAAAAAGGGAGAGAATGTGATCAGGCAGGGGAGTAGAAAAAAACCATACACTAGAGATTTAGAGTATATTTTGATCTGTTAGAAGAAACTATCTCAAGATTTTAAAGAGAGAACAACTTATATATATATGCCAAAAATACGGGTAACTACTATGAAGGGATAGAATATGACTTTAAAAATGAAAAATAAAAATGTTTTTTTTTTTTTTTTAAAAAGGGATTGATAAGATGTTGGTTGAAAAAGGGAAAAAGAAAAATTCAAAAAAAAAGAAAAAAGGAAAAAAGAAAAAAAGACAGTTAAAAAAAATAATTAACTTTGAAAGACTAAAGAATCATGGTAAAAAAGCCATGAATTCTATGTGCAGTGTTCCCCTAGCGCTGGAGTTCTGCCGTTCTCATTGATCGGTAAACTTGGTCTTGGCTGGCTGTTCTCGCTGATCTTCTGGGGGAGGGGCCTGTTGCCGTGGTTCCCAAATGTCTCTGCCAGAGGCGGAATTGCCCCGCCCTTGCCGGTCCGGGCTAAGTAATCTGCTCGGGTTTGCTCTCCGGAGCTTTTGTTCCCTGCAAGCTTTCCGTACAGCTTTGGAGGCGGAGAGTGAAAATGGCGGCCTCCCAGTCTCCGCCCCGGCGGAGCCGAGAACTCGGGGTCCCGCTCCTCAGCAAGCCCCCAGAGAAAAGCCGTCAGTCACTCCCGTCTCCCCGGTCTCCCGCCGCACTCCGCGCTCATCCGGCCTGTGACCGCGCCTTTCTATCTGGCACCCGACCCCGGGTGGAGTCTCCAAGCCCAGCAGATCCCCACGGTGCGCTCCCGCACCTCTCCTCCCGGGGGAAGAAGGTGAGTCTCCCCGGATCTGCCGCTTGTTGGGTCCCTGCTGGAGGAGCAGTGGCCCGACTGTGCCGCGGATCACGGTTTATAGCAACCCCGAGCTGAGAGCCCGCGCCTGGGCTCCGTCTCTGCAGCCGGCTTCCCTGCTCCGATACCTGGGAGCTCTGCCGCACTCAGGCACCCCCGGTCTTTCTGTGACCCCGAGGGTCCTGAGACCACACTGTCCCGCGAGGGTTCCACCCCCCACTTCGCCACCAGAGTGACGTCCCTCAGCGGAGCAGACTTCTAAAAGTTCCGACTTTGTGCTCCGTGGCTCTATCACTTGCCAGAAGCCGCCGATGGAGGCCCCTCCCCCGCCGTCTATCCTCCCGAATATCGCCTCGGATTCACTTCTCCGCACGTCCTACCTTCCAGAAAGTGGTCGCTTTTCTGTTCAGAGAGTTGTTGCTCTTCTTTTCTTTGATCTCCTGTTGAGTTTGTAGGTGTTGAGAATGGTTTGATCCCTATCCAGCTGAATTCCTGAGAGGAGACGAAATCCAGGTCTCCTACTCCTCCGCCATCTTGCTCTGCCCCCCCATTGGACAAGCATTTTAAATCAGCACATGTAGTCCACACACAGTCAAAACCAAATTTGCCTTATAATAGTATATTTTTTATACTGTCATTCTCAAACTTTGTGCAAAAAGTTGTTAACGATACAGAGTACTGGCTCCCCCTCATCCCAGGTGATTCTGAACCCGTAGATATGACAGAGATACCTGAAGTCCACATTGTAAATAGGCACCCCGAGTCTCCCCCAGGTGTATCTACTGATACCATGTGTAGAAATACTGTATACTCAGTAGTCATTGTCCAGCTCTTTGATAAATAGTGAAGGTATACAAAACAGAATTCCTGTCATTTACCAAAAGATGGTTTGAGTTTCTCTTTCTTTGAATCAGTAGTGCTGCTGTGGATGGTGTTAGAAGCAAATGTTAAGAGTGGGCATAGTATGGGCGCCTGGGTGGCTCGGTTGGTTAAGTGACTGCCTTTGGCTCAGGTCATGATCCTGGAGTCCTGGGATCAAGTCCCTCGTCGGGCTCCCTGCTCCGTGGGGAGTCTGCTTCTCCCTCTGACCCTCCCCCCTCTCGTGCTCTCTCTCTCTCTCTCATTCTCTCTCTCTCAAATAAATAAATAAATAAAATCTTTTAAAATAAAAGACTGGGCGTAGTATATTTTAAGTGAATTTTGAGTTTTCCTTAGAATAGCAAGATTACATGTTGGAATTGTAAGGGAGCCATCTAGTGGATAAGCAGACAGACCTGTTGCATCTGTTCTAAGGTCTTTCTTTGCCTTAGGGGTTATATTAGAGTAAAGATTTAAATATATATGCCATTGAGTATAGATCTAGACATTAAATATATATGTTTATACATTTGATTTTATATTTATATTACATAATTAAGTTTTAATGGGTTTTTGGATTTTATGTTTTTGCTTGTTTTGTTTCAAAAATAATTTCTCATCACTTTATAATTAATAGTCTATGTTTTATGTATTTCTGCTCCTTTTATGAAACACGGATACAGAGATAAGTAAGACATAATTTTTCTGTAAAAAAATACATACTCTCTTTGTAAGGACATAAAAATATGCAAGTAAGTAAAGCATGTATTTTAAATTCCCACTAAATGTTCTTTGGATTTGAATGTAAGAGGGATTTAAGGACTTAGACATGGTTTATGTAATTAGAGAATGCAGACAAAGTGTGAAGGCTTCACAGTCTAAGAAACATTACCATTTTCATATACTTTGAAGTTTTTAACCATCCATAACCAATGCATTGGACCGATTAGGGCGGTGTCAAAAATACATCATGCTACTTCCCAGATCATTTACAGCCGTGAGATATTCATCCCTCAAACATCCTCCTGATTTTGTGCATATTACTTTTATAATGCAGTAAAGATGAATTAGATATTTGAATGACAGTGTTTGTCTTTTACTCATAGAAAACAACAAGTTTATAGGAGAGCAGGATACCCAAGACACTCATTTTTCTAAGCTCATATTTTAATTTAAGTGTATTTTCACAGGAAGCATTTTCAAAGTTTAACATTTTAAATTAAATTGAAAATATTTGATTGTAGCTTACAATGCATCAAGTTCTTAGGCTGGGTCATTTCTCCTTCAGCTATAGTCAAAATCATGGGATGTCACCTGTTTATAGCTGGCTCTGCTATTCAAGTAACTTACCAGTTTTCTCCCCTAGTGCTCCTTTTTACCCTTTCCCCGTCAGGATCCAGATGCCTGCCAGACATCCCTTCCTCATTTCCTTACAACACCTCAACATGCCCCACATGGAATAGTTATCTTTGTGCTACCACTCTTTAATTATGTATTTCACTTAAAGGTTTTTACAATTCTCATAAGAAAAGATTCCAGTCCTCTTTAATTGTCTTTCTTTCTAATTTCTCCTTCCCCCTTTCCTCCTCTTAGCTCTACTTCTAAAATCTACCTGGCATCATTCATTCTGGATATGCTGCAAAATGGGGATGATGAGGTCAGAGCCTGTGGAAGGCAGGAGCCTCTGAGAGGACCCCCAGGATTCCTGCCCTGTGTCATCCCCTCCCCTTGAGTGTGGGAGAGACTGAATATGATGGATGCCACTTCCCTGACTCAGTTACATTATATGGGTAAAAGGGAAGGGGATTTTGCATGTACAGAATTAAGGTCCCAAATCAGTTAATATTGAACTAATCAAAATGCAGATTATCCTGGGTGGGCCTCAGTTAATCAGGAGAACCTCTAAAATAGGGACTGGGCTCTTCCTCAAGAGAAAATTCCCTTCCTGGAAATGAAGTCCTCCTTCATTAGGTAAGTAGCCATGTTGTGAGGAGGTCATGTAACAAGGAACTTCAAGTGGTCTCTAGGAGCTGAGAGAGCCACCTGGTTGATAGATAGCAAGAAAACAGAGATCTACAACTATAGGGAACTAAATGCTGCCAACAACCATCTGAGCTTGGAAGAGGACCCAGGCTCCATAAAAGAGTGCTGCCCAACCAACACCTTGATGTGGCCTTGTGAGATCCAGAGCAGGGCAACCAGTTGAACCATACCTGGACTCCTGACCCACAGAAACTGTGAGATAATAAAATGTACATTGTTTTAAGCCATGAGATTTTTGGTTATTTACTATTCAACAATAAATAACTGATTCAGATCCTTATTAGCTTGTGCTTTGGATCAGTGCAGTAACTTTCAAATGAAACTCTTTTATGTCATCCATCCCCACAAAACCCTACATACTACATCGAGTCACCTTCCTTAAAAAGAGACTAAAATATAAGTTCAGTGAGGTAGGGGATTTGTCTTGTTCAAAGCTGTAGCTCTAGAAGAATACTAGCACACTGTATGTTTCTTAGAAGAATACTTTATGTTACAAGAATGCTAGCATATTGTATGCAGGTTACAAATATTGATTGATGGACTGAATAACTAAATGTGATCTATCCACCTTTACACACCCCAAAACATTCGCTGGTCCCCTGTACACACAGAGAAATAACCTTCTGATATAAGAAGGCTGCATGATAAAATGCTTAATTATGTGGATTCTAGAGTTAAAGACTTTGGGTTCAAATTCCAGCTCTAATACTTCCTACTTTCTAACCTCTTAGAAGTTGCATGACCTCACTAAACCTCAGTTTTCTCATTTAGGAAACATGATAAATAATACTAATTACCACTCGAGACTGGCTTGAAGATTAAATAAGATAGTACACTTAATGTACTTTCACAGTGTCGGGCCTATGTGGTAGCTTAGTAAACGTAGGACATGGTTATAGCCTTTAAGACCCTCTGCTACCTACATTTCCCTCTTGTCCTCCAGCAATGAAGCAGCCACTCCTGTGTTTCCTGCATCTGTAGCATGATGGAGAATAAAATGCATGAATACTGGTTCAGTTTTAGTTTCTGAATGGGCTGTATGGCAAGTTTCTTCACAGCCTCAGTTTGGATATCTGTGGAATGGGGCTAATTGTAACACATAGCACAAGAATTTGTCTTGACTCCATTTCTACACAAATCAGTCATATTGAACAACAGCTACAAACTGGTCAGTGAAGCCATTTACAATTAATAATGCTATAATGGATATTCTTCATAACATTTTAAAGACCCACAGAAAACTTTTTCTCATCATATTATAAATAGTTGTGTTGCTCTTGAACAATCCATGTGTTGTTGTTGTTGTTTTCATATGACCAGGTTTTCATCTTTCAGTTGCTAGTTGAAAAAAAATCTGTACTCACTTTAGTTGAGACCTTTCTCTATGTTTCTGTCCTTTTATTTCCTTTTTTCCCCCTTACCAATGCCTAACATGGTTTTTTTTGCTCTATTTAGGTAAGTTACCTTAAATTCATTCTTGAAAAAAAGAAGAATAAATATATAAATATCTTCCAGGGTTGTTATATATATATATATAACAAGCCCTATTCAAGGGTCATTTTTATATTTATGTGGTTAGAATAAACAAATAATGTCCAAAAACTGATATAGGAAAACCAATAAGAAAACCAATAAGAAAGCAACTTATGAAATCCTGTCGAATGAGTTCCATTTCTGGCCATTGAATAGATCATAGATGGAATTCATAAAAAAAGCAAATATAGTGATTCTTACATCAGTTGTTTAGGTAAAATATCCCAAAGCATAAGCAGGTACATGTGCTAGGCAGCCTATGATTTTAATGAACTGATGTTCATACTGAAACTGGTACTCTCTTTCTTCCCAGAGGTATGGCTGAATCTATGCTTTAGCCAGCTGCTTTTCCATCAGATTCTGTTTAATTCAATTGGTGAATTATCCCCAATGCCTCGTTGAACATAATGTTGAGCAGCAAGATTTCTGTGTTTTATTGATGTGTTTAAGCAGCACCAAACAACCAGACATCGGTGGAAATATTGGTCAGATCATTTGTCTGTCATTCTGTAGCAAAAACAGTTGACTGAGAACTTCCTGATTTTTCAACTATTTGGGCCACTATATTCTAATCAACATGCTTCTGTATGGAAATCTGCTAACACTAGATCATGGAAAAATAATCAGCATGTCTGACTAAAGAAAACAACATTTGTGGATGTAGTCCCTCTTTCCACATATTCAAACACTACTTCAGTTTGCAGACTTAAAAGTAAATGACTTTTCTATGACTTTATTGAGCAAGGATGTGTTAAATATTAGCAGAGTCCCACTGTGTATTGGATTGGGGGTATTGACCATGCCATGACATCTTTAACAAGATGATTGAGCTCTACTTCGGTTAGCCTAAAATGGCTATATTTTGTGCTAGTCATCACTGACTTGCACCAAAAAGATAAACTGTAGGTATGAGCAGCAAGTATCAAGCCCCCGTAGGGCTTTTATCCTTTTCCTTTTGTTTCTTAATTTTTTTCCATTTCAGGGTCACAACAGCAATACCTTATATATCCAACATTAGAAATAAGGACATCTGTATTGCATTGATATTGTTAAATTGGTATTCAGTAAAATAAAACCATCCCTTACAGTAATGGGTGAGAACTTGCCTTTCTCCTAGAGCCAAGTTCATTAGAAATTCATGCTCACAGCCCGGAGAAAAACAGAGTTTTTATGAGGTTTCAACAAGTAATATATCTGCATGATGGGTTGTTCCAAGAAACTGAGCAAATGAAAATGTCAGTTTGCAGAAACTGTCAAAACCAGCATAACCTAATTTAGAATTGCTGCTTATTTAATAAACCACCAGTAGCCCTACCAGATAGAGTTCTGTCATTCTTGTAGAAGTACTCATTCCTCTTGCACTGAAGTTAGGTTTATAGGCACCCTGGGCTCTGCTGATGGTAAAAGAGCATTAATTAGATTCAGCACCCAATCATTAAAATGCAGCAAGCATAGTTAATGTTCTTAGCTATACAGTGCCAGAAGCCTTGATCTGAGTATACCTTGATATGTCAAATTGGGACCCCAGTTTTTATGCAGTTATAAAACAGGGTGCCTTGCTCCATGCTTTGCACATGGCACATCCCCAGAAAATATAAAATCATAAGTTATTTTATTAGTGTAATGTTTATTACATGAGTTTGAATTGAAAATATTTTCAATATAGAATTTCTAGAAACAGTGACACATACTTATTCAGGGCCCTTAGTGTTTGCATACTAATGGCTAGAATACTACTATTTTGTACAATAACCTGTCTTTATTAAAATCACCTCTTATTTCATGTTTTTTGATTGTTGATTATTGTGAAACAAATGTGTGGTGCTGGCAATGTGTTATGCTGCTGCAATAGAGGATACACATTAAGTGGATTATATTCTAAACCAGCAGTAGAGAACCTCTGAAGGGGGTGGGGCAGGAGATGACAAGAGTGTGGAGGTAGGAGGGGTATGTGGAGAGGTATTTCTTTTTTTTTTTTTTTTAAAGATTTTATTTATTTATTTGAGAGAGAGAATGAGAGAGAGAGAACATGAGAGGGGGGAGGGTCAGAGGGAGAAGCAGACTCCCTGCCGAGCAGGGAGCCGGATGCGGGACTCGATCCCGGGACTCCAGGATCATGACCTGAGCTGAAGGCAGTCGCTTAACCAACTGAGCCACCCAGGCGCCCTGGAGAGGTATTTCTAAAGAAGAAAATATTCATGCATTTTTAATTGCATAAAAATAATTTGATTGCAAGTTTCAGAGACAGACTTAAAAAAGAATGTAATCAATTATCCGCATGTTGGCGCAATAGAAATTTACGGGGAGACTGCGGAGGAAATGATATGAGAACAGCTGAATGAACTCAATAGCTATGATGTGGAGCCCTCCTTATTGTTGAGAATGGGAAAGAGTGCAAAAGCACAGCGCACCAGACTTGGCAGCAAGCTGTGTTTTCTCAGTACAGTAGATCCCCATTGCTCATGAGTATTAGAGAAAGACCTACACACCTGCTTCTGTGATTCTCAAGTTGAATGATGATTACAGAGTTTATAAGTGACCTTTCTTTCCTTTCTGCTAATGTTTCCTCATATGTAGGAGAAGTGGATTATCTGGCTATCTAAATATCACCTGGAATTGTTACACCATGCAGCGGGTGTTCAGGAAATTAGAACAGATGATTTTGGTTGACAGTTTTAGATAATACAGTGTTTTTGACATCTTTAATCCTATTCTTCAGAGTTTCTATTTGTTCTTTCCACACCACCTCTTGATAATTATTTTGGCCCCACAGGCCAGTTACCTAGAGTCAGCCATATTGACACATTTTTGTCATTGTTTGACATTGCTTGCCCTCAGTCTCACAATTATGTAATTTCTTTCCACGTACCATTTCTTAAGCCTGTCATTGCTTTACTCTTTATTCAATCACATGTCAATCTGGGAGTTGCCCTCTTGTCTTGCATGACAACGTCCTCTCGCATGGTTTCTTTGCTCTTAACTAGTCTTGATTTCTTTGTAGACATTGTAGATCACTGAGACCCAGTTTGGACATCCACTGGGCTTGGGAGGGTAGAAACGTCATTTTAATGATATCTTCAGTGACTCATAATTGTTCATCATGGGCCTACAGTCACCTGTACCGATCAGTAGAATACAGGTGTCAGCAGGTTCATCATCAACTCTAGAGGGTGGATGTAAGCATGTGTAATCCAGAGAACAAAATGTCAGGGAAATCAGAGGCAGACGGGGCTGCCTTTAGCAGTCGAGTTCTATGAGGATATGACCTAGGACTTCATTTTCAAAACAAAAAAAATTCATAATTCCCTCTTTTCCTTATCAATGACCTCTTAATATCTATTGAATTAGTACTGCACAATGATTTAAAGAGAACTTATGAAAAAGATAGTTTATATTCAAATTTCTTATTTCTCTATATTTTACAAAGCTTTCATTCCAAACGATGCCAGCTTTTAAAAATGAGATTTATATAGCATATATCCCTTTAAATCTAGGAAAAATGGCAACATTAATAGCAAAACATTTTTCTTCATGGTGTGTGTTAAAACTGTATATTAGTAAAATCTAATCTCTTTTGTGGAAGGTGGAATAATTATTTTCCTTGTCATTAGTCCTGCTTTCTTATGTGATAAAGAATTGTTATAAATGGATTACATTCCTTTTTAAAATTATAACTAGCTCTTAACAAAAAGACCTTGACTATAACACTACATTCCATTTCTAGTTTTCAGTGGTAATTTTTTAAAATTGAATGTTTGAAACAAATGATCAAAAACTTAGTGGCTTCAAACAACACCATTTTATGGTCTTATACTTCTGGAAATAGAAATCTGACACCGGTCTTACTGATAAAATTGTTAGAACTGCACTCCTTTCTGGAGGCAGGCTCTAAGGAAGAATCCATCTCCTTGCCTTTTCCAACTTCTGGAGGCTGTCCGCATTCCATGGCTTATGCCTTTCTTTCACTACCTTCAAAGCCAGCAGTGTTTCATCTTCCTGACCATTCCTTACCAGGTATATCGCTGTTTCTGATTCTATTCTTCTGCCTCCCTTTTGTACTTTTAAGAGCCCATATGATTATATTGAACCTTCCTGGATGATTCAGGGTTACTTTCCCTATTTTCATATCAGTTGATTAGCAATATTAATTCCATCTGCAATATTAATTCCCCTTTGCTGTGTAATCCAATATATTCATGGGTTTTGGGGAGCAGGATATGGCCCACTTTTGGAAGGGGGCCATTATTCTGCCTATCATCTAGCAGTACGTGGGTATGTAAATATATATATATATATATATATGTATATATATATATTTATCTGAAGTCTGCCCTTAAAAATAAATATCAGTAGCATAGATTAAATGTTCTCTAGTTTTTTACTTTGGCACTAGATTTTTACTAATAGAATGAAAGGAAATCAACTCAAAGATACAGTGTACACTTCAAATCAATTGGAACACTCAAAATTGTTTATAAAAATAAATACATTTATAACTTATGAAATTTAAGTACAAGATAATGGAATCTTCCCCAACTAAAAGTAATGCTCTGTGACACTAATACATAAAGCAAATTCCAGAATGTAACTCTAAATTCTAAAAATGACCAAAGTCAGAAAATTGCCAACATCTCCAAACTTTCTCCTGTGAGTCATTAACCATTGCTAATGTCTCCATGACACTATATTCCATAAATGAAGAAAACATCCATTTTTTAGTATTCTGGCAAGTGGTACACTATTTTTCAGGCCCAATTCTAAATTCCTATATAGAGGTTTGGAGAAAGGTCTCTCACTTACATCAAGAATTTAGTTGGCCTTGTTGCAGGAAGTGAGTGCCCATGAAACTTTGTGTGCAGTGCAGGAAGGTTAGTATAGAATAGTAGAGCCGTAAGATACAGGTCCATGTTCTTAAGGCAAACATACTGTATAATGACATTGATTGAGGTAAGAAATTGATTTAGGGAACTCCCTTTTGGGCTAAACTAAGCAGTTCTTTACACAACGAAACCATGATACAGTAGTAAAAATGGTAGATGAGGCTAAAAAAGACTTAGTTTATGGTCCTGGCTCTATCTCTAATTATCTGTATCCTTCTGAACAAGTTTAAGGACATCTTTTTGCCTCGTTTCCCTCATTTTAAAAATGAGTTGAAATGGAATTAATGCTGAAGTCTTCTATCATTCAAAGCTTCTGTGATGTTGTGTTATAATCTCATTTTACATGGCTACCATATGCTTCACATCATCTGTGGTGGCTCATGGAAGTAAGGGGGTTGGGCTCAAAATAGGAAATGCAGCAGGTAGATGTGATAGGACAAAGACCTTGCAACTATGAGTATTAGAAACAGAGTTCATGGAAATGCTGAGAGCTAAAAAAGGCTCTATCACACATCTCCTTGCTACTTTACTCTTTTCTGAGTTCAAGTGCATTGGCAATGGTAAATGTGAAGGGGTCTTGAAAAGAAATAGCATCAGGATGTTTTACTATAGTTCTACCTTATTGTGTATGGAATAGACTTGATACTAGAGACTTGATAGCAAAGTGAAATTCTCTATATAAGTTTTTTGTTTTTTCCAACTGCCTTTTTTTTTTTTTTTATAGAATTGAAGCTGCACTCCCAGGGGAAGATAAGTGATACTACAAGATGCAGTAAAAATCAGAATGTTATCATAGTAGATAGTGGATGGACCACAAACAAAATCTATCTTATGCCCACATTTAACTAATGAGAACATGCAGAGATGCCTCATGATTCGCTCAACATCATGAAGCTGATTAGAGTCAGGATTGAGACTGGATCTACATTAGCTGTGTTCAGTCTTTCATACTTAAAAAAGAGGGGTCTTTTTGCTTAACTATTGATAATATTCAAAATCGGTCACTAGTTTTAGTGAGGTAATACTTCAGTGTTGCTTCGTAAGTGTCAAGCATATTCTAGGGGCTTTACTCATTTAATTTTATCAACTCATTTAATCACCCCAACAATCTTATGAGATAGCTCTGTTTTAACTTCTGTTTTACAGGTGGGGGACCTATACTCCAGTTCACACTTTTCATAAATGGTAAAGATGGGATATGAACCCAGACAGTTTGGTTCCAAACCCTGTGTTATCATTATGCCATAATTCCTCTGAACTTAAATGCTGTAAGAAAAATTAAACTACCAGGTTGGACCTGGATTCTTCTATTATTACAATCATATGACAAAAACCAGTTTATTACTTGGATCTTAAATGCTGTGTATATGTCATTTCTATCAAACCGAGATTCATTCACTCACATGTAGCGATTGAGCATTTATGATATGTATAGGACTTTACCAAGTATTCTAGGGACTGCCAGGATAATATAATTCAAAATAATAGCATGTGTGATAAAATAGTATAATTCAAAGTATAATGAATAGCATTAATTACAACAGTTCTCATATATTACATATTATAGGCCAGCCTTTACACTGGGTGCCTTGCATTTATTTTCTCATGTAATTTTCCTATCAGCCCTTTAAGGCAAGTCATATGTCTTAATTTTATTAATGATGAAAGTGAGGCTTGAATAGGTAAGCAACTTATCCACGATCACAAAGGAAGCAGCAGAGTTGGTATTTAAATCCAGATCTTTGTGAGTGAAAATCCCATTTTATATCTACTACTCTTCTCTGAATTTAATAATCTGGTCGTAAAAAAGAGCATGCAGTATTCTTGTGGAGACCCAGCTGAGGGGATTTTACTTCTGAATGCTTGGCCAGAAGCCTTTGTGGCCTCTTTTTGCCCACATCTTACAGGTTTCTGGGGGTCATCACCTCCCCGTGCATGATAGCGAGGAGAAATTGTAGAGTTCATCCCTGCCCTTTGTGTTTAGGCTCTACCCACCAATTAAATTGAGGACCAGGGTGCCTGGGTGGCTCAGCTGGTTAAGCGACTGCCTTCGGCTCAGGTCATGATCCCGGAGTCCTGGGATCGAGTCCCACATTGGGCTCCCGGCTCAGCAGGGAGACTGCTTCTCCCTCTGACCCTATCCCCTCTCATGCTGTTTCTCTCTCTCTGTCAAATAAATAAATAAATAAAATCTTTAAAATAAATAAATAAATAAATAAAAAATAAATAAATTGAGGACCAGAGTATTACAAAGTATTTTAGGAGTCTGAGTGATGGAATGAATAGAAATAAAGATACATAACTAATATTCTAAATATATAATTTTAACTTAAAAAGGAAGGATCATTTTTTTTCCCTTTCCTGTCACTCTTCTTCTTTATTTCCCTTTATTCCAATATTCTTTCTCTTGTCTACCTCTGAAGATCTACTCCTGAGATCTGCAGTCTCCTCTGATTCAGACATTCATTTAGGAACTGGACCGAGTCTCTCTCCTTTCACCAAATAATGATGTGGTTTCAGCTTTTTATGCCTATTGAGTGACACTCTGGGAAAGAGAAGGATTGCATCTCTACATTTTAGAGAGTCTTGAATTATGAAACAGTATCTTTCTCTTCTTCTCTCCTCTCTCCCAGTTCCCCCCTCTCCTCTCCTCCTTACACATACACATCAACATTGCGCATCTCCATGTGTACCCCTGTTTCTGTTTGTTTCTGGTGTTATGCTGCCTTACAACTTAGGGGTATAACTGTATATGTATTATATTCAGATGGAGACTTGTCAAGACAAATACAGTCTTCCTGACACTGATGCTTGCAGTCAACACTGGAATAGAAAGTTGATAGCTGCTTTAAATTTTTTGCAATTGGCTGCCATAGAAACCAACACAAGAGTGACTCTGCACTGAAATATGACATCTCAGGGATATGTCTAGTGAATCTTTGACACAGAAAGTGAAGTAAATTAGAAAGCAATTTTATGTAGACCCTTTCAGATCCTCAAAACTTGAGTCTGATAGCACTTGAACAAAGTATTTAGAAAAAGAAAAGACATGGGTCCTTAGCATTCTCAGATTCATTGAAAAGACTTTCTTTAGATGTTAACAGATTTTGATGGGAGAATTGCTCTATCTGGAGCATTCAGCTCACCTCAGAAAGGATTTAAACATTTTATTTTATGCCTTTTAAAAATTAAGCTTCTAATCTTCCATCCCTAAATCAAGACTGGCATAAAATTTCAGAAGACAAATTTTAGCAGTCAGCAAATAAACATCTACAAAACTATTTAATGATTATTAGTTTTGCATTTGAAATACATTTGCATTCACATTTTATATATTGAGGAACATGTATCTCCATTCACTCACATGTGTGCAATCAAATTTCACTATCCCAGACTCCATGGTGAATGAGTCACTTGAGTATTCCAATTACTGAGGTTCCTCCAATCACTAGAACTTCCATCTTTGACAGATGAATCAAACTTGGCAATCCTCAGATACTATATCAAGAACACCTTCAAATACATTTTATCCCCCATAGAATTCTTCAAAGATATACTTCAGCGAAGATACTCCTTGAGAATATCTCAAATATGTTTCCTTTTCCCTCTTAGTGATTCTTCATGACAGTTTTACATGTTATTGTGATCTGCCTGTGCTTTAGTGTAAGTACAAGTAGAGGATGAGAACTGTTAACATCTCTTGTCTTTTTTGGGAATGTGGCCTTGAGCAAATACCTTCAGCAATCAATGCCTCAGGGACAATTGAGCCAAATGCAAGGGGTTAATTTGCCTCCACCATAGCACTCACACTTAGAAACACCCAAATCCTATTCCCATGTAGAGTAGGAATGTCTTATGCCTCCAGGTGGCAAAGTGATGAGGTACAGGTGACTCTTTCCCTTTCCCACCTATCCCTGATAGCTGACCTATCTCTCATCACCACCATGCTGCCTGGGCAGCTGAGTAGGGTATTCTTATAACAGCCATGTGCCTGCCCTGAATGATTGCCATGGAATTTGTGCCTCTTCCCTCAGCTTTCTGTCCTTTTCTGCTTTCTGTTGCTACTCCAAACTTTCTGTAAAAACTGGTTTATGTATAGATTACCAACCCATCAGAGAATACACTTCCTTTCAAGTGGGAAATCAAATAATCACAGCATGGTGGTACTATTTTTATGGTTCTCTCTTCTATGTTGTTGGTTTATTGCTTGGATCCACAGGGGATGCTTCATTCTTCCCAAGGAGGAAAGGTTTGCAGCCCTTCCATCTCTTACAACAGTTGTTTTGAAGTCGAGAGCTGTTCTCAAGAGTTTGAGAGTTCTGAAAGTTTGGCTTCAGGCAGGGAAGAGAGTAGTGTGTGTGCATATGTGTGTACATATACACTTACTGTCTTGCTCAATAGTAGTCATATGCTTAAAATAATTTGACAAGATATTTTTTCAAATAAGGTGAAACACAGAAATGGACCTCTATCTCAAAGACGTGGAAAAATATTTTTTTAGATCAAAAAGGAAATAGCAAATCAAGAACCAGTGATATAATCATAGCTTAATTGGGTTCATATATTCTATTCTTCGTGAAGCACACAAGTTAGCTTTGCAAGTTTGTCAGCCACATGTACATATTTCTTATAACATATACTTTTCTAAAATCACATATGACTACTTAAAATTAGTCAAAATTCTATACCACAGAATATATTAGGTATTGGGGAAAAAGGAGCTTATAAAACAAAATAGGTATATTCATTAATTTACTTATTCATTGGATAGATTGTGAAAAAAGGAAAAAAAATCAGTAGGATCTCATTATTTCAAGGACTGTTACACAAATGGTACTGTACTCACTTGGCCCCAGGGATATGTCACATGGACACTGAGGACAGTACAGTACCATACTCTAATAACACAAAGAGAGAAATAAAGAACCAAGAGAGAAACACAAAACAGGGTCAATAGTGCTGAAAGGTACGCATATTAAAACTGGAAGCCTTGGGAAAACATAAAATAAATGATTTTATGTGATTTAGAATGTCTTCTTTGGTGTCTAATTGAGACATCATGGAAAGGAAAATGATTATTTGGTAGCAGGAAAGACATGAAGAGATTGAAGACAGGACATGTAAGTTCGTGGGTGTTTAGATGTGGTATTTTGAGCAGTCAATGTAACATGTTAGGGTTCTTAACACTTTCTTCCTAACTGGGGAAGGTACTTTTATATTGTAGTTAACTTTGAGGAGAGGTAGAGGAACAAGGGTGGGGTCTGAAGAGGTGACATCATTCATTCTGGATGCTTTAAATTTGCTGTAAACTAACAAAAGAAAAAGACAAACACAAATAGCAAGTTGCATGCAACTCTTACCACAGACAATTGCAAAAAGCATATAAAAAGCTCTTATAAATCAATAAGTCCAACAACTCAATACCAAAATGGGCATATTATATGAATAAACAATTCATAGGAGAGGGAAGTCAGTTGGCATTGAAATAAATATATGAAAATATTCCACGTCCTTTGTAATAAAAGAAATCTAAACAAAAAATTTCCCCCATCAGGTTAACAGAGTTAACAAATGGCAAGGATGTCGAGAATCAGGTGCTCATACATTGCTGATGAGTTTGATAAAGCCTGCATGCAGAGCAACTTAGCAATATCTATCAAGACAAAAATGGCACATACTCTTTGACTCAGTGATTTTTGAATTTATCTTGCAGATAGACCCATCCATGCCATATATCATGTGTTATTTGTCTGCATTCATTGTTTCTTGAATTGCATAAGATTGGAAATTAATTAAATATTCACCAGTAAAGGAGTAGTCGAAAAAAATTATAATTCTTCCACACAATGGACACCATCCAGCTGTGAAGAGGAAAGAGACATCTCCATATGTGCTAGTATAGAAAGATCTTGAAAACTGTTAAATTAAAAAATGGAGGATATAAAAATTGGGTATGGCATGCTACTGCTTAGGGGAAAGAATGTGCTCATGTACACACACAAAGACACACACTGTGATGATCATAGAATATCTCTGGCCTATTTATATTTGAAATTGGTTAAGGAGCTTGCCTCTGGGAAGGAGAGACTGGTGGTCTGGGAGATTGCAGTGGGCAGAAGACCTCAGTTTAGATACTTTCATAACTTTTACATTTTATATCTTATTATATGGAATACTACAAAATAATTTTAAAATAACAGGGTTAGAGAAAAACATGGATTCTAAGAATGTATTCTATTGGGAATATAAGTGTGCATTGAGGTAGAATGACTTTTACTGTATTAGGAATCTGGTAATAGTGAACACAAAATGGGAGGAAGAAGAATTTTCACAGCTATTTTGACATTAAACTGAGATCATTTGATAGTTTTCGCCTGATTAATATTCCTAAATGATTATGGAGAGGATTTTGTGACCCAGAAATGCAGTAATCCATTACAGTATCTCGTTTACATCCCATTAACACTGACAGCACTCTGTGTTACCTTTTAAATTTTTTTTACATCAGCATCTCAGTTATTTAACCATTTTCCAATTATTAAGTGATATATGAATCAGATTCACATTCTGTATTCAGAACAATGAAGATCAAAACATGTATTTCCTATAGCAATTATAGATTACAACAGTGAAAAATGGGTTTCAGAGTATGAAAAGAGTGGAGAACAAGTCAAAATCTTACATGAATATGAGAGAACATTTTTGTTATAATTAGAAAGCCCTGATGGCCTAATTTTCCTCATTAACGCTGAGTATTTTTGAAAATTATGTATAACTTGAGGTACCAAATGCCAAAAGAGTGAAATAAGGAAAGGCATAAGAAATAAAGATAAAAGAATTCCCATTTATTACCAATTTACGTCAAAATGTTTTTTTAATTGGTAGTGTAAAATGTTGTATGGGAAATTTTATGTATCATTTTATATGATACCTCTTTCCTTGAGGTGTTAAAGTGATTATTTTATGCAATAATTTAGAAAATCCTGCACAAGTGACATAACTTAGATATGTAGACTCTAGCTGTACATAAGAACTGCTGATTCAAATTTCTCCTCAGTGTACCTCAACCTATAACTTATTCATGAGAATATCACATTTTTCTCTTTCATTGGACTTCATTACCACACTTGCCACTTGCATTCACCATGCCACTTAAGGACAAAGAAGGCCTAAAGGGAGCAACAAAGGAAACCATGCTTGAGAAACAGGAGCAATAACAAAAAGTTTAGCTAAATAATGAGACATATTTGGTGTGCATCCTGGTGATATCCATGTCAGTTAACTTGTATGAAAGTAGGATGGACATTGATCAGTGCTTCTCACCTTTTGGAAAAATGAAGAAAGCATTAAAGCTTTAAACCATTCAACTATGGCTTATGAATAAGATTTCAGAGGGCCAGTTCACTGAGTACTGATAAAGCTATTCTTTTGAGGCTCCTCACTCCATTTTAACAGTTGGAACCCAAAGTAGAGAGTGATTTCTCCTCACATAACACACCAGAGGCCATTTAATCATCACCTCGGGCCTTAAGGATTGTTCTCTTATTCTTTTTGCTGCATGATAACTGAAATATTAAGATTTATTTCTCTGCATTGTATCATTAAAAATAAGCTTTCCACAGGAAAAAGAAAGGTGTTCAGATAAGATCAGGGACTTCCTTTGATGCTTTCAAGTAAACTATTTGTGATGGCAATGGTACTTTGGCTGTTGTCCAGCGGTTTAATTGGCTCTCGTTTGCCTAATCTCCTATAACAGATAATGTTATTACAGAATCACAGGACTCCAAAATCCCCCATCAGACAAAACAAGGCTTATAATGAGAATCCCTTCATTTTACCTGGCATTTGGCTTGGTTTGAGCCACCTCAGTGCCACCTCACTTGTGAGAAATGAGTTATTTTTTGCAACAAGCATGCTAATTCTAAACCAGGAAACATTTATTTTGGATCATTTCTTTCTGGAATGATTCAAAGTTCAGGAAAGTAAAATTGGGAAGGAAGTTAAATTAAGCTAAAATAGAAGGAGACAAAATTAAATTGGATTTTATAACCTCTGTTTTGCAACTAGGTTCATGTTAATTTGTGTCTTAAAAGACAAAGCTCTAGGCATTCGCTATATTTGAATTTACATTGTTTTCTTCTACAGTAATAAATCTACATACGTAATTCATGTGTTTAGATTCCTTGTCTTTTATTTATCCACTTAGTAATTTTTACATTCAACAAATACTCAATGAGTGTCTTCTGTGTTCAAGGCAGTGCTAATAGAGTACAGCAAAGAAACTAACAAACACAAAAGAAAGTCTTAACTCTGGTGGAACTTATAGTAGGTAGTGATATTGTATGAAGAAAAATAATGTATAGGAGATGTGAGTGCAGTGTATATGTGGAGATGGGACAGATACGTTTATTTTACATCTAACATATCTATGTCCATGTCTACATATATCTACATGGACAGAGATTTTATGTTATATTAGAGGATGTCAAAGATGACCCCTCCAATAGGTTGACTTTTGAGAAAAGTAAAGGAAGTGGAGGGGCCGGCCTTGTAGCTCTATGGAGAGGAGAGAATTACAGGCAGGATGCAGCAAAGGCCTGAGGTGAAAGCATGCCTGGTGTTTAAGGAACAGCAAAGAGTGATGTGACTTGGGAGGAAACACTAGAGTATATGACAGACAGAGGACAGGAGTGGAACAAGCCATGCCCATCTTTGGTGATTCTGGAATTATTTGAGGATGGATTCTTTTAAACTACTTGTATGCAAAATGGTGGCTAAAACAGAAAACCAGGGCCATGCAGCAAAGATAGAAGCAAAAATAGTGTATAAGAATGTGAAAATGGTTTCTGTAGGTGAGCACCAGAATTCTCTCTGAGTTTTCCAGCAGCCAGGGCATAATGGGAAATCATAGTTTCATAGGTCTGGTTAAATAAATAAGTATGTAAGTAAATAGATAAATAAGCAGGCAAGCCTACCTATTATTTAGGGAAATTAAAACAGAATTCCAAAAAAATTGTTGCTTTTGTTTGTCTTCTTTTTCAGCCAAACATGCCTTCTTTTCTTTCCTTTTCTTTTTTATTGTTCGGGTTCTTCAGTTTTTTAAGAAATACTATTATTGAAGGATGTTTGACATACAATATTAAATTAGTTTCAGGTATACAACATATTGATTCAACTTTTCTATACCTTAGTCAGTGCTCACCACAAGTGTAGTCATCATCTATCATCATAGAAAGTGAGTACAGTATTATTAATTATATTCCTTATGCTGTACTTTTCATTCTGGTGACTTACTTATTTTATAACTGGAAGATTATACCTCTTAATCCCCTTTACCTATCTCGCCCATCCTCCCACCCACCTCCCCCTCTGGTAACCACCCGTTTGTTCTCTGTATTTATGACTCCATTTCTTTTTTTTCTTTAAATTAAATAAATTTCCACACTTGAGATTCTGTAATTTCATTCAGTTTTGAACAAGATTGCAAGTTATAAAATCTTATGTCATTTTTAAATTATCTACTACCATATTGAAATTTTCATGACTTGCCTTGTATACATGACTATGTTTTTATTTCAATCCTAAGATTCAAGTGGGAAAATCTAGTGGTTTTCTTTTTTAACAGAAATCACATTTTAAATGATTCATCTACTAAGAAGAAACTTACTTCAGTGGGTGTATTGATTATCTCTATATTCACTGCCTCTTTTTGTAAACTCTTACATTGGGATTAATGCAGTTTTTTATTGATTTGGTAAATACTTATTTTATGTGAAAATACACTGCAGTCACCAAACATAAACTATATTTTCTAGTCTGAAATGATAATTTAAGTAATTAAAGAAAAATGTCCTTCATTATCCGTCATCCAAGAGAGTTTTCCTCTCTGGGAAACAACAAGAAAGTAAACTAACATGTCTAGGATAGTTACTCAATGTTAATAAAAATGTGTAAACTCATTTCAAAATACAGAAAGGTGTGAATTGTGTAAAGAGATGAATAACAGGAAAATATTGCCCTTATGATAAGACCAGTCATGTTAGATAACAAAGTAGTGAGATTTTTTTTAAAAATTCTGAGTATTTAAAAATAGGTAGTGATTTAAGCAAGCAGATTAAAAATAGTCTAAGGTAATACATTAGTAAAAGAAACATACTGAATAAAGATTTGGATAACAAAAGTCAAATGACAGATTAAAGCAAAAGAATGTACGGGCATGATGATGAAAGATAAGTGGTCTATGGAAACTGTTAGGAAGCCCCAGTTAATTATTATTAGGAAGATAATAATGGCAGCTCATAAGTGCTTATTAATTGGAAGAACCAATACAAACAATTTACACAGTCTCCTCATTCAATCAGGACTATAACCCCATGAAATTGATATCATTATTACTGCCATTTTACACATGGTAACTGAGAGCACTGAGAGGATTGACTGGATCCTACTATTCCAGAGTACTGGAATCTAAGACGTTAAGTGATTAAAGTGTTCCATAAAATTGGAGATTTGGGGTCCATCATTTTATATCTATTATTGTAGGTGGGTCCTGTCAGGAGACCAGGAAAGGGATGATGGGAAAATCCAAATGAGGGTAACTAAAACCTTTATCAGGGACTAAAAAGTGAAGCTGTGGATTTGGTGGGGTTGGGGTGGGGGTGCAAATGCTTTGGGAGACCTGAAAAGTGGCAAGCATTTAGGTGAAAAGTATATGGGTGCAAAGACCCTATTGAATCTATAGTATCAATGAAAATCACATTTAGAATTACTTGTTATAAAACAATTGGGTGTATTTAGTGGATGATTTAAAAGGAAAGTTGATAAAAATCTTATCTATAATGGGAAAATATCATTGAGCTTAGGGTGGATATAAAAGGTCAGAAATAGGGAAATAAATCCATGAGTATTTATGCAGAGTTTACCATGAGCAGAGAGACAGCGTAGGAAAAGAAATTGAGCAACCAAAGAACCAAAAATTCAAGTGAATCTGCACAAAGGATAGCTTCTTATAGTGGATATAGGAAATATCCTGTGAAAACATACAGGGGTCCTCTCTTAGTAAAAAAATAAATAAATAGAACAAATGCCACCGTCTTTCACAATTGAATATTTTTAAGCTACCATTTATGCTTATGACATATTTATGGATGTGATGTTCTACTAAGTGACATCTTGTATGAAACAGTTATACACATTGCAAAATGGAATATACCTGTAAAAATGATTCTGTGCATGTGTGTGCTTTTGTGTGTGTGTATGTGTGTGTGTGAGAGAGAGAGAAAGGGAGAGAGGGAGGGACGGAGGGAGGGAGACAGCAAGCAAGCACGAGACAGACAGCAAGGTTTAATGTTTTAAAACTCTAGGAGGGTTAGAAGATTATATTCATAGAAAAAAGAAATTTTCCGGTTCAAGGTGTGTGCATTTATACAGTGGACTGCTAGTATGATGAGATGGGGGAACAAGTCAAAAACACTTGAATGGAAGCAGAATAATCATATATAAGACAGATGAAATATTCCAAAGTCACCTTGAAATAAATATAAAATTGATGTTGGCAGCTCAACGGTGACAGGAGTCAAGAGATTATGCTGCTATGAAACCACGAAAGATGCAATTGATATTTTAATCTAAAATATCATGTCTGAGGAAAAAGCCTGAAACTGGGAATTGTTCTTAAAAATAAAAGTGTATCTGTTG
Organism: Halichoerus grypus; assembly: GCF_964656455.1. Lineage (NCBI taxonomy): Eukaryota > Metazoa > Chordata > Mammalia > Carnivora > Phocidae > Halichoerus > Halichoerus grypus. The sequence continues at coordinate 107,757,944 of NC_135727.1, read as the reverse complement.
ATTTATGTCTGACTTGGCTGCTTTCATTTTTTTATCTTCATATGGAGAATAATAGTATTATAATTTCTTAGTCCATTTTATCTTTAATCTTATTTCATAAAATGCATCTCAAATTTTTAAAGACAAGAACGTAATGCTCTCTGAGATTATGTCATTAGGTAAAAAAAAATTATTGGATTCATTTTTATTGTTTCAAGTTTGTTTTTTCCTTTTTTTAAATTTAAATTCAATTAGCCAAGGTATAGTACATCATTGGTTTTTGATATAATGTTCATTGATTCATTAGTTCAGTATAACGGCCAGTGTTCATCATATCACGTGTTGTTTCAAGTTTTATTTAAATTCCATTTAGTTAACATATAGTATAATGTTAGCTTCAGGGGTAGGGTTCAGTGATTCATCACTTACATACCACACCCAGTGGTCATCACGAGTGTCCTTCATAATACTCATCATCCAGGGCGCCTGGGTGGCTCAGTTGGTTAAGCGACTGCCTTCAGCTCAGGTCATGATCCCGGAGTCCCGGGATCGAGTCCCGCATCGGGTTCCCTGCTTGGCAGGGAGTCTGCTTCTCCCTCTGATCCTCCCCCCTCTCATGCTCTCTGTCTCTCATTCTCTCTCTCTCTCAAATAAATAAATAAAATCTTAAAAAAAAAAAAAATGCTCATCATCCATTTAGCTCATCCCTCACCTACCTCCCCTCCAGGAACCCTCAGTTTGTTTAAGCCCTTCTCCTTTAAAAGCTTCCTACATTTTACTTTACAGGCCAGCATAATCTTCCTTTAAGAATATATTGTTTGATTGGCTAATGATTTAATATATTATTTCCCCCTTTCACACAGTTTCTGGCTGCTTATGGTAAAATTGCATACAATTAAATAGTAAATAACAGTTATATCAAGGGCAAAATGATCCAAGTAAATTAGCTGAAAGGGACAATAGTTTTGTTGCTTTTCTAAATATTATTTTGAGCTGCCTAGTAGTGAATATAAAAGGCAAGACACAGCTTCCCATGTAGGACTCCGCATCAGAGAGGAAGGTACACCAATTGCTCAATTGATTTCACTAAAACACCCCCAACCCTTTGGTTCTAAAGCCTCAGTTTTTCCATCTGTATAGTGCAGTCGATGCCTACGTTGTAGCACCATGATACAGTTTGGTCACAGATATTTCAGTATACTGGACACTGGGCCGTTTATCCAGGAGTAGCTTCTCTTGAATCAAGCTCAGTTCTGCAAGACCTTGTTTGTATAGATGGTGGTAGTGGTGGTGATATGATGATGGTGAAGACAGTTAACACTTATTGGCAACTTACGGTATTGCTGGATATTATGCTAAGCATTTGCTTGGCTCAATTCATTTAATCCTGAAAATAATTCTATGGGATGGGCACTTTTTAAATTTTACAGCGAGGAGACCTTAGAGGTTCAAAGGTTTATATATAGTGCATTTTGTCCTCATAATGATAAATATGGGAGAATCATCCTGTTGCCTTACCTCCTCCCACTAATATAAGTTATTAATAGAATGAAATATGAGAGTAATAAATTCAGAAGAGGCAGAGCATAACATTTTTGCAACATACAAATTAAAATCGAAACTGCTTACAGAAATACTTTGAAAAGACAGAGCAAAACATACTTATTTTTTAAATTTTCCCTCCTTTTAGAGGAGCAAGCAGAGTATGTTTCAAAAAGTTTTTGCAGTTTATCTAGATATAGTGTTAGCACCAACATATTCCGAAGTCATCTTTTTTTTTGGGGGGGGGGGGGGGAAAGTGTGCCCTGATGCACTATATCATTTGAGTGCATGGAAAGATATTAGCACCGATAGGAAATATTAGTAAAACTGATTTTAGCTCAACAGCCTGTATGTTGAGGTTGCTGCATTTATCTATTTCCATCTCTCTGTTCTGTACAAAAACAGCATCTTAAACGATGCAGATAAATAATAGTGACATTTTATCTCCCTTTCTAAAGTTGAATTCCAGAAGGTAGGAAAGATCCTTTCATGCTTACATTACCATGACAAACTGAAAGAGATAAATCCCTAGCGGATGGGACTTGAGATGTGGGAGTTAGGGGATTAATGCTTAGATGCTTCTTCCAATTTATTTCTCCTATTATATGTGTTAAAAATATATACCATATGTCATGCAGCATGTTTTAATCCCATCAAAATTTCTCACACAGTTCCTCAGGGGATACGTTTTTTTGCTGCCAACTTTTCACTGCTAGAATGCTGACTTACTATTCCTTTGCAGAGAGCTTCATGGTTTATTTTATGATAACATGTTGTTATAACTTCTCTGGCTGTAATTTTTTAAGGAAAATTAGTCCCGGGGGAATTTATTTTGAGAGCAGTATGCTTAATGGTGATGGAGAAGGATAGAAATATTTCCAGAAAGCAATGTATCCTTCAGTTGTTTTAATAGAACAGAAATTCCTTTGACAGCACTTGTGAAAGCCTTTATTATACCCAGCATTTAAATTCAGTCCTTGAACGGGGGTTTTCCCAGATCATTTGAGGGTCAATTTTGGAATCATTCTTGTGTCGTGCGTCACTTTTCAATGATAACGCTTTATCCAGAAGAGCAAATTTAGGGGGAAAAATTCTCTTTTAGTAATACTAAGTACACAGGACTTAGAGCAAGTGACTGTAAACCTGCGTGCAGTTGCCCTAAGAAGAATTTTCTTTGTGCCACATTTGTGCTTTTAAAAAGATACTGAATAACAATAAATGCTCTTGGGTAAAGAAGGAGAGCTTGAACAGATTTTCAGTTCAAAAAGAAAAGACGGTTAAAACTTTACCCCAAGAATTAAGATCATTTTACCTTCATATTCCTCCGTGGTGCTTTGGTTTGAAATCCCAATAATATCCTTGAGATGTTTTAATTCATTTTATACAATATTGTTCAGGCCAGGATCCACACCAGCCCCCTGGTATTTGATTTTTAGTAATCAGGCATCACTATAAGCTTTACTTAAGTCATCAAATATAACAAAGCCAAAGTTATTTCTTGTTAGAAATTAAGTTGTTCCTAAATCTGTGTGCCCGGTTTGTAATCAAGTGCTCTCATTATAATAACATTCCCCCACAGAGAGTTATTAGCACTTGTGGGCTATATTAAGAAGAAATAATAAACATATGTGGACCCAAGTCCAGAGGTGCCCTTTGGGTTTCCTTCCTATTATAACATACAGTATAAGTGGATGTCAGATTTGCAAATGACATAATTTTATTGAACTAAGTCTGCTGGTCATGGTACAAATGCTATCTTTTAAGTTCTTCTCTGGGACTTAATAAATGCAGGGATGAAAACTAAGGAGTTACTTGATGTCATGACACCACTGCCAACATACTGATGGTAAATACCAAATAATTTGCTTTTCCGCTCCTCACCATCTACACGTATCAGACCTCAACTTCTCTTTGTCGGACTCAAATTGGATTTCCTTTGCTATCAGCTCTAGGCTCAGACTTCTATGACCCTAATTTGGCAGCTCTTCAAGGGGTTTATGGTGTAAGCCTTTTCTATTTCTAACAAAAAATTCAGCTCGAATCCACCTTACAATAGTGAATTCTGTTTGAAGTTTCATTTTTCAAAATGTACCACACTTTGGGAGCTCATTTTTAAAAACTGTTTCTATACACAGGAATCAGTAAATTTTAATTTTGAGTGAAAATAGATTCTTTTGAATAAAAAGTATGTGTTAAGATTTTCCATATTCTCATTTCATAATCAAATTTAGGGCAGAAAAATATTAAAATATTGACACGCTATAAAATAAATGTGTTTCTTTAAGCTATTGTTCTTTATAACTTAGGTGTAAAATCTACATTTAAGTATTTGGTATATATTCATATTGGCACAGATATTAACAGAAAGAGTTTGAAGTTTCAAGTGCTATTCCCTTTAGCTCGAAGAAATCCATATTTCAGAAATCTTTAAAAAGGCATAATATAAGATTAATCATGATTTTAGATGTAATTGATGCCAGATAAACTCATAATTAGGAAATCAATTGCAAAATTATATTATTACTGGAAATTCTTGTATGATCTATGTCAAAATATAGTCAAATGCTTAAGGTTGCCTGTATTACTGTGGGAAATAAATAGTGAATTGAGGTTATAGCTTCTTATGAAACATGACCTAGACATGGTATCATAGATCATTTTGCATGTTTTATTTTCCATTAGAGGAATTCTAATAAAGAGGGCCAGTAAAATATTGATTAACAAGTGCAGAGGTGGAAAAAAAAAAAAAGCACGTGCAGAGGTGAAATGCATGTTTTTGAGTAAGCTGTAATCAAAATTGAATGCAACCATATTGCCAAGAAGTTTTTTTAAAAAATTAACTTTTGCCATGCTAATTTTGGGATATTCTATTTGGAGAATTTTTTTTTTACTTGATCCATGAAAACAACAACACAGACAATAGGAAACAAAAACAGAGATGTTAAGCTTATTAAATAAGATATTATCATTATTCGCATTATACAAAAAATGAAATAAATGATGGGAAAAGTGGATCTTATATAATCATCTGTTTTCCCCAGGAGTTATATATACATTAAAAATAAAAAAGTAGTCACAGATTGGGAGTTAAGAGTATGCATTTCTGAGTCAGATAGATAGATTTCAGTTTATATCTTGGTACTCTGCTTTCTTGCACTGTGACCCTTGAAACTCCAGTTTCTTCATCTGCAAAATGGAGAGTATAAAATTACCTTTCCATTTCAATGATTGTTTTGATGATTAATTGAATGTAAATTATTTGAACTGTGTCTTCCATATGGTAAACACCCAAAAAATCTAAGTTGATGAGGTTCTTTTTTTTTTTTTTAATATTTTTATTTATTTATTTGACAGAGAGAGACATAGCAAGAGAGGGAACACAAGCAGGGGGAGTGGGAGAGGGAGAAGCAGGCTTCCCACCGAGCAGGGAGCCCGATGCGGGGCTCGATCCCAGGACCCCGGGATCATGACCTGAGCCGAAGGCAGATGCTTAACGACTGAGCCACCCAGGCGCCCCGATGAGGTTCTTATTATCACTGGGGACAAAAGAACTCCTATTGAAATCCATGGATTGGTTCTCAAATATTCTGCAGCTTTCTGACTGCTACTGGCTCTTGACAGAGTTGTGTTTTTTTTTTTTTAACTGTTTTTTGGGACTATAAGGCAAAGAAGGGTAATAGTGATTTTTTAACATAAAGCTAAATGTAAAGGCCTGTGGTTTTATTCTGATATTGTTTTACATTGACTTTTGCTGTTAACATGCTATTTGTTTGAGAAGGACAGTAGGTAGAGGTTGTATTGCTGCTTTATTTTGTTTTGTTTAAAAACAGAAGGCCATGTAAAGGTGCCAAGCTTAAGTTGGCCTACCTTTCCATTATTTAGTTTTTAATATTATGACTATTGGAACTCCAAAAGTCTGGGAACCATAGCTGTAATCTTCTAACCATGAGAGTTTGTCATCTATCCTTTTCATGAATAGTTCCATATGACATAACTCTTGAGACACAGAGGCTATTACTTTGGTGGGCATTTGTAATTATTACAACAACTTCATATTTCCCATTTCTTTGTCCCAATTCATTCTAATTGGAATTTAAATTCTCAGGTAATTTATTTTACAATATGGTAGAGGAAAGAGAGAAATGAAGAGCAGGGGGTTAAAATGGACATACAGTTTCAAGAGCTGAGGATGAAACTCTAATTGGGCAGACTGTTGTAGTGGCATGGGTAAGGGCCCAGCATCCTGACCTAATTTACCAGAGTGGGAGTAAGAAAACTGAGTGGGAGGGTGACAAGGTTTCCATTCCAGTTGTGCGGTGTTTAATCCTTCATCCTTCTGTTGCGTGCCAAGACATAAACATTAAATTAAGAATTGAGACTCCTTGATTTTTCAGTCTGTCTGTAGGTTGAAAGTACAATTACCATTTGACTTAAGAATGCCACTGGAAAATTATAGCCTGGAATAAAAACAAAAAAGTGTACTTAAATGGATAGTGCTCACCCAAAAGTGAATGCCCTGCAAGATGTGTGTGTTCGCGCATGTCTGTGCATGCACATGTACACATACATAAAAACAGTCACAGGACTAAAAATTTTAACAAAGGAAAAATATCACCCATAATATCATAGCATCCTAGTTTATATGTATGTATGTATGTATGCCTGTATGTATATATGTATGTGTGGTATTATAACTATTCTTACTCCATGGATATAGTTGATTTTTATAGTTGGAATAAAAGTGTATACATTTTAAATACATAATACATAAATGTATATTATAATAAATAAATAAATCTTTATTTCACTAAAGTGCTGTAAACTTTTTTTCCAACTTGAAAAGGACCTTCCTAAGTATGGTTTTAATAGCTGTAAATGCATGTCCCTTCATGATTCCCCATTGTTGCCTTTCAAATTGCTTTGACTTCTTAACTACAATCATCTGTGGACAGATAGCATCTTTAGTGTTTGAATTATTTATTGAGGCTAAATTGTAGGCCAGAAGATAACCCTATAGCCTCTTTACAAATGCCTTTTTTCTAACATTCTGGAAGAATTGCAACCAATTTCATGTCCTAAGCTAAATTCGTAATCTTCCTTGTAAACATGTTCTTCCTTCGGACTGGCTCAATTCAGTAAGTGGTACCATTATCCACCCACCCCACTGTGCAATTCAAAAGCCTGGCTTGCAACTTCCTCTTCCATATGCCTGGTTCTTGCTCTTCTAATCTACCATTAAGTTTTGTCTCTTTTACCTCATTGCAGTGACTTCCATTGCACTAAGAATAAAACCCACATTTCTTTTTTTTAAGATTTTGTTTATTTATTTGACATAGAGCACAAGCAGGGGGAACGGCAGTCAGAGGGAGAGGGAGAAGCAGGCTCCCTGCTGAGCAAGGAGCCTGACACGGGGCTCGATCCCAGGACCCTGGGATCGTGACCTGAGCCAAAGGCAGACACTTAACTGACTGAGCCACCCAGGAACCCCCAAAATCGACATTTCTTCATATAATCTACATATTCCCCCACCTCTCTAACTATGACTCTGTAACTCCCAGACCTGCAGAGCAAGCAAAACTTCTTATACATACTGTTTCATCTGTTTGGAAGGCTCTTGTTTCTGCACTGTCCATGTCTGACTTCTTACCCTTTAGTAGTCAGTTTTAATTTTCCATTTTTAGAGAGACCTTCCCCAACTCCCTAATTTAAATTAGCTATTCTTACTTCGCATAGTACTGTTCCTTTCATTGGTGCCCTTTTTTCAATATATAATATTATTAAATATGCGTTTGTTGGTTTACTTTGATAAATCTCTCTCTCCACAGCTAGATATAACTACATGAAGGTCACTACCATGTCTGCTTTATTTACCACCGTATATCTTATATTCTAAACATATTGCCTGGCACATTGAATTATAGTCATTCAGACTGTCTGAGTTTGTGCCCTGCCTCTGATATGCATTAACATCTATCCTTGGGTACAAATGTAGGATGAGCATAATAATGTGACCTAACATAGAGGATTTTTAAAGAAATAAATGAGATTATTCATATACAGTTATTCAAATAGTGTATGGCACAGTACAGGTTTTCAATATAGTAGTTACCATTATTGTTATTCTAATGGAATTCATTAAATATTTGTTGAGTGAAAACATGTATTTGTTTTATGATATAAATAAGTAGGTAATTACCTCCTCAGTGTAAAATTGTGCCATTTTCACCACAATCTCTTTTGCATGGAGTGTCGTTCTGTTTTCAGTTACTAAAAGGCAAAATCACCATCATCATCAACATCATGGTTTCTAACTTCCTTATTGATTATTAGAGGTGGCACTTTTTCCCATCTGCATGAGTTTTGGAAAACCCATGTTTCTTCTCTCTTCATTAACATTTTAATTAAATATTTAATATAGTAACTGTTTCAAAATCTGTTCAATGCAGTATCCAACAGGTTCAATAGTTAGAGCAGTCAGAAATATAACCCAGATTAACTTTTTTCTCAGAATAACTAAACCACATAAAGTCTAAGTCTTATTTGAAAATGAAATCAAATGCCAGTTACCAAAAGATTGAATGGTTCTGAGTATAATCCTTTGATGATGAGCAATTTAGCATTTATTTAGAGATCTTATTTTCTCTACCAGATGTTCAGGAACATATGGTAAATTAGAGATCATTGACCCTTCCCCTGTTGTCAGTGGCCCCCAAATATTCTGTTTATATCTAATTACCAGTGGTAACAAATCATAGTGTATTACAGTTATCTGGTTATGTGTTTGTCCCTCCCATTGAAGAGTGAGCTCTTTGAGGGTAGAAATTATATTTTTTTTCTTTCTACATTTGGAAGGAAGTAAATAAGAAAGGAAGGATTGAATATTACACTTTTGTTACTAATTCTATTAGTTTTATTATGTTCCTCCAAATAAAATAATTTTAGTGAACATAAACTGGGAAAGCGGCAGGGGCAAACTAGTCAATACTCAGTTACTATTAAGAGATTGAAGCAGAAGTGTTTGTGTCTCAGTTGTCTTTGACATAATTCTTAGTTAATAGTGCCCTATGTGTTAACTAACTGGAATTTAAATAAAAACTTGGGGAAAAAAAATTCTCAGTGAGGATAGTGAGGATATTCTCTCATCGTGATAAAGAATCCAGATCACAAAAGTTGATTATTCTGAAAATACTTGCTGCTTTGACTCTGACCGTCCTTCAGCATATCCAGGCATGATGTGCAAAGTACAGAATTGAAATAAAATAATCCCTAGTCAAATCATAGGCTTATGTTATAGAGATAAGTCAAGTTTGTAGTTTCACCTGAAGTAAGAAGACATTAAGTCTCCTTATCACATCCAGCCATCACTATTAGGCTAGGGGTAGAAAAACCACTAAGGAGGAGGGAGTGAGAGATAGTCCAGGGAGTAAGTACTTCGTCTCTATTAAAATTACTCTAGAATTGGCTTCACCAATATAAATTCCTTTTTGTTTATAATCTTCTTCGTTATCCCCTCACCCTCTCATAGAGTGAGCTAAAACAGATAATGTGCTGGGGTTTTTTAAATAGTTACAGATCTCCAAATTAAAACTGTTCTGATATATTCTAACCTCCCAATTGGGGAGGAGTAGGAAAATACGCTGTTCAGGGTTTCTAAAATCTTTTAAAGCAATTAATTACATATGGGCTAAGTTTATTTTAGGCACACATTTACTCATTTGTTCTCTTTCTTTATACACTTTTATGAAAATGTTAAAATTTCCTTTTTATCCTTTGCTCATGGTGTTTTTGTGTTTATAGTGTATTACGCTATTTTGTGTTGACATTCTCAACACAGATTGGCCCCAAAATGTACTATACTCAAAAGCATGTTTTTTCCCCCTAAGCTTACTGTGATTTTAATGGAAGTAGAAATCAGAATTTCCTTCTTTTAAGAACCTCTTGGAGGAGAGTGGCCTTTTCTCTTCACAGTCTGTACAATATGTACATTAGTAACTCTGTGCACCTGAAATTTTGTAAACTAATGGACCTTTTCAGTAGTGCAGCGCTGCGAGAAGTTTGATGAAGCTATTCTTTTATGAGTTCTAAAGCCATCTGGGGTTGCAAACTAAAATTGGTTACAATTCCATCTCTAAGTGAACATTCTCAGAAGTGGAAGGGCCCAAGAGACAAGGAAAGACTTGGGTGTCTTGTTTTGTTCTGGCTCTAGTAGATACTTTGTAATAGACCTCTAAAAAAGAGTGTGAATATATACTATACTATATTTATTTATATAAATATATAATTTTTAAATATAAATGATTTATATAGTAGACCATTGATCTCAGCATTGAAAAAATGTATTCTGTTCTCAGAAACTAGCTTCTCAATTACTCTACATGTACTTGTTTATAAAATACAAACCAGTCTAGATAATTATTACACAGCAATTTTTTTAAATTTTATTTTATTATGTTAATCACCATACATTACATCATTAGTTTTTGATGTAGTGTTCCATGATTCATTGTTTGCATATAACACCCAGTGCTCCATTCAATACGTGCCCTCTTTACACAGCAATTTTTATCAAACTCTGTTTCTTGATTAGCTTTGCTAGAGCTTTATCAATTTTATTGATCTTTTCGAAGAACTAGCTTTTGGTTTCATTGATTTTTCTCTATTGTCAAACTGTCCCTTCCTATTGTTTACCATGTATTTAATGAAGTCTAAGCTGCATAGTTTTCAATTTTTCATAGAAGTTTAAATAACCATGAATTAACATGTGTCTATAAATCAGAGCTCTTCAGTTGGAAATGAGCTACAATACAGTAGTTTTTTGAAATATGATTTATCCATTAGTGCTAGATATGCAAAGAGTATCTTCCCTTAAAATCAGTCACTCTTAGTTGGCTGGATTAACCCCAATGTGTTGTATATATTTGGGGTTGTTGATATTTTTAATATCTATTACTTAGCAATTGTTCTTTTACATTTTATAATGGTCAACTAGCAAAGTAGAACATTGGAGGAAGAATACAACTGTATTAAGGGCTTTCCACCACATAAAAGAGGCACAGAGTATACAATTATGATTGTATCAGAGAAAATAATTTAGATGTACATTCTAATCAGTTTGAATATCCAGGCAAATATAGTAGGGATTTTAATGCATTCATTATATACACAAAGAGAATCTGTTGCAGAACCAAGTTTTTTTTTAAGTTTATTTATTCATTTATTTATTTGAGAGAGAGAGCATGAGCTGGGGGAGGAGCAAAGGGAGAGGGAGAGGGCCAAGCAGGCTTCCCACTGAGTGGGGCCTGACTCAGGGCTTGATCCCAGGACCCCAGGATCATGACCTGAGCCGAAGGCAGATGCTTAATCGACTGAGCCACCCAGGCGCCCCCAGACCCAAGTTTTGAATGTGCATGTTTTATCTTTTTTGGAGAATGTATAGCAAGTTTTCATGGAGGTCAAACTGATACTGTTCCTAGTAGTTTTCTTTAAAAATACCTTTTATCCCCATTTCTTTTGCTTGTTTAAAATATAGTTTAATAGGGGCGCCTGGGTGGCTCAGTCGTTAAGCATCTGCCTTTGGCTCAGGTCATGGTCTCAGGGTCCTGGGGTCCAGCCCCGCATCGGGCTCCCTGCTCAGTGGGAAGCCTGCTTCTCCCTCTCCCAACTCCCCCTGCTTGTGTTCCTGCTCTCTCTCTGTCTGTCAAATAAATAAATAAAATCTTTAAAAATAAAATATAGTTTAATAAGACATTCTACTCAAAATTGCAATAGAATATATGTTCCAGTAAATGTGAAATAAATATAAACAATATATGTGACTGTACTTAAGAGAACGTCTAATGTCTTAAGGACAGAACAGCCCATTAAGGAATTATCTTCTTCTTTATGCTTCATATAACTAATTGTCAGTTTATTTAAAAGGTTGTGCCTTAATTAGAGACCATTAGTGGACATGAATTATTGAAACAGTTTTGAAGTTCTGAAGTAGTGAACTTCTCATGAGGGAGCCAAGGACTTGCAATCCTTGTTTATGGTACACTCAGAATGGCCTCATTTGGACCCACTGATCCCAAACTCAGTGAACTTAATACTCGTGTCTGTGCACTGCGTGTCCCTCATCGGAACAGCTGTGCAGAGGCACAGGGAGCTGAGAGTAGAACCCTCAGGTCACTGGGGAATTACTGCTCCCTTCCTTTCAGAACAAACCAGAGCCTGTTTGAGTATACCATGAACTCAAATCCCTGGTGCACAAAACAGGTCCCTCTCATTCTGTCTTTCTGAGTTGCCCTCAATAAGAAAGGAACAGAAGTAGATGGAGTGTGAAAGTTCTCAAGTTAATTCTAAGGAAAAAAGTAGGAATGCCACTGCTAAACTTGGCACAAAGCAGATTTCAACCTTAGGGACTGGAAGTTGAGAGAAAGATAATGCATGGATTTACTTATTTGCCTTTTTTTTTTTTTTTTTTACTGTGCATGTTTGGCTGATCTAAGGCTAGAAGCCATGAGGAGGAAACTTCATAGCAAATGCATTCAGCATGGTTTTGGCACATGATTCTATTCTCAGTGTTAATTGTTTAAGTAAAGCCATTGATTTCGATATGGAATAGTGTGTGAGTTTGCTCGCTTTCTCTCTCCCCCCTCATATATATCTTACATAGATAGATGTAGATGATATATATATGTATGATATATATCATATGTGTGTGTATATATATATATATATGTATATATATATAGACAGATTTTTCTGTGGTGAAATTCAAAATAATAAGTGATGTATTTAACATTTGCAAGTATATATGGGTTTCACAATTTATTTGCAACTAATGAATCATTGAACTTTATACCAAAAACTAATGATGTACTATACATTGGCTAATTTAAATTTAAATTAAAAAAATAAAATAAAATAAAAACCTATCTTTAGGGGTGCCTGGGTGGCTCATTCAGTTAAGCGTCTGCCTTCAGGTCAGGTCATGATCTGGGGGTCCTGGGATTGAGCCTCACATTGGGCTCCCCACTCGGAGAGGAGTCTGCTTCTCCCTCTCCCCCTCTCCACTCACGTTCTCTTGTTCTCTCTCTCAAATAAATAAATAAAATCTTTAAAAATAAATAAAATAATGACCTATCTTTAAATTATATTAATTCACAGATACTTTGCTATTGTTACAGGGTGACGACTTGATTTTAATTCACCTTTCTTAAAATAGAATTGATTTATTTTTTAAGATTTGACTTTTGGTTAGGTTTTAGATTTATCTGTTATATAAAAATGCTCAGGGAAAGAGAAAATGTGGAATCATTTTTTGTATTTCTATTCTTATATGAATGTGTAAGCTTATAGATTTAAAATTGTTTATCAGTGGATGCTAATGAAATATGATAGATATCCAAGATGTTTTCATTAACAATAAAGGTTAATTGCATTAGAAGAGATCACCAGTTATGACCTGACAGGTTGAGATGAGGCACACAGTAAGACAGGACATGAATAAGCAAGCCTTCCTCCCTTTAGCAACCACCACTAATAAAATCTTGCTGTATTTAGGGCATACAAAGATTAATAAATGGATGACAGTTTTAAAAATCACCAAAGAGGAGCATAGATGGATATTTAGATCCAGAGTCATCACTGTATACTTGGAAACTGAAGGAAAAGTGTCCAAAAACACTTACACTGGAGAAAATCTCATCAGGTCCACCACTGTGGATTTATAAGCAGATATGGAAGGAGTAGATTGGGCCCTGAATGGAGAATGTAGTGGTATAGAAATACAGTTCATATAGCTAGATAGTATGAGCTGGATACTTTCATACACTGCATAGAGGAATATAAATTGGCTTAAACTGTATGGAAACAATTTGGCAAAACATATGATACCCTTTGACCCCAGTAATCCTCCTTTAGATATTCAAGCTCAAAGCAAAATCAGAAATTCAAAGAAAATGCATATAAGATGACATAGATCATGGTACTGTATATTAAAATGAAAGTTAAAACAAATTAAATATCTAATAATATTATGCATTCGTAGTGTGAATATATTTGCTGCCACTAGCAATAGCCTTTATAAATTGTACTTAAAGAATAATTTATACCATGTAATATTAATGGATAATGCATAAAATGACATCGTATGTCTTATGGTACAATCCTGATATGAAAATATTTAATGAGACATTTTTAGGCGCAAAGTTCAGAACCCATTCATATTACTTTAAAAAGTGTTTTGTTATTATACCTTAAACACACACAAAAAAAGTGTTCTGTTAAAAGATACATGGGATTTAGGTTCAGAACTAATAAGAAGTCACAAATTAAGTTCTAGGGACTTTCTCTGGTTTTGGGGTCTTAATGGGTCTCTTGGTCTCTGCTTTTTCTAAGCTTGTCTTCGTGCATTGTCTCCACTTTTAACTCTCTTGGACTAGCTTTCTCTAATTATTCATAGTAGCTTTTCCATTATAACTTTGGATTTCACATGTTGATTACAGCTTCTCTGGCCTAAATCTACCTAAAGTCTCCTGTTTCTGCTTAGAGAGGATGGTTCTGATTAGGCCAACTCATCTTTCTCATGAAACCAAGGCATGGGTTATTTGCCTGCCTAGGAATTGTCTGCCCTTGGGTCAGGGGCCATCTTTGCATCAATCAGTCATTCTGGTCTGTGCATGAGGGCACATAAATAAACAAACGGCCTTCTCTCACCAAGCACTTCCTCCATCACTGCCTCTCAGTCCCATCACTGGGACTACAAACTCTATGTTTTATCTAAACCAAACTTCTTACCTAAATATACCTCATCATTTCACTACTTACACTGTTAGCTTGCCTTTTCTCACATCTTAGAATTGTCGTCACTGAATTCATAATTAATTTCAAAGCCCCATCTCTTGCATGCCCCCACAAAGTCCTTTTTTTTTGACTACCCTAGGAAGAATTAACACTATCATAGTACTCTGTTCATGATTGTCTGACAGCACTTACGGTATTGTAGTTCCATTATGAGAGTAATATACATGAACTAGTGACGATAAAGAGCTTGCTTTTGACACCATTCTCTTGGGAAGTTTATGAAAGAAAACTATGAGACCATAAGTTTGTTAACATTATGACAGTGAACATAGGGGCAAAACCAGCACCCACAAATATACACACACACAAAAATCATACATACGTACAACTCAACCAAACTTGGTGTTCTAACATCCTCACACATGAAAACTATCAAAGTACTATTTCTGAGCTGTGTTGTTTTCTTCCTACAAGAGACCTCATTCTACTGGTGGAAGAAGTGCTTTTACAACAATGGTGTCATCTTTTAAACAATGGTAGAAAGAAGGATCTATTTTCTGCATGAGTCAATTTCTTCAATGAATATTTCAGGCAAATGAATAAGCACTTGATTAACTCCATGCTTTGTTTCAATGGTTTCCATGGGTGGAGTGGTTTCACCAAATTCCATGTGTAAATTGGTCAGATAGAACAAGAATTTAGATTTCCACAATCTTTTTTGGAACTTTCAAACTTCTGTTATCTCATCAGACCCACAGATTGAGTTGAGACTTTCTTCCTAAGCTGGGTTGTAGCAATGAACCCAGGAGTCAGTAGCTTAATTTTCTACTTCTTTGCATCAAATTTTCTCTTGAAAGTGATGCATGCAATATTGAAGAATGGCAAGGAGGAGCCTCTCTGAAGTGTTAAATATTTGGTTCAGTGGGTCCTATCAGCAGGTAGGGCCTGCGGGGAGCTTGTTTATCCAGCAGAACGATCTCATTATGAGGACAGTGATGTAGTATAGTTTACTTCATACCCTGAAGCCATTCAAGGAAACAACTGAGTGAGTGATATTCATGTTGGCCCTGTATTGTGCTGTTATGACTTGCAATAACTGGCAGCATATTAAAATAGAGATCAGGGACTATAGCTACTCCATTGAATGAAGTTCTGAAATTTCAAAGTTATTGAATTATTCAGTATTTTCCAATTTACAGAATAAAAGAATATGTGATTGACTATTTCATGGCACATTAATGGAAATAAAGAAAGAGAATGCACAGGCTTTATACATTTCACAGTTCATATTTATTTCTCATAATTTCATGGTACCCAGGTGGGTCTCTGTATAAGCCAGTGTGGCCCTTACTGTCAAATGCAAAGACAAGAGCTTAACTTTGAATACTAGAGAACAATAAAAAAAAGAAATATTAGGCCACTGCTGTCGCCGTCACCGTCGCCGCCGCCATGGCTCAGTACAAGGGCACCGCGAGCGAAGCGGGCCATGCCATGCACCTGATGAAGAAGAGGGAGAAGCAGTGCGAGCAGATGGAGCAGATGAAGCAGCGGATCGTGGAGGAGAACATCATGAAGTCTAACATTGACAAGAAGTTCTCGGCACACTATGATGCCGTGGAGGCAGAGCTCAAGTCCAGCACCGTTGGTCTTGTGACCCTGAATGATATGAAGGCCAAGCAGGAGGCACTGGTGAAGGAGAGGGAGAAGCAGTTGGCCAAGAAAGAGCAGTCGAAGGAGCTGCAGCTGAAGCTGGAGAAGCTACGAGAGAAGGAGCGCAAGAAGGAGGCCAAGCGGAAGATCTCCAGCCTGTCCTTCACCCTGGAGGAAGAGGAGGAGGCAGGGGATGAGGAGGAGGACGCGGCTGTATACAAGGAGGAGCTGGAGAGGGAAGAGGTCACCACAAAGAAAAGGAAATTGGGGAAGAACCCCGATGTGGACACCAGCTTCCTGCCTGACCAGGACCGTGAGGAAGAGGAGAACCGGCTCCGGGAAGAGCTGCGGCAGGAGTGGGAAGCCAAGCAGGAGAAGATCAAGAGTGAGGAGATCTAAATCACCTTCAGTTACTGGGATGGCTCTGGGCACCGGCGGACAGTCAAGATGAAAAAGGGCAACACGATGCAGCAGTTCCTGCAGAAGGTGCTGGAGATCCTGCGCAAAGACTTCAGCGAGCTCAGGTTGGCGGGGGTGGAGCAGCTTATGTACATCAAGGAGGACTTAATCACTCCCCACCACCACAGCTTCTGACTTCATTGTCACCAAGGCACGAGGGAAGAGTGGGCCGCTCTTCAATTTTTTTTTTTTTTAATTTTTTTATTGTTATCCGCTCTTCAATTTTAACGTTCGCGATGATGTGCGGCTGCTCAGTGATGCCACTGTGGAGAGGGATGAGTCCCATGCAGGCAAGGTGGTGCTGCGGGGCTGGTATGAGAACAAGCACATCTTTCCCGCCAGTTGCTGGGAGCCCTATGACCCTGAGAAGAAGTGGGACAAGTACACGATCCGGTGAACGTGGAGGCTCCTCCGGCTCCCTCTGTCCTCTGCCCCCTCCCGGGGTCTCCAGGACTCCAGGTGCCGCAACCACCCCCCCGCCCTGTCCCCACTTCCCTCAGCTCCAACTTGACAGGGGTGAGGGAGGAGGGGGCTGGCCACCCCCTACCGCTGGTGGTGTCACTTACCACTTTTTTCTTTTATGATAAATAAATGCACACATCAGAGTGGGAGCACCTGTATTGTGCTTTGTTTTAAACATTTTTTTAATTGAGATAAAATTCACCATTTTGATCATTTGAAAGTGTACAGCTCAGGGGTATTTAGTACATTACAGTGTTGTACAACCATCATGTCTGTCTACTTCCAGAACGTTTCTGTTGCCCCACAAGGAGACCCCGTGCCCATTAGCAGTGTCTCCTCCAGCCCCTGGTACCCCCCTACTTTCTGTCTGTATGGATTTGCCTATTCTGGATGTTTCACATAAATGAAATCATACAGTAAAAAAAAAAAAAAAAAAAGAAAGAAATATTAAAGAAACCATCTTAATGAATGATCACTAAAAGGAACCTACAACACTGCCTTTATAAGCTTCGAAATATTCATGAATACCAGATTGAAAAATAAAGTAAGGTTTGAGACCAATGTCCCATCTTGCCCATAACAATACACTGGAAACAACATAAGCTGTAAGTTTAGAACAGAAGGGAACCCTGCTTAATGTGATATGTGGTAAGATTATCAGATGCTTTACCCTATCCCTAGCAGTGCCTAGGGTACCCTGTACATTTTAGTTGAAATAATGAATCAGTGAATGCCTCCCTGCAGAGGTCACTCAGACTAAATAGTGTAAAATCATTCCTTCCCCCCACAAATGCAAATATTTTCTGTTTGAAACATATTAAAGGAAAGAGGCATGGCATGACTACCAAGGCTATAAAGGTTCTATACCTTTGAGCTACTTTGAGCGGTATACAAAGGGGCATACAAAGGAACCTAGCTATGGCTTTTTGGTACAATACCCAAAGAAAGGATATTGAGCTGGATGAACCATGAGAAGTTATGTTCCTCTTTAAAGGTATTTACTAGTTAGCCATATAAGAAGCAAATTGCCACTTTCTGAGAATTTGAACTTGTATGTAAATAAGAACAGCTTAACTACAACAAATTGTTTTCATGAGGCAGCGACTGCTAGGCCAGAAGATTCCTCTGGCTTTTCGTTTAATCCATATTAATAAGCAGGCTATGAAGATAATCTCAAACCAGCACTTGAGAATCTTTTAATTGCTAAGTAACATTGCAGCAACTTAAATTTGCTTTGGATTTAGTAGATGTTCACATTAACAACTGTCCAGTCCAGCTTTTCATGTAAGTGCATCCTCTCAAATTTATCAGCCCTCAAAAAGTGCATACAAAATATTCACACTCAGAGGCTATTCCCTCTTAAAGGCAGGGGAAAACAAAAACAGAAACAACAAAGTCTGAATCAATGCAATTTCTACTGTCTAAACATAGATTTCTAATTTCTCTTTCTAGAGTTACATTGTTAGTATATAAGAAAGCAACTGATTTCTATGCATTGATTTTGTATCCTGCCACATTACTGAATTGCTGTATGAGTTCTAGTAATTTGGAGGTGGAGTCTTTTGGGTTTTCCATATTAGGTAGCATGTCATCTGCGAAGAGAGAGAGTTTGACTTCTTCTTTGCCAATTTGAACACCTTTCATTTCTTTTTGTTGTCTGACTGCTGTTGCTAGGACTTCTAGTACTGTGTTGAACAATAGTGGCGAGAGTGGGCATCCTTGTCATGTTCCTGATCTTAAGGGAAACACTCTCATCTTTTCCCCATTGAGGATGATAGTCACTGTGGGTTTTTCATAGATGGATTATATGAACTTGAGGAATGTTCCCTCTATCCCTATACTCTGAAGAGTTTTAATCAGGGAAGGATGCTGTATTTTGTCAAATGCTTTTTCTGCATCAATTGAGAGGACCATATGGTTCTTCTCTCTCCTCTTATTAATGTGTCCTATCACATTGATTGATTTGCGAATATTGAACCACCCTTGTATCCCAGGGATAAATCCCACTTGGAACAGAATAGAGAGCCCAGATATGGACCCTCAACTCTATGGTCAAATAATCTTCGACAAAGCAGGAAAAAATATGCAATGGAAAAAAGACAGTCTCCTCAATAAATGGTGCTGGGAAAATTGGACAGCCACATGCAGAAGAATGAAACTCGACCATTCTCTAACACAATACGCAAAGATAAACTCAAAATGGATGAAGGACCTCAATGTGAGACGGGAATCCATCAAAATCCTAGAGGAGAACATAGGCAGTAACCTCTTCGACATCAGCCACAGCAACTTCTTTCAAGATACATCTCCAAAGGCTAGTGAAACAAAAGCAAAAATGAACTTTTGGGACTTCATCAAGATAAAAAGCTTCTGCACAGCAAAGGAAACAGTCAACAAAACAAAGAGGCAACCCACAGAATGGGAGAAGATATTTGCAAATGACACTACAGACAAAGCGCTGATTTCCAAGATCTATAAAGAACTTCTCAAACTCAACACCCTAAAAACAAATAATCAAGTCAAAAAATGGGCAGAAGACATCAACAGATACTTCTCCAAAGAAGACATACAAATGGCTAACAGACCCATGAGAAAATGTTCATCATCTTTAGCCATCAGGGAAATTCAAATCAAAACCACTTTGAGATACCAGTTAGATACACCAGTTAGAATGGCAAAAATTGACAAGGCAAGAAACAGCAAATATTGGAGAGACTGTGGAGAAAGGGGAACCCTCTTACACTGTTGGTAGGAATGCAAGTTGGTACAGCCACTTTGGAAAACAGTGTGGAGGTTCTTCAAAAATTTAAAAATAGAGCTACCCTGTGACCCAGCAATTGCACTCCTGGGTATTTACCCCAAAGACACAGATGTAGTGAAAAGAAGGGCCACATGCACCCCCATGTTCATAGCAGCAATGTCCACAATAGCCAAACTGTGGAAAGAGCCAAGATGCCCTTCAAGAGATGAATGGATAAAGAAAATGTGGTCCATATATACAATGGAATATTACTCAGCCATCAGAAAGGATGAATACCCAACTTTTGCATCAACATGGATGGGACTGGAGGGGATTATGCTAAGTGAACTAAGTCAAGCAGAGAAAGTCAATTATCACATGGTTTCACTTATTTGTGGAACATAAGGAATAGCATGGAGGACATTAGGAGAAGGAAGGGAAAAATGAAGGGGGGGGAAATCGGAGGGGGAGATGAACCATGAGAGACTGTGGACTCCGAGAAACAAACTGAGGGTTTTAGAGGGGAGGGGGGTGGGGATATGGGTTAGCCCTGTGATGGGTATTAAGGAGGGCACGTATTGCACGGAGCACTGTCTTAAGCTTCTATCATGAATCATGGAACACTACATCAAAAACTAGTGATGTACTGTATGGTGACTAACAAAATAATAAAATAAAATAAATAAAAATAAATATAGATTTCTCCTTACCATGATTAAAAAATGCCTGAGCTTGTCAACACAGCCTCTAAGGTAGAGTTTAAGGTTCAAGGAAACCTTCTGTACTTGATTTTTCCACCTGTTCTTGGCTCTTTAAATATACATGAAAAGATACGAAGTATTCCCCATGATTTGTTTTCTGAATTTATTACCACTTTTTAAAGGCAGGAGTCTGATAGTGCTTATGAAAATACTATATAAATGAGGGAGTTCTACATAATTGAAATGAACTGTTACTTTTACACCCATGACAAAAATGAGAAACAGATCCTGAAGGAGGTGCACAGATACTTGCTTGTAGTACCAGGAACAAAATGCAGTGTCAGTAGATTCCCATCATGACTGATACATGATTATACATATAAATGTAGATGAACACCCAGTTGTGTGTAAAGCTAATATGTGTACAGCCTATTATGCATTTTCTTGAGACCTCTTCTACGGTGATAAAACTAGACTTAGCATCACTAAAAAGAAGTCTCTGACCTTTTTTAAAATTTTCACTTAGAAATTTACTTGAAGGAACAGTATACAAATTGTGTACTTTTGTGCAATTTTCCCCTTAATTTTTACACTAAGTTAATCAAATAGACAATGTGTGATATTATTCTTTTGAAAGCAAATGCATATTAAAACACACAACAGGCTTCATTCCCATTTCTTTTTAATGTTTCTCTGACTTTAGGAGACTTGAATGCACAACAGAGCTCACAGTATGGAAAAGACACACAGACATACTTTTGTTGCACTGACTAGACAATGCAAGCAATAGCGTTCTGCTGTAAACACTTGTGATAAAAGAAAAAAAAAAGTTTTGTAAGCTAACAAACAAGTGTACCCCAACCACACTTGCCAACTTCCATCTCAGACCTGTTTCTGCTCCTTATTTCCATTAATGATGTCACAATCCTGTTGGGAATCCTGGTTTGAAATGGCAGCCATCCTTGACTTCTTCTTCATCTCTCCTGTCTGATTAATCTCCCCATCCTTTTGATTCTACTCTATAATTTCCCCCACATTTCTTTTTCATATCATTCCCCACTTCTTTTCTTCACCTGTACTATTTTAAGAACTAAGTGGTCTCCTTGCTCCTAGTTGAGTCTTTTCAGTCCATCCTTGATATTGCCACTAGAGAGATCTTCTAAAATGTAGATCAGATAAGACCACTTCCTTCACAGATATTTCCTGCTGTCTACATTGACTAGAGCAGTGGTTCATCTCAGAAGCATCACCTGGGAACCTTCTAGAAATATAAGTTCTTAGTTCCTAACCAACATTTTCTGAATCTGGAACTCTGTTGGTGGAGCCAAACAATCTGTCTTTTAACAACTCTTGCACATGATTCTTTATGCACACTAAAATTTGTCAACTACTGGGCTCGTGGATTAAGTTCAAGGTTCTTGGCATGGTGTCTTGTCAAACCCACCTTTCTGATCTTATTTTCACCAGGTTACACTCTTCTCCTCCCCACCCTATTACACCCTTTCAGAACCTTATCCTTTACTGCCCTAACGGGGATATCTCATTGAGTTGAAAGTTTTCCTTCCCAATTACCAAGTTTTAAATTGAGGCACAATTCAAATTCCATCTCTTTCTAAATTCTTTTTGATCTTCCCAGTCAGATTTCTGCTCCATTAATGTATGTAAAAAAAAAAAAAGTAGAAGAGTTCAGGCTTGAGATAAAACAAACCTCTTGCTCTGTGTTTTGTCAGCTATCTTTACTGTTGAAATTTCTCCATTCTGTTTTTTGATATATATAGTTGTTGACCTGTCGTTCCTCACTAAAAGGTGGTTTCTTCAGAGTCAACACTAGTGTCAGGAGTCTTTGTTGTAGAACAGTGAGTTGCATATAGTAGGTGGTTGATAACCTATGTGAAATCACCCCCGAAACATGATTCGAATGCTAATGCATGTTGATTTCATTTGTTCATTGCTGCAAACAATAGCCCATTTATAACTTGCCATCTTTACAAATAGAATTCTGTTCTGATATATTTTCTAAAAGAAGGTTAAAGTAAATATGCACCTTAAACCTTGTTACTCTCTTTAAAGGATCATTTTGCAAGGTGGGTGTCCTGCCATCCAACAGGCCTTTCCCTGTGAGGCTAAATTGGAAAAGAGATTAAATTTGTTCACTGTTTATTTGGTTTGTTGCTCATCATGTTGTTATTTCATCCAGCATCCAAAAAGTGTCCCATAGGTATAAAATTCCTGAAACTGGCAATACTTTTTGACCTATCTCTATGCACATAGCCTTATCTATTTTGTGGCCCAAATAGAAGGGTTTTGTGGAGATACACTTGAACTAAGTAAAGAGTGTAATAGTATGCCTAATGAATGTAAAACAGAATGCATTGTTTTTAATGAATCAACAAGGATTTACTGAGTTCTGAACTATGTTCAGTTCTATGGAATAATTGTTCTGAGTCAAAAAAATTGTATTGCTTTGCAGTATTACAAAAGGAAGGGAAAATGCATAGTGTTAATTTTTTCTAAATTAGTAAGGTTAAAAATACCTAGAAACAATAGTTATGAGTAATACACATTTCCAGTACTGATTTAAGTGAATGTTTATTCAGTTGATCACAATGGTAAAGTAAATATAGATATGGAAATAACTATGGTTATCTAATTAGAGATATATTAGATTTAGATTTATGGATGATGATAGACAGACAGATAGATAGATATAGGCATGGATATACATAAAGTCCCATTTCCCAAAGTATCCACAGTTCAGTGATGAATGAAAAACATGTAAGCAAGTATTTATCCACTATGTTTCATGTTAAATAGAGAACACAGAAGAAATAAACAATTGAAAGATTAAAAAAAATCTTTAAATTGAGATTGCTCTACCCTTGAAAGATGGACCATATGCATCAATTCCTTATGCTCAGAATAATAACAACAACAAAAGAATCCAGATTTTCTTGTAGTAGAGTGTGTGTCAGCTTGTGTTCACCCAAACAGTGGGGCTTTTCCTATTCCAGTTCAGTGTGAGAATGGCAAAGAACACCCACTATATTGCAGGTATACTGTGTTACGCACTTCCTCATACCATTTTTAAACATGAAGAAAAGAAAAAGAAAGATTCAAAGACCATATGAGTCTTAAGCAGAATTTACTTCCATGCAAGGCAGGGATACTATGATCCAACACAGGGAAATGGGGTTTTCAGATGAACTGTTAGAAAATGGCATGGAGGGGCGCCTGGGTTGCTCAGTCGTTAAGCGTCTGCCTTCGGCTCAGGTCATGGTCCCAGGGTCCTGGGATCGAGCCCCGCATCGGGCTCCCTGCTCAGCGGGAGGCCTGCTTCTCCTTCTCCCACTCCTCCTGCTTGTGTTCCCTCTCTCACTGTGTCTCTCTCTGTCAAATAAATAAATAAAATCTTTAAAAAAAAAAAAGAAAATGGCATGGAAAAAAATTGACCACATATCTGTATGCAAGGAAAAACAATCCCTATGAAGACTATTTCCCAGGTCAAAGGCAAGTGTGGGCCTTAAAAATGGCAAAGCCAGAAGATTTCACGAGGAAAACTGATTTGTGAGTTTGCACAAGCCTTGGGGGCCAGTTCAAGGTTTGACCATTTTACTGGAGCTTGGCCTAGGTGATTGCCAAACCCCTAGTCCACCTGTTGACCCAGATAGTACAGTTGAGTCACACACCGCACACCATCCAGGTTTACCATCTAGCTCTTTTCCTGACCATTTATCTGAGAGGTGACTGCTTTCCAGGGCCCTGACTGCTCACTGTCTGCCGTCCGTCACTCCTTCCAGGGCATGCAGCAGGCACAAGCACAAGCCTAAGGTGAAATGAGATTTCCTTTATCAACACTAGAACAACCCCACAAGGCAGTTTTTCAACATGGAGAAATGAAGGCCCTGAGAGCTTTGCTGACTTGCTTGACCTTGATATGGCTGGGATTTGAACTTGGGTCTGGTTTGTCTAGAGATCATATATCACCATACATTACATAAATTTCCCAACTCTGTCTTCATTAACAGGCATGTCCATACAGAGAATGACAATTAATGTTTTTCATGGTGAATGAGTCATATGTAGATCCCAGAGCCCTTTCTGGTTAAATTATGTTCAGAAGAACTTCATTGTTTTGTTTTCTATCTTTATGTGGAGTATATCCCTCTCTCTTCTTTATCAGCCAGTTTGATCATCCAGAAAAGCTCATCCACTAATCAGCCTGGATTCAAATATGTACTGAGTCCCCATACAATTCATGCTCATCCTGGAGTCTCAAAATGCAACATTATTTGGAAATAGATCTTCGCAGATGTAATTAGTTAAGATAAGGTCATACTGGAGAAGGGTGACCCCTAAATAAAGTATCATTAGTGTCATAAAAAGAAGAGAAGAGACACACAGACACCGAGAGAATGTTGTGTGAAGACAAAGGAAATGTTGGGAGTCCCAGGAAACTCTAAGGATCACCTTCTGTCACCAGAAGCTAGGAGAAGGACATGGAACAGATTCTCCCTGCTGACACCTTCATTTATAACTTCTAGCCTTCAGAGCTGTGAAAGCATACATTTCTGTTATTTAAGCTCCTCAGTTTGTGGTACCTTCTTATAGCAGTGTGAGGAAAGCAGTACACAATGTTTAATGTACATGGTGACGATGATTTAAGGTAGACTTCAGTGTGGCCATGTGAATGTGTGGGGCGCCAGCCACAGAAGAGTGACACTGCCAGAAGGAGACAAGAAAATATCCAGAGGAGGTCCTCTAGTGACAAAAACAGTAAGTGGTGCTGCATATTGAGTAGCTCTCTTCCTACTTTTTACCTTGAGTCCAGGAAAAGATGATGACTCTTTGTCTCTTCCAGATGTGGAAAGGCCCTGAAGGATCTGGCCACTCTCTTTCCCACTCCCTTCCTCCATATATCCCAGCCTTCCCACTCTTCTGTAAACATATCTGGTGCATTCCCATCTCAGGACCTTGGTTTTGAATCCTGATGTCCCACACAATTGCCCAGCTGACTCTCTGCTCAAATGTTAGCTCCTTGAAAAGCCCTTCTCTGGCCACTGTATTAAGAGCACCATGGACACTCTGGCCTCTTGCTATGCTTTATTTTTGCTTCTGGACACATGATATTGCTATGGTTCTTGTTTTTCTTCTCTGAGAGAGCTGGAACTTTGTTCACTACTCTACCCCCAGCACCTAGAGTTTTCCCTCTCCTACAGTGTGTGCTGAATAAATGAATGAATGATGTAACCTGAGGCACAAAGAGATTAACTGTCAATTTCCCAAGGCCTCACTGAATTCAAGATTGATTTCTTTCTGACTCTATACAGATGAGGTAGCTCAGAAATAAGTCCAAAGGTCTGGAAGAAGTGCAACATGACATAATAATGTAAAATTGAATTGATTTATGGAAGCAATAGGACCTAAAAGCACTACACTTGCAGATGTATATATGCTTGTGCTTCCTTTGGGGTGCGTGGCTGGTTAGGAAGGGCTCCTATTTGAGTTAAAGAGCCATTCAGGGGACATTATGGGTCCCTGTTGATCACAGAGTAGTGAACTTATAAGCAGAGATGTTCAGTGAATATTTACCTTGAGTTATAGAGGGTTCCCTGCTAGCCAGAAGCACAGAACTCCTTAAACCCATATGAGAATGCAAGGAGAGGGAATCAAGAGTTAGTGTTGCTGACTCCCCTTTAGAAGCCAGGAGTCTATTTGTCCTTCTTTTCTTTCTGAAAATATAAAACCCTTACTTTCTTTTGCCCTGAACAAGGGATTTATTTTATCCCACCAGGAAAAATATACAGATATATTAGATCATCAAAGAAAAACTTGTGTGTGGCAAAGACCAAGGCCAGATTGCTATTCCAACCCAAAGATGTGCTGTTTGGGCTTGGCTTTGATGTTCCTCTCCAAAAAGGATAAAAATCCTATCCGTAGTTGCTCTAGATTCTAGAGCCCTGGGAATATGGTAGCATTTCTGGTGACCCCATGGCAAATGAACTGTTGGTTCTGAGCAGCTGTCGACACTGAAAACTGATTTTAAGCATGCTTTACATAAACCCCATGTTGTTCACAGAGATGGCTTCTCTCCCTTTATTGGATGATATGGGCAAATACTGGGTCATTGTCATTATTTGTTTGTTTTTGGGTCACAGGCAGTAACTCTAGAGTCACTCTTGACATCCGGTAAAGGAAAAGATAACAACAGCAGTTACAAAAGGGTAAATACAAAATACTGCTGTGGTTTGTAATGGACCAGGGGTTGTCATAGGTAAGAAGAGAGGGATTAGGAGCTTGAGGGGCTGCTATGGTTGAGCTAAAAGGGGTCCCAAGTCAGCCAACATATCCCTTTACCATGCCTTAAGAAGCTTCACTGCCTTATTTTACCGTTATGGCAGGTACAGATTCAACTGCTTTCCTCAACTGTGGGAAGATTACCTGTAGGGTGGAGCCAAAGGAAGTGGAAAAGCTTGTGTTAACACAGTCTTTCGGAGGGGGGTGGGAGGATGGGTTAGCCTGGTGATGGGTATTGAGGAGGGCACGTTCTGCATGGAGCACTGGGTGTTGTGCACAAACAATGAATCGTGGATCACTGCATCAAAAACTAATGATGTAATGTATGGGGATTAACATAACATAATAATAAATAAATAAAATCTAAAGGGAACAAACAAACAAAAGACAATAATGAAGGGGTGCCTGGGTGGCACAGTTGCTTAAGCTTCCGTCTCTTGATTTCAGCTCAGGTCCTGATCTCAGGTCCTTACTTCAGGGTCTTGATCTCAGGGTTGCGAGATCGAGCCCTGTATTGGGCTCTGCTCAGCACAGGGTCTGCTTGAGATTCTCTCTCTCCCTCTCCCTTTGCTGCTTTTTCTCTCCCTCTCTCTCTAAAATAAATAAATAAAACAATCTTTAAAAAAAAAAAAGATAATACCAAAATGAATGGATTGAATTATAACGTTAAGTAAAAAGATTTTGAAATAGAGCAAAAAGGTATGATAAATGCAGTCAGAGATTTAGGGTGATAAATGGTGGCTGTGACAATTTTCACACTCACTTATCAGATGAGTGATACTTATACTGATGCTCTGTTTTTGTAATTTGAGACAAAAAGTATGTAAACTATACCTGGTGCTCAGTTAAAGGAACAGTGCATAGAGTCAATAAACTCTTAGCTTATGCAGTGAAATAGGCTCTGATATAGATGGCTATTGTAAAAGGAGGCTATGAAAGAATTTTTGAAATCTATTTAAAATTTAGTATAAACCTTATAAATGTAGTATTTGATCCAGTAATTACACTTCTGGGATTCTTTCTTGAGGAAATAATACTTTTTTTTTTTTTCTTTTTCGAGTGCAAAGTTGTAGAACATTGTATATAAAGTTGTTTTATCATAGAATTACTTAGAACAGTCAAACCTAGGGGAAAGACTTAAAGTCAACTAACAGCAGAAGAATTAAGTAAATTATAATGTAGTGTTATTATAGAATACTATGCAATTATTATAAAATATTCAATAAAAATCATGATATAAAATTTTATATGTCATCTCACTGGGAAAAGAAATTGAGTAAACAAAAGGATAGATTATGAATGAAATGTTATTCTCTTTTTACTCTCTTATAGTTTCCCTTTTTTCTTTTTAATCATTAGAAAACAAATACTTGGGGGCGCCTGGGTGGCTCAGTCGTTAAGCGTCTGCCTTCGGCTCAGGTCCTGATCCCAGGGTCCTGGGATTGAGCCCCTCATCGGGCTCCCTGCTCCACGGGAAGCCTGCTTCTCCCTCTCCCGCTCCCTCTGCTTGTGTTCCCTCTCTCGCTGTGTCTCTCTCTGTCAAATAAATAAATAAAATCTTTAAAAAAAAAAAAAGAAAACAAATACTTGAAAGAAACTAAATCCTCACCAAGTACATGCTATACAGTGCATGGGTTTTGGTGTATCAGGAATACCTGCCAGAATTTGGAGGCTAAGATATGATGGAGGGTTAAGTCCACTAACAGTATCTTACTTTCCTTGGTACCAGCTGTCCCCTGATAAAAAGGGAACCATATCTCAGAAGAAATTTGGTAACAACTGACCAAGGTCTGCACCCACCTGAAAATGACCTACATTGAGAGGGAGATACATGATAATTTCCAAGCTTCAGGCTTTGCTAGACAAAGGGTATTCTAGAAATTGGATTTCTGATCATTGGCAGAATCTCTTGAGTAATATCAATTCTTACCACCCATATAAATCTCTTCAAAGTATTTGAAAGAGCTCTTCCTCAATTGTTACATTGTACGTATATGTTAAGGGCCCAAATCTGGAAACATTCCACCCCAGAAAAACATAACCCAGAAAGGAGACATGAGGACAAATTGTTGTATAAACCAATGCATGCTATAAAGGTTAGCTTGCATTGTGTTTTGCTCCTGTCATTGAGGCTGATAATTTGGGTGCATCTCTGCTAGCATTGCCAATTTTCACTTAGGAAGTCCATATTTGGCAAAGATAGCAGCCTGTGCAGATAAAGTACAGCATTTGCCTAATTAAAATCTAGCCTCAGCCTTTTGGTTCGGTGCCTGTGATAGCTCATGTGCATGGCCTACACTTGCCTTGAATCAGTTCATGTCTCACGTTTGGGTTTTTCCAAGCACACTAGGGCTAGAAAGAAATGATGCCGATGTGACAGTATATAGATTTTAGGTCTGTCTGTGAGTCTTTTTTAAAAGAAAATTCATTACATTTTTATAGCCTAAAAATTTTAAATGAAGAGATTATAAAAACATTTCAAAGATCCCACCCCTTGACAGAAATGATGTAGATTTTTTTGTTGATTGGGAGAGGTATTTCAGTCTATGACAAAAGATACGAGTTGCTGAGTGCACTGACATTATTCCTCTCCCTGACTGCTCGTATTCAGTCACGTACTCCTGCCAATTTTACCTCCTAAATCTTTCTCAGATCTACTCCATTTCTCCTTCTTTACTACCACTGCCCAACTTCAGCCCTTCAATAACATCACTCTCCTGGCTAAAACCTTATATCTCTACCTAAAAATACAGCCAGCATGGTGCATCTAAAACTATTAGACTGGTCGCAACACACTGCTGGTTAAAACTCTTTATATGTCCCCCATCGTCTTCACAATGAAGCCAAACATTTGTTTACATCTCAGAAAAGTACCTCCACAATTTGTCTTTGCTTAATTCTTTGCCCTCATTTCTTGCTATTTTCTGCTTTAAACTTGTTTTTATATCACAAAGCCTGCAGAATTCTGCTACTTGCTATTTCTTTGTCTTTGCTTTTGTGTTCACTTCCAAAGTCAATAACTGCCTATTCTTTGTATGGCTAGCTTCTTAACTTCTGAGAGGCATCTCACATGTTTTCCCTTCATGGAACATGTTCCTGGAGCCCTCTGCATTTCTTAATCAGTACATTTCCAAAGTGTGATTTTAATTTGTCAGTCTCTCCTATTAGCCTGTGAGCTCCTTGAAAACAAGGGCTCCGTCTGTCTGTCTTGGTCTCCAGCCCCTAGGGCAGAAACTAGGATGAAGGTAGTTCTCATTATATGAAGATATAACTGTGTTAGATCAGCTTTCCTAGAATAGAGCCCAAACAGGGTTTTTGATGCGCAAAATTGATCGAGTGCTCTTCAGGAAAATCCTAAAAGGGAGGGAGGGAAGCAGAATAGGAAAGGGGAAAGAGCTGAGGGAAGAGGTCACAGGTAAACTATAGACTTGGCCTGGTCCACACACAGAGGAGCTCTGGCGCATAAAGTGCCCTATTGGGATGTCTCTACCTGATGCAAAGGAGCAGCCTTTTGTACACTCACATAAGTCTGTTATTGGCAGTGGGCACACCCAAGGGGATGTAAATTTCCCAACAGGATGGCTCTTGTCATTCAAGGGTAATTTTTAACAGAAGGAGACAACTGTGAGCTGTTAGCCTGAAGTACTCCAAGTAGCCGGAGAATGGATACATTAGCTTAGTAAAGGGGATCCGGTTGGGACATCTGTTACATTATCATAGATATCTTTATCATTTATAATTATTACAATGTACCTACCCAAGTAGATACTTTAAGAGTAATAGAATTTGCCTTTTTATAAGTAAAGTCTTATATTTTCATATTAGAACGTAGTATGTGTAAGGTCAACACATGGTTAGATTTTTTTTTTTTTTTAGGAACACAGCCTTCAAGATTGTTACCATGGAAATATTAGTAATAGTGACTTAATTAAAAATCCTCTCCCTAATCTCATTTGAATATATTTACATTATGTAGTCTATGTAGCCTTTGTTCATGAAGTGCTAATCAGTATGAACTCCTTGTAAAGGAATTTGTTCTGAATCTTAATTCCATCACTGCCTTCATCTAAGTTCCCAAAACATTATGGGTGGCAACAAAAGTGAATGAATATGGTTCTTCCTACTCCTGCCCTCCTTTATGACTTTATGGATTCATAACGTCCCATGGACTGTGAGGGACTATGTACTGCAGATCCTGCAGAGGGGCCACTGGACTAGAGCATTTCCGTGGAAGCCTCTCATCAAGGAAGGAGAACACTAATAGTAAAGTTTTGGGAGAGGCTTATAGAAGGGTGTATTATTCTGAAAGACAGAAAAACAGATTAAATACTATTGGCCTACCCAATTACCTGATGATAGTTTTAATAATAATAATAATGGTGACTTACATAATGGAATTAACATTGTCTAGAAATGTACTTTTGGAATGATTGTTTCCAAATGAGCAGAGCTTGTGTGCTGAAGTAAGGAAAAACTAAACATATCAGTAGTGATTCCAGTCATCAAGATTTGGGTTTTAAGTTATCACATTTTCTTTTAAGATTTGAGATGTCCTGCTACATAAGATTTAAAAAAATGCTTTGTGGCTATATAAGAAAAATGTATCCATAAGGAGATGCATACTGAAGTATTGGAGGATGAAATGTCATTATGTCTCTAACTTATTTTCAAATGGTTTAGGAAAAAAAAACACAGTAAGACAGAGTCTGTGTGTAAATGAGGCAAAATATTAAAGGTAAAAAAAAAATCAGTCTTCACTTACTTCATTTATTAAAATGCTTTAATTATTGAAGAAAGACATAAGCTCATCATTTATTTAAATGTGTTTATCCAAGTAACTTGAAAATATCTTGGATTATTTTAATATTATTTGACATCCTTCCCAAAAATGTGTTAAAACATGTTACTGATTTTATAGTTAATTTTTGAACATCATACATTAAGTTCAATGGTAGTAGAACTTCCTAAGCCATAGATCCTACATCTGTTTCCATATTAAAATGAACATAAGGTGTCTCTGACATCCAAGGTGCTGTTATTTCTTCATTTTACCTCTGGCTTTTCCTTGTCTTATGACTCTGTTTGAAACTTTTTCTTGATTGTTAGTTAAGTAATGAATAACTTTATTTTTTTTTAAGATTTTTTTTTTTTTTGAGTATTTTCTACACCCAACATGGGGCTTGTACTCACAACCTTGAGATCAAGAGTCATGAGCTCGACTGACTGAGCCAGCCAGGTGTCCCAAAGACTGCTTTTTTTTTTTTTTTTTTTTAAGATTTTATTTTTAAATAATCTCCACATCCAACATGGGGCTCGAACTCACAACCCCAAGATCAAAAGTTGCATGCTCTACCAACTGAGCGAGCTAGGTACCCCTGAATAACTTTAATTTTCAGAATGTTTATGGTTTTCTTTCAACTTTTTTCTGAGTAAGCATATTCTAAAAGTATATATTAATACTCTTTCCCCAGTGCAACTCTCCCTCTGTTCTCTTGATCTAATTTGTTACTAACTTTTTAGAATTTTCTTGACTAAATATTTTTGTTTTTCGCTTTAAGCATTTTGCTTTATCTTACAAATCTTCTGGGAGTTTGAATAATTTTATCTCCCTGTTTATACTGCTACCTTGAAGGGGTTTCAGCCTTTTTCACTGGCAAAGATGTCTTCTGTGACAGATGGCCTCAGTTACAATAACTTGATTCTAGAATTGTATTATCATTCATATAGTGGTAAAACAAGATGATTTCATGCTTATCACCAGAATTATAACTATTTAAAATAAAATCCCGCCTAGGATTTATTTCATGCAGTGGGATAAATGTACAAAATAATGTTGATAAATATCACATATATTCATAAAACCTTGACATCTCTGTGTACAATTCTGTCATCCCATTTAGTGTGTGTGTCAGCTCTGCAGCAGTCATTGAGAGGAATCATGGCAATAACTTCGACATTGATGTCCACCAAGCTTCTAGTGCATTTACTCTACACATTACCAAAATACAACTCTTTGATAGGAATTTTAGACCAAAATTTGGTAATTGAAATTAACTAAATTAAAGAATGTTGTGAAATTGAAAATACCTTAATTAGGAAACAAAATATCATGTTGGTAGGGAGAATGAATTCTAGGGCCAGACACAGCTGGGTGGGAATCCTGGCACTGGTGTTGAGTTTCTTCAAATGTAAAATTTAGTTATTAACTTACTTACTCATTCGTTCATTCATTCATTCCAGTACTGTGTGTTGAGTTAGTAGGCAGAGTTCCAGACACTGAGGCTAAAGAAGTGAGTTAGAAGGACAAATTCCCTGACCTTAAGGGGCTTCCATTCTACAGGGGAGTCAAAGCAAACAGAAAGTGGGTACATAATGTAACATCAGATAATAATAAGTCCTATGAAAAGTATTGAAGCAGAATCTGGAATAAGGGATCAGGATAAGAAGCTGGTGTTTCAGACAGGGCAGTTACAAAAGACTTCTTCAAGTAGGTGATATTTAGAGGAATGGAGGGAGGAAGCCACGCAGTTGGTAAGAAAGCTTCCATGTTGGGGTGCCTGGGTGGCTCAGTTGGTTAAGTGTCCAATTCTTGGTTTCTGCTCAGGTTGGAATCTCAGGGTCATGAGATCGAGTCCTGCATCAGGCTCCACACTCAGCACAGAGTCTGCTTGGGATTCTCTCCCTCTCCCTCTGCCCCTCCCCCTGCTCAAACACACTCTCTTTCTCTATAAAATAAAAAATAAATAAAATCTTAAGAAAAAAAGAAAGTTTCCATGTAGAGAGAATAGTTAGTTCAAAAGCCTTAATGGATATTTTTGTGAAGGGTAAATGAAAATCTGTAAACTCAGCCATAGTTAAGTGCTCATTAGATGTTAGATATTATTTTAAGATAAGAAATGTAGATAATTCTATAGGTCATGTGTCTTCTTTGCTCTAGTAATGCACATCTTCCTTCTCATCTTGATTATTTTCCTTCTCTTGAATCCTACATTATTCATCTAAGCAAGAAATACACCATTTCTCTATGATAATGATAATGGGGATACACCTGTTTTGTGGGGACCTGTTGTTTTGTGTGCGTGTGTGATTAAAAAAAATGGTGTCAAGATGCCATTTGGAAGGTGGTGCTTCCAGGACACCCAGAAAACCCAACCAGCCCCCACCCCCATCAGCCACATTTTCCACCATGGTTTCTATTTCAAACTTCCATTGATGCTTCCAGCAGAGCAAAGTGACTGTCTGCCTCTGTCTCTGGCTGTGAAACCATTACCGGAGGTTGACCTACTTTTGTTGTATTTCTTTTTGCCTTATTTGGCTGTAAAATATTTATTTTTGATTTTGTCATTGAGTGTCCAATCAGAGAGATAAAACACACACCAATTTGAAGAAGGAAAGTTTATATAAAGAAGTATTAAATGTAACAGAGCATTGGAGTGATAAAGGATTGGCTAGTAAGAAAGAAAGATGTATTAGTCTTCTCAATCTGCCATAACATATCACCATAACCTGGAAGGCTTACACACAAATTTATTTCTCATGGTTCCGGAGGCTGAGATGTCTAAGACCAAGATGCTAGCTGATTTGATTTCTACTGAGAGCCCTCTTTCTGGCTTATAGATGGCTGCCTTCCACTGTGTGCCCACATGGCCTCTTCTCTGTGAGCCCCATCCCATGGAGGAAGGGAGGGAGGGAAGAAGGGAGAAAGAGACAGAGGGAGAGAGAGAAGCTTTCTGGTGTTCTTTATAAAAGCACTAATCCCTTTATGAGGGCCCTGCCCTCAGGACCTCATCTAAACATACCTATCTCCCAAAGACCCCACCTCCAAATACAATCGCATTGGAGTTAAGTCGTAAACGTGAATTTTAGGACATAAACATTCAGTCCATAGCAAAAGAGAGCCCTAAAGACTAGAAGAATTGCTCTCATTTTATAAAACCCTATGGCCGAGAGAGCATCCTCCATCCCCCCACCTCCAGAACTGAGATCCAAACCTTACTAGCAAAGTACATGGCTTACGGAACAGTAGACATCACT
This sequence comes from Halichoerus grypus, assembly GCF_964656455.1. Classification (NCBI taxonomy): domain Eukaryota; kingdom Metazoa; phylum Chordata; class Mammalia; order Carnivora; family Phocidae; genus Halichoerus; species Halichoerus grypus. The sequence continues at coordinate 107,723,297 of NC_135727.1, read as the reverse complement.
GAGGTGCCACAATGGCAGAATGTGTTGGAAATCTGCCCTCTGGAACTTGACAGAGATTCACCTTCCGAGGTGCCTGGGAAAGCTCTTCATGGGAAGGTGCCTTGCCTGAAGCTCTGATAAAAAGTCTCCAAGCTGCTCGCTACTGTGCACACAGAAGCTGTATCCTGGAGAAGCAGGTGTCAGGTGCTGGAGAAGTCTCACTCACGGCAAGAACCTTCCAAGGAAGCTTGCTGGAATCAGGGAGAAAAACCCTTTCCTCCTTCACTGTCTCTCCAAAACCCTCTACTAACAAAGCTGTGGTACCAGCTAGCAAAAGAGAAATATTTCAAAGGCCCAGATCCATTGTCAAAAAACAAGCAAAAAAAAAAGTGGATTTAGAGTAAAAGGCAATAAACCAATAACCAATCAATTGCACTGACATAAACTAGAATAAACAGCAGCAGAAGCAACCTAAGTGATGAATATATTGTTTATTAGCAGGGTAAACTACTTCTCAGTGCCCGTCTGAGTTTTATCCATTGCTGCATCCTCTATGCCTAGAGTAGAATGTGGCTCAGTACAGATGCCCAATAAATATTTGTTGAATGAGTAAATGAATGAATGAACTAATTGGTTCACTTTTTTCTCTAATGTTTTCTTTCTCTCTCTCTTTTGTTCACTATAGCTGATGGATGCACAGATTGGTCTGTCGATATCAAGAAATACCAAGTTTTGGTAGGAGAGCCTGTTCGAATCAAATGTGCACTCTTTTATGGTTATATCAGAGCAAATTACTCCCTGGCCCAAAGTGCTGGACTCAGTTTGATGTGGTACAAAAGCTCTGGTCCTGGAGACTTTGAAGAGCCAATAGCCTTTGATGGAAGTAGAATGAGCAAGGAAGAAGACTCAATTTGGTTTCGGCCAACGCTACTGCAGGACAGTGGTCTTTACGCCTGTGTCATCAGGTATTCTTTTAATTCTATTACTGCTGAATCAATTAAATCATATGCTGCTTTCTTATACTTAAATTTTGCTGCTATTCCTTTCACCTAAAGGTTTTGTCTCAATATTTGTCTGTGTTGCTGCTTTCTAAAATTTAGAACCTAAATCATAAAAAGATGGGATTGGAATTTATATTGAGACATTATTTCTGGCTTATGGAGAAAAGAGATACCATCTGGGTATCTACTTATGTTGCCAGAAATTACTAAAGACTATGAAATAAAATTTATAGAGGAGGTGAAATGTTGCAAATAAATTGTAAGCAAAGACTTGCAGAAAGGATGCATAGTTTATCACTAAATGGGTTGTAACATTTTGTTATTGCCCTTCACAGACAAATAGAGCACAGATACCTCCGGTTCACACACATCTGTAAAGATGATTTAGGTAAACATGTGTATGTGCTCTAGAAGACAAAGGCAGCATTGCCATGTTAGGGAAAAAGGCTGTGTTCCGGATCATTTTGTTAACTAAAAGTGCTGGGTCAATAGAGAAATTTTCCTGGGTCCCTCAGGGCCAAAGAAAAATTGTTAACAAAGGCTGTGCCTTTATCCACAAAGAAACTCATCACACATCCATATGTCTTTGTCTGCTTGTAGAAGAGACATATGTAGTTTGCTTAATGATAATGCACTGAAACAGTATTCATGTAACACATTCGCAGTTAAAAAAAATCTCAGTTTAAGTATTTGGCCCTTCATGGATTGTGAATCACACCCTGCATGAATGATTGTGGATGTCATTAGACTATAAAAGCATTGGCAAAGCAGGGTGCAGGCATATAGAGGGTGTGCTTAAATCTTTGTCTTTCGGTTTATTAAGAGAAATTAAGCCAGATCTAATGCAATAGATTCTCAATTTGGAGGAGGTCTCAGTGTCTTTTTCAAATCAAAATTGGACTTTCACTTCTGAAACTCTGATCTGCAGCTCTCACTCCACTGTTTGAGGATCATGCCTCCCCCTCACTTTCCCCTGCAAGAGTTACCTTTATGCTGAGTCATGGCCACAGGTGCGTTAGGACATTAAAATCGGTCAGAGCCAAATTAAGAGTTAAACTTAACTCTTAACCACGTAGGAATTGTTAACATTAACAACGTACAGGTTAAAGTTAATTTTGGAAAATATAAATGAATGCAAATAAAATTGTGCTTGGGAAAAATGTCTGATGCACTACAAAAGGACAAATGCATCATTCCTTTGGCAACTCTTATTCTTTCCCTTACGGTGTACCTACCAGTCCTTTTATGGTCAAACATATCTCTTATTAGAAGTAGAAATTTTGTAATGACATTGACAAATAATTGCCAAACTAGTACAGTTAAAGAGTATTCTTTGGACTGGCTTTCCTCACTTAACTAATAGTGATTTGATTTAATTTCATTGTTTCTTTTTTAAAAAAAATCATTATTTCTGATTGTTCATGCATGTAGAGGTGATTCTTCAAGATAGGCAAATGTGTGTCCTCATTTATCTGAGATTAGAATTGAGCTGGATGTCCATATTCTAACACTTCATTTCATTATTTATTGCTGATGAGAAAATAATGATGCGTTCACATTAGTAATCTGAATTTCTAAAGCACTGAAGTTGCAGTTCTTTGATGTGTTTAAATACACACTGTGACCCAATGCTCTGAGAAATTACATTAACATGTCCCTGAATTTATAGTTGAAGTAATGAATGAAAGGTTGAAAAGTTGCAAAAACAGTGACATTTGCCATGTGTTCATATGGCTACGTTTTAATGGAAGGTGCACCTTAAAGTTTTGTATGTGTCAAGCAATATTCTAGAGAAAGCAGTAAATTGCAGAAAAAGATAGTCTTCTTACTGGAATTAAAATATTCCGATTGATTTGAAGGTAGTGTTGATATGGCTTACTTTTTCAATTTGGAAAGTAGTACTCAAAATCATTATAAATGAGCAGTTTAAATAGCATTGCTTGGTGTTGGCGTGAGGGGAGCTCAAGGCTGTTTTTTGAGTCGCTGATATATTGGCACATTGTTAGCTCTCAGACCACAAAACCGTCACCATTAGTTTTTAAATAATTCACTTGCAAAGAACTTTAGATGTCTGAAAATGTTAGCGTGTACTCATATGTTCTAGTCTTTCTGGTTCTTTATCAATGAAAAGGTTTAACAGTAAGGCTTTCCATGTACAGCTAATTTGCATTTATACCTGTATATGTACAATTAAATGGTATAAATAATGGGAACATCTCAAGATTACTATCAGCATAACAAACAAGAGCTTTCCTACTAATGGGGCGCCTGGGTGGCTCAGTCATTTAAGCATCTGCCTTCGGCTCAGGTCATGATCCCAGGGTCCCGGGATCGAGCCCCACATCGGGCTCCCTGCTCCGCGGGAAGCCTGTTTCTCCCTCTCCCACTCCCCCTGCTTGTGTTCCCTCTCTCGCTGTGTCTCTCTCTGTCAAATAAATAAATAAAATCTTAAAAAAATGTATCTTTCCTACTCCCTTCTCTTGGTATCTATTCGGGACACGATAATACGACATAATTCTTTGCTGCATGCTACCTGGCTTTTTACTCAATTTTCTCCTTCCAACATTTTTTTAAATTTTTACATGAAAAAGTAAATGAAGGAGAGCTATACAACAATTTCCTCTCTTTTCCTTTGGAGTAAGTTTATCTTATAAAAAACTAAAATTTTCTTGTAGTCTTAACCCTCAATTTTTAACCCCCCTCTTCAATTATGCCCTATCAGCAGTTTCATATGCAGGGCTAGCCAGTGCACATTTAAGTATTTTAATGTCTCCCCATAATAGTAACGTACTAAGTTGTTTGGCAGCATATTTTTTTACTAAAATTTTTATTTTGGGGGCGCTTGGGTGGCTCTCTTGGTTAAAAATCCGACTCTTGATTTTGGTTCAGGTCATGATTTCGGGGTCATGAGATGGAGCCTGCTCAGTGTGGAGCCTGCTTAAGATCCTCACTCTCCCTTTCCCTCTGCCTCTCTCTGCCCCCCCCATGCTTTCTCTCTCTAGATAGATAGATAGATAGATAGATAGATAGATAGATAGATAAAAATAAAATGAAATTTTTATTTTTGAGGTAATTGTAGATTCATATTCAGTTGCAAGGCATATATAAAGAGATCCTATGAATCCATTACCTGGTTTCCCTCGATGGTAACATTTTCCACAACTGTCGTACAATCTCATGATCAAAGTCTTGACGTTGAAACAGTCAAGAAACAGAACATTGCCGTCACCTCAATGATCCCTCTTGTTGTCCCTTCTACCTTTTTTCCCATCTAAACCCAAACCCTGACAACCAATAATATTTTTTTCCATATCTATTTTTTTAATTAAAAATGTTATTAAATGGAATGATACATTATATAACTTCTGGAATTGGATTGTTCGCTCAGCATAATTCCTTTAAAATCTCTCCAAGTTGTTGCATGTATCTATAATTTGTTGCTGTTTATTGCTGAGTAGTGTTACACGGCATGGACATTACCAAGATGAGTAGTGTTACACGGCATGGACATTACCATGGTATTGATTCACTCATTGAAAGACATCTGGGTTGTTTCCAGTTGTTGGCTATTGAAAAGAAAGCTTCTGTGGACATTCGTGTACATGTTTTTGTGAACGTAAGTTTTCACTTTTCTGGGAAAAATGCACAAGAATGAATTTGGGTTGTATGGTAGTTGCATGTGTAGTCATATAAGAAACTGCCAAACTATTTTCCAGAGTAGCTGTACTATTTATGAGTGATCCAGTTTCTCCACAGCCTTGCAGCATTTGGTATTGTCATTATTTTTTATCATCACCATCAGTGTATCCTGATATCTCTCTGTGGTTTCAATTTGTATTTCCCTAATGGCTAGGTATTTGACACTTTTCATGTGCTAATTTGCCATCTCTCTTTCCTCTTCAGTGAAATGTCTGTTAGGTCTTTTGCTGTTTGTTAATTCAATGATTTGTGTTCTTACTGTGAAGTTTTGAGAATTCTTTATGTATTCTAGATAATAGTACTTTTTTGGATATGTAGTTTCCAAATACCTTCTGTCAATCTGTAGTTTATCTTTTCATCCTCTTAACAATATCTTTTGCAGTGAAGTTCATTTCATTATTTTTTTATTTATGGATCATACTTGTGGTATGAAGTATAAGAACTCTTTGTCTAGCCCTAGATCCTAAAAATTTTGGTTTTTTTTAACTAACTTTTCTGTCAACAGTTGTATTGTTTTACATTTGTTTGTGATCCATTTTCAGTTAATATTTGTGTAAAGTGTAAAGTTTATTTAGGTCAAGGTTTAGCTTTTCAGATAGATGTCCAGTTGCTCCAGCACCATTTGTTGAAAAAGCTACGCTTCCTCCATGGACTTGCCTTTTCACATTTATTCAAAATCAGTTGGGTATGTTTGTGTGGTTATATTTTTGGATTCTCTATTCTGCTCCTTTGGTCTGTGTGTCTAGCCCTGTGCCAGTACTGCTGTGTTTTGGTTAGTATAGGTATAAAGTAGGACCAAATATCAATTAGAATGACTCCTCCCACTTCATACTTCTCTTCCAGATTTTTTTAGCTACTGTAGTGCCTGTTCCTTTTAAAGTAAATTTTAGCATAAGATTGTCTGTGTCTACAAAAAACTTTACTGGAATATTGATAGGAATTACATTAAACCTATAAATCAATTGGAGGAAAATTGTTATCTTTACTATGTTGAATCTCCTAATCTTTGAATGCAGCAGATCTCTCCATTTATTTAGGATTTCTTTCTTTGATTTCTTCATCAGCATTTTGTAGTTTTCAGCTACAAATTGTGTACACATTTTGTTAAATTTATACCTCAGTATTTCATTTTCTTTGGTGTATTTGTGATAGTATCTTTTTAATTTCATTTTCAACATGTACATTGTTAGTGCTGTTAGAAATGTGATTGATTTTTGTGTAATTCCTTTCTGAAAACATATTTTTTAAAATGACATACCTGTAATATGTTCTATCTAGTAGCTAGTTCCTTTGCCCAAGTCTTAATGTTCTCTTTAGAGACTAAATAACTCTTCCTTTTCATTGAAAGTCCATACTAAGCATCTATCATAAGGTACTTAGAGAAATCCATTTATTTAGTCATCCCCATAACACACATCTCTTGATCATGAACTAATATGCTAATGCTAGGATTACGAAGATTAAAAAAATGTTTTTACCCACAAGTAGATTACATAAGAGAAAATAAGCATGCATTAGTTACAGATACTGTGATCACAGTGTAGAATATAGTCAAGTTCCACCAAGATGGAGTAGCCCCTTTCCTCCCAGGCTTCCATCTTACAACTAAAAAGGCTGGAACTAACACAGCAAACAAGCATAGGAAGTCTGTGAAAGGTGGAAAGAAGGATTGTCTAGAGACCTCAGGACTTGAAGAAATGACATGACCACAGTGTTCCACTTGACCCCCCAGATGATGTTGGCAGGGCCTAGTAAGGAGCTAATCTTCCATCCTCTGCCTGGCAGAAGCAGGCAGCAATAATATGATCCCCCCTGCTGGAGTAGGGTCAGCACACCTGAGTGAGGGACTGATCTTTTATCCTTCGCCCCGTGGAACTAGGCTAGAATTACATTTCACTGCAAGAGTAGCGTCAGTGGGGTCCAGTGGCAACTTGAGCCTCCACCCCCACCCAGGAGCAATGCGATTCTGTGAGGCACTGTGAGGCAGGGCTGGTCACTGCTAGGCTTCATCCCTCTTTCCTGGTATTAGTGGTGCTCAATGGGGAGCAAAGCTTCTACCCTAAACAAGGCAGAATGAGGTGGTGGGAAGTAGGCTTCGTTGGTATCCATTTTCCCACCGTCCCTTCCCTGGTGTCAGGGAAGTGAGCTCACTCCCTGACTGGAGGCAGCAAGGCTGTGTGGGTCAGCAGCACACTTTCACCAGGAAGGTGTCAGCCGTGCTCAGGAGGCCTCTGAACATACATAAGCACCCGGCCCTCATCTTACATTTCAACAGGATTGCGCACTTAAAAAAAAAAAAAAAAAGATTAAATAGTATCCAAATTTTCATAATATCTAAAATGTGTAGGCTATAATCAAAAAACCCTCACTGGTCATGAGTCATGAAAATTGCAACATGAATGAGAAAAGAAAACAGATACCAACATGGAGATGAATCAGATGTTGGAATTATCCAACAAGGATTTTAAAGCAACCATCATAAGAATACTTCAGCAAGTCACTAAAAAATCTCTTCAAACAGATGAAAAAAAAAGTTGAAAATTTCAACAAAGAAATATAAAGAAAAACAAATGGGAATTGTGGAACTGAAAATTTTAATAATGAAATACTCATTGGAAGGGTTTAATAGAGTAGAGATGATGAAAGACAGGTTAACTTCTTTATTACTGTATTAAAACTTCACTTGCAAGGGCCACAGAAAACTTCACTTGCAAGGGCCTGGTGAAAGTGTGCTGCTGACCCTCACTTGCAAGGGCCACAGAACTTACAATTGCCAGATCCTCTGGGTCTTTCTTGGTTGTCTTAATACCGATCTTTACCACTTCTACTCCTAGTTCTCTGATAGATAGCTATGTAAATTTCCTTAGGATCCTCTTCCTTTGAATTTTTCTTGAATGTTAGTGTTTACCAGAATTTTGTCTACAACTTCTTCCCTTTATCCTTCTACAGCAGTAGTTCTCAACTTCAGCTGCATATTGGAATTAACTGAGGAGCTTTTGAAAACTATCAGTTTCTGTGTATTACTCCAGATCAGTGAAATCCAGGTATCAGATGATTCTCTTGTATAGCCAGCTTGAGAATCATAGCCCCTGATCTTATTTATTCAATATTTTCACTTACAGCCTATTTATTGATGACTCAAAAAGTAATGCCAAAAGTTTTCACAAGCACTAGAAAGTATACTTTCAATTTCCTAATAGTCCTCTCTTCCTGTTTGTCCACAAGACACATTGAATTCAACAATGTACCCAAATTTATTTCAATATCTACTTCAACCAACCTACTTCCTCTTCAAGGTGCTTCCTTCTTTTTTTAGTAAATAACATCACCATCCTCCCAGTAGCTCTAGGTAGAAAGTTATCACTTATCCTTGTTTTCTTCATCTTCCTCACCTTGCCTTAATTGCTTACCAAGACTTCTCTAGTCTACCTTAGAAAAGTCTTTTGAATTTATTTTTATGCACAACAATTTCTACTCTTTCAATGAATGCAGTGAGCTTTAAGTGGTTTCCCTGCCCCTAGTTTTTTCCTATTTTACTTACCACTCCACACTGCTGCAGAATGTCTACAGTGGAGATATTTCATTTCTCTACTTAAAAGTCTTTGATGGGCCCTATTACCCAGCAAAACAAAGTCCAAAGACTTTGTTTGGTATACACTTCCCTTAACAATCAAGTTTCAACCTTTCATTCCAGACTCGTCTTGGGTGTTTTTTTCTGTGGGCACCTTGTGCTATGTTGTCACCACCCTGTTTGTTGTTTGCAGATGAAAGTATGAATTTTCTTTACTCTTTCACTCTTTGTTCTTCATCTGAAATTTCACTTTTTTACTGCCTATCTGAATAATATTATTATTAATTATATTAATATAAAATATGTATTATTTTTTGAAGAAGTTGCAGTGTATGTTTACCATTTTTTTACCTTTCCCAATTACTCCAGAGACCATTGCTTCAGTTACCTATTGGGGAGCAGGGGACACTCCAAAACTAAGTGGCTTAAAACAGCAACCATTTTATTTGTGCATGATTCTGCAATGTGGCCTGGACCATGCTGGATGGATGGTTCTTCTGCTGATTTTGCCCATAGTCACTTGAGGCTAGAATGAACTAGAATGGAAGGTTGCCTGAGCCTGTCTCTGCATGAATTTTCAGGGCCTCCATTTCTTCAAATGATCTTTCCTGCTTTCCCACCAGCAGGATAGCTAGACATTTGGTGACTCCGAAGGTATAACCACTTATCAAGCATCTGCTTACATCATGCTTACTAATATCCCTCTCACCAGCTCTAGCGCTCACATGGGAGGAGACTTTATGAGTGCTTGAATACCATGAGGTATGTGTTTTATTGGTGGGACCACCAAAATAACAGTCTAGCAGTCTCCCTTTTGTCTCCCTTTATATATGCAAAGTATACTCACCCCATTTCTAAGACCCTCAGAGTCTTGTTATGGCCTCAGGGTTAGGCTACAAGCCTAGGATGTCATTATCTAAATCAATTTTGGGTGTCAAAGAGGTTCTTCATTCTTAGTTCCCTGAGCGCAATGCTCTAGTGGCTCCTCCTGATCTGAAGCTCTGTGAGCTACAGAGACATCTTATCTAACCCTCACAGACCGAACATACAAGGGTCACACAGGGAGAAAATAACCAAATAGTCCCATTAGAAATGGAGGCAAGGGGATGGGAGTCACTGGCCCATAGCAGTTCTCAAATCCAGCTGGGCCCGTGTTACCAGTTTTTTGATTAGGGCCCGGTTCTGCTTATTGAGAGAGGTTCTCTGTGGCTCTTGGGTTCATGTTCTTCTTTTTCATAGACAGTAAAGGGCCCAGAGACCTCTTTCGATTTGAGCTTTATCTGTCTCTATTATTTTATTTTTTTCTTTTAAGATTTAATTTAAATTCAAGTTAGTTAACATATGGTATAGTATCTGTCTCTTTTTTTTTTTTTTTTTTTAGGTGGGGGAGGGACAGAGGGAAAGGAAGAGAGAGAATCTCAAGCAGGCTCCATGCCTAGCACAGAGCCCGATGCAGAGCTCCATCCCATGACCCTGAGATCATGACCTGAGCCAAAATCAAGAGTTGGATGCTTAACCAATTGAGCCACCCAGGCACACCATATCTGTCTCTTTTAGTATAAGCTAGTATGGTTCCTTAAAATGCTATGAGCTTTTTACATATTAAATTGTAATCCACTCCACTAAGCAGAAACTACACCTACGAATATCTTTAAGACAAAGGGCTTTCTACTTTGGTGTTCTCTTCACAGTTCTGAAAGACAGTGCACCAAAGATTTGTAGACACCCCTTTGCCTAGCTAGTCTTGGGGTATGCGTCATAGACCTTCTCAGCTACCTTCTCTTGATGATAGAGAGCACATTGTATGCCAAACTTACTATCAATCACTGATATGTTTTCCCCTAAGAATCAATTTGAAACAGTATTTGTCACAGAGAAGGCACTCAGGAAAAGTTACTGAATGAAAAAATTCCTGTTATTAAAATTAGGGGTTAGTGTTGTTAGAATACTTTGTGGAAAATACTGCTATAGCCAAAATCACACCATTTTCTGATTTCTACGGTTTTTCATGAGAGAATTAAAGAATTCTATTTTTTGTCACATTTCTTATCTGAAATTAACACAAATTATCAACTGCTTATCCTACATCATGATTTTTGGTATTCCAAAAAAGTTTATTTTATTCTCTCCCTATAATATACCCTCCCTTTCACCAGGTAAAAGTAATAATATGTTAGGCCTGCAAGACCCACAACAACTATTATAAATATAATATAAATAATTTAAGTCATTAATTTTAATCTGTATGAAAGAATATAATTTTAATTCTTCTTATTATTTTATGTGATTGTTGCTTAAAAATCAAGTCATTCTTGGATTATAGGATAAATAATGTCATCATTTTAGAAAGTCCTAAACATTTACATCCCAAGGATCTTTATAATTTGTTCAGGACAATCAAAGTCTATATAAATGTTTTATATCCTACCCAGAAATTTTAATGATCATATGTATATGTGTTCCAAGGACCTAAAGTAGTTTTACAATCTTGGTTTCCTAATTGTTAAACTACTCTCTTAATTGAAACCAGAATATACCCTTGAGAATATCAGCTGTAATTTATAGGTTATAAAAAAGGCAATTAAATCTACATAAGTTAGTTCTTTTAAAAAAAATCCACATACAATTGAAAGTCTTTAAAATAAGGTTTCATTTCTGGATAAAGAATCTCTTATGGATGATGAATTGAAATTATAGAACTGCACATCAGACACTTTCTCTATTCTTTTTGTGGGAACATGTGTTTCTTGGAATAACAGGCTTCAAAGAGATTTTCCAGTTATATAATTCTAATAATGCTTAGAGAGATCATGTTGAAGTGATGGATCAACATAGAACCAATACTACGTGTGGCCTTTTTTGCATGTTTAAGACATGAAAGTGTACCCTAAAGGATCAAAATATTTTTGAATGGGGCAATGATTAGCCAGATTGCTCTTTCTGAATGCTTTCTTTTCAGAAACAACAAACACACTTTATGGAGGTAAAAGCCAAGAGCTGTGTGGATTGCCTATTCACTTTACAGATTTTTTTTTTTTTTTTTTTTACTAAGAAGATGAAATAATTTCTTCTGGAGTGATAATGGGGTGGTTTCTTAGATCCCTGGATTAAGAAAAGCTTTGCCTTATCTTTCCAAGTCCTATAAAAGAGAAAGCTTTGAGAACTCTTTGAAATCAATGGTGTTGGTATCATGTTCAGGGAAGACAGAGGCTTATAAATTCTCTCAAAAAAGTATCAAATTAATATGAAATAAATAGGGCAGTGAAAAAAGATACATTTGTAAAATAATTAGGTATATACAGTTGAATTTTGAGTTCTTACGTATTTTTTCTATTTTTTTTCCGTTTTAGTTAAAATTGATCACTATATGAGCCCTTTTCAGTCATGGATATAACATGTGCATTTATCATATTTTACAAACATTACTGATAGTCCATGATATAGCATAATTGGTGATTATCATGAGGAAATTTTTAAATTTCAAACACTATAGGCCAGGCACGCAGGTCATTGACAGTCCAGAAAGACTTTATTGGTGGTTATGGTTTTATACTGTGATTATTATTTTTTATTTGTAAAAACTATTCTCCAAAGAAAAGCTAACTACTAATGGTGCACTAAGTAAAGATAAAGTGAACAGACCTAATAAAGTGATAGCAACTGATCAACAAAGTTTAGGATAAGAGAAAAAGTTGAGGGACGCCTGGGTGGTTCAGTTGGTTAAGCGTCTGCCTTCGGCTCAGGTCATGATCCCAGGGTCCTGGGATCGAGTCCTGCATCGGGCTCCCTGCTCCGCGGGGAGCCTGCTTCTCCCTCTGCCTCTGTCTCTCTCTCTCTCTGTTTCTCATGAATAAATAAATAAAATCTTTAAAAAGAAAAAGTTGAATATGAAGCCAAGATTATCCAAGGCTTTTTCTAAGTCTAATCTTGTGTATGGTTCCCAAGTAAAAAACATGAACAATAATCTCAATGAATAAAGACAATAAAGGACTGATTGTTCTTAGAAGAGCTCATTAGGGCCTGTGATTTGAGCAATACTTTGAAAAATAACCACATGGCTAGGGAAAGTGTAAGGGAGAAAGTTTTCTTTGTTAGGAGTGTCTCATGAGGACTACTACAAGAGAAATTAAATAATGACCGAGAACAGGGGTTGGCACACTTTTTCTGTAAAGGGCCATATGATAAAAAATGCAGGCTTTGCTGGCCCTATAGTGTTTATTGCAACTACTCAGCTCTGCTGTAGCAAGCCAGAGCCATAGACAATACATAAACAAAGGGGTGTGGCTGTGTTCCAATAAAACTTTATTTGCGGAAACAGGTGATAGGATGGGATTGGCCTGCAGCCATAGTTTGCTGACCCCTGTTCTAGAAAATGCCAGATAAACTGCAAATTGTTAAGGCAACAATAGAAACTGCTGCTGTTATTAACAAAGAAAAAAGGCGTAGTCTGTTTCTAACAGAATAAGTAGATACATTTTGTTGGAAAATGGGGTTTTGTATATGATGGTGTGAAGGATGACTGTAAAGAATGTAAAACAGATGCTAAGACTTAAACGGCAGGCAAGTGTCAAGCAGGAATGGAAAGCCAAAGCATTTCTCTGGAATTATCTTGCAGCAACTGTATGAATGTTTAGAGAAATTGGAACATGGAATACAGACAAGGAGATTTTACAATAATTGAGGCATCAAGTGATGGGGACTCAGGTTACAGTATTTTTTTTTTTTAAGATTTTATTTATTTGACATAGAGAGACACAGCGAGAGGGGGAACACAAGCAGGGGGAGTGGGAGAGGTAGAAGCAGTCTTCCCGCCAAGCAGGGAGCCCGATGCGGGGCTCGATCCCGGGACCCTGGGATCATGACCTGAGCTGAAGGCAGCCGCTTAATGACTGAGCCACCCAGGCGCCCCTCAGGTTAGAGTATTAATGGTAGGGATAACAAGGAAAGAAAAAGATTCAAGATCACTTTTGTAAGTTAAAATTACATCATAGATAATGCTTGATAGGATGTTGAGAGACTAATTGGATGTTGTTATGGGAAACAAATAAAAGGAAAGGAGATAGCAAGAAGCACATCTTCATGTTTTTCCAGTACAAACCTAAACTTTTTCATCAGATAGTCTCAGGGTCTTGAAAATAAAATTGCCTTGGCTTTAAGCCATTGCACTAGTAAACCCATTAACATAATTACAACATCATTGCTTCCCCACATGCATTTGAATAAATAAGGGAAAAGGTTTATGGTACTTTTTAGGTTCTCTCTTGGTCCACCTGTTAGTCTGTTTTTAAAAACTTAACTGAATTCCATGATTTACTCAGTTTATTTTCCTGTACACAATTATCTTATGTTTTTAAATTGACATAAAATTGATAGATAACATTATATTAATTTCACGTGTACAACATAGTTATTATATCTTTGTATACAGTACAAAGTGGGCACCACAATAAGTCTACTTACCATTGTCACCATTCAGTTGACCTCCTTCTCCCATTTCAACCACTTCTCTAACCTTTTCCCCTCTGATAACCATCAATCTCTTCTCTGTATATATGAGTTTTGTTTTGTTTATTTCTTAGATTCCACATATAAATGAAATCATAAGGCATTTGTCTTTTCCTGTCTGACTTATTTCACTTAACATAATACCCTCAAGGTCCATCCATGTTGTTACAAATGGTAAGATTACCTTTTTATGGCTGAGTACTATTCCATTTTATATAAATAACACATACTCTATCCATTCATCCACAACTTTGGTTGTTTCTTGATCTTGGCTATGGTGAATAATGCTGCAATCAACCTAGGGGTCCATATGTCTTTTCAAATTAGTGTTTTTTGATTTTTTGGATAAATACCCAGAAGTGGAATTGCTGAATCATATGGTAGTTCTACTTTTAGTTTTTTGAGGAACCTCCATATTATTTAGTGGCTACACCAGTTTACATTCCCACCAACAGTACATGAGCCTTCCCTTTTCTCTACATCTTCCCCAACACTTATTATTTCTTATCTTTAGGGGGATAATAGCCATTCTAACAGGTGTGAGGTATCTCAAACCCATGAGCACTGAATATCTTTCCATTTGTGTCTTCTTCGATTTCTCTCATTAGTGTCTTCTAGTTTTCAATGTACAGGTCTTTTACCTCCTTGGTTAAATTTATTTCTTTATATCTTATTCTTTTTGATGCACTTGTAATGGTTTTCTTAATTTTGCTTTCTGATAATTGGTTTTTAGTGTACAGAAATGCAATGGATTTCTGTATATTGATTTTGTACCTGCAGCTTTACTGAATTCATTTATCAGTTCTAACAGCTTTTTTGTATACTCTTTAGGGTTTTCTATATATAGTATCATGTCATTTGCAAGTAGGACTGTTTCACTTCTTTTCAGTTTGGATGCCTTTTTTTCTTCACTAATTCCTTTGGTTAGGACTCCCAATATTATGTTGAATATCAGCGGCTACAGTTGGCATTCTTGTCTTATTCCTGACCTTAGAGGAAAAACTTTAAACTGTTCACATTTGAGTATGATGTAGCTGTGGGTTTGTCATATATGACCTTTATTATGTTTAGGTATGTGTCTTCTTCACCCACTTTGATGGAAGTTTTATAATAAATGGATGTTGAGTTTGGTCATATGTTTTTTCTGCATCTATTGAGATGATCATATATTTTTATCCTTTATTTTGTTAATGTGGTATATCACATTGATTGATTTGAGGGTGTTGAACCATCCTTGCATCCCTACAATAAATCTCACTTGATCATCCTGTATGCTTTTTTAATGCATTGTTGAATTGGGTTTGTTAATGTTTTGTTGAGGATTTTTGCATGTACATTCATCAAGGATATTGGTGTATAATTTTCTATTTTTATGGTGTCCTTCTCTGGTTTGGTATCAGGGCAATGCTGGTCTCTCAAAATGAGTTTGGAAGTGTTCCCTCCTCTTCAATTTTTTGGAAGAATTTGAGGATAGATATTAAATCTTCCTTGAATGTTTGGTAGAATTCACCAGTAAAGGGGTCTAGTCCTGGACTTTTGTTTGTTGGGAGGTTTTTGATTACTGATTCAACTCCTTACTAGTAATTGATCTGTTCAGATTTTCTATTTCTTCATGATTTAGTTTTGGAACATTGTAAATTTTTATGAATTTATCCATTTCTTCTTGATTGTCCAATTTGTTGATGTATAAATGATCATAGTAATTTCTTATGATTTGTGTTTCTTTGGTATTAGTTGTAACTCCTCTTTCATTTCCAATTTGTTTGAGGCCTCTTTTTTTTTCTTGGTGAGTTGAAAGAATTTTCAAATTTTGTTGTTGTTGTTGTTGTTTTTAAGATTTTTATTTATTTATTTGACAGAGAGAGACACAGTGAGAGAGGGAACACAAGCAGAGGGAGTGGGAGAGGGAGAAGCAGGCCTCCTGCGGAGCAGGGAGCCCGATGCGGGGCTCGATCCCAGGACCCTGGGATCAGGACCTGAGCCAAGGGCAGACACTTAATGACTGAGCCACCCAGGCGCCCCGAAAGAATTTTCAATTTTGTTTATCTTTTCAAAGAACCACCTCTTAGTTTAACTGATGTTTTCTATTGTCTTTTTAGTCTCCATTTCATTTATTTCCACTTTGATCTTTATTATTTCCTTCCTTGTACTAACTTTGGATTTCATTTGTTCTTCTTTTTCTAGTACATTTAGGAGTAAAGTTAAATTGTTTATTTGAGATTACTCTTGTTTCTTGAGGTTGGTCTGTATTGTTATGAAGTTACTTCTTACAACCAATTGTGCTGCATCCCACAGATTCTGGAATGTTGTATTTCTGTTTTCATTTATCTCTAGCTATTTTTATTTCTCCTTTGATTTCTTCTATGACCCAGTAGTCGTTCAGTAACATGTTATTTAATTTCCATGTATTTGTAGTTTTTCCAGTTTTCTTCTTGTAATTGATTTCTAGTTTTATACCATTGTGGTTGGAAAAGATGCTTGGTATGATTTCAATCTGGTTGAATTTATTGAGACTTGTTTTGTGGCCTAACAAGTGATCTATCTTGGAGAATGACCAATGTGCACTTGAGAAGAATGTGTATTGTGGTACTTTTGGATGGAATATTCTGTATATATCTACTAAATACATCTGGTCTAATGTGTCATTTAAAACCAACTTTTTAAATTTTTTTCTCTGGATGATTTATTCATTGATATAAATGGGGAATTAAATTCCCTACTATTACTGTATTGCTATCGTTTTCTCCCTTTGGGTCTGTTAATATTTGCTTTATATATATTTAGTGCTCCTATATTGGGTGCATATATATTTACAAATGTTATATCTTTTTGCTGGATTGATCCTTTTTTCATTATGTAGTGCCCCTTTTTGTCTTTTCTTACAGTCTGTTTTAAAGTCTGTTTTGCCTGATGTGAGTATTGCTACACTAGCTTTCTTTTTGTTTCATTTTCCATGGAATATGTTTTCCCATTCCTTCACCCTCATTCTTGTGTGTGTGTCCTTACTTTGAAGTGAGTCTCTTGTTGGCAGCCTAAAGATGTGTCTTAATTTTTGTCCGTTCAACAACTCTGTGTCTTTTGATTAGAGAATTTAGTCTGTTTACATTTAAAGCTGAATCAGACCTGTAAATACAGAGAATAAACTGATGGTTGCCAGAGCAAATGTAGATGTGTTGATGGGCAAAATGAGTGACAGGGAGTGGGAGATATAGGATTCTAGTTATGGAATAAGAGGAATAAAAGACACAGTATAAGAAACAGAGTCAGTGATACTATAATAGCATTGTATGGTGACAGATGATAGCTACACTTGTAGTGAGCATAGCATAGTGTATAAACTTGTTAAATCACTATGTTGTACCACTGAAACTAATGTAACATTGTCTGTAAACTACACTGAAATTTAAAAAAATAATTAAAAAGGTACTTTTTGATAGGTATGTATTTATTGCCATCTCGTTCATTGTTTTCTGGCTGTATTTGAGTTTCTTCTTTCTTCCTTCCTTTCTTCTCTTTCCCTCTTCCTTTGTGGTTTGATGACTTTCTTCATGGTTATGTTTAGATTTCTCTCTCATTTTCTTTATTATGTTTAAATTCCTTTTTCATTTTCTTTTGTGTATTTACTGTATGCTTTTGTTTTGTGGTTACTGTGAGTTTCATGTATATCACCTTATGTATATGACAGTCTATTTTAAGTTGATAGCAACTTAAATTTGAACACATTCCAAAACTACATTTTTATTCCCTCCCCTTGTTTTATGTCACTTTTGACATCTTTTTATTTTATGTACCCCTTAACTAATTATTGTAGTTTTAGTTGCACTACTTTTGTCTTTTACCTTCTTAGTAGTTTCCTAAGTGATTAATCCACTACCTCTACCATGTATTTACCTTTTCCAGTGAGATTTTTACTTAGTTGTGTTTTCTTGTTATTAAATAGTTGTGTTTTCTTGTTATTAATTAGTATCATTTCCTTTTCAGCTTAGTGAAGTCCCTTTAATATTTCTTATAAGGCCAATTTAGTGGTGATAAACTTTTTTTAGCTTTTGCTTGTCTGGAAAACTATCTCTCCTTCAAATCTGAATGATAATCTTGCTGGGTAGAGTGTTCTTGGTAAGAAGTTTTGTTTTTTGTTTTTTTCTTTTCCTTTCAAAACTTTGAATATGCCATGCCACTCCTTTCTGGCTTACAAAATTTCTGTTGACAAATCTGCTGATAGCCTATGGGTGGGTGGTGGGAGGGATCCCTTGTTTGTAAAAATTTGTTTTTGTCTTGCTGCTTTTAAGATTCTTTTTTTTATTTTAACTTTTGATATTTTTTTTTAAGATTTTATTTATTTATTTGAGAGAGAGAGAATGAGAGACAGAGAGCATGAGAGGGAGGAGGGTCAGAGGGAGAAGCAGACTCCCTGCCGAGCAGGGAGCCCGATGCGGGACTCGATCCTGGGACTCCAGGATCATGACCTGAGCCGAAGGCAGTCGCTTAACCAACTGAGCCACCCAGGCGCCCTTAACTTTTGATATTTTAATTATAATATATTTTGGTGTGGTTCTCTTTGGGTTTATCTTCTTTGGAACTCTCTTGGCTTCCTGGATGTGAGTGTCTATTTCCTTCCCTGCATTAGGGACATTTTTAGCCATTATTTCTTCAAATAAGTTTTCTGCCCCTTCCTCATTCTCTTCTCCTTCTGGGACCCTTATAATGCAAGTGCTATTCCTTTTGATGTTGTTCTAGAGGTCCTTTAAGTTATGGCCATTTTAAAAAATTGTCTTTTTTTCTTTTTGTTGTTCTGTCTGGGTGAGTTCCATTGCTTTATCTTTTGGCTCACTGATCCATACTTCTATTTCATCCAGTCTGCTGTTCAAATCCTCTAGTGTATTTTTCAGCTCAGTTATTGTATTCTTCAACTCTTTGACTTCTGTTTTATACTTTATGTTTTCTGTCTCTTTGTTGAACTTCTCACTGTGTTTATTCATTCTTTTTCCAAGTTCAGTGAGCATTTTTATAACCATGCTTTGAATTCTTTATCAAGTAGATTACTTATTTCCATATAATTAAGGTCTTTTTCTGAGTTTTTTTTTTTTTTTTCTTGTTCTTCCATTAGGGACCTATTTGTTTTCTTATTTTGCTTCACTCTCTGTGTTTGTTTCTGTGTATTAGGTGCAACAGCTACCTCTTCCAGTCTTGAGAGAGTAGCCTTGTTGAGGCAATGAACCTTATTGTTCAACATTGCCCTAGTTCTTGGTTGTCTCTTTTACCTTTGTGATTGTTTAAACCACTTGATTTATTCTTGGTATGCCTTATTCTTGAGGGTGTGCCAGGACTTGTCAGTGATCCAAGGGGAAGAATCTATTTAGCTCCTGGGTTCAGGCTCATTGGAAGCCAGACTTCCAGGCAGCATCTTTTAAGCTATGCAAATATATACGGTCCTGTGGGACCACAATCATAATCCCAGCTGGTCTTCAGACCAGGAGATCTGGAGGTACCCCTTGGGCAACAATTGCAAAAATGGGGCTCCATATGAGTGTATAGGCTCCTTTTTGGGAAGTCTTGTCAAGTTGTAGTGAGGCCAGAGGAAACTGCAATGATGGTGTCCCCCAGCTTATGTTCTCTGAGAACTCTTCCATAGCCTCTAGATATGAGGCAAGCCTGATGCCTGCCCCTCAGGCTGAAGCTCCAGGGCAAGTGGAAAGGCCTTTTTCACAGGAAGATGGCGTGCATTTAGTCTGCTGTCAGTGTCATGCCCTGGGGATAGTAGCCTGCCAAGTATTGTCTCTCTGATTGTTTGAGTTCTGTGGGGGCCCTGAAACATAGGCTTCCCTCATCACCAAAGCCAGGTCCTCAAGGGACATCCCCTGTGTAGACTTCACATGGCCACTGACTTTAGCAAGGCCATGAGGAGCCTGGGTCTGGAGCAAGCCCCTGGCTTCAGTGGGTCCACTCGGAACCCGGGTCCAGGGCAAGCCCTCTGGCTTCAACAGAGCCACAGGCAAGCACAGGGCTAGGGCATTGCCACCAACTGAAGTGGGATCGTGGGAGAAAATGTGAGTGAGGAGCTTTCTGGCTGCAGTGGGGCCCTGAAAATGTACTGGGGAAAGGTAAGCCTACTGGCTGCAGTAGGGCGGCAGGAGAGCAGGGCCACAGGAGAGCATGGATATGGGGCAAGTTGGCCCGTTCCAGCAAAGTAAGGGAGTACATAAATGGCACCTGCCAGTTCCGGCACTGGCAAGGTGAAGTGTGAGAGCAGGAATAGTACCTACCATCCTCTCCATTCCCAGAGAAAGTCCCAGCTGACGCCTGGGCTTCCGACAGACACTTTGAGATTAGCAAATGAATCTTAGTCAGGTATGGTCCAGTTGCTTTTCAAATTGCTGCTTTTGTGCTGTAGACCATTAGCTTCTTAAGGGCAGAGAATAAATGTTTTGTTCACCTTTGTGTCTCAGGTAATGCATATATGGCCACTGAGATCTGAACAAAGAAAAATCTTTTGATCATTTGTCACAGTTAGAGGATGGGCTACTTTTTAAAATTCTTTTTTTAAAGAAGTTTTATATTGAATATATTTGACATATAACATGTAAATTTATGGTATACAACATGTTAACATGATACATTTATATATTGTAATATAAAATTGTTGTAGTGATAATTAGCACCTTTGTCATATTTTACATAACTACAGTAAAATATTGTTGCCTATATTCAATGCACTGTGCATTAGATCTATATGTCTTATTTACTAGTCATTGCAAGTTTGTACCCTTCAACAACATCAGTCTTATCCCCCCACCCCATATCCCCTGGTAACCACCTTTTTACTGTTTTTTTATGAGTTTGACTTTTTTAGATTTCACATACAAATAAGTGATATCATACAGTACCCGTCTTTCTTTTTTTTTTTTTTTTTTTTTTTTTAAAGATTTTATTTATTTATTTGAGAGAGAGAGAATGAGAGACAGAGAGCATGAGAGGGAGGAGGGTCAGAGGGAGAAGCAGACTCCCTGCCGAGCAGGGAGCCTGATGCGGGACCCGATCCCGGGACTCCAGGATCATGACCTGAGCCGAAGGCAGTCGCTTAACCAACTGAGCCACCCAGGCGTCCCTTTTTTATTTTTTTTTTTATTTTATTTTTTTTTTTTAAAGATTTTATTTATTTATTTGAGAGAGAGAGAATGAGAGACAGAGAGCATGAGAGGGAGGAGGGTCAGAGGGAGAAGCAGACTCCCTGCCGAGCAGGGAGCCTGATGCGGGACCCGATCCCGGGACTCCAGGATCATGACCTGAGCCGAAGGCAGTCGCTTAACCAACTGAGCCACCCAGGCGTCCCACAGTACCCGTCTTTCTAATCTCATTTAGCATAATGTGCTCAAGGTCCATCCATGCTGTCATAAATGGCAGGAAATCCTCCTTTCTTGTGGCTGTGTAATATTCCATTGTATGTACATACTCCCCCATCTTCTTTATCCATTTATCCACTGATGGGCATTTAGGTTTTTTACATATCTTAGCTTTTTGAATAATGCTGCAGTAAACATGGGAATGCAGACATCTCTTGGAAATCCTATTTTCATTTTCTTTGGGTATATACCCAGAAATGGAATTTCTAGGTCATATTTTTAATTTTTTGAGGAGCCTCCATATTGTTTTCCATAGCAATTGGACCACTTTACATTTGTACAAACAGTGTAAAAGGGGGCAACAGGTTTTTGTATATAACAAGAATCTTCAAAATAACAGTAACTTAAAGAATTTAATTGAAGTTCAGACCTTACGTGGTGTCTGCATAATTGTCTAGGCCTCAGGTTTCTTCTGTAGCCTCACTGTTCTCCCTAGGGTACAGTGCTCATCCTTATTTTCTAAGATGAAGCTCCAGCCATCATATCCATGCTATTATAAGCAGCAAAATGTAATGAAAGGAACAAAGAACATGATCCTTCCCACCCTTGAGAACAAATCCCAGAGGTTACTTACATTTCGCAGGGCAGTACTTGTTCCCATAATTACATCATACTGTAGTGGTGGCTCAGATATGTAGTTTTTATTATTAGTACCCGTGTACCTGATAACAATACAGAGGGTATATTACTGAGGGCCTTAAATTCATTTCCTAGAAGAAAAGCCCAAGATAGGGATTTTTGTGCAAGTGTGATATATGGAGACAGTGCTCTCAGGAGTAAACCTACAGGGGAAAGTGCCAGACACTGATGTGTTTTCAAAAGTTTAGCCTCAGCCTGATCCCACACGGAGCTATGGAACATAAATTTTATCACAGAATTTATTCTGCCTTGAAGTGAGGGTCCAGGACCTGGATTACGCAGTCATTTCAGTCCAGGTGGCTCTTGTTGTGGTAAGGTAATTACTGAGAAAAGGGTAGAGGTGTGAGCCTTGACCAGTCAACACCCACAGCAGCTGGGGAATGGGCACAAAAGCTAGTGAAGAAATTTTGAGTGGGATACCTACAGCATCTGCTACACTGAGGAAGAAGGGGAAACACATATCGAGGGACGATTAGGAGCCATTTTCACCACATATACTGAAATGTATCCTATTTTTGTTTTATACTTGGTAAACCCTCTGTCAGTATTTGTTGAATGAGTAATGCATATTCTTGAACAACCTCCTATTTTTTTTTGTTTCCATAGCCTGTTTTCTTTAAAATTTTGGAAAGAATTAAGGGGCGCCTGGGTGACTCAGTTGGTTAAGCGACTGCCTTCAGCTCAGGTCATGATCCCAGGGTCCTGGGATCGAGCCCCGCATCGGGCTCCCCGCTCGGCGGGAAGCCTGCTTCTCCCTCTCCCACTCCCCCTGCTTGTGTTCCTGCTCTCACTATCTCTCTCTCTGTCAAATAAATAAATAAAAATCTTTTAAAAAAAATTTAAAAAAAAATAAAATTTTGGAAAAAATTAAGAAATAATATTCTCAGTACCACCATACCTATCCCTAACATATACAAATACATCCTGCCCTCAATAGCTGCTTCTGCTCACTTTCTAAGTCGCACTCAAAACCAATTACAGAATTACCTCATCAACATTTCTGAAGAAGAATTGACTGGCAAAATCCCTTATCTTTCAGATATTTCTAATTCTGGTTCCTAGAAAATTTCTCAGTGCCTAAGAAATAAATATATCACCAGTTTACTATGATCAGGATACATACAAACTCCTTATATTAATATTCCATAAATGTTAGGTGAAGAATCAGTATGACTAGGGCTCCTGGGTGGCTCAGTCGTTAAGCGTCTGCCTTCAGCTCAGGTCATGATCCCAGGGTCCTGGATCGAGCCCAGCATCACATCAGGCTCCCTGCTCAGCGGGGAGCCTGCTTCTCCCTCTCCCACTCCCCCTGCTTGTGTTCCCTCTCTCGCGTTCTCTCTCTCTGTCAAATAAATAAAATAAAATCTTAAAAAAAAAAAAAAGAATCAGTATGACTTTCCTCACCAGTTTGCTGTGGCCTAAATTTATTCAGGTTTTACAGTAGTGTTTCTGGCTTTCAGGCAGTTCTCCATTTAGTACCTGCTTCATGATATAGAATCTGAGGTTATAAAACAAAAACTTAAAAGAGGTAATTGAATAAGCATTTAACTGATTTCATTATATCTCACAATTATAGATCTGGAGCTATCCATTTTCCCCCATTAAGGTCATAAAAGACAATCCTATAAAAGACTCAAGGTTATGGAGTGAATATGTAACATTTGAAGTCTGGTCCAATAATTTCAGGAAAATATATTGTCCTAAAGCCAAAAAAAAGAAAAAAAATCATCATTTCAAGGCAATATCACAAAACTAGTTATATTTCATATTATAGAAAAGTGGCTTAAGTAAGAGAGTTTATTCTCTCATGTAAAGTAGTTATAAAATAGGCATTCCTGAACTTGTATGATAGTTCAGGACCCAGGCTACACTGCTTTATACCCTGCCATTCTCTGCATGTGACTTCAATTCACAATGTCACTCCATGGTCCTAGTGCCACTGAAGAACTGAATTTTTAATGTTATTTAATTTTAAATAACTACATGTGGATCTTAGCCTTTGTTTGAAAATGGTAATGTCACATCATTCTTGAGTATTTCTAGGAAATACAGATCTTATTTAGCCTAGAATCATGTAACATAGATGTGGAAAGGATATTCAACCACAAAATTAATATTTAGGAATGCTGAAATCAAGCTAGATCCTCTGATTCCATAACCACTGATACTCATAAAAATTTATTTCTTTAAAAGATTTTATAATTAGGTGATGGGTATATTAATTATGTTGATCTTAGTGATCATTCCATAATGTACATACATAGCAAGTCATCACATTGTGTACTTTAAATATATACAGTTATATCTATTGCTCTTGAATAAAATTTTTAAAAGCATTTTATAATTTATAATATTTATAATATTTTTTTGAGATTTCAAGCAGACTTTCCTCTATTTGCTTCAAATAAGTAGGGTTTTTACATAATTCATTATTGACAGCTATTGTATTTGAAGAATGATTATGATAATCTCACAATAAACTTTTACCCCATATATTCTAAATGTTAAGGCTTAGGCTGTCTTTTTGGTCTCAACTCTGTAAAACAATCTGTTAAATGGTAAACTAGCCATTAATTTTCATTAAAACAGAAATATTATTTCTTTTACTGAAGAAGTTTTACAATTAGTTGTATCTAAGCTGCTGTGATTAATTTGGCTAGGAATTTTTGATACTGTATTCATTGTGAATTGAATGAATTTTCCAGATTATTAAGCACCTACTGTAAACCAGTCACTGGGCTGGCCATCAGGAGCACAACAGTGGATTAAGCCAGACTAGGCTTCTTCTGTAGTTGGAGGTCTATTCTGTAAAAGATCCTTTGACACAGCAATTAGTTGTGCCCTGGCTTTTAAGAAGGAAAAGAACAGGGTGACGTAAAGTCACCTACGAGGCCAACCTAGCCCACTTGCTATATAGGCTAACCTTCAAAGGCTGTGCTCTTCCAACTGAAATCCCAAGTATTTCTGGGGTTACACAAAGAATTTCCAAGGCGTGTCCCACAAAGTTCGTTTGAAGGGAATTCATCACCCGAAACTCAACTTCCATGTGTAACTCTTGTCTAAAATTGCCTGATAACTCACAATAGAACTTTTTTCATTTTACAAAAGAAAGGTACACCTTTCTCCCTTCCCAAATTGCACTCTGATATATTGCCCCAGAATGTAAAAAGGATTTAGGTGCCAAACAAAGAGATAATCTCAAATATGAGTTTGAAAAATCAGGCCTATTAATTTCAGAGATCTTCCTCTCCTACCTGTCTAATAGTATTTCTGGCAAATTTGAAGCTTAATCCAAATTGGTATATTCTTAATTTTGATCAGCTAAAGCAGTATGTGATAGCGGAACTGACATAAATGTAGTTGGAATGTTTTATAGAACTATCATATTTTCAAGATGCATATGATAAAACCCAGGGATAAATTTTACTTGTTTTCTTTTGTATTTGTTGTGCACTATTCCCCCGCAAAACAGTTAAAGCCTATTTTTTTAAGTTACACAATGAAACATTTTTCCAGTTGTCTTATTTTGTTTCTTATAATATTTAATATTTTCTCCTTATTAACAAATAAACTTCTTTAAATTTACAAAATAATAAATGTCAACCTAAAACACTCAAAGTGTTTTTCCAAGATCTTTTAAGAGAATTGTGACAAAAGCAAACAAACAAACTTGAAAACCACTGCTCACTGTTTCTCAAATCATGATCTGATGTATAATTAGATTCTAAAAATCATTAGCCATGCTAGTTTAAAAAAAAAAAGAAGAAGAAGAAGAAAGATTCCTGAATCCCACCACATATCTACTGGATCAGAATTTCTTGGGAAACAAAGACCAGGAATCTGATGGTTCAACATGCATCCAGGATTTTTTTTTTTTTATCCACATTAAGTTTGAGAATTTATATTCAGGTGTTGGTGAACATTTTAAGAAAGCTCTATCCCATACAAATTGAAGGACAACAAGGTGCTTTATAAAATCATAAGTGTATAAAGAGTTTTCTGTCGGAGGATGGCCAGCATATGACATTGTACCCAGCACACAGTAGATTGAAGGTGAAAGAGTACAAGTTATATACCTCCTTCTAAAATATTATAAGATTGACTATGTTATATACCTCCTTCTAAAATATTATAAGATTGACTATAAAGGATACATCTTCCTTTTAATATATGTTAAAGATGTATTCCATAGTTAATGTTTTTGCAAAGACTACCTTTTCAGCTAAATTTAATTTACAAATGGAATTATAGGAAGTGAAGTCATAGCGGGGTGCCTTCCAGATTCCACTGCTGTGATCTTCAAATGAACGAGCACTGCAGATTATTCAACCTTCTGAAAAGTTCTTAATTAAGGAAACCCATAGTGTGCAGAGTAACAGCCTGTGTATTAACCTTGTTGACATGGTGTAGAAATCCCATGTAGACATCTTGTACAAAAGAAAGAAAATGTTCTAGTTCCTAAGTTGGAATTTCCAAATAATTATACTTCTAATGAAAATTGCTGCTATGGAAGTTTGTTCAAAGGCTTTGGTTTACAAAGTAAAAATTTGAAAATATCAAATTTTTTTGATCACTGAAAATTGTTTTCACTAATTAGGCGAATATGACAGCTCTCTCTTTACCCTAATAGCCCCCCTGGAGGAAATAACATTTTTGTTTGTCTAAACAGTACTTAATGACTACTCTAAAATTAGAGTTTAAAACCTTTTTAACTCTAGAGTGCACAGCTCTATGTCCTCAACTCTGATGTTTATCATGAATATTAATTTCTGATCTTAAAGTCAAGCCATGAAATTTTTATATATTGTCATACCTTTCCCTTGACAATTTTGGTAATCAACATAATTTCCTCATCAGCAAGGGTTGTTTGTGGCTTCCTTGGTTTAACAAGGGTATGAAATTGGCAACTCTGAGTTCTCTTTATTTCAGTGGGAGACCTATAAACTTGTTTGCTTTGAGAAGTAGTTAGACCTCTGATCTTAAAAGAAGTATAGTTTTTTTGGTGCCCTTACTCAATAAAGGACTCGATGTATTTTTTTTTCATTATAGGTTTTAATCACTACCTTTGAAATTAATTTCCTATTAGGTGAAATTTATGTCTACTGCTACAGATCTTTGTTGCTTACATTAAAATATTATTTTCCACAGGGTATCTATCATTTTCTTTAAAATTTGATTCATCAAATTGTAGTCATCAAATATCAGGCTGGTCATCAAATATCAGGCTATCTATGTTCAGATTGTTTATCAGTACCTAACATTAAAGTTACTTAGTATACAAACTGACATTCATATATGCATAAACACATGTGCTTTAATATATACAATTCACTTGGAAGATTGTTCTCTTTTGTTTATTTGTACTTTCAACAAAGATTTATCAAACACTTATTAAGCATTGGACACATTTTTGTCTGAGGATAGAAAGAAAAAAGCAGAAGACACCAATTGGCCTGAAGATACCACAGTCAGCCAGGGAAGAGACTCATAAACAATTATCTGTATCACTATATGGCAAGTGCTCTTAGAGATCTGGTAACAAAGTGCTATTGCAACCATGAAGATTCATGACGGATAGACAGAACAGGGTGCATTAAACCTGCATGCGATGGAATTTTCTTGATAGAGCAATGGAAAGGACATTCTATTTTACACAGTGGAAGTGGTTCAATGGCAGCCCCAGTGATTTGGGAAAAGTTGCTGTGAGAAAGGAAGAACAACAGACATATGTGGCCAGAGTGAAAAGTGCAAAGTGGTACATGGAAAGATACAGAAGTTAGAAAGGAAGCTTGTGGGTAGATGTGAGAAATATCTGTGGTTAGAATCCCAGGCTCAGAAGTTTTAGCTTTTCCTTAGGAGATGGAGGCAGTGATCCAGGATGGCCTAAATGCTATAGAGAAATTTATTCTGGGTATTTAGTCATCCAGATAATTATTTAATAAATTATTTTTGAGAGCTCTTCTTGGCCAGGTGATGGCTAAGAATCAGAGCCAAAGTCTTTGTTCTCAAGAATCTTACAGTCTTTTGCAGGAGAAAACTAATTAAGTCAAAAATTAATGTCTGATATAACAAAGGTTATGAGAGAGGAAAGAACAGAGTATAATGGATATAAAGATGAGTCATGTGATTCAGAAAGAAAAAAACAGGAAAGTCTTCTTTAAGATATGAGTGTTCAGTGTTGACACAGGAGTAAAACTTAAGTAGATGAAAAAGGGGGTTTGGTGGAGTTCATAGGTAGGGCAATAGTCTAAGGCTGGAATCATTGTACATGCCTTCTAATTTTCTATGACCATAGCAAAGTATCCATGAATTGGGTTGTTCTGAAATGTAGCTACAGAAGTCGGAAAGGATCAGTTCATGGACTGGGGTACAAAACTGAAGAGGTAACACTTTATATTAAAAGATACAGGGGAGGGCACCTGGGTGGCTCAGATGGTTAAGCGTCTGCCTTTGGCTCAGGTCATGATCCCAGGGTCCTGGAATCGAGTTCCGCATCGGGCTGCCTGCTCCTTGGGAGCCTGCTTCTCCCTCTGCTTCTCTCTCTCTCTCTCTCTGTCTCTCATGAATAAATAAATAAAATCTTTAAAAAAAGATACAGGGAGCCAATGAAAGACTTTAAGCAGGTAGATAACAAAATCAGATTTGAGTTTCATGGAGCTCATTTGGCAGCAGTGTGGGAGGAAGTTGACTGAGAGTTTGGAGCAACACTTAACTATAGGGTTGTCTTAGATTGTACTCCCCAAGAAGTAGACCCTCAGGAAGAATCATTAGAGAAGTGGTGAAGTGATAGGGGGACAAGAATGAAGCCAACAAAATGTGTATTATAAAGTCAGTTACTCCTGTGGGCAAGTGGAAATTATGTCCCCTGGAAAACTCTGGGAGAAAATGTAGGCGCACTCTCAGCGTTTTCACAGGCAAGGGGAGAGGAAACTGGGTTATTTATCCCCTAATTCCACATCTGTCTCTTATCGAGGGCTTCTTCCAGAAGCATTATCTCTCCAACATTTGTGGTTTGCCCTTCATGCAGACTGACCTTGGTCCCAAGCCCAGACAAAAGCCCTCAGACTGAGGGTTTCAGGTGTTTGTGAGAAGCAACCTTCATATGGTAGCCATGTGGGTGGGGTATTGGCATCATCAGCTACAAGGGCTAACCAGATGGGAAGTATTGAGTGTCTGGACATAGGCCATGACAGTGGGAATCCAGAGAAGGCCAGGGGAGCTACTAGGTCATCACTTTAATAGGATTTGACTATGAATAAAATGTTAGGAATGAATCATCAATGATGACTTTCCAAAGATAAGATGGATAGATTTTTAAAAAATTTGAGTATAATTGACACAGAATGTTACATTAATTTCAGGTGTACAAAATAGTGATCTGACAAGTTTATACATTATGCTGTGCTCACCACAAGTGTAGCTACTATGTGTCACCATACAATGTTATGACAGTATCACTGACTGTATTCACTGTATTGTGCCTTTTATTCCCATGAGTTATTCAGTCCATAACTGGAAACCTGTATCTCCCACTCTCCTTCAGCCATTTTGCCCATCCTCTTACCCTCCACCTTTCTAGCAACTATCAGTTTGTTCTCTGTATTTATAGGTCTGATTCTGCTTTTTGTTTATTTATTCATTTGATTTGTTTTTACATTCCACAAATAAGTGAAATCATATGGCATTTGTCTTTCTCAGTCTGACTTATTTCAGTCAGTGTAGTAAGTACTCTCTAGGTTCATCTGTGTTGTTGCATATGGCAAGATCTCATCCTTTTTGATGGCTGAGTAATATTATATATATATAGATATAGATAGATAGATATCTCACATTTCCTTTATTCTTTCAACAATTCTATGCATTATTCAGTGTTTGTCATGATAAGTGTACTCTTTAATCCCCATCACCTACTTCACCCACCCCCCCCACTCAGATAACCATCACTTTGTTTTCTGTAGTTAAGAGTCTGTTTCTTGGTTTGTCTCTTTTTTTTTTTCCTTTGTTCATTTGGGTTTTTTTTCTTAATTTCCACATGTGAATGAAATCCTATCGTTTTGTCTTTCTCAGTCTAACTTATTTCACTTAGCATAACACTCTTTGTGTCTATCCATGTGGTCACAAATGGCACGGTCTCATCCTTTTTTTTTATGGCTGCATAATGTGTGTGTGTGTGTGTGTGTACACAATCTTCTTTATCTCTTAATCTATTGATAGACATTTGGATTGCTTTCATATGTTAGCTGTTGTAAGTGATGTTGCAATAAAAATAGGGGTGCATGTATCTTTTCAAATTACTGTTTTCATTTTCTTTGGGTAAAAACCCATAAGTGGAATTACTGGATTCTATGGTATTTATATTTTAGATTTTCTGAGAAAACTCCATACTGTTTTCCAGTGTCTACACCAGTTTACAGTCCCACTAGCAATGCACAAGGGATCCTTTTTCTCCAAATCCTCACCAACACTTGTTATTTCTTGTCTTTTTGGTTTTAGTTATTCTGACAGGTGTCAGGTGATTTCTCATTGTGGTTTTGATTTGCATTTCCCTGATGATTACTGATGTTAAGCACCTTTTCATGTGTCTGTTGCCTATCTGCATGTCTTCTTTGGAAAGATGTCTCTTCAGGTCCTCTACTCATTTTTAATCAGATTGTTTTTGTGTTGTTGAGTTGTATAAATTCTTTATATATTTTGATATTAACCCCTTGTCAGATATGTCATTTGCACATATCTTCTTCCATTCAGTTTTTTTGTTTTGTTTTGTTGATGGTTTCCTTTGTAGTACAAAGGGTTTTTATTTTGCTTTTTTTCCCCTTGCCTTAGGAACCATATCTAGAAAAGTGATAATATGGCTGATATTAGAAAAATTACTACCTGTGCTCTCTTCTAGGATTTTTATAGTTTCCAGTTTCACATTTATGTCTTCAGTCCATTTTGAGTTTTTTTTTTTTTCATGTATGGTGTTTTAAAGTGGTCCAATTTCATTTTTTTTTTTTACTAGTAGCTGTCCAATTTTCTCAGCACTGTTTATTGAAGAGACTGTCTTTTCCCC
Source organism: Halichoerus grypus (assembly GCF_964656455.1). Taxonomy (NCBI): domain Eukaryota; kingdom Metazoa; phylum Chordata; class Mammalia; order Carnivora; family Phocidae; genus Halichoerus; species Halichoerus grypus. The sequence goes on along the minus strand of NC_135727.1, from coordinate 107,692,454 downwards.
ATTGTATATTCTTGCCTCCTTTATCATAGATTAATTGACTACATAAGCATGGGTTTACATCTGGGCTCTCTGTTCTGTTCTATTGATCTATGTGTTTTTTGGCCAGTACCATAATGTTTTGATTAGTACAGCTTTGTAGTATATCATGAAATCTGAAATTGTGATACCTCCAGCTTTGTTTTTCTTCCTCAAGAGTGCTTTGGCTATTAGGGGTCTTTTGTAGTTCCATATAAATTTTAGTATTATTTGTTCTAGTTTTGTGAAAAATGTTGTTATTTTGAGAGGAATTTTAGCAAGGGAATTGCTTGAATCTGTAGATTGTTTTGGATAGTATGTGCAGGTTAACAATACTAATTCTTCCAATCCATGAGCATGGAATATCTTTCCATTTGTTTGTGTCATCTTCAGTTTTTTTCGTAAGTGTTTTATAGTTTTCAGAGTACTGGTCTTTTACCTCTTTGGTTAAATATATTTATTCCCAAGTATTTTATTGTTTTTGGTCCAATAGTAAATGGAGTTATTTTATTAATTTTTCTTTTTGCTACATTATTAGTGTATAAAAATGCTACTGATTTCTGGCTATTAATTCTGTATTCTGCAACTTTACTAAATTCATTTATGATTTGTAGTAGTTTTTTTGGGTGAAATCTTTAGGATTTTTTATGTATAGTATCATATCGCATGCATATTGTGACTGTTGAACTTCTTTATTACCAGTATTGAATGCCTGTTACTTCCTTTTTTTTTTTTTTTTTTTAATCTCATTGCTACAGCTAGGACTTCTAGTGCTATGTTGAATAGAAGTAGTGAAAGTGGACTTCCTTGTGTTGTTCCTTATCTTAGGGGAAAAGCTTTCAGTTTTTCACCATTGATAGGGTGTTAACTGTGGGTTTTTCATATATGGCCTTTATTATGTTGAAATATGTTCCCTCTAAACTCACTTTGTTGAGAATTTTCATCATGTCTGTCTTTTCAAAGGACCAGCTCTTGGTTTCATTGATTTTTTTTTCTGTCATTTTTTAGTTTTTGTATCATTTATTTCTGATGTGATCTTTATTATTCTTTCCTTCTACTCAGTTTGAGCTTTGTTTTTTCTTTTTTTTAAGGTTAGCTTGTTGTAGTGTACTTTTTCTTGTTTCTTAAGATAGGCCTGTATCAGTATATATTTCCCTCTTAGAACTGGTTTCACTGTGTTCCAAAGATTTTGAACCATTGTGTTTTCATTTTCATTTGTCTCCATGTGTTTTTTAAATTACTTCTTTGATGGCTTCATTGACTCATTGATTCTTTAGTATCATGTTGTTTAGACTCCATGTGTTTGTGTTTTTTCCAGTTTTTTTTTCTTGCGATTGATTTCTAGTTTCATTATGTTTATAGTCAGAAAAGATGTATGGTATGATTTAAATCTTTTTAAATTTATTGAGGCTTGTTTTGTGGCCCCACATATGATGTATTCTGGAGAATCTTCCATGTGTACTTGAAAAGAATGTGTACTGTGTGTTCTTTTTTTATATTTTCTATCTCTTTATAGAAGGTCTCAATGAGTTCTTCTACTCTTCTTTCTAGCCCAGTGAGCATCTTTATATATATATATATATATATATATATATATATATATGTATGTATATATACGTATATATACATATATATATATATAGAGAGAGAGAGAGAGAGAGAGAGAGCGGGGGAGAGTGCATGAGTAGGGAGGGGAAGAGGAAGGAGAGAGAGAATCTCAGGCAGGCTCTACACTCAGCATGGAGCCCAACATGGGGCTTGATCTCATGACCCTGAGATCATGGCCTGAGCCAAAATCAAGATTCCAGCACTTAACTGACTGAGCCACCCAGGCACCCAACCATCATAAAGAATTTAAATTCTTTATCAGGCATATTTCTTATCTGTGTTTAACTTAGTTCTTTTTCTGAGGTTTTGTCTTGTTCTTTCTTTTTGAATATATTCCTCTGTCTCCCCATTTTGCTTGACTTTCTGTGTTTGTTTGTATGGATCAGGTAAAACAGCTACTTCTCCTAAACTTGAAGGATTGGTCTTATGTATGGTCATTCCCTGTGTAGACTATGTGTGTTCAGTGACTTTTGCTGGCTGGCTGAAACTGTGGCTGCTGTGGATGAAATGGGTGCAAGCTAGGGTTATCCTGGGGCTCTCTGTACTGAGGGTGACCTGACAGGACAGCTGAAGCTGACTTGGGTACAAGCCAGGGTATCCCAAGGTGCTCAGTGCAGGTAATGCCCTGGCTGGGTGACTGGAGCCAAGGCTGGTGCAGGTGGCCGTGCTTCAGGCACTATACACAGGGGATGCCCTGGTGGGATGGCTAAAACTGATGCAAGCAGGGGTCAGGGGTTCCTGGGACACTCTACGCAGGAGGCACTCTGGCAGAACAGCTGTATCTGAAGCGGATGTCAGCCAGGTTGTTTTGGAGTATTCTGCACTGGGGGTGTCCTAGCAAGCCCTGTGAAGCTGGAGTGGAATAGGTCTGCAGTGTTCCAGGGTCCTTTGCACCTATGTCATCTTGGTGCAAAGGCTAAGGCTGTAGTGAGCATTAACCAGGGGTGTCCCAGTGTGTACCGCCCTGTGTCCACCTTGGTGGGTCAGCTGGGGCTGTGTGGGCTAGGGACCCAGAGCCCACTCAGGTGGCGGGCCAGTTAGGGCACCTGGACTGTGCACTGATCTATGCTTTCAAAGAGAGTAGGAGCACAGACATTTCTTATCAGCCCCTGCTCCCTGAGAATCATTCCAGCGCCTACCCCCACCATTCAGCAAAGTTCTAGAGTTGGCTCTTTTATATGGTAGCTGCTTTTAAACTGCAGCTTTTTTCTCTGTGCTCAGGGATAGACAGGTCTGTTCCTGGTCCCTCAGTACTCCCTTTCCCCTGCACTTCACAGCACCAGGGCTGGGGGTTCCCTTTGTTACCCCGTGTCCATCTCTCTTGCTGTTTTCTTTCATCATTCTCTCTATTTTTTGTTGTGCAGAAGCTGTTCAGTTAGCCCTCAGTTCTTCTTCAGGAGGAATTGTTCTATAAATAGGTGTAATTTGGTGTGTTCCATAGAGGGGGCAAGTTCTGGGTCTTCCTACATTGCCATCTTGGACCAAACCTCAAGAGTAGATAGATATTGGGTACCTGGGTGGGTCAGTCGGTTAAGCATCTGCCTTTGGCTCAGGTCATGATCCCAGGGTCCTGGGACTGAGTCCTGAGCTGGTCTCCCAGCGGAGAACCTGCTTCTCCCTCTCTGTCTGTCCCTACCCCCTGCTCCTGCACACACACAAGTGCTCTCTCTCTCTCTCTCTCAATCCTCTCTCTCTCTCAAGTAAATAAATAAAATCTTTTTTAAAAAGGTAGATAGGTATTGAAGATATTGAATAAGGTTTTTTTTTAACAACCAAAAGAGTTCAGTATGTATGTAAAGCCAATATTGAAGCCTCTTTATAATTGTATCTACTATAAAGAAGTATTATATTATAGCAGTATAAACACTGGCTAAGAACCAGATGACATGCAGTAGTTCTTAGACCTTCAAATTTCTGCCAGTGAGAAGCTTGGGTGACATTCTTAATCTCTCAGAGCTTCTCATGAAGAAAGGTGGGAGTAAATATCAAAGCAACTTTGTATAGTTTACATGAACTAAAGTGTAAGTAAGCCTGGTACAAAATTTTCACTTTAAAATAGAAATCGTATCTTGTGATTTGGCCCTAGGACCTATCAAGTTGTTTATTACTAATGAATGAGTGAATCTAATTGAAGACCTTTCATTTTTCCCATAACTGTTTGGACAACTGCCACTAAGCAGTAGTGGTTTGTTAAAATATCTGTACTTAGCACATACCTAATATACAGTTTATTTCTTTACCCCTAAAAAATCTGTGAAAACATTTCAATTGACTAAATCTCTTAATAACTATATACATATTTTGAGAAAAAATATACTTAAAAGAGTTAATGTAATTTTGTTTCTGCCTCAGTAAACCTCTTCTTTGTCTATGCTATTGAGAAATTTCTTCCTCCTTCACAGGCACATAGTTATGGGACACTTGACTGTGAGAAAATCCTCAGGTTATTGGAACTTGGTGTCGAGTTAATCCCCACTCCCCTCAGTGTATGTATTAATTACCTTATGATAAATAACCTTTATTCTTGATTTTTTTCCAAGAATGCTTTGACTCTCATCTGGGAATCCAATTAGTATTAGATCTGTTCTTCTCTTTGCTTAAGTAGGAACTCTTTTTTCTGATTCTTATTTTCTCTTTTCACAAAGAAAGATATGGTGATCCCTACATGAATATACACAGGGCTAACTCTGCCCCTTTATCAATCAAGAAGATATTTATTTTCCAGCTTTATCTTTCCTTTCTGGCTTTTGAAATTCAAGCTTATATAAAAATTAATTTAAATGAATTTGTTTGAAAATGTCTTTTAATATCACTCCAGCAAGCTTCTACCAGAGCATTGGGTTGGTTTTGTCCTCAAAGTGTTCAAGTTGTCTTTTCCAAAATATGTACTTAAAATTACTTTGAAAAAAGAGATGATAGATGTCAGGAATTTCCTTCTAAAGAATTTAGGTGGTGTTCAGGGCAATGGGTAGGAATAGAGGTGAAAATAAATCAGCAGTATGTTGATAATTGTTGAACCTGGATGACGGTGTACGGGAGTGCTATAGTGCTTTTGCATGTGTTTGAAATTTTCATAATTAAAAAATTAAGGTCACAAAAAATCTAAATGGTTCTCTAAATGTTATTTTTGTAGTATTTATCTCTTTTATGTATCAGTAAGCTATAGTTTGTAACACATCACTTAAAAAAACGGTGGGTTAAAACAGTAAGCATTTGATATTGATCATGAGTCTCTGGATTGCCTGGGTTCTGTCATATGTCTGCTGTCAACTGTAGGTCAGTAGGAAGTTCTCTTCATTTTGCCTGGAATTTCCCACATGTTTGGGAGTTATCTGTATATAGGCAAGTCTAATAAGGCCTCATTGGATAAAATCGGGCTCTCCTATCACATTCTGTTGGCCAGAGCAAGTCACAAAGCCAGCCGAGATTCAAGAGGTAGTAAAGTAGACTGCTTCTTGTTGGGGGCAGCTAAAAGTGACATGGTATTACATGCATGGATACAGGGGAGCCATTAATTGGAACGATTAGTGCAAGCAGTGTCATATGTAAGCATATATTGCTTTTAAATTACCTGCTAAGTAAGTAAATATCCTGATAATTTACAAATGTTTATGTCTGCCCTCAACTCTCCCCTCCAGATTTAATCTAACTATAGGTCACCTAGTCTTGGATTTCCCACAAGCACCTCCCATTCACTGGCCAGTGTTCATTACTTCTTCCTTAAAACCTTCCTCTCCTCTCCTCTCTTCTCCTCACTCTCTGTCTATAATTAATATCATTTCCATCTAGGCATCCATTCATCTGTTCATCCCTCCATCCATTATTTAGTTCAGTAAGTATTTATTCATACCTATTATGTGCCTAACACTGCCCTATTCACCAAACAATCTAATACTAGCAAAACCAGACATAGCCTCTGCCCTCATAGGCCTTATGTAGCAAAGGCCAAGGAACACAATCAAAGCCACAAAAATACATGTAAAATTACAATTATAACTGCTGGTAAAGAGGAAAGATACATAGTGTTACGTGAAATTATAATCATTCTGAGTCTGATAATTTAACTGATCAAATCTCAGTCTTGGAGTGAGGAGATACAGCATAACCCTCAACCAACCCACGGCAGACACACTTTGAGTAAGAAATAAACCTTTGTTATGAAAAGCCACTAGTATTTGGGGGTCATTTGTAATATAGCCTATCCTGATGAATATATATGGTATTATGATGGGCCATCCTCATATATCTTGAAGGCACCGAGACTGATGGTAGAGCTTGGTGTGAAGAGGAAATCTTTAAAGCAGATGCTAAAACCTTCTTTGAATGAGGCTGGAAAATGAGAGCAGAGAGAGCAAAGATTATAGTAGAAACTGGCATACATTTCAAAAGAGCAGGATTTTGGAAAAGAGATTGGATGAGTTAGTATTTAGGAGCCACAACAGAAAACAAGAACAGCAATCCCAGCTTCTGTCTGCAAAGTGCAGCCTGTGAGGAAATAAATGGGCACCACTTGAGATGGCTGCAGGAGAAATGAGAATCACAGAGGAGAGCCAGGTTTTATTTGATTAATGCCAGAAAGAGAAGGAGATGCTGAGGACTTAGGGCACTTATGTGACGATGGAGATAATTATACCAGGGGTTACACTGAAAGAGTTTGAAACATGGGGTATGTGTGGGTATTGTATATGAGTGAATGAGTGAGTGAATAAATGAATGCATCATAGAGCATTATGGAGATGCTAGTGCAGTAAGTGTGTGTGTGTTTTGGTGGAACGGGTGCTCACTATTTTGGCATCAGTTTATGAAACTAGGGCTGACAGACATATGATGACTTCAGTCTCACTATCTCTTTGAGGAGGATGACTCATTTGGTTGAGGCAATGGCAGACCCAAAGGCCCTAGGATCCATATGTTTTTCATGCCAGGTTGGTGGTGAACCAGAACTTCAGGTCCCAGTGTCCATTACTACTCCTTATTCTCATCTCTCATTAATTCCCACATTTAATTACTTCTAATCCAGCTATTAGACATTTGTACTCCTCACTGCTTATAAACTGATAGTTGTAAAATATAAGTCTGAACTTTTTCAGAGCACAAGTGGTGTGAGCAGCAGAGGGAGAGGGAGAAGCAGCGCCCCCCCCCCCCCCCCCCCCGCCGAGCAGGGAGCCTGATGTGGGGCTCAATCCCAGGACCCTGGGATCATGACCTGAGCCAAAGGCAGTCGCTTAACCAACTGAGCCATCCAGGCGCCCCAATTTCTCAACTTTTCAAAATAACATCTAACCTCTGTTCAAGCACGAAGGCTCTCTACCATTTCTCCTGTAGCTACTACTTCAGAGTCCCCTCAAGCCACTTTCTGTTACTCGTCTTCCACATCAGTCACTCAGAACTACCTAAAGTTTCTTAAAGCTTCATTGTTGCATTTATTGCGCTGCTATCTCTGCTGTTCAGACTGTCAACTCTATCCTACCCTCTTCATTTGGTTAACTCTTCTCTGAAATGTAGTTTGGCATATGACCCTTTACATGTGTTTTTCTAATGTTCTTTTGAAGTAATTCCATTAACTATCTGAAGGTTTCAGAAACACCTTGTCAAATACTGCTCAAGCAGCTTATTTCCTTTTTATTTTCCTTTAATTATTTTTTTCCTGAAATTTGGGAAGGCATGATTTTATTTTCTTTGGAAGCTTTCTGTATTTCATTTACTATCACCACTAAAATAATCATGATACATACAAACAGGTTAATGACTTTAAATGCATTTGGATGAAATAAGGAGATGAATGAAACAAAATAGGAGATAGGAAAAGCCATAGCAGCAGAGAAAAAAATCTACAGGAAGTGTGATTTGAAACTAAGATAGAACTATACACAGTGTAAAAGGATGGTGTAAGAGTGTAAAATTTAAGTCATCATGTGGACTTGAAGTAACTGGACACACAATTACAGAAGTTTATTCTGATAAGTGGAAAGCTTTGTCATCACTTCTACATTTTTCCCTTGATTCCAACCTTCATAAATTCTCTCTGCAGGCACTTACCTCATTTCACTAAATGGAAGATGCCAAATATTGTAAGAGACACAATCGATAATATCTGTACCAATAAACTATGACACAGTGCTTTCTTATCACAGCAATGGTAAAAGACATTCCAGTTTCGGAGATGGTAAAATGTGAGCAATATTCACATGTTAGAATTATTGAAATAAAGAAATTGATGAAAATAGACAAGTAACTAAATGATTAGACACCTGGTATTAGGAAACTTCCAGAGGAAATAAAACCATGACCTTTCAAACTTTAGGAACAAAAAATAATTAAAAGAATAAAATTTACTAAAACTGCTTGACCAATATTTGACAAGATGCTTCCAGAACCATAAGAGTGTTATTTCGAAACGCACCATGAGGGTTATATTCTCAGACTTTGTAAAGTGAGGTGTTAACTTATAGCAAACTGATAAGTTGCAAATTATTTTTGCCTGGGAGGCATACAAATTACTTCTCTTCAGAAGAAAAGAAAACCCTAAAAGTTGTAGTTTTATTGCCCTATAAGACATTAGCCAGTTTCATATCTAACTTTGCAATTTTATTCCAGCACTTTTTCTTTTGTCAAAGAAATGTTGCACAGGACACCTCTTAAAAACAGCAAGAAGAATTCATAACTAATGCAAACAGGGTGAGATACTGAACTCAACTCAGTTGTAACAAAAGTCAGGGAAGTTTTTAAGCATTGGAGTGAGTCTGTGAAAAGGAGACATTCAGGAGATGGTTGGTTAATGTGTTAGGCTATCTGTATTTACTAATCAGGGCTTATCAGTTAGACTCCTACCCTATCCCACTACAGAGACTGGGAGATAGGGGTACTATCCTTCTTGATGATTACATTTCAAAGGGATGGTTCCCAGTGCTTGAGAAAGATATTACTGGGTTGTGGAAGATTTACATCTCAAAGGCGCAGAGAAGAAATTCACAATTGCAAGTTTCCTAAAGTAAATGCTCTAAGAAGAGGAAGGTGGGAGGTGGGATGCTGTAATCAGGAAGAAACCTGTCTAAACTTCAGTCAAGCTAAGGGAAATGCTAAGGTCATCTTAGTCAATATCACTGATGATACATACCAATTTCTGGTATTCTTTTAGAACCAACTTTGTCAACCTTCTGGTTCTCTCTAAACATTCAAACATGTTCACTGCATATTTGTATGAAGTTAACATTTCACATTTTTGAAAATTAAATTTTGGCTTGTTTTTATCCTGTAATAGTTGATAGAACGAGAAGAAATCAAAGACAGTGAAAACAGAAAACAAAACAAAACAAATAGCAACAAAAAGACACATTAAAACACAAATATACAAAGGGCAAAAAAAATCATTCCTGAAATCTGACTAATGAGACAGCATGGGGAAGGCTAATGGAGTAAGAAGAATAAATGGAAATAATTGTCTTTGGAATGTGAACATTAACATAACGAAGAGCAATGAATAAAAAGCATGACAATGTTAAGTATTTTATGTCATTGTCCTAAGGAGAACTCAGTTGAGAGATTATACCACAAAAAAATTTTCAAATCATAATAAATATATGTGATAACAAAATAATGGAGAGCTCAGAAGAATCAGACAATAAACAATTTATTGCTACTTCTTAAGTAACTTCTAATCCTCTTCTAAATTTTCTTTGTAAATTCAAAAGTTAACTTGACTTCTGACTCTGACATAAATGAAGCTTGCAGCATTTACTTCTGTATTGCCCAGGAGAAATATTTATCTGGATCCGTTTAAATCTTTCCAGGCATTCCTATTTATTTAAATTTATAAAAGTCCTTTTCTTTTATGTTACTCTAAGTTTATTTATTCATTGTCTGAGAAAATCAACTGAAAAATTTAGTTTCCGTTTCCTAAATTACTAGTTTTCCCCACAAACTTTCTAGGACTGCAGCAAAATGGAGTATGGTAAATTGCCTTCTAGAAGGATTTTTCACAATTAGAAATCACCCAAAGTACAGAAGAAAGCAGTATTGATTGGTTTTAAAACTAGCTCATGGATGATGTTACATAAAGATTTTTGCTTTTACTATTTTGATCTCCTAATTATTTTTATCAAGTTCTGAGTATAAAAAACTTTTTGTCCTTAATAGATGTTCAATAAGTGAAGATCAAATTTTAAAAGCATCTACCTGCTTTATTTCCAGTCTAAATGTAATCAGTGTGACTCAAAACAGTAAAGAATTTGGCAGAGTAGCATTACAGTGTATAGCCTAAAAATTACTACAATAAAGACATCATAGGAACAGGGCTTTCCAAACATTGTTTTCGGGAATAATAGTATCTCCAGGTCAATGCAGTTAGCACTATCCAATAGAACTTTGTATAATGAAGGAAATATTCTGTATCTGTGCCATCTAATACAGTAACCAATAGCCACATGTGGTTATTAAATATTTGATATATTCCTAGTATAACTGAATAACTGAGTTCTTATTTTTGTTTCATATAAATTAATTTAGATAGCCAAATATTGCTAGTGGCTACCATACTGAACAACGCAATCTTTTTTGATATGTTCTTCAAGAATAAAGAAAAAATGTTTAAATTTTTTGTTAAAAAAAAAAAAACCTTTGCTTAACCTAGTAGTTTCCAAATTCAATTGAACAAAAAAAAAAAAAATCCTTCTTTTACATCTGAGTGAAACATTAGGGCATGCTTCTTTTGAAATCCACAGTAAAAAACAGTAAGGTGTGTAGGGCCATTTACACATTATTCCCTGTTTTATTTGCTCTTTCATATATGTATTCACTCAACTAACATCTATTGGGCTATGTACTGGGCACTGTTGAGATAGAGTCTTGTTCATTCGTTAAGCTCTTACTGATGGGAGAGACAGATTAATAAAGAAATAAGTACATGCAGTCTGGTAAATTCCAAGAAACACAGAGGGCTGTGGGAATTCAGAGGTGAGCAGGCCTACCTCAAAGATATTGCGGGTTTAATTCCAGACTACTGCAATAAATATGATATTGCAATGAAGTGAGTTAAATGAATTTTTTGGTTTCCCGTTGCATGTAAAAGTTATATATATACTACGCTGTAGTCTCTGAAGTGTATAATGGCATTATGTCTAAAAAAACCAATGTACATACATTAATTAAAATACTTTATTGCTAAGAAATGCTAACCATTATCTGAGCTTTCAGTGAGTCATAATCACTGATCACAGTTCACCATAACAAATTTAATAATAATAAAAATGTTTGAAATATTGCAGGAATTACCAAAATGTGACACAGAGGTGTGAAGTGAGCAAATGCTGTTGGAAAAAAAGGTGCCTGTAGATTTGTTTGATGTGGGGTTACCACAAACCTTCAATTTGTAAAAAAAAAAAAAAAAAAAAAAAAAAAATGCAGTATCTGTGAAGTGCAGTAAAGTGAAGCATAATAAAATGAGGTATACCTGTAATCAAGATTTGTCATGAGAAACTTTGCAGAAGGAGACTAGAGGACATGTAGGAAATTGGTGAAAAAGAGGGCCCTTTTTCATTTTTTATTTCTTTGACTTCCCTTGCCAGAGTTTGCCACTTAACCTGTCCTATTCAAGCTGAGACCTTGTGTCATGATATATGCTCAGATCTGTGGGTTGCTTTTTTATACCCTTAAGTCAAAGGGATTAGTTCACTTTTTATAGGTTGGTTTGAGGATAACGTTTCCCTAAACATTTTCTACTTCCTTTCTGCCACCCCCAACCAGTCCCCCTAACCCAACCCCTTCACAGTCCAACACACATCAAAGAAGTTGAAATTTTTGTATATAATTTACAGTGATCTCGAAATAACCATCAAACTTTTACCTGAGAACAGGGACAGGCCTTCTCTCATTTAGTTCTCAGTAAAACACAGACACACACACATACGAGCACATCCATGTTGTCTGTCTTTTCTCAATTTCAACAAACTTTCAACTGATTTCCCTGCATTCTCTTTTTTTTTTGTAATCCATTCTCAGCAATGTAAGGGATATTCTAAAATGTGAATCTCATTAAGCACTCCCTCATATTAAACGCTTCAAGAATTCTCTGAATTTCTTTCAAGAGAAATTCCATAGCCATTAGTTTAAAATTCTCTGTAAGATGTCCTCCAAGTTTACTACTCCAACCTAAGAACTAAACATCCTAGACCAGCGTGTAGCACACAGTCAACACCAGTCTGTGTTAGCAGTTATTTTAGGATATGGTTATCTGTCCAGAAAGCCTAAGAATGTGGCATGCTGTAAGATTAGGGAAGCAGTGCAAAGTACAGCAAATGTACGTAAGAAAAGCAAATCCTCAAAATGTTCTTAAGAACTCACCATTCCTAACAAGACTGATCTACTCCTCTCACTCTGCCCTCAGCCTACATACTTTATAGTTTCAAGGAATGAAGTTTATCCATATCAAAACTTCCCTTTTTTCACATATCAATGTATAGTTAAAACCATTTTGTAGATCTTCTTTTATCCTAAAAAATGTGTTGGGAAACAGTTCTATAAATATTTTTAAGAAACAGGTACTGTAAGAATGATTGAAATTCTACAAACTAATTTTATTTTATTAACAGAGAGACATTATAGGGTAGTTATTACAAACCCAGGTCTAGTAAAGGTTTCATTCCACTGAGTATCATTAATTGGTGTCAGCTTCCCCAAATAACCACCAGTATAACACATGGATCAAGCAAAGCTGAGTTTATTACTTACTGCAGTAAAGAAAGCCAACACTTTTACAGGGTCTTAGCAGATTCTCAGAAGACAGAGGTTGAAGGCAGACATAGATAATACGATTTGGGGGATTCTGGGTTCAAGTAGATTAAAGCATGTCTTTGAATACAGAGATCAGATTGAAGTTAGGCAAACTCCAAGATATAATAGAGAAGGATTGGTAGACCCAGTGAGTCCAGGGCTTGAAAGTAAGTCTTGTTGAGTAAAAAGCTGTTGTTAAGTGAGAGGGTTCATCCAATTGAACAGTCCATTGTCCAAAAGAAGGTGGTAGGGGGGTTCCTCAGATAAACAAAACTGTCTTGAGACAGAGTTGGTTGATCACTATATTGTTCAGATAAATGTATTTTCAGGATTTTCCTGAAGCCACCAATGAAGCTGTCTACTAGTTTACAGCATTATCTCTGGAAAACGATTTCCTGGAAGAGTAAAATCATGCTGATGTGGGGGCCTTGAAAATTAAACTATCTGGGTGACAAATTCTTTGAGTTTTCTAAGTTGTAAAATGGGGATACCAGTGGTACCTTTTTCTTTTGGTTTTGAGAACTGAGTGAAATAATGAGCATAAACCCTTAGTAGGATGTCTGTCACTTAGTAAAAGTGCAATGGCTATAAAATATCTTCTTATTTTTTAAATTAACTATTCCTAATGTAGCGATTCATTCTTTTAGCCACTCCTTCTAAAATATCCACTAAAATTCTATATGATGCATGCCTTGCTGTGTGTTAGGGGCACAGAGGTGAAAGGTCCATGAGCTCAAATAACTTTTATGCTAATAGATATGTTACCTTATGACACGGATAGTGCTCTAGGAAAAATAGGAATGGAATGCCACAGCAGCCCAGGAGATTTAGATAGGTCTGAAAAACCTGTCCTTGTGAAGTGAATGTTTGACCTGATCCTTGAAGGATGGGTAGTAATCCAAGAGACACCCAAGGGTCAGAAGATCATTCCAGGCTAAGTGAAAAGTACATACATAAGCTGGGAGCTATTGATTTCCATGCCAGATTCCAGATATGAGGAGAAAGTATGATTCCAGATAAAAGTTAAGGTGGAGCAGAAGGAGATTGGTCTGTATAAAACAGTTTAATAAATAATGGAATTCAGTAGATAATAACAATAATATGTGTTTTCAATAAACATAAGTTGATTCCAGGGGCGCCTGGGTGGCTCAGTCGTTGGGCGTCTGCCTTCAGCTCAGGTCATGATCCCAGGGTCCTGGGATCGAGCCCCGCATCGGGCTCCCTGCTCAGTGGGAAGCCTGCTTCTCCCTCTCCCACTCCCCTTGCTTGTGTTCCCTCTCTCGCTGTGTCTCTCTCTGTCAAATAAATAATATCTTTAAAAAAAAATAAGTTGATTCCAGCAGGAGGGTCAGGGTTTTTTATATCAAGGTAAGGAATTGGGCTTCTATCTTACAAGGTCTAGTGGTTACCACATATTTTTATACACTAGAGTGATGTGGAAGGACTTATAATTGTCCAGGTCTTGTTCAAACCTCCCAGAGATTTTGATTTCATTGATCTGGGATGGAGCCTGGGAATCTGTATTTGTGTGTGTGTGTATTTGTGTGTGTGTGTGTGTGTGTGTGTATTTGCTTGTTTGTTCAATGCTCCCCTGGTGATTCTAATGTATGGGCAGGACAGAAAACTGCACTAAAGGATTACAACCCAAGAGCCATAGTCAGAAGCTCAGTATGAGTCAGTGAAAGAATAGCCTTAAGGTCCATGGACATAATGCTAGAAACAAGGAGTCAAGAAAGGTTTGCCAGTGGAGCCATCCCATGATAAACCATTTTAGGAGGTAATTCTAGCAGCAGAGAGGATAAAATGGGGCAGAGTAAATTTTTGGTTATTCCTGCTTATGGTTTCAAAGAAGAAAAGGAAGGAGGCTCTTCAGATTCCCAGTGAGACTGGTATCATAGGTTAAGACTGAGGGTAGTGGACATGAGATGAGATGCACTCAAAAAGAAAAGTAAATGTTCGACAAAGCAGGAAAGAATGTCCAATGGAAAAAAGACAGTCTCTTCAACAAATGGGAAAATTGGACAGCCACATGCTGAAGGATGAAACTGGACCATTTCCTTACACCACACACAAAAATAGACTCAAAATGGATGAAAGACCTCAATGTGAGACAGGAGTCCATCAAAATTCTAAAGGAGATCACAGGCAGCAACCTCTTCGACCTCAGCCACAGCAACTTCTTCCTAGAAACATTGCCAAGGACAAGGGAAGCAAGGGCAAAAATGAGCTATTGGGACCTCATCAAGATAAAAAGCTTCTGCACAGCAAAGGAAACAGTCAACAAAACCAAAAGACAACTGACAGAAATGGGAGAAGATATTTGCAAATGACATATCAGATAAAGGGCTAGTATCCAAAATCTATAAAGAACTTATCAAACTCAACACCCAAAGAACAAAGAATCCAATCAAGAAATGGGCAGAAGACATGAACAGACGTTTTTCCAAAGAAGACATCCAAATGGCCAACAGACACATGAAAAAGTGCTCAGTATCGCTCGGCATCAGGGAAATCCAAATCAAAACCTCAATGAGATACCACCTCACACCAGTCAGAATGGCTACAATTAACAAGTCAGGAAACGACAGATGTTGGCGGGGATGTGGAGAAGGGGGAACCCTCCTACACTGTTGGTGGGACTGCAAGCTGGTGCAGCCACTCTGGAAAACAGTATGGAGGTTCCTCAAAAAGTTGAAAATAGAGCTACCATACGACCCAGCAATTGCACTACTGGGTATTTACCCCAAAGATACAAATGTAGTGATCCAAAGGGGTACGTGCACCGCGATGTTTATAGCAGCAATGTCCACAATAGCCAAACTATGGAAAGAGCCAAGATGTCCATCGACAGATGAATGGCTAAAGAAGATGTGGTATATATATACAATGGAATATTATGCAGCCATAAAAAAATGAAATCTTGCCATTTGCAACGACATGGATGGAACTGGAGGGTATTATGCTGAGCGAAATAAGTCAATCAGAGAAAGATATGTATCATATGATCTCACTGATATGAGGAATTCTTAATCTCAGGAAACAAACGGAGGGTTGCTGGAGTGGTGGGGGGTGGGAGGAATAGGTGGCTGGGTGATAGTCATTGGGGAGGGTATGTGCTATGGTGAGCGCTGTGAATTGTGTAAGACTGTTGAATCATAGACCTGTACCTCTGAAACAAATAATACATTATATGTTAAAAAAAAAAAAGGAAGATAATAGGAAGGGAAAAATGAAGGGGAGGAAATCGGAGGGGGAGATGAACCATGAGAGACTATGGACTCTGAGAAACAAACTGAGGGTTTTAGAGGGGAGGGGGGTGGGGGGATGGGTTAGCCTGGTGATGGGTATTAAGGAGGGCACGAACTGAATGGAGCACTGGGTGTTATATGCAAACAATCATGGAACACTACATCAAAAACAAATGATGTAATGTATGGTGATTAACATAACATAATAAAATTTAAAAAAGTAAATGTTGGGATAAACACAGGTGCTGGGTTAAAGGAGAGAGAGAGGGAGCTCTGTCAAGGAAAAACCCAAGTGTTGTAGTTATAGGGGCAGGAGTAGCAGGTATGGGGATGAAGATAAAGAAAACAAACTTGAAAAGGTTGAGTGTAAAAGGATTCCGAATAAATTATGACTCCTCCCCTGGCGTTACTTTGCTCCAGGCATGACTGTGTGGTCCCTTATTTCTCTGAACATCTTCAACAGCCTGCCTTCTCTCCTCTTTTGTGGCTAATCCCAGTGCCCTCGGGCCATTCTCTGACTGCCTTCTCAGTTCCAAAGTATTTGCTCTACTCTTCTAAATGTTTTTTTTTTTTTTTTTTTTTTTTACTACAGTACATCTCATTTTATTTTTGAATCAAGAAATGTGCTATAGTGAGTTTATTTTATTATTATTATCATTATCATTAGAAAATGACAGTATTCATGAAATATCAATGATGAACATGAAAAAAGTCAAATGTGGTCAGTTTCCTGGATGACCTCACCGTCAGAAAAACTTCCCTCCTTCTCCATTGCCAAAGGTCCCGGGGCACATTATGAAAAATGAAAAAGGCAGGCTGAAAGGCTAAGAATATCTATTTTTACTTGTGATATAGAATTATAAAGTGAGAATACTAACTAGGCAGGATCAATTCCTATGTTTTCTTTGGGACTAAATAATTCTAGAAGTTCTCTAATCCTCCCCAAATATTTTGGGATCTTGTGTCACAAATGCTGAAATCCTGACTACAGGTTTAGGAGAAGGATAACATGGCTGACAGCTTTTTACTGCTGTCAAGAAAAATACTAGAAAATATGCAAAATGACTGTCAAAAACAGCAGTGTTAACATGACACTGAAAACAAGTTTATATTTTTTTTAATCCCTCAAAGGTCAGGAGATCAATGTTTTCTAGTAATTCATCTAGGAAATTAACGACCTTTGGCTTTTAAAATGTTCATCAGAGGTACTTAGTTCATGAATACTGTCATTTCCTTATTTTATTTTAAGAATATTACTCATAGATAATTATTTGCTGGAAAACATTTTTATACATAATGGCTTGTTTAGGATAGCATCTACTGATGCATGACAGAAGGATAAAAATTGTTGTAGCTGTGACAGTTTCAATCAGAAAGAAAAACCTTAAGGAGCTTCATAAAATTTACCAAAATTTATGCTTCTGATTCCATGCTATATATTTGTTGATTTGTTTCATGCCCTGAGGGATCAGTAGTGAATATTTAAGTAAAAGAGGACATGATTGCACATTAAATACAATATATCTTCTAGGAAGATCGAGAAATTTTTCAACATTAGCAGCATTCATGTTTGTGTGCCTGTGTGCGTGCTTGTGTGCATTTATGCGATAATAAATACCACCTGCCATCTGCAGGAGATGTTAAAGATTGTTTCACTTTATTTCTTACATAGTCTCTCTGCTTTGTCCCCCAATAATCCTGTGAGGTAACAATAATATATACTTTTTTTTTTTACAGGTGAATATTTTTTCTCATTAATTACTTCATGACTCCTTTTTGCTTAACATTTCACTCCCATTTTCTTTCTTTCTTTCTTTCTTTCTTTCTTTCTTTCTTTCTTTCTTTCTTTCTTTCTTTCTTTCTATTTCTTTTTAATTTTCTATCTTAATTGTTACCATAACCTTATGAGAAAGGTTCAGTCTTATTTCTCATTTTTGAAAAATGGAGACACGTTTATTGGGACAAAATTCACGGTCCACCCTGACACAGATCTACAGTCAGCGGGCTGAGAATAAAAAGCTTGCACTCAGGAAAGGGCTAGTTTTAAAGGTAGGACTGAACAACTCCTCTCCCCGCCGCCACAATACCCACCCCTGTGTGAAATAGCCACCTTTCCCCTTCCTGAAGAACAAGATGCTGCCAAATAGTCTTTATGTTGGGTGAAGTCTATACAGTACTCTTAACCAAACCCTTTGACTTGAGGTATTTTACTTGAGACAATAAGGCTTGAAAAGTAAATAATTATGAATCTTATCTCCATATAAATAATGAGAAAAAGAGGCTCAAACCAGGGTAAATGACCTAGCAACTAGCAGTCAGCTATTTGAGATAGAACTGATACTCAAACTAAGTCTTATTAACTTTGCACTGTACTTGAATCGTAGAAAATGTTCAATTAATATCTGAACTTTAATTCATAATTTGTATAGAAACATCATATAACTACCATAAGGAATTCTGGTTATCTTTTGAATCTGTGGACTATTATATTCCAGGAGAGGTTTTTTTCCTAGCTGAATATTACTAGAAAGAGATTACTTGACTTATTTGAACCATGTAGCCATTTCGCTGATACGAGAAGGCACACTATTATATAAGATTCAAGAGCTAGTAGACGTGCATGTTGGCCATTATTTAGAAAGAAGCAAAACATTTATATATAAAACTATTCCACATGAATTTGATGGGGTTTTTCCCCTTGTTTCTATTAGTATAAATCTGCCTATCTCTAATAATTATTGGTGGGCATAAAGTAAAAAGGAACTATTGCAAAGGAACAATGATTTAAGCATGCATTGAGTTCAATGTTTGTTTTATTTCACAGAAAGATGCCTGTGAAACTTGTATAACCAATTGGCAGGCTAAAAGAATAACCTTATGTAAATGCAGAATGTAATTACCATTTTCACAAATTTGGTACATGTTGGAAATGTCATTTCAATCAGGGCTAATCATAATATGACAGGAATAACTGTGATACCATAAGTGATAATGTTATGCTGCTCACTTTTTCTAAATTTGGTGGCAAAATATGCAAAGATAAAACTCTCAAAGAGCCAGTAAAACATGTTCAAGATTTTTGCCACTTTTAAAAATATTTTCAAGGAAATATTCGTCATTATAGAGCAGCGATTATTTTGATAACTCAGTTGTTTTTAGATTAATCCCTTCTTAGAATTTGTGTCATCATTTAAGGCAAATGAAAAAGAACAAGTATGAACTTTTAAGTGATAATAAAATACTTCGTTACATTTTTCAATTTATATAAATTTAAATACTGGTTTTATAAATCTTGCCTCTTTCATTTTTTCAGCAAGCGTCCTTCTTATTGATAATGAGTAAAGTACTTGACAACAAACTAAGGACTTCAGCATATAGCTCAGTGGTTCCTACTCATCACATTATGAGGTTGTTGTGAATGCCATTTGGATGTTGTCTCATTTTCTGGCTCCCGATGAAGAAACAGGTTAATGGAAACATTCTTCATTTCATTACTGATTTTAATAGGTCTCACAAATTTCATGAGATTTTTTATTTAACTCAATTAATATTAATTTTCTAATGTAGTTGTCTAGGGACTAGTCAACAAATGCTTTCTTAAAAGTACTCTTTCCAGGGCGCCTCGGTGGCTCAGTTGGTTTTGCATCTGCCTTCAACTCAGGTCATAATCTCAGGGTCCTGGGATCAAATCCCCTTTCATGCTCCCTACTCAGTGGGGAGTCTGCTTCTCCCTCCTCTGCCCCTCCCCCCGCTTGTGCACTCTCTCTCTCCCTCTCTCTCTCTCTCTCAAATAAATAAATAAAATCTTTTTTAAAAATTACCCTTCCACTGGGAAGTTTCAATAAAGAGAAAAAAAAAATGTGTATACAGCCCCAGGACTTCGGACAACAGGGAATGTATGGCAGAGGGGGAGGCTGCAGAAGAAAGGAATTAGGCATGGTTGGTTGGTTGGTTTGTGTTTTGGTGTTGAGTACAGCGTCTTACTGACATAAATAAATGCATTTACTTTGAATACCTTAAACAGGGGTTCCAAAGCTGTGTTAAGGACCTTGACCCTGTATTCAGGGACCCATATGGAATTCAGAGTTTTCCCAAATGTCCTGAAATTGGTTCAGATTTTATGTGCATATATTATTTTTATGGGGAAAGAATAAACAACTTTTATCAGATTTTCCTGGGCATGTAAGACCGACAAATATATTCAGGATCACTGCTGTTAGTGTTAATTATATTCAGGTCCAAATGGAAAAAGGCACATTTCCAGAAAAAAAGGGCTATCGTAAGGACCTTAATCAATGAATTTCATGTTGGTTTGTATAGGAAATCACATAAAAGAATCTTAACCAAAATATAATCCAAAATAGCATTATGAGAGAGAAGATGATATTTTTTGCTTAAATTTAAGATTAAACAATACACTGGAGCATGTTTAAGGCCTCATAGGCATGGAAAGAAGAAATCGGTATGATGTTTTATGTTCAGAAACTCATTATCATCATCAAAAATTTTAGAGAAATTCCTATTTTTGTAAAAATTGAGTTGTATATGTTTTTCATTACTAAAACTACATGATCTCTACAAATGTTACTGGCCTTATGCACAATGACTTTTCTCAAATATTAGTTTATTTTATTTTAATTTTTTATTTTTTTATTGTTATGTTAATCCCCATACATTACATCATTAGTTTTAGATGTAGTGTTCCATGATTCATTGTTTGTGCATAACACCCAGTGCTCCATGCAGAACGTGCCCTCCTCAATACCCATCACCAGGCTAACCCATCCTCCCACCCCCCTCCCCTCTAGAACCCTCAGTTTGTTTTTCAGAGTCCATCGTCTCTCATGGTTCATCTACCCCTCCGATTTCCCCCCCTCATTCTTCCCCTCCTGCTACCTTCTTCTTTTTTTTTTTCTTAACATATATTGCATTATTTGTTTCAGAGGTACAGATCTGAGATTCAACAGTCTTGCACAATTCACAGCGCTTACCAGAGCACATACCCTCCCCAGTGTCTATCACCCAGTCATCAAATATTAGTTTAAAATAGCAAGGTTCTAAGGTTTTTTAATAACAATGTGAAAGACAAGAATTTCTAAGAGGTTTTGATTATACTCAGAAAGTAGAGAATTAAAGAGAGTGGTAAAGGCTAAGATGGTGGTAAAGGCTAAGATCCTTTGACCAATACATGCTGTCACTGACACAAAATACAGTGTATTTCTTTTTTTTTTTATTATGTTCAGTTAGCCAACATACAGTACATCATTAGTTTTTGATGTAGTGTTCAACGACTCAGTTGTGCATAACACCCAGTGCTCATCACAACACATGCAAGAGAACACAGAATTTTGCCCACAGACAGGAAGAGAAAGTGTTCTAACAAGTGGTTCGGGAGGTGTGATAGAGGCCCTGTGAGATGGATTCCATGTTGTTTCCGGACAGGGCCAATAGTAGGAGCTTACCTCTTGCTAGAGTGCTGCTATCACTTTGAAGCAGTTTACAGTTACTAAAATGAAACCTGCACTTTAAATAAATGAGCCTCTTGAAGTGAAGTACATTGGCGGATATTTGTAAACACAGGTACAGAAGCAGCAGTAATTCGTTATAATGACTACTTTTTATATATTTGAAAAATATGAACATGCATATAAGTATATACAATGTGTGTGTGTGTGTCTGTGTCTGTGTGGGGTCATGCAGTGATATTTTCTTTTAGGACATATAATTTAGAATCATCAAAAAGATTTTTTTTTTAAAGATTTTATTTATTTGACAGAGAGAGACACAGCAAGAGAGGGAACACAAGCAGGGGGAGTGGGAGAGGGAGAAGCAGGCTTCCCGTGGAGCAGGGAGCCCAATGCGGGGCTCGATCCCAGGACCCTGAGATCATGACCTGAGCCGAAGGCAGACGCTTAACCATGAGCCACCCAGGCGCCCCTCAAAAAGATTTCTTAAAGGGAGGTTAGATTATATCACTTTTCTACTTTTAGAAAGAATAGTAAATACAGACAATAATTCTCTAAACTTGGGCTTCATTTAATAACCCGGAATCCCGTATGGGATCCCACTCTACATTTTACTAGGTAGCTGCTGTATGTGCACATTTCCTGGAAAGTCATGGGAAGGATATTTATGTGAATTATGGGACAGATACGTGCCTACAAATAGAAGGAACACATGTATGTGGAGGTATAAATCAAAATATAAACAATATAAGTCAATTTTAATTATGTACTGTTAAATAAGATTTTCTTATTAACGTTCCAACCTTTAAAATTATTTTCTGAATGATATTCACTGTTGTGAAACTTAAATCTTATAATAACATCCATACTTGAAAAAAATCTTTAATTTTCCAATAACATTATAAAATAAAATAAATTTAAATAATGAGTCTTTATAACAGAAAAAAAATAATAACAGAAGCTGAGTTCATGGAGTTACTTTCTCCGGGTGTGTTTATTAATTGTAATCTCACACAGTGGTGAGAGCTATTTATCAGTATTTTACTTGTTGGAGCTCAGCTGTCTTTATTACTCCCCTGAAAGACAATGCCAAAACTTGACTGTTTTTCTCAAGTCCCCTCTGAGCCTTTTCCTTCCTCTCCCCTTAGCCAGGTTCCTGCTCATAAGTTGTTAAACATTTGAGACTATGAATGGTATGACTATGAATGTTCATGCCTTCCCTACATCCTAATTACAAATGTATTCATGAACACAACCAACCTCATACTTCTCTTTTTCTATCTCAAGGGATAAGGGTCTCATCTTCCACTTGAGAGATTATTTCATGTGCATCCTTGATTCCTGTCTCTTCCTTTTCTCTTTCAACTCTATTGTCATCTTCACCTTTTCTTCTGTATCATGGAACTGCCAGTTCTTTTCTCTTCTCCTTTTCTGAGCCCAACTTCTCAAGGGAGTAGTCTCAGTTCTCTGTCTCCATGGCCTAATCTTCTGTTTCTTCCAGATCCACTGCAATCCAGTCTCTACCTGTCACTGTGCAAAAACTATTTTTTTTATGATGAATAATGACTTTTATATTAGTAAATCTCATGAATATGTGCTAGGTGGTCTTTACCAGGTCTTTCTTTTGCACTTAACACTGTTGATTACTCTTTTTTTTTTTTTTAAGATTTTACTTATTTATTTGACAGAGAGAGAGACAGTGAGAGAGGGAACACAAGCAGGGGGAGTGGGAGAGGGAAAAGCAGGCTTCCTGCCAAGCAGGGAGCCCGATGCGGGGCTTCATCCCAGGACCCTGGGATCATGACCTGAGCCGAAGGCAGATGCTTAATGACTGAACCACTCAGGTGCCCCGATTACTCTTGTCTTAAAAAGTCTAAACACACTTGCCTCCTATAACACCGCCCTCTGTTCTCATTCTTCTGTGAACCCTTTACCAGTATTTCTCTGTGAGCTTGTCTTCCTCCAGTCCCCTTGTAGATGTATATGCTGCCATGTTTCCATCCCCGGTCCTTTCGTCCTCTCACTCTACGTACCCTCTTAGTGCCCCAGGTCTTCTCCCAGCCTTTGCTTCTCCATCTGATGTTTCTCTT
Organism: Halichoerus grypus; assembly: GCF_964656455.1. Classification (NCBI taxonomy): domain Eukaryota; kingdom Metazoa; phylum Chordata; class Mammalia; order Carnivora; family Phocidae; genus Halichoerus; species Halichoerus grypus. The sequence goes on along the minus strand of NC_135727.1, from coordinate 107,669,261 downwards.
TAGTGGTTCCACAGGCACACCAAACTCACCATGTCCAAACTCATACTAAGTCTCACTCCTCACCTTCTAGCATGGCATTCTAAGGATCACTTCAATTAGAAACAAGAGAGTCGTTCTAGTCCCCTACATCCTCAGTCACCAAGCCTTGCACATTTTGCCAAATGTTTCCTCTTTTTCCATCTCCTCTCTTTCATTCTTATTACCACACCCTGGGTCAAATATTTTTTCTTGTGTTTTCTAGTCTTACTGCAACAGCACACACAGTTTCATATAACTGAACGCAATGCACATACTGTCATTTACAAAAGAATGGAATTTTCAGATTTTGAAGAGTGTCATACATTTTAAAGTATAAGATTAGTTTATTTCCTCATAAATTCTTATATAATAACATGAACAATTCTACATCACTACTTTACACACAGGTGGTTCATATAATATGCAGTTTCATATTATTGTTATTATTCAGTGATATTTTAAATTTGTGAAATTTGCTAGTAAGAACCAAGCTATTCTGTATTTTTTTTAATTTATGGAAAGATTTAATTAATTTTTTTCAAAGTGGCTCCTATTGATTTTTAACATTTTTATATGTAGCTCCGTGTGGAGTATCTGTTGATTATTTCTTGGTTCGCCTCTCTCTTTTATATTTAGCATCAACAATTCCTCCATTCTGACAGATATTTAGATTAATTTATTGATATTATGGTCACTATGCATATCCCTGAAATATTTTCATATGGACAGTTAAGAACAATAAAGTATGATATGTCTCAGTCACCCAGCTGATCCTTTCTAGGAGAAGAGTGTGCATTTATTAACCAGGTTTGGACCCAAAGCAGTTAGCATAGGATCTGTCACTTAGTAAGCAATAGATAAACATCTTTTAACTTAATGAAGCTATCGCAAGTCACCCAGGAATATACTTCCAGAGGGTAGATGAAGTTTTTCACATTTTCATTCATTTACATTCCACATTCTTCCTTGTGCAAGTATTTAAAATTAATTGGCAAGAATTGCTATTGTCCTTTTCTGATACTTGTTTCAATTCTAAACTTTATTTTATTTTGCCATCTGTATTCTTTCTACTTAGTTGAAAATTTTAAAAATCAGATACCATATATAATCAGACACCATTTCAACGGGTTGATATATTTCATAAGGAACCATTCCTATTATTATGTTCCTGGTCATTTAAGTGCCTAGTTATCTACACATTTTCATATAAAAATATTGGTATCTCTTTGAAAACCTTATATATGTAGCTATACAGAAACACCAAAGCTGTTCTTTCTCTTTTATTTTGTGGGGGTTAAGATAAGAGAAAGTTACACCTGGTTTCATTCAAGGCATGTTGTCAATTCATTGACGTTTGTCTTTGAACAAAGTGTTCTGCATCTTCTTTTCTTATTGATGTTTAATTGATTTGTACGTAAAGGCATATTTATGACCTTAGATCTAGTTAAGGATAGTATCTCTCTAGCTCATTGGTATGCCTTGCCAGAGACTCTGTCAATTTTTGTCCAAACAGGAAGTTTATTGTTGAGTTTGAACTTACACCAGATAGAGACAAAGTACTTTGCAGCCACTCCACTCTCAGTGTAGACAGTTATATAATGTATGTACGTATGTATGTATGTATAATGTATGTAATGTGATGGTGCTTTTTGCTACTTACATCTATGTTGATTTACTAACACTTGATCAGTAGTATTGAGAATACATTGTTCTGAAGGGTCAGACCTCACTATCTCATTAAATGAAAAGCCTGAAAAAGAGATAATTATTTAATTTATGTTTTAACTATGTACACTGACTTATTTGAAGAAACATAGCCACCGTTTGTTACACCTTGGTACTAGTACCCTTGCAAAGAGTTTTTCTTATCCTCACAATGACCTTGCAAATAAGTGGACTATTATTATTTCCATTGCCCAGTTGAAAATTCAAGGCTTATAGAATTTATGTGCCTTCCCATTGCCATATTGGGGCTGGAATCTGTACCAGCTTCACAGAGCTTGAGAATTTATGTTCTTTCCTGTATAGCAATGGTTTTCAGTATTTTTCTGCTGCCATATTTCCACATGGGCAACACACTCCCATTATTTTATACAATATTTCTCCATAAAAAGAGGAAGGTAATGTATATAATCTAAATTTGATGTCTTTTGCACTTCCCTCCCAAACCCTAGTGGTCTCCGTAGCCACAATCCTCATAAGAATTACTATATTATATAGCAGTGGTTGAATGCTAGCTCCAAAATAGAATCTCTGAAACTCAGATTTATTTCTCCTGGGTACTAAGATTTTGGTATTTTTACGAGCCACCTCAGCCTGATTGAGAATGACTGTTGTACGTGCCGTCTTCTCACGGTCTCTCTCCCATTGTACTCTATGAAATGAAGAAGGCAAATAAGTAAATGAGAGTTGATTTATATTGTTTACTGTCAGTGACAGAGATCAATTCACCTCCCAATTCTTAAATGAATATCATCATGACTCTGGCACTTGATCTTTGAAATGTATGTACTTACTATATCCTTTAACTTCTAGTTTTTGCCCTTGTCTGATTCTTTTCAGCTAGTTTAATTTACTAACTCTTTGACCTTCAGCAGTTTTCTTTGAGAGGCTATTTTCTTTTTGTTTTCTAATTTATAAATTAAACTTTTAGCCGGGCAACACTATTTATTACTTATTTTCTGAATGAAGGACTCTTTACTAAAATGTGGGAAGGGGGATAGAAGAGTGACAACTAGTGCATACGGGATTTCTTTTAGAGAGATGCAATGTTTTAAAATTACTTTGCGGTGATGGTTGCACAATCCTATGCATATACTAAGAACCACTGAATTATGCACTTGAAATGAATGACATGTTATATGAATTATATCTCAATATTGTTTTAAAAATGTGTATATAATCAAGATTTTGAACAAGCACCATTTGGGACATATTCAAATGCCATCCTTTAAGATTTACTTAGTGGATGTGATCTTTTCTTTGCTCATGTTTAATTTGTAGGGATCCCTAGGGCCACTCTAACTCAGAGGTATTAATTCATTAACTAGAATGGCTAGTCCAAGGTAGCCTCCAAAACTCTGAACTTGAGTTGACATTATATTGTGTCCCCTCCCCCATCTTAAGCTTCTCCAGATAGGAAGATTACAGCAAAAAATGCAGGCATGACAGCCATCTTTACTTTTCTCCCTTGGCCTTCTCTCCTGCCCACAGCTTTCCAGCACATTCTGACTGTTTCAGGTTCAGAGTAGGTGAGGGGAAGAAAAAGATGTTGTTATAAAGAGCTTGCTGGGCCTAATGGCTATTTAAACATGTGTTCCCTCTTTCCTCTCCTCTCTCTCTTTCCCTCTCCTCCTCCCTCTCTCCTTCCTTCCCACCCCACCATTTCCTGCAGTTTCCTTGACCCAGGTGGGTCCTTCCCTGTCCTTTGTAAAGAAGACTGGTGACTCTGTCCTTCTCTCCTAAAATTCTATGCTTCACCTCCAGGTTCTTGCTGCTGAGGTTCCTCCACTCCTTTAGATGGCCACTGGACAGAACTTAAGTTACTTCTCCATGCTGGCTGTTTGATGTGTGTTCCAACCTTAGGAAGACCATATAATTTATTGTCCAAACTGAGATACTTTTGTGAATAAAAAGGAACACTATTAATAACTGCAGTGGAACAGTGGACTTAAGATGAGACTGTTCTGGACTGGTAAGTCTTACAAAAACCAGTACATAGAAAAACACATATCATTTGCCCCCAAAGTTTTGGGACACAGTCTCATCTATCCTCCTGTGGCAGCTGCTTTGCCCCTCTCAGGCATGAGGTAAACTCTATTACTTATTTCTCCCCACTTCAAAGAATACCTTCCGTAGATTTTTGAATAGGTCCCATAAAGATGGAGATGATGGGTCATAACCCCCAATTCTTCCCCAAGGAGGCAGACAGTAGCTCTTTCCAAAGAAGTATCTGCACAAAAATCCTACCTCTGTGCTTTTATAAAACATTTCTAATCTGAACGTCAGCAGAATTCAAGAGTGAGGAGCAGATGCTTACCCATTTCCTCTGAAAATCTCTATTTAGTGATTTGTAACTCACACTAGTATTTCACATCTGTTGTAACTTGGTGCCTAGTTCCAACTTCAATTTTAACATCTTGTTTCATATATATTCTTTTTTTGGTCCACACAAATGTTCAAGTTATTTTTGAAATGTAATGTCGAAAGAGGTTATTTGGTGGTTAAGTGTGGCACAGGCTTTGACATCAGAAAACCAAGATTATTAGATTTATGACTTTAGGAAAGTGACTTAACTTCCTGAAGGCTTAACTTCATCCTCTGTAAAATGAGGATAATAATAGTTCCTACTTCATGGGGCTATTATCATAATCACGAGGGATCATTTACGTAAAGAAATGAACACAATACTTGACTTGTGGTTTGGTGTGCAATATGTTAACTGTTATTATTACTGTGATTGTTATTAAGATCTGTAGTAAACAATTCGTAGAATAAAAAAAGAAAAAAATTAAACCAAATGGCATGAAATGCCACAAGTTATTTTTCAGGATACCATTCTAAGGTCTTTACAAGCAGGACATGCAGTTGAGAATTCCTCAACCACAAAATCACAAAAATATCTGCATAGATTTAAAGGATAAACCTGGCTTATAACAGTACTCAATTAATACTGGATGAATGAAATTATATAACTCTTTACTTTAGCTATTAGGTAACTTCACAAAGTATATTGAACCATAATATTACTCTATTACCACAAACTTTCTGTCTTAAAACACAGAAATTTATTCTTTCATAGATCTGGAGGTCCCAAGTCTGAAATCTGGCAGGATCACAGCTTATCAGAAGAAATAAGCCAAACAGAATGCTTGATTTTATGTGTTATTCTAAACCGATAGACTAAGCTTCAGGTCTTGTTGGCTCCCTTCACCTTTTACAGAGCAAAGGACAAGGACTTTGTGACAGCTATTTTTCCCTTTTATTTTTCCCCCCTCTATGAAAGTATATTTAAATTATAGATGTTGAGCTTATTAAAAAAGTGTCATTGGTAATTTAGCTTTTAAAAAATGCCAGGTAATCAATAGGATATATAATTTTTAAAGTATTCTTGATTCTGTTGTGTTTAAAGATACACATATGTGAATAATCCAGTTAAAAATGGGCAGAAAACATAAACAGATATTTCTCCAAAGTAGACATCCAGATGGCCAATAGACACATGAAAAAATGCTCATCATCACTTATCATCAGGGAAATGCAAATCAAAACAACAATGAGATATCACCTCACAACTGTCAGAATGGCTAAAATCAACAACACAAGAAACAGCAGGTGTTGGCGAGGATGTGGAGAAAAAAGAACATCGTGCGCTGTTGGTCGGAATGCAAACTGGTGCAGCCACTGTGGAGAGCAGTACGGAGGTTCCTCAAAAAGTTAAAAATAGAACTGCCTTATGATCCAGCAATCACACTACTGGATGTTTACCCAAAGGATACAAAAATACAGAATCAAAGGGGTACATGCACCCTGGTATTTATAGCAGCATTATTTACAATAGACAAGAGATTGAAGCAACCCAAGTATCTACTGATTGATGAATGGATAAAGAAGAAGTGGTATATATATGCAATGGAATATTATTCAGCCATAAAAAAGGATAAAATCTTGCTATTTGCAATGACATGGCTGGAGCTAGAGAGTGTAATGCTAAGTGAAATAATTCAATCAGAGAAAAACAGATACCATATGATTTCACTCATATGTGGAATTTAAAAAGCAAACATGCAAAGGGAAAAAATGAGAGAGAGACAGAGAAATTAAACAGACTCTTACTTATGGGGAAGGAACTGATGGTTACCAGAAGTGGGGGGCATGAGTGAAACAGGTGATGGGGATTAAGGAGTACACTTGTCATGTTGAGCACAGGATGATGTATGGAAGTGTTGAATTAATATATTGTACACCTGAAACGAATATAATTCTGTATGTTAACTAACTGGAATTAAAATAAAAACTTAAATAAAAATAAGATACACATGTGTATGTAAATAGTTCCAAAAGCATAGGATAGCTACAGACTTTTTGCCTGTTTATGCAGATGTATCTGAATTACATATTTTACTTTTTTTTTTTATAAACCTGACCTCTAGAGCCAATTACCTGTATTAAAAATTAATATAAGCAAATCATTCTGCTTTCTGGCTTTATCTGTGAATAACTTTGTTTTGTTTTGAAAGATATGCACAAGAATATCAGTAGTTCAAATTATAATTAGCTAAGTACAAGTATATGCTTTTATTATAAAATGGCTTTGGAAAATTTATTCTATTACTTTAAAACATAGGTGAGAAGACTTGTCTAGGTTTAGAAAATATATGTGTGTAAATAATGATATACATTTTAAATATTTCTATCAGAATATAGACCAGTATAGTTTTTTGAAGTTTAAAATTCGGTTAAGCCTTATCAATCTTAAATTTTAAGCTATGGATTATTTTACCTAAAGCATTGTCAAAGAAATAAAAGAACATGTATTTATAAAATGACTTATTTACAAAGGAAGAACGATTATTATTCTCAACTTTAAATGAAAATCAATAGCAGTAAGGGAATATAGTACTGGCTAAAAGAGATGCCTTGCAGTTCATGACCCTTGAATTTATGCTCATTACGTGTGACTTTGGTAAAGTAACTTAACCTCAATTATCCTCAGTGTCCTCATCTGAAACATGCAAGTTATGATAATGATATATGTATTACAGGATTTTTTCAGAATTAAATAAGATACTACACACAAAGGCCTTAATTAAATGGTGTCTGACAAAATAATTTACAGATATTAATTTTTATAATTATTCTACCTCATACTAAAATTAGTTTTTTAAACATTTACTGATATACCACTTCCTCTGGATTGTGGTTCTTAAGGACAGAGAGACTGTATCCTAATACCTTAATAATTTTATTTAGGCTTCAGTGGTTCACACGATTTCTGTCCTTAAGGTTTGAATAAATGCCTCACTGAGTGAATGAATAAATTGTTGGCTGAGTTAATTATAAAGTGCATGAGAGGCATATGAATGTAACTTTTTTAGGAGATGTTTACTTCTAGTATTTTATGGGAGATATGTATCTGAGCCAAATGCATTTAAACACAGAATGCTATATTTAATAATTAGTCTAAAAGTGTTAAATTATGGGTTTTGATTCTTTACATTTACAGGAAGTTTCTGTTTTGATTCTTTACATTTACAACCTTGGCAAGCTTGTTAAATATTTGCTTTTAATTTTAGACAATAATTTGCTTACAAGAAAAGCTTGTATTATTTAAATTATCGCTTTTTCACAAACATTTTCTGTGTGATAACTCTCTAAGGAACTAATGTCAGAAATATAACTCAAAATAGTACAAAAGAAATATACTGACTTAGTAATGGAGCACTCTAGGGGTCAGACTGTCACTGTCACTACAGATACAGGTGAAGCAGGACATCAGTTAATGTTATCAGTATTTGGTCTCTCTTCCTCTCCTTCCTGCTCCTCTCCGTGTTCTATCCCTGTCCCGTTCTCCATTTCTCCATCTCTTAACTGTTCTCTCTCCTCTGTGTCTCTGTTGGCTACATTTTCAGTCAGGCTATATCCTTCTAGTGACTAAAATGGCCCCTGACAACCTCAGGCTTATTATGATCCCTGGTTCCCACTGCCCCATTTCAGAAAATGGTAGGTTTTGTTTGGTCTGGCTTTGATTGCATACTTTGATTATATGCCCATGCTTGAACCAACCCTAGTGACCAAGGAGATGTAGTACTCTGATTGGTCAGTTTGGGGTCATATGCCTGCCCCAAAGCCAGGGATAGGATCAAGGACCTGAGCCACATGGACTGAAAATCGTGGTCTATTCCCCCAAGCATATACTGGGCAAATGCAAACATAGACACACACACACACACACACACACACTTAAATAGCTCCTCTCACTGTGGCAATGGCTGTCTGAGAAAAATGGGCAAGTCTTTTATAAGAGAGGCAGCCCGGTGTACTGGAAAGATATAGGAAGCAGATCATTTTGACTCCTTTCCCTTCTGACTATGTGCTGTTAGCCAAGTTACATAATTTTTCTGAGTTTCCATTCCCTGACTGTTAACTGGGGATAATGTACAAGATTGTGATGAAGACTAAATGATATGATGTCAAGAACCTAATCTAGTATTTAGCACATATTAGACATTCATATATATGTGTGTGTATATATATACACCTATGTGTGTGTGTGTGTGTGTATATATATATATATATATATATTAGATGTATCATAACTTGCTCTTTTTAAATTTTGAGTATAGTTGATACAAAATGATACATTAGTTTCAGGTGTACAACAGTGATTCAGACTGTGTCACCACACAACAGTACTAAGTTATAATTTACCCTTTGACAAAAGTACTTTAGGATTCAGAAAAGGGAATTCAAGAGTGCAAATGGGGTGCAAAATTTGGAGAAATATCATACATACCCTATTTATAAAAATAAACTTTTTTATTTTACAGCTGTTTTGGAAATGCAGAATTATTATAAAAGTTCAGAGAGTTTCTGTGTACCTCACATCCAGTCTCCCCTATTTTTAACTATTTACATTGCTGTGGTAAATTTGTCACAGTAAGCCAACACTGATATATTACTACTACTACTAACTACTACTACTACTACTACTACTAAAGTCAATACTTGATTTAGATTTCCTCAGTTTTTCCCTAGTGTCCTTTTACTATTCAAAGATCCCATTCAGGATACCACATTACATTTAATCATCATGTCTCAGGCTCTTCTTGGTTGTGATAGTTTATTATATTTTCCTTGTTGTTGATAATGACTTTGATATTTTTGAATAGTACTGATCAGGTATTTTGTAAAGTGTCCTCAACTGGATTTCTTAATGTTTTTCTCATCAGATATTTCTGGGCCCACTATAGGGTCAGAAACTTGTCCATTACTTTCAACACTCTAGCTTTGCCCACTGTCTATCACATAGTAGGTGCTAAATAGATAGTTGACAACTGAAAATATATCTGTAGTGGTATTGGTTGCCTATCCACTGTTCTTCTTTCCCTTCTTCCTTGCCAACAAGAGCCTACTTTATCTCTTTTTATTTATTTATTTATTTATTCATGGTGAACTTCTGAAATTCATATAACATAAAATTAACTGTTTTAAAGTGAACAATTCAGTGTCATTTAGCACATTCACAATGTTTGCAACCACCACCTCTATCTAGTTCCAAAACATTTTCAAACATTTCCAAAAGAAAATGTCCCAATTCCCTTCTCCCCAGCTCCTGACAACTACCAATCCAGACTCTGTCTCTCTAGATCTACTACTTTTTTGATATTTAATATAAATGGATTCATACAATATGTGACTTTCTGTGTCTGGCTTCTTTCCCTTACCATAATGTTTTTGAGGTTCATCCACATTTTAGCATTTATCAGTACTGCCTTCCTTTTTATGGCACAGACCTACTTTTTTTATTCAGGTTAGAAATGCACCCAGCTTAAAAGAAAACTACATTTTCATCCCTTCCTTGTTCTTAGTTGTGGTTATGTGGCATTGGTCTGGCCAGTGAAGTCTAGGAATTCCTGGATAGGGTTTCCAGGCAACTTCCCTACAGGGATCCGGTTCAGCTGGCAAGCACCCTTTTGGCGATTTGCCTTTTCCCTTCTCCTTCCTGAAACAGAGCCACTACAGTGAGAGGTCTAGATCTGAGGAACATAACACAAAGATAATAGAAGAGAAAGCAGGAAGGAGCTGGTGTCTCTGAAGACACAATGCAGCTGCCATACTAGATCTATAATCTGTACTCAGGGCTTCTTTACATGAAAAAGAAAGGAGCATCTAATATACTTAAAAATAATGGTATTACAATACATATCTTACTGTGCATTAGAGATCCAGTTAAAGTTAGAGAAATTTCCCGACCAATGAGTTTATTGTAATTCTGAACTTAACCTAGGTAAGAATTTTAAAATGTCTACTTAAATCATTGTTTTCACCACTGTCATCTTTCGCTTAGGACTGTTTCTCTTCACCTAGTCTGGCATACAGAAAAAGGCTAGAAAGGTATCTCTGGAAATGGAAGTGAGTTAGGTATTAGCACACTCATAGAGACTTCATATGTGGTCCCCCGCTTTCAGGAAATAGACTCCAGATGTCCATGGCACCACTACAGCCCTGACTAAAAGGTGAGGAGGCTCTTTGTATGTGCTGACATCCACTAGGAGAGAAGGAAGTGCTATTATTTATGGAGTTATAATCTGTTGATCTTTTGTTAAAAATATATGATGAATGGGTGCAGATATAGAAAGCTACGTAACACACTTATTTAATGTATAAAAAGCATAGAATGTATGGGAGACAAAATAGGATGTGTGCTTGAGTATAATCAAGCGAACAGTTGAATGTTAGAACTGTGAAGAGAATAATGATGACTACAGTTGAAGGCAAAGATGAAACAATGGAATCTGAAAGACAATGAAAATATAGTGGTGGTTTTGAGAAGAAAAGTTGAATTGAGGCAAAGGGGAAAATGTTGTTTTGATAGGAAAATTTTCAATTACATGAATAAGAACTGGAACATGGAGCATGCTAATAATATTCAAATGAAAATTGTGAGAATAGTGAGAACAATGTTAGGGGTGAAAATAAGTTCAAAAAATTGTAAAAGGAAATGAAAAATGTGTACTGATGCACCATAATTGCTGTGATTTTTATTTTTTGACGGTTGTTTTAGCATAAACTTTCTGACACCGGGAAGTGATAGGAGCTTAAATCTGAGGACCAAAATAAGTCATTCTTTCAGATGCATTTATTGGGAACCTACTGTGTTTCTGGACTCTTCTAGGCATCAGAGATTAAATTGTGAATTAAAAAATACGGCTTTTGCCTCCATTTGTCTTAGGTTCTAGTGGGGGAAACAGTAAACAAATAAACAAGTGTATATCTGAACAGAAAATAATAGTGTCACATTTTCCCCAATTTTAATTCCATGCAGTAGTAAGACCACAAAATAAAATGAAGATAGGTGTGATTAGAATAGAAAGGCCAAGAGTGTACTTTTTTCTTTAAGATTTTATTTATTTGAGAGAGTGAGCAAGCAAGAGAGAGAAGGAGCAGGGGCAGAGGGAGAGGGAGAAGCAGACTCCCCACTGAGCAGGAAGCCCGATGTGGGGCTCTATGCAGGGAGGGATGCAGGCTCAATGCGGGGCTCAATCCCGGGACTCTGGGATCAGGACCTGAGCTGAAGGCAGATGCTTAACCGACTGAGCCACCCAGGCTCCCCAAGAGTGTAAGTTTTTTGAGGATGAATCATTTAACAAATACCCTTGCATCTGGCCATTAGTGATGCATTTGGGCAGCTTTGCCTTAGTCACAACAAAGGACAGACATTAGCAGAGGAAGATATAAAAAAAAAAAAAAAGGCAGATATACATCACAACATGAAGAGTAATTTAGTCTATTTTCTAATTATATATCAGTTTTTAAAATGTAAACATGACTTAGAATGTAGACTAGTATCACCTGAATTGTCTAACTATGCTAACATGCAGCTTAAAATAATGATAGTAATAATACATTTCTCTTTAAGTTCAAGTAAACACTATTAAAAAAGCACAAAGCAAGTGGGCTACACATTGTCAAAGAAGCAGGATAATGGGGCACAGTAACTGGGTCACGGGTCCCAGTGTTAACAGAGAATGAAGCCTTTTTTCTTTCTTGTGGAATAGATTTTCAAACAGATTAACACTGGAAAAAGTCCCTTAGACAGCTCAGCATCATTACTTCTGGAGGTCTTTCTTATCAGTGCCTGATGGAGATGACAATTCCTAAACTGTCTGCCAACAAGTGTTAACTACTTAGGTAATCAAAACAATATACTTGTTGATTCTCCCACTCACATTTATCATTTAAAATGGAAATAGCTTTGGGGTGCCTTGGTGGTGCAGTCGGTTGAGCATCTGACTCTTGGTTTCAGCTCAGGTCGTGATCTCAGGGTGCTGAGATCAAGCCCCGCGTTGGGCTCCATGCTCAGCATGGAGTCTGCTTAAGATTATCTCTCCCTCTGCCCGTGGTGCTCATGTGCTCGCTCATGTGTGCTCTCTCTCTCAAATCAATCAATCAGTCAATCAGTTTTTTAAAAAATGAAAATAGCTTTAACTTTTTCTGGATGATGAAAGAAAAAACAAACTCATTGGAAAAATACAGAAAATGCCCATATTATTAATAATGGTTTTCTCCCGTGGTAGGATTTCAGGTAATTTTTGCTTTCTTCTGTTTATTTTCCATTATTTTTTTTCCAGTCAGTCAGGGAGAAGCTGAGCTACCATAGAGGAGACAAAATGGCTCATGAGTAAATAGGGCTGGGGCACAGAAATGGTACAGATGTTCTAGCCCCTTTTCTTGGGGTTAAGATTAATAGTTTCTTTTGCTCCCAAAGAACCCCTCTAAAACTGGGGCTACCTGCTACACTTATGTTTACTATTATTCCATAAAACCAAGCCCATAGTAGAAACTCAAGAAATAAAATACCTCATTGATTTTAGTAAATGTCTAATTTTCTGAAAGTATGAAAGAGCTTTATCTGATAGAGATATGGCAAAAAGCATACTATGCTAAATTTCAAGTGCAGAAAACACTCCCTCACATACTAGCCAGCCTTATAATATTCTGTGAGAAAAGATTGATTTGTATTGTTTTACATCAGAACATCCATATATGTATGTGCATCTCTGTGTGTATAGTATTCATTTAAGAGCCAAACTTTCCCAACAAACATCAGTGAAAAACTTTTTTTAATTAAGCTTTCATTCTTGCCCCACATTAGACACACACAGACAGACAGACACACACACACACATAGGCGTAGCTACGTGTGTAGGTAGGAAAACAAGGGAGAAAATTCTGTATTAAGGATACTTCAAAAGTGGGTTAATGTAAATGAGCAGAATGCCAAGTACATGAAAATTGACATTTATTAGCACACTTTGCATGGAGATATTTTCAAAGCTTTGCCATGCATATGAAAATATTCCAATTTTATGCCCATGTTTTCATTATTCAGTAACATGCATTGCTTTCTGTTGTTCCCAAAAGCAAGTTGTAAATCTGCTCAGAAAGTTTCACTGATCTGGGATTTCAATCTTTTGTGGTTGACATGATCATTTCATTTCAACCAGAAAAGTAATTCAATGGAAATGAGTAAGAATGAATAGAAATAGAAGATCATATATCTTTGAAATTAAAAAAATAATAAAATTAATTATTCATTTTAGGGGCTTTTTTACCATACTCAAGTCCATATTTTCATCTATGGAATTAAATTGTATCATCATAAACATGAAATATATTTATGTTCACAGAAAGGGAAATTTAAAAAGCCTCATTCATCTATTTACTCATCTAGCTGCTTAGTTTACATAAACATTTGCCTTGATTCACTTTCCTTTTTTTTACAGCATTTATAATCTTCACGTATTTTAAATTAGACAAATAAAACTATTCTTGTAAAAAAAATTTTTTTTTAATAAAATGCACATAGAACACTGTAGTTTTTTTTGGCCACTACTCATTTCTACCCTCTAACTTCTCCAAAGGTAACCATATTTTAAGACTAGAGTACAAGCAATCAGATACTTTTTACTGAAATTGTATGAATTGTTTTGCAGATTATCTTTATGTATCTTGGAGGTTTCCCCATGTCAGGCTCAGCTCATTCTTTTTAACTGATGAAGAATGTTTCACAGTTACACGACACAAAAAATGTATTAAGCTGTTTCCCTATAGGTAGTTGTTTAGGATTCTCCAAATGGTACACCATTACAAATAATGCTTCCGTTCTAATCCAGGATTATGCCTCATTGTACACGTAAGCAAGTATTTCTTTGGGATAGATACTAAGAAGCGGAACTGATAGGGTACAGGCATCATTAATTTTAATAGATACTGTGAAATTGCCCTCCAAATGTCAGTACCAATTTACTTTCCCACCAGCAGGGTATAAGAATTCATAGGCCCCCTATCTTTTAGAAGCAATGAAAAGAGAAAATGCTATCAATGTGTTATTTTAATATGTGTTTCTCTCATTTGTAGTGAATTTAGGTTTTCATAGATGTACTGGCTTTTTTTTTCTTTCTCCTTTTTGAGATGCCTAGTTTACCACCTTTGACCATTTTTACATTGTTTTATTTTCTCATTGATTTGTAGATAATATTTTGTAAATTGTTCTTTTTAATCCTTTTAAAGATTTTATACATTGCAGATATTTTCTTAGGATGTGTTGTTTTTACTTTGCTTAGGTTTTTAAAACTTTTTTAAATTTTATAAGTTTAATGTATCAATCTGGTCTTTCATGTTTCCCCCGCCCTTGGGGTGTGTTATTTAAGAAAGCCTTCCAGCCTTCCTGATCCCAGTGTCAGAATCTGAAGTCAGGTACATATTTATAGCTTTTTTAAAGAAGCATTTTGATGTATCATCAATCTAGGATTTATTTTGTGAATGGTGTATGATAGAAAATGGTGTATATATGAACATGTATGTATGTGTATACATGCATAATACATGACAGTTTCTTTGAATTATTAAGTCACATTACAAATCAAACAATAGAATATTATTAACTCAGTTGGGCATTTAGCAAGAGTTTTATATTTCTTTTCCCTGTGCTTTTTAATATTTCCTCTAAAATAGGAATGCGACTTTCTGGCTATTTGGGTTATCACCAAAATATATTCCTTCTTGTTTATTGAGGCCAGCTCTGTTCTTTGATTTGAACTTTAAAAGAAGAAGGAATGGACCTAGAGAGTATTATGCTAAGTAAAATAAGGCAGAAAGACAAATACCATATGGTTTCTCTCACATGTGGAATCTGCAAAAACAAAAGAATAAACAAACAAACAAAAAGCAGAATCAGACCTATAAAGACAGAACAAACTGAAAGTCGCCACAGGGGAAGGGTGTGGGGGATGGGCAAATAGGTGAAGGGGAGTGAGAGTACAGGTTTCCAACTATGGATTATGGAATATGTCATGGGAATAAAGGGTACAACATAGGGAATAGTCAATGATATTGCAATAGCACTGTATGGTGACAGACGGTAGCTACACTTGGGGTGAGCAGAGTGTAACATAGCAATGTAGCATCTGCTATGTTGTGCACCTGAAACTAATGTAACATTGTGTGTCAATTATACGCAAATAAAATAAATAGATAAACCCCCAAAGAGTGAGAATAGACCCATTTCTTCTCTTTTTTTGTGCTTGTCAAGATCTTTACATAGGTGTAGTCAGTATTAAAGGAATGCCTACCTCTTTTCTTTATAAGGTCCCTTGTGATTAGATTGGGCCCACATGAATAATCCCAGCTAATCTTACCATTTCTTGAGCCTTAATTTAATCCCATTAGTAATGTCTCTTTTGCCCAGTAAGATAATTTATTCACAAATTCTGGAGATTAGGATATGGACATCTTTGGGGAGTTGGTATTCTGCCCTCTTGCTTGTCACCGTTCCAATTCACTTGTCCTCATTGTAGAGGTTTGTGTGGGTGAGGGGAGTGGTAGGAGCTGGGAGTCTGCTTCATTGCCTTCAGTTGAGATTAAGTTTGTGCTTAAAAGGGAGAAGTTTCACTTAAAAATGTATGTGGCTAAGCAGGCATCATAAAAGATACTTTTAACATTATCCCTGAATTGAAGGATTTTATATATCAAACTGCATGATAAATTAAATGAGTTATATTTTGTAAAGCAGTTATAACAGTGCCTGAGCATAGTAAGATATGTGTATCTATATATTTTACTTGTTAAATAAAGCCAAAAATATAATGCCCACAAGAAAGGGAGTTTTACGCTCAGAATTGATTTGTACATATGATATATCTTCTTAAGTGAGAGAGCTGATGGATTTTGTGAACTACTTTTCCTGGGGTTTATTAAACCTTCACTGTTGACTTTCAGGAGGAAATGCACCTTGGCAGGTTTATCCAGTGGTGGTGATGATTGTGTATGGACTGTACACTTGTCATATTTTTATGAGAATACCAACTTAAAGAATGAAATGTATATACTGAAAAGCGGCAGTACTAATTGGTCTCTTATTTATTTATTGAACACTTACACTGTGCCTGATGCTACAGAGCATCAGTGACTCTTGCTCTAGGCTTTTGATATAACAGGGTGAATTCTTCTGAGTATGCAAATACTTATAATACAAAGTGGACTACACTGTGGCCTAAAGAAAATATAAATAAACATCTCTGAAGGATTATAAATGACTGGAATCACACATGTAAAGATGTCTTGGAGGGCGCCTGGGTGGCTCAGTTGGTTAAGCGACTGCCTTCGGCTCAGGTCATGATCCTGGAGTCCCTGGATCGAGTCCCGCATCGGGCTCCCTGCTCGGCAGGGAGTCTGCTTCTCCCTCTGACCCTCCCCCCTCTCATGTGCTTGCTCTCTCTCATTCTCTCTCTCTCAAATAAATAAATTAAAAAAAAAAAAAAAGATGTCTTGGAGTAGGTAATGTTTGAAATGAGTTTTGACTACAAAGGTGAAAACTTTGACTACAAAGGTGACTACAAAGACACTCCAGGCAAGGGCTTAATGTCACTTAAGATAGATAGAAAATCCAAGGATATAAAGTCAAAAGCTTTGGCAGAAATGGAGGGTGTTGCACCTATGATCACAGTAAGAGAGAGAATGGAAAAGTTCAGTGTAGCTTTCAGATCACATCCCATTGTGAGGGAGTTGTACTTAATTCTGTAGGAGGTAATGAATTTTGAAGAGGGAGATGTGTCATCCAGCCTATTTTTGAGAAAAATTGATTTGGCTGTCATATATTAGATAAATAGAATGGAGGTGAGATCAGAAGGAGGGGTAATAGTTAACAGCTCATTACCAAATGGCCTATGTGAGAAATAGTGAAGATTTGGACTAGGAGAGTGGGAAAGAACTGGAAAGGAGGAGGTGGGTATAAGAAACATTTTGTAAAGCAGAATCCACATGATTTAGCAACTGATTAAGGAGGAGAGGGAGGGGCCCATAATGACTGGTTTCCTGCTTGGATGACTAGGATAATGTAGTATCAGAATAGGAACAGGAAATTGGGTAGATGATATATTCTGGTCTTTAACTGAATGGATTTAAGATACTAGAAGAATTTTGTGGATGATTGTTTCAAGCCATTACTTGAAAATGAGACTGGAAGATCCAGGAAGAGTAAAAGAAAGAAAGAGGTTTGGGAGTTTTAGTCTAAAACAATCATAGGATGAGGGAGGGGACTTTTTCGCTCATTTAGTTTTTTGAACTCATGTGCTCTTTCCCATATCTGCCACATGGTTATCTAACCTATATTTGAACTTTAAGTCCATGACGTCCTGAGGCAGGCATTTTTGTTTGCATCATTCAGTTAGAAATTTCTTCTTTATTCTGAGTTCGCCAGAGTTCCTTCCTTTTGAGCCAAGTTCTGTATCTTGGGACCCTACCCTAGAGCAATTGCAGTTCTTCATTCTTACAAAAACTCTTCTGATATTTAAGAAAGTTATAATGTCCCTGTTTAGTCTACTCTTCCAGTAATGCTGGGAGTGTAAATGGGGCTCAGAGGCGATGTAATATCTTTATGCCTTCTTTGGCTCAGATCCTTGCTAGAGTTTCCCAGCTACTAATAAACCCACAGAAAACAGAAAACAAAATTTGAAGGGGCTCTACTCTCAATACATCTAACATGCATAATTGAATTTAAAGCCACCCTGACAGGAAATCATTAGGGTCTCCCTATGGACAGATGCCTGGGGACACATGTCTTCCTCTGTCACCTCTCCCACTTCTTATGCTCCTATATTCTTTTATAGGCTAAATATCTCTCGTTCTCACAGTGATTCATTTGACAGAGCTTCTAGTCACATCACTCTCCTTTGGTCTAACACATGGAGAAGAACAAGACTAGCCCCTCTCTTGGTCTAAATATTGTGATTTTTTTTTTTTAAGCTAAAATTAGTTTGGATACATCCCCCAGATGGCTCCTAGTCCCATGCTGCCACTGTTGTGGCAGCTGTTAAATCTTTTGCAGTTGGCTGTGTAACCAAATGGAGGCTCTTCTCTTCATTGATGTTACATTTTGCCCTATTATAGTTGACCATTAAGTTGCGTGATCTTTTAGATCCCAAATTGGTCATATTTATCAGGTTGTCTTCTATATTTCCACTTAGGTCATTGTTCACAATGTAGAATGGTAAACCACTTATATTTAGGGTAGAGTCCTTTTGCCTAGCAGTATTCTTCCAGTTTAATAGTAAGTTGTCAAAGATCTGGGAAGGAATTTGGAAGGAACTTCATTGAAATGGCATGCATATAAAAAAGTGCTTTTAAAATGAGATGGCACTGATGTTTTAACCTGGATTTACTTACATATATATGTGTGTGTGTGTGTATACATATATATCACTAAAATATATACATGTATAAAATATATACATATCACATATCATAGGTATATATCACTAAAATACATATATAACACTAAAAGTATATATATAACATATAACACTATTTTTAGTGTTATTTTTGGGGGGCACCTGACTGGCTCAGTGCTCAGTGGGTGGAGACTGCAACTCTTGATCTGGGGATCATGAGATCGAGCTCCACGTTGGATATAGAGTTTACTGAAAAAAAAAAACAAACACTGTTTTTGGTATTAAGAGCTTGGGCTCTTGAGCCAGCAGACCTGAGTTCAAATCCTGTTCAATTATTTACAGTTTATTTCTTCTCTCTGAATCTGTTTCCTTAGGTATCAAAGGAGGATATTAATTTCTTCTTCCAAGGATATTGTGGGGGTTGAGGAGATAATGTGTATAAAACCCTTAGTACCTTGTTTGGTACATAAGGGCTTGGTTATTATTTCTCTGGAAGTCTGATTACAGAACAAAAACATCACATTTTTATGCTCTTTGCATTCACTTTGGCATTGAAAAAACTATAAAATTAAGTACTTGGGAAGAAGCTTCTAACATACATGGCCAGCATTCTGGCTGTTTTTTTTTTTTTTTTTCCTGAAAGTGGATTTTGATTTGCTCTACCTTCTTCCTGTCCTTTATATAAACAGCAAAACATTCATTTTAAGGGTGACTAATGCCAAGGATGCAGTCTAGAAATCTGTGGCATTGGTGTCCTTACATCTGGCTGTTATGAAAGCTAACCTACCATCATCTGTGACCCTCAAGATACATCCCATTTATAATGAGTATTCCATTACCCATTTGTCCTGGCTCGCCCTGAGTAAAGGATGTTCAAGAGATGGTGGTCACTTTCCTATTTTAGTGACTTCCCCCTTCCCACCACTGTATGCTTTAGTGCTATTTTCTCATTAGCTGTACTTAATGTGATATTAAACCTATCCCTTGAGGTTTTAATTTTTTTAAGTTTTTATTTAAATTCCAGTTAGTTAACATGCAGTGTTATATTAGTACCAGGTGTACAATATAGTGATTGAACACTTTCATACAATACCTGGTGCTCAGCACAAGTACACTCCTTATATTTTTCATTTTCTGGAGGTTCGAAGAATTGCTTTATTTCAAATTGGCTAGGTAATTTTTGTAGACAGGTATAGAAATATCCATATATGCTTTATGCTTGTCTTTTATTTCTTTGTTTTAAAAGTGCTGGTTGATATCCTAAATCTGTATTTTCACCACAGAGAATAGAGAGAGAGAGCTACTCTCTGTTCTTTCTCTTGATTTTTGCTCAAGGCCCCTTATTTCTTTTTGTGCTTAGTTGCTTTTTGTTTGTTTTTTTTTTCAATGAGCTGATCATTTTCCTTGGAATATTATTTTTGTGGATTCTCTGGGGCTTAGGATGAAGGAGAACTCTTTTTTTTTTTAATGTTTTATTTATTTATTCATGAAAGTCAGAGAGAGAGAGAGAGAGGCAGAGGCAGAGGGAGAAGCAGGCTCCCCGCCTAGCAGGGAGCCCAATGCGGGACTCGATCCCAGGACCCTGGGATCACGACCTGAGCCGAAGGCAGACGCTTAACCATCTGAGCCACCCAGGCGCCCCAAAGGAGAACTCTTTTAGAAAGGATTTCCATTTGCCTTGTCAGGTGTCTAACGTGTGATACTCTGGGGTCACTATAAATTAAATGAAATTCATGGCTTGAGGTTTTTGAGGGACTCAGTAATATGAATTTGTAGTGTAAATCTACCTTAATGATGTGTAAGGATTTGGGGAAGGTCAAGTTTAGTATGTTTCATCATTTTCTTGAGGGTGTAGCCCTTAGCTTTACTGGATGGGGGTTCTCTCCAGTGTGTTATTTAACCGAGCCCCCTGTCCAGTTAATGCTCTCAGGGAAATATCCTCAGTTTTCCACTTAATTCTTTGAGTTCTAGTTTTACTTAGATTCTGGCCTAGGAATCTTATGAAATATTTCATTTTGAGGGGAAAAAACAGTATTTTTACTTATTTTCTTTTTTTTATTTAAATTCAGTTAGCCCTCGTTAGATTCAGATGTAGTGTTCAATAATTTATCAGTTGCATATAACACCCAGTGCGCATCACATCACGTGATTGAGGTAAACTTATGCTAATTGGCTAGAATTCTTTTTGCTTTTTTCATTTTAGATTCTTGCTATAGGTAAGAAAGGATTGCATGGAGCCGTAGAATCAGAAGGAAAAAACCATGTCTACTCTTAATAATTCCAAAGTTAAAAAGCCATATTTACTATAGTACAACTCTGGAATTTTAAAAAAATGTTTATGATAATAAGTTAGAGTTTAAATAACTGACTGAAGGTCAGGCAACTTATAAATGGTGGAAGTTGGATTTAAATCCCATCTACTTCACCTTAGCACCATGCTCCAAACCCTTAAACACTTCCAACAAGTGGTAGGGGTTTCCATGATTCAGGGTTTAATAAATTGGCCAACTCTTTGTCTTCAGATCATGCTAAAACTGTAAGTTTTTAGATTCACTTAAATGGTTTTTAGCCATATAAGTCTTGGGGCACAGATTAGTCAGGAATTAATTATAGGAGTCAAAATTAAAACAATATTAAGCCATATTAATTATAGCTCCCATATCTCAATCTTTTATATTTTTGTTTCATTTTTGTGCATAAACATAAATTTAATATTTTTAACTTTTTATTTCTGTCAAAATAAATTTTTTAGTGATTTTCATGTTGTTGGGTTTATTGTATCTGGTTGAATTAAGGATTTTTTTTATTTGAGTTTGCCAAGCAAAGCACTTCAATCAAAATCCAAAAGCTTATCTCTTTTGTTTCCTTAACTTCGAACAGTGACTGGCACATAGTAGTTTCTCAATAAATATTTATTGAGTGAATGTGTGGGATAAATATACACTTATTATTAAAATTGATTTGGCCTTTACATGTTTTTTCAGCTACTAGACCAAGGAAAAATAATTCCTTTTTGAAGAAATGCTCAAATCCTGATACGTCTTTCTTTTTAATAGAGTATCTTTCTAAAGCTTCTGAGTGTTTAAGGATGTTATTGAATATATGTCATTAATGCTTAACAGAAAATCTATTAAATCTTAAGACATTGATATGTACTATCCCACATAATGTGTTTTCCTAACTGATGATGATAAAAAAATTACTCTCAGGATGAAAAAGTATACGGTCTCCTAAACATAGCCAGCTACAACTGACCTTCTCTTTAGAAGTTAACTACTTGTTGACTGATTTTGGATATCTTAAGATGGAATAACTGGGAATGCTAGAATCTAGCTCTATGAGACTTCCATCCTCCAGAAGCTAGCTCAGGCACGTTTTCATGTCAACAGCAGAGGTGTAACAGAGAAAGAAGAGATGTGTAAGTACTGATTCAAGCTCCTGCTTCATGACTTGGCCCATGCAGGTCACATAGCAGACTGAGACTCAGAGTGGAGGTTACATGGCAAAGGGTATGGATATAGGCAGGAGTGAAGAACTGGGACCATTAATACAACCAACCTACTCTACAGATCTAACTAATTGAATCTGGTCTCATAAAATATGTCTGGCATTTCCACTATAACCTTCTGATCCCTTATTTGAAACTGAATCTTAAAAGAGTCTATCTTAAACACACATACATGTGCACATGTGCATACACACACACACACACACACACACACACACACACACTTGGTTCATTTTCTGCTTATCTTATACTTTTTGCTAATGCAGTTCGTTAGCTAAAATATTTATTTCTCTAGAGACTAGCAAAAGAATAGCAGGCTTTTAATAGAAATACCACATGGAATGAACTTCATGTTCAGTATACAAGACAAATATTATCCACATGGCATTTATCAAATAAAATTTGTGTGTGTGGACATTTTATTTACAAGCATACATTGCAAGAAAAGCACATATTTAAAAATAAAAATGAGCTGATCATTCTACAAACATTCCAGTTGCCTATTATAATGAAATTGTGTGTTAAGTGTCATTCTTAAAGCAATGGAGATGGCATTTGCATATCAGTTTAATTGCTTTTGATTAAACATTGAAAGATGAGAGCCAAGAGAGCTTATTATTATTGCCCTGAAATGAAGGCAAATGATAAAAAAGTGATATTACATCAACACTACGTCTGGATATCTGTTGCTGTTTCCATTTTAAATCCTAAATTGCAATGTTTCTTAAAATGATCATTGAAAGCCCGTCTCGAAATACAATAAAAAATTAAAAGGTTAATGCATAAATTGTGCTTCATAAATACAATTTGATTTCAAAGCCAAACTAGTTTTCTCTACTTTGTTAATATTTGTTCTTAATGTACTAGACTGTAAGCTTTTGAAAGACATTATGTCTCATTTACTTTTGTGTCTTAAGGGCTTTGACATAGTCTGTCCTGTAATAGATGCTCAATAAATGTGTGTGAATAAATGACTGAATAAATGCAAGGTAGGGTGACCCCCTCATAGTCACTGTTAATGCATTTTAGGTGAATGGTTGGACACTGCTGGTTTTGATTGGTTTTCTCCCTCTTTGCCTCCGGGAATCATCAGTCATTAAACATGTAAAGTCCTTCACCCACCTACGGTGAAGTAGGCTGTGTGGAGTGGGGCATGTGTAAGGCAACTTCTTTTGTAAATCAGGGGGTTTCACGTTGGGATGTTTGATTTGGGCTTAGACTGGAAACTACCATTTGTTTTCTGTGTCCACAGCATCAGAAAACTAATCTTACATCATTTTATAAATCAACGATAATGCATAACTCATTTATTTGCAGTAGAGAATGAGCACCACTTCCAAGTGTCCTTGTTACCAGAATTATTTCATGTTTGTCATCCCAAACATAGCACCCCAGTCTAATAAAACTCCATCAGACTACTATCACATGCTAAAATAACAGCTAAACAGAGACAGGAAAACACTGTTTTATTTGCATAGATTAAGTGTATGCCCAGAATTCAAAACCTTTAAGAAATACAAATGCACAAGAAATGGGGTAAGTTGAAATAAAAAGGAGAGTCTTACTGATTTGTCTTCTCGTTCCTCAGTTTGGCCTTAAAATTTTGTGAAAGAAAATTTTTTTGTTATAATTCATCAGAATGACATATGACTGGATCATAACTTTAGGAATATTTTCTTGGTTTAAAACCAAGAAAACAAAAAAGCTGTATTTAATTTTCTTGTTTCTTACATGTAAGTATGATTTTAACCTCTGCTTAAAGAGAAATTACATTTAAATACTGATAAAAGTGCTATTATTATACATATCCAATTTTTTAGAGTAATAGTTCCAATTTAGTACTCTTGATGTTTTAAAAAGACTATTGTGATATTCAATATAGAGAATATAAATATGTATTACATATATTAATGATTATATAGAGAGCAAATTTTTAACCAATTAAATAAAAATGCTAATGTTATGAAATCCATGCAAAGTAATACAATCTCTGTTTGAAAAAAAGAAAAACCCAAAATCTGAAAAGGATACTTATATCAATGTACATTTTCAATTCTTATTTTTCTTTATATTTACTACTATATTTGATCCACAAATAAGCTTGTGAAATAGTTTAAAGGTGACTGTAGTAAGGGATGATACAGAAATAGACTCAGATTCCAGAGCTATGGTACTTAGGCTAAGCATTGCACTACAAGCACAGAATAAAAAGGAGTTCCTGGTTAGGGTCTCGACCAAAACATGGAAGCGAGGAACAACCCAGCCCATCAGGAGCAACAGTCGTTTAAGTACTACCAAAGTCACAACTGTGAATGGGGAAATGGTAGGAAATGGGGAGGAGAGACAGGCCAAACCCAGGCTCATATAGCCAAACAAAATAGCTTGAATTTGATTCCACAGAGTATGCACATGCAGGGAAGGGTATTTGGCAATGCACTATGACGCATGATGAAATGTCACGAATGAAAATGTTTTATCAGAAATCTATTTGCTAGTGTCAGGACTCATTCTGCCCCCCACTTTTTCATACTGTTACCTTACATTGGGTGGTTGGTTGTTCAGCTGTTAAGAAGGAAGTGTGACTCTACTTCTGAAACTAGTAACATACTGTATGTTAATTAATTGAATTGAGATAAAATTTAAAAAAAAAGAAGGAAGTCTGAGAATTTCTCTAAGAATCCCTCAAAGCCCACAAGTTGGAGTAGAAGTCGTTAGGGATAAGGGTATGCAGATAGATTTTGTTTTGTAAAGTATTTAAAACTACTTGGTAATTAATTCAGTTACTTTGTGAATTATTCTAACACCAAACAGGAAAGGCACTGGTAGGCTCGGAGAAGTAAATGATGCATGCCATCATACTTGGACATGTAAAACGAAATGATGCTTACCAGTCATCCAAGGAGATGTCTGAAATAGCAAATATTACAATAAAATAAAGTCTTTTAACAAAAAGAACTATTTAACAAATATATTTTTATGATGTTTTCAGTAGCTCATTCTTTTGAAGCAAACTTCAGAAACTCGGGAAGGTGACATTTTTGAGTGATATAAATCTTTACAGTTACATATAGGTATTTTATTATATTTATTTTTAAAGATTTATTTATTTGAGGGGGGAGGGGCAGAGGGAGAGAAGCAGACTCCCTGATGAGCGCGAAGCCCAAGGCGGGGCTCAGTCTCACGACCCTGAGATCAGGACCTGAGCTGAAACCAAGAGTCAGATGCTTAACTGACTGAGCCACTCAGGCGCCCCTACATATAAGTATTTTAAAAGTATTACCCACATTTATGAATTTACTTAAATAGGGGGAATGTTTAATGCTATCGTAAAGGTAAAATGCTATCGTAAAATATATTGTTTAGGAGCTGCAGAAATCATTTTTAATTAGCAGCTGTCTTTAAATATCACAAATATTTATATATTCTTTTCCCTATAATTCCCTGTTGTCATTTGTTTCATCAGTTCATCTAAACCTACCATTTTTCATTCACTTGACCATTGTAAGTCAAGAAACTTTTACCTTTTCTCTCTTGTGATTATTATCTTGTCTGGTGGGGACAAAATAATTGAGACAGAATAGAGGAGCAAGAGGAGACAGCAGGTGCATTTGTATCTTATGAAATGTTTGCAAAATAATAAGCACCACATGAATAATGCATTTGAAGAATATTGTCTGGCAAATGATATCGAGTCATATATCCAAATCATCCCCCAGTTACTGAAGAACGAATTACAAGTGCCTAATGCATCCAGTTTTATCAGAAAGAGAATTCACCATGTGGGGCATCTAGGTAGAGTAAAAGGGCTACTGTTTATTGAATAGAGGATTAAAATCTCTGTATCTACATCTGCATCTATGTCTATAGCCGTACCTGTATCTCTGTAATTTTGAAAACCTAAAAGGTGTGTGTGTGTGTGTGTGTGTGTGTATACACATACATTGAAAAGTCTAGTTTTGGGGGGTTTTTTTGAAGAATTAAGTTCCTGTGGCTTATATGCCATTGATTCCAAGGTTGGCTTTTATGAAATATAACGAAACTATTATTTGCACTAATATTATTACTATAGTTTATTTTAAGCTTAAATATTTAGGTTTATTTCTTTCAGATATTTAGTATTTATATTAGTTAAAATTAATTTAAATTTAAATTTCAATACTTAATGTATCTTACGTTAACCTTGACAATAAACTTAAGAAGTAAGTATTCCTATTAATATTTTACAGGTAAGGAAATGGAGACTCAGTGAATTTAGGAAATAGGCTTAAGGTTAGTAAATTGCAGAGCTAGGATATTGACCTGATGGTAGCTAAAATCAAAATCCATTCTTTTTTTTTTTTTTTCATTAAAACATTTCCCTGTTTTTATATAAAAAGCACTAGGTTGTGCTTCTATATGGTTTGTATACCTAGCAATGTAAAATACTGAGACATTAAAGACAAAGATGAAGTAAATACTCAGAAAATCTTTGCTTCAATGTTTCTTTGTTTTGTTTTTTAAAAAGAGAGAGAAGTAATGCAAGACCTAGGATTTTGGAGTAGTTGATGTACCTTTCTTCATTTTACCTCTGGACTGGCTTGCGGCCTGCTGGCCCCGAGGCGGCCCAGCTGTCTGCGCGGCCACTGTCGTGACAGCCACGGGGCCCTGCAAGGTTCTCAAGGGCTGTGCCTGCGGCGGGGCCGGCGGCTGCGAGGCAGGGGCCAGCAGCAGTGGGTGCGCAGGGCGAGGGCTGATCTGCCGGGGTCTTCTCTGGCTCTCCGCAGAGCCGAGCGGAGCCAACAGCGCCGCCTGGGGCTGCAGAAAACTTCCTGCTCCAGGGAGGTTAAGGACAATGGCTTGCTGAGCAGATGACACTGTTCTCTGACTGGTTGAACCTCGTGCACTTGAACCCTGTGGCACTGGCTGCTGAGGACCAGTACTTGTGGGCTGTTGACTAGCAGTTGTGGGTTGTTGGAGTTGTGGTTGGGGAATCAACTGATAGAGCCACTGCTGCTGAGGCTGCTGCGGGGTGTTCAAAAGGAGCGAACCTTGTGGAAGCCCCAGTAGAGTTACTGGACTGACACTGGAGGCATTTTTTAAAATAAATTGAACACCTACTTGAGAAGGAATCGGCGGTGCATCGGGCACTGCATTTGGTGGCTGAGCTCTTGAGGGCAGGGTGCTGGGCTTGATTCCTGCAGGAGCTGTGGTCCCAGAGGTAGAGCCCTTCCTGGGCCTGGGACCTCTCCCCAAAGCCTGGGCTCCACATCCAGGGCCCGCCACTTTGATGATGTTGTGGCCCGCAGAGCTGGCCATCACTGGGGTGGCCAGGCTTCTCTGTGATGAGCTGGTGGTGGACAGGGAGGCTGCAGGAAGAATGTTAACTCGATTCACTTCTACAGAGGATTTCTGGGAAGGGGCCATGACCCGGGTGGCCAGGGTTCTTTGTGATGAGCTGGTAGTTGAGAGGGTGGCTGGAGGAAGCATGCTAATTTGATGCACTTCCACAGAGGGTTTCTGGGAGCTGGCCGTGACTGGGGTGGCCAGGGTTCTTTGTGATGAGCTGGTATTTGACAGGGTGGCTGCAGGAAGCATGCTAACTCGAATTACTTCTGCAGAGGATTTCTGGGAATGGGCCATGACCGGGGTGGCCAGGCTTCTTTGTAATGAGCTGGTAGTGGACACAGTGGCTGCAGGAAGGATGCTAGCCCGATTCACTTCCACAGAGGATTTCTGGGAGCTGGCCATGACCGGGGTGGCCAGGATTCTTTGTGATGAGCTGATAGTGGACAAACTGGCTGGAGGAAGCATGCTAACTTGAATCACTTCCATAGAGGGTTTCTGAGAGTTGGTCATGACTGGAGTGGCCAGGGTTCTTTGCAATGAGTTGGTAGTGAACACAGTGGCTGCAGGAAGGATGCTAGCCCGATTCACTTCCACAGAGGGCTTCTGGGAGCTGGCCATGACCGGGGTGGCTAGGGTTCTTTGAAATGAGCTGGTAGTAGACAAAGTGACTGGAGGACGCATGCTAATTTGAATCACTTCCACAGAGGGTTTCTGGGAGTTGGTTGTGACCTGGGTGGGCAGGGTTCTTTGTGATGAGCTGGTAGTTAACAGGGTGGCTGCAGGAAGCGTGCTAGCTCGAATCACTTCCGCAGAGGATTTCTGGGAGCTGGCCATGACCGGGGTGGCCAGGGTTCTTTGTGATGAGCTGATAGTGGACAAAGTGGCTGGAGGAAGCATGCTAACTTGAATCACTTCCATAGAGGGTTTCTGGGAGTTGGTCGTGACTGGGGTGGCCAGGGTTCTTTGCAATGAGTTGGTAGTGGACACAGTGGCTGCAGGAAGGATGCTAGCCCGATTCACTTCCACAGAGGGCTTCTGGGAGCTGGCCATGACCTGGGTGGCTAGGGTTCTTTGTGATGAGCTGGTAGTGGACAAAGCAGCCGGAGGAAGCATTCTAACTTGAATCACTTCCATAGAGGGTTTCTGGGAGTTGGTCGTGACAGGGGTGGCCAGGATTCTTTGCAATGAGTTGGTAGTGGACACAGTGGCTGCAGGAAGGATGCTAGCCCGATTCACTTCCACAGAGGATTTCTGGGAGCTGGCCATGACCGGGGTGGCCAGGATTCTTTGTGATGAGCTGATAGTGGACAAACTGGCTGGAGGAAGCATGCTAACTTGAATCACTTCCATAGAGGGTTTCTGAGAGTTGGTCATGACTGGAGTGGCCAGGGTTCTTTGCAATGAGTTGGTAGTGAACACAGTGGCTGCAGGAAGGATGCTAGCCCGATTCACTTCCACAGAGGGCTTCTGGGAGCTGGCCATGACCGGGGTGGCTAGGGTTCTTTGAAATGAGCTGGTAGTAGACAAAGTGACTGGAGGACGCATGCTAATTTGAATCACTTCCACAGAGGGTTTCTGGGAGTTGGTTGTGACCTGGGTGGGCAGGGTTCTTTGTGATGAGCTGGTAGTTAACAGGGTGGCTGCAGGAAGCGTGCTAGCTCGAATCACTTCTGCAGAGGATTTCTGGGAGTTGGCCATGACCGGGGTGGCCAGGGTTCTTTTGGTTGAGCTGGTGGTGGACACAGTGGCTGGAAGAAGTGTGCTAACTCGTATGACTTCCGCAGAGGATTTCTGGGAGTTGTTCATGACCGGGGTGGCCAGGATTCTTTGTGATGAGCTGGTGGTGGACACAGTGGCTGCAGGATGTGTGCTAACTCGATTCACTTCCCCAGAGGGTTTCTGGGAGTTGGCCATGACCGGGGTGGCCAGGGTTCTTTGTGATGAGCTGGTAGTTGACACGGTAGCTGCAGGAAGCGTGCTAATTTGAATCACTTCCACAGAGGATTTCTGGGAGTTGGCCATGACCGGGGTGGCCAGGGTTCTTTGGGTTGAGCTGGTGGTGGACACAGTGGCTGGAGGAAGTGGCGTGCTAACTCGAGTCACTTCCACAGAGGATTTCTGGGAGTTGTTCATGACCGGGGTGGCCAGGATTCTTTGTGATGAGCTGGTGGTGGACACAGTGGCTGCAGGAAGTGTGCTAACTCGATTCACTTCCACAGAGGATTTCTGGGAGTTGACTGTGACCTGGGTGGCCAGGATTCTTTGTGATGAGCTGGTAGTGGACACGGTGGCTGCAGGAAATGTGCTAACTGGATTCACGTCCACAGTGGATTTCTGAGAAAGACTTGGTGGGTTAGAAGCAAGAACAGGAGATAGAGATTTAAGAAAGCTGCTTCCTTGCCATGGAGTAAAACTGTTTCCTGATGAAGTCTTTTCTGAGCTCGAGGGAAGTTTGATGGTTGGAGATGGATGTCTGACTCCCTTCCCCAGGACTGAAGACTGAACAGACACAATTTTAGGCTGTTCAGTTTCTTTCCCTGGAGGAAGCTGGCCGAGGCTGGCTGAGTCGCTGGAACTTTGTGACGTGGTGACCGGATATTTGGTCTTCTGCGGGACCACCACTTCTGACTCAGTGACTACTACCCCAGCATCAGTCTTTGACCCCGGCAGGACACTATCTGAATGGTCATCTGTGGAGGGGTGCGGAGGAGGAGACATCTGTCTCTCATATCTTACTTTTTTACGTCGCCTTCTTTTTCCAGAGATAAATGGATCATTAAGCGACTGCATGAAGGTCAGCTTTGTTGTCTGAGACTCATCACCACCTTCATATCCAAATACAGAATCATCTTTTACCTCATGGGCTGGCCAGACTGTTGGTTGTGAGTCATCATATTTGACAAACTTCTCCCATTTAGCATATTTCTGCACATCCACTTCAGAAGGTACAGCCAAGTCACAGGGTCTCTGTTTCCACATATCTACATAATTTTCTGCTTTAGAAATTATGAAGTCAGAATTCTCACTTGTTTTACTTTCTTTGCTTTTTTTGCAAGAAGTCAATACTTTTAGCTCAGGAGGAGGTGGACAATGAGACAGCTGCCGCTGCCGACTCAGAGAGGGTGCAGAATACCTCTTGAAGCTCCTTTTCATCGGGCGAGTGTTCATCTTTTGCTTGTTATAGAGCAGCCTGTTTGCCGTGCAGGCTACTGATATGGAAGGATCGAGACACAGGGGTTCCGCAGTAGCCAAGATCAGTTGGCTCTCAAGCAGCAGTTTGTCCTCCTGGGTCCATTCCTGGCCGTCGCTGCTTATGGACTGCACGTCGCAGGCTAACGTCTGCATGGTTGGGCGCAGGAGAACATGCCTGCTCTGGTAGCCGGGAGGTCCCCCCCCACTGCACTGCCTATAGTCCCGCACCTGTGCTATGACACACCCAGAGTGGAAAATGTTAGCCTGAGATTCTTCCAGGAGGTCCAGCAGAGCAGGGGGTAATTCTTCAGCATCCAGGTATTCCAGCAATTCCCCTTCTTCATAAGGCAGCCGAATGGTCTCCGAACACGCCCCATGTTTCCCCTCGAGCATCAGCGAATATCCCCCTTCTCCCGGGTATAGGTTGACCACCAAACAGGGCAACGACTCTCTCCTGACGAGCTTCTCTAGCAAGTTCACGTTGCTTCTTAGTTCCTCCGGAGCCTCAGGCTCTTTCCCACATTCTTCCACATACATGTCATAAAGTTTTTCATAGAGAGATGCTTCCCCACTCGACGAGCGTTTCCTTTTAGGAGGCCTCTGCTGGGCACTTGCGATGACATAGTCCGCACGGTCCAAAGCTCGTTCTACAGCCTGTTGCATCGTGGGACAAAAGGGGGCCCTAAAGAAGACAAAATGCAAATGCCTAGTGGAGCGGGGTAAAAACCCCGCCTTTCACGTCAGTGTAGAGTCTTGGAAGTGCCGCAACTCCAGAGTGGAGCCACCAGCTTAACTTCAAAAATGATACCAAGAAACCCACCAGCAAGAAAGCAATACACAAAATCTTGCAAGTCTCTGAAAATACCTGTATCTGGATAGGCTGCAGCCACTCCGCCGGGCCTTGCCTCACCTCGCCTTCGGTTGTTGCCCCTCGTTAGGCCGGAAGTCAGTGAGGAGGGGTCAAACTACACAGCCTTCTATGCGCATGCGTGCTGCCTCGGGCTGCACCTTCCGCTTCCTTGGCGGTGTTGTTTTCAATAGTCTGTACTTCCTGTCGTAGTGCCTGCACTCCCTGTCGTGGTGCCTGCACTTCCTATTGCCAAGTAGGGCCAGGCGTCTGTGTTCAGTCAATGCAGTTTAATAGGATAATAACAAAAAACATTTCTAGAAAGTGATTCAGTGTCATCCTTTCCCCCACTTTGTTCTCATAAAGCAAAGAGCAAAGAAAAATTACAAATATAATATGTCCTATGTGCTCTCCTTTTCCCCCGTAGAAAATGTATGTTCAACCAACAGCTACTTTTGAGAATTAATTATGAGGGAAGTAATATGCTAGAATTGAGACAGTAGTATCAGTGACAAGTGACTTGCCATGTAGGAGTTACCAGTTTCCTTGGTGAGGCAAACAAATAATCAGATAAATAGAATACACCACAATTTATAAACTTGTGGGCAGAGTGATAAAGGAAAAGAAGTGCTAAACATGGAGAAGTGAAAAAAACTACTCCCAAAGGAGGTGATGGTTGAGCTTTCTTAAAGGATGAATAGAAAGTTATCAAACAAAAGGATTCAAGTCCTGGCAATTCTGAAGTTAGGAGAGAAATCTAGACTGGAGCTATGGATGAGGATGTTATCTATTTGAAATTATTTTCCAGAGAGTTCCCACCATGAGTCATGCAAAGCTACTCAAAATTTATCCAATGCTTCAGGAACTTTACAAAGCAGGCATTTTTACCCTCTTTATTTTCAAATGAAGAAACTGACATTCAACCAACTAAAGTAATAGGCTCAAGGGTATAAAATGATAAGCAGTTGAGGCAGGGAACAAATCCAAATCTCTGACTGCAAAGCCTGACTTCTTTCCCCTTTTTTATGAAACTAACCCTAAAAACAGAGGAGCATCTGGAAACATTGACAGGGAATTTGGTGGTAGGTGCCCAGCTGGACATCATCTTACATGCAAATTCTGTGTTTTTTTTTTCACAAATGTAAAACATTAAATTACTTATTTTGAAGCAAAATTGACAGTTCATGAAGATGCCCCATTAGAACCAGTCATGGAAAAATAAATACACAAGAATGGTTAAGTTGTTTTGGAGATGGGTCAGGGGGTGAGTGAAACAGGTGATGGGGATTAAAGAGTACACTTATGATGAACTCTGAGTAATGTATAGAATTGTACACTGGGAAATGATATAACACTTTATGTTAATTATACTGGAATTAAAATAAGATACTTAGTAAAAAATAAGTAATGGCAAGAGATTTGCCTTACCAGGTATTATATCATACTAAACAGTGTGTTGGTGTATAAATTTCAAGAGAAGTAAGTTGAAGAGTTGGATATCTAAGAAATAATTCCCAAAATATACAGGAGTTTGACATACAGTAAGTGTGGCATCACATGTCAGTGGAGAAAAGATAAAGTTTTCACTCAGTGTTGTTTGTAAAAAAGGAAACTGAAAAAAAAAAAAAACCTTTTCTGTCTTAACATTTCTGTAAAAATAAATGAATCAATGATTAAACTGTAAAACTACTAGAAGAAAATATTGAAAATTTTTAAAATATATATAATTACAGAGTAGAAAAAGTCTTACTAAAAGTCCCCAAATCCAGAGGGTATAAAATGATTGATATTAGAGAGAAATAAAAAATTCTTCATGTCAATCAAAATAAAATTAAATGGTAAATGACAAACTGACAGAAGATATTTGCAATAGAATTCAAAATAAACCAATATCCTTAATATAAGAAAATCCTATAGCTCTGCCATACCATTTTATATTTTGTGCTCATTTTTGTTGTTTCCACTAGTTGTCTTTATACTGATACCTTTATGTAATCATCTCAGTCTTCTTAGATTTTTCTGTGATGTCAGCTTACAATATTTTAATTCTCATCTATATGTTAATGAATAAGGTTACTCTATGTTCCTTTCTCTCTTCTCTTTGCATTTTTAGTTATGTTATTTCTACTTCATCAGAGCAAATAATACTTACATGTTATTCTTACAACTGTAATACTTAATACTGCCTTTATTTTAGTACTAGATCATCAATTAGGTATGCTCACTACCAAAATTTCTCTAAACCCTTCTCCATCCTTATGTTGTAAAATTTTCATCCTCTACTTTTAGGAATAATTTATGTGTACAGTATTTCCTGAGATTCTTTTTCTAATGTTTAAAACTTTGCTGGTAATAAAATCTTGGCTCATACCTTGTCCTTTCCTTTAGATTCTTGAAAACATTGCTCTACTATTGTGCTTTCTGTTTTCTTTTTTGTAAGTGACTTGGCCTTTTTCTCTGGAAGTTCAGAAGATATTATTTTCCATTTTATTTTATTTTATTTTATTTTATTTTATTTTATTTTATTTTATTTTTGGTATAGTTAACATAGTGTTATATTAGTTTCAGGTGTGCAATATAGTGATTCAGCAATTCCATACATCACCCGGTACTCATCATGACAAGGGCCTTCCTTAATCCCCATCACCTTTTTAACCCATCACCCCACTCCTCTCCCCTCTGACAAGCATCAAATTGTCCTCTGTTATTAAGAATCTGTTTCTTGGCTTATCTCTCTCTCTTTTTTTCCCCTTGCTCATTTGTTTTGTTTCGTGAATTCTCCATATAAGTGAAATCATATGGTATTTGTCTTTCTCTGACTTATTTCACTTAGCATTATACTCTCTAGCTCCTTCCATGTCATTATAAATGACAAGATTTCCTTCTTTTTTATGGCTGAATAATATTCCATTATCTCCCATCTTGTTTAAACATTCATCATTTGGTGGACACCCGGGCTACTTCCATAGCTTGACTAGACTATGGTAAATAATGCTGCTAAAAACATAGGGGTGCATGTATCCTTTTGAATTAGTGGTTTTGTATTTTTGGGGGGTAAAAACCCTGTAGTGCAATTACTGGATCTTAAGGTAGTTCTATTTTTAACTTTTTGGGGAACCTCTACTGTTTTTCACAGTGGCTGCACCCGTTTGCATTCCCACCAACAGTACAAGAGGGTTCCTTTTTCTCCACATCCTCACCAACACCTGTTGTTTCTTGTGTTTTTGATTCTAGCCATTCTGAGAGGTGTGAGGTGATATCTCACTGTAGTTTTGATTTGCACTTCCCTGATGTTAAGTGATGTTGAACATCTTTTCATGTGTCTGTTGGCCATCTGGATATCTTTTTTGGAGAAATGTATGTTCATTTCTTCTGTCCATTTTTAAATTAGATTATGGGTTTTTGGGGGTATCAATTTATGTAAGTTCTTTATGTATTTTGGATACTAACACTTTACCAAATATGTCATTTGCAAATACCTTCTCTCATTCAGTGGGTTGCCTTTTAGTTGTGTTGATTGTTTCAGTCACTGTGCAGAAGCTTGTTATTTGAATGTAGTCCCAATAGTTTATTTTTGCTTTTGTTTTCTTTGCCACAGGAGACGTACTAGAAAGAAGTTGCTATAGCCAATGTCAAAACAGTTACTGCTTGTGTTCTCTTCTAGGATTTTGATGGTTTCAGGTCTCACATTTAGGTCTTTAATCCATTTTGAATTTATTTTTGTGTATGGTGTAAGAAAGTGGTCCAGTTTCATTCTTTTGCATGTTGCTTTCCAGTTTGTCCAACACCATTTGTTGAAGAGACCATCTTTTTCCTATTGGACATTCTTTCCTGCTTTGTTAAAGATTAATTGACCATATAGTTTTGGGTTCATTTCTGAATTTTCTGTGTTTTCTAATCTGTTCTATTGGTCTTTGTGTCTGTTTTTGTGTCAATACCATACTGTTTTGATTACTACAACTTTGTAATATAACTTGAAGTCTGGAATTGTGATACCTCCAGTTTTACTTTTCTTTTTCAAAATTGCTTTGACAATTTGGGGTCTTTTGTTATTTTTAAAGTATAATGGTTTTGATAAAGTATTTCTTGGAATTGACCATCCGTTCTCTTTTTTCCTAGCATGTGATGAGTTCTTTTAATACATAAATCCAGAGCTTTTATTTCAGCAATGTTTTCTTTAGTAGAATCTTAAAACATTTCTCCTATTCCTTTGATTTGCTATTTTTCCTTCAGGTATTTCAGTTAAAAGTATGTTGGATAATCTTTTTGTGTCTTCTCTGTCATGTTCTCTCTAAACTTTTTGTATGACTTTTTGTTTCTTTTCTGTTCTATCCTTTATAAGCCTATGTTAAATGTGGTTATACCTGTTCTCTCTTGGGAACTCTATTACTTTTATATTGCTGCCATCACAAATTATCACAAACTTACAGGACAAAACCAACACTCATTTTTGTTTTCTCACAGTTCTATTGGTTAAAACACAGGGCAGGCTCAGCTTAGGGTCTCACAAGTCAGAAGTCAAGGTTGCCTGGCCAGGCTCTTAACTGGAGGATCTGGGGAAGAATCCACTTAAAGTAGTTGGTTAAATTTAGATTTTTGTGATCATAGGACTAAGGTTTCAATTTTATTCCTGATTGTCAGCCAGGGACGACTCTTTGCTCCTAAAAGTTGCTCATATTGTTTCTTTGTCAAATGTCTTCATCTTTACTCTAGTGATAGTTTAGTGAATCCTTTTCATGCTTCAGGTGTCTCAGACTTCCTCTTCTGCTACCAGATGGAAAAAGCTCTATGCTTTTAAGGGCCCATCTGGAGAATATGGGATCATCTTCCCTATTTTAAGTTATGGTGCCATGTAACATATCATAATTAAAGGAGTGATGTCATTATATTCAAATGTGCTGAGAATTAGAGTGGGTCATCTTTCACTGGCCATTTTAAAAATTGTGCCTATCACAAGCACCTTATAATTTAGTCCTCATTCATTTCCTATCTCTCCTGAATTTGATTAGCTCCTGTTTCACATCTTCCTGTGATTTGTCCTTTTCTATTTGGAGTTGTTGTTTTTTTTTAATTTTATGATTCATAGTTTTCTTCCAGTTGTGCAATCACTTGTTTACATATAAAATTCCTGTTGGGGTTTCAAGGTAAAATTTTCCCCTGCTTTGTGTGAGTGTGGATGTGCATGTGTGCACATGTGTTTTACAACTGTTATTTGCTGAACTGATTCTCATTTTTTTGGCTTTTACCCCTGAACCAGCAATAGAAGACACTTTAAGGTGGGTAGGGTAAGGAGATCCCATGGTTTACTTGATTTCATATTTCAAGACCACCTTCTTTTGCTGTCATTCTGACATGTGGATCTTATTATTTTTATTGTTCTTGTTGTTGGTGGTAGTTTTTAACAAATGGTACATTTTTTCACAAGTCTGGCTTCTTCTGATTCTTTGACCCAATCTTGGTTCACTAGAGCCCTTTATTTTTAGTCAGCTCCCCCCTCCACACCATTAAGTCTTCAAAGGAAACATTTCCTCTCAAAGTTATCTCACTCTCTTCCCAAGAAGGGTTGACCACCTCTGGTCCTGTGCTCTTTCTATGCCCCTTTCTTTTGATACCTCAGTAACTGATGGTCTAATCTACCTGGTCTCAAATTGTTTCTCAGAATTTGGCCTCAAAAGCTGTCTACAAATTAATAAAAATAAGATCATTGACCTTGGAGGGAAAAAAAACACAGGTCAAAATGACAGTTCACAGAAGAAGGAATACAAATACCACTTAAGTATACGAAAAGACATTCAACCTCACAAATAATAGAATTACAAGTTAAGACTAAAATAAAAGTCCTATTTTAACTATTACATTGCCAAAGATGAAAATACTTTATAGCTTATCTTGTTAGCTAATGGTGTGGGGAAACAGACAACTCTTAAACGTTGTTGAGGGTGTTAATTGGACCAATTCCTGTGGATTACAAAGAATCTGGTAATAGGATTTGCCCCCAGATTTGGCTTCAGGGTGGCTGGGGCTCATAGGTAGGAATTTTCCACTATTAGCATATACTCATTAAAAATGTACTTACCTTTCAATTTTTTTTAAAGTGCAACATTTCTGCTGTTACTTCATACTATAGATGAATAACAACTGTTATCCATCAGTGGAGGCAGCAGTACTTCATTCTGAGTATCATTTTGCAACATAAGAGCACTCAAGAGGAAATGAATAGCAAGGACAAAAATCTAGGGGAATTCTGGCATTTAACTGAATGGGACTGAGTGAATAGAGGCACAAAAGGAAAACCAGGAAAAGGCCTTCTAATAAAATCTCAAGATGACTGGACGTAAATAGTATTCAATGTCATATTGTGCTCAAGCCAGATAATGATTGAAAGCCAAGAGATTATTGGTAACACTAGTAACAACATTTTCTGAGATATAATGGAGAGAAAACTCAAACCATCGTAGAGAAAGGAATGAGCCTGTGTTGAGAAAATGAGACTAGTTTACAACACCATTCAAAGATTTGTATTAGTGAAGGGGAAGAGGTAAGTTACAGGTAGACATAGAGTACATAAATGTGCACACAAAAACTACCTTTCTGTAAAATCTCTCAATAATGCACTAAATGGATCAGGTAAATATAACATGCATAATGATGTTATCAATAATGTTATTTTGGAATTTCAGGAAAGGATGTAAGCCTTCATGTAGACTTTTATTTGACAAATGAGAAACTACCATACCCAAAGCCACAATTCAAATTAATGACTTATTCATGTTATGTGCTTTATACACTGTAGACATAATAAATGGTAAATAAAGACATCAGTAACTACAAAGTCAAATTAGGCAGCAGTACTTTGTACAATTTGGATTCCAAATAAATCCATATTAGTAAAGAAAACCAGGAGCCAGAAGCAATGTAATAGCTTTTTCAAATTAGCCACCACGGTAGTCAATTACAGTTGTATTTAATAGACTAGTGAACAGAAGGGTTTTGAGAGTGGGAATGATTACAGTGCTGTTGCATAAATTGTAGCTTCAAGAAAGCACTCAAGTAAAAGATGTCCAGTTAATCGTTATGATATTGTTCATGTGTGTATGAAGAATAATTTGGGAAGGCCCTGCATCCTGATAAGACTGAATATAATGGGATTGAACTCTTCCATTCCATAAGAGTTTTCTTTGTCTGGCTATTATCATAATGGACTTTTAAGGAAGAAGCAGATATTATAACTAGAATTCATATATACAATAAAGCCATTTTCATTTCTTTGTAACAGTTGTTTCATATGAGAAGAACATGAGAAATAACCTTATAGTATTGACAGCAAAGTAGGTTTGACAGCTGACTGTTGGAAAGTCTCCTGTGTAATTTATCCCACCTATCCTCTGGCTAGGGATAAGTGTTTTTCATATGACCCATACTTCTGAAAATACTGAATTTCAAAATGTCTGTCCAATGCACATAGCTGTTGACATCTGCAAATATTTAACCATCTAGTTCTAGAGTCCCATTGGTGATTCTTCCATCAGAAACCAAGAATAGAGCAAAGCTAATAATGGGCAAGCCCTCATTCATGCTGTTTTATTTATTTATTTTTCTCCCTGCTGCTGCATCTAGGGATGCCTTCCACTTTATGCCTCATGGCAACTGCAGCTCTTTCTGGCAATAATATGAGGCAAGTTTAACTGAATTTTAAATGTATGGGACTTCACTCCCAGAAAGGGTGTTCTATTTATATTGAACTTTTTTATAAAAATGAAAAGTTGGATCTGGAGAACAGAAATGGAGGAGGACTATATTCACAGTAGGATAAGGAGATTAAATATAAAGGGCTGTGTGATTTTTCTCTTTATGAGGTGCTGCTGGAAAGGAGATTAAGCTTTTAAAAAGTGGTGACCTTGATATAAATTCCATATTTAGCCAGTGGTGAAATATTATGAATAATGAGTATGTGAAACAGCATTGGGCATGAGAAGATTCAAGGGTTGTAGTCAGATTGACAATCATCTAAGGGGTTAAGCCGTGACTGCACATCATAGTAACAGCAGTGATCCATGTTAAGTAGTTGTTTGTCCATTACAAAGTCTGTTTACATTAGGATGCTATTTGCTTCTCACACTCCTTATAATTTTATGATCAGGTAACTGAAGTTCAAGGAAGACTAGTTACTTGGCCATAATCACACAGCCCGTTAGTGAGTTCTGCCCATGCAACTGCCCAGCTGTGCCTCCTCCTCATCCTCCCCTTTGTATTCTTTATCATATTTGGGTAAAAATTAGATCCACTTGTGTTTTGTTTTTGACACTTTTAATCATATCTCTAACATTACTCTGTGGCATTATATTCTGGCAGTCAAAGTGTAAAGGAGCTTATTCCTACATTCTTTGTTGACAAAATTTTTGATGTAATTGTCACATTATAAGCATGTTTATATTTATAAAGAAATTCAAATTATTAGACTTTTTTTTTTCCTAAAAGTGGCCTCTTTTTACCAAGGAAAGTTATCAGATTGCTGGCATTTAAAATCATTTGCTCTTTTAGTGAATTGTAGGTTATTCAGATTAATGGCTCTTCTTTCTAGTCAGAAAAATCTAAAAATTACTTCTCATTGGAATTGATAATAAAATTACGTAAAATGGATTGAAAAGAAACCACCTGTGAAATATGCATGTCCTATAGAATAAAAAAGTCTCTCCCCAAAAATGTCTAATTCTGACTTCATTTTTTTTTATTTTATTTTATTATGTTATATTAGTCACCATACAGTACATCATTAGTTTTTGATGTAGTGTTCCACGGTTCATTGTTTGTGTATAACACCCAGTGCTCCATTCAATACGTGCCCTCCTTAATACCCATCACCGGGCTAACCCATCCCCCCACCCCCTCCTCTCTAAAACCCTCAGTTTGTTTCTCAGAGTCCATAGTCTCTCGTGGTTCGTCTCCCCCTCCAATTTCCCCCCCTTCATTTTTCCCTTCCTTCTCCTAATGTCCTCCATGCTATTCCTTATGTTCCACAAATAAGTGAAACCATATGATAATTGACTTTCTCTGCTTGATTTATTTCACTTAGCATAATCTCCTCCAGTCCCATCCATGTTGACTTCATGTTTTTAAGATTTATTTGTTTATCTGAGAGGGAGAAAGAGAGCACATGGGAGTGAGGGGGGAGGGACAGAGGGAGAGAATCATTAAGCAGACTGCCCACTGAGCGTGGAACCCAACTTGGGACTCAGTCTCACAGCCCTGAGATCATGACCTGAGCTGGAGAGGTCAGATGCTTAACCAACTGAGCCACCCAGGACCCCTGTAATTCTTCCTTTAAATTAAACTAACTCGCTATTTAATTCTGTTCTTTTTTTTTTTTTTTTTGGTTTTATAATATCAATAAAAGACTTTCATCATAGATAGGAAAATTCAGAAGTGCCTTAATTTATTAAATGTGCCATGTTTATACAGTGTTATTTATACTATTTGCAAATATATAACTATATAATTTTTGTACTTCTTTATTTTACCTCATGGGAGACTTTGAAGAATTTATGTATAATGTAGATAAAACATTCAGCTATTTGTTTCCTAAACTACTGTATTGACGAGGATCTAGTCAGTTAAAGCAAATTCATTCCAAGTATTTCAATAGGGGAAATTTAATACGCAAAATAGGTTATAAATATGGTAGAAGAGCTGAAATGGCATAACATGAGGCATTCCGGGGGTCACCAACAGCAGGAAGCTACAGCCAGCCCTCTGTCTGGAGGGGGAAAAGAGAGGAAGGAAGTGGAATAACCAACTCCAGAACCTGAAATGACAGATCCTCTCTTGGAAAAATTTAGCCTTGATGTCAGCCAGTAGGAGACCCTGATAAAAGGCAGACATATTTATGGGATAAAGTGGTGAACAAGGAAGATAAATCTCCCATTCTCATGGCACTTCCACTGTATGGAAGACAAAATATATACCTATATACAGAATAAAAATTAAGAAAATATCAATTAGTGATCATTGATAGGATAAATATAAAGCTGAGTGGTAAAGAATTGTAAACTTTTATTGTTCTCATAGATTTTTTGTATTGATTTTTTAAACATTATATTAAAATATTATCTTAATTATTGAGTTTTTGATACCCCCTCATTCACCTCATGCTAGTTTTGTTGGGGTGAGCCTGTAATGTCTGAAAGAAATTCAGGCTATTTTCTTGAGCAGTTAGGTGAATGGTGTGGCAATCAGTGACATATGGGAGGCTAAGGAGAGTAGTTTTGAGGGTAAAAGTAAAGATTTATTTGTGGGGCACCTTAGGTCTCAAGTGACTTTTTAGATTTCAAATAGGTATGTTAAATAGGCAACTGGATACGTAAATTTAGAGTTCAGAGAGAGGTCAGAGCTGGAGATACAAACACAGGAGACAAAACACAGAGATGATAT
Organism: Halichoerus grypus; assembly: GCF_964656455.1. Classification (NCBI taxonomy): domain Eukaryota; kingdom Metazoa; phylum Chordata; class Mammalia; order Carnivora; family Phocidae; genus Halichoerus; species Halichoerus grypus. Next base: position 107,627,491 of record NC_135727.1, on the reverse strand, counting down.
TTAAAATAAGCGGGTTAAATATGATTACATAGAGGGAGATTAGATGAGAGAATGCATAAAAGCTTTTTTAAAAATAATGCCTTTGCTGAGATATAATTCACATGCCATATAATTCATGCATTTAAAGTGTATAATTCATTGTTTTTTATTGTGGTAAAATATACACAACATAAAATTTACCATTTTAACCATTTCTGATCGTATGCTTTGGTGGCATTAAGTACATTCACAATGTGGTACAACCATCCCCACTATCCATTTTCAGAAATTTTTGTCATTCCAAACCAATTCTGTACCCATTAAACAGCAACTCCCCATTCCTCTCTTTCCCCCAGCTCAGGTAACTTCTCTTCTACTTTTGTCTCTTTGAATTTGCCAATTCTAGGTATGGAAGTGGAGTTATACAATGTTTGTCCTTTTGTGTCTGACTTACTTCACTTAGCATAATGTTTTCAGGGTTCATCCATGTTGCATCAGGTATCAAAATGTCATTCTTTTTAAAGGCCAAATAATATTCTGTTGTATTTTATACAACATTTTGTTTATCCATTCATATTTTGATAGACTTTTGGAGTTGTTTCTATGTTTTGGCATTGTAAGTAATGCTACTATGAACATTGATACACATGTATCTCTTTAAGTCCTTGCTTTCAATACTTTTAGGTATATACCTAGGAGTGGAACTGCTAGATCATATGGTAACTCTGTGTTTAACTTTTTGAGGAACTGCCAAGCTGGTTTTCCATTGCAGCTGTACCATATTATATTCCTACTAGTGATGCACTAGGGTTCCATTTTTTCCACATCTTTGCCAAAACTTGTTGTTTTCCATTTTTTTTATAATAGCCATTCTAGTGTCTGTGAAGTGGTATTGTATAAAGCTTTTTGTACAATATTCCTCCCTCCACCATTTCCTTTCAGTAAAATATAAGCTCCATAAAAGCAAGTACTTTGCTTGCTCACTGCTTTATCCCCAGCTGGGCCAGACGCTTAGTCTTTGCTCAACAAATATGTATTGACTGAATTAATGAATTTTAAATGCTTGATAAGCAATAATTGACTCATTTAATAAAATGATGTTATACATTCATGCCTAGGTTAGGTTGTATGTTCCCTGCTGGGCTTAATGGTTTTATTTTGTTTTTATCAAATGGCATGACTTTGCTCTGGGAAGGGTTAGAGGAGATATATTGAATTTACATAGAAAGAAACTATCTCAAACCATTACAGGAGAAAAGTCAGTGAAAGAGTTCAAAAATGAAATTAGAGTGTTGTGGAAAAAGCAAGCAAGAGCTCACATGTTACCTTCACATTTGAGCACCAAGCTGGTGGTATGAACATGTTGAGTCAAGGGTGGTAGCCACAGTCTCCTTTTCAGGGAGCATTTCTGGCTTCCATTTACTTTTCCTCCAAAAGTCTCTTGGATGAGGAAGAGTTTTTGTGTATACAAGCGTGTTGTTTTTTCCCCTTTGTGTCTGCAGAAATTAGGCTAGTTTCTATATATGCTAAGTTCAGAGAGGTCACTCTTTACATGAAACTCTGATCATGAATTTTGGTAAGCATTGTATGTGTGAAATGACACCAGTCTCTAGAGTCTGGAAATATGCACCTTATCAATTTTATGGAATAGATTCAGTTTTTGTCTTATACATGTAATTAGAAATATGATATAACTGTCCTTAATAATTAAGATTATTTACCATCTTCACAGTTAATTTTATTTATTGTGTTTTTCTTCTGAAGTTAAGGAAAGCAAAGCTATTATCAAGAAATATTGACCTGCAAAGTAAAACTGAATAAAGCATATGCCATTATGACATCTAGAAAATATTTAAAGAAACATTAGCAGAAAAAAAGAAACTCCGGTGATTAAGAGGTCTGTTTCCTGACATTGTCCATATTTGGTTTCTATACAGCAGGGGGAAAAGCATGTTTTCTTATGTTTATATGTTATTAATCTAACTCTGAAAAAGGTATTTGTGGATGGGTAAAATTTCAACAAACTCTGGTAGTTCTCTGACTTCTTTAAAGGTTAGTATAGATTTTGTTTTACTCTGTTACAACTTTCCATGGAATTTTCATTGTAAAATGAGGAGGTAGGGTGTATGATTAGCTCAACATCTGGGTCCTCAGTCATGTCTTCTCTACAGCAGCCTGGGAGCAAGATTTAATAGCCTAAGCACTATTATGCTCACTGTAGAAAAAAGCTGCCTGGGTGATGCTTGGAAAGGAAAAAAAGTGATTTACAACTGATCCAAATGTGACTCACATATTTATTGTCCCTTTTTCTTATCTTTCAAATCAAGAAGGTCAACTACAGTTAGAAGAAAGTCTGTTGCATACACGGTGAGAGAATGAGATAATCAGGTGATTGCAGATAGCCAATGCCAGGAAATCTTTATAGCTCTATTTTATTTTTTGCTGGACCTGGAAGACACATTTTCTTGCCACATCCACTATCAAGAAGTGTGTGCTGTTTCAAAGAAGCATAAAACAAAAGGGGACAAAAACTCATTTGGTGGGGGTGTAGATGAGAGTTGTTTGAAGGGATTGAGCAAAGGAGAAATGTAATCAGAACTATATAGACCTTAACGAATAGTTAATTTTTTCATTCATTTCACAAATATTTGTTGAGAGTGCCTGCTCTATGCCTGGCACTGTACTAGGCACTTAACTTAAAAAAATAACTAGGCCTTGTAAGTCTTTAACCACAATGGTCAGTGAACACATTTGCCTACTGCCTTAGTCTCCCTGTGCCAGCAGAAACTGGTATTCAGAAGGGTGGAAAGAGCTTAAGAGATTTAAAAAAGAAGTGCTTGATTTGTCAAAAAATTAAACATAGAATAACCACATGACCCAACATTTCCACCCCTAGGTATATTCCCAAAAGTATTGAAAGAAGGAACTCAAACAAATATTTGTACACGAACGTTCATAGCAGCATTGTTTTCAATAGCCAGAATGTGGAAACAAACTCAAATGTCCATCTGCTCGTGTACAAATGAACTATATTGGTATATCTATACACGGGGCTATTAGCCACAAAAAGGAATGAAGTACAGATGCATACTACAATGTGCGTAAGCCTTGAACACATTATGCTAAGTGAAAGAAGCCAGACACACACACACACACACACAAAGAAATCCACACACTATATGATTTCTTTTATGTGAAATAGTCCTAATAAGCAAATCCATGAAGAGAGAAAGCAGACTGATGGTTGCTAGGGGCTGTGGGAATGGGGAAATAGGGAGCACTTGCTAATAGTTATGGGTTTCTTTTTGGGATGATGAAAATGTCATAGAACGAGATAGAGGTTGCACAGCATTATGAATGTACTGAATGACAATTGTGCATGTTCAAATGATTAATGGTTAAGTTTATGTTGTATGCAGTTTACCTGTTTAAAAAAATAGGCCTCCAGGAATCCAAAAAGCAGATAGCTAACTCCCTTATTTTATATACTGTGAGAAGAATACATATTAACAGAGGAGGCAGCAAAAATAAGTGGAAATAAATGATTACAAATTGAGATTGTTTCGAGGAAAATAAAGGGGCAAGATGGATAGGCTTTCCTGAAGAAATTATTTATAATTTATGTGACCTTGAACCCACGTCCTGGGACTCAGTTTTCTTCAGGGACATGTTTTTATTTTTGTCTGTCTGTCTCCTTCTTTCCTCCTCCCTTAAGAAGAGGTCAAGAAGGAGACCGTGTTGTCTAGTTGTGAAGTTCAAAAGTCCTCATGCCCAAGAATAACTCAGAGAAATACTGGACTAGATTTCCATACATCGATGCCTTCTCAATTCCAATGTTTCAGGAATCTTAGGCAAGAAAAACAGATATGGCAAAATTATATTAATGACTCGCCACCAAAGAAGACAGAGATCATTATTTTGAATATATAGTTAGCAGAAGACTGTAGATGAAGTTCAGTTTACCAGTTAAATTTTTGGAAAACAGAATTTCAAATAAGAAGGCAATAAACTGGCATTTTTAGTCTTATCACTTGCTCAATGGTCTCCCTGTAATCTTTTTACAAGGGCTGATTTCAAGCACAGTTAAATCAATAGGTCCTCCAGAGCTCTTCTCAAAAGAAAACCTAATCCAAACAAATTCACATTTAGTGCCAGTAGCTCTAAGCATGATATGTGTAAGAAAGATAAGATATAACAGAGGGGCCACATGCTTAGCTTCAGACATTACCATAAACATGGAGAGAAAAAAATAAAAATAGAGAAAATTGGAAGGCTTTAAGATTAAGAAATAAACTATCAAAGCATATTTAAGGCTTAACAAACTGTAAGATGTTCCCTCCATAATCTAACCCTTACATTTTTGATTCCTAACACTTTATTTTCACCACTAATGATTAGACACTATGGGCAAATTTGTGGTCAAGGAACCACCTTCCCAACAGTTGAGTTCTGCTCAGGTCTGCACTAACGGAACCTTCAGATCTGCTGTCTTTCCATGCCCAAATATTTGTGACACTTCCAAAAATACTGTGTGCTTTTATTTTTACAAAACATTTCTGTGCAAAGGAGTATGACTTAAAAAATGACCAGTGAATGTTAGAGTAGACCATATAAGACAGAGAAGCAGAGAAAAACTTAATCCTTTAAAAACATTGATCAAATTCCTTGTCTTTCTCAGCACTTCATAATGTGGGAAAAGATTTCCAACTACAATGGCAATGTTATTATTTTCCCTAGGGACCTGAGGATTAACAGACAGGTCAAGGGTTTAGGGACGCTGTTTAGGGATCTATTTAACAATCATGCTACTGGTAATTCTGTTCGAGTAGGAGAGAGATGTTCAGCACTACGCAGTAGCATGCATAGCAGGTATGATTACAGGGTAACTGTAACCGTGCTACCCTTCGGTGTGGCATCACGGGGTTTTTATCATACTGTATCAGCTAATCAGGTAATACCCAAACTTTCCCTTCTCACACCTCATTTTCTTTCTTACCTCCTGTCTGGACCACCCACATTTCTGTACTTCAATCTGTAGTTGTGCAATGTGGTCATCCTGTAAAAGAGGAAGTTTGAAATATGTGATAGCTCCCATGCATGCCAATTCAGAACCCTTGTCCCCGTCAAGGTAGCAAACTGCTAAGAAACGTGTGGAGCACTTCAGTGCCCTGTACTAACTTCTACAGTCTGTACTTACAGAAGTTATTTTCATTTTATGTTTGTCACATATTTGCCTCTTGATTATGTTCAAATATATTTGTTAGTTCTCAATCTTTATACTGGTTTAAGGGTAGATAGTTGTTTTCCTCCCTTTTAAGACAGGACTCTAAGGCAGTCGTTTCACAAGCCTCCTTGTTTACAAGTATGTAAGTTTGTAAAAAGTACATAGTAGAAAGAGCTGGGGAAAAAAAAACCATAATGTCTTTTTAAGATCTGTCACTTGCTCCCTTTGTTCCTTATTAAATTTGGGGAAGTTTAAGGACCTAAATTTTCAGAGAAATCCAAGTTAGATCACATTCTCCCTTTCTCCAGAAGACATCTCTTTGGGGGGTGTCAAATCACATAAAACCAGGGTTTAAGAGTAACTTTCTTTTGTTTTAAACAGTCTTAAATATATATGTATATATAGCTTTTGTGTGCTGACCCAGCACTAATGATCTCCAGTAGCATATAGAATTAGAAGTTAGGAGATGTGAGTTCTAATCCCATTTTTGCCACTAAATAGAAGAACTTGGATAAGTCGTTGACTTCTTTAGGCATTGGGTTGCTTTGCTGTAACCTCAGCAGGTGAGACAAAGGAAATCTGCATGACTTTGGTCTGTACAATACATTCTGTGTCCTTGGTGTGTACTGCAGGTCACCTCTGCCAGAGAATACTAGGTCTTTTTAAAAATTAATTAACTGTTGTATTTTTTATGTATTATTGAAGTGTGGTTGAACTAGGTCTTTTTTTAATCCACAATAATATCATTTCTTCCCTGGAGAGGACAGTTCAGTGTTGACTCTCAGCTGAGAAAACTGTTTCCACCACATACATGTATATCCTGTCTTTCTAGCCATTTTATTAACATGGAAACCAGCAGTCATGATTTAACTTGTTGCCTAGATTGCAGCCCATCTGTTCTCAACAACAGAAGCTGAGTAAATACACGCTGATGATTTCCACTGTCCGTCCTGTAGGAGCATTCGCCTTACCCCATTTACCCCATTGCATGGTATTTCCCTGATGGTGCAGAGCCACAGAACCATAGCAGTCGTGCTGCCGATTTGATAATGGCGGATGGTGCTCTTTACTTTGAGAGTGTGTAATTCCCCTCAGGGGGATCACATGTTTATTAATGTGTCACAAGTTACTTGCTTCCTGTTAGCTCTTCTCAGTAAATAGGACTATAGTGTTCATTGGATGCTGCTTTATTTTTAGCTTTTTAAATCACCTCCTGATGAACGGAAACAGTAAACAAGTATTAAAACATTGAAAGTAATTTGGAAATAGTGTTATCCTGGGGAGTCTGGAATTCCAGACATTACCAGACAGTTGTAAATCAGCAGTCACCTCACAGAGCTGAGGAATAAAAGTCAAGAAAGTAAGAATACCAAGGTGTGCTCCTCTGGATCCCCTTTCTGGAAAATAGGGGTCAGTCGCATTTATAGAAGAGGAGAAGGGGGCAGCTGGGGTGAGGAGTCTGTATTTTTCATCAAGGTTACTCACTCTTCTCGAGCCCACTCAGATATCCCAGATGAAAAACAGAAGGATTTATCTGGATGTTTATGCTTGACACTAAACACCAAAGAACTGAAGGCATCATCATGGTCATGTTGTCTATCTCATCCGCCTTCTGAACATATCTGGGTGGCTGGACTGGAAAATGGAAATTTAAAGAAAAGAGGGAGAGGGGATGTAGTACTGATGATAAGATCTAACACTTCCTGAGTGCTCCCCAGAAGACTGGCCCTGCCCTAAGCTCTTCCCATGTTTTAACATGCTTGACTCCCAAACCGACCTCTGAGGTCTTTATTATGATTTTCTCCTTATATGCATGATGAAATGGAAACCTAAGAACTCAAGTAACTTTCCCTAATTTTCCAAAGTAATCAGTGATTGAGCTGGAATTTGAACCTCTTATGGTTGGGTTTTGGAGATCTTGCTCTTAACCCTGTCTGTATAAAACATGTCTGGCATTTGGTAAAAGAAGGTATACGAAAACAAACAACAGCAATCAATAGTTTGAGGAGAAAGAAAACCTAAGACTCATGAGTTTAAAAGATTAATATGGAATGTTCAAATTTAGAATTCACTGATTGAATTCTTAGAAAAGTCTGTTCTTTAAGAATTCTAATGTGTACAAATATCAGGATTATTCTAAAACGTGCATATTTTCTTACTACATATTGGAATGTGTCCTAGGATAGTTAATTGCTTTAACTTAGGTAATTATTTTTTCTGAAAATATTATCTTAAAATGAGCCTGTGAAGAGCATGCTCTAGTCTGTGCTGGAGTAAAATTAATAAATAATGCATGAGCAATATTTCTGGCAAACCCAAAGAGGCTATTTTTTCTACTTGGGTGTGAAGCCCAAGCTAAAATTTAGCACACTTTCTTTTCTCTCAAAGCTGTTTCTTTTTCCGTATTTTCCATGCTGAGAGATTGACTCTACTTTTCATATACTCATCTGAGAGAATCTTTTCATCATCTTGGATACCTCTCTTTCCTTAGCTCCTTCCTGTCATAGTGATTCTGTATCTTAAATATAATTTGAACATGATTCCTCCTTTTGTCTCAATGGTCATTGCCTTTGGAGCTGCCATTTTTCTCCTGAATGAATGATGTTGCTTTCTTATTGTCTCACTGCACTTAGTCCTCTTTTCTCTCCAATCCATTTTAATCACTGTGATCTGAAAAATCTTTCCAAAATCCAAATGTCTTCACTTCCCAGCCTAAAGTCCACATTCTGCTGTGGCTTACATGCTGCTCCTTCAGGCTTCTGAACAGCTGTCCAGCCTCAGTTCCTGCTGTTCCTTTTTAACTAATCCAGCCACACCAAATTATTTGCATTTCCTCCAACCACATCAAGTTGTTGCATGTCTTCAAGCCTTTGTGCATACTGTTCCCTGATATAGCCTTTGTTAAAATTGCCATATTCGGGCGCCTGGGTGGCTCAGTCGGTTAAGCATCTGCCTTCGGCTCAGGTCATGTTCCAGGGTCCTGGGATCGAGCCCCACATCGGGCTCCCTACTCCGCGGGGAGTCTGCTTCTCCCTCCCCCACTCCCCCTGCTTGTGTTCCCTCTCTTGCTGTCTCCCTCTCTGTCAAATAAATAAATAAATAATCTTTAAAAAAATAAATAAAAAATAAAATTGTCATATTCTTACTCGTTCCTTAAGACAACCAGGTATCACAAATTTTGAAGTCTTGTTTCTTTCTTTGACGCTACTGTGGTAGCACACAGTAGCTCTTTGTAGTGCTTATCGCATTGAAATTCAGCTATTGTGCATCACTTCTGCATTGTGAGGAGCTGAGAGCAGAGAATATGTTTTATCATTCTAACAAAATCTCTGAACGCATTCTTTCAGGACCTTTTTACTGATTGACTTTGTTTAAAGGTGAAGGGTTTTACCTCTGAAGTATTTTATTTTATTTTATTTTATTTTATTTTATTTATTTCATTTTTAAAGGGGGGGGAGAGAGAGACAGGAGGGGGAGGGGCAGAGGGAGAGAAAGATAGAATCTTAAGCAAGTTCCACGCCCAGTGTGGAGCCCAACGAGGGCCTCGATCTCACGACCCTGAGATCAGGACCTGAGCTGAAATCAAGAGTCAGACACTCAACCAACTGAGCCACCTGAGCGCCCCCCACCTATAAAGTATTTTAGATCTGCTTGTAGCCTATTATATGAAGGTAGAGACATCACATTAAATAAGTCTACATAATAGTTTTGTGGCAATTTTCTTTGTTACCCAATATAAAGCTGAACAAATAACTATAAAGGAAAACTCTACTTTTCTCCCCTATTCTTAGTACTTCTGATACCAGGTATGTGGGGTTTTTTTCCCGCACCAAGCAGTTTTGCAACACCAGCTGGATATGCTACAGTTCAAATCTATTCTGACACTATCTACTTAAAGATAACATCACACCCCACAGATTAAGGACACAATCCCACAAGCAATTGCAAGTCCAGATTGTCACCTGTGCTTCTGACAGACTGACTATAAATCAGAGGTTCTCACAACCCCCTCCTTGGATTCAGTCATTTGCTAGAATGGCTCACAAAACTCGGGAAAACAGTTTACTTACTATTGTTGGATATTTCAAAGGATAGAAATAATCGGTCAGATGGAAGAGATGTGTGGGGCAAAGGGTAGAGGAAGAGGCCCAGAACTTCCTTGCCATCTCTAGGCATGCCACCCTCCCAGCACCTCCATGTGTTCATCAACCCAAACTCATCAAATCTTTTCTTTCTAGGGTTTTTAATAGAGCCTAACCTGAAATTCCTGCCCCCTTGTCTCAAGGTCAGTGGGTAGAGTTAAAAATTCCAACCTTCTGCACACTTGGTCTTTCTGGTAACCATCCCCATTCTGAGGCTTTCTAGGGGCTTCACCCCAAAGCATCTCTTTAACATAAACTCAAGGGTAATTAAAAGTGGCTCCTTTTGAATAACAAAAGACACTCCTATCACTCAGGGAGTTCTAAGAGTTTCAGGAAATCTGTGCCAGGAACCAAGACCAATTATATTTTTTATTATACCATAACCAACCTAACTATTTTCTGGCAATTCTCGTCATGTCATATAGGCATTTTTTTTTTTTAAGCAAGAATTTAAATCAAGGAGCTGCTTAAATGTCAAGTGTCTTGGCTGAATAAGGAGGAGGGCTTGGGGGCTGTGATCTCTGTACACCAGTGTGGAGTGAGAAGAGCCAACATTACTGAGCACCAGTGACAGGCCAAACAGATTTTAATTCAGTATCACATTTAATATGCAGACACGTGTTGTCCTACTCCCCACCTAAGGTTCCAAGGGATTAAATGAGTTGCCTAAAGTTACAGAAATAGTAAGCAGTAAGACTCAAATCCAGGACTTTGATGGCCAAGTATACAAATGAGGCATTGGGCACTTACCAAGTAAGACATTCTGTACAAAACCTTGAATTTGATGTTTTATACTTCTCTTCATTCTCACTGCCTACGTCACCATGCCTGACCCATAGCAGTGTTCATTGAATGTCCAGAGACAGAAATAGCAAACAGAAATAGTGCAGTTTACAAGAAAACTTCCTTTGGTCCAACTCTTTCAAAGAGATCTCTGAACATGATTTCTATTCTCATGTATTTCAAGTTATAAACCTGATTTAGGAACCAACAAGTTGTAAAATGAAACACTGATTTAATGAACTGATTCTGTAGAATCTATCAGGGTGGGGTTGTCCTTACATAATACATCAGAATATTTCTCTCGTCTGACAACCTGGACTCCAGGTCTCAACCCAAATGCGTTTCAGTCTGTAAAGATAGTGAGCTTGCCATATTTTTATCCAAGACTATTTTCTTCCCATATTCATCGATAAGCTCTCCACTTATCAAGACAACCAGTACTGTAAGAATTGAGCAGCCTTATCTTCTCCTTCCATTATGCTTAATAGATCATTTACTTTTTCTACTTCTTTGTTGAGTTTGCCAAGTTTAGCATAAACCCTAGGTTGACTTCCTGCCTGACCTAAATCTTCCTGTATTTTTTCTGCTTTTCTAGATACAGAAATCCCTATTGAGTATATTTTCAAACCACACTTGTATATAATACAAACAAAACTTTTTTCTAGCAAATAGAAAATATACAAATGGTTTGACAGAACTAAGCATTGTTTAGCTGAGTGACAAGAGAGAGCCCTGTGGACTAAGCCGTGATACCATAACATTAATTAATCAGTCGAGTTTTTTGCTTTACTCCCTCCCTCTCCTTCTCGTCTCTCTCTCTCTCTTTGTCTTTCTCTCCCTCTGTGTCTCTGTGTCTGTCCATTGTAGTGAAGTAAACATACTACCTGGCGGCATTCACTTTTTGTTCACACCAGACCACCTATTTATTCTGCTTCATTACAGAAATTCCACTTACTGTATGAAAGTATCCATTTCGCTGACAGTGGGTGAAAATGACACTGGACTCTGCTACAATTCCAAAATGAAATACTTTGACAAAGCTGAACTTAGCAAAAGCAAGGAAATTTCATGCCGTGACATTGAAGATTTTTTACTACCAACCAGAGAACCTGAAATCCTATGGTATAAGGTATGTACTGTGAATGATTTTGTTCCTTATAAATAGACTAAATGTGTATCTTATTCTTGGACAATTTGGATAAAAAAGTTATCCAAAGTGGGTATGATGAACTTCAGCTCTGCCCTCCTAAAATACTACAGCAGGTTGTGCTGGTTAGTATAAGTTTTCAAACCAATAGCTTTGATAAATGCTAGTCAGTATTTGTATCGGTGATCCATTGCAATAAGCTGTTGTATTTATGTTCATAGCTAGTTTATACAGTTTGTTCAAGTGCATTATAATCTGTGTTGATAATTCCAGGAACTAAAATACATTAAGTATTCATTTCAGAGCTCTTCATATAAACACTCCTAATGTTTCCAAACAAGGAAAGGATTGATTTACTTCTATGAAAAAAATGTTACAATAGCTTTATTGAAATGTTCTGTTTAATGGAAGTATCTTTGTGTATATTCCAAATCTTTTTATATAAAAGCATATATATTTTTAAAAACCTGCTGAAAATTCATAATATTATAAAAATAGTGCTAGATAAACTTTTTTCAAAAATCAAAAGAAACTTTAGACTTAAGGAGAATAATCCAACCCTTGTCCTTCCTATCACATAATTGACTTTCTCCAAATTTTAAGATGAGAATGTACCCTTCAGCTTATTTATACCATCAAAGAAACTTTTTGTTATTGAGTGTAATCAAGAAAAAACAATATAGGTGATAGAATATTTTTCTGGAGTATTATATCCGTGATTTAAAGAGTACTAGTATAAAATTTGCTTTGTTCAACTCCCTGGAAATAGGAATGTAGGAAGCATGACCTCTTAGTAACTAGATCCACCAATACCAGTATGTCATGACTTCAAAACTTATGAGAAATTAAACAAGAAACAAATCTTTAAATATTTTCCTACTTTTCCATTGAATTTCTATCTTAGACACCGTCAAACAGCCCTCAAATATTAGCCTCACTGAGCTTTGTTTCTGCACAGATGAGGTTTATTTTTTCCCCTTTTTTACTTGTGTGAGTATTTCTCACCCTGATTCTCAGTGGTTTGCCTGCTTTCCACAAGCAGATTCTTAGCAAGCCCTGATTATTGCCTCAAAGGGAGAGGGATTAGGGGAGTTTGACCCAAAGTTCTCTAAGAACAGATGTTTTCTAGTAGTAATGTGTATTTATTTGTATTTAATGTGTATTTATAAGTAATATACTCACTTCTTCTACACATGCACACATGCACACACAATATTTAAAATGGGTAGCCTCACATTGCTCCTTTAGTCATATTTCCATCATCACCCCAATCATTGTGACCTTTAGCTATAAAGACTTTCACTAGTAGGAGGGAGGAGCAAGATGGCAGAGGAGTAGGAGACCTAAATTTCGTCTGGTCCCAGGAATTCAGTGAGATAGGGATCAAACCATTCTAAACACCTACGAACTCAACAGGACATCGAAGAAAAGAATAGCAACAACTCTCTGAACAGAAAAGCGACCACTTTCTGGAAGGTAGGTCGTGCGGAGAAGTGAATCCAAGGTGATATTCGGGAGGATAGACGGCAGGGGAGGGGGCCTCCGTCAGCCGCTTCTGGCAAGTGATAGAGCAGCAGAGCACAAAATTGGAACTTTTAGAAGTCGGCTCCGCTGAGGGACGTCGCTCCAGTGGCTAAGCAGGGGGTGGAACAGTGTTGTATTTATGTTCATAGCTAGTTTATACAGTTGATCTCAGTTATACAGTGTGGTCTCGGGACCCTCGGGGTCACAGAAAGACCGGGGGTGCCTGAGTGCGGCAGAGCTCCCAGGTATCGGAGCAGGGAAGCCGGCTGCAGAGACGGAGCCGAGGCCGGGCTCTCAGCTCGGGGTTGCCATAAACCGTGATCCGCGGCACAGTCGGGCCACTGCTCCTCCAGCAGGGACCCAACAAGCGGCAGATCTGGGGAGACTCCCCTTCTTCCCCCGGGAGGAGCAGCACGGGAGAGCTCACTGTAGGAATCTGCTGGGTTTGGAGACTCCACACGGGGTCGGGTGCCAGAGATAGAAATGCTCGGTCACAGGCCGGGTGAGCGCAGAGTGTGGCCGGAGACCGGGGAGACGGGAGTGACTGACTGCTTTTCTCTGGGGGCTCACTGAGAAGCGGGGCCCCGAGTTCTCGACTCCTCTGGGGCGGAGATTGGGAGGCCGCCATTTTCACTCTCCGCCTCCAAAGCTGTACGGAAAGCTTGCAGGGAACAAAAGCTCCGGAGAGCAAACCCGAGCAGATTACTTAGCCCGGACCGGGCAAGGGCGGGGCAATTCCGCCTCCGGCAGAGACATTTGGGAACCACGGCAACAGGCCCCTCCCCCAGAAGATCAGCGAGAACAGCCAGCCAAGACCAAGTTTACCGATTAATGAGAACGGCAGAACAACAGTGCTAGGGGAATACTGCACATAGAATTCATGGCTTTTTCCCCCTGATTCTTTAGTCTTTCACAGTTAATTTTTTTAATTTTCTTTTTTTTCTTTTTGAATTTTTCTTTTTCCCTTTTTCAACCAACATCTTATCAATCCCTTTTTTTTAAAAGATTTTATTTATTTATTTGGCAGAGAAAAACACAGAGAGGGAACACAAGCAGGGGGAATAGAAGAGGGAGAAGCAGGCTTCCCGCTGAGCAGGTAGCCCGATGTAGGGCTTGATCCCAGGACCCTGGGATCATGACCTGAGCCGAAGGCAGACACAAGGACTGAGCCATCCAGTTGCCCCTATCAATCCCTTTTTAAAAATCTTCTTTATTTTTCATTTTTAGAGTCATATTCTATCCCTTCAGAGTAGTTAACCTTATTTTTGGTATATATATAAGTTGTTCTCTCTTTAAAATTTTGGGATACAGTTTCTTCTAACAGACCAAAATATACCCTAAATCTCTGGTGTATGGCTTTGTTCTAGTATCTTGCCTGATCACATTCTCTCCCTTTTTTTTTTTAATTTCTCTTCTTTCTTTTTTCAACCAACTTCTTATCTTATCAATTCCTTTTATAAAATCTTTTATAATTATCATCTTTTTTTTTTTTTTTTTTTAAAGATTTTATTTATTTATTTGAGAGAGAGAATGAGAGAGAGAGCATGAGAGGGGGAGGGCCAGAGGGAGAAGTAGACTCCCCGCTGAGCAGGGAACCCGATGTGGGACTCGATCCCGGGACTCCAGGATCATGACCTGAGCCGAAGGCAGTCGCTTAACCAACTGAGCCACCCAGGCGCCCCTATAATTATCATCTTTAAAGTCATATTCCATCCCTTCATCCATCCCTTCATCATATTTACCCTTATTTTTATACATATATAAGCTTTTCTTTCTTTAAAATTTTGGGAGGCAGTTTCTTCTAACAGACCAAAATATGCCCAAAATCTAATGTGTGGCACTGATCTATTCATCAGCCTGATCATATTTGATCATATTCTTTTTTTTTTTAACTTTTTCTTTTCCTTTTTTTTTTTTTCTTTTTTCTTTCTTTCCCTTTCTTTGCCCCTGGTTTCAGGTCTCTTCTCATTTGTTTAGCGTATATTTTTCTGGGGTCGTTCTTACCCTGTTACCATTTTGTTCTCTCATTCATCTGTTCTCCTCTGGACAAAATGACAAGACGGAAAAAAATCACCTCAAGAAAAGAAAAAGAGGCAGTACCGACTGCCAGGGACCTAATCAATATGGATATTAGTAAGATGTCGGAACTAGAGTTCAGAATGACGATTATAAAGATACTAGCTGGACTTGAAAAAAGCATGGAAGATAGTAGAGAAACCCTTTCTGGAGAAATAAAAGAACTAAAATCTAACTTAGTCAAAATCAAAAAGGCTATTAATGAGGTACAATCAAAAATGGAGGCTCTAACTGCTAGGATAAATGAGGCAGAAGAGAGAAGTAGTGATATAGAAGACCAAATGATGAAAAATAAAGAAGCTGAGAAAAAGAGAGATAAACAACTACTGGATCACAAGGGCAGAATTCAAGAGATAAGTGATACCATAAGATGAAACAATATTAGAATAATTGGGATCCCAGAAGAAGAAGAAAGAGAGAGGGGGGCAGAAGGTATATTGGAGCAAATTATAGCAGAGAACTTCCCTAATTTGGGGAAGGAAACAGGCATCAAAATCCAGGAGGCACAGAGAACCGCCCTCAAAATCAATACAAATAGGTCAACACCCCGACATCTAATAGTAAAACTTACGAGTCTCAGAGACAAGGAAAAAATCCTGAAAGCAGCTCGGGACAAGAGATCTGTAACCTACAATCGTGGAAACATTAGATTGGCAACAGACCTATCCACAGAGATGTGGCAGGCCAGAAAGGACTGGCATGATATATTCAGAGCACTAAATGAGAAAAAATATGCAGCCAAGAATACTATATCCAGCTAGGCTGTCACTGAAAATAGAAGGAGAGATAAAAAGCTTCCAGGACAAACAAAAACTAAAGGAATTTGCAAACACAAAACCAGCCCTATAAGAAGTATTGAAAGGGGTCCTCTAAGCAAAGAGAGAGCCTAAAAGTAACATAGACCAGAAAGGAACACAGACAATATACAATAACAGTCACCTTAAAGGCAATACTATGGCACTAAATTCATATCTTTCAATAGTTACCCTGAATGTAAATGGGCTAAATGCCCCAATCAAAAGACACAGGCTATCAGATTGGATTAAAAAGCAAGACCCATTGATATGCTGCCTGCAAGAGACTCATTTTAGACCCAAAGACACCTCCAGGTTGAAAGTCAGGGGGTGGAAAACCATTTACCATGCTAATGGACACCGAAAGAAAGCTGGGGTGGCAATCCTTATATCAGACAAATTAGATTTTAAGCCAAAGACTATAATAAGAGATGAGGAAGGACATTATATCATACTTAAAGGGTCTATCCAACAAGAAGATCTAACAATTGTAAATATCTATGCCCCTAACGTGGGAGCAGCCAATTATATAAGCCAATTAATAACAAAAGCAAAGAAACACATTGACAACAATAAAATAGTAGGGGACTTTAACACCCCCCTCACTGAAAGGACAGATCATCTAAGCAAAAGATCAACAAGGAAATAAAGACTTTAAATGACACACTGGACCAAATGGACTTCACAGATATATTTAGAACATTCCATCCCAAAGCAACAGAAAACACATTCTTCTCTAGTGCCCATGGAACATTCTCCAGAATAGATCACATCCTAGGTCACAAATCAGGTCTCAAATGGTATCAGATGATTGGGATCATTCCCTGCCTATTTTCAGACCACAATGCTTTGAAACTAGAACTCAAACACAAGAGGAAAGTCGGCAAGAACTCAAATAAATGGAGGCTAAAGAGCATCCTACTAAAGAATGAATGGGTCAACCAGGAAATTAAAGAAGAATTTAAAAAATCCATGGAAACAAATGAAAATGAAAACACAACTGTTCAAAATCATTGGGATGCAGCAAAGGTGGTCTAAAAGGAAAGTATATAGCAATACAAGCCTTTCTCAAGAAGCAAGAAAGGTCTCAAATACACAGCCTAACCCTACACCCAAAGGAGCTGGAGAAAGAACAGCAAATAAAGCCTAAACCCAGCAGGAGAAGAGAAATAATAAAGATCAGAGCAGAAATCAATGAAATAGAAACCAAAAGAACAGTAGAACAGATCAACGAAACTAGGAGCTAGTTCTTCGAAAGAATTAATAAGATTGATAAACCCCTGGCCAGACTTATCAAAAAGAAAAGAGAAAGGACCCAAATAAATAAAATCATGAATGAAAGAGGAGAGATCACAACCAACACCAAAGAAATACAAACAATTATAAGAACATATTATGAGCAACTCTATGCCAAATTAGATAATCTGGAAGCAATGGATGCATTCCTAGAGATGTATCAACTACCAAAACTGAACCAGGAAGAAATAGAAAACCTGAACAGACCTATAACCACTAAGGAAATTGAAGCAGTAATAAAAAATCTCCCAACAAACAACAGCCCAGGGCCAGATCGCTTCCCAGGGGAATTCTACCAAACATGTAAAGAAGAACTAATACCTATTCCTCTGAAACTGTTCCAAAAAATAGAAATGGAAGGAAAACTTCCCAACTCGTTTTGTGAGGCCACCATTGCCTTGATCCCCAAACCAGACCAAGACCCCATCAAAAAGGAGAACTACAGACCAATATCCCTGATGAACATGGATGCAAAAATTCTCACCAAAATACTAGCCAATAGGATCCAGCATTACATTAAAAGGATTATTCACCACGACCAAGTGGGATTTATTCCTGGGCTGCAAGGTTGGTTCAACATCTGCAAATCACTCAATGTGATACAATACATTAATAAAAGAAGCAACAAGAACCATTTGATCCTCTCAATAGTTGCAGAAAAAGCATTTGACAAAGTACAGCATCCTTTCTTGGTCAAAACGCTTCAGAATATAGGGATAGAGGGTACATACCTCAATATCATAAAAGCCATCTATGAAAAACCCACAGCAAATATCATTCTCAATAGGGAAAAACTGAGAGCTTTCCCCCTAAGGTCAGGAACATGGCAGGGATGTCCACTATCACCACTGCTAGTCAACATAGTACTGGAAGTCCTAGCCACAGCAATCAGACAACAAAAAGAAATAAAAAGCATCCGAATCGGCAAAGAAGGAGTCAAACTCTCGCTCTTTGCAGATGATATGATGCTTTATGTGGAAAACCCAAAAGACTCCACCCCAAAACTCCTAGAACTCATACAGGAATTCAGTAAAGTGGCAGGATGTAAAATCAACGCACAGAAATCGGTGGCATTCCTATACACCAACAACAAGACAGAAGAAAGAGAAATTAAGGAGTTGATCCCATTTACAATTGCACCCAAAACCATAAGATACCTAGGAATAAATCTAACCAAAGAGGCAAAGAATCTGTACTCAGAAAAGTATAAAATAAATACTCATGAAAGAAATTGAGGAAGACACAAAGAAATGGAAAAACATTCCATGCTCATGGATTGGAAGAACAAATATTGTGAAGGTGTCAATGCTACCTAGAGCAATCTACACATTCAATGCAATCCCTATCAAAATATCATCAACTTTTTTTGAAGAAATGGAACCAATAATCCAAAAATTTGTATGGAACCAGAAAAGACCCCGAATAGCCAGAGTAATGTTGAAAAAGAAAAGCAAAGCTGGTGGCATCACAATTCCGGACTTCAAGCTCTATTACAAAGCTGTAATCATCAAGACAGTATGGTACTGGCACAAAAACAGACACATAGATCAATGCAACAGAATAGAGAACCTAGAAATGGACCCTCAACTCTATGGTCAACTAATCTTCAACAAAGCAGGAAAGAATGTCCAATAGAAAAAAGACAGTTTCTTCAACAAATGGTGTTGGGAAAATTGGACAGCAACATGCAGAAGAATGAAACTGGACCATTTCCTTACACCACACACAAAAATAGACTCAAAATGGTTGAAAGACCTAAATGTGAGACAGGGGTCCATCAGAATCCTGAAGGAGAACACAGGCAGCAACCTCTTCGACCTCAGCCGCAGCAACTTCTTCTAGAAACATCACCAAAGGCAAGGGAAGCAAGGGCAAAAATGACCTATTGGGACTTCATCAAGATAAAAAGCTTTTGTACAGCAAAAGAAACAGTCAACAAAACCAAAGACAACCGACAGAATGGGAGAAGATATTTTCAAATGACATATCAGATAAAGGGCTAGTATCCAAAATCTATAAAGAACTTGTCAAACTCAACACCCAAAGAACAAATGATCCAATTAAGAAATGGGCAGAAGACATGAACAGACATTTCTACAAAGAAGACATCCAAATGGCCAACAGACACATGAAAAAGTGCTCACCATCGCTGGGCATCAGGGAACTCCAAATCAAAACCTCAATGAGATACCACCTCACACCAGTCAGAATGGCTAAAATTAACAAGTCAGGAAACAACAGATGTTGGTGAGGATGTGGAGAAAGGGAACCCTCTTACACTGTTTGTGGGAATGCAAGCTGGTGCAGCCACTCTGGAAAACAGTATGGAGGTTCCTCAAAAAGTTGAAAATAGAGCTACCATATGACCCAGCAATTGCACTACTGGGTATTTACCCCAAAGATACAAATGTAGTGATCTGAAGGGGTACATGCACCCCGATGTTGATAACAGCAATATCCACAGTAGCCAAACTATGGAAAGAGCCAAGATGGCCATAAACAGATGAATGGATAAAGAAGATGTGGTATACACACACACACACACACACACACACACACACACACACACACACACACAGGAATATTATGCAGCCATCAAAAGGAATGAAATCTTGGGCGCCTGGGTGGCTCAGTCGTTAAGCATCTGCCTTCGGCTCAGGTCATGATCCCAGGGTCCTGGGATCGAGTCCCATATCGGGCTCCCTGCTATGCGGGAAGCCTGCTTCTCCCTCTCCTACTCCGCCTGCTTGTGTTCCTGCTCTCACTATGTCTCTCTCTGTCAAATAAATAAATAAAATCTTAAAAAAAAAAAAAAAAGGAATGAAATCTTGCCATTTGCAATAATGTGGGTGGAACTGGAGTGTATTATGCTGAGCGAAATAAGTCAATCAGAGAAAGACATGTATCATATGACCTCACTGATATGAAGAATTCTTAATCTCAGGAAACAATCTGAGGGTTGCTTGAGTGGTGGGGGTTGGGAGAGATGGGGTGACTGGGTGATAGACATTGGGGAGGGTATGTGCTATGGTGAGCGCTGTGAATTGTGTAAGACTGTTGAGTCACAGACCTGTACCTCTGAAACAAATAATATATGTTAAAAAAAAAAAAAAAAGAAGAAGATAGTAGGAAGGGAAAAATGAAGGGGGGGAATCGGAGGGTGAGACGAACCATGAGAGACTGTGGACTCTGAAAAACAAACTGGGGGTTCTAGAGAGGAGGAGGGAGGGGGGATGGGTTAGCCTGGTGATGGGTATTAAAGCGGGAACTTATTGAATGGAGTACTGGGTGTTATATGCAAACAATGAATCATGGAACACTACATCAAAAACTAATGATGTAATGTATGGTGATTAACATAACATAATAAAATTTAAAAAAAGAAAAGACTATCTCTAATAGAGTGATGGGAGGAGATGCAGTATGTATGGAACTTGAAAGTCTTGCAACAATCCAAATTATTTTTCCATAATCAAGATAGTATATATTCAGTGTTCAGTATATTACTTTTGCAATTATGACAGTTTATGCAACTAATATGAGGATATGAGATGTATTTTTTGGTCTGAAATAACTGGATACCTGTCTCCCATGTATATGAAGGCATTGAACCACATAATCAAAATAATAGTCTGGAAAAATTTGATTTGGCAAAATATTTTTAGAAATAATACTACCTCTGAACAGTGTCAAAGGCCTTAAAGCTATTTTGTCCTCATCGCATTGATTTCAAATCTGGCTAAAGGAAATAGATTTCTGTTTTGGCAGAAAGCCAGAACCAATGAGCCAACATCATTATAATCCATAGCTTAATTTAGAGGCCATAGTTTGATAGACCCAAAATTTGATAGACCCATCAACAATGAAAATCGGTATTTCTGGTCCTGTAAAGACCTTGTATATAAATGTTGGCCATTTCTTTCACAAATTGTAGAACATACATGCTATAAAGAGAGAATTTTTTTCTAAATGTAGTATTAAAAGATTTAAAATATTGAAATAGAAGCATTTTCTGCTACAGAATTAATTTTCTACTTTACACTAAAATAATATATTTTATGCTATCAGTATCAAGTATCAAGATAGCTAATTTCACAGTCATCAAATGTGCAGTATTTGCTTCTAAAAATGATGTTAGGAGTAATCTTAACAAGTGTCCCTTTTCTTGTATCTTCTAAATCAATATATATCTGATTTAGAGACACTAATCTTAGAAGTGAATAAACTGACTTTTGCTAGGGGTGCCTGGGTGGCTCAGTTGGTTAAGCACCTGACTCTTGATTTTGGCTCGGGTCATGATCTCTCAGTCCTGAAATTGAGCCCAGTGCAGAGCCTCATGTGAAGCCTCCTTAGGATTCTCTCTCCCACCTCCCTTTGCCCCTCCCCCACACATGCACCTGCACTCTCTCTCTCTCTCTCTCTCTAAGAAAAAAAAAAGTGACTCTTGCAAAAAAAAAACTCTTTTCAAATTGAGGTACCTGATTTCCAGGAGATGTGGAGAAGGTATGAAAATTTTTAGAATTAATCCCAAACTCTTTAGCCCTTTAAAAGATAACTTTACAAGCTTTTGGGTTAGTTATTTAAAATATTTTTCTCTGTTTCTCAGTTATTATACTTACTACAGAAATTCTGTGTTTTTCATGCAGGAATGTAGGACAAAAACATGGAGGCCAAGTATTGTATTCAAAAGAGATACACTGCTTATAAGAGAAGTCAGAGAAGATGACATTGGAAATTACACCTGTGAATTAAAATATGGAGGCTTTGTTGTGAGAAGAACTACTGAATTAACTGTTACAGGTAATCATAGTCTTCAATATTTCATTTGCAAGTAAAGAAACTACCATTTCACGTTTACTTTTTGTGCTGCATATTGAGTTTTTCAAATCTATGCAATGAAATAAGTACTTAACCAAATGCTGAGTGGATTCCTATAAGGTTAAATTTATTCTTCCTTGCTTTTAAATCATCTTGTGCTGAAATGCATTTGAAAGGTCAAAGAAAATATGCTTAGGAAATTATAAAAATGTTAGCTTTTGAAAGTACTTGAAATAGTGAGTTTACATTTTCAGAAAATTATGCTTATAGTTTATACTGGTATCATTTTTGGAAACATTTTCTAAGGTGTTGAAATAGAATATTTGAAATCTACCTCTGTCTTCCTGTCTTGCTCCAAATTAGAAAAATTACTATTTTATTGATTTTTCACTCTATAAATCTTATATATATGTTCTCATGAACTTGAAAATAACATAATTGCAGGGGCAATAATTGAATAATTGCATGAGATGCAGTGAATGGTGTCATTCCTGTCTCTGGTTGCTAAGGTAGAAGGGCATGAGAACAAGATTCAGAACTCTTTCTATAATCGTGAATCTACAGCTCACTAATCACATGACCTTATTGGAATCACCACAACCTTCGC
The DNA here is from genome assembly GCF_964656455.1 of Halichoerus grypus. Classification (NCBI taxonomy): domain Eukaryota; kingdom Metazoa; phylum Chordata; class Mammalia; order Carnivora; family Phocidae; genus Halichoerus; species Halichoerus grypus. The sequence goes on along the minus strand of NC_135727.1, from coordinate 107,605,101 downwards.
AATATCAGTTTCTTCATGTATAAAATGGCATTGATAAAATTTGCCTTGTATAGTTCATAGGAGTTTTGCAAGGATCTAATGAGGTAACGTAAGCTGAATGAAATCAGTTTGTGTAATACAAAATTATATCCAAATGTACATTTTGGCCATTTTATGTCATGTAACATATTGTTTTCATACCTTTTTTTACTTTATAATTTGCATCTCTAAAAGTGGTTCTAAGGGGAAAAAGGTGGGGGAGAAACAAGAGCAGTATTAGGGAGTTAGAGACATTGTTCTCATCTTACTGAGATTCTTCTTGGTGACTTTTTGCACAATCATATTTATGAAATATATACAAATAAGTTGAAAAGGATATCATATACTTTAAAGAGATTTTCATTTGTTCATTGGTTTACTTAATATAATTTTCCTGTATATGAGAAGTGTTTTGTGGCAGTCACCTTCATCTTATAATAATTGTCTTTTCTTTCAAACTTTGAAATTATGATATATTTAGATTTAAAAACTACAATTCAATTTCAAGAAATCCATTTGATGAATAGTAATTATTCTGACCTAAAGAAAATTTGGTTAAATAAATAAGATACTCTTTGGTAATGCCTTTGATAAATATTAGACCCAGTAAATAATTGCCACTTGCAATATATATTTAAATAGTAAACACACATTCAGTCTTGCATTATGTACATATGGTATGCATGTGTGTGATTTTTAAGTAGTTTGGTTTTCAGTTTTGCTGTGTTTGATAGGTCTCTGTGTAGAAAATTACATTTAAAACTTTATCACTTTACCTCCCTGTCTTTTTCATGGAACAGTGAAAAATATAATTGTTTATACTTGGGTCTTCTTTACAATTAGTATTGAGGTTTTATTATTTATTTTTTGCTTTCAATCTATATTGAAGTAGATTTTCCAAGAGTAGGTTTAGAGACAAAGGAATTTAAAAATATACTGAAAAAAATCTATTCCATAAAGAATATAGAATATACTCCTAGTCTTTATTCTTTGGAGTATAGAGCTAATCCTTGGTAAGCACATTTCTTCCCTTTCTAGAAACATTAGAATACTAAACCACTATCTAGTAAGAGGTGATGCAAAAAATCTCACAGAGACTAGAAATTGGGTCCCAAATGGTGAAATGACTTAAATGAGGCTATTTTGTATAACCAATAATAGAATTATTTTCTTTTAAATGCTACCCAGGGCAACTATATTTTCCTAACTTCATTTCTCCCAAAATATCTCCTTTTCTTCACTTGAAAAGAAGGAATAATTATTCTTTATTATTTAAGAGGAAGTAGGTGAAAGTTTTCATTCAACTGATTATCCCGAATACCTCTAATTTAAGCGGCCTTACCTGTGACATTGATTTGGGCATATAAGTTATAAAGCCAAGTTTTGTATATATATGAAATTTTGGGTGAATGGGAGAGATCCATGACTAATAATTTGAAATGGTATGTATTAGAATACATTTTAGGTATTAATAAGTCTATTGGGAAGACCTCTTTTTTCGTAACCTTGCTTTAGTGTGACTCTAAATTTGGCCTGTGGCCAATTTAAACGACTCTTAGAACCCAAATTATATCTTACGAAAGCCGCAAAGGTGGGAAGTTCTCTGGATGATAATTAACCATGTTTGGTATCTTGATTTTCTGCATATCATGATCATATTGTATTTGATGTAAATATTATGGAAAGTATGATATCATTTCATTTTAGTGGATCTGCATTAGCCGATGATAAACATTTTGAGGTGTGTTAGAGCGTGTTTCTTTAAAGAATTCCATATGTGAAGAGAAAAGGAAATTTCTAGATAAATAAAGTGGCTAAATGTGCAGGCAATATTGTGAGCTTTTATGGGAGATCCTTCACTTATTAAAAGTGTGTCTATTTAAGTGAAGTAGTGGTTCAGGAAAACAGATCACGGTGCGCCTGGGTGGCTCAGTTGGTTAAGTGTCTGACTTCCGGCTCAGGTCATCCTAGAGTCCTGGGATCCCTGCTAGGCGGGGAGTCTGCTTATCCCTCTCCCTCTGCCTCTCTCTTTCTCTCTCTGTCTCCCTCCCTCTCTTTCTGAAATAATAAAATCTTTTTAAAAATTAAACAAATAAAAGGAAAACAGATCACAGTGAAAAAATAATAAACCTGCTCATCACTGTTGGTATACTTTCAACTTCTTTTTTTTTTTTAATTTAAAAAAAATGTTTTGGCATCATCTGTAGCCTCCACCCTCTTCTCTAAGCCTCAGCCGCACTGAAGGTTTTACTGTGCTCCAAATATCCTCCCTCTGGGCCCTTACTCCTGGGGTGTTCCTTTGGAATGCTTTTCCTTGCACATTGTCACAAGGCTGATTCTTACTCTTCCTTCAAGGCACAGCTAAAATGTTCCCTTTGTTTGGAGGCATGTAGTTCTTCATGCCTTCGTAGCACTTTTAGAATCCCGTTTGCGGCACCTACCATATTGCATTGTCGCCATTGACACTCCTGTCCTTCCACGAGAATGTGAGCTGCTTACAGTCAAAGGAATGTCTTCTTTTTTTTTTTTTTTTTTTTTTGACTGACACAAAACATTTATTAGTTTCTAACAAAAAGGCATATAAGGTAGGGCTATCAGAAAAGCTAATAGAGAAATTAAAATTTATCTTAAGGTCAGGAAGACTTCTTCACAGACAAATAAGTAGTTAAATGTATAAATCCTATATATGTCACACTATTTTTTTCCCCTTTTTGGTCATGGACTATTCCAGGAAAATTTAATTATACAACTTTTGAGGAGTTCTAACAGTGTCCACCCTAAAATGTTAAGTGAAATTGCTCTTAGAAAAATACTGGTTTGATGAGAAGACAGATATTAGTGTATTTTGGAGAAACTTGGTTAGTTTCTGACTAGACTTCATTTCAGCACAATCATTACTCAGAGGGCAATCACTTTTTTTTTTTTTTTTGAGAAAGGGCAAACTAAATTTTAAATTAGCATCAGAATTCTACCCATAATTACCCGATCAATATCAGAATAGATGCCATTAACTGTGCAAAGATTAACAGACTTTCAGTTACAAAATTTGGAGGAAAAAAAATCTTAATAATGTACAAAAATATTGACATATTTAAGCTAGAATTAGCTCTAGAATGTTTTATTTTTACTTTAAAAGGATGGACAACTAGAGATCAGCAGAAATGCTGTTAAAACTGCTATTTGCTTAAAGTTGTTTATATTAATGAAAAAAAGATTAATAGTCTCCAAGTTAAATTTCACAAAATGAAATCACTGCCTTCTGATTTAACTTTCAGGGGTAAGATGGCAAAACCCAAGCATCAGACTCTCTTTGTCTGTCCATAAACACATATAAAAGTCAGCATCAATACAAATGATAATATAAGGAAATAAACACATGGTTATGTCTCAGGTCCCACAACAAAAGATATTATGATATTTAACTCTCCTACAGTAAAGTCCCATTTTTTCCCCTGGAATAGCAGATTAATAGAAATGTGAAATCCCTAAATTTCAGGCAATTTAGCAATTGATTTTGATTTTGATACCAGATACTATGATGTGAAAAGCTATAAAACCCAAATGTTTTCCATGTCATTTAGCAAAGAAAGGAGGAGGGAGAACCCTCTACCAAACTTCACTGGCTACTCCATCCCAGGCCCAGTTTCTGATCACTCACTCAGTTCCAACACTTCCAAATGGTCAACCTGCCCCACCGAGCTGCACCCCAACTCTTAACTCCTTTCGCATCAAGAGCCTAGTTTCCTTTCTGTCAACTGATTCCTAATTTTCCAGGAAACTCTGATTTTTCTGATTTCACATTGATCATAAACCATTTTAAATTGAAGAAAATGCTATAATGGTTAAAATAATTAAAGTGGAGATGAAAACTAGATTACTTTAGTGTTATGGAAGATGCATTTCAAGTGCTCTGCAAATACATGGGAAAGTGGCAAGAAAACTCACCCTGCCTGGGTTCCTAACTACTCGATATAGTACCATCTTGCTTTGATTACTGGTTAGGACAAGAAGGGAAGCAAAGGCTGTAAAACATGCATTTTTGGGAAACAGAATGGCACTTGACGATTTCTTGGGAGTTCACCAAAGCATTTTAATATCCGTAAGGATTGTCAAACTTAGTACATCACAATTATTAAGAAAGCAAAGAAAGAAAGCAAAGCAGGGGCTCCTGCTTATCACCGAGTTTGGCAGAAACACACTTGTATAGTCCTCCCTTGTAATCACACAGTCCTTTATAGATGATGAGTGTGACCATTATGAAGTCTATGACAGAAAACAGAGCTTCATAATCCAGCTTTACTAGATTATAAAACACTCCTTCTCCCCATGCATTACTTTGTATATCTCTGAAACATCTGAAAAATACTTTTCTGTGACTTACTAGGCTGTAGGGAACTTTTAGATACATTACAATTATCTCTAGAAGAATTTGGCATCTTTCTCCCATTAACTGAATGTTTCAACTGGATCTTAAAAGACGGCTGCCAATTTTCAGTTTTTTGAGCCTCTCTGAGATTTTGAATGCTCTGTATCAGTCTGTTGTTTGAAGTTCCTATCTTTGGAATTCTTCCTCTGTTCATTTAACAATTTGTCTGGAGGCGAAGATGTAGGACGTAAATGATACTCATCCGGGGATCCTTTTTGTCGGTTTGGCTTCTTTTGTTCTTTATCCACTTCTTTCTGAAGCTGTAACGCTAATAACCTATCCTGTTCTTCTTGTTCATGTCTCTCAATAAGTAAGTGTTTCAAATCTATCAGTTTTGGGATAAAGTTGACTTCTGTTTCCTCTTGATCTGAGGAAGCTTCGGGGAACATTTTCCTTTTTTTTGCAGAAACGCGTGGATCCCTGACTGCTTCAGACGAAGATTCCAGGTTTTTTCTTTTGGAAATACGTTTACGGATCGATAGACAAGACTCTTCATTTTCTGTTTCCACTGTATTACTTCCAAATTTCTGTGTCATACCTGATACAGTGCACCCACTCTCTGTTTTGCCATAAGGCTTAACTGCAGCTTCCCGAGAGCAGGGAACTCTGCCTTCAGGTCCCTCATGGTTTAGGACACTTAACTCTTTATCATCATTCGTTGGTCTCACTTTGACTTCTCCTTCGAGGCACCATTCTCCACGATTGGCACATAGCTGAGGCATCGGTGACTCTGAAGACTTTTCACCTTGTTCTTGAATTTCCACGCGTATTTGCCGAGAAAGTGTTGGCATATCTTCCTCAATTTCTGTATCTTGCCATGTAGGGCTCTTTACAACGCTACTGTCAGTTTCCTTAGACGTGGCGTCCTTCCTCCTTTCTTGTACAATTTCAAACTGTGATGCTGACTCAAACTGAGATTTAGGTGACAAATACTTATGAATATCTCCAGTGTTTGTTTGTTCGTTCTTACTTTTCTTTTGAGACTTGGTTGTGACTGTAGCAGATTTTCTGGAATTCAAGGGAGAAGCGAAGACACTTCCATCCCAGAAACTGTTAATATTAATGCTTAGCTTCCTTGCTAGTTCTTCATCACTTTTCAGTTGTTCTTCCATCTCTCTTCGCCTTTTTTCTGCCTGTTGTTTTTCCTCCTCTTCCTCCTCTGCTAATAATCTCTGTATGTATTCTTCACTGGCTTTGTTTTCTTCTTCCTCACTGGCTCGTCGCTCTGCCTCCACCTTGCTTATCTCCTCCTCATATTCTCTTCTCAGTTCCCCGGGTCTACTTAATACGCGAACTGGCTGACAGTCATCAACGATTTCCTCTGATTCCTGCCCAGAAATTCTAAGCTCGCATTCCTTTGGATAGTGTTTTTGGATTAATTCCCACAGTTCCATGTTGACAAGAGAATTTCTTCGGGCATGGTATCGGGCCCACGAAGAGATCCGGCGGCGACAGAAGGGACAGCATAAATTCGCCTTCTCGACAGTCGATTGGAAGCATGGTTTACAGAGCGTGTGGTTACAAGGCAGCGTTACGGGCTCGATTAGGATTTCCAGACAGATGAGGCACTGGCATTCCGACAAGGAGGGGATGGCGGTTTGGGGTGCAGCCATTTTAATATGCTAAAAAGGCATACTCAACGTCAGTACCGGCTGAGGGTCCTCCCTTAGCTCCCGGCAGCCAAGCCCGAGGCCGCCCAGGCCGGAAGCTCCGTGGCCTCAGCTCTGACGAGAACGCTGTTTCCGCCCGGAAGCCGAGCTGCGCAGGAGCAGGCCTTCCGGTTTACCATCGTTGTGGCGGCAGCACGCGAGCCCCCACATTCCAGCCTTCGTGCGCCTGGACCCGTTTCCCGGCGCTCTGAGCCCACAGTCCCCTTTCTTCAGTCAGCCAAAAATACCTCATCTTAGTGGTGCTTAGCAACCCGACAAGGGCTAGTGACGTCACAATTGCCCACCCAAACGGCCAGGAATGTCTTTTTTTTTTTTTTTTTTTAAAGGAAGCACTTTTTTTTTTTTTTTAGATTTTAATTTATTTAACAGAGAGAGAGAGCACACGTAGGCAGAGCAGCAGACAGAGGGAGAGGGAGAAGCAGGCTCTCCACCGAGCAGGGAGCCCGATGCGGGGCTCGATCCCAGTACCCCGGGATCATGACCTGAGCCGAAGGCAGCCGCTTAACCGACTGAGCCACCCAGGCGCCCCAGGAATGTCTTCTTTTTAATAAGCATTTTATTTGACGCCACTTTTACATTTACAGAAAACTTATAAAGACAGTAGAGAGAGATCCCATATACCCCACATCCAGTTTTCCCTGTTATTAACACCTAACATTAGTATGGCACATTTATTACCATTAATGAATCAGTATCAATAAATTATCAACTACAGTCCGTATTTTATTCAGATTTCCTTAGTTTTATGCCTAATAGTCCTTTTTTTGTTCTAGGATCCCATCCAGGATAGCGCATTACGTTTAATTGTCATGTCTCTTTAGGCTCCTTTTGGCTGTGACTGTTTCTGACTTCTCGCATTTTTGATGATCTTGACAATTTCAAGGAGTACTGGCCATGTATTTTGTAGAATGTCCTTCAACTGTGATTTATTGGATATTTTTCTCCTGATTGGACTTAAGTTATATGTTTTTGGAGGATCACAGAGGAATTAAGGAGCGCACTTGTCATGATGAGCACAGGGTGATCTATGAAACTGTTGAATTACTACATTGTACACCTGAAACTGATATAATGCTGTATGTTAACTAACTGGAATTAAAACAAAACCTTTAAAATTTTTTGAGAAGTCATCATGTTACAGATAAATTTATCTGACATTTATTCATTACTTTTATGCATAGTATTCTGTTATATAAATATCTCACAATTTATTGATAGACATTTGGGGTTTTCATTTTTTGTTAATGTAAGTAATATTGCCATTAATCATCTTGTAAGCATAAACACACACACACACACACATTTTTCATTGTGCATAATAGTTGGCATTATGTAGGACTTTTACCTAGGAGTGGATTTGCTTATTCAGAGTATGTGTATTTTTAAATTTACTAGATATTGTTTGGGCTGCTTTGGGTAATGGGCCTACCCCAACTAAATGAAATGAGGGAAGGAGGGGAGTAGTACTCCAGAGAGAAGTTGAGGTGACAGAAAAAGATGAAAAATGTTCAAGGAATATAAAGAATATAAACAGGAGATGTCCACTACTTCTAAACAGTATGATTTCTTAAAAATTGTAAAATGTGGTTTGATATTCATAAAATTCTGTTGTGGGTAGTATAACAATTTTCTTCACTTCAGTACTGCTAAAAATTTAAAATGAGTCGGACCATTTGAAAAGCCATTTAATTTCTAGGGCTAAATCATAGAATGAAGTAATGGTAAGAAAACAGATTGTGAAAATGTTAGATCAAGAAAAAAAAATTACCAATAAAATGCAGGAGTCAGCAAAAACAGTGAAGAAGTGAAGAAAAGAAAACTGACTTGAAAAAAGCAAAAAGAATGAAGTGATTGCTACAAGGTGATGGTTTTAGTAGCATTTTTATACTTGGTGTAACATTTTTAACAGAGTTAATGTAGCAATATATTTAAACTACTTTCCAGTCAACCAGAGGTTGAAAATATGCTCTCAAAAAGTACATCTTCCTCCTCTTTTTATGGATGAGAAAGCTGAGCAAAGAAAGGTCAAGTGGCTTCATCACAAAACATCATGGTGACAAATTTAGGAATAAAACTTAATTTCCTGAACTTCAGTTTATGATTTACTCTGCTGGATAATTAATAGCAAGGCATTGTATTTTTCATATTAGCTCTGGTGATCACTATAAAAGATTTATCATTTAAGTTCAACTGAAACACATTTTACTATGAGACCTTTAATTCTGCCACTGATGTAATTAAATGGTGCATTTGTAGCTTAGCCTATGGGTTCAGTGATTATTTTTTTTTCTTTAAAAAATGGTATCTTTTATCCTCCCTTTTAAAATACTATTTTTATTGACATTTTTCAGAGTCAAGTTCTTTACTGACTGTAACCTAATAAGCATTGATGAAATTGATAACAAGAATTGATAAATTCCAGACTTGACTTTGTGTGTTTGATAATGTGCTAGAACTAATACCCACAACAACCATCACATATATTATTTTTGATAAAATGGAGCATGTTACAGATAGCCTTAGCTGTTTTTATGAGTAAATGTGTCATATTTTGCAACTCAAAGATCATTTCAATTAATTCAAACTTTTGAATTGAAAGAGATTAAAGCTGATCAATATAGTGAAACTGAGTTTAATCATTTTGGCTGTCCAATCTTGATGTGGAATTCAGTCCCTAGAGCAAAAGACCTCGCTTATGAGTATTTTCTAATGATAACTCTCCTGACACTAATTACCTTGATTTATTGTTTAATCTCTCAATATATTTAATGAATTGCCAAACTGTATTAATCAAGCAAATGTTTAATGTCAAGTCATGATAACTTTGAATAAAAAGCATTATGTTTTACTCTTAAGTAGAAAATGTTGTAGAATATTTCAGAATATATCAGTAGCAAGGTTGGGATGTGCCATTTCTGGCCATCGGGAAAAGAAGACATTGTTCCTTTGGATGACTTCCATCAATATCAGCAATAGTAAGCATTAGTAATGAGAATAGTTAATACTATTTACTATGTGCCAGGATCTAAGTTCTTATTTATAACCACTCACTTAATCCACATAACCTCAATTTGCTCACCCTTTAAAACTTTTCAAGTGCTTTCTATGTATGAGGTATTCTTCTAGATTTTATAAATTGCACTTGAAAATAATCCATATTTTCCTTGCCCACTGACTGGCCTCCAGCCAGGGCCTCAAATGAGCCTGGGTCAAGATGGTATTAAAAACAAAAAGAAAACCAAAACCAAAAAACAAACCTATATTACACCCCTAAGAATGTCAAGTACTAGAATCCATAGATACAGGCTATAAAGTAGCTATGCCTAAAATGATGAGTGTTATTTTAAAAAATCTAAAAGAATGATGCCAATTTTGTTGCTGTGTGAGAGCATACATATTAAGAAGAGCACTTGGTCAGCAGTACTCCCTACCCCAGATCTATTATGTGTTTGATTTGATTGAATTCTTTTACCTACTTTTGGGTATTATATTGTTGCCTAACATGGTTTATCAGCAAGAGCTAGCCTTTAATTTCTTGCTGCGTTTGACAGCACTGGATTTGAAGTGTACTAGAATGTTTTCATTACGCTAGCGCTACCAGTGCAATCCTTCAGACTGTCTGCCTCTGAGAAGTGGTACAGTCTTCCTGTCCCCGATCATCCCTCATGTCTGACCCTGGTGTGAGAGCTGTACTGCTTCTAGCCTTGCACACCACTAACCCAGCTCATACCTACCTCATTGTTAGAGAGACAGCAACTTTTCCTTTGACGGCTAACCATATGGCAGGCACTGTGCAAAAGGATTTATAAGCATTATTATCTACATTTTACCAAGGATGGAATTCAAAGTACATTGTGGACATGGATTTGTAATTTTAAATACAAATCATCATCATTGTTTCTAATGAAGTTCCATTCCTTTATTTGCACTCTCCTGCTTCTGATTCTCTTATGCCTATTTCAGCAAATTCAATTGTGAGGCTGAAGAGCTGACCAATAAATATGCTTTGATAGAATGATTAGTTTAGTCAATTAGAGAAACAAGCAAACGTCTGGAACTGTGCTGTCCGATACAGTAGGCATTGGCAATATGTGCCTACTGAGCACTTGAAATGTGACTAGACTGGATTTAAATGTGATATAAGTATAAAATACACGCCAGATTGCAAAGACTTGGTAAGACAAAATAATGCAAAATATGTCCTTTGTAATTTTTATACCAATTACATATTGAAGTTGTAATATTTGGTTAAATAAAATATATTACTAAATTAATTTTACCTATTTTCACTTTTTAAAATGTAGCCACTACAAAATTGTTAATTTTATATGTGACTTGCCTTATATTTCTGTTGGACAGCACTGCTCTAGAGAGTGAGTGTGATCTCAGTCTTGAAAAGTGTAAAGGGAAGACAGAGGACCCAGAGCCTTGGTTGTGGTTCCCTTGATGGCTGTGCCACACCTGAGCTAAAAGACCTTGTCCAAATCACCTGACTTCCTTAAGTATTGTCTTAATGTTGGGACTGTGAATACCCACTCACAGTGCTATGGAAAGGAGTAAATTAGCTCAGGCATGTGAAAGCAGGCTATAAAGAAATGTGCAAATGGAAGTGTCCACTGTTATGGTTTAGTCTGATCTGTGACTCTTTACCTTGGCTTGTTTTAATTAATGGAATGTTAATATTTATAATCTTAACCCAGTCTTTCAAATGACATTGATTATCATCAATAAAAATCATTGAATAATACTAAGTGATGGTTTCTATATGTGGATTAATCTCAGAAAATCTTATTTCTATACAGTCTGTTAACAAGTGTAGTCCAGTGTCTGTAAGGGATGTAAATAATGAATATATGCATGTCTTGCATTTCTGCTTTTGATCTGATTGTGTGTGTGTGTGTGTGTGTAACTTTGACTTATTAATGTCACTTCTTTTTTACAAACCTGGTTCCTTCTGTGTGGGTCACATTTTAAAAACCCATTTGAGTATGATTCCACTTATATGAGATACTTAGAATAAGCAAATTCATGAAGACAGAAAATAGAAGGGCTGGAAGGGGGGAAATGGAGCGTTGTTAGTCACTACAGGGTTTCAGCTTGGGGTAATGAAAGGTTCTGGAAATGGATAGTGGTGATGATTGTACAACATTGTGAATGTATTAAATGCCAACCAAATTGTACACTTAAAATGGTTAATAAAATAAATCTTATCTCATGTATAGTTTACCACAAAATGTCCATTTTAAATAAATGGTCATTCTTAATAGTTGGGAGTGCATTTTAAAGTTTTTTTTATCATATCAAAGAATTTTTTTTTTAAGAGCATCCTTTTCCTACTTCATGTTGGCTCTAGTTTGACAGGCATTGATTTTCCATAAACCTTATGAAACACAAGCCATTATGTTGGCATTTTATAACTGCTTTTAGTTTTGACATCACCAAAATTGACTGAGAACTCAATATCGCACCTGTTTCCGTACAGAAGCTCTGGTGTGGATGGTTTCGTAGGACAAGCTGACACCCCTCTTGCTCAGCGTTCTCCATCCTCCCAGTCTCATCAAATCAGAGACTGCAAATGAACTCTAGAATGATGCAGATAGATGATTACGTATCTAAAAGTAAAACTTTAAGCATAAAATATAATAGGATCCAGGATCTTGAGAAGGATTCCAACATATTTGATGGCAGTTAAGCCTCTAAGCACTATGAATAAAGATGGCTGTACCCTCAATGCTAAACTGTAGTTAGTACGTTACTCCAGGCACACTCTAAAATATGAAGACTGAACTTAGGACATAATGTCAATACTAAAACTTATGTGATAGTGGGCAAGATAAACTTTCTACTAGTTCAGTAAATTAATTAGATGTTTTAGTGTGATAATACTTATATGTGTGTATGTACATACATATTTTTCTTTTAGAGAATTATCAAGCCTATTTTATATACAGCTCTTATATTCCTAATTTTATTGTTGCTTATGAAGTGGCAAGAAATTTATTTGTATAAATAAAACCAAGTTGATCTGTGTAAGCAGTAGGTTCCTCCTAGACTTAATGATATTATATCATCCCAATATTAGTTTAAATAAATTCCTATTATCTTATTTTTTAAAGTGAACAATGCCACATAGTATCTACAGTTGAATTATTGCAAAAGCAGTACGATCATACTGCTACTTCGCTATGGGTGTTTTCGTTAATAAACTGAACTCTGTCAGCTTCATGTGTACAGAACTGAGGAAAAAAATTAAAACCACCGCCAATTTCCTATCATACTCACTTTATGTGTTATTCTTAATGAAGTCCCAAATTGATGTTTCTTCTTTCCTAGACACCAAATTGAGGACAGTAAGAGCTTGTGGAGACTGTGGAAGAAAGCGCACTAATGATTAGAGATGGAGAAAATAGGAAATGTTCAAGGGACTGAGAATATTAATATTATTTGGATTAAAAAACTATTGATATAATCAGATGTTAAGATTTTTTTAATTTAATTTTATTTTATTATGTTATGTTAATCACCATACAATGCATCATTAGTTTTTGATGTAGTGTTCCATGATTCATTGTTTGCGTATAACACCCAGTGCTCCATGCAATATGTACCCACCTTAATGCCCATCACTGAGCTAATCCATCCCCCACCCCCTTCCCATCTAAAACCCTCAGCTTGTTTCTCAGGGTCCATAGTCTCTCACGGTTTGTCTTCCCCTCTGATCCCCCCCCTTCATTTTTCCCTTCCTTCTCCTAATGTCCATGCTATTCCTTATGTTCCACAAATAAGTGAAACCATATGATAATTGATGTTAAGAATTGGGAAAATTCAGAGTAATGGATGAGCAACCAGAAGTTACTGCACTAAAAATACATCAAGTAAAGGTTTCATCATGATTTAGGTGGGGTTTTGTTTTTTAATTGTTTACTGCATACATGGCAGAATGTTTACTTTCTCCTCATCTCATCTTCTTTTCTGGTCAAGTGAGATTACATTTATAGCTCTCTGAGTTTAGCATTTGACAGTGGTTCCTGAAAACTCATTGCTCAGTACTGGGAGAGATTACTGGTGCTATCTTATTTGAAGGCTTTTAAACTCTCTTAACTATAGGGGACAAACAGGGTTACTGGAGGGGAGGGGAGGGGAATGGCACTTGTGCTGGTGAGCACTGGGTATTATATGCAAGTGATGAATCGCTAAATTCTATCCCTGAAACTAATAATACAATATATGTTAACTAACTTGAATTTATACAAAATCTTTAAAAAAATAAAAATTTAAATTAAAAAAAGCAATTATAAAAAAATTGATAGATTCCCCTCTGAGGTATGTTTAGGCATAGACAAGCTGGAGGAAGGTCATGGAGATGCCAGTGATTTTTCATTGCTAATTATTTTAGTACTCATATCTTTCAAAGATATTTTATAGTTTAAAAAACAGGAAGCAGTTGAGAAAATCAAAATATTAGGGTTTGATATGACAGTTTCATAATTACATAATAAGATTTTGAGTGATGAATGTTTATTTTCAAAAAGTTTTAACTATTTGGAAGAGCTTTTATTATTTTTGCACTATGAACAGGTCCTCTAGGTATAGAGTATTCCAGGGTTTTAACTTGTCTTTCCTGTAATTTTGAAGTCTTTCTTGATAAAATCAAGAGGTAACTCTTGCAAAGTAACTTGCAATTGATGCAGACATTGTATAATAACATATTTAGAAGAATTTTTAAAAACTACCTATGAAAAAACTGCATGGAAATAGAGTTGGTTTTATTCATGTCAAAATATATGGCTTTTGCATAAGAGGAATTAATGTTTCCATTTCTTAAAATGCTTGACCAACGCTTTTAGTCATTATGTTAGCATCTGTTGTTCCATCTGGAAGACCTAAAAAATCCAGTGAATTATAAATGGACAGTTCAACATGAATATGCAAATTAAAGACATTTTATGAATTCTATGTAAGATATAAAGAAAGAGCTTACTCTGTGCTTTAACTAAAGATCTTACTATTTATTTCTTAATCATCTGTTGGGTTAGGATAGGGTTCTACTCCAGTATGTCACCCAGGACTTATTGGAATATAAACAGTATCATAGATTCGTTATGAATATCATAGACTTTGTTTCAAATGATACAGTACAATGTGTTCATTAGGGAAGTAAAAAAATACAAATTAACATTTAAGAGGTATTATTTTAAATATAGAAGTACTCTCTGTAGTCAGTGCTGTGTTATGGTGTCAACAGAAAAGTTTGGAACTTTTAATGAGCACTTATTGTTAATGTTCCATTAGAAAATTATGCTGTTTCCATACTGCCATCTTTTGAAGGACGCATTTGCTTTAGTCATTAAACCTCGACACATACTCTGAACATGAATATAAATGCTGCTATCTCTGTGCCCTGCCTTCTAAGTGTTGTGATTTCTAATATTTATTTAAAATGTTTGGTTTTCAGTATATCACTTACGATCACAAAGCACATGCTGAGCTTTTTTTAAAATTGAGTTTTGCTCTGTCAAATTAAGGATGAAAGAATGACACTGAAACATATGTCCTTTTTTTAAAAAGTAAAAATGCATTTTAAACTTTTTAAGGGAAATCGTGGCTTCTAAATGTCACGAACATGTCATGTTTCTTCTATGCATCAACTTTTATGAGTCCCTGATTAAAAATACAACCTGAAAACAGAATGTTTCTACTTAGATATTGTTGCTATGGTGCTATTTAGCTAGTTAATCATATAACCCTTTCAGAATAATGAAACCAGTAGCACTTGTCAACACCAAACATGAAAGGAATGAAGTAGCAGAGGTGTGAAAAATATCCATTAATATGAAAGCAATATGTTATGGGGGGCAGCAAAGAGGTAGTAAGCTATTTACTATTTACTGGTTGGCTATGACATTGCTAAAATTAGATTAAAGCAAAATAGCTTAGTACAAATATAATGAAATAGTTTTGATGATGTTTTCCACTTGGGGTATATAATTAGATCCTTTTATATTAATCTAATTTCTCTATGAGTTAAATAAATTCAATAGTGTTGACCTGCCTTTTCATGTGCTTTTTTTTTATTCAACAAAATCATTTGATAAACATTTTGTAAGAAATAGAATTACATTCAGAGCAACACTTGTATACTTATGCAAGCTACTTACAAACATATAAATGAATGTGCTCTATAGTTGTAAGATCTGCATTTATTATTTTAAATGCAGTGAAGAAGTTATAGATACTTTCTACACAGGTGCTATTCAAAGTATAGGTTGCAAATAACAGAGTAAAGAGGTTCTTTACCCCAAATAAAGTGTCACTGTTTTTGATGGCAGACAACAAGAGGCTGAAACAAAGACAAAAGACAGTGAGTTTGAAGAAGAGATAACAGATTTGAGACATACAAAGGTGGTAGGACAAAATAATGAGATTAGTTACATGTGAGTGTTCATGGAGTAGGGGCCGAGTTTTTGTTTGGAGGATTTGAATTTTGAAGGATTTCAAGATGAGCCTGTTTGAAGAGTGTATTAGTTGTTTTTTGTTTTAGTCCAAGTAACTAATGACTTAAGTAACAAAGACACATAATATGTTTTCTAATAAG
Organism: Halichoerus grypus; assembly: GCF_964656455.1. NCBI lineage: Eukaryota > Metazoa > Chordata > Mammalia > Carnivora > Phocidae > Halichoerus > Halichoerus grypus. The sequence continues at coordinate 107,589,392 of NC_135727.1, read as the reverse complement.
AATTCCAGAAGTAGATAAGGCCCAGGATGGGTAATTCAGCAGCTACAATGACATTATCAAGGACATTTTTTTTTTTTTATCTTTTCTCTCTGCTGTTCTCAGCAAATGACTTGACCTCATAGGCTGGCTTCCCAAATGGCATCACATGAAGACCCCGATGTCTACAAACAGAAAAAGAATTGGTCCATACTGTATTCCCTAAACAAAAGCAGGGACAGTTTTCCCAGAAGTTCCCAGAGCAGACTTTCAACCACCATCCCATTGTTTAAAATTGCCCATGAATAAACCATTCACTAGAAACGAGGCTAAGATCACCATCAATATGACTGGCTTTGACCATTCATGATCAACCCTTGACTTAAAAGGTCCTCAGCCTCCTCATGAAGCACATGAGGACCTGGAGTAAGGTAAACAATATCAAGATAGCAAGGATGGCTAGGAAGCGGGTGTTGGGGAATGGATTTTGGATAGGCTACTAGATTGTATGCCCCGGAAGTGGCAGTTAAGGTTTCTTAATGTTGGCTTTGTCTGTTAGAGGGTTTCAGGATGCGATTGGAAATATGGCCCTGGAAGATGTTAAGAATTTGAGATTAATCTGCACACATATGACGCTTGAACCTATAACAGTGAATGGATTATTCAGGGACAAGGTACAGAGTAGAATGCGAGGTGTGCAAAGGACAAAATGCTTTAAGGATAACAAAGATGTTAAGAAAAGGTGATTTTCCAGAGAGAGAAAATAAAAACCAGAGAGGCCATTTTTATATGTGAAATACAGTTAAATTCCAAAATACAAATTTGTTTGGCAGAATTTTCCTTCCTCAGAAGTTCAACTTGGACCCTACATTTCTAATTCATAAGAATCCTAACATTGACATGTTTTTTGTTCATTTGTTTAATTTAAAAACATCTATAGTGACGTTTTTCTTATTCAAATAATTTCTGGGCATTGATAAAGTCAAATTTAATCTGAGAATTTTTTTTTTTGATTTGTGCTACTTTTTTTCTGGTGTATAACCAGAGTCCTTGAGGATAATGACAGAGTATTTCAGCAATTCCCCTCTAGTAGGTTAAGATTAAGGTTTCCACTTCACTGCAGCTCTTGGAGTCATAGTTATCAATATAGGTGAAGCTCTGCGATATCAACATGTCAAGTATACCCTTAATTGGAATCTCAGATATGTTTTCATATATGTGTTTCTCTACTTTGCCACACAGTTCTTTAGTGGGTGGGTGTGGCAGAGTAGACTCTTCTTTCCTTAGTGTAATATAGAGCTCTTGCTGGGCAGCAGCTGCTCAGCCCGGAAATGTAGTTACCCCTCGAACACTGCAGGCGTTAGGGGTGCCGGCCTCCTGCGTAGTCACAAATTTGCCTGTAATGTTTGTGGGGTTTTTTAAATTGTATTTCTTTGGTAAAAACAGCCTGGAGTCAAGGATTTCCTTTTTACTGCTTTCTTTTTTTTAATATAATTAACCTACAGTGTTATATTCATTTCAGGTGTACAATATAGTGATTCAACACTTCTATGCATTACTCACTGTTCATCACGATAAGTGTGTTCTTAATCCCCTTTATCTGTTTATCCATCCCCCACCCACCCACCCCCTCTGGCAACCACACGGTTGTTCTCTATATTTATGAGTTTGGTTTTTTTGTTCATCTCTTGTTTTGTTTGTTTTGTTTCTTAACTTCCACATGAGTTAAATTATATGGTATGTGTCTTTCTCTAACTTATTTCATTTAGCATTATACCCTGTAGGTCCATCCACATTGTTGCAAAGGCAAGATTTCATTCTGTTTATGGATGAGTACTATTTCATTGTGTATGTATACTACATCTTTTTTATCCATTCATCTTTGGATGGACACTTGGGCTGCTTCCATATCTTGACTGTTGTAAATAGGGCTGCAGTAACCATAGGGTTACATATATCTTTTTGAATTAGTGTTGAATTAGTGTTTTTGTTTTGTTTAGGTAAATATCCAGTAGTGAAATTACTGAATCATATGGGAATTATCTTCTTAATTTTTTAAGATAATTAACCTCCATACTGTTTTCCACTGTGACTGCACCAATTTATGTGTGTGAGGTCTCCCTTTTTCCACATTCTCACCAACACTTACTTGTTTTGTTGCAGTTTTGTGTGTGTGTGTGTGTGTGTGTGTGTGTGTGTTGATTTTAGCTATTCTGACAGGTGTGAGGTGATATCTCATTGTGGTTTTGGTTTGCATTTCTGTTGAACTGGTGATGTTGAGCATCTTATCATGTATCTATTGGCCTTCTTTATGTCTTCTTTGGAAAAACGTCTCATCAGGTCCTTTGCCCATTTTTAACTGGATTATTTGTATTTTGGGTGTTCAGTTGTGTAAGTTCTTTATATATTTTGAATATTAAGTCCTTATTAGGTATATCATTTGCAAAGATCTTCTTCCATTCAGTAGGTTGACCTCCTGTACAGTCCAAAATTTGCTGGTAACTTTTGACTCCCCTGAATCTTAACTACTAACAGCCTACTGTTGACCAAAAGCCTTACCAGTAACATAAAGTGCCAACTAGCACATATTTGTATGTTATATGTATTATATACCATATTATTACAATACAGTAAGCTTGAGAAAAAAATATTAAAATCACGAGGAAGAAAAAGTATATTTATAGTACTTTACCGTAAAAACTGTGTGTAAGTAGACATGTGCAGTTCAAACCTGTGTTGTCCAAGGGTTAACTTTGTATCTCCTAGCCCCTATTGCTTCTGGTAGAGCCACATGACTAGTTCTCACCAATAAATGCAAGGAGAAGAAGGAACTGTCACTTCTGAGCCAAAGTAGTAAGGAAATGAGTATTCTTTCTCCCGTTCTTCCCCCAGTAATTGCTTAGAGGCAGAGAATACCTAGGCTCCAGTGGAGGGAAGGAGCCCTGGTCTCTAAATCACATCATGGGGGGAAAGCTGATTACTGACCAGAAGGACACTCATTGCATGCTTCTGGGAGTGAGAAATAACCATCCTGTAAGTTAAACCACTGAAATCATGAGGTTTATTTTTATAGCAGCTAGCCTTATCCTAAGTAACACAGTTAGGCACATTTTGCTGATAGAAGGCCATCTGAATAAAAGAGATGTTTATTGTCAAGTCATGAAAGACCTAAAAGGGAAACTGCTAAGCTATACACCTCCCACTTTCCTGTCCGAATGCTTCTTCCTATACTTTTTATTTTCCATCTGCTTTGCAAACCCACCAGATCTCTGCCTGTTCAGAGTCTACCTGTCTTTCAAGGTGTGGCTCAAAAACCCATCTCCACCTGTCAGCCTTCAGTGCTTTCCTCCTAGATCAGGACAGTCCCTTCTTCCCTAGAGGTCACATTGCTTCTGTGCTAATTTGGCTATTGGGATTTATTGACACTCTTTTTCAGTGGCTTCTAACTTACGTGAAGTAAAACTTCATCTTGTTTATTTTGGTTTTATCAGTAATTCTGCATTGTTTAGCACATAGTAGAAGATGATTAATAAGCCCTTTTTGAAATGTTGAATAAACAAAAGCTAAATTGGGTATGTATTATAGGAATGTATTCTATTGTAAATAACTCAGCTAAATGTTCTTTTAGTCTTAATCATAAACCTGTTATATAAGTAATTATTTTAGGACTTTCAGCTTATGCATAAAATAATTCAAAATGTAACTATTTTGTTTAAAATTCTTAGTATATTCATTATTCTCAAATTAATGTGTAATAATCCTAATGACTTATAATAGCTGTTATTTCTTCACAGTAATTCAAATTATATTATTTTCAAGTCATCACAACATAATTTTCCTTATATAAGGTCAAGTGTTTTTAAAAGCTTGTATAGTCTGGTGATTTGTTTATATTTTTTTCTGCTTTTTTAAATTTCAAATTTCTATTTAAATTCCAGTTAGTTAACATATAGTGTAATATTAGTTTCAGGAGTAGAATTACTGATTAATCACTTTCATACAACACCCAGTGTTCATCATAACAAGTGCCCTCCTTACTACCCATCACCCATTTAGCCCATCCACCTGCCTCCCCTCTAGCAACCTTCGGTTTGTTCTCTATAGTTAAGACTCTGTTTTATGGTTTGCCTCTCTCTTTTTCCCCCCCATGTTCATATTTTGTTTCTTAAATTCCACATATGATTGAAATCATATAGTATTTGTCTTTCTCTGATTGACTTCACTTAGCATAATACTCTCTAGCTCCATCCATGTCATTGCAAATGGCAAGATTTCATTCTTTTTCATGGCTAAGTAATAATCCATTGTATATTATATACCATAACTTCTTGATCCATTCATGAGTCTATGGACATTTGGATCTTTCTATAATTTAGTTATTGTTGATAATGCTCTTATAAACATCGGGGTGTGGCAATTCATTTATAAAACACATAGCAGAGTATTTTAAAATTGGAATATTCACAAAGTACTACAATGTGAAAAAATAAATAGAATACCAAGACAGCTTGGAAAACTAACACTAACAGAAGACACACACGCACACCCAAAAAAGAAGAGAATTATAGAAAAATAAATAAATAAATATGACAATGGAGGCAGAAAGGGGGGAGACAACATGAAAAGGAAAAATATCCCTGATGTCCTTGAGGAGAGAGTGTTTCCTAAGCATTAATTTTAGAGAGAGGGAGAGAGAGAGATAAAGGGAGGGATGGAGGGAAGCAATTGTTATTAAGCTCTTTGCAGTATTATCTGTTAAGTGTACAGTACTTGAAACAACTCAAATGTCCAGAAAATGATAAGGAGAGGATTTTATAAATTTTGTGAGGGATTGCCATATAGTGGAAAGAGTGTGGATTTGAGTGAGGTGACTTCAAGTTATGGTCCTTCTTCTAACCTGGGTTAGGCAAATATCCTAACCCTAACTTGTATCCCAGGGAACTCTGTGGCTCCTTCCAGGGTTAAAGCTTTCTAATGCCGGGCGCCTGGGTGGCTCAGTCGTTAAGCGTCTCCCTTTGGCTCAGGTCATGATCCCAGGGTCCTGGGGTCGAGCCCCGCATCGGGCTCCCTGCTCAGTGGGAAGCCTGCTTCTCCCTCTCCCACTCCCTGGTGCTTGTGTTCCCTATCTCGATGTGTCTCTCTCTGTCAAAAAATAAATAAAAATCTTTTATATTATTTCAACAGAAAGTTTTCATTTATAGCATTGTTTATAGCACAGTCTTTTGGGTTGTCAAATTCTAACTCTGTTCATTCTCTGAGTATTTTTTGCAACCCTTTAAAAATTATGGTAACTAATAGATATGTAAACACTGTCTTGTTATCTTGTCTAATAAAAATTTGTGCCCCTTCCTCAAAAAAAAATCTTTAAAAAAAACTTTCTAATGCAATAAAATATTAAAACTTAAAACACTCTTCTGGGCGCCTGGGTGGCTCAGACGGCTAAGCATCTGCCTTCGGCTCAGGTCATGATCCCAGAGTCCTGGGATCAAGTCCCGCATCGGGCTCCCTGCTCAGCGGGGAGCCTGCTTCTCCCTCTGCCTCTCTCTCTCTCTCTCTCTCTCTCTCTCTCTCTCTCTCTCTGTCTCATGAATAAATAAATAAAATTTAAAAAAAAAAACACTTCTGATTTTAGCAAGTTTTCTGAATGGCATATCTCTTCATAGTGTGGGGGAGGGCAGCCAGCCCTTCTTGAAAGAGCAGAAATCTCCAAAAGCCAATAAACCATTATCCATTCTTTCAAGAAACACTTATTAAATGTGCAGGTACTAATCTAAACCAGGATTTTTTCCCCCTAAAATGATACCAGGGGCAAGTTAACTTCTTGGAGTGACTTTCTTTGGTCCACGTAAAATTGTATTGAGAGTTGAATTATATTTAGGGACCTCTAGTACAGGACATAGCATGCAATAGACTCTCAAGAAAATCTTGTTTCCTCCCTCTGGCATATAAAGGAACAACAAAATGAAAAAGCAGCAATAAGTTAGCTACACGTCTATCCTTGTATCGAGGGGCTGTTTGACACCACAACTGGCACAGTCAGTTTTCATTAGTGTGATACAAACCATAGTAAAATTGTATTTCAAAAAATATTATATATATATTATATAAGGAAGAAAAAAAGCAATTAACATTCCCTGGTCAATTTCATCCATAATAATTATGTAAGTTGGGTGCTGTCTATTCAGAGAACATCTCTTTAATGCGGATGAAAAGAGGATTCTAATGATGATGATGATGACGAAAACTAGCACTTATTAAATGCCTACTGTGTGCATCATTCCTTACACTTTGTGTATTTTGCCTGATTTTAACTGTATCATAGATGACATAATAGCTTAGAGTCCCCTGTTTGTTGCTGCATTTTACCATCTACTGCCATTTGATAGATTCTGTAGATGTACCAAGTCCATTCTTCATTCACTTTATAAAAACCAAGTTCTTATTTGTGTAATATGCTAAGCACTGTGATAAATCAAAGAATGAGTTAGGCAGAGATCTCCTGGGGCAGTTATCATCAAGCAGAAGAGATAAATTATGCACATAATAGAATGTAAAATAAAAAGTTCAGTATAAAAGAGATGGGTCATAAATGGCGGTGGGAATTCTGGGATGGTCATGGAAAGTTTCCTGCACACATGGAATTTGAAGTCCTCCTTCAAGGAGAGCAGGAATTTAGACATGGAGGTGTCAAAAAAATTTTTTTAAACTAAACTTTTAAGGACTTTATTTAGATGGATTATTGCAAAGAGGGGGACTATTGCTATAGGAGGAGGACTATTGCAATAGGGAGACCATTCTGAGTATAAGATCTGCAAACATCTCAGGATTTAGGCAAAAGAGTTTTTCTTTTATAGGGAGAAGAAAACAAAGCTAGCAAGGACAGGGTGTGGGGAAATGGTGAACAGGAGTGGCATGATGGGACAGCACATCAGAGAAAGTTCTACCCTGAGGCCAGCCTCTTCTGTGGAAAGCCTATTAAGGAATGGCTATATGCTGGCTCAGGATGAGGGTAGGTCAAAGTTGGGGGCCTGAAGGAAGAAGAGAATCTTACCGAAATTATGGCTAATAAGCATTTTGTTCTGGCTGATCAGTGGGGACAGCAGTTCAGCTAATCATTTATGAAGCAAAAACAGGAATTTGGAGGGTCTGTGTCTGGCCTTGTCATAGGTAAACAAAGCAACATCCATGAGTTTTATCCAAATTATAAGGGGAAGGGTGGATTTTTTACAGTAAGCTGTTGCCTGGAACAATAAAGGAGGGGGGGAGTTTCCTAAATTTTGCTGTTTTCTAGGATCACAGAGCTTGGGTAAAGTTCAACATTGTAAGGGGTATGGGAATAAAAAACCAGTGAGGACTCTCTAATGAATGAGATGTGCATGAGAAGAGTTTCATTTAGTCAGGATGTGAAGATTTTGAAAAAGAATTGCACTAATAATAATAGTAGCTTTCTGAGTGCCAGGCCCTGTTCTAAGCACCTTACATCAGTCAACTCGTTTAAATAATCCTTACAACCATCCAGTGACACAGGTACAATTATTCTCCCATTTTATATACAAGGAATTTGAACTCCTCAGAGGGTAAGTAACTTTGTCACACTGGTAGTAAGACGTACAACTGGGGCTGTAAGTCATAAAGCCCATGTCTCCCAGTAACTGGCCCAACCTCTTTTCATTCCTTCAAACTGTTCCTTTAACCCAGGGAGATAGGGGGCTTAAAACTGCTGGAACAAGGGAGAGGGGACATACAGTGATTTTCCACTTTCCAAAAACAATCAACTCAATGAATACATATGAGAGAAGTTGTGGGACACAGAAGAAAGAAGAACACAGAAAACTAGAAAATCTGAGTTTGGCTGTGGTGCACTGGCAATAGCAGCACCCAGGGGAACTGGACAAAAGAAAATGACAGTTAACAGGGAAGGTTCTGGATGCAGAGAATAAAAACCAAAAAACTCAACCAGTCAGGTCAGAAGCGGGGCCCACTGCTTTGTGTGGGAATGGGTCAACTTAATATTGTCATCTTTATAGGCCCAGATTTCCAGGCTTCGTTCCGCCATGAATGAGATTATGGCAGCCCTTAATATATGAGCGGTAGGTGGAAAATGCCTGCCACTTTAGTCCTTAAGAGCATCCCTGAGTTACAGTCAGCCATCCCCACTAGTATGATTTAGCCTTCTAGAGTTAAGGACAATTACTGAATCCAACAGGCATTCACCTCTCCTTCCCTTAACCAGCTACATTTATATTTATTTCTACTATTCACAACCACCATTGTTTTTCCTGATGATTATCTTGTGATTCAGTACATTCAGTCTAATGAACCAGAGTGTACATAATACATGGTTGAAAATTTTACTGAAAATATTGTTACCTATTTGACATGTAAAGAATTGAACTAAGTTCATCTAGAGAGCATAGTTTATGTAGCAATGCTGATTGCTACAACCAACAGAGATTTTATTGGAAATGTAAAGCAGTTAAACTCTCTTGAGTCCATTCTGTGCCTCTGGACCAATGGTAAGCATATTCACATCCTTACCTCTTTTCCTCTTCCCAGGAACCTATTAGTGGGGGATATGGTTTCTACTTTATGGATGAACAAATTGAAGTTAACAGAATTTAATCACTATGCCCAAGAGTTTGTACTTTAATCCTTAAAGTCCAGTTTTGGACCCAAACCTCCTTGATTTTAAAAATCTCCTAAACCTTTCCACTCTGAATTAGTCACTCACATTTTCAAGGCTGATCAATAACAGCTCTGCTACCTAATAGCTATGTGACCTTGGGGAAATTATTTAACTATGCTTTGACTTTGTTTCTTAATCTGAAAAGTGAGGGCAATCATATCTTCATCATAGGATCATTGTGAAGATTAAATCAATTAATATGTGTAAGGTATTTAAAAGACCTACATAGCCACTATTTTTTATGTTAGCTGTGGTTATTAAAGATAACGATTGAGATGACAATGAAACCATGCTCTCTTTCTTAAAAACTCAAAACAAATAGCCAAACTCAGTATCTCAGTATGACTTTGTGTGCTCCAGCAGTAGGATTGATTACATATGTGTATATATTCTTTGTCCTGCCATACTCTTCTAGCAGTTTAATCTAAGTAAAACTACAGAGAACTAGAAACATTAGTGTACTCAAAATTGAATTCACATGTAATTTTGGAAAACATCAATTGGGAAAACTCTTTTGTGTCTATCTTTAAACTTATCTGAGTTCCTAAAATAAAATTTGTATTTGATATAAGAGGACAGGATGGCATCTTTGACAACTGGGTTTTGGGAAACTTAAAAAAAAAAAAAAACAGGATTAAAAGAGCCAACATAATATTGAAGAGGAAGAACAAAACTAAAGGACTGATACTATAGGACTTCAGTATTTACTATAAACTACAGTAATCAAGACACTGGTGAAAGAACAAATAGATGAATGGAACAGAATAGAGATCCCAGAAATAGACCCAGATAAATAGAGTCAACTGATCTTTGACAAAGGAACAAAAGCCTATACAATGGAATAAAGTTAGTCCTTCCAACAGATGGTGTTGGAACAACTAGACATCCACAGGCAAAGATGAATCTACACATAAAACTTAAATCCTTCACAAAAATTAACTCAAAATGTATCACAAGCATATATGTAAAATGCAAAACTGTAAAACTCCTAGAGAATAACATTGGAGAAAACCTAGATGACCTTGGATTTGGTGATGACTTTTCAGCTAAAACACCAAAGGTATGATCCATGAAAACAAAGAATTGATAAGCTAGACATCATTAAAACTAAAAATTCTCCTCTGAGAAGAGTAATGTCAAAAGAATAAGAGGACAAGTCATAAATTCGGGGAAAATATTTGCAAAAGATGTATCTAACAAAGAAATGTTATCTGAAATATACAAAGAACTCCTAAAACTAAACAATAAGAAAACAAACAACCTGATTAAAAATGGGCCCAAGATTTTAATAGACATCTCACCAGAGAAGATGTACAGATGGCAAATAAGCATATGAAAAGATGTACCACATAAAAGTCATCAGAGAAATGCAAATTAAAAAGGATAGTGAGATACCACTACATATTTATCAGAATGGCCAAAATCTGGAACACTAACACCAGGTGCTGGCGAGGGTGTGGAGGCGCTGGACTTCTCACTGATTGCTGGTAGGATCAAATGCAAAATGGTAGAGCCACTTTGGAAGACAATTGATGATTTCTTACAAAACTAAACATACTTTTACCATATGACCCAGCAGTTGTGCTCCCTGGTATTTACCCAGAGGAGTTGAAAACTTTTGTCCGCATAAAAACCTGTACACAGATATTATACCAGCCTTATTCATAATTGCCAAAAATCAGAAGCAACCAAGACATCCTTCAGTAGGTGAATGGATAAATAAACTGTGGTACAGTCAGACAATGGAATATTATTCAGTTCTAGAAAGAAATGATCTATCAAGCCACAAAAAGACATGGAGGAAACTGAAATGCATATCAGTAAGTGAAAGAAGCCAGTCTGAAAAGGCTAAATACTGTATGATTCCATCTATATGACATTTTGGAAAAGGCAAAACTATGAAGACAGAAAAAAACAGTGGTTGCCAGGATTAAGGGTGGGGGAATGAGAGATGAATAGACAGAGCACAGGAGTTTTAGGGCAGTGAATATACTCTGCATGATACTATGTCATACATTTTCCAAACTCAGAATGTATTAACACCAAGTGAACCCTAAGGTACACTATGGACTTTGGGTGATTGTGATGTGTCAGTGTAGATTCATCAACTGTAACAAGTATGCAACTCTTGTGGGGGATGTTGATGATGGTGGGGGGGGGGTAGTCTGTGCATGTAGTGGGGAGGGAGATATAGGGAATCTCTGTACCTTCCCCTCAGTTTTGTTGTGAACCTAAAACTACTCTTAAAAAATACTCTTTTATAACAAAATAAATAAAGAATTTGCATATCATTGCCCTTGTATGAAGAATCAGGATTACTAAAATGTAAGAAACGTTTCCTCATATTTCCCATTTGTATGGAACATGGAGATGTTATCACTGCCTTGACTCACTTGCTCCCTATGGTGGTTGGGCTCCATGGAGCCTGAGCGGAGCCTGAGTTTTCTTGTCTAAAATATATGTTGATAGGTGTGAACTGGGATCAGAGATCCAAGAGGTCAACAAAGAATTAATAGGGAAAGGACTAAGGTACAAAAATAAGGTCCTTTCCTAGAAATTCAAGTCTAGAACGAAGTAAAATTTATTGGAGGTTGTGGTGTGTCTGAGTATTGGTAGTAGTGCTCACTTCCCTCAGGGCAGGCTTTAAGTAGGCCTTGGAGTTTGTGACAGTTTTATGCTCTGGGAAGTATGTGTTTGTAGATGATTCAAGCTGAGTTTAAAGGTTTGCAGCAGGGATTGCATAAAATATTGTGAAAATTGTATTGAAAATGATCTTAAATATTTTATTTTATTCTGAGTTCAGTTCAAGTGTAGAAATCTTCATAGTTATAAAGGTCTATAGTGAAACCTTTTTATCACTGCTCAGAACTGATTAGTCTATCATACACACACATATCCTCCCATCTCATTTGTCCATCAACAAGTCCTCAGTTATCCACTGTCAATTTTATAAATACACATGCATACACATACACACTCACACTCACACTCATGCATTCAGAATCCCAGACATAAGCCTTTATTGTTTTAAATTACTTTTACTTCTCAGAACGATGAAGATCATGCATCAGGTAGCCTGGCAGGTGTTTTGAAGCTCAGATTTGGCTATTTTCATCATTGATCTACGTTGGTAAGAAACAGATCTCAGAGAATTAAACATTTTAAATCTGAAAGACTAAACTAAATTCATTTAGAAGTTCCACTATGTCCTCTATGTAGCTATGACTTTCATCTCTTGCTGCCTTGAAGCTGAGCATAGAAGAGCAAATAGTGGCCTCTCTCCAGGCCAAACAGACTAGAAAAATGATCACACAAACAACTACTGATTTTTGCTTTGTTGAAAGGAAAATATTTCCATTCTAGACCACGAAAATGAGTAAAAATAATCTAAGACTCTTTAAGGACTATACTGATTTCTTCTGTATTTCTGAAACAAAGCAATAGTTAAGATACAATTTACACAAGCCCAGGCCTGAAGAAACTGGGTCCTATGTACTAACATCAGGGCATCTTTCTGCTGCCACCTCTCCTGCCGCAAAACTATTCTCCACATTGTGAAAACCAGATGCTTAAAAACCATCAGTAACTCACTCCACATTACTCAAAGGATAAAGTCCCAAATCCTTAGTTGGTTTTTGTCAACCCAGCAATCATTAGTCCTCGCTTACCTCACACTCCTCCCCCCACCATCATCCATCTGTTTGCTGTATTCTACTTTATCGTCCAGCCAAACTCAATTTTCTTGATCATACACCAAGGAGTATTCCTTCTGCCCAGATCGCTGTCCACCCTCACCATAGACATTCACTTGATCAACTTCAGTGCATTCTTCAGGTCTAATGTATACCTCCAGGTGAAGTCTTTCTTTAGTCCTCAAAATAAGTGGCTCCCCTTTTTGTGTTCTCATAGTGTCAAGGCACGTCTGTTTCACACACTTTTATAGTCATATATTTAAAGTAGTGTTTCTCAGATGTTCGGTGTGCATAGGAATTAAAAGGAGATCTTGTAAAAATGCAAATTCTGAGTCAGGGTGATGCCAGTGCTGCAGTCCCCAAAGCGTGTGCCGAGTAGCAAGGACGTAGAGTCTGTGTGCCTCTGTGGACCTGAGGACAGGATCCGCAGAGCCTGACACACGGCAGGCCCTGAATTCACAGCCACTGAATGAATTTCAAAAGCGATAGAATCTTGACAATATAACATTTTCATTTTAAAATACAAGCAGTGCTTACAAATAACCACTTGAGAAGAACTTTGTTAACTTCCTTCCCTCCTTCTGTATCTTGGTATTTCCATCTGTTCTTTCTGTCTCTTTGCCTCAAAGTTCACTGGTATCTGGAATTTCTACCCAATCCCTTCCTTTTCCTCTATTCCTTTTACACCCTGGAGGCATTTTCAATGATAGCACTTCTGAAAATAAAAAGCAAAGGAAGCCAGGGAAGAGAGATGAAGAAAAATGAACCTCTTTTCTCTTCTTCAGCTATCAGTTGAGTTACTTTCTTGTTTCTCCAAATCTAACCTCCTTGGACCTAATCAGACTATTTATCAAAGAATCCCAAACACATCCCTAGACTCCACTTTAGTGTTGTAATGCTCAAAACTGTTGTCTGTATGTTCCTCAGAAATGGAAATGAACCTTATATCAGTCATTTATTTACACAAAGACTTGTCTTTTAACATCTAAGTAAAGATTTGACTGTTTTTTAAGCCATATCTTTAAATGCATATTTGCCTAGGGCTTGGGGAGAGATACATGTAGTCATTTTGTTCCAAATATTTGTAGTTGGGTATATTGCGAACATGGAATAGTGAAAATACCACAAACTCCCTGTGGTTCCCTTACCACCCATATGCCCAGCCCTTGTCTCAAATACGAAAAATAAGAAATGTTAGAGAGCAGTCACTGTAGCAAAGGACGAAAGTGGTGAGAACATTTGATGAGATGATAATTCTCCTACCAGGTGGACAGCCTTTAAGGAGTGCAGGCACTGCTCTTCTCCATTAGGGGTAGATATGTTTCCAAGCAGACAGAAACCATCAAGGAAAACATTGTTTGGGGGAGATAATGTGTACTCAGAAACCTCAGACACCTGTGATTTTAGGAAACCACAGATTGACTTTTCTACTAGGACATACAAATCTTTGTTAGGCTTTAAGTGTATTTAATGTCCAAAGGAACAATTTATGGAAGGGTGATTGGTCTGGATTTCTATATTAAATTTATGGTATGACTTACAGAATGCTTGCTCGCTTGGTCTCTCTGTATGTGTATATATATATATACACACACACATAGATATATATGTATGTATATATATATATATAGTGTAGTCTGTATCTACATGATAAGTAAAATGTGTATTTGTATATATATCTAATTCATACCTTCCACATTTGCATCTCGTGTATGTATATGTATATGTATATACTCTATAATTTCATTTCTTGACAGCTAAGGCTTGAAAGAGATCAGAGGGGAAACTCTTGGTAAATGTGTAGATTTGCTCACTAACAAGATGTTAGACATATAAATTTTATACTAAAAATGCCATCCCCAAATATCAAGAAAATAGAACAATTATACTAGGGTATGGACTCTAGCAAATTAAAAGAAATATCTGCATGATCTATGTTTCTAATTATCTGACAGAGTGCTGTTAATAACTTTTCTGGAAGCCACAAACACAGCAGGAGCACTTAGTTATGATGCAGTCTTAAAATATACCACAATGCACTTTATCTGTGGCCTTCAAGATCACATTGGCAGCAGAACCTACCATAATGAACTGTCCTGAAGCCTTGAGATGCTGTTTTCAGCAATTTTGCATTTGAGTATTCAGATTTTACAGTGTGTGAAGTCTGACTGAATGTGCTTCGCCACTGTAACTTCAAAATATTCACATTTTCCTTTTCTCAATTTAAGACCATGTTGATAAAAAAAAAAACATATAGAATATTGCAAATAAATAGCTATCTATAGTGAGCTAAGAACTAGATAGAACCCCAAGATTTTTCAAGATATGCTAATGATTATTTTGTCCAGTAGACTTAATTTTGCTGCAGGACGCACATAAAAAAAGGTACTTCACACTCCCCATGGTTCTCAGTGGTGAACATACCAGCCCATAATTACCAGCACACAATTATTCAGTTATCTGCTTGCAATCAAGAAAATATCATTCCTTGTCTTTTGATATTTTGTTTCACATCATGTAAGCATATGTCTAAAACATTAATAAAATTATAAATTACACATTTGATGATCAAATAGGAGAAAATCTCTTAAACACTCACATTCTCTGCAATTTTCTTTCTTCTACAAATGTTACACCACTTTTGCTACTTTTATCTTAATTACAAAGAGTAGTTGGGGCACCTGGGTGGCTCAGTCGGTTAAGCATCCGACTTTTGGTTTCAGCTCAGGTCATGATCTCAGGGTCATGAGATCAAGCCCCAAGTCGGGCTCCCTGCTCAGTGTGGAACCTGCTTGAAATTCTCACTCCCTTTCCCTCTGCACCCACCCCCCGCCACACTCTCTCTCCCTCTTCAAAAAAAAAAAAAGAAAGAAAGAAAGAGTAGCACAGGGTTTGGTGGATAAGGAAAGAGAAGAAAAGGAAAAGTTAAGTCTTCCTAATAAGGAATATTATGCTGAATACTAACTACCACAACAAGTCGTCAGTCGTGGAAATTAGAAGGAGCCCCCTTAAATGTGCATATGCTATTTTTTAAGGTTTAAAATATTTTACTTCCAATTTTAATTCACCAATATCCATTGTCACTTTTTAAAAATTATAGAGTTTTTTACCCCTCAGGTTATATATATATAACAAGAACTTAACTGCTCTTTTTGGAGTCACTCTGGGGTGTTGCATTAATTTTAGCTGTAGGATAACAATAAAAAGTAATTTTAGAAAACCACAAGGTAACTTAGGGGCCTCATAAATGAAAGCACTTTTCAGAATGCTTATTGATGAAGACAGCCTTAATGTTCCCTCAGCTTGGTTAACTTTAGACAGATTTCTTCATCGTTATAGGCCCCTCACCTCCGTGTTCTTAGAGCTTTAACTTTAGAAAATTTGAAGTTTTCAATTCTTTCCTGCCCCTCTGAGGTATAAATCATCTCCCAGGCTCTTGCCAGTTTTACGTCTCAGACGTGTCTTTCTCAAAGACTTGAGAGCCTTCTCTTTGATATGTAATCATCAAGGAAACTAAGGTGCCCTCTTTCTAGTCTCTTTGTGGGAGTAGGAGTCTAACTTTGATAGATAAGTGTGTCAATTAGCAAACGCACATAGCCTAATCACATTGACCATTCCCCTCCCCCAATGTCCTCCAGTACTTTTCTACTAGCTCATCCCAGTGCTTAAAATCTCTCTCACCTTTTGTTTTGGTGGAGTTGAGTTCTGTCTCTCTCCCCTAATGCAATTGCCTTTCATAAATTCTTCCTTGCCTGTTTAATTCTGTCTGGTACAGTTTTTCTAGGACATCATTTAGACCTCAAGTTTACGGGAAAGGAATCTGGATCAATGTAAATAGATTTTTAAAGGATTTTAATGAATATTCTAAGACATAGAAATACCTTATCTACCTGCAATTACTAGGTCTTACCTTTTTAAGCCATACTACATTTTTGCCTACTTTTATCATTCATGGTGAAAATATTCATAAAAATGTAATAAGCCTTCTATTTTTTCTCAAAATAAAAAAATACTTTGTTTCTCAAAGTGAAAATACTTCTGGTGTGTGTGTGTGTGTGTGTGTGTGTGTGTGTGTGTGTGTGTGCATGCGTGTGTGATTAAACAAAACTGTGCATGTACAAAATTCAAATACTGGAAGCCATAGTTTAAAGCAAAGTGTTTCCCATCCTTTTTAGAAAGGTTCAGATTTTAACCAACCCCCCCATGAGATTTTAAAACCATAGATATGTGGTATATCTGTTTATATATGGTGGCTTTTAGAATGCCATAAACTATTGTAATAGCCAAGATTTGTTTGCCCCTCAGGAACTAATTTCTGCACTCATGGGATGATAGTACCCACTGAAAATGAATAGATTAAAGCACAAAATAAAAATCACCTAAAATCCCACACCACAGAGGTGACTACTATTTGCATTTAGACAAATATCCTTCCATGTATCTTGCTAACAATATTTTATATGCTTTCTTTTATCCATTCGTGTGCTTTAATAACATAACGTGGACATATTTCCATATTAATATAAGTAGACATCATCCTTTTCAAGTATATACCATAATTTATTTAATTAATTCAATTTCCTATGACATACCTTCTTTCTTTTTCTATTTTGTATTTTAAATAATGCTATGATGAATATCATGCCATATCATTTGCACATTTGATGTGATTTTTTTTGTGGCAGATTGCATATGATAACTTTATGTAGAAAAATATAAACACAAGGCAGCAAAAACATACACATGATACCAGGACGTCTAAATCAACCAAACTACTATAAAAGTATGTAAAGATAACTTATCCTTATAATGTATCCTAGATTTACAATATTCCTTTAATTTGGGTGTAATAAATTAGTTGGATGCAGAAAACAAGATTAGAATTATATGTATAATTTGCATTATATATATCGTAAGGAAATAGTAGATTTAAAGACAGAATATATTGTCTTGCTTATATGGTAAACTATTGCTCTACCGCTCCTCCTTCCAAAAAAATTACCCCAAATTGTTATTTGGGTGGGGGAACACATCTATCTATAACATCTATTTGTAAAATTTCAGACTTTATTTCTCTCTGTATGTAACCATGTGAAAATACACTGTCTATCAGGTAAGGTAAGTAATTTCTAATTTTCTAAGCTCACGGTTTTATGTGTATTCATATCTTCCATTTGCCAGTTTTAAACTTAAATATATACATTCATTTTGTGAAATTAAAATAACCCTTGGAGAAGATGTAAGCAACAGAATGCAAATGGGGAGTTCTTTTGTGCTTTTCTTGTGTAGTGTTTACTCACTTTTCACCTTGTTATCTACAAAACATGGAAGTGCCTGAGGTGATATCTTTAGAAATAATTTCTCAAAGCATAATTTCTGGATAAAAAGTCATGTCTATTTAATTTTTTAAATAAGATTTCCAAACTGTCTTCCAAAAAGTCTTTGCCAATTTATAGTCCTTCATATTTTGCAAGAGAAAACCTATTTACAACACTAGGTATTACCATTTTTTTTAATCTTGGCAAAACTTATAAAGACAAAGTGAACCCCCAATATTCTTTTAATTTTATATTATTTAATAACTAATTGGGTTGAGTTTTTTAGTGAGAATATTGACTATTTGTATTTTTTAAAGGTGTATTTATTTATTTGAGAGAGAGAGGGGTGGGGAGGAGAGGGTCAGAAGGAGAGGGAGGAGAGAAGCAGACTCCCCACTGAGCGGGGAGCCTGATGCAGGGCTCCATCTCATGACTGTGAGATTGTGACCTGAGCTGAAACCAAGAGTCTGACACTCAAGCAACTGAGCCACCCAGGCGCCCTGACTGTTTGTATTTTTAAAAGAAATTTCCCTTATCTTGTAATGTTCAGCAGTTTTTTTTTTTTCTTTTTTCTCTTTTTCATTCCTTATTAAACATATCGCCCAGGATATGATCATCTTGTGTAATAATTTAATGTATTTTTACAGTGGCAATTGTGGAAACTCTGTAGGGCTCTGTGCCATTCCATTTCACAAATGATTTTGCTTCCTTCTTTATTTACTTTTATATATAAATGAAGTTTATGACAACTGTAGATACATTAATGTATATGAGCTTATTATTCATATGTGTTATGATTCTTAAAATATATTTTATAATAATTTTATGCGGAGGTGTTTAGAAAAATGACATTTAAATAATTGCAGATCTTTCATTATCACAGGTAAGATAATTTTTTTATACTTAAGGAGAACTTGATCATTCTAATATATTTTTTTTATACTGAAACTTAGAGACTTCTCAATTCCCTTCACTCCTTAATCACTTTTTTCTGTATAGATTTTGAACTGATATATTTTATTTTTTTCATCTTTATCTCTTTATCTATATCATATTAATATGTACATTCCTGTGGTTCCAGTTAGGCTCATTTCACTTATTTTTAGGGGCTGGTCATGTGAAGCAATACCTGTTTTCATAGTGGGCATATTTTTTTTTAATTTTATTTTATTATGTTATGTTAATCACCATACATTACATCATTAGTTTTTGATGTAGTGTTCCATGATTCATTGTTTGTGTATAATATCCAGTGCTCCATTCAATACGTGCCCTCTTTAATACGAGATGATGTGGGCATATTTTTTTATGCCAACTATTGCCCATTTCTCCAAATTTATCCACGAGAATTGTTACCGATACAGTTTAATCCTCTATTCATGTAAATTCTGATGTTTCCCTAATATTTTGTATATGATAATCCATATCTAGAAAGAAAAATGAAAGTCAGTAATTGTGCTTTGGTTTTGATGACTCTTTTTTGAGAATTATCTATGTAATTCGATAGTTATTTCATTAAACCTTACAGGGAATGGAGTACTACTGCATGCTACACCATGGATAAACCTCAAAAACATCATGCTAAGTGAAAGAAGCAAGTCACGAAAGACCAGCTATTGTATGATACCATTTGTATGAAATATCCAAGACAGAAAATTGATTAGTGGTGGCCAGGAAATGGTGGGTGGGGGAAGATTTGAAAGGTACTCATTAATTATTATTTTAATTTATATGTTGGGTCCATGAGTGCATTTGGACTTTTACTCAGAATCACATAACATAAAATTCACTATTTTAAGCAGTTTAAAGTGTGTAATTTAGTGGATTTTAGTATACAGTAGTCCCCCTCTTATCCATGGGGGATATATTCCAATACCCTCAGGGGATGTGTAAAACTGTGGATAGTACCAAACCTATAAATACATACCTTTGATGAAGTTTAATTTATAAGTGAAGCATGGTATGAGACCAACAACAGTAACTAATAATAGAAAAGAACAATTATAATAGCAATACACTGTAATAAAGGAATGTGAATTATCTCTCAAAGTATCTTATTATACTGTACTCACCCTTCATCTTGTGATGATATGAGATGATGAAATGCCTACATGATGAGTTGAAGTGAGGTGACTGATATAAGCATTGTAATGGAGCATTGGGCTACTAGCGACCTTCTGACAATATGTCAGGAAAATCATCTGCTTCCAGAGCGCACTTGACCAGGGGTAACTGAGAACGTGGGTAATGGAGACCCCCAAAAGTGAAACAGCAGATAAATGGTTGGGAGGGGGGACTACTATATTCACAATGTCATGCAACTGTAATCATTGTCTAATTCCAGAACATATCCATTACTCCAAAAATAAACCCCATACCTCCCAATTCCACCCTACTCCTATTTTCTGTCAACCACTAATCTACTTCCTGCCTGTATGGATTTGCCTATTCAAATAGAATCGTACAAGAGGTGGTCTTTTGTGACTGCCTTCTTTCACTTAGCATGTTTTTAAGGTTCATCCTTGTTGTAGCATGTAGCAGTACTCCATTATTTTTATGGCTGAACAATATTCTATTGCAACAACATAATACGTATTGTTTATCCCTTCATCATTTGATGTACATTTGGGTTGTTTCTACTGTTTAGCTATTATGAATAATGCTTCTATGAACATTTGTGTATAAGTTTTTGCATGAACGTATTTTGAATTCATGTAGGTATATACCTAGTAGTGAAATTGCTGAGTCATAGGTAACTCTAACTTTTTAAGAAAGTACCAAACCGTTCTACACAACAGTTGTACCACTTTACATTCAAACAGTGCAAACCGTATGCTTACAGTATATGAGGGCTCCAGTTTTTCAACATCTTCACCAACTTGTTTTCTCTCTCTTTTTTTTTTTTTTTTAATTTTAGCCATCCTGGTGAGTGTAAAGTGGTATTGCATTCTTATTTTGTGCATTTGTTTTTAAATTGCTTGTTACAAGTGCATGTGTGGTTTTATAAATGGAATCACTAATATCAAAGTTATATGACCATCTTGATGCATGCTCTGTGTCTTGTGGCATACTACAATGAGTTGATTGTTCTGTATTATATTTACAAAAGAAAAACAACTTTGTTTTAAAGTTGAGGATGTGATTGTATGTACTAGGCTTTACTCTAAGTAACTTTTTACAGCTAATTATTTCAGAATCTGTCTTTATTGAATTTGCAAAAGTAACTTTAAAAGAATCGTGCTAATAGATTTCTGTGTTAATGGACTGGCCATTCTGGCTTTTCTACCTACTGTCTATAGTGCCCAGAAAAGGGGGCACTCTAAATCATGCTTATTTATAACCTTCCTTGACCTGAAATTCCATTAGTGGAAGGAAAAAAGTAGCTTCTCATTGAAAAATATATTTACAAAATACTAGTATATAAACCATCCTTTCAAGGTAAGTTAAACTCCTCTAGAAATTTCATTAACTCTATTAGACTGATAGTCATTAAAATAAATATATCTTCATGAAACATTTTGCTTCCCTGGAGGCAAGAGAATAAAAAAGATAAAACTAATGAGCGCTGTGAATTGTATAAGACTGTTGAATCACAGACCTGTACCTCTGAAACAAATAATACATTATATGTTAAAAAAAGAAGAAGAAGAAGAAGAAGATAGCAGGAGGGGAAGAATGAAGGGGGGGAAATCGGAGGGGGAGACGAACCATGAGAGACTATGGACTCTGAAAAACAAACTGAGGGTTCTAGAGGGGAGGGGGGTGGGGGGATGGGTTAGCCTGGTGATGGGTATTAAAGAGGGCACATACTGCATGGAGCACTGGGTGTTATACGCAAACAATGAATCATGGAACACTACATCAAAAACTAATGATGTAATGTATGGTGACTAACATAACATAATAAAAAAAAAAAACAATAGAGGGAAGGTGGGAGAAAGAAAATAACACTAGCAGGGGCGCCTGGGTGGCTCAGTCGTTAAGCGTCTGCCTTCGGCTCAGGTCATGATTCCAGGGTCCTGCGATCGAGTCCCACATCGGGCTCCCTGCTCCGCGGGAGGCCTGCTTCTCCCTCTCCAACTCCCCCTGCTTGTGTTCCCTCTCTCACTATCTCTCTCTCTGTCAAATAAATAAATAAAATCTTTAAAAAAGAAAAGAAAAGAAAAGAAAATAACACTAGCAGTATATAGGTTTTAGATTTTCCTTATTGATAAAAGCAATTTCTTTGATTTGGGTTTTATTATAAAGATTTTAATCTCTTTTCAAAAGTGTTGTTCAAAATGATTTAGCTTTAATAACAAAAATGAGACTCTTACAAGTATCTTCTTAGGAATTCTCATACTGGGACATTTGAAAAAGCTTTTATTTTACTAGGTACAATGATCTTGCATGCATTTTCATTCAAGTACCTAGGAAGCAGTTATGGGCAAACTAGTAATTGACAAAAGTTGTGAGGACTTCTGAGGTAAAAAATGTAAAAGAATCCAGACATCTTTACAAGAATTTGCATACCCCCCCTTTACTTACTCATTATGTGGAGACAAGACCGAGAAGGTGATGGACAGGAGCAGGAACCTCCCCTTCTGTTTGTTAAGTCCAGACAGAGAGCTATCTTCTAGGGTAAAAGATGGGTAAAATTGTTTAGTTCTGGTGAATGAAGACTTAAGCTCCTTGAAAGTGAAATTAAAATTTCCTGGAGTGAATGAGGGCAAAATCATGAATTAAAGAAAGTTAACAAAGGAAATATATAGACTACTCTATAAAAGCCCCAAATGAGATTGTAGATATTATATTACTATTTTAAGATACTGTGGTATTTAAAATTGCTTCTGTGTTTCACTATTTTAGTAAAATGTGTTATGTGTGTTGTATAATTATTAAAGATTCTTGCTCTCAATTCTTGGTATCTTTCATGATAGTGATTTGTACTGTGTAATTTGGGCAAAAATTTCTCCTAGCAGCAAGCAGAACGTTTCACAGTGAAATTTTAAGGTATATATAAATATATTAAAATTTGTATCTGAAACTGCAAAATTTTTAAGTAACGGCAAATATCAGAATTGTTTTTTTTTCTTTATTCTTTACTATATGAGCAGGCATTATTTTATCTGTGGGCCTTTTTTATAAATCCTGGGGTGCCTCCCCAGCCCCAAATCATAGCATCTTAAGTTTCACAAGTCTAGATTTAGTTATTTATTCAGTTAAGTTTAACAATACATAGTTATTAATCATTACTACTGAGACTGATTTATATGAAAATAATGCAAAATGAAGACACAGTTCCAATATGCACCAGTTTCCATTAGTACAGCACAATCATGTTATCTGCAGATAGGGACAGTTTTATTTCTTCCTTTCCCATCTATATGCACTGTATTGAATAAGAGTGGTGAGAGTGGACATTATTTCCTTGTTCCAGATTTTAGAAGGAAATCATTCAGTCAGTTCAGTCTTTCACCATTGAGTGTAATGCTTGCTGCAGGTTTTTTGTTTTTGTTTTTGTTTTGTTTTTTGTTTGTTTTTGCTGCAGGTTTTTATAGATGCTCATTATCAAGGTGAAGATACTCCTCTCTATCTCTCTATTCTTATTTTTCTAAAAGTTCTTGTCAAGAATGCATGTTGAGTTTTGTTAAATTATTTTTCTGCATCAGGTGATATGATCATGTGATTTTTTTCATTAGTTTGTTAATATAGTGCGTTACATTGACTAAGTTTTGAATATTGTACCATCCTTGAAGATAAACTCCATTGTATTGTGGTATAATTATTTTTATTTATTGCTGAATTCTATTTCCTAATATTGTGTTAGATATTTTTGTGTATATGTTCATAAGGGATATTTGATAAGGGATATCACATTAGTGCTAGCTTTATAAAATGAATGGAAAGTATTCCATCCTCTTCTATTTTGGAGAAGAAGTTGTATAGAGTTTGCGCTAATGCTTTTTTAAATGTTTGAAAGAATTCTCTAGTGAAATCATCTGGACATGAAGATTTCTTTTCCCCAGGTGCCCTCTTTTCTAAAAGAGTTTTAATTACGAATGCAGTTTCCTTAATAGTTATAGGACTATTAAAATTATCAATTTCACATTTGGTGAGTTGTGGCATTTTCTATTTTTTGAAGAATTGGTCCATTTCATTTAAGTTGCCAGATTAGTATATGTAGAATTGCTCATAGTATTCTTATTATCTTTTTGATGTTTTCAGGGTTTGTAGTAATTTTGATTGTTTCATTCTTGATATTAATAATTTCTGTCTTCTTTTTCATTGTCAGTCTTGCTAGAGGTTTGACAGTTTTATTGAGCTTTCCATAGAACATTGATTTTCTCAATTGCTTTTCTGTTTCAGTTTCATTGGTATTTGCCTTTGTCTTTATTGTGTTCTTTATTCAGCTTGCTTCGGGTTCATTTTTGGTATTTTTCTAGATTCTTCAGGCTGTAACTTATATTATTGATTTGAAATTTGTCCTCTTTTCTAACATAGTGCTTTCAGATTTCCTCTTAGCACTGGTTTGGCTTCATCCCATAAATTTTACAAGTTGTGTTTTCATTTTTACTTAGTTCAATGCATTTTTATGTTTTAATTTAAATTCCAGTTAGTTAACATACAGTGTGATAATAATTTCAGGTGTACAATATAGTGATTCAACACTTCCATACATCACTCTCTGCTCATCACAAAAAATTGCACTCCTAAATCCCCATCACCTATTTAACCCATCCCCCCACTACCTCCCCTCTGCTTCAGTGTATTTTTGATATTCATTGAGACTCCTTATTTGATCTATGGACTATTTAGTAGTGTATTGTGTAGTTTCCAAATGTTAGGAGATTTTCCTTTATCTTTCTGTTACTTGTTTTTAGGTTGTTTCCACAGTGGTCAGAGAACACACTTTGTATGATTTCAGTTCTTTTAAATTTGCTGAGGTTTGTTTTATGTTTCAAGATATGGTCAATCTTGGTATATGTCCATGGGAACTTAAAAAGAATAGGTTTTCTGATGCTTTGTGTGAATTATTCTATAAATGATGAGTGCATACCATTGATTGATGGTGCTCTACCAAGTCAGTAGATTTGAATCTCTAGTTCTTGAAGAATCTAGCCCTACAGTTGGTGCTTAGTAAGGGTCTGTTGGATTTCATAGACCTGCTGTACTAGTACCCTTATTCCTGTCATCTGTTTTCATTCTGCTAAAATTTCCAAGGCAAAGGCAAGTAGCTGAAAATGGCACCCTGCCATGGAATTTGATTAGGCAGGCTACAGTGATAATGCTGCCTAACAACCCAAAAGCACAGTTTGCCCCACCAATCATTTATTTCATTGTCAGAGGTCTACAGCTTGGCTGTATTTTAACTGATCTTGTCTGTTCTTGCCTGAGCGCTACTGAGTTATGCTGGATTCCAGGTTTTGGGACAGATTCAAGTCTATTCCTTATATATTAATTTTGAAATCCATGCTGAAGGAACATTAGCTATCTAGAGCATATTCTTTGCATGGCAAAGGGTGGAAGCTTCAGGAGAGTTGGTAGAAATGTGGAATACCTCTCAAAGTTTCAGCTAGTAATTAGGCACAGTGCCACTTCCATCTATCGTCTATTATCCAGAGGAAGTCATAGCAATGACTAAAGCAAATGCGTTAAAGGGATATACTCCCCCTACTCCAGTAGGAGGCACCTCAAAATCGTAGGGCAAAAGTCACAGATGAATAATTCTATTACAGTGTGGGAGTGAAGAATTGGAAGCAATGCTCCAAATACTTCTGACTTACTTTCTGAATCTGTATTACTTACTATTTTACACAGGGGTCAGGAAAATGAAAACCCTTCACATGAAAAGGTGGGGAATCTTTATTTGATTTATAAATTATAAGAGACATCCCCCCTTGACATACAATTAAGTCTTATACATTGTGTTTTGGAGAATTTGAAGACATAGCTTTAGTCAACTAACGAGAAAGTACTTCAGACTATATTTCATACTACCTCAAAGACAATGTATTTTTAAGTCCAGCCTATAGTCTCTTATTCTTTTGGTTTGGAACTATAGGTAGGTATTTGGTTGGGAGGATTTTTGGGGGGAATCCTTTGTAAGCTTGCACAACTAAGCTAGATACAGTGACTTAAAATAGAGTTCATCTGTATCAGTTTGACATGCGCGCGTGCGTGTGTGTGTGTGTGTGTGTGAGATAAAACATTTGCACTTGCCCTTTATTTTTGGAAACCTTCAAATTTTTTTATGAATTAGAAATTTACAGACTATTTGGTATCCTTCAGTTGGTCATCACAGAATCCTATAGGATAATACATGTTCAGAATTTTTCAGGTCACAATTTGAATTTTATTTGAAGAGACACAATTGTCATTAAAAATACAACAAAGAAAACTCCGGGGACAGAATGCTTAATTTAAATCCAGAACAGGCATGTAGCACCTATTTCATGTACTTGCAGAGTGACAAAGAGCTTTTCTTACCAGTGAAGAATAAAGGAAATGGTTTCTCACAGTCTGTTTGGGATACTAATTGATTGCAGTTGAGGTAGGAGTTTTAATGAAATGGACACTTGTTCTCCAGGAATTGATCTGGAACCACCAACAAGTTAACAGACTGTTGAACACATAACAAGCCAGTGATGATTTGTAATCAGTCCTTGTCAGATTGGTTTCAATTAAAACCTTTAACTCAGAAGACAGGGGCCACCTCATTATCAGTTTTCTTAGGTCAGATCAAGCAAAATTAAGAGTCATATTTAAAAAGTATTTGTGTTTGCAGACATTCGTGTGAATGACATTTAAAACACAATTACGAGAACAAAATAAAAGCAGCTGAATTAGAATTCAATTAGAGCCTTTCCAATATATGTCAAATAAAAAGGAACAAATTTCACTGGAAGATGAAGGAATGAAGGAAACATTTTAGAACATGCTTATTGCCCTTCGAATTTTATCAGTTGCAAGAAAAGGACATCATTGAAACATTGGTATTAAATAAACTTTGAAGTTGCTATTTTTTTCTTCTAATTTTCCCTTCCATAATGATTTCTGATTCTTTGTAATATACAAATAAACAAAATGTAAAGAGGTCAACACTGGATGTGAGTGTGTGCTGTTGCTGCAGTTGATATATTCTTATCTAGTGACGTCTGTGTCACAGCTCTCCTTTCTTCATCTTCTTTCACAGTTCATTTGCCTCCTCTCCTTTTTTCCTTCATGATTATCTGCTTTTACAGCTTTAACAATGACCTTGTATTTCCTTCAATGCCTTCTCTTCCAAAGAACAAATCCCATATGCCCAGCTACTTACTAGAAGGGTTTACTGGGACATCTCCATGTGGCCCCAATATCTCCCC
Source organism: Halichoerus grypus (assembly GCF_964656455.1). NCBI lineage: Eukaryota > Metazoa > Chordata > Mammalia > Carnivora > Phocidae > Halichoerus > Halichoerus grypus. Next base: position 107,562,376 of record NC_135727.1, on the reverse strand, counting down.
TCTTTTATTTCTCATCTTCTGTGTACTATCCCCCTTCCTTCATATTAAACAACAAAAATCACTTCATCATCTCTTAATTTGCCATTAGTTAATTATTTTACTGATGTCAAAAGTCTCCATCATCTTTGATTCTTGCCTGTCCTTTAACTCCAAATCTCATTTGGTAGCAGACCCAACTGAGAAAGAGAAATTGACACCTGTGACTGGTTTCCAGAGTGTTAACATTTTATTATTAATTATCTTAATAGTCCTAATTCTTACCTGCTTCATAGTTGCACAGATCCCACCTGCTGATTCAAATACTTACTCCCTCATGCCTAAGCCAAAAATGGTATGTACGTGATATATGGTCCCTGGCAGACATTTCATTTGATCTTGACATTCTCTCCTGATGTTCCTCTATATGACTTCAAAATTCAGTAGTGTCTCAGAAAGTCGAAATCAGTACAGTATCATTGGCACAGTATGAAATCTGTCTGCAATCTTGGCCTACGTTATTGTATTACCATGTAGAACATTCTTCTTGTCTGCAGATAATTCCACTCTGCATATGTTATACAAACTTCCATCAGATAAATCTACCTGAAGCACACTTCTTGTGTCATTTTACCATTCCACATGAATGTAATCATCTGTATATGTTGGGATGCAGAAATGTTTGGGAAGTCCTGTTTAATGAATTGGCATGATTATTGCTTCATGAGTTGTGTCTCAGAACTCATTGTTGCTCATTTTGGAGGGTCTCCAGAGATATATTGGGAAGAACAGCTCTTTTTCTGAAAAACAGAACCCTCCTGCTCCTGTTTGGGGTGGAAATTTTCTTTGCTCTTGTTCTTCAGACAAATGATCCCACCCACTTACTTATACCCACAAAATTTGCAAATCTTCCAGTTAGCTGATGACATCCATCATTTTATTTTAGTGTGAGAATGGACTCTTTTCTTCATCTAGTCCTTGTCATTTCAGTGAGATTTCATTGAGAAAGAAAGATAAACAGATATTCTTAGTCCAGTATCTTACATACCTAACATTTTTATTTTGAAACAGTTTTCAACTTAGAAAAAACTTCCAAAAATAGCATAGAGAGTCCCTGTGTACCTTTTATCCACCTTCCCCAAATTTTAACAACTCACATAATTGTAGTAAAATTATCAAAATCAGGAAATTGACATTTATTCAATACCATTAATGAATCTACAGATTAGTCCTGTTTGGTAAAGTGTAATGTTTAACTATTAGTATATTGGCTATATTTATTCAAAGTTTCATTTCTACTTAATTTAAAACAAAGAGATATAGCACTTAGATGCAGTGGTTGATCTTAATGTTGATAAGTAAAACAATAAAAGACACTAATATAATTTTTTCGTTCTATTCCCATTTTCAAAAAAAATTTTACATGTTATGTTTCACTTATATAATTAATATTTATCTTCGTTCACTATTTGTATTACAGAGAATAACCTCTACCCTTATGTAATCAAACATCTTTGGGGCTTTGTTTTTGGCAACCTAAAGAGTAAGAACCCTTAGGAAAATCATACAGAAATCTGTGCAAAGGGATCAAAGTGTAATGTGTCTCATTCAAAGTTGGACCTGAGGCCTGGAAATTTGTTAGGAACTAAAGGTCTCTGTCTGTATGTCCATCTCTGTCTTTCTCTTTCAGTCTCAGTGGTCACAAGTTGTCTTACTCAATCCTCAAAAGGTTTTTTTTTTTCATTTCTCTGTATATATTTTGTGTTCTCTCTTGTTCAGACCTTTTCCTCTCCTTACAAATGGCCACGTAATGGCCACCATAGTCAAAATAGATTATCTTTCAGCTCTTTTATTCACCATAGCTTGAAAACTCCCCTTTGTGACTCAGTTTAAATCCAGATGAGAACTTTGCTGAATCCAACTTGTTTTAGGATGGGGTAGGGGGTGGAGTCAGGCCACAAGTTGGCTTGTGTATAGATGCTTCCTACCCCCTTATATCAAGTCCTTAACCCTTACTAAACCAAACTAACTGTATCATTTAGTCTTTGCTACATAACAACCAACCCCCAAAATACAACAATCATCTGCTCACAGTTCTGTGAGGTCATCGATTTGAGCTGAGCTCGGCTGGGATGGTTTGTCTCTGCTTTGTGTGAGGTCAGCTGGACTTATTGCTATGTCTGGGACCTCAGCTGAAGTGACTGAGCTTTTCTCCTTATGTGCTGCCTCATCTCCAAGAGGGCTAGCCCATCCTAATTCATATATTGACAGCAGGAGTCCCAGGAGCAGCGAGAGAGTGCAAGCACCAATACAAAGGTACTTTTCACGTCTGTCCTTCTGTCACTTTTGCTAATGTCTCATTGACCTAAACAAGTTATAAGGCCAAGCCCAGATACAAGACATGGATTTTACCTCATGTTAGAAGTTGTAGCATCACACTTTTAAAAAGGGATATCATGCAGAGATAAAAGAATTTATGGTCTTTTTCTCTCATACTCATCTCGGAAAATGGGGTGCGATGGTGTAGAACATAACATTTAAGGACAAAAGGGGATGTGAGCGCATATTTCCCCAGTCAGGTTTATGAATGGGCAGCTCCAGAATATGGTTAATATAGTGAAGTCAGAGGGTGCCATACTTCATTTATATTGATGCAGTTTGTTTTATTAATTATAATGATCTCAACAAAAGAGTCATGAAATAGTTTGGGAGAAGTATATAAGTAAAAAATGCACAATCTTTGTACAGTCAATCCTTTGGTTATAATCTAAGTAAGACTAGATAGCTCTGACTGAAAATCATGTTTCTTGATGCTATTCTGTAGTGCAGGCAAATTAAAGACGTGTTATACTTCCTGAGGTGAAAGAACCCACATAGAAAAAAACAAAAAGACAAAAACACCATCACAGTTAACACTGATTAGAGTTGGTACTGGCAAAAAAGATAATTTGTTCTAGCTTTCCTTTCTTTATAGTTGCCCTCGTGGGTTGAAACTGAAGCACATTTATTGGTTTAACTTGAAGTTTGCACTCTATGCTTTTATGGTGGGTAAACAGAAAGAGTAAATCCCCAGGAGCTAACGTATCACTGTATAAAAATAGACAATCCATTTATACCTAGTCACGTGAACCTCCGTTTTCTGGAATATTCTTGAGATATAAATGGTTAGAATTGGACACATCCATGAAACAGAGTTCACTGTGAGGTCAACAGGATGTTATACTTCTTTTTGCTCACTAAAAGGTATACCTTGGTTCTGAAAGGCTTAATAGACTTTTATAAAGTGAGCACTCCAGTCTCCACTGTCTTAGATTCACTCTTGGGGAGAGAAGAGATCCCACTAGTGAGCAGAAAATCAATTGCTAACTTTCTGGAGCTGCATTAAGTTTTACTTACCAGTAGGACACCATTATCTCTTTTGGAACCCTGCTGGCTTAGCCATTAGCTCCCTTTTCACAAACAGGGTCAGACGTTTGCTGCTTCTGAGTTAGAAGTTCTATGCATTATACATAAATGCCTTTGTTTTTAAAAATGGAATTGCATCTACAAATGTGTTGGTTTATCATACGGATAGCTGTTATCAAAGAAAACCTGCAATGAAGTAGACTATAATTGACCTCTACCCGATCCATTTTATGGCTGCATTTACGTTATAGTCTCTATAAAAATTATTGCAGTGGTTTCAAGTGTTTAATATAGCTATTTAAGTTCATCTGAATGAGTCACTTTGCTCTCTGTCCTAGTTCAGACATATGGGCCCTGAAAAACAAGTGGCCTAAGGCTTAGATTTCTGTGTTAAATGGGAAAAATGATCCTTTGATTTAGAAGGGGAAAACAAACATTTACTATGATATAATTCCTGTAATGAAGTTGCTGTTTTTCAAGTATCATTTATTAATTCCAAAATCAATTTTGAAACTACTTAAATAGCTTAATAATTACAGTACACTAATACTAAGAAAATTGTTTCAAATAAGAGAACGTTGAACTAGAAATAACTACCACTTAAGTACTACTTTTAGTTTGAGATAATAGTTGAAAGCAGTAAAATTGTCTGAAATTTATAATATAGTATCAAATGGTTCTCAAGATCTATTTTCTGGTATAACTTTTTAATTAGAAAACTCACTTTGAAATTTTGATCCCTCAAAACAAAGGCATAGCTTAAAAACTAAACAAACAAAAAGCAGTGTGGTTTAAATGTTCACTACATCAAAAACTAATGGTGTAATGTATGGTGATTAACATAACATAATTTAAAAAAAAGAAAAGAAAAATCGTGAACTGTTAAAAGCCTCCAAAGTGTGGCTTCATTTTATGTGTGTACTTCATTTTATTATATCTGTGATTAGAAACACAGCAAGCAAACAACTTTTGACAGGCATTTTAATACTTTGTTTTTAATGAGTCATGTGATATATTCTGACTCCTAAATTATCAGACAATACTTAGGTTATTCTGTTTAAAAAGTAAAAAAAAAAAAAAAAAAAATTTTTTTAAGCGGTAAATAGTATTTGGGGGCCTGGGTGGCTCAGTTAGTGAACCATCTACCTTTGGCTCAGGTCATGATCTTGGGGTCCTGGGATAAAGCCCCCTGTCGGGCTCCCGGCTCAGCAGGACGTTGGCTTCTCCCTCTCCCTCTGCCCCTCTCCCCCAGGTTGTGCTGTCTCTCTCTCAAATAAGTAAATAAAATCTTTTTTTAAAAAAAGAGGTAAAGAGGGCGCCTGGGTGGCTCAGATGGTTAAGCGTCTGCCTTCGGCTCAGGTCATGATCCCAGGGTCCTGGGATCAAGTCCCGCATCGGGCTCCCTGCTCAGCGGGGAGCCTGCTTCTCCCTCTGCCTCTCTCTCTCTCTGTCTCTTATGAATAAATAAAATCTTTAAAAAAAAAAAAAGAGGTAAAGAGTACTAATAAGTACTATATTATTAATCATCTAAAACTAAGAAACAATTTTAGTTCTGATAATTCCCAAGACTTGATTAAACCATATATAATCTGGTGACTAAGGAACAACATATCAGTTGATCTCAGGTAGCTGCTTTCTTTCTGTAAGACAGTACTTAGAAAGAATGCTTCTTTAGAGTTAACAATGCACCTGACAGTCCATAGCAGTGAACATATTAATCATCATTTAGCAACAACATACAAGTGGTTATACATGGAGTATGCTCTGGGAGAACATAATATTGCCATTTTCACAAAAGTGAATACAAAGTGTCATTTGAAATGGTCTCAGAACACTTAAACCAGTGATACAATGGAGCCAACTTGTACCAACTCACAAGAGCTTGTCAGATGCTACAAATCACACTCCTCTCTGCAGCAAAACTGTTGTTAAACATCTGTCAGCACACCACTGAATTTTAAACTATATATAGTTTTAAAACAGATTCTACATGATCAAAATTGGAATGAATACTCACCTTTTAATTGTTCTTATTGTGGACCCTCAGTTTACTAAGTTATAAAAATCAACTAAGCATTTAAAAATCCGTTTATCTTGAAAACCATGATCCACCTGTACTTACACATTTTTGCTATTATATCAAACTGTACTGCCTTGTTAGAGTCCCCATTTATGTACATGTGGTTTGATTATCTAGTACATGTGGAAACCTTCTTTTTTTTTTTAATTTTTTTATTGTTATGTTAATCCCCATACATTACATCATTAGTTTTAGATATAGTGTTCCATGATTCATTGTTTGTGCATAACACCCAGTGCTCCATGCAGAACGTGCCCTCCCCAATACCCATCACCAGGCTAACCCATCCCCCCACCCCCTCCCCTCTAGAACCCTCAGTTTGTTTTTCAGAGTCCATCGTCTCTCATGGTTCTTCTCCCCCTCCGACTTCCCCCCCCTTCATTCTTCCCCTCCTGCTACATTCTTCTTCTTCTTTTTTTCTTTCTTAACATATATTGCATTATTTGTTTCAGAGGTACAGATCTGAGATTCAACAGTCTTGCACAGTTCACAGCGCTTACCAGAACACATACCCTCCCCAGTGTCCATCACCCAGTCACCCCATCCCTCCCACCCCACCCCCCACTCCAGCAACCCTCAGTTTGTTTCCTGAGATTAAGAATTCCTCATATCAGTGAGGTCATATGATACATGTCTTTCTCTGTTTGACTTATTTCGCTCAGCATAATACCCTCCAGTTCCATCATGTGGAAACCTTCTTACTCCTCCAAAGAGAGATGCTTCATCTTGCCTATAAAAACAAAATTTCCAGTTAGTTTTCATTGTAAAGCTGTCTTTCCCAGTTTCATATTGAGACAGTTATGTGAGCCTCATATTTAAAAAGAAAAAAAAAGGAATGTTTGCTTGCCTTCCAAAAGGAAGCAAAATAATTTAATTCCTCAAAGCAAAATAATTTACTTCCTCAGTGTTTATCCATAAAGTTTATAGTTTCTATATGTATTGTAATTGTCCAAGAGGCAGTTTTCACAAGAATATATCTTTGTGATTATCCAGAGTGATTTGGTATCTGAAGCATTGATATTAATGAGCAAACAATGGTTGTAAGTCACAGAGCTTTGCTTTAGCATTACTTGTTTCACTTTACTGTAGGATTCAATGAAAGACAGGTATATCATCTCACGGACTTTATTATAGCGATTATTAGCAAGAACTCTTATGACATTATTTCACTTAAAATATTCAATCTTAGATTAATTTGACTAAAATAAGCTCCTCTTCCTTTGAGCTCCAATAACACAATTCTTTTATAAGAAATACCTCTGCAGTAAAATTGTTGACTTACTCATCTGTCAACTCCTTGATGGTAGAAAACATCCGTAGTATATATTATATGTCACTGTAAGAGATTGGGTCTCTGGCATACAGAAGTCACCCATCACCCATTTTAAAAATAAATGAGTAAATTCTAAGGGCAAAGATTGTTGGTGTAAATAAGAAATCCATTCATTAATAAAAGGGAATATGCGGCATATACTTGAATAGTCAGGGGAGACTCCATTTCATTGGTAGGACTTCCATGAACATTGAATTTATATATGGAAAAGACAGCAAAGTGGCGTGGGCAGGGGAAAAGGCATGAGCAAGGTTGCTTCAGTGCATCTGAAGTTCAGTAATAGGCCAGTTTGGTTGGAGCCAAGACTCGTACAAGTTAATTCTAGAGATTGAGTGGAGAGTTGAAGTAACACCAGGTCATGGGGGGAGGTTGAAAGTTTATCCTCTTGGTTATGGGGAACCACTGAGATTTTGCCTATCTATTTAATTCAGAAAGATTCCTTTGAAATAGATTGTGACAGGGTGAAATTACAGTTGGAGAAAAGTGAGAAAGTCTGAACTATTAGACTGTTAATGCTATGAAATTCAGTGTTATTTTAATGTGTCCTCATTCTCCCTGCCCAAATCTATAAATAATTTTAAGGCAAAATTATTCTCTAATACTAAATTGGTTTGGACTTTATTTCCAGAAAAAAGTAATATTTCTACATTCTGTGTCCGTATTACAGAGGTTGAATATAGCAAAGACTCAGCTTTATCACCAACCAATACAAATCTATTAATCTGTTGATTGGAACAGTCAAAATCATTTTAAATTTATATATATGTGCACACCCATGCACAACACACACAAACACACACACTAATATTTACTAAGACTCTCTGACCAAAAAAAAAAAAAAAAAAAAAAAGGCAAGGGGAGGGGAGTGGGGGGATGGGTTAGCCTGGTGATGGGTATTAAAGAGGGCACATATTGAATGGAGCACTGGGTGTTATACACAAACAATGAATCATGGAACACTACATCAAAAACTAATGGTGTAATGTATGGTGATTAACATATAATAAAATTTAAAAAAAAAGGCAGAGTTACAAAAGTAAAAGGCAAAAGAGAAGGAAAATATGCAGTGGATGGTTGAAAAATACCAAAAAAATTTTTTTCAAGTATTTCATTTCTCAGAAGGAATTAATAATACCTAACATTTACCAAGTAGTACTATATATTGGGTCTAGAACTTGTCATTTGCTGGTGTCTTAGTTCAGGCTGCTAGAACAAAATACCATAGTATGTGTATACCATAACTTCTTTATCCATTGACAGATACTCTGGTTGCTTCCATAGATTGAGTATTGTGAATAATGTTGCACTAAATACAGTAGTAAAGATATATTTTTGATATTCTGTTTTCATTTCTTTTGGATATATACCCAGAATTGGGATTGGTAGATAATATGGTGTTTTATTCTTAATTTTTTTGAAGAACTTCCATACTGTTTTTCATAGTGGGTGAACCAATTTATATTCTCACCAACAATGCACAAAGGTTCTCTTTTTTTCCACATTCTCACCAACACTTATCTCTTGTCTTCCTAATGACAGCCCTTCTAACAGGGTGATGTGGTATATAAATTCACTCTTCGGCCATGTGAAAGAAGAAAATCCTGCCAGTTGTGACTACATGGATGGATCTTGAGGGCATTATGCTTAGTGAGATAAACCAAAGACAAATATTATATAATATCACTTATATGTGGAATCTAAGAAAGCCAAAATTATAGAAACACACTACACTGGTGGTTACTGGGGGCTGAGGCATGGGGAAATTGGGGAAATGTTAAAGGGTCCAAGCTTCCAACTATAAGGTGAATAAGTCCTGGAGACCTAATGCATAGCATAGTGATTCTAGTTAATGATACTCTATTATATCGCTAAGAGACAAGATCTTAAAAGTTCTCACCACAAAAAGGAAATAATAACTGTGTGACATGATGGAAGTGTTAGCTAAAGCTAGAGTGGTAATCACATTGCAATATATAAATGTATCAAATCAATACATTGTATACCTTAAATACAATGTTATATGTAAATTATATCTCAATAAAAATAATAAAAATATAAATTTAAAAATTCCATTGACTGGGTGGCTTAAACAACATTTATTTCTCACAGTTCTGGGAGGCAGGGAAGTGCAAGGCCAAGGTGCTGGCAGGGTTGGTTCATGGATAGGATCTGCTTCCTAGCTTTTAGATGGGCTACCTTCTCACTGTATCGTCACATCACAGAGAGGGAGACCTATGATGTCTCTTCCTTTTCTTATAAGGTCACTAATCCCATCACATGGGCCTAGTCCTTATGACCTCATGTAAACTTAATTATCTCCCAAAGGCCCTACTTCCAAACACCATCATACTGGGGGTTAGGGCTTCAGCATATGAATGGGGGGGGCAAACATTCAGTCCCTAACAACAGGTATTATCCTACTTAATATTTACAACAATCTAGTGGGAGGTACTGTTCTTCCCATGATGTAGATAAGGAAACATAAACAGAGATGGATAAATTACTTGCCAAAGATTACTGGCTATGTGGTTGAGGGGTTGGAAAACGGCAAGGATTTGAACCTAGATTACTATGAATGATCCTTTTAACCTATTCTCTGGCTCAGAGTGTAGAGTATTGGCAATTTAATGATACTAGGGTAGCAGTAATGTGTAAGTAGGAGTGTGACTGAATCTGAGAGTGACAGAGAGAGGGAGAGAGCATAAAGAAAAATAAGTATAATAGTAATTTATTATTTTCACTATAAGGTATGGGTGTGTTCTAGAGGTGTAACTAAAAGGGGTAATTTTAATCTGAGTCTTTTAAGCATGCACACCAGGTAGTCATTTTGCAAACTCTCACAGCTCTTCTAATAATCTGGATAGTGAAACACATCTTGCTAAATCTAAATTGGGCTCCATGGGCAAAGTGCTACCAGTAATGTATCCCTTTTCTTACAGAAATCTCCCCTTAAGAGTGAAGAAACATTTTGCAATATTGACCAATAAAGAAAGGGATAAATGAGTTTAAATGAGTAACTTATGCATACACACACACACACACACACACACACACACACACAGAATATAAGGAGGAATAAAATAATCTTATTTTATAAAACACTTCAGTTATGTACCAGTGTTCTTACTGTTGAAAAGAAGAATACATTTAATTGACTCAGGTGAAAAAGAAAGAGGAAAGAAATAACAAAAAATGAAAGTAGAATATAGTCAGGGGAAGAAAGCTACATTAAGGGAATTCTCTTGACAGCTGGTATTTTTTTTTAGCTTTTCTTATTCTCCTTTCTTGACAATATCAGCAACTTTACTCTCATAAACTTAATGACTTGGGAAATGCAAACCGGTTAGAAAGTGTCAAGGTAGAAAGGAAAATTTCCCAATTTTTTGCTTTCTAATGAGGGCTTAAGTTGACAAATCTAAGTCTATTTTAGCATAATGGGAAGATATGTTAACAATTAGGAACATTTAGCTAATGTTGGAGTAAAATTTTTCAATAATTTATAATCTAATAAATGCTGAGATGGCTGCAGTGTGCTGACAGGATAAAATAGATTTTAAAAAGATACCAGGAGGGGAAACACACATATGCATACACATATATTTTCAACTGTCTAATAGAGTGGTGGTGGCCAAACTTTTTCTGCAAAAGACCAGAGAGTAAATATTTTAGGCTTTGCAAGGCCAGATGGTATCTGTCACAACTACTCATCTCTGCTGTTGTAGCCTGAAACCACCTGCAGACAATCATACATCATCAAATGAGCATGGCTGTGTTCCAATAAAACTTTATTTACAAAAATAAGGAAGAAGCTAGATTTTGCCCACAGGCCATAGTTTGTTGATTCTTGATCTACTATAATAATATACATTTGTATATTAGATATAGAGGGATAGCTTCTACAATCAAGGAGTAGAAATGGATGTGTGTATAACTTTAAACCTCAAATAGCTAAATGTATATCAAATCATTCAACCTCTTTCTTTTTAAAATGAACATTTCTATATATTATACTTTTTCTGAAACAACGATTTTATGTTGACGTTTAATTCAAGTGAAAGTCATTAAAATGAAGTGGCATCTTCATATTCAAAACCGCCTTAAATATATTCATGCTTGTCAGTGCCTTAAATAGAATCTGTGAACAATTCTCATAAAATATCTCCTGAGTGATGTCAAATCAACGGAAAATAATTGCAGGGTATTTATTTACCACTTCCTATACATGATTAAGTTGCCAATATTTGTGTACAATAGCAAATTAGATAGTGGGGGGGTGGTATTTATATTAAGGAGTCACAATGACATTGATAATTGATAAGAAACCGTCAAGCTCACAGGAAGCAAGTGGAAAAAGATAGGGGAAATTTTTCCACATACAAGAAGGAAAATGGCTGCATCTCCCTGTGCCTGATAGGTTAAAAAAAAAGGAACTGTAGTAGATTTTTTAAAAACATTGTAATTGTAATTTTACAGCAATCTGGGATGCCTAATTTATGTTCTATGAATTAATCTCTAAGGAGTCATTTGTTCTTTAGGAATTTTAACTGGTTCTCTCTGTTTCTTTCTACCTCTGTCTGTCTATATCTGTATCATCTCTATCTGTATCTGAGCATTTATGCAGCTCTCTATAGATATCGTTCCATCAATTCTGGAACACATTGCCGTTAAAAAAAATATTTGTGAAAACATTGGCCCAGATTAGCATCAGTTTCCATTTTTGTTTTTCATTGCTCAGATCAAAAGGGTATTTGGTGCTTAAACAAAAAAGAAAAGAAATTTAAAATTGAAGAGGAAAATAAACTTAGTAAATGTGATATTTTCCATTAGTTCTATAATTTACTTTAATAAGGATGGAATATAGATTTGAATGCAGCTTTGTTCTAAGGCTTTTTATGCATACCAGGATATGAGTTAATGTTTGTTAAGAGAAACAGGGGCACCTGGGTGGCTCAGTCCATTGGGCATTGGGCCTTGGACTCTTCATTTGGGCTAGGGTCATATTCTCAGGGTCCTGGGATTGGCTGGTGTTGGGCTTCTTGCCCAGCACAGTCTGCTGTCCTCTCCCCCTCTGCTCCTCCCCCTCTCCCCCTCTCACGCCTGTTCTGTGTGTGTCTCTCTCTCAAAAATAAATAAATAAAATCTTTTAAAAAAAGAAGAGAAACACTTGTCAGGAAAAAGTTATGCAGTTAGTCAAAGTCAAGATGACAAAATAAGAAATATCAAGTAGTTAAATATAACTTGGGAGATTTGAAAACAAGTTAACAAATTGATCTCAAGTGTTTAAAATCCCTCATCTCTAAGATGGTAAAGCTATCATTGTAAATAAAGCAGTGTTCTATTTACTATTCTAAATACTAATTTTAGGGTATGTATGTAATTTGCTTCACTTAAGAAGTGCCTCTCTTGAAAAAAAGATTTGCCTCTCTTATCCAATTATTTCTCTGTAAGTTTTGATTAATTTTCCAGAGTTGATTCGTTTTTTAGAGCTATTTTTTTTTTATTTTTTCTTTCTGTATGCTTTTTCCAAAAAAAAAAAAAAAAAAAAAAAAAAAACCACGTAAATAAATAAATAAATTCCAGTTAGTTAACATACAGTGTAGTATTAGTTTTAGGTATAGAATTCCCAGAGCTGATTCTCCCTCAGATCTAGGCAGTAAATTGTTGAAGTGGAAAATGTGCCCACTCCAATGAGGTCAGTTATTACACATGTGCAAAATATATTGCAACCAGACATTGGGGAAAACGTCTCTTTGGAATGGCCGTCCCCTTGAAGCTAATGCCAGGGAGTATGCTTGCCTTTTATTTAATTATTCAGGAGACAATTAGGCAGCAGTAGGGGAAGATTTTTGTAACTTATCAGTCAATTCCAGGAATTCTACTAGTAATATGAAACATGACATAACTTTATTTTCATGGGTAGTCTAGCTTTCTTAGTGTTTGGTTTGAAGATACTTAATGGTAGGGATAGCCTTCTCTGGATCGATGAGGACAGGAATTATTATTGTCTATTTCATTGTTAGCTGTGTCATAACCTCCTACAACCGTATCAGGCCCAGAGTAGATGATCAATAAATATTTTGCATTGGAAGAATTAAGCTTTGTATTGCCAGTAAAAACCTAGGACGAATCCATGGTAGATACTCAACAAGTGCCTATTAAAGTAAGTGGAAGGAACAATTTTAAATAAAGAGCTACTGTGTCACTCCCCACAATGGGTCTGAGAATTCACCTTTGCAAAGCTGTGGAGTGTGTCTCTTTGAGAGTTTATACAGCTTTGTTTCTTCCCCCACGTAACGAGAAGCTCAGTGTGATATAAATGCTGTAAGAATGGTTAACCCTTAATATTGTTTTATAGCTATTACTTTATTTTTTTAAGATTTTTTTTTTTTTGAGAGAGAGAGAGAGTGAGGGGGCAGGGGCAGAGGGAGAAGAAAGAGAATCCCAAGCAGACTCACCACTGAGTGTGGAGCTCAATGAGGAGCTCCATCCCAGGACCCCAAGATCATGACCTGAGCCGAAATCAAGAGACAGACACTCAATGGCCTGAGCCAGCCCGGAACCCCAACTATGACTTAAAGGGGGGATAAATGATACTTTTACTTCACATGCCTCTATGTGAAATACAATGTAATTTTGGTTTACACTATGTATGACTATATGATTATACTGTAGGATGCCATTAACTAGGAAGAAAACCCCAAGAAGCATAAATAGTTAGATTTTTTTGGTTATCATGTTTTATAATCTGGTTTCAGTGTTAGTGAGAAGTTACCAAGAAAATGATCATAAGCAATTTCTATATATAGCCACAGCATTTTATAGGGAGAAATATTAGGATTGTTGACTTTGAAGTGATTGTAAGATCTCTTCAGCAGATCACAGTGCGGTGGCTCTCCACCCTGGCTACAAGGAGGCATCACCTTGAGCTTTTAGAAAATTTTCTTATCAGAGCCAAATCCTACCTTCAGAGATTACCCAGTGGTACTTGGATATCTGTATTTTTTTTAAAGCAACTTGGGTAATTCTATTGTGTAATTATGGTTGAGAAGATCCGGTGGTCTTCAAATTGTTTTCCTCAAATAACTCTAAAGGAATTTGGAAAAACTGTCATCTCTCCTGCGTTTGAAATATAAAACATTTCTACATATATTTAAACATTTGCAAAGAATATAAGCTCCTTTGTATCATACGTGCTATGAATACGTACTTTTTGAAACTTTGAAGCTGGATATTCAACTCATTTGTTTTATGGAAAATGTCCTAAAATAAGGTAATCTGAGATAAAAACAGAGCCTTTCCCAGAGTTTATTCCTCAGATGAAATAAGGGTTTATCCCTTTTAATCTTTCTTTAAGAGACACTCTCAATGGACTCTCCCAAAGGACCAGTGAATTCCCAAATAATTCTTTTGTTTGATGCCCCAGAGGATTTTACCCTATGAATCAATATGTTTTAATAAGATTTGCTTAGTGAGGTATGACTTGAAAAAAATTACAGCTTTATTGAGGTATAACTAATATATAACATTTAATTGAGATATAATTAACATATAACATTGTATAAGTTTAAGGTATACAGTGTGATGATTTGATACACATATATATTGTGAAATGCTTACCCCAATAAGGTTGATTAATACACACATCACGTCACATAATTGATTTTGTATGTGGGTAGTGAGAACATTTAAGATGTACTCTCTTAGCAATTTTCGAGTATATAAATATTGTATTGTTAACTATAATCACCATGCTGTACATTAGATCCCCAAGACTTATTCTTCTTATAACTGGAAATTTGTACCCTTTGATCAGTATTTTCCCAGTTTCCCTATACCCTAGCCCCTGGCAACCACCATTCTACTGTTTCTATGAGTTTGGTTTATTTTTTTAAGATTATGCATATAAGTCCTATAATACAGTGTTTGTCTTTCTCTGTTTGACTTATTTCACTTAGAATAATGCCCTCAGGGTCCATCCATGTTGTCACGAATGGCAGAATTTCCCTCTTTCTCATGGGTAACATCCCATTTTACGTATATACTACATTTCTTTATCCATTCTTTATCCAATCCATTTCTTTATCCATATCCATGTATGGACATGAAATCAGTTCCATGATTTGGCTATTGTGAATAATGCTTCAATAAATATAGGGCTGTATATATCTTTTTGAGATCTGATTTCATTTCATATAGATATCCATCCAGAAGTGGGATTACTAGATCATATGGTAGTTGTATTTTTAACTTTTTGAAGAATCTCCATACTGGTTTACATAGTGGCTGTATCGATTTACATTCCCATCAACAGTGTACAAAGGGTTCCCTTTTTTCCACATCCTCACCAACACTTGTTATCTGTCTTTTTGATGATGGCCATTCTAACAGGTGTGAGGTGATAACTCATTGTGGTTTTGATTTGCATTTCCCTGATAATTAGTGATTTTCAGCATCTTTTCATGTTCTGATTGCCAATTTTGATTTCTTCTTTGAAAAATGTATATTCAGTTCCCCTGCCCATTTTTAAATCAGGTTAGTTGGTATTTTGTTTTATTTTGCTATTGTGTTGTATGAGTCCCTTATATATTTTGAGTATTAACCCCTTATATGACATATGGTTTCCAAATATTTTCTCCCATTCTGTAGATTGCCTCTTTGTTCTGTTGATTGTTTCTTTTACTGTGAAGAAGCTTTTTAGTTTGATGTAGTCCCACTAGTTTATTTTTGCTTGTGCTTTTGGTGTCATATTAAAAAAATTGTTGCCAAGACCAATGTCAAGGAAATTTTTCCCTATGATTTCAGGTCTTGCATTTAAGTCTTTAATCCATTTCCAGTTAATTTTTGTGAGCAGTCCATAAGATAGGGATTTGATTTCTTTCTTTTGCATGTGAATATACAGTTTTCTCATCACAGTTTTTTGAAAAAACTGTCTTTTCCCCATTGAGTATTCTTGGCTCCTTTGTCAAATATTAGATGACTATATATGCATGGGTTTATTGCTGGAGACTTTTTTTTTAATTCAGAAAAGGATGATTAGGAAAGAGGAGAGGCTGATCACAGGCACATTATCAGATCAATTTTAGATATATCTGAGAGCTGAAGATCTAAAAATGAATTCCCTTAAATATCTCCATGTCTTTGTGCTCCCTAAAAAGTCTTCATGTTGTAGTATTTCTACCCCATTTGGAAGGTAGCCAAATTAGACTTGGAGCTGGTAATATGGGGAACAGACTAAGGGATAGGTTTGAGAATTGGCCAACAAATAGATTTGTTGGTCGGAGATGAGGTGAGCATTTTGAATGAGGGACATATGTGCACCACATGCCAAAGCAAGATAGGAGACTTTTAAAGCTAAACAGATAAGCAACAATCATACACATGAATACCTTCATACTAGCAAAAGGGCCAGAGTGGGTGAGAAACCAGAAAAGTAGCCACTAATCAGTAGGAAAAAATGCTTAAGGGTAGGAGAAGATGAGAGAATCAAGTAACAAAATTGTTCAGTACAACAAAACCACTGTGGAATGAAAGATTATGATAAACATGACCCGAAAATCAATGAAAGATGCCATCACCAAGTAGGTGACAACAGGTGAGGCTCCCCTCTCTCCCACTCAAAAATCTTTCATGTTTTGCCTTGAAAGCATCATAAGGCAAAAGCAGACAATTGGTACTTGCATTTTCTGGTGTTGAAGTAGAAGCCAGTAAAGAGGGAGATCCTGACATCTGAAGTACAATGAACGCACAGAAAAATTACTTCTGTTCAATGAAAAACTATAAAGTCCAAATATAGATGACATTTGCCAGAGATATTGACCACAACTAATGAAATTTTTTTTTTTTTTTTACAGATTTCTTGTCTCTGAAATCTACTTTAATAAAATCCTTTACAGACTTTTCCCTTTTGGTTAATTTTCTTGATTCTTGTTTTAACCCAACAGAATACCAACAGTTATCTCTTCAATGACTAAAAGCGTCTCTTAAGCTTTAAGTGCTACTTGAAGTTTTGAAAGAGAACAATTTTTTCAAACTCAGATTATAATATACACTTCAATGACTTTTTCAAAAGGAAAAGAAGCAGAGTGTTAATTTTTAATTATATGAAAGTGTTGCAGCAGAGGAACTTTTTGCCTTTAAAGGCTTTTCTTTTGAGCATCAAAATAAATGTAAAAATACTATGGTCTTTAGGGGAGTATATTTTGAATTGCTCCTATCCCAGAAATCTTGATAAAGGTTAATACAAATAAAATATAACAGAATACTAATTTAATTAAGCAGTTATCCAAAGTGTCATCACAGATGCATGAGTTCGCACTTGAGGCCTTACATTTTCATATTGCATGGCATTTGTCTTTTTAATTAAGAAAAAAACACATTTCTAGTGCATAGCTGTGGGGTTCTTTGTTTAATTTTCGATTTAAAAGTACTTTCATTTCTCCCCTTAATTTAATTAAAAATGTGAAAATTATGAGAGAAAAAAAGTTAAAGAACATCCTTAGTCATCACTCTTTCCTTCTCAAATTATTCACATCATTGATGAATGCCTGTCTAGAACAAAACACTAATGCCACTCACTGGGTGATAACAAGCCTTTGCAAAATTATGGATCAGACATGAAATGAAATGTATTTATCCCCTTTAAAGGCAGTGGAACACTGAAAATTGGAGTTAACTTGCTTTGAGGAAATTAATAGAAAACAAAAAACTGAAGTATTTCTTTCCTTTTTGACAATTTTTTTTAAATTGTGAAAATAAAGTGTTTTATGTGTAGAAGCCCACATCCATCCCTCAAAGGAGAAGAAAATGTTTTCTTGTAAGCCTGGAGTTAAAACACCTTACAACATCTTTTCTTCTAACTTGAATTTCATTAAGACATCTTGTTGCACATTTTTGAAGTGGTTTAACATCTTGCTTTAAGTTCCAACTTTAGGAAATAAAAGAATAAATGGTATTGAAATTAGAATCATTTCCCAAGTCAGGGCAAATTTACTGGGGTAAGAATGCAGGGAAATGGTGGGGCCAGTGGTCATGGCTACCTGCTAGTCACCTTAAATTGATGCCTCTCACTTGGGTGGCATGTAATTGGATATGGACTAAGACTTTGGTTAAAGGAATGTTGTTTACTTGGAAGTGTTCTGCCAGGAATTTGCCAAACTCATAGAGTAGAAAAATAGATAAATTGATCATTTATTTAAAAAATATGTATTGAAGCACTGTTAAATGCTACAAACTGTGCTAGATGCAGAGGATACAGTAGCAACAACAACCAATGACATGATAATCATGACCAGCAGAGATTGGAAAGGGGCTTATCTCTTACGGAGGTCCCCAGAGTTTCCAAAGCTTTAATACCAAGCATTTTTGTTGACCTTTTATTGACCCCTTTTGATTAACAA
Source organism: Halichoerus grypus (assembly GCF_964656455.1). NCBI lineage: Eukaryota > Metazoa > Chordata > Mammalia > Carnivora > Phocidae > Halichoerus > Halichoerus grypus. Next base: position 107,544,186 of record NC_135727.1, on the reverse strand, counting down.
AAGGAGTGGGGAAACATTTATATAATGCACATTGTTATCGTTATTTACATAGGGTAAAATATTTTTCTAATAACATTTGAAATTGCATTAGAAAACTGTTTTATGGAGGAATCTTGAGCCCAAACCATTCCATTAAAATAAAATTTTATTATACAATTTATGCCAGCCTTTATCTACCTCTGTTTTAAAAAATTCAGTCATACACTATAAATATTTTATTGCAATAAGTTAGGTAACACATTTGAATAATTAATTCAACATCTTGAAGTATGGATCACTGCCAAATTGATCTAAGAATGTATACAAAAGGGGTTGTACTCCTTGGGTAGTCAAATTACACACACACACACACACACACACACACACACACGGAGTATTCAAACAGATCTTTGGACCACATCAAATAACACTAAAGTGAACACTAAAGTGAACAATAGTTGGTGATTATATGATGGTGAAATTATAAAAATATAAAAATCCATACTTTAAATGTGTCTTTCCCTAATCAGCATTTTCTAGATTAGAGGCCAGAAAACTTTTTATGTAAAGGGCTAGATAGTAAATGTTTTTGGCTTTGTGGGCCATGTGGTCTCTGTCACAACTACTCAACTTCAACCCAGTGTAGTGTGAAAGCAGCCACAGATAATAAGTAAACGAATGAGAATGGCTGTGTTCCAATAAGACACAATAGGACAGATTTGGCCCATGGGCCATATAATTTGTCCACCACTGATGTAGACAATGTAAAAGTTGAGAAGAAGAAGATGTGTTCTTAACATAGGGAAATGGAAAAGTGTTTCATTGAAGGCATAGCATTTGAGGCATGCTTGAAGGCTGGGAGAATTTTGGTGAGCTGAGATTGTGATCTCTGGTAGAAGGAATGTGCAGTTTAAGCAGAATTGTTATGAACACCAAGCATACTATTATGGCAAAAATGTGGATTCTGTATAGAGGAATGACTTTAGATGAGTTACGAGTATAGGTTTGCTCATTTTTGAGAGTTTTCAGTGCCAGGATGAATAAGGAATTTGAACCTAATTTGATAAGCGATGGTAGGCCATTAAATATTTTATATTGCTGATGGATTTTATAGAAAGCACACCTAAAGATAGTCAAGCTAGGAATGGTGTGTGGAATACAGGAGAGAAGTGAAGGACTGTGAACAAAGAGATAGATAGATTAGAAGACTATTTTAAATAGCCTAGAAGGGAGATAAGGAGGGTCCCACTTAACGGGGCAAGACAATTTGAAAGTAAGTTGTTAAAGTGAATTGTGTAACATATTAATGGTTAACAACTGGGAACCAAAATTGTTCCCAAGCCTTAGTCCCACCATATGCAGCAGTGCCTTTAACTGGGACTTACTCCTGCTTATTTAACTGCCATATTCCTGTCCCAGGAATAACTGGGACTTATTCCTGCTTCCAGCAAACTATTCAATAAAACATCTGTCTTTTATGAATCCTGTCTTCTTGCTAAGTCCTTTCCTAGGGACAAAATCCCTGCCTACCTTCCTGAGGCCCAATGCTTCAGGCTTTGCTCTCCTGCAATAGTTGCCTCTAGGGATTTTCAAGGGGTAGAGTCAGCTCCCCTGACATTAGTTCATAACTTCTCACTTGGAGCCTATTGCATCTTGGACCTTGTATCTCTTGGCTTCAACTCTCACTACAGATTTTCATATTTTCTGGGTAGTATTATAATGACCCTTCATATTGAGTCATAACTGTCTGTGGTTGGGCAAATTCCCCTTTCAGCCATTATGTTCCCACGACCTCAAACAAATACCATGTCCCATTTCTGCTTATTCCAGCTTCCTATAAGCAGCTACTCACTGCAGACCTGGATCCTGAGATACGCCACTCTTTAGCTTGTTTTTTAAAACTGTAGAGTAAGAATTACAGATATTTAGGTATTCATACACACATGCATATATAAATATACATATATATACACATATATATAAACACACTAATACAAGTGTGTGCTTTGTCTGCAAAAGACTACATATGATTTGAAATTATATTTAGCATAGTTTACAGCTGATACTGCTTAGTCACCAGCCTATCAAAACAGTCTCCAGACATAAATAACTGCTTTCCTACCAGCTAGAAATATCATCCCTTCTTGTGATAAATAAATATTTATAAAAATACTACAGATAAGAGCTTAAACTGTGAAATGTCTAGAAGGAAAAAGAGAAGATGATCTCTATGATCTTAGGGCAGGCCAAAATTTCTTAAATATGACAGCAGAAGCATGGACAATAAAACAAAATATTAATAAATTAAATCTCATCAAAATTAAACACTTTTGTTCAAAAGATACCATTAAGAAGGGAGCCTGGGTGGCTCAGTCAGTTAAGTGTCCAACTCTTGGTTTCGGCTCACATCATGATCTCAGGGTCATGGGATCGAGCCACGTCAGACTCTGCGCTCAGCACAGAGTCTGCTTGAGATTCTCTCTCTCCATCTCCCTCTGCCCCTACCCCTGCTCATGCATTCTCTCTCTCTAAAATAAATAAGTATTTTTTTAAAAAGACGTCATTAAGACAATGAAAAACTAAGCCACAGGCTTCGAAAAAGTGTGTGCAAATTATATTATCAGATAAAGGACTTTTATCCAAAACATAAAAAGTGTGTACAGCTCAATAATAATAAGAAAATCCCATTTAAAAAGTAGACAAAATGTTAGAATAGACATTTCACCAAAGAAGATATACCAATGGCCATTAAACACATGAAAAAATGTCCGACATCCTTAGTCACTAGGGAAATACAAATTAAAACCACATAGAAATACCACATGGTACCTGCTACAATGGCTAAAATCCAAAAGGATGACAGTTCTAAATATTGGCCAAGAGGCAGAGAAACTAAAACCCTTACACATTGCCAGTGCCAATGTAAATTGGTTTAGCCACTTTGGAAAATACCTTTGCAGGTTTTTTGTTTTTTTGTTTTTTGTGTGTGTTTTTTGGTGAAACATACACTTATAAAAACCAGCAATTCCACACCTAGATACCTACTCAAGAGAAATAAAACATGTCTATACAAAAACTTGTACTAAAATATTCATTCTAAAATCATTTAGAGTAACCCCAAACTGGAAACTCTCCAAATGTCTATCAACAAGTGAATGGAGAAGAACCCTCAGCTCTATGTTCAACTAATCTTTGACAAATTGGGAAAGAATATCCAATGGAAAAAAGACAGTCTCTTCAATAAATGGTGCTGGGAAAATTGGACAGCCACATGCAGAAGAATGAAACTGGACCACTTTCTTACACCATATACAAAAATAAATTCAAAATGGATGAAAGACCTAAATGTGAGACAGGAATCCATCAAAATCCTAGAGGAGAACATAGGCAATAACCTCTTCAATATTGACCACAGTGACCTCTTTCAAGACACGTCTCTAAAGGCAGGGGAAACAAAAGCAAAAATGCACTTTTGGGGCTTAAGATAAAAAGCTTTTGCACAGCAAAGAAAACACTCAACAAAACTAAGAGGCAACCCACAGAATGGTAGAAGATATTTGCAAATGACACTATAGATAAAGGGCTGGTATCCAAGATCTATAAAGAACTTCTCAAACTCAACACCCAAAAAACAAATAATCCAGTCAATAAATGGGCAGAAGACATGAACAGACACTTCTCCAAAGAAGACATACAAATGGCTAATAGACACATGAAAAAATGTTCAACATCACTAGCCATCAGGGAAATACAAATCAAAACCACATTGAGATACCACCTTATACCAGTTAGAATGGCAAAAATTAACAAGACAGGAAACAACAAGTCTTGGCAAGGATGTGGAGAAAGGGGAACCCTCTTACACCATTGGTGGGAATGCAAGCTGGTACAGCCACTCTGGAAAACAATATGGTGGTTGCTCTAAAAAGTTAAAAATAGAGCTACCCTATGACCCAGCAATTTTATTACTAGGCATTTACCCCAAAGATACAGATATAGTGAAAAGAAGGGGCACATGCACCCTGATGTTCCTAGCAGCAATGTCCACAATAGCCAAACTGTGGAAAGAGCCGAGATGCCCTTCAACAGATGAATGGATAAAGAAGATGTGGTTCATATATACAGTGGAATATTACTCAGCCATCAGAAAGGATGAATACCCACCATTTGCATTGACATGGATGGAACTGGAGGGTATTATGCTCGTGAAATAAGTCAATCAGAGAAAGACAATTATCATATGGTTTCACTCATATGTGGAACATAAGGAATAGTGTAGAGGATGACAGGGGAAGGGAGGGAAAACTGAATGGGAAGAAATCAGAGAGGGAGACAAACCATGAGAGACTCTGGATTCTGAGAAACAAACTGAGGGTTACAGAAGGGAGGGGGATGGGGGGATGGGGTAGCTGGGCGATGGGTATTAAGGAGGGCACGTGTGGTGATGAGCACTGGGTGTTATACGCAACTAATGAATCATTGAACACTACATCATAAATGTATGAGGTACTATATGCTGGCTAACTGAACATGATAGATAGATAGATAGATAGACTAGATAAGAAAGAAGAAAGAAAGAAAGAAAGAAAGAAAGAAAGAAAGAAAGAAAGAAAGAAAGAAAGAAAGAAAGAAAGAAAAGGAAAGGAAAAAGAAAAGAAAAAAGAAAAAGAACAAACAACTGCTGGTCTGAGGGCTGGAGCAGCCAGAACACAACAGCCAAGCACACATGGCACTCACGGGAGACACTCCCTGAAGCGCCAGGCCCTGGATACGCCATGACCTCTTCTTCATGAGGCCATTACTTTCAGTAGCAGGAGACACAGCTGGCTTTTCTAACAGAGAAGAAAGCAGAGACTTAGACAAAATGTGAAGATGGAGGAATGTATCCCAAATCAAAGAACAGGATAAGGCCCTGGCCAGAGATCTAAGTGAAACAGATGTAAGTAACATAGCTGATGGAGAATTTAAAGCAATGATCATAAGGATACTCACTGGGCTTGGAAAAAGAATGGAAGACATCAGTGAGACCCTTACCACAGAGAGAAAAGAGTTAAAAAAGAATCAGAGATGAAGATTGCAATAAACCAGATTAGTATCACGCAATGCAATGAACAGCAAATGGATAAATAAAATATTGTGTGTGTGTGTGTGTGTGTGTATATAATGGAAAGCTGCTCCATTAAAAAAGAATATACTGCTGATACATACAATAACATAGATGAATCTCTAAGGCATTATGCTGAGTGAAAGAATCTGTTCTATTCACAAGGACTATCTATTGTATCATTTCATTTACATGAAATTTCCAGAAAAGTAAAAACTAGAGAGACAGAGACCAGATCAATGGATGCCTTGGGCCAGGGTTAGGAGGCAAGGCTTGGCTGCACATGGGCATGAAGTAGGTTTTGGGGAGATGCAAGGGTTCTAAAACTGGGTTGTGGTGATGGCTACACAAATGTATAAATTTACTAAAACTCTTTGAACTGAACACATAAAGGGGTGAATTTTATTGTATATAAATTATACCTCAGAAATTCTGTTTAAAAAACTATAGAATATTGACATAGGAGGATGTATTTTAATTGAAAAGATGATTTTTTGTAAAAAAGAAATTGTTGATAAAATTTTATCACAAGGATTTTTTGAATATCTAAGATGGAAAACAGGCACATAAAAGAATTAGTACATATAAGTAAAGCATCTTTTTTTGCAGGCATGCATATTGCCAAATTGTATGGTTCTGTTTATGACCAATACAATGGAACTTTTATAGTGAAACTCTCTTCATAGTCAGTTTTGAAGGAAAAAACAGCCCCGTGAAATAAAATACTGCTTGGGGAGTTCTTTCATTGCGCTTGTCACCAGCATTCTCACTAGCTTATAAGTTATAATTGCTCTGTGATAAAGGCATGTGCTTTTCCTCCTCTCTTGTAAAAATTTTAATGAGAACCTGATGTGAACTCTCACTGAACCTATTTTCATTCCAAAATCTTATGATTTTAATCTTACGATCCTCCTGGGACCCGGCACTGTGGTCTGTGACAGCATGGATACTTCATAATTATTCCTCCCGTTTGTAGAAAACACCATGAGCATCCATCATTCCTTCTCTCTCCTGCTGCCTCCAGGGAGCCACAGCCTCTAGCAAGGTCAGTCACCGCCATTTGGGTTGACAGTTCCAAGCCAGCTGAAGCACACCCAGCTGGTGGAGACCAGCCACGATGGGTATTGACTGCCTTTCTTCCGTTTCTCTGTTTCTACTTAGTCTGGCCTCCAAACTCTTCCTTAATGGATGGACTTGAATCATCTCACAGGAATTTCCACAGAACAGAGAAAATGAATAGTTTCTCTACAGCCATGTGTATATATGTCTGTTGGTATTTGGGTGACAATTGATCTAACAGTCCCCAGATAAATTAAAGGTCTCCCCCTTGAGTATAAAGAGAAGGTGATTTTACAGCTTGACATTTAATATTAAAGTTTGGCATCTCGGTCCACTGTAGATGACCTGCATGAAATAAAATATTCAGCCATGTAGCTTAATGTAATGTTTTGGAAATGGGCTTCGTTTGGGTAATATTAAGAACTTGAACTAGAGCTTTGGCCTGTGCTTAGAAAAATCGGTATTTTAGAGGCAAATCAAATAAACATTCGTTTTCTATGTTATTTCTTGACAAATGCTTAGAGAGATTCACAAAAGAACTCCTAAAGGAATGGCACATGCTTTATGAAAAGAAACACATTATCAGTGCAAAGAGGGAAAAGCAAATAGCCTTCATAATATATATAATATCAGATGATGTCGAGTCAGGAAAAAGAAGAGAAACTTTCATGTGAAATATTGGTGAAATCTAGAAAAAGAAATGCCTTTGGAAAGTGATAGGATATTTTAGCATTCTCATTTCTCAGTTTCTGCTTTACTTATTTGAGTACACATGAAAGTACTGGCAGAAACAAACCCAATTAGGGACAACCAAGTCCAGTATCTGTAGGTTTCAAATAGGTCACTTTGGGGGATTTGTTTGTTTGTTTTGGTTTTTTGTTTGTGGGCTTCCTTGGGGCTTTGAAAATGGATGTGCCTGAGAATAACTTAATTTGCCCATTCTGGATGAAATTTTGACTGAATTGAATGAAAGGCTTTAATTAAATATTAGTGTTAATTATAATTATGGCCCCAAAAATGTTTGACACACCTTCCATCAAGATATGGAGTTTGAGCAGTCTTGTGGTTGCTCCATTCAATAAAATAAGGCTGAAGTGTGCTCTATAACTTTTAAGGCCCGGTTAAAGAAAAGCCCCTTTCATTTCTATCTGGTTCTCTTGGGATGCTTACCTTGGGGGCAGTCGGTCACTATGCATAAAATTACCCTGACAACATCATGTCAGGGAGCCACATGTAAGCAGCTGTCCGGCTGACAGCACCAGCCAGCAGCCAGCATCAGCTGCAAGCCCTATGAGTGGGTCATCTTGGATATCCAGGCCAGTCTAGCCTTCACAGAACTGGAGCCCTACCTGATGTTTGACTGTAATCCCATGAGAGGTGCCAAGTTGAGAACTACCCAGCCACTTCCTTCCCACATCTTTGTCCAACAAAATTTTGCTAATTTCTTTTATATATATATATATATATATATTTTTTTAGGATGGAGCAATTGTCATTTTTATTTTAGTATTAAAAAATATTTGGAAAATAGAGAAAGTAATCCACAATCTTATCATTCTAACAAAAAAATAGTAGTTTTTTATTTCTGCATATATTTTATATAATTATGTTCAAAATAACAAGAATATACATTTTTATTTTTTGTTTAAATTCAATTAATTAACATATACTGTATTATTTGTTTCAGGGGTACAGGTCTGTGATTCATCAGTCTTATATAATACCGAGCGCTCATTACAACACATACCCTCCCCATTGTCCATCACCCAGTTACGCCCTCCAGCCCCCTCCCCTCCAGCAACCCTCAGTTTGTTTCCTATGATTAAAAGTCTCTTATGGTTTGTCTCCCTCTATGGTTTCATCTTGTTTCATTTTTTCCTCTCTTCCCCTATGATCCTCTGCCTTGTTTCTTAAATTCCACATATCAGTGAGATCATATGATAATTGTCTTTCTCTAATTGACTTATTTCACTTAGCATAATACCCTCTAGTACTGCAAATAGCAAGATTTCATTTTTGTATGGCTGTGTAATATTCCATTGTATATATGAACCACATCTACTTTATCCATTCATCTGTTGATGGATATCTTGGCTCTTTCCGTAGTTTGGCTATTGTGGACATTGCTGCTATGAACATTGGGGTGCAGGTGCCCCTTTGGATCACTACATTTGTATCTTTGGGGTAAAACCCAGTAGTGCAATTGCTGGGTCATAGGGTAGCTCTATTTTCAACTTTTTGATGTAATATCTTTTTAATAGTAACACGGCTATCACTCTCTAATGTTGGTATTCTATATTTGTTTTGAATATTCAGTTCTTCATGTCTCTGTTCAAATAATGATTGAATTTCTATTCTGGACACTTGTTCAACATATCTACCTTGATACTTAAAAATATCAAAATGACAGTCTTTGCCTTAGATAAACTTAATTATTAGTGGAGTAGATGCACAGTCACCAAGTATCAAAATTGTGGAGTACACCATTCCCATATTTTATGTAAATGGTGCCTCCTTGAGTTGCACATGGAGGTATCACTGAGAAGTTACGACATAAATAATTACTTTAGCAGTAAGCATTATTTTACTAGAAGTGTCTCAGGGATTGCTACATAAGAGTGGCAAGGAATACTACTAAGTTTTATGCTTTCTCAACCTTCCTTACAATGCTTTGTTGTTGACAAAAGTGAAAAAAAATCTAGAATGTAAAAGTAACCAGAAATATATTTTTTAGTTTTGAAAATCAAAATTTTATATTGCATAGTATGCAATAATTTCTAAATGTATTTGATGTTCTCCTAACATTCTTAGACACTTCAGTGTTTCTCATGACTAACTATAAAGTAATGGTTCCATCCTTGGCCATACATTGAAATCACCTGAGTAGTTTTAACAACCAGCTGTTGGCTGGGTCCCATCCCTAGGGAATATGATTTAGTGGGTGTGAGTTACAGCTTGAGCATTGGGATTTTAATAGTCACCATGCTATTGTTATGAGCAGCCTAAGAACCACTGATACAAGTTTCTTCCTTTAATTCCATAGTTCTCACCCTCGACCGCTTTTTAGAATCATCTGTGTGGCTTCTGAAACTATCAGTGACTTGATCCCATTTCCAGAGATTCTGGTTATTTGCTCCTGTGGGACCTGCTTTTTGGTACTTTTGAAAATGCTGCCTGGGTAAATATGATTTAACATAATGTTCTTCTCTATATACATATGTTTCTCAGCCACAGTTACCACAACATTACTCTAGGACATAGATTAGATTGCCAGATGCAGCAAAGAAAAATATCTGGATATTAGTCCTGGATAAGTTTAGATTTCAGGTAAATGAGAAATACTTTTTTAGTAGAAGTACGTCTAATGCAGTATTTGTGACATACTTCTAATTTTAAATTTTTTTTAAACTAGAATTCAAATTTATTGGGCATCTGTATTTTATCTGGCAACCCTAGACACAGTAGATTTTAGGCAAGAGACAGAACTGGATCCAAACAATCCATTAGGTCAAGCGTCACCATATTGAGTTCCATTCACTCTCATTGTCTCCTAACTGCCAGAGACTGACCATTCTGTCCCATAATGCTAGTTTGAGTTGTGTTCATCTGTAACCTAACTATTACTTATTGAATGAAAGCAGTGAACAGATGTAGGAGAGAGGAAGGAACTGAAGCCTCCTCCCTCCCCAGTGAGTGTTAAATCTGTTGGCAACAGAAAATGACTAAGGTGAGGTGATGAAACTGACTTAAAAGCAAATAAACCAAACCTCGTGGGTTTCAGTTGCTATACTTAGACAGTTTTTCAAATATTTTCATGTAATTATACAAGTGGAAAAAGATTAACGCTGGAGTTCAGGTCACTGGCAGAACTTCATAGCCTTAGCAGCCAGCGCTAAACTTAGAGATTCCTCTGTCCCATTTGTAATGATAGCAGTTCCCTGAGAGTCACACAGCACTTGCTGGCATATATAATCTCACATTTGGCAAGGGCTTACATTTCCCAAGCTCACTTTCTCATTTGTTCTTTTCAACCATGCTGTGAAGTATGCAGGGAAGTTATTATGACATCCATTCTATAAATAAGGAGGCTACGACTCAGATCGCCTCATCCGAGGGCGGTATTACTCAAAATGTGGTCCTCAAACCAGCAGCCTCAGCATTACCTGAGATGTTGTTAGAGATGCAAATTCTCACCTCTCAGTCCAGACTTACTGACTCAAACTCTGGGGTGGGCTGAGAGATTTGTGTTTAGCAAGCCCTCCAGCGACTCCTGGGTGGCTCAGTCATTAAGCGTCTGCCTTCAGCTCAGGTCATGATCCCGGGGTCCTGTGATGGGGCCCTGAGTCAGGCTCCCTACTCAACGGGGAGCCTTCTTCTCCCTCAACCTCTGCCCTTCCTCCCGCTCATGCTCTCTCGCACGCTCTCTCTCTCTCTCTCTCAAATAAATAAAATCTTAAAAAAAGAAAAAAAGAAGAATTTCAGTCCCAGTCTTCTGAGGATACTGGTAGTAGGATTTGCATTACTTTACATGGTCTCCAGATACAAAACTAACTTAAAAATTAAAAAAAGAATATATGAATTTAAGGGGAGCTGGATCCAAAGCTAAAAGTTTAAAAGCACATATTTTTATTTAGTTAGTTATTTCCAAATTCATTAATTAATTTATAGAAAGGTCCTAATAGCTTTTCATTTACGATGGTTAAAGTTCAAATTTCATCTGAATAAAAGATCCTTCCAGATCTGATCTCTGCCAGTGCTTCCCGCCCTGTCCAGGATCCTAACTTAAACGTTGCTGTTATAATACTTGTTAAATTTCAGGTTTCTCTTTCCCTACTGGGTTGTAAACTCTGTGAGATCAGGGACGCTGTCATACTTACTGGACACATGAGTGTGCAGTATATATTTCAAAATGAACTAATAAGGAGTAGAATGAAATAATCCCACATGTGAGGGTCTTTCATTGGCAAGTTGTACCTTACTAGAAGTGTCCTATGCTTAGAAAAGTCAAATGCTTTGCCACTGTCAAAATACTCATACTCTCCTTGGCGGGGTCTCAGCCAATGGAAGAAAAATGGTTGACTGCATGAATTTACTCAAAGACATATGTGTTAGGACATACGTGTTAGGGCATCAGTTCTAAGTATTTAAAAAGGAATTCTTGAATTATTTATAATAGGGAGAAAGTGGAAATAAGTTTTTGAATGCTTTTGTAACATGGCAAGATTTTTATAATATATTAAGTGAAAATAGGATCTGCATAAAGATTTTAAAAGTTTGTCTATAAAATAGCAATAATCATTCTGCATATCTCATAGGGTTGTTAGGTAAGTGGGCTTTTATTTTTTTATTTTTTAAAGATTTATTTATTTGAGAGAGAGAACATGAACAGGAGGGGCAATGGGAGAGGGAGAAAGAATCTCAAGCAGACTCCATGCTGAGCCCGGACCCTGATGCGGCGGCGGGGCGGGGGGGGGGGGGGTGCTCAATCTCAGGACCACGACCTGAGCCTAAACCAAGAGTCAGAGTAAGTGGACTTAGTTTTAAAAAACCCATAGAGGGGCTCCTGGGTGGCACAGTTGTTTTAAGTGTCAGCTTTTGATTGTGGCTCATGTCCTGATTTCAGCATCATGAGATGGAGCCCCGCATTGAGCTCCACACTGGGCATGGAGCCTGCTTAGGATTCTCTCTCTCCCTCTGCCCCTCCCCCCTGCACTTTCACTTGCTCTTTCTCTCTCTCTCTCAAAAATAAATTAATTAAAATTTTTTAAATAAAATAAAAAACCCATAGAAAACCCCTGGTACAGTCAGATATACTCATGATTTTTATTGTCATTGTTAACATCATTATTGTATCTGGATAGAGAAATTACAGGTAATCTTCTTTTGATTGTTTCTAAATTATGAAACTTTTATAAAAAATGTGTGTTGTTTTTGTTGTCAGATAAAAAGCTTTTATAAAGGGGAACTACAGTGCTTGATTCAAAAAAATGCCTAACCCTAAGAAAGTTTTTGGAGTAGACCATTTTGACTAGTTTTCTACCTTCTCACTTTTCAAAACTCCTAGGTTTGCCCTTGTCTATCTCCTTCCCTTTGTGCCTACTTGGCTGGCTATTAACTAGTTTCTACTAAATCTCTTCCTGAGAATGAGGTTGGTTACCAGCTGTCTCAAGGATTTGCATTTTCGTAAGGACACTCTAGGAAGAAATGTCCCAAGGAACCATATATTACCTGGAAGGTACCTTTGATTTTCTTTAGTTTAATCCTCTCATTGTTCACATGAAGAAGCTAAATTTGCAAGAGGTGAAATCTGTATCCATACAACAGAATACTTGGATAGCTTGGACTAGAACTCTAATATCTATCTCCTCAGTCTTTCATATGCAAAAAATAATTTTAAGAACAGTGTCCTAGGAAGAGTGTTTGAAACCTCATCATAAAGACTGTCAACTGGTCAGTTCTGCAGTCTTTATTTTGACTTATCCATTAACTTTAATGTGATTAATTTTTACAAAATTTCAACTTCTTTTATTGGGTAACTATTGAAAACATGGAATTTTGTGTTTATGACAGAAGTATTTTCTTTTTTAGGAAACAGACTTGCAACTAATAGAAAATGTTCATTACTTTTTTCTTCAAAGCAGGAAGAGGGAATGTGCAAACATGTGAACTGAAGGAAAAATCCAAGCTAATCTCTTATCCAATACATTAATGTTTATTTAGGTGAGATACTTCTGTAATTCTCAAATATTAATTCACCCTTCTTTATTCTACCAACAAAGGTATAGCACTGATTACAGTATGTCTTAGGGAAAATAATCCTTGTTGGCCTAAGAGCCGTAATTCTTTCACTTCTTTACTCTGCTGTCTTGGCTCATCACAGTGACTTTTAATTCATTTTATCTTGTCTGGTCTGTTTTACAGATAGTATGAAATCACGATATGGTGTCTACTGAGCTAAAGTCAATTAATCACAGGGTGACTTTTAAAATCAAGATTAATAATAGGCTATTTCATAGCCAGACTAGTTGATTAAGATGGGCACATTTGTCGTTCCCCTCATGTCCAGAAATAATTTAGCCAAGTTCCAATATCTCAGACACCTTTTTCTCTCATGTAATTTTCCTAACATGAACTGCTCAGCTTAAATGGACTTTCCTAAGCTTCCATCAGGGTTTCCCAGAAATGTTTGCACAAAATCACTTTTCTTGGCTACCGGGTACCTCTAGATAGCAGCATCTTTGTAAGCCATGTAGCATTGGACCTCCCCAAAAAAAGGTGGGGGGAGGAAGTGAAAAAAGGAGAGAAAAGTCTTTCTGAAAAGATAACAGCATCTGTCATCAACATTGTGCACATCTCAGCCATGCCCTTGTGGTAGGAGAAAAAGTGTCCTCTTTTCTCTCTAGTCTGGTGCCAGATTTCCTCTTCCTGTCTGCCTGAATCCACCCGTGTCCTTGGTGGGAGGATCCTGGTTTATTAGGAGACCTAAAGCATTTCATATTCATATTCTGCTTAACGGTGTGATGGTATACCTTAACAGTTTAGCAAAATGGCAAGTCTGTTTGTTTAATAGGCCATATAATATGCTGCATCATCAATTTGGTTTTGCTGGGTAAACTAAGAGGACCGGTTGGCACTGATGAAGTTGAGTTGTACAAGTCAGTGCAGCCCCCATATTAAGGAAATCCAGGACAACTGCATACATGTATATTGTAGCTGGGGGCCGAATACATTCTGTACAGTATTTCATTTGCTGTTATAAGAAAAAAGATGAAGCTTTGTACAGCTACCATAGAAATCAATTTTTAGGTTTTATTTTACTACTGTCTTTCTATTCCCCAGGTGTTCCTTTTCCTAGAATCTCCACCCTAAACACAATTGCTTCTGAAGTACTAATGTATCTCTGAGTGGATGACAGTTTCCAAAACTCCACTTGGAAAACACAGTGCTAATCCTGACGTAACGTAACTGAAGTACCAGCAGTTGTTATGGGGCCAAATATCATGTGCTCTCTACTCTTTTGAGATCTTAGCAGAATCCCTTCCTGGTATCCTTGCCTTATTGAAGGGGGTTAGTTCATTCGGTATTAATCAGAAGATGTCTGCCATCTCTCAGTTCTCTCAGTGATGTGACTTTCTTTTAAATAGGTGGCTTCATTCTATAACAGTAATACAGCTAATGATATGGAGACCACAGAATGAAGAATATAAAACTAATTTTCACTGCAAGAAGATTGTTGCCTCCTTAGCTCTGTGGGGGCAATTTTTGTTCGGTTTATGGGAATTAATCATATTTTGCCTTTCAGAGGGCACCACCATCAGAGTTTTACTGAAGTGTCTAGAATATACTGCTCTGATGAATTGCCATCTGCCCAATGACAGGTTTGCCTGGCAGTCCCTCTCTTTGAGAAGACACGCCTGTGTAGAACCCTCCCCCTTGGCTAGTTTAGTCGAGTGAAGGAGAACACCTCGTGTTACTGTGGCCACTTATTTCACCAGCATCCTGCTAAAGAAGGGCCTTACTTACCCTCATAGGTCTCCACGATCTTTTATTGGTCCAATTCCAGGCGCGGCTTTGAGTTCTACATTCATGACCTAGTAAAAGGCTTTTTATTCCTGGCTTGCCAGAGCCCCTGTTGATGGTAAATTATACACTGATGGAAAAAAAGAAAAATGGAAAGAATGGTTCTAGCTCATGTGACTTGTCTTTCTTGACAGTTCTTGAAGTGTAATAAGTGATATCTCCATTCCATATGCCTCTCCAACCACCACCTGATAGGTCTCATCTCGTTCACAACCAAATATCAGGGTTTTTTTACAAATTTTTTAGTCGAGATAAAATTCACATACCTTAAAATCCACCATTGTACACATCCACCGTGTACAATTCACGGATTTTTAGTATATTCACAAAGTTGTGCAAATACCACCTTATCTAATTTCAGAATATTTGATCATTCCCAAAATAAGTCTTGTACCCATTAGCAGTCATTTCCTATTCTCCCTCCCACCCAGCCCCTGGCAGCCAGTCATCTTTCTTTTCCTATGAATTTGCCTATTCTGTGCATTTCATATAGGTGGAAACATGCAATATGTGGCTCTTTGTGTTGGGCTTCTTTCACCCATCATGAATTTTTCATGGTCCATATGTGTTATATCATGTGCAAATGCATCATTCCCTTTTATAGCTGAATAATATTTTGTTGTATAGATAGACCACACTTCGTTTATGCATTTATCAGTTGATGGAAGTTGACAATGTTTCCATTTGGGGGCTCTTTTGAATAATGCTGCATGGCCAACCATCTTGATAGAGTTGTCTTCCTGCACTGTCTTAATTTCCTCATTTCCTATTCACTCCTCAGCCCACTTCAATTTGATTCTGTTCTAGTCGTTCACCTAAAAAGGCTCTCTCTGGTGTCACCAGTGATGTCTGTGCCAGCAAATCAAAACCATTATTCAGTACAGCTTGCCCCATCTCATAGGCACAGATAACATTGTAGACCATGTCCCCTCTTCCCTTGACGTATATGACACCACACTCTCATGGTTTTCCCTCTTTCCCCATGGTTCTTCTCCTTTGCAACTCACCTTTTGTCCTTGGCCATTAAGTGTGGAATTTACTCAAGACTTAGTCCTTGGCCACCTCTCATTCAAAAGTCTCTTCCTAGGCATTGTGACCTTCATCTATGCTTTCAGTAATTATCTATGAACTTTTCACTGCAAATTTATGTTTCTGAGTTAGATTTCTGGGTTATACATCTATATTTTTGCTGGCATACTTGACTGTTTTAAAGGTTCCTTTAGTAAAGGCCAGACTCATTATCTTCCCTGCATACGGAGTCATTTTTGTTTTTTATTTTCTTAGTGAATGACTTTCATTATTCACCTAGCTTGGCAAGGCACAAAATAATGAATTTCCTGAAGGATTATAATGAAGTAGTTAACAGCTGTGGAGACTGGCTGTCTGGGTTTACCTTCAGGGTCTACACATACTACCTGTATGAGCACAGAGAAGTCACAACCTTCATATGCCTGTAACTTCATCAGTAAGATGAGTACTCCCCAGAGTTGTTGAATGACTACATGAGTTTAAATACAATAAAGTTTTTAGAATTATGCCTGACACAAAAGAGGAACTTTAAATGTTCACTATTTTTCCTCTGCCCCATCTCCCATGTCTAATACTTTTCTCCCTGAATAGTTCTCAAATTCCTCAGCTCTTTTTCATTTCTCTCACCCTGGACAAACTCCTATCATGACTTGCTTAGACTCCTTGGTGTCCTCCAAACTGCTTACCATACTTTGGCAGAAATCATCTTTTCAAAACACAGATCTGATTAAAAACTCTCCAAGAGAAAAACTCTCCAAGAGATGGGGACGGACGGACACACACACACACACACACACACACACACACACACACACACCCCTTCCCACTGTTTTACATATAGAGGCCAAAATCTATAGGCTTGCCTGATACAGTAGTTTCCTAGGGTTGCTAGGAAAAGAAAGTACCATACACTGGGTGGCTTAAACAACAATTTTCTCACATTCTGGAGGCCAGAAGTCTAAGATCAAGGTGTTGGTAGGATTGGTTCTTTTCCTGAGGGCTGCAAGGGAAAGGTCTGTTCCGGGCCTCTTTCCTTGGATTTCAGAGGGCCAATTTCTTGCTGTCTCTGCACGTTGTCCTCTCTCTGTGTATATCTCTGTGTCTAAATTTCCCTTTTTGATAAGGATACCAGTCTATTGGATGAGGGGCCCACCCTGCTCCACTGTGACTTTGTTTTAATTAGCTACGTGTGCAATGATTTATCTCCAAATAAGGTCATATCTGGAGGTATCAGGGGTTAGGACTTCAACACATGCGTGGAAGGGTACACAGTTCAACCCATAATATCTGGTCAATCTCCTGCCGACCCTCTCCAGCGACATACATACTCCATGGTTTCTCAGCCTCTCTCCTTGTCATCTGTACACTCGCCTCTTTTAAATCAGCCACAATATTCTCTCTAGAAATATCTCAAGATATTCCCTTGATCTCAAATTCTCCTCATTCTGTTTTCCCCACCCTCAAGCTATTTTGCCTGCCTTATTTCTGTTCATCACTCAGATTTCAAGTCAAGACCACTTTCTCAGTGAAGAATTCTCTTATTCCCTACACTAGGTCTGTTGGATTATGAATCTATCAAAGAATGTGACCCCTAAAGCATTTATCTTGGTTTGTAATTACCCATTCATTGCATGTCTTTTTTTTTTTTTTCCAGTAATGCCTGTTTCACTCTGAAAGGTTTGTCTTACCCTTTGTACTGCAGATCCTTTTAAGCAAATAATAGGAACTGAATCAATATTTCTTAAATCTAAGCATTACTAAAGTATTATTTTGCCAAATCAAGATCCTTGCTATTCATTACACACAGTAACTTTTTCCCTGATATTTTAAGAACTCACTCCCTCTGACAATATTACATGCACCTTGATATCTTTTCACTTGATTGCATCCTTTGCTGGAGGGAAGATCTGAGAAAGGACAAATTTTTCATCAGGTGATCTATTCCCAACACAAGAAGTTGACTGAAAAGTTCTTCTTTGTTAGATATTCATAATGTAGACTGATGATTATATTAAAGGTGATTTCCAAGAGTAACCAGCCCATTTTTTTTAATCCTCTGGAATCTTGAACTCACGGTTAATGGATAATATGTACATATATGTGTGTACATTTTGACTTTCTCAGACACATATACAATTCAGTCTTCTAAACTGCAATTGAGTATGAAATTTCTAACTAGAGCCAGAGTGCAACGGTTGGAATTCCAGCTCGTACACTTTTACACCATTCCAGCTGTGCAACCTGGAATAAATTGCCTAATGAAAAGGATTTACCTTATAGAGTTACTGAAAAATTAAATGAGTTCATACTTGTGTCTATTAGGTGGTAAGCACTAGCTAAGTGTTACCTACTAGCAGTAGAAAGAGGAGGGGCAGAGGAGGATTTGTAGGAGTAGGAGCAGTGACATCTCACCTGCTAGAATGACATGCTTTACCTTCTACCTACTTTATGAGAAAGAGGTTTCTTGTGTCACCTTTGCATCCTCAAGACTTGGCACAAGATAGATGCTCAGAAAAGAGTTGCTTCTGTTGTTTTATGTGCAGTTGTTTATGCCTATTCTCCCAGTTGCTTGTCATACTGCATTGCAGGTCTGGCAAACATTACACTTTGAATTTAATTTGGGTCTTGATTTGTCATCAAGATGAATTCTTTGAACACATGCCTACTTGAGACAAGTATGCAAATGTTCATTAGTACTCCAATGCAGTTGATAACTATTTTATAACTTGAGGTACGCCTGCTTTTTAGCATCTATGTGTGAATTAGCATATAAAGATAGGAGTAATTGTTTTAATGAAAATTTCACCTCTGCACCACTCTCCTCTCACTTCATTGTGAATGCAATTAGGTCTGCCATCGCCTTTTCCCTGTGAGCTTGTAGATAAGGCATGGAAAAATTATTTCTTTTACTATAATCCTTCTGCTTAAATATGATAGGAAAGCACCAATGAATTTAATATCATTAATGTTCTTTCTTAACTGAAACTCTCTAAATCATAAAATATCACATAATGTATTTTTTTATTAAAATGTTGACATTATTTAAAAATGGGTGTTTTTGAGCAGCTTTTATATGAGTTCCTACCACATATGGGTATATTCTTCATTTGGTCCTTCAATTAACATGATGATAAAGACAAAATGTTTATTTCTGCCATAGAGGTGTTATGTCCCTACCACTAGCTATATGCTTCCTGTAATAATTTATCACAAATTCTGAAGTGTTGTTTTACATAAATAGTTTCTTTTGAGTTTTTCCCTCAGTGTACATCTGATGATGGACGCCTACATATTATAGATTTTTCTTTTGGAAACTTAGCATGACTATATTTTTGTTTCATTGGAATAAAAAAGAATTAAAGGACGGATTTAAAGAATGATTATTTTAGAGTTGCTATAACCAAATATCAAAGCACCTTAGGACTCATAAGGGCATCTGTGTCTTGCATAATGTAGCAACCAAGATAGAGTAAAACATGAAAGCAGATACTAAGGTCATTACCTGATCTGGATGGATTAGCTATCCACCTGACTGAAGGTCAGAGATCGAACAAGATTTTTCAAGGCGCTCACAAGTTCTGTGATTTCACAGTCATTAGGCTTTTGAACATAACAGGAGACAAGAAAGCCATGAAGTTGAAAATTACATAGAAGGAAATGATAGCTACTCTAAAGTCAAAAATAATATGTCTATCCAAAATTGCTTACGGTGATTGCTGACATTTTGTGAATAGCATCACCCCATTTTTTATAAGAACCATAAGCATTTTTTCTCTGTATTTCTATCACAGATGAATTCTTCTTTTAACACACTTTCTATGTTATTATTGTGTGTTTACACGAGTTTTTTGTAAGTCTTGCTCATGTGTTCTCTGTAGGACCATGCAGAGTATCTTGTACCATGTGCCAATACTCAATTAGATTAATGAACTAATAAATTAGAAGTATTTTACCAGATCCATAGCAAACAACAAGCCTAGAAAGATCATTTTATTCAAAACATTTGATGCCTTAACATTAACTGATTTTTACAGTCCATTGTAAGTTCCAAGAGATAAAGGGCTGTATTAAACCACATCCCTGGCAGGGGTGGGGGAGCAAGGGGGCCACATCCCTAAACTTAACACTGTACCTGCCACATAGGAGGCATTCATACCCATTTGCTGAAGAAACCAACTAATAAATATAATAGTAGCTTTCATGTCTATAGCACCTACTATGTGCCATACATTGTTCTAAGGACTTCAAATATATTGACTCATTTACTTTTTACCTATGCTTTAACTAATACATAGTAGGCAATCCCTACATGGCATAGCTCAGCTGCACTTCCACTGAATCTATGTCTTTGTTTGTAAAATGGGAAAACTGGACTGATCTCCTAGAATGTTTTGTGAAGATTGAATAAAACAGTGCTTGAAGCATGCTTGGCCTAGTGTCTGGCATAGTGTAAAAGCTTAAGATATTTTTGCTATTATGACTGTTACTGCTGCCATTACCATCTCATCCAACAGTGGGCATAAGTCAGATTGTAAAATTCAGAGGGCCAGAATAGAGAAAGATAATGCTGTTTTTTGTATAATCAACTGTGTTGGTATATTTACATTTCTCCCCCTCATCTCTACACCTTCATAAACATACTCCATCCTGAAAGCATTCCTATGTCAGATGGCATTTGACTAGCACTTGGTCTATGTAGATACTGCTGATCTCACTACAGTGAAAACAAAAATGATTATAGCTAATACTTTGATAATCACCCTCTGCATAAGACAATATCTTGTACCCACACTCTTCATTCTCTTTCTGACTTTTCCTGAATTATTTTGCTTCATTCTACCTGTCATTTTATATATTTAAATTACTGATTTTTTTTGTTCCCTGCTTCCTCACCCACCTTTCATTAACTATGAGTGAGATCTGAGGGCAGGTTTTTTTCCCCTCAATTAATGTATTCTGAGTGTCCGCCCTTACCATATAGTAATATCTTTTAAATGAACAAAAGAATATTCAGCATCACAAATGTTGCAAAATGTTTAAGAGAGTAAATTTTCACAACCTCCTCAGAGGATTATTTGGCACTATCTAGGACAATTTAAAATGCATATAACCAGGGCGCCTGGTGGCTCAGTCGTTAAGCGTCTGCCTTCGGCTCAGGTCATGGTCCTACGGTCCTGGGATCCAGCCCCACATTGGGCTCCCTGCTCCCCGGGAAGCCTGCTTCTCCCTCTCCCACTCCCCCTGCTTGTGTTCCCTCTCTCGCTCTGTCTCTCTCTGTCAAATAAATAAAATCTTTAAAAAAATAAAATAAAATAAAATGCATATAACCTTTGACTCAACTATTCCGCTTTTAAATTCCTAAGAAAACAAAGTACACAAAGGCTGGAAGATGAGACACAGAGTTAGTCATTGCAGCATTGTTTTCAGGAGGTAACAATCTAGATAGTTAAAGAATAAATGGTCATTCGTTACACAGAATATTATGCACCAATATTTAAAAGAAGAGCAGGAGGTGCCTCGTTAGCGCAGTAGGTAGCGCGTCAGTCTCATAAAAGAAGAGCAGGTCTCTGTGTACTGTTATAAAAAGATCCCTATGATGTATTTTTTTGCTTAGAAAAGTCAGCTGCAGAAATAACATGTATACAGTCACTTCTCCCCATAGGCTCCCCTTTTGCTTCTCTCCTCTTTGAGCACTTCTGCTTTTGCCACGTTATTTTCCTCATGTCTAGTTTTAGGTGCTCATAGTTTCCTCCTATTGTTCATTCATTCCAACTCTCTACCCTAAGGGCGCTCCCTTTTCTCTTTAAGTGCTGAAAGTAGTTTTATTATTTGTTCTATAGGTTCTGTCTGACTCACCTCTTCCCTCCCTCTTGCTTGGCTACAAGCCATCCACTTTGCAGAAATCAATCTTTCTATGGTATCCCACTCTCCCTGGATCACTAACAAATGTTCAGTGACCTCTTCTTGTCCAAATCCAATTGCTTCATTTCTGTCCCCTTTCTTTCTGGCCTTGAAATTCCATTTAGTACTATTGGTCCCACTATGTGCTTTTGGGGGGGGTAATAAACTAGTCCGTTTACTATGTAGTTAATTGAAGCATGTCTGTCTGTATGCAGGTATGCCTTTGTATGGGGATATAAATATACCACAAATAGAATCCGGATAGGTAAAATCAGTTTTAATCAAAGGAGCATGTCCATCTGGTCTGGTCTACTACTCTTCTTTTAATATCCTTCTGTGCCCATTCTAATTAAAAGGAGTAAAATTGTTTGAAAAGAATGATAAAATTCATCTCATTATATCACTTAATATAATATATGTGTTGGCACTTTGCCTTTGATGGCTATAATTCCAACCATAATAATACACGTATTTAAATTTTCAGCCTTTTCGGAGCTGCTTATTCTTTGTGGGGGAGGGCTGGAATGTTTGTAATAAAGGTAACCTACATTTTATGTATAACAGTAAACACAAAGAAAAAACTTCTAAAATAAGTTGCAATCTCATTTTCATGCAATACCTATTAACAGTTTGATATATATTCTCCCCTTTCTTTCTTCTTTCCTCTAATAGAATCTTACTATTTTATTACTTGATTTTTTTATTTTTTAAATTTTTTATTACTTGATTTTTAAAACAGTATATAATAACTAGTGTTGTTAATGTAACAGTTGGCTATTAAATATACTTTCATAGTATTTAATGACTGATGAAAATACCATTTTCTTTTTTTTAATACCATTTTCAATTTTAAAAAAATGTTCACTTGTTCTAGTGGCTTTCTTAGTTATATTTTCTTTGTTGCAAAAGGAAATGTTTATAGCATCTGTCCTTAAAACAAATTATATATAGTGACTCAGTCTATTTTATACATGATCCACTTTCAAGTTTTGTTGATGTTGAATGATTAGATATTTGCTGATATATAACAAACTAAAATATTCAGGAATCAACTAATGTTTTTTTTTTTAACATCTCTGCTTCCTTTGGCTAAAGTAAATACATCTTTAGTGACTAGATAAAATGATAGCCATTTGTCAATTAATAACCTTTGCAGCTTAGTATAGAAGATATATTGATAAATGGGATGCATATGCTAAAGCTTTTCACATTAATTTCATCAGTATGATAAATTTAGACACTACACTTTCTTCAAAAATTATTCACATAGGCCTACAAACCTTCAATCACTTCAAAAAAGCAACAATATACAATATTCCAAGGCACTGGCAATCCATACATTCCTTTTTGTTAAAAAGATTTATTTATTTATTTGAGAGAGAGACAGAGAGAGAGCATGAGTGGGGGGAGGGGAAGAGAGGGAGAGAGAATCTCAAGCAGATTCCGCACTGAGCAGGGAGCCTGATGCAGGGCTTGATCTCAGGACCCTGAGATCATGACCTGGGCCAAAACTGAGTCGGATGCTTAACCAACTAAACCATCCAGGTGCCCCGCAATCCATACATTCCTTGTAACAGAGAGGCTGTTCCAAGAACTTTGGCAAAGACCCACATTTGAAAGTCAAAGCACTAAAGGCATTCTTAGGTCAAAGAACCAATAGCAATTGCCTGATTAGCCAAAACAAAGGTGCTGGTCTGGAGAATCTGCACTAGGCCCTATAACCCTGCACAGCCTGTTACCAAGAGGAAAACTGCGAACTATCTGGAGGCCTTTGTGGGAGATGTGATGTTCATAAAGAGTCTCTTGCATCCCCATCTCATTCCTCATGTGGGAAAGGAAGCAGTGCTTTCCAGGCATAGCAGTTCACTGGCCTAGTAGCTCCTGCTTGCTGCTTCCTGTTCCCTGCTTCCTGCAAGTCAACCACCATTTAAGAAGTACAAATTCCCAGGGCACCTGGCTTAGTCGGTTAAGCATTTACCTTCAGCTCAGGTCATGATCTTGGGGTCCTGGGATGGAGCCCCACGTTGGGCTCCCTGCTCAGTGGGGACTCTGTTTCCCCTTCCCCTTCTCCATCTGCCCCCATCACCCTGCTTGTACTCTCTCAAGTAAATAAATAAAATCTTAATAAAAAAAAAAAAGAAGTACAAATTCCCTGATGTGAGAAACCCCACCCACATGATGAGACACCACGTGGAAAGAGATGCTAAGGAGCACCAAGGCAACAGAAGTATGTGAAGAAGCCACCTTGGAGTGAATACTCACCCCCACCCCCAGCTGCTTTAGCTGACACCATAGATTAGATATTAATGACCCAGCTGAGCCCTTCCTGAATTCCTCACCCACAAAATCATAAGCAAAATGAAATGAGATGTTTTAAGATAGTGATTCTTAGAGTGGTTTTTCATATGACAACAGATAATTGAATGAAAAAATACCTGTGAGTTATTGTATCATGTCCTCTAATATTGTCAGACAGATGGACTCAAGAAAGCAGTAGACTTCTGGGACACAGGGATTACCAAGAGCAGAAGGAGGAAGGGGAAAATCTGTTTACATGTATACATTTTGCCTTTTAAAGAAATTTAACCAAGAACTTGTTTAACATTCAATTTTCTATATTTAAAACATTTTAATTTTTCCCTATTATACAAGTAATACAAGATCAATTTGGAAAAATTGGAAATAAATATAAACAAAAATTAGTTTTAAATTACCATCCATGTTCCTTCCATTCATCATTAACCGCTGTTTACATGGAATATAAATTTTTCTTTTCAATATAGGCAACTATGTCTGATTACGCTTAGGCAATTAGCAGAGGCAGCATCACATAATAATTAAAGAGCAAGGCTCTGGAGCTAAACTTTTCGAGTTCAAGCCACAGCATTCCCTCCCCAATCACCCCTTAGTAGCTATGTGACACTGGCCAAATTTCTTAACCTCTGTGCCTTATTATAAATGTGAATATGATACTGCTATCTACAAGTAATAGGATTGTTATGAAGATATTTACATAGATTTCAGCTTTCTAAAGAACTTAGAATGTGCCTGGCATATAGTATGCATGAAATTAGTATTTATTACATGTACTAATTACATTTAAAAATAAGAATCAAATCATAGGATACATAGCATTTTGAAACATACTTCCTTCACTTAAGAATATAAAGTAAACATTACTCATCAATAAATACATATTTGTTGTATTACCTTTTTAAAGATGCATGGAAGTGAATCATATGGATATAGTATAGTTCCCTATTTTCAGACATTTATGTAATTGCAGTTTTTGTTCATGGTGCATTTTAACTTTTATTATGGGAGTTTACAAACATAGGAAGATAGATCAAACAGTATAATGAACCCTCAGTTTTAATAATTATCAACACATGGAGATTCTTGGCAATACATTTTAAATACTCATTTTAAACCATCAATCCTGATAAAACCAAAATAATAGCTATGTCTTAAAGTGTAGGAGTCTCCATGTCTTAAGCAAATAATATTAGGTATCTGTGCTTATTTACATTAGAAAGAAACAATATCCTCAGGATGCTAGCTTTTATCTGATGCCAAACTTAAAATGGTCAGTTCCCCTTATTCAGCTTCAGTGAACATCCTTCATTATATCTTGTTTCCTTTGATATATCAGACAAGAAAATGGAATAATTGAGGAGATGCCAGTGGAATAAAACACGATATTCCTAAATATAGTGACATTTTCAGAGCTATTTTAGCCAGTGTAATTGAAATCCTCTTGTTCTCCACTGATATATTTTGGAAGCTCATATGTTTAGAGTCTGAAATTTCATTTCACAAATGATAGAAAGTGTCTTGAACTCAGTGGAGAGTTACTGAACTGAATTATCATGGGTAAAAGCTTAAGTGAACTTGCGGAAGTAGGTATGCTCTTCCACATGGATTCATTATACCATCTACCCAAGAAAGTATGGTATGCAGGTAGACAGTGTGAAAAATATCATGTCAGTGATTTCCATGTGCTACCACATTAGGGCCAAAGCCATAAATTTTGAGATGCTCTTTTCCAAGCAGATGTGTTTCTTTGGAATTATGGTGGTATATTTAGTACCACACAGAAAAAAGTTAAAAGTGTAGGAGGGAAATAAGCTCCCCTCATCAATCATATTACAACTGTGAAGCTATAACTAATAGATATTAAAATATAAATAAATTGTATCTGTTCTTATGACACAGAATATAAGCATTTAATATTGTTGTGGGTCTTAGCAGAGAGTATTACATTAATTCATTTGTTTAAAATATTTATTAATGAATTAATATATTGCATGGAGCACTGGGTGTTATACACAAACAATGAATCATGGAACACTATATCAAAAACTAATGATGTAATGTATGGTGATTAACATAACATAATAAAAAAATAAAATATATATTAAGCACCCACCTTGTAACAGGTACTGTTCTAGCTGAGGATAAAAAAAAAACATATGTCTCTTCTCCTGGATCTTGCTTAATATGAAGAAAGACAAACATACAATAAACAAGTGAACAAATATATCAGTAAATCTACTTTCTACCCTAAAGCCTTTTTAAAATTCACCCTTCCAATTTATTCCCTGTAATTCTTTTGGTCAGTGTCTGCTCTTGTTAACTGCTACTAGAGCCCTCCAGCATGACACAGAATGTCTCTATTTCCTCATCTAAAAAAATACATAAAAGGGAAAATAATAATCTCTCTATTCTCCTTGGGATGAACAAGCGAATGTGAAAGTAGGTACTTTGAGAATTCGTAGGTGCTATAAAAATATAGGGTTCCAATTTTATTGTGTCTGGTATTGTATTTTCTTGAACATTTGAGGTATATCTAGGGGTTGGATGAAGCTCTTCTCTGACACATAATAATGAACATGTAGCCAGAAGTTTTCAGGTATCGAGAGTGTAGCTTTTCATTTGTTCAAGAGGTCAGATGAAAAGGTGCTAAGGAAATACACTGGGGGCAGCCTATGAAAAAGAAACATCCCTTGAAATTGTACAAAAAGGGATTATCTATCATGACAGTTCAGGATCTCCAAAGCTGTGCCTCTCAAATTTTAATGTGCATATGAACCTTTTGGGGATCTTGTTAAATTGCAATTCTGATTCAGTAAGTCTGGAATGGGAGCTGAGGTTCTGCATTTCCAACAGGCTCCCAGGTAATGGTGACTGCTCAGCTCTGGACCACACTTTGAGTAGTAAGGGGCTAGAACATACACAGTAATCAGGCCTTCCTCGGCACCCATATGACCTGTGCCTTTGCCTTGTAGAGGCAAAGAGCATGTTTTTATGTACATATGTCCAGCTTTACTTCTCTAAGCTATTGTTTTTTAGAGTTTAACGTCAGCATTCATATCACAAACAGCTATAAATCAGATATCAGGCAGTAATCTCTTTGACATTAAGTCATAGAAACATTTTTCTAGATATGTCTCCTTTGCCAAGGGATACAGACACAAAATTAAATTATTGGGACTATACCAAAATAAAAAACTTTGCACAGTGAAGGAAACCATCAACAAAACAAAAAAAAAAACTTACTGAATGGGATGTATCCAATAAGGGGTTAGTATACAAAATATATAAAGAACTTAGACAACACCAGAAAGACAAATATTCCAATTAAAAAATGAGCAGAAGACATGAATAGACATTTTTCCAAAGAAGACATACAGATGGCCAACAGACACATGAGAAGATGCTCAAAATCACTAAATATCAGGGAAAGCAAATCAAAACCACACACCTGTCAGAATAGCAAAAATTAACAACACAAGAAACAACAAGTGTTGGTGAGGATGTGGAGAAAAAGGAACCCTCGTGCACTGGTGAGAATGCAAGCCAGGTTAGCCACTGTAGAAAACAGTATGAAGATTCATCAAAAAATTAAAAATAGAATTACCAGAGAATCTAGTAATTCCACTACTAGTATTTGCCCCAAGAAAGTAAAAAACACTAATTCCAGGGTCCTGGGATTGAGCCCCATGTCAGGCTCCCTCCGCAGCAGGAAACCTGCTTCTCCCTCCCCTTCTGCCTGCCGCTCCCCCTGCTTGTGCTCTCTCTCTTTCTGTCAAATAAATAAATAAATCTGTGTAAAAAAAAAAAAAAACTATAAAAGAGGAAGGGAAGTAAGAGGGTAGAGTTTTTGTATGTAATCAAAGTTGTTAGCAGCATAAAATACACTTATATTTGTTTTATATAAGCTTCACTGTAACTACAAAACTACAATAGATTCTCAAAAGATAAAGAGAAAGGAATCGAGCACACTACTACAGAAAATCACAACTTCACAAACATAGGCAGTAAGAGAGGAAGAGAGGATCAAGGGAAGTACAAAACAGACTGAGAATAACCCATAAGATGGTATTGTAAGTCCTTGCCTGTCAACAATTACTCTAAATGCAAATTAATTCAATTCTCCAATCAAAAAGCATTGAGTGGCTGAATGAATAAAAAAATAAGATAAAAAACATGCTGCCTGCAAGAGATTAACTTCAGCTTTTAGGACACACATAGGCTCAAAGTGAAAGGATGAGAAAAGATATTCCATGGAAATATAAACCAAAAGAGAGCAGGGGGTAGCTATATTTATATCAGAAAATTGGCTTTAAGCCAAAAATGGTAACGAGAGATAAAGAAGGTCATTATATGATGATGAAAGGGTCAATTCATCAAGAGGATATAACAATCATAAATACATCTGAACTGAACATCAGAGCACCTAAATATATTAAAATACAAACAGACGGGGCGCCCTGGTGGCTCAGTCGGTTACACATATGCCTTCAGCTCAGGTCATGATCTTGGAGTCCTGGGATCCAGCCCTGCGCTGGGCTTCCTGCTCAGCAGGGAGTCTGCTTCTCCCTCTCCCTCTGCCCGTCCTCCCGCTTGTGCTTGCTTTCTGTCTCTCAAATAAATAATAATAATAATAATAATAATGAAATAAAATACAAACAGATCTGAAGGGACAAGTAGACAACAATGCAATAATAGCAAGGCTTTTCAATATCCCACTTTCAGCAATGGATAGATCATCCAGACCGAAAATCAATGAAGGAATATTGGACTGGGAGTATACCTTAAGCCAAATGGATGTAACAACAACACACATATACAGAACATCCCATCCAATGGGAGCAGAATACACATTCTTCTCAAGCACACACAGGATAGATCATATCATAGGTCATAAAACAAGTCTTAGCAAATTAAGAAGATTGAAATCACACCAGGTATCTTTTCCAACCACAGTGGTGTGAAACTAGAAATCAATAACAGGGTCAAAATTTGGAAAATTCACAAGTATGTGGAAATTAAACAGCACACTCTAGAACAACCAGTAAGCCAAAGAAATCAAAAGTGACATTAGAAAGTATCTTGAGACAATAATAAATTGAAGAGATACCTGCACTCCCATGTTCATTGCAGCATTATTTATAATAGTCAAGATATGGAAACAACCTAAGATTCCATCTATGGATGAATGAATAAATAAGATAAGAAATATATTTATGTGTATATGATGGACTATTATTTGGCCATGAGAAAAATGGACCTTGAGAATATTATGCTAAGTAAAATAAGTTACACAGAGAAAGACAAATACTGTATGATGTCACTTTTATGTGGAATCTAAAAAAGCTGCACTCGTAGAAACAGAATAGATGGTGATTGCCAGGAGCTGCAGGCTGGAGGAAATGGGGAGATGTTGGCCAAAAAGTACAAACTTCCACATATAAAATGAATAAATTCTGAGGATATAATGTACAGCATGGTGATTACAGTTAGAATATTGTATGATATACTTAGAAGTTGCTAAGAGACATCTTAACTGTTCTTACCACATATACAAAATATCAGTTATGTGAGGTAGTAGAGGTATTAACTAACTTTATTGTGGTAAACTTTTCACAATGGTTGTGTCAAATGAGTGTATTGAAACTTACACAATGTTTTATGTCAATTATATCCCAATGAAGCTGGGAATAAAAGAGTAAAGTTTTTGTGCAAATTAGGAAAAGGAACCCTTTCTTCTGGGTAGATAGATCTCATTGAGTGATGTATAGGCTGGATTTCAGCCTCCACCAACCCTTGGCTATAGCACGGCCTACACACCTGATAATGTTGCATAAACCTTTTCATCTTTCTGGTATCTTCTTCTCTTATGTGGCTTTACCCATTGTTTTTTGGCTTCTCTTTTCGAAATTATATATTTTTTTCTTTTACTCTTAGTATTCCCAAGGGCTTCCCAGTTTATTCACAAGGATGTATAGATAGAAGCCAAGTCCCTTCCCAGCCCTGCGTCTGTACTGCACAATTCAGAGAAAACCATCTATTACTGAGTCTTACAGCCCAGCTCTATACATCAGAGCATCAGCCTTACTGATGGATGCACATGCATAGAAGCCAAAATCCGAGACAAGAATGAATGAAGTTCTTACTACATCAAATGTTTGCTTGGATAGCTCTAACATGCTAGATAGGAAAAAAGCGGGGGGGGGGGGGGTGTGGTTGAAAAATCTAGACTTAAATTTTTAAAAATTAGCCATTAACCCATCTTTTAGTGATTTTACAAAATTACAACTTTGGTGTTTATTTTGACCCAGTGTACAAGTACTACATTCATTATATTTTCCTTAAAGAGTAATTTGTTAAAAATGTAGTTTTATTTTAATTTATAATTCACCTTAATTACATCATTATAATTGTGCTTATGAAGGGCTTTATCTTCTATTATTTAAAAATCCTCTGATAAATTTTTTTTTATTCTGATGTCTGCTACTAAAATTTCATAGTTAAAAGAGCATGTGAAATGGTGGTTGTAGAGATATTTGCTAGAATAGACTTTAAAGTATGCATTGCATTAGAAAGAGATGATTTCACTAGGCCTTTGGTTTTCTCATATAAAAGTTACTGCTTTGAAGATCTGTAGAGCAAACAGTAGTCTATTTGGCTGGATAAAGCTATTCTCTTCGATGTCACTGTCATCCAGTTATCAGTTTAATTGTCACTTCATTAGAGAGAACTTCCCTGACTTCCAAAGTTAAAGAAGTTCAAAGATCACCTCATTTAATTCTCTGTATCGCACTTATTAGTCTCTGATACTGTATGGTAGATTTATTCCTGTTTAGTCGTTTTTCTGGCTCTCCCAACTTCAAGAGGGCAAGAGACTTCTACCATTTGTCAATGGGTGTTCTCCAAATGTCTAGAATAGTTCCAGGCATGTTAAATAGGACCTCAAATAAAAATTCTTGGAAAAGTGAATGAATATATGGCACATATATTAAAGTAAAAGTTAAATGTTTAAAAAACATATCTTAAAAAGGATAATGTGAAAAAATTGGAAGGAGCCAACACATACTTTGAATAATGTAAGTAGTATGATTTTGTATTTCAAAATGCAAAATAGGTAAGACATCGTTCTTTATTTTTTTCTTCTTTGCAAACATTTTTCGTTTATTACTTTACACATATCAACATTCCCTTAGTAAAGGGAGTTTTTTGGCCTTGAGTCCTTCCTACAAATAGCAAATATTTACACACACAAACATACATACACATACCTCCACACACATATATGGACGTATGTATATTTTATAGCTATAATTGTTAATAAATGTGTTTATCACCATTTGCAGTCATTTTTATGTACTTATCATTATTGTCATTGTTTATAAACAAATATATGATAGTTATATCTCCATCATTAGGTTGTAAATTCCTTGTGGGCAACAAGCATTTTATAACGAAGAAATTAAGTCAGAACCATTACATTAAAAACACAATGTTTTCAAATACACTTTGAATGTTCACCTTAGTGTTCTAATTAAATTCTAATTTCAGTATACATATCTGCTTATCTGAATGCCTTTAGCAATTTGAAATGACTTACTGAATATTCTAACCCATCCCATATTGAAGAGAAGCATATCAAAATTATCTGCTATTCAAATGTGCTATCACAAGCTATAAATAGAACACTGCTCTTTGGAGAAGGTGAATTAATTGTGATGAAGCTATTTTGATAAAAGTTATTCCTCACATAAGTGAAACATGAAGTAGCTGATTTATTTCTACAACAGCTATGTTAAAACCTCTGCCTTTAATGACAAACCTCTACTTCAGTAGATGTCACCATATTTTTTTTAGAAAAATAGGGGAGCCCTTGCATTTGATTAGTTTCAAATGATGCCTCACTGATGAATGCAAATAATTCAACAAGAGAGACTCATTGTACAGAACAAGTAAATATTATACATACAGTGCTCATTTGCCTACAATTACACAGGTAATGTCTGCATTTAGTTTCTTAATTTCTCATTATAAGACAATTGCATCTCATCGTGCAGTGTTTAATTGCATTGTTTCTATTGCTAAAATAATAGCACATTCCTTCTTTACGATCTTGAATGACAAATAAATTTAGATTGTAATCACTTATTATTCCTTCTCTAAGTAAAACCACTCAAGAGTTTTGGTTGTAATGAAAAAATCAGATTTCCTACTAATGATGACCACGTGGGAGCATTCTAGATAAGTCTGTATCCTGTTTATCATCTTATCCTTCAGTTGTGGTCATGACCATTATCTTAATAAGTCAAGTTGGCTAATAACTTTACGATTTTCTAGAAGTGCCACTCTAAAACCAGAGTATTTAACCTCACATTCCAAACTTCTATAGTAAATACGCTTTCTGTTTCTAGTTCTAACCTTACATAAATTCATTGGCCAATGTCAGGTGTGTGTGGAATGACAAATGTGCAGTTACACTGAGTCTAGTTCGTACTTTCTTAACTGAGTTCTCATTCTGACTTTAATGTAAATTCTACCAGGAGACAAGAATATTAGATGAAATGATCACATCGCTTTTGAGTTATCTTTTTAACAGTTGATGAAGTGTTATTCACAACTAATATTTACATGTATCTTTTTTTATAATAATATAATGAGTAATTTTATTTTATTTCTTTGGTGTTTTTTTTTAAATTATGTTATGTTAGTCACCATACAGTACATCATTAGTTTTTAATGTAGTGTTCACCGATTCATTGTTTGTGTATAACACCCAGTGCTCCTTGCAATACGTGCTCTCCTTAATAACCATCACTGGGCTAACCCATCCCCCCACCCCCCACCCCTCTGAAACCCTCATTTGGTTCCCAGAGTCCAGAGTCTTTCATGGTTCATCTCCCCCTCTGATTCCCCCCCTTCATTTTTCGCTTCCTTTTCCTAATGTCCTCCATGCTATTCCTTATGTTGCACATATAAGTGAAACCATATGATAATTGTCTTTCTCTGCTTGACTTAGTTCACTTAGCATAATCCCCTCCAGTTCTATCCATGTCGATGCAAACGGTGGCTGATGGCTGAGTAATATTCCTTTGTATATATGAACCCACATCTTCTTTATCCATTCATCTGTTGAAGGACATCTTGGTTCCTTCCACAGTTTGGCTATTGTGGACATTGCTGCTATGAACATTGGGTAAAGCTTCTGCACAGCAAAGGAAACAATCAACAAAACCGAGAGGCAACCCACAGAATGGGAGAAGATATTTGCAAATGACACTACAGATAAAGGGCTGGTATCCAAGATCTATAAAACTTCTCAAACTCAACACCCAAAAAACAAATAATCAAGTCAAAAAATGGGCAAAAGACATGAACAGATACTTTTCTAAAGAACACACACAAATGGCTAACGGACACATGAAAAAATGTTCAACATCATTAGCCATCAGGGAAATTCAAATCACAACCACACTGAGATACCACCTTACACAAGTTAGAATGGCAAAATTTAACAAGGCAGGAAACAACAAATGTTGGCGAGGATGTGGAGAAAGGGGAACCCTCTTACACTGTTGGTGGGAATGCAAGGTGGTACAGCCACTTTGGAAAATAGTATGGAGGTTCCTCAAAAAGTTAAAAATAGAGCTACCCTATTACCCAACAATTGCACTACTGAGTATTTACCCCAAAGACACAGATGTACATGTGTCTTTTATTTCAGATGTGTTTTCTAAATGATTTACCTGCTCCTAGTCTTTTGAAAAGTGTAATGGTTTTAATTGCTGCCATTACATATTACCCCAAATTTAGTGGCTTAAACAAAACAAATTTATTATCTTCCAGTTCTGTGGGTCAGAATTCCGAACCAAGTCTTAGTAGGCTAAAATCGAGGTGTTGGTAGGGCTTTCTTTCCCTTGGGAGGCTCCAGGGGAGAATGTTTCGCTGCCTCTTGCACCCTCAAGAGGCTGCCCACATTCTTGGCTCGTGGCCCTTTCTTCCATCTTCAAAGCCAGCAATGATCAATTGAGTCCTTCACATATCACTTGACCCTTTTTCCATTGTCACATTTCTCTCTGCAGCCAAGAAAGCTTCTCTACATTTAAGGACTAAGGTGATTAGGTTCAGCCCACCTGTA
The DNA here is from genome assembly GCF_964656455.1 of Halichoerus grypus. Lineage (NCBI taxonomy): Eukaryota > Metazoa > Chordata > Mammalia > Carnivora > Phocidae > Halichoerus > Halichoerus grypus. Next base: position 107,510,089 of record NC_135727.1, on the reverse strand, counting down.
TTTTCAGGATAAACTCCCCATCTTAAAGTCTACAAACCTTAATCACATTTGCAAAGTCCATTTAGCTTCATAAGATAACAACTTCACAGGCTCCAGGTATGAATGTGTGGACATCTTGGGCAGGGCCATTGTAGTACCTACTCTACCTGGTCTGTCACCATTCAGTCTGTCTAATGAGTTGAGTGCTTCCTACGGGTAGACATGCTGCATTTTGTGAAATGTGACATCACATTTATGAAATCAAAAGCATCATAGTCATTATTTATTAATATTGGAGAAAGCTTAAACAGAGCCAAACTTCATTTCTGGCCCCAGCTTTCTCCTCTGATTTCCTCATTAATTATTTTTAATAAGAACAGATGGTAGAACTATTTTTTTTTCTTTTTGCATCAACAGTTTTGCAATGCAACATTGAAGAAATAGCCAGTTCTGTTGATTTTGTAGGGAAAGACGGAGAGTCTAGTTAAATTTGTATCAATTCAGGACCAAGAGCTCTGCTTTTGCTAACTGGGGGATTCTCCCTTTTGAGCCAGGTTTCCCAGTTACACATAAGAGTTACTAGAGGATTCGATTTATCTGATGAGCCCCGATCTCTAAGGCAACTCCTGTTAACTAATGTTGAAGATACCACTGGTATAGATTAGGGAACTTTTAGAAATTTATATCATTTGATTTAATATTCATAGAATTATGAATGTTAATTTATTCATATTTAATATTCATACATTGCTTGGATAGATAATTAAAATGTACATATGATTGATCTATTCTGGCATTCTTTAACCAGTGACATCCTTATAGTTATACCTTTAAGGAACAGCTCTACCCTATCTTTCAATATTTAACTTTTTCCCCTCTCTTACATGATTTGTGTGTTTGGTTAAATAGATCAGGATGAAAAATATATAGTCTTTTTTTTATTTTAATAATCCATCCAGAGGAAAAATACCTGTGGATGCTTCTTGAGTAACTTGAGAACACAGAATATGTGTGTGCACTTAAAGGGTAAAATAATTTTTCAAAAATACAGCAAAATGTTGGACTCTCATAAGTTTTAGACAATCTATTTTGAAATGTGTGCTTTAGGTTTCATCAGTACTTCTCATTAGTACTTTGCCTTTTGTCACAAAGAGAGTGCCAAGCTGGTTGATGGACTGTTAAAATTAAGCACATTGATTTACCTGGTTTTTCTAATGCTGTTATGTGTGACGATTCCTATACAAGGGAAACTTAATGAGTTTCCTAAACCTGTTCCTCTCAATATCTAATCTAACCAGTACCTTAAGGAGAGTATCTGTATTGTGTCTCTTCAGTGAAATTCCTGTGGATGGGCTTAAGATAGCCATATGGCTCTAAACTTACTAAAGGCAGAAAATTTAACTTCGCTTTACTGCTTTCATTCTTAGGAAAACAATCTTCATTTTGTTGATCAACTTTCATTTAAATGCTTATTTTATACTGTCTCTATTTGGACTATGCTTCATTAAGCCTCAATTTCCATTTAATTTTGTTTGTGTCTTATTGCTTGACTTCCTGTGTCTCAGTTCACTAATAAAATGTTTTCTAACCTGTGAAAATTCAGAAGAGCTCAAAGACTCATAAAAGTACATTTCAGGTTTCTAGAAGAAAAATTCAGGTCTTCTAAGGCTTCTGAGGCTATGGTACACTACAAAACATAACACTGGGGCACCTGGGTGGCTCAGTCAGTTAAGTGTCTGCCTTCGGCTCAGGTCATGATCCCAGGGTCCTGGGATCAAGTCCCATGTTGGGCTCCCTGCTCAGCGGGGAACATGCTTCTCCCTCTCCCCCCTGCTTATGCTCTCTCTCTGTCAAATAGATAAGTAAAATCTTTAAAAAAAAAAAAACTATAACACTGTTCTTACTTTATAATCATTGAATTTCAATTCCAAGTTCCCATATGTTAAATCTACCTATCTGATAATGACGTCAATTTCAAGTGCCTTGCTATTTCTCTTTGTATCCTGTTTCAGTGGTTGTTCCTTGTGACCTGATCCTGACATTTCCTAATTCAGTTTGAAAATATGATTAAAGTTTACCATCATTTATAGAAGATGAATATTAAATGGTGTTATATATACATTTAGGTGAAATAAGAGGTGAATGCTCAGACACAGATAAAACTAACTTTTTATTGTTGTTATTTCAGAAGGCGTATAGATTCAGGTCATATAGCACAGTGTAGGGCAAAGAAAGTAGAAAAGAGGACACAGAAGACCGAAGGATTTATCAGTCTCATTTATCTATAGCCTAATCCCATATCTAGGCTAATGGGACTTTACATTGATTCACCTTCCCAGGCCAGGGCTCCAAGCCCAGGCACAGTTGCTGTCTCCATCATCCATGTCCAGCTCTCTTTTACTGACCCCAAAATACGGATTGTAGTGCATTAGAGAGAAAGCATGGCAGGCCACTAGCTCAGTGGTCACTGTTCCCTATTTTCCTCTACTTTTGGCATGTTTACAGACTTGTGTTCTTAGTTCTGATTTAGAGCCCTGGTCCAGATTCTCAGAATCACCAGTCGTAGCCTAAAGTCAAGCATGGTTTAGATTCTAGCTCTTGCCTGGTTAAATCATTTAAATTGAAAGATACACTATTGCACTCAATCCCCATCTCCTTTCTCCCTCTCTGCTTCCCTTTCTCTGTCTCCCTCTCCTCCCACCTCCCCTTCCCATGCCCCCCACTCTTTTTCTGCCTGAACAGCCTGGCCCTTGATTCCAGGTCTGATCTCTATAATAAATTAAGTTTCTTTTTTTGCAGTACCTAACTAAACAGATCAGAAGACCTCATATTGGTAAACATCTAGTGAGCTTAGCAGTTGATTTTACCCCAGCTGTGACCATGCATAATCTTTATTTGACTTTTATTGGAAACTATATTTTAATATACTATATTGTAGATAACAATTTTCATATATTTATTGTTGATATAAATGTCCATTCACAGTTTCTTAATTTACCTTTTATCTGTGTATAAGGTAGCTTCCTACATGTAGAATATTAAAATTTGCCAAACTAAAAGTATTTTTTCTAATTAAAATCTCCATATTCTGATAAAATTAAATTACATAGTTTAAACTAACACTTAGATCTCATTCATTTTAATGCAAATGTCTCCATTTTTATTACTTCATTCTTGAAACTTTTATGAGAAAATGCCAAATGAAATTTTCAGTGATATGACCGTGGAAAGGAAGAGGCTCTAGTATAAAGTCCTGATCCTCTGGAAACTTACAATCTAATGGGTGAAACAGGACATAAACAATTCTCCTAACTTCTCAGTGACTGGAAATGCAAATAATGTTACATTTGAAAATGAAATCTGGTTTTCATAAGACTTGGGAAATATTTTTACTTTTAAACAGCAAACCCTCCAATATCCCAGGCTCATAGGGCATGAAAGAACATAATCCTGATTGATAATGTATCATGATCATAAATTTCATAGTTTCATTATTCAGTTTCTTCAGAGTTTTCAGAAAAACCTTGCAGGCTTCTCTCTGACTTATTTATAACCAATTAGATGTAGAATATCCTGTATTTTGATCACTGTAATGTAAGATTTTATATTTGCATTAAAAAACATTTAAAGTGGATGTTTCCTTAACATTTCTTGTTAACAGTAATCATTTTGTCATAACTTTTCATAATAATGTGATTCTCACACTTGGAGCCCCTTATGCCTCAACCTTACCTACCACATGAATGTATTTCTCTATTCCCCATTTTTAGAGCTCTCCGTGTGCTAGATAACACCTTTCCTCGAATATAAAGTCTTTCACTTTTCTACTTAGTCTTTATCTGTTTTTTTTTGTTGTTGTTACCCAATCTTTATCTGAACTTAGGTTCCAGTGAAGTAACTGTCAGCGTTTTTGTTTCAAAAAATAGCTCTACCTTTAATTTTTATCATATTTTATTTTAGTTCTAATTTGCAATGTTCATTTATCACGTGTTAGATTTTTAAATTTTCCCTTGCATGGGTTACTCTTTTTTAAGATTCATTTTATTTTATTTGAGAGAGAGCATGCTTACGAGTGGGGGGAGGGGCAGAAGGAGAGAATCTTCAAGCAGACTCCCCACTGAGCAGGGAGCCTGATGCAGGGCTCGATCCCAGGACCCATGAGATCATGACCTGAGCTGAATCCAAGAGTTGGACGCTCAACTGAGCCACCTAGGCGCCCCTTGCATAGGTTACTCTTAAAGGTAATCTTATACCTCATCGTCAATTATGCTATACACCTTTTGCTATCTTACTGTTATAGATTAAAATTAGGCATATTTTTGAAGCAGCCTTGTTCTTTTTCATATTCAGAGTATAAAATTTTGGGGGGGGCTATAACATATTTTCATAATTTTGGCAATAGCACTCAAGTGAATAGAAAAAAACATGAAGAAATATATACTAAGAAATAGATTAGGCATGCATCATCAAATATAGATTAACACTGGATCAAATATAGAATAACACTAAAATTTGACAAAGCTTTTTTGGGATTTCATACTTGCTTTTCCTGTTTGTCTATTTTTGTCCTATTTAATTTTTTTAACTCCTAGGTTTATAGACATTTCTAGTTTAGCCTATTTCATATCATTCAAGAATTTCTAACATCTTTAAAACACCATTTAAGTTTATTTTGCTCATTAAGAGTTGCTACTTCCTAACTTAATGAGAAGGTTGAAGGAAGAATAGGTGTTGACAGTAATTAATTTTCTTGCATGGAGCAGCTACATAGCAACTAATTATTTTTCAGGGGATTTTTTCACCATTATTTTCTTAAAAATATTTCACTATATTATTTTTCAGCATTGTCAGTTTTCTGACATTGATATAGCTATTAATTTATTCATAAACTGAATTCATTTTCAGTGTCTATGCAGCCTTTTGTTTTTCTTCAAATTGCTTACGTTATCTTCCATATGAAAAATAGGTAACTGTCTGTTTGACTAATTTCTTTCCAAATAAAAACTGTGTATCATTCCTTACTGACTCTGTGGAAAATGTAATAATTTAAGAAGATACAGTATGCCATTGGTTGGAATGTATTTTAAAACCACTTTTATTTTTATGCTATCTTGAGTGCTATTGGGTTCATCTTAAATTTGGTGATTTTTCTGTAATTTAATAGTTGCCAGAGCAAAGTGTTTGAGTTACCAGGGATAGAGCTAACAATCGCTAGAAGCTTCTGATGTGGGCCTTTCCTCAAGACTAAAACAGTTTAGTGAGAAGTCACTAGAAAATTCCTTACTAGCTACTTGGCAGGCAATAAGGTTGCCCTTGCCAATGGCACTAACCATAGTAGTAACATGTTTAATCAAGAAATGGTCACTTATATCATTAAAGATGGAGTTCCTCCCTTATTTCCCCTTTGACCGTCATGATTTTTCTGTCAGTTCACATCTCCTTTGCTTTGAGAGATGAGGCTCCTTCAGTCTCTCTCTCAAGTTCAATCCTTCCACACTCGGGGTGGCTGCATGTAGTGAGTGGGGGCACAATTCCTGTGAAGGCTCTGCATTGACTCTACCTATTACATCCCCCAGCACTGGCTTCATTTCTACCTCATTTCCTTTTGCTGCCCTCCCATTTGTCTCTTATTTTCTTTCCTTGTTTTCTTCTTCTCATCTTTGTTGATTTCTTTCTGTATTCCATTAGTTAAGCCTTGCCCCCTTCTTTTGTCATTCTTAATGTTTTCTTTCATTTTTTTTTTAAGTAACCTTGACTTCATTGTTTTCTTTTCTTACTTTCACCTTTAGTTTTCATCATTTAAAAATTTAGTCCAGGTGGAATATTCCTTAGATTAACTGCACAAATATTGAATATTTTATTAAAGAATTCATTGTCTTACACTGTTTATATTGATTAACACCGTAAGTTCCTCTCCCATAAATTTTGGAATAAGCATTCCGTTACTTATCTATTTATGTACTTCCTTCCTTACATAAAGCCATCTTATAAGTTTCACTCTGAGTTATACCTAGGTGATGTATTTTGACATTAAGAATATCATTAAATGCCAAATATTCTCTTGAGGAAAACTTTAATGTCGATAAGAAAAAAATAAAATTTTATTGAATATACATCAAATGCATGATAATTAAATGGTTGAGAATCAGTGATAAATTCAATAAGAATTCAAAACTTCATGAGAATCCAACTACAAGGGTTCTTTATTGACTGAAACAGCAAGTAACTTTGGGCTGCAAAAATACTAATGCATTAATTTTATTATTTTATAAAGTGTTATTCTAAGTAAGAATTACTAAAGATAATACCCGAGATCCCAAAAATAACATGTTTCTAAAAGTGTCACTGTTAATTGAATTTTATGTTATAAATTTGTTATATAATGCGTAACTATATAAATAGAGTAGTCTCAAATAGTATTTGGGAGGCTTTGAATATGATCTGTGTGTTGGCCAGTCTTATGACATGTATAATCAAGAAATGGAACATTTATATCAAAGAATTGTGCTTAGTAATTAAAGCCAATCCAGTCATAGGTTCACAGTTAACAGATTCAAATGCTGGTAGATTAGTCTGGCAATTATGAGTTTTAACAAGGCTTTGTTTCCACAACTTTTTAAAAATTATTATTCAGAAAATTTTAGTATAACATCTATTTCAGCCTAGTGAATTAGTTGAGGATAATGTTTATGTTTTATTCATTTTGGATCCCCTCCTAGAACTGTTAATTTTTCTGCTATCACATACATATCAGACGGAATTCATTGCAGGACACACAGCTTTAGGCTATAGGTCAGATAAAAAATATATAACACAAATGCAAATATATAAGTAAGTCCATTTGTCATTCTCATTTAACAGTGGAAGCCTTAATATAATTAATTCTACAACCCTAGAACAACTATCCCTTCAAACTCTGTTGAGCAAGGTCTCTGCTTCCTCAAACTAAGTACAGGCATACCTCATATTATTGGACTTCACTTTATTGTGCTTCACAGATACTGTGTTTTTTACAAATTTAGATTTTGTAGCAACCCTGCAAGTCTATTGGCATTATTTTACCAACAACACTTACTTTCTTTGTGTCTGTGTCACTTTTTGCTAATTTCCACAATATTTCAAACTTTTTCATTATTATTGTATTTGTTATGTTGATCTGTGATCAGTGAAATGTTTCTGATGTTCTTATTGAAATGTCTTTTGATGTTCCTTATAACATCCTGAACTTAATGTGAATACATTTTATGTTTTCTGACTTCTCCACCGATGGGCCATTCCCCCATCTCTCTCCCTCTCCTCGGGCCTCCCTGTTCTCTGAGACACAACAATATTGAAATTAGGCCATTTAATAACCCTACAATGGCTTCTAAGTGTTCCGGTAAAAGAGTCACTTGACTCTCACTTTAAATCATGAGCTAGAAATGATTAAATTTAGCGAGGAAGGCATGCTGAAAGCTGAAATAGGCCTCTTGTGCCAAACAACCAAGTTGTGAATGCTAAGAAGAAGTTCTTGAAGGAAATTAAAAATGCTAATCCAGTGAACGCACTATTTATAAGAAAGCAAAACAGCCTTTTTGCTGGTATGGAGAAGGTTTCAGTGGTCTAGATAGATGAAACCAGCTACAACATCCCCTTAAGCCAAAGCGTAATCCAGAGCAAGGCCCTAACTCTCAATTCTATGAAGGCTGAGAGCAGTGAGGAGGCTACAGAAGAAAAGTTTGAAGCCACACAGGTTGGTTCATACGGTTTAAGGAGAGAAGCTGTCGTCATAACATCAAAGTACAAGGTGAAGCAGCAGTGCTGATGGAGAAGCTGCAGCAAGTTATCTGGAAGATCCAGCTAAGATAATTTATAAAGATGGCTGCACTAAACTACATTTTCAGTGTAGCTGAAATAACCTTCTATTGGAAGAGGGTATCCAGGACTTTCATAGCTAGAGAGGAGAAGTCAATGCCTGGCTTCAAAAGTTCAAAGGACAAGCTGACTCTCTTGTTAGGGGCTAATGCAGCTGGTGACTTTAAACTGAAGCCATTGTTCATTTCTCATTCCAAAAATCCTAGGAGTCTTAAGGATTATGCTTGATCTGCATGTGCTCTATATATGGAGCAACAAAGCCTGGATGACAACACATCTGTTTACTACATGGTTTACTGAATATCCTGAGTTTGCTGTCGAGACCTACTGTTCAGAAGAAAATATTACTGCTCACTGACAATGCACCTAGTCACTCAAGAGTTCTGATAGAGATGTACAATGAAATTAATGTTGTTTTCATGCCTGTGAACATAACATCCATTCTGCAGCCCATGGATCAAGGAGTAATTTTGACTTTTAAGTCATATTATCAAATAAATACATTTTGTAAGGCTATAGCTGCTCTTGATAGTGATTCCACTGATAGATCTGGGCAAAGTTGGTTAAAAATCTGTGGAAAGGATTCACCATTCTAGATGCCATTAAGAACATTTGTGATTCATGGGAAGAAGTCAAAATTATCAACATTGACGGGAGTTAGGAAAAAGTCGATTCTAGCCCTCATGGATGACTTTGAGGGTTTCAAGACTTCAGTGGAGGAGTAACTGTGGGTGGAAAGAGCAAGAGAACTAGAATAAGAACTGGAGCCAGAAGATATGATTCAGTGGCTGCAGTGTCATGATGAAACTTGAATGGATGAGGAGTTGCTTCTTTTGGATGAGCAAAGAAAGTAGTTTCTTGAGATTGAATCTACTCCTAGTGAAGATGCTATGAAGACTGTTGAAATAACAGCAAAGAATTTAGACTATTACATAAACTTAATTGATGAAGCAGTGGCAGAATTTGAGAGGATTGACTCCAATTCTACTATGGATAAAATGTTGTCAAACAGCAACAAATACAGAGAAACCATTTGTGAAAATCAATGTGGCAAACTTCATTGTTGTCTTATTTTAAGAAATTGCCACAGCCACTCCAACCTTCAGCAACCACTACCCTGATAATTTAGCAGCCATCAACATGGAGGCAAGACCCACCACCAGCAAAAATATTATGATTTGCTGAAACCTCAGATAATGGTCACCATTTTTAGGAATAAAATAATTTTAATTGAGCTATGTACATTGGTTTTTTTAGACACATGCTATTGTACGCATAAGCTACAGTATAGTGTAAACATAACTTTTAAATGCACTAGGAAAACAAAAAATTCATTTGACTCACTTTATTGTAATAGTCATTTTATTGCAGTGGTCTGGAACGAAACCCACAATATCTCCAAAGTATGCCTGTAGCTCATTTTAAAACCTGCATTGAATAAACCAACAAAGATTTTCCTTCTGCTGTGCCTGTTGGATTATAATTTTTTCCTGTTTACTCTTAAGAAGACTGCATGTATAATACTCGTAGAAGGACCCAAAGGTTATGACATGCTCAAAAGCTTCCATTCACAATAGTAACAATATATGTTCAACAAGCCACCTAATTTGTTGAAATTAATGTTGCTAATAATTTACTGATAATTTTAAGCCAAAGTTTCTAGATATGATATTTTATATAAAAGCAGGCTTTTGCCATGGCTGTTCCAATAGTGGTGTCACTTACAATCTCTAAAATTTTATAGAAAAAAATGTTGAGAATTACTTTATTTTGTAAATTTCATTGATTTCTTCTGAAGTTTTGCTTTTTGGGCCAGGAACCATTTGGAGATTAGTTGGCCCAAGATCAGTGTAAACCCCGCAAGTTATGCTTTGCGAGAATATGTTTCCTTAGAAATGCTGTAAGATTGAGACTGGGAGACTCATTTTCCCACAGATAACAAGTTTGATGGCATAAATCTTTTCTTTATTCTGCATTCAACCTCCTCTCTCCATTGTTTATTTTTTGACTTTTTTTTAGCTTTTAAAAATTAGTTACCTGGGTTTATATCTCTGTCCTATAGAAAGTAAGTCAGGGGCACTTGTGGTTGCTAACCAAGAATGCACATAAGACACATGTAAATTAGTGTATTTCTGACCCCCAACTCAAATGCACTGAATCCAAGTATCCAACATTAAGCCTGAAAACACCAAACACAAAAATAAATTCAGAATGGATTAAGGACCTAAGTGTGAGACATGAAACCATTAAAATCCTAGAGGCACAGGCAGTAAACCTCTTAGACGTTGGCCATACCAACTTCTTACTAGATTTGTCTGCCAAGGCAGGGGAAACAAAAACAAAAATAAACTATTAAGAATTATATCAAAATAAAAAGCTTGTGCATGGTGAAGGAAACAATCAACAAAACTAAAAGCCAACCTACAGATGGGAGAAGATATTTGTAAATGACATATCTGATAAAAGGTTAATATCCAAAATCTATAAAGAACCCCAAAATTGAATAATCCAATTTAAAAATGGGCAGGAGGCATGAACAGACATTTCTCCAAAGACACAGATGGCCAATAGACACATGAAAAGATGCTGAACATCACTCATCATCAAGGAAATGCAAATCAAAACTACAATGAAATATCACGTCACACCTGTCAGAATGGCTAAAATCAGCAACACAAGAAACAAGAGATGTTGGCGAGGATGTGGAAAAGGGGGAACACTCAAAAAAAAAAAAAAAGGAACACTCGTGCACTGCTGGTGGGAATGCAATCTGGTACAGCCACTCTGGAAAACAGTATGGAGGTTCTGCAAAAAGTTAAAAATAGAACTACCTTATGATCCGGCAATTGCACTACTGGGTATTTACCCAAAGAATACAAAAACACTAATTCAAAGGGATACATGCACCCCTGTTTTATAGCAGCATTATTTATAATAGCCAAGATATGGAAGCAGCCCAAGTTCAAAGTTCCATTGATTGATGAGGGGATAGAAGATGTGCTATATATATGTGCGTGTGTGTGTGTGCATGCTATATATACGCACACACTGAAATATTATTCATCTATAAAAAGAATGAAATCTTGCCATTTGCAATGACATGCAACTCTATAGAGCTATAGAGTATAATACCACATGAAATAAGTCAGAGAAGGACAAGTACCTTATGATTTCACTCATATGTGTAATTTAAAAAACTAAGTGAGCAAAGGGGAAAAAAGAAGAGAGAGAGAGAGAGACCAAGAACCAGACTCATAATTGTAGAGAATACACTGAGGGTTACCAGAGGGGAGGTGGGGGGGGATGGGTGAAACAGGTGATGAGGATTAAGGAGGGCACTTGTGATGAGCACAGGGTGATATACGGAACTGTTGAGTCACTATATTGTACACCTGAAACTAATATAACACTATGTTAGCTAACTGGAATTAAAACTTAAAATAATGTTCAAGGAAAAGATTTTAAAAAAATGAAAAAGTGAAAGTGGTCCAGAGACACTTAAAATGAAAAAAATAATGCTACGTACATCACACTGTCTATATGGAATGTTGAAAAAGTCCAAGACGATTTTAAATTCCTCTGAGAATATTGAGCCTTTTAAACTTGAAGGTTCAAGACATCAGAGGTGAGTCAGCTCTTATGAATTCCTAAGAATCAGCCAATATAACATGGAATAAGTCTTTCAGGAAGAAAAACAAATTGGTGGAAGACTAGAGATTTTAATGTTATAGTTACTTGACAGTGTGAGACAGGATTCTAGGTACACTCTTGCCTTTTGATAAATAATATTTACTACATTTAGGGGCGCCTGGGTGGCTCAGTCATTAAGTGTCTGCCTTCAGCTCAGGTCATGATGCCAGGGTCCTGGGATCGAGCCCTGCATTGGGCTCCCTGGTCGGCGGGAAGCCTGCTTCTCCCTCTCCCATTCCCCCTGCTTGTGTTCCCTCTCTCACTGTCTCTCTCTCTGTCAAATAAATAAATAAAATCTTTAAATAATAATAATATTTACTACATTTAGTCCAACCTCTTTTTAATTTTTTAATTTTTTTAAAGATTCTATTGAGAGAGAGAACACATGTGGGGGGAGGGGCAGAGGGAGAAGGAGCGGGAGAAGCAGACTCCCCACTGAGCAGGGAGCCCGCTGCAGGGCTCCATCCCAGGACCCCGGGATCAAGACCTGAGCCAAAGACAGACACTTAACTGACTGATACACCCAGGCACCCCCACCTTTTTTTTTTTTAATGTGAAGTTAATCGGAACTTTATGAATTGAGAGAATAACCTGTACTTTTAAAAATTCTATAACATTTTTGTTCTATTATAATAACATATATTCAGTACATCATCATACTACCTTACACCAGTCACTTGGTTCATCATCCTCATAAAAATGCTATGGGATGAGAGACAATGGACTCTGAAAAACAAACTGAGGGTTCTAGAGGGGAGGGGGTTGGGAGGATGGGTTAGCCTGGTGATGGGTATTGAGGAGGGCACGTTCTGCATGGAGCACTGGGTGTTATGCACAAACAATGAATCATGGAACACTATATCTAAAACTAATGATGTAATGTATGGGGATTAACATAACAATAAAAAAAATTAAAAAAAAAATGCTATGGGAAGCATATCAGTCAAGGCTCAACCAGAGAAACAAAACCAATAGAAGTTATGTATAAAGAGACTTATTGCAAGGAATTGGCTTATGCAATTTTGGGGGCTGGCTAGACAAGTCTCATATCTGTCAGATAGGCGGTCAGGAACGGTAGACTGGCACTCTTGGGTGTGAACTGAAATTCTAGTCCACAGAGGGAATCTCTTGTCAGTTCTGCTCTTACGGCCTTTCACCGGAATGACTCTGGCCCACCTAGATTATCCAAGATAATCTCCCTTACTTAAAGTCATCTGTTTAAGGGCTTTAAACACATCTACAAAAAGCCTTTCCAGCAACTCCAAAATTAGTGTTTGGTTCACTAACTGGGGACTGTAGTGTAGCTATGCTGATGCATAAGACTAATTATCACATGCAGGTACTTTTATTGTTCTAATTTCCCAGATTCAGGAAACTGACTTTGAAAAAGTTAAAATTGCTACAACTAGTAAGGGGTGGACAATGATTTGAACCCACATTTGTCTAACCTTAGAGCCCGTATTATAAAATGCAGATGCTAAACAGGAAAATTGGCAGTCAGCCATTCACTTAGCAAAGAAAGGAATGCTGCAGGCGCACGTGCATGACCACGCATGCACACACGCATGCACGAACTACAAATGCCACCATGCAGCTATTTGTGTAAAAATGATAAAGGAATATTTCGGACACTTGAATGAATTTATTAATATTGTGGAGATTGGCCAGTATTTTCATTAATTCAGTTAGGTTAATTTTCTTTTTGGAGCCATGAAAAATGATTTGTTCATTATAAACTAGAGTAATCTTGGAAATAATGTGACAGTCAATCATCATTTAATAAAACTGAAATAAAATGTCAAGAGTAAACTAAAAAAGACAATGGGATCACTCATAGTAATTACTGTCAGTTTAAACTGAAGAAAACAGTGTGATTTCTACCGTTATCAGAATTAAGTAGTAAGTGAACTGCAAATATGAATCTGTACAGTACTGGATTTAATTTATTGGATTTATGCATATTGGATTAATGGATGAGTGGCAGAAATTTGTAAAGCAGCCATTTTAACACAGCACATAGATTAGACAATAGCAGGTAAGGAAGTATTTATTATTCTATTATTACTGATAAGAGTTTGTGATACATTTTGTTTTTCTGTGAATGTTCAGAATTTCGTCTACCTCTGAAATATGTATCTGTTTCGAAAAATGGGAGAGAGTAGGTGGAGAACATTGGCTCCCCCCAGAGTTCTGGGAAAAGATAAGGAGAAAGAAAAAGAGCAAAAACAGAGGTACAATCACCAAAAAACCCTATGAAAGGTGGCATTTGTTCTAGAGTTTCACATGTTCCAATAACACATTAACTTAGCTCCAAAGTTTAAATCATTTGTGTATGCCTTGTTTCAAAATTTTATTATTTTACTTTTGTTCAGATATCAGAAAAATTCCCGGTTAGACTGAACATGTTCTCAAATAGCATCCCAGCTTTTGTTGCCTTTTTTATCAAGTCTTATGTAGGAAGCAAGACATCTTCCCTACAAACATTCACTTTCCTTGTACTAAGTCTTTGTTGAGCATGAGATATTGCTCATAGACTGTAAGAAACTTCTTTCTAGATCCCAAATCAGCATAACATGCTTATGCCCTATTGTTTTCCAACACAAACATCTTCTAGTCCTACTGGGCTACTCGTTCTCATCCCAGTATATTATACACATTCCCAGACCCAGATCTCTGCTGACCCTGTTGGCCTCATATCTTCCTTCTTCCTCACCACATATCTGAATCCTCTCCACATACAAGCCCAGATCATATGAAATTTCTTCTAGTCTGATCTCTCCTTCCACTGAACTCAGGTAAGAGATCAAATCTGAAAGGGCTTGAAGATAACAGGCATCTGATTCTTGAATCCCTTCTTTTAGAGTCAAGTCCAATGTTCTGTGTCCTTGGAGATTATGTTTGAAAACCTCTGGCAAAGGGGAACTCGTTACTTCCCAGTGAGGTACAGTCTTTGGACACTTTGGGAAATTAGAAAGTTCTTGTGCTGCAGTAAGACCTGCCTCAGTGTAACCATTCTTTAGTCTCCCCATCCTTGACACTAGACTGTACACTTCTTTATAGCAAGAATAGTTCTCTATTCTCCAATGCCTAACACAATGATAGGCATGTTGTACATGGTAAAAATAATTTTTAAATACAACCTGTGTTTGAGTTCTTTCACTCTCCTACCCATTCTTCTCTGTATGAACCATGTCTTGTATATGTGCCTCCCAGGGAATACACATGTATAGTCTGACCTTTATAATCCACAGTGGTGTACACTTACTACAGTAGAGTTACTCTTTTTTTCTAGAAAAGCAGTCTTTGTTCACATTTGCCAATGTTGTATTGCTTCATCATCCTGCTGACAGCAATTGTGCTTATACTCAATTAAACTGAAACTCAGCTATTCCTATTCCTATTCCTATTCCTACTCCTATTCCTATTCCTATTCCTATTCCCATTCCTATTCCATTCCTATTCCCATTCCTATTCCTATTCCCATTCCTATTCCTATTCCTATTCCTATTCCTATTCCTATTCCTATTCCTACTCCTATTCCTATTCCTATTCCTATTCCCATTCCTATTCCATTCCTATTCCTATTCCCATTCCTATTCCTATTCCCATTCCTATTCCTATTCCTATTCCCATTACAGCCACAACCACTGCCACTGCTACTACTACCTATTTTTATTCTTATTCTTATTTTGACCCCAAACTTTGTCTTCCTTACCTTGTTTTTGTAACATTTGTGGCTTGGGAATCCGAGTGTACAATATGTTTTATTCTTGTTAAATTTATGCTATTGTATTAGGCCTACAGTTCCCCTCATGGAGATCATTTTGGATTTTGATTCTGTCATCCCATATTCAGTAACCCATCCAGATTCACATTACTGGTAAATTGTGTAATTATTCCTTCTATGACTTTATCCATATCATTGACTTAAAATATTGAATAGAATATGGGAAAGATTGGAGACCTGCCATTAGAGCTCCCTCTCTCTCTCTCTCTTTCTCTCAAAATGGATCCATTAACCTATACTATTTTACTGTATTACTATATATTTGTACTATATTACTATATGTTATATATTTTATGCTACATTATCATATACTACATGTATATAGGAATATATATTTACCTAGTTCCTATCATATAAATAAAACCTGGTAGGATGAGATTAATGATAGGAATATAATAAATGACATGCCTTATTCAAAAGAAATGGATTGATAATAGAAATGTAGCATGCTTAGTGTAATCATGTGGTACTTTGGGGAGTACATAGCACATGCATATTAAAATTGTTAGTTATCTTCATTATGTGTATTCGCTCTCATTCTTTTTACCTTGTTAATTACTTGACTACAGTTCCTGAAACTGAGCAAAAGACTCCAAGGAAAACTTGCAAAAATATTATAACTTCATTCTAGAATAAAATATACTCTGGGGTGCCTGGGTGGCTCACTCAGTTGAGCATCCAGCTCTCGGTTTTGGCTTGGGTAATGATCTCAAGGTCATGAGATTGAGCTCTGCATCAGGCTCCACGCTGAGCATGGAACCTGCTTAAGATTCTCTCTCACCCTCTCCCTCTGCCCCTCCCCCCCAGAAAAAAAAATATATATTCTGAAAAATATTAGGAATAATGTGAAACAATTTACGGTAAACATTACTTTCAGTAAATAAAATGATCAGTGCTCTCTAAAGTTTCTGTATTTGTATGTTAAAACTTCTTAAAACTCCTTAGGTAATATGTGTTGCTGAGGCTGTTTGATTTTTGGTTTGGGAAAATCTTAAAGACCGTTTAGAGGTTAAACCAGTAAATTTACAATCATATAAGCTTGTGCTATTAATATCATTAAATAATCGCATAAGCCTTAGAGCTTGCCATTTGTTACTTATTCTCTCCCTGTGATCCGGTATTTGGCATTGTATATTCGAAAGAATAAATGATTCCACATTTCATGGATCAAGAAAATAACCACACTTTGTCAGGATATAGATAAGCACTGTCTTGTAAACTGTAGTAAAACCAAACATTCATGATATCTTTTAAAAACAGTCCCATACTCTTTGAATGATTTTCATCTATTATAAATCCCATATTGTTTGTCTGACTTAATGACTCATGAAAATGTAACCTAAAAGGGAAAACATTAACATAATAAAATAAATAATGGCATTAAATCACTAGTGATATGGTCCATTTGTGTTAATGGCCTGTATTTCTAGACAAGTAATCTTGCCCTCTTGTCTTAATTCTGTTTCCATTACCAATCTTTCTTATTTTAGCAGAAAATGTCAGTTTTAAAATATATGTTTTCTTATCACAAAGAATTTATTTAATCAATGTCTACTGATCGACATTTAAGTTGATTTTAATCTATTGATGAAAGTAAAAAGCTTGGTATTTTTAAAAAATGCTTTTTTTAAATATAAAATTCTGAGTCTGGTTCTGTATGAAGAGTATGTATTTGTTTTATATACATTCAAAACACCCCGTCATCTATTCTCTACTTAAAATTGTAGAATTAGATCATTGTTGTAATGAAAGAAATGGTTAGCTAGGATAATTTTTTAGTGAATTCTGCTGGAAACTTGGAGAGTTTAAATACTAATGTTAAAACCTAGATTTGGACTTTAAAATAACAATAGGATTGAATACGACTAATATTCCATAGCATGCAAGTTGCTATTTTAAAATAGTTGAATCTATTCCTTGGTTCATTTGTGAAACCCAGGCTACCTTACTAAAAGGATCAAATACTTACTCCTATCCTTAGCTAATGTAACAATATATATTTTTAGCTAAGTTTTATTTAAAAAGAATTAACAAGATTTATAAAAACAGTGGCTAAAGTTGACCAAACTTCTTTAGATTGAATATAATCTTCCATAATTTCTGGAAACTTCTTTAAAATCTTACCTGGTTTGACCTAAAACTTAATATATCTGTATTTATTTTTATATCTCTGTAGATAACAGGTGATTTTCAAGGTTATACTGTTCCATAATAGTAGCACAGTTTTAAGCAAACACAATTATAAGAAAGAAAATGTTAGTGACCATGCTTTCATTATATAGTAGGAACTATGTCTGTATAGTATTTAAGAGATTTGATTTGATGGTAGAAAATTATAAAAATTAGATAGTTAGAAACCATCTACTTAAATATACAGTATCTTTCCCAGATGTTTCTGAATACCAGAAACTATGTATACCAAAAGAAATGACTTTGAACTTTTTTCACGCATTTTTCAGACTTTGTTTTAAATAAGACACCTTCATATAACACAATTTTACCTGACAACAAGATTAAGTGCTGAGTTTTCATTTTTAAAATGTTTTTACTTAAAAAATAAGCAAACACGCAAGTTCACTGTTAAATGCAGCCTTATTTATCTTAATGAACATGTTTAGTAATAGCACACTGTAACTGATTTTTTAAAAATCAAAATTGACTTGTTAATTCTAAAGAATTATAATGAAATCAGTCAAGTCAGTTAAACTTAACTGGGCTTCTTTAATGCCATGACCTTGATGTTCAGCATTTCTCTTGAAACATAGGATGTACTCTCTCTTTTGGTTTCTTTGTGCAAACGCCATGCCATTGTAGCAGGGACTGTAACCTCATTGCTGCTATAGACAGTGTCAGTTACTTCGCTAATGATTAAAATTCTCATTGACTCATACTGATCCACAGTGACTCTCAGTCAATTTTTCCTGGGTGAAGACATGCAAGTAATTAAGTAGTAGCAACAAAATTGTTGTTCGGATATGCTCATTAATTTTGTCTGAATGTTCATGATCTTTGACAAATATTTTCCTATACTGTCATATCTTGCCATTGCAAATTTAATGACACTATTGTAAAAATAATGTTAACTTTACTAAAGGAATGCTTAATATAAAATTTAAGTAATTAGGGTAGCACATATTTGGGCTAAATGTTTTCTCCTCTTGGTAGATTTTATGGGTTGAATGATTGATATTCTAAAAGCTTTTCCTGCAGAAGTTTTATATTGTACCACTCACAAATAAAAGCAGAGTATTCAGTGACTTTGGATATCCTGATGATTATTTTTGATGAAAAGAATTAGGACACTCTTTTTGAAAAGAGAAGATATGCAATTCCCTTTGCTCCAGAAGTCTCTGTCCCTTTTTAACTTAAATCATTTTAAAAATTCCATTTCCCATTTATCTTTATTAAGGCATGTGGGTTTTTTTTTTTCCAGACTGATTGCTGCATAGGGGAAGGGGAGGGGTTAAAAGTCTTGCAGTTATGTTTTAATGTTCTCAGAAACCTTTCTGCAGAAGTATATTGAGCAAAGAATGTGCACATGTGTTTTCTTTGGATCATGAAACAAATGTATAAAGTCTGGGACTTAAATTTTCATGTAAATCTCTTTAATGAATTATAGAATTCCCAAGAAAGCTGGAGACTTTTGTTTTTCTGGTTGTTCTGGTGAGAAACATTGTTTCGGTATTTGTTACTATAAAACACACACACACATGAACACAATCAAAGCCTTGCTGTCTACCTGTACAAATCTGTCTTGTGTCCCTGAAGTACACTTTGAGTGGATCTGCTTAGGTTATTTGAAATGAGCTATTTAACAAAGTTAGCTAACTGAGTTATAATCTCCTTCACTGGCCTTGTAAAAATCAAGAGGGCAAATCTGAACGACCCTATTTGATGTATCTCATTCAGTCATCTCTTACTGAACTTGAACTGCTGCAGCAAACTGTACAGATGTTTACTGAATAGAATTTAAAGTTTTCAAGAAGTAGAGGGAACGAAGCTCTACTATAAAGATAAGAAGAAATACTAGCAAAATAAGCATATGCTCAGACACAGTGACAGCCTACAAAGAGAAAGAGAAATATCTGAAGTGGTGTCAAGGATGTTTTGTATGAAGAACTGAGAAAATTCTCTCAATTCAAGGGAAGTCATAGAATTACAAACTCAGGAAGTAATAGTCTCTACTGAATATATAGCTCAAAGATGAGTTTTAGGAATAATTAAATCAATTAATTTTACATTCAGGGGTGATGTGATTCCCTCTTGGCCCTTCTGATTTCAAGTGATTTATGAATTGACTCCAGTGTTTTATGTCAATTAGTTCCACAGTGGGTGCAGCAGAAAGCATGACACAGATCACCAGCACGGCTGTGTCTCAATTGGGCTGTAGGAAAATACTCATTTACCTATTTACTTTGCACAAAAGAATGGTTACTAGAAAGCATAGTGATACCATTTAATGAATTATGGAAATTTTTCATGTTGACTGTAATGCCTTTCATTTACCTATTTATACTTTTAAAGAAATATTAAGTATGTTATAGATACAGAAGAATAAATAGACTATATAGAGATGATGTAAAGAATAAAAACAAAAATGAACTCCTTTGCGTCAGCCACCAGTTTCAAAAATAAAGCAGTCTGATACCACACCTTATAAAACCCACTGAGGCATGGTCTCCTGGATCTCATCTCCCTTCAGGCATAACTAACTTCATATGTAACTGCTGTCCTAAGTTTTATGGCACTTTTTTCCCCTTTGCTTTATAGTTTTACCGTATATTATATATTAACTAAAAATATGTAGTTTTGCTAAATTTGTTATATGAATGCATTCATTTGAATATATTCATTCTTCTGGGACTTATTTTTTCACTTCTGCTTCAGATAGTATCATAATGGTGGCAGAATCAGCCATTTATTCATTTGTGTTGTATAATATGTAATTTCATGAATGTACTAGAATTTAATTTATCCATTTTACTATTGATGGACATAGGGCCATTTTGAGTTTTTTGCTATTATTAGCAATGCTTTTATGACTATTCCTGTATTTGTCTCCTGGTATACGTATGGAAAAATGTCTCCAAGGTATGCTTATACTGAGGAGTTGAACTGCTGGGTCTCTGTGCATATTTTGAATTATATTAGGTAATGTGAAATTGTTCTCCATATGAGTTATACCAATTTACATACCCGTAAGTATATTCAACCACATCTGTAATCAAGCCCTTAACTGTCGTCTGCCCACTTTACTTTTACGTTATTTGTCTTACGCTTACTGATTCAAAGGAGTAATTTACATATTCTGGTTACTAGGTCTTTGCCAGTAATATGTACTACAAATATCTTCTCTCAGTTTTTGGCTTATCTTTTTAGTCTTTTTATGGTACCTATGATCAAAAGCAGTTCTTAATTTTAATCTGATAAGATTTATTATACTTTTTCTTTCTGGTTTGCAATTTGGAAATCTTTTTGAATTTTGCTTTTACTGGGGTTTCTAGCCTTAAGTTTCATATCAATGAAATACTTACCAGAATAATGTTGTTTATCTTGAATGTTAACATTTACTTATCAAAAAATTGTTAGGATATATACATATGCATAAAATGTGTGCTGTGTATACACACACACACACAGATACACACACACACACACAGATACACACACACACACACACACACACACACACATATATATATATATATATATATCAAAGCTTATTTTAAGGTTTCACCTTAATTTTAAATTTGAGTTATCTGCCTTATCATGCATAAGCTATCTTTTCCTTACTTTATTACTTTAGGCAGTTCTTGAAAACACTTCTACTTTGCAGAAGAGGTGATAGTTGCAAATCTTCATCTATTTGTCTTTGAATTTATTCTTTGAAAGACACTGATTTTATTCAGTGACATGAGAGAATCTATGGGATTTTTAATTTTTTGAGACATTGTCATGCTCATGATTTATTGTTCTTTGGACAATTGATTCTAACTTAAATGTCCCATGAAATAAAATAACACTCTCAGTGCAATTTGTTTTACTAATTATGTGCAGATCCAATTTTACTTTTTTAAAGCTCCTTCCATTAGTGCTAATGTGTTTGTCTCTTTTTTAATAAATCTAGTAATCATTGGGCAGTTGGTGGGGAGGAACAGATTAGAAGATTGTTCATCTACATTTTTAAAGCAATGAAATAAATTCTATCCTTTATGAACTTTTGCTGGTTGGTTTCTGGCAAAGTATTTTACTTGTTAAAATGCCAAAGCCCTGACTATGAACTGTGGTTTGTCCAGGGAGAAGAGAAAGAGGAACCACATTGGTTAAGGACTCCATTTAGGTTAGGCCATGTTCTGGTCATATCACCTCAGATATTCCTCATTCATGCATTCAGTCATTCATTCAACAAATATTTTCCTATGTGCCAAGTTCTGTTCTAGGAATTGGGGTAAAGCAATGGACCAGACAATGAGACAAAAATCCTTATCCTGTGGAACTTAAGCAAAGAATATAAGAGTACTGTCTTAAAGATATATGAAAGTTTATAAGCACTCTAGAAAATAGCATATGGCTCTGCGTCTCAGAGTTTCATGTGCATGTGAGTCACCTGGGGGTTCTGTTACAATGCAGATTGTTACCGTGAGTCTTCAGTGAGATTGTGCATGTCTAGCAAGTTCCTTTGCCAGTGCTGCTAGTTTGGGAGCACAGTTGGAGTAACAAAGACTGTACAGCAAATGGTGGCAGGGGCATCAAGAGTAGAGAATGTGAGGGAGACTGGCTATAATTTTAGATATGATGACTAAGTTGAGCCTTATTGACAAGGTGATAATTGAGCAAAGATAGGAAGAAGATGAGAGATTTTAGCTTTATACTTATTTAGGGAAATAAAACCAGCCAGTGCAGAGGCCTTATATGGGAACATGCCTGACAAGGAGGCCAGTGTGGATGGAGTAGAATGAGCAAGAAGAGCAGTAGTAGTAAATCAGATTCGAGAAGCACTGGGTGGGGAGCAGACCTTGTAGGGCCTTAGAGACCATTATAAGTGCTTTGGGTTTTACGAAGAAGGAGACACATTCCAGAGTTCTGAGCAGGAGAGTTACATGCTTTGACTTACAGCTTTAAAAGATCACTCTTACTGCTGAATAGACAATAGACTATTGAAGGACCAATGTGGAAGCAGTGAGACCAGTTAGGAGTGTACAAAATATATTCCATCTCGGACTAAGTTTGTAGCGAAAGAGATGATGAGAAATGGTCATATTCAAAATAAATTTTGAAAGTAGAGCCAAGGAAACTCTTTGACATCTTAGATGTGGGCTGTGAGAGAAAGAAAGGAGGCAAGGATGACTGCACGGTTTTTGGCCTGAGTTTCTTGAAGGATGGAGGCGCCCTCAAGTGATGTGGGACAGGGCTAGGTTTTCAGGAGTACATCCGAAGTTCAGTCTGTGTTTGTGTTGAGTCTCGGGGTGTCACGCTGACTTCCCAGTGGAGATGTGGAGTAAACAACTACATTTGAGAGCCTGCAGTTCAGGGGACAAGACAGCGCTGGAGATCAAAATTTCTTCTTTTATAGCATTCCCATAATAATCCTCTGCCTTTCATCTGTTATTCTCATTTTATAACTGGAGATCCAAGGTCAGAGAATATAACTAATTGACCCAGCTGCCAAATGGTGGAGCAGAAACTCAAGACAGCATCTATCTATCTGGCTCTAGAGACCACACTGCTCTCCTGCTTCAGGGGTAAGACAATGCACACCAGTCACAAACCGGTTATGGATTGACTCAGAACAAGTCAGAAATCTTTTTAGGCAGGAAAACAGAGTTGGCTGTTCATCTTTTTAGTTGCTTTGTTGGCCCACTGTAGACAGATGACTTTAAGTCGGTACTTGGCAGGTTCCCATACGTTCTAGAGTGCCATGCTCATCTGGATGTGGCTCAGTGCTTCCTGAATCACTTGTGTTATGGCTTACGAGGGGAAAGAAAACCATGTAGTCAGTGATCTGGTATCCACAGTGAAGAAATCTGTGTTTCTCAGTATTAGAAGGGAAGGAAAGTGGGAAGATGAACATTATAGCTTCCCTATCCTCCAGTGGGACAATTATGAAGAATGTTCTACATGGTTTCTCAGAGGTCCCCAGCAGGACTGAGCCCCAGTTTCTCACATCAATAACCCACTCATTAATATCATTTATTGGCTTTCCTTGCATCCCTGCTTCACCTTTTACATTCTTTCCTTCTTGGGATCACCTTCCAAAGAGACTATCTGCACCCAAGCACATACCTCTGGCTAACTTGAGAGAAGTGGCAATGTAAAATGTGCTTCATTGGTCTATCCAGAATAGTTCTAATTTGTACCATAGTGCCTGGCAAATAGTCAATAAATATTTGCCAGAGCAATGAATGATTGCAACTTTCCTTAATGATCACTAACTAATAATAGTAGTTGCTGTTACTATTATTTTAGGCAAATGCATTTTTAATAGGATAAAGATAAATTGCTCTTTGTCACCTGCTGTTACCAATCACATTCCTTTTTCTACCTTTCCGGAAGCAAGAATTCTTAAGAATTTGGTGTGTGTGGTTTCAGTCTATGTTGTGTGTGTGTATATGGTATTTGACATTTACTAAATCACATCGTTTTTTACATATGATTGTGTAACTTGCTTTTTCACTCAAATTTATGATTTTGAGCTGTATTTATATTGTCTATTTCTTGCTTTCTCTTTGATTCAATTTTTCCTATTCTTTTTTTCTCTACAAAATTTGAAACTATTAAAATCTATTTCTATTTTTTAGTGACTTTCTGTAAATCTTTAAGAACATATAAATTGGTATTTTTAAGAGTGACTGCAAGTAATGAGCTAATATTCTAACACTGTTAAAATTAATGAGTCTCTCTTACTCTTCTGTCAAAATGTAGGCCATAGTTTACTTTTCCCCCTAGCTACCCCTGTCTACTTTCATGTTAGTGTTTTCTGGAATTTTAGTGTGAGGCTGATCTTAAACGACAGAAGGCTTTTTTCATTGTTATCTTTATCGATTCTTATTTAGATTCATGAAATTTTCTTTCTTTCTTTTGTTTGCTTCTTGAATCCATTTCTTTCTTTAAATGTATTTTTTTTTTCTTGCCAGCAAAGTGTCTGATTTAGTCACTGGGTTGTGGTAGTTAATCTAGGTCTTGACAAGTAGGATTTTGCCATGAAAAGGGAGAAAGGACAATCTCTGCAAGGTGGCAAAGCCTGGATTTCTTTTGTGTGAGCATTACCCTGTGGAAACTGCTTTGTGTTGCTCTCCTGCCTGGTAATGCACTCCATGGTGTAGAACTATGTATATTAAAAATAAACTGATAAGAAAGTATACAAACCACACATTAAAAAGTGACCGGAAAGAAAGCGTTATCAACTAAGACAGGACTTGCGATATGTTAAAATACACCAAGATTTGTTTGGAAACATTTCCCATATTTCTTGAGCGCCTCATCCAATGCCAGCATAAACAAATGCAATGAAATAGTTTTAATTTAAATTTTAAAACAGAATTTCTGCATGCGCTTAGCCTCAGTGACTAGGCATTGTGACTGAAATTTTCCATATTTGTAGACCACAGAGCTCCCTCTTACTCCTAGAGGCGTTCTTTTTTTTTTTAATTTATTTTTTTATTATGTTATGTTAGTCACTCTTAAGCGCTAGGACAAACCCTCACTTTTCCCCCTCTCGTTAACACTGATGTGGTCCGTATACCTAAATTGGTTCTCTAATTATTAATTGTATGCTGTCTCACCACCACCTGTACTTCTTTATTAGTGCCTCAGTCCTCCTGTTCTTACCTAAAGCTTCTCAGAAAATGTAAGTGCCTAAAAACACAGATAAGCCTGTGCCCAGCCGGTAAAACTGCAAGTGCTTGTGTTGCCTGTTGCGGGAAGCCCCCTCTCATGCACTCCGATCACTGTACTTGCAAAAAAGGGCAGACGCCCTTGCACTCTGCTCTGGTCTTGCTGTGACGCATGATGCTGTGGTCCTAACTAGGATGTTTCTGGGGTCTGTATGATAGATGTCAGCTTCAGTACTTCCAGGATCCCGAGAGTTCAACCCAATCCTAAGCCATATTTTTGCTTCCCAATAACACGTTAAATTCTGCTATGTACTCCTCACAGCCTCATAATAGGAAAGAGGGGAAAATGTACTTTTTTTTTTCTCTTCTCAAGACAGAGTCTTTTTTTTTTTTTTACTCTTTTCTGGTTTCTCTTGTCTCTCTTTCCAGTTGCCTGCAAGTTTACTTTCTCTGTGATGTCTCGTGTGTTATATGTGTCTTTATTCCATTTGCAAGAAAGAGGTGGCCTCGCTGACAGTTTGCTAATATCACCAGTGTGTGCTTACAGCTCTGTTATGCATGTACAGAATTTATCTGTCTTTGTGGACTTTAGGCTAATTTGACCATTCATTTAGCCTTGCAGTCCACACCATAGACAGTCCAAAACTACCACCATGACAAATTAATGCTCTGTCACAGGCAGAGCTGTTGTCTCCCTATATCCTGAGACCCTCAGCATTGTTAAAACATGGCAATGTTAAGTGTTAATTTTTTATTGCCCTGTGGAGTTAATCACACATATCCATGAAGAGTCCATTTCACTTAAAACATTCTCTGTTCACTGTTTATAATTCCTTCAAAGGAACCAATCGTACTGAAAGGGAATCAGAGGCTGTTGTATTTCTTACTGTGCATTTCCCTGAGAGCGTGTACTTACTGGACTGGGTTCCTGGCATTTATTGTAAATGTGTAAATTCCATTTTAAGTGCCCTTAAGATTTCCATAACCCAAATGAGCAAGTAAGCTTTAGCTTTGCATCTGTATCCCTGCAGGCCCACATACACGTATTGAGCAATTGTCAAAATTTTAGTTGATGCTGCAGGTCTTTGTATTGAGAAAGTTTTAGAATCTGATCATTTTAGTTCAGAAAAAAATAGCATATATTTTACTCTTGGAAGTTATCTTTAGCTATTCATTAAGAATACCTAATTCGCACTTGTTAGAAACAGCCCCTTGTTATGTTTATACAATTATAACCTTGGGGTTTCTAAACCAGTTCTACAAACACATTCTAATTACTGTTTCATAAGCTATAGTCTTATTATACTTTTAAGGGAATTTATGACTTCATATTTTGTTATGGTATCATAATTTAAGCTGTAAGTCCTCTAAAATGTGCTTCTTTTTGAATAACAATAAACAGACAATATGCCATAGTCTCCTGAAAACCGAAGTTCACTTAGTTTTTTTAAATGAGACAGGTTTTCGGTAATTCAGCATATGTTTTGCTATTGATTTTGCATTCTCAATGTAAAATCGGATGAAGAAATTATCTTCCAACATTTCTTCGGGTTCCAGGAACACCATCCACTTTCTCAAGCATGCATTTTATCTGGAAAGTATCTGGGATGATGTAAACAACCCTGAGCCAAAAGCATTTAAATTTAGATTATTTTCAAAATTGGACAAGTCATCTCAGACTGAATTTGAAAACAAAATGAATTTTTAAATAGCAAAAGGATAAATAAAACAAAATATATTGATTACTGAGAAAAATTAGACCATCCCAATTGATGTTTTGTTTTTTTTTTAAAGACATTGAACATAGCTTTCATCCATTATCCTTGCTTTTAAGATGACATTATCTCCTGCACGTGAGGTAGAAAATGAAACCTGAGGAAGATTGAAGTGCCACAGAGGAAATCATGTCTGAATAGGAGTTTTCAATTATCTAACCAGTACTTTATCTTTAGGTTACCCAAAATGTATTTTTTTTTTTTCTCAGCCATTAGTTAAGTTACATGAATTTTTAACATTCTGGTTGATTCCCTATAGCAGTTTAATTTACTAGCTGCTTTGGTTCTTCCAACTGTGCACGTTATAAAGAACAGTTATTCTTTGTTACTTTGGTAAAGTTATTTCAAGTCCACCGTGGGAAGAAAATACTTCCTAACTCTTCTCCGTTTCTTTTAGTATTTGTTCATATGCTATTTCATCCAGACATCATGTCTTTCCTTTCTGCCTCTTATCCTGTTGGAAACAAAAATGAGTCTACAAATCCAAAAGAATGATCTCCTTCTTTCTTTTTTTTTAAATTTTTTAAATTGCGTATAATGTATTATTTGTTTCAGAGGTACAGGTCTGTGATTCATCAGTCTTACACAATTCACAGCACTCACCATAGCATGTACCCTCCCCAATGTCCATCACCCAGCCACCCCATCCCTCCCACCCCCCACCACTCCAGCAACTCTCAGTTTGTTTCCTGAGATTAAAAGTTTCTTATGGTTTGTCTCCCTCTCTGATTTCATCTTGTTTCATTTTTCCCTCCCTTCCCCTATGATCCTCTCTGTCTTGTTTCTCAGATACCTCGTATCAGTATTATCTCCTTCTTTCTGAATAGAATAATACCTGGTAGTTTACTGTGATAAGGAAGTTGTCATTAAGATGTATAGTTTTCTGAATGTTTCCAAATATATGTTGTAGGACAGTGCTTTAAATATATGCTTTGTAATTTAATTAAGTTTCAGTTTTGCATAAAGTGTCTGCTCTTATGAATCTTCTTAAAACATTTCCTGAGTCAAATTTACATGAGCTAATCAAGCCATGCAGTAAGTGGGAACTCATTATTTTGTAAGAATTCTTTATTACATAACAAGATACACACACATACACACACAGACACATGCGCACGTTTATTAAATTTCCAGAGATATATATACTATGGATTTTTTATCTTTGATTTAAATTATATATAATATACAATTTCACATACATCTGTATGTCAGCCTAAGTATTTTAATTGTAAGATTTCCCCGTAATTTGTCTCCGTAATTCTCTTTTTTCTGGTCATGGTAAATTTTAGATTCTTTGACAATAGCTTTTGTTTATTATCACTAGAAACACGTCTCTTGGGCTAGGTTGTTAATTAACTGTCATTTTTCTACAGGGTGTAAAAGAAAAATGAAAAGAAGGGTACATGAGCAAACGGAATTTCACATACTGTTGACTGCTATAGTATCTTCAAACTTTAAAAATATATATTAAAATTTTTATCCTATTTAAAGTCATCATAATCATGACTTTAATCCCTAATTCATTACACCAGAGTGCTGTAAAGAAGCAGTTTAATATTGAATGAGAAGATATTAATGTAGCAATGTAACTTTTAAAGCGGCCATTAAATGCAGATTTCTGCTTTTCAATTTGTGTATTTTCTGTGATGAGTACCATTGCCATTGTAGCTAGCTTTGTGTGCATTTATAAAGCTGCCAGTATGAGCCCAGAAACACTAAGGTCTGAGAGGAATAATATCAGCAGTGTTTCACTTTTGGCCACTACTATAAATTGACAAATGACATTATTGCTTTTAGATTTTTTAAATAAGTGGATCAAGCAGAATGTATGCATCCAAATCAGTAGGGTTCTCTCAAAGAAGCCACTCTTTTATTCCATTAATTCATTAGCCCAAATAACACTACAAGTCCTCCTTTTAGAAATGCTTTCACAAGCCAATTTATGAACCAGAAAATAAAGACTCATTTCTTTATGGTTAAAGCCTCATTTTTGGCCAAAAGTGGTATTGCCTAATACACCACTTACTCTCCTACTGAATCTGATTCTCAGTGAATTTTGTTTCTAAAGTTCAAAGCAGTTCTTAGAAGAATGAGGACTTTCCAACCATTGAGACTATTAAGAATGCTCAGCTAAAGATTTGAAAATTCAAAAATTTCAAATGGCACTATTGTTTGTATTTCCAAAGAAGGTGATGGGTAGAGAGCTTTCATCAGAAATCCCCAGAAGTTCTGGGGAAGGCAGATTCTGTCCAAAGAGCCATGGGAACTAGAGGCAGAGTGCCATGTCATGGTCAGCCATGTACTCAATCTTTAAAACATATTGCAAGGACATGGTAGCTCACTAGAGAAGACTGATAAGCTTTTTGCCTTGTAGGATCCAGAAATCACTGCACTCCCAAGCCTCCTGATGGAGTTTCCCGGGAGAAAGATGTAAGCAAGGGAGATGGTGTGGAATAGTTGAAATAAGGATCTGTTTGGACAGTTGGCTGGTAGGTTATTTTGCTGTTAGCCCAGACAGAAAGCCTTGACACCTTGGCTGAACCTGGCCAGTTTTCACTGGCAGGGTTGAAGGGGAGTGAAGGCACCATGCCATCATGTGGCTAGCTCAACACCATCTTCAGCAGAGATGTGTGGGAGTGTGCAATCTGAGCAGGGAAGGGAGTTGAGGGTGTCAGTGTATAATACATGGATATAAAAGAAGTGCTAGATGTAAAGGAATCTGATGAATGAGAGAAATACCAAATGACTCTTCCCAGAACAAGGTGAAAGAAAAAAAAATGATGGAAGTGGGACCACTGACAAGGAATTAGTAAAATTGAATTAGTTATTCTATATATTTTCCTCATTGTTTTTGAGCTCATTGGACTTTCCCTCGGCATGTTTTCATCATATCATTGAGGGTTTAAAATATATTGCATTTAGAAATAATCCAAAAGAAATCAGAATTGAATAGAGTCCCAATACCACATAATGAAAATAATTCACTGTGACCAGTGGGTTTGCAAGTAGAGGGTTAACATTAGAAAACCTATTGATATAATTCACCATATTAATACATCTAAGAAAAAATTTATACTTACTTCATAGATGACAAAGTTGGGAACAAGACAGGAATGAGATTAGACAAGATAAATCAATTATAGGCATCAGATTTAGAAAAGGAAAAGGAAAAGTCCCTCTCTTTGCAGATGATATGATAGTATACCTGGAAAACCCTTAAGAATAAGTGGTATTCCTAACCCAGTCGGTAAAATAATTCAAGTTGGCAATATATAAAACTGACAAGCAAACATTGATAGCCATCATATGCAAAGAATAATAACCAATAAGAAGAGTTGAGAATGTGTTAGAATGAGTTTGAAAATCTTATGACAAAAGCATCATGAAAGACAAAATAGGAATAAACGTAATAGAAATATGTAAAACCTATAAGAAAAAGCTATAAAACCTTTCTGAAAGACACTAACAAGTACACTTGAACAAAAGGACATGCCTTACTCTTTGATAAGGCATCTCAACATCATTAACATGTCAAGTCTTCCTAAATTAATTTATAAATTTAATGTGATCACACTAAAAATACCAACACACTTTGTTATATGGAGCTAGACAAATTGAAAGGTTTATTTTTTTATTTATTTTTTTAGACTGAGATAAAGAATATCTGTATGATCTGTGCAAAATATCTGGGAAAACACTGAGAAGGAAAAGCTATGAGAGTGACTAGCCCTACAAGATGTTAAAACATACTAAAATGCCTCAATAATTAACAGAGTGTCAAAGGCATTGAATAGACAGACCAATGAAATAAAATCAAAAGTTCAGAAATAGACCCAAGTACAGATAAAATTGTAATACATAATGAAGGTAGCATCTCAAATCACTGAGGCAAAGGTGACTTTTATAGTAAATAGTGTTGGTAAAAAGAGGAAATCAGATCTCCTCCTCAGTCCATACCTAAGAATAAACCCTAAATGAATCATAAAAATGAATGTACAAAATAAAACTGTACAAGTAGTGGAAGAAAATACTGGTGAATTCCTTTGTAACGTGGGCATAGGGAAGGACTTTCTAACTATGATTCAAAATTCAGATACCACAAATAAAAAAATAATAAATTTGACGACACATACACACATTAAAACTTTGACAAGGAAAAATAAAAAACCAAATGGAAATTGGGGCAAAAATAGTGACATATATCATAGGTAGAGGTTAATATTCCTAATATACAAAAAACTTCTAAATATTGAGTGGGAAAAAAAAGTCCTATTTAAAAGTGGGCAAAAACATGGGGCACCTGTGTGGCTAAGTCAAGTAAGCATCTGCCTTCAGCTCAGTTCATGATCTCGGGGTCCTGGGATTGAGCCCCGAGTCAGGCTCCTAGCTCAGGGGGAAGTCTGCTTGTCCCTCTGCCTCTCCCCTTGCTTGTGCGCTTGCTCTCTCTCTCTCAAGTAAATAAATAAAAGTCTTTAAAAAAAAAAACTCTTAAAAAAATAAAAGGGCAAAAACATAAACAATTTACCAAAAATATAAAACTTATCCTTAATTATATGAAAAGATGATTGCTTTTGTTAACAGTAAGAGAAACATAAAATTATACTAAGGTACTGTTCTCACCCATCAGATTGGCAAAAATCCAAAAGCTTAACAATATAGTCTGTTAAGGAAGCTGTAGAGAAACAGCCATTCTCATACATTGTTGTTGAAATTGTGAAATAATCCACAAAAGCAGAGGGAAAGTTGGCATTATCTAATAAAAGTACATTCGCCATTACACTTTCCCCTAGCAGTCTCATTTCTAGGAATTAGCCTGAAGATATGCCTTCCACAAAGCAAATATAATATGCACAGAGTTCTTCATTGCAGCGTTATTTGTAGCTGCAAAATACTGGAATCTACCTCAATTGCCAAACCTAGAATAATAATTGAATGAACTATAGTGCATGCACATAATAAAGTAATAAACAACTATAACATAATGAGAATATATCAGTAAACTTATATAAGTCATTTCTAAGTGAAAGACAAACTCTCTGGTATGCTACCTTTTTGTAAAAAAGTAAAGGAAATAGGAAACTAGATGTCGCTAAATCCCCGTATTCAAAATTAACACATTAGTTTTCTATTACTGTGTAACAAACTGGCACAAATATAACAGCTTTAAACAAACATCTGTTTATTATCTCAGTTTCTGTAGTTCAAACATGTGGGCACAGGATAACTGGATTGTCTCTCAGTTCCTCACCACATGACCCCCTCCATAAGCCCTCTCACACTTGGAATTTCTGACCTCAGAAAGACTCTAGGCCCTTTGAAGTGTTCACCTGCTTAGGTCAAGTCCCGCTCATGATACTCTCCCTTTTGATTAACTCAAAGTCAACTGATTTGCTACCTTATTTATGTCTGCAGAACCCCTTCATCTTTGTCATTTAACATAACCCAATCACAGGAGTGAAATCCACAGTTGTACAGGGTATATGCATTAGGGTTGGAAATCTTGGGGGTCTTAGAATTGGGCCTACCATGATTAATATCACCAAAAAGGGTCATACATACTGCTTCCAGATGCAATGCCCTCAAACAGATACAACACTGCTTAAAAGGGTATTACACCACTTACGTATCATTCCCATCCAAGCTACTTAACCTGAATTTCATCATAAGAAAATGTCACACAAACCCAAATTGAGGTGCATTTTATAATGTAATTGGTCTGTAGTTTTTTATGGTAGGGGCGCCTGGGTGGTTCAGTGGATTAAGCATCTGACTCTTAATTTCAGCTCAGGTCATGATCTCAGGGCCGTGAGATCGAGCCCCATGTCAGCCTCCATGCTGGGCGTGGAGCCTGCTTAAGATTGTCTCTCTCCCTCTCCTTTTGCCCCTCCCCCCCACTCTCATGCTCAATCTCTAAATAAATAAATACATAAATAAAGGTCATGAAACATCAAGGAACAATGAAAAGTTATCCCAGATTAAGAAAGACTAAAGAGATATGACAACTCAAGGCAGTGCGTAATTCTGGATTGAGTCCTGTAATGGAAAAAAGATATTATTATAAAGAACACTACTTGAACAATTAACACAATTAGAATATGAACTACAGATTAAAGTATTATATCATTATGAGATTTCCTGATTTTGATCACTGTATTGTGGTTATATAAGAGAATATTCTGTTCTCAGGTAATACACACTGAAGTATAAGGAGTAAAGGAACATAATATATACAACCTACTCTCAAGTGGTTCAGAAAAAAATATGTGTGCATACATGCATGCGTGTGTGTGTGTGTGTGTGTGTGAATGGAGAAAGAAAAGGGAGAAAGAATGGCAAATCAAATGTGGCAAAATGTTAAAAATTGGTGAGTCCTGGTTAAGTTGTTCTTTGTTTTTTTTTTTTTTTAATTTTATTATGTTATGTTAGTCACCATACAATACATCATTAGTTTTTGATGTGGTGATCCACGATCCATTGTTTTCGTATAACACCCAGTGCTCCATGCAGTACATGCCCTCCCCAATACCCATCACCAGGCTAACCAATCCCCCCTCCCACCTCCCCTCTAAAACACTGTTTCTCAGAGTCCATAGTCTCTCATGGTTCATCTCTCCCTCCGATTTCCGCCCCCTTTCATTTTTCCCTTCCTTCTCCTAATGTTCCTCCATGCTATTCCTTAGGTTAAGTTGTTCTTTGAATTACCATTCTTATACCTTTTCTGTAATCTTGAAATTATTTTAAAATTTGAAATTAATATAACAAAAACCAAGCAAATAAAAACTGAACTGCATTTAAACATCTTAGCACAGGGGCGCCTGGGTGGCTCAGTATGTTAGGCATCCAACTCTTGATTTCGGCTCAGGTCATGATCTCAGGGTTGTGGGATCGAGCCCCATGTTGGGCTCCATGCTCAGCGGGAAGTCTACTTCTCTGTCTCTCTCCCTCCGGCCCTCCCCCTACTCACACACACGCACTCTCTCTCTTTAATAAAGAAATAAATCTTTTAAAAAAAATCTTAGCACAGGGCCCAGCTGCACATACTAAGTTCCCAATAAATGGCAATTGATAATACCATCACTACTGTCACCTAATTCTTGTTTAAAATCTGTATACAGTAAAAGGAACATATTTATTGCCACTACCTTAGGTGTTTTGTTGAATTCAGGCAGAGTGTACCATAGCATAGCAACTTTATGAGAAAACTAGGCAAACTATTACTTAAGAATACTTAGTATCTCTCATTAAAAGTCTAAAACAATTTTAATTGTAATAAAATTGTGTAGATTAACTGGTGTCCAGAATTCTAACAAATTCAGTGCATTAATCGAGTTTTGGCTTTGGTTCCCCCAGAATCAGACCCTAGATCCTGAGACAAGGATTCAAGAACAAGAAGATAATTTGGGAGGGGATACCAGGAAATAATAAATGTGGGGGAAATTAGGGCGGGAAGGCATCTAGTAGAGGGTGCATTGTCAACCAAGTTACCACTAGGGAAACTGGACCTTAATCCCATTGGGGAATTCTGGGAGACATTGTAGTAGAGTGTCCAAGGAGAGAGGGTGTTGGGATATTGGCACACTGACTCACAGACATTGATTGAGGGCTTCTGGGGCATATGAATTCAATCTAAGCACTCCCACACTGCCCCAGTATCCCACCAAATCCCTTAACCACTTGCAAGAGCCAGCGTTTGAGAGACAGGACTACATATGTACAGAATAATGAATGCCAAGGGGTTAGTGGTGAGTGCCTCATAGCATCTGCTGCCTTGCTGGAGTAGAAAGCGACTGAGTCAGTTGCCTTGGTATTTTAGCCAGCATTCACAGTGCGTGCAGCATAATCCTAAGGAGGTCTTTACCTGAACTTTCTTTCTAGGAGCAGACCGAAGGGAATTATTTCTTCTGTTTACTAGCTGAACAACCTTGGATGAGTTATTTTTTCAAAACCTTGGTTTTATCATCTGTAAAATAGGGATAATAATAGTGTGTTC
The DNA here is from genome assembly GCF_964656455.1 of Halichoerus grypus. Lineage (NCBI taxonomy): Eukaryota > Metazoa > Chordata > Mammalia > Carnivora > Phocidae > Halichoerus > Halichoerus grypus. The sequence continues at coordinate 107,475,181 of NC_135727.1, read as the reverse complement.
TCCCAGAATTGCTTTAGAATTAAATAGATCATGCATTTGAAAGCTTGGCTCTAGAAAATGCTCAGGAAGGGTAGTTTTACTTATTATATTTGCATCCCTTACAGTTATTATTACTTTTCATTTTTAATCAGTCTGTTAGAGGTGATTGTTCTTATCTGGAACTATAAGATGCACCCCAGTCTGCTAGGTTATTGTGTACTTTGGCTCCAACAAACCTGAATTTTTTATAGTCATTAGAGACTCAGGACTACAGGGACTCCTCTTTGCCATCTGTTCTTGAAAATGACAATCAGTTACTTAGGAAAGTGACACTGAAAAATACATAGGAGAGTCAAAGAGATTGGAATCAAATAATGAAGCTCAAACATCTTCAAATACACAAGTTGCGAGTGGCAAATAAAGGGAAAAAATAAACATTATGAGGACTGGGTTAGCCATATACTGCATGCTTCAGACATACTGATGAAATAGTCACAGTTTCACTGGTTAATTTCATGAGCTAGATTTAGTTGAGTACAAGTAGAAAACCACCTATTTCTTCTTACACTGCCCCCTTCAAATCCATTGTGATGGCTTGTCCTTCGCCCCCCGTGAATGAAACTTTACACTGATCCCACAGCTTACCAGTCTCATACTGGTTTCCTATGGCTGCCATAACAAACGACGCAGTTTACAAGAATAAAAATGTATTCGCTCACAGTTCTGGAGATTAGAAGTCCAAAATCAAAGTATTGGCAGGGCCATTTTCCTCTGCAGGCTCCAGAGGATGATCCTTTCCTGCCTCTTGCTAAGTTCTGGTGGTTGCCAGTAATCCTTGGCACTCCTTGACTTGTAGCTACATCACTGCTTTTTCTGCCTCCTTTCTCCTTATGGCTTTTTGTCTTTACATGGTCATCTTATAAGGACACCAGTCATTTTAGATCAGGGGCTCACCCCACTTTAATATAACCTCATTTTTGGTCTTTTTTTTTATTCAAGAATAATCAACATACAGGGTCATATAGTTTCAAGTGTACAACTTAATGATTCAATTCTGTATATTACTGATTGCTCATCATGATAAGTGTCCTCCTAATGCCCTTCACCTATTTCACCCATGCCCCCACCCACCACCCCTCTGGCAACCACTGGGTCTTTATATTTAAAAGTATGTGTTTTTGTTTTCCTCTTTTTTTCTTTGTTCATTTGTTTTGTTTCTTAAATCCCACATAGAAGTAAAATCCTATGGTTTTTGTCTTTCTTTGACGGACTTACTTCACTTGGCATTATATCTTCTAGATCCATCCAACTTGTTGCATATAGCAAGATCTCATTCATTTTTATGGCTAATATTTCCTTGTCTATATATACCACAACTTCTTAATCCATTCATCTATCAATGGACATTTGGGTTGTTTCCATATCTTGGCTATTGTAAATAATGCTGCAGTAAACATAGGGATGCATATATCTTTTCAAATTAGTGTTTTCACTTTCTTGGGACAAATATCCACTAGTGGAATGACTGGATCATATGGCAATTCAATTTTTAACTTTTTGAGGAACCCTCATACTGTTTTCCAGAGTGGCTGCACCAGTTTGCATTCCTACCAACAGTGCCTTTCTTTCCACACCCTCGCCAACACTTGTTGTTTCTTGTGTTGTTGATTTTAGCCATTGTGACTGGTGTGAGGTGATATTTCATTGTGGTTTTGATTTGTATTTCCCTGATGATGAGTGATGTCGAGCATATTTTCTTGTGTCTGTTGGCCATCTCTGTCTTCTTTGGAAAAATATCTATTCATGTCTTCGTCTTAATTAGGGCAACACCCTCTTTCCAAATAAGGCCACATTCTGAGGTTTGGGAGGTTAGGACTTCAACTTCAACTTTGGGGGAGGGGGGGACATAATTCAACCCATAACACATGGATAATTACAATTTAAGCCCCTAAATAATCAAACCCTGAATCTTCTCCAATGTGAACAGCTTTCCTTCCTCAGCTCAGGACTGCTTTATGCCTGAAAGCTTACACTGGAGTGAAAATGACCCAAATGCTCTCCTCCTTAACTCTCCATCTTGCTCTCTTCCTCCTCTCTCCAACTGTCAAGGGCGTTGCTGTCTCTTCGAAGACTGAAGAAGGTAGAGAGGGTGAAGGTGCTGAGATTTGGAGGAGAAGAGAAGAGAGGAAAAGACAAAGAAAGTTCTTTTGACTGGTAGAATTATTTTGGCTTTGGTGTCCTCTGAGGCAGCAGATTCCAAATTCTGATTCTTATTGGGTTATTTTTCTTGATTTTTCAGAAACACACTTAACCCTCAATTCTAGGTATCTCTCACTGTGAGTTAAATTTATGTGGACAGTGCCTCCATCACTAACAACCAAATCATCAGACCCTTGGTATCTCACACCACTCCTCAGCTGGGATCTGTGTACCTTCCAGGCAGGCATCTTGGGTAGAACCTCCTTGAAATGGACCCAGCATCCATCCCCAAGGTTGACAGCAGCACCGCAATAAATGCATGAATCCTTCCTTGTCCCACAAACCTGGGTCTATTTTTTCAAGTATTGAAAAGTAAAACTCCAGCCCTAGACAATTGGTCTTGAATTTTTAAGAGTGAGTTAGATACTGGTCCCTATGGCCCTCGATCACCAAGGGATACATTCTAAGCTCTCCAAATAGAGGTGGTCTCTTACGGATGTTCTCTCACTAGGCTCGTAGTAAGATGAAGCACCCCTCTTCCCTACCCCGTCGAGTCCCAAGAAGTGGTAGACAGAAAAGAGACGAGGACTCTCAGTGTTACAGAAACATATCATACCAATAGCTCTCTTCAAAGTAAGCCATGCTACTGGACACCTTTGACCCCCCAAAGATTTCTTAACCTTATATAAACAGCCAACAGGTAAATTGCAGCCCATTCAAAACCTGGGAAAACTTGTCAGAACCCATCTTTTATTATTTTCTAAAATATATTGTTTTAAAGTGCTTTACTGAAATATAATTCACACACCATACCATTCACTCAGAGTACAGAAATCAGTGTTTTTGAGTATATTCACAGTGTTCTGGAAACATCATCACAACCTAATTTTAGAATATTTTCATTAACACAAAAGCAACCCATACCCAATAGCTGTCACTACCCATTTTTTCCTCCTTCCAGCCACAGACAAACACTAATTTACTTTCTGTCTCTGTAGATTTGCCTCTTTTGGACATTTTGTGTAAATAGAATCATACACTCCATGGTCTTTTGTGACAGGCTTCTTAACATAACGTTTTCATTAGTCATATAGTGATGTGTAGCAGGTATCAGTATTTCATTTCTTTTTATTTCCAAATGATATTCCATTGCATGGGTAGATCACATTTTATTTATCCATTCATCAGTCGATAGGCATTTGAGTTCTTTCTACTTTTTGCCATAAATAATACTGCTATGAAGCCTTGTGCATAATTTTTATGTGGACATATATTATCATTTCCTCTTCAGTTTATACCTAGGAGTGGAATTGCCGAGTCATATGGTAACTCTGTTTAACTTTTAAGGAATTACCAGACTTTTCTGAAGTGACTGCACCACTTTACGTTCCCACCAGCCATGTGTGAGTTTCTACTTTTCCATATCTTCACTAACACTAGTTTTTGTCTGTCTTTTTTTATTATGTCCATTCTAGTGGGTGTGGAGTTGATTGTTTCATACTGTTTTAGCATATTTTTATAGCTACTCTATCATTTTTCTTTAGAATGTTCGAATAGTTTGTACTTACTCTGTTCTTCTCAGATTTATGAGGCCTCTGCTAAATCTCTAAAATGACAAAAGCAGTGATATTGAACATTCAGTTAAAATGACAACAGTTACAACAAAAGGCCTTAGTATGGCTCTATCCCTAGAGTTGGCAAAATAGCATATATGCAATAAATTGTGTATATGACCTAAGAGAAAGTAGAGTAAATGTGAGATAATCTCACTACATTCCTGGTGCTAGACAACTATGAAGGCTTTCACTCCATTTACTTGACTTACAACAGTAATCACAGCACCAACAAGACAACAACAATAACAATAATAATAGATAACCTATATTGACCTCTTCATATATTTGTACAGGTATTGTTCTACATATATTTACATATATTCACCTCCTTAATTTCTGTGACAACCCCACTAACTAGGTGCTATTATTCTCAGCTCTCAGATGAGCAAACATCCCCAGATGACAAGATTATTGTCTACCTTTTCACAGGTTAAAGTAGGGGGAAAGAGACTATCTTAAAAATAGCTAAAGCATAAAAATTTACAAAGGTTAAGAACAGTTGTTTTGTGTAGCTCTGCCCAGATCTTCTCAGATCTCTTTTCAACATTTTTGTTGTCTACCCTCTGCCTACCTTCTGTGCTTTCACACTCATCAATCCATTGTTTTTGGAGGACTGTCAGACGACTAGAGCCCATCCCTCCCCATCCCAGGCGGGAGAGCTCAAAGCTTGGGAATTTTCCCGGAATTTTTGGCAATTTTCCCACTAATAAAAGTCTTTCCTGTCCTGCTCTCCCCACCCCTTACTGATTTTCCGTGAAAGTTTTTGTTTGTTTGTTTTTTATGAATCACTTCTACACAAATCCTCATCTCATGGTTGGCTTCTGTAGGACACAAAACATGTAGAGGAAGGAGAAACTTGATGACATATTTAAATAGAACATGGTATGTGAGAAAGAAGAGTTATATCAAGCTAAAAACAAGAAAAATAGAAAATTCTCTTCAACTAGCAGGAATTTACATTAGAAATGAATGGGTTGTCATGGTTTGAAAATGTAAGAATGGGCTATTTACCCAGAAAAAATCTGTGAACTTGCTTTCTGTGAAGAAGTTACATGTATATAACCACTTTTCTGGGCTGATTTCAATATAGTACAGTCCTTCTGGAGCAGAATGACTAACTCAGTGGCTTCCCAGAGCCTCTTTGGTTCTGATAATTATGTAAGAGCACAACATTATCATTAACCTAAGCAGTAAAGCCTTTTTGATTATGCATTGTGCTAAGGGCTTTACAATGATGTTTAAATAGATTCAGTCCTTGCCTTTTTGGAACTTAGGAGAGCAAACTTTTAAAACGAAATAAAAGAAATCTACTGTTTATGGTGTACTACAAAGAGGCATTAAAATAAATGAGAGTGAAGATCACTTCAAGGAAGCATTAATGGTTTACAAATAATCAGTATTTCAGAAAGGGAATATTCTGAAGTGGTATCCACTTGGATTTTACGAAGGAGATACAGATGAGAAAAATATATTCTTGGCATGTCTACTCCAAATTGATCCATTTATATTTTTCAGGGAATGTAGAAAGGTAAAGTAGAAAAGAAGTAACATAATGAAATGAAATGGAAAAAAATAGGTTTTACCATTACATAATATTAAGGGAAAAGATAAAATAAGTTTGCCAGAAAAATCTAAAGATATGATGCATTTATATGCAGTAATTTTTAATAAAACGATGACAAAAGAAAAATGTTAGTGGTCAGGATATTTAAAAAAAAAAAAACTTTTGCAGGATAAATTCCCATTATATCATTGGGGAAGCAAATTAATACTTTCTAGTACAGGGCTGTTTGCCACTACCCAATAAACCAAGAAACAGACTGTTAACTTTAGAGAACAAACAGATGATTACCAGAGGGGAGGTGGGGGGGGGGGAATGGGTGAAACAGGTGATGGGAATTAAGGAGTAGACTTGTGATGAACACCAGCTGATGTATGGAAGTGTTGAATCACTGTATTGTACACCTGAAACTAATATGACACTGTATGTTAACTATACTGGAATTAAAATATAAACTGAAAAAAAGAGGAAAAAAAGAAATTAATACTTTTTGGTTTTGAATCTCTAAACATGTTTTGACCTGAGCACTTTGGAAACAAATGTTTTTCTGAGTGTCTTAGAATGATAAAGAAAGGAAGTAGTTCTCAAGTGTGAAAATAGTTCTCAGGACTGAATGACTCAGCTTTAAATATATGCGTGTGTGTATGTGTGTATGTATTTAAGAGTTTAGGAAAAGGTTTAAGTAGATTGATAGGAATTAGGGGTAAGCAGAAGAGATATATAACACACACCCTTCAAATAACTTTATTTTTTTATTATGTTCAGTTAGCCACTGAACATTAGTTTTTGATGTAGTTCAATGATTCATTAGTTATGTATAACACGCAGTACAAATCACAGCACGTGCCTTCCTTAATACAAATAACTTTATTTTAAAAGTAATTGCATACACATTGTAAAACTGGCATTTGTAGTACAATATATTTTTTCCTAAAACTGCATTATTACTTTGCCTCAATCACACAGATAATGAGGCTGTTTTCAGGTTTTCCAAATAGACTAGAAATGTGGACAGAGATTTAAAAACAAATCCAAATATATTGTTTTCAAATTTTGCCTGTGTGAGTACTGAATAAAGACACACTTTCAGACATGCAAAAACACAGAATACATTTCACCCTTTCTTAGAATGTTATGTAAGGATGTTTTCCATCAGAAGTAGAGAGTAAACCAAAAAAGAGGAGAGCAGTGAAGAGAAGTTCAATGATTATGGCTATTTGGAAGGCCCTCCTAGTGAGTTATCTGACCCAATTTGAAAAAAGGGAGGACTTCGGAAGATAAATATCTGGGGAAGTGATTTTATTTTGCCCTTTATAATTTGGAACAAGGTAAGGAAGCAATAAATTTAGAAGATAAGAAGATGATAGGCAATCAAGCATAAAAAGATCTTTTAACACTCACTTTTATGGGAGTGGGAGGACCAATTGATGATCAAGATCAAGATCAAACAAAAACAAAAAAAGTTTTGGATTATTGAATGGGTGGTAAAAGAACTGGTGCAGCTCTTTAAATACAAATAAATATAGAATTGGAAATAAAGACTATACGACTCATATTTGTAGAACAAAATGTAAATATTGTAAACTTGGAAAAGTGAATTAATATAAAAGTGGAACAAGAAGAGAGGCAAGAAGCATATTTTCTTGTCTTTTGCGCAGGAAATAAATCAGTCTGGCTTAAAATTGAAATATTTGTTTTACAACATAATTATAGTGAAGCTGACCTCTTAATGCTGTTTCATGTTAATGTTTTTTTTTATTTCTAAAATACCAGGATGGATCATTAAGAAACTAATTATTTAACTGCATATTATGTCTTCATTTATTTGCAAATAAAATTGCATTAACTATATTTCACTCAAAATATATGGCTATCTTTAATATAATCCCATTTTATAAAATCGTATCTATCTTTATCTCTATATATGTTTTGGAGAGATAGCTGGGATGACAGTTTCCTGATGTTTGCTTCTAGTATTTTTTATCTCTAGTTTTTAATAGTTTGATCTTTTTAACATTAAAAATAAATTATTTTGTAAAATAACAAGCCATTCTAAGAAAAACTCAATCAGTAAAATTAACTTGAAAATCAATACAGCTTTATGTAAGGTCATAAAAAAACACACACTTGAAGTAACTTTGATTTATAATATAGCAAAATGTTCAGTGTATATAACCTTAAAAAGTTTTATTCAAAACAATTTAGTAACCTCCCAAATTACCACTATTCTTATCATCCAAGTATATAACCTTTACCTCTGTTTTTAATTGGAAAAAAAACTTCCTTTAAGGCTATAACTGTGGTAAAAAAGTCTTAGTTAACCCATGTAACTCTAACATAAAAGAAATAGATTAAAAACACAAGATACCTTATTGGCAAGATATAGGTCACTGTGGGATGAGGTTCACCCAAATCTCTGCCTTTCTTTTTCAATGTTCTTCAGATTTTATGAACTCCTTTTGCTCTTCAAAGGTCTGAAAATTGAATATATTTTATTTTAGTAGATATGGACAGAAGTAAACAATGATCTCTGTTAAAGTTTTGAGCCACAGTATACTTACTGGTTTGGATAAGAGCATACATCAGAAAACATTAGTATCTAAGACATCCAGGTACAAAACACTAATCTACAACTGTCTGGATGCTTTCTAACCAGAATTTATTATAGACAGAAAGCCTAATTTAAATCAGCTATTCTCAGGGCGCCTGGGTGCCTCAGTCGGTTAAGTGTCTGCGTTCGGCTCAAGTCATGATCCTGGGGTCCTGGGATCGAGTCCCACATAGGGCTCTCTGCTCAGTGGGGAGTCTGCTTCTCCCTCTCCCTCTGCCCCTCCCCCCTGCTCATGCTCTCTCACTCTGTCTCTCAAATAAATAAATAAAATCTTTTAAAAATAAATAAATAAATCAGCGATTCTACATGCTTTTTATTAACCAGCAAAATTAGTCCAAATGGTGTGAGACTCCAACCAGGGGTATCTGCTTTCATCAGCCTGGCCAGCTTGCTCTGCTTCATTTCCTTCCACTTCTTGTTTTCCCATCAGGTCACTGTTAGCAGATCATGCAGCCCATCATTATGACATAGAGTGCTAAGTACGAGTTTTTCACTTTCAATAGGCACCCACTGCTTCTGAGTCAATTATCCAAAAATAGATAATAAAAAACCTTCTGTTTGGACCAATGGGCTTGTGGGATAAATTGTATTCAGATAAAACTAATGTGTTCTTGAAATGTTTATAGAATTATTTTTTGTTAATCCAACTTCTCTGATTCCTATCAGTTATCTTAATTAGGGGCTCAATAGCTATCTTCCTATAACCAGGCTTCCATATTTCCTGTAGTATTAGATGCCCCGTAATGCTCACTTATTTCTTTCTAGCATCTCAGGACACTTCATTCCAGCTGACTGTAATCCCTCTTGTGCACTCATTTGACATTCAAGGAAGTTCATAGTGTTTCTCCCATGGTTTCCATCCCAGGAATGCCATTTCTACTCACCCTTTTCTATCCGGCCATACTTGAGAATGTAGAGTCCACCAAGAACTTCCTTGTTCTCTAAATCAGAATGGAGAGCAACATAAAGCTTAGCACTTAGTCATTCTTTAATTGTTTCCCACAAGCTAATTTTATCTCCACAACTGAACTGTAAATTCCCTGAGTGCAATAATACGTCCTAATCTTTATCCAATACTACCACAGTGTTGAGCATATTTGATCTGTTTAATTAATACTTGTTTCTAATTATTTCATATTAAGACTTAGACTTGTGATGGTGAGCTGTTTTCAGTTAAAAATAAACAAATAGAGAGGGGTGCATGGGTGGCTCAGTTGGTTGAGCATTCAACTCTTGATTTTGGCTCAGGTCATGATCTCAGGGTCCTGAGCTTGTGCTCAGCACAGAGTTTGCTTGAGATTCTCTTCCTCCCTCTCCCTCTGCCTTTCCCCTCCACGTGCTCTCTCTCTCTTAAATAAATAAATCTTTAAAAAAATAAACCAATAGACAAAACAAAACCTCACATCTCTTATGCAGTATTTCTAGGCTTCTCTGAATTATCTTAACACTTTAGGTTTGAATGACTCAAACCAGAACATACTTAGAAGGAAACTAGTGTTGTTGTAAATATTTATGGTAATGAATTATGATAAATAAATAAATAATAACTCAAGAGGATGGCCTGGAAGCCAGGGTTCAGAGCTCATGTTTTCAAACATAGGCCAGTCTGTCTTTGATCTAGCTATGTCCTCTAGTTGGTAAATGGAGCCTTTTTGTTTGCCCATAGTAACCTGTGCATTTATTTTTTTAGCTCTTTTCCCATTACAGTATCTTAGCATATATTTCTCTTTTTTCTGAGCCTGTTGGTCCATTATGATGCCCAGCAACAGTCTTCTCTTCTCTGTAATATTATCAATGCTGAACATGATGCCTAGCACTTAATAGGTGTTTAAAATATGTGTTGGAAGAATAGATGGATACATAGATGAGAGATTAAATTACTTACTGGGTCATAAAAGATAACCTTTCCTGTTAAAATAAGTGGCCCTCCTTTTTTGGATTGTCTGATGTCCTAAGATGTTAAGAAAACAAATAATACATATTGGAGATTAAACCTAATCAAAGCTCTCTCCCTGTACAACTACAAGAACTTGAACACATGACCTTACAGCATGGAATATGAGTAGTTCCCTGAATCATTTCAGAGTGGCATTTAATATCTTTTTTAAGCAAAAGATGTCTTTATGAATTAAATTCAATAGTCATTTAACTTTCTCATCTCTATAATGGCTATAATTGCTTCTCTGTACCTATTTCCTAGGTGGATTAAAATTTAGGCCCCTGTCATATGATTCCACAGCCCTTCCACACATATCTGTGGATACTGACAGAAGTTAGGGAAGTCAGGGAAAAGACAGGTATAGTAACCTAGTGAGGAGACAGCAATGGGACAATAAAGGGAAAACCATGTGAGAAGTTCATGCCAGGGAGTTGGGACAGGAATCTGTAGAACTTAGTGGTGATCTCAAAGGGGAGTGAAGTGTCAAAATAATTAATATTAGGATTCAAAATGTATACTAAAAGAGGATTTCAAAAATTTATTCTTTGTTCACGTCATGTATATGCCTATATGATAGCAGCATTCAAAAGAATTCTGAGTCTTATAGTCACATAGATATTTTTACCCAAATGTCTCCTATAGTGAGGGTTCAGGGAGTTGGCTAATTTTATATTTTTTAGCTTGTCACCCAGCATTTTGTTTCCTCTCTGGACATGCGGAAGGATTCTAAAATCTATTCCTGCCAAACAGTTTTCTTTCATGGGAATTTGGTTTAAACCAGCTCTGTTGCTATGGCACCTAGTTTTAGTTAGTGGAAAAATACAGAATCAAAATACTGAACTTGCAGTATTTTTGTACCCACTCACTCCATATTGGTTTATTCACATCAATTGAGTTTGCAAATGGTCAAAAGTTGCCCAGTGCTATAAAAAAGTAACTATGCTATTTAGGATTCACATACTAACACGTATCTTTCATATATATATATATATATATATATGAAATATATATATAAATATATATATATTTATGTATATATATATAAATATATATATATATATTTGTGTTTGTGTGTATGTGTAGTAGAAGAGATAGCATGATATAGTAGTTGTTAAAGGTAAAAAGACCCAAGATTGAGTCTTAGTTTAGCCAGCAAAAACCCAGGTATTCTTGAACAGTCACATTTTACTCTGGATCTCTTTTCCTATCTGCAGTGGGTATTAATAATAATAATTAGTTTTCAGGGATATTATTAAGATTAAAACATTATGTTTTAACTGCCTAGAACAGTGCCTGGCATCAGAGCATATTTGCTAGACTTACTAGTGTTTTCAAATGTGGAGGTGATTTTATATATATATAAACAAAGCAGGAAAAAATATGCAATGGAAAAAAGTCTCTTCAATAAATGGTGCTGGGAAAATTGGACAGCTATGTACAATTAAAAAAATTAGTTACAAGAATGTTCATAGCAATTTGATTCATAAATACGAAAAAGAAACTACCCAAATGCTCAACACTAAAATATAAAAATAAATTGAGCATATTCATACAGTGGAGTACTACTCAGAAATGGAAAGAAAAAACAAATGAACTTTTTAACACACATCAACATGGACGGATAGACAAATCCATATATATATATGTATGTTATGAGCTGAATTGTGTCCACCCCCCCCCTACAAAGTCACATGTGGAAACCCTAAACTCCAGTACCTCAGAATGAGATAGTATTTAGAGATAGGACCTTTAAAGAGGTAATTAAGTTAAAATGAAGCCATGGGTGGGCCCTAATCTGACCTGACTGGTATTTTTGTAAGAGGATGTTCAGATACCTTGATGCCAGGGGCTCTCACCTAGAAGAAAGACCATGTGAAGACACAAGGAGAAAGCAGCCACCTGCAAGCCAAGGAGTGCCCTCAGAAGAAACCAAACCTGCTGACACCTTGATCTCAGGCTTCTAGCCTCCAAAACTGTGAGAAATAATTTCCATTGTTTAAGCCACCCAGTCTGCAGTACTTTGTTTGGCAGCCCTAAGAAACTAATTGGACGGATGGATCTATCTATCATCTATCTATCTATCATCTATCTATCTGTCTATCTAGATCAGGTCAACAAATGGTCATAATAAAATAAAAATGATAATAATATGCTGGATTTTCCTGAGTCTTTATCATCCACTGCCTAAAGTATATAGTTAAAAAAATTAAAAATAAAGTTAAAGAAATGTTAAAAATAAAAAATTATATTTATTTTTTGTTGACTAATAACTTACAAGGTATAAAGAACACAAATCTTAAATGTATATTCCAATGAATTTTTACATATGTACACATCCATTCAACTACCACCCACATCAAGACTAAGAACATTTTCAGTTTCCTAGAAATCACCCTCATTCCCATCCAGGTCAACAACAAGTCCTTTCCATCAGAATAACCACTTATGACTTCTAGTATTATATATACTTTGAACTTTATGTAAATGAAATCACACATTACTCTTGGTTATGGTTTCTTTCACATAACATAATGTGTGTGAAATCCGTCCATGTTGATGTGTGTTAAAAAGTTCATTTGTTTTTTCTTTCCATTTCTGAGTAGTACTCCACTGTATGAATATGCTCAATTTATTTTTATATTTTAGTGTTGAGCATTTGGGTAGTTTCTTTTTCGTATTTATGAATCAAATTGCTATGAACATTCTTGTAACTAATTTTTTTAATTGTACATAGCTGTCCAATTTTCCCAGCACCATTTATTGAAGAGACTTTTTTCCATTGCATATTTTTTCCTGCTTTGTCGAAGATTATTTGACCATAGAGTTGAGGGTCCATATCTGGGTTCTCTATTCTGTTCCTTTGGTCTGTATGTCTGTTTTTGTGCCAGTACCATGCTGTCTTGGTGATCACTGCTTTGTAATATAGCTTGAAATCGGGCAACGTGATGCCCCCAGCTTTGTTTTTCTTTTTCAACATTTCCTTGGCGATTCGGGGTCTTTTCTGATTCCATACAAATTTTTGGATTGTTTGTACCAACACTTTGAAAAATATCATTGGAATTTTTATCGGGATGGTATTGAAGGTATAGATTGCTCTGGGTAGCATAGACATTTTAACAGTGTTTATTCTTCCGATCCATGAGCATGGAATGTTTTTCCATCTTTTTGTGTCATCTTCAATTTCTTTCATGAGTGTTCTGTAGTTCCTAGAGTATAGATCCTTTACCTCTTTGGTTAGGTTTATTCCGAGGTATCTTATGGTTTTTGGTGCTATTGTAAATGGAATCGTTTCTCTAATTTCTCTTTCCACAGTTGTATTGTTAGTGTATAAGAAAGCAACTGATTTCTGTGCATTGATTTTATATCCTCCCACATTACTGAATTGCTGGATGAGTTCTAGTAATTTGGGGGTGAAGATAAACTGAATATTTTTTGTAATTTTTTAAAAGATTTATTTATTTATTTTAGAGAGAGAAAGCACGTGCAAGCAGGGGGAGGGGCAGAGGGAAATAATCTCAAGCAGACTCCCCGCTGAGCGAGAGCCCCATTCGAGACTCCATCTCACACCCTGAGATCATGACCTGAGCTGAAATTAAGAGTCAGACATTTAACTGACTGAACCACCCAGGAGCTCCTAACTTTTTTTTTTAAATTTGAGTATAGTTGATACATGATGTTACATTAGTTTCAAGTGTACAACATTGCGATTCAACAACTCTATGCATTGTGCTATGCCCATCACATTGTTAGCTACTGTCACCATACAGCGTTCTTACAATACCATTGCCTGTATTACCTATGCTACCTTTTATTCCTATGAATCCTTCATTCCATAACTGGAAGCCTCTATCTCCCACTTCCCTTCATCCATTTTGCCCACCCCCCAACCCCTCTCCTCTGGCAACCATCAGTTTATTCTCTGTGTTTATAGGTCTGATTCTTCATTTGTTTTGTATATTAGATTCCACATATAAGTGAAATCATTTGGTGTTTGTCTTTCTCTGACTTACTTCACTTAGCATAATACCCCCCAGGTTCATTTATGTTGTCACAAATGACAGTATCTTAACCATTTTTATGGCTGAGTAATATTTGTGTGTGTGTGTGTGTGTATCACATCTTATTTAGCCATTCATCTATTGATGGACACTTGTTTGAGTGGACATAGCACTCATTTTGGGGGGTGGTAAGAAGTATATAGCAATTCTATTAAATGTCTCTATTTTAATATTAGACTATAAAGCCAGTATTTTTCTACCTTCTGAGTCTTGCCTTTTATTCTCTTCACTAGAATTTCCTAATGTTTCTGAACTGGGGATGATCTTGTCCCCTAGGGAATATTTGACAGCGTCTGGAGATATTTTTTTAAGTTTTATTTAAATTCCAGTTAACATACAGTGTAATATTAATTTCAGGTGTACAATAAAGTAATTCATCACTTCTATACATCACCCTGTGCTCATCATAACGAGGGCACTCCTTAATCCCCATCACGTGTTTCACCCATTCCCCCACCCACCTCCCCTCTGGTAACCATCAGTTTGTTCTCTAGAGTTGAGAGTCTGTGGATCATCACAAATGAGGGGATTGCTACTGGCATCTAGTGAGTAGAGGCCAGGATTGCTGCATACCGCACGATGCATAGGACAGACCCCGACAGTAAAGAATTATCCTGCCCCACATGTCAGTAGTTCTGCTGTTGAGAAACCCTGTATCTAGGTCAATAGGATTTAATTTTGTATTTTTTTAATGATTTATTTATTTGAGAGAGAGAGTGCAAGAGTGGGGGAAGGGGCAGAGGGAGAGGGGAAGCAGACTCCCTACTGAGCACAGAGTCCCACAGGAGGCTTGACCTCACCACTGTGAGATCATGACCTGAGCCAAAACCAAGAGTCAATCTCTTAACCGACTGAGCCACCCAGGCACCCTTAATTTTGTATTTTTAACTTTTAGGTATCAACACCAGTTTTTATTGCTTGACCAACCCCCAGATTCCTTCTCATGTATTTTTTTTTTTTTTTTTGGACTCCTAAGGGAAAATAGAAATGGCAGGGGCACCTTCTTCCTTGTTTTATTTGGGGTATTAACTCTCAACACCTACATGGTCTGACTCAAATGAGCTCATCAGACTCTGAAGCTTAACTTTGCAAATAAACATTTCTAGAAAAGGGAAAAAGTATGTCTCCCCTTTAAGATTGTGATATTGCATTTTCTGCAAGAAAAAAATATATATATTTGCAAATGCCTCTATTTAAAGCCAGCAAAGACACGTATGCCATAGGTACTTGTTCCATTTCAAAATGTGTGCAGCTTGAAGTCCCTCCTGTCATTTGCCCAATCTCTGATACCATAATCAGTTCATTTCCATGACTGCATGTGACTCACTATTTTCTCAGGTAACCTCTTCTAACCTTCAAAGTAACTGAAGGTACATTATGTTCTCTTTAGTTATCAGAAATACTTAAAAGAAAAAAATGAACACGTTATTTCCTTTTTCATGAGTCTGAGCCTTTTCCTCTCCCATATTCCTGTCAATCCGTGCTTCTGCTTCTGAAAACTGAGCTTAAGGGCAATACCTTAACTTCCACATTTTGCCGATTTTACATCATCCATCTACCTACAGATCCAACAGAGGTGATTACTTAGCTCCCCAAATAGGCCTAGAGTTTCCACCTGATATGATTGCCTTCATTTATTTCAGTGATGTCGAAATGGAGGAATGGTGTTCACTGGCTCTGGGCTTTAAACACATGATAGGCAGTATTTGGGGCTGACAGCTCAGTAGTTGCTGGCTGACACCAAAAAGCCAAAAGGTTACCATTCGCCCTCTTCACTTTCAAAAATTGAAAAACCACAGATAATTAAAAGTACTATATTTGAATATGACCCATTTCAATACTAGATAATCACTCCTTAAAGTTGTGATAAATAATTCTGTCTGTTCAGCCTTTAACATGCTAACAAAGTTTTGTGGGTTAGTTCTTATGTAACTTAAATATCAATATGTCTTAGCTTTATGGTTCCTTAATTTTACTTTTTTTCTTTTTCAAATTTTTATTTAAATTCTAATTAGTGAACGTATAGTGTAGTATTGTTTTCAGGAGTAGAATTTAGTGATTAATCACTTACATATAACACCCAGTGCTCATCACAACAAGTGCCCTCCTTAATACCCATCACCCCTCCCTCCAGCAACCCTCAGTTTGTTCTCTGTCGTTAAGAGTCTCTTATGGTTTGTTTCCCTCTCTTTTTTCCACCTTCTCATATGTTAATTTGTTTTGTTGCTTAAATTCCACATAGGAGTGAAATCATGTGGTATTTGTCTTTCTCTGACTTATTTTGCTAAGCATAATACACTCTAGCTCCATCCACATCATTGCAAATGGCATGATTTCATTCCTTTAGATAGCTGAGTAATATTCCATTGTGTGTGTGTGTGTGTGTGTGTGTGTGTGTGTGTGTATACACACATACCACATCTTCCTTATCCGTTCATCAGTCAATGGACGTTTGGGCTCTTTCCACAGTTTGGCTATTGTTGATAATGGTGCTATAAACATCAGGGTACATGTACCCCTTCAAATCTGTATTTTTGTATCCTTTGGGTAAATGCCTAGTAGTGCAGTTGCTGGATTTGACCCTGAACAGCCACAGCGATCTTAAGAGAGAAGAACAAAATAGAAGCATCACATTTCCTGTTTTTAAAATATGTTACAAAGCTACACTAGTTAAAACAGTATACTGTTACGGTGTACTGGCATAACGACAAAAAGATGGACCACTAGAACAGAATAGAGTCCAGGGATAAACCCATTCACATTTGGTCAACTGATCTTTGACAGGAATGCCAAGAATACACAATGGGAAAAGGATAGTTTCTTGAATAAATATTTTGGGAAACTTGCATATCCACATGCAAAGGAATGAAATTGAACCCTTACCTTATATCATACATAAAAAAATCAACTCAAAAATGATTAAAGATTTAAATGTGAGACCTGATACTGTAAAACTCCCAGAAGAAAACATAGGGTAAAACCTTCACGACAGTGGTCTTGGCAGTGATTTCTTGGATATGACACCAAAAGCATAGCCAACAAAAGCAAAAACAGACCAGTGGGACTAAGCAAATAAGCTAAACAAAACAAACTAAAAAGGTTCTGTACAGCAAAGGCAACAATCAGAATGAAAAAGTAGCCTATGGAAAGGGAATAAATATTTGAAAAACATACATGTGACAAGGGGTTGATATCCAAACTGTTTTAGGAACTCCTACAACTCAATAGCCACAAAACAAAACAAAAAAAACAAAAAAAGGGAAAACAACCTGAATAGGCATTTCCTCAAAGAAGACATACAAATGGCCACAAGCATATGAAGACATCACTAATCATTACAGAAATGCAAATCAGAAACACAATAAGATACCACCTCATACCTGTTAGGATGGCCATGAGAAAAAGCAAAGATCCCAAGGGTTGGTGAAAATGTGGAGAAATCGGAACTCTCGTACACTGTTAGTAATGTAAAATGGTGCAGTTACTATGGAAAATAGTCTGCAGGGTCCTCAAAAAAATTAAATATGCATTATTTCTTAAACATAAAAGACTGTAAGATACCTTTTCCATCTAACATCTAGTAATATCTTATAAACTAAGTGTTCCATGGAATTCACCTTGGAAAATGACTATGTGATGTCAGACTATTCAGTAATATTTCTTGTTCTAGTCTGAAATTAAAAGTAACTGGAGGGGGAGATGAACCATGACAGACTATGGCCTCCAAGAAACAAACTGAGGGTTTTAGAGGGGAGGAGGTGTGGTGATGGGTTAGCCTGGTGAGTCTGGTGATGGATATTAAGGAGGGCACATATTGGATGGAGCACTGGGTGTTATACGAAAACAATGAATCGTGGAACACTACATCAAAAACTAATGATGTAATGTGTGGTGATTAATATAACATAATAAAATTTTTAAAAATTTTAAAAAAACTAATGGTGTACTGTATGGGAATTACCATAACATAATAAAATTAAGTAATATTCAAAAGTCAGTTCTTTAATTATACAGAGTAACAGATTTGAATGTTTCATAGTACCATAAAAGATACTCTAGTAAACCTTCCTCTTGAATCTATGGTTTTAATCTTCTACCTGAAGAATCATTATCTTCTCTTTGTTAAGACCACCATGATATTGCTATCTTAAAGACAATTTACATTCCAATAAAGAGCATTAAATGAATCGGTTCCTTAAATACAAGTCTGAATATGAGACAAAGCAAGCCTAATGTGAAACCCTAATAGTCATTGTTTTGAATTGTGGTCAGTAATTTGGGTAAGGAACATTTGTTTTTAACTCTAGAAAGAAAGCATGACAGATAAGTTGTCCTTAAATACAGGAGAATCAAGATCAGTTCCATATTCGCAGTCACTATGTGTAACCTCCTGAATAAGATTTCAAAATAAATGCTGCGAAATTTCAGGATTAAGAAAAAAGAACATTGTCACTAATCATATTCATCCTCATTTCCTTCTCTATTTTTTAGTGAAGATTTTTCCCCCACCTTTACCTTCTACAGTCTTTGGCTCTACAAGGGATATCCTTGTTCCATTTCAAGTCAAGCGACACCGTTAGTTCATTAGTATTGCAGCTCTGGCAAATGAGATCTGAAACGAAACACCTGTCCTTTGACCCTAACTTGTTCCTGGCTTATGCAAATGAAGAGAACAGTTAAAGCATTTTACATGTTTTACCTCTCATATGATGCCTTGGGTTTTATGCTGACAAGGAAGACTCAATGCATGTGAAACTAGCATTGATAATTTGGTTTTAGCTTTTTTCTTACTGGGCAGGTTTTCAACGTTGTCTTTTTCTTTGTGTCTTGAGATCATGTAGAAGTTGCACAGGCTTACACTTCCACGTAAGGTCCAGGGTGGGTTTACAGTTAGATGTCTGAATAACTTAATCAATTAAAAATACTTCTATTGAATTTACCCGTAAAGTTAACATTTAGTTTATGCCTTATGACTGTCCCAGTGTGCTGTGCTAACAATGTGATTATTTCTATAACTAATATATATTATTATTTAAAAATAGAAAATGAAAAATGAAAGCTTCTTCTATGAACTGTATTTATCAGCATGAAGTTTTTACTCATTTAGTACCCATTTAATGAGTATCAATTTTAGGGGCGCCTGAGTGGCTCAGTTGGTTAAGCATCTGACTCTTGGATCTCGGCTCAGGTCTTGTTTCCACCATCGTGAGCTTGAGCCCCATGTTGGGCTCCATGCTGGGCACGGAGCCTACTTTTAAAAAATTAAATAAATAATTAAATAGGTATTGATTTTAGTGATTGGTTTTTGCCCATTAAAGTTCTCAATAATAATCCCCTGGATATAAAATAAATCCACTCTTGTTATTTTGAAGCAAATCAAATAGAATTCTTTGGGATGAATTATATAACTGAACTTTTGTGGTGATTTATTTCAATAGAAATAGAAAAGATTATTACTATGCAGATAAGGTGGCAAGGAAGTCCAATGAGAAATAAAGTCTGTGGACATTGAAGGCAGTAAACTGGTTGTCTTCATTCTTCAACGGGTTTCCGATATGTTATTTCAAAGTTTTCATTTTCAATAAATCACATCATAGATGAAAACTTTTTAAAATGAATAGACTGTTATAGCCCTGGAAACCGTCTATTGGAATTTTTGGCAGGAAAGTAAAACCAGTAAGTTATTTATTTGTAGGTTTTCTATGCATATATAGAGAAATGGGAATATCCTTTTTGATTAGAAAAGTTTTAACAATAGGAAAGCAGAACAAATTATATCCTGTAATAATGGAATACTTGTTTTGTTATGCATGTGTCCTTCTATGCAGAAAGAATGCTTTTTAGGCAATTTCAAATATACTTGGCTTGACTTCTGTGCTTTAAATTTTTTAAATTGGTTTTATCTTTTAATTTTTGCTGTGCCTATTGTATAAGGCAAACAGTATTACAACTCCATTTTTTAGCTAATCAAAAGTCTTTAAAATATTCAGGCTTACAATTTTAATATCATTATATCCAGAATCATGTGTTATACAGTAATTCCTTCTGGAAACCTTCAAGCCTCAAGATATTTCTCTTACTTTAAAGACATTCATCCCAAGCTATAATTTTACAGCTTTTTTTAGGTAATATATTTCAGTGTCTAAAAATGCTTACTATTAGCAACTAATTTGATGTATAAAATTCTTCTCAACATACCAAGTTATGATCTGACAACTTCTTTTAGTGTAATACATTTCACTGTATATAAAAGCATCAGTAATTTAATGTTTAAAATTCTCCTCAATTCAAGTTAATTATATGTATTCCAGATCTCTACCCTATTAAAAATGATAAACATATTCTCAATTTTTTACTTACAAGCACAAAGATTTCTTTAAAAACTTCATAACTTTCTCCTTCTCCAGACATTATTTTTTCTTAACTAAATAACACCAATTAAAAAATTCTCATAGCCGTGTAGAATTGATGGAAGTGGGTCAGTAATGAGTGGGAGCCATCTCAGCGGTCCAGGCAAAAGATGATGATCACTTAGATTTAGATGTTAGGAAAGGAGAAAAAGACAAGTGGGCACCATCTGTCACCATATGGTGTCATTATAATATTACTGATTATATTCCCCAGGCTGTACTTTTCATCTCTAGAACTTATTTATTTTATACCTGGAAGTTGATACCTCTGAATCCCCTTTATCTATTTTGCCCATCCCTACAACCACCTCCCCTCTTAGTATTGAGTAATGTGCAGAATTGTCAAATCAATATGTTGTACACCTGAAACTAATATAACATTGGATGTTAATTATACTTCGGAAAAAAAAGAAGTGGGCAGATTTGAGATATATTTTGTCACGTGATGATGGATTGGATATGAAGGGTGAAGAGGAAATTAAAAAAAAAAAAAAGCCTTTCCAAAAATATACAGTACAATTAAAAAGTGTTTTCTTCTGAATATCACATGATAAACTCTCAGGAAAGTGATTATCACATAATAGAAGCCCAATAAATATAATTTTATAAATTAATCTATTAAAGGGATCTTTAAGGACTGCTATAAATGTCTATTAATCCCTGGACATATTAATTTTAGTGGCCTATTTTTTTTCCTGAAGTTTCAAATTTGCTTTAATGCCTTTTTTCCAGAGACACACTTTTGTTTATTTGTATGTGGGTATGTATGTTCTAGTAATGATTCCATTAAATGGGACAACTGTGCATATACCATGATTTTACTTATTTTTTAAAACTAAATCAGATCATTTTTAACTCTGTTTAAATATAAGTAACATAAAATGTATCATTTTAACAATTTTTACGTGTATAGTTTTGTGACATTAAGTACATGCACACTGTTGTACAACAATTTCACTCATTTTATACAGTCAAATAATGTTTGGTTTACTGGCCAGGATTTATTAATTTGTTGTAATGAATCTCTTTTTACTGATATTCTAATAGTCCTTTTAGAAAATGCTCTAAATCTGTACTTACTGCATAATGAAATCCTTTAGCAAACTATTTTAAACTTAAAATCCTGGTGTACTGAGTTCACTGATTTTTTTTTCCATTCTTTTTTCTCTTTGAATTTCAGTTTGGGAAGTTTTTGTTGACTGAGAACTGACTTTCCATGGCTATGTCAAGTCTACTGATGAGCCCATCAGAGGCATTCTTCATTTCTGTACAGTGTTTTTGATTTCAAGCATTTCCTTTTGATTATTTTTTATTTTTTAAAAGATTTTATTTATTTATTTGAGAGAAAGAAAGAGAGCGCGCATTCATGTGAGTGGGGCTGTTAGACATAGAAAGGGAGGGGGAGAGCCTCAATCCTACAACCCTGAGATCAAGACCTGAGCCGATATCAAGAGTCCGTGGCTCAACCGCCTGAGCCACCCAGACACCCCTTTTGATTATTTTTTAGAGTTTCCATCTCTCTGCTTAGATTTCTCATCTGTTCTTGAATGTTTTATACTTTTTCCATTAGACCCCTTAATTTCTTAATCATAGTTATTTTAAATTTCCCTTCTGGTACTCTCACTAGCTGTATTATATCTAAGTTCAGTTCTGATGTTTGCTTTGTCTCTTCAGACTGTGTTTGATATGATTGTTGGCATGCATTGTAATTTTTGCTGAAAGCCATACATTTTGTACTGGGTCATAAGAATTTAGGTAAATAATCTGTTAGTGTGAGGATTTATGTTAATATGGCTGGAAGTTGGGCTGCATTTAATGCTTGCTGTTGCTTCAGGTGCCATGGGCCTCAGGTTCTTCTAGTGTTCTTGTTTTTATCTCCTCAGTTTTCTTTGGTCTTCCCTAAGAACTCCTCGGATAGACTCTGGGTCTTTTCAGTTCTTTCAGCTATAATCCAATGTTATTCTCCTGGAGCCCTATGGGTTTTGGGGTAAAGTGGTCTATAATCTTAGATTAAATCTCTTTTTTAGTGAGCCTGTGTCCCTGGACTGTGACATTCACAACTGTGTCTTAGCTTTTTTATTTCCCATCTTATGTGAGAGAGGAAGGCTGAGGGGTGGGGGGAGGGACTGGAGTTGGGAAATGCTCTTCTTCCTCCCAGGTAGGATAAGGCTCAGGTGAAGCTTTCTGTCTCTGGGGAGTAAAACCTTTGTTCTAGAGAACAGTCTGGTTGATTTCATAGTCTTTACTCTTCCTTTCCTCCTCTTTACTGTGAGAAGAGGTGGGCTGGGGTTTCTGGAGGTAAAATCCGTCAACTGTGGAGGCGCCCAGGAATTTCTGACTTTCCTGCTGGTCCACATACAGCCTCCAGTAATTTTTCAAAGTTACCGTTTGAGTGTACCATTTAAGTGTTATGGCTCCAGCAGCTTCTTTTCAGGTAAACAGATCTCAGCTGAGACTCTCTGGACTTGACTGTCTCTCCACATTTCATGGTGGAAATTGGCTTTGTGACCTCAATTCTCTGATGGGTCCAAGAAAAGTCATTGATTTTCAGTTTCTTCAGCTTTTTCTTTTAAAGGTGGGAGTGATAATCTCCTTACATGTTGGAGCTCTTGGGTGGCCTTTTAAACCACTAACTAGTAGAGTGGGATGCAGTAAAACTAACAAGAGCTATTAAACAACAGAACCTGTACCATTAATCTGGCCATTCAATTCCAAGTAGAGAAGACAATGTTAATTTTGCAAGGGACCCTCTCTGTTACCAAAAATAAATACATCACCTACCCTTGTAAACCTTGGGGGGAAAGGGTTCAAAATTATGATATGTGATACACCTACAAATGACGTTTCTTCAGTTTGAGTAAGATCACTGGTCGGGCCCCTCAACATTTTTCATATGATGTCAATTCTAACACCTCTTTGGCTAATTTCCACAGTGACTGAATCTGTGCTCAGTCAAGGGAAACCCATCAGCCTTCAAGGACTTCACTAGAAAAATTACTTCAGACCGACTGCTAGCCAGTCCTTCCACCCACCTGAGATAATACTTTGCAGTGTATTCTCTTAGGCAGTGCATGTTTATTCACCCACTCCTTTTACAATTTTAAGTTCTACCCTAGGATCTGTTTAAGTCTCCTAACGGCACAAGTTTTAGCCTTCAGACAGCATTAGCTTTGTCCTCTAATACGCAGTTGATGCATAATGGTGCCTTGGGCTTTCTTCAAAGGCTGTCTCAAAAATCAATCATGTAAATTCTGATTCTGCATTTATCATAAAACTACACTGAGAGCAGACCATGCATATATTTATGTACACAAACACACATACACAATGGTAGTTAACTATTCATTGTCCATTGTTTTCCATAGTATTTTTCTCTCCTCTCAATCAGTGGTTTTTAATGCCTTCTAAAACATCAGTTGAGATAACTTTTTGCTACAGATATTGGGGAGTCCAGGTGGGCTTGAAAATCCACCCAGAAGCCACCCCTCTGGCAATGAGACTAAGAAACCCATTGAGCCTGCCAGACCACCTGTTACACTTGGATAATTCAGAAACAGCTTTTTGCATTAATTCATGCCAGGCATGAATCTGATCCTAAATGAAGCATGTTATAAAGCATTTGGATTAGAAATAATGCCATTAAAACCATATGCCTGCATTTTTTAATGTACTTTCAGAAGATGTTATAGCATCATTCCAAATTTTCTACCCCAGTTTATATTTAGCCTATAATGCTTTTTGTATGGCTCCAGGTGAAGGAAAAGGGCTGTGAAGAAACCATTTTCAGGTAGTTACAAACTATAAGCTTGTAGCACCCTGAATATAAGGCTTCTCGTGTCCCACTGGTATACCTGTTTCAAGACAGAATTTTCTTCCTTTGCCCAGAGTTAGAAAACAGGAGCCGGACAGTTACTCAGGTTTTGCCTCCATTCTTGCCACGTTCTCCTGGAATCTGGAGAAGATGGCTAGCCATCTCTTCTGTGATACCTCAAATGTTCTCCAAACTTGAATATAGTTCTTATAACCCTATAACCTAACTTGTGTGTGTGTTTGTCTTTTTCAGTGCCTACAGTGGCATGAGAACATAATGAGGTTGACTCTATAATGAGTTATTTCTGCATTCCTCAGAGGTCTGGTATTAAGCCTGACACATAATTGGTATTTGATGGGATTATTCAATGAGTAATTGAACAATTGAATGACCCATATGTATGTCACATTTCGGCTTTCCTTAAGGAAACATATTTAGTAAGGATAAAGAGTGTGTTGTGGGCAGAGAGGGGGGATGTAAATTGGCCATACAGACAGTTGCAGGAATGTGCCCTAAATAAACAAGGTAAATAAGTCCAATGCCTGCCTGCCTTCTATCGAAGACCTTGCTTTTTTAGAAAGGAATAGCAGAGCCCACTCTCCATATTTATTTCCATAATTTGTTCACCTTCTGCCTTAGTCACCTACATGAAAAGCCTCTCCTCCCCTGATACCCTCCAGGACATGGTCTTCCACCTCCATTGTGAGTGGTAATGTGGGGCACCCAGGCAAGCACAGCTGAGGAAATGTACTCAGTATTCCTTAGAATAGTGGTTTTCAATTCAGTTTGTGCATCACAATTGCTTGTGGATCTTTCAATTAATACAGATAGATACCTGAGCATAACCCCTATTTCTAATTCATTTGGTCTGGAGAAAAGTGAGGCATTTTTTTAATGGTGTTCTTGATGTAGGGTTGAATACCACTGACCCAGGATTACCAAGAAATTCAAAATCAATGAGAAAACAATTTCTAATCTTTTCAGCCCTTTATTTAATTATGTTATGTTAGTCACCATACAGTACATCATTACTTTTTGATGTGGTGATCCATGATTCATTGTTTGCTTATAACACCCAGTGCTCCATGCAGTACGTGCCCTCCTTAATACCCATCACTGGGCTAACCCATCCCCCCACCTCCCTCCCCTCTAAAACCCTCAGTTTGTTTCTCAGAGTCCATAGTCTCTCATGGTTCGTCTCTCCCTCCGATTCCCCCCCTTCATTTTTCCCTTCCTTCTCCTAGTGTCCTCCATGCTATTCCTTATGTTCCACAAATAAGTGAAACCATATGATAATTGACTTTCTCTGCTTGACTTAGTTCACTTAGCATAATCTCCTCCAGTCCCATCCATGTTGATGCAAAAGTTGGGTATTCATCCTTTCTGATGGCTGAGTAATATTCCATTGTATATATGGACCACATCTTCTTTATCCATTCGTCTGTTGAAGGGCATCTCGGCTCTTTCCACAGTTTGGCTATTGCGGACATTGCTGCTATGAACATTGGGGTGCATGTGGCCCTTCTTTTCACTACATCTGTGTCTTTGGGGTAAATACCCAGTAGTGCAATTGCTGGGTCATAGGGTAACTCTATTTTAAATTTTTTGAGGAAACTGCACACTGTTTTCCAAAAGGGCTGTACCAACTTGCATTCCCACCAACAGTATAAGAGGGTTCCCTTTCTCCACAACCTCTTCAACATTTGTTGTTTCTTGCCTTGTCCATTTTTGCCATTCTAACTGGTGTAAGGTGGTATCTCAATGTGGTTTTGATTTGAATTTCCCTGATCAGCCCTTTATTTTAAATTCATAGATAATAATTTTCCTATAAGTGGCAAAGAAACTCCAAAGGGGATGTGTTTTGTATGTGTGGACCTTCTTGATACAAACTAATTTGGTAGCAAATAAATTGCTGCCTGGCTGATTTTTGAGATATTTGGAAAGATGTTCCTTTTATAAGAAACCCAACCAAATGATGGCAGCCAGTGAGTGAAGTGTTTGAGAAAGCAACAATGCTTTCACCTTCTTTAATGTCATGGTTTACAATGCAGCTACCTCTGGGAGAGGTAGTTATGTTTACTTAAATACCGAGGTGAAAAGTTAGGTGTGAGGGTTTTTTTCTGAGAGAAGGGTTTGGTAGAAGGGGGTCATAGATTATTCATGGATGAATAATTTTCCTGAGAAAATTATAGAGGGTTCTCTGGCAGGTAAGAGGGACACAAAAAGGATGGCTATTTTGCAATGCTTCACAAGTCTGTCATGTGAAGCAGAAAGTGTTAAACTTGGAAACAAGGGGAAAAATAAAATCATGATCACAGTGAAGTGATGACATAGTATCCAGAATTGGGTCATTATTAATATATAAGCATTAATGGGATGCAAATTTTGATAATAAAGACCAAAAGGTGAGTTTCAAGAGGTAGAGCTATTACTCATACATGAGTATTTACATTTACATGTTGTCAGAGAGTATTTGTACCTGTTTGTATTGCTAATTTGAGAATTAGAGGGGTAAAATGCCTTCTCCTTTTGGATATTTGGTTTCCTCCCGACATTCTTTCTGTTACCAAATCTCCCAAAGTTTGTGCTGCTCTATAAATCTCACTTTTGTAGTTAATGGCAATCAGAAAAGCAGATGGAAGGGCAATTATTATTGGGAGTGGCATGGATGAAGTATTTTGTACTATTGGAAAGATAGAACATGACAGACAGGACATGACCGTCACATCAATTACACTGCGCCATATGGTAACTGAAATGACATATCAGTCAGGATGGGCCAGATAAGAATGCCAAAGTGAACGACCTTACTTTTTTAAAGTTACTGCTATTTAAGTTTCTGTAAAACTTAAGAAACCTGACATCATGATAAACATTTACAAAAATATTAAACTATTCATATAAACCCAAAATAGAGATGCAGAGATGAAGTGTAAAAGATACAGATAGATAATACGTTTTATGTGATTATTTAATATTCTTGTGTATAGTGTTTTTTTTATTGCAACTCTGCTCTCTAAGAACCTACATAGACTTTTATATTTGGATCATTCCAGTTCTAAATAAGTTAATTCGGATCTCACTCAAATTTCAACAACAGAACTAAATCAAAGCTGTTATTCAGAGCTTGCTTTTAAAAATTCTATGTTAATAAAGAGTTCTTCAGAGATGATATACCTAGTTTTGCAGAAATAGTGTGTATCTTCTTAGTGACCTACAAGTCAGATTTTAGACAGCAGCTGTTAAGAAGTTTGGGACAATCATTTCCATCTTTCCAAATATGCAATTCTAGTACTGGTCACTGTGGTTAGCATACTCGTCACACAACATTGTTTTTCAAATATAACTTTAATTGAGATTAATGATTAAATGCTGGCTTTTGAGAGTTCCTCTTTTTTTTTTTTTTTAATTTTTATTTATTTGACAGAGAGAGAGAGAGAGACAGTGAGAGAGGGAACACAAGCAGGGGGAGGGGGAGAGGGAGAAGCAGGCTTCCCGCGGAGCAGGGAGCCCGATGCGGGACTCGATCCCAGGACCCTGGGATCATGACCTGAGCCGAAGGCAGACGCTTAACCGACTGAGCCACCCAGGCATCCCTTGAGAGTTCCTCTTAAGCAAAAGTTATTTTTATGAGATGTCTGAGCAGGAAGAAGTAGAGCTTCAGCTCCAAGCTCTTGGCTCTTGGTTTGTTTTCATCACTTCTCACATAAGCTTCAGCTCCAAACTGGCTACCTTATTTAGAATCATTATCAACATACTTGCCTATAGTGCTGACATTGTTGATGGATTGATAGCAGTGAAGCTGGTAATCCTATATCTAATGCAAGTGTCCTAGGAGCAATAAAGGGGATTTCAGGAGGATGAGATGGAGCGGTCATATACCTCGATTACTGTAAATCATGATATAGAATTTGTCTTGTCTCTTACCTTGAAGAGAGGTTTCTTTACTGCCATGGACAATTATGTTTATTAAATATATGGGAAAATCATGGCTTCCCTTAAATACTTAACTTTCCTTTAAAAATTAATCTTAATCGGGGGTTTGTCTGTTTTAAACTAATCTGAGTTAACCTGTGAGAACTATGAGGAAAAGACAGTTTGTCTTTTGGGTACAGCAGGAAAATGAGTGTCCTAGAGCTTACTGGTGGCACCCTCAAAGGTGACTCAGCTGACCAGAAAGTGTTGATTTCCACTTTGTGATTTTAAGAGTTTGTGGCAATGAAAGGCATTTCAAGACCCAGGGGGCGATGGAAGTAGCATATAAGCACAGTGATTTCAAAAGCTTGCTAGATTGAGTAAAAGAAATATGCACCGCTGTCTGAACGTTGAAATGTGTAATAGGCAAACGGTCTTCTCTGGCTCTGATGATAGCAATTAAGAAAAAAAAAAAAATCAGGAAGATGCTGTGGGCAGGACTCAGAACCTGACTCAAGGACTAGCAAAAAAAATAAAAAGTAAAAATCAAGTCTTTGGCTTTAGAGTCAAATGAATGAGTAATGTAGGCCCAGTCTTCTATGAATTTAACAGTGGTAAAAGCCAGGACAGAGTTAACATTACCATTTTATGTATTAAATGAGATGTCTGGAGCTCTTTCCAACTACAGGGAGTAGAGCCACAATTGTGTTAATGGTGGTTGGCTTTCAAGCCCCATGGAAAACTGAGGGTGACAGGCAGTCATTTGAGCAGCTTCCTGGTGAGACTGAGCGGAAGGTGGTGTGGGCACCACGTATGGTACATCTGGAGCTCTCACGTCATCTCCTCTCGGAGGGTGGCAGCCCCTGACTTTTATGATTCCAGTAAATGCCTCACGCTTGCTTTCTACTACTGTTGCCACTGCTGACTAAATTCTCTCTTCTTTCCTCTCTACTTTACTACTTGCTCATGCTCGTGGCTTCAGCTTACTGAATGATTATAGCATCCCTTTTCTGCCCCTCTCTTATTTGTTGACCCTTCCGTTTCTCTCATTCTCAGCCTGTCCAAGAGAAAATTTCCAAGGTCAATTAATAACTGTTCAGAACAGGGTGTCCCTGTAGGACTGGGATCTTACACCAGACCAGGTGTGGTTGCCTTTGACAAATGCCTGTCCTGGGTCCAATTGCGGCATCCATACTTTGGATGAGAAGTATTCATTTGTTCATTCAATGTACGTTAATTAAACTGCTCTTCTGTACCATGTGGAGTACAAGTTGCTGGGGGCACACCAGTGAGGAAATAACAACCATAAATTATGAATTCTAACGTTTAATAAGGAGAGAACAACAACAATAAGACAAACTCAACTAAAATGAATGTATAAAAGAGCATAGATTTGAAAGGAGCCTCTCAGAATGAGGCTGTTGCCATGACAGTCTTGGTGAGGCTCTTCTGGAGACAACTTATAGTCCAGCGGGTGCCTTGTTTGACCTGTTCGGGTAATTTGGGGTAAGATAATTCACACATGAGTGACGTGAAATTTCAATGAAAGGAATTGAAAGCAAAAAGTGAAAACCAAATCTAGTCCATACATTTTCCTGATGATAGCTTCAAACAAACGTGCAATAGTTGAATGCCATTAGGAATCAGATAATGTAACAGTTAGCTTCAGGTGACATGTTACTTTATAGTTGACTAAATAGTTTGGGTGACATTACTCACTTGTTGAAGGCCTTGAGAATCAAATATTTTGACCCTCCTATTGGAAGGTCTTTTCCACAAGATGGCACTCATAATCTTTTTTTTTAAATTCTTTCTTATTAAAAACAGTGCTTTCTTTCTTTATAACAAAATTGAGGAAAATATGAAACTGTAACATGGTTGAAAATGCAGGTAGCTCATTTCAGGTACTTTTGGTTGGTTTATCTTATTTCTTTTTTTAGATTTATTTAATTATTTATTTGAGAGAGAGAGCAAGCAGGGGGAGGAGCAGAGGGAGAAGGACAAGTAGACTCCTCGCTGAGCATGGAGCTCAACACAGGGCTTGATCCCACTACCCTGAGATCATGACCTGTGTTCAAATCAAGAGTCAGATGCTCAACCCACTGAGCCACCCAGGTGCCCCTGGTTTATCTTATTACTGATGGTTGTAATTTATCTCCTCAAAAAATATCAACAGGGATGCCTGGGTGGCTCAGTCAGTGAAGCAGCTGCCTTCAGCTCAGGTCATGATCCCAGGGTCCTGGGATCGAGCCCCGCATTGGGCTGCTTGCTCAGTGGGGAGCCTGCTTCTCCCTCTGCCTGCCGCTCCCCCTGCTTGTGCTCTCTCTCTCTCTGACAAATAAATAAATAAAATCTTTAAAAAATATATCAACAGGTGATACTGGATTTGAGGGGTACACCAGGGTCTGTAAGTCCTGCTCCCTGATTTAATATACATTAGAAAATGGTATCCATGGATTCTTATACTAACCTAGATTTACAATATATCA
This sequence comes from Halichoerus grypus, assembly GCF_964656455.1. Lineage (NCBI taxonomy): Eukaryota > Metazoa > Chordata > Mammalia > Carnivora > Phocidae > Halichoerus > Halichoerus grypus. Next base: position 107,444,593 of record NC_135727.1, on the reverse strand, counting down.
GATTACTGATATTTTAATATTCTGATTATTTGGTTTATAATTCTGTTCTGCAAGTCCTATTTCCCTGTAATGTTTGGCCTGAACAATGAGGACATATTTTATGCTAAACAAACCTTTCACTTGGATGTATTTTTTTTAAAGATGTATTACATTTATATAAATTTTTGAAATGGGAGCTTTTTGAATTCCTCCTTTCCAAATTCATCTTTTATAGTCACTCCTGCAGCTAGATATCCTCTGGAATAACAACCATAGGAAGCAGATACACAGAATTGGGAAGAGACTCTAGAGAGTACTTGGTTCAAGACGTTGCCACTTCTGCATGTTCTCTGCATTTTCCTTATTCCAAAGTCTAAGTGGAGGGAAAATCAAAATCTTATCTTTGGAAGGTTTTGTGTATGTGAGACGAAGAACCAAGAATAGAGGGGAGTATAAAAGCAGGAGGGGAAAGGACATGAAATTATAAACATGTGCATTGATTGCTATTAGAATAGTGGGGCAGCCTCAAGCATTACTTTACAAAACTGTCTCTACCACAAAGTCAATGTCATCATTATTGTTCTAATAGCAATGATAGATAAAATATAAAAATAGATAAAAGACATATCCCAACAAAGTAAACATTTCCAGACCAAACACAAAGCAGAAACAAAATGTGCACAGTGTGGCAGGCAGATCTGAGGGCATAGTGTGCTGGGATCAAGGTCTGGAAGTAGGAAGACGTATCCTGAAATTTATATCCTGTGGGTGTATAGGCCTAACATTGCCCTTTATGAGGGATGTAACTGGAAGTAGGCTTACTGTACAAACTAGTGAGTGAGGTGGAGACTGATTGAAGGGAGCTACTATCGGCAGGCTCTACCTTTTAGGAAGCTGTAGCTGGGAAGCTACTCTATTGTTGTTGTAATAATATATTACCACAACTAAGTGACTTAAAACAACACAAATCAAGTATCTCACAGTTCTATAAGTCAGAAGTCCACCATGGTATCTCAATGGGCTAAATCAAGGTACAGGCAGGCCTGCATCCCTTCTGGAGGCTTCAGGAGACAATGTTTCCTTGCCTTTTTCAGCTTCTAGAAACCAGCGGCATTTCTTGCCCCATGGCCCCTGCTTCCCTCTTCAAAGCAGCCATGTAGGATCATCACATCTCATTCACTGAATCTGCTACCTTTGCCATACCACCTTGTCTCCTTTGTTACTTGATCCTTGTTTACATTTAGTGAAAGAGCAATGTATGTAACATGACTAAATGAAAATATTCTATCGTATTTCCAAAGATAATAGTTACTTCCATTTATCAAAAATGACAACAAATTAAAATTTTTTAAAAAAACAGTAAATCAACCTAGGGTATAAAATTACTCCAGATGAACTGAAAATAATGGGGAGAAATTACTAAAATAATTATATTTTTGATTGTCAAAGAGTTAAAGAGATAGCTGTGACCTAAAAAGAACAATTACTAAGTAATTACAATTACTAAGGGACAATTACTAACCATTACAAAAAGAGGTCCTGGGGCATCTGGGTGGCTCAGTTGGTTAAGCGTCTGCCTTCAGCTCAGGTCATGATCTCTGGGTCCTGGGTTCAAGCCCTGCCTCTTCCTTGGGCTTCCTGCTCAATGGGGATCCTGCTTCTCCCTCTCCTCCTCTTCCTGTCTCCCCCTTCCCCTCTCCAATGCCCCCCTGCTCTCTCTTGCATGCTCTCTCTCTCAAATAAATAAAATCTTACAAAAAAGACAAAAACAAACAAACAAAAAAACCAAAAAGAGGTCCTAAAAATAACCAAAAGAACAAAACTAGTGGACATATAAAATAAATTTCATTATTGAAGAAAATTTTTATAATACACATAACAAAGGATCACTATTCTGAATATGCAAATATTTCCTACTTAATAAGAAACGACCTAATAAACAAACAGTGAAAATATTTAAACAGATAATCAAAGTAGCCAATAAACACACAGAGATTTTCTCAGCTTCATTAGTAATCAGGAAAAGCCAGTTAAACAACATATATGTACTACTTTGTACTGATCAGATTGGTAAAATTTTAAATACTGTTTAATACTTGTAAGGTTGACGAAATGTCTACACTGATGCATACTGATTAAATCTAAAACCTCATCACCCAGAAATTTGACTTTTGGTATTTCCCCTAGAGAAACACTCATACACACATATAAAAGACATGCACAGGATACTGTTCATTTTCAGTGCTGTTTATAATAGAGAAAAATTGACACCAAAAGTAAACAGACGAAAGCTATCAAAAGAGGAATAAATTAATAAAATGTGGCAAAACATATTATGAAATAGTGTACGGAAATTAAATAAAATGCACTAAATATATTTATATGTTTCAGTATGTGGAGAAATTTCAAAAATATTAGTAAATAATTGATATAATTGGCATAACATGAAATGTTTATGTATATTAACACATAAAATAATACTAGAGAATTTGCATGGCTACTTATCAATAGTATTTACCTCAATATAGTAGAGGAGTGGATCAGCAATGGAGGTGGTGATTGAAGAGGACTTTAACTTTATGAGTGATGTTTATAATTATTTTTGTTAAAAAAAACATACCCATATTCATATTTTCAGTAGTTTGTAAAGTATCTGTGTGGGGAGAAAGGTGTTCAAGAGTAAACCAAATCACCAAAAGTGGCTAATTCTGGAGTTGGCACTGTAGATGCTTGTTATTTTTATTTATTTTGTGTGCTTTTCAAGTTTATAAATATTTGGGGGGATAATTTTACAAGAAAAAATATTTTAAAAAAACTCAACAGATTAACTTCAGAAAGCACAGAGCATACATGAAAATTAGCAGAGGAATTTATATCAAGAGCATAATAAAAGGACAAAGAGATTCAAAACAGACATATAAAGGAATAATTAGGAGACAAGGAACATAGCTTGTAAAGTTCCAACATCATTCATTTCATAAGAAATGAATAAAGAAATGTTCGAGAATAAATATTTGAAGTGATAATGTCAGAATTTTCAAGAACCAAAAATGAGTCCACTGATTAAAAGTGCCCATTGAATGTCCAATAGGACCAATACAAGTAAATCCATACCTAGACATCGCAGGTCAATGAGAACATCTGAGCTATTAGAAACAAAAGTTAGAATACATACCATAAACAAAAGGAAAGACAATTAGAATGACAGCAAGCTTCTCATCTGCAAGGATAGATGCCAGAAAACAATAGATTTCATGAAAGCACTAAAGTAAAAATCAGTCAAACTCAAATTCTATGCCTAGCTAAACTATTGCTAGGAAGGTAAAATAAAGATAGTTTCTGACATTGAAGGACTTTGACATTGAATTTTCTGCCCATTAATTCACTGAAGAGGTGGGCAGCTTCTAAAGTAAGAAATAAAAAGAGGGCAGATGGCCAGAATGGATTCAAGTAACAATGCATTTTTTTCCTTCCTTTTCTCTCAAAAAAGATAAGCTTCTGCTTAACAGCCAATCGAATTTTCAGGTTTTTTCCTTTGGAAAACAAGTGAAGTAAAGAAAACCTTCATATTCTGCTTCAAAAAGTTTTCTCTTGATAAAATTGAAAAGTTAAGAATAAGCCAAATATTTGACGGATGCATTAATGCAGTTCATGGCAGTACACGGTAGTTGGCAGTCTGCCCTAATGCAGGCTGCCATAGGAAACAACGTAAAAGCGACATGTAACTTTTCCTTCATAACTAGAAAGTAAGAGCTGGATATCTTGGTAAGTATACAGCTGCTCTGTTTGTGCACAAGTGACCAAGATGGTCTTTCATTTGAAGTTTTGTTTGGGAGACATCTCCCATGTTAAAGATGGGAGAGTTGTGGAGGTTTCAAAGGGACTTGTGGGGGAAAATAGTGCATGGAACCAGCAACTGGTTACATTGACATTTGTCATTATTTTTATGTAAGTGCATACTGAAGGAGAAAGGAATTGCCCCTAATTCCATGGTGATCTGCTTCAAATCATTAAAGGAAATACAGCACACGGTACATGATCACTAAGCAACTAACTGTATGTTGCAGTAATAATAATTATCTTGCACTTCCAATCTATTAAACTTACTTTAAAGATCAAGAATAATGGATTTCCTATTCAAATATTAATCTAATAGACAATGCAGATGGATGTAAGTGTATGAAATAGAATAAAAGAGAGCCATGCATGGGTCAGTGATCTTAAAATGTCATGAACCAAGGAGTATGAGTATACCAGTTGTGTACTCACAAGCTTTTCCAAGAACAAATAATGGATTTTATGTTCCTTTGAACACTGTAAAGTTATCTATAAATGTAAGGTAATTTATTGTTATTTCAGCAGGATTAAAATAGTGATTTTCTAGGTAAACTCTCCATACTGTTTCAAACTAAATTACAGAGATCGAATGAATGCTCCATTGGGCCTATTTATTTTGAAGCATGGATTATATATAATATGGAAAGTGTTATTAAGACAAATAGCATTTAGGGCTAGGCCTCACTAATATTTTCAACTGTGATGATTTCATAGGTTTGAAAACAGAAGACTAGGTGTTGCCATAACTAAATACAGTATAATAAAGACCAACAGTTTTCTGGCCCTTCAGAAACAAGATTTCAATTTTACAAAAAAAGAAAAAGAAAAGAGAGTCAGGGGAGTCTTAAACAGAATATGTATTCAGGCCTGTATCACTTTAAAAATAGAGATGTGGTAGCCCTTGGGAATGTCTGTGGGGCAACTTGCTACTGACTTGGAGAAACTACCCACCAAAGATTTTGTTGTCACTGAGCCTTGCCAGCTACTTTAAATCTCTTCTGATGCAACTTCTGTCCTCCCTTCTTCATCAAAACTGAAGATAATTGTTTACTAGATAGTCCAGAAATCTGCCTTATTCATCTATGTTCTAGTAGTTAATCACCTTATATTTTCTAGTTAGGTGATCCCAATCATTGACGCTTTCTTCATTACAGGCTTTGGGATGGAGCCATGAAAATGATACATAATATCTTATAATGATATAAATGTTCTGACCACAGTTTGATTGAAAACAAAATGTAACTGAGTGGCGTGTCTCTTATTTGTAACCTATTCTGTTCATGGACCTCTTATAATATGATCCCGACTCCAGTCTCAGAGCATTTGAGGAACTTGCCCAAGACCACATGGCTAGAACATGGCCCACTCAGGGTGTATTAACATCAAGGCTCATTTTCAGGTTGTAAACAAGAAATGTCTTACATTTTGAGAATATTCATATAAAATTCAAAAGGAAAAAATTACTTTTTAAATTCAAAGCCTGGGGCGCCTGGGTGGCTCAGTCCTTAAGCATCTGCCTTCGGCTCAGGTCATGATCCCAGGGTCCTGGGATCGAGCCCCGCATCGGGCTCCCTGCTCTGTGGGAAGCCTGCTTCTCCCTCTCCCACTCCCCCTGCTTGTGTTCCTGCTCTCGCTGTCTCTCCCTCTGTCAAATAAAGAAATAAAATCTTAAAAAATAAAAAATAAATAAATAAATAAATAAATTCAAAGCCTAACTCTCCTCACTTTATCATATGACCTCAATATTATACTGCTAGGTCAGTGTGAACATGTGGGGCAATTAATTGTCATGTTATTTTGTCCTGATCATAAATACAATGCCAAAATCATGAGAGATGCCATCTTTTTCCATTTTATATTTAATAATTAGAAAGCAGATTATCTAAAGAGAAAATCCACAATTACCTTGTAACAACTTATAGTCATGTTAAAATGTCTATCAGTATAGTATAAATGAAAATATGTCCTAATTTGAAAATTAGCATTTGCCTAATTCATGTATTCCCTGGAAAGTGTCAAACTTTTGACCTGGGCTAGAAATACCCCCACCAAACACAGGTTTCTAATTTAGAACCTGTTATTCTGATAAACCTATGTGTGTTACTATAGATATTAAACTAATGTTTTGGTGTGATCCATCATATGGAAATGTGTGAAGGCATTTTCAGTCTTTAGTGAGGACATAACATTTTCACTCTCCTATCAAACAATGGAATGGCTATCATTTCTCTCATCAGACAGATGTATTATTGATTAGATTGGACCCTTAAAAAGTATGTTATCTGGAACTGTGAGATTTATGTTTTAGAAAGAGTCCATAAACACATAATTGGAAAATTCCTTATCAAATGGATTTTTATTACCCAAAAATAGCTAAGTATTGTTTGTACATATACATATGTTCATGTTTCTTAATTCCAAGGTTGCTTCTAAAACAGCAGTAACTAATCTAAATGATAAACAAAACAAAAATATTTCCAATGCATACAAAACCTATTTTTAAAATATCAGTGCACATTAGTTGCTTTCTTAAAAAAACATCTGAAGGTAAGAAGATAACAATTTAACTTTAGCTCTACTATTACTTTTTCTACTGATGACTTTCCCATATTTTCTCTGCCCACACATTACTACTTAATTGTAAGGGGGCTTAACAACTTGGACACAGTTGTTACGACTTATATTGTAGCCTTAGGTGGTTTCCTTCATCCTAGCTCTCAGTTACAAAGAGGACATTAATGGGTATGAAGCTGTTTAAAATTTCTGCCTTATTTACTAAATACTGGACTGGTTTAATACTAAGTCTGCCTAAGATCACAGCCTTGAACAAGAAAGATAGATGAGTATCACAGAGTACCAAAAGGGGATTCCATTCCTGAGCCACTTAAGCATCTCCTGACAAATGACAGTGAGTTGTACTACATTGCACTGAATCCCTTGTCCACAAACAGTTGTGATAAGAGCTTCTAATCATATTGAATTGCTTTATTGCACTTGCATAAATGAAAGCAGAAGAAAATATATGAAGAAAGATTGTGTATCTTGTTTATCTTTTGTCCAAAAGATACATTTTAAGTCATTTGTCTAAACAGTCATTGTTGAGTGTGCTCTTTACCTTGTAATGTTGGTTTTAAGTCCCTAACTATTCTAAAATTAGAATGTGAAGACTGCACTATTGAATTGTATGAGGGCTTAACCCTAATGCCCTTTTACTAAGCCAAGAATCCGCCAAAATAAGATTAGCTCCTAGTAGGTCCTATTTATCAATTAAGTACATTAAGGGACTCAAGAACATTTGATATCAAGGAAAATATAGTAGTTTACTTCCTGTTAGATTGCTTTTCCTTGTTCTTCTATTAGGTGCCTTTCCAATCTCAGTTTTACAATCTCTAGGTATTGTCTCTTTTATTCTCTTGTATACTTCCCCTCCCATATATGAAGTATATAATGTACAGAGAGACATAGATATAACTGCAAGGTAGACTCTCCCAGTTGCATTTCAATAGCTGATTTGTGGCCTGCAAAGTTTCTGGGAGAGGGTGAAGGAAAGGAAAAGAGTGAAAGTATGGATATTTCACTGCCACATGATTTTAGCATTTTTGTCTCTTCTTCCTGTAATGCCACCATTCTCTGTAATGCTTGTCTCAGAATTAAGAGCCCCTGGAGATCTTAGAGTTTAATGATGCCCTTTTCTTTTCCATGGTTTAGGATCAACAAATAATTATTGAGCAACTGTGTGCCAAGTAGTGTTCTTTTTTTTTTTAAGGATTTTATTTATTTATTTGAGAGAGAGAATAAGAGAGAGAGTGCACATGAAAGGGGGGAGGGCCAGAGGGAGAAGCAGACTCCCTGCTGAGCAGGGAGCCTGATGCAGGACTCGATCCTGGGACTCCAGGATCATGACCTGAGCCAAAGGCAGTCGCTTAACCAACTGAGCCACCCAGGCACCCCCAAGTAGTGTTCTTGATTGTAAAATCTGGCAAGACCTGTTAAGTCCCCTCACAGTGCCTTTCTCTTATAAGTAGATTAAAAGAAAAAAAAAAAAAACCCTTGCAATGATAATTATTTTCTTTGATCTCAAAAGATTTTCAATTCACAGCAGGATATTTACAGGGTTAAGAATTGATCCTGACAAAGTTTTTTGATTTTGTCTTTGGTGTTTCTGATTTTGTTTTATTTTTATTCTTAAACCAGTCTGAGACCAAGAGATTTTATTTTTTGTCCAAAATGTAGCTTTTCATCTCAAGACTGTTGTAATTTCTTACAGTCCTTACAGTCATGAGTGAAAATGATAATTTTCACCCTGTTCACCCTAAAACCTGTTCTAGGAAGCAAGCATTATTTATTAGAAGTTGAAGTCAGCAGTGTTTCACATAGTTTTTATTAGATACTCTCCACGAAGTCTTTTTCTGATTAATGAAGACCATCTTAATAAAAATAACTAATGTAGAATGAATAGCCCTGGCCATTATAGTTTCTTTAAGTTCCCAGTGGGAGAATTGGTATTATGTGAGGATTGCAGGCATTTTTTTCTAATTCCGAAATTCTTGGCACATTCACACAATTAAATTGAAACAAACCCTTTTCCAAAAGTACTGAATGTTTAGAGGCACTGCAAAGAAAATGCCTGTTCTAGTATTTTTCATGTTATATGTCAAGTGAGTGTTCTGTTCAAAAAGGGTTCCATGATCAAACAAGTTTAGAGAATGCTGCATGCTTAATCCCCCCTTAGAAATTTACAGTGCACATTTCTATATCAGAAGAATCTTAGGGTAATGTATCTTGGTTATCTTTATCTGATTCCATTCAGAAAATGAAAACTATTTGAAGCTTTATTCATTAGTATTTAGAGAAGACTACTAAGAAGTATTTTACAGGGTCTTTAGATTTTTGTCAAATGATAATACATTCCAGCTGTATGCATATGTAAATACCTCCTCTTCAGTTGCTTGAAATTAACACATCAAAACACCAAACTAAAACAAAACAGAATGGTAGTGGAGGTAGTGGAATTTAGGGAAAATTTGAAAAGGAAACTAGGAAATACAATTGACTTGCCCAAGTCGAAAACTTGTTTTTTCTTGTGGAGTGAGACTTCTAGCTCATAAAGTGAGGGAAAGGGGAGGCGAATCTCCTGAGGCACCTTCTAGACCACATAGGGACTTGTACTGAGTTTTGTGAAAGTTACTGTTAAAAAAAAAAAAGAAGTGCTTTTTTGTACTACTTCATTCTCCCATCCCTGGCATTTCTCTGTAAAAGTGGGATGATACAGCAATAGCCCTTTAGGTAGATCCAGGTAAAAAATACCATTTTGGGAATTGTACTTATGACTTTTGTGTTAACAAAACCTATGTTGCAGAAGAAAGTGATTTATGGCTAATTTTGCTATGCTAGAAACCAGGTAGGATGGTTATGTGTCAACTATTTTATGAGGTAAAAATACCTCCTAATGGGTAAAATGCATCTGGACTGGGAAGAACCATAAATACATGAGCTAAAGTCATAGCTTTCGGCTTACTTATGTACAGGGACTCTTGATATGGGGCAGGTCCCTTGGAGGACTTTGTAAACTATGCCAGTAGAGTTGTTCCAAGTGATACTGGTGTCTGTGAGGAGTGAGATGTGTTCTAATTCAGATCAGTTACCCAGCCGCCTGATGTGGAACTGTCTCCTTGAACTTGAACTGTGTCACCTGGGGAGGGGATAGCTCCCAAGACTGTGGAAACTGTCCTGTACATGAACTGCTGCACTGATTCTCTTGGAAGGGACCTCTGTCCCCTGACCCATATGTTCTGAGTAGACTCATGGCAAATATGAACTGTCATAGTCTTGCAAGTCTATATATTTGATTGAATCTAAGAGGAATCCCTGAAAGGTATTACAAAGGTTTTTCTCTACTCTCCAAATATGCAGTTTGCATTCTTACCCTCTATGTCATCACTTACAAAATGCAAAGAAGAGAGAAGGGTTTCTCCAAGTGTGGACTTCAGATAACTCTCAACAGAGTCACCCAGAGTACAAATTCCCAGGTGCCAACATAGAATAATTAAACCAGAATCTTTCAGGTTGGGGCCCTGCAATCTTTATTCAACTCCTCCTACCTATAATGTGTGGGTACATAGCTGGACAAGACACTCTACATTATTTCTAATTCCAGCCCTATATGACCTTACAATTCAAATGGTTCATTCCTCTCATTCTATATAGTTTTAAAGCAGTTAAAATGTTCATTTCTTCAGGAGACTGTCAAAGGAGTAAGTAACTAGAAGTTTCAGAAATGGCAACAGACTGGAAAGGGAAATCTTTTCTAGTTCATTCAGATTTTGAGGAACCTCTCGACAGTTTGTTGTAATTGTCCACCTTTTTCAAGTTCTTGCTCCTCTACGATCCTTATGATTGTTAAGACATACAGCTTCTTTTTTCCATATGATAATTCTTTTTGAGCTGTTTGTTTGTCTCTTTTTCAACATGCTATCACCATTATCACTGTTGCCTTGACTGTAAGGTAGTGACTCTTGCTAGAAGGTCAGAGATTATATTAGGTCTCACCAAACAAGTAAAAATCAATACTTTTACTCTCTTTAGGAGAATTAGTTTCATATATACCTGAGATGAAAGAAAAATTCCCTTTGTTCTGCTGAAGTTGTCAAGCCCTCCATTAGTCTAGGTTAAGTTTCTGGAGCTTTGAATTTAATTTTGGTCTCTAATATTGATTTATATTTCATAAAGACTTTGTTGGTTACAAAAAAAAAAAGCCTTCAGTAAATTCTTCCACTTCTATGCCCTGTTTTAGTTCAAAATGAGAAGTGTTTCTCAGTGATTTAGTTTCCATTTCAGGACTTAAAATTATCAGTCAAAAAGAAAATTATTGTAAATTACAAAAGATTATTAGACAGTAATTTGGTCCACCCAAAGCTATACATTTATTTTAGGCTCTCAAATTTAAGAAAACTGAGATTTGATCTTATTTTCTCTGTTTTATCACAATGTTATTGAAAGTTGTTTAAGATTTTATACTCCTGGAGGGCATATATCTTTGACATCTTTGTATTTTCAATTGTATTCTTTATACTGCAGATACTTTATGCACATTTCGCAAATTAGTGAACAAATAGATGTTATAAGAAAAAGAAAAAAGGAACAAATACTGTCTTCAGACTCCAGGCTCAAGTAAAAGCAATGCTCCGCCATCCTCCATATCTTACTGCCCCTTACTCCAGCCTGCTAGCTCTAGTCATCCCCTTCTCTCTCACACACTGTCAGAAGTCCTCAGATTTCCTTCCTCTGTTCACTAGCTTGGCCAAAACTCCCAAGAGTAGTGACCCATGATTCAAAAGCAAGTTTCTCTTTAACAATCAAACTTCCTCATGGAGCACTACATCTAAAACTAATGATGTAATGTATGGTGATTAACATAACAATAAAAATTAAAAAAAAAAAAACAATCAAACTTCCTTTTCCCTCAGTACCCCAATCCAAACTTGCTGTCCTAAGAAGAGTGATCTGGGAAATGAACAGACATGGCTGTAAGAATTACATGAGCAAGTTTATCCTCACTGTGGAGATTTTGTATTTTAAAAGATGATGGTGGAAGAATACAGTGATATAAGCTTTAACTCTTCCCCACGGTAGAATTTCAGATAGTATGGCATAGAGAAAGGCATTTTTGGCCAGGATCGTAAAATCATGTCAGGGAGGTGGCCTCCTTTTCTACCTTCAAGTGTTGCTGGTTCTACTGTAACCTGATTTGATTTTTGATCTATAAGCTACTTGTTATAAGTACCCTTCTTCAGGTGGGGGGTGGGGTGGGGAATGAATGAATAATCTCTCATCCCTTTGCACCAGTTATTCTCAACCTTGGCTATACATTAGAGTAATGTGGGAGATTTTTTAAATGCTGATGTCCAGGCCATACTTTAAACCAATTAAATTGGATTCTCTGGGGGTGGAATGCAGGCATTAGTGGACTTAAGGCCCCCAGAACCACTATGCTAAACAAGGATGAGGAATACAGAATATGTCAGATGCCTGTAGAGGGCAAAGAGTTAAGAAGCCACATAAAAACTGGGAATGGTCGGGCCTATGAGAGCTGAAACCCAAAGATAGTGGCTCCTGAGCTCCAACCAAGTGTTGAAGCGGGGGGAGCAAGTTGATGAAGAGGGCAGGCTGCAGTGACTGATCCCCTGGGGTTAAAGCACTTTTATGCCCTTTACTGTATGAGCTGCAGCAAGTGACTTCTTTGTGCTTCCATTTTCTTATTAGTAAAATGAAAATGATAATTATACTATCTCTTAAGGTTGTTGCAATGATTAAATGAAGTCATAAGCACAAAGCACTTAGCCTTACGTTGGGCACATAACGAACATACTCTACACATTTGTGCTAATTATGATGATGAGCTCAGACCAATACATTGTCTTCTTTTCAATAGACACTTCGTTTCCATTCTAGGGAGAGGAAGGGAAGAACATGCAAGAGCTAGGGAGATGGAAATAGAAAGTTTCTGAGAATGGTCTTGTTATTTTTCAACTATTTTCCTTGTTTTTTTATCACCTTGTTTTCACCCTCAGTCCCCAAGAATTTCTTGTCATCTTAAATCCTGCTATTTCTTGCTTTTTAAGATTCTTAGACCTTCAGTTCCATAATACTTTCAACAGATTGAAAGTAATGTGCTAATATGAGTGGATGACTTAGTAGCTATATCAGTTTAGAACTTACTGTGTAGCAAACTACTTCAGAACAAACCATAACTATTTTGTGACTGAAAACAACTGTTTTGCTTTTGCCTCATTATACTTGGAGTTGGCAATTTGGCCTGTGGTCTGCTAGGTGGTTGTTTGCTGGGCTCTCTCGTGCACCTGTGTTAGCTGTTGGTCGTCAGGATAGTTCTTTATTTTGGGGTTGGCTGGCTGTGGCTGGGGTGATAGCAATGACAGAGCCATGTCTCTCTCATCTAACACATTAGCCTGGGCATGTTTACATGATGGTGGCAGTTTCCAGGCGTGGAAGACTGGAAGGTCTTGAGGTCAAATCTCATAACCAACACTACACCATTTCTACCACATTCTTTTGGTCAAAGGAGATCACACGGCTAGTGCATGTTCAGGGGATAGGGAAATGACCTCCACCTTTGATGGGAGTTACTGCCAAGTATTGTGGCCATTTTTTGTCATCTTTCACAATAGCCTGTTGTGATAGAGCCAATGGGAAGAAATGAGGTCAGAGTGAGGGTGATGGCATGGGGCATATAAATGGCATAGCAGAGATAGGATTTGGCAAATGATTGGGCATGCATGGTGAGGGACAGAGGATTTAAGTTAAAGCTGAAACCTCAGTTATTATAAGAATTGAACTTTGATTCACTGTAATAGGAAAGCCAGAAGGTGGCAAAGGAGAACAGGGTGTTAGCTATGTATTCTCTTACAGCAGACCCTGGACTGTGTTCCCTTTCTGAAATTGCTTTTTTCTTTTTCTTTTTCTTTTTTTTTTTTTCTATAACCATTTTCTCCCAGGGGCAGGGCATATTTTAAAAGTCATTAAGGACTCAAATGACCAGTTAGATAGTCTATTTCTCAGTTGATTCCTCCATGAACTTTTAGAATGCTAATAAAATGTATAAATAATATATGTTCAAAAGGATGTTCCTCTAATCTCAACTCCAAAGCAGGTTATTATTAAGTTTCAAAACCAAAATAAGTCTGGGCTGAGACCAAAGTCCGTGTAACATCTTAAGAGAATCTGAGAGAAACTTAAGAGAATAAAAAAGATACAGTGGCACTTAGCCATTTTCTTTATTTGTATATTGAATCTATATAGAACTCTTCTCCAAAAGTTTACAGACTTTTTTGTTATAGATTTTCTCTCATGAATATAATTTTAAATTGCTTTGCTCTTATATAACCATTTTATATAGACCACTAGACTGTGAAGTAAAATCAGACAAAGGTAGATGTTGTTGTTTTCCTCCCCTGATTTCATATTCACAATGATTTTGCCAAAGCAAGATGGCCTCTCTTTTTTCCTTTGTGGTGTTTTGCCCCAGAAAGTCTTTCTTTTCACTTGGATGTACCTTCCTTTAATTACTTTTAAAATAGTATATTTTCCTGAATTAAGATAACTTAATATTAGCTTAGAAATATCCAATACCACTTACACCAGTGCTTTTTAGATTTATTATTGCTATTATTTACTATCATTACTTAAACTGTGGTTTTAAGTAATTAAATAAAAAAATTACTTTTTCCTCTCCCCCCACCTCAAACTTGGGTACATTTTACTAGCCCTGTATGTATGTATGTATCTATGTATGTTTCCACACGGATAGCTAGGTCTGCAGAATGGAAATAGTCTGCATTACTGGCTCAAGCAGAAGAACTATTTATTTTTATTCCCTTATAGTCTTTCCTTCATCTGTTACTTAGCCACTTCCCCGTTACTCCAAACCATCTGGAAAACTCAGTGGCTTCAAACAACAATCCTAATTCTCATCCAAGCATCTGTGGACCTGTGGGGATTGGCTCATCTAGACTGGCACAGCTGCATGTAGACTCCAGGATATAGGCTAGATCTAGGTCAATGCCATGTGTCTCTTCTCCCCCCTTGGGCCCATTCTAGGTTTTTGAGCATCATATGTTTTAGGTGGATGGCTCTGATATCACAGTTTTTCTCTTGGCCAGTGTGAATGCAGACAACTAGATGTCTCAATATAAAAGATGTGAAGACAGGAAACAACATGCAGGTATGCCTTATTGACTTAGACAAGCAATTCCATTTTCCTTTACTATTGAATTCTCCATTCTATTTGTGAATTTGAGCCTTCTTCATCAGTTTGTGGAATTCACATATGATTCATTCCATCTTAATCTAAGTCTGAAATAACTTTGTATTATGGAAATAAAACATCTTCCATTTTGGTATAGTCCAAAATAGGTTAAATGAGATGACTTCCCCTGAGTAAGCAGAACAGGTCTGCAGTGTAGCTTTCTGCACATACATTATGTCAAGTATTCTTTTAGCATTTATATGAGTCATATACATCACACCGTATGCATCTATAAATGCAAACAGAACAAAGATACTGACACAATGTACACTTTCAAACTGCTTTATTCTTTGGATTTTGCTGATTTATAAAGCAAACTACAAATATTTTGCATGTAAATAAGGGATGTAAATTAGAATTCTAAACCATTGACACTGAAAGTGATTCTAGAGATTATGTAATCCAACTCCCACATTTGTGAGATTAAGTACAATTGAGATGTGTCAAGTGGCTCCTCGGAGGTTACACTGTGAGTTAGTGAAGAGCTGGAAATGAAATCCAGCTCTCCTGACCGCTCAGTATGCTTTTTTCCACCTTGCTTCCATACCTCCCAGGCTCTTGCTGGGACAAAATGCCAACAGAGTTTGCAGAGAGAAAAATGAGACACAGTTGTGTCCTGGACTCTTATTATTTTGGAGGCTTTGAAAAATGTGTTTTAAATCCTAAACTAGCCTTGAAGTCACCTCAATGCTAAGAGCATGTCCTTCTGAAATCTTCCCTGGAATCCTGTAGTTGACACTGATGTTTCTTATCTTTGAATTCTTGTAGGACCTATATATTTTGTCATGGGGATAAAGTTCTTAAGGGTAGGAAATATACCTCTTGCTCCTTTATACTCTGTCACAGAGATTAGGGCAGTTCTGGCTGTTTAATGCTATTGACTGTCAACTCCCCAAAAAGACAACCAGAATAACCTGTTAATTGAGCAAAGCTAAATTTATTAGATCTACTGTTGTAAAGTGAGAACACCATCTGGATGGAGTCTTGGTAGTGTATCAAAGGGGATATTTTAGGGATTTTGAGCCCAGGCTGGATCATTTTATGGGGGGTCATGGTGGGGAGATGGCTGGGATTGGACTGAGTTTATGTCATAAGAGTTTTGGACGAGTGGACACATAGTATAAGGATCTTTATACGATTATTAATAAGCAAGGTGTTGGTCTTGTTGAATAAAGTATTTGCTTTGTTCACAGTTTTCTTGTTCAAGAGGACATATTTCTTGGAACAAGGAGTGAATTTATATTTATCTGATTCCAGAATTTTTAGTATAAAACCAGGAAATTATACATCCTCCCATAATTGCTTAGCAAAGGAAAATATTTCAGTATCAGTTTTCAGTATTTACTTATTAACTGTTCATTTTTTTTTATCAGTTTCAGAGGTAGAATTTAGTGATTCATCAGTTGCATGTAACACTCAGGGCTCATTACAACTGATCATCATTTTATCATCCTAAAATTGATACTGGGCCAACCCCAAGTTACATGTGAGGGGCATTTCTGAATAATACTCTGAAATTTGAAACCATGTAATTTAGTCTACAGATATAATTAGCCATGCACTAAAATGGAGGTAGGTCTTATGTGGAGCTGGTGCTGGTGAGAGGTGCCATTTGAATTTGAAGGAGCAAAAGAGTTTACTCAGTTGTTCTTTCATGTGTTATTGCAACTCATATCTTGAGTGCCAGTCTCATAACTAATGGAGTAAAAGGAATGTGGGAGAGTCCTGTCTAGACCCAGTTCCAATTTTCCCTCCTTCCTGAAAAATGATATTTAGCAAAACTTGATTTTTGTAAACTGGTCCAAAAAAAAGAAGCCACTGGGCTCCCCCTGTTGCTATTGTCCTTCCCTGGAGTAACTGATATCAAAGGCAAAATAAGATGCCATACATTCCAAATGGGTAAATGATACCAATGGGCCTCTACCCAAAAATATCTTCTGCTCACAATCTGCCGATTGCAACAGCATTCTTGAGTCCTGAATGTGTACACCACTGAAGGCCGAATTAGAACATTGTCCCTCTGCTTTTCTCTATTTGGACTACTGCAGAAACTTCACTTGTACATTTCTGTTTTGTTTTATCCTCCCAGTACTACTGTTTGGCTCTGATTCAACTGTACACACAGATACATCTCCAGCACTGAAATCTTGTAGAAATTCTTCCTTATACAATAGTTAATCTTTTTGGATTATCTCCAAAATGAAAATACAATATTTTTAAATTCCTCTCATGACTTCTTAAAACTCAGTTTAAGAAATACTGCCCTAAAGGTCTACTAGCATAAGCATATAGATCTCTTTTAATATGCAACCATTTATTCATTCAGTAAATATTTACTGAGCACGTATTATGTGTCAGACACTCTGCTTGGCATTGGGAGCCAATGGTAAGCAACAATAGATAATAAGGCCTCTGTCCCTATAAATTTACTGTATAATGGATTAGGGTTTTTTTAAATGAACCAAATTGCAGTGAACCAGGCAACAAGGAGCATGGTCATATTTGTACGTAGTATGGGGAGATGTAGTGCTGAGAGTGGATGGCAGCCATGGTCATAGGCAACTTAGAGTAAAATACTGTTAACTACTGAAACAGTCTAAAATCTGCTTCGGGTGTTTAGCATCATTATCACCACATCGTCATCAGTAGTATGGGGAGGGTGTGCTTAAGAGGGAATGTAATTTTTGAGCATATGATTTCTCAGCAGAGAACATGTGCTGAGGGGTGGTCACACTAAGATGAGAGTATGAGGAAATGGAAGAGAAGAATAAGGAGAAAATTGGTAGAGCAATAAATATAGGCTTGGCCTCTTACTTTTTCTAATAGTAGGGGCCTGGAGCTCACCTGGGGGAAGCTCTGGCAGATGGTCAAAAGTTGCTGATGTTTGGTGAATTATCCTTAAGTGAAACCAGCCACCAGCTGAGGTAAAAGAAATAATTCAGTAGAGGGCTTGTATATGTTAATCGATAACATCAGGTGTGATTGTTTATGCTAATTGCATTCAGTGTTGTTCTGAGCAAGCCAGAGTGCCTGTGCCCCAGATCCTAAGGGAGAAATACCTTGAGAATAATTTCTGCCATCCAGAAAAGTCCGTCCTTGCTACTCAAAGGAGGATCTTTGAATCTGCAGCAGGGATCTTGCTAAGGATGCAGAATTCTATGCCCCACCCATACTGAATCAAAATCTGCATTATGACAAGATCTCCAGGTGATTTGGAAGAACATTAAAGTTTGAGAATTGGCTCTCTCTTAGCTCTCCTTATAGATTGCATTTCCCAAGCCATTGGTTCTATAACAAATAGTACCTTTCTTCTTAACTCAGTGTATAGAGTTATCTGGATTTATTGTTTTTCTTGGTTCGAAGTAAGTCTTTAAGTTGATTCACTTATCCTTTCATTCATTCATTCAGTGTACTCAAAGTTATTCAATATCTTCTGTGTCGGTCACTGCTCCAGGTGCTGGGGACAGAGGAGGGATCCCAACAAGCCATGTCCCTGACTTCATAAAGCTTTTACTTTAGTGCATTTTCCATGGAAGCCCTATTTTCAGATATTCTTTGGTTTCAGACCAGTGGTCCTGATTGTTGTATAAAATGTTATGCAGCATGACAATACAAAGTTTATTAAAGTAAGGTTGAAAGAGGAGAATGTTTTGAGTCTAACAGTCCTCTCTTCCAGTCCTGGATGTACTAAGACTTACTAGCTATGTGGTCTTGGAAAAGTTACCTAATCTCTTTTATTCAGTTTCCTCAACTGTAGTATTAAGGGTTAGTTCATAGGATGAAAGAAAATTACATATATTAAATGTCTAGTACAGTACCTGGCCGAAGAGACTCAATAAATTGGAGGAAGAGTAACTCTAGCTATTACTATTAGAGCTTATATGAGAAACAGCATGAAGTTCTTTAAGGCTAGCTCATTAAATCCAGTGAAGCCTCTATTACATATAATGAAATTACACACCTTCTAGAAATGCACAAAAAGGTCTTGAGTGGGTTGATGCTTTCCCAAGGGCAGTGATTCTCACTTTCTGCCTGTCTTCCTCCCCTAAGTGTAGGATTCCTGTGCATGTGTAGGAGGGGGACTTGGCAGGGTGCTGCATTTACGCCCATGCTATGCTGGCCACGGCCCCCACATTTCCTGTGAAATCAACAAGCACAGCTAAAGCGTAATTCTTTTTCTTTTAAGATTTTATTTATTTATTAGAGAGAGCAAGCACAAGCCGGGGGGGGGGTGGCAAAGGGAGAGGGAAAAGCAGGCTCTCTGATGAGCAGGGAGCCTGATGCGGGGCTCGATCCCAGGACTCTGGGATCATGATCTGAGCCAAAGGCAGATGCTTAACCAACTAAGCCACCCAGGTGCCCCCTAAAGCGTAATTCTTAAAGGGATGGCGAGATTTCTCTGCCCAATTCTCCCATGCCCCTGTGACTGCAGAGGGCTTGCCAACACGAGGTCATTAGGCTCAACCTCCAAACCCCACCTCGGACCTCAGATAGTCTGAAGGAGCCTGGGAAGACTGGCTCCCTATAGTAGTCACAGTGACCATTATTTCTTGGTTCCTGCATGGACTGGAGGGTCTGATGATCTGACCATACATCCCTACTAACCCGACATGGTTTACCCACCTATTATGCCTTCTCCTGCCTTTAATAAATTCCTCTGATGTGCTTTCCTGTGGAATATCCAGAAGACTATGTTCTGTGCTACAACAATCACAGCCATACACCAAAATAAACAGTTTTTAAAAATCAGACAGCTATTTAACTAACATGTCAAGATCTTAGTATAATGATTTGTTTTCTGGCATTACACACCCTAGAGGCAGTCAGTGTAGGCTGGAGGACACTGGAATATGAGAAACCTCTAGCCCAGACAGACAGATACTTTTACTTTGGGGCAGGGGAGGGGTGGAGAAGAGAGGTGATAATATTGCTATCCTGTGATTAGGTAAAGGTAACTCTTCACCTGCAGTTGCTGGGGAAAGGCCTGCTTGCTACTCAAATGAACAGAAGAGTAAGAACGAGCTTGGCTAAGGCTAGGAGGGCTTCCTGGCTCTCTATAACAAATCTCAAATTTGTAGGATGAACATCTTGACAGTGATGTTACTGTAAATATGAGATTTAATGGGCATTACATGGCAGGAAAGTTTTCTTGGATTTATACAAGCACATATTCCACTGAGCTCTAAGTACAACCCCAGCAGTATTTCCTTCACTCTTAGGACTCCCGTGAATTAGCTGAAGGCCAAGTCATGTCCTTCGGCTTACACAAATGGTGAGGGAGGCAGAAGGAGGGTGAGTCATCAGGCTGAGGCCTGTCTGGTTCCCGGGTGTACCTCTGTCTTCTTCCTCTATGTGGCACTCTCCTGTCTCTCCACAGGGTTCAGTAGGCTGTGGTTTCACAGCCAGAGGCCCAGGCGTCCAGCCATCATGGGAGAGCCAGGCCCAGGGGCTACTTGGGGAAGCACCCCTAAGCATCTGGTCTACAGAAAGGGAGACATGCAGCTACTCATTAAGGGCACACTCTGTGCCGGGCACTGTGTTCTGCAGCAGCTAACAGGCACACATTAACTTAACCTTTGTGAAAATCCAAAGATGGAGGAACTCTTACTGTCCCCATTTCACACATGAGGAAAGTGCTGCTCAGAGAGAAGAGAGGACTGTCCAAGGTCACATGGCCAGAAAGTGATGAACTGTGATGGTGAACTCAGGTCTTTGAGTCCGTCATCCCAGCTGGCTAGGCAACCTCTGAGCGGCCCTCTATGATAGGCCAGGGGGCGACAGAGGGGGGACCTTGAGCATAGGCTGAACAGGAGAAAATGTCAACTGTTGACAGTCACAGGGGAGGGGTTAGTTTTCTACAGCGTTTCAAGTGACACCTTTTTTCTTTTAACTTAACACAGCATCTAAGAATGTTTATAAGAATTACATGTTCTTTTGAGTTCATCACTTGAGACAGAATTTATGTAGAATATACTACACCTCTCAAAAGCTGTATTCAGCTGTTGATAATTCTATGGTGCTTTATCAAATATGTGATTTTTAGATAGATTAGGTGTCTCATCTGGGAATGAGATTGATAATTATGTTTGCAATGATGTACATTTATAAAGAATTCCATTCATTAACAATAACAATTAAGAACTGCTTGAATGGCATGTCTTAGGCCAGATAGTGACTTATATATAATATTATTTTTTAATTTACCAGAGTCTATGGAAAAGCAGAATGGTATATTCCACAGGAAGAGTCAGAACACTAGCCAATAATGCCTGCCTCAAGTCCTTTTTTGGAATGAGGCGGAGAATAAATAAATAATACATGAAACTAACTTGGCTGTAATTCCTGTTTTTGTCTGTTTCTTTGTGGTTTCCCCCATCCCTCCTCAGTCTTCCTGTAAAAGGCCCTGCTCCATTAAGTTCATGTCAACTGCTGTGCCACCCTCTCCTTCCCCATCCTCATTGCCTTCACCTTCTGGCCTTTAGATGGTTTCCATCATGAATAAAGCCTTTGGTGCTTCAGTCGTGGTCTTCCGCTCCACCCCAGCTTACCATCATCATTCTGAGATTTCAACAGGCCAAGAGGATGCCACGCCAACATCCTGGCCTCACAAGGACTTAAGTTCCTCAGAGCCAATGAGGAAGTCTTCTCTCCCTGCTGCCCAAGCTAGCTCCTTCCACTGGGGCCACTCCCTACACTGTCACCATTAGAAACTGCTCCTCTCTGAAATCGGTAAATCACATACCCCACAGTGGCCATACCTTCTTATCCCTCATGGATACTGGACATAGTGTTCTTCCTGTAGAAGGTGATGCACACAGCTTCCAGGGAACTGCAGCTCACTTCTTGAAGAGTGGAAGCAAGTCAGCTTTCTACGACTAGAGGAGCTCCCATTGTTCCTTTCCCAGGCATCGTATTTGTTAGATTTTGCTCATATGGGTGCTACTTGGTTTTCCTCTTGGCCTGGGCATCTAAAGATACCAGTACTCATTCCCACCCACTTAAGCCCTTCGGGGAGCTGCCTTTGTGACTCCTAAACTTAGTGATGTCACTGGTGTCGCTGAGCCCTGACCAGGCCTGGGCATGTAAATATTTGAGGTAGGAACATGTTTGCCCCAATGACTGGACCCTCTTTGTGAGGGAACTCTTAAATTTCTATTTGACTTTAACATTACAGAAAAATTAATATGAGTTCCATAGAAAACTTTACCTTGTCTAGAGGCCAGTGCTCTAGGTTCTCTGATTCTAGCTTTATTTTCTTTGAGCTCATTTACATCACTTTGTTAGTTGTAAGTCCCTGCTAGACATGCTCAATGTCCAGGAGAAGTTCAATTATTCCCTCTCCTGTTGTAATCAAACCAGGTTTGCCTCTATTTACGTAATCATTTCAGTACTCTTGATCAACATTCCAATGTATAGTCTTTGAATTCTTTTTTGAACCAATTATGATACCTGTCCACTTTTAACGGGTATTCATTTCATACCTGTGTGAGTGTCCTGACTTTATCCTGTTTGGAAAATATCTTTTAACTGTTCAGAAATTGCACCAAGATGTCCAATAGATTAATTTGACAGAGCCAGGTAAACTTCCATGCCAGAGATATGTACTTCATATGAGGTTGAAGCCCAGATGTGCTTTTCTGGGCTCTCATTAGGTGAATCCAAAGCACCAAGAGAACATTGTTGACTCTGTTTTTCTAGTTTTAATTTTCCTCTCTACTGATTTTGTGTCTTTGTTTCGTTTTGGTTCATTTACATCCAATAAGTTATTACCCATTGTTGGCAACAGTGGTTGAGAATTTGATTTTAAGGTCTGACAATTTGGAGATTCCTCTAAATGGATTAATGGTTTATAGAAATCTAATCTCAGTTGAGTGAGAGACAACAAAGAATCTGGTTTGTTAGCCTTTCTGTCTATTTTTGAGCTCAAATCAATGGAGAATGTCATACTGTCTGGGAAGAGAAGATCTCTTTCACTTGGGCCAGACAGTTTTTCTGTTCTGGTGTTGACTCTTGCCCCATTGTTGAAACTGTAGAGTTGAAGTTATAAGCTCTTTTTCTGTGCCTGTATGTCTATATGTCTGTAGTTCACAAATATCTTCACCTCTAATTGTTTGAGTGTATAGTGTTTTCTGACTTCCACGTGGTATTAACCTATTAGCTTGTGAAGTCCCATAAGTTAGGGGAGCGAACTCTGATTGGCATTTTGAAACACTTGCTTATATAAATTGGATTTTCCTAAAATTCCCTGCAAATAGGAAGTTGAACTACTGATCCTTTAAATGTACTGGTTTAAAAAACATATTTTCCAAAAACCAACCCAGAACCATTTTAAGAATTCAAATTAATGTAACAGGTAAAATAGTTTAATCTTTAGTGTGTAATAAAAGCAGCCATATCTTCTCTGATTAGTTGGTGTTATCATAGTATCAAGTATCATACAAGAATACTTTTTTTTTTCCTACTTGGGTATGTTTTTCCTAAAAGTATACAGGTTAACTGATCACATAAACTAGTGTTACTTCTAGGTATTGTTTAACATTATGAAAAACATAAATCTTTGGCCAAACTGAGTCATTTTTCCGACATTGTTTTATTTCCCCAATAATTATGTTTAGGAATATGTCAGCTTGAAAACAGTTTCCAAGGTGTTTAGATAATCCTTGGACAAATACTATATTGAGTTAATTTATGGATATTCTTTGAATACCTAGATCGTTTTTATGTCAGATAGAATACTGTTTAGCGTAACTTTAAGTTTATATACTTTTGCTCCTTCCTTGTGTATGCTACAGAAAGCTTCATCTTTGGGTTTGTCATTGAGCATGTTCATCTCTGCCATGTTGAGGATTGTATCAGGGAACCGTGCTGCTGTACAAAGCTGGAGTATGTGTATTCTGAGCTGTGCTAGTCCCGCAGAAATGACAGACTATTCACAAGTATTACCATCTTGTTTTCCTTGTGAAACAGAAGTGACTTTGCATAAAAGTTATAATTAATATATCACTGTGACACTACTCATAGGAGACTACTAGAAGTCTCAGGATAATAAGGCATGTTTTGTTTAAGGAAAAAAAAAAAAGAATGCTTCTGTCTTGAAGTAAAATGACTTTTGTTCCAGAACAAGAAAGAGCATGGTAAAGGACAACACTGAGCATATTGATAGATCTGTAGAACATATGTGGAAATAGAACCTGAAAAGGAGAATAAATTTGTGTTAAAATTTTGCTAAACCTGGTTCAGTCTGGATGGCTCTATTCACAAGATTTTTTTTTAAAAAAGAGCTGTGGCTCCTTTAGGATCAAATATTTTAGTCACACACACTTAGAATTTGGTTTCCTCTGTGAAAATGACAAAGTTTCCTTATTTTTCTGCTCTTAATAAGAGGTTGTAAAAATTTGCTCTTCACCTTAGAGGCTAATTTGCCCCATAGCAGAGGTTTTATATCCCACCAGAATGACATTCTACACTGTCTCTCTGGCTTTGCCATGCCCTTGATTATTCTCCTTAAAATAAAGGAAACAACAAATGTTCTTGTTTATATACATATCGTGTTGTCACTTTAATAGGTAGCCAAGTCACAGCCATTCATGTTCTCAGGTACCTGTGATCCCATCTGAAGGGCTCAAATGTCCTGGCAAACTTTGATTTTTGCTTTCCTCAAATCAAATTCTCACTGAAAAAAAATGGAATAAAAATATGAAACTTTCACAATATCTTCTGTACCTAAGATTTCCCAGAGGGTTCCTGGAAATTCCAAAGATTTGTTCTTTTTCCTTATGGAAAGAGATGTTATGGAAATAACTAGGTTTATTTGTTTTGTTACTATTGATGAGCCTCATAACTATCAAATCAAAAGAGGTTCTACTTAGTACTTTTAAGGACTAGTCTGACTTCGTATCTGTCATGTAATCATTATTTGTGAATGAATGAGAATGATTGTTAAGGTTTCTGATAATTTAGTATGATGATTATAATCAAATTCAGATATCATAGTTAATTATTTAAGATTGTTTATGAAATCTTTATAAGTAGTATGATTTGTTTAAAATTGTTATTTATAGAGACTTTATTTTGCTTGGAACTTTGGGAGTCAAGAATTCCAAATAAATGTCTTTAGCTGGTAAGTGCATTGTTAGCTGGACTTGAGAAACCATGATAGGTATTTCAAGCACATTTTCCAACACGTAAATCTTTTTATTGAAATTTGACTAGTCAACTTCCATTTTCCCTGAAGTCAACAAATTATTCTTGCAATCTAATCAGTTGTTTGATTTTTAGATTTCCACAAAACCTTGAAATCTTTTGTAGGGGAATTAAGTTTAGAGCTCAAGAGTTCTGTTTCCAAATTTTAATATGTGCATATATGGGAGTTTTAAGAGATGACACTGATTATTTTTGGCACAAAATCACATAATAAAGGAAATGTTTCCAAACATGCCATTTTCAAAATGTTCTCTCTATAGTAAAGTTTATTTTTTGAAAGTTACAGTCTCATTCTTCAAGTGAAACCTCTACTTTGAATAGACAGACTGTATACCACTCAATGATTAAATATCTTCTAGGAAGTAGATTACTGACAGACAAGGTGGCGAGTTTTGAATACTCATTTTTTTTCATTAAAAGAAAAAATACATAACTTATGTGTAAATTTGACAACTCTTTGAAGTGCTTTGCCGTGAAATAACCAATAAACTTCCATAGGGCCTCAGGGAGTTTCATGATCACTCTTCATTTCATTGCAAGGTATTGTAAAGATTTTACTATTTAGAATAATGAAATCCATTAATCCCCTTACCTGGATAATATCTAAAAACATGCTAAAGATCTACAAATGATTGAGGGTAGTGCTGTCAACCCCTTCTCTCTTTCAGACTTCAACTTTCTTCTCTGGGTAGTTAATGTGATGTGTCTTATAAGTGTCTGACATGGGTTGAGTGAGGATCAAGGTCAATCTATATGTGAAATATTATTAAGGCTTTAAATTTTTTTGAAAGATTTGTTTATTCATGAGAGAGAGAGAGAGTGGGGGGAGGGGCAGAGGGAGAGAGAGAGAAAGAATCTCCAACAGACTCCCCGCTGAGCACGGAGCCTGACATGGGACTCCATCTCAAAACCCCGAGATCCCAACCTGAGCCGATATCAAGAGTCAGATGCCTGACTGAGCTACCCAGCCATCCCAAGGCTTTAATTATAAAAATGAATAAAAGTAAAAAGAATATGTCTAATACTTTTTTTCTTATATTCCGATAGATTGGTTTGTATGCCTCATTTTCAGAAGTCAGTGGAATAAATTATTACTTTTGTATACTCAATTGTCACTTTATGGTGATGGCAAATTAATAAGAGTTTCCATTGCAGTAGAAATATACAGAATTTAAGTCATCTTTTTAATATTCCAGCAACATAAACACTCTAGACCATAAACCCAAACTGAGAATGAAAATGGAAAGTGGCTTTTGAACATTCAAAGTCAGAAGGCTTCCTATAAAAGATGCCACTGGTTGCCTACCATATTCCCCAGCTTTGTTCTTAACACAACCTTTAGTTTATTCAAAATTCACCTTCTTCTGATTGACCAGGTACCGTGAGGACAAACTGACTCGTCTCCCCACCTAGGCCAACATAGTCTAAGCTAACCATGGCAGACTCATTCCCCATGTCTGTGATTCATTTTGGAATGGGTACATACTATAAGCTGGCCAGTAAGTTGAGAGACGTGACTTTTTGGGAGGGATGCATCCGTGCAAAACTTTATTAAGTCTTGGAAAACACGCACATACAAGGGAGAGAAAGGTCTCTTTTACTCTTTTGTATGTTGTCCGAAGGACGTGATACTCAGAAATGCGGTAGCCATCCTGCATCTGGGAGGCAAGCTAACAGGTGAATAAGGCCAAAGATGGCAGAGTGGACTGATAGTTATGTGTGTTAATAACTTCCTCTTATCTTTTAAGGAGTTCAACTGGAGTTTTCTTTTTCTTGTAATTTATAACCTGCTATCAGATAACAATCAAGTTTGCTTGTCTAGTTTTCCCACACATAGAACTTTCAAACCAGGAAATGTTAAGATTAATGTCAGGTACGAGACTATTAAAGACAAGCAGATGACGGCAGGAGATGTCAAAGCTAACAGGCTACCTGGAAAGGAAGGTGAGGCTAAAAAGGCAAAGAGCTAGGAGACACAGCATTATACCAAAATACACAAAATGGATGCTCATTATGATGACTTTAAGACATGAAGAGAAAAGTTAAATTATCCTTTCTATATACAGCCTGGGAAGTTTATACGTTACCAAGACTTTCATCCAAAAAATCTTAAAATGCATTAAATGTTTGAAGGGGAAAGTTATGTAGAATATTGACTGATAAGATATTCTTTATTTCCCAACACCTACCACACAGAAAGGTATGGAAGAGGTAGTTAAACTTTGTTAAATGAATAAATAAATGGATTTAGAGGGCAGATGATATATAAATTATAACCCAGTTTCATTTTCTATATTTCCATAAGTCATCCGACATCTAAATGATCACCTTTTTCCCCTCTTAATTTTCCATGAAGTCAATCCCCCCAATCTATCGTTTTTGCGTACTTAAGAAAAAAAATATTGCAAAAGAGTTTTGAAGGTTTTCCACCATGCATTATGCATAGAAATGCACCTACAAAATTTTGAATTTCTTGTCAAATTTCATTCATGTAGCAAGATGGGATTTCAGGGTCAAGGCTAACAAAGAAAAAATGGTAATTTGATTCATATCAGTGATGCATAGAGTGCGAAGTAATGGGGAACAGTTCTCCTAACGGGCAGGCAATAAGGGGGTAAAATGTCTGTAGAATAATTTAAAAACACAATAAGAAAGCTGACTAGAATTTGGTTTGCTTTTTATTGTCACCATGCATCAGCAATTCCAAACAATGCTTGTGATAAAATATTTCTTCCCCCCAAAATATTTCGTTGGTCTAATTTCTAAACAATTCATGTGCTTGCTTTTGAGTTTCGTATTTATGTAAGCTTCAAATTAACACATTTTTATTAATTATCCTTGAATAAACATTTAATTCTGCATAGCAGTTAACTCAAAGACCTCCAGTTACACAATAGATCCCCAACATACAGTCTCAGCTGCAATACGTTTATTTAGAGAGTAAATTCATAATAGTTTGGAATCATCTGAGCTGACTGAAAAAAGTTACTGCCTCCAACCCAATGGTACTTGGTATTTCTTTATTTAAACAGGCAATTTGATATAAAAACTGATGGCACAGAAATTATAAAGATGAATAAATAGAATTTGAATTACTTCAATATTGACATTGTATGTGACCCCTTAGAGTTTTTATTTGTGTTTAAAACAGTGAAGCAGAGGGTGACCTACAGGGAATAATATTTTTGTTGGGAAAGGGTACATCTCTTATACATGAAATATGTTACTGAATTTGAAAATTATCTTTAAAATTGTAATTTCCTTTTTTTATTGTTTTGAAACCAAGGAACAAATCCAGAAAATAATGACTCAGTGATTATTACATGATTTTTACTGAGACCAGTTTTATCAAATAGAGGAAGGGGGTGTTAAAATATGATGCACTTCAGGAATCAAATACCCTGCTCTCCCTTCCATGTAACATACACACTGTTATGGCATGAGTTATTCTTAATTATCACAGAAGTCATGATAATTAAACATCAAATAAGCCAGTGCTATAATTTTCCAGTCTCTACAGATCAGTTTGGGAATGAGCAAAGGTATCACAATGAGCCTCACAATATATAGAAAATCTTTCCATTAGCCATGCCCCTGCAGTTAAATTGAAACTGTAAGTCTCTCTGCTTGTTCATTTTCTGTCTTGAAATGATTATATTCAAGATCAAATATGAATAAGCATTTACTTGGTGGAAGATGACATGAATAGGTTAATGACATGACATCAAATATGTCTTCCCTGAAGAAATTAATTCTCCAAGTGGTGTTAGTAATATTAAGCTTCTTGGAGGGATTTTTTATTCTGTTTGTAAACTGTACCCTGTCATCATGCTTCTTGGCAACATCCATCACAGGGGTCCATGTTTCTCTGTGGGACACTTCTCTGAGCCTTAGTGAATCCATACTTTTTCTGTTTTTCTGGCTTTTCTCTGTCTCCTTTGTTGGCTCATATTTGTTTTACTACTCTTTCCA
This sequence comes from Halichoerus grypus, assembly GCF_964656455.1. Lineage (NCBI taxonomy): Eukaryota > Metazoa > Chordata > Mammalia > Carnivora > Phocidae > Halichoerus > Halichoerus grypus. The sequence continues at coordinate 107,415,780 of NC_135727.1, read as the reverse complement.
ATGTGAAAGTTTGTCGTGACTATAGCCTAGACTCCTTCCTCATCTCATTTTATATTCTTGTCGTAGATATTCCCACACATGTTCTCTTTTTTAAAAAAGATTTTATTTATTTATTTGACACACAGAGAGAGAGAGAGAGAGAGAGATCACAAGTGGGGGGAGGGGGGCGGCAGAGGGAGAGGGAGAAGCAGGTTCCCGGCCGAGCAGGGAGCCCGATGCGGGGCTCGATCCCAGGACCCTGGGATCATGACCTGAGCCGAAGGCAGACAGACACTTAACTGACCGAGCCACCCAGGCACCCATCCCACACATGTTCTTGACTTCAATCACCATTGGTGAGTGAATAACTTCAAAATCTATGTCTCCAGTTTTCTGAGCTCTGCATAGCCACTAACAGCTGGGTATCTCTGCCTGACTGTTTCAGGGACACCTCAAGCTCAACCTTTCTGTTTTCAGTTTTCTATTGCTTCATAAGTACAGTACCTAAAACAGTGAAGATCTAAAATATTTTAGAATTCTATGCCTTGGCTGGGTGGTTTTTCTGTTCCACCTGGTATGGGCTCTAGGGTCATACAGCTGCTTAAAAGCTGGAGGCTGGTCTGGGGTAGAAGGCCCCAGATGCCTTCCCTTCCTACATGGTATCCCTTCCTCTCTCTTCAGTAGGTAGTTACGGCTTCCTTATAGCATGGCTGTTGGGTTCCCTTTTGAGGTCTAGGCCCAGAATTAGCGCAAATCAGGAAAGTCTGCTTTAGCCAAATGCATGGACCTATAAAAATAGTCTTACTAAGTTTTAAAGATAGAGTAGCCATTGCCACCATCAAAGGACGTTTCAAAAGGAATGAAGGAAGAAAAATCATCTTCAGTCAACTTCTCAAAATAAGATGAACAAATATTCAGCAGTAGGAATCACTGATACACTATGGTGTATTAGTGAATTGTTAGTGTTTGAAGTGAGAGGTGCCTTTCAGCAATCCCACGTCTACCTCAAAAAGGACAGAGAGAAAAAAGAAAGTACATACACATTATAATTACCAAAATAGTTTCTTCCGTGGACTACCAAGTATTATTACTTTTCCATAATTTATGCTCATGCCCTTGGAAACATGGCTTGATTGATTTAACCCTGTCCCTCCATATCAATTCAGTCATTTGTCAGATCGTACAGAGTCTCCCTTTGTGTGATTTCTCCCATCAAGTAGTCCGTTTCCATTTTCTTTGCCATTATCTGGCTCCATCTTTCTACCCTAAATCTTGGGCATTATAGAAATCTCCTAACTGCCCACCCTGGATCCAGTCTTGCCCCGAGTCAAGCTAGTTTACACATTAATTACGTGGATCCTGCTGCCTTCCTGATCCAGTCCAAACATTTTAGCATGGCACTGAGTGGCCTCTTCTGACTGCTGCTGCAACATTATTCCTGGCTCTCTCAGACACAAACTCACCCTGGTAGCCAACGGGATAGGTTTCCTCCTTGTAATTGGTCAAGCAGTTCCCTGCCTGAATTTTTCTTCCTTCCTATCAATTTTCTCAAAATCTACCCTTTTTCTGAGTTTTGGAGTAAGTCCCATCTTGTATCTCTCTGGACTCAGTGTTCCTCTTGGCCAATTTAGTCTAAATCAACTTACTGTTTTTTAGTTTCACAGACCTCAAATTAGATAATCATGTCTTCTGAGACAGAACAATATTTTGAGCCTTCAGTAATTGACGTAGAATATTCACCTTTTTTTTTTTAACTTTTGAGGAGTAAATAAATTACTAGTCTCAGATTATGTATCCACTTTATAAAGACCCACTGTCTGCCACTGAATTTATTGTAAATCAAAGAAAAAGCATAAGAGCCTGGTTTAAGAAAGATTCAGATACAGAGCAACAGCGCTAAGGATCCAGGTACCAGGAATCTCCAGTCTCCTCAGACACTGACTGCCACGATGAATGAAAACCCATCATTTTTCATTTTTTTGTTACACTGTAAGAGTTAAATCTGAAGAAAGAGTCTGACTGCCACAGCGTGAACCGTGTATTCTCTTGTCTTGAAGTGTGTGGGGGGTGAATCTGAAGTGAACTTGATTGACTTCACATTAAGACTTTATGTAGTAAGAGGTAACTCTCCAAAACAGATGTGGGGAGCTGTTACCAGAGAAGAGGGAAGCAAATGCTGGGCAACATCTAATTCCTCCTTTGTACCAAATCATATGAGGTATCTGTATTAAATATATTCATAACTGACAGTGATGGAGCCAACCTTAGAAAGCAAGGGAGTTTAATGCCAGTAAGAATACTGACATTGATTTTGTTAGGATGGTTGGAGGTGGGGGCAGGGGAACAATTTAAAAGATGTTTGGGACCTCTTTTTTAAATTTTCATCATGGCCAGAATTACTTCCCCAAATACTTTATTTCCAGTAAACAATACAATGGCATTTCAAACACATTTTTATAAGGGTTAAATTATTTTTCTCTTTATTAGACGATTTTACTATTTTATGTTTTAAATGCTAGCTGTACTCTCTGAGGTCTCTAAGAAAAGTTCTAGGAAATCAAACCTCTCGGTTAATGTGTGAAAAACAGAAAAGGATCCAGTGCTTTCCGGCCAAAGGATAGCTCTCCAAAATGGTGAAACCAGAGCAAGATTCTGTCACTCCAGTCCTATTTAACGTTGCAACAGAGCAGTAGCTAAGTAGTATGTTTTAGTCAATGGTCCCCTTTGAGATACTGATGACAGGCATGGTATTCTTTCCCTAAAACATACATTTGCATAGATACATACAATTTTAGAGTATTTATGTGTCCCTGAAGCCCGTCTATGGATGCCAGATTTAAGACCTTTTTGTAAAAAATAAATAAATAAATAACTGTAAAAAGTATATTGGAATTACAATAAAAGGGCACATGAGAAGTGGTAACTGTCTTTCATGGGAATATGCACTTTTTACTTTTGGTCAGATTTTTCTCTAAGTTATCTCCTAGCCAATACTTGGTTCCATCCTTATGTTATATAGCAGCAAATGTCACTAAAATGGAACTAGGATGCAGATCCCAGACTCTGTCACTTCTCCACCCATCTCCCTTCTGTAGTATGTGTTAAAAAAAAGTCTTTAGTAAGTTTCTGAGACTTATTTATAATTCAGTTGTGCACTTTACCAAGAGGGATCCTTAATTTTTACTTAAGAATTTATTTTTGAATCAGAAATACTAGGGACCTTAGTATAATTACACCTTTCTATAATTGACACACATTACATTAGTTTCAGGTGTACAACATAATGATTTGACATTTGTATACATTGTGAAATAATCACAAGTCAGTCTCTTTTCCATCTGTCACTATACAAAGTTACAAATTTTTTTCTTATGATGAAAACTTTCAAGTTTTGTTTTCTTAACAACTTTCAAGTTTGCAATACAGTATTATTGACTGTAGTCCCCATGCTATACATTACATCCTCATGACTTATTTATTTTGTAACTGGAAGTTTGTACGTCTTGAGCCCATTAACCCATTTGGCTTACCCCCAACACCCCTCCCCTCTGGCAACCACCAGTCTGTTTTCGGTATCTATGTGTTTGGTTTTGTTTTATATGTTTGCTTTGGTTTTTTAGATTATACATTTAAGTGAAATCATACAGTATTTGTCTTTATCTGATTTACTGTTTTCTTCTAGGATTTTTATGGTTTTAGGTCCTACCTTCAAGTCTTGAATTCACTTTGAGTTTATTTTTGTGTATGGCAAAAGAGAGTGGTAGCTTCATTCTTTTGCACGTGGCTGTTCAGTATCCCAGGACTGTTTCTTGAAGAGACTTTAGTACAGTGTTTAAAAAATGTTTGGTGACACACAACTTAACACTTCCTCTCTGCTTATTTTGTAATCCTTGTTTGAGTGATTCATTGTTCATTATTCATCCATTATTTACTGAGAACTCAGTGTATGCCAGGAAGTGTGCTAGGTGCTGAGAAGATGCAGATGAGTAAGACACACTAGGTTCCTGCCCTCAGGGAATAGGTATTCTTAGTTTACTGGCTTTGAAATTCACCATATACCTCTGTTAATTTGACTCTTTTAAACCTCTAGTTAACTGGCTTAAAATTTCTGTAGTGCATCTTCTAAATCAGCACTACCAAACAGAAATATACTGCCAGCTATATTTTATATTTTATATTTTAAATATACTTGTAGTCACATTAAAATAAAAGTAAAAAACAGGTGAAATTCATTTTAATAATACATTTTGTCCAACCAAGTAGTTCCAAAATATTGTCATTTCAACATGTAATCATCATGAAAATTTACTGGTGAGCTATTTTATAGTTTTTTTTTTTTTTTGTACTGAGTCTTCAAAATCAGTACAGCATTTGAAGGACTCGAAAGGCACATATGGCTAGTAACTCCCCTGTTGGAGAGTGTTCAACTGGACCTCCTTGCCCTTCCTCTGAGGACTTCAGTCTCTCAGCATTTCTTATGCAAGGCTCTTTGGTTCCTTGCATTATGTCTTAAAATTTCAATACCTATTCTCTCTTTTCTCTCCCTCACCAAACTGCTTAATAACATCCTTATTTTGTAACAACAACAAAAAATAACAAAAAGAAAAACAAGATTCTTACCATGAACTATCTGCCAAGGAAAGCAATGAAGGTTCATAAATTCAACAATGACAACAAAAAAGTTTCCTCTAAATGACAGAACTGAAAGGGACAATGGGCTCGCGTCAGTGAAAGTTTGGATGTGGAAGGACATGACAGGAGAGATTGATTTTTAAAATACTATATTAGTGTGTTACTGAAAGCTTATTTGTCTTCTGCTATACTCCAAATTAGGGCCAAGGATCTTGTAAGAGATTTAACTCACATGGAATAATTACACCAGCTGACAAATTCACACACTTACCTTATTTGCTCACACTTCCAATTCTTAGTCAGACTGTCAGATTGTCCAGGTAGTATCTGTGAACCGTTGAGATTCTGGTGTGTGCAAATCCCTATTGTGACAGCTCCCTTTGGTGCTTCTATGGACCAATGAAGTGGAAATAAGGATGAAAGATTTCAAGATTTTGGAAAAGTAGTTTTGAGGATCCAAAAGTCATTATTCTAAAATGATTTGTTTTATAGTATTTAGAGTTTAAAGAACTAAATAAAATTCTGGAAACTATTTAACTCCCTTAGAATTCTTCTGCAGATTCTGAATAGGAAATACGTACTAATTGAGATAAAGAAAGACAGTGAGTCACATTTTCTTTCTTTAGTAAAAAAAAGTCAAACATAAAATAGACTCACCTTCTCCTTTTATTTACACATGACGTTAATATTCGTGTATGGTAAAATCTCCCATGCAGCTAGGAAAGGAACAAAAAAATGCATTCTTTCCTTTGAAAGCTGTCTGAACAAATACGTGGTATTCTTCTGAGCAAAGAATGATGTCTGCACAGCAAAAATAATTATTCTAAGCAAAAATAAAACAGAATATATTATGTCTATTATTTAAGTCAATGGAATTTTTTTTTAGAAAACAAAGGAAATATTTTCTCAAGAATATTCTGCACAATAATATCATTTTCAAAGTTCTCAGAATTCCAAAGTACTCACTGGAGTATGCACATACACACAAAAGTGCTGTGCACTGAGTTAATCACTACCTCCAAACATCTAAGGACTAAGACTAATGGTTAATTTTTTTAATGAGTGGTAAAAAAAACAATATAGGTGTGTTTACAAAAAGCACATATTATATAGCTGCTCTGAATGTGAGTATCTGCACAAGGGAGAAAATAGGAAAAGCAATGTGAATGTAAACTTAATTCTCCTGCCAGAGCATGGAAAAAATGTAGTGTGGCCTTCCTTGATATTACGACTTTTCCAAGGAGTTAACTCTAACAGACCACCATTTCCAAAAATACATACTACTTATTAATCTTATGAATCAGAAAGTTTTCCAATCCAAATGAAGTTGAAGAAAAACAAATGAATAAACTATTATAAATATTATATACACAGTGTTATGGAGCATAGCATTTTAATCCTACAAAAATGCCATGTATCTACTTTTGTTGCTTCCTCATAGAGCATTACTTGGGGCTTTAAGTGTGGAGAGGGAGGTTCTGGGAGGGTTTTTGAGGTAGAGGTGGGGTGTGGGAGCCTAGGAATATATTCTTCCAACATCCTGTCTCTGCATTTGTTCTCACTGCTAGGTCATGGGCGGTGAATGGTATGCCTTGAATGGATGGGTATTAAAGGGGCCCTTTAATGAGGGCCCAGCAAGTGAGGCTTATTGGAGTTTGCAGAGCTCATTAACTGCTGGAGACTACACACTCAGTTCTAGTAGGACAGGAAACGGGTCCCTCCAAAAGAATCACTGTGGATCTGGATCAAGTGAGAAAACTCATCTTTGTGAGGCCATAGTGGTCAGGATGTCATCATTGCTCTGGGATGGAGGCAAGTCCGAAATAAATTTTCGGAGACAGTTCTTTTGGAAGTTCATGAGATGGGCAAGAAGAACAAGAGTCTTCAAAATTTCTGATTTAAAAAAAATTTCTGGTTTATTTCTAAAATCTAGTATAGCTAGCAATGTTAGTGGTGCATAGTGGTGTCATGTTATGCTAATTGAGGGTCACTAGAGGCCCATCAGAGCCCTAATTTGGAGGGAACAGAATGAATGGGCACAGCTAGAGGATCTAGGAGAGATTTTTCAGGGAAGCCTGGCAAAGGAAGTGGATATGCAGTAGGAAAATCCAATCCAGAGCCCCTGACAGGTGTGTTTGCCAAAGGAAGCAATGCTGGGGAACTCTGTTGAGGGTGGGTGGCAAAGTCCAAACCAGGTATTAGGTGGAAAATTACTTTGATGGGTAAGAGACCCATTGCTTTTGTCACTTATACCTGGACTGTTGCAAGGGCTTCTTTTCTATTTCTTTACCATCTGTCTCTCCCTTTTCAACTCTGTCCTCTAAGATTACTCATTCATTGGATAGCCATTCATTAATCACCTATATATCAGGCACTTTTCTGTATTCTGCTAATACAATAGTGAGTAAGAACAAGTGCCTGTCCTCATAGAGCTGCCAATTTAAGCAACACTAATGAAATGGGAGAACTGCCATAGGGTAGATAGCTGCATGGAGCAGTGACTTTCTAGTGTTTGATTATCACTTTTTTAGTGACGCCAAGATTGATCAGTGGGTTCAGATGGTGAGAACCCGATCCTTGCATTGTAAATTCCTCCATCAGCCTAAAGATTCGTAGGATTTAAAGGTTCTGGATAATGGTTGCTTAACTCTATAAACTCTATTACTCAGAATTTCCTTCCGTTCATTCATAGAGAAAACATTTATTCAGTTTATGCTGAATAGTAGGCACTCTGGGTGCTAGAGGCATAAAAATAATGAGTCAAGATACATGTGGAGAAGACAGATAAATGAGTGCAATACGAAAAATGTGCAGGGCTAGATGCAGAGTCCTCTGGAATGCAGAGGAAGCAAGGTCCCTAAAGATGGAAATCTCTAGCAGTGAATGGGGCAGTTTGTTTAGGTCAGAAGCTGTTAGTTATTATGCATTAGCAAGGAGTCAACATCACCTAGGAAACCCAACTGGGCAGCTTGAATTCCTGCATTTCAAAGCCAGCCACCAAAGAAACTTTCACTAGAGGCTTGATGTATCAGACTTTCTGGGTTCATCTTGCTGTCTCCATCATTATTTTTTTAAACTAAAGCTCACATGTCTACGTTGGACAAGTCTGCTTCAGCCTCTTGAAAAACAGGCCGGGATGTTCCATGACTATGCACTAGTGGTTTAATTTCTATAGAGTTCCTAGAGTTGTTTGCATCAGTAATTTAAGGAAGAATATTCCAAGTTGTCCACTTCACCCCTAGACCCCGCTAATACAGTGTTTTCAGTTAAAGAACTGGTGTTTCTTGCTTATTTTACCACTCCCAACATTGAGATTTGACCAAAGGAAATGAGCTTTCATATAAGAATGGTGTTGCCTGGGGCGCCTGGGTGGCTCAGTCGGTTAAGCGTCTGCCTTCGGCTCAGGTCATGATCCCAGGGTCCTGGGATCGAGCCCTGCATCCGGCTCCCTGCTCAGCAGGAAGCCTGCTTCTCCCTCTCCCACTCCCCCTGCTTGTGTTCCCTCTCTCACTGTCAATCTCTCTGTCAAATAAATAAATAAAATCTTTAAAAAAAAAAGAATGGTGTTGCCTGCTATTGGTTCAGCTGCACTGCAAAGCACAGATTATACAAAGTACAAAGGAGATCCACTCTTTCAAACCAAAAAGAGTCCCTGTTTTCTCATTGGGTCTTATAATCTAGAGTCAGCCATCTACTTAATTTTCCAAAAAATGCTACAAGAGAATCCTGAAAGTGTTATCAGAAATACAATAATAGTGCAAATGTTATCTAAATATAGTAAGAAAAGTCAAAAGAATTCATAAGTGTCCCTGAAATTATTCTCTTAGGATTTTAATATTAGATTTTTTTAAATGCTGATTTTCCTGCAAGTTTTCTACTCCCCACCTACCCCCGCCCCCCCACCCAAGCAATCAGCAGTTGATTTTCTTGCATACTGGGTTTAAAAATACCATAGACTTGGTTGATTATAAACAGCAGAAATTTATTTCTCACAGTTCTGGAGGCTGGAAGTCCTAGATCAGGGCGTCAGCATGAGGGCCCTCTTCCACCTTGCAAACCTCTTGCTGTGTCCTCACCTGGTGGAAAGGCTAGGGGAATTCCCTTGAGCCTGTTTTTTTTAAAAAGGCATTAATCTCATTCATGAGGGTCCCGACCTCATGACTTGATCACCACCCAAAATCCCATCTCCTACTGCCATCATATTAGTCATTAAGATTTCAACGTAGGAATTCTAGGAGGACACAAATATTCAGACCACAGCACTGGGTAAGTATCCTATAGCATATGATACTTTAAAATATTTTACTTTTGGTAAAGATAATATTTTTTCCAATTGTCTTAGGTGGGTTAGTTTCTTGTGACTGCTGTAATGAATTACCACAAACTTGGTGGCTTAAAATAATGCACATTTACTCACTTTCAGTTCTGGAGGTCAGAAGTCCAGAATCAGTTTCACTGGGCCAAAGTCAAAGTGTAACAGGGCTGCCCTTCAGCTGGAGGCTCTAGGGGAGAATCAGTTTCTTGCTTTTTCCAAGTCCAGAGCTGCATTCTTGCATTCCATAGCCCCTTCTTTCATCTTCAAAAACAGCAGCATAGCATTTTGCTTCTGTAATCCCATTGGCTTCTGTCTCTGTTGTCACAGCTCTTAGCTTCCCTCTTCAAAGGAGATTTGTGATTAAATGTAGCGCCTCCTGGATAATCCAGGATAACCTCCCCATCTCCCAACCCTTATTCATTCATATCTGCAAAGTTCCTTTTGCCATTTGGAGGGAGATTCACAAGGTACAGGGATTAGGACCTGGATATTTTTGAGGGCCGTTAGTCAGTTTACCACACTAGGTAATTAAGAGATTAGATATTCCAATCTGAAGTCTATCTTCTCAAAATCCAGCCCTTTGGTCTACCTCGGTTGTTTCAAATAATTTCTCTTCTCAAGATAGCCACCAAAATTTGCAGTTGGAATCATTGTAGATCTGTAATATACAGATTGAGCTACAGCAAACAGAATCCCTGTTCACTTTTTATCACTGCTTGACATGCAAAATCATCGACTGAAGAATGTTTCAGTGACTTCTCTAAAATCCAGTTGCATATTCAAAAAGCCATCCGTTATGTCATTGAATGTCCCTTACAGAAAAATTCATGATTTTTAAAAATCTGTGTCCCTTAGATTTAAAACTTGAATTTCTCTATCCTCATGAGCTAATGTACAACTAGAGCTATACAACTCATCCTGATTTTTAAAAATTTGTCTTGGTTTCCAGGAAGTACAGGCTAAATTCAGTATATAATTAACTATTCTTAGCTAGTATTTCTACTAATTATATGTTCTTTAACCCACTCCCAATAACCATTTCTTCTACCCCTTACTATGATACTTTTGACAATTTATCTTCATTTTAACAAGCCTATTGCAAACGTTTTATTATAATCTGCCTCAAAATACTTTTTCAAAGCAGACATAAATAAAGCAAACAAAATAAACAAAGTTGGAAGATATATAGACCCTATGAATTATGGCCTATCTGCATCTTTTTTGAGTGCCAAAGGCATAAATTCAGCTACAAATACATTTTGTTACTACAGAAGCATTTCAGAAATGTGTTTCTATGCATTACATAGCTTATTAGAATAGATAGATAACTTTAGATGCCAAGGATATGCTAATTAATGCCACTATATAGCCTGTAGCTTCCTTGATTTCATTCAATACCTTCCAATTTTAATAATTTACAATTGGTATCAACGACACTAATAAAATTTAAAATCGAAATGTGTGTGAGCTGTTTTTGTTAATACTTCCTGTGTTAAAGAGACCTAAACATACTTTTGAAATCATAAGTATATTTTATGAAAGGGTTTCCACGAGTAAAGGGCTTCATTTTGGACCTATTATATACAAGTTCCCCTCCCCACACCCCAGCTCACATTTAGTTTATTAGAACTGAACATAATATGTGGTATAAATGATACACATATGGACTAAATAATTTGTGTATATCAGAGGCCAAGTATATTGGCTATTATGGAAGCTTTGAAACCCTCACCTAGTAGAAAAAATTTTTTAAAATTTAAATTTAAGGGTTAAAAATCAGTAGTCTTCTTCATTTATTCTGTTAATCTAGTTTCTGATAGTTATTCATCATGTCCAGGATTTCTCATTACATCTCCAACAAACCTAAATGATGACTAAGTTAAAAAAACACAGTATGTACTAAAGTCTTGATTCAAATATGGCAACATAAATGTGTTTGAATAGGACTAAGATTTGCTCAGAAAAAATTTTGATGTCGTAAAGAGCAATTTGACTCAGAGAAGTAAGCATTAACTTGTAATTCAGAGACTGAATTCAGATTTCATGTTCATTGACTCATCTGGTCCTTTTGAGATACCGGTATTTTGAAAAATACATTTAACATTATAACTGTTTACATAGACCTAATTCTTTCTGTGATTTTAAAGTTATAGTTGTCTAAAAAAACTAATGTAATGATTCCCTATATTTTCAATTATCTTCTTTTTAACTTTAAAAATATGAATTATTCAAACAGATAAAAATAGTACAGAATAATATAATGTAGTATCTTTATTTATTTATTTTTTTAAAGATTTTATTTATTTGACAGAGAGAGACACAGCGAGAGAGGGAACACAAGCAGGGGGAGTGGGAGAGGAAGAAGCAGGCTTCCCGCAGAGCAGGGAGCCCGATGTGGGGCTCGATCCCAGGACCCTGGGATCATGACCTGAGCCGAAGGCAGACGCTTAACGGCTGAGCCACCCAGGCGCCCCAATGTAGTATCTTTAAAACATTTTTACCAAAATTCAGAGTAAGCAAAAACATTTTACATCACATTTACATACATACATAAATATACAAATGACTAAAGCAAACTATCCACAAAACAAGGCTTAAATGTACTGCAACTTACAGTGATATTTCCTATTTTGTTCTACTTTATTCTATTCTTCTTAAAAATATTAGCCACAGCCTTTTAAAGTAATTTCACACCCACAATTTGGGTATCATTCCACAGGTTGAAAAGCACTGATATACTATGAACGTTTTTGTATTCACCATTCATTCAACCTTATAAGATGTTAACATTTTGCCATATTTGCTTCAAATAAAAAGAAAACATCAGATAAATTCCAAGTCCTCCATGCTCTCTTTTCCCTTTTCCTACTTTTGCTTCAGAAGTAACTGTTATTTTAAGTTTGATGTTTGTTTTCATGCATGTTTAACAGTTATAACTTCTTATAGATGTATCCATAAAAATGTATAGCATAATGTTGCATATTTTAAAATTTATATAAATGTATTATGCTCATCTATTTTTCTGCAACTTGTCTCTTTTTTTGGTTCATCATTATGTCTTGTTATTAAACAAGTTTGCCTCCTATACCTTGTTTATCCATTTTAAGTGCTCTATAGAAGCCCATTGAATGAATATTCCTCATTTTTTATTAATTAATGTACTGTGATTGGTAATTTAGATTTTGTTGTTATTGTTGTGGCCATGATGATTAGTACTGTAATGGACATTCATGTACATGCATCTTTTTGCTCAAAAATAAGCATTGCACTAGGGGCTATAACTAAAAGTGGAAATGTGAAACAACAAAACTTACACATCTTTGACTTTATATGTATTTCCAAATTGCTCTCCAAAATAGTTCTGATTTATATATGCAACAGGGGGCGCCTAGATGGCTCATTTGGTTAACTGTCTGTCTTTGGCTCAGGTCATAATCTCAGGGTCCTGGGATCAAGCCCTGCATTGGGCTCTCTGCCCCCGGGGTGGTGGGGGGGGGGGGTCTGCTTCTCCCTCTCCCTCTGTGCTCTCCCTCTCTCTTCCTCAAATGAATAAATTTTAAAAATCTTTTTATATACAACAGCACTGAATAAGAGTTACTATTTCTCCGTATCCTTGTCAATTCTAAGTATAATGAAAAAGTACTGTGAATGAAATCTTGTTTTATTTTAATTTGCATTTTATTAATTAGTAGTGAGGTTGAAATTTTTCATGTTTTGGGGGCATTCGAATCCCCTCTTATATAAATATCTTCCATTTTCCATTTTCCAGTGGGATTCATATTTTACATATGAATGCATTGAGTATTTTTCCTCATTTTTCTATATTTGAGCATGAGGCCAAGTCTATAACTATCAATATGGTAGTGAAAATTAAAGTAATTATCCAAAAGAACAAAAGAAAGTTCTCATACCTGCTGTCCATGTTTACAGTTGAAGTGTATTCTTCTGGTTTGTTTTTGATAGCTGGTTCCTCTGCAAGAACAGCATTAAAAGTGGGATTTGAGGCCTAAGTTGACCTGAGTTAAGCTCATAATAATAGCTCTCCACTTGGGGTAATACAAAGCACAGACCTAAATGTGTTCTTGTATTTCTCAGTTTTCAGTTCTGGACCTGTGGATCAAATACCTGTGGTTTGGATGATTTACCTCTGGCAATTCATTATTTCCTCTGAGTTTATGTGTTTTATTCTTTTATTATTTTCTCCCAACTCTATTGAGATATAATTCACATGGAACAGTAAGTTTAAGGTATACAATGTGATGATTCGCAAAATGAGTATCATAATAAGGTTTAGTTAACATATCCAGCACTTCACATTATTACAATGTTTTGTGTGTGTAGTGAGAACATTTACGATTACTCTATAAGCAACATTCAAGTATTTAATACAGTATTGTTAACTATAGTCACCATGCTGAATATTAGATCCCCAGACCTTATTCCTCTTATAACTGGAAGTTTGTACCTTTTCACCAACATTTCCCCCTTTCCCCCACCCCCCAATCCCTGGCAACTATTTTGCTCTCTGTTTCTGTTTGATTTATTCTTAACTTGTTCTCATTCCAAATTATTGTGGATGTCAGTTATAACGTGAATGAAGAAAACACACACCTGCTGTGTGTGGTATATTATACTGGAGGAATGGATAGGTATAGATACATGATACAATATCTTACTTCAGCCAGAGTATGATTTCATTTGGGTTGGAAGACCAGTATGCATAAATGCAGGGACTATGTGCTAGATTGGATCTGAATCTGGGGCTTCGCTGGGGCTTCACTTCCAGCCCTATTCCTTCATGGCCATGTCACCTTAGCATGTCACTTCCCCCATGGCTCCTCAACACTTAGGTAACCCAAAACCACTTTTTTTTTTAGAATATAAGGAAAAATAATGATATTCCAAATCAGGATCATGAATATCTTTTTTTCAATTCCATCAATAGCTCTTTGAGTGACTACATAAATTCAGTTGTAAATGATATTAAGTCTAAATTTAAATTATTGAATCTGAGGCATGAGCCAAGGAGTACATTGCCCCTCATCCTTCCACAAATACCATGGAGTTGGCTCTGATCTCACGTCAGCTGACTTACTCCTCTTATGCTATAAAATGACTTGTAAGATCTCATCCATATCTAGCATCCCATAGTTTTAAAGATGTTCGTTCTCTTCTTGGTTATGTGCAATGTTATACACATAGGATCAGTTTCACAAACAGTCTTATTTGACCTTGATGGGCCATTGGACATATTTGAAAATACAGCAACTCTTCTGCCCTTTTGTTTCTTGACAGTAAAATTTCAGCAAAAACACATTCCCACATTATCCCAAACTCTCCAGTATAGGGCTATCAATATTTGTAATTCTTTTAAGAGGTTAAGATTTTATGTGTTTTGGTGCCAGGAAATAATTTTGTGATAAAACAAACATCTGGTTTGCTAGAAAATATTGGCATCCTACAAACATGAATTCATTAGAGAGGAATTCAACATGCATTGCATCTGAGCTACAGCTTTTGTGAACTAAAAGACTGCTAGTTAATGTCTCAGAAGTTTTTAGAGAATGTGGAGTATAAGAAATTGTCAGTGCTTTGAAAGCAGAGATAATGTCTTATCCTTTTTGTAACCCCTATGGTTAGCTGGAGCTTGCCTCATTGTAGGAGATCAAGAAGAATATTCATGGATTGGGGTGTAAGTCATTAATTTTCAAACCTGCATCCTTTGAATAATGAAAGATCTTATCCCATTGTATTTCAACTAGATAGATATATGGGTCTTTAACCTTGCCTTATCTTCCTTTAGAGCTATGATACAAACTAAAGCATTTCTTAGAGAAAGTGACTCTAAAGTATTTTTGTTAATGTTTCAAATGTGCAATTATAGTCCTGAAGATTCATAAGGACATTGATAACTGCCAGTGGCATCCACATTTTACAGTGGCAACCATTGTTTACATGTTTCAAGTGAGACCGGCCAGATTTTTTCCTTATGTGAGAAATACGAGTAAATCAGCATTAAAAAATGTACAGGAAATTGGGACCTTGTTTATGACTAAAAAAGCTTGACTGTTTTTATTACTAGATACTTATAATCATGTCACATGCAATATCACATTTGATTATAGAAGAATTTTAGACGAATTAAGGTGCGTTAATATTTATGAAATAAACATGAGTGATACAAGATGGCTCTGACTCTTTGGAAACATGCCATAAGGCAGGGATCCACAAATTTTTTTGGAAGGGACGAGATAATATGTATTTTAGTCTTGTGGAATATACGGTTTGAGTCGCAACTACTCAACTTTGCCTTCGTAGCACAAAAGCAGCCATAGATGGTGCATAAAAGAATAGGCATGGCTATGTTCCAATAAAACTTTATTTACAAATACAAGCACAAGCCATAGATTGCTGACCCCTGCCCTAAAAATACACTGATCTAGTCCAGTGTTAAGAATTAGAAAATTTTAGTCAAAATCTGTTGTATTTCTGCATGTATCTTTTAAGGGCAGTAATTTTTAAAAGGAAACGTAAGCGGGGCACCTGGGTGGCTCAGTCGTTGAGCGTCTGCCTTCGGCTCGGGGCGTGATCCCAGGGTCCTGGGATCAAGCCCCACATCGGGCTCCCTGCTCCGCGGGAAGCCTGCTTCTCCCTCTCCCACTCCCCCTGCTTGTGTTCCCTCTCTCACTGTGTCTCTCTCTGTCAAATAAATAAATAAATAAATAAATAAATAAATAAATAAAAGGAAACATAAATTAATCTGAAAAAATATTTGATTATAAATGTATTGATGTAAATTTACTTGCTCTTGTCACTAGACTAGTTATTAAAGATATTTAAGTTTTTTTTTTTTTAATTTATTTGAGAGAGAGAGAATGAGAGAGAGCAAGCACATGAGAGGGGGGAGGGTCAGAGGGAGAAGCAGACTCCCTGCCGAGCAGGGAGCCCGATGCGGGACTCGATCCAGGGACTCCAGGATCATGACCTGAGCCGAAGGCAGTCGCCCAACCAACTGAGCCACCCAGGCGCCCTATTAAAGATATTTAGACAGTAATTTTTTATATTGTTTTCTCTGGAATGCACTCGAGCCTTGGACAAATGTCTCATCATTGAACTTGGTTTCATGTCCATAGAATAAAGGGTTGGTCATGATTTCTGTAAGGTATCTTTAAACTATGTAATTCTGTGTTTCTGTAAGTGTCATGTCATTTGCCAATAGGAACAATGTCTTAGTTTATAGAGTTCTTAGAATGTCATTTCTCCAAGAGATCTTGTTCTCTTTGAAAGTCACTTCTGGTTTCTATATGAAAAAAGTCTTTTTTTAAAATCAATACCAGTGAAAGTTAATCAGTGATAGAATGATTACAGGATGCCTTGCTTATCACTGCAAGGCCGAGATCATTATCTCTGTGATTATCCTCATATCTGATTTGAAAGGACAGAGGGGCAGCTTTTTCTGGCCATACCCCTCCTAATTCGTGAGATGTCCCCTAACCCCATTGTAAGAAGGAAACCTGCCTTTATTGCCATATTCTAAAGAGATTAGTGAATATTATGCCCAAGTGCCCAGGATATCACCAGCCCTACTCCCATCATTTATCATAGAGTCCTCGTAGTCATAAAGGGAATAATCACAAAGTCCTCTCACATCCCATCTCATTATATTATTGTGAATAAGGAAAAAAATAGTTTTAAAGTATGGAGAAGAGTGAATTGGGTCATGCAGCTGCTTCCCAAACGCTAAATTTCCATTTCCAGTGCTTCCATTATTCTTCCACACTGAGATGCAGAAATTACTCATATTGAGATACAACAATTTTCCCCCTTACCAAGTCTTCAATGCCTGCTATTTTATTCGCTCATAATAAGAGGTCATTGAAA
Source organism: Halichoerus grypus (assembly GCF_964656455.1). Taxonomy (NCBI): domain Eukaryota; kingdom Metazoa; phylum Chordata; class Mammalia; order Carnivora; family Phocidae; genus Halichoerus; species Halichoerus grypus. Next base: position 107,398,973 of record NC_135727.1, on the reverse strand, counting down.
GGGTGTCAATGCAAGAAGCAGGCAAAAATCACCAGGTCCATTCTTCATAAACCCCTGCGTGCCCTCCAAGCACAGCTGTATCTCTGGAAACTGGCTCTTCCTTCTGCCTCCTCCTTTTGAATGGTTACGGTGGAGGCAGCCAGTTTTACAAGGTGACCCACCCCACCTCATCTGTAGAGGTGTCGCCATAGGTTGGCTCCTGGCTAAGGTGGAGCTCATCTGAGTCCATTCCTGGGTTTTTAGCGTTGGAACTGGGAAATGATTGCCCGGGAAACCCTGAGCTCTTAAATGGAAATGATGCAAACTCACAAGCACTTGGGCAGTAGCTATTTTTTGACGTGGGGTTTTAGAAATAGAAAAGCCACAGGGGGTGGTGCAGGGGGAAATGAAACATATATACGAAGAGAGGCAGAGTTGAGATGTGACGTGGGGTTTTAGAAATAGAAAAGCCACAGGGGGTGGTGCAGGGGGAAATGAAACATATATACGAAGAGAGGCAGAGTTGAGATGTGAAGAGCAACTTCTGGTTTCTCTCCAATCTTTGGGTCAGGTGCAAGTTCACCCCATCACCCAGCTGAATCCCTGCCCTTGAGTTGTGTGATATAGCCACACACCTCAAGGGTACCGTCGGGGAGAGTCTAATGAGTGCTAGGTGTGTGAGGTATATGTTTCATAAACTCCCTTTTGCTAAAACTAGTTCAAATAGGTTTCCATAACTTAGAGCCAGAAGAACTAATTTTGAAGTGTCTTTCATACTCTACATTCTATAAAATACAGAATTAAATATAATGCCTACATAAATGTTCTTATGGTGCTAAATTATTAAACAGAATTAATTACCCAAGAGATACTACCCAGAGGAGACCGTAAGGTTTGTGTATATATAGTTACATATATAATATTTTTTCAAAAACTAATTTTTGAGTGACTCCTATGAAACCAGGCAACACTATTAGGTAGGCAGCAATAAACAAATGCAAAAATGAATGCCTAGTCTATTGGGAGAGAGATATAAACCAAATAATCACAAAAATTAGGCTTTGGAAAATACTATGAAGGATAAGGCCCAGGGAGCCAGGTACAGGAAGCGACACATAGGAAGGTCCCATGGCTAATTCAACGAATTCTGGTGTTACTATTCAGAAGGATTTTTTTTTTTCACAATGCCATTTATTATTGAGAGCCTAAAATCATCCTTTCTGTTTTCTGATAGCTATATTTAGCTCTTATGTAGGAAAAGCATTTTTGTTTGTGTTTCAAATGTATTTCTCAAATAATCTAAAACCCCTATTTCCTTAACATTATTCAAGAAAGGCATGTAGTATACAATGGTATTTGCAGCATCAATTTGTTCAGTAAACTCTCTCTTTGTGGTCAGGGCAAAAAAAAAAATCATCTCAGGCATATTCATATTCATGGTCTCACCATGGAGTGGTGAGTGGGTTCACGAATTCTGCTTAGAGCGGTGTGACTGCAGTCGTGTCCCAGCTCATCATCCCGGGCGCTTCTCAGCTCCGTCTCACTCCAGTCAGATGGCACAGAGGCATGTGAAGCCAGAGCCACAGCAATGTTCATTTCCCTCAAGAATGGAAAAGACACTGTCTTCAGTAAGATAGACAGAGGGGATCTGCACGAAGTGCTCTCTTGGGCTAGCATCCCTCTGTTCTTTAACCGCAACCAATGCCGCTGTAACATTGCAGTAATATTCTAACAAAGGGTGACCAGGATGTAAGAGAGAATAAAAATTTACTTTGTGACTTCTCCAGGTTTCTGACTGATGCATGAACTATTTAACTGTGTACACAAAGAACTGCACTTTTAGTTGCCATGGCATTGCTTATCTGTTGTCTTTACAGGGAACAAAATGGTACTTGAATTAACTGTGACTCATCCCTTGAGGTAAAAGTGATAAGGCTGCCTTTCTTAACGGAGCCCGAATGCTTCATGCTTCGGTTGGCACAGATTTTTTTGTTGCTTTTGTTGTAGTTGTTGTTGTTGTTGTTAAAGAAAAGATACTTGCTCGGAAACCCAGGTTTAACCACTGCTCTTAAAAATTGATAGCTTTGAGCAAAGATCAAAGTTTACTGAATCTCATTGTAACAATTCACGCATAATAGATGAACAACACATGAAATGGCTATGAGGGAAATAGTTTCTTCCTAACATGGGTTCTCTTGAGTTACATCTAAGCATTTATGAGTGCAGAGGTGGCAGTCATGACCCCTGGCATTACTGATGAGGCACTACCAAAAATCTGATGCATAGTCTACCTCTGATAAGAAATCTTGAGTGCGCCTCAGGGTACCGTCGGGGAGAGTCTAATGAGTGCTAGGTGTGTGAGGTTAAGAATTCCACAATCACTGTGCACCTTATTGATAAGAAGGAAAAGTGATTTTAGGACACATGTGAGAATCCATGCATATACTTATAGGTGTGACACCCTAACAGAATTATTAAGACCCTACTCTGTGCCCCCAGAGCACTGTGTCCATACTTCCATTATGACACTTTTCACTTTGCTTGTTGTTGTTATTGTTGTTGTTATTACCGTTCTTGATTATCAGGTGCCTAAGAAGGAAGGGCTCAATACATACTTGCTGTATTATTCTCAGACTCTCAAAGCTGTGTTCGTTACGGTTTAACATTCTACGAGAAGTACAAAGAGAAGGAAATAAGTCTGAGAACCTTTGGATCACTGGATGTCCAAGATTGATTTTCTTCTAGGGGAAGTGTTTGGGGTTGAAGTTGGCCTAGTAAAATAACTCAGATTTCACCTTATTCAGAGAAACTTAGGAGAAAACAGCCCAGGACTGAGGAAACTCTTTTTCATTTTTTTATTAAATAATTGATGCCTTTGAGAAGGCTCTAGAAGCTACACTTTTGGAAGTCCTTAGAAACAAGGACAAGTTAATTCCTGGACCTAGCACATATTTCTGAGTAAAACAAGTGAAACATTCTACATCCTAACAAACTATCTTGAATCAGATAACTCCTTGATAGAAATGAGGCAAAATTTTAATTACTAATTTTACCTTTGCAATACAATTCCTAAGAAAAAAGTTAATTTGGCAATGGTAAAACAAAAAATTCTGCAGGATCAACACTGAAGATAGGAAGAGTATTAAATGTAGTAAAATTGAGAAGTATGTGTCTTTTATCTGTAGAAGTATTTTTTTTAATTAACAAAAATTCACCAACGAAACTGTACTAAAATTATTATAGGTTATATCAAAAGTTCTGTGAAACATGAATGTAATAATGTAGAAGGGACTTCAAATTATATATTTTGAGAGATTTTACAATTGTTTCTTCTTCATTGATACAAAAAATATTGAAATCTCAAAATTATTCCAGAGAGTAATACTATAAATACAGAAATGTATTGCATTTAGAAAACTGGACTCAAAATTACAGCACACAAGTGTTATTTTGGTTTAGAAAAGTAAGTACGAAGTCATATGTTACATAGCTTATCAGTTAGCCTTCTAAAGAAATGCACTTAGTTCCTATTCTTCCATGATAACCTCTATGTTATCCTATTTAATTCTTTGTGATCAAATGTTCTCTGTTTTAGTTCTCTAACCACTACTAATTTTGATTTCAGGAGATCAAATCCCTCCCTAGTTTGGTGGCCATTGCAAAGTCATGTCTGCATCTTCTTTTCCCAGTGGCCTGGGGTATTCAACTGATACACATCCAATGCTGTTGGCATTCATCAACACTGAATGTATTGAGGAGATTTTCTACCTTTTTCCTTAAAAAAAAAAAATCTAAATATACCTAAGTGATTGATTGTGCAGAAAAACTCCATTCGTTCAGGTTAATTGGGGAAAATGTGATCTGAATTTATTGGGAAGGAATTTATTATAATTGTCTTGTTATTCTATAATTCAATTTCAGTGTTTTTTACTTGGAGTAATGACTGAAGTTTAGAGCTATAGAATGATTATCTGTTAGGGAGCCTTCCTGTTTAGTTGATAATGTGGTATTTGAATGCAAAGAGGGATCTGTCATAAGGTTTAAAAAATATGTTGCCCTTAGTAAGTTGAACAATCTCTGAAATCTTGTTTATATTGTTTATATATAAGGGCATATTCAATGTGTTAATTGGAAAAGCGTACCATAAATAACCTTCCTACTTTCCATGACTCACAACATTAATTTTCTGACTTGATCTTATGAAAAAGTCCAAACAAAATAATATCATTTGGGAAACTTACATAAATTTATGCTATTTTACTCAGAAATCTTAAGAATCACTAATACACCTGTCTAACTACTGGTTTCTTATTCGAAATGAACAATTTGACAGTACATACAAAGTCATTTCTCCAGATATTATTTAAATGGACACCAGGTTTAAATATTTAACCTTTCTGTGTCTTTTGTCTTGTTATTCAGTTTACACTTTGACTTTTAAAATGTTAAGAGTGCATTGAAATTATACATTGGAGGTTTAAATAGTTGAATCACAGGTGGCCAACTATCAAACATGTGTTCCTATGCTAAGAATTTGTATTGTGACAAGAACAATACAAGTAAATAGAAGCATTAGATTGTGACCTTTAACTAAACAAGCACTTCTTGTAATTGTAAGTTATCTTGGGGCTAAGGTATGTGACTACTAATTTGTTTGCACCCCAATTTTATACCTATTTGAAAAGATATGCCATATATCACAGTTATTCAGTTAAAATAGTTCAGTGTGATTATCGTTAACTAAATCACATACACAATCACAAAACCCTATTCAAGTAATATTTGGTACAAAACTAAGCATACAAAAAGGAATAAAGATTAGTATGAAGGGTCAGAGAGCACTGCCCTTGATCTTCCCAAGACATTCTAATCTTTGTCAAGTGAACTTCCGGGTATTAATTAATGTGACAGAAAAATCAAGCCCTGTCTTACCTTACTTTGCCTAATCCTTCCATTCCATTTCAAAATGGTGCCTCAGGCTTATAAAGGCCTTCAGAAGCTTAAAGATAAGGCAGATACAGTTTTGGTTGTAATTTTTAATAAAATATCTAATTTATTTTATTGAATTCAATGCCCTACAGGTACGTATTCTTGGTTTGTAGGCACTTGAAAAAACATGTACTTAAAAATTAAAGTTATTCATGTTCATGGGATCATAAGAATGCTATTACTCTGGGGATAATGAGGCCCAATGGATTTGAAGTAGCATTCTTTAGGTTATGCCTATGATGTCTTAAATATTAGCTTTGTCATCTGTGTAGGCAAAGAGGTGGCCACTACAACAAATCTGAGCTTTATATGGGTAAGAGTTGCAAGTGTAGAAAGGAATCATGTCATTTTTCAGCCTTTCCCAAACCTCTATAGTGATGCAGTATTGAATGGATATATAAGGCACTAATGATTTCATGTTGATCAATCCCATGCCACAAATATTTGGATGCTATATGATACCCATTCTTAATGATGGCACCAGCAAGATACCTAAATCTTTCTAAATAACCCCAATAGTCATAATAGGATTGTATATTAATGCAATAATTTTGTAAAACTGATAGTATCTACTAAAGCTGAACACCTACAACCTGTCCTTTTTTCCCCTCCTAGGTATATATCCAGCAGAAATGTACAGAAATGTTCATAGCAGTACTATTGGTAGTGGCCCCAAATTGAAAGCTACCTAAAGATCCATGAACAGTAGAAGGAATAAATAAATTGTGGTACGGTCACCTAATAATCTACATCAATAAAAGTGAATGAACTTTCATTATACAAAATTATATGAATGAATCTCATAAACATAATATTATGTGAAAGGCGCCGGACCAAAATAGTACATAACATATATTTCATTTATCTAAATTTTAGAAAGAGCAAAATTAGTCAATGTTTCTAGAAATCAGGGTGGTGGTTACCTTTGCTAAGGAGAGAAGTGATGGCGAGGGACCATGAGGGAGACTTCTGGGATGTTGATAAAATGTTCTATTTCTCTATCAGGTTGCTGGTTACATGGATATGTTCAGTTTGTCATGATTCATCAAGATATACACTTAGATTTGTGTACTTACATATATATAAAAGCATATATTATACTTCAGTAAGAAAATTAAATTCTGAAAAAGTTCTGAGGTTAAATATGGCAAATTGAGTCAAGTGCTTATTTGTGCTTGTATCAGTTTTCTAGGGCTCCGGTAACAAGTTACCACAAACTAGATGGTGGCTTAAAACAACAGAAATTCACTCTCTCACAGTACAGAAAGACAGAAGTCTCAAATCAAGGTGTTGGCAGAGTTGTTTTCTTTTGGAGAATCTAAGAGAGAATCTCTTCCATGTGTCTCTCCTAGCTTCTGGTGCCTGTTGGCAATCCTTGCCATTCTTTGACATATAGACACATCACTCCAACCTCTACTTCCTTCTTCACTGATTCTCCCTCTATATTTCTTCTCTTTGTTTCTGACAAGGATACTGGCCATTGAGTTAAGGGCCCACCTCGGTAATTGAGATTTTTAACTTAATTACATCTACAAAGGTCTTTTTTTTCCAAATAAGGTCACATTTATAGGTTCCTGGTGGTCATATACGTTTTGGCGGGGCACGATTCAATCTACTATAGTATTCCTTCCCAAACTCCCCAGAAATCATAATGACGTAAATATAAAAATATTACACAGACAGGAAAATATGACAAAAGTAGGAAACATAAGGTATATTTTTAAGATTTTAGAAGATGGAAGGTGAGTATTTAGCAGGATGCAGAAAATTAAAATTGAAGCAGTTCCAAGCAGGCTCAGGATTTGGAGATACCAAGTACTTCCAGATGTGAGGGTAAGGAGTGGGGCTGAAAATAGTAACTTTGGTTGAAAGTCTATATAAGGAAGTCAAAACCCCAGATAGCCTCTCCCACCCTGGGCATCCAACTGACCAATCATCCCATACCTAGGCAGAAAGAAAATGAACAATAAATACAAAAAAAGAATCAAAGTGGCTCTGGACTTGTGGACATGAGGAATTGCTAAGGGAGGGGGTGAGGCACTGTGCTGAAACAAGGCAATTAAGAAATAGTCTACATTTTGAATAGTGCAGACTCCCTCTTATCACCCCTCTATACTCATCTATGAGGACACTGGCACTTGGCCTGCTTCTCTAGTCAGGAGGTTGGAAGATTCTTTTCTGGGGGAAATCATTGCAGCCCAAGAGAAAAGACCTGCCTTTGTCAGGGTTGTCTCCAAATGAAAAGACTAATATTTCCCCGATCACATATACTGGTGTCCAATTTTCAGTCATCCCACTGTGCACACACAGCTTTCATTCAGCTTTTCAATACCTCGTATTTACATAGCTGTGGCCAGCCAAGGGTTACAAGATATTCATGGAAAGCTCACAGTGTAAAAGAGATTTTTTTAAAAAAGAAGCATTCGAGTAAAAAGAACTATAATGAAACAAAGACTGTTCAGGGAGATGAAAAGTTCAAAAAATATAATGAATATTCTCAAATACATTAAAGAAGCAATTTATAGCATCCAAGATGCTATAAAAATGGACATTCAGGGAACTCATAAGAACTCTTGAGAGATTAAAATATTATAGTACAAATCTCCCAGAACGTAGAACAAATTATCAAAGGGCTGAGAAGATTTTTTTCAAAAGGGGATCAATACAGGAGGTCTAATTGGAATTTTAAAGAGCTGGAAAAAAAATGCAGGAAAAAGTAGAGAAGAGGAAATTACCAAGTAATGCAAGAAAGTTTTCCTTAAATGATGAACTTGATTTTCCATATTTAAAGGGTTCAACAGGTGACCAGCAAAAGGAATTCAAGAAGATTCATATCTAGGCGTGTCAGCCAGAAATGTTAGGTCACCAAAGGTAAACATTCTAAAAACTTTTCGAAAGGGGTAGAGGCAAGTCATACACAATACCACAGGAATCAGAATAGCATTGGACTTCTCAAGGCAACATATGAAGCCAAAAGTCAACAAATTCATGTCATTAAAATTTTGAGGAAAAATTAATAATTGCTTTCTACCTACAATTCTATATCCAGACAATCAGTCAACCTGCGAGAATGGATATATAGAATTTTCAGAACTATAAGTTCTCAAAAATACGTTTATAATACACCCTTTCACCAGAAGGTCCTAGAGGTTGTATTTTACCAAAATGAATGAGTATGCCAACAACGAATGGTTGAGAACCAGAAAACAGGGCACACATTGATTAGAAAGGGGACGGGAAAGAAAGTCTCTACAGAAAAATATATGGCTTATAAATAATAAAAGAGAAAAATGAAAACATAGGAGAAAATAATTTTCAATGAAAGAAGCCAATAGGAAATGTAGATGATATACAAAGAGATGGAACACTCCCAGAAAAACAAGCCACTCAAGGTCTCTGAACACCTGCTGTGTATTTCTGCCTTTTCTGTTTCCACAATTGATATGCCCTTTCTCCATCCTCATTGTTAATACACTAGTCCTTAAAAGACCCAACTCAAGATACAATCTCCCCCAGAATATAGGATAATAATTTCCTTGGTTAAGGAAAGCTTTCTTAGCAGACACAAAATATAGCCATAAAAATAGAAGCTGAAATCTGATCACATTATAATTTTAAACTCTTGTAAAGCAAAAAACATAAATCATAAACAAGTTTAAGAGGTAAATGACAGAATGGAAAATTGTATTTCGACTAGATATCATGATTTTTAAAAATGATATATAAAAAATCTGTAAAGAATTCCAAGTCAATAAGATATAAAATACAATAAAATATAAAATTTGTTTATCAAATGTTAGGAAAGATGTGGGGGAAAAAATATTGTACCCTCAGTGTGTGGTGGAAGTATACATTGGTGCGACTATTTTGGGGAACTATTTGGCAATAGCCCATAAAATTAAAAAACTGTATGCCTTATTATTAGGATGAATTTATAATTTATTGTTTAATTTGGGACCCCTTTGAACATGAAATGGGGTGCTATTAAATTTTATGCCAGAGCAGGGGCACCTGGGTGGCTCAGTCGGTTAAGTGTCTACCTTCAGCTCAGGTCATCATACCAGGGTCCTGGGATCGAGCTGCGCCATCGGGTTCCCGGCTCAGTGGGGAGCCTGCTTCCCCCGTCCCCCTTGCTCATGCTCTCTGTCTCACTATCTCTCTCTCAAATAAATAAATAAAATCTTAAAAAAAAATTTATGCCAGAACAAATGTGTAAACTGGGACTATCCCAGGCCCTCTGGTTATAATCTCACCCTGTGTTTGACCCACTTTGTGTATAGACTCTAGATAACCTCTTGTCCATATGCACTATGTGTGTATAGTTTATAACAGCAAAAAATTAAGAACAATGTGTCAAAAGGGAACTCCACAGCTAAAATGTATAACACAGAATACTAAACAAGGTAAAGAGATGAACTGGATTTCTCTATATATCAATGTCAGTAGATATCCAGAACATAAACTTCAGGTGTGAATGGAAAATTCCAGAATGTTATACACAGGGATATATAGATTTATGGATTTATAACAAGTTCAGTTATAAAAATGGAATAGAAAAATACTCCCCAAAATTATAATGGTAGTTGCTTATGGAAATTGGGAAAGGGAATTCTAGTCATGGTTTAAAGGGAATCAAGCTATATTAGTCATGTCTTATTGTTTTAAAAATAATTTGACACAAATATGACAGAGGTTAAAGTTGATAGATCTGGATCAGGAGAGGTATAAGCATATTTAAAAAGTATTTGGCTTTGGTTTTTTTTAGTGACTTTTATTTCTCAAAGTAAAAACAAAATGATAACCTTTTCCACGAAGCCTTCCTTGATCTCTTTTAGCCAAACAGTAGCTCTGTCACTCCAGATTGTAAGAATAGTGCCTTTTTCCTTTTTGTATCCCCCCACAATACCTGGCCAGATATCTGATACACAGGCAACACCTGGTAAGATTTTATTAAATAAAATACAGAAAGAATAGGATGGTTTACACAGAAACCCTTGCCTCTTGGTAGGTGACTGGAAACATTTTAAATTTTCAACTTTTTCAAGCTTTTCTTTGCTTAATGGACCTGTGTTTTGTGCCAAATGCTATTGACATGTTCTGGAATGAATCTCTAATAAAAGTGAAAATAGAGCGGTTTATGTTTATGTGTTACTTAGCCTGTTGAAGATTCTCCAGACTTTAATCACCAAAGCAAGCCTCGTCTAGCATGGTCATTAGAAGGACCTGCTCCAGTTTCTCTCCTCTCTCATAAATACCTGTTCTTTGTCCTAATGCTGAGTTCTGCCCTGTGGAATGAAATGCGGCGTTTTTCTCTGTTACTCTTTTGTGTCGCTTTGGCCCTATTTGCCACTGTAGTACTGTTAACTTCTGCCTGTCAAAACCAATTAATAATTTTTGAGCATCTACTAGGTCCACAGCAGAATTTCAGTTACCTGTGGCTCATTTTGAGTCGAGCTGTTAAGCAAAGCTTGAATACAATATGGCATTTGCCTTGAATTTTTTTATTTCAAGTTCCATGGTTTCAGTATTACCACTCTCATAAATAAAACATATGCTTTCATTTTTTTCAAAGTTATCAGAGTTTGTTCACTTGAACAATGCCCAACTTGCAAATGAATACTTTTGCAAATACTTATGGTGGATATATAAGTACATATGTAAATTCATTTGGCTCCAATGCGAATTTATTAAATGTGCTATACTGGTTTATCTTTTATCAAAAGAGCTGTTAGTAAGTGAAAGCAAGTGCCCGTGCTCATACATAGATAAAATGCTCAATTTAGGCTTTAGTGGTAGCTTTTAAAATGACTTCTTTACCTGCCACTTATACTAAAAGGATGCCTTTATTCTTGAAAATGAGATATGGTTTTTAGGAATACTTTTCTTAATTTCTTTGAGATTCTCCTTTTGTTTCCAGTTTTCACTGCTGTTTCAGACATAGAACCAGACATGCCCCACTGTGGTTGGCTCCCTCCATCATTATCCGGCTTGCCTTTGAGACAGGACTTTGTATACAGTGGGTTTTCTTAGCTGGTTGATTCCTGTGATCGCCGGACTCTGTGCACTATGTGACGTGTCTCACAATTACGTGTGCCTAGTGATTTTCAGGTACTCTCACACGTACACACAAAAGTTGTGCTGATGATAGCAGTGACTTTGCAGAGTAATCTTTTCGTCATAATTAGCATTTGAAAAATCTCCGAGTTGAAATACACAATCCCACATGGCTTTGATGCTTCTGTAGTTAAGAAGGGCAGGAACAGCCTTGGGAAACTCTTGCTGACTTGGCAGCATGAAGCACGGCACGTGCACCTTCGGATGAACAGAAAAGCAAGCTGATTTCATTCCCTTTACCGCCACTATCCTACAGGGACTGGCTGTTCAGTCACTTACTCATGCTGTCAGAGCTGACCCTTCAAGACAGTTCACCTGGCTAAAATTCAGTTGTCTTACGCCCGAAGGATGAGATACGAATCTGAGGTGGCCGGGGTTTTAAGGCAAGGAGCTGTATTATAGGTTGCTGGCATTCTGCAGGCTCTTAGGAGCACACTGTTAGGCATTCAGGTATCAGAAGGATCTTGGAAAATCTGCTCAGCCCCTGGCATCTTTTCGGCCCGTTCTAGATGTCTCATCCAGCTGTGCAGTGAGAAGAAATGAAGCTGAAGAGGCGTCGGTGTGGACCTTGCCAGACAGTGTGCGCATTATCTGTACTCATGTGGAAGGCTGCCTTGCTGTGTATGTCTAAGGCTGTCAGAAAGATTGATTCTTGAAATATTTCTGAAAAAAATGCTAAGTACTAGCTCCTTTGGGTATTTACCCAGGGGCATTGTGGCTGCGTGGCATTGCTGTGTGGCAGCCAAGCAGTAATCGCTTGCTCTTTCTCTGATTTGTGTCTCTGTCAGCAGCCGAGAGGAGAGAGGTTCAGACCCAGAGTGGGGCCCTTGCTTCCCAGTATTCTCATCTAGCCCATGGTTTCAAATACTCTCTGCATTGCTAATGACTCCTAAATTTATATCTCTGGTCCTGATGTCATCCCTAAATCATAGACCCATGTATCCGATTGCCTACCCAGTAGCTCAGATTTGATGCCTAAGAGGTATCACACTTAAATTGAGCAAAACCAAACTCCTGATCTCTCCTCCCATATACGCCCCCAACTGCTCCTCCCACGATCTTCCCAGAGCAGTAAATGGCATCACCCTGCTTATGGTTGCTCCAGCCAGAACCTTGCATCATCCTTGACCCCTCCCTTCAGCTCAGGTCCCACATCGCAAGGCTCCACCTTGAAAGTAGATTTAGTACATGAACACTTCTCAGCCACCTGCCACCGCTGCCTTAATCCAAGCCAACAGCAGATCTCATCTGTACTGTTGTAATTGCCTTCAAGTGCCTTCTAACACACCAGCCTGCTTCTCCCATCTTCCTGCTTCCTCCTGTATTTTCCCACAGCAGCAAAAGTGAATCCTAAAACCCAAATGAGATCATGTTATTCTCTGTTCAGAAATCACCAGTGACTTTCAAACCCAAGGTCCAAACCAAATCTACTTTTTCCTTAGCTCAGTTCCTCAACTCATCTGTATATAGTGGCCTCTTCACTGCTCCTCGAGTATTCCAAGCTTGGTCCCACCTAAGTGTTTTTGAACTTGCTCTTCTCTTTGCCCAGAATGCTCTTCTCCTAGATACTGGCATGTCCTGTTTCCTCACTTCCTTTAGGTATCTCTGAAATGTCTCCTTATCAGTAAGATTTCCCCCTCACCAGCCTTTATAAAATAGAGCTCTGTTCTCAATGTTGTCTTACCTTGCTGTGTTTTCTTATTGGCCGCTACGACCCCACAGTGTCTTTCTCCCCTACAGGCAGGCTTTGTTTTGCTCACTGCCAATCCTCTAGCCCTACGAACAGTGCCTGGTAAACAGAGGTCTTCAATGAGTAATTGTGGAAGGCACACCAACATGAGTCTTCTACCTGTATCCATGCCAGCTGTAATGGGGCACTTAGACTACCTGATTCCTTTTTAATTTTCATGAGAATAGCTCCATGGTATACTTAGCTTTTCGGTAGAAAAGCCCATTAAAATCCAAGACCTCGCAGAACTCATTTCTCCATCTCTGAATTGACTAGTCCATGAAACACATGCTTCTAGAAACCGGGGATGTGGAAAGGAGGTCTTGCCTTCCTTGGATGGGCTAGCACTTAGTGCCATAGCGATAGTGCCGGGATAACAAAGAATTGTGCAATTTTAGAGAATCATGATAAAGAAAAGACATTTCCCGTATCTGGGGGCAAAACTTGAAAGTTCACAAATACATTAGTGCTAAGAATTTCCTAGACTTGCCCTTGCTTGTCAAATAAGTGCAATGTCTGCCTCATCTTCTGCGTCTACCACCACAAATTCACCTTGCATTTTCTTCCTCCTCTTTTTGTTTTAAAGACATTTTATGCTTCTTTTGTCTTAAGAAACCTTTCCTAACATTTCTGAAATTCCATTTTATGATTTAGTTAGAGTTCAGAAGTGAGAAGGTAGTTTTCTTTGATGTTGCCCGTGAGTTTATTGGCTCTTTGGGGCACTGGAACCATGGAATTCATTATCAGTGTTGTCATAACACCCAGCAGAGGCCTTGCCTGCAGTACACAATCAATGATACTTATTAGTGTGGGTTTTAGCCTTCTTCACATATCTTTGACATTATGATTACCTGTTTTTAATTAGAAGTACACACCTGATTAGCAGTTGTTTTTCAAGATATACTTCTCTGTACACTGTACAGAGCCACTGTACTTCTCTGATGATATTGGACTGGATTTTAACTAAAGCACAGCTTTTCATCAGCTGTACAGTGACACATTCCTGTACCCCAAACAGATTGCAGGTGTGCTAAGATAATAACTCCTCTATGCTCTCAAGGGCAGCTGGAGCCCCTAGACCAATCAGTTCTTTTTGCTCATTGATGTACAGTTGACATATACTATTATATTAGTTTCAGGTGTATAACACAGTGATTCAACAATTATATGCATCACAAAATGCTTAGCACGATAAGTGTAGTTACCAATGACTTCTGACCACAAGATTGTTTACCCCAGAGTGCCCTACAGATACAATTTCTAAATGTCTCTGGGCATTAGAAAGGTTGAGGGTAACTCGAGTCCAGCACTGCCTCATAGAACTTTCTGCAGTAATTGAAATGTTCCAGATCTGCCTGTCCGATAAGGTAGTCACAGGACACATGTGGTTATTGAACTCTTCAAATGTGGCTGGTGCAACTTAGACTAGCAGCTACCATACTGGATAGTGCAGCTAGAGATTAAACTCTGAGCTATATAGGGGTGGCTCAGTCAGTTGGGCGTCCAACTCTTGGTTTGGGCTCAGGTCAATATCTCAGGGTCGTGGAATCGAGCCCCGTGTCAGGCTCTGTGCTCAGTGCAGGGTCTGCTTGTCTTCCTCCTCCTCCTCCTCCCCCCCCCTTCTCTCTCTCTTTCTCTCCCTCTCTCTCATAAGTGAATTTTTAAAAATCTTTTAAAATAAAAAACTCTAAACTATATAATCTATTAGGAACCAAAGATGAAAAATAAGCACAATTTGGCAGTTTATCAGGCTCAACAAATATTAATTTGGAGTGTTAGCGACTCATAGTGGGACCAGCAGACACAAATAAATTAATAGAGCACTAACTTAAGAATACAGGCATCAAAGTAGACCTCATCTCTTAATATGGCTCACATAGTTGGGTACTTGCTTGTTGACTCTAGCTGTGTTCTCTTTCTCTCTTGTTTTCTCTTCGTTTGATTATGTGTGAATGACAGTGCTGTTGCCTGAAAGTGACTTCAAAGTCATCCCTACAGGCCTTACCTTATTGAGTTCAGGTGAATTGTGGTATCTACATTGTTCTTCTAATGGGGCCTGAAGCAATCTAATAATTTGCCTTTGGGTCCTATGGACCATGTGGTGTTTACTACCCACCGCTCCATCTTAAATGATGTGATGGTCACTGATTGTGATTGAGCACTAAACATAGTGCTCTGTGTTTAGCGATGCTTCTGCTAGGTTAATCAGTATGGAATTAGCTATTGCTTGCAGCCATTGTCTTTGAAGCATTGTTTCATCCAGGCAAGAGCTTTCTGGAATATGTAGATTTGTGAATCAAAATTCACAACCTAATTCCAGTTTACCATGAGAAGAAACAGGTCAGACAGCCTGGTGTTTATTCATAAATTATTCCTAGGAGGTGATTAGTATCTGGCCTTCACCTCATGATTCCTACATTTGTTCATTGTTTCAATAAAATGTTCTCAAGAGGACTCTGATCCCTGTGTCCCACTGCCTCGTTAATCTCTTCTGCTGATATCGAGTCCAGCTCGCTTTCTCTATTCATGCCATTCCCTCTTTTTGGAATGACCCATCCCTCCTTTCTTCTCAGGGATAGTTCAGCCTTGTTTCTGAAGGCATTTAAATCCCCAATAGTGGTATTAATACGCACTAACGTTTATGGAGTGCATTTTTTGTGCTAGGCATAATACCAGACACCCTTATGTTCATTTAAACTTCACAACAAGCCTTTAGAAATCTGTTTTTTTTTTTTCCCAAGGAATATATTTAACCTACTTTACAGATGAGGAAACTGAGTTTCGAACTTGTGAATCACTTTGCATACAACAATTCTGTAATAAAGCAGGGTCAAGGTTTGCACCTCAGACTTCCTGACCCTAAAGCTTTTGATTTTTCCATTGCAGATAAAGGAGACAAAGAGGTCTGTTAAAGGAGTCTACTAAAGGAGTCTGTTAACTAGTAACCTTGTACTGGGAACATACTTTGTGGCTTTATGGCTTGCTTATTTGGCCTCTTGATTTCCAAGTCTTGTCTTCATTGTGCTGTCGTCTTCCTACCGTATGGTGTATACCCATACCAACAAAACCAATTATTTGCCAAGTGTGTGAGAGAGAGTATGGTAGATGGGGAAAGTCTTGGTCCTTTGTGGGCAGCCTGGTCCAGGTACATTTATCTACTGCACCTATTACATGCCCTTCACTCTTGAATCTCTCTGATTCATATCTTACCTCTTCCATCCCTTAACTTACAACAACATCACCCATGGCCAGGACTATGTAGTTCACCTTACTGTTAAGTAGTATCTTTCATTGTTGAATTATTCATCATGCCTTTTCAGCCAGAGTGTAAATTACTTGTGTGTGGATATCTCGTTTTGTCCTTATTCGGCCTGGCCCTGTGGCATCAGCCCAAATGCTAGGCCAGTCACTGGCAGTTCTTACATATTGCTGATTGAGTGAGTGATTATCTTCAGTTGTACGTTATAAGTAGACAAAAAGAGAAATGAGAAAATTAAAAGTTATTCCCCAGAGATGAGTAGCATAGCTGAATATACTAACTCATGGTCATAAATCACTTAAAGGATGACATATTTCTCATAGAACTATACAAATAGCTGGTACTTAATATTTTTGAAAGGATATTAATAGTTATTTTCTGGATTCATGTAGTCTATTTTCTAGATGGGTAAGTTTTTTAAAGTAACTGAAGCTTATCTCATTGAACAAAAATGTATTTTTAATGAACAGTTTTTAATGCAAATCTTTAGGAAAAAGGAGCATATAATTACTGTCTTTTAAAATAGAATGCATGAGGGGCCCCTGGGTGGCTCATTCGTTAGGCGTCTGCCTTCAGCTCAGGTCATGATCTCAGGGTCCTAGAATCGAGCCCCACATTGGGCTCCCTGCTCAGCAGGAAGCCTGCTTCTCCCTCTCCCACTCCTGCTGCTTGTGTTCCCTCTCTTGCTATCTCTCTGTCAAAAAATAAATAAAATCTTTAAAAAATAAATAAATAAAATAGAATGCATGAAATATAATGAAATCTTTCCTTGACTAGTCATTCAAAGAATTTTTTTGAGCATTCACTATGTTCTACCTGTTATGGAAAATACTAAAAACATTAGTGACATGAAGGTTAAAAAAATTTTTTTTTAAAACCACCATACTCTGGACTCCAGGAACCAGACTGAGGGTTATAGAAGGGAAGGGGGGTGGAGGAATAGGGTAACCGGGTGATGGGTATTAAGGAGGGCACGTGTGGTGATGACCACTGGGTGTTATATGCAACTAATGAATCATTGAATACTAGAAAAATGAATAATAAAATAAAATAAAATACACCATACTCCCTATTCTCAGTGAGTCTCAAGGGGAAGTCAGATGTATAGAAAGAAAAGTTACAACCCAGCCGTGTAAAGACTGGACAGAGGTAAGGAGGTAGTGTTTTGGGGCCCCATCAGGAGTCAGGAAACTTTAAGAATTAATATCTTTGGTGGTTATGGAAGGTGAGTTAGGATGTAAAGAATGATGTGGCCTTCCAGAAGGATAGATGGAGGCACGTTCCAAAAGAATCCAAGAGAATGGTGAACTAGGGAAAGGGTGGGGTATTCACTGTGTTTGTTACAGAACAGCCTGAGGCCAGTTCTAGACTTTAAATGAGCATAAAAAAAAAATCACATCAGATCATGTTATTTCCCTGCTTGCGTTGGTCCTGTATCAGTTACTGAATGACAGTCTTAGCTTGCTGAAGTGTAAGAAATACAAGCAAGCCCAGACCAGATGAGCAAAACCACATATTTAGCCTGTAGTTGACCACAGATGCACCAGCAAAGATCTTTCTGGCTTGGGCCAGATCGGTTGAACCTCCCAGCCATCTTGTAGACTTAAAAATAATAAATGGTGTTATACGAAAACAATGAATCATGGATCACTACTACATCAAAAACTAATGATGTATTGTATGGTGACTAACATAACATAATAAAATAAAATTTAAAAATAATAATAATAATGGGCACCTGGGTGGCTCAGTTGGTTAAAGCGACTGCCTTCGGCTCAGGTCATGATCCTGGAGTCCCTGGATCGAGTCCCGCATCGGGCTCCCTGCTCGGCGGGGAGTCTGCTTCTCCCTCTGACCCTCCCCCCTCTCATGTGCTCTCTCTCATTCTCTCTCTCTCAAATAAAAAAATAAATAATAATAATAATAATAATAATAATAAATGGCCACTATTTTAAGCTACTAAGATAGAGTAATTTATAACTCAGTATTATTTAACTGATAAATTGTGTTAGTGTTCTTCAAATTTTTCCTAAAGTAAAATGCCTTTGCTATATTTATTATAAACAAAGAAATGTGAAGATGTAATAGAAACAAATTTTGCTGAGCAAAGAGAGCCCTGGTATTGCTTTGAGCTGGCATAGATGCAATTCAGTTTCATTTCATTTCTTGTTATATACTTGGCTCGAAATTTATAATTTATACTCCACAATATGGACATATGTAGATGTATGCACATATTCATGCTATATAACACTCAAAAAATTTATGAAATCCTAGTTTTCATATCCATAACATTTAAAAAAAATTTTTTTTGTTTTGGACAATTTCAAGCATGACAGACACAAAAATAGAGAGAATAGCATCATGAAATTCCATGCAGCCATCACTCAGCTTGAGTGATTATCGACATTTGGTGTATGTTGCTGTTTGTAACAGGTTTTTGTCGTTTCTTTTCTCTTCTTTCCTTTTCTTTTCTTTTCTTTTCTTTTCTTTTGAGGATATGAATGGTGTTCAGTGCAACTAAGAAGAAATTCGCAGTTTGTTCCTGCTTTGCTGAAACAAAAATTCTTAAAATGACTAACCTCAGTTTGTTGCCAAGTAACTCTTGGCTATGCACTGATAGCAAAAGTAATATAACAGCATTCGTAGTATAATTAGATTTGAATAGCAAGTTTTATTTAAAGAGTGCCTGATCTTATTGCTCATAGGCATGCTTTCCTTTCTTGTTTTTTGTTTTCGGTAGTAATCACGTTTTTAATGACTTGTGATAGGCTTTCGTTTTATGAAACAATAGAAAACTGCCATAGGAACTTTTTAGTAGGCTTTTAGACATGTTGAAGCCGCTTAAAATCTATTTAGGTAGGAGGTTATTATTTGTTAAATAATTGTTTTTATAAAATGACTTCTGCAAAAAACATAATCCCCAACAGCGTTACTTGGATGATGATAACAAATAATCTAAACAGGAAAACATGGTGATGATGTAGTAAGTCACAAATGCTCCATTTGTTGAGTGAATGAATGGGAATTTAGGGTTCTGTTTTTTCACTCTACCCAGAATAGAGAAAATGAAATGCTTTTTCTTTGGTCTGCCTTCCAGATATATGTTTGGGTAAGGAAGGAAGGATGTGTGAGATGAAAGGAGGGAGGGAGAGGAGAAGGCAAAAGGAAGGGAGGAGGGAAAAGAAAATGGAAGGGAGAGAGGGTAGAGAGCAAGAAGGGAGGGAGGGAGAGAGAGACTAATTATTTGGAGGTATATTTCTTTAAGCAGTAATGCTGTTAAATATGACAGGCAGCCTGTAATTTAACACACAATATTTATCTTACTATTTTATTGGAATTTCAGGGTTCCAGCTACATATACAGAAGTTAGCTTAAATTCATGGACTATCAAAGGAACTGTACTATCTCCTAGTATAGCCTCATTGTTGACATATGTCAGGAATGTTAAAGCAAGTGCCAAAGTTAAGTATATCAAGATTTGACAAACCTAATTATTGTCCCATAAGAAGCTGAGCACCAATGAAAGTTTAAATCATCTAGAAGAATGCAGTGTAGTAATAGTAGAATTGTTTAATTTATGTTTACACATTTTAAGCAAAAATGATGTTATTTTTATAGGATTTGGACTGTTGTAAAATGTCACTCTAAAGGACACCCCTAATATTTTATATAATTACTATGAAAATTTAAAAATTTATATTCATATTCATAAACCTTGAATTTCAATGGAGAACATGCTTATTAAGGTTTATTTTTCTCTTTGGCAACAGTTTTAATGGGATTTTCAGAATGCTCACTTTTTTTTGGTCCACTATCATCATGAGATCCTCAAATTGTATGTCATCACCAAGTCCTGTAACCATTAAAGGGTTCTGCTTATAAGAACCAATGACAGATGTAATCCTCCCTTCCAGTCTTAAGAAAATAGTGTTAGACATACTCAAATTCTACAGTAAAAGCTTCACTATTGTCCAATATGGTTAAATCTTAAAGAGGTCCATGAAACTGACACAGAAGTTTTCGTCTCTCTTTCCGAACACTGTCGAAGTAATGTTTTCCCCCAGTGTATTCCATATCGTCGGAAACTCCAAGGAAAACAAGGCATCTAGTAGAAACTACATTAGAAATCACAAATGTTGAAAAGCAGTCTAGAAAAAAGGCAGGCATGTGACCATTAAAATCGGACAGTGTGGGTTCAAATCTTGACTTCTATCCTCACTGGCTGTTCATTTTGAGAGAAATTTCTAGATCTTTTCATTGCGGCAAACTGATGGTCAAATGAAATAATGTAACTGCACACCCCCAAATATAATGTGTGTTAATTTTTCTATCTATATGCTTATTTTCAATCTTATATTTATGTTCTTATGTCTTAAAAGCCTTAAATTTATGCTGAGAGTTAGAGCTAACAACAGGCCAAGTTAATAGTTTGTGACAGAAATTAAAACAGAGTGTGCTGTGTTAACTTTTAATGATAAATGGAGGTATTACATGGGCTACTTTAATCCCTCCCTGGCTAGCTCCTTTGAATACTTATTGCCACTTACCAAAAAAATTATTTTTAGGATCCTTCCTTTGGTAAACATGTGTTCAGTGATTGCAAACAACTTCCATATTAACTGAAATATAATAGTATTAGGAAGCTTTTGCTGTGAAATAATTCTCTAATGTTTCAACAGCTAAATGTTTTATGATACATTAGAATTATTTTTGCAGTTCTGGAATGCCTCTGCTATTCTGCATTAAACGGTTTATTCTTTGTCTTTAGAGAAGAACCTCTTTTTTTAAAAAAAAGATTTATTTATTTATTTTGAGAGAGTGAGTGTAGAGGAGAACCTCTTTTTTTTTAAAGATTTATTTATTTATTTTGAGAGAGTGAGTGGGGTGGGGGTAGAGCGAGAGAGAGAATCTCCAGAAGACTCCCTGCCGAGCATGGAGCCTGATGCAGGGCTCGATCCGATTACCCTGAGATCATGACCTGAGCTGAAACCAAGAGTCAAACACTCAACTGACTGAGCCACCCAGGCGTCCCTAGAGAAGAACCTCTTAATTTTTAGTTGTTGGGGTGGGGGCAAGAGGCCTCGGTGGCGGTCATTCTTTCTATGAGGGTTTAGAAGGAGGAAGAGGTTATTCTTTCTTTACATAGAGTCTTAATTAATTCTTCTCATTTGGCCTCTCATCTCTCCACTGCACCCTGTCATACTTGCCCTTTCTGGGTTCTAAGCCTATGCAGTTTCATACACCCCCATGGCTTCCTTCTTGGCTGTGGTCCGGGTAGCCCAGACTGCATTGTCCTGCAGTTTCATCAGTCCCCATGTTTTTGATAGCTTTTTGTCTACCAGAAAATTGAAATCTCTTGTCCAACTCAGGCTTAAAATATAGATAATAAAACCACTTTTAATATACGGTTATCATATAGCACGGTTTCTCAACCTTAGCACTCTTGATATCTGGAATGGGATAATTCTTGTGGGGATCCTTCCTGTACGTTGTAGGAAGTTAAGCGGCATCCCTTGTCAAGCGGCACCCCCTCCCACCAGCTGTGACAACCCCAGTTGAGAACCACTTTCAGAAGGCCTTATCAGTGAGTAAATGTGCAAGATTCTGTATCATGAAGAAAAAGCCAAGAAACGCAAATATCTTCTGCATTGAAGTACAGTATAAATAAACCAACCTAATATAATCTGGAAGGCCATTAAATTGCATTACACTATGCTATGGAAATGTAATGTCTTATTTTGATAGTCCAGGCCAAGCAGATAATTAAAAATTTTCTGATTTTTAGTAGTAACATGATGCCTTTTGTCTTTTCCACAATTTTTCTTTAATAAGCATTTCCAAATATCCTGGGATTTCTAATTTTCATTTCTTAAAGACCTTTTATCCACTAATAGAAAAAGAAAAAAAAAAGATATGCTATGATAATTTTGTTCACTTTCTCATTGCTAGGGAAGAGATGCTTTCCCTCACAGGACAGACAATTTTTTGGAATCAACTGTTGTCCCTAAAAGCTAATTGGTGACAACATGTTAATTTTTTCCTTTCCTGTCAACAGAAGTCGAAAGAGTAGTTGGCATGCTCACCTCCCTGATTATAGCTATTACATCAATCAGCATCCTTTTTCTAGTGTTCATCATAATTCCTCTAGATAATTATGTATTGTTCCAGTTTTCTCACCATTGTGTTTCACTTTAGCTTCGACTACACTCAAATTTATTTAAAATGGTTGAAATGGGTCATGCAATCAGTTAGAATTCATCCCCACAACATTTATGCAAAATCCACCACAGCAATTGTTTTTAAAATAATTCTTAAAAATATTAAACCACCTTTATTCCATCTACCCATATTTTTCTCAGCTCATTTGGTCAGAATGAGGGTGCAGTCAGTGACTGAATGAGATCTGAGGTCAGCATGAGTCTGGCTTTGGCAAGCAGGGCTGCTCACACTGGAAGCTGGGGCTTAAGAGACCATTGCAGAAGGTGGCAAATGAATAAAGAATCTGAGCCCTAATATTAGCTCCATGTTAATTAACTTTTTTATGGTATTCTTGAGTGATTCTATTTTAAAAAGTTATTCAATGAATAAAATCTCTTCATTGTTAATGTTACCTGGGAGGCTTATGTAGAGATTGGAAAAGCGATTAAACGTAAATTCCATCGCTCCTATGATAGAATAGTACTTTATAATAAATATTTTTTAAATAAGAAAAACTAAATTAAACATGATGATATTAAATTTGCCAATTGAATATGTTCCACATATCATTGCACCAAGGGAGTACTGGAGGACTGTTTTTAATATCTTGGCTAACATGGCTCTGATTCTATTAATCAAAAACAAATTCAGGGGCATACATTTTTTATATTATGCATGGTATTAAAGCAAAATGGGACAGAGATTAGCCAGAGTTTATCTCATGATAAGTTAATATGGCATTCGCCTTAAGTATGAAACTTTTTTAGACCATTTCCTCAGTCTTTTGGGGGGCCGGAAAGAGAAGATGAGTTATCAGTCAGTGGCTTAAGTTTTCAAAATATAAATGGAAAATCAATAGTAAAATTTCCTAGCCTCTGTGGATAAAAGGAAGTGACTGAATTGATTTATAAAAACTTGTTTCTTGATTCCTATTACCCCCATGAAATTGTCCCCCATATCATTAAATAGCATTGCTATTCAAGTATTTGCTCAAGCCCATAACTGGGGATCCCTGGATGCCATATCAAGACCATCAGTAAATTTGGCTAGTTCTGCCTACCAAATAGATACTTAAAGGAAAAAATCCTACCATTTCCGCCACCAAAACCAATGTTGCCTCACCTGTCTGTGGACTGCTTCAGTGCCATTCTTCCTGGTTTGCCTATCTCTACTCTGCCTTGTTATTTATATTAACATATAAATAAAAATAATGGGCTCGCTCCAGAATTCTTCAGGGCATTCTCACTATGTTTAGAATAAAACCCACATCTTTTCCATGTTCTACAAGGCCTGCCCGGCCCATGGCTATCTCTGACCTCATTGCCACTCTTTCCGTAGGTCAATATGGCTGTAATGATCTGTGCTATCCCTCACACATGACAGGCACACTCCCATCTCAGGACCTTTGCACTTGTCCTTCCCTCTGCCTGCCATAATCTTCCTCTAGGTAAGCACATGGGTGATTTCCTCCCTTCCCACAAATCTGTCTCAAATGATCATCATTGCAAACGTCCCTGACATTCATCTCTAAAATAGCACCTGCGTTAGTCTCTTTCTCCTCAGCTGCTTTATTTTTTATAATACTTATAACCACCCACTATTATATTATGCATGTACTCATTTACATGTATATTTCACATCTCCCTCTCTGGACTGCAAGCTCCTTGAAAGCAAGGAATTTTGTCCATCTGGTTCACTGTTATACCCTCTAGCAACTAGGAAAGTGTCTGGCAAAGAGGAGAGGTTTTAAAAATACTTGTTGAATGAATGATTGAACATATTTGTTTTATTTGCATTATAAGCGACATTGATCAAATCATATGAATAAAATATTAAGTATCAAAGCCAGTCAAATGAATTTCTTGATTTACCTGAATACATGCATTTTGATAGATATATTAAGAGTTACATCCTTGAAAGTATTTGCTCTATCACTTTGACAAGTCTCTTAGATCAAGGTTATCTTCTACATGGTTTTAGTTTGCTCATAAACCGCTCTCCCTGCAGTTTTCTGCTCAGTTACTTTGCCACTCCTCTTGCTTTGAAGCTTCTGAGGCTCCATGACTCTGTCGTGAGCCACCATAATTGTTTGCAACAGAAAGGAGAAATTTTGCCAACCCCAGTGCATTAGAGATAAATGAAAAAGAAAGCACCCCTTTTCCCCCAAATGGCTTTACCCTAGAATATGTTAATATTTTCTCCTGTCCATTCATTTCTTTCCCCCAAGGAACGTGGGATTGTGTCTACTTGCCATAGCTCTCACAAGCTCTATGCCCTACTGTTAGAAACTAATGTTAAAACATTCCAGGCCAAGGGAGCCTGTGTGGCTCAGTCCATTGGGCATCCCACTCTTGATTTCAACTTAGGTCATGATCTCAGAGTTGTGAGATCGAGCCCTGTTTGGGGCTCCATACTCAGGGTGGGGTCTGCATGAGATTCTCTCTCTCTCCCCCCCCGGCCCCTCCCCCCACTCACATACTAAATAGATAGATAGATAGATAGATGATAGATAGATAGATAGATAGATAGATAGATAGATAGATAGATAAAATCTTTAAAAAAAAATTCCAGGCCAAAGAAAGCAGAACTAAAATCCCATTCTGAGTCATTGAAGCTCTGTGGTTAATCCACATTACTTTGACTTGCTAGGAAAATAGGCAGTTGTTTGTCGACTCTTTTAAGTTAAAAAAATATATATGCAGACAACAAAACAAACAAAAACCATTATAAAATGGGGCATGTTGGTGGGATTGCCGCAAAGCATGTTTTGTCATCGGCCCTATAAATCTGTGAATATTGTTTTGTGACCAGATTCAGTTGGTAGATTTAAATGGGGTCAAAAAGAATTCACCTCTGAGTATAGCACTCAGCACAATGCATCATTTATATGCTCTTGTCTCACACATATATGATTCTATGTCTTATTGATCTCTTTCTTTCTGATATAGTCTTACTATTGGTCAGTACTTCATAAATGCTCTTGAAATTGAGTAATAAGTATAGTATGATTATTTATCTAGGTTGTAAGCTCTCTCAGGGTTAAAAGCTGTATTTTGTTCACCTTTGAGTTTTTTTGTAATCTCAGTACATTGTTTGCATATCTAAAAGTCTTCAAAATGGTTTTGTTGAATTGTGTTCTTGAAGACAGATCAGTTCTCCTGTTATGGAAACTAATATAGGAAATATTAATGATTCTTAAATTCAAGATCTAAATGCCTTTTGAACCCTTAGCTAAGCATCCGTGTTGTTTTCTTATTAGGCTATATAGAATGTCAAATGCTATTGTCCCATTCTTTGATGGGTATTAGAGCAGATTTATTTTCCATCTGCTATATTCAAGCACTTAATCTGTTATCTTACTTAATCTTCACACCAAGCCATAAAGGAAAATTATTTATGTCACATTCTATATATATAAGGAGACTGAGACTCAGAGAGTTTAAATAACTTCTCCAACTTTCCAAATCATCAAGGCAGAGTCAGGAATTATTAGACCTATATCTCCCTGAAACCTAAGCGTATTATCTTTCTTACTCCACCATAATGCTTTTAAGAAACAAAGCAGTGAAGGCACCAATTAAAATACATTTTGAAAATTGTCTGTAATTTTGAAAGTACAAATTTTGTCCTAGGATTATTATAGGTATCCAAGAAGTATTGAGTATTCTCAGTAATATTTGAGGGATTAATATTTGGGGGAGTAAAATTAAATTTTAGATGAATGGTTGGTCAATAGAGAAAGGTATGCTCATCCTAAATATCTTAACATAACTCTCTTCTGTAAGAACATTAGAAACATTCAAGAATACTGGCCTCATGCCCCTGGTTTGTTGTTACTTTTGTTTTTGGAAGTCAGGATCCTATTTTTCAGTGTTTGATGACCCAAACGTACATGGAATGGGGAAAAAAGGGGAGAGCCTGTATCCCTTCATGATTAATTAGGGAACCTTAACATAGATAAAGAATCAGTCCTACACACAGCTTCATATATGCTGAATTCTAGATGTTTCTCTAACTGGCAGCTGGTAAGCAAAACAAATGTCCTTAAAATTCCCCTTCTACTCTGCAGAACACTTTTGTCAATTGGAGCATCTGAATAATTGGGACAGACCTGTAAGACAGGTGTGTTTTTATTTTAAATAACTGTATCAGCTTTACTGTTGTCAATAGGGTGTTCTGAAGAATAAATCGAGAGCTTGAAAATACTTATGGTGGTAGATAACATAGAAATATTGTAATACATAATTAGCAGAAAAACATTTCTACTTTAATTGTTGTGGGGTTTTTTTAGGTAGATAAAATATGATTAGGATTTAAAATCAACCTGTGCTTCATGTTACTACTGTCAGACTTTCTTCAGTTTTTCAGTGATTTCAGTTTAGTGTGTCTGTATGTCTTTGTGTGTGTTTGTGTGGGGGGAGGGGGGGGAGAAAGAGAAGGAAAGAGAGTGTCCCAAAAGGCAAGTTGTTTTCTTGACAATGAAATGTCAATTGGTCTAGTCATGGTCTGACGCTAATTAGTTTGTTTTTTTTTTTTATTGTGATCAATTTGTTTGAATTTCCTTGCAGTCCCACCTTTGCCCATGAAGAAAATAAAGGTTTTGTGTGGTGTGTGTGTTCATTTTGTTTGGATATTAACATTCCTGCATTTGTTTGCCAGTTCTGTCTTTTGTCTGTTCGATTCAGCTAATCACCATAAAGTGTCAAAAACACCCAAATAATGGATAATTGAGCATATGTCCTTTATTTGTGGTAGCAAAATTGGTCCCCCTCAAATGACTGTGGAGCTGAGCTACATCTTTGCTCTAACGGTCACTTCTTTTCACAGTCATTTTGCCATTGTGTCAGATCGATAGTTCAGCTGTTGTACTCTCTGGAAGTTTCCATTCACTTTTAGCAAAGAT
The DNA here is from genome assembly GCF_964656455.1 of Halichoerus grypus. NCBI lineage: Eukaryota > Metazoa > Chordata > Mammalia > Carnivora > Phocidae > Halichoerus > Halichoerus grypus. Next base: position 107,371,799 of record NC_135727.1, on the reverse strand, counting down.
AGGTGAATCATATGAGAAGCATGCCTAACGGATAAATAGTGTCAGAGCATAATATCAAAACATGACAGGGACGCCTAGGTGGCTCAGTCAGTTAAGCGTTTGCCTTCGGCTCAGGTCATGATCTCAGGGTCCTGGGATCGAGCCCCGCATCAGGATCCCTGCTTGGGGGGGGGGGTCTGCTGCTCCCTCTCTGCCCCTCCCCTACTTGTGATCTCTCTCACCAGCTCTGCTCACTTGCTCTCTCTCTCTCAAATAAATAAAATAAAAATAAATCTTTAAAAAGAACACGACAGACTGCACAGTAAGAGAGCTCTGCTATAGGTTAGAGTTACTTAGTTGCACATTTTTGCTCTCCTAAGAGGTTGCTCACACCTTGAGGGGAAACCTGCACAAAGCTATAGTACTTGACAGAATTTTCAAGGAGCAGGTAACAAAGAATTGGGAGGAAAGATCTAGCAAGAGCTCTAGCTTCAGCTTGTTCTGTTACCTTTGGCAAGCCAGTTGGGTTTTGTTTTTTTTCTTTGTTTGTTTGTTTGTTTTGCACCTAAGATCCTGTATCTCTAAAACAAGGAAGGTGAATCAGCCCAGATTTTTATTTTTTAACTTCTGATTATTGTAAAATGTAAGGGCAGAAACCAGAGCTAACCCAAGCCCCCGTCACAATGCCTAGCACATTATAGTGTTCCCGATACATCAGTTGAGTTGAATTGAAATTTTTTGGTAAAAATCTTAGGTGAAATACTGATGTGTAATATGAATAAAAGCAAAGCTCCTTTTGTCCAGAGAGGGTGGGTGGTACAAGTCAAGCCATGTGGACCACGCTTTATCTCCATCTTCACTTCACCTGCCCAGAGGGGCACTATGGAAATCACAGGGCTTTAGGGAACACAATTTAAAAAATCAAAGGAATTAATAAGCATATAATTTTCTCTGGCTCCAACATTCTTTGATTCCTCTGCTAACTTGGAATCATCACATAGAGAGTAATATGAAAGGTCTTAAAGATACAACCTTATGCCACAGGGTAGGTGGTGGGTTGAGGTGGAGAACCACAAAACCATTTTATATTCCTGAAACAATGTGCTATATTTGCATTTTATTATCTTTCTCTACAGTTTTGTTCTCTTACTAGAAGTCAGTGTGGGATGTGTTTGAACAGAGAACATTTCTCTCAGCTGCTTTCTGTAACAAACTGTTGAGTTGTCTTCTTATAACTACATAATCACAAAATTTTATAAATTGAGTTAATTTCCTGAATAAGCCAGTTATTTTGATACCATAGTTGCTTTTGAAGTTCACTGAAAGCATATGAGAATCCAAGCCTAGGAAATGTGGCTTTTTGACCTAGTAATGGTGAACTGTTTTGCCAACCTTTAGTGAATAATCTACTTATTTAGCTGGTAGGAGAATAAAAATCTGTAAATCTCAGTGTAGACAAGAAATAAGAGTAAGGTTAATCAGAGATGTCAAATCTTCAAGAAGAATTTTGGAGTGATTTATCGCATCCCATTACCCCAACTTTCCTTTCCCCTTCATTCCCGTCCCTGTGTTAAATGCTAACGAAGATGAATGAATAATGCATTCAATTACTTGCAAATGAAAGCTATTGATCCTCTGTGAGGTTGGTGTCCCAAACCAGGACTCTTAAAACTCATCCCTGTTTTTCTGCACTGGGGGTTCATGACTCATTTGCACAGACTGCGTTTTCTGTTAAAGAGAAATGAAGGTGAGCTGCAGAGGCAGATTGAATTCTCGAATCCTTTGGTGATGAGGACATGTGGCCAAGTCCTGGCACTGCTGTGTATATCAGCCTTCTAGTTATCACCCAAACTGGCATGGCCTCCTGGCAAGGAAGGAATAAAGCCCTCGGAGTTCAGCAACCCTTAATTGATCATTTCTGTCCTTGTTTCACAGTGGAAGTTGCCTTGACAAGTTTCAAGGGACCTGGGAGATTCAATCAGAGAGGGTGGGGAGGGAGGCTTAATGAGGGAGAACTGTCTGTTTGTCTAAAGTCCAGACAGTCTCGTTTGGCTAGGAATGAAGTCTGCAGTGGGAAACCTATCTTCAAGGGGCATCATAATAAAACTCTTAGATCTGTAGGCTGATAACTGATAAATTGATGGGAGCTCAGAGCAGAAATATGTGGAAGCTGAAAAATCAAAGCAGGTATATCGTGCAAATTAGCAATAAATGCTACAAAATGTAATGGATAATAGTGATAAGGGGTTTTGAGTAAATGGCAAGTATATAAAATATATTCACAAGTGCAAGCTGCACTTGTACTAATGGAATGCCACACTGCTATCCCTTTAGTGATTACGTGTGTAAGAAATACTTAACCTATTTATTAAGTTAGGGGTTTTGAGGCAGTGTGATCCAGGGTATGGAAACTTGGAAAGGGATTAAGGAAAATAAGACATTATCTCCCCCACATCGTCAAAATGCACAATACAGATATCACGTTTAGCTTTAATTAACACAGAGAAAATGTAGGGTACCCTTTAAAATGGAAAACAAGGTGCAAATTGAAAATATTTGATGAAGCAGAGTCATATGTTCTTAAGGACTGGCCAATCCTGATTCCAACTTCAACGGTCTCGTGTGACTGTCAATATGGAAGTGTTATATTTGACTCGTGTACAATCTAATAGCTTTTCAGCTCGCCTGAAAAAAAGTCATTACTTGGTAGAATGCTTTGACACACTGCTCTGAGAATGAAAAGTATCTGGGAAAATAAAATGTGTTCTATCATTCAGCTCATGCAGTGTTAACTAGAAGTCTGTATTGTTATTGTTTTTCAGCCCCTCTGACTGATAAGCCACCCAAGCTTTTGTATCCTATGGAAAGTAAACTGACAATTCAGGAGACTCAGCTGGGTGAGTAATTCCTTAATTCTGGTTAATACCCTTTTCTCAATACATTCTGACAGTTAATAAGCCTAGATTGTAACCTGATGTCATCCTCTAAGCCAAACCTGTGTGTATTTAAAGGGAGCAAAATTAGGAAATCCCAGCAAACATGGCCCAATCCATCCCCCACAGTCTGTGCATTAGGACCAAGCTGGACATATGGATATAAAGACTCAAGTGTTTTTCATATGGTTGTTAGGAAATGAGATGGACTGAAGGTCTTATTGGTGGCATTATATTGTCATTTTATAAGGCTTGAACTGGTTTTACAACAGGCAGTGTGGAACTCTTTGACTTATACCATTAGTACATTAAAACACAATTTTTGAAAATTGGGAGGAAAGTGTCGCCATTACAGTTAAAAATCATTTCTATCTAATCAAATGTAAAGGACATTATGCTATTTTATTTTTAATAAAATGTGAGCAAGTGACTTTTGGTTAAAGGACTAACAGGTTTGGGACATAAGAACATGGACAGAATTGCTTTGGTAAAACTATCCAGTTGTCTACAAATCAGAATTCTAACTTAGTTATCTTAGAATTCAGTCTGGAATTTCCAAATGTGGTGTATCTATATTCAGTATAATTTTAAGTATAATTTTAACCATATATTCATGTTTGTTAAGGAATTTTTTCCCACACTCACCATTTCACAGTAGAAATACTTTATTATATACAACTAAAAAGGAATTGATAGACTATCCCTTAAGCTATCAATGTTATTGTTTTGGGACTGAGAATTTGGATTAAAATTGTAAATCATCTTCAAAATGAAGATTACAGATGTGATCATCTTTAGTAATAGTATATTCAATTTTTTTTGTTATATTCAAATTTATAGTGCAAAAAGATATGGTCTTAGAACCTATGAGATTATTATAGTTAACAGATTTCTAACATTGGAAATATTTACTAACTTTAAGGCATGAACATATGCAAGATTTATACAAGTCAGGGTATCAGTATGCTTCTTTGATGATAAACCCAAGCCTTTGAATTGATGCCATATACATGCAAGTAGTATTCAAATTGTCATTATTATGAGATAGAAGACCACAAGCATCATTAAAGCAAAGCTCTATATGAAACAAAGAGATATATTAAAATTGCATCATGCTCTTTACTCATGTTATGGTATATTAAAGTATATTAGATTTTATTGCTACTTTCTGAGGAAATTTTGAAATGTAAATTCTAAGTGGCCACACTCATATACACATTTCAGTATTCCTAGGAAGATGTATTTCTAAGGAGCTATACAAAACGATATATATATATATATCGGGAAAGAAGAAGTGGTTTATGGTGCCAGTTATCAGTAATGAATATAGTGAAAATGAAATTAATTGTGTCTCTTTACTTGACAACATAATTAAAAGAATACTGTGATTGATGGTTGCCCATTGGGTTTTCTTATATTATCTATTGTTCTCTACATTCTACTAAAATGTTATACAAAATGGAATAATTCGTAAAGCTTTCTTTTTTAAAAAAATTACTTTTTCTTGAACAAAAATTATAAAGACTAATAAATTGGTTTGAAAATATGAAAATTTCTTATACAAATTTGAAGTCTCAGCTGTATATTCATTTGAATAAAAATAGGCATGTGTGTTAGCAAAATGTTCTGAGAAGTACTAGAACTCCTTTATTACCACCGCCAAAAGGAGCGTGAGTTCTCTTTAAATACCAGGTAAACTGGAGACATCAACCTGGGCTTTGGATTCTTTTAAACAACTTTTGTTTCATTTTATTTTCTGATTCTGATTGTCAGTGTATAGGATAAATCATTTACTATTTAGGGAAATTTAACCTTAATCCTTGAATTTTTGGAGCAACAGTTGATTTGAAGAAACTACCCTGTTAGTGTTGTTACTGCAATAATATTGGAGTAGATGAATAGCTGATCACAAAGGGTAAGTGCAAATAGAAAGTAATATTAAGGACCAAACAAAAAGACTCCAGATGCCTAAAATATATTTGTTTTCTACAATATGTACTTTGGTTTTTCACCTCCTGGGGATTTAAGTTTTGCCTTTCCAGACTTGAAAAAGCTATCAAATTCAACAGGGTCAAATGTGTTACATCCTAAGAAAGGGGGACTGAATGAAGTTTCATGGGTTGAGAGTCAGGAGGGTGGCCAGGACCAGTAATAGAGAGCCTCTAAGTGGTATGTACTCTTACGAGAAAGTGAGAATCTCCAACAGTTTCACTGGCCAAGAGCTCGGGTGTCAGACTCAGCCTTGTCCTAAATTGGGAAAACTGACATGAGAGGATAATAAAACTAGTACATGAGCTACAGTATAAGAACAATAATCAGTAATTATACAAAGCTGAGTTGGTATATGTCTGGCGACCTAACTTGAACATTCTGGCAAAGTTACACACACATCCATTTTTCCTTGGTAACTGTAAACCCATCAGTTCTCCAGTTTGTCTGTAAATATATAAAACTCATTAATAGTGTCATAGATAAAATCATGAGATGCACGGAATTGTCTTCATCACCATATTCTCCTTCATCTGCCATTTGTTGGCCGTGCCCACCTTTCCCTTTCCACATCCCTTCTGGCTTCTTTTTCTCCCAGTTCCTTCATCTTCTCAAAACTGGAAAGATTGACAGTAATCATTTAAACTATTCCAGTGTAGAAAGCAAAAGGCACAAAAAAGCAAAGTACCGAGGATGAAAGATAAAATAGTAACTCAATTCATATAAAATATGTAAATTAGTGGGTTTGAATTTTAATCAGTTTTAATGTGGTTACAGCCTAGCATTTCCATTTTAAGTGGCATAAGTGTGTTACTTCACAATGTAAAAAAAAAAAGAACTTTGTCCTTTTTAAATAACTTGAAGACATCAGCAAATGTCTGGACAGCACTTTCTTGGGTAAAATCCCAGAAATCATGCTGTACAATTCTGAAGGTCAATTCAGGATGTGAGCCTGACTTAGTCCTTTCAGGCTGCGGTAGTTAAGGGAATCAAAAGACAGACACTGTAATCTGGCTGAGCTTGAGCCCTGAGGGTGTCAGTGAGCAATGTGGCCTTCTTGTTATGGCCAGGAACGCATTTTCAGAACCTTCTAGAACAAAGGATGTTATATTTACCGTTATTAACAGACTTTCAAAGAGTAGAAATCCATCCCACCGCTGACCTAGTGAGATACATTATACTTTACAACTTAAAATTGACTGAAAATTACCTTTAATTACTCATCTAGACCTGGGTATCACTGCATTTAAATTTTGGTTTTTTCTTAAAAAATGATTGTACAGGTTAATGGTAGAAATTTTGGAGAATTACAGGAAAGAATCTGCTTCTATTAAATGTTCTCAGAAAATATCCATTTAATGCCTACATGATATCCATGTGAGTGTCCTATAATTTCATATATATTGCTGGAAACTTGATTTTTTCCAAATTTCATCATCATAAACAGTGATGAAGTGGTCTTTACTTATACATTTTCCCTTAACTTTATAATTATTTCAACAGGTCAAATTCCTAAAAGGAAAAATACTAGGTAAAAACAAATAATTTTATTAAAGTTTCTTGCTATATTTTCAGAATTCTAACCAAAGAAGTTGTATGAACTCTCACCAGAAGTATATAATAGCTATAATAAATTTAAAAAATGTTTAAATTCAACTTGTTTAAACTAAAAAAAAAGTTCATCCATTTCTCCCACTCTCCAGTCCATTGCCTCTTGTAACCACCAGTCTGTTCTCTGAATCTATGAACTTGTTTTTTGTTTCGTTTTGGTTTTTTTTTTCCACTTAGATTCTACATGTAAGAGAAAACATACAGTATTTGTTTTTCTCTTTCTGACTTATTTCACTTAGCTTAATACCCTCAAGATCCATCCAGGTTGTCACAAATTGCAAGATTTCAATCTTTTTTATGGCTGAGTAGTATCCCATTGTAGATATCTATATCTCTATCTGTATCTCTATCTATACACACACACACACACACACACACACACACACCACATCTTCTTTATCCATTCATCCACTGATGGACACTTGGATTGTTTCCATATCTTGACTCTTGAAAACAATGCTGTAATGAACATAGGGATAAAAATCTTTGCAAATTGGTGTTTTCATTATCTTCAAATAAATACCCAGAAGTATCTCAGTGTGGTTTTGATTTGAATTTCCCTGATGGCTAATGATGATGAACATTTTTTCATGTGTCTGTTAGCCATTTGTATCTCTTCTGAGATACCACCTTACACCAGTTAGAATGGCAAAAATTGACAAAGCAAGAAACAACAAATATTGGAGAGGTTGTGGAGAAAGGGGAACCCTCTTACAATGCTGGTGGGAATGCAAGTTGATACAGCCACTTTGGAAAATAGTGTGGAGGTGCCTCAAAAATTTAAAAATAGAGCTACCCTATGACCCAGCAATTGCACTACTGGGTATTTACCCCAAAGACACAGATGTAGTGAAAAGAAAGGCCATATGCACCCCAATGTTCATAGCAGCAATGTCCGCAATAGCCAAACTGTGGAAAGAGCCGAGATGCCCTTCAACAGATGAATGGAAAAGAAGATGTGGTCCATATATACAATGGAATATTACTCAGCCATCAGAAAGGATGAATAGCCAACTTTTACATCAACATGGATGGGACTGGAGGAGATTATGCTAAGTGAACTAAGTCAAGCAGAGAAAGTCAATTATCATATGGTTTCACTTACTTGTGGAACATAAAGAATAGCATGGAAGACATTAGGAGAAGGAAGGGAAAAATGATGGGGGGGAATCGGAGGGAGAGATGAACCATGAGAGACTATGGACTCTGAGAAACAAACTGAGGGTTTTAGAGGGGAGGGGGGGTGGGGGGATGGGTTAGCCCGGTGATGGGTATTAAGGAGGGCACGTACTGCATGGAGCACTGGGTGGTATACGAAAACAATGAATCGTGGATCACTACATCAAAAACTAATGATGTATTTTATGGTCACTAACATAACATAATAAAATAAAATTTTAAAAAAATATAAATAAATACCCAGAAGTAGAATTGCTGGATCATATAGTAGTTCTATTTTTAATTTTTTTGAGGAACCTCCATGCTCTTTTCCACAGTGGCTACACCAATTTACATTCCCACCAACAGTGCACAGGGTTTCCTTTTTTCCACATCCTCTCCAACATTTATTATTTGTTGTGTTTTTGATGATACCCATTCTGACAGGTGTGAGGTAATATCTCAGGATGGTTTTGATTTGCATTTGCCTGATGATTAATAACATTGAGCATCCTTTTATGTTCCATTGGCCATTTGTATGCCTTCTTTGAAAAATGACTATTCAGATCTTCTCTCCATTTTTCAAAATCAGATTGGGGGTGTTTCGTTATTATTAAGTTGTTTGAGTTGTTTGTGTATTCTGAATATTAGCTCCTCAGATACATGATCTGTAATTATTTTCTCTGATTCATTAGGTGGCCTTTTTATTTTGTTGGTGGCTTCCTTTGTCATGCAGAAGCTTTTTAGTTTGATGCTATCCCACTTGTATATTTTTGACTTTGTTTCTTTTGCTTTTGGAGTCGGATCCAAAAATTCCATGTCAAAACCGATGTCAGGGAGCTATGGCCTATGTTTTTCTTTAGAAGTTTTATGATTTCAAGTCTTACATTCAATTTGGTAATCCATTTTGAGTTAATGTTTGTGTATGGTGTAAGATAGTGGTCCAGTTTCATTCTTTAGCTTGTGACTGTCCAGTTTTCCCACCACCATTTATTAAAGAGGCTGTCTTGTTCCCATTGCATATTCTTGGCTTCTTTTTCATAAATTAATTGACAATGTATGTGTGAGATCATTTCAAGCTTCTCTATTCTTTTCCATTGATCTATATGTCTGTTTTTATGCCAATACATATTTTTTAATTACTATAACTTTGTAATATAGTTTGAAATCAGGGAGTATGATGCCTCCAGCTTTGTTCTTCTTTATCAAGATGCCTTTGGCTATCTGTAGTCTTCTATGTTTCCATACAAACTTTAGGATTGTTTGTTCTATTTCTGTGAAAAATGCCTTTGGAATTTTGATAGGGGTTGCATTAAATCTGTATATTGCTTTGGGTAGTTTGCAGATTTTAATAATATTAATTCTTCTAATCCATGAGCATGGAATACCTTTTTATTTATTTTTTATTTTTTAAGTGTTTTTTATTATGTTATGTTAGTCACCATACAGTACATCATTAGTTTATCTATTTATTTTTATCTTCTTCAATTTATTTCATTAATGTCTTACATTTTTCAATATACAGGTATTTCACCTGCTTGGTTAAATTTATTCCTAGGTATTTTATTCTTTTTGATACAATTGTAAATGGGATTGTTTTCTTAATTTCTCTTTCTGATAGTTAATAATTAGTGTATAGAAATGCAACAAATTTCTGTGTATTGACTTTGTATCCTGCAACTTTACTGAATTCATTTATTAGTTCTAACAGATTTTAGAGTTTAGAGTTCTAATGAGTATAATAACTCTTTAATCTTTGGTAAGATTAATAAAATGATACATCTTTGTAACAATGCTTTTGAAGGAAAAGTCAGTTTCCTTTGAAATCAGAATTACTTCTTCCGCTCCCTTCTTACCTCTTTCTCTCACTCTTTACTCATTACATACAGCAGCCTCTCTTTTTTTCAGAATTAGCCACATTTAGAGGGTTTCAAATAAATCTAGTCCATTTAGGTAAAGGAAACCTAATTGAATGTCTACAGTCTCTATTTTCTTCTCTTGCTTATCCTAATACTCATTTGAGTACTTTCTCTAGATTCTAGGTTTCTTAATAAAGTTCATAGTAACTTTGTGATATATCCTGGGCACAGGAAATGCCAATAAATACTAATTGATGACAAGGTATACATGCCACAAAGGGCACACATCTCCAAATTTTCTACAAAGGAAAAAAATGAGACTGAACTAAATAAACTGCCCAATAGTGCTTTTATTTTTCTTTAGTATTTAATATGTTTGTGACGTTTGTTAAAAAGCAAACACTTCTGTATCTGAGCAAGTAACAAGGATTCACCAATGTTAACATGGAGAGGAAAGTGGTTGATGACAATATTGAAACCTCAAATTTTTAGACATCTGTCCAAGTAAAGGGACATGTAACTTTATCCAATTTAGTTACAGGCTAATTAAAATAAAGTGTCACACTAGAACTTAAGTAGCACATTGTGCCCTGTTATACTGTATTATAGCTTGCAGAATTTTAAATTGGGAAAAATTTTCATATCTTATATATTATATTGATCCTGACTGATATCCTTATAGGAAAACTTCTTGTTATATAAATTACACATTTAATTTACTATGTTGCTTAAATAATTAATTATTGAAACATATTCTACTTCATGCTTTTTTTGAGGCTAGTTGACACATGCTATTACATTAGTTTCATGTATACAGCATAGTAATTCATCAACTCAATACATTATGCTATGCTCACTGCAAGTGTAGCTATTGTCTGTCACCATACAATGCTATTACAATACCATTGACTCTATTTTCTGTGCCATAGCTTTTATTCCCATAACTTATTCATTCCATAACTGGGAGCCTTATATGTCCTAGAGCTGTGCATATAAATATATTGTGCCTGGAATGTGTTTTACTACAAATATACAAATTGAGTTTTTAATCCAAGAAGACCCCATAGGGAACTATTATCTAACATTTGCTATCTAGGTGTATATTTTAATAGCTTGAAACAAAACATAACTTTTGTGAATAGTTACTACTCTAGCTTACTAAAATTGGGAAGCTTCTTTGTTTCCTTTTTCAGGAAGGGAAGTACTTAATATCAGTATCCTAGAAACAAAAGTTTGGGTGTTAAATTTGATACCTGATTTGGAAAGTGGCATATAATACTGTTGATGCTAAAAAATACTTTGTTGCTAAGTCATGCAAGTGATGCAAATATGACCTTGCTTCCCAAGAGGTAGGGCAGTCAACATTGACTGGGTTTTTCCATTCACAATTACTCTTCTGGTTGTCGTGAGCAAATGTAATGTTGTTGATTTTGTTTTTACTGCCCCATAGGGAAAGTACAAGACATGTTTGCACTGACAGACTCATATAAAAAACTGTAAAAACTTCCTTTTCCTTCTGGATAAGAACACGTGTATCCAAAGTCCAAGTTTTAGGTGAAAACTGATGTATTTGTTGCCCACTTGAGAAAGATATGCAGAGCAGCATAGCTCTGTTGCCTGGCATGAAGCTTGTTAGACATTAATTGGAGTTTCTGGACAAATAGACATCATAATTAAAGCATGTAAAAGCAAATAAAGACTGGTATTATAATTATATAAGCTGATGGCATTCAGTTCTACTCAATCCAAATTTATCATGCCATGATAAATGAAAGTAATAATTCTTGACAGCTGTAGTGGGCTGATATCTTACTTTTGAAACCAGAATTCCCTTAAAAATTATGATTCTAACCTGAGGAGGAATATTATTCATATTAGTATTTAGTTAATATTTCATATCCTAAAGCAAATGAGAAATCAACAAATGGAAACTAGTATTAGTATTATTAGGTCATTATATGCCCTAACTTACATGAATCTCACAGATTTCAAAATCAAAGTTTTTTTAGCGCTGGAGAGGAGGAACAGGCTGGGTGAAAATGCAACTTGTATGTTTGCGTTAAAAATTGCTATCTAGGGGCGCCTGGGTGGCTCAGTCGTTAAGAGTCTGCCTTTGGCTCAGGTCATGATCCCAGAGTCCTGGGATTGAGCCCCACATCAGGCTCCCTACTCTGCGGGAAGCCTGCCTCTCCCTTTCCCACTCCCCCTGCTTGTGTTCCCTCTCTTGCTGTGTCTCTGTCTGTCAAATAAATAAATAAAACCTTTAAAAAAAAGTGCTATCTAAGCAGAAGTAGAGCTTCCTTTTTAAGTGTTAAATGCTAAAGGCCTAATGCTATGACAGGCTTGAAACCCAAAGGAAGATGGAGATGGACGTTAGAGCAGTGGCTATGGGTCACTGATACCTGAAAATCTGGAAAGCAGTTGATGCACTTATTAAAATGCATTAAAAACTGGAATAAAGTCAATGTAATTACACTTGCTTGTTCTTACCTTAGAAAAGGGCCAAAAGGAGGAAGAAAGATGGGAAGAAAGAAAAGATCCAAGAGTGTTGTCACAAAACCAGTACAGAGAGTCCATTGAAATTCCCAGCTTTGGATCTAGTTCTGGTATAGTTTGTTGGACACAGACACCAATCATGCAGATTACTCTTTTGTTACAGCACTATTTTATGTGTTGTTGACCACCTAAGCAACTAGATATGTGTAACTCTCCACAACTCTAAATTTAGGAACTTTAGGAAGTGGAGTTGCTTTGATAGTTACCTAATCAAATCTTTCCTGGGGTGCCTGGGTGGCTCAGTCGGTTAAGTGTCCGCCTTCAGCTCAGGTCATGATCCCGGGGTCCTGGGATAGAGTGCTGCATCGGGCTCCCTGCTCAGCGGGGAGCCTGCTTCTCCCTCTGCCCTGCCTCTTCCCCTGCTTGTGCTCGGTCTCTCTCTCTCTGACAAATAATTAAATAAAACCTTTTTAAAAAAATCAAATCTTTCCTTTAACTGATGAGAAAAAAGAGATCAAAAATTACTATATGTTTTTATATCACAAATTTTACAAAAACAAATTTGTTCTCATCATCATGGTTCTTCTTCTTCTTCTTCTTCTTCTTCTTCTTCTTCTTCTTCTTCTTCTTCTTCTTTCTTCTTTTTCTTCTTCTTCGTATTATTATTATTCAATTATTTTGGTTATAATAAAAAGGAAGCATATGGCACTGGTTCCCAGTTCAGGTCATTCTGTTCCACAGACCTAGATGACAGTCCAGCTCTGCCACTTACTACTAGTATAACCTTCAACAAGCAGCCCTCATTTTCCTAACCAATAAAAAAGGCACTATGAAAAGACCTACCTCTATGGAGTTAATGTGGGTATTTAAAGAGATAATGCATGTAAAGATTAGTACATCACCTGATAAGATTTAAGTAGTCAATATGTGCTTCCTGCTAGCAGTTGAGATATTTTAATGCTATATATTGAATGCTGTATATGGAAGATTCCTGAAATGCATTCTGAATGCCAATGATTATTTGATCATGTTTATGTTCTTACTAGAGTATCATACTATGGTAGCAGACATGGGCTTCGTTATTGGATGGATAATATTTTAGAAAATTAATTTCTACTTCCCCTCTAAGAACACAATATGCACATTAAATTTTTCTACTCACATTAGATTTTATCTTAAAGGAATTATTGATTTTAGATTACTTCTTCAACAAGTCTACCCAAATGCATATAGTAAGTACATAGTTCTGACAGAAGAAAATTATTCCTATTCTTTCAAAAAAATGACCGTGTAATGGACACTATGCCACACAAATTTGTAAATGACCATCAAGAAGAAAGTAAGATTGAAAAAGGTTATTTTTCTAAACTAAAGAAATTCAGATATAATATTTCTTAAGACAAAAGACAAGAGAATAATTTTACAAAACAGACCATCAAACCATTATGCCTGTCAAGTACCTCCTGAAGGTTTTGGCGACAGTCATATTCATTTTACAGAAAAATACTGCTTTTCCTCTGACAGGCACTGTTATCACAAAGCTTTCTGAATCATTCGTAATGATTGAAGTTTACTAGCATAGAAACATGCAGTGAGTATCGTTATGTTAACGAGAACTCCTTCTGAATTTGCAAAGTAAATGCCAATTTATCAGAAATAAACCTATCAAAAGACATTATGGTGTAGAATATTGAAAGAGGTTTCAGAATAAAGGTATGTACCACATGACTGATGTTCATTAAAATAGAAACTATAAAAAGACCCTCATCATTTAAAATTTGAATATAAAGAGAGATGTTCATCCATAAATTTCCTCTTGAATTTTGGCGAAATAACTGAGCATTCCTAAATTATATGCAGACTCTTCATGAAAAATAACTTCTGCTTGAATATGATTATGAAAATAGGATACCAGTATTTTATGGTTTAATGTTAAAACACTTAACATTCCAGTCATACCTTACTCTACCAACTTAATATGTTCCTACAGATTTGTGGGTAAATTGAATCATCATAACTTCAGAGAGGTATTCCTTTCATTTTTGATTGATCTTTAATTAATAGTGGCTTAACATGTCAGTTTTAAGAGGCTCTGTCCCCCAGTCTCTCTTAAGCAGCTAATGATCAATGAAAGATTTATATGCACAAGGGAAATACGCTATTTAAAGAAACTCTGTGGTGAATAATTTTATTTAAGAATCCTTTTGTGATTGAATAATCGCCCCCATAACTTTACCCCGTGGTAGTGCAAATTTCTACATTTTCCTAAGATGAAGTTCATCAACATGAAACTGCAGGTGGTATTTCTAACTAATTCAGGTTAAAGATCAGCCACCCATCACTTCATATGGCTTCCCCTTGTCTATCACCAGAAACTGATGTCCCCATTGAGACTTTGTGCCTTCTCTGAGGAAATATTAAATTTTATTCACCAGCTTCAGAATCAACAGTATTTTTATCTGAACCTAATTCTTTGAAAATTGATGTGGTAGGGTAGAATATTTGAGGAACCAGAATGCCTCATGTTCAGTTATGACAAGACAGTTTATTGGTGTAAGGTATACACTTTGAAGGCCATTATATTATCCTGTTTGTCTTGGTTTTGTTGAAATGTACCCTAATAGAATGACTGCTGGTGGTGTCATTTGTTTTTCCACATCTATAATTGTGATGAGAGTTCTTATTTCCAAGTTTTAAGGGAGCATTTTGTATTTCGATTCTTCCGGAATTTATATGGCCCTTTGCATTACATCATTCTGCTGATCATTTAATTTTCTTCTTAATGTATTCACATGTATTTAGTAAGGTTTTTCTTTTTAATATGAAAATATATATAGTGAAATTTGATTCATTATTTTCTGAATGCCTAAACAGTCACCTTTTAGGATGTCCTAAATGATATGTTCCAGAACACGGAAGTTCAGCCCAATGTATAGAATATCCAGAAGGCTTTAAATCCTGTGCCTCACAGTAAAGTCTCATGAAGAGGCCTCTTTTCCAATTCACTACACACAAGGCCAATGTTACTTTCTCAGAAACAGTTAAGGATTTTAAAAAATTTCCTAGTTAAAGTTTGTAAAATCTAGTTATAGTATATATTATCCAGTTGAATAATGTTAAAAATCAAAGAAAAACCATATCGGAGTTTTTACTTTCCAAAATTCAACTGTATTGAAGTAAGTCTTGGATCAATGGTCTGGTCAGCACCTCCCACTTCTACTTCTCGTCCATAGTAAGCATGAGAGAAAGACTTCAATCTCCTTAGGATTCCAGAAGAGTCCGTGATTTCTTCTCCCTTCTGACTTCCTCGCAATGGTCTCCTCAAACTTATAGGTAGACTACAAGACAAGCTTTCTCAGTCTCAGAGAATTTTTGTTTCTAGTTTAATAAAAGCAGGGCACCCATCTCACGCTTGCTGAAGAATTGTGTTTACGGAAACTTGGCAGCTCTTTGAGTAGGAAGAGAACAAAGGAAAGTGCAATGCTTTTCTGGAAAAATTAAGTTGAATGCATCCTGTCATATCAAGCCATCACTGGAAATAGGATACTTACAATATGATGAGTTTTAGGAAAATTTGATATTATTACTACAAATCTTCAGTAAGAAGCCATTATGTGAAATAGCTTAGGGAAAGTTCAGTGTTTTTGTTTTCTCTTCTTAAAAGAAAGATTTCCGTGTTTCTGATGAATGTATATTTCTGATTTGATAATGTCAGTTATCTTGGCAACTTTAAGATTTAATTCATTGATTACATTTTTTAAATGCTTTCTGAATAATGTACCTAATTTTGGCTAAAATTACTTGAGGTGCAATTAGACTCGTTTGCATTCTACTTTTTTTTTTTTTTTTTTTTTAAAGATTTTATTTATTTATTTGACAGAGAGATAGAGAGAGAGAACAAGCAGGCAGAGAGGCAGGCAGAGGGAGAGGGAGAAGCAGGCTCCCCGGCGAGCAGGGAGCCCGATGCGGGGCTCGATCCCAGGACCCTGGGATCATGACCTGAGCCGAAGGCAGCCGCTTAACCAACTGAGCCACCCAGGCGCCCCTGCATTCTACTTTTTATGTATAACCTATTAATAAGTAGGATGGATATTTGCTTCAGAATTATATGTCACATTATATTTATAGAAGGATTTATACAAAGTTTTTTAGATATAGATGTAATTTGTAATGATTTTTTTTTTGAGGGAAAAAAAGCCCTTCTCTATTTCCCATGAATAATGTATTTCCACCCTAATGCTGTTTATTAGGATTTGCTACCAATTAGAGAGTGGGAGTAACATTTTTATATAATGGGAGATAAATAAAGTAAGTGAATCTTTGATTAGATGAATACATGAACTAGTAGCTGCAGGTGAAGTTAAGTGTCACAGAGAACATCAGTTACTATCTATGAAAGAAATGTCAAATCAAGAGAGAATTCTACTGTTGACAGATTTGGAGTAGACAGGCCTTTATTTTCTTTCAGTCACTATATATGTACATGAAATAAAATAGAAAATTAACACAAACAGATGAACAATGTGTAGGGAAAATAATCCAAAAACTTTTCTTTTTGCCTCAAATAAATGGCTATTTCAAGCAAGAGTTAATTTGAGAATTTTTTTGGATCAGCTTCCTGTGCCTAGATAACTCTAAGGACTCACAGGTTCTGATATTTTATCACAAGTGACAAACCACTTAAAAGGCAGGAGCAGGGCCAGCCTTGAGGATGACTGGAAACACTCAGATTTTCTGTTCTTCTCTGCTTCTCTCTGCATGTCACCCTTTTTAGAGGTGGAGCATGACAGGGGGTGGGCAAGCTTATAGGGTGAGGGCAGTGCTCTGCTAAGTTCTAACCAGGACAAAAAGTGGAGTTTGGAACTCTAGCTGGAGTTGGAGATTCTCTGAGGAGGAAATCTGATTGGCCTAGCTTAGGTTACAGATCTAAATTTTGAACAGATTACTGTGGCGTCAGAAGTGAGATGCGTTGGCTCAGCAGCCCTTGTATGCTCTCTCTGCTGTGGTGAGGAAGCCTGTGTGGGCGTGAGTACATGAATGTCGGGGGGCGGAGGGATGGGGCTTGTACCAGATGAAGAGGACAAAGCGACAGTTATTACAGGGGCTAAGTTTTCATATTCAGTATTTGTTTTCTTTAAAGTCCTTGGTTAATCCACATCCTATTAATTTAGCTGTCATCCTTATTATGTCTGTTCATTAGCTTAGTGGGAGCAGAATTAGTCAGACGGATGTCTTTGAGTGCGGTCTCTCTCAGGCTGAAGACTCTTTCTTGCCTCCTCTCAACCAGTACTGACTTCCCCTTTGTCTGAAGTGCGTACTTCTCAGCTCCACCTGCAGCACCTTGCCGCTGTCTCTGTGTGTTATGTTCTCTCTCAACCTTGAGCCTAATGTCAACCCCAAACCAAATGTCAGCTTCTCAGCTGTCAAAGCATTTTCAGGTAAAAGGTATGGTTCCCGAAAAGACAGAAATGCTACAGCTTGGGTTATAAAGTGAAGTTCATGTAATACAAATGAGTAGAATAAGGCCAGGTGTGATGCAGTAAAGAGCAGTGGGGACTATGGCGAAGTGGGGAACATATGTCCTACTTAAAGGAATCCACATTCATTTTTGTATACCATATGGGTCAAATAAGACATGTGTGGTACATAGTTTTAGTCTAATGGCCTCACGTCTAGTCCCTCAGTTGGCAGATCCAGTGTTCATATCACCAAATACAGTTGCACTGTGGTGGCACCCTAAAAATCATGTAGGTTAATTGGATCTGGATTCAGAATGGCTATCATGGAATATGAATCTGTTCTATCGTGCTATAGATTGGAACATGCTACAGACTGATTTGCAACATGTTGGAACTACTAATAGAATAAGATCTATCATCAGGGAATCAAGGAGTTTAGAGCAACCCAGTTAATTATAAAGAGAGAATCACCCCATCAGGTGATATAGGAATCATGGAGGTAGAATCAAATGGCAAATTCTCTTTAGCAATCTGGCCCCACAGAGAAGTAATCACGGCTATTTTGTTATCACAGACTTGCTAAGTTAACAGAAGTAGAAACACCTATCAACTATTCCAGCAGACATTTTTACTTACTCCTTTCTCTCCAAATTTTCCCTGGATATATCTTTGCTTCTAAGGTTCCATACTTAAAAATGAACATTACCTAATTTACTTGCAAAGATGTACCAAGAAAAGGATAGACTATAGGATCTGTGATTACTCTTGCCTTATTAATTAGAGCTTACATGCAGTGGCTTTCATGAGTTTAATGCAATCATCATTTCTGTGTATGATCATCAGGGTCAAGAGTGGAAGCAATGGAAAGTAGAAATCCTATAATGGGCATAAGAATTTTTAGTCCCAAATACCAAAAATTAAAATAAAGTTAATTTGTCAGACTCTTAGTTTATTTTGGTAAGAAAATTATCTTTGTAAAATTGGAATAATGCTAGATTCACTGCTTAAAAATACCATGTTTGCCCTGTGGCTTGAGGAGGAAGGCCAGTCCCTTCACGATCTGATTCCATTTTATCTTCATTATTTCATATATCCTCCTACTAAGCTTACACCATGGGCCAGGCATTCTTCCTGATGCCATGGACTTCCATGACTCCACCCTTTGCACATGCAATGCCTGCCATCTGGAATTCCCTCTCCTGCCTCTATTGCCTGTGCCTATTTACTCAAATTTTAAGATGCATGTCAGTGTCAACTTTATGAAGCCTTCCCTGACTCCACTCCTACTAGACAGAATTAAATAACACTTCTCAAGTGCTAGCAAGTCTCTTTCACATATTTTTGTTAGAGCATTTCTCTCATTTGGTGTACATATCATTATGCGTGTTTCCCTTACTGCACTTGGAACTCTTAAAGAATGGACTACAATGTTTTCATCTTCACATCCCTAATGTGTAGGTCAATACCTGATAAATGAATGAACAAATCATGTAGCATTTACTCAGGCTTAATACTCATAAATAAAATGCAACATTTATAACTCACCCTTTTCAGTAGCTGTATACTACAGGGCAATAGAATAAACCACACTAAAACTGTTTGTTTCGATTTGATTGCCTGCTGTGATTGAAGATCCTACTTTATGGATGAGGGAGACAGATAAAGAAGGGCCTAGGAGTCTGGCTGAGCTATGAAGATCTAACTGGGAAGCCCGGCAATAAATCAATTCCAGATCAGACGGGGGAGGAAAAATCAGATGGCCATTGAAGGTCAACATAGAGCAGTAGGTTGAATTTGGAGAAATAAATAGGGGTTTAAAAAAAAAACAGTTACATATCAGAGTTCAGCCAGGAAACTGGTCTTGGTTAGGGGGTTAACTGGCATCTTGAGTTTAAGGCAGATCTCTAAAGTTTAGTCGAATATACTTTACAATCTGAGGGGCACAGAATGAGAAATGAGTTGACTAGTTCCATTTACTATTCTGTTACTGCTAAAATCCAGATAGGAAGATAGG
Source organism: Halichoerus grypus (assembly GCF_964656455.1). Taxonomy (NCBI): domain Eukaryota; kingdom Metazoa; phylum Chordata; class Mammalia; order Carnivora; family Phocidae; genus Halichoerus; species Halichoerus grypus. The sequence goes on along the minus strand of NC_135727.1, from coordinate 107,352,301 downwards.
TAGGTAGGTAGGTAGGTAGGTAGATAGGTAGGTAGACAGGCAGACAGAAGCCTATCTACAAAGACTTGATATTACAGTCTTGGTTAACCTCAGAGATGACCCTTCTTCCTCAAGAAGAGGCCAAGACTTTGTGTCATTGTTTATAATTTCAGCTATGACTGAGCATCAGCTCTCATTCAAATGAGGATTTTAATCAGCTAGAAAGTCAAGGCCCTATAAATGTAGCTTTCCTTGATTAATGATCATAATCTCTCTTTTGCTTTTGGAGTGGCTTATATTTGCAAGGCATTTTCGTATGTTGTCTCATTTCATCTTTTCAACTGTCTGTTATGTTTGTATTGTGCCTCCATTTTACAGATATTTCTATACAATAGTGTGTTGATTGTTGTTTCCTTCTTCGTTCCTTTGTTAAATTCTAATTGTGAGCATTGTTCTCTTGAATCCATGACCCTTCTGTAATATTTAGAATGGTCTCATCTTTATGGACTACTTCATTTACTGTTAACAGATCCTGTGTCTTATCAGATAGAACATCTAGTGATAATGCTTGAATATGAATTTGTCCTTGAAATGTTTCTCAGGTTTTTGTTGGGTTTTTTTCCTATTCAGTTGCTTGTCTTCTGGATCTGCTTCTGTTCATCTTTGCCTCCTATTTTCTCATTCCCATTTTTTTGTACTTCTGTTCTCTCAAGTACATTTTAACAGACACTTTTCTTCTTCCACTGATCTTCAAGCATGAAATTTCTTTTCAAGGCACTTAAGAAAATGGAAGTACTTAGAATGTTCATGAACAGAATGTCTCGTGAGCTGCAAAAGTTAATGTGAGAAAAGGAGATAGAAGAGTGGGTAGTTCATCAGAGTTTTTCACTCTTTAAAAAGCAGCAAGTTATAGTCTTTTCTTAAATAGCAAGCAAAAAGCAAGTGGTCTCATTTCACTTCTTAAAACAGACAAAGTGAAACTAATAATTGACTTGTCAATTTACTGTGACTATTAATTCCCTGCACACAAAGTTGGCTTTTGTTAATTTAGGATTTACACTTTCTTTCCGAATATAATTATCTGACTATTTATAGATAAGTAATTTAAAGCCAGCTAATGATTGTTTGAGCATTTAAAGTTAAAAACTATGTGGACATTAGTAAATTATCCATTTAGAAGACCTGTAACAATTGGATCAAAATTAATGTTAACCCAGAAGTTAAATTGGACTTAAGGTATTTTTATGACATTTACGATGTATCTTGCACGTGGCTTATAAAACCATATGTTAACTTTAAAGAACTTGGTAAGGTTCTCATAGAAATAGAAATGCTTTTATAATGTAAATGTATGCTTCATTAACCTAATAAGGTAATTTGCAGTTTTTCCTTTGGGCTGACATTTACTAAGTCAAGGCCGCGTAAGCACTAATGTCAGAAAACTTCCACCAATTGTGAAAATGATTATAGGAATGAAAGTATAGTAACTAAGTGAACACTCTATTTTTTTTTTTTTAAGATTTATTTACTTATTTTGGAGAGAGAGAGCACGCATGGGGGAAGAGAGGCAGAGGGAGAGAGAAACCCAAGCGACTCCACACTGAGGGTGACCTCACGACCCTGAGATCAGGACCCAGCCTGAAACCACGAGTCAAACACTTAACCGACTGCACCTCCCAGGTGTCCCACGAACACTCTATTTTAAACTGCAGTAACTAAAAGAACCTAATCCTTAATTTATAGTATCTTTACAATAGCATAGTATTGAGAACAAGGTAGAAATTGACTTTATTCTGGCTTATGAGAACAGTTTCTCAATGGGGAGATAGGACTAAGATTCTCAAAGGTTATTGAAATAATGATCAGTTCAATCCTTAAATACAGAAGACCATTTTGCATTCAGTTTGGCAATTCAAAACACATGTATTTTAATGATTTTAATATGGTAAGTTGACATTTTCACTTTTAATTTATTTTCTTCCTCCAAATGAAGAGGTCCTTGGCATTGTGGTATATCGACACAAGCCATCGGGTCAGTCTTGCCACTGACTAATAAAGTGAGAATCTCAGTGGCCTGAAGATCTTCATCGCCAACTGTCTGTGACAATGATTTTTAACTGGGAATGGGACATCATAAATACTTACAAAACACATTCACCCAATTTCCCAGTTACCCTGCCTCCCCCTCTATGGGAAATATTTATTAGATCTGGAATAGAGGCTGACAATCACTGTTCTCTGTACTGCTGGGACTTTTAAGGTCTGCGAACAAAAATCTTACAGTCATATATCCACACTTATCTATCTGTATCTATATATCTGTCTGTATCTGTTCTAACCTGATGGGTCTGATATTTTTTTTAGCCATAATCATGATCTCTATACTTCCCAGAGCTCTTTGCTGTGCAAGCGAGGGAGCGAACAGACACAGACACATCTGGGTTATCTCATCAATCAGGCTGCTATTGTCAAGAAAGCAGGATCTGTAACTCAGGCACAGGGGGTACCGATGAGATCTGAATATCTTTCCAAGTGGAAGCTATGTACTGGGGAATGAAGAGGGGATCAAGTGGAGAAAGAAGGTACTTCTCAAAGTGTAGTAGAAATTTAGCAACAGTTTGTGTTGCTTACCTTACTAAAAACTTACCGTGGTATCTTTATTGTTTCCTGTGGCTGCTGTAACAAATTACCACAAACTGGGTGCCTTAAAACAACAAAAATATACTCTCTTACAGTTCTGGAGGCCAGCAGTCTGAAATCAAGGACTGGACTGCCTCTGGAGACTCTAGGGAAAGATATTTACCTCCTTTGGCATATGGTGGTTGTCAGCATTCCCTGACTTTTGGCCATGTCACTCCAGTCTCTCTGCCTCTATGGTCAACACTGCCCTCCTTCTCTTGTTTGTGTTTTTTCCTCTTCTGTTAGTCTCAGCTCTTCCTCTGCCTTTCTTTCATAAGACACTTGTCATAGGATTTAGGGCCCACGTGGGTAATCGAGGATGATCTCCTCATATCAAGGGCCTGAATTTAATTGCATCTTAAAAAACCTCTTTTTCCCCAATAGAGTAACATTCACAGCTTCTGGAGATTAAGACAGGACATATCTTTTAGGGGCTACCAGTCAACCCCCTACAGTATCTGTCACATGTTCTAGTATGTTCACAAAATCTGTGATACTGAGAAAAAAAGTTCACAAGCTGAATAAACAGTGAAGTGTCAACAAGAGCCCTCATTCAATAATTATCAGGCCCGCTCCCATGTGTGTGCACGCACAGTGTGCATGTGTGTATGTGCACATGTGTGTGTGTTGTGTTTTGTGGTCTTTTCTTTTTACCTGAAGGATACTTTCTCCAGGTAGCCCTTGAGGTTACCGTTTGAGGAAGAAATCATTAGAAGTTGTCCATAGCACAAGAGTTTTAAAGTGCCCAATAAATGAAGCAGAGGGAGGCATTCCTTTAAACCTTTTCCTAGAAGAAAAAACATGATTGTCCTGCTACTTCTGAGAGAGCAAAGAAAGTTCAATCTTAACTCTTCAGAAGTGGATGTGGCAATATTCATTTGTTCTTTTCCAATTGGCAAGAGTTGAGCCACCTGCAATAGAAAGAATGTCTACTAATAAATGGATTGGTGGATTTATCTGCTAATAAAAAATGGTCTTCTAGACCTTCTTCTTCTGGTCTCCTGGTCTTCACAGATAAAATGTTAGGAATAATATGCACTTCTCTATTTGTAGACACCCTGGCATCTAGCCATAACAATTATAGGCATAACTTTTTAAAACAAAGGAGATAGTCACTTACATTGTTCAGCATCCTAGATCTAATGATTCATTAGCAGAGTTACAATATTAAAGTTTTTCAAGGTACTAATAAGAAACTATTCATTCACTCATGCATTTGTTGAATGCTTTGCCTGGGTCCAGCACAGCGTTAGGCAAAGATGTAAGTGGAACCGAGAAGAATGTACTCGGAGTTTAGTGAAGAAGAGCTGATTTTAAAAGCAGGATCAAACAAGTGAAAGTGTTCTGTGAGCTGTACCTTAGTGAAGGGGTAGGATTTAGGCCAACCAAAATGAAGTAGAAAGGCATTGCTGAAAGATCAGTGTTAAGAGAGACACACGGAGATGAGAAAACCTATGTTGACTTTGGAAGCTGGGCAGCATTAGCACCCACTGAAGCAGTTCAGCCAGCTGACCTGCTGAAAAAGAGTAGTGCCAGAAAAATGATAATATAGATACATTTTCACTAAAGTGAAAGCACTCCAGTGAAGGTTTAAGTTTTTTTAAAAGAGGGAAGCAAGGGCTCCTGGGTGGTTCAGTTGGTTGAGGGTCTGCCTTCGGCTCAAGTCATGATCCCAGGGTCCTGAGATTGAGCCCTGCATTTGGCTCCCTGCTCAGCAGAAGCCTGCTTCTCCCTCTGCCCCTCCTCCCATTCATTTTCTCAATCTCTCTCTCTCTCTCTCTCTCTCTCTCTCAAATAAATAAATAAATAAAATCTTTTTAAAAAAAGGGAAGCAAGAGAGCCCAAATGATAAGGTAGTCTCATAGTAGACTATAAGAGAATAAAGAAACCAGAAGCCAGAGACCTAATAGGGAAACTGATTGTCTAGGTGAAAAGTAACAGATTAGAATCTGAAAAAGGTCAGATGTGGGGGGTGGGTAATCTTTCAGAGGAAGTTAGAGGTATAAATCTTATTGATGTATCAAGGGAAGATGGTGATGCCAGTAATAATAAGAATGCCAAAAAGAGGAGCAATATTTAGGGGAAATATGTTGAATCAAACTGTGGTTATAGGACTGTGGTGGCACATTTTGGTAGGACTCTCTCACAATTGGAAATGTGAACATAGCTTGGGTGAGACGTTTGGGCCAGACAAGCATTTCAGAGATCCTCCTGGAGAGGAAGTCAGGCAGTTAATGGTCTGAGAGATAACTTATCTTTTTTTCACTTTGTCTCAAATTATTATTGTAATCATTAAGTACACAAACTTCTGAAAGTCTTATTTGCCTCTTGAGGACAGATGTGTTGCATTTATCTCTGAATAACCAACAGATAGATTATGTTCAATAAGTTCTTGTTAAGTGACTGAAGTTTAATTAGTGTTTCCGAGATTATCATGTTTTACCAAGTAGAATGGCAGCTGTTTTATATTTATTATATCATTTAAAGGGATTTTTAAGAGTTTTGCTGCAATCACAACACCTTTCAAGTTGCCAAGTATTTTTTTAATTTATTTTAATTACTTAAAAACATAATTATAAGATGTAACTAAGAAAACTGCTGATTATTTCCACAACTGAGTTATATCCATTCAAAGCCAGTCATCCACAAATACATATTACCAGATTCATATCCAAGAAGAGGCTCCGTGAATTGTGCCCTTCTTTTTCGATACTTCATTTTCTTCTCCTTTTGTTCAGGGAAGAAAGATATATACACGTTGTTAAAACATTCAGTAACTGAATAATTTAGGCAAAATTTTAAATAGAATATGGTGGGAAATTTTTGAAAAGTTAATTGACTCAATTATTTCAATAATTTCAGTAATTTCTTTAAAAGAACTGGAGACAGACACATATTTGATTGGTATTGATTTGGAACTGTGTCTATTTACATTTGAATTCCTGTGACCTGCTTACCACTTTTAGGTTTTATATTTTTCTTCTTCTTTTGTCTCTCTTTCCATGTTATATTGATTTCTGAGCGTTTGAGGGACTTCCATTTTCCAGCTCATTTAAGTGCACTGCATCCTGCTGTGTTGGTCATCAGCAAGTCACAAAAATGGTATACAAATGGCCGTATAATGCAGTGTGATTTGAAACAAAGAGGAATTGCACTTGTATGCAGGCGTGGGGTTTTTATCCCGGGTTGTTGTAGTTAGAAAGTAAAGAGTTAGCATTTTTTTTTTTTTCTGTAGAAGTAATGACAATTTTGAATGCCATTTAGAACACTGGTTCCAAAACATTTAGATTTCAAGAACCAGCTGAACTATTTGAATGAATGAATGAATGAATGAATGAACGAACGAACGAAGCGGACCATCATAAAGTGGTCAATGTATCTAGTTTGCCAAATGATATTATTAAAAAAAATAAAAAGCGATCATCTGCCGTCACTGTAACTTGTAATTTTTAGAAGAGCAATTTGAAATCCAAAACTTAGGTTTCTCAAAGAAAAGGGCAGTCATTTGAGTTGAACACATTCAGTTTTATATTTATTTTAAAAACTCACTGTATTGGGGCACCTGGGTGGCTCAGTTGTTAAGCGTCTGCCTTCCGCTCAGGTCATGATCCCAGGGTCCTGGGATCGAGCCCCGCATCGGGCTCCCTGCCCAGCGGGAAGCCTGCTTCTCCCTCTCCCACTCCCCCTGCTTGTGTTCCCTCTCTCGCTGTGTCTCTCTCTGTCAAATAAATAAAATCTTTAAAAAAAAAAAAACCTCACTGTATTATCCTCTCCATTTCCCCAAATTTTGTATCTAAGAGCGCTGTGAATTGTGTAAGACTGATGAATCACAGACCTGTACCCCTGAAACAAATAATACATTATACGTTAATAAAAAAAAAGCACATCAAGACTCTTACTGATCATCCCCTGCTTCCAAGAAAGACTATAATCATAATACCTTTTGTTTTTTCCACACTAAAATAAAACATTTGACAGTGGAAACTAATTAAAATGCACAATTAACATTTCTCCTGTATTTGGGCATGGAATGTCCTCATTGTTATGTGTTTGCGTATTTCATGTACATTGCACATGCTGCTACTTTCATCATAGTTACATGTACATACACTTAGGAGACATGTTATAAAAGCCATCTTATACAAAAGAGAACCACCTCCTGTCTTCCCCCCCACCCACGGCATTATTTCATTTAACAGAGGCAACCACCTTCATCTGTTATGGCTGATTTTCGTTATTTACTTCCATGTCTTTAATAACATGCTTGTACCACAACTTCATTTTCCTGTTACTTTATTGAAATCAGTTCATTGATTTAATCTACTGACTTCTGGCTGTTACAGATAAAGATAAAGGTCTCTTTCAAATTCTTACTCCTACTACACATTTTTGCGTGTCTTGCCTGCCCATCCTCTCCTATATGGTGGTTTTGGCTTCATCTCCATCCACCAGTTGTTTGTGAGTTGGAAACACGAATCAAAGCTGAGTCATTCCATGTAGTAATGTTCTGTCTCTTAATTTCTGGTAGATTTCCTAAACTTTATCTTCCAACCCTCTTACTGATGTTTTTTAATTATTAAGTCTTTTTCTTCCTTATGTACATCCATCTTTTTCTATAGCAGCCTATTCTTGCCATGCAGAGGCACTAACGTCTCCTCTCTGAGAACATTTAAGTGAGTTATTTTGTTTTGTTTTAGGAGATTGCTTTTCTCTCTACATAATCTTTATTCTCCCCAAGTTCCTATTGTCTGTTTGTTTGCCTGTGTGGGTCTCCCTCACGTCCAAGGCTTCCTTCACTTTTTTGGTCGTCTTTGATTGTGTGCTCATAATTAAGGGTAAGGCAGTCAAAAGGTTCTTAGAAACTCTTCACAGCCTGTTGATCATGGGCTTCATGGTTTGGTTGTCTGGCTAGCTGGGAAACCCCTGCTGTCAGTATCGTTTGGGCCTTTGGTTGTGTGCTGGTCACATTCACAGAGGAGAGTCCCCCAGTATCTGCCTATCTGCTGGCTTCTGAGAGACGAATGAGGAACGATGTGATATTCATCCAAAACATATGCCCTCAGCTGTGCAGAGTCTCCCTTTCACCCTCTCCAGAGAATAAACTTCAGTCTCTGCCACAGTGGAGAAGGGAATCAATATCTAATTGATTTTTTTAAAAGATTTTTGAATAGTTCTCTCATTTTTATCCCATTCTCATCCTTCCTTCCATAGATACCTAGCGTGATCAATTCCATAGCCTTTGGGAAGTTCCATATCGGTAATCGTGTTGTTTTTTGGCATCAATATCTGTTAGATTAGGGTCCAGCTTTTTCAGGTCTTCTAAGTGAGTTACTACTTGTTCATTAACTGTCTGGCTTTAAAAATTCTGTTGCGGTCCCCTCCTGTTTCTTTTGTCATTATGGGTTTTTACCTAATTAAAACTCCCTTTATATTTCTGTGTGTTGTCAGAAGGAAAAAAAACCATATTTCTGTGATCAGTCCACCATCATTACCTGATAGTCTGCATGTGACTTTAGGAAATTGGTTCTTGACATTTTATAAGACAATGTCGTAAAAATAAACTGTCAACAACTCTTCATAGAGGATTTATGAACTTGAGCAGTAATTGTGATCCTCTCTATTAGCTACTCTGACACAACTCCAAATTAAAGTGAACCTAGTAATGTTTGCTACTGTTGATGTGCTCTGAACAATGTGAGTGACAGTCATTTTTAATTAGTCTGTGGATAGTTATGATCATGTACCTAAATCCCATTAGTGGTCACTTTTTAACATCTGTAACATGGAAGTACTGAAACCAATCTTTTCTTTCTTTTTTTTTTTTTTAATTTGGTGGAGAAGGTCAACAATGCTTTGTGGGTTGGAATTATTGATAGGGTACTTTTATTTGGCTTAGCATTTTCATATCTTTTTAGCTTAACTGTCCACCATGAGACTAAGCTTATTACTGTCATGCAAGATTTGTTAAGCAGCACTAGTCATGTCTAAAATCTACCATGTGGAGTAATTTATCCTCATTTCAGGAAAATCCATATACCAGATGTAATATGCAGTGATTCTTCTCGCTAAATTTTTAATACATATTACGGACAGTGGAATCAAACCAGAATCTGTCGTATCATCCGTTTAGAACCCAGGCAGGTGTATACACTTGGAGAAAGTGTGTCCTGGAACTAGCTATAAATGGATCCTGCTGAATTCTGCTTTTTCTCCATAATCTTACCTGTCAAACATGAAACATTCCTCCTCTTCAATTTCTCAACTCTAAGGATTTAATTTCAGCTTGCACATTCAATTTTATCCTTTATTCCTAGAGCAAGAGGTGCCCCAGTATTGATCCAGGTTCCACATTTATGGAGGGCCCAGTTTGCCTGCTAGGTATATAGAGATGTCAGTCAGGGAGGATGTCACTCCAGCCTGGAGGCTGATGTCTGTGTATATGTATATGTGAATAATAATATAGTGTGAAGGATATGAATAGAGAACTTTAGGGTATGTTATGGGTAAAGTTCTTTAAGGATGCCATAGATGGGAAGACCATGTCTGCTCAGAGAGGCCACCCGAAGCCCTTTCAGGGAGGCAGTGTCGGCTTTGAGACTCAAAGGATGAGTATAATTTCTCCAGGTAGAGAAACACACCCCAGACCAAAAAATAGTATCAGCAAAGGCTTGTGAGTGGCAATAAATCTGATGGCTACAATAAAGAAGCATCTTGGAATATAATTAATAAAAATTCACCTTTAGGTCTAACTGTAACAATAGCTAACATTGAGTATTTCTTTTGTGCCAGACACCATGCTAAGAGCTCTTCCTGAGTGATCTCATTTAAAACGCAAACTATATCATCAGTCACATTTTATAGATGAGGAGCTTGAAGCACAGATAGGTTTCCCAAGTTCACATAGTTACTAGTGAAAATGAGACTTGAACCCAAGCAATCTGATGCTAAGACTCATGTTATTCATTGCTATGCTAACAACAACTGACAGAAATACTTTCTTCTTTCAACTATAATTGTTCTTTGGCCTCCAATTATATAACTTGAGGATATGGGGCACCCAAAGACACATCACATGTGGGATTGTGGCTGGTGATGGTGGCAAAGATGGTTAAACTCTTGCTTCTCTTAGTGCTAAATAATAAGCACTTTTTACATGTTAGTGGACAACCTCACTATAGACAGCAATGTTTCTTTTCATAGTAGAAATAAATAACATCTCTTTTGGTAAATTTAAAATTTATCAAATGCCTTTCCCTATGAATAAAAATTTAAAGCAAGTAGAGGCCTCAGAACAAGGTTTCTCAACCTCAGCACTATTGACATTTTGGGCGAAATAATTCTTTGTCCTGGAGGTGAGGGGTGTGTACTCAAGGATACTTGGGGGCATTCATGACCTCTGTCCGTAGATGCCAGTAGCACTCCCCAAGTTGCAATAACTAAAAATGCCTGCAGACATTGCCAGATATCCCCTGTAGGCTGAAAAGGCACCCACCACTCAGGCTAAGAAACCACTGCCTTAGAAAAATCTTTGTGATCCCCTCAGCTTTACACAAGAAGAGACTTGAAGTGCTGTAATGAAGGTCACACAACTCAAAAGTGGCCGACTTTTGAGATCTCAGGACTCCTAATCCCAACCCATATTTCACATACAATAAGCTGCCTACGGCTGTGTCTTCCATTTAAAACAATACCTCCAGAACATATGATTTAAAAGGTGTTCACATACCATCCATAACAAATCAGGAAGATAGGTCAGACAGGTGGCATAAACCCAGTTTTATCAGTGAAAATGCATAACAAGAAAGGTTATGATTTGTCCAAGGTCACATATCTAGTAGGGAAAAGAGCCTGGACCCAAGACTTCAGATGACAACTCTGTTACTCTTTCCAAAATTGATGCTCACCCTGGTTGGTCAGCATGGGCTTGATTTGAGAAAGGAACAATAGGAAAGCTCTTGGGGAACATTTCTGCATAACGGTTTTTATTTCCAGCACTCTGATTCTGAATTTTTTTGTAGGCAGAATAATAGCAGTAGCATTTTTTGATTGGTAAGGAGAAGGGAATCATAGTATCTACATGGATATCTGCTGTTTACTTGTGTCTAGCTATAATTTTTTCTTATACCTGAATGATTAAGAACAAATGACCTCAGAGACATAAAAATGATTTAAATTATTTTATATTATGGATGCCTCAACTATAGAGACCTACATAGCAATGATTTCCAAAGACTTACAAAGAAGTATGAATGAAGTCGTATTTCAAAGCTTTTGCTGTATCAAATGTTGTTATAGGTCTCTGTCACATAGTGATATGAAATCTAAATATTTAACTACCCACCTCTTTCCACTCATCACTGTGCTGCCAAAAGAAAGGCCTTTATGAAGATAAATTCTCCTTGGTCAAATCCTAGCAGGTCACCATGGTAAAGTGTCAACTCTTTCTGAGAAGTAAAGAGTAAACAGTTCTGCATAGGCCTCCCAGCTATTTCTGGGCACATGTGGTTGCTTCTCTATTAAAAACAAACTTAGTCTGAAAGTTTAAGTTTTGTTTAGTTTGTATAGTGGCTTACATAAAACTATGCAAATGATTAAAAGAAAGAATTAAGAACAAGGTCTGTATATCTGCATAGTAATGTTTAATTGTTTTTTTAGAAAATACATACGTTCTTTTATTCAAATGTTAAGAATTGTTTTTATGCAGGCATACATGAATAGTTTTATTACAAATATAATAAACTCAATGTTTTTTTTTCTTGCTCATGTCTTTTATTTTTATGCACACTGTTTTACCCTCTTTTCTTGGTGTCTCCTCCCTGCCCCTTACTCCTATTCCCTACCTCCCAGGTCCTCTTTTTCCATATTTAACATATATTAACAATCTAATATGTATCTTTTTATATTTTTTCCAATTTTCATATAAACTTATGTGTATTGTTGGGGAGTTTTTTCACTGAAAATGAAATTAAATCCTGTAATACATACAGGATTTGAATGAAATCCTCTAATATATACTTCTTGGTATGTTGCTTTTCTCACTGTAGTATGTATCAGTGGTGGATAGCCAGCCACATCAGCTGATGTGGCTTTAATTATTTCTTTTATTTTTTTTTAATTTTATTTTATTATGTTATGTTAGTCACCATACATTACATCATTAGTTTTTGGTGTAGTGTTCCATGATTCATTGTTTGCATATAACACCCAGTGCTCCATTCAGTACGTGCCCTCTTTAATACCCATCATCAGGCTAACCCATCCCCCCACCCCTCTCCCCTCTAGAACCCTCAGTTTGTTTCTCAGAGTCCATAGTCTCTCATGGGTCGTCTCCGCCTCCGATTTCCCCTCCTTCATTTTTTCCTTCCTACTATCTTCTTCTTTTTTTTAACATATAATATATTATTTGTTTCAGAGGTACAGGTCTGTGATTCAACAGTCTTACACAATTCACAGTGCTCACCATAGCACATACCCTCCCCAATGTCTATCACCCAGCCACCCCATCCCTCCCACGCCCCACCAATCCAGCAACCCTCTGTTTGTTTCCTGAGATTAAGAATTCCTCATATCAGTGAGATCATATGATACATGTCTTTCTCTGATTGACTTATTTCGCTTAGCATAATACCCTCTAGTTCCATCCATGTCATTGCTAATGGCAAGATTTCGGTGGTTTTTTTTGATGGCTGCATAATATTCCATTGTGTATATATATATATATATATATATATATATATATGCCACATCTTCTTTATCCATTCATCTGTTTATGGCCATCTTGGCTCTTTCCATAGTTTGGCTATTGTGGACATTGCTGCTATAAACATCAGGGTGCACGTACCCCTTTGGATCACTACATTTGTACCTTTGGGGTAAATACCCAGTAGTGCAATTGCTGGGTCATATGGTAGCTCTATTTTCAACTTTTTGAGGAACCTCCATACTGTTTTCCAGAGTGGCTACATCAGCTTGCATTCCCACCAACAGTGTAGGAGGGTTCCCCATTCTCCGCATCCTCACCAACATCTGTCGTTTCCTGACTTGTTAATTTTAGCCATTCTGACTGGTGTGAGGTGGTATGTCATTGAGGTTTTGATTTGGATTTCCCTGATGCCCAGCGATGGTGAGCACTTTTTCATGTGTCTGTTGGCCATTTGGATGTCTTCTTCGGAAAAATGTCTGTTCATGTCTTCTGCCCATTTCTTGATTGGATTCTTTGTTCTTTGGGTGTTGAGTTTGAGAAGTTCTTTATAGATTTTGGATACTAGCCCTTTATCTGATATGTCATTTGCAAATATCTTCTCCCATTCTGTCGGTTGTCTTTTGGTTTTGTTGACTGTTTCTTTTGCTGTGCCAAAGCTTTTTATCTTGATGAAGTCCCAATAGTTCATTTTTGCCCTTGCTTCCCTTGCCTTTGGCGATGTTTCTAGGAAGAAGTTGCTGTGGCTGAGGTCGAAGAGGTTGCTGCCTGTGTTCTCCTCTAGGATTTTGATGGACTCCTGTCTCACATTTAGGTCTTTCATCCATTTTGAGTCTATTTGTGTGTGTGATGTAAGGAAATGGTCCAGTTTCATTCTTCTGCATGTGGTTGTCCAATTTTCCCAACACCATTTGTTGAAGAGGCTGTCTTTTTTCCATCGGACATTCTTTCCTGCTTTGTCGAAGATTAGTTGACCATAGAGTTGAGGGTTCATTTTGGGGCTCTCTATTCTGTTCCATTGATCTATGTGTCTGTTTTTGTGTCAGTACCATACTGTCTTGATGATGACAGCTTTATAATAGAGCTTGAAGTCCGGAATTGTGAAGCCATGGGCTTTGCTTTTCTTTTTCAACATTCCTCTGGCTATTTGAGGTCTTTTCTGGTTCCATACAAATTTTTGGATTATTTGTTCCATTTCTTTGAAAAAAGCTGATGATATTTTGATAGGGATTGCATTAAATGTGTAGATTGTTCTAGGTAGCATTGACATCTTCACAATATTTGTTCTTCCAATCCATGAGCATGGAACGTTTTTCCATTTCTTGGTGTCTTCCTCAATTTCTTTCATGAGTATTCTATAGTTTTCTGAGTACAAATTCTTTGCCTCTTTGGTTAGATTTATTCCTAGGTATCTTATGGTTTTAGGTGCAATTGTAAATGGGATCAACTCCTTAATTTCTCTTTCTTCTGTCTTGTTGTTGGTGTATATAAATGCACCTGATTTCTGTGCATTGATTTTATATCCTGCCACTTTACTGGATTCCTGTATGAGTTCTAGCAGTTTTGGGGTAGAGTCTTTGGGTTTTCCACATAAAGTATCATATCATCTGCAAAGAGTGAGAGTTTGACTTCTTCTTTGCCGATTCAGATGCCTTTTATTTCTTTTTGTTGTCTGATTGCTGTGGCTAGGACTTCCAGTACTATGTTGAATAGCAGTGGTGATAGTGGACATCCCTGCGGTGTTCCTGACCTTTGGGGGAAAGCTCTCAGTTTTTCCCCATTGAGAATGACATTCGGTGTGGGTTTTTCATAGATGGCTTTTATGATATTGAGGTATGTACCCTCTATCCTTACACTCTGAAGAGTTTTAATCAAGAAAGGATGCTGTACTTTGTCAGATGCTTTTTCTGCATCTATTGAGAGGATCATATGATTCTTGTTCTTTCTTTTATTAATGTATTGTATCACATTGATTGATTTGCGGATGTTCAACCAACCTTGCAGCCCAGGAATAAATCCCACTTGGTCGTGGTGAATGATCCTTTATGTACTGTTGGATCATATTGGCTAGTATTTTGGTGACAATTTTTGCATCCATGTTCATCAGGGATATTGGTCTGTAATTCTCCTTTTTGATGGGTTCTTGGTCTGGTTTTGGGATCAAGGTAATGGTGGCCTCATAAAACGAGTTTGGAAGTTTTCCTTCCATTTCTATTTTTTGGAACAGTTTCAGAAGAATAGGTATTAATGCTTCTTTAAATGTTTGGTAGAATTCCCCTGGGAAGCCATCTGGCCCTAGCCTCTTGTTTGTTGGGAGATTTTTGATGACTGCCTCAATTTCCTTAGTGGTTATGGGTCTGTTCAGGTTTTCTATTTCTTCCTGGTTCAGTTTTGGTAGTTTATACATCTCTAGGAATGCATCTGTTTCTTCCAGATTATCTAATTTGCTCATAATATGCTCTTATAATCGTTTGTATTTCTTTGGTATTGGTTGTGATCTCTCCTCCTTCATTCATGATTTTGTTGATTTGGGTCCTTTCTCTTTTCTTTTTGATAAGTCTGGCCAGGGGTTTATCAATCTTATTAATTCTTTCAAAGAACCACCTCCTAGTTTCATTGATCTGTTCTACTGTTCTTTTGGTTTCTATTTCATTGATTTCTGCTCTGATCTTTACTATTTCTCTTCTCCTGGTGGGTTTAGGCTTTATTTGCTGTGCTTTCTCCAGCTCCTTTGGGTGTAGGGTTAGGTTGTGTATTTGAGACCTTTCTTGTTTCTTGAGAAAGGCTTGTATTGCTATAGACTTTCCTCTTAGGACTGCCTTTGCTGCATACCAAAGATTTTGAACAGTTGTGTTTTCATTTTTCAATTTTTTCCATGAATTTTTTAAATCTTCTTTAATTTCCTGGTTGACCCATTCATTCTTTAGTAGGATGCTCTTTAGCCTCCATGTATTTGAGTTCTTTCCGACTTTCCTCTTGTGATTGAGTTGTAGTTTGAAAGCATTGTGGTCCTAAAATATGCAGGGAATGATCCCAGTCTTTTGGTACCAGTTGAGACCTGATTTGTGACCTAGGATGTGATCTATTCTGAAGAATGTTCCATGGGCACTAGAGAAGAATGTGTATTCTTTTGCTTTGGGATGGAATGTTCTGAATACGTCTGTGAAGTCCATTTGGTCCAGTTTGTCATTTAAAGTCTTTATTTCCTTGTTGATCTTTTGCTTAGATGATGATTAATTATTTTTAATGGCCCTAAGGTAACACAAGACCTGCCCTCTGTTTTTAAATTACATATTGCCATCTCTGGGCAAAATGTGTGTGTGTGTGTGTGTGTGTGTGTGTGTCTTTGTATGTGTGTGTCTATTGTTTATTACCTAAAATTGAAATTGGTGTAATAAAATGAAATTAGTGTCTGTAAATATCTGGAATAAATGTGAAAATGTTCTGTACATACTCCAGAAAATTTCAAAATAAAAAATGCAAATGAAAGGGTTTATTTATTTATTTATTTATTCATTTCTTTTCAAAATAAAAGGCTTTTGAAACCCCCCCCCCCCACCTGCAGTGAATAGTTCTGGAGCCAGTGGAACAGGATGCACATCTGATTCCTCACATCTCATGAATCACCAGGTTCTGTTGACCACATCTCCTCAGTATATCACAAACCTGCTCATTCCTCTCCTTCACAGCCTACATGAGCACATCACCCTGTCAGCATCTCATTAGGAGTATTCCAGTTGCTTTTTAATTGTTTTTCCACATCTACTCTTGGCCCCTTCACATTTGGCCCAAAGCAACCACATTGACCTTTCTAAAATGTAAAGTGGATCGTGGCATCATTCTTAAATCCCTTCTTTGACTTTCCATTGAACTTGGGACAAAATTCTAAATTTGTTTCTTTAAAATATTTATTTATTATTTATTTGAGAGGGGTGGGGAGGGGCAGAGAGAGAATCCCAAGCAGACTCCCCGCTGAGCAGGGACCCCCCCCCCCATGCTAGGCTCAATCCCACCACCCTGAGATCAAGACCTGAGCTGAAATCAAGAGTCAGATGCTTAACTGACTGAGCCACCCAGGCACCCCATAAAATTCCAAATTCTTAACAAAGAACATAAGGTCTGCTATAACCTTCCTCTCCCCAATCCCTTGTTTGGCCACTGTTTGTCCCTCCTCACTAATCTCCATACACACCCCACCATGCATCAGATTGCTCCCAACTAGAGCCTTCGTACTTGCTCTTTCCTATTCCTGGTGTGTTCTTTTTCCATGCCTTCATTTGGCCAATTTTGACTCATTATTCAGGTCCAAGCTTAAATATCACATCCTCTAGGAATTTTCCCTGATTCTCTCAGATTCTCCCAGAATGCTGTGTATTCACTCTCTTAGTACCTTGTTCCTTTTTATTGCAACAACAGTGTCCTGTAACTCTAGAATTATTTGTTAAGTGTCTATCCTTCCCAGTAGACTCTAAGCTTCAAGATGGCAAAGTTCTAAGTCTGTTTTGCCCACAGTGCACTAGTAGCTAGCACAGTGCTCAGCATATAGTTGGCATGCCATAAGAGATTGTTGGATGGATCCAGAAAAAAAGGAGGAAGGGAGAAAGGAGGGGAGGAAGGGAGGAAGGAGGGGAGGAAGGGAGGAAGGAAGGAAGGAAAGAAAGAAAGAATTTACAAGTGGGAAGTTCCTGCCTTTAGTAGTCTTAACTCTAAACTTCTTCTAAACTTCTTTCTTTAATTTTTATTACTTTCTCCATGCAGACAGCAGTTCTGTATACAGTGAACATTCCTAACTTGGTAACTGAAATAACTATCAGAAATAGGCCAACAGCTTTAATTTTTGAATATAGAGTTAAAGCAAATATTATAGGTACATGTAGAACCTATAAAAATAGTCAAATTTATTATTAAGGATAGAATTTGTTTTTATTTTAGTTTTCATAATTTAATTCATCTTTTTGAATAGGTAATTCCTTTGATGGACTGTAATTCAAAAGTTATGGAAGGATTTATATAATGAAAAGTTGATGTCCCAACCCCAGCTACCCACTTCTTCCCAAAGGCAACCAGGGTTTCCAATTGCATGCCATAATTTGATTTTGATTTAATGATTTCTGAATTGGTTTACAGTTTGATTTCCTTTTGTTTTGCTTTGTTATTCTCAGCCTTGGCTTTTGTCAGCATTGAAATAGTTGCTTTAATGGTAATTACTATTACATAACTCATGTGAATATAACATGTATGGATATAAGTACCTTCTAGTATGCTGGATTCTATTATACAGTCATTTAATTTTCAAATATTTTTCTTTCTTGTAAAACAGTCATTTATCAAATGACCTTGCTTTTACAGTCACACAGGGAGATAGTTATTGGACTTCAAAAACATTATTAAAATGATTGCTGAAGTTCTTTGCAGAAAATTTTTCAAGGTTTTATTCCAAAGACTCTCTTCTTTATAGAAACCCCAGCCAGAAATTCTACTTCATAAGTCTTGTCACAGCAAATTAGGTCTTAACTTTCTGTTCCCTGTAAAAAGTGACTAACTCCCTAATCAAGACATTTTTCTAATGTTTTGATTGGTCTGACCTTTTCAAGTTGACTAAATGTTAGTGATTTTTAAAATAGCTTTCAACAGATTCCTTGTGATTGGCCACATCTAGACTGGCCCAAAAGGAAAGGATGACTTCATCCCTTATGAAAGCAGAATACTGACAATCAGCCTTGTTCTTCGTAAGGTGAATTTTTAAAATGGCACAACTTGCTGCATTTTTTCTTTCTACTGGGGGCTGTGGATGAGGTAGGTAAAGTGTTGAAGATGGAAAAATCAAGAAACAAGCTTCTTGTTCCTACTTGATTTCTCTCTGTGTTATCCAGGTGACCAGCTGGTAAACTCTATTTTCTCTTCTTTAAAAAGAGAGGCACAGACTAGATTATCTCTAAGAAACTTCCAAAGGGGATGAAAAAGGAAATGAATGAAATAAAGCCAAAAAATTTAGTAACTTGGTTGCCAAAGATTGGTTTGCTTTTTTGTTATTTGATAAAATGCGCATCACACAATTTGTACTTTGATGTCACTAGGGTCTATTAGAAATCACAGTATCACATCATGTAAAACATAAAATCTTGGTTTGACACTAATTCAGAAATTATAGAACCTTTTTTATATTTGTATGTGTGTGTGACACACTGAGTACATATTTTATGTCAGAGGTCATTTCTTTACCCAAATGGGGTTCAAATTATAGATTTACTTTTCATTCCACAAGCTTCTCACATTAAAATCTCTTTGCTTCACTACTTTTTTTGCAAATGCTAAATACATTTTCTTGATATTATTTATCTCTTGGGGTTTTGTTCTCTATCTCATATGAACAATTGATATGAAAAATGAAAGAGTCATGGAGTGTTGCAATCTTTGAATAATCTTTAAAATTGTTAACCATTATTTCATTGAAGAAGTTTTTCACAGGTATTTTACTAAAATTGTATTTATTTTTTCAGTCTCATCAGTATAATAGTATTACAGCTTTGCAAGAAGTTTATGTTGAAAGAGAAATGACATAAATTCTCACATAATGTATTTGTAAAGGAAGGATATGTTGACAGTTTTTCTTTTTGTGACACATCAGGAGTTCCAAGGGATTGAGCCATCTGCAATTACTGTTTGACTACATAAAATTACCATTTGAAAAGTATTCACTTAAAAATATCAAAGAAAATTAGTTTGTAGATTCATATCAGAAGACATTGTACTTTAGTCTAAAAAACAGCTGAACTTTTAGCAAAATGGAAAGTTTCATGATTTGCCTAAATGTAAATTTATCTCTAAAGAGTATGACATTTTGATATAATCAAAAACTCTGTGGAGTGTGTTGAATAAAAAAAATTTCAGGAATATTGATTATGAAGAAAACCAAAGAAAGGGGAACTGTAATTTCTTATGATAAAATTATTCTACCAACATATTCAATCCTTTGTTAGAATAAGTTCTCTTTATATCTTCCACTTAAAATAACCATTCATCACTTCATCTAGAAACAAATTATCAATGTGGTGAAGAAGATGGGCTCTGAGCCAGACTACCTGGTTTCAAAATCTGGCAATGTGTCTTAACACCTTGCTGAGGTTCATTTCATCCATCTTGAAAATGTTGGTAACATTCGTGTTCAATTCGTAGGATTGCTGAAAGGATAAAATAAGCTAATATAAATAAGGATGGAAGAACCATGACAGGCACAAAGTAACATTTCAAGAAATGTTAGTGTTGTTGTTACTGTTGTTGGTATTATTAGTATTATTTAATAGGATGTGAAAATTGAAGTTTTGCCTAAAATGCCAATATATGGTAATTATCAGATACCCAGTTGAGTGTGAGACAGAATACCCAGGAGAAATGTTCAAAGTGGTAAATCAAGACTTTGCATGACTCTTGAAACCTTCACCCACTTTGAGAATATAAAAAAAAAAAAAAAATCCTAGAATAGAGGCAGAGAGGGGCTGACAAGATTTTTTAAAATTTTTATTTATTTTTTAAAATTCCAGTATAATTAACATACAGTGGTGTATTAGTTTCAGGTATACAATACAGTGATTTAACAATTCTATACATTACTCAGTGCTCATCATGATAAGTGTACTATTAATCCCCTTCACCCATCCCCCCACCCACCTGGGGCAACCATCAGTTCTCTATTTTTAAGAGTCTGGGGTTTTTTGTTGTTGTCTCTTTTTTTCTTTGTTTATTTCCTTTGTTTCTTATGAATGAAGTCATATAGGATTTGTCTTTCTCTGAATGACTTATTTCACTCAGCATTATACCCTCTAGATTCATCCATATTGCCACAAGTGGCAAGATTTCGTTCTTTTTTATGTCTGGGTAATATTCCAATATATATCTATACACCACATCTTCTTTATCCATTCATCTGTGGATGGACACTTGGGTTTCTTCCATATCTTGGCAAGATTTCTTTTTTTGTCAGGGTCAAGATTTCTTTAGAGAGCTGCTGGAGTGTCTCATCTCCCTCTGGTGGAGTGAGTGGGTAGCCTTCTTCACCACAATTTTAAAAAGTGGAAGCTTTAGTGCGACTGCTCAAAGAGGTTCATGTGAGTCTCCTTAAGTTGAGAGATGCAGTGTAATTATGCCTCATTCATACCTGTGAAAGTTAAAGCATGTATGCTGGTGGGGGGTTGGAGAGAGAAGGAGAGTGGAAGAGTGGGGGAGAGAGAACAGAGAAGTAGGAAACGATACCTCTGTGGGGCAGGAGGGTGGGGTGGCTAAGAAGGCCTGAGTGTTTTCTGTGAGGCAGATTTGCTCCACATGGAAGAGAAAGCATATTTGGAGAGGTTTTAAGCCCTGCCCAGGAAAAGATGAGTTGGTCTGAGGGAACCAATGGAACCAATAAAAGAGATGCTTTGCCTGAGGGAATGGTGACCAACCAAAGAGAAGACCTCTCACCATCTCAGAAGCTTAGTGCAAGCTGGAGACCAATGATAAATGCACAGACATACCCTGAAGTCAAAGATTCATCTTTACACATTTGCCAGTCACCAGCCAAATAAGAATAGTTCTGTCCTTAATGTCTCTTTATTCCTCCCTGCCTCTGTCTCTGGTTGTGGATATGATCAGAAAGGCAGGTAAGCTGGTCAGGTAGGTCACCCACTATAAGGCATGTCCAGAAGGATGGCAGGAGAGCTCTTAGCTTTCACTGAAGATTGAATGATTGCAATCATTCTGCACACTGCACACAATCAGACTGCACACTGAGGCCATACTTGTAACTGAAAGTGACTGTATGACCATCCATTTCCTAAGAGCATGGAATCATGGGAACTTCTGACTTTTCAGTCAGTAGGAGGAGAAATTATCCTACTAGAAATAGTCCTTAAAAGGAAAGAAATCAAAAGTTACCCTAAGTTTGAAATGCTTATGCTGTTCTGGTGGTTTATTACAACAAAAGAGAAAGCAGTCGTAAACTATATTTACAGAGCACATGAATAAATAACAAGAGTCATGCTGTAATACAGCATTGATAAACTAAATACTTAGATGATTCAGTGTGGGGGCTACCACATGAATTAAAAATGACCATATGTCATGAATTAATTTCCAATATAAATAGAAGGAAGGGGGGGAAATCTTAACATCTTTACTTTAAATGAATACAGAAGAGGTCAATAAAACATGACATGGTTTCCAGATTATTAGAATGTGTTGAAAATGTAGTGCATTAATTATAAGTGTAATTTGTAAACTTTCTCCTTGATTTTTCATATGTACACTGCATTAAACATATTTTTAAAGATTTTATTTATTTGGGGGGGGGAGCAGAGAGAGAGAGTGAGAGGGAGAAGCAGACACCCTGCTGATCAGAGAGCCTGATGTGGGGCTCAGTCCCAGGACCCTGAGATCATGACCTGAGCCAAAGGCAGATGCTTAACCGACTGAGCCACCCAGGCACCCCTGAATTAAACATTTTAATTACTATTTTTTCCTCCACTTTTTGAAAGTTAGATCCCAAAATGGGGTATTGATTTAGATAAGACCTAGTGAAAAATATGTATTGATTGATGATGTTTAGCACAGAGTCTTGCACATGGAAGATATATTTTAATACTAAGTTTTTATTTATTTTAGCTTGATTTTAAGTGAGGTATGAAATATGTAATTCATATATTTGCTTATGGGTAAAGGATTTTTCACTTCAAAAACATGAAACAAAATTTACTATACTTTCCTCTGGGATATTTCAAATCTTGAAGGAGTCGTGAATATTTTTGTCATAAAAAATATCCCCAGAAATAATTCTAAATATCAGACTTTAAAAAAAAATCTTACTAGTTTTTGTGATATCAAGTTTTGTCTTTTAAATTTTAGTTGTAGTTATCTTAAAAGTTTCTTCTTAGTTTCTGTTTTTTTTTTAGAGAGAGAAAGTGTGCACACACACGGGTGCACACGCAAGGGCGGGGGTGGAAGGGCAGAGGGAGAGGGAGAGAAGGAATCTTAAGCAGGCTCCACACCCAGGGCAGAGCCCAATGTGGGGCTCCATCTCACAACCCTGAGATCATGAACTGATCCGAAATCAAGTGGCCGATGCCTAACTGACTCAGCCACCCAGGCGCCCCTCTTCTTACGGTTTAATAAAATGTATTATATATTAATTAGTGCTTGAAAGATAAGATATTGATATTGTCTATTGGAAAATCTAACATGTTAAAGATATAAATAGAAAACCTACTTTAGAAGTATAGAAATTTCATCCAGGTTGAACTAAGTCAGGCTTACTTTTCCTCAATGTACTGTAAGAGAGATTAGATGTCAGAAGTTTTGTTCAAAAATATTAAATTCTGTTGCAGTGTATATTGCATTGTCTAAAACTAATGTTTTGCTCCAAATCTTCCTATAATTGCAATTTAACATTATTACAACTCAATGAGCAAAGTATTCTACCCTTCGAATATTAAATGATACAATTTTAATATATTTATTAAACTATTAACTCATAGTATATTTACTATGAGTTTGTAAATCAATATTAGAAGCACCAATCTTAGACGATGCAAGAGTAAGGAATGATAAGATCGGCGAATAGTAGTAATGAGCACCTTTGCTTTAATATCCTGGACAAGCCTTTGTTGCTTATATGAGTTGCATATATTATTATTCCCCTCTTGGATTTGTTTTTCACTTAGATTCTGATGGCTTTTGCTATCATTAATGTTAATGTAATCAAATTTATATTTTTTTTGTTTGTGTTTTTTCTTTAAGAAATACTTTCATTTCTCAGAATCATAAATATACTCACATCCATTTTAAAACTTAAAAAACTTTTTCTTTCACTCTCAGCCTTTTCAGTGTTAGATTTATTTTTATATTTAGTGTAAAGTTAGAAATATACTTTTGTATTTTTTATTTAGATAGGTAATTGTCCCAGAGCCTTTTGTTGAGTATTTTTTGTGTTCTTTACTTACTTTTTGTAGCACCCTTATCCCTTAATAAGTTTTCTTATAGTTGTGGATCCAATCCTGGTTTATCTATTTTATATTACTGGTCTATTTGTTCTTGTGTGCATACCTTACTACCTTAACTACCACAGTTTCATGTAAAAAGTTTATAGTAAGGGGCGCCTGGGTGGCTCAGTTGGTTAAGCGTCTGCCTTCGACTCAGGTCATGATCCTGGAGTCCCAGGATCGAGTGCCGCATCAGGCTCCCTGCTCAGCAGGGAGTCTGCTTCTCCCTCTGACCCTCCCCCCTCTCATGTGCTCTCTCTCTCAAATAAATAAAATCTTTTTTTAAAAATGTTTATAGTAAATCTTGATATCTGATAGATATCAAAAGAGATGCTCTTTCTTTGTCTTCTTAATTTCTTGACCTTTGTCATTAAATGTGAGTTTTAAGACCAGTTTTTCAAATTCTTGAAAAATTCTGTCAAAAAATTTTTTAATTTGAATCCATTTTATAGAATAATTTGGAAAATGGAGTTCCGTGGTGGCTCAGTTGGTTAAGCATCTGAGTCTTGATTTCGGCTCAGGTCATGATCTCAGGGTTGTGAGATCGAGCCCCGTGTCAGGCTTGGCACTGGGCATGGAGCCTGCTTAAGATTCTCTCTCTCTCCCTCTGCCCCAACACCCCCTCTCTAAAAAAGAGAATACTTTGGAGAATCATTTTACAATTTTGAGTCTTCCCATCCATTACCATATATATATATATATATATATATATATATATAGCCTTAGGTATATCTTTTATTTATTTTTTTTTAGGTATATCTTTTAATAATATTGTTTACTTAGAAATATTTTAGACCTGGGGTGCCTGGGTGGCTCAGCCGGTTAAGCGTCTGCCTTTGGCTCAGGTCGTGATCCCAGGGTCCTGGGATCGAGCCCCGCATCGGGCTCCCTGCTCGGCAGGGAGCCTGCTTCTCCCTCTCCCTCTGCCTGCTTGTTCTCTCTCTCTATCTCTCTGTCAAATAAATAAATAAAATCTTTTTAAAAAAAAAGAAATATTTTAGACCTTTTTTGTTCAGTTCATTGGGTCCAAGTTACCTTATTTGTAAATTTGAAATGATTATTTTTCTTGCCTACATTTCAGGGCTATTTTGAAGATAAAATGAAATGATCCTTATGAAATAAATACATAAATCATAAGGTTTTGGGTTTTTATTATTTTTAGCCAAAAGTATGGGTATATTATATGCTTAGTAATATGCCATGATTTTCTGAGATTCTATTTAATTATTCTCTTTTCCTCCTAGGGTAAAAGTTTGGATCTTATAATTATTTAAAGCAGTTGCTATTCTTCAACACTAAATAAAGTCATCATTCTGTTTACTGATTTCTGCAATGCTCAGTGAATTGTGACTTTTTATTAATTCTACACAGTCTGATTAATGAGGAATATAAAAGTTCATTTCATCAAGTATTTATTATATCACATACATTGCTAGCACTGAATCAGTTTTGAGATAATTATTTTTGTTTTTAGGAAAAAACATAAAATGCAATAAGTTTTGGGGACCTGGTACTGATCAATATTTTGGGGGATCATCAGTCTAGAATTTCTAGTAAACATGGAAG
Organism: Halichoerus grypus; assembly: GCF_964656455.1. Lineage (NCBI taxonomy): Eukaryota > Metazoa > Chordata > Mammalia > Carnivora > Phocidae > Halichoerus > Halichoerus grypus. The sequence continues at coordinate 107,327,368 of NC_135727.1, read as the reverse complement.
TTTTAAGCACTATTTTCATTATTGCTACTTTTAGGAGAAAAATGATCCCAAATTTTCTTTTAAGTTTTTTTGGGGGGAGGGGGATAATAAGTAAAGTAAAATACAAAGTTTGTATTTCTTTTGTCTCCTTTTAATTAATCATTTCAATAGCATGTAATACCTAGACTTGCCAAATCAACTATGTAATCATTTCTTCTTTCTATTTTATCAATATATTATCCAAAAACTAATATCAGAAAATACCAACTTGAAAAAAAAAAATACTAACTTGAATGAATGAACATGTCTTAAAAGTATATGTATTTCAGTAGAGAATTTATAAAGAAAATACAAGATTCCAAGGAATGAAGCCATATAAAGTTAGCATATTAATATTTTGTATTTTTTAATTCTAGTATAATTAACATACAGTGTTATATTAGTTTCAGGTGTACAGTGTAATGATTCAACAATTCTGTACATTTCTCAGTGCTCATCATCTTAATTCCCTTAACCTGTTTCACCCATGCCCCCTACCCACCTCCCCTCTAGTAACCATCAGTTCTCTATAGTTTAGAGTCAGTTTCTTGGTTTATATCTTTTTTTTCTTTGTTCATTTGTATTTTCTTAAATCCCATATGTGTGTGAAATCATATGGTATTTCTTTGTCTGACTGACTTATTCACTTAGCATGAAACCTTCTAGGTCCATCCACATTGTGGCAAACAGCAAGATTTCAGTTTTTATGGCTATGTGATATTTCATTATATACATAATAACATATATAATTATTATATTTATAATTATAATATATATTTATATATTATAAAATATACATACCACATCTTCTTTATCCATTCATCTATGAATGGACACTGGGGTTGCTTCCATAATTTGGCTATTGTAAATAATGCTGCAAAAAACATAGGGGTGCATCTTTCTTTTCAAATTAATGTTTTCATATTCATTGAGTAAATACCCACTAGTGGACTTACTGGATCCTCTGGTAATTCTATTTTTAACTTTTTGAGGACCCTTCTTACTGTTTTCCACAGTTTACATTCCTACCAACAGTGCACGAGCATTCCTTTTTCTCCACATCCTCGCCAACACTTGTTGCTTGTGTTTTCGATTTTAGCCGTTCTGACAGGAGTGAGGTGATATCTCGTTGTGGTTTTAATTTGCATTTTCCTGATGGTGAGTGATTTAAAGCATCTTTTCATGTATCTTTTGGCCATTTGGATGTCTTCTTTGGAGAAATATGTGTTCATGTCTTCTGGCCATTTTTAAATTGGTTTTTGGTTTTGGGGGTGTTGAATTGTATAAGTTCTTTATACATTTTGGATACTAACCCTTTATCAGATACATCATTTGCAAATATCTTCTCCCATTCTGTAGGTTGCTGTTTAGGTTTGTTGATTGTTTCTGTCACTATGCAGAAGCTTTTTATTCTGATGTAGTCCCAATGGTTTATTTTTGCTTTTATTTCCCTTACTTCAGGAGACAGATCTAAGAAAAATGTTGCTACAGCCAATGTCAGAGAGATTACTGTTTGTGCTGTCTTCTAGGATTTTTATGCTTTCAGGTCTCTCATTTAGATCCTTAATCCATTTTGAGTTGATTCTTGTGTATGGTGTAGGAAAGTGGCCCAGTTTCATTCTCTTACATGTAGCTGTCCAGTTTTACCAGCACCATTTGTTGAAGAGACTGTCTGTCCTTTTCCCATTGGATATTCTTTCCTGCTTTGTCAAAGATTAATTGACCATATAATCATGAGTTTATTTCTGGGCAGTCTATTCTATTCTCCTGATCTAGATGTCTGTGTTTGTGCCAGTATCGTACTGTTTTGATTACTACAGTTTTGTAGCATATCTTGAAATCTGGGATTGTGATACCTCCACTTTTGTTCTCTTTTTTTTTCAAGATAGCTTTGGCTATTTGGGGTTTTTAGTGGTTCCATACAAATTTTAGGATTTTATTAATAATAAATACTTTTTAAATAGCACAAGAAACCTTATATGTTGGAGAATAGTATCAAGATACAAAAATATTTTAATAGATTAAAATAAGGAGTTAAATCTAATAAAGGAGGCATTTACCAGGTCTAAATATGAAATTGTGCCCTCAGCTTCAATAACTCTGTTATATAAATGCAGAGTGAAATGTATTAATGTTTTTAGGAGCTAATTGATGGAGAGAGACCATATATAAGTGAGCTTTGTCAACTTAAACATTTCATGGATATTTAGTCCGTACAGATAGAAGACATTTCTAATCAAGGGAGAGAGTATTCTTTGTGGTTTCTGCACTGGCATGCTGTGTTAAAATAGAAGAACCAATTTTTTTTAATTTTTTTAATGATTTTTATTATGTTCAGTTAGCCACCATATCATTAGTTTTTGATGTTGTGTTCAACGATTCATTAGCTGTGTATAACACCCGGTGCTCATCACATCACGTGCCCTCCTTAATACCCATCACCCGGTTACTCCGTCCCCCCACCAGCCTCCCTTCTGCAACCCTCAGTTTGGTTCCCGGAGTCCAGAGTCTCTCATGGTTTGTCTCCCTCTCTGATTAACCAAATTTTTAAAAAGATTTTATTCATTAATTTGAGGCGGGGGTGCACAAGCAGGGGTAGTGGCCTGCAAAGGGAAAGGAAGAAGCAGACTCCCTGCTTGAACAGGGAGCCCGATGTGGGGCTTGATCCCAGGACCCCAAAATCATGACCTGAGCCAAAGGCAGATGCTTAACCAACTGAGCCACCCAGGCACCCCTGTGAGAACCAGTTTTTAAGAGGGGTATTGAAAAATCAAACTGCATTCTGATGTAAGTAATTAGGTTGATGTAAAAGATCTGAAAACTCTTAGATGAGAATGGGTTGGAGGTCTAGCAGATATTACACTGAAAGGGGAAGGCTTGTGTGTGAACACATGAGTTCAAATATTTTAATACCTGTTACATGGAACCAGATCAAGTTTAATTTACTCCATAAATCAGCATCATCACGCTTTTAAAGGGCAGTTTCAATTCAACCAAAGTTATCTTTTTGAGCCAATCAACTATCTAAACATGATAAAGCCTCCCTTGTAATTAGTGGAGAAACTTCCTGATTTCAGTGGAAGTCTGAACTAGATTACTCCATCAGCCATTTATTTAACAAATATGTATTAAGTACCTACTATGTGCTAGGTGTTGAAATTTTTTTAGAAATCACTGATCGTTAATGGTATGTGATTCTACGTTTTAATCTATAAAGAAAATTTTTCTTATAGCCATTTACCATGTATAAATTTATAATAAACTTGTGATACTTATTACAGTGTTACATATATTACATAGTATTGACTGTATATTAAGTCTCCAGTTCTGCACCAAGTAGCATGAGTAATATGAAAATACTAACGTGAAGATAGTGCTTTGATGAAGTTTAAGGGTGGATTCAGTGGTTGCATTTGCCTAGAGCAGAGGATTTTCTTAGGAGGAATGAGAAAAGTGATCCGATGAAGTGGTGTTTGAAGGAAAGTAAACAATGGAAAAGACAGAGCAAGGGTCCCAAAGTGTAGCATCTGGCCCGGCAGCATAAGCATCACCTGGGAACTTTTTTTTTTTAAGATTTATTTTATTTATTTTGAGAGAAGTTGAGAGAGCACGAGCAGGAGGAGGGGCATAGGGAGAGGGAGAGAGAGAGAATCTCAAGCAGACTCCCCACTAAGCAGGAAGCCCAACACAGGGCTGGATCCCACAACCCTGAGATCATGACCTGAGCCAAAATCATGAGTTGGACACTTAACCAACTGAGCCACCCAGGCACCCCATCACCTGGGAACTTTTTCAAAATACACATTCCCGCATCCCATTCCAGACCTACTAAATCAAAAACTCTAGGGGTGGGGTCCAACAAGCTGTGGTTTAACAGGCCCTCCAGGTGACTATAAATCATGCTCAATTTGAGAACTGCTGGTGTAGACTGCTGGTGTGAAGTAGAGTTAAAATATGATTTGGAAAGCAATTCATGGTCACTGCACATCAGTAGAAATAAAAGATGCAGAGATCCCATGGCTTGTGGTGGCAGTGTGATTTATTGACTAACTTCTGTAATGTGTAACCCAGAGAGCACTTAAAATAGCCAGTGTTGAAATTCTTGCTTTGAAAAAAATTATTGATAGTGTTTTTTCTTTTAACTTTGCATCTACCATTTCAAATGTTAGAGCTGGGTATAGTTGCCTGCCAGCAACAAGGCCTATATATTTTGTTTCACAGATAATGAATTCTTTGTTCCTCTAAAAGAGTATTGGGTAATGTTCCAAAAAAGTAATTACAGGCCAGTTAGTAAATATATGCTGAGACAGTAGAGTGCCAGATAGCAACAGCTATATGTCTGCCACTGCTGATTAATCAGCTAGAGAACAGGCCTATTTTTTGACTTAATATGGGATAGGGATTCCATTAAGGACAGAATCTGCATCTCAGTTACTAAACGTATTCTCCCACCATTTTCATTTTCATAGGTGTATATTTTCTTTTCTTTTGTTGTCTAATAGAATGACAGGGCTGCACACTTTTAACAAATTGCTCCTTCACCTCCTATCTTCCTCTTCTATTCAGTAGGCTTGGCAAGTTATAAGAGATGATGAAAGTCTGGGGAGTTAGAAATCACAGCCAATTCAGTCTCATTTTCATATGAACCAAACAGCAAATGATTATATTGTAACAGCTTATCACTTTGGACCTAAATTACAGCAAAGTAGTTTGTAAATCCCATAACAAAGATAGAATAATCCATTTATGTAGGCCTGTTTCTTAGAGTGTGCTGTAACTCTGAACTCTAGCACATTTTAGATATTTTAATATATTGGTTTGGAAGAATACAGTAATGATCTGCTGGGCTTTCTGATTTTGTTTTTCTGTAATCTTAATTGCTGAAGCTACTTAGAGACCCATTTTAGGTTCAGGTGCTTCATATTCAAGGATTATTTCTGTTTTAGGTCAAGGGAAATAGAAGCCCCATCTCTGGAAATGGAAGAGTTGCCATTGAATCAACCTTGTTGCTTGTCCTCTTCTTACAATGTACTTCTGTCTGATAATTAGATTCTTGCCATGCCACTTGTGATCAGAACTGTTCCTCTTCACTCATTAATGGTCTAGAGCTCTGCCTTGATTCTCAGTCTTGCCCTCTGTTTCCTTAAAAAAGTATGGGAATTTTTTCCATAACCTCCAATCTCACTGTCTCCCCAGACATTGACTACCTATCCACCCAAACAGGTATTAGATCATTTTAAGTACCACAATTTGATTTGCATACGTATTGAGCCATTCTGCTTTGTGATCTGAAGGACTTATGTGAATATGTTTTTTTGTTGTTGTTGGCTGTTATGGTAGAAAATCCCTTGATCGTCAGTGGTAGTGGATGCTGTTGGTACCCCACCTAGATGCTCTTAACCTGCAAGTGCACGCATTCTCCATCTGCTGGAAGTAATGAGTTACACCTCATAGCTATCACCACCACCACCCTTCTCTGGAGAACTGCCTCAGGCCAGTGGTTCTCAAATGTAACTTGCTACTGAATCACATAGAAGACTTGTTAACACAGATGGCCGATCTCAGCTCCTAGAGTTTCTGATTGAGTAGGTATGTGATGAGGCCTGAGAATTTGTATTTCTAACAAGTTCCCAATGATGCTGTGCTGTTGGTCTGGATAACAAACTTTGAGGGTAACTGATCTAGTCTAAATAGGAGCTTCTTTGAAGGCTATTTGTCTCATCCCCCCCCCTTCTCAGGGTGGACCATGCCCCTTCTCAGGGCAGATGGAGATTTTTAGGTAGAAGGTTTATTGGGGCATATTCTTGGACACACCAGTGAGGAAGGGAGGGAAGCATAATTGTGAACATGGAGAGGTTGGGTGAGGCGTCAGGCTAACCCATGAGGAGCTCTGGAGATGTCCAGAATTCGCCAGATGCAGACTGCCCACCAAGGGGGCATAACTTTGGGAGAAGCAACTCTCTTCGACTGAGGGATGCTCAAAGAGGGACCCAGCTGTATGGTATCATTAGCCAGTTCTCTCAGCTGCTGGGGAAGTAGATGCCTCAGTCCTATATTAGAGACCAGGGTGGTGAGCCACAGCATCCAGTAGAGAGGACAGATGGAGTCAAGGAAAGACAGTCCTCAGCCATTTCAACCCAGGACCATAGAAAGTAGGTTGGACCTCATGAGAAAAAGTTTGGGGATCCAGCATGAAGAGTATACACACACACACACACACACACACACACACACACACGTTGGTTCCTGGAGACACGTACTTGTGATCATCTCAGTAATATAGACTGGCTTCCCACCAGACAACCATCCATCCTATTCTACCCAATGGGAATTTTAATTGAGTTTATTCTTAAGCACCAAATTTCTCAAATATCGCAAGTGCTGAATATAAGGTAAACCTGAGATTTCCTGATAATATATCCTGTAGACAGACCTGAAAGAGTTCCAAACCTTGTTGAAATGACTCTGAGGAGCAGTGCAGCAGGTAACAAATCTGCCGACAAGCAGCAATCTTTAGAATAAACATATGTGGGACCAGAGTTCAGAGGCTAAAGTCAATTTAATGAGAAAGCTGTCGCTATTATTTTTTATGTGAATTAAATGTATTCCAAGTAGCCAAAGTCACAGCCTCACAGTAAATAGTCTGGCTGCGGAGCTGAGCATTTGTTTTACGCTGCTCTCAGGGTCACCTAAAGATGAATGTGAGTTACCTGGATTGAACAGAATTCTACCCAGTGTGTCCTAACGTGTGGTGATACAATTCAAAAACCTAATTAAAGAGAACTGATTTAAATGTAAAATTGTTTATTTTGCAGTACATCTATGCCAAATGTTGAAATTTTCCATTGAGATAATAACAGCATATGATCTGTAAAGAGGAATATAAAGTCTTCATGAATAAAGGGCAGCCTATTAATAAGTCTTCATAAACATAATTACACAATGTTAAGACAACAGAAGGAAGACTCCAGTAACCTCATACCTATCCAGAGTAAATGTTACAGAAATTCACAAGTTTCATTTTCCATATTTAATACCAGAGATGCAGCCCAGGCACAAACACACAAAGGAATGAAATAGGTCTGCACCTCTCCTTGCATTAGCTGAAATCTATCCTGATGGAATGGCCTCTGGCAATATTATGAATCAGCATGAAAGAATAGCAGACCTGGCCTCTAGAAACTATCTCCCCTCTGAAATGTGTGTTTAAATTACCTCATGGCAAGGCCAGTGACATTCAAGGACTGAGAATGAGGTTAGAAAAATGGAAATGTTTCTCCACTTCACGGACGGTCTATTGCCTGATGAACATTATGTAAACAATTTTCCAAAGAAAGAGTAGCACCAAACTTCAGCAGCCAGATGATTGGAGAGCAGCAAGCTACTTTTATGCCCCCTATGCTCTAGTCCAAGTGTCAGCACACTAACCCTTGAGCCGCATCCGGCCTACCACTTATTTTTGCAAATACAGTTTCATTGGAACACAGCTCTGCTCATTTTTTATGTGCTGCCTATGGCTATTTTTGCACCACAGTGGCAGAGTTGAGTAGTGCAAAAGAGACCAGATGGTCCACAAAGCCTAAAATATTTACTGTCTAGCCCTTTATGGAAAGAGGTTGCTGACTCCTGCTCTAGTCTGTTATAGTTCAGTGTTTTCCAGATTTACTGGTGATAAGAATAACCTGGAGTACTTCTTAAACCTCTAGCTTCTCTAGGCCCCTCCTTTGGAGATTCTGATTCAGTGAGTCTGAATGAGACACAGGAATTTGTATCTTTAGCAAGGACTGGAACTTTTGAGAAACATCGGTCTAGTTATTTGACTCTCCCATTTTCTTGCATACCATTTTTTATGTTCACCAAGTCCACATTCTTTTCTTCAGATTCTTCCTCATCTCCCTACACGAATGCAAGGCACAGACCAGTGTACTGTGTGACATTGTCATGGGTGGGCTTTGCCAGAAGCAGAGCGTCTGACACGGATTTGGGTGCATGTTGTTTATTGAGGGAGCATCTCAGGAGCAAAGAAGTTATGGAAGCAAGATAGGGTAGGAGAGAAAAGCCAAGCAAGGATGTGTTCTCAGCTGGAGATGTACTTCAGTCTAATCCCACAGGGACCTCTGCAGCATGAATTGCTCCACAGAGTTAATCCCGCCTTGAGGCAAGGGTGGCTGGCCCTTTGTAGGCTTTCCCCCAGTTCCATCAGTCGGTCCTTTGGATGTAGGGGATTCTTGAACAGGAGACAGCTGAGAGCCATTAACAGCAGTAACTGGGGCAAAGGAGGATGCAGGGAGATGTATAGCATCCAGTATGGGTGTTAAACCCCCAAATGAATGAAATTTAGATAGATTTGGAACATGCCTTCCAGAAAGTCGTATCTGTGATAGTCTTTAAAAGATAATTTGCAATACATTTTTAAATTAGTAAATCTTTGGAAGTAATAAGTACATTTGCTAGAAGTGAGATCTCCAGCCTTCTATTGTCTTTGAAAAGGAAAAGGGAAACATGTCAGAGAGAAGTGACTTTTCCAGTAAATAATCAGTTTTGTTGACCATTGTCTTTGACCAGATACTTGGTAAGGTCTTTTGGTTATGATTATCTCTGTTAGGATGGCATGGGGTTCCTTGAAACTTGAATGTGTGCAAACATTGCAGAGGCCCACTTGGAATAGGACTGCCGTCAGAGAACATATTTTTCCTAGTCCCCAACATTTCATAGTAGATCCACTAGCATCTTAGAAGAAACCTTTGATAAAAGGTACGTTACAGGAATGTAAAATGAAGTTCCGCCTTCCATAATTATGATTTACTTTTCTAGGAATCGTAATAGGCAGCCCTACTTGCTAATCCTTCCAACCAGCAAGGTAGCCATTTTTTCTCCTGTCCTTACCCAGAGTCACATAACCAGTCAGTAATAGAGCTCAAAGTTCTAAAGAAAGGATTCCATAGACCCTGTGAAAAAGTTGTCTCTCTTCTTTAACCCAAATTGTTTGAATAAACCTAGAATTTACAAGCCTGCAGTGAAGACTCTTGCAGACATTTCCAAATTCCTTCTTGAGTTTTGCAGCATAGCCTTTAAACTCTCAGAAGAAGTTGGTGGGGGGAGGAAAAGGGAAACATAAAATGCTAAGAGCTGTTCTCTTACTATGCTCAGACCAGTTCTGCCTCTCTATCTGAAAGATGAACAAAGAAAAGATCTGTGACCCCAGGAGAGGGTGTGTGACCTGCACACCTCCCAGGATCCTTTGTGCAGCTCTCCCCCTGTGAAGACAGTGAGGGCAGCTCAGGCAAAAAAGGCGGATAGAATTAGACCATTTTATAGACCTAGCAGAATCAAGTTAAAAAGAGCACCTAGAATCTTCTCACTTTATTCTGTTTTCTGTCTCCTTGAGGCAAAGTTGGCTTAACCTTTTCTTGAAGTAAACACTGTGTGAAAGAAGAATATTTTCCCAAATGACTTAGGGACACTTTCAACAGCTTGTAAACAGAAAAACAGCTAACAAGACACAGCTACTCCGAGTAAGTCTGTGTTTTTACCTAATATATTTTGGGGAAAGAAAGCAAAAATGTGATGGTCAGTGAAGAAAAGAGAGAACTGGCAGGGTCTAGGGTTTGTCCAAGCTTCTTCTGTGAACTTGAGCTTCCAGACCAAACCCAGATGATTTCAAAGTCAGTGTTCTTTCCAATTTGCCATGCCTATTTCTTACAACCCTCCTGAGGCTAGGGCCAGGGGAGTCATCCCTGAAATTGACCCTCACCAAGAGAGGGCTACATATGGGGACCAGTGAACCCCAACAGGGGATGAAAACAGAACACAAAGCCCAGGGTCAGCCTCTGGGTCACCTCCTCCATGAAGCCTTTCCTTTTCTCTCTAGGTAGACTTCAGTGAGTCTTCTCTTTCCATATAACTGTAGTGCTTGTGCATACCTCTATTTTAGAACTTGGCACAGGGCTATACCTTTTTTGAAAACCTCCTTTTCAAATGCACTAGATTAGGAGCCCACCAAAAGCAGGTTTCATGTCACATTCATTTTTGTATGTTGTACTCCATGAATTCATTCATTTACTCTAAAGCTGTTTATCGCCTGCCTACTATGTGACCGGTATTATTTTAGGTGTTGCAGATAGGATAGTGAATAAAACAGACCAAAATTATTTCCTTTAAGGAGCTTCCAATTTAGTGATGGAGACAATATATTGTAGATTCTATACAGAAAAGTACTGAGGTCTAAAACAGGCTAGAAAAGGAGACTTCAGTGTTTGGGGCAGAGTTGACATTTTAGACAGGGTGAGGGGAAAGCCTCATAGAGAAGATAACATTTGATTAACCACTGAAGGAAATGAGATAAGTAGTCTGCAGATATTTGGAAGAAGAGAAGTCCAAGAAGGAAGATAAAGATAAAACCCTGGATGTAGGAGCATGTGCTCTGTGATCAAGGAACAGCAGGGAGGGTTTTTAGGTCTGGAGTAGAATACACAGGGGGAAGAATAATAGGAAATGAGGTCTGAAAGAAAGAATGGGGTGGGAGCAGAGATCATGTATGGCCCTGGAAAGCTCAACAATAAGTTTCACTTGGTCTTTAAATAAGATTAGAAGCCATTAGAGGGTTTTGAACAAAAGCATTATATGAACTTCCAGTTTTAACAGGATCACAAATGTTTAATAAATTAATGAATCAACTAGTTAACTTGTCCATCCAAGAAGTGCCCAAAGAAGCCAGGTATTGGATTGGAGTAATGGATCAGGTGAAACCTAAGTGCACATTCCTAGAAGCTGAGAGTTCAAGATCAAGACACGCGTCTCATCAAGTAGACAAGGAGAAGGCAGCCACAATTAATGAACATGAGATAAGATGTTGGGGTTAATGTAGAGCATGAAATCAGCCATAATACCTGGCTTGCTAAAATGTAACACAGAGGCCACTGGGGGCAAGGGAGGGTTTCAGAGAAGGGTGTAGGCCTTTGGAATGCCGAGGCCTGCGGGACCACTCTGCCATTAGAATGTCATTGCGAGTTTCCTTCCCCGAAGCTCTCTTAGCCCAAACAGCCACCCTGTGATCTAAGGGATGTATGCATTGTCCCTTAGGCTATGTTTAGTAGAATATGCAGATTAGCATATCTTATCATTCCCATAAACATCCTCCTAGTTTCAGTAAGACCCCTTGTCACACATCACAGGCTTGAGAAACATTGATAAAGATTTGTGATTATCCTGAAGGACCAATAAAAGTGGGAGCAAAGAAAAGCAAAGGGTCTTGTCTCTGAGTGTTGACCCCCTTGCCTTCTCCTCCCTCTCATGGCAAAGTTTGGAGTCATCTTTCATCCGTCAGTATAGGGATTGCTGGCCATTCCCGGCAATAAGACCCAATTGCCCTGAAAGTCTTGCATAATTCCTGCTGCCATTATCATGTCAAATAATTGACTTCTTGGGGCAGCAGCAACCCAGATTCAGAATGTAGGCGATTCCTACATAGCAACAAGCTCAGTGAGGAAAATTAAGACAAGAAGATGCATCCCTCTTGTCTCTCCAGCACCCAAGACTGGGCACCTATATCCTGACAAACTAGAGCATAGACTAGAGGGCTCTGCACTGTTTGGGACCTTTAAATATACGTGTTGATGATACGCTGAGTCCTCTTTTTTTTAAATTGTCATTGAGTGTTTTCTTGGCCAACTCACAGCACAAAACCATTTAGTACACATTAAAAAAAAACCTTATAAGCTTCCAGAAATGGTCCCAGATCAGAAAGAATTAAAGGAAGCCGAATGACAATAATGGATACCCCCACCCCCACTACCATCACTACCACCACAGGAGAACTTCATGTTAAAGGAGTTTCAGTGAAGTAAAAGATGAAGCCAGTTTAACCCCTAATCTATGTCTAATTTTACTCTTAAGTCACAAGGCTAGTATCTTTAGTAGAAAATGTTGATTACAAAAGAAATCACAATCTACAGTACAATTACAGATAATCAGGAGCAGTTTTACCATGAGAATATTGAGATGTGAAGAATGTCAAAACAAAGTTTGCTTAAAAACAGGTCAAAGTATGGAATTAAAAATAGCTTTGGAATAATAATACTTTAAAGGAGTCCATAATTAGAATTACTGGAATATTTATCCAAGATTTTTAAAAATCCATCACTGTTTTAAACCTAACTTTTCTTTTTTCAGGATGAGTGTTCATTTTTTTCTCCTTTTTATATTTTTAAAGCCCATGTGGTCTTTTCCATTTTATATATGTCTTTTTTAAATTGGATCACCTTCACCCTTTTCATCTACCCACCCCAACTCTCCTTCTCTGGCAACCACCAATCTGTTCTTTTTTATCTATGAGTTCAATTTTTTTTTTTTTCAGATTCCATGGTAGATCATACGGTATTTGTCTTTGTCTGACTTATTTCACTTAGGATAATACTGTAAGGGTTCATCCATGTTGTAGCAAATGGCAGGAGTTCCTTCCTTTTATAACTGAATTATATATATATCAGTCATATTTTCTTTATTCATCTGTCAGTGGACACTTAGGTTGTACCCATGTCTTGGCCATTGTAAATAATGCTGTGAATATGTGGGTGCAAGTATCTTTTTAAGATAGTGATTTCATTTCCTTTTGAAAAAAGTTTTTTTATACATTATAGTGATTAATTTATATATGTATTTTAAAGATTTATTTATTTATTTTACAGAGAGAGAGAGAGAGAGAGAGAGGGTGTGTATGCACAAGCTGAGGGAGGGGCAGAGGGAGAGAGAGAATCCAGAAGCAGCTCCTTCTTTTCTTATTGATTTGTATGAATGTTTTATATGTCAATGATATCAGCAACCCATTACAAACATTTTCTTGTCTTTTGCCTTAAAAGTTTACATTAAATATTAATTAAAATCTATATTTTTAGATAAATTCTACATCTGAATATCTGTTTAGAAAGTTTGTTTTTAATATTTTCTTCCAGTGCTTTTAAAATTAACTTTCATATATCTCAATTTTTTGTGAACAGACTTTTTTCTTTATTTCTTCCAAATGAGTGACGCATGTTTTTCAACCCACTATTTAAGTGATAAATCCTTTCCCCATTGATGTGAGATGCTACCTGTAGTATGTAATAAGTTCTTACATATGTTTGGCCTGTTTCTAGATTGTCTCTTATGCTTGACATCTCTGTTCTTGCTTCAACAGCACATCAGGATCATTCTTTTAATTATTACAGCCTTAATTTACACTTTGAAGTCTGCTGCTTCAAGCCTATCACATTTTCTTGGCTATACTTGCACATCTAATTCATCCAGAATATTTTCACAAGTGTTTTAAAATGCCGCTGGGATTTTTGTTGAGATTGCGTTCAATATTTTGATTAAATTAGGAACAATCGGCAGTCTTACCATATTAACTTTCCATCCATAACATATGCTTTCTCTATTTTTTCAAGTCTTACTTTTTTTTTTTTTAAGTAAACTCTACTCCCAACGTGGGGCTCAAACTCACGACCTCAAGATTAAGGGTCACATGCTCTACCGAGTACCAGCCAGGTGCCCCTATTTTTCTAAGTCTTTAAAAAAATTTTCTCACTGTAAATTGTTATATTTTTCTTAATGTAGGTCTTGCACATTTCTTATTGAGCTTATTCCTACTCATAACTTTGTTACTATCAAAAATGAAATTTTTCTAACCATGTTTCTAACTTTGATTCCTAGGTATTATAAGTAAACTATAGCTTTATATACATATTTATTTAAAAATGTTTCATCAAATTGGATGGAATGAGGATCTTGCCAGTTTCAATGTAGCTATAAGTAGAACACTAGTACATTTCTATCTTCTCAAGGATTTTTAAACAATAATTCCTTTGATAATGAGTTATTCCTGAGAGTTTTACATATAACTTTTCATTTCTTTTTGTAAATACTTTATTTTACCTCCCATCTGTGGCTGATAGAACAAAGCAAAAATGAAAAGCAGTGTGATTAATGCTAGGATTTACCATCAGTTTTTAGAAAGCTATAGTGGTTTGTAATGAGATAATTCATGTTTTCCAGATAAATTAGCTACCAAGTGGGAAATAATGAAGTAAATAAGCTTCATTTTGATTATGTTGATGTTTTAGGTTTTCTGAGTCACATAGCAGTGTAATATGTCTTTACTATTAATTAATATGAAAATACTGATACCCTTGAATGACACCCTCCCTGGGATTGGTAAGAATCACAAATCAAACACAACTCCTTGTGCTCCCCGATTCTTTTCATTGTACCCTTGTTCAAATTTTCCTCCGATAGATGTCTGAGGGCCACTGACCACTCCGTCAGGAAATCTCTGAAGCTACATGTGCACCAGACATCAATAGAAATGAATTGTAAACTATTCTTCCAGCTCTCTAATTAGACTTTCCAGTCTAATTGCAGGAGATGAAATCAAGGGAGATCAAATTTACCCAGTTGCCCAGACTTTAGAATCATTACAAAGCAATATACTGACAAGTACAAAACCAGCATGCTCCTGGGAGTAAAACTGACCCCTCATCAGTGTATCAGATGGGGAAAAGAATATCTTGTCTACCTGCTTCACATGCTTATCCATCGGTTTTACAGAAGGAGATGTAGATAAAAATGCTGTAAGGCAGTCCGTGTAATATTTAATTATTCAGACTTTAGAGTCTGACCTCAGTTCAAATCCTGACTCTATCGCTTCTTAACACTTCACCATTAAACCAATTTCTTTAATTTCTTAAGCCCCCACTTCTTGTCATAAAAATTAGAGAACCTACTGAATATGGTTGCTTTGATGATAAATGAGATTATAAATGTATACAGGTTTGGTCTTAATACCTGGTACATAGGAAAATGCCATGATGTTACATATTGCTATTTTTATCTCTGCTAATAGCCAACTTGTTTTAAAGCATAAGAGTATTTATTTTTAAAGAATACAGACTTACCTATATCTAAAACTAATGATGTAATGTATGGGGATTAACATAACAATAAAAAAATTAAAAAAAAAAAAAGAATACAGACTTACTCAGAGTGAAGTGAAATTCTCAAGAATTGTTTTCCTCGAAATTAATTTTGGAAAGAATATTGATGAAAATGTTATATTTAAAGTGAGGTAAACAGTCAATTGTAAAAAACTTTATATATACACACATACACATACATATACATACTATAACTATGTAGTATGTACCAGAGACATGGTTCATTCCTATGGTATAAGAAGTGCTGAAAAAATGTTACTCCTTCATTTTATCAAAAACTGATTTGGTCTCCCTTATGAGCCCTCATCTGTTATATACTAGAGGAAAACTAAATTCTCATTCTGGTTTAAGCTTATTATTTAGGGCACAATTTCTCATAGGTGAGAAGACTCATTCTCTCATTTAGCCTTTCTCTACCTTTGCCTGTTACAAACAGGATGTTGCTCAGATATATGGGGTAAAGGGGAGGCTTCCCAAGCCTGCACAGTTGCAAGGATGAATTGGTGCCCTTGGGCATTGTGTCCCTGAATTTCTGAGACAATATCCCTTGCACTCTAGCCATTGATGAACTAGTCAACTGGCAGAACACATTGTCGTTCTGCTAATTGGATCAGTTAGAGTCCAGCATTGCTTTCTGGCTCACCTGGATTCCCCTTAGATTGGACTGTCTCCAGCTCCCCCACGCCTCTGCTATGGCTTCTGTGGAGCCTCCTGGCAAGTGGTCCGGCCCCAACCTTCTCCCTTGGGCTGACAAGTTCTGCCACGGCAGGCCCACAACAAGCCCTCTGGCAGCATCCAGCCTAGAAGTGATTGTTCCTGTTAATGTGTACATGTGCATGTGCGTGTGTGTGTGTGTGTATGCACAGGTGTGTATATCCACCTTTATCCATATCTGTATCTATACACACTAGACTACATCACAAAATTTATATGGTAAAGTTTATTCCACTCCAGCTAGGGTAGGTTGTGAAATATTACAAAGTAGAGATTATGTCTCACTCATTTTTGACCCTCTAGCACCTCACCAAATACCTGGAACAAATAGAAATAATCAGTATGGACCCTCTTTATGATTGGGAAAATTTCTCCATTCTCCCTGATGGCAGGTTTGTGACCACTAAGCACGCACATGATATTGGTGTAAGTGCACAAAATATTGAAGCCACAGCACAAATGGAAAAAAAAAATCATTGAGGGGTATGTTTGGGTAATAATTCATTTCAGAAGGGTTCTTTAAATAATTTTTGATCTAGCTTCTGCTTTTATCATGTAAAATTGCATTCGTCCTTAATCAATTCCTCTGGTCTGTGGAATTCTAGTGATTCTGGACCCAACCTCAAAGAACATAGTAAAACTAGCAGTCTCTTCTCTTTTTTCTCTAGTCATTTTTATGTAGCACTGAAGATAGAAGTGGTGCTTTATACAGTGCAAGAAAGGGATCAAGACACTGATCTCAGATACTTATCAGGAGAGGCTTTAAATATATTTTTTAGATCCTCCTTAAAAAAAGAAAGAAAAGCCTCCACTGAGAAGGCAGTGTGTGTTGGGGGCGGGGGGGAAGGAAACAAAAACAAGAAGAAGGACTTCAGAGGTGGGTTGACGTTTTGAGGTTAAACTGAGCCAATGCCTGGGCTGCAGTGAGCACTCGCGCGGGCTGTAGAAGGAAACACACCGTCACTGATAGTGACAGTGACTCTGCTCTCGGCCGCTTTGGGTTCACAGTGCTTGCAGAGCTCTGTTATTCAGAACTGAATAACTGTTGTCACTGCTCTATAATTTGTCCACGAGATATCTGGTTACTTTCAGACAAAAGAAAACGTCTCCTAATAATGGGGTTTTGTGTGAGTCTGCTCCTTCTTCCAGAAAAAAAAAATAATGTATTTAAGGATTTAGCTCTGCTCACGTTGGGAAAGAAAATAAGCTTTAAAAAGTTAGACTCCTTCCTCCCTATAGCAATTCCCGTCGGGCTTTCCATCAGGGGGAAATGGTACCTTCGGCATATTCCGCAGATGAAATAGACAGCACCAGATGCTTCAAATGGTCATAATTGTGAAGAATATGGAAAAGGAGGCATCTTCCTACTGTGTTTCATTTAAATGTGGAGGGAAAAAGCCCTTTGGGTAAATTAACACTTGGAGGATTTAGCACAAGTGAATTAACTATGACAGAGTCCCCTAACACATCTATTTGATGATCTTGCAAGCCTTGTTCCCGGTTACCTGGGATACTACCCTGCTTTGGGATGCCATAGGGTCATTAAAATGTGAGACAGATTCTCCAGAAGAGAAAAACCAGATGAATCTTGACTTGCAAACAGTATGTCTTGCTTAATAGCATTTCCTTTGACCAGCCCTACCTTTCCGTTGGTGCTAAACTTCTCTCTCACACACTCATCTGAAAAAACAAAGAACTGGCTGTGAATTTCAGCTGCCAGAGCCAAAAGACTGTTGCCAAGGATCTTTACAAGCAATTAGCAAGATTGTGCTCTCAAAAACTGAATGTTTTTTCATTTATAAATTGGTATTAAAAGCTAGCCTCTATCATTATTACAGGAATAAAAAGATAAATGAAGGCAGAAGCATGTGGTGAATGCATTTAGAAAAAAAAATGAGTCTACTATCCCATATACACAATCAAAAATAACTAGACTTTTAGTAGCACATACAGATGTCAAATTATAATGTACACCTGAAACATATAATTGCACATATGAATTTTACCTCAAAAAAAAAGAAAAGACTGAAAAATCGGATGTGTTTGTGGTAGCCCATTCAACCTTCCTTGCGTGGTTTTGGTGGCTGAACCTTGGCTGACCTACTGCAAATTAATTGTCTTTCCCTCTCTTGATGTAACTATTCATATGCTTCATAGCAGAAATATCAGTGTATTTGGCCACAGGGCTATTGCAGACCCTACTGAGGGTCCTGTATAATATGTATGGTGTTACTTTTCAAAAGTATGAACAATTCTTCATTTCGGAACAGAAAATTCTGAATATTGAAGCAGGTAATATGTATACGCCTTTCTGCCCGCTGTGTGAGATCTCGTGCTGACTGCTCTTGACACACTTGGTTTCACTGAAGCCTCTCACCTTACCTCAAAGCTGGACAGTGCTATGATCTCCAGTTTGTAGACGAGGAAATAAAATTAGGAGAGGTGAAATAAGCTGCATAAGATCAGTCTTCCAGTTATGTATTTTTGCATAATGAACATCCCTGAAATGTAGTGACTAAAAACAATGCTGTATTATCACACACATTTCTGTGGTTTGACGGGCTCAGCGGAGTTGTTCCCACATGTGGCTGCTGTCAGGAGCGGGGGATGGAATCATCTGGAGGCATCTTCACTCACATTATCTGTGCCTCAGCTAGAACACTCAGGGCTGGTCCGCCATCTCACTCCGTGTGGCCTCTCTGTGTGGCTGCATTATTACTCCTACCAGCATGGTGGCCTCAGCATAATCAGTTAGTGGTAACTGGCCTTCCCTATACTAGAGGACGTGTTCCAAAAGACAAGAAATGGAACTTGCCAGTGTCTTAAATGCTGGGCTCAGAAGCTGGCACAGTGTCATTTCTTTTTCTCTATGGGTGGAAACATAGAGCTATCACCCAAAGGGGACATAGACTCCCACTCTCTATGTAGGAATGGAGGCTGCTGGGCTCATCAGTGAATATCTGGGACTTGAATTTAGGTCTACCTAGTGCTCAGATTTATTCACAGTGCAGTAAAGCCCACCTCTCACCCATTCCTCCCTCTGAATGCCACCCACCTTATGTTCTGTTGCTTAACATTCCACTTTTTTTCCCCTAGTCATTTCCCTATAATCTACCTTTTCCAGACTATCCTTTTAGAAGGATCCTCCGAGGATGTCCAAATACAGACCTGTGACATGCTTAAGGGAACAGGTAGGGAGAATTCTTTCTCCTCTCCTCACCCCACTCTTACCTCACTGATCTAAACTTCATCCCATTTTTCAAGTCCCCATCTCAATAGGAGGGCATTTACAAATAAACATGGAGAAGAGATTCAAAGAAGAGTTAATGTGAAGAAGGGACAGGAGAAAAAAGGGAGGCCACATATTCTGGAGCATTCCAACTACACTGAGTACTGTACTCAGCTGACAGGGTTTTTGTTTGGGCCATAATGAGACCTTGAGCTGCTTTTGCCTTTGTGAGTTAAGCTTCAGAGTCTGGTCAACTTGAAGACAAATAGAGGAGGCCTTGAGAATTGAGGTTCCACACTAATTTATGGAGGAATAATCACAGTGCCGTTCAGATGGAGAGTTTATGCACTTGAGGTCTCTTTAGGGAAAATCAAAGCTTCACTGGGATTTAGCTAACTGGCAATCACAATTTTGAACTTTATCCGCATTTGGCCAAGCCTAGCACATGTGTCAAAATGACATGGTTCCTTCAGGGGGCTTTTGGGAGTGAGACCCACGGGGGCAGCTATGCTGAAATAATCCAGCAGAACAGTACCACCGCATTAGTCAGCCTTCCTCAGAAACATCTGGTGTTTGCTGTCCACTCCCTTCTCTCCCCAACCTTACCTCCTGGATGCTGAACACACAAGCAGCCTTCCTTGCCCTGTCTTCCCCTACTCTTCCAATAACTACAGGACTGAATTCTTGTTTCTTAAACAAACCCCCTGGTTTTATGACTCCTCCCAGGTTTCCTTGTCAAATGAAAACTATTGATGGCTCTCTCTGGCAAAAACCCATCTCACTGCCTGGAACATTCCTGAATTCTAGATTGTTAGCACAGGATGCAAACATCAAGTGTAGCTTTTTAGGCTTTACCCTTCTTGTTTGAGCAAAGATGCTGTAGTAGCTGAGAACATTTTCTAAAAGAGAATAACAGTCTTCGGGGCCAAGAAAGTAGTTAAGTCCACTGGTCATAGCTGCTCTGCTACAAACACCAGGGGAGATTTTGCTGCCTTCCCAGTGGTAGAACTGTTACATATCCACTTAGCGGAGCCTTTGGGATATCCTCATCTGAACGCCTCGTCTTGCCTGTTAGGAAATTGAGGCCCAAGTAGATAAAGCGATCTGCAGTGGTACAGGGAGGCTGTAACCCAACCGTCCTGGTTCCTCCTAGTTCAGTGACCGTACCACAATACTGTATTTCTGATCAGAATTCCTGCCTTTGTCTATCAACATAGCCTGAATGCTTAACCCTAGCCCACACTTGCATTCCCCTGTGAATTATTCTCCTGTCACTGCAAAGCCATTTTTAATTTTCTAGATCTCCTTGAAAGGGTGGTTGGCATTTGGTCAAGAGAGCTTTCCTTGTCCTTGGTTCATTGGCTCCGACGTGTACGTTCCTGCCCATGTCCTTATTGAGAAGTGGAGCCCATGTTGTGAGGGCAACTGGCATGCCTTTTGGTTAAAATATAAAAGGGAAGAGAATAAGATCGGATCTGCCGGCCATCATTTAACTCTCCCTTTAGTCTGACCAGGCGTGGCTGATGGAGGAAATCTGCCCCCCTCAGTAAAGATTAGAACCCCAGCAAGTAGCAGATTGTATCGCACACTCTACTAGGTCATGAGAAGGCCCATCCAATGTGGAAGGGCCTCAGTACAGTGTAACCCTCTGCAGAATCAATGACAAAATCCTGTAGTTAGGACGTACGGCAAGGACATCTCATGCGGAGATCCACTGTTCACCTGCTCAGGGTCTGAGAGACAGTGGCTCTGGTCCCACCGTCTCTGTGGCAGTCTTAGGGAGCCCCCAGGAAGCAAAAATCGTGCAGAGTGAAAGGGAGATACCCCTCCCTTTGACCTTCCAGTTCAATCTAGTAAACTTACTTTTCTCAGGCAAAGATGTTGGAGTTGGCGTTTTGTTTTCTGGAAGCTAGAGTCTCAGGTAAGGGAGCTGGTCGTGGGCTCTGACAGGAGAAGTAGGATTTCGTCGCCCAGCTGGGAGCTGGAGAGGAAGGGGAAGCCTGTCTTGTGCAAGTCCTTAGTGTGCTTGAGAAACATGAAGCTGAACACCAGCGCTTGATTTTCCTGCAGCTGCAGCCCATCTAGAGAGCAAGGGCTGAGGAAGGCACCTCGGTGTGTCTAGAAAAGAACCTCCTCAAAGGGTCTTAAAGCAGAACCTGGAAACACTAGAACTGGGATGGAAATTCTTTCTTCTCTGCTCCTAGTCTGCAGAGGCTCGTTTACTTCCTTCAGCCAGCTAACAGACCACAAAAGCAGGTATGTTTAGTACTGACCCTTGACACCAGGGAGCTTTGTTTTCCTTACTCTTCTAAGTTTGAGTAGCATATTCTTCAAAAAATGGATATTTGCTATCCTCGAAAATGACTGGCAAACTTAGAAGGATTAGGAGCAAGAAACGGCCTAGTTAGGTCTAAATAACAAAATGCACTAACGGAACGCTACCGTGTGGTGGAAACGCAGATCAGGAGTTAGTGTTTCTTGGAAGTCACACATGAGAGGATTTTGTTAATTGTCATCATTTTTTCTCCACTCACCCTCCTGTCCCACTTATAACTCTTATGGTAGCTAGAACCAAGCAATGTAGGGTAAAATGGTTCTGATCATCCTAACTCCACTGGTTTTCGGTACTAACCTCAAAATTTGCTAGAGGTATAAAGGTCAAGCACCATTTGTAGCTTCTGCTCCTTCAAAACGTGACCTCAGTCTTCCTCTCAAGCATCAGCTTATAGCCTTTCCCTTCTGTCTACCCGTTCTGCACCATGACTCTATCAAACAAACTGAAAAATGCTATCGACTTTGAATAAATGGCATGTGTTTGTTCTTTGGTATAATGTGTATCTCTTCTGCTCCTACCTGATAAACTGTTGCTTGTCCTGTAAGTTCCAACTGACTTATTTCTCCTGGTGCAAGAATCTTGTTATGGATATTAACTTCTACCACATCTTCTTGATGAGTATACTTTGGAGATTGTCTCTGGCTCAGAGCAGTTTTACTTCTCCCAAACAATGGGTTTGTATTTGTCTTACCAATACTCAGTAGTGACATCCTCCAGGTTTTCCCTTTCACAGTGGTTGCCAGAACTTTCAGAGCCAAATTTATAGCCCAGGGCAGTCAAGAGTATGAATTTTACCAACTACATTCCTGGTTATATTTTAGGAGCCCAAGTTTGCTTTTCTTTTACATGTGATAACTTAGCTTTCATGTATCATTTTGTGGAACTCTCTCCTGGAACAAGGTGGCCAGGGATGGAAGGAACGGAAGGGGAGGGAAGGGAATTCAAACCCAGCAGCTACTTTATTTATGATTGCATCACCTGGAAAAAATTAATAATTTTCCCTCTGAGCTCTCCTAGCACTTTGAAGGACTCTCGGTTATAATACTTACATCACTGCATGTCAGTTCTTTCTTTTCTTGGACTTTTTTTCTCCTACCTGACCGCAAATTCTTTAACAACAAGGGCTACCTCTGGGGTACCTGGGTGGCTCAGTCGGTTGGGCAACCGACTATTGGTTTCAGCTCAGGTCATGATCTCTTGGGTCGTGGGATTGAGCCCCGCATCGGGCTCCACACTCAGCACTCAGCGGGGAGTCTGCTGGAGATTCTCTCCCTCTGCCCCTCCCCCCACATGCTTGCACTCGCTCTTTCTCTCTTTGTCTTTGTCTCTCTCTCTCTCTCTGTCAAATAAATAAATAAATCTTTAAAAAAAAAAAGGGCTAGTTCTTATTTTTCTTTGTATTCCCAGCTTCTGGCTCAGTTCCTGACTCAAGTAGCTGCTCAGTATATGTTTAATGAGTGAACAGTAGCTAAAAAGTAGCTCCAAAGATTTAATCCAATTACATAAATTGATTTAACTAATTGGAGTTCGGTTCAAGATTTAGACTCATTCTCTGAATCAGACTTCTGACCTTCAGAACTTTATATGTGACTAGTCACAGTCATATTTTTCATTGTACTTGTCTCCAGCTGACTTTTAGCAAATAACCTGCAGCTTTATTTAATACAAATCAGATCATATTAAATATAATTAAAAATCTCTCCATGAAATAGGATAAGATCCCATTGGGGCACCACAAAACACAATTATTCCTTCATGGCATATGCTCTTTTTAAGCAAATCCATTCGTGAATACTAAAGTCTGACAATCTTTTCTCAAAGTTGATATCATCCTATAAATAATGCCATACACCAAATGGGAATTAAGAAGCCATTGTGTTATCTCTGTCCCTGGATTATTTCTTTAAGTAGAACCACCAACATTGATACATACCAGGGATTTATTTGAATTTAATGGCAAAACAGTTACATTGGTATAACAGTTTATTATATTCATTCCCTTTAATAGATGATGAAATTCTACAATATGGCTGTCCCGATGAGCACAGGGCAGGTACAGACTTACTTTCTTTGCAAGTTGAAACAGGTTTGACCACAGAATGCTTATTCATTTAGGTCTTCCAGGTCACTGCTAGGGCAATTGCCTGAAATGTCATTTGAAACATTAAAATAGAAATAAAATAGTCTGAAGAAATTATTATTGATTCTGTTGTTCTCTCTGTTATTTGGAGAAGTTGTAGGCACAGGAAGAAAGAAGAGGATATTGTTAACTAGAAAATAGGGAGAATTTTACTCATTGTGTTTCAAGTTGGGAGAATAGGATTTGACAGTTTGTTCAGACAGTCATGGACATGCTGTCATTTAAATAAAGGGACAACCAAAAGTGAATTAACCATTAACACAGAAGTGTGTTTTATATGCAGAAGCACATAAACTCGAGGGTCAGAGCTGCCTCTGGGTAAGCTGTAATGGTGTCACAGTAGTTTCCCAAAGTGACTAGGCCCCAGGAGAGTGTTACACAGACCGACCTGCTCAGTGAGCTCTAGCTCCCGACCTTGCAGCCATGCCACCTGCTGAGTTTCAGTAAAAGAAGACGAAAATATCTGCAGTAGATGGTGTCTGGAAATTTACTTCCTAATCTAGTCAATAACTGTAGTTCTTTCAAAGATGCATAGTTCTCTTGATAAGGTATCTCATCAGTGACTTAACCATTTGGAAACGTCTCCTTTCAGTTTAGTGTTCGAGGCACTCCAAATAACAGTGGTTTCAGCCAGATCGGGGTAAGCCACCACTCCTTTTTAGTTTCCTTCTTCCTTGGTCTCGCACCATCAAAAATCAGAGGGCAGGGTAGAGAATACTGTAATGTAAGAAGGGGAAACCTAAGGTTGTATGATAAATATGACTTTCTTGGCGCCCAGAGGCCTGGGGGAAAACACCCATCTTAAACCTTTCACAAGGAGCCTCCTTAAGATCACATCCTTATTTTCTCTTGTTCCAAATTCCTTACAATTAAGTCATTTTTTCTCAGGCGAATATTTTCCTCTAAGGTATATGTGTTAGTTTTCTATTGCCACTGTAACAATTACCACAAACTCAGTGATTTAAAACAATACCAATTTATTATTTCATGGTTCTGAAGGTCAGAGGTCTGGAATAGATCTCACTAAGCTATAATCAAGGTACTGACATGGCTGTGTTCCTTTCTGTAGGGTCTAGGGGAGGACTGGTTCCCTTGCCTTTTTCAGCTCCTTGAGGCATCCCACATTCCTTGACTCACGGCCCCTGTCTTCAAAGCCAGCAGTGGCTAGTTGAGTGTTTCTCATGCTGCATCCCTCTGACACCGAGTCTCCTGCCTCCTTCCTCTTATAAGGACTCTTGGTCCACTCAGATAATCCAGGATAATCTCCCTATTTTAAAGATTTGGTCAAAACATTAAATTTGGAGCAGAAAAAAATATATTTTTTTGTATTTTAAATGAATACAACAAAAATGAAATCATTTGCATGAATATTTATTTCCTCTTCGCTGTTTAATTTTCCATTTAGTGCATATTTGATAATGTTTGTATATCCTAGTACAATAGTCAATGTTTGCACTTTATAAATAAATACAAACACATATTTGAGGGCACGTGTTCACATCTGTTTTATGGCTAATTGCAATCGTACACTGCCACGCTAGAGGACAGGACTTCTGGAGTGAGGCAGCGAAGACCAGAGAAAAGGTTGGACATGGACAAAAGTGTAAAAGGTCATCAAAAGAGGGTGTAGGAGAAGCTCCAGTGTAGGTCACAGGACAGTCGTGAGTTTGTTCAGATCTGGCACTGCCAGGAACCAAAGTCTTACACTGACTTTTGTGTACTACTTCTGTGCTACAATAGGGTCCATGACATATTTGATAAAGAGAAGAGGCCGTAAAGATCTCAGCGAAGCCCTTAAAATTTTTGATTTCTACTTTGTCTCCAATGCTTAGAAAATAAACTGCTGCAAAGGTTACGGCAAAATAACTCTTTTCCTATGACTGAGAGTTGTGAAGCATCTCAGAAACATACTCACTTCAACGTTAAACTCTCGAATAATCAAATTTTATACAAAATGGAATTAATAGGTAACTTCGCTGCGGCTGGCCTCTAATGAGTCCATCTCCTAATCAGTGAGTCTCCCCTCTGGACACAGTGATCTTACATTCATCTATTCTTTTGTTGACTTCTTTCAAAGAAACGTAACAGTATGCATTTTGTAGGAAATGACTGGAGGATTTCAGCTAGAAAGTGCTCTGTCCTATGGCGGTTGATTATTTTGTAGTTTAGGAGGTTTCCATAACTTCTGTTCCAACGTGATACGGAAGCATCCTTCAGAGTGTTATCTTTAAGATCACAGAAGCTAAGAGATTTCAATTTCAAAGTGAGTATGATCCACTTTCTGTTCATTTTTAGCCCTTCCAGGCAAGCTGTCTGATGGGCCCATCATTTGTCTAATGTTTTTCGTTCTTCCAGTTGCTTTGGGAATCAATTCCAGATCACAGAGGAGAGAAAACCTTTTTCCTTCCTCCCGCCCCAAGCTCACCTTCCCAGACAAGATTTTTATCTGCATTAAAAAGATGCACTGACCCAGGACTAGCAACCTACCCATCGCAGCAGCCCCTGTGGTACTCAGTGGAGCATGGGAAAGGCTCGTAATGCCTGATTAAAGCCATCAGGAAAGCCTGAGCTCATTCTAAAGGATTCAGGGGCAGAGTGGCCCTCCAAGCCGGTCTTGTGAGTCCGTGTCACTTTACTACCGTGAATACTTTCCTTCAGCTCATGCTCCCAATGCAGAGAATCATGGGAATGTGAACAGGGCTCACATGAAGAGTGGCACAGTCTCTGTGCTGGGATAGAAAGAGAAACACTTGCTGCCCAATAAGATGCCCTGGCAGAAGTTGCTGCAGTTTCTTCCAGGACGTATCACAGTCGTACTTACTTTACAGATAATGTTTTGGGTTGGACCACAGAGCAAAGGATTTGGTCAGATAATCTAACAAGAGTGACAAGAGCCGACCTGAACGTTGATGGGGTTCTTCCACGTTACCTCATTTCATCCTCACAGATCAGAGAAACTCAATTAGGTAGTATTTCCCCACTTCATAGACCAGGGAAGGAAATTTCTGAAAGGTTAATTGATGTGCTGAAGGGGCACATAATAAAGTGCCAGCCTCAGTCCCACATCTGGCTCCTAATTCCTTTTTAGTTCTTCTTCATTATACTGTCCCTTCTGAATGGATTATTAGGTCGATAATGTTACTGTTATTAATTCTGCCCAAATAATGAATACCAGACAGATCAGACACTTAGGATGTTGGCATTTATCTCCATGCTATTATCATCCATAATGGAAAATGTTCAGAAGTTTTTGCTAATCATAATTTTTGGTAAAAACAACTTTGCTTTATATATTGTTTCTTCGGTATTTTTTTTTCATTAAATATTTTTCCCCTTTGGCTATGACAATCCTTAAGATTGATTTTCTCTGCCGAAGTCCTAACTCTCTTTCTTTTAACCAGCAGTCACCATGGAAACGCTCACACAACATGTGGTACTTCTTTAAATGCAGTTGCTCAGGAGTTGCAATAAATTGATACAGAGTGTATTTATTTATGTGAATAATTGATAAAATAACACAGTTGTGCTTGCTTTTAAAATATCTCATGGCTCTGTGGTCATGGCTACAGAAAGTGCCAACCATCCCTGAGTCCTGGGATTAAGAAATGACATGTTGTGAATTTAGAGCACCTTGCTCCAAGCCAGTTGTAAATATTTATTAACTCCATAGCAAAATATTTGTAGTCGGTTTACGCACACCACGCATCAAATCATACCGCCGTCCCAGGTCACTTCACACATCAAAAGCCCAATGCAATAGAGTAAGTACTTGCTACTTTGCAGATCTGATATAATCTCAGAATTTGATGTTTCACCTGTGTAAAAGTTACTCTTAAATCAGATTCTATGACCCAGACAACTGTCCAGAACTCTAGTACCTCATCTCTAGTTTCCTGGTGGAAATGTCCAACTGGATGTCCCACTGGCCCCTCCATTTCCACATGACTAAAGCCAAACTCGTTTCTTTCCCCCTCAGTTAAAGTCCTTTCAGAATTTCCTTATTTCATTTTTTTTTAAAGATTTTATTTATTTATTTGACAGAGAGAGACACAGCGAGAGAGGGAACACAAGCAGGGGGAGTGGGAGAGGAAGAAGCAGGCTTCCCGAGGAGCAGGGAGCTGGATGCGGGGCTCGATCCCAGGACCCCGGGATCATGACCTGAGCTGAAGGCAGACGCTTAACCGCCTGAGCCACCCAGGTGCCCCTAGAATTTCCTTATTTCAATCTCCAATCTGATCATTCTCTTAGTTACTCAGGTTTGGACCTCCATCATGCTCTAGCCACGTTTTACGTCTTCTCTCATGTCCGTGTCCTATAAATTATTCTGAGCTTGTAGTACTGTTTCCATAGCCAGTGCTCCCCTCAGCACCTTGCTGGGACTACACTGTAGTGCCTCAACCAGTCTTCCTTGTCCTCTCTCTCCTCCTTCTCCCTGACTTCCTAACTACTCCAGCATTGATCTCTCTCAATCAATATGTTGCATATACCCCCTCACCTCCTCAAAAATGTGCATTTTGTGCAAAATTAAACCTAATTTAACCTAAATTAAAGCTCACAACTCTCACTCCAGCATCTCCATTGTTCTTCAACATGGTGGGAGCTGAACCGAAACTCCTTGCCCACATGCTAGTCTCATTTCCATTCTGATTCTTTACTTACGACTTGCACATTGACAGCACCGAATTTTCTGTTGTTGATAATGAATAATGGCAGGTCAACCCCCGATCCCAAGGACTTCTATGGCTCTTTGGAAGGAAAAAAAAATACACAGATATAGTCTAAAGAAAGAAAAGGAAATATTCTAAACATAAGGCTTCTTATATCTGTGTTATATTGCTATTGGAGCAGCTTTTGCTTGAAATAAGAAAGTATAGATTATATATCAGTTTTAATTTATAAAGCTTGACAATCTCAAATAACTCATTTACATCTCTTTGAGTATTCTTTTTGAGTCTGTGTAGTTTTCCAAAATTAAAATTGAAATTCCATGTTTTTCCATAGAGGACCCTTTTTAGTCAATGTTCAGGTCAACAATCATTTTTAAAGTTTTGATTTGGAAATTAGAGAGAGCTCCAGCTAACATTGTCAATCCAACCAACAGACTGCATGGCCTCATGTCCATCATTTTAAGCAATAATTGGCAGGTTTATTTCAGTAGGTTTTTTTTCCTTCAGCCATTACAAAAGTAAAACAGAGACCCAGAGTCTGGCATATGAATCTTGCAAGTGAGGGATTCTTAACTGAGAGTGACTCTGGGAGGTTCTCACATCTTCAGGACTGTCTGCTGTCAGAGGCCCAAGGAGAAAAGCTCCATGTCTGTTTGCTGACCACATATAGTCTTTTAATTAGCACAGTGTTGTTGCATTTCAGCCATCTTACAAAACTGC
This sequence comes from Halichoerus grypus, assembly GCF_964656455.1. Taxonomy (NCBI): domain Eukaryota; kingdom Metazoa; phylum Chordata; class Mammalia; order Carnivora; family Phocidae; genus Halichoerus; species Halichoerus grypus. The sequence goes on along the minus strand of NC_135727.1, from coordinate 107,298,576 downwards.
ATGTCCATTATTCTGAAATCATTCTGTCTTTCCCAGAGAGACTGAAAGACGAAACAGACTCCTGTGTTTATACCCCGGTGCTTGTGTATTGTTAGGAAGCTAGTAGGAAAACTAGCCTCCTGTAAGGACTATAAACTTTCTTTGGGGAAGAGGAAAAGCATGTGGGTACTGAGTCAAAATGGTGCCCCTGACAGTTCTATCTGATGTTTCTTAAACCTAAGATATAATGAAAACTCAGGTAAATGAATTTGTAATGAATGATGAGAGAAAATGAAACAGGAATGTAGGTGAGTAAGTATTGAGTTTCTTTTCAAGTCATTTTCCTTTAGACTGTCAAAGAACATACTAGCTAATAGAATTGGTAGCTAAACTGTGGTGTAGATGGAGCTAATGTCAGAGTTAAATTCTGTTTGGATCTGAAGAAAAACCTGGCTATGGCCATAGTTTGCACTCCTACAACCAATTCACCAGCTCTTTTGTGTTACAAGGTATATGATGAAGAAAAGACTGATTACTTACTCCAAAAAAACCCCTTCAATACCAAAACACATGCCTTACAATGGTTGTTTGTTGCAATGGCTTTCTATAAAACAAAGCAGAATAGAAAAAAATCAAAATCATGCTTTGAACCAACAACACATACAGATTGTTTCAGTAGTGCAACCGGTTGAAGCCATCTTACCAAAATCCCAACACTTTTAACATTCAGTCATCACACTTCACATATGAATATCCAGTCTGAGTTACTAATATATAAAATCAACCTACATCTTTTAATTTTATTTTGGGGGGGGATTTGACAGGAAAAGTGGTCATGGCATAGAGGAAGAACAGAGGTGTTAGGTAATTTCAGATTTAGGTTTCAGTTCCAGTCCTGCCCTTTCCTAGCTGTGTGGCCTTGATCAAATCCACTAACCTCTCCAAGTCCTATCCCTTCACCTGATCATTTTACAAATATATATATGACATATATAGATAATACATGTGTAATACAACAATATTTAAGATAATAAAAGTATATGTTCTATGTTAATCTAATATAATGTATTATGTACTAACAAAAATACGTGTATATTTAAAATTTATATAATATATATATGATGTAATACTATATATATAATTACAGTACTCTTCTATAACCCCATACACATTACAAAGCACGTATGTATAATATATATATTTATATACATATGTGTGTATGTATGTACGTACACATAAAATGTGTGTGGGGTCATAGAAGAGTACTACAGCTACTATCTCTACTGAGAACTTGATGATTAAAAGCTTCTTAATCTTAATAAAAAGCTATTATTAGACCAAAGACAACTTTAATCCTGCTAGCTTCTCATGTAATTTACTTTAGAAAAAGCCATTGATGAGATGATCTCTTTTTCTGTTTTTGACGTTGTTTATAATACCTGCTTGACTTTTATGCTATTATATTAGATAAGCATTAATTTTCCACTGAAACAGATTGCCAACAAGCATATACATACAAATAGTTCACTGAGGAGGATGGAGCCAGTGCTTAAGTTCTTTTTCTGGAAGGTAACAGAGCTTTTCTCATTACTGCAAATGCATGAATGAATGAACAACATTGCAAGCACAGACATCCTCTCATCAAACAGCCCCATCACTTCCTCAGTACTTTTTTCTGTTCGGCATTATTGATTTCTCCAACAATTGAGTGTGTTTGCAATAAGCTGAACCGGAGCATACACTTCCATTAATTAGAAAAAAATGTATGGGTATTAGCTTGAGGAAGCAATAGCACTCTTTGTGCATTTTCTGGTGCAAACTCAGGGTGATGTTTTGTTTGATTGCTATTGTTTCTTTTTTCCCTTGGAACAGCGTTGTTAAGTCTAATGCAAAAAAAAAAAAAAAAAAGGTCTGAAAACCTTTTAAATAGCTTGTGCCCATTCCAGAAAAAAAAAAAAAAAAAAAAAAGACCTACCAAGGTCAGCTGTGAATGGATATGAAATTAGCATCTTAGAATACAAATCTGTGCCATTACTCTCTCTATAGTTCTAAGCCTTTTACAGTTGTTTTTTTTACTCTAGTCCACATGGAAAGTAAACACCTTAATTATCTTCTTTGTTGTAACTACAGAATTTAGAAAATAGTCCTTGATTCATATTTATACTCCCTAGGTAATTATTGCTATGGAATCATGTTGAACTAAGAAGCTAGAAAAAGTGTATGTGTGATTTGCTGTTTAGTTTTTCACTGTTTCTGGTCAGGCTGATTGAATTAACGAATGCAGATTTTTTTTAACTCAGCAAAGCTTAATCATCTACATAATTTCAATTATATAATAATGAAAGCTGCTTTACCTCCGCAAATTCACAGTGCTCTATTTTTGCTGCACAGTGATTAAAAATGACTCGCTTTTCTTAAATATTGAAATCTGACAGTGTTCCTTGAATGAAATCATTTATGGTGGAAATAAACTGAAAATGAGGACAACAGGGTGCAAACAGATGCAACAAAATAAACGTAAAATGCAGCTTGGAATTATTGACCGGAAACCAACGTGCCTGTAAAAATACAGATCAGAAGGTGTTAGGGAAATCTCTCGTAGGGAAGGGAAGCCAGAAATCACCACATTAGCTAATATTACCATGAGGTGTAATTCTATTTCTGTAACATCAACATGGGAGCATCATGACTCCACCACTCATATGAAGGAGACGAAACAGATAATGGTCTCGAATCCATTTCTTTTGGAAAACCTTCACAGCAGAGAGTACATATTTGGCGTTGTATTCTTGGCTGAACAAAACTCCTCATGATAGAGAGGGTGCTATCACGAAACAACAGAAAGGTTACCTGCTAAGACTAAATTAATTTCTCCAAGTTCCATTTCCTCAGAGTCATCTCATTCTCTCAAAATCATTGTCAGAAGGGTGATTCCACAGGTTACGGTATCTGAGAGCAAGCATGTTATTAGTTGGATAATAGTACCTCTGTGAGAATGAGTAGCAGGGACAGAAGTGAACTGTCCTTATCTTCTGGGATTTTTAAATAGCTTTGGTCTTCACTAGTGTTACTACAGGGACATACTTTTTTTTTGCCTTTATTTATTTTTTTATTATTATTATGTTATGTTAATCACCATACATCACATCATTAGTTTTTGATGTAGTGTTCCATGATTCATTGTTTGCGTATAACACCCAGTGCTCCATGGAGAACGTGCCCTCTTTAATACCCATCCCCAGGCTAACCCATCCTCCTATCCCCCTCCCCTCTAGAACCCTCAGTTTGTTTCTCAGAGCCCATAGTCTCTCATGGTTCGTCTCCCCCTCCGATTCCCCCCCTTCATTCTTCCCCTCCTGCTATCTTTTTTTTTTTTTTTAACATATAATGTATTATTTGTTTCACAGGTACAGGTCTGTGATTCATCAGTCTTACACAATTCACAGCGCTCACCATAGCACATACCCTCCCCAATACAGGGACATACTTAAAAGTTGACTGCTGATGGGAAGTACAAGCCCTATTTAAAATGTATGCATGGGGGGGGGGCACCTGGGTGCCTCAGTTGTTAAGCGTCTGCCTTCAGCTCAGGTCATGATCCCAGGGTCCTGGGATCGAGCACCGCATTGGGCTCCCTGCTCCGCGGGAGGCCTGCTTCTCCCTCTCCCACTCCCCCTGCTTGTGTTTCCTCTCTCGCTGTGTCTCTCTCTGTCAAATAAATAAATAAAATCTTTTAATAAATAAATAAATAAATAATAAAATGTATGCATGGGATGTAAAGGTCTCTGCTCTTTGCCATGCCACCGTGGGTTTGGGTCACCATCAGATTACTTTAGTTCTCAGGGTGTAAAACTAACACATTCTCCATGATTTCTTCCTATGAACGCACTATCATTATTAAGATACATGTTATTTTTGGACATCAAAATTCCTAGTCTATTATTTTATATCACATTAGCTCAATGTCAAAGGACAAATTTATCTTTCTTGATTTACTTTCCCTCTTTTTATAATGTGAGTTTCCTAGGTAAAAAAAATAATGGTAGCTTACTTTGGTACTTGTGGAACTAAGTAGCAGTATGTAAATTTCCAAATTGCGTACTGTTAAAATGCTTCTATTCTTCAAATCCTAATAATTTTCTAAGAAATTATAATAATAATATATTTTTTAAGGAATTTTTGCTCAGTGCAGAGAGAACTTTGAAATATTCATACATTAGCAAAACATATCATTTAGAGAAATAATTTTATTATTATAAGAAAGAACTTAGAAATTTGATAATAAGCATAATTTGATGAATCTTCTGTGGTGAGTCATCATTTCTTTGCAGTAAAAAGAATATTTCAATATATAATTGTTGAATTAGCTATAGCATTAGACTCCATCCACAAAGGCTGAAATGAATTGAGGTGATTCAGGATGGAAGCTGCTGACTAATCAAGCACATATTATTGGCCTTAATTATGTGGCTGTTCCAGAGTTGAAAGGGGATGAAGGGACTCAAACAGCTTGATGCTCTGACCGTTGGTCTACTCGGATGGCCATGGGCTTTTTGCTCTTATTCCACTGTGGATTTTTGGAACAGAGAGTCTAATTAGACACGGAGCAGATATTATAAATATGTTGCTATGGTGAGTGCAAACATTTTATGTAGTAATAACATTTCATACCAATTAAGTGGAAATTCCAAATACTGTGCCAATGAAATTTAAACTACCATTATTCCATTGGCTTGTCCATAAAGGCATGAGTAATGCATATTTATTTATTGACCTAGAGGGTTCTTTTTGAACACACTGAGCTGTTTATTATTTATCTCCCCTGTGCAGTGTACCAACTCATTGGGAAGATTCTACAAAGTAACAGTGGAGTCACTCTGAAATGACTTCATTTCAACACAAATTCTGTGTAAAAAGATCTTTCAATAAGCCATCTTTCTCCCATGGAGTTTAGGTTATCTTTTAGGAAGTGGAAGTGAATAAAGGGGCACCTGGGTGGCTCAGTTAAGCATCTGCCTTCGACTCAGGTCGTGATCCTGGGATCCTGGGATGGAGTCCCGCATCGGGCTCCTTGCTCAGCAGGGAGTCTGCTCCTCCCTCTGCCCCGCCCCTCACTTGTGCTCTCTCTTGCTCACTCTCTCTCTCTCTCTCTCTCAAATAAGTAAAATCTTTAACAAAAAAAAAAGAAAAAGAAATGAAGAGATACAAAGTACTGGAACACTTTGGTTTTCCCAGTAATGTCTTAAACACTTCTACAAAGTGATCACTTTTAAATCACTTTTTAAAAGTGGAAATAGTGGCATTAAGAAAGAAAATAGTACATTAAATTCATTCTCAAGCCATTTTGCATGCTATACAGGACATTTAAAGAGTAAATGTGTCCAGTTATCTCGTTATGAACCTTCCTCTCCATGTTTGACTTCCTTGGCAAATGTGATGCCTTACAAAAGAAATGAGGCCATTTCAGACTCTAGTGCTACAGAGCGCTTTTTTCTTTCCCAATCTTAAGAGACTCCGTAAATATTTTACTGTCAGATTTTACAATTTAACATATCAACATGATTACTAAAGACTGATAATCCTCGTCTCTGCTACCTTTCCGATTTCATTACTGCCACGCACTCTTGGGACACTTTTAAAGCAAGAAACAACAACTGTAATAGCATGTGGGCCGTAGATGCCTCCAGTCTCACTGCTCATAGTGTCAGGCATGTTCCAGAGTAGTTGTTGAATAGAGCATGCCTCCGACACCCATGACAATATCCTTTACCCTTTATTTTTCTTAAAAAGATATCCATGGCAACTAGCATAATAAATAGATAATTCAATAAATACATTTGATCACCATATATATATTCTAGGCACCAAAAACTTCCTGGGAGTGCACAGCTAAGTTTAAACCTAGCAAGAGGGCCAGACATGAACATATCCAACTGTAATCTAATGAAATGTGCAGTAATAGAACTATGCAATTAGTACATTGGAATACAGGTGATGATGCCATTAAGTTTTCTTTGGGAAGTAATAAATATAACAGCTAATATTAACTGAGTAATTACCATGGGCCACATTCTCTCTTAAAGTGCTTTACATGCATTAACAGAACTAAGAAGAAATGGATATTATTTCCATATTTTAGACTCTAAATGATAATGCATCTTGCCCATGGCCACGGAGCTAATAGACAGTGGAGCTAGGATGTGAACTTAGGCAGTATGTTTCCAAAGTCAATGTTCCTGGTCCCCAGACCACACTAGCTCTCTGTTTTCCGTTGGAGTCATCTGGGAGAGGTTCAGGGACAAGTTCATATTTGAGTCAAAAGCCCAGATTTAATGATGGCTTTATCAATTATAGAAAGGAGATATGAGAATTTTAAACAAAGAAAATACAATGAACAAAATCAGGAAGAAATGAAAAAGTGAGACACAGTTGGGAAGTTGCCCAAAGTCTGAGTTGCTAGATTAGAGGACATGGAGGAGGCAGCAGTGGGGGTGGGGGGGATGAGGTTGTAAAGTTAGGAGGAGCCCTGACTAGGAGTGGCCTGGGAGGCCATGAAGAGGGATTTGGGGCTTATTGCATGGGATCACTTAGAGGATATTGTTAATACTCACTCTGAGGTTCATACTGCCTTCCTAGCCAGGTCAAAGTACAATTTAAGCTATCAATGAGAATCATAGGCTTAAATTTTTGTCACCATTTTGTAAGTGCAGTATGGTATTGAGGCAGTTGGCCGCATGATAGAGACATAAGAAGACATTTCATTCTAAACATTTTTAAGCTGTTTGAATAATAAATGCACTAAATGTATTCCTTTCACATAATGTATATAAACTCTCTGTGAAATGTGAGGTACTACTGAAGTAATTTCTATGTTAAAAATTTCGGTACTTGTTAAAATGCTCTTACTGAAGCCCCCAAATCACACATAACTGCATGTAATCATATGTGTTGGAAATGCCTCTGATAAAAGAAAACAAATGAAACAGGACAACACACCACCACCACCAAGAACAACAATAACAACAAAATCTCACTCAGACAGGATCGCTTGGCTTGAAACTCTCTGCAGCTTTTAGATAGCCAGATCTTCTTTGTTAAAAATACCCAACACAATGTTTAGAAAGTGTTGTAAACAAAAAGCACCATCAGCTGATACTAAGTTTGAAAATTGCATATGATGGCCAATCAACTTAGAATGTTCCAGTCTCTTGAAGCGTATTGATCATGAACCTCCTTATCATCCAGATGGTAGTATGGGGAATCTTCCTGCCTCCAAAGCCTCTGGGCTTCTGTTCTCATCCTCATTCCCTGATACCCCATAGTATGGCCCCTTTTCTTGACTTTGGATTCTTGTGTTTTCTAGTGTCTGCCCTTCAGTGGCGGCTTTGTTTAGTTTTCAGTTAACTATATCTTTTCCTGAGCACCTCCAGAATCTTCTCAAAAGAAGCATTCACTCCATTCTTTCCTCATGGCCCCTTATTTCTCAGTTCCCTCACTCTGTTTGAATCAACCCTCTCTCTTGGTAAGTGCAAGAAACAACAAAAAGCTTCCCTTATTTGTCATTTTCCTTTCAAAGTTATCTTTTTTATCTTAGAGAAGTTGTTGCTACTTTCCATCCGAGGTGAAAAACCTCTTATCCATGTTTCCATTATAAGAAAAGCTGGGGGAGGGGGGTGGCGCCTGGGTGGCTCAGTTGGTTAAGTGTCTTACTCTTGATTTCAGCGCAGGTCATGATCTCAGGGTCCTGAGATTGAGCCCCACATCAGGTCCCGCCCTCGACGGGGGTTCTGCTTGGGGATTTCTCTCTCTTTGTCTCCCTCTGCCCCCACTTCACGTGTGCTTTCTCTAGAAAAAAAAAAAAAGCTGGGTAACCTAAGAATGTGACACATCAAGAAGCATATGGTCAGTGTATTAGAGATAAGGTGTTTCATGTTTGCATCATCTGTCCTGTTCCCCATTTTTTTTCCCCAGAAAGCAAGACTATGACTTTGTATTCAAATGTTTAGAAAACAAGTAACTGAGAATAAGTAGTAATAATACTAGGTTGCATCTCAAAAGATACTTGAATTCTATGTGTTAAAATATGGATGGCTAGGATATAATTTTGAGAAAAATTATTCACATCATCATTTCTCAGTTATTACAAATAATTATCAGTGGTCACACTAAGAAATAAAAGATTATGAGCCTCATAAAGGATATATATTTTGCACTATTTAAAGACTGTACCATATTTCACTAGGTCAGTTGTCTTTCTCTCGTTAGGTATGGATAAGAGATAAATCTGTAATGACACGTGACATTTATATTTTTGCTACAAATAATTGAAGTTCATTTTTGTGAACCATTGAATTTATTTTTTTACCAAACAGAATCTATTTAAATTTATTCCTAGAATTACATCACCCTAAAACATTGGCAGTCTGATTATGTGTCATTTTTCATGAGGAAGAAGGATGGAATTAGAGCCACAGCCTAGCTTAGGTAGTTCGGCCTTGAAACTGAAGCATATGTGAATGTCACTTATCTCATGTGACTCAGCGAGAAAAAGCAAAAGAAAAGCTGTCCAGAATAGGTCACTAGCATGATAGGTATGCTTAGATTCAGTTCGCAAACTAGGACTTTGAACCAGCAGAAAGTCCTGTGTTCACTGAGAGGTAAAATAATCAAACTACTCCACTCTAATCTCTGCTTATTGCTATATGCAAAGTCACACACTTACTTCATTCTAAAAATCATAATTATCTATGTGTGTGTGTGTATATATATATATATATTAAGAAATAGAAGATAAATATGTGGATTATGTCAGGGCACACAAGAATTTAAAACTAGATTCTAGTTAATATTTCAACAAATATTAATTAAAAACCTACTATGTGGTCAGAAACTGCTAAGACTGTTATAATCAAATTAGAATCCCCTCTAAAGTATTTCAGTCTGTTCAGGAGATAGGCATTAAATAAATTATCATGCTCTCACCAAAATAAATAGATGGTTACCATTACTCAATTTCTCATGTTCTTGCAAAAAGAAATTGGAAAAACTGTAAGGATAAATATGTTCCAGAATATGGTAGGGATTCACCCTCTGAAATGAAATTTACCATAACTGAGGATGAAAATATATTTTCAAAATACTGTAAAAATAATACATATTTTGAAATAAAGATTAAACCTTCTAAACCTTATTTTTGATCATGTAACTTTAAAAATATGGAATGTAGGGCGCCTGGGTGGCTCAGATAGTTAAGCGTCTGCCTTCAGCTCAGGTCATGATCCCAGGGTCCTGGGATCGAGTCCCGCATCGGGCTCCCTGCTCCTTGGGAGCCTGCTTCTCCCTCTGCTTCTCTCTCTCTCTCTCTCTCTGTCTCTCATGAATAAATAAATAAAATCTTAAATAAAAATAATAAAATAAATAAAATAAAAAAATAAAAATATGGAATGTAAATCTAAATGTGTATGTGTAAGCCATAGATCTAAAGTATTTTTATATGCGTTTATTGTAAATAAGCATTACTGGAATTGGATATCAAAAATGTTATGATATTAAAACTTGCTAAATATTAGAAGGTTAACTGAGGGAAGTCATTAAATCTGCTTCTCTAGATAAGATTCTCGTTCAGAAAAAAAAAAAAGATTCTCGTTCAATGGGGCTTATTCCTTTGGGAATATTTGAAGGAAAGAGAATGAATGTTTATGTTTCCTTCGAATGTTAAATCAACCTTTCCCAGACTAACTTTGGCTTTATGGTCCATCCACACTTTAGAGATTGTTTTACATCTCTAGATAGTTTAAATTAATTGCAATTGCTCCACCAATTGGTTTAGCAATAATACAGAGGACACTGAATAAAATTAGCCACTCTAAATATGAAACATTGATGCCATCTTTTATCTGTTGCTAGGTAAAGGAACTGAAAATCAAACAGCTTTACCTAGTGACCTCAAACAAATTAGTTAAGGTATACAATCAAATCTATCAACAGGTCCAATATATTTTCCCTTAGCTACACTGATCTAGAGCCTGTAAGGTTGGGGGTTCATAAAATGAGACCCTATAGAAAGAGGGGTACATTGTCCAAAATTGAAATGTGTGTTTTGTGACATAGTTGAGTAGATGGACAGTTAACTAAAAATCAAGTAATTCTGGGTAAATTGACTTACTCTGCCTAACACATTCTGGACAATTAAAAAAAACTAGTAAATAAAATCATGGGGATCATGAAAGTTATTTTCTCAGTCAAGAACACATAGAGGGCGCTTGGGTGGCTCAGTCGTTAAGCGTCTGCCTTCGGCTCAGGTCATGATCCCAGGGTCCTGGGATCAAGTCCCACATCAGGCTCCCTGCTCGGCGGGAAGTCTGCTTCTCCCTCTCCCACTCCCCCTGCTTGTGTTCCTGCTCTCGCTATCTCTCTCTCTGTCAAATAAATAAATAAAATATTTTTTAAAAGAAGAACACATAGAATAATTTTGACACCATTAATATCTCATTCAAGCAGGTGTTTCTCAGAGGCACTCACTTCATTGTTTATTTGCCATCATTCCTAATAAACATGTAGTTGAATTTATGTCATCTGAAAATAATTAGCATGCCCTATAGAGACATGGGAAACTGATCTAGGCATGCGCGCGCCCAATGTTTAATGACCTTAATCCATCTCAATGACTTGCCTTTCTATTCAAATAACCAGTTTGGGATATAATTTACTAAAATCAACTTTTGTAGTATTATTTCAAAAAACGATGGTTGTTTGTGTGACAAGCTATAATATTTAGCTACCGAAAGGCCTACTACCGTATTTATCTCCCACTGAGAACTGTTTGTTATCTAATGTCACTTATAGATTACATGTAAATCAAATGATTATTTCCGGCTCTGCATGGTGCAATGCTGATTAAAAACTTGTCAAGCTATCAGAAGAATAAGGCCATTTCCCAGCATGGAATGATGCTATTTATTCTAGGCCCAATGATTGGCACCAGAACCAATGCCCAATAATAATATCCTTGACCGGGGGTGGAAAGAATCCTTTAAAATGATCACTCTTATCACAATCCTAAGGCATGCAAATTTCTGACAATGCTTAAATAATTGTGCAACTTTAAGGAAATGTATAAGAAGGTAGCTAAACTCACTGAATTCACTAAAGTCAACAGACACTGTGCCGTTCTCATCACTTACGGCTTCTTGAAAGCATTTAACAGCGTTGACCACTGTCCTCTTAAAATGTTCTGCTTCTGGCCTCTCAACCTCTCTTAGTTCTCCAACTTTTTCTTTATTCCTTCTTAGTCTCCTTCCTGGTCCTCTGTAATCTGCTCATCTGTTAAATGTTGTTGATTCCCAAGATTTGTCTTACATTCTCTATCATTTTACTTACTACCCTGGAAAATTGTATGCCTTTAAGTGTGTTTATTGCTCCCCATTCATTCTCCAGGAAAGATCTCTTTCTTGACCTCCAGGCCCATACATCAATAGACCATGAGACATTTCCCACTGATAACTCACACTCAACCTGTATAAAGTAATCTCATTATCTTCCACCCAAACTGGCTTTTCCTAATATGTGGCTCCAAAATTCATGCGGTCATGTGGCAAAATTCCCAGGAATCATTGTAGACCATCTTGTCCTCACTCACATTCTCATTCATTAAAATCTGGCAAGCCAACCTCTTAAATACTGCTCAACTGTATTCTAGGTCTTTTTCCTCAGTGCTCAGGTTTGTGTTCCCATCAGCTGTCTATCATCACTATCCCAAAAAACTCCTTGCCTGCATTCTTTTACATCTCTAATCCTGGCTTCCACAGTATGTTTTTGAAAACACTTAACTGATTTTGTTATTTCTAGCCTTCAGTAATACCACCCTGCCTGAAGTCCAACCTCATTCGCATGGCATGCATAGCTTTCATGGTCAGATCTCGGTCTCCCTTTCAAGGCTCACTTCTTAGCTTGAACACCTTTGTGCTCTAAGTTTAAACAACTATAGTAGAGTACCAAAGCATATAGCAAGATGGTTCACAGTTGTGTCTCACTGTGTGTTGTTAGTTCTTTCTGCTTATAAAATTCACTGTATTAGTTATCTATTGCTACATAACAAGTCACCACGAACTTTGTGGTTTAAAACAACATACGTTTATTTTCTCACAATTTCTATAGATCAGGAATCCAGATGAGGCCTTGCTGGATCCCCTGCTTCAGGGTTTCTTGAAAGCTACAGTCAAGCTGTCAGTCAGGAGTAGGGTCTCATCTGAAGAGTCAAGTGGGGAAGGATCTACTTCCAAGTTCAGTTAGTGGTTGTAGCAGAATTTAATTCCTTGAGGCTCAGATTCTAACTGGCTGTTGCCTGGAGACCTCCCTCAGTTCCTTGCCTCATAGGCCCGTTTATAGGCCAGTCCTTCAGAAAAATGGCAGCTGCTTTATCCCAGCCAATAGGAAGGGGGTCCCAATCTTACATAACGTAGTCACAGAAGTGACATCCCATCACCTTTGCCATATCCCGTCAGGTAGAAACCAGTCCCTAGGTTCAGCCCACACTGAAGGGAGGGGATTGCACAAAGATACAAAGACCAGGGCTTTTTAGGAGCTATAGTTTCAGAAGCTACCTACCACCTCCTTCAGCCCGTTTCCTTCACCCCCATCCACCTGACAATACCTATGCAAATTTGTGGAGACTCATCTCAGTTATCAAGACTTCAGTTCCTCCATGAAGATTTCCCTGACCAACCTACCCCAAAGCTGATTACTGTCTTCTTTTTACTCCCACTGTACCACTAACGTTATTCTTCAATTATTTGTTCACATAGCTTTCTCCTTCACCAGGACTTTGAGAGCAGAGTGATAATTTATTTTTCCAGTGTCTGGTAGGTTGTCAGTCTAAAGAAAGTGCTCATTAAATGTAAAATTATAAATGTATAAAAAATAAATGAAACTACAAATATTAAGTACATGAAATTAGCTGAAAACATACTATCCCCTGGAGATACTTAACATCTAATAATCTGTCTAACATCTGAGCATTGCATTCACTTTAGTTAGGCTACAAAAGGCAATCTTCTGTAAGTGACATCGCAAAGTGACAGATTTGTCTGTCTCTATTATTTTTTAGCTCCTTCAAATGAGAGACAAGTATAAAATGAAATGCTATGTTGCTAATACAGTGTAGTGGTTAAGATCATAGGCTTTAGCATCAGAGTGTGGGATGGAATTCTACGTCTGCTATTTACTGTCTGCGTGGCCTTGGGCAAGTTACTCAACCTCTCTGTGCATTGACTTTGTAGTCTGTAAAACAGTGATAGTAATCATACCTGTATCATAGGGCTGCTATAAATATAAAATAAAATGATTCAGGGGAAGCAATTAAAAGAAATCTGTCATATATTGGACTCTAAGTGTCATTATCATTTCCTACCATCCTAACATAGAAAGATGTCCATGGCACATAATTAAGTGAAAAAAGCAACTTGGAGAAAAGTATGTTGGGCCTTAATTACCTTTTGTTTTTGTTTTTTTAATTTAAAGTATATATACTTAGTTCATGTATATGTTGGTATATAGGAAAAATTTGGAAGGATACCTATTAGATTTTTAACATGATTATTTCCAGCAATTGGGGGAAGGGTGAGTGTGGTTACCTTTATTTGTTATTTTGTGGACTTCTGTATTGTTTGAATTGTGTTAAATAAGCTATATTACTCTTATAACTCTTATAACCTGTACGGGCTGAATTGTTTCTTCTAAAAATATATCTTGAAATCCTAGTCCTCAGTACCTCAGAGTGTGACCTTATTTGGAAATAGGGTCATTGTGGATGTAATTAGTTAAGGTGAGTTACACTGGAGTAGGATGAGCCCTTAACCCACTCTTACTATTGTCCTTAAAAGATGAGACACCCAGAGAAAATGCCATGTGATGATGGAGGCAGAGATTGGAGTTATGCAGGGGCAAGCCAAGAAATGCCGGGGATTGCTGGGGATTGCTGGCAAGACACCAGAAGCTAGGAGGAGGCGAGAAAGACTCTACCAACGCCTTGATTTTGGACATCTAGCCTCCAGAACGCTGAGACAATACATTTCTATTGTTTTAAACCACCCAGTTTGTGGCACTTTTTTACAAGCAGCCCTAGGAAACTAATATATAACTAATATAAAATAATTAATATTTTTGTAAAGTGTAAGCAAAATGCTAAAAGACAAGCAGTTGCATAGCTTGTAAGGTTGTATTGTCTCAGTGAAGTTTAAGCTACAGGTTCATTTGACTCCAACCCTCTCCAGCCATGGCAATAGAATTATTCTTCTCAGAAATCTCAACCAAATCTTTGTTAAGTGGTGTTCATATACTGGTGGGAAGTACTAAGAGATCTGGGAATTATTTCTCTCCATTCTCTTCCTTCATGAAACTTCTTCTATTCAATTTCCTATATTGCAAGTCCTATCATGAGGGCAGGTGGCCCAAAGGCTAAGCAACATTTGATTGGCTGCTGAGACGGTATAGACCGAATCCTAAAGAGAAATATCAAGTAATTTTCCTGTATTTTGTAATTCAAATGATACATATTTTAGAAAAATAGTTTTTTTTCTTAAAGTCAATTCGTTTCTAGCCAGTCTTTCAACTATTTAAAATATTACCGCAATAAAATCAGTGAACAGAGGTATCTGTTAATAACAGATATTAAATAAATAATATATATATATATATAATCCAGGAGCCTGATGTCAGACTCGGTCCCAGGACCCTGGGATCATGACCTGAGCCGAAGGCAGATGCTTAACCTACTGAGCCACCCAGGCATCCCAAGGAATTGCTAAAAATTTAAATTTAACTTCATCACTGTTTCTTTTTCTCTGGTAGGATTAATTGTGTTAAGACACTTCCAAATGAGTGCAAGTTGTTTAAGGTTAACACTGACCAAAGACTTCCCTGCCCTCCAATTTAAAAGATTATAAGGAATATATGGAAATTCTGTTGCAAAAATGGCTTTAAAAAAGGGAAGAGAAGGAAAGGAGAGGGAGGGAAGGAGAAAGTGAGGAAGGAAGGAAAGAAACTGAAAATATTAGTATAAATTTATTATTCATTTGCACAAGTGTGAAATAGTCCCTATTATGAGTACAGAAAAACAAACTGTCACATTGTTCTGAAGTAGTTACTGTTACTTATTTTTTTATTGAAGTATAGTTGGCATACAATATTATATTAGTCTCAGGTATATAACACAGTGATTTGACATTTATGTACTTTAGGAAATGCTCACCAAAGTGAGTCTAGTTATCATCTGTCACCATATAAAGTTGTTACAATTTTATTGAGTGTAGTTACTGTTACTTATTGAAAGAGCAAACCAACAGTGTTTTCCTCTGGTGCTAATGCAAAGGTTAAACTGCCTGAGATTTACCTGTGCCATGGAAATGTACTCTGGGGTGAATAGGCACAAAGTGTCCATCTTTGAGTTATTTTAACAACTAAACCCTAGAGACCAAAGATAAATCTAAAGGACAGTAAAGAAATATAATTGCATTGGACATTAATGTCATGAAGAGTTAATTAGGCTTCAGTGGGTCATAACTTATTTTGAGAATGTGGCATTTCGGAAAACCACCTAGCTTGCTTCATATTACTCTCAGACACTAAAGGTGTAATTGTTGTCATTATCATTTTAATCAGTGCTGCAATTTAATGGTAATATATGTGGTTGTTGTAAGGTCTTTGAAGCTGTTGGGGATTTCAATATTTGACATATAACCTGAAAAAATAATTGTGACATTTCATAGATTTAATATTGCCCTTCGCAGTTAATGATAATACTGCCTTTGGAAATGGTTATTATTGACAGAACATGCTCAAATGGCTCACATAGCTGCCTTGTACTGAATCATATTTGGGTTTTTTGGAGGTCAGGATTATCTAATTAGACCAACATTGCCACTATATTTACTTGGTAAGTAACGTACGATTGGGATATTGCAAAATACTGAAAGGAAGCGGGAAAAACACTGGCAGTAGTTCCTACTTGAAAAACAATATAGTTACTGTAAGTCATGGCAGGAATAGTATTTTATTAACTGTACGTCTTGATTTTCTTGATTGCAAATGCTGGGTACCACATTAGGCACACAGCTTGAGATATATGTAGCTCAATGAATAGAAGAGCTTATTTCCCCCAAATATAAAAGGAATGAGGAATACTTTTTTGATTATGACATTTAAATATTTTCAAAAAGGGTTATTTTCCACCCAGCAGTAGAATAACTTGATATGTAATTACAAAAGAGGCTATGCCAAAATTATAGCTAGACCCTTTATATTGAGCACAATAGTCTTAATACAGTGTTTGGTGGGAAATCTATCATTTCCCTAGGGGTAATGGCCAGTTCTTTTACCACTGGAACAGCTTAAATGCCTCAGTTTCTAGATCTCCAGTTAGCCACACTTGCTACATCTTGAAAATGGGCAGAGTGTTAATTTCTCTGACAAAGACTGACTTGGGTGACGTCTCCTCTGAACCTAGGAAGGAAGGTCCTGAGTGGCACGGTGCAGCAGTGGCTTTTACCTAGGCTGCGCATTAGAATCACCTGATTTAATTGGTCTGGATCTGGGATCGGGACTTTTTTTTATAAACCTCTCCAGGTGATTCTAACGTTCAGTCGGAGCATTAGTGACTATCAGATCACTTGCCAAATGCAGTCTGCTTCATATGGGTGAATTGTGCCACTGTCAGGATCCCGGTTAAGTTCTCGCAGTATGGTTTTGCAAGAGGTTACCACTGACAGAAAGTAGGTAAAGGGAACATGGAATGGAATCCCTCTGTATTATTTCTTACAACTGCTTGTGAATCTACAATTAAGTCAAAGTGAAAAGTCTTAACTCTGTAAAAGGCTACCAGTGAACTCTGTTAAACTCACCTGTGACTCTTAAAAATGGAGAAACGGGGCCCCAGCTGAGCAGAGTATCTGTCGTCGGGTCCTAGAATCTATTTAACAAGCTCTCCAGGTGATTTCACTGAAATTGAGAAAATACTGATTTAGGTCTCTCCATGGTTAGATTTTGAGGAATACTGGGCACCTGGCCAGTCCTAAGTAGGGGCAGTTAGAGAAATGCATTCCAAGTCCCCTGCCTTGTTCAGTATTCCCCTGCTTTTCCTCCTTCACTTGTCCAGAAAAGAGGGGGACTTTGTATACCAAGGTGTGATGATCATACTAAAGTAAACTAATATATAAAAATAATACATAGTGAATTATTCATTCATTCCACAAAAGCACTTATTATGTGCCAAATAGGGCTCGAGGCACACTGCATTTAAGACTGAGAGTGAATTGAGGCCTGCGCAGGTCCCAACCTGTCTGTGGTTTGGGGCTGCTATCTGCCTCATAAAGCAAAGTAGAGGGTTTGTCTTCTGGGAAGACAAGGTTGTCTTCTCCTCTGAGAAAGCCTCCTACATAGTTGGTTTTGGCATCTTCCGGGAATAGGCAGGATGGGATTGAGGCCTCCTGAGTCCACATTTTCCGCTGAGGTAGAGAGAGAAGACAGTACTTCTGACCAGAAAGTCCAGAGTCGGGTGTAGTTAACCTCCAGGACTTAGTACTGTTAACCCAGCCTGGGCTTCACGACAGTTGGAGAAGTGGATTCCCTAACAATAAAATGATAATAATACAGTTTTAAAAAATGAGAGTGGGAATAACATTTGTAAACCAGTGACCTCAGGCATGATGATGAACTATACATGTGTTTCTTATTCAATCCTTATAACAGCCCTGGCATGTAGCTTCCTTCCTTCTGCCCACTTTACAGAAAACACTGAGAGAGGTATAGCCCTCTATATGTAGGCATTGCTAGTAAGTAATGGGTCTAGAATTAGAATTCAGTCTGAAACCGGACACTGTCCTGTGTGGTAAAATATACGTAACATTGACCATTTTAACCATTTGAAAGTATAAAGTTGGTCACAGTAAGTACATTTACAGTGCAACCATCACCACCATCCGTCTCCAGAACTTTCTCAGCTTCCCAAACTGAAACTCTGTGCCCATTAAACAAATCAGAGGCTGTTGGTATTAGGCAGCTTCCTCCCTAAAAGTCTCTCTAAAGGTAGAATTTCAGATGAAAGGTAAAGAAAATTTAGGAGATGAGCCCCTTGTGAGACTTTCCCAAATCAGGCCATGTAAACCAGCCTGTGTGTGTCAGGCCAGCCTTGATTTGGCTTCATTTTTATTGACTCTAAAAGAAGTAATTATCAGCACTATTGTATATTGATCAAAAACCCAGCTGTAGAACCAGGCTGCCCGGTTTGAAAGCCAAAGCAGCCACTTGTTAGCTGAGCAATTCTGGGTAAATAATTTAACCTATTTGTGCTCCAGTTATGTCCCATTTGTGAACTAGGCATACTGATGGTGCCAAATAAAAATTTTATTTTGAGGATAAAATGATTAATGCATGTGAAACCCTTAGAACATGGGCCGGTACCACGTAAGTCTCACGCCCATCCCACCCACTCCCAGCCAAAAGTTAGTTACTATTTCCCCAGTTGTCAATTTTATGTATTTAATTTCATGTACATAATTTTCTCATATCTGTTTCACAGATTGCTAATCTTCTAGTTCAGTAGTAAACACAATATCTAACAACTTAAATTTATTTTTATTATAAGTGTTTCCCCCAAAATTACAGTAATACATCCTCAGATGTAGGTTATCAAGCAGTTTCACTTAGGAAGTTTGTCAGGCATGAAATGTAATCTGCAGAAAAAGAGTAGCATTCCCCTGTCTAAAATATTTGAGCACAAAAGAAATTGCTTTTATGAAGACTTGTTTCTGTTTTTCTTCCACTCGATTAGCAAATACACTGCTGATGGCAAATCAATGAGCAATCTAAATATATAATTAATTAGAGGAACAAATTGAAATTGACCAAATCTGCTCAAATCTCTCCGAGCTTTGAAAACAAGGACTTTTCAAATGGTCAAAACAATTAGAATTTAGGCATGCATTTAAATGCAAATCAGCATGCATTGGAGATACAAAAGAGAAACCAGGCTCCCATATTATAAATGCTAACCCTGCTCCTTAAAGCAAACAGAAGTCCCTTTCTCTTGTCACGAGCTGTCTTCGAGGACAAATAGTTTGGTATTTTATAAAAGGAAAGAAAAACTTATCAAAAACATTTCCATGAAATGTATCTCTTTTGAAAAATTACTCCTTGAATTTGAGTAAAAGAATTCAGAAGCCAAACTGTTGAGATGATTCATCTGCACAAAAGAAAAATACTATTCATAAGCATATCTGAAGATATGTCATTGAAAATCAAAGATGATTTTAAAAATAAGCCTCAAATGGCCAAAAAAAGAGGAGAGAAAAATCTGTAATTAAAGTCGGAGATGATTTAAGTTTGGAAATTAGTATCCATTTGTTATTTTATTATATTGTAATATAGTGGTAAACAAAACAAAGGAAGAGTTTTGTCTGGTTTTCTCACTGTCTAGGAAATTGAAGCATTTATGAAGCTTAGTAACTGACACGAATTTTTCTTTGATGGTAATTATGAAACAGAGAGCAGGGGTTTCACTTCCAGATAAAGATGGACAATGAAGGTCAATTTCTGACCTGCCTTTTTGGGTATTCAGTGCCAGCACAATTTAATTGAGATCAGGTAATTGCTCAGAAGGCTACACTGAACACATTATCATCCTTCAGTGTCACTCCTGCACACCTAGTTATCCTAATATTGTTTGTCAAAAACTGTCACATGGGAGTGCATCTCACTGAGAAAAATAACCTGTATGTCATTGCTCAGCTTAGGACCAAACCCCAAAGTGATGAGAAAAAAGATTCTTTGGGAAAAGCAAAACCCTCTTTTCTCTGAACTGATTTAATTGGTCCATCATGGTAATATAAGAGAACATTTTAATAAAATAAATCATTTACCAGAGGTCAGTGATCTTTGTCCTTTCAGCTTTTCTATGATGGTTTCAAATGCCCCTCTTACCCTCTCTTGGCATTGAAGATTATATTAGTCTTGAATATCTCTTGCACAATATTATGAATTATGCAAATAAAAGATGTAAATATTGTTTTAAGGACTACAGTACTGTGAATTTTATTTTTATTGCACAAATCCATCTTTTCTGTGATTTTCTCATTGAAATAGAGAGAAGCAGAAAATTGGAAATTAATTGTGGTAGTGTTTATATTTTTTGAAATAAAAGATGACTGAGCTCAGAAAAGTCTGGTGTAATCAAAATAAAAGCACTGGTAATAACAGTGATCAATATATATAAGAAATTAATGTAATTTGTAATTATAACATTAAATGTTGCTTGAGTTGACACTGTTAAATTTTAATTGCCACTGTTAAAAAAACAAAATTCAGTCAAGTAAATTTGAAGATCTAATTGGCTTTATTAAATGACTCATGAATCGGGCAGCATCCCATCTAGCAAGTATAGGGAAAGGTTTTTTTAGGAAGGAGGGTGAGACAAGAAAAGGTTTGTTCCAGGCAAGGTCACATTTCCTTAGGCTTAAGAGCAGGGGGTTTTATCATGCAGATTACCTCATCTTCCTTTGTGGGAGGGAGAGAGCCCATGTGACAGATTAGTGATGGGAAAATTCGTGACTCACCTGTTAAGACATGACTGGGGGAGGTTCAAACTGTAACAGTATTCGGTGTTAAAACCAGGTTTGGGGTCTTGGCCTAAGTGACACCATTTTGGGTTTTTTTTTTTAACACCACCTATGATTTCTGACTTCTGTCTGTTGAGATGAGGACTAAAAGGACAATAATAAGTGTAAGTTTCTAGTCTGTTCAGCCCAGACAGAATTAAACAAAAAAATTAACGTGTGCTACATTGAAATCTGTCTCGGTACATGGTATCAAGAGAATTCCTCATTTTGTAAAATGCAAAAAGTGTCAAAGAAGCCACCAATTTCATTTCTTCAGAATAATAGTATATAATACTATATACTATAAACTTGACACATTGTAATGAAAATGGAGAAATACTGAAACTAAGTTTACTACTATATAATATCATTAATTCTCAATGGAAATACATAAATTTATTTTTTAAGTTTTTACTTGAATTCGTTAACATAGTGTAATATTAGTTTCAGGTGTACAATTTAACGATTCAGCGCTTCCATCCATCACCCGGTGCTCATCACAAGGGCACTCCTTAATCCCCATCACCTGTTTCCCCCATTCCCCACCCCTTCCCCTCTGGTAGCCAGCAGTTGGGAAATACAGAAATTTCTTAATTTCTTAATATGTGTCTTTAGTCAATACATGAGAAAAGGGAATAGAAAACTTAAATTAGTCCTACTCTTAGCAGCGAGTCCTGTTCCCTGGCGTCAGTTCTTCATTTCCACCAAGAAAGATTTAGAGCCAAACTCTTAAGCATCCATTTAATAGTGGTCAAAGCAAAAGTACACTCTCAAGGCAGGTGAGCGGGCCGGTCCAGAGATGGCAACTGCGCTGGGGGGTCAGGGTTGCCTTGATTTTTAGACTTGCATGGCTTCTGGGTCATAGCTAGGGTGGTCCGTGACTGAGGTTGCCTCCAATCATCTAAGGATCTCCTCCTACCGGTCAGGAGGCGGAGTTCTTGGCCCTACGTGGTCCTTGTCATGGAAGCCATCCCCCACAAGGGGGCGGTGGTCAAAACCACCAGGTAAATATATTCTAATGAAGCTACTGGTTACTTTAGGGCAGGGGTTATAGGGAAGGGTGCACGTGTGTTCCCTGGGGAAAACCCCGGGCTGTTTGCATTCCGGAGGTGGTTGGCAGTTTCCTCTTTTTCAACAGTAAGACAGTCCCGTTCCCTGCTCACATCTAGCTAACTTCCCACTCACTGCAATTAACATGATTGAATTATGTAAATTATAGCTTTAAAATACAGAGGCCCTCAATGCCTGTTATGAATGAGGTAAAAAACAAATTAAAATGTAAACTTTGGTAGTATCAAAACATCCTTCGCATGATTTTTTTCACATTTGAGGTTTCAGGGGTTTTCACTGACTTCCCCAAATTTTGCAGGGAAACGTGCCCGTGTGTACTGTGACACAGACATAAAACACCAAGGTTACTTTGAAAAGGGCTTAACATCTTCAAGTGGTGCTTGCATTTTCATATTTGGTGAAAGATAAGACTTGGACGTAGCCAGGGCAGAGAAATGGATACACAGAGAATAGCTTTATCTTGGCCTCAGAGTAATGGGCACCCAAGTGGTTGTAAGGAAGAAGCGCCCTCATGGGCCATTGTCTGCCTGGCTTCTTCTAGGAAAGAGAATTTCCAGCTTGCAGCAAGGTGGAAATTGTAAGATTCAGTGACTCTGGTGACGTGCCACTTTTCTTAATATGAATTGTTGATATCAAGAGACCCTTCTGTTGATCCCTCTAAAGGAAGAGCGGTAAGGTAGAGGGTCTCCCAGGCTTCAGCATGAGCTACAGCTGGAGGACCCAAAAAAGGGAGGTTGGAAGCACCAGAACCACATTTTTGGTTTTTGTTTTTTTCTTTAATAATTTTGACTAGATTTAAAAAAAAAAAAATGCATTTTCTTTGTCCAAGTCACATGGTATTCCATAGCGGGGAAAAGAAAAACCCCACAAGTGTGTGTTGTTAGCAGGTAGGCTTCTGATCTGGGCTGGACCCAATGGTAAGGGCACACATTTATTTAGCACTCAGAGACCCATCACCATGAGGGAGTCTGTTTCATGGTCTTTCTGCCATCAATAAGTGGATTTGCTTTCCCTGGCGATCAGCTGACGCCTGTGAACAGAGCTCACCAGCCTGCTGGAGAGTGAAATACGAAAGTAGGACAAGAGCTTCTGCTGAAAAGCTTACTGCAGGTTATCAACTGAAACCTAATGAAAATTGCCATTACCATAAACAAGGCCTCCACTCGTTGGAGTGACAGCAAAGAGAAAAAAAATATCATCCTTTGTGTTTCCTTTGTTTCATGCAGTGGGTTCTGTGCTACATTCATTATATTCTTTGTTCTCAAGTGGGATAAAACAGGCAAGCGAAAGAAGTTTTCTTCCTTGGCTTCATAGTGGTTTTCCTTTTTAAACAGGTACCACTCAGCTTTCAATTGCTTTTCGGTGTAAAGTCACTAACTGTGGTTCTATGCTGTTTTATCAGTAGCTCCTTAATTGTCATCCCCAGTATTTACATGTGAATGTAGAGGCTGTATTCCCCCAGCTACTAGGCCACTAGGGCATTGCCACTGGTATAATTTATAACATGACTAATTAAAATGAATGTGCTCGCCATAATATTCCATGTGCTATTTGTGGGGAAGAAGTTATTAAAATATTCAGTACAGCAACGGTAAACTTGAATGCAAAGTAATAATAATCATACATTTTTAATTACATGTTTAATACCCATTTGGCTAATACAGTATTCTGAAAATCGCTTAGGCTCAGCATAATGGTTTTTTGTTGTTGTTGTTGTTTAGTAATATCCAAAGGCCTCCTTCTGCGTGGGCTCGGCATACGCACTGTCCCTGAGATGTAGCTGTTTACTAGCAGACACACACTTCACGTCAGAGCAGCTATGATCAACACGAGTTTGTTTTGCTTATTGCGGGCGTATTCATACGTGATTTTTTAAAAACCGCATTTGGAATCAATTGAATGTTGCATTTTTTCTGTTATGCCTCATATGTCCCTTTTCCACTTTCCATTGCCTTCTGCCATTGATTTCTCTAGCTAGGATGTCCCCTGTGAAAAAATTAACACGAGCTTTGAAAGAGTCTCATGTTTCTGCCAACAGTTTTTGAAAAATTGCAAGCTTCCAAAAGTCGCAAGACTAGTACAGTGAACATCCATATGCCCTTCACCCAGAATCAGTTGCTAACTTTTGCCCTCTCTCTTTCTCTCTCTGTCTCTCACTCTCTCCCTCATCCTCTCTCTCACTCTTTTAGCCATAATTCCGTAGGACATTTCTTCCTACTCATTTGGAAGGTGTTTCAATTTCTGTGTGGCAAGCTAGTCTCTTCGCTCTTAATAATGCTGTTAATTAAGGTATCCTAGAATGCAGAGAAGTACGAAATGTTTTTAGTATTCCAAAGGAAATTATGATCTAAATGGTGAAAGGAAATGGAAACATGGAGGAAATCAACATAACAATTGAATAAAGTTTGAAGTAAAGAGGCAGCATGTTACAAGACAGTTTAGTGTTAATTGCTAACTAAATGGTATAGGAAATCAGTCATTATCTGAAATTGTTATAATTATTGACTTTTATAAGGATAATGCACTACCACTTGTCCAAAATGGACAGGACTTAATGTCGACTGTAGTAATAATCATTTACATAAGTGTATGTGTAATTTCAAAGACAGTAATGTAATGATGGCTCATAAATATGCATATTTGTCATTGATCAAAACTATCCCCATAAACTTTTGGTGTCTGATCTTTTAAACTATGGTGCAACATTGAAATAATTAAGAAGGGAACTGAGGCAAATAACACTGCTTTTGAAACATATCTTAGCATGGTGCTTCAGCTTGAATTAGATCATTACAAATGTGACAAATCTCTCTGCTCAGTTTATTCTGTTTAATAGTTCTAAATTTTAAAAGCCTCCATTATATTTATCAAGCCTTCCATGCTTCCATTCACCGTTTTTAAAAATTCTATTTTTCTACTTCATGACCCCAGCCAAATAGTACACAATGTTTAACTATAACTCTTCACAAATTATACTTATTTCTTTACATTATTATGACAAGTTTTATGATAGATCTTCTTTTAGAATTCAATAACCTAGGAATGAAAAATTACTTCCAATTCGGTGATTGTAACTTCATGCATCTTCTGTTTAATAAGCTTTTCCAAATGCATTTGAAGCTGAAAGAAAATTGCTGCATATAAACTAAAACTGCTCACAGAAATACTTTTTATTTTGTCTCTTCAAACAAAAGTGGACATACAATGAACTCTGTTCTCTTTGTAGTGCACAGTGCACAGCTTCGGGCTGCAATGTTAGCCCAGCACCCTCCTCCCCTTTTTAGCTCTGCCATTAGTATTGACTGACTAATAGATCGCACAGTTGACATTGGTGATCACTGAGATGCATAAACCTGGGTGGAAGGCCTGCCAGGCCATTGTGCATACCTACTACCTTACTGGAGAAATGGTGATTTTTTAAATCAACTATATGTAGAATACGAAATGTGCTCTTCCTGTGTCTGCTTCTGCTTCCTGATCGTGTTTTCCTTGTAACACACGTTAATTTTATGTTTTCTCCTAGGCACGAGAGAAAAGTGTATTGTATGTCATTGTATTGAAATGTGTATTGAGGAAAGTGTATTGTATTTCATTCGCTCTCTTTTTTACCCTTTTTAGAGTATACTTCTTATTTGTGTTATTTAACTGGCACTTACGTAGAACACTTAATATGGTGAAGGCACTGCTTTAAGTGCTTTATAAACACTGAGTTACTCAGAAGGCCAACATGAGCAAGAGCTCCTACACACATCTGTTGTGAATTCAGTAGTTAGTTTGAATTTCAATAGGTGTTTCTGTTTATAGACCACTTCACAGGACCACGGCAGCTCAGACCCGCACCATCTATTGTAGTATGGTGTCTAGTATGGCCTCCTGCTGATCTGTCTGCCGGCTCAGGGAGAAGAAGCCCACTGTACTTGAGCAGTCACTCTCTATTCCCCCATTCCTACAGTCACTAATCTGCTTTCTGTCTCTATGACTGTGCTTTCTGTCTCTATGGACATTTCATCTAAATGGAATCGTACAGTATTTGGCCTTTTCTGTTTGGCTTCCTTCATTCAAGATAATATTTTCAGGGTTCATCCATCCATATGGTAATATGTGTCAGTACGTTATTGCTTTTGATCACTGAATAATATTTCATTGTATGGCTACCCCACATTTTCTTTATCTAATTGATAGACACTCAGTTTTTTTCTTCTTTTTGGCTGCCCTGAAAAATGCTGCTATGAACATTCATGTACACCTTTGGTGTGGACACATGTTTTCAATTTTCTTGGTTATATACTGTGAGTAGAATTACTAGGTCATATTTTTGAGGAACTGCAAAACTATTTTTCAAAGTGGTTACACATTTTACTTTCCCAATCAATGTACTTTCCTATTTTGACTGATAAAATTTAAACATACAAAGCACATAAAGAGATACTCACTTCGTTACAACTGTAATATTTGGCTATATTTGGAAGTGGATATTTAGTATTTAACAATAAAACTCAATAACATGCCTCTTTGTATGACTGAGATTATTATGCTGCATGGCAAGTCCACAATCACTGGTGAAGGACAATTTGAGGGATTCCAGAAATAAAAGTGATGGAGGCCTATGGCCATTCAAACTTCCAAAGCCCAATAGGAAACCAAATAGCAGATTTTGGTCCAATACTGAGGTTGAAACTGAAATTTGCATTTCCCTTTCTTCCTGCCTTTCTCCATTCCCATATCAAAATAAGACAAACAAAATACTTCCTTCCAATTTCTTTTTCGGTGTAAGGAACAAATGATATCATGAGAAAGCTGAAGTACGTACCAGGTAAGGAAACCTGATAGGAGACACCTTTTGTCAAATATAAAACTGTATAGTAGATTATATTTATTGAACGCTCACTATATGCTGGACACTGCTGTAAGTTCTTTACCTGATTAACCTAAGCCTGTGAGGTGGGTACTATTGTTCTCCACAAAGCACAGATGACGAAGTGAAGGCACAGCAGTGTCCGAGTTAATAAGTGACAGAGCTAAAAATCAAAAACTCAAGAAACAACAAGTGTGGATGAGGATGTGGAGAAAAAGGAAAACTTGTGCACTGTTGGTGGGAATGCAAGCTGGTGCAGCCACTGTGGAAGACAGTATGGAGGGTCCTCAAAAAATTAAAAATAGAACTACCCTATGATCCAGTAATTACACTACTGGGTATTTACCCAAAGAATATGAAAACACTAATTGGAAGGGATACATGCACCCCTATGTTGATTGCCTCATTATTTATAATAGCCAAACTATGGAAGCAGCCTGTGTCCCCTGAGAGAAGAATGGCTAAAGCAGATGTGGCGTGTATATACAATGGAATATTATTAAAGCCATCAGAAAGAATGAAATCTTGCCATTTGCAATGACATGGAGAGAGCTAGAGAGTATAATGCTAAGCGAAATAAGTCAGTCAGAGAAAGACAAATACCATATGATTTCACTCATACGTGGAATTTAAGAGACAAAGCAATTGAGCAAAGGAAAAAAAAGGCAAACCAAGAAAGAGACTTTTAACTCTAGAAAACAAACTGATGGTTAGCAGAGAGGAGATGGGTGGAGGGATGGGTGAAAGAGGTGATGGGGATTAAGAGTATACTTATTTTGATGAGCACCGATACGGAACTGTTGAGTCACTATATTGTATACCTGAAACTAATATAACATTGTATATTAACTACACTAGAATTAAAATAAAAAAATAAGTGACAGAGCTAGAATTCAAATCTAGACAGGCTGGCCTCAGAGTCTATACTTTTACTACTCTGTCCTGCTAAATGGTGTCTATTGCCACCATTATCTTACTAGGAACTTTATTTTTTTAAGCAATTTTATTTATTTGAGAGAGAGAGAGAGAGAGAAAGAGAATGCGCAGAGAGAGAAGGATAAGCAGACTTCCTGCTGAGCGGGGAGCCCAACCGGGGCTCGGTCCCAGGACCCTGAGATCATGACCTGAGCTGAAGTCAGATGCTTAACTGACTGAGCCACCCGGGTGCCCCATCTTAAGCGTTTATGTAACAAGTGGCAGCTTCACACACTATAATGTTTTATATGCAGAATGAACTAAATAAGTGTCTCTAATATCTAACTTTCTGATTCAGATTTGCAGATCTACTCTTAATTATCTGAAGGGCATTTTGATCCACTAACAAACTATTGATCTGTATCTTGTGTTGTGAGAAAGTAGCATTCAGTGAGAATTTCCACAGGATGGAATCAGGATCAAGTGCCCTATGGAAGTGAGAATTCCATTTCAACATCCACAGTTCAAGCAAATAATTGTTTGCTGAGAATGTTATTCAGGCTGTTACTATATATGGCTACCATGTCTTTTCCCTGAAAAAAAAATGATGACCTTGTGGTTTCTAAGGTTTTATGCTACCATGAGTGTCACCTCCAAGATTGAAATATTTGAAGCAAGAGAATGTGTGAGTTTGCAGAGATAAAATTGTATCCAAAAAAAAAATGTCCACCTTTGATGGACGTGGGTGAGCATGACTGTGTATCATAGATTATAGTTTTCTGTCCTTCCAACAGCAGTGCCCCGTGTTTTTCAAAGGAAAATGTTGCTATATCATTTCAGATTAAAAAGGTTGTACTGAATGATGTTTTCTTAAATAACAGGGAGGAAAAAGTAATTCTTCATGTTTGTAGATCTAAGCCCCGTCATTGAGAACATATCTGCACATGAAATCAGTCAAGGCTTTGCAGTAGATATTTGGTAGGGCTTCTCTGTTGTTTGAATTCCCATTACAGGAAGGAAAGTGTAAGAAAAATAAAACAAATGTCTCTTTTCACACCTGCTCTTCAGGAGTTTGGGTTCATGTTTGGAAAATCATAAGAAACTGTAATGGCTTGAATAAATAGTAGAGAGCAAACCACTTTAACCTGTGCTATTTATTTATTTGCTTCTACCATCAATTCTAACTCTATCTTTAATAGAAAAATGAAGCACACCACTTCTGACTCAGACCATGTGGAAGTACTATTTTGCTCCATCCTTGAGAAGAAATTTCAGCCCTGCCTTTCAAAATGTAAAATTAATTCATTGTCAATTTCATTATGTGATTATGATGAGCTAGTTACAGTGTGACAGAATCTGATGAGACAGTATCTGTTCATTTATAAAGGGGATATGTATACATATTATATGTTAATGGTTGTATCACCCTTACAAACCACTTACGACTTTTCTTTGTGTTTCTGTATGTGCCAGTCTTTCTTTCTCCTCACCTTTTTGTTTGAAGTTCTGAGGTCTATGGTGAGAGTCAATATGAAGGAAAGCCCTTAACTTAATTACTGTGGTTTATACTAAACTCAAACAATATTGGTTTATTTGTTTTATTTGAAGTTCAGATTTTAAATGGTCTTTTTTTGTACAAGGCAATGGGTAGAAGTTAATTTCTATTGTTCATTGGCGTGAAGCGTGGAAAGAAAGGGGTTGGCAATAAATGCAAGTGCTAATTAGTTTCCACTCCTCTTTCTTTCACCCCTGATGAGTAGGCATCTTCCACTTTCATTTCCAGCACTGTCATAGAGAGAAGGCAGTACTCCTCTCCATTTGTTGGGAGTCCCTGTGGGTCATTTTTATTATCATTTCCTCATCAATTCCTTTAAAGGATCCTGCAGTGGGGCGCCTGGGTGGCGCAGTAAGTTAAGCGTCTGACTCTTGATTTTGGCTCAGGTCGTGATCTCAGGGTCATAGAATCGAGTCCTGCATGGGCTTGTGCTGAGCGTGGAGTCTGAGTTTCTCTCTCCCTCTCCCTCCTCCCCTCTCTCTGCCTGTGCTCTCTCTCTCTCTAAAAATAAATAAATTAATTAATTAAATAAGTCTTAAAAAGTATCTAGCTCAGCAGGGAGCCTGCTTGAAGATTCTCTCCCTCTGCCCCTTTCCTCACCCCGCACTCCGTCTCTCAAAAAAATCAACAAATCTTTAAAAAAAAGTAAAGGATCCTGCAATAAAAATATAAATGCAGAGTAGCTTTACCCCTTGCTACCTATTTAATGCCATTTCTAGGTTTTAAAAAATTGTGTGGAAAAGAGAGTCGATAATATTACAAGGGGAAAACTTTTTTTTTCCAGCTCGGAATGTTGGAATTTGAAGTAATCCTAGTGGAGGAAAATGCTGTAAATATACAATTAACTCTTAACCTACAACTTCACTGCAGTTGTGATGAAATATTCCAAGGCTACTTAACGCAATGAGTTTCATCCCAAATGTTTGTCCCTAAGTAGCTGTTTCTGAGTTGATTGTCTACATGCAACTGGAGACAGTACTATGGATAAAGACTCTTCAACCTTGTTTTCACCGCTTTGTTTCTCTTCGTTCCCAGCAGTACCATGGGCTTTCATTACTTATTAAAGAACTGGGTGTGCTGAACCACCATTGCTTCTCTCTGTCTGCACCCACATATTTCTGTAGTTCAGAGATTTGCCTTTGAGTTTATGTAGTGAGGATCTTTTATCTGTCACTGTGTGGTAGCTTTAGCATAATGCATTTAGATTTAGAGATTAAAGTTTATAAGTTAATTATGAAACCAACTACATAAGAGTTTAATTTAAATTTAATATTTTGATTCAGCACAACTCGACTCATATGTGTTCTTGTTCAGTTGTCTCTCATTGAATTCATCCTTGTCATTACCTTGGACATCAGTGCTTTTTCAGAGTTGTAGGCTGTAGCAAAATAACAGTGCAGACCTGACTTCTGTCAGAGCTAATCTTCATAGAGTGTTAAAGGCTGATGATGACATAGACATCTTTGCAGTTCATCTGGGTTAATAAATGCCTGTGTGTGTGTGTGCATGCACGTGCATGCACGTGTATGCACATGTGCACATATGTGTCTTCCTATGCTAGGGCCTGAACAGATAACCTAATTAAAAATAAACCTATAAGGCCTGAGCTAAAATGATAAAGTAGATGAGGTAGAAGAGGACATACTTGGGGTCTCCTCATTTTATAACCCATGAATACACAATGCTGTTTACACATATAGAACACAATACACACACGTATACATATATGGTACTTTTAACAGTCTAGTAATATGTGTTCATATATGAGAACCCCCTGTTTATGGGAGTCCTTCAGTAGTACCTTCCTTCCTTTCATCCCTTCTGCCTTCTTCTCTCCCTCCATTTCTGCTGCTTTGCCTCTCCCTCTCCTTTCCTCCATTTCATTCTGTCTCTGTAAATAAAAACAAAAGAATGGCTCAGTCGGGTAAATAATTGCTAAACTATTCTTTTTAGGAAAAGTGGGCTTTATAATGGTGATTTGATCTAAGAAAGAACTGTGCTTGCAGGGCTACTAGGGACTGATCTGTGCAAATAAAATAACTTCATTAGCAGTGGAAATTTTCCATTTGTCGGTATGTTCACAACATCAGAAGCAGGAACATATACAGTGTCTCAAAGAACAGTTTAGGGAGCTTGGTGAATTTTGTATATGAGACAAAGATGGGGCGCCTGGGTGGCTCAGTCGTTAAGCGTCTGCCTTCGGCTCAGGCCCTGATCCCAGGGTCCTGGGATTGAGCCCCACATCAGGCTCCCTGCTCAGTGGGAAGCCTGCTTCTCTCTCTCCCACTCCCCCTGCCTGTGTTCCCTCTCTCGCTGTGTCTCTCTCTGTCAAATAAATAAATAAAATCTTTAAAAAAAAGACAGATAAAGAAGTGATTAAAACTTACCGTGACAAAAGTATATCACTTCAACATGTTCTACAACTTAAACTCACACAACGTTGTGTGGATTAGATCTCAATAAAGCTGGGAAAAAAGAAGTGATTGACACTTGAAAGACTTAAATAAGTCTCTTTCATAAACAATGTTAAATAATAATAAACAGTTAAAAATATACATGAGCGGGTGCCTGGGTGGCTCGGTTGGTTGGGTGACTGCCTTTGGCTCAGGTCATGATCCCGGAGTCCAGGGATCAGGTCTCGCATCAGGCTCCCTGCTCAGCGGGCAGTCTGCTTCTCCCCCTGACCCTTCCCCCTCTTGTGCTCTCTCACTCTCTCTCTCTCAAATAAATAAATGAAATCTTTAAAGAAATATATACATGAGCATCATGCTAAGGTATCAAATGCTTATTCTTCTCTCCTTCTAGATATGATTTTAATTTATAAGGTTTTAGTGAATGTAAATCTTTATATGTAAAAATTTCCCAATATGCAGAGAATGGTTCATTACAAATTTTGGTGTCAGTAATTTTGAACTAGAAATGCACTCCTACAGAAATAATGTGGTTCAACCTTCCCCACCAAGTACTAGTGAGGTGTCTGTGTTGGGAAGACGTGGAGACCACGCTAGGAGTCAACAGCCTGACTTCACACTTTGAAGTGTTTTTAAAATTGGATCTTCATTAGCATTTTCCTTTGAAATAACCTGTTTCCATTATTTTAAGATGTTTGAAAATCAATATTATAATTCATGGTTAAATCTCCAGCTTAAGCATACTTATGTTGCACTACAGCAGTGTGCCTTTGCAATGAAAATAATAGCCAGTCACAGAAAGACAGAAATATTACATGATTCTACTCATATGAGATATCTATAGTCAACTTCATACAATCATAGAATAGAATGGACCCACAATGTGACTGCATTTAGAGATAGGGCCTTTTAGGAGGGCAAGTTAAATAAGGTCATAAGGGCGGGGCCCTCATCTGATAGAACTGGTGTCCTTTGAGAAGAGGAAGAGATGCCAGAGATCTCTTCCCATGTACACACACGGAGGAAAGGCTGTGTGAGGACGCAGAGAGAAGGTAGCTGTCTGCAAGCCAGGAGTGGGCTCCTCACCAGAAACCAACCCTGACCCGCACCTTGATATTGGACTTCCAGCCCCCAGAACTGTAAGAAAACAAATTTCTGCTGTTTAAACAGTGGAATGCTATTTACCAGGGACTGGGGAGAGGGGGCAGTGGGGAGTCACTAATCAAAGGGCATAAAGTTTCAGTTATGCAAGATGATTGAACCAGTGGTCAGCAATACTGTATTGTGCCCAAGAATTTAACAAGGTATATCTCAAATTAATTGTTTTACCACAATAAAATAAAATTTGTAAAAATGAAGTAGGGGCACCTGGGTGGCTCACTTGGTTAAGTATCTGACTCTTGCTTTTGGCTCAGGTCATGATCTCAGGGTCATGAGATCGAGCCCTGTGTCAGACTCTATGCTGTCTGTGGAGCCTGCTTGAGATTCTCTCTCTCCCTCTATCTCTCTGTCCCTCCCCCTCTCTAAAAAATGAAATGAATGAACTAGAAAAAAAGAAAATAATAGAGTGCCATAAAATAAGGGTAATCGAAACCAAAACAGAATCACCGAGTAGGATTTTTATTTTATGTCTTGAGCATGATGCTTAAGGAAAGCAGATCTAATTAGGGAAAGACAGGAGGCAGATGAAGACTTTGGTGGGAAATGTAAAGGGAGAACTGGGGCAGTTGCAAGGGCTTTGAGCTCGAGAGAGTCATTACATCCTAATTCGCTTTCCATTTCTTAGTTGTTACTTTCATGATTCCTACATTTATTCATCATGGGGGTTGTTTGGGAGTTTACAAGGCAATTAAAGAACTGGGGGAGAGAAATCTCCTATTATGATTAGACAAGCAAAGAGGGAAAGGAAGATGGGAGAATGGTGTGCTTTTGTGTGCTAATGTGCTTGAGGTGGAAATCCTTACCTGTAAGAAGCAAAAGGGAAACATATCCAGGTCATATGTCATTGCTCACCCCTTTGACAAAGACACTTACCAGGTATTCATTCACTTGCTGAATATTTAATGAACAAGTTTACACGAATACAGTGTCCTAGGCGAAGGGCATTCATGATGAATAAGACCTGCCTGTTGCTTTCAGTCTACTGGGATTAACAGGCATAGAATAAAGAAGCAAATACTGTTAAGTGCTAAAAAGAAGTAGAGCATAAAATGAGAACTTTTGATAAGGGCACCTATTACTGTCTCAGTGCTGAGAGAAGACTTCTCTGAGGATATAATGTTTAAGTTGAGATCTGAATGATGAGTGGGAGTTAACTTATGTGCTGAGGGAAGGGAACAGTGTTCCCGATAGAGGGAATTGCAAGTAATAAGAAGAGGAGTGGATGTTGTACTTTATATATACAAATTAAGAGCTACTTTTTCTTTTCTTGTCACTGACTCATGGGATGAAATCAGCAGCCTCCCACCTACAAAGCCAAAAACTCTGACAGTAACTTTGGACCCTACCATCTCTGCCTCCCCTGCGCCCCTTTTCCCCCTCACTCTAATCACCATATGCATTTAATCAACAGTTCTTTCTCTTCCTATCTCCAGATTTCAATTCCACCAGAATTGACTTTCAGTGTGACTTGATTAGGACACTCTCAGCGCAAACCTATTTAATAACACAGCCCTGCCTGCAGAATAAAGAGCATCATCTCTGTACGTTCTCTCCATGTAATCCAGATCCTTCCTTGTCTCCTGCTACTGGCTTCACATTCTGGCCACATGTACCTCCTTGGTATTTCTAGCCTATTACCAGTCACAATTCTGTCCAGATCCTTTGCTTTCTGCTCAGCACACTTGGAATCCATCTTGCCTTCCTCGTCGTAATCCTATTACTTTTACCTGCCCCTCCCACTCTTCAGTGATTCTTCCCTCTGCCTTACCTTGTAATGTGTCCTTTAGTTGCTCTCCAACTAGATTTGAAATTCCATGAGGTCAGGGGATTTGTCTTATTCATTTTTACGTTCCTTTTACACCTTGTTTTTGTAATTTTCCACAGTTGGAAAGGAAAGTTGATATTCCAGACTTTTAGCGACTTCCTGGGAACTGAGGAAAGGGGCCTGGAAAAGAGAAGATAGTTAAAGAGTACTTGGAGAAAGTAATTGAGACTGTTTTATGGTTTATAATCTCTTCTTGATCAGCTGTGGGTATCCTCAGCATATTGGCTGTTGATAATGATCTAACAGATCATCAGATAAGGAGACTCAAACTTCATATGAGACCGAACACCCACATTTTTAAAAAATGAACATTTTTAGCAGCCACACTTAAGCTCCTTGATGGCTGGATCTCTAGTGTTAGAGCAAATGTCTTTAAATGCTTGCTCTTTAAAGACTTGCTTTAGAAAAACTGAGCATTTATGACTTAAGACATGATGTTATTGAGTACAATTCATTCATTTAACAAATACTGATTAATTACTTGCTGGGGATCAGGTATAGTGAAACCCAAAATTCGCTCTTGGCTTTGGTCATGCTTGTTTTACTCCACTGCTAATTGAGTCTTAAGACTTACACCGGGCCTATAAATTGCCTGACCTCTGTTACTGGCTCCCTCTCTCGCGCTGACATTAATCACACACATGAATCCGAGGATTGAGAACTACCAAGTTTTGCCTGTCATATTCAAGCTTATTTTTTTCCTGAACTAATCCTTTGTGCAAATCAAAAGATATGCAGGCAGAATAACAAATGAAAATCCTTTTGGGCTTTTCATCCAGCAATAAAATATTTCTATAAAAATGGAACTGTACAAGATGGCGGCCATCTGTTGTTTAAAAACAACAGAACTATATTTAAACTTAATTATTGGGTAAGGTCTGTGCCTTGAAAGCAAGGGCAGAATTGTTTATGTTAATCTAAATGGGGGAAGCTTTTGTGTTCTAGTTTGTCTTTGTTCATCTATGCTGATATGAGATTGGTAACTTTTGCTGACTGAATATAGATACTTGTATTTATTAATAGACAAGATTGGTTGAGAAAATTGCCCTTTTATTATTTCTGAACCACATGGATGTCAAATTGGACAATACTGATTTTTTTCCCCTTTTATTTTCGGTGGCTTCAAATCTAGACATCCTGGCATAGTAAATCCATAAGAAATGAGTGATAACGGAAATCACTAGCAGAGCCTGAGCTTTTTCTCATTTTTCCTCCAAAGGTTTGAAACATGATAGAAATAGCAATTAGAATAATTGTGAAAAGTTTTCATTAAAGTATATACTAATGCAAGTTAGGCTTTTACTAAAAAAGTATTCTTCCAGACACTCAATAAAATTGATACCACTAAATTGTATTATTAATATTAATCTTTTTTACTTTAAAGATGACTTCTATGAAAATCCTGTACATTATTCCAATTCAGTGTTTATGAGAAGAATTATATAAGGTGATCTTGTAGAAGGTTTTCATTTGTACCATTATGCTTTATGTGAATGAAATATAAGTGAGATACATGTTTTTTTATTTATTTTATTTTTAATTTTATTTTATTATGTTACGTTAGTCACCATACAATACATCACCAGTTTTCGATGCAGTGATCCACGATTCATTGTTTTTGTACAACCCCCAGTGCTCCATCCAGTACGTGCCCTCCTTAATACCCATCACCGGGCTAACCCATCCCCCCACCCCCCTCCCCTCTAAAACCCTCAGTTTGGTTCTCAGAGTCCATAGTCTCTCATGGTTCATCTCTCCCTTCTGTTCCCCCACTTCATTTTTCCCTTCCTTCTCCTAATGTCCTCCATGCTATTCCTTATGTTCCACAAGTAAGTGAAACCATATGATGATTGACTTTCTCTGCTTGACTTATTTCACTTTGCATAATCTCCTCCAGTCCCATCCATGTCGATGTAAAAGCTGGGTATTCATCCTTTCTGATGGCTGAGTAATATTCCATTGTATATATGGTTAGAGCCGAGATATGTATTTTTTTAAAAAGATGTTAATATCACTATCGCAGAAGATTTTTTTTACAGAGGCTAATAAGCTATGTCCAGTAAGCACATGTTGCTCAGATATGTATTTTGCTTAATCTGCATTGTAGTTTGAAAATAATGCAAACATGGGAGTTAGTTGCCAATGTTTTGCCAACATAAAAAATCCAGACTTCCTTCATAACGTATGAGAAGCAAACATTGCACATCCAAACTAAGATGCAGACCACAGTCTCAGAATACCTGAAATAGGGAATGTCAGGGGGAAAAAACTGTATTGTTCTTTTAAGATGACTGTGCTCTCTGAGGTCATGATTTAAAAATGTCAGGTATTCTACCTGAATGAGAGCACTTCTGAGGTAATGTTTCAGATTTGGAGTCTCCCCAACTAGAGTGCAAACTCCATGAGGACAGGGATCAGGCATAGCTGTGTCCTCCAGTCTCGTCGAGTCCCCGGCATGTGTATGTGCTCAACAAATACTTTGTTGAATGAATGAACGCCCTTCTTTTCTTTCTTTCTCCCTCATCCTATTTGTCTCTCCTATAGCCCTCTGCCACCCAGAGTCACCATTCTCTTATTTAATGCCAGAAAACCTGCCAATGGGAATATTCCATGCTGTTCACTTACATATGTTTTTTTTAGCCTCTTCACTTTCATGCCTTTAGTCCTAATAGCAAAGAAATCAGAAATCCACACACTGAGATGTGGTTCAGCCAGAAATATTTAAAATGTAAAAGTAAGTATAGTAGGCTAAACATACCGACTACAGGATGATATTAAAAATTTCAAATTGAATAGGAGGAATAATTTGGGGGAAGGAGTCTAGTATTAAGCCTTACTTTCCAAACTTGAATGTTTATATGAATCACGTGGGAATCTTGTTCAAATACAAATTCTAATTGGGTAGATGGAGTGGATCCTGAATATCTGCATCTATAATAAGCCCCCAGGCGCTGTTGATGATGCTGGTCTATGGACCACACTTTGAGTAAGAAGGTATTAAGTAAGTGCTTATTCTTTTGAAAACAGTCATGGTTTGAAGCTATACATGATAAAATTGATGGGCATTTATCAACTTGCTGGAAGAACTTAGATTGCTCAAAACATCCAAGTGGGGGGTACATACTTGGAGTAAGAACTTTATAGTGGTACCTTCGATGGGACCTCAGATATGATCTGTTGCCTCATTTTTTACACAATGAAACTCTGAAGCCCAAAGATATTCAGTGACTTACATAGATCACACAACCACTTTGATGCTGCACCCAGCTGGGACCCAGATTTTTTATTCCCAGATCCATGCTCTTTAAAATAGATCATGTTCCCTCTTAGCTATTGAAATTATAGTAGCATTCCTTATATAAAACATTAAAAATTTACTGAACTTTAAAATATACTTAATTTCACTTAATGAAATTTCACTTAGTGTTTCATTAAAGTCTGTCAAAATGAAAGGAAATAGTGCATCTGTTTCATAGTGATCTATATTTCCTGTGGGCAAATTTATTAAATTTACAATTATTAAATTTTGAAAATAATACTGAAAACATTGAGAATGTCATTTATTGAGCATCACTGAATACCAGATGATGAACAACTTTGGTGAACTAGTATATGATGAACAACTTTGGTGAACTAGTGTGTTTCTTCCCTAAGTTTAGTTTTATGACTAAAAGTAAAAAGATTTAGAAAAAGAAAGCAAGAGAAATACCAAAAATCAATATTACTACTTTTAATAATGAGGGATATATTTTTAGCTAAGTTGAATTTTTTTAAATTTTTAAACATCTGCACACATCCCCCTCAACTCCAATGTCAAAGAGGTTTCTTATCTGTTTTATTCTGTAGTCTTTCACATCTAATCAGAAACCATCTTCCTTTTACTGTGTGTGTGTGTGTGTGTGTGTGCGTGCGCTTGTTTAAGTTTCACAAATTCTTAAAAGTAAGTAGAAGAGAATGATTTTTCCCCACTGTGGTATAAAATAGAATGAAAAAAGGAAATGATCTAATCTGCATGAATTAGACACTTAACATTCATTGGAGGTTTTATCATACTACTTAACATTCACTGGAAGTTTTATCATACTTGAAACATTTAGTTGGTCTAAAGATTTAATTAGATTATGTCATCAAATCAGAGGTCACATGTATCTGTGGGGATTTACTGGAACTTCTTGGGTTTTCATGAGAAGAAGAAAATATTTTCATGAGGAGTAGAAGAACTCCTCACCAGCCCTTCTCCTCCATTCTACTCTCAGCCTTTTACTTCCCTGACACATATTAGCATTATGAGAGCAACAAATGGAAGCTTTTCCTGACACAGGTTGTAAGAGCATGTTACTGTGATGTGGAGAGCATAAAGGGAAAATCTGGTAACATAATTGCTGTGCTAATTAGGCTCAGACCATTAAAGATTCCACAACGTCCATATTATTGTTGTTGTTCTTAATATCACCTGTATATTGCCTCACAGATTACAAAGTACTTTCTCATCTGTTAGTTTCATATCACAGATTATGAAATGTTAGCATTATAAATCATAATAATATTAAAGAATATTATTTTACTATTACATGAATCCTTGATTTTCAGTGGTGCCATCTTGTTTCCATAGTGACTGTGAGGAACTAATTGCTATAGATTCTCAAACAGCATTTCCTTTGAGAGTTGACAACAGGTGCTGGCATTTTAACAAAGGGTAAATTAAATAATCCATGGCATGCTCAAAAAATTGAAATGGTTACTAGGAATTTTTTAAAAGAATCATAATGAAGCTCCGGTGATGCTTAGAATTTTCGGGTACCTATAAGTTTTTAAAAGGGCCAAACAGACCTCTTTTGTAGTTCTTTACCTGGCAATCATACTGATAACTTCCGGCTATTAGATATTCATGCCTGTGACCTAACAGCACTCTTCAAAAAAAGCATAAAAGTTCCAACAGGCAAGAAAATAACAATTCATTGCAACATTTTCTTTACAATTCTCATTTTGTTGTCACTGGTTTAATTTGTTTGCTTTGGTCCAAAGTATGAGCCAAAGTTAGTCCATGGAAAATAGGCATCTTCTTAATTGGGAAAGAGGATGGCGCTGCAGAAAAGTGATGAGTGCCCAGGTGGAAAAAGGGGAACATCAAGGTGTGTCAAGAAATGGAAGGGTAGCCCCCAAACCAGATTTGTGTGGGCTTCCCCTTCCCTTATGCCTAAATAAAACTCATAATTCCTGATAAAGTATAGTTCAACATTTTTGTGTGTAGAATCCTGAACTTCTGAAGTTATTATGCCCCTTGTCAAATGTACTTTAAAATGAAATAGTTGGGGATACCTGGGTGGCTCAGTCAGTTAAGCGGCTGCCTTCAGCTCAGGTCACGATCTCAGGGTCCTGGGATTGAACCCCGTGTTGCCTCTCCCCTCTTGTTGGGGCTTCCTGCTCAAAGGGGAGTCTGCTTCTCCCTCTGCCCCTCCCCCCCACTTATGCGTGCTCGCCCTCTCTCAAATAAAATCTTTTAAATAAAGTTTCACATCTTATAGGTAGAGTAGAAAGAAAAGAAGACGTAGACATAGCTCTTGTATCTCCTAGTGGTTTTAAATATGTACATATTGCATGTTGAAGTGAAGAGTCATTTGAGAATTTACTCTGTGCCAGAAGTACATAGTTCCTCTTTTGTAATTCATGGTAGGGGTATAAACAGGACATATTCCCTAGTCCTCTATCCATTGCAGAGTCTGGTGGATACAGAATAAAAATATAGCAATAATTAGAATCGAATGTGATTAGGGTTATAGGACAGGCAGGTACACACTATATGGAAGAATTGGGCAGAAGTAATTCTGCCTGAGATGATCTGTGAAGATTCCACAGAAGTGGGCATTGAGCCGATTCTTAGAAAATAAGTATGGTTTCACCTGGCAGCAGAAATAGAGAAGGACATTCTAAGGAGGGAAAATGCAAAAGCAGAGACCTGGATATGTGAAAGTTGATTTTATATCTATAAAGCTTCTGACTGTTGAAAATGGGGGATAGTGAAGAAATATGTGGAAGATAGATGGGTTGATAGTGACATTTGAAAAGGCTTCTTTTTTTTTTTTTTAGAGAGAGAGTATGCCTGCTTGCAAGCAGTAGCCAAGGGGCAGAGGGAGAGAATCTTCAGCAGGCTCCACACCCAGCACAGAGCCCAGTGCAGGGCTCAGTGTCACAACCCTGAGATCATGACCTGAGCCGAAATCAAGAGTCAGATGCTTAACCGACTGAGCTACCCAGGAGCCCCTGAAAAGGCTTTTTATTCCTTCTCAAAGAGCAGGAGCTTTTTATGATAGACAACAGGAAGTAGTAATGTTTTTAGAGGAGGGTCTGCGTGATTAGAAAGGTAACTCTGAAGGCAGTGTGGAGTTGAGATTAGCGTGGGAACAAAGCTGTTTGAACAAAGTCGTGGGAACAAAGCCATGGGAACAGAGAGGTCAAAGAGTTCATTAGGAAGCTTTAGGGATTGGCCAAGGAGAAGGGCCGTGAGCCAGAACTGAAGCAACTGGCAATAGGGAGGCTTCAGAAGAGAAATAAGCTATCTTTGAAGAAATCTTTCCAATTGAAGGTGAGTTCTCAGAGGGCAAGATGAATTGGAGGTATGTAGCTTGAGAAAGAGTAAAGAATTCATACCAAAACCAAGATCATGGTCACCAGGAAGGCAAGTATTTTCCACAGCACAAATAACAGTTCCTGAGAAACGTAGCAACTCTGTCATAAGATTCTGTTCCCCACAAATATTAATTGGGTATTTAAATCAAAAATTATTTGGTGTTCAGTGTTGTTGTTGTTATTGGAAGTAATATTTTGAAAATGTGAGTGACCTTATGCTGTCATGCACACTAGGAATGACGCTAAAGTAAAAACACCAACCTTGATTTAATGCAAGAAAAATACATGTTTATTTAGGCCTGCTCTTTCTGAGTTATTCCAAGGAATCATGAACCAGGGATGCCTGGGTGGCTCAGTCGGTTAAGCAGCCAACTCTTGATTTTGGCTCAGGTCATGATGTCAAGATCCTGGAATCAAGCGGGGAATCTGCTTTAGGATTCTCTCTCTCCCTCTGCCCCTCCCCCTGACTTGCTCACACACTCTCTCTCTCTAAAATAAGTAAATAAATCTTAAAAAAAAAAAAAAAAAGAATCGTGGACCAGTATTTGTTTTAAAATCCTAAGCTGTTGCCATCCTGGTGCACACATGAACTCTACAGTTACCCTGTGCAGGATGCAGTTGAAGTCTGCAGCTGCTCTGGAGGGTGACAGCCTATTTCTCTAAGTGCTGCCTGAGGCCCTCCCAAAGTGTATATAGCACAAGTGTTATATTTTAAGTCATAGCATCCCAAATGTACCATCCAAATTTGGTTAAAACCTATGTAGCCATTTTATATAGCATAGAAACTGGATTTTATTTGCATAGGTTCTTTTCCTCTTACCACATTGTTACCAGTTGCCTTCCTGGTTCGTGATTGTAGTTTTTCTGTAATTCTGCTTTTACATGGGTATATACTCCAAGTGTCTAATCTCACTAGATACCCCATCCTTGAAATGGAAACATACCTTGGGCTCATTTAGTTCTTTGGTCCCCCACTACACTTCCCATTATGTAAGTCCCTAATGCATTATACTGAGTGTAGTATGATGCATACCCACCTTGCATTGGCTACTCAGACACAGGCATATATCTTGTGTTCAAAGTGCGAGAGCATTTTTTGGGTATTAAAAACCTACGGATCCAGGGGTCTTTTCATTATAGGATGAGCAAAAAATCAGATTATACTTTTGAAGAATATGTGGGTATGAAGTATTATGAGTAGCTGTTCTACTTTATCAAATTCAGAATTAAAATAGGATTTAAGTGATTAAAAATAGAGGCATTTTCAGTTGGACTTTCTTATTATCTTAAAAAAAAAAAAAGTGATAGTGGGGTTTCCAGCTGAGAGGAATGGTTGTGAAAAACATTTTGTTCCAGTTAGTTAATTTTTCCCTACATGTGCTATATTCATCGTATCCATTTTAAAAGCAAATGAGCCATCTCTATCTCCTCTCACATTTGTGGCAAACTCTTGCTGTGCCAATTTCAAATTACATGTATCTTAGGGAGAATAAAATGTTCTAATCTTGATTATAATTTTAAATTAAAAGAATGAAAATAGTTCAATATGAGGATATTGATAGGTTGTGCTAGTCAGACTGCCTTTGTTCCTTTCAAAAAAAAAAACTGGAAAAAAGCCTGTAAACAAGATAAAATGTACAATAGAATGCATTATACTATGAATGCTCCTAGATTTCAATTCAATCAAGTAATCAGTTCATCAAAGCTAAAATTTGTTGATAAATATGCTGTATACTTGAGAGTTCAGCTATTTTGTAGATAATTGCAGCAAAGTTTCAATGAAATTATTTTCATTATAAAAACAGATATTTCCCAAATGAAGATACAAGAACGGATAATAAGCACATGAAAAGATACTCAGCATCATTAGTTATCAGGGAAATGTAAATTAAAACCACAATGAAAAAAAACCACGTTGAGATACCCATACACACCCATTAGAATGGCTAAAATCTAAGACTGATCATACCAAGTGTTGTAAGGATGTGGAGCAAGAGGAATGCTTAAACAGTGCTGTTGGAAGTAAAAAATACAGAAATCTTAGAAAATTTTGATAGTTTCTTATAAAGCTAAACATACGTCTATGTGCCCATGACCACACATTCTTCTCCTAAGTATTTACCCAAGAGAAATGAAAATGTGTATCAACACAAAAGACTTATTCACATGTTTTCATTCGTAATGTCCCCAAA
Organism: Halichoerus grypus; assembly: GCF_964656455.1. NCBI lineage: Eukaryota > Metazoa > Chordata > Mammalia > Carnivora > Phocidae > Halichoerus > Halichoerus grypus. The sequence goes on along the minus strand of NC_135727.1, from coordinate 107,255,340 downwards.
CTGGAAACAAACCTGATGCCCATCAACAGGTAACTGAACAAACACATAGTGATACAACCATGCAGTGGAAAACAGCTCAGCAATAAAGAGGAACAAACTACTGATACACATGAGAACGTGGATGAATCTCAAACCATTATGCTGAGCAAAGAAGCCAGACACAAAAGAGTGCATGGGCCTTTATATGAAAACTAAGCTGTGGTGATAGAAATTAGCTCAGTGATTGCCTGATCATGGGGGAATCTGCTGAGGTAATGGGGATATTCTGTACTTTGTGTCCTAGAACAAATGTCATCAGCTCCAACAACTGAGCATGGAGAAGTATGATCTAAGTATTCAGGCCACAGAGCTAGAGAAAAAAGGCACAGTGGGAACATTGTGCACTTAGGACTAGAAGTCCCTTGTGGAAATGGAAGCAGGATTGAATGATGAGGCATTCATTCATTCAGTCAAGAACCAAATAGCTATTGATGTGTGAATGATGAGCCAGAGCATTCTAGGGACTGGGGATAGAGATGAAGTCTCTGGCCTCATCTCATTTACACTTCAGAGGGCTGAGACATACCATAAATATGCAACAAATAAACAGAATGATCACAGATTAGCACTGTAAGGGAAATAAGAGCACCCCAGACAGGAAGGTGGCACAGATCCATTTCTGGAGAATCCCTGGGGAAGAGTGTATCAGGTAGGAGCAAAGTCCCCAAGGTGAGAAAGCTCAATTTGTTTGAGGAGCAAGGAGGAGGACAGTTAAAAGGTGGGAAGACTTGGGTGATGTGTGTGGAGAGCCAGGCAGAGGGCTGTTTCTGTTGGGCCTTGCAGGCCACAGTAAGGCATTTGTATTTTAACCAAAGTGAAATGGGAAGCCATTGTGGAGTTTTGAGTTAGAGCTACATTACCTATGTATGTTTCTAAAAGATGTTTTTGTTTAATATTAATATGTGGGTTTAAGTAGGAGGAAAGCAAGAAGTAGGGAATAAGCACATAAAGGGCTATCACCATAAAAAGAAAGCAGGGAGACCAGTTAGGAGCTTATTGCAATACATTCCCAGAGAGGAAATGAGAGTAGCCCAAATTAGGGAGGTGGCGACAGAGATAACGAGGAGAGGACGATTTCATAATATATTTTAGAGGTAGACCTAACAGGACTCACTAAGGAATAGGAGGTGGAAGAATGAGTGATTGGAGAAAGCAAGGTGATTCCTCAGTCTTTGCTTGAGCTCCATGCCGTTTACAGAGATGTAGAAGTCTAGGTGTATAAGGCAGGGTGTCGGTGGCAGAAAGTGTGAGACGTAGATGTATATCTAATCAGAGGTTCAAAAGGAAAGAGATGTGCTCCCAAACCAAGTAAGACAAAGAGAGAGACTAGTTACAAAGCTGTGGAAAGTGTGCTGAGAACTAAGAATGGTGTCGGACCCTAGGCCCAGTACCATTAGGGAGTCATTACTATCCCTAGAGTACAAGGGACAAGGGGAACAAGCAGTTAGGATGGCTTTAAGGAGAGGCCTCCAGACAGGACATAGGGTCCTCAGTAGAGGAATCTAGCAAACCCACAGAAGGGGGTTTTGTTTGTTTTCTGTGTTCCCTCACTATTATATCACATCTACAGAAATAGGAATCTACAAAGGGCAAGAGGGCCCTTTGTTCTTCTGGTGTCTGGAGAATATTCTCACCCGCCAAACCCAGTCTGGACCTGAAGGAGTGGGAGGGGATAGGCAGTGTGAGGGGGTGTGGGGGGGTGGCAACCACCTAGTACTCAGAGCGTGGAGAGTGAATCTGGAAGGGCACAGTAAGATAACTAGCATAATGCCCATATACTGAATTCCATATGATTTAAAAGTACACTAAACTTTCCCACAGTTAATTAGATTTCCCAAATCTACATTACAGCCAACATATTTTGCAGCAACATAGAAATTTTTGTCACTAAGAATGTTAACTGGGAAGGCTTTCTTAGTTCTGTATTAGCTATGTATTATTGTTTTAATACCAATTAGAGGATGCTATTCCCTTACTCATTTTAGAAGTAGTCATTACTTAGTTAAGAAGGAACAAAGTGTATTAGGAATTATGGATGCTCAAAACCTGAAGACAACTTTAGCATTATACAGGATCTTGAGTGTACTAGACAGATGGAAATGAAGAGTGCATCCGTTTCTTTACCATTAAGACCTTGCATAGGTGTTCGTGACATTTGGAGCTAGGATAAGAAAATCAGGTTTTATTCCATATGCTCAAAGTCTGTATTATGTTTGTCAGTATAAGTTAATCTTTTTAGTTATCATTTGTAATTCTGTTTCTGCATCTTGCTGGGATTGTCTACAAAGATGCATCTTTATGTTTTATAATACAAGTTATCCAAGGGTCACATTGACTACTGTAAACTTTTTTGAAAGTTTATTTAGTCAGAAGACATGATTGTCAAAGCATTGATAACAATTTTTAATGAAACCTTCATTTAAAACAGATAAGTAATGCTTTCCCAATATTTGTTGCTCTGTGATATTTTATTAAGTGTATCATCATGCACTGAGTGATCACCAAGAGGCAATAGAGGCTTTGGAAATAAAGAGGATTTAAATTTTATATGTGTGTATGCATATGCATATACAAATTATTCAGTGAGGAGATGGTTTTGGACTTATTCAGAACTTAAGAACATTTATTGATTCCTACTATATGCCAGGCACTCTTCTAGGCACTTGGGCTACATCAGTTAACAAAATAGATGTAGATTCCTATTTCTGTAGATGTGATATAATAGTGAGGGAACACAGAAAACAAACAATACATATAATAAAAAAAAATAAACTACATAGTGTGTTAGAAGGGGATACATTCTATGGGGAAAAAATAGGGCATGTATAAAATAAAGCAACATTTAGCCAAACCAAATGAGAGTTCATCCGCCTAATGAGCAGCAAGCCAATGAAAACTAACACTGAGCTTTTGCTGTGAAGAAAGAAAGGCTATTTCCTGGTCTGGCACCACCTAGGAGAAAGGGGAGCTAGTGCTCAAAAGTCCCAAACTCACCAATGGCTTGCAAGTAAGTGTTTTAAAGGCAAAATTTAGGGCAGGCATCTCGTGAGAAAGTGGACACCACTGATTGGACGCCCATGAGGTCATGTTAGCAGGTGCTCTGGTGCTGTTTTGTCTGGTCCTCTGGAGGTCTTTTCCATCTCAAGAGACTTAGAATCTGGAAAAAAAAAGTATTTATTTGTAAGCTAGTGGGGTTGCATTTCTACTGGTTGCTTGGCCTATCCAGCTGTGCCTGGGGTTGATAAACCCTCTAGTGTTCATTCTTTCATCTGGACTGACAAGATGGATGCCTGGATGCTGGCTTCAGTATTCATCAGGGTCATAAAACAACCTTAGCCCTACTCTAATCAATCTCATGATCTCCTTAAATTCAGAATTGAAGCTTTTGTAGACATCAGTTCTTAAATGGTCAAGTCAAAATCTTCATCAGAAATCCCCAATACATTCATGCTTAGTATGTTAACATTTTGGATCCCTAAATTAACTTAAAATAATGGACCAGTCTTTACAGACCAGTCTTTAAATTTTCATCCGTCAACTTGCTATAACTGACTATTTATGGTGTTAGGGAGGAAGAATTTTCTCTGCCCTTCAAGATCCTTCTAGCTGAACTAAGAACCAAATTGACATGAGTCAGAATAACAGGAGAAAACCAGATTTAGTTTTATGCTAATGGGGGATCCACGCAGACAGGAAATTCCAAAAACAGGCAGGCAACATGAGGCTTATTGACTTCCTGAGCTAAGGGTAGGTGGAGGGGTCTGAGGATACAAAGGGGAGGAAGACTGTTAGCAGGAAGGTGAGAGATGTTTAGAAAACAAAGGTTGTCCTGTTAAGGAAATAAATTTCTTAGGTAAAGAGGAATCTCTTTAAATAGCTCTCTTTTGGTACAGGCAGGCAGTTAAGGGGGAGGTAAAGACCTTTTCCTGAATCTGCTGGGTCTGGATTGCTTTTAACTCAAAATAATATTCTTGCCAAAGTGGCCTATCTTGGGGCGGCTTGCCTTTGGTTCCTACAATGACAAAGAAAACAAAACAGAAAGTAATTTAGATAATTTCATTTTGTAATCAATCAATTCAGGATATGTTTATTGTAGCTTTTTACTGGTATATCATTTGCCTATTTATGCATGTGCTTGGAGCAGTGAATCTGGAACATAAAGGTGTTATGCGTTGTTTTTAAAGGTGTTCTATTCACAAGAGTTTTGATCTAATTGATGTCTCTTTCTAGTATCGAATGCAAAAGAGAAATTATCTTGTATGTGTCTGTGTGTGTTGGTTTTGAAGAAATTATATTCCCATGAGGTTTAATCCACCTTAAAGTTTCCTTTTTATTAAAGCTTATGGGAAATTGCTGAAGTAAAGTTTCATAAAGCTAAGTCACTAAGCAAAATTCCCCAAAATGACAAGACTTAGAAAGTGAGCTGAGGGCAATCATCCCTTTAGGCAATGGGCAAACTGCCCAGTTATGAACCCTCAACTCCTTCAACTAAGAAATCTATGTATGTTACTAGTGTCTATTAGACTTGTCTACCTTTTAACCAGCTTTATCCTATGTTTAGACTCCCTCTTTTTATTTCAAGCTACACTGGAAAATAGAAGAAAAGGATAATCTCATTTTGGGTGGTTGGTAACTTTGGAATAATTGAATTTCTTTGGTATCTTTCTGGCAATAGTTTGAGGGGAAACAAACTTCTTTTTCAACAACTTGAAACAACTTATTTCCTCCAGAGTAATAGAGTTTGCATTTGACATCAGATAAGTGATTCTTCTAATTTGTCTAAGCTTTCAGCAAACTATTGAAAAAAATTCCCTTTCATTTATTTTCCATCTTCCTTCATGAGATTTTTTTTTTAATATCTCAAGGTGTTCTTGGAGATTGGGGGTTGGCTATCTAGCTCCTAATAAGAATCTAAAAGAAAACATACCATTAAGCATTTGAGCTTCTCAGCTCAAAGTCAGTACTGAAGACCAAAATAATATTATGCAAGGTTTTCTGATCATAAAAAGACAGATAGTTAGTGACTTGGGGAGAGTGATTGTATCTGTCAGCCATTGAATTAACATTTGTAAGTCTAATACTCCTGATGAATTTCCCTCTGTCTGGTATTTTTCTATCTGGTATATAGCTCATGAGGCTAAAGCAGTATCCAATCAGCATAAACATTTTATTACTGCCATATATTTGGTGCCTTTCTGTTTCTTTAAAGGAAATAGAGTTGTTCTTTAATGTTTTGGTGAATTTATATGACTTCTTTGGAAAAGTTACCACTACGATTCACCATGAATTACAGCAGTATACTTAGTGCTATTCAGAAAACATTTCATCCCTTTCCCTGTTTTTTTTTGAAGGTTTATTTCCTTTTAATGTCTCTTCAATTCTCCTTATTTAAAGCCTAGGCCTCAAACATCCATGGTTCTTACTACAAACTATAAAATATGTGCTTAATGCCATTATCCTTTCCAAAAATTGTCTTGAATCCTTATAGTGTAATCACACATCTTGCCTGTAACTAAATTTAACAATATATGTAAATTGTCAGAACTCTGATAAAACAAAATGACTAAAAATATAATGTAATGATACAGCTTTTTAGCAATGGCTACATCACTTGTTTTGTAAAATCATTTTATGTAGCTTTTTAAGTTCTATTTGTCCATTATGTGTATCTAATAACATCAAACCAGAATTTAGATAGTGAATATGTTTAAGGCCAACAACCTTGGCGCCATCCTTCATTTTTCCTTTTCTCTCACCTCTGACATCTAATCCATCAAGTCCTATTGGTTATATCTCAGAATTGGTGCTGTACATGTCCATAGTCTTTTGTCATCCTCCAATTTCAACCTTCTTCCCTGGCCTCTCTATAATCCATTCTCCACACAGCAGTGAAAGCCACTTCTTAAAGGTAAATAAGATTGAACTGCTCTCATACTTAGAAGTGCTCACTGACTTCCTGGAATCACTTGCCAGCTCCTTATCATGGCCAGCTAGTCCCTACATCAACTGGCTCCTGCCTCCTTCTCTCATCTTGTCTCCTGTCATGTCCCTTTCTAGTCACATACCGAGCTTATTTCCACGTTAGAGCTTTGGCTCTTGCTGTTTCTTCAGTTGCCCCAAAATACCTTCTTTGCCTCATGGTTTCTCCCTTCTCATCCCTCAGGTCTAAGTTCAGATATCACCTCTCCAAAGAAGCCTCTAGCCATCCTGCCCAAAGTAGCTCCAAGGCATTCTCTATCATATCTCCCTGTGTGGTTATTTCATTGCAGTTAGCAGCATCCGAAATTACTTGTTAATTTATTTGGTTGCTTCTTTGTTGTCTAAATCTCCATCTTCCCCAAGATAAGAGGAAGACCCTTATCTTACTCAGTGCAGTAGCCAAGATCCTAGGTCAGAATCTGGCGTTATAGTTCATACTCCCTAGAGATGTGCTGAATGTATTGGGTATCAATGTGTCCAAATTCAGGGCATGTATTGAACAATGATTTTTTGGAAGCATTGATTCTCATACATTGTCATCTGGTAAAACTGCTAAGTTACCTCACTCTACATGAATTGCCTCCCCTAAAACTGACTCCATATTCTCAGGCTTCTCTGCTTGTTAGAAACAACTTTCCTACCAGTAGAATTTAATTTTGGTAAAATGTTCAACAGGTCTTGAGTTACATAAATCATGCTGGGACTGCCTTTCAAATAAGGAGATCAGCCAACTGAGTGATCATGTACTATGATATCAAGGGTTTTGGAAAGCACTGAATCACTTCCTTCTACCTCCACCTCCCTTATGCCTGAAATCTTATGTGTAGAGTTTTATTTCTTTAGTTTAGATTTGACCCATGTTAAGATAGAAATGCTCCTGGAGAGATTAACAAACTCATTCAGCTACTTAAGTTCTGAGGCTCTAAAAGGATGTTTTGAGAAGGAAAAAGGGCAAACATTAAAATACCAGGAAGCTGAGATAGAGTCGGGAAGAAGCACCTAGAGGGTGAGAACCATTCAGAAATCTTGATCTGCTTAGAAGGCAGGTAGGAGTGTAATGGAATGTTACAGTTCTTTTCCTGGCTCTGCCACTAACTATAAATTTGGACACATTATTCGATCTTTATGTGAATAATTAAGAGATCGAGCTGGATGATCTCTAAACATTTCCAGGTTTGGTGACTCTATACTCAATAATTTTACCCATAATTAACCCTCTCCACTTCTCATGGGTAATGGAAAATGTGAGAGAGCTAATTTAATTAAAAGGTAATATGGTTTCTATAAATACAATAACACGGGACAAAACAGTACCTTCAATTCAATTTTTATTATATGTATTTCATTCCACTTATATTTACAATGTTTGATTACACATATATTCACAGACATGAATGTGTGTGCATGTGCACACTCACATGCACATTGCCTCCTTCACTGAGAGATTACACCACCATTATCCATTCAGAGGCACTGACTCGAAGAAGAGTGAAACAGAAGGTACTTCTCTCTTACACAGTGTCCAATAAGCCATTCCATGTTCTGATTTTCTTCATTATATTGCATTTTATTTATCAATATTAGGTTGAGCCAGAATGCACAAAGCCATAGCAGGTTGAGAAGGTTAGCAGGAGATCATCTATTCCTTTCTACAACTCAGCTTCTTTTCAGAGAATTCATTCTTGGTGGTTCTCTTTTTAATTTAATTTCTTTCCTTTCACCTACTCCCCTGATTAATTTGTTAACATGGGGTCAATTGTAGGGATCCTGGCAACACAATAATAATTAACAATTGCTGTGGCACTAACAAAAGACTTAGTATTTTGTTAACATTTTTAAATTCGCAATCAGGGTCACAGTTATACTTACTACATTATTACACTTAATATACTTATCGCTCACTATATTTATTACAATAGTCCTGACCAAAAGAATGATCCACAGAATCTGACTCTCAGGAGGCACTCAATAAATATTTGGTGAGTGAATGAATAAATGCAATATTGGAATTAAAGTACACCCTCAACATTTCAACAAAACACTTCATTAAAAAGCTTGAGGGGTGGGGGGCAGAGCATGGGGTCAGAGGCTGTGCCCTGGACCGGTTATATATTTTCCCATAGCATGAGATCCTGTCCTCATTAAAATGCATATAATGTGAAGCTACTGCTCCAGGGGGACCTGCTGAGTCCTACTGAAATTCTCCTCACCAATCTGTGGATTAGCTAGCAGTAGGGGAGGATAGGGCTGATGTTTGTCTGTGCCTGTGTATTTAAATGACTGAAGAAAAGAAGTAATAGGGATTAACATTCTGCTTTTACAAATGTAATTATAAGTTTAGCACCAGGACTTTATTTTTAGTGCATTCATCTGTGCATTATGAATGCTATGTTCAGGTCATATCATTTTTGAACAGCATTTTTGAATGCTTTTTCATATTCGTTTTCCTTTTTTGTGGAATTGCAGTAACTTCATCGAATTTATACATGAAATTCAAAAACGTCAAATGAAAATGAAAGAAGGTATTATTTTTGCAAGATGAGTATAAACAAATTATCAAAACTTCAATATAAAGTGTTCAAAAAATAGTTTAAAAGCATACTTCACTCAGTCTGTTATTTCTCCCAGTAAATGCTTTAAATGTTTTAAACTTCTGGTGTAAAAACTAACCTAGGCCACTTTGGCCATTTAGCAGTTTTCAGGTTCTTAGAGCAAACTTAGAATCCTACAGTTAGAGACAGGTGAATGATCCATGGCAACCTACTAGGTGGTATGCTAAAATTAAAAGAAGTCTTAGACCAAATAGACCAAATTCTGTCAAATGTACCAAATTTAGTAGCATATAGGCACAAAAAACAGTTACCAAGCTTAGGCATTTAAATTCTCACTCTCAATCCATAGGAACTTCCACTAAGTCTCCTTGCAAGATGGGTTTATTTTGAGAAATATTAGCCAGGCTTCTAGTCAGATCAGAGGACAGAATCTTCCAAGGAATAGAATAGAGGAGAGACCAAAAGGAGTTTAGACCTACATCTAATGCACTTATCTCCTGGCTTTGCTGAGCACATATGCTTCATTCATGGTAAGGCCCGTAAAATCTATCTGGCCAACTGAACACCTTGAGCCCCACTCATCTCATCAATGGATGATTATTTTGAGCATTCCGTTTTTGAATTCATAAAACCTCTAGTGTAGATTTTGGTAATGATACTTGAAATTCTTACATCACCATTTTTGAATGGTGGATTTTTAATTTGGGAACTTAAAATACTAACCACCTTAGGTATGAATCAAAGTGAATTTACAGATACACAATTCCCAGTGAAGTACTTTAAGGTACTTCACCACACCTATAACATAATAGCTTTTTAAAGAGATTTTTAAAATATTATAACATAATAGCTTTTTAATTAGATTTACACTATAATGTTACATCTACCCTAAGAAGATGCTGATTGAAATATGGAACATTTTATAGACTTCCTACACATATTATTTCATATCTATTTCTACTCTTATCTATCATTGTAGGAGTAGTAATCACGGAAAATGAGGTCATTTGAGCCAGTGCCCCTTGTTTGTGTCATTTAAATGATGTAAATTCTTAGATACTCAGGTAATGTAAATTCTATAGGTATCTGGAGTGATCTCTTCCAAATTTTAACTCTATTGACTGAATATAACATTCTCATATTTAAGAAAAGTCTCGGCTGGTGAAGGAGACCAAGTCTGAACTCAACTGAGTTTTTTTTTTTTAAGTAAATGGGTTTTTTTTTTTAAGATTTTTTATTTATTTATTTGACAGAGTGACAGCGAGAGAGGGAACACAAGCAGGGGGAGTGGGAGAGGGAGAAGCAGGCTCTCCGCTGAGCAGAGAGCCCGATGCAGGGCTCTATCCCAGGACTCTGGGATCATGACCTGAGCCGAAGGCAGACGCTTAACAACTGAGCCACCACCTGGCGCCCCTCAACTGGGTTCTTAAAAAGCTTTGGAAGGAAAACAGGGACAAACGTCTGCCTTTTCCCACAGAGGAAGTCCCTGGATGAGACAGAGAGCTCTCATATTTCTTTCCCAAATAAAAGTTGAAAGAGAACAGTGCCCTAGGGAAAATTCTGGCGCTTGCCTAGGTCTAGAAGGAGGTCTAGAAGGAGACTAAGAAGTAAAGTTTTAGGGAACCTTCTCTATCCTGCTGGAGAGATACTTTAATGATAATAGTGTGCTGTCCATCTTTCAGTTAACCCTTTGTTGAATGAGTCAAGTGGTTTGCTTTTCATTGGTATATCAGCTCCTTTACAACCTTGGGAAGAGGATTTCCATTCATATTCCTGTATCTCCTGTTTTCCTATAGTCAGTTTTATACAAGAGCTTTTGAAATCAACAGAACTTTCCATTATACCTCTTTATAGGTAGAAGGTTCAGAATAAATGTGAGAGTGCTTCCCAGGTGGAATCACTGAGTCTCCTACTACCTACATACCTATGACTACCAAATTTTTATTTCTTACTCAGACTCTGCTGAACAAAGACTCATGAAAGTGAGACTCATATGAGCAAAGACTCATGTGAAACAAAGACTACTAGAAAACTCCTCCTGAAAATCTGGCAGGCAACTCAACCATAATATCCAAAGCAAAAATAATGGTTTCTTGCTCAGCACCCCAAATGGCTTCCCATTCATTCCTCCCTATCACAATGTTTACAACACACCCACCGTTATTCAAGCTAAACACCTGAGAGGCATTCTCCATTCTCTTTATCCCTTACACCCCACAGCTGATGCATCAATCAACATTTTCTGTGAGCTCCCACTCACCATCTCTGCTGCTATTCTTCCAGTCTAAGCCTCCGTCAACTCTAACCCAAAATGCAGTATCTTCCACCTACTAGCTCGCCTTTCTTCTACTCTAACACTGCTTCTCTGGTCAACATAGCAACTGAACGATAATGAAAAAGGGGGGGGGAGGGAAGATCATATCACTCCCTTTATTAAAACCGTCTTACGGCTTATCTGTACTTGTGGAATGAATCTAGACCCCTAACAGACCCCCATACACAGTCTCTGGCCTCTCAATCTTCCCAGTTTCCTCCTCGCTCTGGCCCCATAGATGTTTCTTCCATTCCAAACAGAAAGCCAGCATAGCCCAACCTCACAGCCTTTGCACTCACTGCCCCGCCCCCCCCCGCCTAGAAACTCTGGCCCCTGATACTCACATATCTGGTTTTTTGATATCCAAGTCTCAAGTCAGATGTCACACCATTGCAAGGACATCCCTACCACCTTATCTCAGGGAGCTCAGCAACACCCCTGATCAGACAGTCTCTACATCCTGACCTGCCTTCTATTTTCTAGAGCATTTTTCATGAGTTAAAAGTTTATTATTTGGTTAGTTAGTTGCTTATTGTCCCTCTCTTACTGAATATAATGTAAATTCCATAAAATCGAGCATCTCACCTCTCTTCAGGTCTACTCTATATGCCTTGGCATAGAGGAGAAGTGCAATTTGTTGAATAAAGGAATAAGGACTCCCACCTGGCAAAGTCCTTTTAAAAGGGGGAGAATCAAAGTGGCCTTTTCCAGTGTGGTTTAGACCCTTGGTATTATGCTGAGTTGGCAGAGCTGTCTGAGAGCCCTAGAAAATAGACCACCCTAGTGAAATCCAACTCTGAATATTATTAATTGCTCAAGGAGCCACCAGGGGCCCAAGAGGATGAGTCTGACCTCCAAGGGACCAAGAGGGTCAATTCCTCTAGGAATGAGAAACATCCTTCTGTTTGATAAATCAATGCAGCAGGAAGAGGAACCATAACAAGGATGACCTATGATGATTTGCATCATCCCCAAAGAGAATTCAAAGGGACTGACTCAGTCTCAGAGCCCTAGGGCAGTGGTTCTCAAAGTGTGGCTCCTGAACCAGAAGCATCAGCACCACCTGGAAACCTGTTAGAGATGCAAATTCTCAGGGCCCACTGCTGACTTGTAGAATCAGAAACTGAATCTGATCAAGCTTTGTGCTAAAACGTAAGTAGTACTGTGCCAAGGCAACAGTGCCCAACCTTGATCGCGCTTGAAAATCACCAGCTGAGCTTTTAAAATTCCTCATGGGGCGCCTGGGTGGCTCAGTTGGTTGGGCGACTGCCTTCGGCTCGGGTCATGATCCTGGAGTCCCAGGATCGAGTCCCGCATCGGGCTCCCTGCTCAGCAGGGAGTCTGCTTCTCCCTCTGACCCTCCCCCCTCTCATGCTCTCTCTCTATCTCATTCTCTCTCTCAAATAAATAAAATCTTTAAAAAATAAAATAAAATAAATAAAATAAAATTCCTCATGCCTGAACCCCTCTCTGCTAGAGTTTCTGATTTAGTTGGTGTGTCATGGACCAGGGCTCTTCTAAGTTCTCCTAGGTGATGCTGATGAATCTCCGAAGTTTAGAACCACGGCCCTAGCATGGGAGCAGGGTAATTGCAGGTATATCCCGGTACTGGGCAGAGATTCCTCCTGAAAAGGAAATAAAATGTGGAATTCAAAAATTGTTCACTTCACAATTTTACAGTAGGAGAAAGGGGAAATGACTTGGCCTAAAACACAGCATACGGTTATAAATTCTAGTGTTGTATAGCCTCCTCCTAAGCATCAGTTCATAGGGAAGCACATTAAAGCAGTATAATGTTCAAAACCAAGTTCTGTGGTAAGCATTTACTATAATAGAATGACTTATTCCAGAAGGGAAGTTTCATTTCAGGGGAGCTTATCATGATATCAAATATGTTTTGAGTTAATGAAAATGCAGGAAGCACCAATAGGGCAATTTTAAACCGTAAAACCTAATTTAACCTCACTAAGAATGACAATGCTCCACACAAAAGGAAGTCTCACATCCTGATTGATCAAACAGAGAATAACTTGGATGCTGTGTGGCATCTCCTTTGAAAAAGCTAAGTTGACTGGGAGAGGCAGGCTTCTTTAGAATATGATTATTTACTTCTTAATTAAACTCAGAATGATTAAAAAGAGATTTCCCTTTATAAGGCCACAGAAATTGTTTGATAAAACTGTTGTAAGCCTCCAGACTCTCGTTTCCATTGTTGTATTGATTCTTTATAGTTGTTTTCAGAAAGATTTACATAGGGGTTCTTCTGGTCACTTATATATTTGCTTTTTTATTTTTTTTATTTATTTTTTTTAAAGATTTTATTTATTTATTTGACAGAGAGAGATATAGCGAGAGAGGGAACACAAGCAGGGGGAGTCGGAGAGGGAGAAGCAGACTTCCCGCCGAGCAGGGAGCCCGATGTGGGACTCAATCCCAGGACCCCGGGATCATGACCTGAGCCGAAGGCAGACGCTTAACGACTGAGCCACCCAGGCGCCCTATTTGCTTTTTTAGATCTTGTTAGAGGGAAGATCAAGTTTCAGTGACAGCAGAAAAGGTGTTTATTTTCACAATAAAAACTTAATTTGGGTAATATTGAAACCATCCCTTTTGATACAGATAACCGTCTGTTTTAGCTGCTTAATTTGGAATTATTTAGTTGAAAAATAATGAAACAGAGCTACTACTTGTTTTTCTCATTTTATAGATATTTTATAAAATATAAAACCAGCCATTTCATTATAATTTTCTGAATTGAATCTCCATAAGAGCTTTACTGAAAATTATATTTGATTAATAGCTCTTTTCAAACTTCTCTTATAAAATTTAGTTCTTAGTAGTATTTTCTTTACATATAAAAATTGACTGTTGCTGCTGTATGCTGAGAACTTTTGTTAGGTCCCCTTAATTCATTAAGATGCCATATTATGATTAGCTAAACCAATTAAGCCCATTTACTAAACAGAGACTATGGGAAACGTGCTACATACAGAGCATTGTGTTGCAAGGGGTTCAACTTTCTAATTTTGAAATTAGATTGGGAGCATAATATATTTTAAAAAGGTGGCTAGTTACATTTACATTTTAGAGAGTCAGAATTAAATAATATTAGTTCCTCAGTCACACTAGCTCCATTTCCAGTGCTCGACAGCCATATGTGGCTAGTAGCTACGATACTGAACGTTGAAGATACAGAACATTTCCATCATCACTGAAGTTTCTCTTGGGCAATGCTGTATAGGCTAGTTTGTGAGGAAACATATTTTTTAAAACGCATTGTTTTCTGGGATATTAGAGGATCACTTTAAGAATTCTTAAATAGAATTAAATATTAAATAAAGAAAAATAATACCCCATGTGGGATATTTCTTAAAATAGTTTACCTTCGGGACGCCTGGGTGGCTCAGTTGGTTAAGCGACTGCCTTCGGCTCAGGTCATGATCCTGGAGTCCCGGGATCGAGTCCCGCATCAGGCTCCCTGCTCGGCAGGGAGTCTGCTTCTCCCTCTGACCCTCCTCCCTCTCATGCTCTCTGTCTCTCATTCTCTCTCTCTCAAATAAATAAATAAAATCTTTAAAAAAAAAATAGTTTACCTTCTAGAAGAGGAACCTAAGTATCAATACATACCATTTTCTATCAGAGTTGGTTGCCTAGAGCTGTTGTACATCTCAACTTCATAACCAGGTCATAAGGGTTTTAAAGGTCATAACCTAAGTTCCATCCAGTGTCCTCGAAGCACCAAGAAGGACTGATATGCAGAAAGAGGGCACTTACTGAATTTTTATCAAAAGCACCAAAGCAATCTGAAGCTAGGAGAAACTCCATAAATATCGGCTTTGAACTTGAACAATAGTTGGCGATTCCTGGCCCAATCAGCCCTTCACTATACCGTCATTCTGAACAGGGGTAGGTCATGACCTCCATCTATGTCAAATACTTCATGGTAGAGTCACAAGACCAAGTGTCCTCTCAACCACTCCCTAAACTAGATGCTACCTGCACTAACACAGAGCTCCTATTCCTCATCATACCCTCTTTATACCTGGTCAGGACCAGCCAGCATGAACATAGACTGCCTCTCCAGGATTTTCATGATTTAATTACTCAGCTTGAATAATCATAAGACTTCTTCCATCGAAGTTTACCCATCTTTAATTTTGTTTCTTTCCGTATTATAGGAGATTGATACTCCAAATACATGTACACAAACACACATATATGCAAAAGCAGCAATGAAATTCCCCCTGCCAAATCAGTGATATAGTTTTGTTTCTAAATATTTGTGATACATAAATGTCATAAGATACTCTGACCTTTAATTTAAAATTTAATTCAAAAAAGATTATTTGAAAAAAAAATATCTCTGAATGTTAGTTTAAAACTTAAGAGAAGCACACATAAACAGCTTCATTCCTAGATTCAAGCAAGGCAAATATTTCCAAGCATTTTCTAATCTCTTCATGATTCTTTAACACAAAATGCTGTATCTCCTTTCCTACTAGACTGTCTGTATCTAAAAGGTACAGATTATTGAAAAAGAAGGCAGGGTAGGAAATGTTGACACAACTTTGGTGTGAAAATCTTCCCTTAATACATCTCATGTGTTTTTGAGACAGATGTTTGGAGGACATGTTTTTTAGGGCAGAACCAGCACAAGAGTAAAGCTATGCCTGGACACCTGTTAAGCCCTTCTGTGCCATCTGCTTACAGGAATGTACACATGACCTTAAAATAGTTGCTGCTTTTGGAGGTCATTGCACCAGGGTTGAGACTGCAACTCCCACAACCGTAAGACTTAAAAAGAAATTTATCTTAGAAGGCAGTGTTGTCTCCAAGCATGAGCTTCATTTTTATGAGCTAAGCTTGAAGTCCCTGACATTTAGAAATGACAGTGTGTCAGTGTGAGGTTCTTTTGAATAATCCTTCTAAGTTTTATCAGCTTTACAAAATGTTACTAAGTGCCAGTATTCCATTTATGATACGTTTTAACTGTTGAGAGTGTGATGTTGGCCGGGAACGGTAGAGTCCTTAGCTAAGACTGATCAAAGATAGTTCAGTGACTGACTGCTATTATAAGTAGGATAGTGGTGATGTTGTTCACTGGTTTTGGAGAGAAGTCAAAGGATTTCCTAGTTACTGTTTTAAGATGTATACTCAGTTTTGTATCTTTTAAGTTTTTATGTCATAACCATGTTAAGTGCATCAAGGAGGTGTTTAGAAAAGTATCATAGTTCAGGACTATAATTTCAACTATTGAAAAGGGAATTTAATGACTTTTAGTACATATTAATATTAAACATTTATATAATCATGAATAGTACTTGGGAATTTTATGGATGAATATCCAAAGAATGTGCATGTTCTTTTGTGTATGGATGTGTATGTCTGTGTGTGATTTAATGGGGACCATTGGCAAAATTTATGTCCCATTCCTTTGAACAGCTTGCTTAATATATGCTTCATTGAAAGAAAATAGGCACAGAAATGTCTAGTAATGAGCTTCTAATAAACTCATCAGAGAAAAACTGTGATAGAGAAACTGAGACTTAAGAAACCAAGCTTGATGATGTCCCAGCTTGATTCTTAGATGAGAATGAAACAATATTTTAATTTAGCTTTTAAAATTATAATAACATTAATAGCAATAAAATACATGAATGCTTCTGAAACTACCTGAGGATAAGTACCAGGTGTTTTATTCTGTTTTGCTTTAATTTCCAGTCCCTCAGGGACTAAAACTTTGGTAAAATATCATAAAAATGAATAACTGCAAATAATATTTTTAAAAACAAAAGCATACAAAAATATAAGCCAGGTTTTTTTATTGTTTCCTTCAAATAACATTATCAAATTGCTATAAAAGTTACTATATATTTACCCTCACTTTATGTACTTGTTATATTGAACAACAATAAAAATAATTTGTAGACTGGCTCTGCTCTTTGGACCACATTTTTTTCAATATTTAGTTATTTATATTAGAAAGAAAGAGTGAGCAAGGGGAGGGGCAGAGGGAGAAGGAGAGGGAGAGAGAGAATCTCAAGCAGACTTCCCACTGAGTGCGGAGCCTGACACAAGGCTTGATCCCAGGACCCTGAGATTATGACCTGAGGCCAAAATCGAGTCTGTCGCTAAACCAACTGAGCCACCCAGGTGCCCCAGGGCCACATTTTAAATAGATTTGCTCTACGTCACTATGTATTAAACTTGGAACACAGGTGTATTCTCAGGGAATTATGAGACATCTACAGAAAAAAAAATATGTCTGTATATATACACATACATGTATACAAATTTAGTTTTTATTTTAATGATAATTTTGAAATAATTTAAATGATTTCTATATTATCTGGCCCACCAGAAAGTATAGACACAGACACATGATATAAGTTCCCATGGCTGTGTTTATGTTTACAATCAAGTCAGCAATAAGTATTACTCTAAATGTCAAGGTCTGATGAATAAAGACAAGAGGAAGCTAAAGAATTTAATACTTTGAACAGTCACCTCTATTAAATGGGAAAGCTTGGCCTTGAGTCCAAGTCTTTTAATTCCTACTTTAATGTGCTTTATTTTAGTTTTAAGACAAATGCACACGAGAAATGAACTGGTTTATATGAATCTTTCATTTGAATTATATTTTATTACTTAAAATATGTGAGACAATAATAAAACCTGACTTTCATTTCCACTGTTTTTTCAGTCACAACTTAAATAACATTTTCTCCAAAATATACTACTTTTATTTGTATAATTATACATTTTAATGCAAAATTAGAAACCAATAACAGAAGGTTTGTGAAATCTACCTTGGAATCACTGTTTGTTTTGTTTTGTTTTTGAACTCACTGGTTTTTAGAACCCTGAGATGAAGCTTCAGGGGAATGCATTATTTAATGCATGTAAATGCATTAAAGGCCCGGTTTATATTCTCAAGGTTTTAAATGTGCATTCTGGGTTTTTTTGCGGGGGAGGAGAAGAGTCACAAACATGTAAATTGCAGAATAAGATCATATAAGTCAATGGGCCAACTTGTGGGTCATAACTAAATGTATTAGAGGTTCACAGAAAAGGAAGCTCAAGCTCAGCATGAGCTGCCTTCATCAATGGTAACCTCACCAAAGAGCTTGACCAAACTTCAGTGTGAATTGTTTCTTTCTTTTCTCGAAAAAAAAAAATTAAATATATAGTATTATTGTTTGAATAACTCTCTTATGCTGACTTTCTAAACATTAATTGTGATGTAAAAGATTAAATAGAAATTTTTTTATGTCTCACTAACTTAGTAAGATTCTGACAATTAATTATTGTCCTTAACCATTGTAGTAAACTGAATATTGGTTAAATAGCGGATCTTTTATTTGTAGATTTGAGTTTTGAATATTCCTACCTTTTATATATTGTCATTCTCCAAATGACAAAATATTACTTAGTGAAGGATTTGGGAACAGATTAAATTATTTAACATTCATTGCATTATTACACAGTGAAACATGCACTTCCATTTGTGCAATATGTCAATCACCATTCTGCTTTGACAAAGGGAATATGTTAAAACATTTTATCAGTGGAGAATTCCCAAGGTCACATTCTGGCAGGTGAGTTGGGACTGGTACAAATTTTACAGGCTTCCCATTAAAATAGTTACACACAAATATATGCATGGGCACACACACACACATACATACACACACTAGCTTGGAAATTGTCAAGCCAAGAGTGCAGTGCATGGTGCTAAAAACACTCCACTCACTTTGGGCACATGCCAGACCTGCATAAGTCTCCACCCATTGGAAAAACAGTCTATATATAAATTTTCTAAATGGTATCTCTTAATAAGAACCATATGATCCTCTTGATCTATGAAGAGAAAGCATTTGACAAAATACAGCATCCTTTCATAATAAAAACCCTCAGGAAAGTAGGGATAGAAGGAACATACCTCAACATCAAAAAGGCCATATACAAAAGACCCACAGCTAATATCATTCTCAATGGGGAAAAACTGAGAGTTTTCCCCCTAAGGTCAGGAGCACAACAAAGATGTCCACTTTCACCACTGTTGTTCAACATAGTACTGGAAGTCCTAGCCTCAGCGATCAGAAAACAAAAAGAAACAAAGGCATCCAAATTGGCAAGGAAAAAGTCAAACTTTCACTCTTCACAAATGACATGATACTTTATGTAGAAAATCTGAAAGACTCCACCAAAAAATTGCTAGAACTGATCCATGAACTTAGCAAAGTCACAGGATAGAAAATCAATGTACAGAAGTCTGTTACATTTCTATATACCAATAATAAAGCAGCAGAAAGAGAAATCAAGGAATCAATCCCATTTACAATTGCACCAAAACCCGTAAGATACCTAGGAATAAACCTAACCAAAGAAATAAAAGATCCATACACTGAAAACTATAGAACACTTATGATAGAAATTGAAGAAAACACAAAGAAATGGAAAAGCATTCATGCTCCTGAATTGGAAGAACAAATATTGTTAAAATGTGTATACTACCTAAAACAATCAATCCATTCCCTATCAAAATGACACCAGCATTTTTTACAGAACTAGAACAAACAATCCTAAAGTTTGTATGGAACCAGAAAAGACTCCAAGTAGCCAAAGTAGTGTTGAAAAAGAAAAGCATCACAATCCCAGACTTCAAGCTGTATTACAAATCTGTAATCATCAAGACAGTATGGTACTGGCACAAAAACAGACACATAGATCAATGGAACAGAATAGAGAGCCCAGAAATAGACCCACAACTGTAGAGTCAACTAATCTTTGACAAAGCAAGCAAGAATATCCAATAGACAAAAGACATTCTCTTCAACAATTGGTGTTGGGAAAACTGGACAGTGACACACAGAAGAATGAAACTGGACCACTTTCTTACAGCACACACAAAAATAAATTTCAAAATGGATGAGAGACCTAAATGTGAGACAAGAAACTATCAAAATCCCAGAGGAGAACACAGGCAGCAACCTCTGTGACCTCGGCCGCAGCAACCTCTTGCTAGACACATCTCCAGAGGGAAGGGAAACAAAAGCAAAAATGAACTCTTGGGACTTCATCAAGATAAAAAGCTTCTGCACAGCAAAGGAAACAACAAAACCAAGAGACAACTGACACAATGGGAGAAGATAATTTGCAAATGACATATCAGATAAAGGGCTAGTATCCGAAATCTATAAAGAACTTACCAAACTCATCACCCCAAAAATAAATAATCCAGTTAAGAAATGGGCAGAAGACATGAACGGACATTTCTGCAAAGAAGACGTAAAATGGCCAACAGACACATGAAAAAGTGCTCAACATCACTCAGCATCAGGGAAATACAAATCAAAACCATGATGAGATACCACCTCACACCTGTCAGAATGGCTAAAATTAACAAGTCAGGAAACAACAAATGTTGGCGAGGATGGAGAGAAAGGGGAACACTATTACGTTGTTGGTGGGATTGCAAGCTGGTGCAGCCACTCTGGAAAACAGTATGGAGGTTCCTCAAAAAGTTAAAAATAGAACTACCCTACGATCCTGCAATTGCACTACTAGGTATTTATCCAAAGGATACAAACATACTGATTTGAAGGGACACGTGCACCCCAATGTTTATAGCAGTTATTATCAACAATAACCAAATTATGGAAAGAGCCCAGATGTCCATCGACTGATAAATGGATAAAGATGCAGTGTATATACATACAATGGAATAGTACTCGGCCATCAAAAAGAATGAAATCTTGCCATTTGCAGCAACATGGATAGAACTAGAGTGTATTATGCCAAGCGAAATAAGTCAGAGAAAGACAAATACCATATGATTTCACTAATGTGGAATTCTTTTTAAAGATTGTATTTATTTGACAGAGAGCACAAGCAGGGGGAGTGGCAGGCAGAGAGATAGGGAGAAGCAGGCTCCCTGCTGAGCAAGGAGCCCGATGCAGGGCTCAATCCCAGTACCCTGGGATCATGACCTGAGCCGAAGGCAGATGCTTAACCAACTAAGCCACCCAGGTGCCCCACTCATGTGGAATTTAAGAAACAAAACAGATGAACATAGAGGAAGAGAAGGAAAAATAAAATAAGATAAAAACAGAGAGGGAGGCAAACCATAAGAGACTCTTAACTACAGAGAACAAACTGAGGGTTGCTGGAGATGAGGAGGGTGGGAGTATGTGCTAAATGGGTGATGAGCATTAAGGAGGGCTCTTGTTGGGATGAGCACCGGGTGATATATGTAAGTGATGAATCACTAAATTCTACTCCTGAAACCAATAGTACACCATATGTTAACTAAGTTGAATTTAAATAAATAAACAAATAAATAAATGATATCTATTAAAACTATTCTGCATTGTAAGAGAAAAGGAAGATTTTTTTTTGAAGGTTCAAAGTAGCAACATATTTCTGAAAGTATGTTTCCACTAAAAGAGGTGAAAAGTTTAGAAGACATTTTGGTGTTCTCAAAAAGTAGCAAGAATAGATGATCGCTATGAATTAAAAAGCTCAGAACCCTAGAGAGAAACATTAGAGAAGGGCAGAGATACAAAAGAATTTGTCAAAATGAAAAAGGAATGCAAAGAAAACCAAATGCAACCAAGAATCTAAAAGTTGCATTTAAAGGCATTATAATATGAAATAAGTGAAAGCTGGCCAAATTGTACAGGAGTAAATGAAAAAAAGTGTCTCCAGAATGCAAAATAAAAGAAAAATATATAGGAGAAGGAGAGTTATGGGGGTAGAGTTCTAACCTTGTAAATACATCTAATTCAAATGAAGGAACAAGAAAATGGAAAGGGGGTCAATATATCTGCAATCAACAGTTACAAAGTTGGGGTAATAGTAGTAATGTCCTCATTCTCATTCTTGCTCTACACAAACACATGCACACACACACACACACGACTAGGAAAGTTGAAAGCATATGAAGGAAATTACAACCTTGACACAGGGTGATGGGTGAATACATTAATAAGTGGAGATGTGTATGTATTCTTAAATGGGAGGACAAGTAAAAATATAAGAAAGTCATGAAATTCCTCCAAAGGTTTCCAATCAAACTCAATTCTCATTAAACACAGTTTTTTTCTTAAACTTGACAAAGTTATTCTAAAGTGCATTTGAAAGAAATAGTTAAGAATATATTTAAGAAGATTTCCTATTTCCTGGGTTCAAGATTCATGATTCAAACATGGTAACTTGTGTGTTTTAGGAATTACTTGAGTTTTTTTCTAAATTATCTGATTTGTTAGCATATAATTGTTTATAGTAATCTGTTGTCACACTATGTATTTCTGTGGTTATCTATTGTATTGTTTTCCATTTCTCATTTTGGTTTTTGAGTCTTCTCTATTTTTTTTCTCAATGTCGTTAAAGCATTGCCAATTTTGTTTTTTTGTTTTTGTTTTTTTTTTTGGAAACACAGGTCATTACTTTCAATGTTATGTTCTTGCTTTTTATGATCTCTATTTTATTTATTTTTCCTTGTTCCTTCCTTCCTCTACTAAATTTCAGCTAAGTTTCTTCTTTTTCTAGTTCCTTATGGTATAATGTTAAGTTGCTTATTTGAACTTTTTTTCTTAATGCAAGCATTTATAGCATAAATTTTACCCTAACATCTGCTTTTGCTGCAACCCATAGGCTTTGGAATATTGTGTTTTCTTTTTCTTTTGTTTTGAGACATACTTTGATTTGTCACTGATTTCCCTGGCCCATTGCTTGTGCAGTAGTGTGTTGTTTAATATTCACATAGTAAATATTTAATATTTTTTAAAAAGAACAGAGATATAGTCAAATATTCATATCAAAAAATGTACTCTCTATACCATCATTTTAAATAGTAGTATGGCTTCCCACTAAAAAAGGATATGTCTAAAATTTTAAAGTACTACCGGAGGACTTGCCATACTAAATGACAGTGTCATAGATTATAATCATTAAACATGATAGAGTGGTAAGAGCAAGATGAAGGTATACAAGATCCATAGCCCACATCTCCCATAGAAAAAAATATTTGGCAGCCATTTATGGACAAAAATGCCTTTGTGGAAGTTTTGGTATCCAGGTGGGAGGCTGCAAATCCTCAGTGGAGCACAAGATCAAGAAGGACCACTATAAGAAAACTAAGAAGGCAGGCCTGTGCACTGGCCTCCTGTGGACTGGCCTCCAGCTTCACTCATCTATGGTCTTTCCACAACCTCCTTCCACCAAGGGACCTGGGAGGAGTCACAGCTGTCCATGCTACTGGCAAAGGCCTGCTGACCTTGGACCTTACTGTAATCCCTGAAACATTCTCATGACTCAGCTCCAGCCCTGCTCTACTACTGGTCCAAGACAGTCTTACCCAGCTAGGGATCCATCCCAGGGATGTGGCAAAAGCAATGCCTATAGGTGCCCCTCGTAACAGGCCCACCAACCTCAAACCTGACTGCCGTCCTTGAAGTAGTGCTATGACCCAGCTTCAGCCCCGCTCTACCATATTCTAAGGCAACCTTGACCCTCCAGGGACCCATCAAAGGGACTAGGCAGAAGCTATGTCCATGGACACCCCCAGTAATAGGCCTAATGACCTCGGGCCCAACTGTGGTCACTGAAGGAGGCCTGTGACCCAGTTTCACTTGCTCTCGACTGCAGTTCAGAAGCAGTCCTGGGTGCCAGGGACCAGCCCATTGACCTGACAAAAGCATGCCCAAGAACCCACCAGAAGCCACACCCAAGTATGCCCCTGGTAATAGGCCTACCACCATCAATCCAACTGCAGACCCAGTAACATCCATGAAACCCGGTTCCAGCCCTGCTTGGCTGCAATCCCAGAAGCAGTCCCATCAGCCCGGGTATTTGGCAGGAAAAGCTTTTTGCTTTCCAAAACCAGTCTATAAAGATGGAAAGAAATGTTTCCTCCTCCAAATGCACAGACACCAGTGCGAGGAAACACAGATCACAAAGTATCATGCGAACATGACGCCACCGTGGGAAACTAACAAAGCTCCGGTAACCAACACTAAAGAAATTCAGATCCATGAACTGTGTGACAACAAATTCAAAATAATTATCTTAAAGGAGCTCAAGAAGCTACAAGAGAACACACAAAACCAGACAAAATCAAGAAAACAATACATGAACCAAATGAAGAGTTTAATAAAGAAAAAGAAACATAGTGAAAGGCAAAAATAAAATTTGAAGAGACAGAACAGCATTAGAACCAGACATGGTAGAGATGTTAGAATTATCAGACCAGGAATTTAAAACAACTATGATTAATATGATAAGGACTCTAATGAATAAAGGAGACAATATACAAGAACAGATGTGCAGCAATGATACAAGGGAAGAGAAAGAGGAATAAGGATTATTTTGCTATTGCTGTTATAAGATACACTACCTGTAAAGTGATATAGTATTAGAAAGTGGACTTGGGTTAAGTTGTAAATGTATATTGGACATTCTAAGGCAGCACTAGAAAAAGTAAAAATTGTAATAAGTCAGACAGAGATGGACAAATATGGTATGATCTCACTTATATGTGGAATTAAAAACAACATATAAGCTCATAGATACAGGGAACAGATTGATGATTACCAGAGGCAGGGGGTAGAAGGTAGGTGAAATGGGTGAAGGGAGTCAAAAGATACAAACTTCCACTTGTAAAATAAATAAGTTATTGGAACATAATGTACAGCATGGTGACTATAATTAATAATACTGTATTGCATATTGGAAATTTACTAAGA
Source organism: Halichoerus grypus (assembly GCF_964656455.1). Classification (NCBI taxonomy): domain Eukaryota; kingdom Metazoa; phylum Chordata; class Mammalia; order Carnivora; family Phocidae; genus Halichoerus; species Halichoerus grypus. The sequence goes on along the minus strand of NC_135727.1, from coordinate 107,230,708 downwards.
GTAAAGCTTAAAAGTTCTCATATAAGAAAAATAAATTCTATAACTATGTATGGTGACAGATATTAACTAGACTTAGTGTAGTGATCATTTTGCAATATACACAAATATCAAATCATCATGTTCTTTACCTGAAGCTAGTATAATGTTATATGTCAATTGTATCTCAATAAAAATAAACTAAAAAAAGAAGTTTAACTGATATGCTAAAAAGGAGAGAAAATGGAATCATAAAATGTTCATTTGAAACCACTCAAAGTGGAAAGAGTAAAAGATAAAAGTAGCAACAAAAAACAAGGGCAACAAAGAGAAAACAGTAACAAATATGATAATTAGTCCAGCTATATCAATAATCACTTTGAATGTCAATGGCATAAGTGCACTAATTAAAAGGAAGAGATTTTCAGGGGCGCCTGGGTGGCTCAGTAGTTAAGCATCTGCCTTCAGCTCAGGTCATGATCCCAGGGTCCTGGATCAAGCCCCACGGACTCCCTGCTTAGCAGGGAATCTGCTTCTTCCTCTCCCTCTGTGCCTCTTCCCTGCTCATGCTTGCTGTCTCTCTCGCGCACTCTCTCTCAAATAAATAAATAAAATCTTCAAAAAAAAAAAAAAAATGGAAGAGGGGCTCCTGGGTGGCTCAGTCATTAAGCGTCTGCCTTCAGCTCAGGTCCTGGGGTCCTGGGATCGAGCCCCACATCGGGTTCCCTGCTCCGCGGGCAGCCTGCTTCTCCACCTCCCACTCCCCCTGTTTGTGTCCCCTCTCTCGCTGTGTCGGTCTGTCAAATAAATAAATAAAATCTTTTTAAAAAAATAAAAAATAAATTTTAAAAATTTAAAAATGGAAGAGACTTTCAGAGTAGATCAAAAAACAAAAATCCCAACTATATGTTCTCTACAAGAAACTCACTTTAACTATAAAGACACATATAGATAAAAAGTAAATGGATGAACCACTACACAGCTATTGGTCAAAATCTGGAACACTGACAACACCGAATGCTGACGAGGATGTGGAGCAACAGGAACTCTCATACATTGCTGATGGGCATGCAAAATAGTACAGCCATTTTTTTTTAAAGATTTTATTTATTTATTTGACAGAGAGAGACACAGCGAGAAAGGGAACACAAGCAGGGGGAGTGGGAGAGGGAGAAGCAGGCTCTCCGCTGAGCAGGGAGCCCGACGCGGGGCTTGATCCCAGGACCCTGGGACCATGACCTGAGCCGAAAGCAGATGCTTAACGACTGAGCCACCCAGGCACCCCAGTACAGCCATTTCTTATGACAGTTTGGCAGTACTCATATGATCCAGCAGTACATTTCTAGGCAATTTAACCAACCATAAAGATACATATATATATCTTTAGAAATCTTGTCATTTACAAGAAATCAAAAGTGAAATTAGAAAATACTGTGAGATTAGCAATTATAGATTGAAGAGATATCTAGACTCCCATGTTCATTGCAGCATTATTCATAATAACCAAGATAATGGAAACAACCTGTGTCTATCAATGCATGAATAGATAAAGAAAATTATATATAATGGAATATTATTCAGGTTTAATAAAGAAAGAAATCCTGCCATTTACAACAATATGGAATAATCTGGAAGATATGCTCAGTGAGATAATCCAGACAAAAAAAGACAAAGGCTGCATAATCTCACTATGTAGAATCAATAAAAGTCAAATTCATAGAAGCAGATAGTAGATCGTGGTTGCCATTGGCTTGGGGGTGTGGAGGGAATGAGAAGGGAGTTCAGAGTACAAAGTTTCAGTTAGCAGGATGAATACATTTTGGAGATACAATGTACTGCATGGTAACTATAGTTAATAATACGGTATTGTATACTTGAAATTTGCTAAGACAGTAGACCTTAAATATTCTCACAAGGTAATGCCTATGTTAATTAGGTTGATTGTGGTAATTATTTCACAATGTATATCAAAACATGGTATTATACACCTTAAATTAGAGAGAGAGCACGCGTGAACGTGGGGGGGAGGGGAAGAGAGAGGGAGAGAGAAACCCAAGCAGACTCCATGCTGAGTGCAGAGCCCCACACAGGGCTTAATCTCACCACCCTGAGATCAGACTTGAGCCAAAACCAAGAGTGGGACCCTTAACCAACTGCACCACCCAGGCGCCCTTATACAATTTTTGTCAATTATACTGCAGTTAAGATGAACAGACAAGTCAATGGATGGAGCACATGGCCTTGAAATTTACATTACTATATAAAAGATTAGTTTTTAATTTTTTAAAATATATCATTGACCAATTGGGAAATGGTTTGATAGATGATAGATAGATAGATAGATAGATAGATAGATAGACAGATTTATATATATGTATTATATAATGATTTAGAGAATTCATATTAAAAAGTGAAACCAAAAGACACATGGAAAAATTACTGTTTAATAAAGCTCTAGATAGAGAACAATTTTCCAAGAATTTTTATTTAAAAAGAGTGGGTCTTAACAAAAGAAGATTTTGACTACATTAAAAAGGACATTTTTTAACAAAAATTACCAAAAGGTAGGAAAGTTAATGACTAACTGGGTTAAATCCCTTCACAGGCACAAAGGGATTTATTTTCTAATATAAAAATTGTTTTTTAAATCCATTTTTTAATAGCAGCAAAGCACATGATTGAATGATTAAAGAAATAAGTAAAATGGCTAAGATATGGAAACATATTCAACATCACAGATAATTGATGATCAAAGAAATGCCAATTACAATGATAAGATGATAATTTTTCTCCTGATAGTTTTGTCAAAAATGTAACATAGACACCCTCACACCCTGCTGGTCAGAATAAGATCAGTAAAACTTTTTTACAGGACAGGTTAGCAATAGCTATGGGGAATTTTAGGTCGAATAATGCAGACGATTGATCTAACAATTCAAATTCTAGGAATATATCCTCAAGAAAATAATTAGGCTCTTAACAAAGACTCATGTGATAGCTTTGAGACAGTGATATTTATAGTAGCAAAAAATGTAAATTACCCAAATCATAAACAATAGTTATGCCATGACCATTCAGTGAGAAATTCAGACACCTTAACAATATGCAGCATGGCAATTTACTCTTTTCCAATAAGCGAGCTATCCATTTTTTATCTCACATACAGTATTAATATAACACATAAAGGCAACATTATATTAGGATAAAAAGATAGTATGTTATTAATTTCCATTAATGCTCCATATGTGTTTGAAAAGCTTTTGTATTGTGAAATTATTCAGTGCATTAGATCAAACATGTTCATTGTATATCTCAAATTTTATATATTGTACTGATTTTTCTTTTCTTTTTGATGTTTTGGCCTGCTTTATCTATCAGGTGGTGGGAGGAATTCACTCAGGTGCTCTATTTGTGTATTTCTCTTCACAATCTGTCAAATTTTACTTTATATATTTTGACACTATGTTTTTAGATACATAATTATACAGTCTCAGTATTTATCTTAGGTATATCTTCCTGATAAAGTGAAACTTACCAAAATTATATGTTGGCCCTCTCTATCTCTAACAATACCTATTCTTTAAAGTCTATTTCACCCTCTCCTTCTGTCTGCCTCTCCCCCTGCTTATACTCTCTCTCGCTAATAAAAAATAAAAAATCTTTAAAAAAAAAAAAAGGGGGGCGCCTGGGTGGCTCAGTCGTTAAGCGTCTGCCTTCGGCTCAGGTCATGATCCTGGGGTCCTGGGATCGAGGCCCGCATCGGGCTCCCTGCTGGGTGGGGGGCCTGCTCCTCCCTCTCCTTCTGTCTGCTGCTCCCCCTGCTTGTACTCTCTCTCACTAATAAAAAATAAAAAATCTTTAAAGTCTATTTCATATATTATCAGTATAGTTAAGCCAACTAGATTTTGTTTGTATTTGCTGTTTGTAAATATTTTTTTATCCCATTCTACATACTTTTAATTTAAGTGTGCCTTTTATGAACACATTTAGTTGCATTTGATTTTTCCATGTTGGGCAATCTTTATTAAGTGGGATTTTAGTTCATTTTTGATTATAGTAAGTGGTATTTGGAATCATCTCTACCATATCTGGTGCTTTCTGTTTGCCTGACTTTTTTATGCATCATGTTCTCTGATTTTTTCCGTCTTTCACATTGATTGAGTTTAGAAGTTTTATACTTGCTATCCATTCTTTTCATTATACCCTAGAAAATTCACATATGTGCTTAATTTATCAAGGTTCACTTTTAGCTATATTTTTATTTTCCTTCAGAACAAAGAAGAACCTTAGAAGACTTTATTTCTGCTGTTCCTGTCAACTTATATCATTGCTGCCCAGTATTTTAGTCATCTTTTTTTTTTTAATTCACAAAAGGTGCACTGTTCAGTGCTGTACGTCAAGCGCTTAAAGCAGGGCCTTCCACATAGTCATTGTTCATAAATAATTATTGAATCTGTTAGTTGAATATACCCAAGTAGTTAACACCTTTTGTCTCCCATTATACCTTCTGGCATTTGTCTGCCTTCATTTTCTTTCCGCCTGAAGAGTAATTCTTTAGAGTTTCCTTCAGTGAGGGTCTATTGGTGACAGACATAATCTGTTTGTTGTCTGAAATGTTTGTATTTTGCTTTCGCTCATTAATGGTACTTTGATGGTTATTTAGTTCTGCATTCTTTTCAACACAGTGAAATGTTCGTCCATAGGCTTTTGACTTCCATTGCTGCCTCTAAGAATTTGGTTGTCAGTCGCGGCACCTGGGTGGCTCAGTCAGTTAAGTGTCCCACTCTTGGTTTTGGCTCAGGTCATGATCTCAGGGTAAGATGGAGCCCTGCATTGGGAACTGTGCTCAGCGGGGAGTCTGCTGGAGATTCTCTCTCTCTTTCCCTCTGCCCCTGCCTTTTCTTGAGTGTGCTGGCACTCTGTCTTTCTCTCTCTAAGATAAATAAATTTTTAAAAATCAATAAATCTTTTTTAAAAATTTCTTTTTTTTCCTCTAAGATAAATAAGTCTTTTTAAAAAAGATTTAAAAAAATCTTTAAAAAATCTTTATGCTGGTTGTCAGTATAACTGTTATTCTCCTGAAGGTACTCTGTCTTCTATTTTAAAAGTTTTCTCTTTGTGTTTAATTCCATATACTTTCACTATGCATACCCCACAGTGGATTTCCTTTTATTTATCCTTTTTGAGAATCATTAGTGTTCATAAATGTGGGAATTGGTGTCTTTCACCAATTATGGAAAATTCTCAGATATTATCACTTTCAAGATACATCAGCCCCATTACTTTCATTTTTCTCCTTATGAAACTCATTCACTTAGAATAAGATACACCTTTTTACTCTCTTCTCCCTATCTCAAACCCTATTTTATACTTTCCATCTCTTTGGTTTTCTCCTGCATTGTGGATAAGATCTTCAGATCTAACTTCAAATCAACTAATTATTTCTTTAGGTGTATCTAATTAGCCATCAATCTAAATATTCAATTATTTAATTATAAACATTATGTTCAGTTATTATATTTTATTTCTAAAAGTTATAGTTTTTAAATTTTTGAATCTGCTTAATCATTTTCTATAGTCTCTTGTTTCTTATTCATATATTCAACTCCTTTTTCTTTTTATAACATATTAAACATACTTTATGTTTAATTTTTAATGATTAAAATATCCCAAGAGTTTTTAGAATCTGCTGTCTGTATTTTCTGCTGATTCTCACTTGATGGTATCTACTGCCTATCTTTTTTCTATGTGAGTGTGCTGTGCTTCTTGGAAATGTAGTCTAACATACAATGAGTGACGAGATCCGTCAGTGATTTTCTCAGTATGTGGGATATGGGAATGCGAGAAAAGGAGAATAGGAGGGAGGGCGACATTATTGAGGGGCACAAGAGAACTTTTGGAAGTGATGTATATGTTCCTTATCTTGACTGTGGTGCTGGTTACAGAGGTGTATACATGTATTAAAACTTGTCAAATTGTTTGCTTTATGCAGTTTATTGTGTATTAATTATACCTCACTAAAGTGGTTTTTTAAAAAATTGGATACATAGGTACCAGAATCTTAATGGCCAGTCCTCTATATGGTAAATTCACTGATCATTTTGGTTGTACTTTTCTCACTTTTTTATGTTGAAAAAAAAATGCGCTTTGACATAGGGATTTCATGTTTCTGAATCTGTTCTAAGCAAGTCCCCAGATGAACAAAAGATTACATACAGTCTTGTGAATTACAATGTCGTTGATAAGAAGAAAAGTTTAGAAGCAACTTAAATACTGAACAGTAGAAGTTAGGTAAATTGTGAAATAGATGATGGAATATAATAAAGACACAATCATCTGGGGAGGGCTTCATGATAAAATGTTGAGTAAACAAAATAGCATGAAATCAAACTGTTTACACTCTGATAATTTCATAAAGATTCAAAGAGAGAAGATAAACCAAAAGATTAACAATTGTTATGTTGGGGAATGGAATTGTGGGTAATTTCTCTTTTTCTTTTTATGCTTTTCTTCATATTTTGAATTCTCTACCATGAATATGTATCACTTCTCTCAGAAAAAAATGTTTTAGAAAATGAATAAAAGGAACCTTCCCAAATAATTGTTCTTTTATCTTTCAATGAGAAGGCTTTTAAAAGAATCCTCTCATAGAGGATTTCAAGCACGTCAAGAAAATTGTTCAGAACGCTGAGAGTCTTATGGTGAATGTGACAAGGTTATATTCCAACTTCTGACATGTTAATCATTAATGTTTTCCTGGTCCCTAGTCTGTCTGAACAGAGAGATGAATACATTAGAGATGGGTAAATAAAAAAGTGATTTTCTTTCTCAATTAATATAATGACACACTTTCATGATGAATTTTCTAAATCATTTTAGGTTATACCTTACTCTTTGTGAGTTCAATTATCTTTGTCATAAAAAGCTTTTTTTCCATAGGCAACCTTTACTCATTTTTCATTGCCTAATTTAACTATAAAGCTGTTAACATTCTGTTTTAAAGCTGATGATAAATTGCCTTGTAACCTATTAGAAATTTCTGAAATTAGGTGTTATAGTACTCACAGATATAACCTTACCAATTACAAGGAGAAAAAAAACCTGAAAACATAAATATGGCTTTAACCTTGAAACCTGACAGGCGTTTGGATAAGAAAGAGATGAACCATTTCATGTATTTAAATTCCTTTAGACTTCTAGCTCTCTGTGTGTCATTGTTATGATTAGTCCTTCTTAACACTTACCTTCTACTGAATGTGTGAAAAACATGTTCTCTATTGTTAATGACTCAGTAATGTTTTACTCAAGAACTGCATAATGGGAGAAAGTTTCAATAAAAAAAGAAAATTCACATTAGCATTAACTGGTTATTTATAGGTATATATGTTTCATGCCTTCTCTTTGTCGGTAATCAAAATAGTGTGAAAATTCAGACTGAGGCTTGGAATGACAATATCTTTCTAAATCTCTTAGAAAAGGTCCCTCAAATTAATTTTAAGTGAACAATATACCTTACATTTTAAACGAATACCTACTAACACCTTTTTTGTTTTACCGGACTGTAAATAATTCCTAAAACCAAAATAAGAAAATCTTTAAAAATCAATTTGTTTTGAAAAAAAATCAATTTGTTTGGAACTCTATTTCTGTGAGCTATTATTTTCTAGCATTTTACCAATTCATCTGTATTCCAGTTATTAATGATGCATTTTCTTACACTGACCATTTTTAAATGGCATTTAATTTGCCCCCTTTTCCACTTTCTGACATTTGCTTCTTCTCCATGATTTTTGCTGTATCTGACACTAAGCAGGTGTCTTAGGAAACAATCAAGTATCATTCTCTAAAAGTTCTGCAGTAGCCTGTATGTTAATATCATTTGTTCTTCTTGTTACCATGCTAACGTGAGTGGTTTAATTCTCAAAGTTATATTCTCTCAATATAGATATCTATCGACACTATATGTGTATATATATATAGAGAGAGAGAGAGAGAGAGAGGTGTAACATATATAGAGAGATATCTATTTATCTATATCTTTCTGTATATCTATATGTATCTGTCTGTCTTTCTATCTATCTATCTATCTATCTATCTATCTATCTATCTATCTATCTATATACAGAGATAGAGAATATGTAGAGAGGAGAATCTCAGAACAGGCAAATTTTAGTTTGAGAAAATTAAAGCCCTGATCAAGCATTTCAATCCTACATGCTATCTCAAGTATAGTTTGGGAAGTGTGGGAGTGAACATGTGTTGTCCATTTCTTCCTCTTTGCCTTTGCCCAATAGCTTTTGACTTGGAAGGAGGTTTTTTTGTTTGTTTGTTTGTTTCTGTTTGCTGCACAATTAGCCTAACATCCAGTTCATTTGCAAGGGTCCCTTTGGCTGCTTTGGTGGTATGTTATGACAGCCTGTTAGCCTTGGACATTCCAGTGCATTTCATATTACTTATCTCTCAGTTGTCCCACTATAATGTGACTGGTGAATTTCTATTTGCTCACTAGTTTTGTAGAAATGTTTCCCAATTGATCTGCATTGCACCTGTGGCTTATTTCCCTGTGTTGGCAAAACCCAGAACTGGAAGGAGCATGAAGTACAATGCTATTTCTTAGCTTTCTTGGTAGTAAGTTGGTGCTAAATGCACTGATGCGTGTAGTGTTTTTCTGCAATGATGGGAAATCCCATTTAACTTAAATGACAAGCAGCAAAGATAACAGCAATAACATAAGCCCAAACTTCGCAGAACATTTGAGGACAAACATCTCAGACAATTCATAAGAATTAAGATGTTTTTCACTACAAGTAACAGAAATCCAGACTCCAACTGATTAAAACAATAAAGAATGAATGGTCTCACTTGACTGGAAGTTCAAACATGGGGTGCGCTTCATGGCAGGTAGATTCAGCAATGTTATCAAGGGCCCAGGTGTTTTCTGTCTCTGTCCTATAATTCTAAGTGTGACTTCCTCCTCAGCATAGTAGTAAGAGCTACAGCAGTCCCATGTATTGTATCTATACCCAGTACTGCCCAGGGGACAAAGAGAATCTATCTCTTTCTATGGCTCTCTCATAGGAGCAAGGAAGGAAATGTTCCCTGAGTCTCTGGCAGACTTCCCATTATACTTTAGGTCAAAATGGGATCATTTGCTGGTTCCAGAACCAATCCTAGGCAAGATTACTCTTGAAGCAATTTCTTCCTGAAATTGGGATGAGTTCAGTTTCCCCGGAGACCTACGGCTACTTGGATTTGGGGAGATATCCGATCATAATCGGGGTTTGAATAGTATAAAAAAGTGGAGAAATGAATTCTGGGTAGGTAACAAGTAAAGTCTGCTACCTGGTTGTATCGTCATAATTGGACCCTGAAAAAATACAGAGGGAAATGAGAGCCCCTCTGGCCAACTCACTATGACCAATGTGTGTTTCTAAAGCATAGCTTGAGGAAAAAAGAAGAAAACAATGAAATTGTCCATCTTTTGGCCTGAGGCTAAAATAATTAATATAATTCCTTAGTGAGCAGATAGTATAGTTTGATTCACTAAACATCCTTTCCAACCCTTTTTTTCCTGTTCTGTAGAGATTGGAAAGTAAAGTCCTTGATTTCACAGCCCGTGTAGCAGGTTGGATTGGCCATGAGAAGAGTTCTGGCCAATTAGACTTAGGAAGAAGTCACTGGATCAGGCTTCATTCCTGAATAAATGTCAAATTCGGATATGATGTTTGGAAGCTGAGTATCTGCCTTGAAACCGGGAAAATAAAAGTCACCTGTCAAGGATGGTGGAGCAAGGAGGCTAGGCCCCCAGTGGCATCATTCGAGCTCTGAACTATCTAACCCCAGAACTTCGATTATGTGAAAAAACATAAGCCACAGTAGTAGCTGAAGGCAGCACAATAAAATATATAGAATATCAAAATTCATTATGTAACTTTACTCATATTTTATCCACTTAGTCTTTGGCTGTTTCCCAAAGACCAAATTAGAGAAATTTCTCAAATTGTATGTATCACAAATATTTGAACTAATACCAACCCTGGAAACCAACGAATCACACTCTGGGTGTTTAAGCAGAGACAGCTGTGGCTGAATCTGCACAGCAGCATTTATAGAAATCAAATGTTGTATACACAACTAGCACCTGAACCACTCCAAGTTTCACAGATCAGCAGTCCATTTTGAGCCCACCTGTCAGTCTCAATAACACGTTGAATGCAACTTAACGGAACAAAGAACAGTTAATTATGTCTTATGTAAACTGATCCTGAAATCAGTCTGAAAATATTAACATGCATGAATGGGGTTGTATTACAGCAAAGAAGTAAAAATTTACATTAAGGATACTTTGTTTAGCAATGTTTGAACTGCTAACAGTCAAATAGTAAGCAGACAGTCCTTCTTTTATCTGATTTTTATTTATTTATTTCAAATTTTTTTTATTACCATATAATGTATTATTTCTTTCAGGGGTACAGGTCTGTGATTCATCAGTCTTAACACAATTCACAGCGCTCACCATAGCACATACCCTCCCCAATGTCCATCATCCAGCCACCTCATCCCTCCCACGCCCCTCCACTCCAGCAACCCTCAGTTTGTTTCCTGAGATTAAGAGTCTCTTATGGTTTGTCTCCCTCTCTGGTTTCATCTTGTTTCATTTTTCCTTCCCTTCCCCTATGATCCTTTGTCTTGTCTCTCAAATTCCTCATATCAGTGAGATCATATGATCCTTGTCTTTCTCTGACTGACTTATTTTGCTTAGCATAATACCCTCTAGTTCCAGCCATGTCATTGCAAATGGCAAGATTTTCATTTTTTTGATGGCTGCATAATATTCCATTGTATATATATATATATATATATATATATATATATATACACACACCACATCTTCTTTTTCCATTCATCTGTTGATGGACATCTAGGTTCTTTCCATAGTTTGGCTTTTGTGGACATTGCTGCTATAAACATTGCGGTGCATGTGCCCCCTTGGATCACTGCATTTGTATCTTTGGGGTAAATACCCAGTAGTGCAATTGCTGGGTCAGCAATAGAGGGTAGCTCTATTTTCAACTTTTTGAGGAACCTCCATACTGTTTTCCAGAGTGGCTGTACCAGCTTGCATTCCCACCAACAGTGTAGGAGGGTTCCCCTTTCTCCGCATCCTCGCCAACATCTGTCATTTCCTGACTTGTTAATTGTAGCGATTGTGACTGGTGTGAGGTGGTATCTCATAGAGGTTTTGATTTGTATTTCCCTGATGCCGAGATTTGAGCACTTTTTCATGTGTCTGTTGGCCATTTGGATATCTTCTTTGCAGAAATGTCTCTTCATGTCTTCTGCCCATTTCTTGATTGGATTCTTTGTTCTTTGGGTGTTGAGTTTGATAGTTCTTTATAGATTTTGGATACTAGCCCTTTATCTGATATGTCATTTGCAAATATCTTCTCCCATTCTGTCGGTTGTCTTCTGGTTTTGTTGTTTACTTTGCTGTGCAAAAGCCTTTTACCTTGATGAAGTCCCAATAGTTCATTTTTGCCCTTGCTTCCCTTGCCTTTGGCGATGTTTCTAGGAAGAAGTTGCTGCGGCTGAGGTCGAAGAGGTTGCTGCTTGTGTTCTCCTTTAGGATGTTGATGGACTCCTGTCTCACATTGAGGTCTTTCAACCATTTGGAGTCTATTTTTGTGTGTGGTGTAAGGAAATGGTCCAGTTTCATTCTTCTGCATGTGGCTGTCCAATTTTCCCAACACCATTTGTTGAAGAAACTGTCTTTTTTCTATTGGACATTCTTTCCTGCTTTGTCAAAGATTAGTTGACCATAGAGTTGAGGGTCCATTTCTGGGCCCTCTATTCTATTCCACTGATCTATGTGTCTGTTTTTGTGCCAGTACCATACTGTCTTGATGATGACAGCTTTATAATAGAGCTTGAAGTCTGGAATTGTGAAGCCACCAGCTTTGCTTTTCTTTTTCAACATTCCTCTGGCTATTCGGGGTCTTTTCTGGTTCCATACAAATTTTAGGATTATTTGTTCCATTTCTTTGAAAAAAGTTGATGGTATTTTGATAGGGATTGCATTAAATGCGTAGATTGCTCTGGGTGGCATATACATTTTCACAATATTTGTTCTTCCAGTCCATGAGCATGGAACATTTTTCCATTTCTTTGTGTCTGCCTCAATTTCTTTTATGAGTATTCTATAGTTTTCTGAGTACAGATTCTTTGCCTCTTTGGTTAGATTTATTCCTAGGTATCTTATGGTTTTGGGTGCAATTGTAAATGGGATCGACTCCTTAATTTCTCTTTCTTCTGTCTCATTGTATAGAAAGAAGTGCAACTGATTTCTGTGTATTGATTTTATATCCTGCCACTTGACTGAATTCCTGTATGAGTTCTAGCAGTTTTGGGGTGGAGTCTTTTGGGTTTTCCACATAAAGTATCGTATCATCTGCAAAAAGTGAGTTTCACTTCTTTGCTGATTCGGATGCCTTTTATTTCTTTTTGTTGTCTGATTGCTGTGGCTAGGATTTCTAATACTGTGTTGAATAGTAGTGGTGATAGTAGACATCCCTGCCGTGTTCCTGACCTTAGGGGGAAAGCTCTCAGTTTTTCCGCATTGAGTATGATGTTCGCTGTGGGTTTTTCATAGATGGCTTTATGATATTGAGGTATGTACCCTCTATCCGTACACTGTGAAGAGTTTTAATCAAGAAAGGGTGCTGTACTTTGTCAGATGCTTTTTGTGCATCTATTGAGAGGATCATATGGTTCTTGTTCTTTCTTTTATTAATATATTGTATCACGTTGATTGATTTGTGGATGTTGAACCAACCTTGCAGCCCAGGAATAAATCCTACTTGGCCGTGGTGAATAATCCTTTTAATGTACTGTTGGATCCTATATCCAGCTAGGCTGTCATTGAAAATAGAAGGAGAGATAAAAAGCTTCCAGGACAAACAAAAACTAAAAGAATTTGCAAACACCAAACCAGCCTTACAATAAATATTGAAAGGGGTCCTCTAAGCAAAGAAAGAGCCTAAAAGTAAGATAGACCAGAAAGGAACACAGACAATATACAGTAACAGTCACCTTATAGACAATACAATGGTACTAAATTCATATCTTTCAATAGTTACCTTGAATGTAAATGGGCTAAATGCCCCAATCTAAAGACACAGGGTATCAGATTGGATAAAAAAACAAGACCCATCCTTATCAGATTTTTTTTTTAAAGAAGACACAGATTGCTTAGAAAATATAACTTCTGACTACATGCGACCAGATGACAAAAGAGGTTAGCTAGAGGGAAATTTGTTCTCTACCAATAAATAAAAAGTACCTTTAAAATACACCATTATGGGGATAAACTATTTTTAGTTTAGAATTACTCCTCAACTGCTTTAATACCACAGCTTTATTCCATTTGCCTCTCATCTACTCCTGCTGGGGTTTCTGCTGCAGTCTATTGACATATATAAGGGTTTCCATTACCTTTAAAAAACAAAACCAGCAATCATTTTTCAAAAGACACTTATATTGTCAGTATGTAATTATTGCTAATATTAAGCATTCAGTAACATTGTATGTCAACTATACTTCAATAAAAAAAGGTATTAAGGGGGCACCTGGGTGGCTCAGTCAGTTAAGCGTCTGATTTCAGCTCGGGATATGATCCCAGGGTCCTGGGATGGAGCTCCAAGTCCAGCCCCCCGCTCAGCGGGAAGTCTACTTCTCCCCTCTCCCTCTGACCCTCCTCCCACTCATGCACTCGCTCTCAAATAAATAAATAAATAAATAAAATTTAAAAATGTATTAAGGGGCACCTGGGTGGCTCAGCTCAATTGGTTAAGCCAACGACTCTTGATTTCGGCTCAGGTCATGGTCTCAGGGTTGTGACATTGAGCCCCACATTGGGCTCCATGCCAGAAGGGAGATTCTTTCCCTCTCCCTCTGCCCCTCCCCTGGTCGCTTGCTTGCACCCAATCTCTCTCTCTCTCTCTCTCAAATAAACAATTAAAATCTTTTAAAAAATTAAAAAGGTATTAAAATTAAAACTTTAAAAAATGTTCTCTAGCACAAATGTGATCTTAATCAAAGTTGGGACAAAGATCCCTGTGAGATATTTTACCAAAATATTTATGTTAAAGATATAATTCTGTTCTGTTTTGGGTCTGGTTTCTATCAAAATGCCTCATCATCATTTAATTGCCTTCAGGTAAAACAGGAAAATGAGGACTATCTAGACAAATATGAAGGGGCCTTTATACATACCCATTCATACAGTTAAAAGTATTAATACAAGCTGCTACATGGTATGTGGATAGTTTATTCTTTTAAGTAACACTAATTATTAATGTTGTGTGTCATAAGAAACAGATGAAATGTTTAGGACTCAGTAATATGCTGGAACATTTGCCTCTAATAGATGTATGCAAAACCGGAGACAGTGACTTTGAAATTTTTTTATATCACTATTTTTAGCAGGGTAATCCTTTCTTTAAACCAGAGCTTACAAAGAAGCCCCGTGCAGAGTCACAGATAAATACAGAGCTCTTGGCTGAAGGAAAGCTGGCATGTTTAAAAACTGGTCTTCTTAGCTCACCCATTCCTCCTGAGTGGCCCCTGAGGCACGTCTGCCAAACTATTAGAATCTTTCATAAGGTTCCAGAGACCCTGGGACCCTAATGTTTCCTCCTGTGTCGTCATAATTGTACCGGTTTTAGCTTCCCTGGGAGGACGATTTAGGTGGCCAAGAATTGGGAAGAAGGACCCTTCTTCTGGGAAATGGGAAGTGTCCTGAGTTCCAAACTGTACTTCATGCTCTCTAGTCCTTTTAGGACATCTGATTATTGAATAGAAGGGATGGTGTAGGGGTCCTTGGGATTTCCTAATGGGAAGTTCCCACTCATGTTTTACTGCTCCGGTAGCTGTATAAAGTTGACACTGCTATTAGAGTACAAGACATGAGAGATCTTTTCCCCTCATTTTTGTGGGGGGAAAAAAAAGGGTGTGTGCACACGCATGTACATGTGCTTCATGACCTGAAATTTAAAACCTTCCAGTTAGCTTTGAGCCAGTTCCAAGAAGCCCATAGAGGTTAATTAATGTCGCTCTAAAACACTGCTGGTGAAGCCTCTAAAAACAGAGTAGACTGTAGAAATGGAGTGATTGTGCTATTTTGTCCTATTAAGCTAAATTCCTTTAAGCAGAGAAACTAGCCTCCATGGTATATGTAAGAAACCACACAAGACGTGACACAGCCACAGATGCTGTTTTGGCAAACCAGCTACAAACTGTCTGAAACCCCTTCCTCGTATTTCAACCCACCTAGGGTCGCCTTTTATGCCTTTACTTCAGGTTGTACACACACCTTCACTTTTCCTGGTTTACACCTGGTCTTCTCTAGGATACACTAGGCTTTCTGTACCAACTCTAGACACTTAGATTCTCATGTATGAGGGAGTATTCAGATAGGAAATAGGTGATGGACTCAACAGGGCCACCAGGAGGGAGAACATGATGGAGCGTAAGAAGGGTCTGCCCAACTTGACCTGCTGCCTTTGACAGAAGGACAGAGCCAATCAGAGGGCACTCAGCAAGGAGGTGGGAGAATAAATATCTTGACCTCATTTTTATCCCACTCTTCCTCTAGTGCTTTCCATTGGCCATACCCAGACTAGAGTCTCCTGGGGCACAGAGGAGAGTAAAGGAGGATTGGAAAGTACAGGACAAAATAAAAGAAAAATCTGGTACTCTTGGAAATGCCTTTCCTATCTCAACCTTTTTATCTGGAAATAGCAAATATCAATAACAAAATCTATTATTTACTACATCCCAGTCTCTGTACTAAGCATTCGATAGGCATTATGTTCATGTACACTTTCTAACTCATTTTAAAATATAAGTACTAACATAACATAATAAAGAATCAATCAATCAATCAAAATTTACAAATATATGTAAGTACTATTATTCGTTCCGTTTTACCCACAGATAGAGTGAGGATGAGAGTTTCGGTAACTTTCCAAGGCCTTAGAGGCAAGTAAGTATTAGAGTCAAGGCTTGAGCCTAAGTATGACTCTGAAACTCATGCTTCGCATCAGTTTTCAAGTACTCTTCCACTGATACCCCAGTATCATTCTCAGCCAACTGATCTGGTTTTCTCTGCTGAAATTCTTGAATTTTTAGACTGCATTGGACAACCCGTTCCTTGAAAATAAAACTTTGAACCTATAGAGCTCCATACTGTCACTTAATTGTGACAACATTGATGAGAAGACCACAAACTTTTATTTGTCTTCAGTGGGAAGATGATATAACATATAGAAGTTTTGGGAGAGGACTAAAAAAGTCTAGTAATACCTGCAGATCTAAGCATTTAGCAGTGAAAATGGTGAATGGGTGACGTTCCAGAAACTGGAAAAAAAAATCTTAATTATTCATGCAGGCAAATAATAATGTGACCAACCTGATATTGCCCCGTTAGTAACCAATCATTTCTCTCTGACTCGGGTACCATAGAGAATGGATTTTGAAGTTAACATCCTTACTTTGAACATTAGTTTATTTTCCCCAGGTCACTCGCAAAACACCATTTATTTATGACAAATTTCTATCATGACATGACCCATGTCATTAGCCTGGCATTTAAGATTCTCGATTCGGGCTTTTTCTATTCAAGTGGCCAGGACTAGATCTATTTAGAAAATTAATATTACTTTTAAACGTGTGTAACTCTTTTCACACAGCAATAATGACTTTCTATTTCAAAAGGGGAAGTTTTGTTATCTGAAGACACTCATTTTTCCATACTAGAACAGACATAATCCTATACCTTAAGCATTTTATTCTTAGTGTTCCAGCTTTCAACATACAAGTGTCCAAGTGAAATGAGGTTACCTTAGCTACCTCCTAACTCCCGGCTTGTGGTCACTCACCTGGAAGCCAGAAAATACAATATAGCATTTCAATTTTCTTATATGTATTGGTCTTGTATTTGGCATCATTTAGAATAACAATCTGGGTACTTAATCTAGTGTGTTCTACTTCTAAATGAATTTATTTGAAATCATGTGCACCTGATTGTCAAAAAAATACATTTAATTATAAGTGCCTCTAAAAAATTCGGATTAAAACGTGTGATAAATATGCAAACGTGAATATTTTAATATTCAAGAACTAACAGAACTAATTGACAGTGGGGGTTTACCGGATGTGATTCATAGAAGGAGACCATGAAATTATTAACATTAAAACAATATATATCTGCAACTTACATACAGTAGACTAAAAGTTGTCAAATTTCTTTTGTCTTTGGGTTTAAACTATTTTGTTTTCATTTTTATATCTGCATATGTAACATTTAGATACTCTAAAAGTTAATTTGGTAAAAGTCTTCTTTCTGAATAGAATTTCCTATTAATTTAATTTATCATGTTATAAACCAGAATTTATGTTATCATAAGTGAGATGGGCTACTCACTTATGTATTCCACATATATTTTTTCAGCACCGACAACGTACTTGTCATTGTATCAGACAGTGGGAATGCAAAGATTGGCAGCTTCCGTAATGTCTAAAACATTTCTTTAAAAGCTATTGGTGTTCTGTAAATATTTGTTGAAAGAATGAAGACCAGGTCCTTGACTTTGGGGAATTACACATGTGGATAATAACAGTGTTGTACTGCAGGGGGAGAAGAGTTCTGATACCTCTAGAGCTCAGAAGAACTTCTGGTGGAAGGAACCACAAGTTCCATGGAGAGGCAGATATTATGACTTGGTGACCCACCTTTTGATAGGTGGATATGGTGATAGGAGGTGGTGTGGCCAAAGGCACATCCTCAGAAAAGAATAAAGTATCCATATCTGAAGAATGAACTATAGACCAATTTGACTGGACATAGTCTGTGTGTAAAGGAAACAAACTCAGGAAGGTTGTGCGTGTTCTCAAATGCAGGCTGAAAAGTTTGAACTTTGGGAGTCACTGGAGGCTTCTGAGCATAAGCATGGTAAGATTGAAACATCCTTCATGAAGATTAATCTCGCTGCAATGCACAGGATGGGTTGTCGCAATGGGAGATGAAAATTGGGAAATCCCCTAAGAGATTCATGTTCACATGGAAGGTAATAATAGTCTGAGTAACCAAATGGTGTCCCTATGTCTAAAACTATTACTCCAAAATGCTTCAAAGGGTTATATGAGATTTCAAGAAGTTTCAAGTTTGCAGCAATCACTGTTACTCTAAAAGAGCAACTTTTATGTGAAGCTACCTCACTCTCTCACTTCTTTAGGATATTAGGCTTCCTAAAATATGCAAAACACTGGACTACAGTTGTAAATCTGAACTTCTGCTAGTCTCCACTTGAGACCATCTTAGGCCCTCACTGAGAATCTATTTAAACTTTTAAACACAATTAAATGAAACATATTATATTGATTTCTATAACATAGGGGATTAGAGAAGCTCATCAGAAGGTGACAACAAGCTTAAAAAGTATAGGCCATTCTTGTAGGCACAGCAACAACACCTGAATAAATTCTGATGCTGGTAATGTACTTTGGCAAATAATATTCAGAATGATGGTGGTTATCGCACAAAGTTTAAGCTGTCTCTTGCAATTTCTGTTAAAGGAAGCTAGAATATTCACTTCGGGGAAACCGAAACCGTATACCTTATTTTCGCTTCACAGCCCGCACCAGTGCCTGAAAGAGTGAAAATTGAAATTAGAGAGGCAAATAAGACTTTCTCTGAAATCATCACTTTTTTAAAGGTCCAAGTCTTAAAAGTACATTCCAGCTTCCTAGAAAACATATTTCCACAGTAGAATTTAATATCAAGTAACAATGGAAATGTTGTGTCTCCAAAGCCTTAACATAAAATTTGAGATTTAAAAATCAAGGAACTTGACTTCATTCATTGTCATTTAAGCTCCCTGTGTGTGTTGGCATTTTTCTCCGAAGAGCACTTGCTCTGAAGTACAGCCAGTATTTCTTCCATTGTGATCGCTAGTTGCACTCGAACTTTTCATGTCAGCAAAATTTGTTGTGTAGGTGTGCGTGAGTGCACCCGGCCTTCCTTCCCTTCCTCACTTCCCTGGGCGCCCGTTGTCCTTACTCCTCCCGCTGGTTCTTAAACTTTAAAGTGTGTAAGTATCACCAGACACGATTCTTTCAAGTATGTGTTCCTGCTCCTACACTCCTTGGAGATTCCGATTCCATAGCGGGGGAAGCCTGAGACTCTGCATTTTGATGAGCCCCACTAAGTGGTTCTGAGGCAGGGGTGCCAGGGATCCTACTTTGAGTGGCCAGAACTTAAGCCCTCACTCTTCACTTGTGTTAGAGGTCAGAGTCCTGACTTTAAATAGATGCTATTATTGTTTCATTCTGTTGATGAATAAAGCCAAGCAATGTGGAAGGCCAGGAAATGTTTCCGGAAAGACCGAGTAACGGCATGCCCACCTAGAGCCTTAGTAGCCTCATTCCCACATTGAGGAGTGCAGTTTTACACGGTCAATCCTGAGCTGTTGTATTGTAAGTTAAATGACCTAATTTATACTATGTGCTGAGATATTTCCAAAGACAAATCACTTCCAAGGGTAGTACCTTTTCTGCACTTAATTACACTTGGGTTCCCATCCAATTCAAAGCCATGTCTACAAAGGCTGGCATTTAGTCAGCTAAATATTTGAATACTTCTTTGTTCCAACGGAGGAAAGCACAAGACTAATTTCTATACAAGTAATTACAGGTGCAGGTTATGTTTGCAGTCTTAAAAAAGGAAGTGTCTCGGTGAAGGGGAAATTAAATGAGAGGGTTAAGTGCATGACCTGGAAAGGATATTTGAATCACCTGTGATTTTCCATCCTGTTTTAGAATTCATCTTTCCTACAAGGTGGGGCCACATTACCAGCTGTGTTCTTCTTAATAGGAGGAAATGAGGGACTGGGGGAGAGAAAAATAGATACAAAAATGAGCCAAACACAATCACCGGGACATAGAAAGTCTTTTTAAAGCTAGCAGGAAGTAGGTGGAGATCTATACAATAAAGGGGTAAATAAAAACATATTAGGAAAAAAATACTGGAGTCCTTTCCCGTCCACAAAAGACAATCACATTCTGTCTTTAGATCTCTTTGCTCGGTTCACTTTGGAAAGAGCTTTCTCAGCTAAAATTACAGCTGTCAGTTTTGTTGGCAGAAAGTGTTTCCAAGTTCTACGGTGTGATAAAGAAGTGTGTTTCTGAGCACTGTCAACATTAGTCAGGTAACTTGAGGCCCTCTTTCCTCCAGTGTGGATTCCTTGGCCACCTTGGTCCTTGTAACAAGCTCTCAAGAGGTGCTGATGCTGCCTGTCCATGGCCACGCTTTGAGACCACTGATCTAAAATGTACTGCTTACTCCTAGTAAACGTTGTCTGTTGTGTGTAATTCATTTTTTATACTCCTAGTCATTGAGCTGTACTTTAGACACCGAATACAAAGGAAGAGTTTATTCCACAAAATTTTATTGAGAACCTGCTAAGTGCCGGGCACTCTTGTAGACATTGTCAAATCTGTCTCTTAACAACAGAGACAAAGTAGAGTTTACATTCAAATGGGAGAAGGTAGACAGTAGAAAATAAATAAGCGTCTAACATATCAGGTGGTCGTATATGCTATGAACAAAACCAAGAGAGGGTACATAGCTTAGACAGGGGACAATAGGGAAGGGTAAAGTGGCCAGAGAAGGCCTCTCTGAAGAGGTGATGTTCAATCAGGGCTTTGGAGGCAGTGAGATAGCAGGAAATGCAGATTCAAACGCTCTTTGTGGTAAAAAGCATGGAGTCAGGCCAGAGTTCAAAACTTACAACTGGCACTCTTCTACTTATTTGACATGGGACAAATTACTTAACCCTTCTGTGCCTCAGATTCCCAGTCTATAAAATGGGGATAATAACATCTCCCCCAAAGTATTATTATGACAGTTAAATTAGGTGGTGTATTAGGGGCGCCTGGGTGGCTCAGTCGGATAAGCATCTGCCTTCGGCTCAGGTCATGATCTCAGGGTCCTGGGATCAAGCCCTGCATCGGGCTCTCTGCTCAGTGGGGAGTCTGCTTCTCCCTCTCTCTCTCTCCCTCTGTGCTCTCTCTCTCTTTCTCTCTCTCAAATAAATAAATGTAATCTTTAAAAAAATAAATTAGGTAGTATATTCAAGCATTTAGAGCAGTGCATGGCATATAGTGTCATATAAGAGGTGGATTTATTATGAGGATGATGAAGCTAAAAGTTCAGTCCCTCATATATATGGACCTTTCTGAGGCCCTCTATTGCATTTTGTATACAAAGTGTCATATTCTTTTTTTAAATAGATCCCCAAAATTGTATAAGCCTCCGGCCATGTATACCCTGGACCTGCCCCTGATCTTAGCTACTGTTTATTAGTCTCTGGGATAAATGATGCTAGACAAAGGCAATAAGAAATGCAAAGGCCCAGAGGCTGGGAGAACATCAAGGAGGATACTGTGACCAGAGGAAAGTGAGTGAGAGACTATGAGACCAAGGAGCAGGGTTGAGACCAGAGGGAACCAAGGAGTAGATCCTAGGCCTAGAGCAGGCCTTGGTCAAGTACTTTGTTTTTCTGAGTGAGATAGGGAGACACTGAAGGATTTGAGAAGAAGAGAGGCATGAACTGGTTCACATATTGGTAGAGCCACTCTGACTGCTATTTAGAGAATAGACAGTTGGCGAGGCAATATTAGAAGCTGGAAGACCCACGAAGAAGCAACAATCCAGGAAGGAGATAATGGTACCCAGGACTAAAGTAGAGGTGGTAGATGTTGATAGTTTCTGAACATATTTTAGTGATGGGACAAACAGGATTTGCTGACAGATGGGATGCGTGAGGGAGAGAGCTGTTCCAGATGATTGGAAGGTTTGGGTCTGAGTAACTGACTAATGAGGATCAGGATTGGACATGCACGTGACGTGGAAATCAAGAATTTCATTTTGGACATGTTAGTGTGGAGGTGCCTGTTTGACACATAGGATTCTGTGGGGTTTTTTAAATCCCAGGATATATAGCCTCAACGGACACTTTCAGGTTTGCTATAATTAAATTGCTTTATAGTCATATGCCTATTATAAAATTCTATACAGAATGTACCATATAGATCTTTGGAGTTATAACACGGATGACTTTTATGGCAAATTTGTTTTTGAAATAGGATGGAAGCCTAGCTTCCCCCTGATAAAGCCTTTACTACATTTATCATTATCCCTTGACCACCTAACACACCATTCCAAGTCTACCGTCTTGTGAGCTTCAACACATTCTATTTCATTTGAATATAGTTTTTCTGCCTTTCACAGGCCTTAAGGTTTACCATGGGAATGGGACCTTTAAGGATGTTGTGATACGTGAAGGTTTGCTACATCTGAAAAGGCTATGTTTATCATTATTGTTTATGAAAACATTTATTAAATGATACCATCATTAATCCCAGAGTTCCAAATGTTATTCTGTTCTCAGAGAAATACCCATTGAGTTTCTTTTATTTGTTCTTTAATTTAAAAAATATTAAATATGTCAAATTTGGAAAAGATGAAAAGAATGGTTTAAAGAATATGCCTGTATTTTCTCATTTCTCTGGCCTTTATCAGTTCACCCTCCATGGCACTGCCACAAGTCTGTGCCTTTTATGTCACATGATGTGCAAGGTTTCTATTTAAACTCCCTTGTCCAACTAGGTAACACTATCCATATTATTAAAAAGAGTTTGTTCCCTTAGAGTGTAAGGGCCTAGGGAGAAGGGCCATGTTTGTTCATCTCCCTAACCTACTGCCCACGCCTTTGCTTGACCACAGGAGGTGCCAAACGTGCTACCAGAATAAAAGTTACAATGATGTACAGGACGATCAAGTCTTTTGGGTATTTTCTTTTTCTCTAGAAGAGACTTAATATCCATAAGGCACCATCAATAACTGCTTAAGAATGCTATCCACATAAAGGCACGTGACTTCAAATTCCAAGTCCATCAATTTGGGGCTTCATGAATTTGGCAAGTCACTAATTTATCTGAGTATTATTTATAAAATGGAATTCGTAGTATTTTCCTGTTTCATAGGGTCATAGTTAGAACTGAATGAAACAACATATGGATATGTCAAAATTAAGCACCCCTGGATGGAACCCAGAGGCATTGACAGTAGGGTGCACAGAAGATTCAGGACCCAGATCTCGATGCCCAACACTGGTTATGGGAGCAACAAGAAAACAAAGCACACGCTGCCCAGTAGCTTCTAGAAGTTCCTAGTCCACAACGTCAAGGAACTTGAAGTGCCGCTGATGTGCAGCAAACCTTACTGTACAGAGATTGCTTATAATGGCTCCTCCGAGAACCACAAAGCCATTGTGGAACGAGCAGCCCAGCTGGCCGTCAGAGTCATCAAACCCAATGCCAGGCTGTGCAGCGAAGAAAATGAATAGACTGCTTGTGTACCCATCATATTTGTGTTAATAAAACCATAAAACTACCAAAAATACAAATGGAAAAACATGATCTGGAAAGTACCAAAAATTGTGTTTGGATCTATCTAATCTGGAAGAATTTTTATTGACCGTGTCTAATCCTTATTCTGAGAATAATGTACTTTGCTACAGTTTCCAAACACGTTGCATGGAATTAGTGAAATGGACTTTCAAAAACTTTATTTCCCTCAGTATAAATTACAAAGGTTTAGTCATTTAACTTCAACTCCCATTAAAAGGTGAAGTTCTTTTTAAGCTAAACTGGCTCTCTTTTGAGATTCATGTGTAGAAAATAATCTGGTACAGGAAGGCTTACTGCAGAAGTCCTCTGACATTTCATTTTGAATTTGACATTTCAATTCAATTATTCTGAATTTAAGGTTTGTTAAGTCAGTGAATAAATTTGGGGGATTAAATGTCCCTGTACCTTTGCATATCTTTCATAACCTCTTATACGTTAGCCAGAATTAGAAAAAGAAATAGTCATCTTTCCTGCCGTAAGCTAAGATAGAATAGTTGGCATATTTAAACAATAAATGAGAATAAATGACAATGATAAAGTTTCACTAAGTCATTATGAAGCCCATCATAGCTCCATTAGATGATCATATGCAAATTTCCATAAAATTCAATACTTTATCCTAATTATACTAATATTTCAAATAATATTATTTCTTTGAATATATTTCCGTATTTTCCCATCATTCAATGAACATTGACTCACCATTTACCATCTTGCAGACTCTTTGAAAGGATAGCTGAATGGGGCTGACCCAATCAACACAGGTCCCAAAGGGCAGAAGTTGGGAGTACATTTTGCCCATATCTCTAGTCCCATGTTGGCAGGGAGAAAAAATCATGTTTAAAAGAGTTTCAGGCTACAAGGCTAGAAGCTGGCTTTACCCAAATGGATCCGCAAAGCAAGGACAATGTAAAGCAGGACTTATGAGATGTGTCTTGGAAATGGGCCTGAGAACAAGGGAAGAATAAAGTATAATGGTTCTAAATTAGAAATCAAGAGGAAAATTAGAGACAATATCCCTAGAGACCAGTGACTCTGTTTGTCCTGTTCACTACTGTATTCTCCATGCATAGTGCGTGGAACACAAATATGTATTGGCTGGAAAAATGCTATTGATCATTTGTGTGTGTTTGTGTTCCTGCCAAGGGCTCATGTGAGCAAACCAGATGCCAGGATGGACTAAAGAAGGGAAGAACAAAGTTTTGGTAACACAAAGGTGAATGAGGTGTGGTTCTTGCCTTCCAACACTAGGTGATTAAGTCTCCCGTGGAACTCCGTTTACAGGAAGCAATACTTACGTTATTCGGGAGAGAAGAGTCTCTAAAAGGATTATTAGAACCTGGCCAGCAAAAAAAAAAAGAAAAAAAGAAAGGAAAGGGAAGGGAAGGGGAGGGAAGGGAAGGGGGAAGGAAGGAAGAGAGAGAGAGAAAGAGGGGAAGGAAGGAGGGAAGGGAAAGGAAAGGAAAGAAGGAAGGAAGGAAGGGAAAGGAAAGGAAAGAAGGAAGGAAAGAGAGAGAAAAAAAGAAAGAAAAGGAAGGAAGGAAGGAAGGAAGGAAGGAAGGAAGGAAGGAAGGAAGGAAGAAGAAACTGACCAGCAGACAAAACAGGCATGGAATCCCAGAAAGAAACGAAAGGATGTGCAAAGTGTTTGAGCTATAAGAAAGCATGGCTTGTCTGGAAGATGTCTTATAGTTTAATACGAATGACATGACAAATGACATGGAAAATGACATGAATCAGATTAAGAGGTATATTCAGTGACATGCTAAGGAATTTGAACTTTCTTAAGACAGCCTCAAAGAGTTAATTCTAGCATTTTGACATAAAGGTATGGCCCAAATATTTTAATCTTGTTATAGGGAAATTCGGCTTGTTAGTAAAAGTATTCTAGTGATCTAAAAGAGTATACTTAAGTCATGAAAGTGGAGAGCCTTTAGTTCTAAGGAGGAGAGAAAAAGTATATATTGTCAGAAGCCGTGCCAAAACAGGCACCTTTCCCCTCCCTCTCCAACATTATTTACTTAAAAGATCTTTTTCTTATCAGCCTCCAGGAACATTAGGTCCCAGTATGTGTACCCTCTAGTTTTATTACATGAGATTAGTAATAACCTCGTATATATTTCTGCTTATAGTGAGTATACAAAGCGGATTAAGTCTGTGGTAGCTCACAGTTTGAGTTACTGTTCATACAGTTTTCCATAATGTAGAGCCACCAGTGACATCATTTGTCAGGAACCAACATGACAACTAACATTGTATGTGATGTTAAAGTAGCAGAAGGACCTGGTCATGACACACAAAGAAATACCTTTCTACTTCTGTTAGATTATTTTCGAGGACTGAGAAATACTTCAGATTCTGGCTACATTTGGTGTGAATGATTTCATGACTCTGTGCCATTGAGAAGGATAGGGTCGCAGAGGATGACATCGAAGCCATCCTCTATCTGGCATGGCCCATATTACACTTGCCTGTATTATCTCTCCATTCCAATATACCTGGCATCTTTGTATAAAGAAAAACAATTCCCACATAATTTTTTTTTTCCTACCCATCACATCCAAACCATCGAATACAAGCTCTGTTTTCAGTTTGAAGAAAGAAGGAAGAGTCACCAGCAAAATTTGGGGGTATCTGTAGGGAATTAGAGGCAGAAACAGCAAGAGATGGAAAGAGAAATCTTTATGAACATCCCTGACTCTGTAGTACAGACGAAATCGAACATTTCATGCATAAAACCAAATATCACTTGTTAGGCAGCATGTGATCCTACCAAAGGAGTAGCAGATACCACCTGCCGCTTACTGACTGGTGAAAGAGAAATGTGCTCAAGTGGGCCAAGACTCACTTCTCAATGTCCCACAAGCTTGTCCTCCCTATTTCTTCAGTAAAAACTCACTGTCATTTTTTTGGCATGCAAGTGCACGCGCACACATACACACACACTCACACACACACATGCACATTGTATATAGAATTTCCTCCTAGATCCATTCATTGTTTAAAGTCCTCCCTTGCTCCTCCTGTAATGATTATCTGTTGGCTTTGATGTTCACTGTTGGGGAAAAAGAAATCTCACAAATGTTTGCCACATGCTGCTCAAACCTGTGACATTGAACAAGATGTTACTCATTAATAAATGGCAGGGGAGAAACTCAAAGATTAATAAATGTTGTCAGAGTTGCTGATGGAATAAGATACAAAAAGAAAAATACCCATAATTTCCCTGTTACTAGTTTAAAGTACAGATATTGAAAAATAATGTATATTTAAGATATTTGGCCTATTACAGTTCTCTTCAGATATAAAATAACCATTATACTATTACAGTTTAAAATATTTCAACCCCACAAATTCTTCCAGAACTACCTTTTATGATAAGATAAAAAGATAATCTTCAGATTATATAGGTGTGTGTATATACACACATATATGTGGTAGCTCTAAGTCAGTAATAGATGATGGATGGATGGATGGATGGACAGATGATAGAGAGGTATAGGTAGATGTTCTCTCTTACTGGGTTTAAAGAGGCAGGAAATGAAAGCTAATTCTATTTAAGTGGTTGTCAGATTTTAATCGTATTTATAATGGGTTCCGTTTTTTACTTTTATTTTTAGGTTCTGTATATTTGGGCCCACACTTGTGTTCTCAGCCATGGAGTTGCAAGTTGTCTAAGTGGCCTTAAAGTTCCACACCTTCTTATCTGAATCCCTTCTAGAGCACTTTCTCAGGGTGTCCCCGAATACTTCCCAGAGACTTTTAGGGAGAACATACTACTCTGAACACATTTAAAACTTAGAAATTTATTTACATGAGTCTAAAATCTTCCTCTAGGACACTTGAGTTTATTCTACCTGGAGCTCACCTCAGAAATTGTACATATTTCTGAGGTGACAAATAGGTTTCATCTCTTGAGAAAATTCTGATTAGTAATAGCTGGCTGGAGTGTTTTCAGTCTCATCAGGAAAGAGCACAGTGACTTATTAGAGATGCCTGCTATGGGCAGCGTATAGGACTGGCCAATTGGGATTGAGTCTAATTCTTCCCCGTGAAATTCCCTCAAATATATGAATATAGCCGCCATGTCCCTTTTAAGGAATATCTTCTGCCTAAATCTGAAATCTTCCAGCCGCCTCATAGTGCATGGTGTGGTGTCCCCTCCAGCCTCCCAGCACGGTGTGGCTTGGTCTGTGAACGATCATTCTAGCCATCACCTTAACCATAAAGCACAGACAGAGATGTTCTGTGCTTGCAGAAATGGCATAGGAAAATCTTTCAGGGTCGCAAATGAAGCTTGAACACTTCGTAAAAGTTTCTCTGAATCCATATCTATATGCAATTCCGTGTGCTAAAAGCAAATCATCATCTTGTCATTTGACTACTAAGATAGCTTGCCATAACCATCAAAAATTTGCTTAAAATCGCATTTTTTATTTCTTACTCTGCTTTTAAAGGGCATTGCTGATCAACCACATATTGTTTCTACCTTGAAGATTTTGTGTTCTTCTATGTCTCGGTAGACATAGACATAGCTTAGGGTATCTTGATGACTCCAGTAGTGATGAGACAGCATGGTGGACACAAAAGCTGCTTACATTTATTAAATGGAAATCCACTTCTGGAAATACCACAGCACAGCCCCTCACCCCTACCCCTGCCAAGAGGCTGTGAAACAAGCACGAATTTGTTTCTTTGTATTTCTTTAGGTGACATTCTTTTACCAGCTAGTGAGACAAAGCAGAATGTTACCACTTTTAGTTCTACTCAAGTCCAGATTCCATGTGCCCTCACATGCTGGACTTCCAGAATAGCCCTGCACCAGTCAGTAGAACATTGTATACTATTCCTTGAGTTACAAACCTATCCATGTGAAATGATTTCAGTTGTGAATATCCTCCCTTCATGCTACATAACTGGTTAAGTAAAACCATGTTGACATCATGATGAACAGTTTCACTCATATTTTATTTTTGATGTACCGGTATATTTAAGATTTTATCTTTCCATTTTGTATGCTGGGTTATCTTGTGTCAACCATGTATATAAAGCTGTTCCTATTTCCTATTATGACAGCTGCACAAAGTCCATATCCAAGTGGCAAACATAATAACACAACATAGATCTGTTTTGACAGTAATATGGATTTCATGCTTGTTTCACAGCCCTTGGCCAACTGTTCAAAAACATTGTAGTACCCGGTAAATAACAGGCCAGAAGCAAAATCCAGAGGCTATCTCTACTATTTAAGAGCAAAAATTACAAGATACAAGAATGCACAGTCCTTTTCCACATTTGGCATTTCATTTTGTGTCCTGTGTTTTTAGGATTAAAGTAGTTCAGTCCCCAAACTATAACTGCAAGTGAAATAAGCAACTTCTTGAGAGGTTTCTCTTACTTTTAAAATAAAAATATCATTGTTTTGCTATTGATTGTCTTCATTTCTTTTTGATTTACTATGCCAGGCACCTAGTTCTGCATTCTTATAAGAATTAGGTTGTTGAGGTCTTAAAATGACCCTGGTTAGGCAGATTCTATTATTACTCCCAAGTCACAGGTGAGGAAACTGAGGCTCAGCGATTAAGTGACAGGCCCAAGATTCCAAAACAGTAATAGTGTGGTCAGGATTTGGACCCAGAAAGTCTGGCTCCAGAGCTCACAGAGTTATCAGCATATCATGCCATCCAGTCTGTAAGAATTAACAGTGAAGGCAAAGGTTTGAGTAGAGTACTCAAGTTTGTTGAGCCCCTGCTATGTGTCAGGAATTATGACAGACAGTCAGCATCAGCAATTGTACTTGATCCTCCTCACAACAGTCATATTAGTTAGCAGCTGACATTATTCCATGTTGTAAGTACAACTGGAAAGATTAAGCAAGTGGGCAATAAAATCAGAGAAATGAAGAAAACCTTAGTTACACAGAGGGTAAGGGAGAAAAGCTGGATGTGAACTCCCATCTGCCAATATGTGGTGGACTAGACATTCTTTCTACTTTTATATCATCTCTATCCTAAAACAAAATCTAACCTTAATACAGTGGCTGACTAAACTTTCTTACCTATTTCTTACCTCATTTCCTTGATCCTTCTGTATTGAAGGTCCAAGAAAGTGAAGGGCTTTGGGCAAAACAATATACTACTGTGTTTAAACATCTTCAAGCCAATTGAAATCCTGTTAGTGTCATCTCGTGTTAATATTTTCTTGGAAATTGAGTGGCACTGTTAGTGTTTTGAAAGGCAGCAAATATAACTGCGTATTATATCATAAGAATAGACAATTATAAAAAGAGTATAAGATGAAGTACCTTTACACGAGCTGTAATTGCAGCTGGTAATTAAACTGAAGTGCTTCATTTTCCCAGTCAGCTCATCAGTGACACCAGAAAATAAACAATTTGAAAGTGAAATCCTTATGGGCAAACAATTGTAATTAATTGCATTTTCCCAGGGAAAAAGCATTTCTAAAGCCTGTTTGGGGTGACTTCTTGAGTAACATACACAGTGATTTACACTGTGAGCAGAAGTGTGAGGTTCAGAACCAGACCTGATTTAATTTGAATATTCATGAAGTCTCCAGGATGATTTATACTTCAGATCCATCTCCATTGTTAAATGTATTGTCTCTTAGGCAAAAAAAGAAAGCGGATTGATATTCTGAATAATTCACATTGCACAATGAGCTGATCAGCATGGAAAGACTTCACCGTGGTGGAAACACATATAGTGGGACTGCTGTTAATTTCTTCCAACTTGGATTCTCCTCAAGGATCACGAGTATTTTTTTAGAGATGCTTGGGAGCTGAAATGAAAATATTTATGCATATAAATTTGGGTCCCTATCTCATAAGCCCATTGGATTAGAAGCATAAAATTTTTGCCATTGTTCCTTTGCACAGAGCTGCATTTGGGATTTGTGCACATCTTTTTGGCAATTCAGATCACATGGAACAGACTGCTGTGACTTTAACTCTGATTTGTGCCACTTGCTCTGGGACCTGCCCTGAAGTGGGCTAACTTCTGTATAATTTCCCATAATTTAATCACGAACTCTAATGCTAATTTCTCTTCTCTTCTTTCTTTTTACTTTGGAATCGAACATGGCCTTTGAATTCAGATAGGCATGGGTACCGAGCCTGGCGCCACAGTTAATACCCTGTATCAGTTAGCTTTTACCATGTAATAAAGAACCCCAGAACAGTGGCTTAAAATAGTAACTATTTATTTAGCTCATAATTCTGCAGGAAGGCAATTTGGCCTGGGCTCACCTAGGTGGTTTTTCTGGTCTAAGCCAGGCTCACCTCATCTCAGCTGGGGCTCACATAATGCATCTGCAAGGAACTGCCAGGTGGGTTGGGGTAGGGTGGTCTAGGGAGGTTACAGCAGGCAGGGCTTGTCTCTGCGTCATGTGATCTTCCATTTTCTAGCAGGCTCACCTGAACTTTGTCGAATGATGGTGCTGCAGGGATCCCTAGATTAGTATGAGAGGGTGAGTCCAAACATGCAAGCACTTTTCAGGTCTCTGCTATTGTCCCACTGGCCTAATGCCCAGGCACAGAGACGGAGTGAAGGGTACTACCAAAAACTGAGGATGCTGAGGGGCGTGAACAAATTGGGTGCCGTTACTGTAAAAATTCAGCACATATACATATAAGAAACTATGGGCTAGCTTCTTAATCCCTCCGTCCCAGTTTCAGCATCATCTCACAGGGTTTGGGAGGGATTCACATTAACATATGTAAATTAATGGGTAAACTGTGTGCCATATGGAAGGCACTTAATAAATATGGGCTCCTTTTCTCTTTTAGATGTCTATGTAGACTCATTTATTGGTTGTACAAAACAGGTATTTTAAATAGGAAAGCAAACTGTTAGTGACACGTCATGCACTGACCTCTAGAATGGCTCAGTGCTCAGCTGGCAAGGCTAGTGTCTCCTTCTTCATTAGCAAGTTCATGTCAATCTCTGCTAAAGCTATGCATTAACTGGGAGGATAAACTTCTGCAGAGAAGTATATTCCTAAAATTGTGTATGAATGAATGCGTGTATGTAAATGTGTTTCCGTAGAAATTAAACATTTATTGAGCCATTTATTCAGTTCCTCTTGCTTCCTTACGGCCTACTAGTCAGAGGCAAAGCTAGGCCAATGCAGTCGATACTTTGCATTGGGGGTCATAGGGTAGAAGAGGTCATAAAAGTTCAGAGCTTTCAAAGTATTGATCATGGCCATTGAAGCTTAAAAGCATTATAAAGTCAGCTTGACATTATAAGGAAATAATCAAAAGAGCCCTTAAATTGAACAAAACTTGGGCCTAATTGTCTTTAAAATCTGGCTCCAATATTAATGCATGGATGTTCACATCTTTAATTTGGAACTAGGCCACCAACACAATAGAGTAGATGAGCTTCCATAATTTCCCAAGTGCACCCATGCTTTTTCCCATTGATCTGCGGACAATAGATCATTCTATTGGCTTCCTTGGAGCATTCAAATATAGTCTGCATAATTCAAAAGTGGTCAGTAAATATAACACTAAAGTACCTTGACCTAAAGATCGTATAAATGAAAATTATGAATCATGACCAAGACCATCTGGGAGTAAAATTCAAAATTTCAATCTACTTGTGTGGACAGAATATGATCTTTATTATATTGTCATGTTTTGCTTGATAGTCTAAAGTCTGTGTATATGCTAAATAACTGTTTAAGGAAAAATATTATCTTTAGTTATTCAAAAAGCTAAGAATGTGGGGCGCTTGGGTGGCTCAGTAGGTTAAGCATCCAACTCTTGGTTTCAGCTCAGGTCATGATCTCGGGGTCTGCTTGAGATTCTCTCTATTCTTTCCCTCCCCCTCTGTCCCTACCAACCCCCCACCCCCGCCACCTTGTGTACTCATGATCTCTCTCTCAAATAAATAAATAAATGAAGTCTTTTTGAAAAAAATTTTTTTTAAGCTAAGAATGTAAGGATGCCAAAATTCAAGTTTTTGGCTTTATTTGAGTAGATTGTATTTGATTCTGGTTTTACAAGTTGCGCCTCTGATGACAGTTCAACTGAACTAGTATTTACTGAGCAATTATTTAGTTGATCATCACTGTGCTAGAATATAGTGCTACAAAGATGAACAAAGCATGACCCCTGTCCCTGGAGGAAATCAACATATATACAGAAACTGTAATGTATCCTATAGGAGCTCAACAAGTGGTATCAATTGGATTACTTAAAAGAATCGAGGGAGTGAGTCTTCTGGGGTGAGAGGAATGAAAGAGGCTTCACAGAGAAGGTGATGTTGGAGCTGAGAATGCAGAGAGATGTATCTGGGGTCCCTGAGGCCACCCCCAGTTTCAATGATTTACCAGAAGAACTCCTAGGACCCGGCATATAGTTGTACCCATGGCTATGATTTATTATAGCAAGGGGCTAAAAAACAAAATCAGCAGAGAGAGAAGGAGCAGGAGGTAAATTCCAGATAAAACAAGGCACAAGTTTCCAAGAATCCTGTCCCAGACAAGTGACACAGGATGCACTTAATCCTTTCCACGAGGAGTTGTGATGGCACATGTGAAATGTCTACCAGAGAAGTTCTTTTGAAACTCTGCACCCAGGGATTTTATTGGGGGCTGGTCACATAAGCACCCTCTACATAGCACAAATCAAAATCCCAGACTCCCAAAAGGAAAGCAGATGTTCAGCATTACCATATTGCTTGCACAAGGCACTTAGGTGCCAGCGAGCCACTCTTATCATAGGAAGCTTCCTGAAATTTAAGTTCCCAGAGGCAAGCTAAGAGCTAACCCTGTCATCAGACCTTTCTAAGGAGAGCAGTGTCAGGCTTGGTAAGTTAACTCTTCTCTGCACAGGTGAACAGGGTCTGTCCAGATAGAGTTGGCAGAGAAATGAATTCAGGGTGAGGAAATATCAAGAAAGGGTTCAGAAGTATGAAAAATGACTCAAAACATTTCATTCCATGAGATATGAAAGCCCAAATGTTACTGGAACTACTCAGGATGTCAAATCCACATTCCTGAGGCCCTGAGATGGTTCTGGCATTCCCGAACAAGTATCATCTTCTAAAGAGGATTAAAGCAGTGATTGTGTTAATTCAAAACATTTTGCATCAATTGTCTACTTCATTTATGTAAAGATGTAGTTCTAGCTTGAAATATCTGGACATTTGTCTCGGTTCAGTGTTTTATTTTCACAGTTTCTGACCATGACACATTTGAAGTCGTATAGTTCAAAGTTCTCTGTTACAGTATAATGGAGAGTTTAATGTTGTCCTGGGGGGAGTGTGTACTATCGGAGATGACATTTCAGAATATCGTACATTTATAAAAGTGATTGACACAAGATGTCATTTTTATCACTAGTACTTACTGCATTAACTTTAAACTGTGGGATTGTGCTCTTTCTTTCTCCCAAACAGATGAAGACATGCTTCAGTGTCTGTCAGATCCTATACCTGTACAATCTAAAGCAGAACCATCCTTCTATCTCACTAGGAGAGAAATGAAAACTGTTAAGCTTATAAATATTTCACTACAGATTGCTATGTATTAGCTGCTCGCTGTTGAATTCAGCTGCTGTGAAATGCTGATAATTCTCTACTGAGGGCTTGAGGACAACCTCTCTTTCAATAAATATCATAGCTTGTACTGATTTATGAGTTCCATGCATTCACTGACAGACAAGATGGAATATGTTAGCCTTATTAATGCAATTGGTGCAATGTAGTCGAAGCACCAGGCCTCAGTGTGAGAGATTTAGCTGCTCAGGTGTACTCCCACAGTAACATGCGTGGGCCTTAGTGATGTAGAAATCCACTTCTTATAAAATACTGTACAGATGATATTTCTGCTTTAGGTTAGAAATACATCAGCAGATAGGCACATTTTGCTGATCTTCCACTGTGTTGATACTATTAGGACAGTATAAGTGAGTTTCAAAACTGAAAAAAAAACAGCATAAAAACAGAGGATTATCTTTTATTGTTATCTTCTTTATTGAGGATAGAGTAGGACCCTGAAAGAAAAAAACACGTACTCCCCTGTATTTGTGTCCTACTGCTGTAACAAATGACCACAAACTTAGTGGCTTACAACAACACAAATATGTTATCTTAGAGCTGTGGAGGTTGGAAGTCCAAAATGGGCTTTGCAGATTTAAAATCAAGGTGTGGGCAAGACTGCTCCTTTCTGGAGGCTCTAGGGGAGAATCCGTTTCCTTGCCTTTTCCCACTTCTGGAAGCTGCCTGCATTCCTTGGCTTGTGACCCCTTCCTCCATCCTCAAAGTCTGCAGCAAAGCACCTTCAGATCTCCTCGTGCTCTCTCTCTCCCTCTCTCTAACCACTGCTGCCATCGTCATACCTCTTTCTTTGACACTGACCCCCCTGCCTCCCTCTAAGAAAGATCCTTGTGGACCACATTGGGCCCACCCAGATAACCCAGGATTATCTCTCCACCTCAAGATCCCCAATTTAATCACATCTGCAAAGTTGCTTTGCTGTGTAAGGTAACGTAGTCATAGTTTCTGGAGATTAGGATGTGGCATCTCTAGAGGGCCATTATTCTGTCTACCACAAGCCCTATAACTTTGTTTTATACAATCATAAATACTATAAATTACTCAGTACCAATCAGTACTATTTAACCAAATTTTGGCCACTTGGTTAATATTTATTGAGCACCTACTATATACCTTATAATGTTCTAGATGCTGAGGAACAGCAGTTAGCCAAACAAAGTCTTTGCTGTCATGGGGATTACATTCTAGAAGGAGAGACAGATAAATTAATATT
Source organism: Halichoerus grypus (assembly GCF_964656455.1). NCBI lineage: Eukaryota > Metazoa > Chordata > Mammalia > Carnivora > Phocidae > Halichoerus > Halichoerus grypus. The sequence continues at coordinate 107,195,407 of NC_135727.1, read as the reverse complement.
TGACACATTCTGACTATTTGGTACTATTAAGAAAAAGAACGCAGGGTTAGGTGGGAGAGTGTGATAGTATATGTACTAAGAGAATTACTATTTTATCACTGAATATGGTCCGTGATGACCTCACTGAAGATGCAATATAATGTGTTGAATGGTGGCCTGCAAAAAAATCTGTCCAAATCCAAACTCCCAGTGCTTGTGAATGTGACCTTGTATGGAAATAGCTTCTTTGCAGATGTAATTAGGTCAAGGATCTTGAGACAGGATCATCCTGGATTTAGAGTGGGCCCAAAAATGCACTGATGAGTATCCTTATAAATGCAGAACAGGAGAGGATACACTGAGGAGGACCACGTGAAGACAGGCAAAAACTGCAGTGACGCATCTGTAGGCCAAGGAGAACCAACGATTGCCAGCAACCGCCAGAGGCCAGGAGTGAGGCATAGAGGGGATTCTTCCAGAAGAAACGAACCCTGCCGATACCTTGATTCTGGATTGCCAGCCTCCGGAGCCATGAGAGAGTACAGTTTGGTTGAGCCATCCAGTTTGTGATAATTTGTTATAGCAGCCTTAGGAAACTAATCCAGGTGATGTTTGAGCAGAGACCTGTTTGAAATGAGAAAGCAAGCCATGCAGTTACTGAAGGAAAAGCAATATAGGAAGAGTACGCAGTAATTGGTGGACAGTGGTATCCAAATAACAAAAAGGGGAGCAGTGTGACTGGAACCCAGAAAGCAAGGAGGAAGTGTGTTTGAATATGATTTCACAACCATCATATGGGCCAGATGTGGTAGGGCCATACTGAAGATTTTGGATTTTATTTTATTTTTTTAAGATTTTCTTTATTTATTTGTCAGAGAAAGAGAGAGCACAAGCAGGGGGAGCTGCAGGCAGAGGGAGAAGCAGGTTCCCCGCTGAGCAAGGAGCCCGATGCAGGGCTCGATCCCGGGACCCTGGGATCATGACCTGAGCTGAAGGCAGACCCTTAACCGACTGAGCCACCTAGGCATCCCAAGATTTTGGATTTTATTCTGTCTGTACATTAGTATAATTGTGACCTAATAAAATATAGAATTCTTTTTTTCTTGTGCATGAGAGTTTTTAACTGCCAGAAGGAAGTAATTGTGACATGACTCACTATAATTGCAAAACAAAAGGGTTACATTCTAGTAGGCTCCAGCATATTCCAGTAACTTAACTATCAAATTTCTGAGGATTGTTGGCTGTGGCCTGAACTAAGGACATATGTTGGTCTCTCCACTCCCACCACACATGCATTTATTTCCTTCTCTGTCTGCGTATATAAAACCTGTTGTGTTCAGCTTCTGGAGCAGCACTGTTCTGTGTATTAGTAGTATCGCGGATACACTCTGATGCTCACACAAGATAACCCCGCCCTGCCCATCAGTGAGAACAGAGGCCACAGACTCAGAATGGGAATCCCGCCCCAAATCTAAAAGCCAAGTAAGCTCTCCAAAGGTGTGAACCAGTAGTAAAATGAGTGAATTTAAGTTTCACGTCCCCTGCTGGTCCCTGCTATCTCTGACTCTAGATAGCCATAAAATATTATCAAGGGGTGGCAGAAGAAATAGACTCAAAAAATAATGAATGGCTTATTAAAACTTGCAGTAGGGGGCGCCTGGGTGGTGCAGTCGCTTAAGTGTCTGACTCTTGGTTTTGGCTCAGGTGGTGATCTCAGGGTTGTGAGATTGAGCCCTGCGTCGGGCTCCAGGCTCAGCACAGCGTCTGCTTAAGACTCTCTCTGCCCCTCCCGCCCCCAATAAATAAAATCTTAAAAAAATTTAAAAAGCTTGTAATACGTGTGCTGACAGTTGCTAGAACTGTGCTAGAAATAGAAAATTGTAATGGGATAGAAAGTTATATTTCTAGGCAGATGTCTCTATGTTAAGAAATAAAGGTCAAGTCTTGGAAAATGAAAGAAAATATTCTAATGGCTTTGAAACTGTGTAAGCGGTAGGATCCTCTCAAGGAAATCAGTAATGCACAGAAACTACCAATGCAAATTTATTAGGAGATGCTTTATTTCTTTAATATTTATCTCTCCCTCTGCTATGTACAATTTAAATATTTACATTGTATATCCATCAATGAAAGTAAAACCATCCTCTGTGTATGTGTGTATATACTCTTAATAATTATATGTATAGTGAATCTTAGCTTACATCCCTCTGGGCAGGAAAAAGAACAAAAGACATATAGATTTCATCTCTGCTCATTCTCCCATACTCCTTTGTTTTGTTTTTCATCTCACATGCAAATTAAAATGTTTCTAAATGACAAAAGAAAATTTCAGTTGTGAGAAATTAAACATCAAATGTGAACTAAATCTTGATTTGGGATTCTCAGCTGTTAAAATAAAACATTTCACACCTCTTTCAAGGAAGCACCTGCTAAATTCATTTGATTCCAATGTAGAAATCTCTGTAATACTTTGAGTAGATCACAATAATCTAGAAATATGAACATAAGCAGAGGAATGATCCAAGTTCCTTGGACTCATAAGTTTGAAATAGGCTTACAGAAAACATGACTTTAATAAGGGCTATTGTAATCCAGAACAAATATATACACAGCCCACTAGGTTATCCTCAGAGAGGTGGTCACCATAGTGTGGTTGTAGTGACGTAGAATGCCCGGGTTGGCCTCAGAAGGCCAGGATTCTAGTTCTGCCTTTATTGCTACTGATGTGACTGACTTCACACGGGTCACTTAGCCTTACTGTAATTCAGGTTCCTTAAATTTAAACGGAGCTGTGTGAACATAGGCAATATAACCACAGTGTCATTTTTTTTAAAAGATTTTTATTTATTTATTTGTCAGAGAGAGAGACAGAGAGACAGCACAAGCAGGGAGAGCTGCAGGCAGAGGGAGAAGCAGACTCCCTGCTGAGCAAGGAGCCCAATGAGGGACTCGATCCCAGGACCCTGGAATCATGACCTGAGCCGAAGGTAGATGCTTAACTGACTGAGCCACCTGGGCATCCGAACCACATTGTCATTTTAGGCCATATAAAACATGGAAAATGTTTCGTTTTAAAATACCATCAGTGTTATCAAAACCATATTATCTAGATACCTACAAGTGATCTAAGCATAACTTATTCATATAGAAGTTCATACATAGAATTCATACATAGACTACTTATGTTCTTTATTTTGAATGTGAAAGAATTACTCACAGTTGTAAATTCTGTCACTGAAAAAAAGTTAAATACCTTGAAAGAAAATATAAATCAGTCTTTCCACTTATAATTTGATATCTAAATCTGCTTTATCTTTGGTTTGACATAGTTAAGAGTTTCATCCTATACATGAAATAAAAGCCTTATGATCTACAGACATTTTTTGGTTTCTTCCCCCGTGCTTTTTTATTTTATAGTTATAGTTTAATATACAAATAAAATGTTTTAGAAAAATTATTGCCAAATTTATATATTTTGAAGTTTTATTATGCAAACATGATCCATTCTGCTCAGTCTTTTCAAATACTACATATTTGTATTTAAAATAATCTAGGGGCATCTGGGTGGCTCAGTCAGTTAAGCATCTGCCTTTGGCTCAGGTCATGATCCCAGGGTCTGGGGATCGAGCCCCACATTGGGCTCCTTGCTCAGCGGGGAGCCTGCTTCTCCCTCTCCCTCTGGCCCCACCCCTGCTTGTGCTCTCTCGTGCTTGCTATCTCTCTCTCACTCCCTCTCTCTCTGTCAAGTAAATAAATAAAATATTTTAAATAAATAAGACTGATGAATCACAGACCTGTACCCCTGAAACAAATAATACATTATATGTTAATAACAATTAATTAATTAATTAAAGTAATGTAATATAATGGAAAAGAAGAGCAGATGCATGTTCTTACCCAGTAGACACAATTCTTCAATGGAAGAATTCAGACCTTCATGGATGATCACAAGTATGTTTCACTGAAAAAATGTGAAACTTAAAAAGTCACAAATTTTCAGATGATGACAACTAACAGCAACAGAGACTCTTGTAGGAGAATGTACACCTCTATGAGGTAGGCTGTAGGAGAATGAGCACCTGTTATCACACTCGTAAATGAAAATTGTGGACTCAGCCTGGTAATTTATAAGATCTGTGTAGGCTATTTTTTTTTCTCCTCTTGGGTTATCTCCAGTTTAATTATTTTCTGTCATAAATTTTCATTGGGACTAATATATGCTACTGATTCCTTCCTCATCTTCTATGGCTAAACTTGCTATGCACTGTGTGGAAAAATACATCAAGTCACCTCATATGTGAGTTCGAGATTTTTTTTTTCTTTTTTTCCAAAATAGAGCAAGAATGTATTTCATTATTTCAGTCCAAAAGGAGTAACCCTTTTGAGACATGTGCAGATCTACTGCTCTCAGGGGTTTCAAAAAGTGACACATAGGACGTAGGTGACGCAGACTTTACATAAAAGGCCAAAGCAACTAGGTCATTCTGTTTCTGTTTGTATTTAATATTATTTTGTTTCTGATGCTTCAGTAAAGTTTGATGGAAGTTTGGATGGAATGTAGACCGGGCCAATGTCAAGAGAGCTGTGCTCTGGTCTGTACTACACTGACTTACCATGTGCCTTGTAGTTGTCCTGTCTGAAAAATAAGAAACAACGGAACTTGTTTTTATCGACCTCATGGGGATAAGTGCAAGAAAAAGCTGCTGGAAAAGCTTTTATTTTTAGGAAGAAATGCAATTTGAAATTCTCCCTCATGTTTTGACTGAAAATAAACCTTAAAAAATGTAAATGGATATTGCCAGTCTGCCTTGAGGCCTGTTTCTGATACCAGAAACTTGAAAGATTGACTCGATTATACAACCTCCATTTTCTGGGATGTCATATGAGACAGGAACTCCTGAGATGCTGGGATACCTGGTGACCAAGACAAACTAGTCCCTCTCAAAGTTTGTGTTCTGTGGAGTAGACAGACTCTATACAGTTAAATAAATATTTTCTCAGGTCTTGATAAATGCTACAAAGAAAAGAAAGCTGGATATTGAATACAAAGTATTAGAGTGAAGGGGACACTTCCATACAGTGATGAGAGAAGACCTCACTGAAGTGACATGTGAGTTGAGGACGACCGAGCCATCCAAATGTCTTAGAGTTACACATTCCAGGCAGAGGGAACAAAAGGGTATGGGCCTCCTGAGGCCGGAAGGAGCTTGGCAAGATGGAGGAATTTGAGGGTTACTGGACTGGACAGAAGTGAAGTGGGGAGAGAACACGGGATCAGGTTGAAGAGGCAGCCAGGGGCCAGATCGGACAAGCCTTGCAAGCCAGGACAAGGGGTTAGCACTTTATTCTCAGTACAAAGGGAAGCCACTGGGAAAATAAGCAGATTGTTAAAACACATTTCCTCAACATGACAGAATTGGGGCGGGGAGTTAGTTTACTCAGCATATTACCCAGAAAACTTTGCCCCAATTCCTCTGTAGATTTCTCTTCATCTCCCCAAAGTTTTCTACTCTCAAGTAGCTAATCTCTCTCTTTCTCTCCCCCAACAAGAGGAAAACTGTTCCCCTTTTAACACCTTCCACTTTGGCATTCGGAGCACCTGCCTTCAGCCCCCCTTGCTGAGTATAGTCCCTTGGGAATATAGTTTTTCTTCTCTACTCCTCCTCTTCCAACGAGAACTGTCGCACTCTTTAAAGAAATAAAAAATCAGGCGAGTAAAATTATGCTATTCTGCACACTACCTACCTACTTAAACATTTATAGTCATCTGCCCAGGGGGGGCACAATATTTATTTGTACATCCAGGAGTACTTGTTATTCAAAGCCATGTGGCCCTCCTCCTTTGGATTTTTCAAGGGCTTTGAGAGATGCTTCCAGATTAGGCATGGCCACGTACTTCAAAATTCGGTCCATCAGTTCTAGGACCTAGCACATGAGAAACTGTCTGTGCCTAATCTCATTCGGGTTTAGTCAGGACCCCTCGAAGGTCTTTTCAAAGAGCAAGAAAATGTGATTAATGGATAAAAGGACTCACGGTATAAGAGTGCCACAAATAAGGTGATGTCTGCGGGAGTCTGTATGGTGGCCCAGGACAGGTGGCCACAGGGGGTCAGGGCGGGAATACACGTACCTTCCAGAGAGAGTGCACATGATCAGTGCTCGCAGGGGCCGTGCTGGTTTGGGGTTCTCTGGCTTCAAGCAGCTGAGGCCCAGCTGCTTCCCTACAGAGTCGGCAGTCAAATCTGCAGCCTCTTTCTCTTTTTCAGTCTTTGCGGGCAATGCGAACACAGCCCTCATTCCTTCATTCAATGAAGTCTAAGATTGTTTGGTAATACTTAACTAGTCGTTGCTCTGATAATCACTTAATGAGGTTAGGAATTTTATATCTGAGTCCCAATATCTGTCCACATCGCTACGCTCTCCTGCTTTAAGTTGGTAAGAAAATGTGCCACCAAATCTGTATTTTTATTAATTTCTTGTGGGAAAGGTGGAGAGGTTGCCTAAAGAAAAATCCTGAACACTCTCACCTAGTTGTTTCTCAGTAATTCTCCCTTTAAAATCATCTTGAGCCATCTGTCTGTATCTCTCTGGTTGTGTTTTCAAAATCATCAGGACCCCTGTCTGATTTACTGTGCCCCTTTATATCTTAAGTCCGTGAGTTAAGTCAGCCATGATGAAAATACACAAGTAGCTCAGTTGTTGCCAAGTGGTGACTGCAAGTAGTCCTAAAGATCACCTGTTTAGATAGTAGCGCCCTAAAAAGCCTGTTCATGCACCCACAAAAACAAAAGGCCATAATTCCAGTTCCAGAAAGCCAATGAAATATTGTAGACTCCTAAAAAGAGATTTTATGGAGCATTTTGATTAGTGTATCATACCAAAATTCTCTTAAGAATCCTTCTTTAGATCATTTATTACTTTAGATCATTTATTACTCTCCCCATAGTTTCCTATTTAGGGAAGTCAAAAGATTTCTTGCCTTCTCTGTCATCCATACCCGTCCATGTTTCCCCTACCTTGTCTCCACCCAGTCAAGCTCAGTCATGCCTTGATCTGCCCATAGGTCACCCTCTGACATGCTTCTACCCATGGAAACTCTGGGTCCTTTTCTCTTCTCATTGCTTTTCTTGTGAGCTTGGTCTCCTTTTCCCTTGCCCCACCCCACCCCCACAATTCTGGTAAAGAAAAAATAGTAATAATAACATGAAGCCATTGTTGGCTGTGGCTTATGGCTAACAACAGATTCAGTTTAATTCAACAAATATGGGGGCGCCTGGGTGGCTCAGTCGTTACGTGTCTGCCTTCGGCTCAGGTCCTGATCCCAGGGTCCTGGGATCGAGCCCCGCATCGGGCTCCCTGCTTCTCCCTCTCCCACTCCCCCTGCTTGTGTTCCCTCTCTCACTGTGTCTCTCTCTGTCAAATAAATAAATAAAATCTTTAAAAAAAAATTCAACAAATATCTCTAGACTGCCTACCGGGTATTATGGACTGCAATAATCAGAATTGCAAGTTATTCTGAAAGCACAGTTAAGCTCTTGAAATATTTTAGCATGGGCGGTCTGCCTTGACTCATACACACACAGGGACTGCTCTTGAAATTTTTCTCATAGGTTCAGCGGCCACTCCTCAGATTCACAGCAATGAAAACGTAAATGAATCTGCTCACTTAGGGGTGACCAAGCTATGGAAAAGTGATGAATGCCAAGCCAGCTTGCCAGAAACTGATTTATAAACCAGAATGCTGATTCATTAAATGAAACGGGAGATGAATCTGGTAAGATAACTGGCATCAATGATTTGAACAGGGCACTCCCTCTTAATGAATAAGTTCATCGAGGAGGACAAAATTGCAGATCAGAAGGATTCTTGGTACAAGGAATTAGAAGAAAGAGTGTTAAAGGGCATTCCTTCAAACTTGGGTTGCTCCAACAGTTTGTTCGTCGCCACTCTGGGGGTCGTATAGTCAGCCAGCAGCTGCCGCTGCCAGTTCTTACCCTTCAGCTGGCTCTTCACTCTTCTCCATTCACACTACCACCCTTGTCTTGGGACGGCAGAGCCCCAGCGTTGGGAAAAAGATTTAGGTCAGAGTTTATTTTGCATTCACGCCATTTAACCTCCTGTGGTTTTAAGAGAGAAACCAGAGAATTCAGTAAAGATATTTGGGAAGCACCTTAAACTCATCAGTCACCTTTAGAAGTCATTTTTCATAATGAGTTATTTCAACAGATGAATAACCATGTCAGTTTCAGCCTAATGCTCATTAGCTGTAATTTTCAAGAGGTGACAGTTTTTCCCAATCAATTTTGCAACTACTTCCTGAGTTCTTCAAGAGCAAGAAAACTCTCCAGAGGGAAGAGAAAAGAGCAAGACAGTCCTCAACAGAAGCTTACAGAAAGGTTCAAGCAACAAGAACAAGTGGTACAAATAATGATGGTAGAGAATTAGGAAATCGTTTGAGAGAGTCAGTTCCAGAAAATGAGGCAATCACACGCCCAAATGTAAGAATAAGTGGCTTTCGAGCTGGACCTTGGACCTTCTAGGGCTCACGGGGTTTTGCCAAGAGAGCTGGGAAATAGTCTGCTCGGCACTGTTGAAGAGATCTTGGAAAGCTTCAGTAAGAACAGCCCCATTCAGTAAGAACAGGCGCATTCAGAGAAAATGATAGCTGGACCCTATTAGAAGACTGCAAGCAGCACACATAAAAGACCTAACAAGCAAACAAATGAAACAAATGAAAAACACACGCAAAAACCCTGTCCCTAATTGTAACCACAACTGATCAAGGTAGCTGCGGTATTTTGCTCTATTTTTCTGGGTAACACTCGAATTTGAAAAGCCAGGATAATTAAAAGGCAGTAGGCATCACATTTAATGATTAAATATGTTTGGAGCAACTGGATCATAATCGGTCATCAATTGCTGGTCCACAGTTAACCATTTGTTCCTGACAGTGCATTCTTAGTAAAAGGAAACATGCAGAATTAATATACAACCTTTAATTCCTGAACTTTTGGTAGTCCAGTTTAGCTCCGGAGTACCTGGTTATATGTCCTTTTCTATTATCTGATTTCACTCAGAAGTGCTGTCATTTTTGGTACTTTAATTGCTGAGAAGTCAATAGTTAATAAGAAGATAGTTCGAACCAAATGACAAGATTGTTTTTACTTTTCATCTGTCCCATGTAAATACTGGAAAGGAATCTCACTATATCTAATGTGACTTTTTTTTTTTTAATCTTCTCTCATCCTCCTTCCAAATTTTTGAGGTATAAAAGATGACTTTCTGGCTTCACAGAAATTGCCCTGAAACGTTTCTATAGTTAGTGGCAGCAGTTTTCCACTTACTTCCAGGAGAAGGATTCTATTCACACACTCTGCAGTCTTTCAGTGGCTTGAGCCGCCTACAACAGGGAGAAGAATGTGACATTATCAAAGACTTTCTTCTGGCTTTTACTTTATGCTGTCTTTGAATAGCACATACTAGTTAGTACCTAAGTGCCGAGGGGCATGGAGATGGAGTGAACAGACGTGAGTGAATTTAACCCTGGAGACAGGGCTTTCTGAGATGAAATAGGAAAGGCATTGTCGAGGTAAGAGCCACTTTAGGAATAAATGTTTCAGAGGATATATTTTTTTATTTTAATTCATTCTTGGGTCAGCTCAAAGTACAGAAATATTGGAACAATATTATGCCACCTGGTCATTAGAATTGGCAAGCCACCCAGGGGCAGGATTGTGGGCTGGTCAGGTTCTGAAATCAGATGGCCTCCATTGAGCCCCCCCTTCCTTTTACTAACCTTGGCTTTGGGTGAGTGACTTACTTCTGTACCATTAGATTAATTTTCTCACTTATCCAGTGGAAATATACTTTCCTGGTATTACAGTAATGATTACATTAATGCTATGTGTAAAACGCTAGCACATTCCCTGGCACAGAGTAATTAAGCAATAAATGGCAACTATTAGTAAAAATAAGAGGCCCCGTTTCTTTATAGCACCTCCTTATCTGGTGTGGGTCTTTGTATGCCTCTTCTCAAAAATCCATCTACATAGAGACATAGAAGACACCCATGGCTGCTACCGGACCACAATTTAAATACACTTTGCCACGCCCAGGGAAGAAATAGAGGAATTTCGGGACTGCTCTATCCAAACCAGTGAATCCTGAAGACAGTTTTGGTATAGAGATTTCCATCCAGTGCATTTCTCTCTGTGGGAAGAGTGTCCTTCCATGTCACCGTAGGAGAAGGTTCATTACCCATTAATTGTTTAACCAGACAAACAGTAAACATCTACTGGAATTCACCTGTGGAAATACAGATAGTATGTTTGTGTACATGCACACAAATACAGCGTCTAAATGTACATTCATACACATGCAAAAAGGAAGAGGGTTTATTCTTAATATCTTTAAATATACGCCTTTTTTTCCCTCAGGTCACACTTATTCAGTGGGAATTTGAGAGTTATTTTAGGGGTGTTTAAGAGTATCTATAATTGGCTAAATCTGTGTGAAGATGCAGGGGCTACAAGCCAACCCAGCTTTCTGATACGAATTGGTTATTTATACCAGGATATTAGAGAGAAGGCAAAGTCCTAAGATTTAAGTTTTTAAAGCCCCTTTTCACAAGGGTAATGAATGCTGGAACTGTATGGGGATGGAGGTAGGGTGGGAGATGAGCTCTTAAAGCAGTTAATATCTCCTTAGCCCAGATTTCTGTTTTCAGCACATATTTGAATACCCAAATGTTAAGATATTAGATTATTTCCACAGCCACCGTATTATTCACTTAGGCTCCTTGTGAATGGGAAGATCAAAGCACATAGTACCATGTCTGCCCCGTAGAATTGCTCAGAAAGTGGTAGCTATTATTATTTTAACTGCCTGGACAGTACCTGGGTCCCTCAGTTTCCCACCATCAGTGTTATTTTCTTCTTGCCACTATCTCCTGAGGCAGTTTGCAATCATTTCTGGTTCACTTCTTGGGGAATTTGGTGCAAGTGATGGATCCATTCTTCAAGAAGAGTACGTAGACCTGCATGGGTAAAACAGGCAGTTTCCATACCTGTGTTAACATGCATGGAGAGTTTCAGAACACCACATTAAGAACTCTGGTGCTGGTTTGGAAACAGCTCTTTCCTTTTTTAAAAAATATATTCTGTTGGCAAAGCTGTGGAAAAAAGGGAACCCTTAGTGCTGTTGGTGGGAATGTAAATTGGAATGGCCACTGTGGAAAACAGTATGAAGGTTCCTCAAAAAACTAAAAATAGAACTACGAGACGATCCAGCAATCCTATTTCTAGGTATGTATCTGAAAGAAATGAAGTCACTATCTTGAAGAATTCTCTGCACCCCCATGTTCATTGCAGCATTATTCACAATAGCCAAGACAGGAAAACAACCTAACTGTCCATCCATGGAAGAATGGATAAAGGAAATGTGATATATACACACAATGGAATATGGTCCAGCCACAAAAATTAAGGAGATCCTGCCTTTTGTGACAACATGATGGACCTTGAAGGCATCATGCTAAATAAAATAGAGAAAGACAAATACTGTGTGTTCTCACTTATATGTGGAATCAAAAAGGCTGACCTCATATAAACAGAGAGTAGAATCGTGGTTTCCAGGGGATACTGGGTGGTAGAAATGGGGAGATGTTGCTCAAAGGGTGCATGCTTCTGGCTATTAGGTGAATACATTCTGGAAATCTAATGCCATAGTGTCTATAATTAACAATACTATATAATATACTTCAAAGTTTTTAAGAGAGGAGATCTTACAAGTTATCACCACAAAAGATGAAAATTATGTGAGGGGACGGAGGTGTTAACTACCCTTATTGTGGTAATCACCTCACAATATATATGTGTATCATATCATCACATGGTATGCCTTACGTATGTTATATGTCAATAATATCTCAATAAAGCTGGAAAAAAGATGACAACAATTATATATACTTTTTTTTTCACATGCCCTAGATTTGATTTTATAAAATACTAGTCAACACACTCCAAGCTACTCCCTTGAATCCTTTCACTTGGCTCTTGAGATAAAGCCCAGAGTCCTTGATCCTCTAGTAACTGTTCACATAATCCTGAGAGTACTTTGCAAAGGGAAGGAGACAGGGTGAAGTCTGTCAGCTCCTCCTGAGGGGCTGGGACATGATGTGTGGCTCTGACTTCAAAATTATTCAGAATGTGGTAATATAATACGGAGTATCTATTACCATGTATTACCTACCATCTCAAGCGAGTTCAGGGGCAGTACCCCATAATCAGAGTAATAATATCTGCAGCAAAACATATGAATACTCACACTAAGCGATAAATAAAGACTATAAGCTGTCTTTTAGCAGCTTCAAGGAAAGTTTTGCCACCAAATGAGTTACATTACCAAAAAGCTTTCAGTTTTCAGAGCTTTTAGGAATTTCAAATTGTAAGTAAGGAATTGGAGATCTAAGGCTGAATTTGGGTATCCAGGAAATTGGTAAGAGATTCACATTCCTTTCTCTTTCTACACTGCACCTAAGGGATTGTAAATTGGTCTTAGAAACAGCCCTAGATATCCTTTATTTATCAAGATGCATAGTTTGTGAATTACATAATCACAAAGCACAAATAAATTCATGTATATGTACATACATTACATCGCATTTATTATTCTATATAATTCTTCTTTTAGCAGCATTTAGCAATGCATCCCAATAGCTCCACTTGAACTAATATAAATTGCTTGCCTGGCCCAATACGAACATAGAAATCATTGAAAAAGGCTTGAAAACCACAGCTGGAAATTAGAAACCTATCTCTGCAATGAGATATTTTTATGCAAAGAGAAAATGAATTGAGTACTTGAATCCGGAGCCCCTCTCAGCTTCACTTGAAATAATTTTGCCCAAAAATTGCAGGGCATGAGTTCACTGATAAGAAAAGCAATGAGTTTTAATAAAATAAGTATGTCTAAATTTAAACTACCTTTCAGATTTCAAATGGTGCAAGGGAAAAACTTCCTCAAAGGTTTAAAACCTACTGAAAACATGAAAGGAAATGCATAATAAAAATAGTGAAAGTAAGCCAAATCTCTGTGTCTGTATCCTCATATTTATCCATCCACCTATCTGTTTATCTGTCTGGCTAGCTATCTAGCTATCATATTGTATTCAAGCCATTACTAAAATAAAGTATTACCGATGTAAAGATGTTAAAGACTGTTGCTGTCTTTCAAGGACAGTCTAGCTTTCATGTATGGAGAACACCTTTTTATGCCTCCTTCATCTTCCATCTATCGAGAATCGATTGTATACCTACTGGTGCTCCAAATGTGGCTTTTTAAAGCTTTGAATCTAGGAGTGCCAGAAATACCCTTCTACTAGAAGAATTTACAGTCTAGTTAGAAAAAAATGCCACTGGGGTCCTATGGATAAAAATGGCACAAAATATGCCAGAAAGTGTTTTGCGCATGATAAGGGTCGCTTGATTATCATAAATCACATTCACAGCTAGTACCTCCAAACCCTTATTTTTCAATTTGGACTCCATTAAGATCTCAGAACCACACGTGCCTTGGTGGAAAAAGAAATTATTACACTAAAACATACGAAATTGCCATTCTGTAGATCTGAAATGGCCAAATGTCAGAAATTTCATGCAGTTCACTGTAATGTAAGATGACTTGATCTAGGATTTACTGCGCTAGGTCAGTGATCCATTTGCTCCCCTGCTAACCTTGACCTTGGACATTTTGTCTTAAAGCAGCAGGCACTCCCCACCATGAATTTGTATCTAAAGTCTGTGCGCCTCCAGACCTCCCTAGGGCTAACTGCTTGACCTGGAGCTTGGACATTGCCTGGGCATTTGGCTGATGGGTTTATATCTGCCTCCTCTCTCCAGACTTGAAGGACCATAAGAATGAGGGCTTCCTTAAATTTTGTTCCCAGAGCACCTTGTTTGCGTCATCCTAATTCCACTCCTGCATGACATCACACTTGGTCATCAACCCAGAGCTGTCAGAATTCAACCATCAAAATTCAGTTGAAAGGTTCTCACTCCCCAGTAGGTATTTTTCATCCTATTCACATTACCCCCTCTGCTGCATTTGACACTACAAGTCTCTCTACCCTTCCCCAAGGCTCTTTCCTTTTATAAGCTATCATGAAGTAGCTGTCTTGGTTCTCTGTACACCTGTGCTACTCAAACCATGCTACTCAAACCAAGCAGTGGCCACTCACCTCTTAGAGCTCCCCAAGGCTTGGTCTCCTATCTTCTCATTTTCAGTTCTCTCAGGGCAGCCTAATTCCAGAATGGCTCTGACCACCAACTATGTGCTGATGGCTCTCTTAAGTTCCCCCTCTAGCTCAGATTTTACTTTCTGCTGACATCTCAAGTGGGAGGTGCCACAGCGTCACAGACTCAACTGTTCCTCCTCCTCTGGTATTTTCTTTTTCACTTGGTGACCCCATACAGTCACCTAAGTTTGAACTTTGGAATTCACATCTGATCCCTCCCTTTCTCTTGCTTCCCTGTGGCCAATCCACCACCCTGTCCTTTCTTTCTCTTTTAGCTAGGGGCTTCTTTTTTTAAGATTTTATTTATTTATTTAAGAGAGAGAGCATGAGAGAGATCAGGAGCAGGGCGGAGGGGTAGAGGGAGAAGCCGACTCCCCACTGAGCAGGGAGCCAACGTGGGACGTGATCCCAGGACTCTGGGATCGCAACCTGAGCTGAAGGCAGGCGCTTAACCAACTGAGCCACCCAGGTGCCCTAGCTAGAGGCTTCTTAAAACTATTTCTTGCCTACTCATCTTTTCTGCACTTGCAGTGCAGATCATCAAGGCTACCCAGAGTCGTCCTCCTATAATACCTCTGAATGCAGGGGCACCTGGGTGGCTCAGTCAGTTAAGCGTCCAACTCTTGATTTTGGCTCAGGTCATCATCTCAGGGTCATGAGATCAAGCCCCACGTCAGGCTCTGGAGAGCCTGCCTAAGAATCCCTCTCCTCCTCCCTCTGCCCCCTCCACCTAAACGTAAGCTCATACTATCTCTCACCCTCTCTAAAAAAAACAAAACAAAACAAAACAAAACACCTCTAAATGCAGTCCTTTCCCCTTCATCTGAGACTGGCAAGAGAAACACCTAGAAACTAATGCTGTGATAGCATGAATGATTTTTGTACAGCTTCTTTATAAATAATTTCCATGTAAGAAAAGATTTCCTATGTTGATTTTTATTACACATGTTTAAAGTTGAGATAAAATACTTGTGCTTAAAAAAATTTTTGAACAGTGTTTCTAGAAGAGCTAAAGCTATGCCATACACAATGAATACAGTTGCCATTTGTTTTTACTATAAAACACTTCTGATGAAATAAATGCTAACACTTCTGATGAAATAAATGCTAATGCTGGAATCAAATGTTTATATAGAAAAAAATCTTCAAAAAGGTAAAGTGCTATTTAATATCTTCTAAAATTTATATTTAAAAATGAGATACATTTGATGCACTTTTATTTTTTTTTATTTTATTATGTTAGTCACCATACATCATTAGATTTTGATGTAGTGATTCATGATTCATTGTTTTCATAGAACACCCAGTGCTCCATGCAATACATGCCCTCCTTAATACCCAATCACTGGGTTAACCCATCCCCCCACCCCCCTCCCTTCTAAAACCCTCAGTTTGGTTCTCAGAGTCCATAGTCTCTCATGGTTCATCTCTCCCTCTGATTTCCCCCCCTTCATTTTTCCCTTCCTTCTCCTAATGTCCTCCATGCTACTCATGTTCCACAAATAAGTGAAACCGTATGATAATTGACTTTCTCTGCTTGACTTATTTCACTTAGCATAATTTCCTCTAGTCCCATCCATGTTGATGTAAAAGTTGGGTATTCATCCTTTCTGATGGCTGAGTACTATTCCCTTGTATATGTGGACCACATCTTCTTTATCCATTCATTTGTTGAAGGGCATCTCAGCTCTTTCCACAGTTTGGCTATTGCAGACATTGCTGCTATGAACATTGGGGTGCATATGGCCCTTCTTTTCACTACATCTGTGTTGATGCACTTTTAAAATAGACTTAACTTTTTGATCAGTTTCAGGTCCATGACAAAATTGGGCAGCAAATATAGAGTTCACATATGCTCCCGGCACCCCCCATAACCATAGCCTCCCCCCCATTATTAAGATCCCCCACCAGAGTGATAGACTTGTAACAATTGATGAACCTATATTGGAACGTGATTACCCAAGTCCGTAGTTTACATCAGGGTTCATTCTTGGTGTTGTACATTCTGTGGGTTTGGAGAAATGTATAATAACATCTATCAACATTATATTACCATAGAGAGTAGTTCCACTGCCCTAAAAATCCTCTGCGATCTGCCAATTCATCCTTCCTTCCCCCAGTCCCTGACAACCACTAATCTTGTTACTGTCTACGTAGTTTTGCCTTTTCCAGAATGTCATATAGTTAGAGTTGTACAATATATAGCCCTTACAAATTAGCTTCTTTCACTTAGTAACATGCATGTAAGTTCCCTCCAAGGCTTTTTATGGCTTGATAGCACATTTCTTTTTAGTGCTGAATAATATTCCATTGTCTGGATGTACTACTATCTCTGTATCTATTCACCTACTGAAGGATGTCTTGGTGGCTTCCAAGTTTGAGCAATTATGAATAAAGCTGTAATAAACATTCATGTGTAGTTTTTTGGGTGGGCACAAGTTTACAACTCCTTTGTGTAAATGCCGAAGAAAATGACATATGATAAGAGTATATTTAGTTTTGTAGGAAACTCCCAAACTGTTTTCCAAAGTGGCTGTACCATTTTGTATTTCTGACATCAATGAATGAGAGTTCCTGTACCTCCACATCCTCAACAACATTTGGTGTTGTCACTGCTCTGGAATTTGGCCATTCTCATAGATGTGTAGTGCATCTAATTTTTGTTCAATTTGCATTTCCCTGATGACATATGATGTGGAACATCTTTTCATATGCTTATTTGCCACCTGTGTATCTTCTTTGGTATGGTGTCGGTTAAGGTCTTTGGCCCATTTTTTAGTTGAGTTTTTTGTTTTCTTATTGTTGAACTTTAAGAGTTCTTTATCAGATGTATCATCTGTAAACATGTTCTGCCTATCTTTGGCTTATCTTTTCATTCTCTTGACAGTGTCTTTCACAAAACAGAAATTTTTAATTTTAATGAATTCTAGCTCATCAATTCTTTTTTTCGTGAGTTGTGCCTCTGATATTGTATCTAAAAAGTCATTGCTGGGGCACCTGGGTGGCTCAGACAGATAGGCGTTGGATTCTTGATTTCAGCTTGGGCCGTGATCTCGGGGTCATGAAATTGAGCCCCATGTTGGGTTCAGTGCTCAGCACAGAGTCTGCTTGAGATATTGTCTCCCTCTGCCCCTCCCCCTGCTTGTGCTCTAAATTAATGAATTAATTAAAAATAAAACATAAAAAAAGCCATTGCCAAGTCCAAATCATCTAAATTTTTTTCCTATATTATCTTCTAGGAGTTTTATAGTTTTGTGTTTTACATTTAGGTCTGTGATCCATTTTGAGTTAATTTTTGAGATGAGTTTAAGGTCTGTGTCTAGATTCGATTTCTTTGTATATGGATGTCCAGTTGTTACAAAGACTACAGTAGCTCCATTGTATTACCTTTTCTCCCTTGTTGAAGATCAGTTGACTGTGCTTATGTGGATCTCAGTTGACTGTGCTTATGTGGATCTCTTTCCAGGTCCTCTGTTCTACTATTTTGATCTATCTGTCTATTACTTTTCCAGTGCTATACTGTCTTGATTACTGTAGCTTTATAGTAAGTCTTGATAACAGGCAGTATTAATCCTCCAACTTCGTTCTTCTCCAGTATTTTGTTGGCTAATCTGGGTCTTTTGCATCTGCATGTATAAACATTATAAACACTTTGTTGATAGCTACACAATAACTTGCTGGAATTCTGATTGGGATTGCACTGAGTCTGTAGAACAAGTTGTGAAGAACTGACATCTTGACAATAGAGAGTCTTCCAATCCATGAACATGGAATGAATATCTATTTATTTAGTTCTTTGATTTCTTTCATCAGAGTTTTGTAATTTATTCCTATAGGTCTTGTACATATTTTGTTACATTTATACCTAAGCATTTCATTTTTGGAGGTGCTGATATAAATGTTAAATTTCAGATTCCACATATTCACACTGGTATATAGGAAAGCGATTGGCTTCTGTGTACTACCCTTGTATCCTGCAACCTTGCTATAATCGCTTATTAGTTCCAGGGGTTTTGGGTCAATTCTTTCAGATTTTCTACATAAATAATAATGTCATCTGTGAACAAGAACAGTTTTATTTCTTTCTTCCAGATATGTATATCTTTTATTTCCTTTTCTTGACTTACTGCATTAGCTAGGACTTCCACTACCACGTTGAAAAGCAGTGGCAACAGGAGACATACTTCTCCTGTTGCTGATCTTATTAGGATAGCTTTGAGTTTCATACCATCAAGTGTAATGTTAGCTGTAGGTCTTTGTAGCTGATCTTTATCAAACCGAGGAAGCTCCTTTTAATTCCTAGCTTATTGAGTGTTTTTATCACCAATGAGTGTTAAATTTTGTCAAATGCTTTTTCTGCATCTATTGACATGATCATGTAGATTTTTTTTAGCCTATTGAGGTGATGGATTACATCAGTTGATTTTCAGTATTGAACCAGCTTTGCATACCTGGTATAAATCCACTTGGTCATGGTGTATAATTCTTTTTATCATTTAGTGCAATTTTAATAGCTCTAAGTGTTAAAAGACCTTTTGTAAAAATGAGCAGAAACTGGGGTGCCTGGGTGACTTAGTTGCTTAAGCATCCAACTCTTGATTTTGGCTCAGGTCATGATCTCCATGCTGGGTGGGGACCCTACTAAAGATTCTCTCTCTCCCTCTCCTTCTACTCCTCCCCCCCCCCCGCCCTGCACTCTCTCTCTCTCTCTCTAAAATATTAAAAATAAAAATATATAAAAATAAAAATGAACAAGGGGCACCTGGGTGGCTCAGTCGTTAAGCGTCTGCCTTCGGCTCAGGTCATGATCCCAGAGTCCTGGGATCAAGCCCCGCATCTGGCTCTCTGCTCCGCGGGAAGCCTGCTTCTCCCTCTCCCACTCCCCCTGCTTGTGTTCCCTCTCTTGCTGTCTCTCTCTCTATGTCAAATAAATAAATAAAAAATAAAAATAAATTAAAAAAAATAAAAATGGACAAAAATAAGAGTATGAGTATGTGAGGGATGAGGACTGAAAAATGGTACAAGGTAGGTGGAAATCTCAGTATTGGTGCCATTTTTTGAACCTACTAGAAAGAGTGCTATGTAAAGTAACCCAAGGCACAATGCATTGTTCTTATTCCGAAAGAGTTTATAATTTGCTAGTGTAAATAAAACATGTAAATAACTATGATACTCTAGCTGCATATTTTATGGGTTGTACAAAGTGGTCACAGGGAGTTAGGTGAAATGACTTGGAGAAAATCAGAATCTCATTTTAGCACTTCTTTCTTTTACTTGCTTTTGGAAATCTCTTTTGAAAACCCTTTCTAAATTCCTGTCCAAAAAAATATTGTAGGAAAAAGGAGTATAAAGAAGAGGAGTAGGAAAGGAGCAAGTAATGAACTGTGATTAAAGATTAAAGCTTTTGTGTGGGGATGAGTGGTACATGGAAAAATCTCTGTACCTTCCTCTCAATTTTCCTGTGAATCTAAAACTGCTGTAAAAAAATAAAGTCAAAAAAAGATTAGAGCTTTTTCAGAAGAACACTTTATTATAAAGGTTTCTAGAGAGCTCAGGGGTTACTGTGGACCCAGTGCTGTATCTTTAAGGTGACAATGGATGGAAATGATCTCTGGAAAGTACTCTTTTATCTTCCTTAAGAGTGGAAAAAAATTACTCCTCTAAGTGAATAAAAAAGAGTGTTATACTCAAATATTGAGGATATGAGGTGAAAACAAGGACAAGAAATACTGTAGAATTAAGGGACTTTGTTCTCTTTTCCTTTGCTTTTTCTTTATTCTAGGAAGAGGTTCTCAATATTCAAATCATCTGTGGGAACTTTTTTAAAAATCCCGATTCTTGAGCTTCACCCAGAGAAATTAAATCTGAATCTCTGGAGGTAGAACTCAGGCATCTTTTAATAAACTCCCCAGGCAATTCGAATATGCCATCACAGTGGTGAACCATGTCCCAATAGATCTGGAAGTGAGGTGCCAGTGAAGAGTTTAACAAAGAATTTGAGAGGACGTATATATATCACCTTCAGCTAATGTCACCTAACCAGCTGATCCCAGTAAGATTGGTAGGAATATAGCAGCCTAAATAAACAAGGAGGGTCTCCTATCTTTACCATTAAAAATGAGAAGGTTGGGGGATGCCTGGGTGGCTCAGTCAGTTAAGCGTCTCCCTTCGGCTCGGGTCATGATCTCAGGGTCCTGGGATGGAGTTCCATGTCAGGCTCCCTGCTCAGTGGGAAGTCTGCTTCTCCCTCTCCCTCTGCCCCTCCCCCCCATTCATGCTCGATCTCTCTCTCTCTCTCTCTCTCAAATAAATAAGTAAAATCTTAAAAAAAAAAATGAGAGGGTTGGATTTGATGATATTAAAAATTACCATTTACCATAGCATCTTGAACTAAAGCTAAAGAAGTATACTGAGGGGGGAAGAAAGGTTTCCTAGCTATTAAATCCCTGATAGGAGATTCCTTCTTCTGGCCTGCATCTAAATGTTGGGTCTTGGTCCACTAATAAGCATACACTCACAGAAATACACATTAAATGATCTAAGCATTTGGGAAGATGATAATATGGAAAGTCAAGTGTGAGGTTGGTATGTGGGTGGATGATTTCAAAAGCTCTTAGCTCTTGATACCAGTAAATGTATTATATTTTTCCTCCCTTATAACATTCATGTATTGTTTATTGCTTGCATGGTACTTGTGGGTGTGTAAAGGCACCTCTCACTTATTCTCATTCTGAAAATGTGCCAATTCCTTGGTGTATAAGAAGGAAAGCTACAGTTGGTTATAAAAACATGATAGATGACTTAGGTGATTGTATTCAGCTGTAAGCAATAAACGCTGAGCTCGGCAGAAAGTACTATAGGCAAAACACAAGTGATTTACTAGCTATCCAAAGCACATGAGATTTGTAATGCATGAGACCCTCAGGCCCATCACTTCTCTTCAGCAATGGGAAACAATATTTTGGCAAACAATGACATGTTTAATTTCAATTTTGTGTTATAAAACAAAAAGGCAGCCTGATTTTCATTTTATTATGTTTTTTCTTTCATAAAGTTTCTTTGCATCTTATTGGAAGTACACATGGTTTCTTACAATGCAGAAACAGTAGAGCATGTTAGAAACAATATCTATTGGTCGACATTTATTATTGGCTGTGTGTTCGCACATGGTTGGTGAGATCAAAATGAGAAACCCAGAGTGCTGTGACGGTTGCATTGCATTCTGATAGCCTCTCCAGAGAACTGATTCTAATAGCTGAGTGCTTTTTAGGACAGATGTATAGCCAGGTGCTTGCCATGGTTACATATGGACACTAAAAACAGTCTTGACATCCTCCAAAAAAAAAACAGAAAAATAGTAAGAGAAGAAATGTTATCCACGAAACTGAGAGTAAAAAATGTAGTTACCAAAGACCATGAACTCAAGTCCCAACTCTGTTAATGATATATAGTGTGAATGCCATAAACTTTCTGCATCTCATTGTTTCAGCCTGTGAAATACTGACCTATTTTGCAATTTCAATGTGAGAGATAAATAAAACCTCTTCCAAGACACTTTGAAAATAGATTGTGCATTTCCAAATAAATGTTAAGCAATAATGATGATGATGGAATAGCTGACACAGTGCAAATTTTAAAAAGAGCAGAGTAACTTTCTAATTACAGGCTAAGTTTTATTCTTTGTAAGTGTAATTAGAAAGCGACCATGTTCCTTTAATTAGAAAGTTAATTAGATTGTGACCTCTTTTCCTGTCTTCTTGTCTTGGACTGCAGACCAGAAGTAAATTACAAATCCCAGTACTTATGTGGCGATAGCCCCCCAAAATAAGACCGGTGAAACATGAATGTGATTATATGACTAACAGATTACAAATCAGATAGGACCTTCATAGGCTATGGAATGGATCTCTCACTAGAAAAGAGTTTAGCTGCATAAGTGAAGAAGCTACTCCTCTAGATAAAGCTTATATAGTAAAGTCCCTAAATTGTATCCTTCAGAATGCTTGTTCTCTTACTTTAGTATGCATGCATGAGAATCACCTGAAGGACTTGTTAAAACACAGATTGATGTGTTCTTCACACACAGAGCTTCTAATTCAGCAAATCTGGGGCAGGACTTAAGAATTCACATTTCGGGGGTTCCTGGGTGGCTCAGTCCATTGGGCATCTGCCTTCACCTCAGGTCATGATCCCCGGGTCCTAGGATTGAGCCCCGCATCGGGCTCCTTGCTCCGTGGGGAGTCTGCTTCTCGCTCTTCCTCTCCCTCTGCCCCTCTACCCCCACTCATGTTCTCTCTGTCTCAAATAAATAAAATACAAAATCTTGAAAAAAAAAGATTTTACATTTCTAATGGGTTTATAGTTGATGCCGACGCTGCTGGTTTAAGGACCACACTTTGAAAACCATTGCCTGGGGGTGCCTAGGTGGCTCAGTCGGTTAAGTCACTGCCTTCAGCCTAGGTCATGATCCCAGGGTCCTGGGATCAAGCCCCGCATCGGGCTCCTTGCTCAGCAGGGAGCCTGCTTCTCCCTCTCATGCTGTCTCATGCTCTCTCTTGCTATCTCTCTCTCTCAAATAAATAAATAAAATCTTTTAAAAAAACCACTGCCTTAAAATATGAATAGCACTAGGCTTAGGTATTGTCTATTATCAAATAAGTTTGAGAGTTCTTAAAGCTGAACAAAATTAAGCTAGTTTTTTTACTGTGTGATATCTCAGAGGCTTTTATATGTTAGTATGCTTTGTGAATCTTCAAGAAGGATAAAGTATGCATTGCTCCTCAGATGTATTTGCTCTGCCCACCTGTGGGAATGCCTATAATTCATTTTCAAGTCCTTCAGCGTTAACAACATGACAGGCTCTGTGTACTAATTAGTGTAAGCTAAAGTATAGAGGTGGTGAGTTGCCCTCATAGTACTCATTTCCAAAGGTGGACCCCATGAGCACTTTAGCTCTCCTTCCTCAGAGCTATGCCAGAGGTTTTACTGTTTCACATACTGCTATTTGAATGGGTTGTTAGAATGGTTTGTTAATTAGCATTAACAGGGGATGTGAGAGTTTTCACTGGTGTAATTAGTGATTTTCCCATGTGGGTACTGGTTAAAGGATTGTAGAGACACCCCCTTGTATGAACAGGGTATACAAATCTAGTACGGCTTCGTCCTTTAATGTGAGAAATGGCGTTCTAAATTTGATTCCTAATTCTGGAAACCTCTTGATTGCCTGGCTCCTACCAGCCTAATTAGCTGAATTCGTTCTCTAATATTATCATATTTGCCTTTGGGTGAAGTTTCCATGCAAAATGATGTTGGATCAGTTTAAAAGACATTTGTGGCTTCATAGAGTTGGCTGGCTGTTTTGTGCTTGCTTGTTAATAAATGTCTAAAGAAAATTTTGCTCCTAGGTGGCTCAAATTATAATCAAGGAGCAAAGCTCCTAAAGGAAGAGGCTCACCCTTCTCTACATCTAGCCAGTGGCGGCCATGATCTGCAGAAAAGGACATAATAGCTGTGTGCGATAAGATTGCCTTAGGTCAGATCACAACACTACCTCTGTTCACCCTTCTAGTCTTGAGTCTTTGTGAAGCATTTCATACCACCAGTGCTGTTCAAAAACACATGGGAGAAAGGCTGTGTGATTATTTTCAACCTTTTAGAACAAAGGAGCCCTATGTCACAGGAACCCAAACAGCATTAGTAAACTGGTCTGTAGAGTCTCTATTGTGTTCGACGTGAAAATTCCATGCAGAGCGAAACAGAAGCACAAGAATCACAAAGAAGCAAACAAACAGAAAAGAGGTAATGATTTCGTGTTTACATTCTTAGTGGCAGTTTCCTAGGGAAATAATAATTTAGGATAAATAGTCAATTTTCCTTACTTGGTGGTATAAATTGTATTTTGTCTAGAACAAGAGTGCTCTGGAACAGGGGGGTTTTAGCTAAAAAACTGTGTGCATGAATGATACTGGCAAATTCAAAGATATTCTTTGGTCTGTTCCTACTTGGCTTTATTGAAAACAAGATACTCATATGGAAATAATGTCAGTATTGAGTGAAATTAAGAAATCTCATGCTCAATATAATGTTATGTATAAAATAAAGGTTCAGTAGATGTCTCTGTTTGCTTTGAGGTCATTTCTGTTCATGCACTGTTGTCATTTCAATTTCAAGTAATTATATGGGCTTAGAATATATAGAAATAGCAGGTATTTTTAAAAGATATTTATATAATTTGTCAGAGAGAGAGAGCGAGCACAGGGGTGGGAGCAAAGGGAGAGGGAGAAGCAGGCTCCCTGCTGAGCAGGGAGCCCAATGTGGGGTTCCATCCCAGGACCCTGAGATCATGTCCTGAGCCGACCTGAGCTGAAGGCAGACACTTAACCGACTGAGCCACCCAGGCGTCCCAAAATAGCAAATATTTTGATGGCACAGTGGCCCTGATTTACACTGGACCTTGTGTGAATGCCATTTTAGGCCAGAATTAATAGAAAGCACTCTACTTTGGAGTTAGATTTGAGTTCATTTGTTGGCCATATCACTTACCAGCTCATTTGGGGGAAAGATACCCTGGAAAATTCTGATTTGTTTGAGTTGCAATTCAAAATTCCCAAAATGTGAGTAATAAAACCTTACCTCATAGGATGACTCATTATTCATTCTACAAATATTTATTGATTGTCTGCATGTGAGGGGCACTGCTGCAAGACCAGGGGGACAGCACTGAACAAGCTTATTCATTACTGTCATGGAGTCCTCAGCTAGTCACACAGGACAGCAAAGACCACCAGCAGATATGCAGTATAATACCTGGGGATTATGAGCTTTATGAAAAAAAATAAGTTAGGATAAGAGGGCAAGAGAGAATTACAAGAATGCTATTTTGGGGCACCTGGGTGGCTAAGTCAGTTAAGCATCCAATTCTTAATTTCCGCTCACGTTATGATCTCAGGGTCATGGTACAGCAGGGCATCTGCTTCTCTCCCTCTGCCCCTCCCCCTGCTCTCTCTCTCTCTCTCAAAATAAATAAATCTTAAAAAAAAAGAGAATGCTATTTTATTAGGAATCAAACAGCCTTTATGATAAATGGACATTTGACAGACTTGGAGGAAGTGAATGAGGTCTTCTGTGCTGCAAGATAAAGCAAGGCAGAGCATATGTAAAGTACATTGTAAAATGTCTGACACAGAGTAGGAATGTAGCAAATGGTATCTTCTGCTCTATTATGATTACTACTGACAACATTCTCACTGATGTTGATGCGTTTTCATAAACACTTAACTCATGCACATGTTTGGCAGACAAACTTGAGGAAATAATTCCTAACTAATAAAAGGCTCTCACAAATGAATTATCACTTAAGAAAGGGACCAGACTTCTAGATACCTCTGCAACAGAAGTCTGAACTCTGACCACTGCTTTTGGCAAGAGCCTTATTATAATCATTGCAATAGTTTGTACTCTCAGGATATTGATAAGGGAAAGTTACTGATTACTTTTTATTCATCATGCAATGTGCTAAGTGTTTTACACTCACTATTGCTTTGAATTCTCTCATCAGTCCCGTAAGGTTGATATTGTTAGGATGTTCTAAAGTTACCTGACTAGTTTCCCAGGATTGGAGCCTGGAATGGTGTGAAAATAAGGCCGATGCCCTTATTTACCATATTCACAATGTAGAATATATTGGCAAAAAAAAGAAAATTATAACACTCTTAAAACTGTACCTATTTCAGTTAATACTGTGGAATATACAACTAAACTTTTGCTCCTGCCTTTGGAACCCAGACTTCTGTGTGCTTTTTTGTTTTTAAATGGAAACTGTATTTTTAATACCAAATAACAAACATGAAAATAAGCTTTTGGAGAACAATATTTATGCACCGAGAACTTTCTAGAAATAACGATTCTTGGAATTTTAAGCACAAAGACAGCAAATGGTGCATTTTGACTTTTTAAAATAGTGCACCCTCCCCTCAATTCCATATGTATCCAGCATCTCTCTACAGTGTTGTAGATCACAATCAAATGCCTGAATAGAATCATTCATGCAATTCTAAATCACTACTAAGGCCTACTTAAGACATGGAGTTTTTATAATTTAGGTGTTGTTTGAGAAACCAAATACCTAAGGCAGCTTATTAGATTTTTGAACTTTATTTAGTGGAATGACCTGTGCCGCAACAAATGCTGTGAATTGGTTTTGAATTATTATTCAGAGAAGCCTGTGGCTGGCCACGAATAGACAGACAATTAGGAAGTGAATTTACTACAGAGTAAATCCCTAGTGACCTACTGTTTTTCTTTTCTAGTGAAGTTCCTCAAAGTACAATCCTATCACTTTTGACTCAGTTGAACTAGTCAGTGTCTCCCAAGTTGAACTATAGCGTCACATGGAAGTTTAATTTTTATCTTACTTAATTTGACCTTGAGGAGGCTGGATCATAAATAGGCAGTATTATCTCCAGTTCTCCACACTTTAAGCATCTTACACTTTCTCCACCCAGAATGATTCCCAAGAGACCTAGTAAATTTTAAAAAAGAAGTTGGTCAAATTGGCCACCTCTAATTTGTTCTCCAAGATCTTTTGGCATCTCTTCCTTTTTATCAGTGCCTCTCACACTTCAGTGCATGCAGGGCACAGCCCTGTGCAGGGGGCAGAAAGTGGCAATAGTAAATCCCAGACATCATCCTCTCTGGCTGGGCCCCCTGCTCTAATGCTTAGTGCAATGCCTCACGCATAGTTGGCACACACAGTGTTAGTTGTTCGAACCACTAACTCAGTGAATTAAAGAATAGATCACTCATCCAATGAACAGACGACAGAAAGCTCACCTTCAACTTCCATTTGTTTGGAGTTCAAGTCAGGGCCAGAGAACCAACTGGAAAGAGTATTGTATATAGGTATAATAGCAAATGATTAATGATTTACGTTTCCTGGAAACATATTGATATCTTACTTTGACTTTCTGAAAACATCAAACTAAAGGAATGGTTAACTGGAAATTCTAAATTCTCATGGGACAAAATCATGAGGGAGATGCTGTGGGGATGTGACTGCATACATTTTTGGTATCTTTCTCAACATCCGACATCCCAGGAGTACAAAATATGGGCTAGATTTCTACTCAACCTGTTGGAATTTCAGATTACCCAAACCATGTCCCCTTTATTTCCTCTTTAGACTTTCATCTGCAGATACATAATTCATTTGGAAAGCATAAAACGAGCACCACTTTTAAGTAGAGGATGGACAGGACAAGGGAAGTTTTTGAAAACCATCTTTTGAAATGTTAATTCCTTAGTCTGTGCACCAGCACCCAGGAGTTTATATGACCTAAAATTTTAAAGCAGTAATTGTAGTGTGACAAAACAATATTAAGTACCAAGATACACTTCAGAATTCTAAAGCACACTTCAGATACATCAAGGCACATTATTTGATAACTGTGAGATTAATGTGCAACCGGAAATGTCCCTGGCATTTGAGAGTTATGGAGTGTCAAATACTTACTGCAGATTTGAACATCAATGGCCCCACATTCCCACCTCTTATTGTAGGGAGACGTCAAGAAGGGCAGGCACTGCCCCTAAGCTTCTTGGAAGGTCTGGTGATGGCTAACGCTGTCCATAAACAGCAGAATAGAAGTCACCAGATGGAGCTGCATAAGCTGGGGTGAGACAAGGAACCCTGGGCCAAGCCTTGTGAGCTATGAGTCTCCAGCAGAAGCTGCGAGTCTCATCACAGAACTCTTATACAGAACTGGACTGACTCAAGCAAGAATCAGGGTAGTAACATGAGCTTCTTGCTATAGTCCACTCCCTACTGTTAAAATGTGTTTGACATCAAGGAGGGGTACAACAGCAACTGCTATTCTCTGGATAACCAGGGTGAAAACTCTACCTTACCTGTCAATTACTGTGAACTATTTGAGAATTGTTAAGTTAGTTGAACTTGGGGGGAAAAAATGGAACAGGAGGGTCTCCTTGGCATGGTCTTGAAGAAGCTGCTTTGGCAGAAATGGAAAATTAGGATGGAGGATGGGCTACCCTAAGTACAATTGAGAGCGCTAGCAAAAGAGTTGGAGCATTATGAATAGGGTCATAGTAGATTAGTGTGACTTCTTTGGCTTGATTATGGAAATGTGATAGAAAACTACTGTGGGAATAAAAGACAGTAATGACACAAAGAAGGAGTGAATGACAAGATGACAGCTACTCGGGAAATCGGCCTTAGAAGGTGGCCAGTCAGGAGCAATTCTGGAAAAGGACTGGTGGAAGATACTTGGCATGTTGAATGGATGCGGCGTGGTGGTAGATTGGATAATGAGAGCGAAAGATACGGGGGTGTAAAACATCATTCAAAGTCAAGGAATCTGACTATTGCCAGTGACAGAGAGACAGATGAATAAGAGGGAAAGTATGAGAGGGAGGAAACGAAGAATTTTTAAATGATTACTTTCAGTAACTGCACTATTTTTTCTGCTTTGGAGTCTCCCAGCTCCCTGCAGCTGGGGAGCAGAGATGGTCCCACCTAAGGGATCCTGACTGAGGGCAAGGATACCTACACTGCTCCCATTCAGTGGAAAGCTTACCGTTAGTTATGAGACAGAGGATGCAGATGCTAAACTGATAATCCTACTCTCCCTCTCAAGGCCTCCCAAATCCCAGCTCCTGGGGGCTCCGTGTGTTCCACCTCCCAGGAAACCTTGTCCACCTCACTTCTGGTTATCCTGATTTGCATTCCTCATAATGCTCTGCAGGCAGAGCCCCTCCTCCTTGCATTCTGATGCTGGTGCTACTTGATGGATTGCTCTTCTAACGACAACCTTCTGCTTGCCTGGTTCGAATCATAGCAAGGATTTTTCCAGCACTCTGTCTCACTCACCTGGTCAGAACCCACTACCTCATTTTGGACTCTGACCATTGATCAGTGCCAAGCCTAGGACCAAGTTGTGGTTTTATATAAGTGTGCTTCTTAGAAACTGTGCCTTGCCTTCCGTCTATATGTGTACAATTCTGCCTCAGTCTCCAAGCCATTTTCCCCAGTGTCTGCCTCATCCTAGAGAGCTGCCATTGTTTCAAAATAGTTACAAACTACTATGTGTAAAACACATGTACAGGATTCCCTGCTATGTGCTTGGCATATGTTATCTCATTTAGTCTTTTTTTTTTTAAGATTTTTTTTTTTTTTTTTTTTTTTTTTGAGAGAGAAAGAGAGCTCGAGCCAGGGTGGGGCGGGGTCAGAGGAAGGGACAAGCAGATTCCCCGCTGAGTACGGAGCCTGATGTGGGGCTCAATCCCATGACTCTGAGATCATGACCTGAGCCAAAGTCAGATGTTTAACTGACTGAGCCACATAGGTGCCCCTATCTCAGAGTCCTTAGTTATTCATTATGATTAGAACTTAATCATAATAAAGATCCTGAAAAAAAGATACTATTACTGATTTTTGCAGATGACAAAACTGAGTTTCACAAATATTTTAAGTCATACAACACAGGAGGTATGTAACAGAGAGGACTGAAAGCGGGCTGTTTGAATTTAAAACTTGCCTTTTTCTGGTGTGCTATAGCAAAACATGGGTAGGGACACATACTAGAGGAGACAGCTTTCTGCCTGTCACCACCTGTCCTGTTTACCGTGCTGAACCATGAGAACTCATAGCTCACGTTCAGGATAGTTATATTATCCTTTTTAATTGAGAAGTTACTAAGAGATATCCATAGCTTGATATTCTCTAATTAAGATGAAATTGAGAAAAGAGCAGTTGCAACCAGAAAACTAGAAATATGGACTGGAGATTTATCATCACACAGATTGTATTAGATTCCTCTTGCTGCTGTAACAAATGACCACAAGCTTAGTGGCTTAACACAGATTTATCATCTTACAGTTCAATGGGTCAGAGGTGTGACACAGGATAAAATCGAACTGTCAGCAGGGCTGAATTCCCTTCCAGAAACTCTAGGGGAGACTCAGTTTCCTTGCCTTTTCCAGCTTCTGGAGGTTGCCCACATTCCTTGGCTGGTGGCCTATTTTCTCCATCTTCAAAGCCAGCAAGGTCTCATTTCTCTAACCCTTCTCCCATCATGGCATCTCTCTCTGACCCCAGCAAAAAAGACTCTCTGCTTTTTAAGGACTCATGTGATTAGAAAGGGCACACTGAGATAATCTCCACTGCAAGGCCCATGACCTTCACTACATCTGCAAAGTCCCCTTTTTCATGTGAGGTAGCACAAGTTTTGGGAGTTAGGAGGTAGGCATCTTTGGGGGGCCATGATCTGCTTTCCTCAAAGATGTTTTCTGAACCAGTGAGAACAGATAAGAGTCTCATATTCAGTATCAACTAGAGCCATTTTGATAAACAACACAGCCACCCAAATGACAAGGAAATCCTCTGAAGCAGGGTAGACAGTGTTACTTTATCCTTAATTCTACAGAACTATAAGATTTTTCCTGTGTGGTGGCAATGGTGTCTTGCCTTAAAGTGACAGTGGCTCCCACACCTTGCTAGATAATGCCACGTATTCCCACATACTCAATTCAGCCCACCCAACCATAGAAGGGGAACCCTTTTGCTTAACCAGAGCAAAGGGATTCCTGTCATTTCCTTTTGTCCTTTCCATAGGTATCTGATTTTGTGATAATTTGAAATCTAGACCTTTTTCTAAGTTATTCAAGTTGACATCTTTTCTTCCTTGCCAATTTCTTCCTGTTTGGGCAACGAAAGGCTAGAAGAAGGACACATACCAGGCACTGAATCTCCTACTAGTTGGGTCTCTCAGCAAATGAGCATCAGTAGTGTCTTCTATCCCCTTCATCAGCTTCTCTGAGGTGCTTGTTACCAAAATTCATTCCCTAGCATGCTACGGATTTACCAAGCCAAAGTCTCTGAGGGTGAAGCTGGGAAAGGAAGTCTGCCCTGGTGATTTACATGCACAGTAAAAAACACTGAAGGAAATATGATCAGATAGTATGGATATGAGTATGATCTGGCACTTTTATTACCTCGAGAAAGAGGGGAATGATAGAGGAAGCATACCCTGACCAACTCCAATTCAGAGCTGTTATGCCCTCTTTGGCTATGCAACTATATGACTTGGACAAGTTACATGACTTTGCTGGTCAAAATGTCAATGACTATATATATTGCATTGTGGGCTATTTTATATATCTATATCTGTATCTCTGTATCTCTATATCTATATCTATATATCTATCTATATCTATATGTCTATATATAGATATATCTTGGGGGTTTTGTGAAGATTAAGTGACCAATGTAATGTTCCCAGCACAGTAGTAGACATGGAGTGGACCTCCACATATTACTTTTACATTTCTTCTTGTTTGCTATCACTACTGCTCAAAAGGGAGACCGTCTCCCTAAAACTTCGAGGGACGTCTATTGGCAGTCTAAAGTTTCTTTAGGCCATGTCTGTAGGTCGTACGGAGATACAGCGTGTTTGCCAGAAAATGTAGTCTCTTGCACAATTCAAGAAATGAACACCAATATGCTTTATCAAATAGCGACAATGATAGTCTAATATTTGCAGACCTTGGGATGGGGCTCCTCTTAAAGGTTCCCAAGAGTCCTTCTCCACATAAATGAAGAAGTGTGTGCTCTGCACCTGAGAAGATTGCACGTAAGGAGTAAGCTGCACAGAGAAGACTCTCTGAGGAGGAGAAATAGGGTTGGGGTCTCGTAGAGTCCCCATGGTAGGAGAAAAGAGTAAGAGAGAGAGGAGTGAACAGGCCTGGAAACTGGCAGTAAGGGGGAGAAAACAGGGTAAAAGAGACATAAAATAAATAGAGCACAGAGAAGCTGAGTAGGCTGACAACTCATGATAAATGGTCCTTAGATTTTGACTCCTGATTCCTGAATCAGGATCCTGCACTAACAAACTACTAAACAGATCAGCCTGAATATGTTTCAGCACCTTCTAGAAACAGCACAGTGTACCAGACAGAATGACCCAGAAATAAAAAAGGCCCATCGCTGCCTTCCAGTATTTTGCAGAATGATAGCAGGAAACCTCAACACATTCGGCACAGGGAACGGGTAGCTAATCAGAAAAAATGAAGCTTATTTCAATGTAGTTAGGCTAAGAAGAAAAAGCCCCATACTTCTTGTTAAAAATAAATGGGGTTTAATTGCTCAAAGTGATCCCAGTCCACAGATTATCACAGTAAATAATTGCACACCCATCTCTTTTGCAAATCACAAAGCAACCTGCTCCATGCACCTCAGATGCCTTTCCAAATCACCACAGAGGGAGATTTTTAATCATTTCAGCAACCAGAGCACCAGCTTTGTTCTCAAATAATGCCGGAAGGTTTCTAATGTCTGTGCTATCCATAGCACTATACTTTCCTGACTTAATGTAGACAGGGGTATGGTTTTGTTTGTTTGTTGCTCAGTTGGTGGTGTCATATTCCAGAAACAGAACAAGCTGGCAAATCAATGCCACAGGTACAGCTATGTATCTGTCCTCCTCCTCTGACTCCTCTTTGCTCGGTTGGGACTGCACGGGCGCTGGAGGTATGGCCTGCGTCTGCCGTGCATTCTTAATTTGGGTGAAATGAGTGGAGACTGACTCTAACACATGCTTTTTCAAATCGAAGATCTAAAAATGAGTCCCAGCTGTACCACTAACAGCATGGCACCACTTGGTGAGCATCATCCTGAAGGGTCAGAATCCCATCTTGTTTATCCCTGGGAGAGATGACAAATTATGAACAAATGGCATCAAGAGGAACTATTTAGACTGGTCAAAATAGAAATACAAAATACAAGAACCACAGAAGTGCATCTTTTTAATAACTGCATTTTCAACTATAGTCTAGTGAAAAAATAAGGAAATTATTACATTAACCCCAAAAAAGGACATAATCACTGTATCATCACTAAGAAGACATTAGATACAAGTAAACAAGCAGGTGTTTGCCTGTTGACATGCACATATTCTTATCTCAGGAATCTGATTCATTAACCCATAAAGTGAGTAAGACATAAGCTAATTGGAGAGTTCTTACAGTGATAAATGTCTAATGTGAGTGCAAGTTAGCTCTGATTTTTGAAATTATTTAAACAGATGGCAAAACTGTTTTTAATAACTTGTGAATAAATTTCTATACCTTATAGAGTTTTGGTTTAAGGCTCAGACCAGACTTCCGTGGAAAACACACAAGTGCCTAGCACTGAATCACTTCGACGTATATGGGAATTTCAGATCCAAGAGGACAGACATTTCTGTCTATCTTTGATCACTGCTGTAGCCACAGTGCCTAGAAGAATGCCTAGTGCATTGTGGGCTATTAACGAATTTTTACAAAACAAAGAAACCAGTAATACTTAACCATTTCATTACAGTTTCTCTGTCAGAATTACCATCATTGGCCAAGCCCAGTAGTAGGCATGGACATCTTTCTTGGGGAATAATATCCACAGGAAGATATGGGACTGAGTGCTAGCTCACAGAACGTATAGAGCAAGGTGTCTCATGGATGACCTGTCTAATAATGGGCTCTACACTGCCTGAAGCTCAAACGAACTAGCAAATCAGACAATTATCTCTCCCTCTCTCTCTCTCTCTCTAGCAGCTTTCACCCTCTGTTGCCTTCCAGACACAACTCAAGGAGCTGTCCTTCTTATTTTTCCTGCCCTTTACTTTCTGTGTTAGGAACTATCTGCCCTTCAGTTCTTCCCCACTGTGTTTATATGCATTTAAGAGGATTATTTTTGTTGTACTTGTAACCTCATTTTGCCATTGATGCAAGACTAGAAATTTGAGGCATTGACATGAGCATTGACATGAAGAAAAATGGGACCAATTGTCTGAATTCACTCTCTCTTTACCAGTTCATTCTTTGGCTTTTCACATTGCTAATGAGGACATAGGAGATTCCAGACATCTTTGTTACTAACCATGAGGAAAACTCTGAAATAACCATCCATGGTTTTGTGTTACCTACAACCATAATCCTTTTTATTAGCTAAATAATGAGGGGAAATATTTTTCTCTTCTCTCTGAATGAAAGGCAACTATGTTGTTCTCTGTCAGTTTCTAGAATTTCACTTCTAAGAAATGGCTTTAAGATGTGTCAGTTACAGAAGAGAACTTTTGATTGTCCTTTGGTGTTTTATCAGTGCTTTAATATTTAAAATATCATATTGTGTCTCTTATACAGTTAAACATACACTTACAATTTGACCCAGCAATCCCACTCTAGAGTAATAACCACAGAAAAGTGAAAACTTGTGTTCACACAAAAACCTGTACACAAATATTTATAGCAGCATTATTTATAATAGCCCCAAACCAGCAGCAGCCTAAATGGCCTTCCTCGAGTGATCGGATAAATCAACTGTGGTACATCCATACCATAGATACTCTACAACAGTAAAAAGGAATAAGCTACTAATATACAAAATAACTTGGATGGATGTCAAAGACATTATACTGGGGCGCCTGGGTGGCTCAGTCGGTTAAGCATCTGCCTTTGGCTCGGGTTATAATCCCAGGTCCTGGGATCGAGCCCCACATTGGGCTCCCTGCTTGGCTGGGAGCCTGCATCTCCCTCTCCTCCCCTCTTGTGCTCTGTCTCCCTATCTCTGTTGCTATCTCTGTTGCTATCTCTCTAAATAAATAAATAAATAAATAAAAGATGTTTAAAAAATTAAAAAAAAAAAACATTATACTGAGTGAAAGAATCTGGTCTCAAAAGGTCACTACTATTTGATTCCATTTATATGATATTCTGGAAAAGCTAAAACTTTAGTGATGAGGACAGAACAGAGGTTGCCTGGAATTAGGAAAAGAGGAAGAATGACACTCCAAAAGAATAGTACAAAGGAGATTGGGGGGGTAAGGGAACTGTTCTGTAACCTACCCGTGGTGGTGGTTACACGTATCTCTGTGTGTTAACACATGTCGCACTGTACCCCAAAAGAAAGCAGGTCAGTTTCACTGTGTGAGAACTTAAAAAGTAAAATTGTAAAAATTTAAAAAAAAAAAACTCGTAATATTCTGTATGAATCTATACCATAGAGAGATGCATGGAAGGGTATTCTCTGAAATGGTATCATCTGCATGGAGGGAGTTCAGAGTGAGAAGACATTTATTTGAAAATAGCTATTTCCTTTTTGAAATATTGTGAAGTAGGTTTATTTTTATTTAGAAATGACCAAGTTGCTTCTTTTATTTAACTCATTCTCTTACAGCTTTTAGTTACTACAAAGACCCAAATCATTAATGACTATTTTTGTGCAGTATTTTTCGGGCAAGATTAACACTGTTTGTGAATGATGAGTGTTGTTATATTCCTTCATGCCAAGCTTGAGATCCAAAATGACAAGTGCCATAAGCATTAAAAAAAATATGTAAAATTAATAGTTTCATGCCTAAGAGCCTGTCTTTGCACATGAGATTAGTACACCATTCTTAGTTTCATTTTGTAGTGTAATTTGCCTCTTCGAAGAGTTCGCTTTATTCCTTTCCATTGCAAAGCTGGAATGGTCAATATGCCTATAATAAGTTTAGAGAATTAAGTTATTACTACAAGGAAGTTTTCAAAACTCCATCGACTCACCAATATTTTACCCATACTCTTCATAATAGAGCAGATGGAAAGATAGGTACTCTCCCTATTTCTCTTCCTTCCCTGAACTCATCCTCTAATGCCTTTAAAAAGGAAAGCCTGATAGGATATCACATGTGCAAACAGATGTGCATGTGAAAGAAAAGTGAACGATTGCATACCTTTGTAGCCATATCTTTTTGCTCTACACTTTTTTTTTTTTTTAAGATTTTATTTATTTGACAGAGAGAGAGCACAAGCAGGTGGAGCTGGAGAGGGAGAAGCAGGCTCCACGCTGAGCGGGGAGCCCGATGCGGGGCTCGATCCCAGGACCCCAGGATCGTGACCTGAGCCAAAGGCGGACACCCAACTGACTGAGCCACCCAGGCGCCCCGCTCTACACTTTCATTTCAGAATATAGCTACCTTTTCCTATGGTAGCATTTCAGCAAAAGAAAATTAAATAGCCTGTATAATTAATGCTTCCCTTTTATCCCAGGATAGGTTCTTTCCTGTGTTTTGCATATAAAGTAACACAAGGTCTTGGGGGTTTTTTCATCGAGATATTTGAAAAGAAATCCTTGAAATGGCCATGAAGCATGATCTCTAGAAGAACTATGTGCAATATGGCACTCAAACTAAACAAGAATAATAAAATGAGATAATTCAAGTGGATAGTGAGAGGTGAATGAATCATTATGTTCATTTTATGACAACAACTAAATATTTCATGTTTCCATTTTATGTCAGAGGTTAAGCTTTAACTGGAATAAAAAATTTCCTTTCTTGGTAAAATCAGTTGATTTAGCAGTTTTATGCATGAATTGAAGCTTTCAATCAACATTTTTTTTTCTGTTAAATTTCCCTTTTTATGGGAAATTCTGTGCCTGATTCTTTTTTTTTAAACTTCACTGAAAAGAATCATAAAAGAGCACCAAATGTCTCTTTTTGTTGAAAGAGTTTTTTTTTAAAGAGACACCACAAAAACCCTTTATTGTCTTGTTTGGAAACTATCTTTTAAAAAAGGCTAATTTTATACTGGAAACTACTATTAAAACTATGTGACTAACATTTCAGTATGAATCATGGTCACAAACAGGGTCACTGTGAATGGCAGAGCTGAGAGCTGCTTGTCAACAACCATTCAAAACCAGATACTTGCATGAGTTCTGTTTTAATTTCCTCTATTCTCCTGTGAAAGGTAGTCTTCCTTTCTTTCATCTCCAAGAGTTCCCCTGCACCTTCCTCTGGCTCTTCTCACATCTGAGCTCCCCCTCTTCTCACAGACAGTGACATTCTCCAGGGTCAATGACCTGTGAATTTAGAGGGTTGCTTGAAGCACTGCCAAAATTCCAGCTGTTGGATACTCATGACAGCCCACAGCCTGAGGCAGAACAAAAGGGAGAGTTAACTGATCATCAGCTAGGCTCAGACCACTGGGAGAAGCTGTCAGGAGCCAGGCCACTGAGTTGATGAACTTCCACAGAGAAGTCATAGGGGATGTGTGGAGCCACAGGGAGGCTGCCTAAGTTTGGAGTCATCAGCGGAGGGCTGAGGAAAGAATTTTCTGGGAATTCCGTTCTATCAAGACAGAGGTTGGGCTTTGAGAAGAAAAAAGAACACTGATTTCACCATAACAAGACTTTCAGCAGTTGCTTTGCCTTTTGCTAAAACCCTTGCCTGCTTCCTTCTCTTTGATTCTGTTCCAGTCTCATTCTTGACCTTCCGAAATTGCTGGTCCGTGTTATTAACGACTTAGTAATATTTATTGATAGAATTTAACATTTGAATAACTTACTCTTTTATATATATGCAAAACAGTGATTGGGCAAGAAGAGATCTGGGTCCAAATGTTTACCGTGGCACCAGCTGCTTGGTGACTCGGTAAAGTAATCTGAACCTTAGGGATCCCAGCTCTGAAATACCTCCATACTCTATACTGTGAGAGATGAGTGATTCCATAGAGGGGAACCCTTGCAAAAGTTATGTGTGCTCTACTAATATATCATATATGTAGTAGAACTGATGCTAGATAGTTCCATTTACATAGCATTGATGGCAGGTGGACTTAATTTTTTCTATGAGCAGTTGAAGTTGCTTACCAAGAAATAGTCTGTCTATATCCATCGCATTTCCTTGAAGCTGAATAATGAAATAATGAAATTATAATGAATAATTACTAAGTATATCTACGATGATTCTGTTTTTCTGAACACAAGTTTTCTCTACACTGTGACACTCACATTACTTCTGCTAACATGATGACCTTCAGACATTTTTGGGAGACATTGCGTGCTGTAGTTAGGATCGTAAGTTTGGGAACTAGTCCTGGACTCAAATTTTGGGTCTGTTACTTTTCTGTCTTATAATCTCAGGCCATTTATTTAATTCCCCCAAGCTTCAGTTACTCTTCTTCCACAAACTGGGATAAGACTAGTACTAACATCAAGGGTTGAGAAGAGAATAATCTACAGTAAGTGTCAACAAGCATTTTCTGTAACAGACCAGATAGCAAATACTCGGGGCTGTACAGCCCACATCACACAGTGTCTTTCACAACCACTCAGGTCTGTCTTTGTGTTGCAAAAGCAGACCTAGGTAATATGTAAATGAATGGGCGTGGCTCCGATAAAATTTTATTTACCAAAATAAGCAGCAAGCCATGGTAGCCCACTGACCCTAGATTGCTGACCACTGACCTACATGAATGCGTAGCACAGTTTTAAACATTAATTTTAATGTAAATTAAATTATATTAATCCTGTGACATAAATTTAAATTTACACCATGATTCCAGAATATGTCACGATCATATGGGACTATCCTACATTACCTCAGAAACTGAAATCGCTAGATCCTGAAGGAAACTACCATGGTATGAAGATTTGTGTGTGAGCAATTCTGCAGTAGAATCTGCTGATCTGAGAGGGAAATAATAATCATGAAACATTTTGCAGTACTTTCAAATCAACTACATCGACGGGCAGTGCTAAAATATTGGAACAAAAGTCAGATGAAATTTTCAGTAAGGTAGGGCCCCATATTTATTCGGGTTTCAAAGTATTTCTTCTGTCATCGCCTTCCTAAATGTTGCTAAACATACGCACCTAGTCGAAGCCTAATGTGCTGAACTTGTAACATTACATTCCTGTTCCTTGTCTTCCTAATATAATGAAGCTGATTATGGTCCTTGTTTTAGAATGTTCATCCTATTAGGACAGGCGAATTCATTGGCTACCGAGCACAGCCTTATGTTCACGTTCTTATCATTAGCACTCCTCTAGCTCTGGAGCTGTCGGCGTTTTCAGCCGAAATGCTTGCTTTCAGGGCTTTGCAATTCAGTCATAAAAATTAGCTGCAGGCAGAAACTTGACATATAAAGTCCAGACCCAAGAGAAAAATTTTATTACATTTTTAACAGGGAGAGGGAAGTACATTTGGCCATTAAAAAAAGCATAAAAATCCTTGTAGTGGACTTGCTCTCCATCCCTTTCTGTCCTGCCATCATTTCAGACTGCATTTGTTCTCTGCCTCCTCCGCTCTCCATATACCCATGGAGGAGCCCTACGGACCCCCCGTGTTCAACAGCTTTACAACAAGGTCCCTTAAGGCTACTGTTCCATTTCAGATTGGACCAAAGCAGCTGTTTGAATACCATTTGTCAATGGGAAAAGGAAATTTCAGCCTCTTGCTATATAGCCTTCTATGAATTCCAAATGTGAATCATTATTCTGCCATAATATCGGAACACAGGGTCTGACCTGCATCAAAATGCATGATTTATGCTTGAGCTCTAGAACTAGCTTGTGTGTGTGAAGACATTTCTTGGGTGCAAGATTGAATTGAGGAAGCTTAACTAACATTTTCTAATTAACTACTGCATAGTGAACTCAATCACGTTGTACTCTGCAACTTTGGTGAGATTACTCATCTTTATTTAAATAAACAAGATGGGTTATAGGATTGAAAGCTTGGACAATAACCATCCCTGCCCTTCCTCAAGTTGACACCCCGTATTTTCAAGAAATATGGTTAGCCACTCATCTAATTGCAGCAATCTGGTAGAAACACATTTCTCAGAAAGGCTCAAGGATATTAAAAATAATGCCTGATCTCATGATTGATAAGAGTAGTATTCTACCTATTTAATGCCCAATTCAAGGTTATTCTATCCGTTAGAGACAAAGTCTATTTTTCTTCCCTTTTAGTTTATTTTCTGTATGGAATATATGATGTAGAACATGTGTCATGCCATACATAATATATGATTTCCACTGACCTCCATGTTCTTGATTTTAATGGCCGGGCACCGTCCTCGTCTCCTGTGGCCTGAGAATAGTGCTCACCCCCTTCTGTGATATTCCTTTTCCCCTGGCTTCCATGACACCTCACACTTGGGTCTCTCCTACCTGTCCGGTCACTCTCTCTCACTTCGCTTTGCTGGTTCCTCCTATTCCTCTTACCCCCTAACACTGCAAAGCGCCAGGTCTCCTCTGCTCTTCTTCCGGGCATGATCTCATCCCATCTATATGCCAGCGGCTCCCAAGTGTGTATGCCCAGCCCTGGCATTTCTCTAAAGTCGCCTATCTGACCACCTACCCTCTCCACTGGGATAGACACCCCAAGCCCCACATCTTTACAACCAAGTCCTGATCTTTCCCTACAGATCTGTACCACCACAGCCTCCTCTGCCTCAGGAATAGTAGCTCCCTTCCTCAGTTACTCAGGCCAAAAACTTCGGAATCATTCTTGACCTTTTTTCCCTCTCACTCTTCATATCCACCGTGCCAGAGAATTCTGATGGCTCTGACTTTAAACCAATTTATAATCTGACCACTTCTCGCTTCCTCTATGGTTACTACTGTAGCACGAGGAACTTTTCACTACTCAACCATTCAAAAGCTCCAGATTTCCCATTGTGAGCGGCAGTTCTTCCAGTGGCCCATACAGTCCTACCCAGGTGAGTTCTCCATCCGCTGTCTGACCGCCTCACTCCATACCAGCCCCTGGGCCTCCTTTCTGTTCTTCTAACATCACCACATACTCTACCTTCTTGGGAATTTGTGCTCGCTGCTCCTCTGCCTGCACTACTCCCCTGTAACACATCTACCTGGCTAACACCCCTGCCTCCTTCAAGCCTTTGCTCAAATGTCACCATTTCCGTGTGCCCTGTTTTGACCCCCTATTTAAAATTGCAGACTCATCAGACTCACCCGACTGCTGGCGTTCCTGGCTTATGCTTGTTCTCCTTTTCCTATATATCTAATCACCTTTGAACACACTGTATCATTTTTGCCCATTCTCTATCACCCTGCAGGAGGACAAAAGTCCCATGGGAGCTGAAGGTTTTGCTTTGTTCTCTTACATATCCCAAGCACCAAGAGCAGTGCCTGGCACATAGAAGTAACTCAATAAATATCTAAAGTGCTAAATGCATGCATAACCACTGAAAAAAATTGTAACATATAACAATCGAAAGTCAAGCATTCACAATAAACAGCACAATGCCAAATGATTTGTTAAATATTTTAATTTAGGGGAGATGATTTTTTACAAGTAATATTTGTTTTAAGTTATTCTTATTAGCATTTTAAAAGATTGATTTTTATATCATTAAGGATGGATGGTGACATTCTGTATTAAGCAAGTTTTTTATTTAAAGTCAATGTAATTAACGTATACTGTATTATTAGTTTCAGAGG
The DNA here is from genome assembly GCF_964656455.1 of Halichoerus grypus. Taxonomy (NCBI): domain Eukaryota; kingdom Metazoa; phylum Chordata; class Mammalia; order Carnivora; family Phocidae; genus Halichoerus; species Halichoerus grypus. The sequence continues at coordinate 107,153,855 of NC_135727.1, read as the reverse complement.
TAGAATTTAGTGATTCATTGGTTGCATTCAATATTAAGCAAGTGTTAAAGAAATAATAGTTACATTGTCATAGAGTTCTAAATAAAATTTTTGCGTGGAAAATTAGGCAGCCTCTTGATTTAGGTAATAAACTGTCCAAAAGAGATAAGCTCAGTTACAGATTTAACTAAGTGGCTCACAGCAAAAACCATTTTGTACATTGGCAACAAAAGCAAAAACATGGGAAGATTTTTCCTCAAAGTTTTCGATGTTGTTATTTCTTCCTAAAACACCGTAATTGATTTACCTATGCATGCTGACTGGAAACAAGCACTCAGCAGTCCTTTTAATCTCTGGTTTATAGAACCTCTTGCACTGTGGGTTCGTTTTGCCTCATGTTCTGCTTTCTCCACTCCAGAGGTTTTGATCATATCCAGTTTCTCTTAATGAAGGTGATTAGAGGGTGAAAACTAGCAATAACTTTGGTGGGGGAAAGTAGAAGGTTCCATTAGGCATTGAATTCTATCCAATTTAGTTAAAGCTATTATTGATACTGATTCAGGATTTTATATTAACTCATTGAAAATCTTGAAGAATGATGATGGTGGCGTCAATGCTTATGACTTAATGATAATAGAATATGTTAAGTGCTCAAAAATAATAAAATAGATCTAGATTACAACTCCTCACTCAAATCACTATAATTTTTCAATTCTTACCATTCCCAGAATACAATTTTAGGTAGAAATAAAAACAAGAGTTAGATGCAATATGCAGTAGACCTAATAGGACCTAGAAGCCAGAGTTAAGTTGAAAATTATAGTCCCTAATGTAATTGTGTTGCAGAGCCTTTCATGAAAAATACAAACCATGAAATAAAATTTGTATGAAGCCCTTACTGAAACCTCATTTTTATAAACTTGCTTTTTGGATGATTTGCATTTCTAATTTTACATCTTTAGTTGAGTGTGCCGTAAGCAAAATTATGAAAACATATTTCTCATTAGAGTAGGTGGAATCCCCTGCATATAATTGAGCCTAATCAATGAATAGGAATTTCCTTTCTGCAATGAATGTTGTTGCTGTCCCATAATCTGTATTTTACTTACCTGTTAACAATGCTTTAGCACAAAGAGGGAAGGAATTATTAATTTTTTAGCTACTAAAATAGCCTAATCAAGTCTCACAACTCCCACTCATAAAAACAAAAATTTAATTAGAGTAAAATCACGACAGATTATCTCCTCAAATTATATGAATAGGAAAATTGTAAATTTTCGGCAAAATATATTTTAATATCATTCAGCTGTTTTGCATAAAGCATTTAATGTTGTGAAAAAATTAAAAGTTGAACTATGTGCATAATAACTTATACTGCTAAAGATACTTATGGCTGTATCTCTTGAACTTTCCAGACCAGCACACCTAACAGTGGAGCCAGTTTAGGTTCTTTATGCTTATTTCAGTGCCAAAACTATTTTGAAAATAATCTACCATCGGAAGCTTATTGTTGCATTAGTTAACGAGTGAGATCCAGTTACATTGAATCTCTTGATTTAAAAACAAAATTGGGTTGACACATTTCAGGGCTTCTCTGATGAGTTGTCATGATATTTTGATTCAACAGACATTTGTAGAACTATGAAGGGATTGGTATAAATAGCAAGGGATTGGTTTTGTTTTTTAATTGTTTTGAGCTCGGTCAGGAAGACTTCTAAACATAGATACCCAATATGATGCCACGAGGTAGAAAAGAGCAAGATTTTTCAGGCTATTGGTGGACGTTTTTATAAGTTCATCCTCTTTTAAGAGGTCAAGTCACCTGTGTCCAGGGATGGATATGAATGGTCTCTGATACACAGGTTAGTCTTCCTTATTGTCTCAGGGAAGAATAAAAGGACTTTATCGTTAAGAAAAAGATGACTGGGGCGCCTGGGTGGCTCAGTCATTAAGCGTCTGCCTTCGGCTCAGGTCATGATCCCAGAGTCCTGGGATCGAGCCCCACATCAGGCTCCCTGCTCCGCGGGAAGCCTGCTTCTCCCTCTCCCACTCCCCCTGCTTATGTTCCCTCTCTGGCTGTCTTTCTCTCTGTCAAATAAATAAAACCTTTAAAGAAAAAAAAAAAAGAAAAAGATGACTGGAAGAGTTCTATATTTACAACTAATGGTGTAATTTTGAAGTAAGAATCCAAAACAACTCATAATCCCTGTGAACTCTGTATACAACACTCAATATCTATTCTTACTATAGTGATCTTATTATGAATAATAAAAATATTCATAACTTTGCCTTCCAGTTGTCGATAAGGGGCTCAATGGGGGGGGGGAATTCATCCGGATTTCTCCTCTTTCTCACTGTGTTGGTTAAGATAATGACAACTGTTCTAATGAACAGGAAAAAGAAAATCTTAAGAGCTTAATAGAATAGAAGTTTATTTTTGGATCACATGACATGAAGTCCATTGGTGGCACAGATTGTTGATGGAGGGTTCTGTTCCATGCAATCATTTAGGAATCCTGTCACATTCAACAAATGGCCAAAGTCACCATGGGTATTGAAATCCAGACTGGACATTAGAGAAATGAGTGAGTTTTTTAGGGAAGAGGAACAGAATTAATAGATCAGGCCTGGAAGTTTCATTTACCATTTTTGCCCACCCGCCACTGGCCAGAACTCAGTCGTATGGCTAACTTAACTGCAAGGGAGGCTGGAAATGTTACTTGGCTGTCTGCCTAGAAGGAAAGGAATACACATTTGGTGAATGACTAGCCGGTCTCTGCCACGGTCATGTTTTGTTTGTTTGTTTGTTTGTTGTTTGTCTCCATGATGACAACTAACAATTCTGCATAGAGTTGGAAAATTCTTCCCTGCACTACATTTCATATATACATGCAATAAAGAGATTTTTAAGGTCTTCCCATTTTGATACAAGTATGTCTAAAGAATGGAAATTTCAACCACTGTTGTTTACAAAATTTATGATTTTCACCACTGTGTTAAGCTCCTTAAAAAAATGAAAAAGGTGAACTCTTGGAGACAGTGTCTTTGGTGAATGATGCAGCAGCCGGGGAATTGGGGGTGAAAAGTAGCCCCAATGAAGGCTACCATACTTCAGCTCTGTCTTCTGTGATGTGACCCCTTCAGTGTATATATCCTTCCGGTTACTTTTCCAATCAATTTCACACTCACTAAAAAATGCTTTCTTGAAAAATTCCTCAGCAACTATTTCCCATTAAACAGTTGTTCAGAGGTCTTCATAGGGCTCACTTTTTAAATACTGAGAATCAAAGACAAACATCAAGTCATCTAGAGGTTTGATACAGTCCTTCATGTAAGCTTTAATAAAACTATAAGATAAATAATAGAAGTAACCTGAACCTAACAACCAATTGTTCTACAATGTTTTTGAGCACTTTAAAAGATGTCCCTTGTTAGTATCGGTAAACAAAGGCACATTTTTTACAGCTCACCGACCTCCTTTTGGCTCAAAACAGATTCTAGCATATTTACAATCCAAGTTTTCAACCACATATTCTCTTAAAAGAAACATCACCTTCCAAAATTCTGCTTCCAAGATGAACTTTTTTGTTTGCGTTTTTTTTTTCCTCCACTAGCCAGAGTTTTCTTTTTAAAATTGTAAAAAAAAAAGCTCAGTTTTAAAATGCCAGTGAAGAACGATGGTTTCATGGAGCATAGCTTCATGCTTCTTTATGAGCCAGATGCTAAAATAAATGTAGGCTCATTTACATCACCAAATTAAAAATTGTATTTGAAATAAGAAACTAAGGGTAGCCTATACAGTTGAGATTCACTGCTGTTTATTCCTGACTGGAAGCATCTGGGCATTAAGTTTCATGTCTGTGACAGTCTTTCAGCGTTTCAGATTGTTCATTCTCATTTATCTTAGTATTTTCACCGGTGTCAAATTTGCACTTCAAAATAACTATTTTTATCCGTGACCCATTTCAAAATATGATTTTTACACTTTACTGTAAAGATATCTATTCACAGAGGTTTAGTACAGCCCTTTCTGTAATAATAAATGCAAAATGAAACATAAAAATGTTCATGAGTATGAATTGGTGAAATAAGCAAGGATCCACGTATTACAACACTCTCTAGCTATCAGAATGACAGAATAGAGCTATTTGTACTGATGTAATCTAACTCGTACTCTGTAAGGCATATGTTTGTGTACATATATATATACACATTTACATGTACCTATGCATATGTTTGTATATGCATATTAGCTGAGAAATGTACAGAAAGAACTGTTTCTATGGTTACCTGTGGAGGAGTGAAACCACAGCATGGAATGTGGATGGAAGCTTATTTTTCATCTTATACCTTTCTTAACTGTTTGAATTTTTTTACCATGACTGTCTGATCTCACATCATTCATTTTATATATGTGTGTGTATACATATATACATACATATGGTATATATACATATATGTATATGTCATATATATACACAACCTGGTAGTACCTGTCTCTAAAGAAGTTTTACTATAACTAAGGAATAAGAATGTTAAATATGGAGAAAACCTCAAGCCCCAAATAACTTCGTAGCGTTTAAATTCTGCTTTTCATTTCTACCGTGCTCTGTTCCACTTATCAGCTAAGCTCATTTCCACCTGAGAGTTAAGGGCAACAGCTTCTCTGATCAGAGCTGGGAAACTTATAATTGGGAGCCAGGCCATAGCTTTAAACCAGCAGCATCCATGGAAACTAAATACCAGAAATTAGCAGCCGTTGCAAAATGTAGTCCCAGCCCACTCCCCCTCCTGTCTAATTACTCACTAACTGTTTCCTAACTATGTGCAGCCAGGCTGCAGTGATTGGGGTAGGAAGAGCGCAGACCTTTCTGAATAAGGCAAGGCTTACTCTGGAATAAGGTGAGGCTACCCAAAACCTAACTGCCGTTAAAGTGAGGTAAGAGTTCCTATTACCTCCATCAAATTCATTCTGCCCCAGGAAAAAGATGATTTGATCCTAATTATGCTAACAGCATTTCAAGAGCCTCCAGAGAAAATGCCTCTTTTCCAAAATGCGGATCACTAAATCATACTGTACCATTTAACAATGCCTGCCACGCAGATTTTGAGGCTTCATCCCAACCTAACTTGTTTTAGCCATCTTAGGATTCCAGTCCATAGTTTTCTCCAAATTCGCCCTTTAGTGCCTAGGACACAATCTCTAGGCATACGGGTCTTCAAACCCTCATGACTCCTCGTAGCCATTCAAGAGAGCCCAGGTTCCAGCTGGGGTCTGGCCTGACACTCCCTCTGAGGGCGTACATTGCCTTCTGTGGCAACAGGCAAAACCCACAGGTACCCGAACCTGCTCTGCACCTAAGTCATCAGAAAAGCTTGTGACATAAATAGATTCTTGATTTTCGGGGTATGCTGATACACAGACAGGTCTGAAATCCCTTCTCTGGGTTCACTGCTTCTGAGTCCCGTGTCCTGGAGCACCACCAGTGTTGCCTCATCCCTTCTTCCTGACAGAGGGGTCCCTATACTCCATCACGCCTAAGCACCCTTTTCATATGTAACCTGTCTTCAGTTTCTTTAACTCCCAGTTTCCTTATGAACTATTCAACTCTTTCTGTTGGTGCTGGCAGCTTTTATACCAACAGAGTAATAGTCATTCCTTCGCTTTAGGCCACAGTTCCCTCTGTCGCTCTGCTCCCTGAAGGCCTATGCTTCCAGACTCTTTCTTGATTCACGATGAGTGCCCTGCTTTCCCAAGTGGCCATTAACGGGGACCCAAGGGGAGTCACCATTAGTATCCACTGAGAGGCTTTTTAGCCCAAGGTGGGAAACATGGCTTTTGGGCCCAGAATCCTCCTTATAGGCTCTGAGGCTCAGGACTCCATGAGCCTCCTCTGGTAGGTCTCATTCCGAGGGATGTATTGGTGATGTCGTTCGTTGATGGACATTGTTATTGTCGTGTAAGTTTTAGAAAGGGGGCTTCTGTTACTAAGAACTACTCAAAAGATTATTATACATACTCTTAGCAATGAGTAAGAGACCGGATTAAAATGAAAATCTTCACTTAAGAGATTTGAGTTTGATGGTTTGATTTACGGTGTGAGTTGCAATGCCTATAAAAATCTTCTGCAGTTATCTTAAAGTTTACATGGGAGGAAACACTTTTTTTTAAGTAAAAAGGAGATGAGTACAATTCCAGTGTAATTTATCTTAAGAGACTTTAGCCTGTAGTCAAGGAAGATTGGGGAAATTTTTCATTGATCGTGCATGACTAGTAATACCATTTCAAAGGACTTGCTGGACATAGAAAGCCATTGTTAAATAATTTTACACATACCCCATACTCATAGATTTGAAACACAATGTTGGGAGATAGTCCATAAGACAAAGTATGAATTTTTATGCTGATAGGCATAGTTGCTCATAGGTTCCAGAAGTGTTAAATACAATATTGTGGCTTTGATTACATAACACATTTTCTATTCCCACTCAAATGTGGTTTAACATAGTTGCCTGGATTTGGATTCTAATTTATCTGCCTTAGACTCTCACATAGGTATGCAATTACTTCTTTCAGTTTTGAGAAGAATACGTTACTATGAGCAGTTCCTGAAAATAGGACAGTATTTCATAGTTCTCTGGAATTGAAGGTTTGTTGTTTATTTGTTATCTTGTTTGCTTGTTTGTGAATGACCATAAAGTAAATCCTCTATGGGACAAGGAAAAATATCTTATGTTTCCTTATGGATTTAATCTCTGAAACTTTTACACTATCACTAATGATGTCCTGGGAGTCCTTGGAGCTAAAATAACAGGGTGTACCGTTCATAAATTTTTATTTAGATGCAACCCTTGCTTGCAAATAAGTTTACAGTCTGGTAAAGAAGCAAAGTCATAATGAACCTGAAGAAATGGACTGAATTTAGACAGTATCTAGAGAATATAACAAGGGCTTGTATGGCCACTTGGGAAGATGATGGGAGAAATTGATGGGAATATTTGATAAAGGCTTTCTGGATGGGCTGGATCAAGTCTAAGTTCTAAAAGACAGCCCTGGAATGGTAGGTAAGACAGCAACTTCAAGTGAGATTGGAGATGGGAAAACAATTGAGAATGGAAGGTGGCAAGAGAGGGTGTGTCTCATGCTGAAATTCATCAGAACAATACAGCAGTGAAGAGCCTTCACTTCAGCACTTGCTCTTTTATCTTTTGGATCGGTTAACCTTGAGTTCAGTGCTTATGGAGACTAATACAGAATGAAGGGAAACATGGCACGATCTATTAACTCAAAAAGCCTGGAAACGTTGGGTGTGTGGAAAGAAAGCATGGCAATAAACGAAAATCAAGTAGGGGAACTCTTGTTAGGAGAAAACTAGTTCTGTTTTATCAAGAGATACTTTGTATCTTGGTACCTAGTAGGCACTGGATTTGTTAGGGCTGTGTATCATCATTTTTACCAGTACTAACACTCCCTACTTATTGAGCAATGACTATCTGTGCTAATTTACAATGTGCTTACGTGCTCTATATACCTTATTCACACATTTAATCCTCATAATAAACCCAGGAGTTAAATATTCTTACACTCAGTTTTGCAAATGAGAAAGTTAAAGTTATTAGAGAGGTTAAGTGACATAACTTGGTTAAGGTCAAAGAGACAATATGTGGTTGAGTTTTATTTGGACATAGATTTAGCTGACTTGGGGACCTGGATTCCAAACACTACCCTGATGCTTTAGAATAGGGATTACAAATTGATGACCAGAGCACAAAATCAACCAGGGGGTCTGCTTTGCTCAGCCCATATTGTGTGTTTTCAGAGACTGTGCATTTTTATAAAGAGTGTTAACTGGTATCACTGTGCATCATTGCCTTAAACCATCTTGGCATATAAGATTTCAGTCACTTGTTTAACAAGGTTATAGGTTGAATATTCCCCTAGTTTATCTAAAATTTATTTATATTTAAACTAAAAAGTATAAACATATATATAATTTTATTTATTTTATGTACATACATATAAACAAACTAGTACAACACATATTTAAAGAAAGTTCCATCATTTATGCTGAAGAATACAAAGAGGAAACATCATTTGGGGAAAATAGTACATTCTTAAAGTATCCAGGGGCATTGATTTTGCAATCTTGAGGTGACAAGTTTTCAAAGATTCCTTTTTTCTATTCTCATTTCACATCTTGCTTTCCATGAGTGCACACAGCCAGAGGGATTCTCTTCTGTAATCCCCATCCATATGCCTCTGCCAGCCAATTAATTGCTCATTAATGCATCAACCTAGGTGTTAATTTGTTGACAGACAGACACATTTAAGAAAGAGGTAGGAGAAACCATAATCACAGTGAATTTATTGTCAAATTTCTTGTCCCAAGTATGTATTTTCAGCTACTGTGATAATTTCTCATTGATGTTCTATTATAACTATAGTTTGCTTTTGTTTTATATTATCTTCCATTATGAAGCTGTATTTTGTTTTCAGAATAAGGACATTTTGAGGGAGCGGCTATTCTTTAAAAATTCATTTTTGACTTTCCCACAAGCTGGTGAACCAGTTAATATTCAAATGTTTGTAAAATTATGTCATAATCCTAAAGGTCTATAATAAGTCCATTAACTAGAGAAAGAATGGTTGAAAATTTAGATGATATAACCAGTGATTTTAATACAGAATTGGTTTTCACATTTTTAGCACATAAAAATAATTTTAAGATGGATTTATGAAATTCCAGGTAAACATTATGATAATAAAGCCTCACAAATGATATCTTAATATCTTAAACAGAATAGCTTATTTTTTTAAACTTTTAGCCTCTTTATTGTCATTGGATAAATCATCAGTGTTTCAGTTATTTCTTTTCAAAGGTTCCAGCAGGACAAACATGTTTGTTTTGACAAACAACTGTAGGTTTTCATTTCTGTTCACTCAAATAGACAAAAAAAGATACCTAAAAGCAGCATGAATCCCCCAACACCTTCCTGTGAGGTTATAACACATATATAAAATAATTAGTATTTTCTAATATCATATTTTAAGCAGATCACAGATTCTTAACCCAGGATTCTTGGGTGTGTGAATGAATTTCAAGGGGCTTTAAAATTGTAAACATACAAAATATTTTCAGGGCTGGGCAAGGACTTTTTCTTTCATCATCAGTTCTTTCAAGAAAATGGAATGCCAAAAAATTTAAGCCTGACTTGGAGGAAGGAATTAGAGGTTACTGGGATGAGGCTTTCTTACTGAACTGTCCCTTTTGCATAATTTGAATAAGAGCTAGTTGTGTGAATTAGGCTGCTGTTATTCACTCTCAGCACCTAATAGTGGCAAAATGTCTTTCCTGAGCGTGGTTATTTATTCATTAACTTTCCAATAAGGATTTATTGAATGCCTACTACATGTTAGGTAATGTTTGCCAAAATAGGGATATCAGAAAGATGACCAATTTTGAGAGTCAGATGTCAAGTCAGATGTCAAGTCAAACTGCTGACATGTCAAGTGGGAGATGCTTGTGGGAGATCCAAGTGGATTCAGTCCATGCAGGAGAGAAGGACAAGCAAAGGACTTAGATTTGGAGATCAGTAGAATGTGGGTGGTAAAGACATTCAAGTCCTTGATATATATGAACCTATCCATGTATCCATAGTGTGAGAAGAGGGTTAAAGGAAGAAACAGCCAAATATAAAATACATATACATACATATATATGTTTATAAATATAAATTTATTTATTTATTTATTTATTTATTTGCAGAGAATTCGTTCACACAATTATGGGGACCAAGTAGTCTCTACTTGACTATCTTTGCATTTAATGCTGAAGCCTCAAGTTCACTGGTGGGTTTTCAGGAAGAGAAGATGATAAGCCAGATAGAAGCCCTTGAGCATGAACTGGGCTCGCAGTTTATAGGACATGGAGTCAAGTGAGAAGATTATGAGCAGGCATGAACTCCACTGAAGAGACAAACACATGTCAGTTCTTACTCCCTCTGACCTTACCAACAAGAATGAGCTAGGGCCCTTCATCATAGAACTAAACATACGCATGTCCTGCCCAGAAGTCAGAGACACTGAAGGAAGATATAGGGGAAAAGAGAGCAATTTCAGGCCCAACTGCTACTTCATGTCAATAAAGTGAGTTGGCATATCAGCGAGAATGTGCATGCATGCACACGCACGTGCAAACACACACACACACACACACACACCCCAAAATGGCTGCTGCTTCCCTTACATCCTTTCATTAGTATGAGAGACTCTCTCTCATAGCTTACCCTGAAGGACACATATGAGAAAATGGAATTCTGAGAAATGCAGGTTAGCCTAGCCAAATCAGGACATTATAAAGCTATCACATTGTGGACTCTCAAAGATGGCAGGCCTTGGTGGGTGTTAGAGTAAGGGGTCTCTGTAATCATTGTGCTTCATGAAAATGTTGGCACTTGGGGGATAATGAAGGAAGTAATGTAGAAATCAGAGGGCGGGGCCATAGAATCAGCTTGTTTATCCTCACAGCTGTTCCAAGAGCATTGCTCACATGTATGTATGCAAATTAGATAAACAAGGGGATTAGGATATAATGAATTTACTCAATTTGCCTCTCTATTATCAGCCATCCCGAACAGCCATTCCTAATATTGAAAGGAAATGTCCACTTTCCACCTTTTTTTTCAGGCAATGTTTTTCTAAGATGAATAGTCTTGATTATTACAGTGAGAATGGAAGGCTCTCTGAAAACTTTAAGAGTAGTTGAACAAACAGAAGTGACTGTGTTGGCTTAAATAAAGAAGAGAGCAAAAATACTGTTCACATCTCTTCTCTGGCTCTTCAAAAAGAGCACATATTGCTATATGATATAACCTTATTTATTGTCATGAAAAGCTCTAAGTGGAAGGGTTTCATTCATACTGTACCAAAACCCTGTTTTGGGAGTAAGATGTTGATGGAAAGAAAGATGTTGATGGGAGCTAGTTTAAAAATAAGCACAGATTTGGGGTGCCTGGGTGGCTCAGTCGGTTAAATGTCTGCCTTCGACTTAGGTCATGATCCCAGGGTCCTGGGATTGAGCCACGGGTCGGGCTCCCTGCTCAGCAGAGAGCCTGCTTCTCCCTCCCCCTCTGTCTGACGCTCTGCCTACTTGTGCTCTATCTCTCTGTCAAATAAATAAATAAAATATTTTTTAAAATAAAAATAGGCACAGATTCAACAGAGCTGATCTAAAATTTTCACTTGTGTTGAGGAAACCCACATAGTCCCTAACTATGGATGAGGAAGGTGTCTCTTCCAATACTGACATTTTGTTAATAATATGTTTCCAACGAGTATCACTAATCAATAGTATATACAATGATATTTTTCTCAGCATATTTAGAGTCACAGAGCTGATCTTGACTGATAGAGAGCTGTTTCTCCAAGAGCCCTCTGTGACTGTTGACTGCTGGAGAAAAGAGATAGTAGAGGAAGATAGTGCATGATCTGTGGTGCTACCTTGAAGTAGAATATATGGTGACATTTTAATGCTATAATTTATTTTTTCTAAATTATAAAAGCAATATTTTCACATTGTATACATTTAGGAAAATAAAGACAGATATAAAGAAGACAAGAAAGAAATAACCAAGGGGCACCTGGGTGGCTCAGTTGGTTGGGCGGCTGCCTTCAGCTCAGGTCATGATCCCTGCGTTGTCCTGGGATCAAGCCCTGCATCGGGTTCCCTGCTCAACAGGGAGTCTGCTTCTCCCTCCCTCTGCTGTTGTGCTCTCACTTTTTCTCTCTCTCTCTCTCTCCCTCTCAAATAAAAAAATAAAAGCTTAAAAGAAAGAAAGAAATAATTAAGATGTGTCAAAAAGTGCTTTAAAACTTTATCCATGGAATCTTAAGAGTCTCTTTGCTATTTCAAATGAGAAAGCCAAGAAGCATAAATTTGACTAAACAGTGGTAGAAAAAAGTACTAATTAAGTAATGTTTCAGAATCGCAATTTTCTGCTCATAAGAACTGGTTATGTTTAATAACTTTATTAATTTTGTCTTAATTTTTGTTATCACAGTCTTTTTACTATATGTTGCACATGGTCATGGTAAATTAAAGTATTGGATCAATTAACTTAATCAGATCAATGAGTATTTTCATTAATCTGAGATAGTGTTTGATTCAGAATGCACATCCAGTCAGCAAAACTTGCCATTAAGTTTTCAATGCAGGGTATTCCAACAGCCAGCACCAAGGAGTTAAAATGCTATGAAACATCATCCAGATATGAACAAATGGCTTTAGTCTTTCCTTTATCTTGGACTTTGTGAAAATCGCCAAAGTTTTACCTCTTTCAATATTTTATCTGTGTCAATTAGATACACTAAAGAGCATTGCCCACAAGATTCAAGTGTTAAGGGAAAAAGCAAGCTTATTAATATAATGACAGAACGTCAGTAATGTAAATTACTCTGTAAATATGTTAGAGAAAGTATTCATCTTTATGAAATGATATAATTGGTCATTTTTCTATAGACAAGAAGACTCAGTTGTTTTATCTATAACTTTCCACACAGAGAGTTGCTAATATTAGAACATAAATTTAAAAATCACTCCATAATAGTGATGGGCACAAAAACAGACTTCAGAAAATCATATACTTCTTTAGATAAGAAAGCTGTAAAGGTATTCTCAAGTGATAACCTTTATTAGATTCTGACAAGTCTCAGATGCTACTTTACAATCCCTTTTATTAAAGACATCTTAAGGGTTATAAACCTTCTAGATCAGTGTCTCATAAGCCTTGCATAAGGCACTTGTGATTAAAAACCACGTGAAAAACCTCCCAATAGCTCACAAAAGAGTAACCAGGCTGTCTATCATTGGGTTGTGTGTGCAAGTTGTAAAAAGATACCGGTTTAGTATAAAGGCCAAGAGTAAAAATAACACCATGAGGGAGGATGAAATTATAGAAAGTGAGATTGGGAACCCCAAAAGAATGGAAAAAATTAAGAAGAATGTCACAGCTTCTCAAGATATTGCAGGTTTAGAGTCAATAAAAATACTTTTAAACATGGGGGGGAGATGTCTCTTGAACGTGAGGTTCTATGATCGGGAAAGAGGGATGAAAGTTCGAATAGCAGGGTTACTTTCAAGTGACTTTAAAGATGCCAATAGTAGAATGGATTGCAAAGGAAGATACAAGATTCTAAAGAGAAATAACTTATCTTTCTCAAGAATGAAAATAACTGAAAGAAGTAGCTTTGATCATAGTCTAGAAATGAAAATAACAGTGCATTTTTTTAAGTATTGAAAATATCTATGAATGCAGTCGACTTCTGCAACTTCCTGATCACCTCAGCACAGAAAATTCCCTCCCCTTCTCAGGTTCAGTTGTTTAAACTGTTTCTGTGGCGTCTCAAACTGCTACCATTTCTCCTTTTGTGGAATGTGGACCTAAAAAGCAAGCCTCATAGTGTATCTTAGGCTTAGAAGCTTTCCGAAGCATTTCGCTAAGCCACTATGGAGGGGAGACAAGCAGACTGTATGAAAACACCAGCAGTTACACTGAATACTTTTAATATAATGCTGACTAACAAAACGCCTTCTAGGCAGGAATGAAGAAAACACAAAACAGTGAGTTCACTGAATGTTCATTCGCATTTTAAATAATAAACATCCTGCATGAGCTATCATTATGTCCTACATGAACCGTGTTTTACAAGCTTATGAAGCTTCCTAAAGAATATTTCATTAACCTTGAAAGCCACATAAACCTAAAAATTATGGTTTATATTTTTAAAACATAAGAAAAGAAGGCTTTGTGCATATCTAAATTACACCCTTTTAAGACCTTGAGTGTTAGAGGGGCGCCTGAGTGGCTCAGTCGGTTAAGCGTCTAACTCTTGATTTCGGCTCAGGTCATGATCTTAGGGTCATGAGATCAAGCCCTATGTCGGGCTTTATTTATTAATAAATAAATAAATCTTTTTAAAAAAGACCTTGAGTGTTAGGATACTTGGAGGGAGGTGTCTCATTAAAACTCACAGATATAGCAAAATGCAATTTGAATTGGAACTTTCACAGTCTACATAAGAAACCGCAAAACAACCCCCCTTTTTTAAGATTTATTTATTTATCTGAGAGAGAGAGATCACACACAAGCGGGGGGTGGGGGGAAGAGCAGAGGAAGAGGGAGAGACTCTCAAGCAGACTCCCCACTAAGCACAGAGCCTGATGCAGCCTATAGGAAAGGGAAAAATTAAGTCCAGGGCATGAGGCTTCATCATAAAGGAGACAACCAGAAAATTGCACACATTACTTCTTCCTGCATCTCATTAGCCCAGTCTCAGTCATGTGGCCATACCTACCTGCAAGGCAGGAGTGGAAATGTCATCTATAGCTGGGTAGCCGTGGGGGTTATATTACTAAAAGGAAGAGGGATAACAGACACTGGGAGGCACTTAGTGATCTCTGCCTTAATAGATATCAGCCAGGGTTTTGAGAAAACAGATTAAGCACATAAAAAAAAAAAAAAAAAAAAAAGGAAACCAAGGCAGTGTCAGGACATGGTCTGTTCAAGAGGACGACAGCAACCTATATGTAACAGTGACATTTGAATAAGCTGCTGGGGACATTTCAATATCCTTCACCACCACCACTAACATCCCTTTCTTTCCTCCTCCTCTCATTTTTTTCCCTCTCAGTCCTTCTTTCGTATTCCTAATCTACAGCCCCCTGTTTCCTTTTTTCTTATGTCAACTGCTTGTGATACTGAGGTCTAAAGAATTTGCCGATCACTGACCACAGATAAATTCTTTCTCTCTGTTTGTTAATGGCTGATTGAAGTATATGTGGAGACTGGAAATGGAATACTTTGCTTTAAAAATGTGAGACTCTAGGGGCACCTAGGTGGCTCAGATGGTTAAGCATCTGCCTTCGGCTCGGGTCATGATCCCAGGGTCCTGGGAACGAGCCCCACATAGGGCTCCTGGCTCGGCGGGAAGCCTGCTTCTCCCTCTCCCTCTACCTCTCCCCCTGCCCATGCTCTCTCTCTCTCTGTATCTCTGTGTCTCAAATGAATAAATAAAAAATCTTAAGAAAAAAATAAATAAATAAAAATGTGAGACTCTAGAAGGATGGGAAAGTACCACAAGAGTTAAAAGAAGCATTGAAGGATTTAGTATGGCGACTGTGTAGTTAATGGAGCAAAAGTAAAAGAGTTGTCTAATCAAGATGCAGTCCCAAGAATATGAGATTGATAAAGGGCTCTGCAATAAAAACCTAAAAATGTCTGCATTATGAAAAAAAAGAAAGTCTACTTTGTGAATGACTCAAAACAATTTTAGAAATGCACAAAATCATGAGTAGTTCTGATGTCTTTGTCAGAAAGCAAACCACAAGTCACTTCTCATATCCACTCTTCCACTGATGGGCAAAAATGACCCTACTTCCTTGTACGCTTAAAATTGGCTAAGATGGTAAATTTTACATTATGTATAATTTAACTCAATTTTTGGACTATCCAAAAAATGGCCCTACTTCCTCTCTTTTATCATCACCAGGAGTTTCTGAATAATCTTTTTGAGCATATCCATTTCCTGGCAGTTGAACATTTTCCACTGAGCATTCATCAGCATCCTCCTTCTTTTATCTAATACTTACCTTCTCAACGCTCAGTTGCAACATCACACTTCCCAGGGGTGAGGTCATCAGAGGGCACCAGAGGTTAACTGACGCTTAATGAATTCCTATCTTCAGCCTGGTGTCCCCCGATTGTTCTAGATGCCATAAACGTTTGTATTGCGCAGATAGAAGACAGCCATCAGGAGCTACAGTTTGAGTCCTTACAATCATCTTTGAACTATCAAAACATGATGCAGTAATAATATTTCCATTTGTACACCCTTTCCTTTCAAATGCATTAGATTTTCCTCTCCATTCTGGAGGGGTTTTGCCACTGTCCCACTTCATCTTATTAGTTTAGGAAATATCCTCATCTATTTATCTGAATCCCTGTATGGAGCCCTCAGATTCCTGAAAGTCGTAATTTGGTCTACCTGGATGCATGAACTACAAGTCATCACTTATAGAGGAGTTTAAGTCCCACAATAATAGTTAGACTAGTAATAGTAATAATTGGTAACAATTTGTGAGCACTCACTTACATGTGTACTATGGATATATATTAATTAATTTCAAACTGTTTGTGGTTACTTAGATCCTCTTGTAATCTCTTGCCAGCCAAATAAGTTGTTTTGTTCTTAAAAGCTACAGAAATATGTTGTAAGACAGTATAAAAAAATGTTCATAAAGAAACCTGACACTACAGCTGAAATATGGTTAGTAAATTTAAAAGTGTATGACTTGTTTTTCTGTGATTTTGTTCTCTTGAAATTTGAGCAGACATTGTTACATCTTACAGGAATAACATTCTCAACTACAGTCTTGTTACAATCTACCCCTTGCATTTCTTTCCTTTCTTTTGGAATCCTAAGAGAAATCTCTGATTTCCAAAGAAGTCTTTGTGGCAACTGTTCTATACCATAGGTCCTGATACTTATTTGGGTAAAATGTCTTGAGGAGGTTCCAAAGGAACTTTCTTTGTGTGTGTGTGTGTGTGTGTGTGTGTGTGTGTGTAAGTGGCAGTAACAGGCAGGGGAAGAGTCTTCATTTCTAAATACAGCTTTCTGGAAGAGGAGCCATTCAGTGTAACCAATGGCAAAAGATAAATATGATCTGTAAACTGCTTTGCTTTTATCTTAAATGGAGAATCTGGCAAAACATTTATCTTTACCATGACCATGCAATAATTTTAATATGCATGATTACTGTTGCAAATGAAATTAAAATTCCCCTACCATTCAACATCTTATTTAAGAACAAAATGCTCATGAGAGGAGGGTTCAAGATGGGGGCATAGGAAGATCCTGAACTCAGCTTCTTCCATGGGTACCACAAATTTACAGCTACGTATGAAATAATTTCCTCCAAAAAAAAGTGAAAACTATATGAACATATCTTCCACAACAAAGGATAAAGGGCAGCATCAAAACAGATAAGAAGAGCAAAGACAGGTTTCACAAAACAAGCACTACGCACAGCAGTCTACAATCAGAAGAGATCTCCAAAATATGGAACATTTTCCCTGAGAAGCAAGGGGTCTGTGCTCTACATCAGGCACCCTAACTTCTAGATCCTGCACAAGAGAGACGAGCCCCCAAAACACATGGCTTTGCAAACCAGTGGGGATTACATTGAGGAAAATCTTAGAACTTTAGGGAGTGGGAAATCTGCTCTTAAAGGGCTCACACACAGACTCACCTGCCATGAGACCCAGGCAAAAACACCAGCTTGAAAAGTACCTAGACCATATGTGAAGAAGACCCACTTACTAATCTTAAAGTATCTGCCAGAAAGAAAACAGAGACACTGGCAAGTGTCCTTTTGGATCACTGGGCATCGTTTTTGTGATCTCATTCTAACTTGTTAATGCCGGTGCTAGCAAGTGTCATATTGGAACTCTCCCCACTGACTTGTTAGCACCAAAGTTCATGCCCCACTGAGGGCCCAGCCCACCCCTGAATCACAGTCATGTGTTACAGCTGGGCTGGGCAAGAGTCCCTTTCACCCTTGCACCACAGCCACGGCTTCACCACAGCAGGTGGGCACATGCAGCTCACATAGGGGACACCCCTTGAGCACCTGGCTATGGTGGCCAGTGAGGATACCACTTCTGAGCCATGGGACATCTCCTACATAAGACCACTCCTTCAAGACTGGGAGAGGTAGCTGATTTGCATAATACATAGAAATAAACACAGAGACACAGGCAAAATGAGGAGACAGAGGAATATATTCCAAATAAAAGATCAAGAAAAAAAATCAGAGAAAAAGACCTAAATGAAACAGAGATAAGCAACCTACCTGATAAAGAGTTCAAAGTAATGGTCATAAAAATGCTCACCAAATTGAGGAGAGTGGATGAACACAGTCAGAACTTCAACAGGGATAGAAAATATAATAAAGTACCAAATAGAAGTTACAGAACTGAAGAATGCAATAACTGAATTGAAAAATACACTAGCGGGGTTCGACATAGTCTGGTTGAAGCAGAAGAATGGATCATCAAAGCTGGAAGACAAAACAGTGGAATTCACTCAGGCAGAGCAGGAAGAACAAAAAAGAATTTTAAAAAGTGAAGATAGCTTAAAGGGACCATTGGAGCAATATCATGCAAAATATTACTCACATTTTGGTGTCCCTGAAAGAGAAAAGAGAGAGAAAGGGCCAGAAAACTTCTTTGAGGAAATAATGGCTGAAAATTTCCCTCATCTGGGGAAGGACAGAGACATCCATGTGCAGGAAGCCCAAAGAGTTCCCAAAAAATGTGAACCCAAAGAAAGCCACACCAAGACACAGTATAATTAAAATGCTGAAATTAAAGAGAGAATTTTAAAAGTGGCAAGAGAACAAATTGTTATGTACAAAGGAAATCCCAGAAGGCTATCAGTGGATTTTTCAGCAGAAACTTTGCAGGCCAGAAAAAAGTGGCATGAAATATTTCAAGTGCTGAAAGAAAAAAACTTTCAACCAAGAATTCTCTACCCAGCAAGGTTATTATTCAGAATTGAAGGGGAGATTAAGAGTTTTCCAGATAGAGGCAACTGGATGGCCGTTAAGAATCGGTTAACTGTCTGACTCTTCATTTCAGCTCAGGTCATGATCTCAGGGTCATGAGATGGAGCCCCATGCCAGGCTCCCTGCTCAGTGCAGAGTCTGCTTGAGATTCTCTCTCTCCTCTCCCTCTGTCCCTACTCTCACTCTCGCTCTCTCTATAAATAAATAAATAAATAAATAAATAAAACCTTAAAAAAAATAAAAGAGTTTTCCAGATAAACAAAATCTGAAGGACTTCATCACCACTAAACTGGCCTTACAAGAAATGTTAAAGGGACTTTTTTAAGCTGAAAAGAAGTGGCACTAATTAAGAACAAGAAGAAATACAAATGTAAAACCCTCACTGGAAAAGGTACATATATAGTACAGATAGTGGGTCAATGACTTATGAAACAAGTATGAGGATTAAAAGGCAAAAACAGCAAAAGAAACTGAAACTACAATAATTTGTTCAGGGATTCATAAAATAAAAATATGCAAAAGGTGGGGTGTTAAAAATGTAAAGTTTTGGAATGTATTCAGTTTTTAAGTTCCTATCAACATAAAACTGACCATTATATATATATATATATATATATATATAGGATGTTACATGCAAATGTCACAGTAACCACAAAGTAAAAACTTACAGTAAAAACTCAAAATGAGAAAGGAATTGAAATGTAACACTAAAGAAAGCTATCACACCACAAGGGTGAGAGAGAAGGGGAGAAGAAAGGAACAGAGAGGAACTATAAAAACAGCCAGAAAACAATTAACCAAATGGCAATAAGTACGTACCTATCCGTAATTACTTTAAATGTAAATGGACTGAATTCTCCAATCAAAAGACATGGAGGGGCTAAATGGATTTAAAAAACAAGACCCATCCCTATGCTGCCAACATGAGACTCACTTCAGAAGGACACACATGGACTGAAAGGGAAGAGATGGAAAAAGATATTTCATACAAATGGAAACAATAGAAAAGTGCTATAGATACACTCATATCAGACAAAATAGACTTTAAAACAAAAATTAATAAAAAGCAAGGAAGGTCATTACTAATGATAAAGAAGGTCAATCTAACAAGAGAATATAACCTTTATAAATATATGTGCACCCAACATAGGAGCACCAAAATATTTAAAGCAAATGTTAATGTACCTAATGGGAGATACAGCAATACAATAAAAGGAGGGGACTTTAACACCCCACTTGCATCATATCGTTGGATAGATCATCTAGACAGAAAATCAATGAGGAGGGGCGCCTGGGTGGCTCAGTCATTGGGCGTCGACCCCAGGGTCCTGGGATCGAGCCCCACATCAGGCTCCCTGCTCTGCAGGAAGCCTCCTTCTCCCTCTCCCACTCCCCCTGCTTGTGTTCTCTCTCTCGCTGTGTCTCTCTCTGTCAAATGAATAAATAAAGTCTTTTAAAAAAAAAGAAAATCAATGAGGGAACACTGGCTTTAAAGGACACATTAGATCAGATGGACTTAATAGATACAGCATTCCATCCAAATACAGCAGAATATGCATTCTTCTCAAGTGCGCATGGAACATTCTCCAGTGTAGATCACATGTTAGGCCACAAAAAAAGTCTCAGTAAATTTAAGAAGATTGAATGTCCACCTATGGATGAATGGATAAAGGGGTTATTATATATAATAAATATATATACACCCATATATATAATAAAATACTAAACAGCTATAAAGATGAATGAAATCTTGCCATTTTCAAGAACATGGATGAACCTTGAGAGTATTATGCTAGGTGAGTTAAGTCAGATGGACAAAGGCAAATACTGTATCATTTCACTCATATGTGAAATCTAAAAAAGCAAAACAAATGAACAAAGAAAATAATACACAAATTTATAGAGACAGAGAACAAATTGGTGGTCATCAGAGGGGAAGGAGGTTGGGGATGGGCTTAATGGATAAAGGGAATTCATTGCACAGTGATGGATGGTAACTCGACTTTTGGTGGTGATCACTTTGTAGTGTATACAGATGTCCAGTGGTCTTGTGCCTCCTATTGAAATAGGGAAGGATTCTGATTGGTGGCATTTGGGTCACATACCAACAGCTATAGCCAACCACTGGCTACACTAATGTCAGTCACTATAACCAAGAGGATAGGGTACTATGATTGCCTGAGGCTTAGAAAAGCAGTTCTCTCAGATGAGGAGGGTGGAATTTTGTTTACCAGAAAAAGGGACATTGGGCTAGCAAAAACAAACAAAAACCCACACAGATCACAACTTGATGTATATAAAATATAAAAGAATATCTGGTTATGTTCTATGCACCTCCCAGAAAATTTGAGAAATCCATTGGCTAAATCTCTTATTCCTGTCCACAGAATTTTCTGTCAATATGGGAGACTGTAAACAGTTCACTCTCAACTAAGTCCGGATATATTAATTTCCCTGGAATCAAGAGGTGTTCATGATTAAATGAGAAAATAAATGGTGTTTGACAGATGGCAAAGAAAAAAAAACAAAATGCTCACCATTTCCTAATTCTGAGTAAGATCTCTGGATATTGATGCTTTTTAATTAGAGAAGAAATTTTCTTTTAATTAAAAAGGAGAGTTTATTATTTTTCAATGTTAGAGAGTGTCCTCTAGTGGAGAGTCTCTGCTCTCAGCAGTATTAGAAATGGCCAAATGATACCTAATTAGAAGGTTACCCTGAATAACAAGTGTCCCTGCTGCCTATTGGAATCCACTGGTTGAAGGGAAAATGTATTATTTTTCCTCTAAGTCCCCTTCACACTGGCCTGCTTGAAAGCCTACCCTATGACAAGCATTGTTCTCATTTTAGATAGCAAATGATTTTTTATGAACAATTTTCGAATGCTTCCTTCTGAACCTGGTAAGATTGAGCTCATAGTGCACCTTTTTACCAAAAAGGCAACAGAAGCATTTAGTGCATTTTACTGTAGCTTTTACGGATATCAACTTGAGACAGCAAGAATACCATTATCTTCAGGATTCCAGCCCTGGCTGACTGATACATTTGATGTGTGTGGCTCCCTAGGCCATAGCTTAAATTTTTCTGTTATTATTTGAAGGAAAACAAAGAAACAAAATTGAGAGGAAAATTAAATTAATGTGTCTCTCTCTTCTCTGTAACTTGGGAAATTCTGATGATAATTTCCTGTATTTCTGGATAAGTGTAGTAAATAGTATTAGCGCTATCCCTTGGGTATCAGAGATGAGACTGAAGGTGTTTTTTTCAATATCTAAATGGAAGAGGAAAAGGAAGAGCTGTGGTGCTTGACCCTCTGAATCACATGCTAGGAATAGATTATCAGAAATTTCATGTTACAGCAAATTAGAGACCAAAAGACAGAAAAGATGGAGTTTCTATTGATAATAAGTGAAATACTCTGAACTTAGAGTAAAGATAAATTTACATTGCTAATTCTTATATTGGAAAAAAGGATAAGGAGAATGTTCATAAAATCCTTCAGTAATCAAACAAATGTCAAAGATATATAATAGGTATATATATATATATATATATATATATATATATATATATATATCATGTGTCATTATTTTAATGGCAGTGATAAGCAATGTATTGTATTCCTGTTGACAGATAACTTTCAGAAATACATATAATCATGACTTTCATACATGTTAGAGAAATTCTGTTCATATTATATGAAGAAGACGCCAGGCAGATGTTACGACCAGTTCAAAGGTAAAGTCAGAACAACAGATATATGCAGAATAAAGGAATGTTGAGATGAATTCCAAGTAGAGAAAAAAATTGATTTTTCCCTGGCTTGGGGGTGGGAAGGAGAGCAGAGGGAAAATGAAGTCAAATCATATCAGTTACCAACAATTTACAGAGTCAAAAAACAGTTCAAAGGCAGTAAAGAAACAGTCAACAAAACAAAGAGGCAACCCACAGAAAGGGAGAAGATATTTGCAGATGAAACTACAGATAAAGGGCTGGTATCCAAGATCTATAAAGAACTTCTCAAACTCAACACCCAAAACACAAATAATCAAGTCAAAAAATGGGCAGAAGGTATGAAAAGACACTTCTCTGAAGAAGACATACAAATGGCTAACAGACACATGAAAAAATGTTCATCATCATTAGCCATCAGGGAAATTCAAATCAAAACCACATTGAGATACCACGTTACACCAGTTAGAATGGCAAAAATGGACAGGGAAAGAACAAATGTTGGAGAGGTTATGGAGAAACGGGAACCCTCTTACACTGTTGGTGGGAATGCAAGTTGGTACAGCCACTTTGGAAAACAGTGTGGAGGTTCCTCGAAAATTTAAAAACAGAGCTACCCTATGACCCAGCAATTGCACTCCTGGGTATTTACCCCAAAGACACAGAGGTAGTGAGAAAAAGGGCCATATGCACCCCAATGTTCATAGCAGCAATGTCTGCAATAGCCAAACTGTGGGAAGAGCCGAGATGCCCTTCAACAGATGAATGGATAAAGAAGATGTGGTCCATATATACAATGGAATATTACTCAGCCATCAGAAAGGATGAATACCCAACTTTTACATCAGCATGGATGGGACTGGAGGAGATTATGCTAAGTGAAATAAGTCAAGCAGAGAAAGTCAATTATCGTATGGTTTCACTTATTTGTGGAACATAAGGAATAGCATGGAGGACATTAGGAGAAAGAAGGGAAAAATGAAGGGAGAGAAATCAGAGGGAGAGATGAACCATGAGAGACTATGGACTCTGAGAAACAAACAGGGTTTTAGAGGGGAGGGGTGTGGGGGGTTGGGTTAGCCCGGTGATGGGTATTAAGGAGGGCACGTATTGCATGGAGCACTGGGTGTTATACGAAAACAATGGATCGTGGACCACTACATCAAAAACTAATGATGTATGGTGACTAACATAACGTAATAAAATTTAAAAAAAAAAACAAAGGCAGTAAAGAGCTGGAATCTGATAACTCAGAAAGGTGTGCAGTTAATAAATGAGTAGTTTTCCACTGAAACACAGTTTTTTTCCTACATTCCTCAGGAAAGAGAATGTATTTCTGTACCTTGGATCCAGTCATCAGTGACCCAGTTGTACTTCCTACTTCTTGTCTACACCAGCTACCTCTCTACCCACCACTGTCATTATTATGAACCTACCTATCCTCTTCCCTAGCCTCCCTGTCCTTTCTTCCTGCTTGAGGGCCCTGCCTAAATGTTTTTCAATCTTGTTGCTTTCCTGAGCCCCAGTTCCACTTAACAAAGTCCAAGGTAAAAAGAAATTTTTCCAGACAGTTAACTGTAACCACTTGGAAGACAATCACCTGGGAGTGCTTGTTAAAAATGAAAATCCCTATAACCCTCCACAGTTGTGGAGTCAAAATCTGGTGCGGGGGGCAGGTGGGGGGGGTAAGATTTTTGGCAATAAGTTTGAAACTCACTGGCTTAACTAAAGTAAGAAAAAAATGTAAAATCTGGAGCCATATTTGTCTAAGCGAAATGATACTGTAGAAGATCTGGGAGTATAACATAAAACTTGGTATGAAACTTAGTGGAAATTTACAAAAATAGATAAGGTTAATGTTTTCCAGGCTGATCCATGTGGTTGCAAATGACAGGATCTCCTTTCTTAAGGCTGAATAAATTCCATATAATAACCTTTCCTCTAGTTTCCATCAAAATCTGGCTTTCTGGTTTCAGGTTGAGTATCTGGAATAGTAATCTATTAATGACCTTTGTAGGTACTGTTAAAGGTTCTATATTATTTTTTGTTTTTAATTGAAAACATACTCAGTCACACGTTAGATAGCAAACACAATAAAGAAAAATTTATAATCATTCTCTGTTTTCTTAATTTTCTATTATTTTCTATTCTGAAATTTTACTAATTATATATTCAAATAGGTCAAGCTCGAACTTGCTTGTAATTTCTAGACTGATTCTAAGAAATTATTTTTCCTCCACAGATTTATAAAATAATAAATTTTCTCCTTTTTATTTGTTTTACGGTAATATTTAACTATTTAATAAACCCCAATTTTTTGTTGTATCATGAAATTAATTTTTGTTTCCAGATCATAATTTAATTCTGATAACTCATTGCCCGTCATTAAGTCTGGTACCATTTCTGAGCATTACAATTCATTCCAAAGAGCTATGTGTCTGCCAGAAGGACAAAATCTTGTTACTTTTATTGTTGTTTTAAAGTACATTTTGCAATAAACCAGGGAGTACAGATATCTCTTCCAGATAGTGATTTTATTTCCTTTGGGAATATACCCAGAAGAGGGATTGCTGGATTATAATTCTGTTTTTGATTTTTTAAGGAGAATCCATACTGTTCTTCCATAAAGGCTGTACCAATTTACATTCCCACCAACAGTGTAAAAGGGTTCCCTTTTCTCCCCATCCTTGTCAACATTTGTTATCTTTTATATATGTCAACATTTGTTATCATATATGACCATCCTAAAAGCTGTGGGGTAATATCTCATTGTGGTTTTGATTTGCATTTCCCTGATGATTAGTGATGTTGAGTACCTTTTCATGTACCTATTAACCATTCACAATAGCCAAGATGTGGAAACAACCTAAGTGCCCATTGATGGATGAATGGATTAAGTAATTGTGAGAGTATATATATATGAGGTAGAATTTATTCAGCCTTAAAAAAGGAGATCCTGGCATTTGCAACCACATGGATCAACCTGGAAAACATTATGCTAAGTGAAATAAACTAGATACAGAAAGAAGAAAACTGCATTATCTCACTGATATGTGGAATCTAAAAAAGCCATGTACAGAAAAGGAAAGAGCAGAACAGTGGTTACCAGGGGTGGGGAGGTGGTCAAAGGATACAAAGTTACCGTTATTTAAGATGAACAAGTCTAGAGATCTAATGTACAGTATGATGACTATAGTTAAAAATACTATACTGAATGCTGGACGTTTCCTAGGAAAGTAGATTCCAGGTGCTCTCGCCACAAAAAAATAGAAAAGTAACTGTGAGGAGATGATATGTTAATTAGCCAGACTATAGTAATCATTTCACTATATGTGTGTATATGTGTGTATATATATCATGTTATACATGTTATACACCTTAAATGTATCCAATTTTTATTTTTAAAAGAATATACAAAAATCAATACATTTTGCTCTTTGTTTGGACCATCCACATGCTGTACCCTGCTACTATCTTTATGCTTTCTTTTAAGGATTGTTATTGACAATGGCTATCTACTTAAATTTATAAATGAATATAGAATCATTTTGTTGAATTCTACAACTTATTAGATTTTTATTAGCAGTAACATTAAATCTAACACGGACTTTAAAAATACTCAGTTTTTCCAACCAAGAATTTGCAAATTTTATGTATATATATATTTCATAAAACTTTAATCTGACTTGATATGATTTTGTGGTTCGTTTATTCACAACCATTTCTTATTGTAATTTATTTGTTTATTGCTCATGTAAATCAGATTTTTATTATTTTCTATTTCATTACTATGGAAATTATGTATGATATTCATTTTTAGATATCATAGACCATAGCTAAGCATAGGGTTTTCTTCTTAAGGCTGACAAAAGCATTATAAAAATCAATGACTCCTAGAGAATAAGATAAAAGAAAAAATAATTTAAAATCACATTAACTAGCTAAAATAAAAGTACATTAATTTCCTACAAATCATCTACTTAAAAAAAACTCAAATTTGTCAGACTTCCAAATTTATCCTGTAACGAAAACTTTTTTCTCCTGTATTGCTTTCTTCAATTGTTTATTGCCACAGGGTCCCAATATGCTGAATTAGATCATCCTACAAATCCTACAATTTCATATTAGGCAGACTGTGTCTCATTTTAAAATTTCATAAGCTTTTAATGATTTTAGAATTAATGCTCTTTAAACCTGCATTCTCTATTGTTTTTATTTTGCATATTCTGGCTCTTGAGTTTCTTCTTAAGTGTATTTTTTTCTTCTGGATATAAAGTTCTGTCCAAATTTATCGAGAGGATGGATAGCCCCCTCACTAAACATTACCACATGCACTCCATTTGTTCTATAGGGATGATGAGTCATATTTTTGACATGATATTGACATATTTTTTATATGATTCTGTTTAAAATAACTCAGACTGCATCTAGAATAACTCAAGGTGTATAGATGTTTACATTTTGTAATACAAATACAAAAGTCTGTTATATCAAAAGGCCAAATTTTAAAACTTTGCTGGTGAGAGATATTTCTTATATTTGGACATTTGAAAGAAAGAACTCTTCCAAGAAAGTGAAAATATAAGTCCTTCTGAGGGGCGCCTGGGTGGCTCAGTCGTTGGGCGTCTGCCTTCGGCTCAGGTCATGATCCCGGAGTCCTGGGATCAAGCCCCGCATCGGGCTCCCTGCTCCGCGGGAAGCCTCCTTCTCCCTCTCCGACTCCCCCTGCTTGTGTTTCCTCCCTCACTGTGTCTCTCTCTGTCAAATAAATAAATAAAACCTTTAGAAAAAAAAAGTCCTTCTGAATTGGTTAAGTATGCAATTATAATATCTTCAAGTAATACTTTTATCATCCTTTTAAAGCATCTTACTATTGTTTCATGTCTTATTACTTTGGCAAAACTACAAAGAAATTATCGTATAAAAATGATGCCGATAGGTGTCCTTGTATTGAATTTAAAGGAGATGATCCTGTGGGTCCCGTTTATATTAACCTCTTGTTTAAAATTTGTCTACTTTCAAACATTTGGAAATAACTCTTCTTAGTTTTACTTAAAGACTGTAAGCCTTTGATAATTTCTTCTGATTGTATAAATTCTCAGCTAAAACGATAAACCCATCAGAGGATCTACAACACAACAGTGGGGAAATAAGCATTTTAGGTATGATGGTGACAATTACATTCTGTGGTCTAATAAAAGCCCTTTTATTCTGATATTGTTTTTATAATTTTGAACAGCTTTGGTTATTAATAAAATAATGATATGTAATAAGAAACTTTTCATATAATAAACTTTTGTTTAATATGAATGGTAAGAACCATAAAGACACAATACTTCACACTCGCTAGAAAGGCTGTAATCAAAAAGACAGATAACAAGTTTTGGTGAGCATGTGGGAAAATTGAAACCCTCATACATTGCTGGTGAGAATGTACAATGGTATAGCCACTTTGGAAATCCAGGTTGGCAATTCCTCAAAGATTTAAACGTAGAATTATCTTATGACCCAGCAATTCCACTTTTAGATAGAAATTCTACTTCTAGATTCCACTCAAGAGAAATGATACCATTTACGTTCACACAAAAATTTGTACAGGAGTGTTCAAAGCATCTTTATTCATTACAGCCAAAGAGAACTCAAGTGTCCATCAACTGATGAATGGATAAACAAAATATAGTATATCCATACAATGGAATATTATTTAGCCACAAAGAAGAATGAAGTATTGATATATGCTGTAACATGGATGAACCTTGAAAACATTAAGCTAAGCAAAAGAAGCCAGACACAAAAGGCTACATACTGTGTGATTCCATTTAGACAAGATGTCCAAAATAGGCAAGTCCGTAGAGAAGTAGATTAGTGGTTGTCAAAGGCTGGGGACGATTGGGGTGAAATGACTAGTGACTAATTGATTCAGGATTTCTTTTTGGAGTGATGAAAGTATCCTAGAGTTGATTGTGCTGCTGGTTCTGTAAATATACTAAAAACCATTTACATGGATAAATTGATTATGTGAATTATATCTCAATATAGCTATTAAAATATGCATGCAGTTTCTTTGAGAGAATAGTTTAAGATTTTATTTATTTATTTACTTACTTGAGAGAGAGAGAGCAAGCAGATAGGGAAAGAATCTTGAGCAGACTACTGAGAGTGGAGCCCAGTGTGGGGCTCAATCTCACGACCCTGAGATCATGACCCTGAGATCATGACCTGAGCCAAAACCAAGAGTCGGATGCTTAACCAGCTGAGCCACCCAGGCACCCCTCTGAGAACAGTTTTAAAGGGAGTGGTGTGCTGATAAACGTTTAACAATTGGTTCTCCAAGTATAATTCTGACATCTAAGTGGTTTTGATACTTTAATTTACATTGGCAAATAAGAGTGAGACATTGGAGACATATGTCAGAACTTTATTCATCAATGATGTAAGCAACTGTTTTTGCTGAATCAGATTATAGATTTTGGATATTAGAGGAATTTTTGTGTTTGTGTTTTTACCAATCTAACAGCTGTAGACATGACACTTGGAAGTTTAATCTACATTATTAACATTTTCTACATGTTGTCTTAAGTATAGACAGATAACAAAACAATAAATCATAGGTTGATTTGTAGCATTTGGCAACTTATGGGGTAAAAACTCCCATCATGGCTGATAGCAAGCTGCCAGCATAATCTCACTAAATGTGCAGCTGGGAAAAGATGTGCAGTGGCAAACTGTTACATAGTATTTCTGCCATACAGATACTATAGATGAATAATGTAGGAAAAATAATTAGGAATTTTTGAGTTTTGAATGTCTAATACCTTTGTTTTTAATACAGTATAAGTAGGGGGCACCTTTGTTTTTAATACAGTATAATTAGGGGGCACCTGGGTGGCACAGTCAGTTAAGCATCTGCGTCAGCTCAGGTCATGATCTCAGTGTCCTGGGATCAAGCCAAGTCAGGTCCCTGCTCAGCAGGGAGTCTGTTCCTCCCCCTGATCACGCTCTCTCTCTCTCTCTCTCTCAAATAAATAAAATCTTTTTTAAAAATACAGTATAGTTCATTGTAAGTTTCTACAATTTGCTTTTTAATAATGACTGTGTTTAACAACCTGCTTACAGACTTTCTGAAAACTGCAGTAATTGACTCCTATAAGCTGATATGAACCGGCTCCAGCCTACAAGTGAAATAACATCTGAATGAGGCTCTGCATTTGCAATGTTGAAGGCTAGTTTACAAGACAGACTTGGCCTGTTGAGATAGGCTGTAGACATGTAACCTTTAATTAATGAAGCTTTGAAAAAAAGGAACCAAGGGAAAATGCAAGTACAAGAGATAATAAGCAGGTTATTAATTTGAAAGTATTTATTGAGTTCCTAACACATTCAAGCCACTGTAATGGGTCCTAGTAATATACAAAGGTAAATACACATATAATTTCTGCCTCTGGGGAATAAATACTCTAGTTGCTGGGTTAGGCATGCAAACAAACCATATATTGTAAGGAATATATTATGATAAAATACAGATATGTCCGAGGGCTGTGGGAGGAGAAAAGACAGAATGACTATTTCTTTAGAAAAGCCAAGTCATTCTTTTGGAAGAAATGGAAATGAGGAAAATTTAAAGCAAAGAATATAACGTTAAAAAGCATGAGAATGTGAAATGAATCATGGATGGACTGCTCCTAGAACTCAGATGCTAAAAACCTATTATGTAACTGACATGTCCTGCTTCATCAGCCCAAGGTATAAACACAGTCATATCATTTTGAATTTTTAATTCCTATTTCCTAACTGCCTAATTCCCTAAATAAAATCTCCCCATTCTGTTTTCCTAATTTTCTTATCTGCCCTTATTAATTTCCATCTGCCCTTATTGGGTGGAAGCGCATCCTCTCTACCCAGGTCCCACCCTGCCCCAGGAATTTCCATCACCTCTCAGTTCTTCTTTGACCTGACAGGAAGGGATGATAGTTCTTTATTCCTGCTTTCAAACACAGGTAATACACACTTGGGGTCCAAAGTCACAGTTCCCTGACACTCATGTGATTAGCCAGTACTTACTGGGTAGACACAGCTTTCCTCCCCAACACTTAGGCACTTGGGTAGTCTCAGGTGTGAGCCAGACTTTACCTGGCACTTCTCTCAGGACTGACTCCACTGGGTTTCTGCTGTCCTTTCCTGCTGGCATGCCTGTGCTTAAGAAGGGGCATGGTCTCCTTTTGTGCAGCCACACAAGTAGGTATAATTGAGAGAAACCACTCAAAAATCTCTTCACAGAACAGAGCTCTGCTCAAGTTGACTTTCTATCCTGATTACATTGAGAGGCAGCTGACAACTCCCCAACCTAACCCTCTCTCTGTCTCTCACTCTCTGTCTCTCTCTCTCCATCTCTCTCACTCTTCCCCCTACACACATACTGATGCATGTAAATTATAAAAGTAAAAAATATGTTTTCCACCTTATCAGGCTTTCTATTTAATCTCCGCCTTGAAAGGTTTCCTATCATGTTGATAAAGAGCATAGTGATCTATAGTCACTGCTATCACCTTTTAAGAAATTATGTGGAAATAATCCAAGCTTCGCAGTGACTATTCCTTATGTGATCCCAAAGTATTGTCACTAACTCCCACCTAAAAACTAAAACTTGATCTCTTAAAAGACAGATTATGTGAATTATTGAGATATAAAAATTTAAAACTCTGTAATGTGTGTTCACTCTGTTGGTATGTGATGTTAATCATCACACCAGCTAGTATTTTGAGATTTACTGTTGAATACATGACTACCTTGACACTGCAACAGGTAGTTCAGTTGCATAAAAGCTGGCCCTCTTATAAAAAGGTAAAAGCAAAGAATATTAGATTTAAAATTGTTTTGTAACATTGGGTTGACACTTCCCATAGAAATCCACAGTTAATTTCCAGTCAACAAGATTGGCATTCAGTTTATCTGTTTTGTAATGCAAATAGTCTCCCAGGAAGGGGGAGATTACATATTAAAATATTTAGAAAATATTTATATACAAAAAATAATAATAAAGGAACCTACTTAGAGCTCAATTTTGCCTCGTAAAAGCTTGTAGACATTTTCTGGATTTTGCATATCTTGTCACTAATGATGACTATTGTATATAGGACCAAAATCCATGAGGAATCACTTACTTGGAGAACATGCAGACATAAACAGAGATAAAAGGAGAAAGCTATATCATGCCATCTTAGAAATATTAGATGAGCAAGAATTTATGAATTGTTTTTACGCAATGGGTATAGTTAAGATAATGATGTTAATTTTATCCAATAAAATGTTCTTATTGTAGAACTTGGAGAATAGAATTTATTTTTTTAAGTTTTTATTTGAATTCCAGTTAGTTAACATACAGTGTTATATTAGTATCAGGTGTACAATATAGTGATTCAGCACCCCCATACATCACCTGGTGCTCATCACAAGTGCCCTCCTTAATCCTCATCACCTGTTTCACCCATCCCCCCACTCCCTCCCCTCTGGTAACCATCAGTTTGTTCTCTAGAGCTAAGAGTCTGTTTCTTGGTTTACCACTCTCTTTTTTTCCCCCATGATTGTTTGTTTCCTTTCTTAAATTCCACATATGAGTGAAATCATATGGTATTTGTGTTTCTCTGACTGACTTATTTTGCTTAGCATAATACTCTAACTCCATCCATGTGATTGCAAATGGCAAGATGTCATTCTTTTATAGCTGAGTAATACTCTTTTATATATATATATATATATATATATATATATATATATATATATACGCTACATATTCTTTATCCATTCATCAGTCAGTGGCAACACTGGGGTGCATGTATCCCTTCGAGTTAGTATTTTGTATTCTTTGGGTAAACACCTAGTGGTGCAATTGCTGGTATTTCTATTTTTAACTTTGTGAGGAACCTCCAGACTGTTTTCCACAGTGGCTGCATCAGTTTGCATTCCCAACGACAGTGCAAGACGGTTCCCCTTTCTCCACATCCATGCCAATAACTCTTGTTTCTTGTGTTGTTAATTTTAGCCGTTCTGACAGGTGTGAGGGGATATCTCATTGCAGTTTTGATTTGTATTTCCCTGATGATGAGTGATGTTGAGCATCTTTTCATGTGTCTGTTGGCCATCTGGATGTCTTCTTTGAAAAAATGTCTCTTCATGTCTTCTGCCCATTTTTTAATTGGATTATTTGTTTTGGGGTACTGAGTTTTGTAAGTTCTTTATATATTTTGGATATAACCCTTTATCAGATATGTCACTGCAAGTAGGTATACTCATGTAATCACTCATAAGCACAATTTCAGGAGATACTCACTATTAACTCATAGCTTAGCTCTGAGGTTTCCAGTCTTTAGGACGCTCCTTCTTTGCACCTTAAGGTCATTTAGTTGTCGGGTCCTTTAGAATCTTCTCAAGAATTTATGAAATTGAGAAAATCTGCTTGCTTCAGATGCCAACAAAGGTGTCACTGGGGCTCAGTTTTCAGCCCCTCTTAAAGTACCTGAGGGGAAGGAAAAATTCTTCCTCTACCACTCAAAGTCTTCCTGCAGGACTAGGAATTGGCATGAGACAGATTTACAGGAGAAAAAACCCGAAGTTTTATTATGCACTCATGGAGGCCCAATAATGAAATTGATTCCTAAAGAAATGACCAAGGCAGGCAGTTTTTAGGCTTTTTAGACAAAGACGCAATAAATCTGTGAGAAATTGACAGGACAAAGAAAACTTAATTCTGAGAGCTTCAGTTAGGAATTCTAAACAGATTTGGGCTGCAGTCAAACATTGGTAATAAGTAAACAAGGGTTGTTTTTACAGCCTTCTCAGCTCTAAATTCTCTGTCTCTGATGATAAGGGTGTCTTCTTTACTTTCTGGTACAGGGAGGGTACCTTTGACATGGGAGATTCATTTTGTGCTTTCACGGAGACAGAGGAGGGTCTGAATCTCCTTCTTGTATGGGCTGTCTTTTAAGTAATTTTTATTTAAAATAATCAGTATGCCAAAGTTGCCCATCTTGGGGCAGCTTGCCCTTGGCACGCTACATACCCTAAGAGTTTCCTTGCCCCAGTCCAAGCTGGAGTAGGCCCTTACGGCTCCCCATCTCATCGTCCATTTTCTAACTCCACTTGGAGGCACCAGGATCTTAAAACTAGATTGTACTGGAGTATTTCAGTTCTCTAATGCTGGCTAAGGCTTGGGGAAACCAGGTGTTTGCAAAATGGCCTAACTGTCCAGAAATAAACCTTACTTTCGCAGGCATTAAATTAACTTCTGCCTTTTAGTCAGGGACTCCACTTACCTTATTAAGTAATTGACCAATCTGTCTTCATCATTACAGTGGTCTCTCCTGAGGAGGCTGTTGAAAGAAACTAATCTCCACAGTAGCATCATTGATTTTACATCTAATAAAAATCCCAAATATTTATTCTCATGAGTTCTTCATTTGTTTTTTTAAAATGTGCGTTTCTACCTGAGCATATGTTGGTTTCCTTAATTAGAACATTATTCCATATACAGTGAAAATGTTTTAATAACATTTTTAGGGGCTCCTGGATTTACAGTTCCTTCTCTTTCCCATCCAAAGATTTTGTTTCCTTTCAATTTCCCACATTCAGGACTGAGAAACATCTTCTACCTGCCCTGTGAAATCTTGTAATTACTAACATCATATACCCTCTGATATCATACTTTGAGAAGGGCACATCACCTCTGTGGTATCATTCCCAGTAATTCATAACCTAAATCTAATCGCGTAAACACATGGGGCAAGCATAACTGGAAGAACCTTCTCTAAAATAGCTGACCAGTCTTCTTCAAAATCTTATAAGTAACTCCTATTTCATTAAACAAGCTGTCAAAAGCACAGTCTATAAATTTGACAGAGATTAAAAATAGCTGAAAAAACATTTTAGGTAAATGTTTTATTAAATCAATGAAGTGATTAAAATGTTACCTGCCAGTTTGCCTAAAAGAAGAGTGTACAAGTAGTTTTATAACACATTTCCATCACTTCTCTCTGTAGGCGACTCAGCTAATCTAACCTGCAGAGCTTTCTTTGGGTACAGTGGAGATGTCAGTCCTTTAATTTACTGGATGAAAGGAGAGAAGTTTATTGAAGATCTGGATGAAAATCGAGTTTGGGAAAGTGACATTAGGTAAAATAATTTTTTTTCTTTTAACTTGTACAGTCAAGTTAACATTTGCTGTGTTAGTGAATGGAAAGTAAGCTAAAGGAAAATAAAGGTTTTTTTCTTGTTTTTTGGGGGGGTTACTATTATAATAAAGATATCTCAACATTGAATCGCCGAGAAGCAAAACACTGTTAAGAGACTGACTATGGAATTGCAAAACATGAATGCCATTTGCAAAGAATTTAAGGGAAATAGAAAGGAGTTTTTCACTAAGGAATAAACTGAGTATGAGACAGACCAAAATACCATCAAATGTGGAAAATGTGATATTGTGCCTTTTGTTTATAAGAGCTCTTTTTTAGAAAATTGTCAAGAGGGGCGCCTGGGTGGCTCAGTCGTTAGGCGTCTGCCTTTGGCTCGGGTCATGAGCCCAGGGTCCTGGGATCGAGCCCCACATCAGGCTCTCTGCTCAGCGGGAAGCCTGCTTCTCCCTCTCCCACTCCCCCTGCTTGTGTTCCCTCTCTCGCTGTTTCTCTCTCTGTCACAAATAAATAAAATCTTTAAAAAAAAAAAAAAAAGAAAGAAAATTGTCAAGAAGAAATATTAGCAAGGTACTAGGATTCAACCAAACACAATCTCTGTCTTTTCCATTTATATGTTTTTACATGTTTGAGCCATCAAGTAGACTATAAAGCACTTGATAGGAATGATAAAGATACACAAAATGTTTTCATTGTCTTTTTTAGTCCTACTTTAGGGTCTAAATATTAATATTGTGGGAATGATAAAGAATAACCATTAAAAAATACCGTCTGTTTTGAGGGCATAATGTTTAAACCTCTTTTAAAAAAAAAAACTTATTCATTTACTTTTAAGTACTGAGGTATTCAATTATAACTGAACTTATGCTTGGACAGAGATACTCATCTTTAATCATAGTATAAGTAAGCAAGCATGTAAATAATAATTAAGTTGTAATTGAATCAAAATGCTGATCACGTGTAAACATTCTCCTATCTAAAGGTCACATCTTCTGGGTATATATGAGCATTTAAGCTAAAGTTCCTCTTCCTAAATGTGAGGACTTTTAAAACCTGATCAAAGGTACAAGTGAAAAAGTTTTGCAATAGCAAATAAAAACATATAAAACTGTCATATAAGGTTATTTCTATTGGGATCTTCTTCCTGGCAACAAATACACAAGAATATTGCACTCCAGTTGGGTTCGGAAATGCCCAGATGGACAATTCTCCAATATGTACTAAAACGTTCCTGTACCATTTTTCATATTTATAACTTCACTATTATCTTTTTTTAAAAAAAAAAAAGATTGTATTTATTTATTTGACAGAGAGAGACACAGTGAGAGAGGAAACACAAGCAGGGGGAGTCGGAGAGGGAGAAGCAGGCTTCCCATGGAGCAGGGAGCCCGATGCGGGGCTCCATCCCAGGACCCCGAAGGCAGACGCTTAACAACTGAGCCACCCAGGCGCCCTCACTGTTATCTTTTAACCATATACTTTAAGATGTTAAAGTTAAAAGAGGACAATAAACTTCCTAACTTTTCCCCTCTTTTTGTGGGTGCTGAAGAAAGGGTCTAGAAAGGTGTATTTCTTTAATTCTACATTAGGAAGTATTGTGCAGACATGAGTTACCAAACAGATGGAAGGGTGGAGGTGGGAAGCAGGGAAAGAGAGACTCACTTCGAGGTTTTCCATTTGCTCTAAAAGATTACGAAAACCTTTGACAGTGAGGTTAGTGTTTACCATTCATTTTAATGTCAGAATTAAACACTTCATCAAAACATTTAGTCTACGGGTTTATAATTTCATATTTCTTTTAAAATAGGCACTTGATTTGTATCATTTAAAAAAAATGGGCTGGAGCTTTCAACTGAAATGTCAAAATTGCTCCGAAATTTTCTATTTTTCCTTAAAAAAAAAAAAACAGAACAAAAAACTAACCTGATCTATATAATTAGTCTCCCAGCTTAAGACATTAGAATTTCTTCTCTCTCACCTTTACTATATCATATTCCTTAAAGGGAAAGCAGTTTGTAAACTTTTCTTCAAGGTCTTTCTCATCTCTTTATTATGACAGTGTGATTGTCCTGCTAAGAGAGATAATTAACTGCAACTTCATTAGCATCTCCAAAAACAAGCTTCCTCATTAGAAATGAAGAGAAAAAGGACATGATATAATTTAATTATAGCCAAATTTGAAGCACAGATGCTGTAGGTATTTTCACCTCAGATTCAGATTCATCTAATTTCTTTTTTTCTTTTTCATGTCTGTGTGTGTTTGTGTGGGGTTTTTTGTTTCGTTTTGCTTTATATTTTAGAATTCTCAAGGAGCATCTCGGGGAACAGGAAGTTTCCATCTCATTAATTGTGGACTCTGTAGAGGAAGGTGACTTGGGAAATTACTCCTGTTACGTTGAAAATGGAAATGGACGTCGGCATGCCAGCGTTCTCCTTCACAAACGGGGTGAGTGTCACCTTCTAAGGTTGAGTAGTCCTGAACCTGTAATGGGAGGGAAAGAATTGGGAACCAAAAAAATGTTGTGTTTTTCTACATCAGTTTACCCTAAATAAAATAAGCACAATAGCGTTAGGGCCATCACGGTGGATGCGTGACTAGCTCAGGCTCTAGAGTAAAATATGGATCCCTTGTTGGGCTTTCCCCCAAATCTTGGGGGTGGCATCTCACTTCCCTAAGCTTCAGTTTCCCGATACTAGCCAATGGGGGAACAATGGTGGTAACTCTTCAGTGTGTTTTAAGGATGAAAGAAGACAAGAAATGTGACGAGCTTGGCACAGAGCCTGTATGCAAGAGAAAGGAAGTTAAATGCTATTTATTATTGTTGGAAATTGACAAACCAATAGAAAATGACAGGAAATTTTAAGTCAAAGATTGTGTTCTTTATTTGAAGGTTCTTCCTTTAGTGTAAGAATTATGTCTGAGGAATTCCCCATGGCAGTACTTCTTGACAGTTTTTTCTGCCTTGGATAACTTTTACATGTGCAGTATCTTCCCAAGATTAACAGTGATTTATTAATTAATCATTAACAAACTATCATTCAATTATTATTCATTAGTAATAATTCAAGGAAGATAGATTGTGGTTGAGTACCATATCTGCTGCACTAAATGATTCCACAGCAACCCCAACATGGTAGGCACAGGGTTAAAACGTGTATAAATATATATATTGAATTGTTTCAAATTAGAGACTATTAAAAAAATTCGACTGAGTAAATTTGAAAATCTAATTGGCTTTAGTAAATGACTCATGAATCGGGCAGCTCTGAGCAGTTGCTCAAAATGGAAGGTTCTTATGGGAAGGAGGGTGGGGCAAGAAGTTATTAACAAAAGAAAGAAAGGATTCAAGCCTGGACACTTTGTTTGGGGGTGGACGACACGAAAAGGCAGGGTGTTTTTTTTTATCATGCAGATGAACTCACTTGTGCTGATGGGGGAAATTTCAGATTGACTTTTTAAAAGGTCACATTCCTGAGATAGGTCAAAACTGTAATTAAGTCTTGGTTTGCTGTTGTGGAGGGGAGGCAAATGACTCCAGCTTGGGCTTGTTTTTCTTTTTTAACAAGACAGTTGTGAACTTGGAACCATGCATTCATTGCAGAAATTTTTCATGTACATTACAAAGAAAAGTGGTTTTTTTCCTACATTATGCTAAGTGAAAACTTTCCAGCTTTGGGAACAAGTATATTTGGTGTTCTCTTACTCAGCAAATTTATAATGATTTTAATTTCAAAGCACATGTTTAATCCTAGACGCTTTGAGTTTGAAAAAGAAAGAGAACATTGAAGACTCCCCCCCCCCCACTTTATTGGGCAATAGATTCCCTTTGAATAATGCTACTGAAAGCTATTAAAACAGACACCTCTGTTGTCAGGAGACTACAATATTAAAATAGTCTACCTTTGGGAAGGGGAAAAGTAAGGACAGGTAGCAATGATTGTTTCTTTCTGTAGCTTAACATATATAGTCAATGAAGGAATTGAGAATAGAAATATTATGAAAGGACAGAAATAGCTTGCCAGGGTTGGAAGCAACTTAATGTTGTGTAATTGAACCCTCCCATAACGTGTTCCTAAGTGATCAGTCACCTTACACTGGATCATATTCCTTCTCAAGGAAGCTAGTTCTATCTCTGGAAAAACGTAACTGTTAGAAAGCATCCCTGTTTCACTGTCTACCCCTTGACCCCAGTTCTACACTTTTAATCTCTGTTTCCCAAAACAGCCCATCAAAAGTTTGTTGACCATCACCATGGTCCTTCTGAGTCTTTATTTCCCTAGATTCAACTTGCCTAGCTTCTTTTATTCCTTCTTCCTTTCTGAGGATACAGTACTTCCACCATCCTGGTCACTCTTTTGAATATGCTCTAATTAAAGAGTCTGAATTATTTCTCAAGAAGGGAAAGAGTGCGGAGAAGATACAGGGCACATATAAAAATCTGTTCACTTGGACAACACTTATTTCTTTTTGGGACAGGGAGGAGTAACAGTTAAGTATTGCTTGTCAGGGAGCAAGAATTCCTGTCCCCTTAAGGGTCTTTCTACCTGAGTTAAGAATCAAATTGACATGAGACAGATTAACAGGAGAAAATCAAATTTAATAGTGTCCGTGTGGGGAATCCACACAGACATGGAAATTCCAAAGACAGTCAGGCAAAATGAGGCATATATGTCATCCTGAACTAAGGAGAAGGGGGTAGGGGTCTGGGACTTTAGAGGCAAGGAATGTAATTCACAAGATGATAAGAACAGATGTTTTGTAATTAGATGTTTACCCTGCCACTCTGCTAATAACCCTTATTCTGGATAAGACCCTCAATTTCGAGTCTTATATGTAGTTAAGGGAAGGGCAAAAGTTTCTCTTGAGCCCATAGGGTCTCAGTTGCCTTCAGCTCAGAATAATCTTCATGACAAAGTGGCCTGCCTTGGGGTGGCCTGCCCTTGGCCCCTATACCATCATAAAGAGAAAAGAAGGAAAATGAATTGTATCTAAGGAGGATAAACTACTAAAGCTCTGTTCTTACAGATAGGCACACAGCGAGAAGGGTCAAACACCCCCAGGCTATTTTTAGTATGCGTGGCCTAAGGTTAAGTTGCCCATAGCTACAGAAGCCTCCAGTACTACAAAAATAAATGATTGAAGAATAAAGGAAATTGTTTGAAAAACTTTCCCAATACTGTCGAATTCCATAAACATGAAGAAGAAAATTGTGGCCAGTGTTGGAGCAGTCATTAATGCTTAAATCCACAATGGTTTTTAAATACGTATTTCTACTGAGAGAGCATTTTGTTTTTAGTAAAATAAAAGCATTAAGAAGCCAAAAAGTGTTCTTCAAGGTCATGTACTCCAAAAGTCCCTTTTAAAGTCAGTATGTGCCTTCCTTCCAAGGGAGCTTCAGGAAATGAGTGAGTAATCAACTCACAAAAGCAACAAGGCATGCAATCTCCTGCCCTTGAGAGGCTTATAATCCTGGGGAATGGTCTATCCCAATCATCTTAGGGAAAAAGAAAGGACTTGGGTTAACAGGTGGCATAACTGCAAGCTCCCCAGGCCTGCAAGGTTCAGAAGGTCAAGGCACAGCACATGGTAGGCTTATAGTTATGGTCTTTGATCATAGAGTTCCTGAAAGAGTCAAGTTATTGTCATGTTAGCAATTATGTAATTATCAGATGAATTGCTCTATCACTCAGAAGAGTAAAGCTCAGAGAAGGAACTGGGAGATGTCATATTTAATCATATTTTTCTGCCATTTATTCATAAATCCCTTATCTTACAGGCCTTCAAAGTCTTTCATTTTTAAAACCTCCTGAAAGACCTGTGTTAAAGTATTTGACGCATACAGACCTTGCAGACCACAATTATCAGTTCTTCTGACGAGTAGACCTGCCAGGACACACCTTTGTGCAAGTTAAGCACTTACTTAAGCACTTTTTCCTCCACCGTTACCTTTTGCTCAGTATTGTTGGTGTAATAAAAATGATGTCCGAGCCCTCCAATGGGTGGTATGTGTTAGGGTAGAAAACCTTTCCTTTCTTCCTTTCTGGGTTCTTCGGCTGGTCTAATAATTAAATTGACATAAGACAGATTAACAGGAGAAAAACATTTAATTTCATACATACAGGAGCCCCAGAGATAGGAGATTCAAGGACAGGTCAGGCAGTTGAGGCTTATGTGCTGTCCAGAGCTAAGGAATGGCACAGGGACCTGGGGCTTCAAAGGGGAGGCGGGTCATTCACAGGACAGTAAGAAGAGCCCGTGTTTGGTAATTAGTTGTTTGCTCTACCATATAGTCAGGACTTTCAGATGCAGAGTTATCTCAAGTAATAGATTTCTTTCTGGGCCAGGGCCCCTACCTAAATTCATTTAGGTAGTTAAGGGAGAGGTAAAAGTCTTTTCTTGAGTTTGCTGTGTCTTGATGGCCTTTAGCTCAAAATAATCCTCATGCCCAAGCGGCATATTTTGGGATGGCAAAACCTGCTCCCCTTCTTATGGATTCTTTGAGATATCACTCACATGTATTAAATGAGTCTTCCTTAATGCTAAGAGGATACTACAGTAAATAATTCAGCTAGGATCAAACTAGGCTAGATTTTGGACCAGGCTTTATCTTAAAAAACAAAAAAACACCCAACCTACTTCCACAAACACTGGCTAAAAATTTCCTAGGAAATTGATCATAAAAAAAGTTTCTATGGCTGGCTCAGTAGGTGGAGTGTGCGACTCTCGATCAAAGATCTTGGGGCTGTGGGTTCAAGCCCCATGTTTGGTATGGAGATTACTTAAAAAGAAATGAAGTCTTTAAAAAAAGAAAAAGAAAAGGTTTATATGAGAATGTTCAAAATTATTGGTTCCTGCAGCCAGGGAAGGTACTTGGACAGTTAAGATCATGTCATATATGCAACACAGATATATTTCACATACTCTACAGAGAACTAGATTATGCAATGAATGAGAGATGAAGAATGAACGGGCAAGGGCCATGGGGCTTTATAGTCCTCACTCTAGTCCCTGGCCTGACAAGCTTGCTTGGAAAAGAACCAAAGCACAGAGCTAGCACATTCACTTCTGTGTTATTTCTCGTTCCCGCTGTTGCCCATATGTGATTGAATTTCATGTTTCAGTCTCTGAATCCTTTACCCAAATGCTTTTGCTTAGGTTTCTCATCGCTGCTGCCTGACTTGACATGTATCCAACACTGACCTTCACCTTCAGTTTCCCTCCAAAATCCTGACCTTCCCTGTTCCCTCCTTTTTTTATGTTTTCCCTTGTCTTCGGATCAATACCCAGCCAGCAATGTGCTCTAGCCTCAGGCCTAACCACTCTTGCACCCATCAGGCAGTCCTAAATTTCTTCTTCACTGTGTGTTTTGTCCAGTCTCTCACTCTGGATGGCCTCCCAGTGTACACATGTTTACGGTATGGAGCAAAGCAGCTTAATGGTTAGGGGTGTGGACTCTAGCAATGCTATGTATTCAAAACCCAATTCTCTGTGTACTGACTGTGTTATTGTTACCAAATTTAAACTAGTCTGTGCACCCAATGTGCAGTGAGCAGATGTCTGAGACACTGATTTTTGAAGTGAAGAAGACCTTATTATCAGAAGGACAGCCGATCAAGAAGGCCAGGATCATTCCCCAAACTACCTTGCCCTGTTGAGCCTAGGGACAGCATTCTTCCAGACAGTGAGGCTCTATTTGGGACCTGGTATGATCACATATCTCAAAACAAATGTTACCATCCATTCCCCATTAGGTTTCCACAATCAAAGAGTAGGGATAAAAAAAGGCAAAGTGAATGATTGCTTGTGCATGAGGTTAAGAGGTGCATAAAACATAATTGAGTAGGGAGCAAAACAGAACGTGGAGCTAAGTTAATAATACAACTAATACCAACTACAGTCCTGCTTATATTTTCAAAACAGGTCCAGGAACCAAGTGTCCAGCCCCACTCTCTTGGGCAAATCACCTAATCTCTATGACCCTCAAATTTCTCTTCTATAAAATGGGAATAATAATAGTACCTACCATATAGAATAGCTATGAAGATTAAATAAACTAAATTAGTGTCAATATGTATCGCAATGTCTGACACATATTTATCACCCAGTAAATGTTAGCAGCCATTACATGATTTCTCAACTACATGATATTCTGGGTAATTTAGGATGTGATAATAATGTGTTCTATTAAAAACTCCCACAAATCTCATTTTAAGTCTAATTTTTAATCTTGTATTAAAATGGCCAGCTTTAGCTCCAGCTCCATTGAGTCCATATTTTACCTTATAATAGATTTACTTTAGTTAGAATGTGCTGTCCTAAAGGAGAGCTTCATTCATTTATTCTTGCATTTAATGATAATCATTAAGAACCTACTATGTGTCTGGCACTCATAAAATTAAATGAACAGGAAATAAAACCAATATAATTTGAAATGCCACCATCTACTCTTTAAATTGCATTGATATTAAGCATTCCTAATATAGAATTGTGCTTCTAGGGAATGTTTAGCTTTGAGACTGTCACATTAAGGGAAAGTTCATTAACAATCCTGTTCTGAATGGTTATGTTTAGATATATTGATTACAATAATATGGCAATCCATTCATCATGAAGTAGTTTGGGAACTAGCAAAGTATCTATCTCAGAGACCAGCACTAGTTAACAATGATAAACATCTAGGTTTTCTCCATTCCCTCTCAAACCCATTTTATTTCTTGCACACACACACACTTTCTCCCTCCAAAGAATGTAATCAATAGAAATTAGACTTGCTCAATAAACTCCCTAGTCCCCAGAATATCTTTAGTAATGTAATTAACGTGTACATTATTTAGGATGCACTGTTTTAAAGCCGGATGAATTTAGACCCAGTGGACTCCTTATCCCTTTTTGTAATGAATCATTTTTGGAGTATATGCCCCTATCCTAGTTAGTATTTACCTAGTGTCTTTATTTACTGAGAGATACAGTAAGATCACAGAACTGTTTAAGCCTCTCTGAGGGCTCAACATCTGACATCTTTGATCACTGACTTCAAAATATGGAAAAGCCAAACTTTGCCCAGATATCAAAACCTCCTACCTCTCTATATGGTGGCATCTCCCTAGAAAGACAATGACTCATTAAAAACTGAATAGGCATTCACTAAAGAGTCACTTTTTTTGAGTTATTGCTCTGGGGAGGAAAAAAAAATTTTCCCTTTATCCTTCTAGGTTCTTGGCTGAGACCTCCCTGTAATAACAAACCAGATTAACAGGAAAAAAACAAACAAGTTTAATAACTTGTATACCCCCTTATGCAAGGGAGATACCCAGAAAAACAGTAACTGCCTGAAATGGCCTAAGCTACCACCCTAAATACCATCTCCAGCTACAGACAAAAGAAAATGCTGGGGGTGGGAGAGCCAGTTATGGGAGATTTCCAAGAGAAACACAGTAATCAAGGGTGTGGTTGTTACGCAGATTTAAGTCGTTGCTTTCTCCATTGATAAGAGAAGAGTTTTTAGAGAGTTTGAGTCCAGGGCTCTTCCAGGTTAAGAAAGGGAGACACCCTTACAAATGGAGATTTCCCTTATAAGTGTAAATATCTTTCACAAAAGGGTAACTTCTCAGTTTTCAAAAATTCCTCCTGTGTCTGCAGTTTCTTAAAAATAATCAGCCTTGGGGCGCCTGGGTGGCTTAGTTGGTTAAGCAACTGCCTTCCACTCAGGTCATGATCCTGGAGTCACAGGATCGAATCCCGCATCAGGCTCCCTGCTCGGCAGGGAGTCTGCTTCTCCCTCTGACCCTCCCCCCTCTCATGCTCTCTCTCTCTCAAATAAATAAATAAAATCTTTTTAAAAAAATAATCAGCCTCTGGGGTGCCTGGGCAGCTCATTTGGTTAAGGGTCTGTGGCTCAGGTCATGATCCCAGGGTCCTGCTTGTGGGGAGCCTGCTTCTCCCTCTCCTCCCCACTAATATTCTCGCTCACTCTCACTCTCAAATAAATAAAATCTCAAAAAAAATTTAAAAAATAAATGCTTTTAAAAAATAATAATAATCAGCCTAAAATAATCCGTATGCCAAAAAAAGCATGTTTTGGGGTATATATTCTGCTCCCCTTCATTGCCTGTGCAATTGCCCAATATTAAGGAACTTTAGTTATGTTGTTCCAGCATCTCCAAATCAGAGCCATCAAGTTTAACAAATTCTCTCCTTGGATAAGATCTGACATTTTGCAGTCAAAATTTTTTCTAGCCTGTAACATTTTTCTTGCTTCTCTGCTCTTCAGTTGTGTAAGACATCT
Organism: Halichoerus grypus; assembly: GCF_964656455.1. NCBI lineage: Eukaryota > Metazoa > Chordata > Mammalia > Carnivora > Phocidae > Halichoerus > Halichoerus grypus. Next base: position 107,109,053 of record NC_135727.1, on the reverse strand, counting down.
AAACAGCTGACCTCAGTTCTTCCTTTTTTTTCTTCTTGATAACTAACGCCAAAACAAAAAATACACTTGGTGGCTATTATGCCAGGAGCACAAATTGTCCAATACTAGTAATTTTATACCTTTGAGTCTCTTGATATGGACATTTCAACAAGGTTATTCAATTGCCACCAAAATTACAGGCATGAGAGCCAACCTTTTGAGCTATTTCCTTAGACATAAAATATATGATGTAAGTGAGGTTAAATTCAACTTATTTTTGCCTCAGACCTGGAATGTCTTTTCAAAAGTCTCTTGATCCCAGTTTTTCCTGATCAGCATAGTTTTGCCTTTTAGTCATTTTGGTCATTCAGTTTGCTTCAGTGTGAACTAGACTATCCAGGCAGTGTCTTTGTTAGGAAGGAAAAGGACCACTGTTTGAGGATGATTAGCTTTTTCCTCAATTAGTAAATATCAACGAGATGATCCTGGACAAAGCGGGTATTGGGACCACGAAGGATAAAACCTTTTATCATTCATGTTGAACTAATCATGTGGGCCAAAGCTCTTAGTATTTAAGTATACGTGGGCATCTCAATGGAAGTCCTTTATTTGTCTTATTGAATTTTTCACTTGTTTCCCAACTAAATGTTAAATTCTTGATAAAGATCTTTAACTTGTACTTCTGTGTTGTATTACTCAGCATATGTAACCCACTTTGTAAATGTGATGAATGGGATGATTAAATGTATTCTGAGTAATATAAACTTTGTCTGCAGCAGGGTTTCTTAATCTCACCACTATTGACATTTTGAACTGGATAATTCTGTTACAGGATTTTTTCCTTCGTTGGTACCCACGGTTCTTGTTCAGGCTGCTTCAAAAAATGAAGAGGTAGACCAGACAGAGTGGTGGGCTGCACAGCAAGGTTTATTGGGCAATAGCAAAGTGATAGTACAAAGCTCCCCAGGAGGGAGGGGACCCAAGAGGGTTGCCATCGGACTTTCTAAGTCTAGGGGTTTTTATGGGCTTGTTAGCAGGCTGTTTTAATCTAATTAACCCTCCCTGCACCTGTCATCCAATCAGGTTGTTGTCACCTATCTATCACATGGGAAAGGGTGGAGGGCTCTTTCCTGGGTGGTGTAAAGTCCTTTTAAGGGTGATTTCCTCTTAGGGTAGGGGCCCCTTGTCCCTGCCTGCCTGCCTTCCAACTATCCTTCATCAATTCTTTGTTGTGGGGGGCTGTCATATGCATTGTAGAATGCTTAGCAGCATTCCCAGCCTCTACCCATTAGATGCCAGTAGTACCTTCCCTGGTTCTGACAACCAAAAATGTTTCCAAATATTGCCAAACATCCCCAGGGGGCAAAACTGCCACCAGTTACTGACAGAAAGACAGGTATTTTCATCTTGAAAATCTTCCAAGATTAAAACCGATGTGTTTGTGTTACCGAACTTAAGGGGTTTGCTACTTGGGGTGCATCAAATTGAACACAACCCAAGGAAATGTCTAATGCAAACAACTTTTTATTACTTGTTACAAGTGAGGAGACAGAGAGATAGCTCTCAAAGCACTGTCTCCTGGTGGAGTTAGTACAGAAAGCTTTTATTCAGTGTATTAGGGGGCGGGGGCAGCAGGCTTCCATAGGCACTTTTTGGTTCACTTGTGCACACCTAGCATGTCAACATGATAGTGCATATAGCGTATGTTCAAAGTTCAAAAAAATGGCAAAAAACTGCCCATAGGGAGAGATCTTAGTATTATAATGAGCTAAAGTTAACTTCAGGTCAGCTTAGGGGGGCTTCTGCACACATCCTCAGCTCCAGTCTGGCTCAGACTGGCTCACATAAGGGGCCATCAGGTGAGACACCTGGCAAGGCATTATCAGGTGAAACATCTAGTTGGGTGTCTCCTTGCAAAGCAAAACGCATTCCTTCCCTGCTTTTGTCCCTTGTCCTCCCTTCTGCTGAGGGCTTTTAGCTCTCTTATTTGAGCAACTTCCTGTTGCATCCCAGCTAACAGTTGGGTGTTTCTTATATCATTGGAATTCGCAAAAATTAGGTTCCTTCTGTTTCCACTCTTGGAGAGCCAACTAGAAGGCTGTAGAGCAGGGCTTCACGATCATTTTTTGTTGTTATTGTGTTACTAATTGATCTAGCATAGCCACTGACTCAGGAAACGAATGGGTGAGCCCCGGGGGCACTGCCCAGGCCACCTGCTCCATCCTGGGGAACCCCAAGGGGGCTGGACCAATTCAAAGCTTGGCTCCTGGCAGAGTTTGCCAACAACTGTTGTGGAACAAACTTGGATAAATTCATCTCAAGAGAAGCCAATAACTCAAGAGATGAGGGTTTGGAAAAAAGAGAAGGAGAAATTTATTTCAGGTGCTGGCAGTCGGGGGAGGTGGCAGGCTCAAGCCTGAACAAATGACCTCTCCACCAGCAAGATGGACACCTAGAGTTTTATAGGGAGAATTTAGGGGGGTGCAGGCAGAAAGCACATGATCATAGGCGGGGGTTGGTATGTGTTGAGCCGCAGGGAAGAGGACTTCTGGGTTGTGGTCTTCTCTGCATTTTGTTACTATCAGAGCTTTTCTGGTCTGGTCGTTGCAATGTTCCGATCATTGGAAAACACCTTCATCAGTGCCTCTGGAAAGTGTGATAATAAGAAGAGCGGGCTGGGCGCCTGGGTGGCTCAGTCAGTTGAGTGTCTGACTCTTGATTTCTGCTCAGGTCATGATCTCAGGGTCATGAGATCCAGCCCTGCATTGGGCTCCCCACTCAGCAGGGAGTCTGCTTGGGACTCTCTTTCCCTCTGCCCCTCTCCCCTGCTCACACACACAGGCGGCTCTTTCTGTCTCTCTCACTCTCACTCTCTCTCTAAAATAAATAAATAAATCTTTAAAAAAAAGAAATAAGGACAATGGGCTTCAGTTAGAGCAGGACGCAAGCAGTCTTGTCTATTTTAGGTTTTAACTTTTAAGGTCTAGAGTTGAGCAAAAGGGCTTGCTGACAGTTGCAGTCTTTACAGTGCAAACAAATCACCTGGAGAGTTTGTTAAAAAATGATTGGAATTCATTAGTCCAGGGTGGGACTCAAGGTTTGAATTTCAAACAAGTACCTTATTGATATTGATGCTGCTGGTCTGTGGCCTGCAGTTGGCATACCGAGGTCTTTGCCTAGACAATAGATCCTCTGATAAACTTGGTAGCTTCTAATAGGTGAAGAGCAACTAGCTCTCTTGAGTTCATTGTTTCCATGAGAGAGAAATGAAAATGGAATATAGCTAGTCAGTGGGATTAAATCCAACTAATTGCCTCATTCTTCTTGCATGGTCAAAACCTTTGAACCTATTTGAACATTAGTACATTGCCCTCACACTCTGCTCTTAATGAGGTTACTTGCCTCATGTATTCAATGAAATTGTGCTTTATAGAACACATTTGCTACTCAGAGAGATGTCTGAGAGGGCACTCTCTTCGAGTATTAAATAATTAACCTCTTAAATCAGGAGGACCCTCACTGTTGGACAGAATTCTTATATAGCCCTTTTTTATAAAAGGAAATCCACTTAGGAATGTGTCTCCACAACACGTCTATGGATATATATGTGTATTTCATCCTGTGCAAATAGGCTATATACAGTGTTCGGTCTATGCAAATAGCAATTACCAAGGAGGAACAAGATACATGATGGGTAGTAAATACCACTAATTTCCTGTTTTGAATACTCATATTAAACTAAATCTCAATTATGTGTAGTAAGGAAGGCCAGGCATAGTAGAAGAATTGAACCTCCACATATGATTGGTCAATGATAGGATTGCAAAACAGGCAAAGACAAAAGTCTGTAATGCAACCTAGATAAACAGTACCTACATGTTCAAAAGTTCGATTCATTTTAGCAGGCATCTGTCTCTAGCTGCTAACAGAAGTTATAAATCACACATAAGCCTAAGGTCAGAGCAGAGGGAATGCACTGGAACTCAGATCTTTGTGTTAGAAAATCTTTACAGTACACACAAACAGCCAGCTTAAAAAATAATAATTCTATTTAAGGTACTCGCAAGAAGCCCACAGTATCATCTAGTGCACACATAGCACAATTTCACATATGTGATCAGAGATCGCAATCGGGATAACATATTCACAGTCAGCACCCACCAACACACCACTCTCTTCCTTCTCAGAACCACCTTGATATTCTCATTATTTCTAGGTCGGAACAACCTATTGATTGACGATGTTTCATATCCTGATCAAAATCTCACTCCACTGCAGGCTGCCTAAAGATGATTCATATAGTGCTGCTGTATGAAAAAGGAACAAATCATTCCCATTCCCCAAATATGTATTGAGTGCCAGCTATGGGCAAAGCACTGGGCTAGGTGTCTTTCTTTAGTAGTTGAGTCACTGCTGCCAGAGCAATGTCTACCACCATCCTGGGGTATTAGAGCAACATTGCTGGGAAGAGGGAGATGGCTGTGCATTGTTATGGCTGTGAATTCCTGCACTCAGATGAGAAATGGCACAACTGGGTTATAAAATGCAAGGTATAACTTTTAACAAGCAGTTCCTGTATATCGAACTTTGACAACCAGGTCAGTAAAGTGAGAAATTAGACATGACACTTAAAAAATGCTAACTACTCTCTCAGGTCATATAATAGGAAAAAATGTGTTGATTTCCAATAAATTACCATGGAAATTAATATTAGATTTTAGTGTTGAGGACTACATTTACCATCTGTAAGAAATATGTTAGCTGTTTGTCTCTACTTTTAGGGCACATACACTATTTTTAGTGTGTATTCTTTGAAGATTAATGTATCTGGAGGTTGATTTCTCTAAATTAAAAATGGACATTTAAATGCTATTGTTAGGGAGGAAGAATTTCCTCTACCCTTCAAGGTCCTTCTAGCTGGACTAAGAATCAAAGTGACATGAGACAGATTAATAGAAGAAAATCAAATTTAATATTTAATAGCCTACATATGGGGAATCCACACAGACATGGAAAATTCCAAAGGCAGTGAGGCAACATGACATTTATATGTGCTAAAGAGAAGGATAGGTGCCTGAGGATACAAAGGGGAGAAAGGCCATTAGCAGGAAGGTAAAAGGAGATGTTTAGAAAACAAAGGTTGCCCTGTTATACAGATAAGTTTCTTAAAGAGAAATCTCTGGTACCAGCAGGCAGCTGAGAGGGAGGTAAACAGCTTTTCCTGAATCTGCTGTGTTTGGATTGCTTTTAACTCAAAATATGTTCATACCAAGGTGGCCCATATTGAGGCAGCCTGCCCTTGTCCACTACTCTATTAAAATAGATTTTATTTTTACTTCACACACAAAAAATCCAGTGGTATATTTAAGAAAGCACAAAAATATCATTTTAAAAACCACCCAAGAATCATTACCATGAATTGCAATTATATAAGAATTTACTGAAAAGAAATTGTAAACTGTGATGAGAAAACAGACTTTTTTTTAAGATTTTATTTATTTATTTGACAGAGAGAGAGAGCACAAGCAGGGGGAGCGGCAGGCAAAGGGAGAGGGAGAAGCAGGCTCCCCACCATGTAGGGAGCCTGACATGGGGCTTGATCCCAGGATCCTGAGATCATGACCTGAGCTGCAGGCAGACGCTTAACCACCCAAGCACCCAAAAACAGACTGTTTCTTGAGAATGTTTTGGTTCTGACTCTTTACTTGTATGCGACCTAAAGCAAGTCTCTTTGTGTCATTATTCTTCATTTTTATGGTTTGTAAACTACTTGCCCTTAAGCCCCTGTGCAGGAATCTTGTAAGAACATATGAAACCCTGGGTAAGGCTGATGGTATATATATTAGCCCATTTGTCAGATTTTATAGATTCTTTGAGTTTTGAGTCATTGTACCTCATTTTGCAAATCTTGAGAGTGAAATGAAGTGGTTGCTCTTCCTAGGGATGTTTTCGTGGTTTTAAGTGTTTGTGAAGTTGACTCATATCTTTAAATGACAAGTTCCTGTAACTGCAGAATAGAAATGACAATTCCTTAAGATATGCACCTGCAGTCCAGAGTACTGACCAGTAATGGTTGCCAAGTTCATGGAAACTAAAATGGAAGAAGCTGTTATCAAAGCCTAAAAGAATGAGACGTCAATTGCCTCACTTAAATCAGTTTTGAATTCTAATTCTAGTATGTCATGTAAAGTGAGTATGATTTAAAAACTCATATCATCCCACAGTTTCAGGGTAATGACTCACAACTACTTGGATATCAGAAAAGTTTTCCCCTCTTCCTTTCTAGGTTCTTTGGCTGGTCTAATAATTAAATTGATGTAAAATGGACTAAAAAGAGAGAAATAATTTCGTGCATACAAGAACCCCATAAAACATGAGACCCAAAGGCAATCAGGCCGTTGAGGCTTTTATGCCAACCTGAGGAATGATATAAGGGCCTGGGGCTCCAAAGGGGAGGAGGGCAAGTCACAGGAAGAGAAGAAGAGCAGATAGTTGGTAGTCATATGTTTGCCAGGCCATGCCTATTAAGTCTTTCAGTTAAAAAGTTACCTCTGAGGGCGCCTGGTGGCTCAGTCGGTTAAGCGTCTGCTTTCGGTTTAGGTCATGGTCTCTGGATCCTGGGATCGAGCCCCACATCAACTCTCTCTCAAAAATAAATAAATGAAAAATCTTTAAAAAAAAAGTTAAGGAAAAGTTATCTCTGGTAATAGCTCTCTTTCTGGGCTAGCCCCCCTACTTCAATTCTTTTAGACGGTTAAGGGAATGGTACAAGTTTTTCCTGAGTTTGCTGGGTCTTAATGGCCTTCAACTCAAAATAATCTACATGGCCAAGTGGCATATTTTGGGATGGCATGTTCTTTTCCTCTTCTACTAATTAGAAGTACGCTTCTACTTCTCCCCAGATGAACTAGTTATGTGTATATTATTTAAATACGTCAGTATTGAAAGTAGCTTAATGGACTACATTAAAGGTATCACAACAAAATTCTATATTGGCTATCTTCTTGTGTAGACTCCTGTCAGTGGCAACTCAATAGTCACATAAAAACTGGTAATATTCAAATGTATTTTCAACTGTTAACTACTCACATACCAGTTTTAGTTTTCTCATCTTTAGAAGAGTGCAGTTGGAGTAAATGAAATTTCAAATCCATATCTTCTCTAATATGGGACTGTGTTTTAACCTACTTTTGACTGAATATTTGTAAACTGCTGCCCAAAATATTATTTATATAAAGAAAAGCTCAATAACGCTGTTAAATAATTCCTGCCAGACTTGCCTTGCTGAACTGGGCATCTATAAATGGTAGTTGAATAAATAGGTGTGTGAATAAAAATTAGGCTAAAGAGTTTACCATGAAGACTCTTACTAGAACACAGATCATAAACCACCTTGGGCAACTCCATTCTAAACCATCTAGATTCAAAGGCAAAATAAAAGCTACTTTGGACTATTAGCATTTAAAGGTTTCAGCTACATGAAAACCTAATACACTAGAAAGAGATGCATAAAAAATTTTTTAACTGAAGTAGTAGTAGTGGTTATCTCAGGGTGTTGTGATCCTATGTGACCTTTCATGTCTTCTCAGTATTCTTCTGTGATTTTCAAAGTCTCTACATTGAGCATGTTTCATAGAGTCAGAAAATAAAAAGAGAAAAAATAAATCTCTTTTGGTACAGCCACTGAAAAATTTTAAAATGCTTACAGGAAACCTATCATTCATCTTTTTGCTGTCAAATCAAGTTATTTACACATTTTAAAAATGTATTAAAACCTATTTGCTTCGATGTACCCTCTCACTCCCATTTTGTCTGTCTGTATTAGAAAACATTATGTTTGGGGGGACACCTTTACTTCTACATTATTTTCTCAAACCATTGCTAATTTTCATGCACCAAAAATCAATACGTAGAACAAGACGCCAAGATAATGCCTTGGTCTTAATGAAGCAGGTCCACGTTATTGCCATTTTGGTAAAAGAAAATGCATTCCTGAGGACAGGCCCTTCCTATATCCCAACTACACAAGCCATTAAACTATACAGGCCACCCACTTTATTCTCAACTTTGTCAAGGTTTAAGCAGCTGTGGGGGAACCAAGGAATGCTAGATTCTGCTACCAGTCGTTCCCAAACCATGCCTATTTCTTTGAAGAATATTAATGGGAGAAGAAAAAAATGTAAACAAGTGTTAATAAATTCTTGGCACTCTCTCTTTACAAAATGAGAAAGGAAGGCAAACTTACCACTATTTGTCTTAGCACTCTTATGTTTTCAGGAAACAGAGAGCTATCAAAAAGATTCAAGAGAGATAAGAAATGGAATTTTCTGTTACTTCCATTGAGGGAAATAAACCAGCATATGGTTTGATTATTGTTTTTGCCTTAATAGTCTCTAGCTCTGTGGAATCACCAAGATTTTGAGTGAAACTTGTCTCATGAGAGAAACAAACAGCTTTTGCCGAACACGTTTTATTCTAATGCTTTCAATAATTAGGAAATATATTAAAACCTAAAGGGAGAAAATTGTAATAAATAACATAAAATTCGGAAGTTGATCAAAGCATCCTATTTTGTGTATTGCAACGCAATCAGTTCTTACATATGTGTAATATTTTATAAATCTACCTCCAACAGTTAAATATACTACAAATCATAATTTTTTTAGAAGGGTTCAGTGTTTCTGTAGAAAACATGGCTCCTTCTACTGGTTATCTAAGTAGTCCAGATGTTCTGGTTCTTTGGCCAATCCCAAGCATTCCCAGTGGAAGACCAAACTGTTCTAACTGTGACAGGATATCCTCTGGTGGAGGATTGCTTTCAGGATAAACACCGCAGCCCTTAACAAAAAGGAGTAAAATGGCAATGCCACCTTCATTTTGATAATTTTCTCTCAAGAGGCATTTTGTAACATTCCATCTGTGCCTGTCTATTTGTATGACATGTTGAGAAGTAAATTCCTAGTAGAGGGAAAGCAAATACTTTTTCTTCTAAGAGATTTTTTTTTAGGCATCTGTGAAATTTGACACCTTGATAAACAGTAGCCCTATCTTCTAAGCTGATCACCTGAGGCCCATTTTGCTCTTTATTATAGCAGAGTCTCTTCCTTCTTTGTCTGGTTTCTCCTCATCATACTCAGTCTTATGAGACCTAAGATGAAGGAGTCCCCATCTGAATACTTTGTATGTTTGTATGTGTGTACAAATACATAACTGTTCTGGGTACATCCCACATTATGGTCTTTAGATAAGCCGATTTCAAACACTGCTTTTATAATCCAACGGGGAAATGTTTTCAGCACTAAAGCTCAGTGTTAGTGACGCCACATTGTGCTTTTGGACAATATGTCAGTTTTTCATGAGGGAGGATCGCTGCCCTGTTTTTCTGACCTAATTTTGGGAAACCTGGTTTAATTGATACCACGAATCCTTCAAACAAATTTATTGACAAGGTGCAAGTTAGTTGCTTTGCAAAGGAAAAAAAAGATAAACAACATGTTCTAGCGGAGAAATCAGAACAGTTAGTTGACTACCACCATCCATCACGCCATACATTTGCTTTCTCTGTACTCTGCACCAAACTTCTTGCAGGCACCGTCCCGGACTGTGCCACGGTGTCCGATCCCTAGCCCTAAAATCTCCCAGTAGAAACACAAACACCCTGCACTCAGTTGGTCACCTGACCTGTGGTCATGCTACTTAGAGTAAAGCATTTCTTTCACTTAAGAGTGAAACTTAAGTGCACAATAGACATTAGCTTTCACTACTGTGTTATTAAATAATCTACTTATATGCCAGACTCTTCAACTAGGCATGAACCCCTTTAAGACAAGAAGCTTATTTTATTCATCATCTTATCGCTAGAACTCTAAGTACTACACCCGTTACATTTAAGGCATTTATTAAACAGAGAGTGAATGAATGAATGGATGGATGGATGGATGGACGTGATGTGGTTTTTGGAATATAGGTGAGGTTTGGTGGGGTGGGGTCCGGAGCCAACGGCCAAGAAAGAATTCTTGAGACGTCTTTGGTGCAAAAAGGTGGTTTTATTAAAGCACGGGGATAGGACCCGTGGGCAGACAGAGCTGCACTGGGGTTGTGAGGAGCAATTGATTATATACTATCGTGTTGGGGGAGGTAAGGAAAAAGGGAGGTTTTCAAAAGAACTTTCATATGCTAAAGAGGACAGACAAGATACCTGAGGCCTTGCCATTCTCAAGTTAAAGTTGTTTTTCTCTCTAGTAAAGCAATAACATTAAGATAGTTGGGAGCTTCCTGGAAGAAAATCACACATATCCCACCCAGGAGTTGGGGGGTGGGGGGCAGGTTGCAGGGTATCAGCTTATGCTTTGTCTTCAGCTAGCCTTCTGCTCCCTCATCAAATGAAAAGAAAAAACTGAATAACATTATCAAAGATGTAAACAATATATGATTGATTTCTAAATGCCAAGTGAATACAAAGTTTCCTAGTTCTGTAAGTCTATACTACACTATATGGTCATTAGATTTATGAATGAGAGAACATTTCTGTATTTGTATAGTTAAGTTGACCATTTTTCTATAGAACGATGTTTTATTACCAAATTAACAGACTGCATATTAATAATTACACCTCATCAGTTGCTTGAACCTCATGACACATTGGCTGGCTGGGAAAATGGCTTACAGAGATATTCTTGGAATTTTAGAGTGGGAATGCGTAAAAAACTAACTTTTTATTAGAAAATTGAGTTCTTAGTCATCCAGTCATTGATTTATTCAACAGCTATTCATTGAGCACCTACTATGTGTCCGATAGTTTCCAAGGCACTTGAGATAGATCAGTAAAAAAAATTATGGACAAGATAGACCAAAAAAAAAAATGCTTAATCTTGATGGAATTTAAATTCCAGTGGGAGACAGATAATAAACAATAATAAATTTATTAATAAGCAAATTAAATGCTGTGTTATATCATGAGTAATATAACAAAGAAAGAAAGAAAGAAAAAAGAAAGGGAAAGAAGAAGGGCGCCTGGGTGGCTCAGTCGTTGGGCGTCTGCCTTCAGCTCAGGTCATGATCCCAGGGTCCTGGGATCAAGTCCCAAGTCGGGCTCTTTGCTCAGCGGGAAGCCTGCTTCTCCCTCTGCCTGCAGCTTCCCCTGCTTGTGCGCACGCTCTCTCTGACAAATAAATAAATAAAATCTTTAAAAAAAAGAAAAAGAAAGAAAGAAAAATGGATGCAAAGTGCAGCCACAGGTTTGTGATTTGGAATGAGCACTCAGTGGACCAAACTGAGAAGGTGTTAGAGGGAGGCATACAGAAATCTGGTGGAGGAATATTCCAGTCAGAGGGAACAGCCACAGCAAAGGTCCTAAGGTAAAGCAATTGTCTAAAAATTGGAGCTTAATTAGCTGCTTCAATTAAAGGAGTGAAGGACCGTGAATGCCAACATAAGGGTTTTGGTCTTTTTTCCATAAGCATTGTAGATGGGCTAACAATTACTGAAGAAAATTCCAAGGCAAGGACGGCATGTTTTTGGAAGATTAAACTGAAGGTTTTAGACAGATTACATCAGAGTGACTGTAAATAATAAAATTTTAAGTCAAAACTAATCAATAAAAAACACACTCTAATTACAATAGCACTTGCAGTAATACGATCTTACCATTTGACTTGTCTTTTATTTTTTAACTTTTTATTTTGAAAAAAAAAAAAAAAACCTGAAGACCTTACAGAAAAAATGCAAGAATAGTACAATAAATTTCCATATATCCCCTTCAACTAGATTCACCAATTATTAACATTTTGCCGCACTTGCCTTACCTCTCTTAATGTGGGTAGGTTAGAGCAACACTGGTCTATCTTGTCCATAATTTTTTTTACTGATCTATCTCAAGTGCCTTGGAAACTATCGGACACATAGTAGGTGCTCAATGAATAGCTGTTGAATAAATCAATGACTGGATGACTAAGAACTCAATTTTCTAATAAAAAGTTAGTTTTTTACGCATTCCCACTCTAAAAAGATAGAGCAACACCATGTATACAAGCACATAACATATTATTGATGTTGTGTGAGAGTAAATTGCAGACATCATGGCTAAACTCTTTGGTGTGAATCTTCTGAAAACAGGGATGTTTTCTTACCTAACCAGAGTATATTTATCAAATTCAGGAAAGTTGATAATGGTAGAATGCTGTTATCTAATATACCATCTATATTCACTTTTAAAAGATCGTCCCAGTAATACCCCTTCTGCTGTATTTCCCATCCAGGATTACACATTGCATTTAGTTGTCAAGTCTTAGTGTCCTTTAACCTGGGATGGTTCCTCAGCCTTTCTTTGTCTTTCACGGTGTTGGGAAGAAATTTTCTCTGTCCATCAAGGTCCTTGTAACTAAGCATGAGACAGACTAACGGGAGAATATCAAATTTAGTAGGAGGAATCCACACAGTCAGGCAACAGGAGGCTTATCTGACCCTCCTGAGCTGCTAAGGGGAGGAGCTTGGGAAACAAAGGTTGGAAAACAAAGGGGTTTAGAAAACAAAGATTGCCCTGTTATGCAAATAAATTTCTTAGGTGAAGATGAATCTCTGTTAATAGCTCTCTTCCTGGACAGGCTCTCCTTTCCAATGTAAATTTAGACAGTTGGGGAGGCAAAGGGCTTTTCCTGCATCTGCTGGGTGTGGATTGCTTTTAACTCAAAATAATCTTCACACCAAAGGAACTGCTCTTGATCCCTACAATGGTTTGGACGTTCCTAAAGACTAGAAGCCAGATTTTATTTTTTATACAATGTCTCTTAGTTTGAGTTTGCCTGATATGCCCTCCTTTTTTGGATATTTACCTGTTTCTGCTGGAATACTACATAAATGATATTGTGCCTTGTTAATGCATCACATCAGGAGGTGCATGATGTCGATTTGTCCCATTACTGGTGATGTTAATTTTGATTACTTCCTTGAAATGGTGTCCATTTTTCCCTCAATCGTTAATAAATAATCAGTGCGGAGGTACTTTAAAACAGTGTGACTATCCTGCCTCATCGATCTTTCACCCAATAATTTTAGCATCTGTTGATAATTCTTACCTGAATCAATTATTATTAGGATGGCTGAAACATGATGATTTCTAATTCTATCATTTCTTCCATTTTTACCAAGTGGCATCTTTCTGCTGTGGCTAAGGGAGAGCTTTTAATTTATTTGTTCGTGGAATCATGTTTTTTCAATTACTGCCATTGTTCATCTTAACCTTGTCTTTTAATACATACGACTTATGAATATTCCTTTCACTTCATAGGAAAAAGCAAAACCAAACTTAGTACCCTTCTTCTCTGGTTGGGAAGAAGAAAAGCACTTTTAAGGGTAGGCTCTAGCTAACTGTAGAAAGAATGATGTATTTTTTTCCTCTAGTCTTTCATTTTATTTTTAAATTTTTAACAGTTTGTTAACATGTAATTCTTCAATTCCTATGGCTTCTGGGAGCTGAGGCTAACTACACCCTAATGATGGGGCCTAGCCAACAACCATATTTGCATTCTTGATTGACAATAAGTAAAAGTTAATTCGATACTTTTGCTGAAAGCCTCTTTCCGAAATGACAAAATATACCACTTTGAAGGTAATCTTCTGCCCAGATGTTTGGTTGCACAGATCAAGCTGCCACATTCAGAGACCATTTTCATTTTCCTTTTTATTATTATTGTTATTATTACTATATTATTATTTTGTATATCCTGCCTTGTTCCAAAAAGCACTTTTGCAAAAGCAAAACTGCTGTCTTTACATACTACTTTATACCTTCCCAAAACGTTTTCTTGCTATTATGTGAATAGCAATTCAGCTTCTTAATGTGTTACCCAAAAAAAAAAAATTATAACTGCTTCTAAATTGCGTTGATGTATTGTAGAATTGAGTTGAATATCTTTGTAGGCTGAACATAATTATCCTCCTGCCAGGAACAAATAAGTTATACTGCTCCAGAGAAATAAATACGCATATGAATTTATGTGGATGGATAAATCCTTATAAAGTTTAGCTCTTTATAACACAATGAGAGAAGAGGAAATGTACTTGGTGAGGCTAATGAATAAACTGGGATCATTAGATTGTCTATCATACATTTCCCCCACAAAATTGCACTTTACTGCATATAAATCAGGGCAGAGCATTTCAAAGGACTTTATAAAATGAATGAGGCAATTTTCGGCTGAACCATATAAGAAAAAGCCACCTGAAATCTTCAGTTCTACTTGAAACAAGATTATATATAGAAATACATATAGAGAAACAAAATGAAAACTCCAAGTGAAGAGTTCAAAAGTACATATCAACTTCGATTTACTTTGTTAACATCTTTACCTCTTCAGAGACATCTAGCAGAAAAAGTTTGCCAACAATAAGACCAGGTACAGGCCAGTAGAAAAAATAGGACCCCAAACTACAGTAGGTAATTGCAGCAAGATTAGTGTAAACCAAATGCATTTATTATTTGCAATGTAATCCAATATACTAAGAGATGGCACGCGCTTTATTTTAATTAGCTGTTTCTTTTAAAGGGTTGCTTGGTCCAACTGTCTTGATAAGAAAAAATTGTAGTCATTGCTCAAAATGCTTGTAGCAAATCTAGTTTTAAATTGAAGCAATTTATTCCGAAAATAGTCTACTACCGCAGCAATAATCAATATGTTTTTCCTTAGCCCAAACTGGAGCTTTCCAAAGACTATTGTTAATTGCCAGTAACTAAATGACTGCTGGTGCCCTTAAATGTAACTCTTTGGCACTTGTTCATTTGTTGTGTTTAACCAAATGCCAGTTTCCCTTAGGTTTTGCTGAGCGATTTTGCTTTACAATTTTCAATATTCAGTCTCAGTCCCTTAAAGGGGGTAGAGTCTATCATTTTAACCAAATAACACAAAGGCTAACCAGATTTTTAAAAGGTCTGCACTTTCTCTTTCCATCTTTTGATGTTGAATTGTGCTGAAATGGAATCTTTTTATTTTTTAAATGGTGCCACTCCAGGCAACTTGAACTTGAGCTAAAAAGCAGATCCCATTTCAAAGGGAAAATGACATTTGCTGGGGCAACACCTTTCACATTGTAATGTAAAGAGAAAATACAGCAGTGGGCCCCGAATCATTTCTTTTAAGTGTTACAGAATTTAACCCCTAGTAATTTTGTCCTGACCCAACGTATAAGCAATAATGGGTAGCACTCATATTAACGAATGCGTCCAGCTTGGAGCAAAAGAATGTGGAAACTAAATCTAATACACCATTTTCTTTGGGAGAGTTTACACATGGTTTATAAACCAATGTGAAAAACTTACATGGGAAATTTTTTAACCTCCCACATTTATAATATGAAGGCATGTAGATTACTCTTGCATAGAAATAATGTAGTAACTGAGGAGCAGGCACTGCTGTGTGGACTGTGGGGAAAGACACATTTCTTTTCTGACTTCCAAGAACACTGTAAGAACAGTAGGCTTCTGCATGTAATGCTACAGAAGTATCTGGGGAAAATTTGAGATATTGTCTGGATCTCAGGATAAATTAGCTCCTTGAAAATGCCGTTTCTTTGGACCTGGTCTTGGTCTCCATCTTATTAGTAAATGACTATCCTGTGGCTCAAGAAGACTTACTCTTGCTTATTGCCCGTACTCTAGGTATATATAACTTTTCCATTTGTTTGTACCTTGAAGGATATATTCATGGGACACTAGACCATTTCTCTTTTTTTTTTTTGATTTTTTTTTTAAAGATTTTATTTATCCATTCATGAGAGACAGAGAGAGAGAGAGAGAGAGATGCAGAGGCAGAGGGAGAAGCAGGCTCCCCGTAGAGCAGGGAGCCCGATGCGGGACTTGATCCCAGGACCCTGGGATCATGACCTGAGCTGAAGGCAGACGCTTAACCGACCTGAGCCACCCAGGCGTCCCTAGACCATTTCTCTAGTTGCTAAGCCACATCAACCCTGCTGTCTTTTTCTCATTACATTTCAGACAGTACTATTTATTGGCCTACTATATAGTGTATTTGAGGTAGTGTATATAATTATTTGAGTAGCTCATGACTTCTAGCAATAGGGATAATTCACATTTGGGCAATGACTTTAAAAATAAGAAGGACTTACTTTCATATCATTTTTCTCTAACTTTTGCATATTCAGTGTTTAAAAGTGTGTAGAGAACAGTCTTATAAATGCCATCTGAAGAAAATGAGAATTCTGCTTATTACATTAATAGGATTATGTCTCGGGCACAGTTTTGGGTTGTTTCAAAAGCTCTTCCACTAGACACGGACATGGGAAGGATGCCGCTTGTGTCCAGGCCTGGTGCCACGTCTCCAGAATCCAGGGGTGTGCTTGGCGCCAACACAGAACCATTCCCAGCCTGGGGAGATATCTACAGTAGACCAGCTGTCCTGACTCCAGCTTTCTTTACAGCTTCTCCCCACACAAGCCTCGAGTTAGAATTTATAGTGTCTATTTTTTTTTAAATCCAAGTTTTAAAGAATTGAAGTGTGATTAACATAAGGTAAAATGCATAGATGGTAAGTGTTCAGTTCGTTGAGTTTTGACAACGTATAGACTTGTATATCCATACCTTAAAAATGATACAGAATATTTCTTTTACACCAGCAAGTTTCCTCTTAACCCTTTCCAATAAATTTTCCTATCACTCATCAACAAAACATCCATTTTGTGATTTCTATCACTATGGTTTCTTTTGGCCTGTTCTTGTACTTCATTTAGACAGAATTATACAGAAGGTATTACTTTGTCTGGTTTCCTTCACCTAACATAATTTTGTGAGATTCATGCATGTTGCTTGTATCAGTAGTTTATTCTTTTTACTGCTGAGTATATTCTGTCATATGGACATACAGCAGCTTGTTCAGTATCTCCTGTTAATGAACGTTCAGGTTGTTTTCAGTTGTGGCTACTATGAATAAGACTACTCTGAACATTCTTGAGCAGGTCTTCCTGTGGACATCTGCTTCTACTTCCTTGCGTAAATACTTAGGAATACAATTGCTAGTCATAGGGTGGATTCACAGTTAACCTCATCAGAAACTACCCCAAATTGTCTAATATAGTGGTACCATTGGGCTCTTCCACTAGCAAAGTCTGAGAGTACAAATTAAGCATTGTCCATTTTTTCCCAATTCTTTTCTCATGCAAGAAATTTTAGGGTGATAAATTACAAGTGTTCAATGCATTAAATTAGAAAACACAATGAATCTGAAAAGAAACCACAATCCAAATGTTTCTCTCTCCCATCATATCCAGTATAATTTAAATCAGATGATTTGGGTGTATAAATTAGCCTATGGGCGTAAGTTAGTTTTATGCAGGTTTCTCTGTGTGGTGGAGTTAACTCATATACTGAGAAAACCAGGCCCAGTGCACCCTACAGAATTATCTACCCACTTATCCTTTCTGTTCACATAGGAATGGGAAAACATTATATTGAGGAACTTTTTTTTTTTAAAGATTTTATTTATTTATTTGACAGAGAGAGAGATAGCGAGAGCAGGAACACAAGCAGGGGGAATGGGAGAGGGAGAAGCAGGCTTCCTGCCGAGCAGGGAGCCCGATGTGGGACTCGATCCCAGAACCCTGGGATCATGACTTGAGCCGAAGGCAGACGCTTAACAACTGAGCCACCCAGGCGCCCTTGAGGAACTTTTTGTATTTCACTCCTGGAACTTTTGTGGTACTATCTTGTGTAGGCCCTCAACAAGATTCAACAGTTAATGCTGTCTGATATTTATAAATACAAAATGTAAAAATTTCCAGGAGATGCTTTTCAGTATTTTACTTTCCATATTAATTCACTTAGACTCTAAAAGATCTAATAACTCATTTTATTTTTCTTTCTTAAATTCATAAAATCCAAGCACTTTTAATAAGATTTTCTTCTCTTTCCCATTTAATTTTAATAAGAGCATAAAATATACTCGGTTAAACGGTAGTTATATATGTTTTTTGATAAAACTGTTGAAATAAAAATGAAGGAGTAGACAATGAAAAATATGGCTGAGTTTTGTTCTGTAATTATCACGGGAAAATAGGTGTAGCAACCTGCCTAGTAAAGGGGGGGAAACAAATGAAAAATGTCTAAGCAGCTTGGCGAAAGGAAAATACTACCAATGTAGTCTGCTGTGACATCCACTAGGGGGCCTACTTTTTAAGCCCAATAGACCTCACACGCAAACACACACACACACACACACACACACACATGCACAAACACAAAATGTTCTTGTGAGGAAATGATGTCCATGCTTTTCAAATTATTTGTCACTGATACTGCATCATACCCATGATGATTTCACCCCATTTTTGAGATCTCAGGAGTGATCTTTTTTTTTTTTTTTTAAAGATTTTATTTATTTATTTGACAGAGAGAGAGAAAGCGAGAGAGGGAACACAAGCAGGGGGAGTGGGAAAGGGAGGAGCAGGCTTCCCACCGAGCAGGGAGCCCGATGCGGGGCTCGATCCCAGGACCCTGGGATCATGACCTGAGCCGAAGGCAGTCGCTTAGCCGACTGAGCCACCCAGGCGCCCCGCAGGAGTGATCTTGTAACACAAGAGTAGTTATTACTGCAAAACCATAGATTATTTTAAAGTTTTCAGTATGAGCATAATTCCCTTTTGTGATTTTTTTTTCCCCCTAGAGCTAATGTACACAGTTGAACTTGCTGGAGGGCTTGGTGCTATCCTTCTGCTGCTTGTTTGCTTGGTGACGATCTACAAGTGTTACAAGATAGAAATCATGCTCTTCTACAGGAATCATTTTGGGGCCGAGGAGCTGGATGGAGGTAAGATGAGTTCCCTCTTTTTAATGTTCTCTCTGAATATTCTTACTTGTTTCCCGCCTTTGTTTTATTGAGGGCCAAGAAAAGTTCCCTGCCTTACCACTAACAGCAGCTCTTATCATCTTTCCATGTTCAGTTTGTAAATTCATCTTTTGCACGGAGCTGTACGTGTGATGCTTGAGAGCCAATACGTAATTTCCTCTGACAATTGTAAAGCGACACCTACCCTTTTTAGAATCCTATGCCAAGTAGCACTTGGGAATTACAAAGGCTGATTGCAGCGCTATCAGAGTGTTCGCTTTCTCTCACCTTGTAATCAGTCCTGAAAGGCCAGCTTTACTTTTCGATAGGTGAGGAGGGCCTCTTTTAATTGTGTTCCCTAGATCAGACGAGATCGGGCGCGCTTAGGGTGGGATAGCCCCGCAGTTTGAAGTGAATCTGTTTCCAGCTCTAATAAACTGTGCTGAATATTTTAGAATTCATAGCAGTCTTTTCAAGCTTGTTTATGTAGCTATTTTTAGACAGGTGAATTTTTATTCCAAGTGGGGACCAACAGATAATACAGTGCCCAAGCACATTGTTTTCATAATAATACATCTACTATTTTTCCTCGAATTGGATGAGTAAATGTTGTTCTCATGGAAATCGTAATAAGGATTTGCCCCCTCTGGTCAGTCGTGAATCTGTGTGCACTCTAAGAGGAATTTGGGGTCCTTAAAATGGAGGTCCATGAACCACCCATTAGATGACTTAAGTTTTGTTTTTTGTTTTTTGTTTTTTGTTTTCATTTTGGTCATTTGAAAGTGATCCGTACGTAAGGTAAATTTGCAGTAGAGGAAACGTCTGCAAACTCACGTACACAGTGCAGATGGCAATGATTTCTTGATCATATTTATACATTTTTTTTTTCTCATGACTGTCACTTTTGCACTAAGTGGCACGAAGGAAAATGAAGGGATCGGCCATGTTCCCACCTTTCCCAGATCCTCTGGACTAAATCCACAGGTAGCACTATGGGTTGTCAGGCTTGTGAAGAGGAGTTGTTGATCCAGGCTGTGTAACCTCCTGCCCGTCCCATGAGGGTGAAGTCCGTGCCGCAGCACGTCTGGGGCTTTTTACATTTTTAAGTGTTGATTTGCACTTGTTTCTAACTTTCTTGCCTGCGTGTGCAGAGTATTACATTTTTTGGCTACTCTTTCAAAGAGATATGAGAAAATTGTCAATGTCAGGGCTATTGTTGAATGAGTACCAAGCAAAGTGCTTGGCATTCTTAATCATTCTTGCTAAGGCTCAAAAACTTCTGACGTCAATATTATAATCTGATACTGATAAGGCAACTGGGGCTCCCAGAGGTTAGATAATGTACTGATGAAAATAACACGAGCATTACTGTAAGTGGCCAAGATGAAATTTGAAAATAGGTCTATGTCCAAAGCATCTATTTTATTGAACCCTGAGTCCCTACTGTTTTGGACCTTTTAAAAATTTAATATGTTCAGTATAATCTAAAGATCTGATGTTGTTTGTACAGTTCGCACGTTAGAAGATGTTTGAAAAAGCAGATTACCTGAACATCTCACTTGATCTATTAACCCTGTTTGGAATATGTTTAGTTTGTGTTCTGAATGAGATGAACAATTTCCCCCAAACTATCTGTTTCCAGTGCAGTTTTTCTTTTCTTTTTTTTTTTTTAAAGATTTTATTTATTTATTTGACAGAGAGAGAGACACAGCGAGAGAGGGAACACGAACAGGGGCAGAGGGAGAGGGAGAAGCAGGCTCCCCGCTGAGCAGGGAGCCCAGTGCAGGACTTGATCCCAGGACCCTGGGATCATGACCTGAGCCGAAGGCAGATGCTTAACAACTAAGCCACCCAGGTGCCCCGCATTGCAGTTCTTTGTCATGTTTTGAATGGTGGAAGATTCTGGAGAGTTTACATGCCTCTAAACCTTAGTCATATCCCCTTAGATCTTTCTACACATGCTATTATGGTTGAATAATTATCTACTCTTCCATTGGAAAATTTCTCTGACATCATCACATTCCCATTCTTCATAGCTCTCCCACAGTCCTTTCTTCTTCCCCAAAGAAAACGTAACTGTTAAGAAGAGACCCCAGGCTTTTCATATTCTTGACTTGGCTTAAGAAAATGGAATTCAGAAGTCAAAATTTGAGTGTCGCCTTCTTGATTCTTGTCCACCACATTAGCTCCCCTAAAAGGGGAGTACATAAAATACTCTTGGATGTAAGGAAAGGCAAAGAGTATGAAGAAGAATAGGGAAAGTTTAGTTAATATTTTGAAGCAATGTCTTACTCTGGTGATATGATAATAATAGATTCATTGACTATTTGTTGACTATTTATTAAATAGCAAGTGCTGTGTTGGCTACTTGGTTGATACTCAGAGAATCACACAACTAGAAAGACAGAATTTAAGCCCAGGTCCAAGTAACTCCAAATTCCAAGAATTTCAGCCCTTGTATCAGACTGGGAGATGAAGTATTTGGTGTCAGGAACACATCCATGCAATTCCTTTTGGATCATTATGATAGGCATTCCCTGACTATTATCAGTTCTGCATCAGGATTCTATTCTTCCAAGATAGAACATACTGATGCTTGGCTCTCTTGGTTTGTTCACCTCACTCCTTGCCCCCCTCCACATAACTTTACATTTCATTGTTTCCTCTGGATCCAGGTCTTAGCACTTCTCATTCTACAATACTCACTTTTTTGGATCACACTTACAACCCTATCTTCAATTGCATTAGCCGGTAAATAGCCCCTAAATCTAAATGTCCTTCTCCCAGTTCTCTTGTTTTATTATCACCTAATTGTACCTCTTGAAAATAGACTGTTTCCTCAATCAATTGCAGCTCCTTGTCCAAGCCTCCTACACTACCTTCTTGGTCTTCATTCTCTACCCTTCCATTTTATCCTCCACACTCAGCCGGACTTCTCTTTTTAAGTACACATTTACTGTGGTTTTTAGCAAAAACAAAAAAAGATAGGCATGCCTGTATGGCGCCTGCCAGAGCAAGTCCAGGCTTTTTAGCTCAGAAAACAACTGCCATTGCAGGGTGACTCAACTTATAATTGTAGCCTTGCCTCCTCTGTGGAATCTGACCCTGCAGAGTTCCAGTTAGAATGAGATGCTGGTCTTTGGAAAAACAGAACTGTTGAGAACTGACCCAAGACAATGCAGTAATGCGTAATTCTAAGATCTTTTTAGGTAAATGAGGTAACTATAATGGTTAGGGGCAGGAGAAGGTTAACTACTCTCCCACCACCTTGGCTCCATTACATACTGGAAGAAAATTTGGACAAATTCTGTTGCATATGCCTTTATTAACAAACAAACATAGAACCCATCCTGTAAACTGGAAGACGTTCCAACTCTCTGTTGTGTGTCTGTGTGTGTTCCCAAAAAACTTACAAGAAAGTTTCCCCTGAGGCAAATGTGACAATATACCAGTGGCAGGATTAGGCTCATTATGTAATGACATCTAAGAATATTCTTCATCTGAACACAGGACTATTTGGGAATCATGTCTGGAAAAGTTTCCCTAAGGGGACAGGTGAGTGGCTCTACTAGATTACTTGTAGGGGTATGATGTGTCTCTGCATTAAGTTAAGTTAGTCCCAGTGTCTGGAATAGCACTGATTTTACCGTGCAGAGTCCATTTCCAAGATCCATTATATTTAGCAAAAAGCCACTAATTTTAGCAGTCAAATCTGATTTCTAACATCTGTTGTGCTAATTAACAAAGTGTCTACTTTTGATCAGAAATAGAGATAGTCGGAGTGCTTGTAGAGGCTGCCTCTGGAGTGTTGCCTTAGTCTAATTAAATACTAACTGACCATCCTGCTAAAGGCAACCCGCTATCTCTAAGCAGAACTTACATTAACACAGTGTACCAATATCTGTGCTGAAATAAGTACAAAGAAAATACAGTTATCGTGACAACATCTGAGTCCTTTGCTTCTCTATGCCTCTGCCTGGGATTTCCCTTACACTTTTTTTTTTTTTTTTTTTAATATTTTATCTATTTATTTGACAGAGAGAGAGAGAACACAAGCAGGGGGAGCAGCAGGCAGAGGGAGAGGGAAAGCAGGCTCCCCGCCGAGCAGAGAGCCCGATGCGGGGCTCGATCCCAGGACCCTGGGATCATGACCTGAGCCGAAGGCAGACGCGCTCAACCAACTGAGCCACCCAGGCGCCCCATTTCCCTTACACTTTTGTTTAAAGCTTATATAAAGGTAGTCCGTCCTTCCTCCCTCCCTCCCTCCCTTCCTTCCTTCCTTCCTTCCTTCCTTCCTTCCTTCCTTCCTTCCTTCCTTCCTTCCTTCCTTCCCTCCTTCCTTCCTTCCCGTCTCTCCTTCTCTCTCTCTCATACACAGTTCATATTTTCCCTCTGGCTTCTAAAGATTTCCCTTATCATCCCAAGGTCCAGTTATTTTCTCCTTCATCTTTACAAAAATGGCACTTTAGACACATCTTAAATAGTCCTTTTTCTTTTGAGTAATGAGCGCTCACTAGTGAATGCTTACTACTTGCAGAGAACTGTGATTTCAAGATTCCTTACGTCATGTATTTATTTCCATTTAAGGAAGGCTCAAAGACCAAGTCATGAAGTAAAGAATTATTACTTCAAAATTTTGAAAGATTGTCTAGATTTTGGAACTGGCTCTGTAAATAAAAAACGTAATAGATATATAAAGAAAAACAAGGTTGTAAAGTCAGAGGTAGTCCACTAATAGGAGAAAACAGAAAACACCAGCTCTCCTACATGATGATTATCATATCGGTAGATGTCGGTAAGGTAGTGTGTAAGTTTTCACTAGGAAGTAACTTAGTGAAGAAATTTAAGGTTTCATTTTGCGGGGAGGATCTAGTGCTAGACAAGGTGAATCTGCTTTATGTTTGTTTTTCTCAGACTACTAACTGTTTCAGTTTTGGTTTTATCTCCTGACCATGGGGTATGAGGTGCAAGCTTACTCATAATCATGGCAGGGCAGGCTTATAAGAAAACTGTAACCACTATTTTATTTTATTTTTTTAAAAGATTTTATTTATTTATTTGACACAGCAAGAGAGAGAGAGAGCACGAGCAGGAACACAAGCAGGGGGAGTGGGAGAGGGAGAAGCAGGCTTCCCACTGAACAGGGAGCCCGATGCGGGGCTCGATCCCAGGACCCTGGGACCATGACCTGAGCCGAAGGCAGACGCTTAACGACTGAGCCACCCAGGCGCCCCTGTAATCACTATTTTAAAGATGAAAAAGAGAACTCTTCTAGTTCTACTTTAGGAGTTATTACAGGTATTGGACAAAATGAGTTAGAGCAATCTTTTATAATCTCCACCCCTTGACCCTTGAAAAATGTGACCATCTGTTCCATTTCACGCATATGAAACAAATTGGTATTTACATCATCTTAGGTCATAGAATTTATTTTTCTATCTCCTTCAGTTACAGGGTTACTGACTATTAATAGCTCCAGGAACTATTGTCCTCATGTCCATCAGTGAAACAGTACTTTTGTAAATCATTTAGAAACCCTGTAGGGGTTTTTTGCTTTTGTTTTTGTTTGTTTGGTTGGTTGGTTGGTTGGTTGGTTGGTACTGATTAGATAATTCGCACACACATAAACAATCTAGAATGTGTTTTTGGGTTCCAGAAGGAGAGACCTGTAGTTGTTTTTGGTATACAATTTGCCCAAAGTCATAAACTGTTTAGTAGGAAACAAGCCTTCTCATCTCCAACCCTTTGTTCCCTATATACCACTCTGCTAACTCTTACCCTCTTAAGATTTCTAACATCTACATCTGCCTACTGCCCCCTCAAGGATACAAGGGAAGGAAATTAATATCTACTGAAGACCTCCTTTGGGCCAGGCATTTTGCTATATGGCTGGGGCCCATTTCATGCTGAGTATCTACCTTAAGAAGGTGCTGTTTTATAGATCAGGGAACATAGTCTCAAATGAGTGAAATTAAAATTAATGACAGTCAAGATTTGACCTCAGCTGCTGGGGCTTTTTTTGATTCACTATATCATGAGATATATATTTTTTAATTAGTATCACATTTCAGTGTTTGAGACCCTATGGATTCAAATAGTCCAGAAAAGTACCAAGTAACAAAACAAGTAAACTAGAACAATATTGCAAAAATTACAAAGTATAAAACTCAAGCAGTTTTATTTTAATTTAGAATTCGGTTGCCAGATGTTGACATGGCAGGATTGAAATGCAAAGTGAAATTTATTAAAACAATGATATTTGATAATCACAAAATCAAAATATAAAAATTATATGACTAATGTTTATTTATTCAATGATATATCATCCATTTCTACAGTTTTTTACTGAAAATTTCTATCTTGGGAATGTAAGAAAACATGAAGGCAAATCTGAGACACAATAAAGAAATGTGGCTTAATTAAAAAAAAACCTCATTATTCAAATTATATCAATGCTAATTTTTTTTTAAAGATTTCATTTATTTATTTGCCAGAGAGATAGAGAGCACAAGTAGGCACAGTGGCAGGCAGAGGGAGAGGGAGAAGCAGACTGTCCGCTGAGCAGGGAGCCAGATGTGGGGTTCGATCCCAGGACTCCAGGATCATGACCTGAGCCGAAGGCAGACGCTTAATGACTGAGCCACCCGGGTGCCCCAATGCTAATTTTTAATGATCACATATTTCTATGCTAATATGCCACATGAAAACATAGAAAGTCATCTTTTAAAATGATTTTAAGATTTTATTTATTCATTTATTTTGGAGTGAGAGCGAGAGAGAGCATGCGTGTGGGGGAGGGGCGGAGGGGGAGGGAGAAGGAGAGAGAGAGGGATAGAATCCCAAGCAGATTCCACACTGAGCTCGGAGCTGGTTGCAGGGCTGGATCCCATGACCCTGAGATCATGACCTGAGCCAAAACCACGAGTCAGATGCTTAATCAGCTGAGCCACCCAGGCTCCAAAAGCCACTCCAAAAATCACCTTTGAGCATAAAACACATTATTCGTCATTGAGCCCTCCTCAAGCCTCATTTTGGTAACCCATGTGCTGAATGATGGCCTCTGTCACTAGTCAGTTTGACGCACAAAAGTAAAAAATATTTGAGAATAATTTTTTTTAAATGGCCAGCTGCCAATAACATCTGACAACTGTTCAATAGATGTTTAAAGGTTAAAAACTCCCAAAGACCCAAATGTCAGTCTCAAGCCATTTATATTACCAGTAACTTGCTTTCCTAGCCCATATCAAATATAGCCACCACCTTCATCTTGAGAATGGAATCTCTAATCTACATTTTCTTTTTTTTAAGATTTTATTTATTTATTTATTTACTAATTTATTTATTTGAGTGAGAGAGAGAGTGTGCAAGCACATGAGCAGGGAGAGGGGCAGAGGGAGAGGAGAGAGAGAATCCCAAGCAGGATCCATGCTGAGTATAGAGCCTGAGGCAGGGCTCAGTATCAGGACCTTGAAATCATGACCTGAGTCAAAACAAAGAGTGGGACACTTAACCGAGCCACCCAGGCATCCCTCCAATCTACATTTTCTTAGAAGTTTCATTGTTCTAAAAAATCCATGAATCCTTTGGCTTCTCAGTCCTCCTAAGGAGCATTGACTAATATTCTCTCATATGTCAAAGAGAAAAATATTTATCATTTTTCCAAACTACTTTTTCATTACTGATAGTTTCATATTTTCCTTCTCTCATCAAGGTTTTCATAAATAGTATTTTAAATTCATAGTTTTATTTCCTAACTCTCCAGAGTCCAAACTTCTTTTTTCCCCCCTCAGATTTTTTTTTTTAAATAAAAAATATCGTGGTTAATTCAGTCAATGGAAGGAGAAAATTCTACTGGACCAGTTGGTTGACTTCAAGTAACAAAGTAACTAGCTGATTGATAGGTCTTGCTGGGTTTTTTTGTTTATTCTCCCTGTTTTTTTGTTTATTCTCCCTCCCCCAGATTTACTGAGTTATAATTGAAATTGTGTAAGTTTAAGGTACATAGTGTGATGTATAGATACAGGTACATAGAGAGAGATGTGTATAGTGTGTAATGATTGCTACAATGTTAGTTAACACACCTATCACCTCACATAACTGCTATTTTTTTGTAGCAACATTTAAGACATAATCTCTCAGCAACTTTTGAGTATATAAAATATAGTATTGTTAACTACAGTCACCGTTCTGTATATTTTATCCCCAGAATTATCTATCTTATACCTGGAAGTTTATACCCCTTGACCAACATCACTCTCTCCCCTACTCCCCAGCCCCTGGCAACCACCATTCTACACTGTTTCTGAGTTCAGCTGTTTTTATTCCGCATGTAGGTGAGGTCATACAGTATTTGTCTTTCTTTGTCTGACTTGTTTCAGTTAGCATAATGCCTTCAAAGTCTATCTAAGTTGTTGCAAATGACAAAATCCCCTTCATTTTTATGGCAACAGAATTATATTCTGTTGTATATATCGACCACATTTTCCCATTGATGGACACTTAGGTTGTTTCCATGTCTTAGCTATTGTGAATAATACTGCAATTAGCATTGGGGTACAGATATCCTTTTGTGGTGGTGATTTTATTTCCTTTAGACATATACCCAGAAGTATAATTGTTGGATCATATGGTAGTTCTATTTCTAATTTTTTGAGGAAACTTCATACTGTTTTCCATAGTACCTGCACCAATTTACATCCTCACCAGCACGGTACAAGAGTTCCTTTTTTTTCTACATCCTTGCCAACACTTGTTATCTCTTGTCTTTTTGATAATAGCTATCCTAACAGGTGTGAGGTGAGATCTCATTGTGGTTTTGATTTGCATTTCCCTGATGGTTAGTGATGTTGAGCATCTTTTCATGTACCTATTGGCCATTTGTATGTCTTTGGAAAAATGTTTGTTTGGGTCTTCTGCCCATTTTTTATTGGATTATTAATCTTTTTGATGTTGAGTTGTATGAGTTCCTTCTATATTTTGAATATTAACCCTCCCCTTATCTGATAATTGGTTTGCAGATATTTTCTCCCATTCCATAGGTTGCCTCTTTATTTTCTTGATTGTTTCATTGGCTGTGCAGAAGCTTTTTTGTTCAAGGTAGTCCCACTTACTTATTTTTGCTTTTGTTGCTTGTGCTTCTTGTAGCATCTCCAAAGAATCATTGCCAGGGCCAGTGTCAAAGAGCTTTTCCCTATGTTTTCTTGTAGGAGTTTTATGATTGCAGGTCTTACATTTAAGTCTTAAATCCATTTTAAGTTAAAATTTGTGGATGGTAGGGGCGCCTGGGTGGCTCTGTCATTAGGTGTCTGCCTTCAGCTCATCGGGGGTCCTGCTTCTACCTCTCCTTCTGCTCCTCTCCCTGCTTGTGCTCACTCTCTCTCAAATAAATAAAATCCTAAAAAAAATTATGCAAGGTATAAGACAGGTCCAACTTTATTCTTTGTCATGTGGATATCCAGTTTTCCCAACATCTTTCATTAAAAAGATTATCCTTTTCCCAATGATTATTCTTGGCCCCCTTGTAAAATACTAGTTTTCTATATATGCATGGGTCTATTTATGGACTCTCAGTTTTGTTCTAATGGTCTATGTATCTGTTTTTATGCTACCACCATAATAATGGTTTTTCTTACTATAACTTTGCAGTATAGTTTGCAATCAGGAAGTGTGATGCCGCCAGCTGGGCTCCTCTCTTTCAAGATTGCTTTCGCTATTCAGGGTCCTTTTTTTAGTTTCAGAGGTAGAGTTTAGTGATTCATCAGTTGCATATAACATCCAGTGCTCTCCTTAATGCCCATCACCCAGTTACCCCATCCCTCCACCGACCTCCCCTCCAGCAACCCTCAGTTTGTTTCCTATAGTTAAGAGTCTCTTATGGTTTTTTCCCCCTCTGATTTTGTCTGATTTTATTTTCCCTCCCTTCTCCTATGTTCATGTGTTTTTTTTCTTAAATTCCACATATGAGTGAAATCATATGATATTTGTCTTTCTTTGACTGACTTATTTCACTTAGCGTAATACTCTTGTTTCACCCATGTCATTGCAAATGGTAAGATGTCATTCTTTTTGATGGCTGAGTAATATTCCGTTACACACACACACACACACACACACCCCACATCTTCTTTATCCATTCATCTGTCAATGGACATCTGGGCTCTTTCCACAGTTTGGCTATTGTGGACATTGCTGCTATAAACATTGGGGTGTGTGTGCCCCTTCAAATCACTATGTTTGTATCCTTTGGATAAATACCTAGTAGTGCAATTGCTGGGTCATAGGGTAGCTCTATTTTTAACTTTTTGAGGAACCTCCATACTGTTTTCCAGAGTGGCCATACCAGTTTGCATTCACACCAGTAGTGTAAGAGGGTTCCCCTTTCTCCACATCCTCACCAACATCTGTTGTTTCCTGACTTGTTAATTTTAGTATTCAGGGTCTTTTTTAGTTCCATATGAATTTTAGGATGGTTTCTTCTATATCTCTGAAAAATCCCCTTGGAATTTTGATAGGGGTTATATTGAATCTGTAGGTGGCTTTGAGTAGTATGGACATTTTAATAATATTAATTATTCTGATCCATGAACACGGGATGTCTTTTCATTTATGTCTTCAGTTTTCTTTCATTAATGTCTTGTAGTTTTCAGTGTATAGATCTTTCACCTCTTTGGTTAAATTTATTCCTCAGTATTTTATTATTTTTGATGCTATTGTAAATGGGATTATTTTCTTTCTTTTTTTCTTAGATGGATGATTTGTTGTTATTGTATAAAAATGCTGCAGATTTTTATATGTTGGCTTTGAATCCTGAAACTACTGAGTTTGTTGAGTAGCTCTAACAGATACTTGGTGGAATCTTTAGGTTTTATTATATGTAAAATCATGTCATCTGCAAAGAAAAAATTTTACTTCTTTCTTTCCTACTTAAGTGCCTTTTATTTCTTTGCTTAATTGCTCTAGCTAGACCTGCCAGTCCTATGTTGAATGGGAGTGGAGAGAGTGTGCACCCTTACCTTGTTCTTGAATTTAGAAGGAAATCCTTCAGCTTTTCATTGAGTATGATCTGTGGGTTTGTCATATATGGCCTTTATTGTGTTGAGGTATGGTTCTTCTATACCCAATTTGCTGAGAGCTCTTACAATGAAATTATAAATTTTTGTCAAACTTTTTCTGAATCTATTTACAAGATTATATGATTTGTGTCCATCATTCTATTAATGTGGAATGTCATGTTTATTGATTTGCATATATTGATCTATCCTTGCATCCCAGGGATAAATCT
This sequence comes from Halichoerus grypus, assembly GCF_964656455.1. Taxonomy (NCBI): domain Eukaryota; kingdom Metazoa; phylum Chordata; class Mammalia; order Carnivora; family Phocidae; genus Halichoerus; species Halichoerus grypus. The sequence continues at coordinate 107,078,963 of NC_135727.1, read as the reverse complement.
CATTGACCAAGCTGTATTATCCTTTTAATTTGCTGTTTAATTTGGTTTGCTAGTATTTTGTTGAGAATTTTTGTATCTATATTCATCAGAAGTATTGGCTTGGGGCGCCTGGGTGGCTTAGTCAGTTAAACTTCTGTCTTCGGCTCAGTTCATGATCCCAGGGTCCTGGGATCAAGCCCCACATCTGGCTCTCTGCTCAGCGGGGCGCCTGCTTCTCCCTCTCTCTGCCTGCCACTCCCCCTGCTTGTGTTCTCTTTCTGTGTCAAATAAATAAATAAAATCTTTAGAAAAAAAAGTATTGGCTTGTAGTTTTCTTTCCTTGTAGTATTCTTTTTTTTTTTTTTTAAGATTTTATTTATTTATTTGACAGAGAGAGAGACAGCAAGAGAGGGAACACAAGCAGGGGGAGTGGAAGAGGGAGAAGCAGGCTTCCCGCTGAGCAGGGAACCTGAGGCGGGGCTGGATCCCAGAACCCTGGGATCATGACCCAAGCTGAAGGCAGCCTCTTAATGACTGAGCCACCCAGCTGCCCCTCCTTGTAGTATTCTTTTTTTTTTTTTTTTTTTAGATTTTATTTATTTATTTGAGAGAAAGAGAATGAGAGAGAGAGAACACATGAGAGGGGATAGGGTCAGAGGGCAAAGCAGACTCCCCACCGAGCAGGGAGCCTGATGCGGGACTCGATCCAGGGACTCCAGGACCATGACCCGAGCCGAAGGCAGTCGCTTAACCAACTGAGCCACCCAGGCGCCCCCTCCTTGTAGTATTCTTATCTGGCTTTGGTATCAAGGTAATGCTGTCCTCATAAAATGAGTTTGGGAATGCTTCCTTCTCTTAAATATTTTAGAAGAGTTTGAGAGGGAGGCATTATTTCTTCTTTAAATATTTGGTAGAATTTACCAGTGAAACCATCTGGTCCTAGGCTTGTCTTTGTTGACAGTTTTTTGATTAATGCTCTAATCTCCTTAGTTATTGGTCTGTTCAGATTTTCTATTTCTTCACAGTTCGGTCTTGGGAGATTGTTCCTAGAAGTTTATCTGTGTCTTCTAGGCTATCCAATTTGTTGGCATATAATTGTTCATAGTCACCTCTTACAATCCTTTGTATTTCTGTGGTGCCAGTTGTTTTGTCTCCTCTCTCATTTATAATTGTGTTTATTTAATTTTTCTTTTTTTTTTTTTTTTGGTTAGTCTAGCTAAAGGTCGTCAATTTTGTTCATCTTTTTAAAAGCCCAGCTTTTCATTTCATTGATTTTTTTCTATTGTCTCTGTATTCTGTATTTCATTTATTTTGTTCTAATCTTTATTATTTCTGTCTTCTACTAACTTGGGGCTCAGATTGTTTTTCTTTTTCTAATTCCTTGAGGTATAAAGTTAGATTATTTATTTGAGATCTTTCTTTTCTCTCAGATTCAGGCATTTATCACTATAAATTTTCCTCTTGGAAGTGCTTTGTTTCATCTCAGTTTTTGTTGTGTTGTGTTTCCATTTTTGTTTGTCTCAAGATATTTTATGATTTCCCTTTTGCTTTCTTCTTTGACCCATCACTTGTTCAAGAGTGTGTCATGTAATATCCACATATTTGTGTATTTTTCCATATTCTTCCAAACCATTGTGGTCAGAAAAAGATACTTGATAATGACTTTGTGGCCCAACATACGATCTAGCCTAAAGAATGTTCATACATGCTTGAGAAGAGTGTGTGTTTTGCTACTTTTGCCTGGATGTTCTGTATATGTCTGTTAGGTCCATTTGGTCTATAGTATTCTTTAAATCTACTGTTTCCTTATTAATTTTTTTATCTCCGTGATCTATCCAGTATTGAAAGTAGGTTACTGAAACCTGCTAATATTATTATATTGCTGTCTATTTTCCCCTCAGTTCTGTTAATATTTGCATATTTAGGTACTCCAATATTGGCTGCACATATATTACAGTTATTATATCCTCTTGATGAATTGACCCCTTTCTCACAATATAGTATGGAGTGACCTTCTTTGTCCCTTGTGACCAGTTTTCATTGCAAATCTATTTTATCTGATATAAATATAGCCACTCCTGTTTTCTTTTAGTTGCCATCTGTAGGAATATCTTTTTCCATTCTTTCACTTTCAGCCTGTGTGTGTCTTTAAAGATAAAGTGAAACTCTTGTAAGCAGCATATTGTTGAATCTTATTTTTTGATCTATTCAGCCACCCTTTGTTGTTTGATTGGAGAATTTAGTCCATTTATGTTTAAAGTGATTATTGATAGGTAAGTACTTAGTATTGTCACTAAGTTTGTTTTTTTTGTTGTTGTTGTTGTTGTTCCTTTTTCCCCTTCTTCCTCTCTTGCTGTCCTCCTTTGTGATTTTTTTTTTTAACTTGTATACTTTAAGGAAAGGAATTTTCTTTAGGCTCTGTGTATCTACTATAGGTTTCTTCTTTGTGGATACCGTGAGGTTTACATGAAACATCTAACAGATATAACAGACTATTTTAAGTTGATGACAACTTACCTTCAATTGCATAAAGAAGTCTACACTTTTACCTTCCTCCTCCCACAATTTAAGCAATTGTTGTCTTCATTTACATCTTTTTATATTGTGCATCCATTAAGAAATTACTGTAACTATAGTTATTATTTTTAATTTTAATTTATTCCAGTGTAGTTAACATACAGTGTTATGTTAGTGTCAGGCGTACAATATACTGATTCAGCAGTTCCACATATTGCTCATTGCTCATCAAGATAAGTGTACTTTGAATCTCCTTCATCCATCACCCCATCCACTTCCCCTCTGGTAACCATCTGTTTGTTCTCTATAGTTAAGAGTCTGTTTTATGGTTTGTCTTGTAGTTTTTTTATTAAATTTTTTATTTTAATTCCAGTATAGTTAACATACAATGTTATATTAGTTTCAGGTGTACAGTATCCTGGTTCAACAATTCTATATATCACTCAGTGCTCATCATAATAAGTGTATTCTTTAATCCCCATCACCTAGGTCACCCATTCCCCCCACTCACCTTCCTTCTGGTAACCATCAATTTGTTCTCTATAGTTAAGAGCCTGTTTCTTGGTTTGTCTCTCCTCTCTCTCTTTTCTTTTCTTTTCTTTTCCCATTGTTCATTTGTTTTGCTTCTTATGTTCCACATATGAGTGAAATCATATGGTATTTGTCTTTCTCTGACTAACTTATTTTACTTAGCATTATATTCTCTAGCTCCATCCATGTTGTTGCAAATGACAAGATTTCATTCTTTTTTTTTTTTTTTTAAGATTTTATTTATTTATTTGACAGACAGAGACACAGCGAGAGAGGGAACACAAGCAGGGGGAGTGGGAGAGGGAGAAGCAGGCTTCCCACCGAGCAGGGAGCCTGATGCGGGGCTCGATCCCAGGACCCTGAGATCACGACCTGAGCCAAAGGCAGACGCTTAACGGCTGAGCCACCCAGGCGCCCCGATTTCATTCTTTTTTATGGCTAAACAATATTCCATTGTATATACATACCACATCTTCTTTATCCATTCATCTATCGATGACACTTGGACTGCTTCCATAATTTTATTATTGTAAATAATGCTTCGGTAAACATAGAGGTGCATATATCCTTTCAAATTAGTGTTTCTGTATTCTTTGGGTAAATACCCAGTAGTGCAATTACTAGATCATAGAGTAGTTATATTTAGAAATTTTTGAGGAACCTCCATACTGTTTTCCACAGTGGCTGCACCATTTCACATTCCCACCAACAGTGCATGAGGGTTCCTTTTTCTCCACTTCTTCCCCAACACTTGTTGTTTCTTGTGTTGCTGATTTTAGCCATTCTGACAGGTGTGAGGTGATATCTCATTGTGGTTTTGATTTGCATTTCCTTGATGATGAGTAATGTTGTGCATCTTGTCATGTGCTGTTGGCCATCTGGATGTCTTCTTCAGGGAAATGTCTGTTCGTGTCTTCTGCCCATTTTTAATTGGATTATTTGTTTTTGGGGGTGTTGAGCCGTATATGTTCTTTATATATTTTGGATACTGACCCTCTATTGGATTTGTCATTTGCAAATATCTTCTCCCACTCTGTAGGTTGTCTTTTAGTTTTGTTGATTGTTTCCTCTGCTGTGCAGAAGCTGTTTATTTTAGTGTAGTCCCAATAGTGTATTTTTGCTTTTATTTCCCTTGCCTCAGGAGACCTATATAGAAAAATGTTGCTATAGCTGAGATCAGTCAGATGCCTGCCTGTGCTGTCTAACCAGGATTTTTATGGTTTCAGGTCTCACATTTAGGTCTTTAATCCATTTTGAGTTTATTCTTGTGTTTGGTGTAAGAAAATTGTCCAGTTTCAGTCTTTTGCATGTAGCTGTCTGGTTTTTCCAGCACCATTTATTGAAGAGATTGTCTTTTTCCCATTGCATATTCTTGCCTCTTTTGTCAAAGATTGATTGACCATATAATGGGTTTGTTTCTGGGCTTTCTATCCTGTTCCATTGATCTATGTGTCTATTTTTGTCAGTACCATAGTGTTTTGAATACTGTAGCTTTGTAGTATAACTTAAAATCTGGAATTTTGATACCTCCAGCTTTGTTTTTCTTTTTCAAGATTCTTTTGGCTATTTGGTGATCTTTTGTGGTTCCATTCAAACTTTAGGATAATTTTTCTATCGCATTTCTATACAACAGTAATGAAGCAACAGAAAGAGAAATTAAGAAAGCAGTCCCATTTACAAACTCACCAAAAATATTAAAATACCTAGGAATAAACTCAGCCAAGGAGGTGAAAGCCCTATACTCTGAAAACTATAAAAGATTGATGAAAGAAGTTTAAGACAACACAAACAAATGGAAAGACATTCCATGCTCATGGATTGGAAGAACAAATATTGTTAAAATGTCCACACTACCCAAAGCAATCTACAGAATTAATGCAATCCCTGTCAAAATACCAATAGTTATTTTCACAGAACTAACACAAATAATTGTAGTTATTTTAAATATTATTTTTATGAATTTTTATACTAGAGATGTAAGTGATTTATACCACCATTACAGTATTAGGGTATTCTGAACTTGACTGTATATTTACCTTTCCAATTGAGTTTTATATTTTTATGTTTTCATGTTCTTACTTAATGTCCTGTCATTTCAGCTTGACAAATTTTCTTTAGCATTTCTTGTAAGGCAGATCTAGTGGTGATGAACCCCCTTAGCTTTTGTTTGTTTGGGAATGACTTTATCTCTCCTTAGTTTTGAAGGACTGCTTTTCTGAGTATAGTATTCTTGTATTCTTGGCTGACATTTTTTTCTTTCATCAGTTTGAATGTTTTATCCCATTCCCCTCCTGGCCTGCAAGGTTTCTACAGTTCAGTTTCTATAGTTTGTTTAAGATGATCATTTTGAATTCTCTGTCAAACAAATTGTAGATCTCCGTTTCTTTGGGGTTCATTACTGGAAGTTCGTTAGTTTCCTTTGGTGTTGTCATGTTTGCCTGATTCTTCATGATCTACGTACCTTTGCATTGATGTCTGTGCAATTGAAGGAACAAACACGTCTTGTAGTCTTTACAGAATGATTTCAGCAGGTAAAGTCCTTCTCCTGTCTATTCTCCAAGCCAATGGGATTACCTCCAGAGTTGCAGTCATTCTGGGTTTGGGCCAGATTTGCAGCTATTTCTGGGTCTGCAATGAGGTCTGTGTTTGGCAGGTTTGTTGCCAGGGGCTCAGGTGGGCAAGGATCTCCTCTGGTACCTGGGTGTATGGACCTACCGCTGGTACCTTGCTCAGTAGGATAGTGCCTGTATAATTGTCCATTTCAGGGTCCACAGTTGTGTCTTTAGTCAGCGGGCTTTTATCAGGTGTGTGGACAGATATGGCTCCAAACAGGTCCCTGGTTGAGCTTCTGCCTGGTCACTGTATGGGACCCTGGGTGGGCAGGACTTGCTCTGGACCATGGCTGAGAGGATTTATGCACAGATGTCTTATTTGGCCATTTTGCTGACATCATTCCCGTTTTTCATTTTTTGTTGAACATTGCAATCAGAATCACTTGAAAGTCATGGGGAGAGTAAATCAATGACTGTATTCGAATTTGTGCAAACTATTGCAAAGAACATGTACACCAGCTGTTTTCCATCTCTTCAATGAACAGAATTATAGTTGAAGGTTTAAATTACAGAAAATAAAATTTAAAGAATAAAGTTTAGAATAAAATATTCTCTGGTACTACCATGTTATGATTAACCACTTTTAAGTTGTTTATAAACTTAAGTTGAACTGAAAAGATCACAGACCTATTCTTTAAAAACCTTAGCATAGTTTTTTTTTTCTATGGTTATAAAAAAAAATGTTAATTTTTCAAAGTTTCTCCAGTCATATAAAGCTCAGACATTAAGATATTAAGTCAATATATGTTCTTGTAGATACTAAATCAATATATGTTCTTACAGATATTAAACAGAATTGAAGAGATTTTACCCAAGATTCATATTTATCTGGTAATTGGGAAAATAGAAGAAACCTTAAAATCCATATGATTTTGAGTCAGAGAACATTGCTAAATTTAGTATGGTATCTGGCATGATGTTTGCAGTCTGATAACTTTTAAATCAGGAGTTTCCTTCTGGTAGTAAATAAATGCCTAGCCCATTACTGCTCTGACATAGACTCTAGGGAAAGAGGAATTAGATACCAGTCAAGTGTTCCATTGATTTGAGGATGCTGCTGCAGATGCTCACAAGGGGCTTTTGAGCCACATTTACTACCAAGATAATCTGCATGTGTGCAACTCCTTTTTAACCAAGAGATACCAGCTTAACTACTGTAAATTTGTCCAGATGATACAAAGAGATAGAGAACTGACTGAGGCCTTAGCACCAATTCCTGAGGCGCATTTAAGCTTAATACAGTTAATGTACATATTACTCTAGGCAAGAATCTATTTCCTTTTTGATGAAAGTGTGGATTTTCAGCTTTTTTGTTTAGAGTACATCCCTTGTAAGTATCAGCACCACTTATCATGGATCTGATGCTGCAGTGTTTAGTTTTGTTGTTCTCTGGTCAGTTACCTAGCAACCACCTGCAGTTCTTTGATGCCTTTGAGCCCTCTGGATGCCTATACAGTGTCCTAGAGCAGAGTTCCTCAAAGTGTAGTCCCTGGACCAGCAGCAGCATTACCCGAGACCTTGCTGTAAATGCAAATTCTTGGGGCTCGTGGGTGATGCAGTTGGTTAAGTGTCTGACTTTTGGTTTCGGTAAGGAAACTTGATAAACCCTGACCCCATAGCTCCTAGTAATTCCTTGAGGGGTCCAGGCAGCATGGAGTGTATATCTCCAAAGACATCTCTCCTAGAAAATAGCCCAGGTCTTGAGAAAATCCCCACCCTTGTTGTAAAATATAAGTCATGTGATATGCAAATGAAAGATTATTCATTTATTTAATCAACAGATCTGTTTGATCATCTACTAAGCCCTGGTGAGATATCTGAGTCAAGGATATTGTAGTCAAAGAAAAAAGATAAGATGTGAGCACAATAATACCGTACTTGGGAAAAGAGATCATCTCCAAGTCAAAGATATCAGACTCAAATTCAAAAGAAATCAAAAACAGATCTAGCTGCTGGTTTTTTGACAATGGGTAACCATAATTATTTTCCAGGATACCATGAACATAATCAGTGGTAAGATTTGGAAAGATAAATTTTACAGCTCTATGTGGAATGGGCCAGAAGGAGAAAGAAACAGAGAGCAAGACCTACTAAAATAGAATTATAACAGCTAAGAAATGAGTAGGGCCTGACCCAGGATGATGGAAGTAGAATCCAAAGGACTTTTACCAATGAATGCCTATGAGATTATCAGTAATTAAAAAGGATAAGTGGAACATACATCTGACATTTGGAGATTAAAGAAGTGAGATTGTAATGTTATTGAAGTGAAATAAAAGGTGAAGAACAGAGCTTGAGACAGAAAGCTTGCTGTGTTGTGAGCATGTTGAATGTGAGGTGCATGCCGAACATCCAAATTAAGGGGCCAAGGTTACAGGTAAAAGTGGGGTATGGTTGGTAGTTCATGAAAAGGAAGACAGAACTGCACATCTAAATTAGGGAGTTAGCTACATAGAAGTGATTATTGACATCAGGGGAGGAGAGGAGATTTTTAAGGGAAAGGGGGCTGAGAGAAAAATGAAGCAGGTCACAAAAAACATCTTGAGAAATAACAGCATTTATGAGTTGGAAGAGAGATGCCCATGGAAGAAATCAGAGGAAGAGACAGTGTCATGTGAGCAATAGTGATACCAAGCTGGATCTTACCAGGATCAGCGGACCAGTTGTTTACATCTCTTTTGAGTCATATGTGCTCTGTTATAATTGGTGTTCATTATTGATCTGCTTTTCAAATATTTTTAAGCTTAGAGAAGACAGAGGGCTAAGAATGAGGATCTAGCCATTACACTTCCCAGATCTGGGCAAACTTCAACATATTATAGTACTTTGTGGCAAACTGGGAGAAAACAACTTCCAAGAAAGAAAACAGTATATGCATGAAATCATTCTACAATGCACAGTCTGGCTTAAGGAGTCCTTCCTTGGCCCATGACCCGTGTACTAGTCTTAGCAACATGTTTGTCCCCTAGAAATAAACTGTTGACTTGTCTACATCTCCTACTAGATTGGAAGCTACTGACCGGTATTGTAAAGGAAGTCTTATATCTCATAGATATGGCATGTGAATATCTAATGAATGGACATTTTAATTAAATATTAACCGGTATTACGTCCTAGCTTTATTATGTACTATTTTCTATGATTTCTTACTCAACTGAAGTGTTTACATCAATAAAATGGTACCACTATAATAGACTGCTGGCACATGTGCATGACCTGCTCTAGCAAATGTAATTCTCATTTTTGGTGAAAATTGGATTTTATTTATAATATGTACAACTATTTCCTGTTTGAAGAATAAGGAAAATAACAAATACCAGAGTATGGCACCTTTGGGATGATTGCTATTTTTCTAAACCTTTTTTTTTTTTAACTTGAAACCTGTTTTTTTTTTTTTTTAAATCCTCTATACCTAGAAGTTTTCTTTCAGACATCCTATAGCAGAGTTGTTAATTTCTTTTTTTTTTAGATTTGAGTTTGAATTCTTTTTTTTTCTTTTTCTTTTTTTTTGAGTTGTTAGTTTCCTATATACCTGTGTTAACTTCAGATACAGTTAATAGTTTTCTGAGTTTGCCCTAGCAAGTTTTAATTATAGAATAACTTCTAGATGGCTCAGGACTATCAGACTACTGAAATGAACACACCCATATGGATCTGCAAAAGTGATCTATAGTGTCCCTGTAGTCAAAAGGAGTGCCCCAAAGCCACCGAGAGCAACAGTTAAGGATGTCCCTTGATCTTTGATGTTTTATAACCCCAAAGTTTTAAATTTTCCGTGCCAAATACAAAGCTCATTTTGTCCTGAAATTTAGGGATGTTTCAGTCTGACTTGATCTGATAATTGAGTAATACTCTGACAATCATCAGGGAAGTAGAAAAGAGAGCTAAAGATATTGATATTTGGTAAACTCAGCATATTGGTAATATTTAGATTTGAGGTGAATTATGAATCCTGATAATACATTCTGAAAAGGCAATGGATGAATGAGAGACTATCCAGAAGATACATGACTTATTTCCATTAGAAACAACAAATAGGAAATTTGGGATGTTTAATGTTAAAAAATTAAGGTAAAGATAATGCATGAGAGTAGTCATCAAATATTTGAAGAGTTTCCATGTAAAAAGGGGAAAGAATGAGAAAAGAAACAGATTTTAGAACAAAGTTTCATTCATTTATATTGTAATTTTTTATTCTCATGGTCGAACCGATAAACATGATAAGAAAATATTTGGCAGTATTTTATGTGTGAGATAAATGGAGACCAGCAAAACAATATGGTTTTCTAAAATAACTCAGTGGAATAATATTCTAAGTCCCCAAATCCAAGAACTGGCTCCCAGTAGAAAAGTAATTATTCCATGCTTGATTTTATTTTCTCTCCAACAGAAAATCAGTACAGTGCCCACAATCAAAATATCATTCCTCCATGGTCAAGCCAGGTGCAGTTTTCTTTTTTTTCAACAGAGTAAAATGGCCAAATGCAGGATTAGTTGAATGTACAATTATTTAGAGTAAGAGCATACTACCCAACCAAGTGCCTTTTATAAGCAGTCGAGATTCTCCATGACCTGTGCCTCAGAAATGTTGAAAGTTAACATTCCATCGCTTTTTTTGTTAATTTTCTTGCTACTGTCTTCACAACAACAAAAACAACAAATAAAAATGTGATCCTTTATACCTCCAAATTAGTTCCAGAATATTTGACATCATTGAATTCTTACTGAAAATTAGTAAAGGCTTCTTTCTTTGGTCTCCCCAAAGGAGGGCATTTAGAGATATTTTTGGAAAGAGTTGAATGTTTTCATGTCCTAATGTTTTCTTTGGAGAGCAGTGACTTCAACTTTACTCTGTAATCTTTTTGACAGACAATAAAGATTATGATGCATACTTATCATACACCAAAGTGGATCCTGACCAGTGGAATCAAGAGACAGGGGAAGAAGAACGCTTTGCTCTCGAAATCCTACCTGACATGCTTGAAAAGCATTATGGATATAAGTTGTTCATACCAGATAGAGATTTAATCCCAACTGGAAGTAAGTTAATGTTTTCGTCTGAGAGTGTGCATACTCTTTGTCTGTCTGTGTGTCATCATTATTTTTAGGCAGAATTTTAACTTGTGGTTCTCTACATCAAAAATGGTATCAGTGTCTCAAGAAAGAAATGTCATATGTGTTCATATGAAACTTAATTTTTGACGGCCCTGAGAAGCTAGTTCCATTATTCTGTAAAGCATCTCCTTTTATGAGTCTTGACATTTGAAAAAACAAACGGGAGATTGGTACCTGGGAAAAATATTTCTAGCATTGAGAAAAGAGAAGCCCATACTCTATTCATTGTGGTCACTGGCTGTCTTCATCTTCTAAGGTATGACCTATCAAGCAACAGTTCTCACGTAACGTGTGCAAGAGAAGCTGTTGGGGCTTTCTGGAGCAGATCTTTGATCCGGTCATTCTGATAAACTCTTTTCTCTTTTCTAGCATACATTGAAGATGTGGCAAGGTGTGTAGATCAAAGCAAGAGGCTGATTATTGTCATGACCCCAAATTATGTAGTCAGAAGGGGCTGGAGCATCTTTGAGCTGGAGACCAGACTTCGAAACATGCTGGTCACTGGAGAAATTAAAGTGATACTGATTGAATGCAGTGAACTCCGAGGCATTATGAACTACCAGGAGGTGGAAGCCCTCAAGCACACCATCAAGCTCCTGACGGTTATTAAATGGCACGGACCGAAATGCAACAAGTTGAACTCTAAGTTCTGGAAACGTTTACAATATGAAATGCCTTTTAAGAGGATAGAACCCATTACGCACGAGCAGGCTTTAGATGTTAGTGAGCAGGGGCCTTTTGGGGAGCTGCAGACTGTCTCGGCCATCTCCATGGCCGCGGCCACCTCTACAGCTCTAGCCACTGCCCATCCAGATCTCCGTTCCACCTTTCACAACACGTACCATTCACAGATGCGTCAGAAACACTACTACCGAAGCTATGAGTACGACGTACCTCCTCCCGGCACCCTGCCCCTTACCTCCATAGGAAATCAGCATACCTATTGTAACATCCCCATGACACTCATCAACGGGCAGCGGCCACAGACAAAATCGAGCAGGGAGCAGAATCCAGACGAGGCCCACACAAACAGTGCCATCCTGCCGCTGTTGCCAAGGGAGACCAGTATATCCAGTGTGATTTGGTGACAGAAAAGCAAGGGACATCCCATCCCTGGGAGCTTGAGTGGAGTGTGCAGTCCAGTGCCTGGAACTAAATCCTCGACTGCTGCTGTTAAAAACATGCATTACAATCTCTAGAACACGAGGAAAAACAGGGTCTTGTACATATGTTTTCGGCAATTTCTTTGTAGCATCAGTGTCTTCCTGTTTTACCATGTCTCTTACCATTACATTTTTTGACTTTGTTTTATATGTCATTGGAATTTGTAAATTTACATTTTTTTAAAGAAGAGACTTAATGTATAGATAGAAAACCCTTTTTTGCTTCATTAGTTTAGTTTTAGAATGGGTTTTATTTTCTTTTCTTGATTTTGTTTTGCTTTTAACATTTCCTTGGGGTGCTTGGACAAATCTATCCGATGGGACAAGGAGCACCGGATCCTCTCTTGGGTTCTGCCTGGGATCAGCAGGGCCACGGGGGCCTTCAGAGAGCAGTGCTGCACATGCCAGCGTTGCCATTTGGGAGGAAAAAAAAAAAAAAGATGAGAAGAACACTTGTTCATAGGAGGGCCCCGTCAATCAGAGCCCTGAATCTCTTCCTTGTCCCACCTCATTCCCCACCTCTACCCTTCTAATGGCGGCATGATGTGTAAACTCTGAGGAGGGGGGGGTGGGTCTAACTGTCTTAACATTTAATTCACTGCTCGTCAGAATACACTCCAGACCCAGAAGTGTGCTAGTCACTTGACAGTGACCAATACAGAGTGCTAAGAAGAGAAGATCGAGGGCCTGCAAATGGGGCAGAGAGTGTTGTTTCTGTTTTTTAAATGAGTTGATGTACCCTTATATAAATATATATATATATATATATATAAAACACACACACAACAAAACAAAAGAAACAAAAAACAAAAAAACAAAAAAAACACACAAAAAACAAAAAAAAATCAAGCCCTATATTTGATCACTTCCTGGAAAGGCATGAATGTGTTTGTGGCTGTTTTTGTTTAATATTCTACTTCCTCTTTTCCCTCTATAATTTTTCTGCAAATGAGATTATGTGCAAATGCCAGGCAAGTTAACTCAAAAGGGTGAATCAACACAAGTCGAAATGAAATTCACGTTGAAGGCTTCCAAACCAAAGGGAAGGACAGGATGTGTCATCAAATATGTTTTGTCACCTTGTATTATACGAAGTGTTACTTTCTAAAGAGTCAGAACAAATCTGTGAAACTTACTATGGGATCCCCTTGTATTTAAATGTTAATTCACTGTATTTAATTTTCAATGCTACATTCAGAATCAAGTGTTCGGTTTCAGTTTGTGAACATAAGCAACACTTATTAATATTGAAGTGTTTATATAAGAACTCAGGAGGTCAAACATATGAGTACCAACAGAAATCACTATTTTCAAAATAAACATTATTTACACAAAATAGTTTTTAAATTAGATGAGAAAGTGTTTAAATAATTTTACTGTATAAATAATTCGTTTTATTTTAACTGTGTAATTCTATCTTTCAGAAACAGAAAGCTGATGCTCCCAGGAAATTCATCCCTTACCATTTAGCTTTATGTTTGAAATCAGTGGCATAAGCAGCTAACACATATTCATGTTGAAGATGATGCAAAATCAGTCATCAAGGAACTTACAGAGGGTGGAATTGTTAAAGGGAAATATTACCTACGTAGCTTTTAGTTAAAAAAAAAAAATCAATGTGATGAAATCACTGATAAAGAACTTATACATTCCTGTAGTGATTCCTTGTAGGAATTTCCATGCCAGTCATCGCCTGTGGGCTCGTGTCGTGACTATCGTATGTTCGGTTTATTCCTACCACCATATAATGAGAAAACAATTCTACAGTTCGGTGTGAGTTGGCCACACACACACCAAAGTGTAAACTTCCAAAGAGTTCATTTGGGAGGGTAAGATTACATTGCAAATGTACGAGATGAGCATAAGAATTTTGCAACAATGCGAAGGTCTCAGTATTTGTGTGACAAGGTAAAGGAGCCTTGGGATGTGCAGTGATTTTTATTTGCTTAAAAAATGTTTATTTCCCTGACAAGTCACCTGGGGTCCTTCTCTACAATCTGTTCTTTATTCCCATGCTCCCCCCCGGACCTGTGTCACATTTTCACAAACCAGAACTGAAGCTGCAAGGACACAAACTTTGTCAGCTTTGCACATTGGGTTATTTTCAGAATCCGAGAAGGCCATTGTTTACTTTGTACTATGGACACCTGTCAAGGACTGGTGGCAGCGAACCTCACTGGACTGGATTCCAGACTCCCCAGTGCTCAGAAAACTGTAAACATGGCAATGGCCTGGTTTATTTCTTTTTTTTAAATTTTTAAATTTTTTTTTAAGTGCACGATGGAAGTGTGTAGAGGAAGTAATCAGACCACAGTCATATTTTAGGCATCCATAGGTGTTAATTTAGCTGCATTGGGAGTACGTTTTTTGTTCTATTTTTAGTGTAGATTTAAGCACTTTGAATAGCATGATTCAGGGATTGATGGGTAATATTTGATATTCTCACAACTTAAGAAACTTTTTTTCCTCTAATGCTTTGTCATATTTTTTAAAAAAAGAAAATAAATGGAGAAGAAGCTATCTATGGCTTTAGAAACATTCCTCCCAAGTATTCCTCTATCAGCTCCATGTGAGAACAAATGAAGGCAACTGTCATGTGTTCACGTGCTCTATGTTTAATAAAAGTTACGTTAGAACTCACAATAAAAAGAGAAAAAAATGTATTTTCCCTAGTGCTTAGGTTTCATCCTTCTCTTTTTTCGGTGGGGGCTGTGGGGGATGAGAATACTGTAGAAACACAGTCGGAAGTGTGAATATGGTAGCCAGGCTGAGGGAGAGAATGGGCTTCTGGACTTGGACGCGTGTGATGTTTGGTATCGCCTGTTGTTCATCATTCACTGCTTGGGCTCCGAGTGACACGTTATGGATTCAAGGTCCATCTGGTTCTTTAATGTAACCTCTACTTGCTGCCTAAGCGTCCTACCCTGTATACTGGTGCTCAGTTCCTTGATTATTTAATTTGTATTTCATTCCTTAGGTTTCCTATGAGCAGAGAAGAAATCTATCTCATGCAGCCAGCTGATTTAAGTTACATCAATTCTGTGAAATAAATCTCAAACACAATGAGTTAAGAGACCTGAACCTACTATATTTCTGTAGTTGAACACCTGATTGTTCAAGCCGTCAACCATTTTGTGTTTATTACTTTCTTCATAACCTGTGTATTTGAACCCTATCGGCTTAATCTTAAATACGTAGACACTGGCTTCTTCCTTATTTCATTACTACTTAGCATTTTGTAACAAGAGCAATTATTAACTCAGAGCCAACCCCTAAACTCCGAGTTTTGTTTATCCTAGAATAGTCATTAACTTTGACAGATACCATTTATGTAAATTAAGATCGCCATTTCTAGGAAAACATGAATTCGTACATTTGTAAATTATGCTCTGGTTCTGGAATGATACCCTAGTTCTCCTTTTTCCAAGAAGTATTTTTTTTATCTTGTGCTTCATTTCTTTCTCTTCTCTATTTAGTTTAAGTGTGTCATTAGTCTCAGAAGAAAGCTTAGTGAGATTCAAAGGGGACCATCGGCGTGCAAGTGACATGAATGCAAGGACTAAGAGAATGCACAGGCACGGAAGAGGAAAATCCCTTACTGTTTCTGATCTGAATGTGCTTGGTCATTGTTCCCATCATTGTCGTAGTTGATCAGGAGAGGTGAAATATTACTAAATGTGTCAGAAATCCTATCTACAGGCACATATTCCCCATCACTGAACACATTCTTTAACAATATATACAAAGACCTGATGTTGCAACTGACTTCCCCAAGACGAGGAGCTTGTCAGTAGATGCAGAGCTATTCCTTGCCTTCTCCTGAACCCTTCCCGCTTGACTGTTCCGAGCAAAGAAAGCAGTTAACAGTCAAATTTTGATTATCCTTAACAATGGACCTTAAACTTGGGTTCAAGGACACTTTGAGTCTATAAAAAGGACTGAAGGAAATAAAGAAGTCCTTGAAATTCCAGACCACATTGTGAATGTGTGCAAAACTGGTGTTTTCCTGGATGTGAGTCTCAAAGACATCCATCACCTGAAAAGCTACTGATGTTTGGATTTAGGTCATATTCTCAGAAGCTGACATTCACATAAAGCGCATATCTTGCCAGTATTGTTAGGCCTATGATTCCTTACCCGTCATTCATGAAAATTCAGGGAATGATTATCGCTCTTTTGACGAGCAGAGGCAATTCCTCTTCCAACATGACTGGACATTGTGGGAGACTTGGTTGATAGGAAAAATGTGGTATGATGGCAAGTCATTCAGGCCCAGAGAAATGAGAATTGACTCTTACTACTCTGCTAGTTTACTCATTTCTTAGTTTACTCAAAAGATAGTTTTGGAAGAGTGTGTATGCCTTGGCATGATGCCTTATTTCATGAAACTTCTTTATGATTTGGGTTTAATCATGTTTCCCACCACAAAACTAAACAGGAGTAGAAGAAACAACCACTTGACATATTTTTCCCAAGAGACTTCATTTTCTTGTGCCAAGATTTAGGATTGCTCAGATGCTTGATTTTCCACCATTGTGCTTTTGCCAGTTTCGGGATTTATGATACAACTTTGGAGCAATATGAAGAATTTTAAGGAATCAACTGAAGTGAGATGGTGGTTATTTAGTTTTATTTTTTACTCATGACCAGCAGCAAGGGGAAAGTTTGTGCTATGTTAATAATTAAGATACTGTCACAAGGAGCTATAAGGCTTGACTGAGTTTGAGTAAAGAGAAGGATGATGATGATGATGATGAGTGCATCCCTGTCCTAATCTCACGTGTCTTTTCATCTTCCAACTTCGGTCACATCCATAGAAAGTGCCCAGACTAAGAAGAACGTTCTCATCTTCCATCAGGTATCCTTTCTTTCTTCCAGGCTCAGAATACAAAACATGCAAGATATAAAGAAAATTTTCCTCCTGCCCGTTAGTAACTATTCCTCTAAGTAGTCTCTGAGTCCACTGACAAACTCCTATTTCATTCAATTTAGTAAAGTAAGGCACTGTTGTTTTTCTACCATTCACTACCTTCACTGATGCATCCCCCAGGGTCCACGAGCCTGAAAAAGTATTCTCTTTCTTAACAAACAGGCAATCGCTCGAAATCATTACACTGTTCCCTCCACTACTAAATGAATAGAAACTGAAGAACTGCACATGAACTTGAGACTCTTATGTGTAATATTGATGTTGTGTAAATTTCAATCTTCATAGTCCAGATAACCTTAAGTTTCAAAGGGCATGCTGGTCATTAAAAAAAAAAGATTTAATGTAAAATGACATATTACATAATGCATGAACATGTGGCAAAGTAATTTGGATCTATCCTTACTAGTCAATGAGAGACTAAATTTGGGGAGATCAGATGTGAGTGTTTTAGGTTAATTCTCACCTGGGATGAAGACATCTTTATGTTAGGATACATGGACAGTTGTCCAAATTCCTTGCAGCATATGCTCCTGGTAACTAGAATTTTTAGTGTGTTCTTTCCACCAAAGTTGTGGAGATATGTTCATATAATCTGCTATTGAATTGTAAAAACTTTTTCATTTTCAGAGTTTGAGGGAACCCAAGTAGGAAAGTGAATTTAGTCATTTTCCTCTGCTGGTGTTCAAGTCAAATTTTAAACTCAGACACTCTCAGATATGTTCAACAGTCAGTAAAAAGTGCATTTTACATAGTGTTTCCCTTTAGTTTTGCCTACCCTCTTTGATTTTGTACAATCTAGAATGTATGTAACTCACGCGTAGGTGATGGAGGCGCTTTTTTTTCTTAGAATACTTACAATTATATATTTGGTTTTGCTTTGACTAGCAATAGGAAAATAGACAAATACAAGTGTAAAAATGAGAAATTTTAAACTTGAATTATAATTTGTGTTTTATAGTCGTTTCATAAGTCTGTTGCTCTCTATGAGTATGCTCTCTATATATCCTGTAAAAATAAATTTATATGTTACATAGAAATTCAAGAAATTAAATTATTTATTAAGCTACAAATGTTTCTTCTGGTTTCTAACTGATTATAGATGAAAATAAATTAAATAATGTGTTGTTGAAACAGATGTAAGTACCTTCGTTAATTTGATAACTGTTGTTAAACTTTTCTTTCCCTCTCTGTTTATGTCTCTATAAGTATATAATTCTTAGACTTAATTCCTATTATGATTATGAAGAAGGGATTTAAGAAATGGCTGATTGGCTGAACAAAAAGAAAACCTTGCTAAAAAATCAAGCTCACTTAGAATCCCTCTTCTGTTCTTCACTCCTGGATTATG
Organism: Halichoerus grypus; assembly: GCF_964656455.1. Classification (NCBI taxonomy): domain Eukaryota; kingdom Metazoa; phylum Chordata; class Mammalia; order Carnivora; family Phocidae; genus Halichoerus; species Halichoerus grypus. The sequence continues at coordinate 107,060,768 of NC_135727.1, read as the reverse complement.
GGGAGGTTTGAATCACAAATTTGATCACTTAAAAGTCATTATCACATCAATGATTGTTTCAAGGTTAAATTCTGCATCTTTCCTTCATGTATTTCATAACATTCTTGGAGAAACAGAAAGGAAAGGAATTATAGCACGTGAGTCCTCTTTGCTGTTTCTCTTCCTTACTTCTTGCTCCCCAGGTTTTATTCCTTTCTTTTTAAGGTACTACTCACATAATGACCTTAAAATAAAGTCCCCTCAGGTAATATTTTAAAGTGACCAAGATCTTTAATCATCTTGTTTTTCTACTTTGTCTGCACCTACTTATAGTGCACAGTCATTCCTAAAGAGAAATGTTTTTGGCCTTACTTTTCATTTTATGGTAAAGATAAGTAAACCTAAAATTTATTTATTTGGGGGGAGGGGAATGGTGGTAAATCTTTCCATCACAAGCTTAACAAAAGAACAACCAGAAGCCTCTTAGAATGAATGGGCTGTTTAGGCAGAACTCCTATCTTAGGACAGCCTTTCAAGAAACACTTATCAAAGATGAAGCCAAGATAAATCATTATGAAAATGGAAAGTAATATTTATAAAAACCCGTAAGGTTATTTCAGGTTGGACTTCAAAGTAATTAATATATTTAAAATTTCATAAAGTCATTTCTACCTCAGTAGGGTTTTTCAATGTGAAAAATAACTTCTACTGAAAAAGTAAAATGTTATATGGATTATGACTCAGTGTATAATTCCCATATTGTATTTCAAATTGTGAATCCTAGGACCTGACCCATTATTAAAAGTATCGGGAGAGAAAACTCTGTAGTTGAAGAATATTTGGGACTATTTGTGCACCTTACACATATGCATTTAAATTCTCAGGAATTTTCAATTTCACCCATACTATTAACAAGTGGTTAAAAGACTGATACCCATGGAACACCTTAACTTATTTTAGGAGATTCCTAATTGATATCAGATCTACATTTACAGGAAAAATAGAAACAGAGATTGAGACAAATATTCAGAGAATTAAAATAGTTGTGACCCACTTACTGCTGTGGGATTTTAGCATTTATGTATGGCCTGTAAGAGTAATTCGAAAAAGTCCTTGATCAATTAATGTTTAATGCCCAGTGATACTGATGTGTGGGAGGGGAGGGCAGGGTGAAGTTCTGAAGAATAGAGGGCATCTAAATCTGACCAATAGTTTAGCCAATGTTTGCTTAAATTAGGAATTTTTATCACCGTGAGGTGTCATTGGTTTTAGATGGTACACAGGGGGAGGTTTTTATTGGAATAGTTATGTATGTGAACATGTGTTAGGATTTAAAGAAAACTTATGTAAGTACAACAAACTTGACTTTATGGGTACTATTTCTAGTTCTGTTTATATGGCAGAATGATATATAACTACATGATTTAAATAAAAACATAGGTAAATAATAATCTGGGAAAGATGATAAATGGCAAAAGTCATCAAGATGCTTCATGAATGACTGGATTAGGAAAAATTGCTAAGATAGTCAAATATATAACTTCTGAGGAAAAAAACTAATAAAAGGTGAAACATCTCCCAAAACAGCAGAAGAATATGCGAAAAACCTACCAAAATGACCGTCAGAACCGTAAGATTAGGACACTCAATAGCTGGTTTAAATTAAGTGATGAAATATCTCAGTTCTTTAATTGTCCTTGGCAATAAAGAATGATTTATACAATTATGAACTTGAAAGGAAAACTGACATCTGAATAAAAATCCTTTCTTAAATGGTCTCAGCATGCTTTTCCTAAGTGAAAGGTGAAATTGATTGCTAAACATTATAAGGTATGAATAGAAATTATGATTTTGGTATGCTTGATACTGCGACAGAAAGGCTTGGCGAAGGGTGAAATTGTTCGTTCAGAGCATTCTTCCAATGGGCCCGCTGTCATAGTTCTCAGACCTGGATGCAGTTACAATCACCTGGGAAGATTTAAAGAGTCCCAGAGATTCAAATTAAACCAGTCAGGAGTTTGTCCCCATTGTCAGTTGCTAGGGTTTTTTGTTTTTGTTTTATTTTGTTTTGCTTTGTTTTGTTTTGTTTTTAACAAACTTTCCAGGTGATTCTATAAAAAAAAAAAAAAAAATCAGAGTTGAAAACTAAAAGAGCCAAACTGCTGGGTCTCAAATTTTACGCTTCAGAAGAATTGCCTGGAAAGCTTGTTAAAAATGGTTATTCACATTTAAGTCTGATAGTGCTGGAGTGGGGCCCAGAATCTCTTTATTTAACAAGCTTCCCAGGTGATTCTAATGTGAAGGCCTACAGACAACTCTTTGAGAAACACAGGTGTAGGATTTGTTATTTCTGTCATTACAACTGCTGTCACTCTTTGGAATACAAGATTAAAGTCTGCAGCGGATGAATGTCACCATAAACTGGGTCTTCCTTTTTTAACAATTTCTCCCAATTTGTTCATCAGAGCTCACAATGAAGATGTCCTGAGGAAAAAACTGAACTATGTATAGACAATTATACTTCATTTGAAAATATCTCAAAAAGAAGGGAGAAAAAAAGAACTAGGAAAAAAATTGAGTCCAACTTTTTCATGAAATACATGACTTCAAAAAATGCCCCATCATAGAAGAAAAGTAGACTAATTAATAGTTAAGTGTTAATTTAAAAAATAGTTAAGTGTTAATAAAAAATAAGATTCTTAGAGAATTCATGCCTGTCACTTCTGTTTCTATTAAGGAAGAAAAAACAAAAAAACAAAATTAGGGATACCAAAGATATTGATTGTGCAAATAAAGATATCAACATCAAATTTGTTAAATTAGTTGGACTTAATGAACAATTATTTTCCCTCATGTTAACAATGAGTTCATTGAAAGATGAACTCTAATGAAGACTTTTCCAAGCATCCTTTAGCATAAGAATCGCTTGTAGCATTTGTTAAAAGCATAGATAACTGGCTCACCCTCCAAAACAATGGAACCCTGGGAAATTTTTAAGATCATGTTATTTTGTGAACCTTATTCTATTGAATAATGTAAAGTCTAAGACTATATTCATGCAGTGCCCATAAATGTAGTTAATCCTTTGTGAGATGATAAGTTAAATACACCATCTTGCATTATTTCAGCAAAATGACAACCTACACAACAATGACAAACCAGTCGGTCCTTAATTTCACACCTCAACCATTTATACTTACAATGTATTTTCAGCCATATATATTTATCTCACTGGGCTAACATTGACCTTTATGTCCCTCGTTATACCAAGATTGACGACCAGTGATGACATTTGCAGCTTCTGTTTCTTAAGAATGTCCTATTTGATGATGTCTGTTTCTCATGAACTAATCGTGTCACTGATCCTAAGTGCATATGTCAAGGACATGGCTCCTGTTAGTTAAGAGAAAATATTCTTATACATTACTTGTGGAGTGCCCACATCAGAGAATTTCTAGAGAATTCATTTAACTTTTTCCACCCATATCCTAGTGACTTCCACAGCCACTATAGGACCTCCTACCATTTATGGTTTTATAAAACTAGACTATCCAAAAAATAATATTCAGTGGTAGAATTCTACTGAGTGCAATATAGCCTTTTTAAATTTCTACACTAAACTGAAAGAGACAGTATACCGAGTGAGCTTGATTTATTTTCAGAACACAATCTGGACAACAGCTCAAAACAGTCAACTTTGGAAACACGAAGCATTTAGTGTGCTAAATTAATGTACATGTGTGCATGCATGTAATGCATGTACATGCATGCATGTGTAATGTCTGCACACTCCAATGAAAAACACACACCAACCAAACTTAATCAATATATGCACCACATTAAATAAACAGTTCTATGAGTTCTCAAGATAATGCCCTCCATCAGAAAATTACTCAGTGAATCATTTTTGCACAGGCTAAATATAAACACCCTGGTTTCTGTTTAACTAACTTTTCTTGAAGGACATGCATTTTATCTCAAAGGAGAGAGTCAGCTCATCCTTGCTTTTTGCAGAAAAATTCTGTGATTATTTCCATTTCCTACTTTTCCATTACATGGTAGCCCTGAATTATTTATTTGTAAAAAATGGGGGAGGTATTGCACTCAGCAGCTATCCTAAGAAAAGCCTGTGAAAGCGTCAAAGTTATTACCACGGGTTTCCTATCTTTTAGTCGATTTTATTTTTCCGGGGCTGTGAAATAACTTATTTTTTCAGATTCCATTTAACTTTTGTCCTTAGCAAATAACATGTCTTCAGCAAAACCTAACTTGAGAAATACAGTTACAGATAAACATTTTTTTTTTTTAGTTTTCTCTTACTTTCCAGAATCCATGCCATCACTGAAGTGAGTTAGAAACACAATAGAATTAAGTAAATTTACAACTGACGAGTTTCTGAGTACTACACCTTAGGTATTCTGCGTCACGAGGTGAACTCGTATTCACAGTCATCTTCAAAATGGGCATTTGAATAACTTGCTGTGTATCTTCATGAGAAAACTGGACATGTGGTAAGATATTAAAGGAGGGGGTAGCAGAGGTTCCTGCTGGTGTAGCATTAGAGAAGGATACATTTATGCTGATATCTCTAAAGATTTTAACTACAGCTTATAGGTAAGATCACATAACCGACTGAAGCAAGTATAACATACTTAGTGTTTTGTACTTTCATTTTAAGAGGGAAGGAGATCACTCACTAAATATGAATGCTGCATATGTTAGCAATAGAGATAGTGATTTTGTAATTTTGATTGCACTTGCCTTAAATTTTTTCCAAAAAGAAATTATATATATAAATAAATATAGATGAGGATGGTTAAAGAACATTGTTTAAAAATAGGCAAGTTCTGCACTGATTATACTTTTTTACATAATTTAATGCATAATGGCAAAGTATATTTGCCAGATCCATGTAATGAGTATATGAGCACATGATAACAGCAGTTTGTATAAGCACAAAGTGTTCTATGTTTAGATGAAAAATTAACAATGATAACTTTTGGTGTTACTGCTTTAAATTTCAAAAAGTTGGATGTTTAAAGATAAATTTATTACTTGCCTAAGAATATTTTTGTATAATATTGGGAAAGGTTTAAAAATGGACTTGCTTTATGGTGTGCAATTTTCAGAGAAAATAAACAGGGTATGTGTCCAGTTTGTAAATGTTTTCTTTCCAGATTACTCTTTTGCTGGTTAAATGCAAGGATATGATGACTTGAAATACTTTTTTTTTTTGTGAACTGAATAATACCAACAACAATAACAAAAATAAAGCAATGTGAATAAGTTGCGTATGCAAACTTCTTTTAATCAATGCCAGTAGATCCCGAAAACGATAGTGAAGATCCATTTCTGTGAGTATAATGCTAGAAATATTTACAATTGTGTTTTGCCATTTGATGTATGAACATATATCCCTTATAAGAAAAATATTAAAAATGTTTTGTTTTTAGGAGAATTTTTATTCTTCATGCTTCAGTCGAAAATTATATTTATTTTCTAAAATTAAGAATAAGACAAGTTAATAGCACCCCATACTTATAAAATATCTCCGACATCAGAACTAATATATGACAAAAGTTCTTGAATTTGTCAAAAATTCTATTTGTAGAATGCATGTCTTGAGCTAAAAATGTTACGAGCTTTATGAGAAAGAATATACTTATGAAAATGGTGTGCTGGTTAATATTTATATATATGATAATATATATCTCTTTATATGTACCTGTATTTAGTTAGATAACTCTGCTTTGAAATTGAGAAATAAGATTGTGAGTTGGTTTGGGGACCAAGGAGTATCTCTAAGGCTAAAAATGTCTCTTGAAGATTAAAATCAGAGGCTAGATCATGTAAGAAGGTAATAGGCCCAGATAAGATGTGTGATTTTTCATATATGCTTTTCTAAGTATTATCCAATAAGTGGTTTTATGGAGGTTCCATAAACTCCTCCTAAATAAGACAAAAACGTAGAAACTGAAAATGAGCCTTCTTTATAGGTAACAAGAAAACCAAACAAAGAATCACATTTTTGAGACATAACATATCATATCCACAAGTGCTATAGGGTCTGGAGAAACTGCTGGGCTAATACAGAATTTTGTTTAAGTTTGTAAAGTATTTCTTCCAAGAGGCTAACAGCACTAAAATGAAAATCTAATTTCTGGTTTATCACAGATGTCCCTATACCCATGGTAAGTATAGCTACTTCTTAATGATGCACAGTTATTCTATATTTTGAGGATCTGTGTACACGTTCATAGTTATTACTGTATTAGGGCACACCCAAGGGAAATGCTCAAATCACAAATGGGTGGATGCAATTGCTCAAAAAAGTCTTATAGACATTACTTTGGAAAAGACAAAGAGCATTTAGATCAATAAAAGCAACAATGAATAAGTAATCTATAGAGTTGACCCTTATGTCTTCCCGCTCCCTCAGTTGTTATATATGACATCACTGAATCAAATATATTGGCACACATGATTTTTTTTCTTATGATTCAATTAAGAATTTGGCTAAGTTAACAATATAGAGTCCTCCTCTTTTTTCTATTTAATCTCTGTCAAGAAAAGGAAGACAAAAATTAACCTCGACTCCTCTACCCCAGCCCACCCCACCCCAGGTCTTACGTGGTTTTCTTCTCCCCCTGATGCTCTGAGCATCCCTGTTCTAGTGCTGGTCTGTTGTCACACAGATACAGTTCCAGGCCTGTACTGTGGTTATAGAATTGAACCTTTCTGTGGTAATGTCGACATCTTCAGGGAGGCAGCTCAGGGAAGGACTATGGGGATAGCACTTGGGTGGGCCTCCCTGGTTAAGAGACTGAAAGTACGAACTTGATTCGTCTGAGTGTAGATCTACTGACATACCTAGAAGCCATCATTCTCTCTTACATAGACTCATGCTAATCAGACATTTAAGACACCATCTTCCAAGCAAATGACAATTAATAATAGTGGACAAGGAGACCCAGAATGTTTTGTCACCTTGTAGAAAAGCCGAATCATAATTAGAAGTTTGTTTGCAAGATGTAGTACCATAAAGAGGAGAGTCAGTAGAAAGAACTTAATGCCAAGTGTCACGGTTCATCTCTCTGCACCACTGACGTACAGCTGCTATTCAAAGTCTCTGTTCTGGGTGGTTTTTTTCCCTACACAAAACCAGAAAGACAGAGACGAATTCTGATTACTGATGTTTCCTTTTTCCAGACTCCCAGATGCCCCTCACACTCCTATTGAATAGTACAACTTTGAGTATGACAATATAGCCGTGCCGTATTTGCTGCCTGGAATATGGGTGTTAACAGAACTTCTCAGCCATCCGTCAGCACATATCTGCTTTGGGCAGCTTATCTGCTTAAGCTCTGTCCACTTTCAGTCTCAGAAGGTAACCTTAATTTTCAACTTTTGGGTAACATTTTATTTTTGGTGAAGTAAGTTCATTACACCATGAACACCTACTGATTTGAGCTAATGATGTTTAAGGATCAAATTAAGCATTATAGCCCTCATTTACTTCTTAAAATGTGTAGGGAAAAAGCCCCAGAGAAATGTTCCTAAAGCTCGTTTTGAGATTCTGGCAGAGGAGAGCAGCTGGTTACTCTTCTCAGCTCATGTCAGTTGGTCTTCTCTAGACCCTCTTGAAGATTGTGCTTGACAGAGTTGTTTATCTGCTAACGTGACCACATGGAAGCCCTGGAGGGGACAACAGGACAGGGTGAGAGCACATAAGTCATCTACCTTAAGGAAAGAGACATTGAGCATGTTACATGAGCTCTTTTACCCCTAAATTCCACAGCTGGGGAAAAAAAGTAAACAATAATACCGTCCCTGAATGTAAGTTGTAAGAGTTCCTTCCTTCCTTCCTTCCTTCCTTCCTTCCTTCCTTCCTTCCCTCCCTTCTTCCTTCCTTCCTTCCTTCCCTCCCTCCCTCCCCCCTTCCTTCCTTCCTTTCTTCCTTCCTTCCTTCCTTCCTTCATTTATTAAAGCCAGGCATTGTTCCGGGTGCTGGGGACATACCAGAGAATCAGACAGACAATCTTCTTGACCCATGGGTCTGACTTTCTGGTAGAAGGTGATACAAAAGGCAAGTCCCCAAGTCAATGAGAAAATTTCAGACAGGGATAGCTGCAATGACTGTGTAAACTAGGCAGTTGTGATAGGAAGTGCCTAGCGGGGAGGTTAATTTACATAGAGTGGCTACAGAAGGCTACTTGGAAGAAAAGAAATTATGATTGAACCCAGAATCAAGAGAAGGGGTCAACCAGGAAAAGATCTGGCATTCACTGCTGTTCAGTCCAAAAGACAGGCTTATACAAAGACCATAAGGCAGGAATGAGCATGGTGTGTTTGCAGAAGAAAAAGAAAAGACCCATGGCTGGGTCACTGTGAATACAGGTTAGAAGTAATAAATAGAAGGCATGGTACATAGTAGATGATAAATAAAGGATAGCTAGTGTTATTAAAAGCTGTTTAGGGGTTGCTGCATGGCTCAGTCAGTTAAGCGTCCGACTCTTGATTTTGGCTCAGGTCATGATCTCAGGGTCATGAGATCAAGTTCCGTGTTGGGCTCTGCGCTGGGTGTGGAGCCTGCTTACGATTCTCTCTCTCCCTCTCCCTCTGCCCCTCCCCACTCAAGCTCTCTCTCTCTAAAAAAAATAAAAATAAAAGCAGGTTGGGAATTAGATTTTAAAATTCTGGTAGTCTTAATGATAAATGAAAATATTTGTGGTTACTTTTCATTCTCTTTTTGTATTGTCCAAAACATGTTTAAGTTGTAGTTTCTCACTGATGTCCAAGAAGGCCTTTAATAGGTTGCATTTAAGAGCATTTATCCTTAGAGCTCTAAGAATTTCACCAAGTCAGCTGCAAGAAAAACCAAACTAAACCCAACAAACATATACTCAGCTTATGGACTTGATATGCTATATCAGAATGGTGGGCTAATCAGAGCTATATGGTTCTTGGGGGGAGGGCAGCAGAAGGCCAAAGATGGATGTGTAATGCCTACAAACTGGGGCAAGAACCAACGCAATAGTTTCTCATCTCTCACCTCCTCATGATGTGCAAGGAGAGCATTGAGAAGGAGAAACCTGGGAAAGAGGCCTGGGAGAGAAGCACTGATTTAGTTCTCTTGGGCTGCATAACAAACCACCCCAAATGCCAGGGATTTAAAACAATAACCATTTTATTATCTCTCATACGAATTGACTGGGGTCAGCTGGGCAGCTCTTTTGCTGGTCTCATTTAGGATCTCTCATGCAGCTGTGGTCATACTATAACTGGGAATGTAGCCATAGAGAGGATGAAGTAGAATGCTAGGATGGCTGAACCTCTCTCTTTCCTTACGTATAGTCCAGGCCCTCTGCGCTCCCCTTGGCCACTCCACAAGATCTTTCCATATGGACTCTCTGCCTAGGTACTAGAATTCTTACATGGCAACTCAGATTTCCCAAAAATCCAAGTGAAGGCAACCAGGTCTTAAGGGTTGGCATGACTTCCAGTACATTCTGTTGGTTAAAGTGAGCCAAGTCAGATACATGGGATTGATTGTGGGAGGGAACCACACAAAGGCATGAATTTCAGAAGGCATGGTTCTTACAGGCCATCTTTGGAGAATGACTGTCACAGAATCAATGAGAAAGATGGGATGTATGCGCTGTTTAGAGCCCAATGCACGGTCCCACCTAATGGTACGACCACATGTGTGGCTTTTGAAAGGCAGGAAGTCCACTGCTGCCCTCAGTATCTAACCAAAACTGTTCATCTTGAACGTTCATTACTACCACCAAATTTAAACAAAACAAAACATACAAGCAGAAAATCCTCTTTTCCTTCTCCCCCTTCCTATAAGTGTTTCTTTCCTATCTTAGTCAAACCTCACTTATTTGGCTTAGAGGAGAATGTGAACAGCTAGGAGAGGCCTTATATCGAGGATTAAGTCACTAGTAATGTACAAATGCCAAACCTCTGTCAGCAAAGTCCCCAGGGATCAAGCCCTAGATAAATAAAGATTCTGAAACACCTAGAATTCAGTTGTTTCCTACATGAAGTCCCCAGAACTGGGAACAAACCGTAGACATAGCTCCCTAGCCAAGAGGTCACACCGACACTTTGAACAAGAATGGAAAAGTTGAAGCTCCGTCAAGTTCTCATTAGCATTTCTTTGATCAAATGTATATTTTCCTCTTTTCACAACTTTTTTTCAAATGCAAATATATGTTTAAACATTAGCCACTGAGCTGCAACTGGGAGAGCATGAACAGAATGTTTAAATATGCAAATCAACACCTCAGAGAGGAAAAGATGAACCTTCTCTACTTGGCTCTTTTGTACACAGCAGCAAGCAGCAGAAAGTACAATTAAATAGAGTCTCTCTGAACTCCTCCATCAAGAAGTATGTATCATCAACTGAACTATAAGCACCTGTGCTGCCACAAGTCTTAACAAAATGCCACGTGTACCCCAGATAGATTCCAAATGGAATACAATCGCAGTTAAATTGAGACACCTATTAAGGAGAGTAGCCCAAATCTGTGTTCACACAGATCAAATACAGAGTTTTGTTTGAAATTGGGCTCAGTCATTTCATTCTGGGGATGATTTTCAAAGTAAATATGGATTATGAATATAAAAGAATGAAGGTAGAGGCTTGGGGGAATAATCCACTCGCAGTATGTTATTCAGAGGAAACTGCCCAATTCAAGAAAGAGTGAAATTCACTAAAATTTTGAAATTCTTTTGAAAGAAAATGGACAAAGGCAAATTAATCTATAGATACTAATTAAGTGATGCACCAAGTGTTAGTTAGGTCATGAGATAAGGAAATGGGCATGCTTGTTTACTATGGGTTAAAGGGTAAATTAGGACAAGGATTCCTTTAGAGTGAAAAGATGGTCTTCATTCTCATTTACTTGTAACCTCTCTTTCTCTTCATTATAAGGTCTGTTTAATAGTCTACAGTCTACTGAACATTCCACTGAGACCCCGATCCAGGGTTTCTAGAACACTCCACTGCTGAAAACACACATTTTAAGTTGGTATCCTCACACACAGAACCACCTTCCTTTTCTCTAATTCAATTCTACCTCCTCCTAATTATGTTTTTCCCTCCTCCCTCTCTTTCTCTGACGTTTTAAGTGAGAACTGGCATGATATAAAGAAAACAATATGAGCTTTATAGTCAGGGAAACATAATTTTTGATTCTAGTTCCTCAACTTTTTTATGGACCTTTGTCAAGTTAGTTTTAATCTATTTGAGGTTCCGCTTTTTCATCTGTACAAAGAGATAATACCCTGTAGTGTTTTGTGAATATTAAATTTATATATATTGATACGACACATAGCAGTTATCTAGGTGGATTACATAATGCTAGGTGCTGCAACAATTTAAAAATATCCAGGGGCCTAACTCACTAGAATTTTATTGCTATAGGTGTTCTTGGTCAGCTGAGACATAATCCTAAGTGTCAGGATTTTTCCATGTTGTAGCTCTACCATCCCCTAGATCTTAGGCTATGAGTATGCATCCCACCTCATTAAATACAAATGCCTTGGGTGCAGGAAGGGTGGCTTTTATCAGTTATTAACACCTTGATTTAAATAAATCTATCAGATTGTTTTATGAAATAGCTCACAAAAAGGAGATGAGCCTGAATGAAAACTATATTGATTAGAGCAATGGAAATACCAAGTTTGTGCATGGGGAGGGTATATTAGCTATCTATTACAGCATAAAAATTATCCCAAGACTTAGAGGCTTCAAACAATATGCCTTTATTACCTCTCAGTTTCTGTGGTACTTAGGAAGAGCGTAGCAGGCTCCAGTGTTTCAGGGTCTATCACAAAATTATAATGAAGGTGTTTGCTAAGTTTGGGGTCTCCTCTGAAGGCTCAATTGAGGAAGAATCTGCTTCCTATCTCAATCACATGGTTGTTGGCGGTATTGGGTTCCTAACAGTTGGTTCTGAGTGCCTCAGTTCCTCACTGGCTATTGAACTGAGGTTTCCCTCAATTCCTTGCCATGTAGATCTTTCCCATACGACAGTTGGCTTCATCAAAGTGAGGTCACTTGGATGGCAAGAGAGCGAGACAGAAATTGCCAGAAAATAGGAAGTCACAGTCCTCTATGACCTAATCATGGAAGTAACATTCCATCACCTTTGTTGTATTTTATTTATTAGAAGCTGGTGATTATGTCCAGCCCATACCCAAAAGGAGGAGATTACACAGGGAGTAAACACCAGGAAATGGGGCTCACTGTGGGTCCTCTTGGAAGATGCATACCACAAGGTAGTTGACTACAGAGTAAGGAGAATGGAGGTTCCGATAGCAAACTTGGCTAAAATCACATATCTTGTCTTTGCTAGAATTTGGCTCCAATGATTTCTCAAATATCATGATTCTAGCACCATAATCCTGAAATCATTAGAATGAAAGCTGAATGAAATCGGAAGCTTCTAGGATTCTCAGTTTCATCATCAACAAAATAAGGATGATAGTGCCTGGCTTGTCAGTGAAGATTAACGCAACAGCTTTAGAGGTAGGATGATGGGTAGTTTCTTCTCTCTGCAAGTTTGTTGATGCCTCCACATTTTTCAAGAACCATATGTGCAGTTAAAAAATTTTAGAAGCATGCAAAAACACCACTTAGGATACATTAGATATCAAGTAAATATTAGAATATCTTAGATCTAAACCTGAACTACTAAGTAGAAAGTACATTTGAGTTACAGATTTGATGGGACCTTAATTCTCCTTTATTTAGAAGTCAATCATGGCAAAATAATCATTCTACCGTAATTGACTTCTAAATAAAGGAAAAATGAGTACAGAACAAATTCATTCCTCAATGCTGTATGCAGATTGGGAATCTGCTTCATCAGTGTTCAGTATATAAGAAGCTGGTAATTATATTTACATGGATGAGACCTGCCCTATCATGTACAAGATTCTTGCTAACGGTTAAGAGGAGAAATCTGAATACTCTAAATGCAGGTAATTTATCATTGTCTTGGTTCACTGCAACCTAGGGATACTTTTTTATCTAATTTTCTACTTATGCCAAGCAAACACTTAAATTGCTCTATATTGTTGCCCTGTACTATTTTCCCTATTCTTTCCCTTCTAATATAAAGAATGACAATTCGGCCTTTTTTTTTTTTTTTTTTACAAAAATCTCTATGTTAAATGCATTTTAAGCTCATTCAGTGAGCTTAAATTTATGGAGTTTTTACAATGAGCAAGGCTTTTTGAATATTCAGTCTTAAAAAAGGTACTGTCTGACTTTAAGAATCGTAGGATCTATGAGAGAAATTATATGTCCATTAACTAGATATATGCTGTGTAAGTGATCAGGTTAAACTAGTGTGATCAACCAAAAGCAACAATAAGTGCCATTTGACATGGGACTTGAAGGCCAGCGTCTGAGATGTGCACAGGGAATTACAAACAGTGAGTCAGAGTATAATATTTAAAATGCTAAAACATGACATTCATACAAATATAGAATGAGCACGTGTCAAAAATTTAACTCATTAGTGAGAGAACCCACAGGATGATAAAAATGGTTCAATGGAGAGTTTAAAAAACAGAGATCTCATATAGACACCCAGTAAGTCAAAGAAATACTGAAATGAATTTGCTGACTGATGAAAAATTAATATCCTATAAGGTAACAAAACCATATCTTTTGGAGTAGTCTTTCCTCCTAAATAGAAATCTTCATGTTAACATTAACTTCAGAGCCTGGGCTCCGATCAGTAATAAACAGTAAATCAAACAAAGGTAAATCCTCCAGGAAATTAAATCATCCCAGGGTAGGCCTGTCAGGCAATGCTTCACTGTGATATCAAACTGACACGCAGGCATTCTTTGGTCTTATTTCTAAGTTTTGAATACTTCTCCTTAATAAGGATAAATGGCATGAACACGGCCACAGAGGTACATTTTCAGAGAATGGCATGCATACAAGGGGTTGGCACGATTTTTCCGCAGAGGGCCAGAAGGTACAGATTTTGGGCTTCGGGGCCATTACAATCTCTGTTACATCTACTCATCTGTGCCACGAAAGCGTTAAAGCAGCTGAACAAATGAGTGAGACTGTGGTATCATCAAACTTACTTGATGAATGCCCAAATTTGAACATCTTATCATTTTTACCACGTCACAAAATATTCTTCTTCTTCTGATATTTTTTCAACCACTCAGCAAGGCGAAAACCTCTCTGTGGGCCATATAAAAACAGGCGGCAGGTTAGAACGGATCTGAGAATCATAGTTTGCTGACCCTTTAAGACGCTACGGGAAGCAATGAGTTGGTATTTGAAATCAGTGGTAAATAAGATAGCGAAGACGTTGGGGGCCACGAAATGCATGGTCTTAATTCATCCCCCACTCACACACAGAGACAGGTAAGGTCTCAGTGTAAGTATCACGGGGGGAGGCGTGTTGTTAAATGACATAATGCTTTCCTAAGATTAATGTGCAAGCAGGGGCGGGGCGCTTGGGTGGCTCAGTCGGTTAAGCATCTGTCTTCGGCTCAGGTCATGATCCTAATCGAATCCCGTGTCGCCCTCACGGCTCAACAGTGAGTCTGCTTCTCCCTCTGCCTCTCCCCCTGCTTTTGCTCTCTCTCTCTCTCAAAAATAAATAAATAAAATCTTTTAAAAAATGATTACTGTGAAAAGAATGTTTTAGATGAAGTACAAGAGGGAGAGAGCAGAGAGAGCAAAACTAGGTATGAATTTTTTCCCACTTAGTTTTGAGGGGATAATCATGCGGTTCAGAGTGTGGCCAAAGAAGAACTTCTCAACAGATCAGATGTATAAGGCAGGAGAGAGCAACTACTGAAAGCTTACACATAAAATTCAAGTCAGAGGCACTGGGGAGTGAAGATTTCTTTGTCAGCAAAGGAGCGCAGTGACTGGTGGTTTCAAATGGGCTGAGCCGGAGGTGTCTTCGGAGTAACAGCTGCGGGAGATTGGGCAGGTGGCTGGGAATGCTGGGATGGATTTGGGGAGACCGTACTTGCCCAAGAGTGGAAGTCTGTGAGGAATTTCCTCAGGGAAGGCAGAGCGAGGAGGCAAGGGAATGGGTGGGGAGTTCAAAGAAAAATGCATAGTCAGAACAGCAAACTAAGGAGAGAAGCTGGTGTGTGTGGTGCTGGAGTGGCGGGGAGAAGGTGGCTTATGGGAAATCGGGAAGGAAAACAAGCCTATTTAAAGAGAAGAATAGCAAATCTGGAAAATTAGGATTGTTTAGAGCTACAGAAGTCCGAGTTTTTGTTTATTCCGGAGCAGAATGATGGCTGAGTCTAAAGTGAGAAGTCGTTCATGGACATGGACCGGTTTTGTCTTTGTTTTTATTTGTTCAGGAATTAGACATTAGAATTTAGCAAATGAATTTCTAAAGTGGCAGAATATCACATAACAGCTACAGAGACTTTAGAAAGAGCCTCAAGGCCCACCTCTAGCGCCTCTGAAAGTGGCATTAAACACTGGAAAGAAAGGGCCAGAGTTATAATTCTGACTAGTTCTCTCACTAATTGTGTGAACTTTCCAATGTCATTCCTCAATTTGGAATCTTAGTCTCTTTATGTGCTGAGTGAGCTCCGAAATTCCCTGCATGTCTAAAATTCAGTGATTTTATTTTACTCTTCTTGTATATAAGAACAGTCCTGTGTAATCCCAAAAGGGAACAGTGAAAAATTGCATCTACACCTCTGGATCCCAAACTCTGAATCCCCGAGGAGTTATGCAGAGGTAGTAATGGAGATCCTGTGGTTTTTTAAAAATATTTTAATATATTTCACTATTTTAAAATCTAATTAAAATGGTGCACCTTTATCCAGGAAAGTGCTTGAAAGACTAATGGAAACATTAATATTCTTCATTTGGTGATGAAATCTTATTAATTCAGGGATAGAGTATTCTCATGTGGATCAGGAGCTCTGATTGGGATTAGTGACTCTTTGACATTCAAAAATATTAAAAAGGGCCCTTTATGAAAAAACTACTTCTGGTCAAATGGATCCAGATGGAATTAGTGCAATCCTAATGCCTGATGAGCGGGTCACCATTCACGGTCTGATATGGGCAACAATTCCAATATATGGTAAAACATCACTGACTCTCAGAAGCTGGGAAAACTCCAGAGCTGAGGTTTGCTTCTGCTCAAAGAGTATACTTACACAATTTGCCACCTGTCAGATAAGAGAGGTGGAAATGTCCTGAATGTGCACAAGGTATTAAGAGAAGCTTCTGATCATCCCTGGATGGAGAGGGAGGTAGGACTACGTGATTGCTACTGAGTAATAAAATAAGCCATACTAAACTAAATTTAGAGCACATTTTACCTTTTTGAAAAGAACTTCCACTTATATTCTCACATTCTCTAATTTGATCTAAACAACACAAACTTGAAGAGGCAAGAGGGGAAGATATTATTTCTCTTTTACAGCTGGATAAACTAAGGCTTATAAAGATAAAAGGCTTGCTTAAGATATCACTAGTGGTGATCTTGAAGCTGGAATGTGTTAGTAATCTATCGCCGCCCCAGTGCTATATGACCAACAACCACTGAACCTTAGTAGCCTGTAAAACCAAGTATTTATGGTTGATACAGCTGGGGTGATTGGCTTGGCAGCCCTATTGATCTTGGCTGGGCTCGCTCACATGTCCAGGGGTGGGCTGACAGCTGGTGATCTAGGAGAGCCTTTGCTAGAATGACTGGAGACGCAAAGCTCTACACCCATGTCTTTTATCTCCCGGCTCATGAGCCTGAGCGTGTTCTCTGGGTAATGGCAGAAGACCAAGACAATGAGCGCAGACACGACACGCAAGTGCTTTCCCAAGCCTCTGATAACATCCCATTGGCCACAGCATATCACACATTCAAACTCGGAAATCGGAATCAAAAAGAAGGTAGGAGTAAAAACATGAGCCCGCTAATATTTCTTACTTAGAACATCAACCTACGTTTTCTGCCCCTAATCTCATCTCATCTAATCGAAACTAATCTAATCTCTTTTTACTTTTCTAATGTGTACATCACTCCCAAACTGAAGCACCATTTCAAGGAAAATAGCTGATCCATAAAAAATGAATGCAATTTCTATTTAGATGTACTGATGACGATGAATGCGGTCATCCTTTATTTTCTCATTCACTTAGAAATATTTATTGCCAACTGTATGCCAGGCACTATGCTGAGAAGCTTGTTGTTGATAAATGAATAGAGCAGTCACCTCAGCTTTTTTTATAATTGTGTATCAAACCTTTGTGTTAAATCACATCAGTATAAAATGTCTTCTATTCAGACTCCCCAAATTCAATATTCACGTATCAGCACCTGCAAAATAAGGGTGGGAAATGGGTTGTAGTGCAGTTCAGTGGTTCTGCTCCATTATCTCATGCAGCTCCTGCAGCAGAGGCCACATTCGGCACGGTCTCCTACTCCAAATGCACCTCCAATCCTTTTCTCTCTCCTCCCAGCCCTGACCCTACTCAGAGAGAGTCCACAGCTCTTTACCTGCTGTAATACTTCTGCAGCTGCCTCAGATTCCAAAAGGAGTTTCTCATACTGAATGGGTCAGCTGGAAAAAGCAGGGGCACGTCTCAGCTTTACAGATAGACTGCCGCATGTTTTAATGTTGTAGAGCCAGAAGAGACATAGGATCTTCTAGTTCAGGCATTTTCAAAATGTTTCTTCTTCTTTTACTCGCAAAGCAATGGAATTCCCTCTTTAAGTTTCCACGTGAAATTTTTAGCAGGGCCCATGACTTAAAATAAATAAAAGTGAATTTTTCTGGTTAAATTGAGAGCAGTGTTCAGAGCCCCACCCACTCAGCCTGGGCCAAGCTAAAACTAACAGAAACATTCTGAAAGAAAGCAAATTTACCTTAAATAAACTATGCCAGTTTTGAAGACCCTCTGCTTTTTATCCCTGTAGCACTAACAGGTGCTAATCTATGGCAGGTATGCTGTCACCCCACCTCCTGTCCCCATGGAGACATGACTAATCAAGTGTAGCACTGTTTCCTGCTAAACCTGAATTTGGCCTCAGAGTTCTCAATCCAGAGCCCTAGGAAGTCACTACTTATCTGTAGAAGTTGGAGTCTGCGCTGAAGATGAACCTATTTCCAATCTGTGAGAGACTTTGTACAAACACACACAGACACACACACACACACAAGTGTACGTCTTCCCTACACATGCATTACTTGCCCTATATTCATTACTGATGTTCCCTTGCGATCTACTCAGGTGAGCAAGCTCTGAGCTCTGTACAGGTTGAACGAGAGAATTACAGTCAGCTCTCAGATTCTCTACTGCTTCCCTCGCCCAGGCAGAACTAGCCTCAAGAAATCATCCTGCCCACATTCCCACAACTCCGAAGAAACACACACTGGTGGACGTGTGAGTGTTTGAGGAGTCACCAACACCAGACCCTTAGAGAGACCTTCATGAGTTTACAGTACTCCAAGTCAGACTGGATGGACATTATCCCCCCTTTTAGGGTAGAGACCATTTTGTATAAGAAATGATATTTATATCCCAGCACTTTACAATTCTACTCTCCACCAATCGAAAAAGTGTTCTTTTTTTTAATTTTGTTTTGTTTTTTAAAGATTTTATTTATTTATTTGAGAGAGAGAGAGTATGTGTGTGTGCACGCAAGGATAGGAGCTGGGGGGAAGGGCAGAGGGAGAGGGAGAAGCAGACTCCCCGCTGAGCAGGGAGCCCTACTCAGGGCTCGATCCCAGGGTGCTGGGATCATGACCTGAGCCGAGCTGAAGGCTCGGCCTTCAGCCAGAATCGACTGAGCCATCGAGGCGCCCCCCCCCCCCCAAAAAGTGTTTTTACGACTTCTCTCCTAGACTAGTCTGAACTGAAAGATTTAAGAAGAAATGAGCAGCATCTTACCAGATTTAAGGTCTGGACATTATCCTTAAAAGGCCTTTATTTTCGTAAATCAGTTTTCCTCCCACTTTGCATGTTTAGTGGTAAAGTGATGGGCTTTGGAGTTAGGTACACCAAGGTCTGCCTCTCAGCTGTGCTTCTAGCCTGCTATGTGATCAAGTATTGTTTTAATATTTTGGGGTCTCAGAAAGTCTTATTACCTCAAAGTTTCTGTGAAGAATATATATCAGTGTGGTGATTCAGTAGCCCTGAAGTCAAGAAACTGAGCTTCTAGTCCCTGTCATATGCCTTAAAGGTCCCTTTGAATTTCAGTGTCTTCATTTGCCCAAGACTGGGCTTGATCTGCTGGGAGGCGGCCATTGGAGGTGCCCGGCCACATTTGCCGTTGCTCACCTTTCAGCTGCAGAGAGTGCAGCTTTCCGATTTGCCTTAGCTTTTGATCTGAGGCACGCAATTCCTGGTGGCCCCAGTCAGGCCTGCCGTTTCTCCTTTAACTGGGCAAACTTTGCTCCAGAGTTCCCTGTTAGATCGGCTAAGAATTTGTCAGAGCTGCATCGTGACCACCATCCTGCCCAATTCCATTTCCTCTCTTTTCTTTTCTCGGGTGTCAGATCCAAAATGCAGGTTGAGAGCTTTCCTGCCCATTCTCCCTTCCTCCCTCCTTCATCATTCACCAGCATTATCCTTTTTCTCCTACTCATAAACCCCTTGCACTCCTAACTCCATTTCAAAGTCTGCTTCCTGATTGACCCAAATAATACATGCTGTAGGGTTTATTTCAGGTCGATTATCTTTTAACACATAAGATCATGTTAGAAGTGAATCGGCTTTCTCTTTTCTTCCCGTTGTTTGGCATTTTAGCAGCAGACTTGGCAAGGGTGAGCGGAATGCTCAGGAAGACAGTACATCTTGGTTTGCCTGGAACAGTGCCAGTTTGACACCTGTTGTTCAGATGTGCCTTCTGACCTAACCTTTGCCACCATAAAAAATACTTTGGAGACCATACATTATATGGTCTCCCTAGTGATGCTGAATAACATCTACAATTCCTTCAATGCCTAAAGTTTAAAATGCTTCCATGTATTTCCAAAAGACCTCAACATATCCATCAATGTGATGATATTCTCATTCATTCATGTATCCATTTAATTCTGGAAAGATTTATTGAGTTGAATTCAGTACCTAGTGTCAGATACTCAGGACCTGGACAAAAGACAGTAAATACTTGGGTAACATGTTAGGTCAAGTCATTGTATTTTACTGGCTAAAAGGCTAATTCAGGAGATCAGTTTTTCCTTGATTTTCTAGTTCACAAAGAGCATTCATAATAGCTAGTCTACCATGACACATACTTCCTCCAGTGGGGATGACATGCTTCCCTTGGGAAGATCTCTCCGGGCAGCTGCGGCCACAGTGCAGGTTGCTAACTTCAGCTAGATTATATTCGACAGCTTCAAAGCTCACAGGTGTCTGGAGGACACCAGAAAACATTTGTCTTTCTTAGTAGGAAAATTGGAAGGATTTTAGCGGACCATGCCGGTTTTTTTCACTTATAAGTTTTAATGGTATATTTTTGCCCTACAAAATTCTGTACTACCAGGATATGTTCTAATGTTCATTACAGATATTTTTCACGTTATTCATAATTTTTAATGCAAATCAATTAAGTAGCTTTACTAAAACATTTGCTTCTTTTAATAAGTCGAGACCCTCTTGGGATTTTTTTTTTTTTTAAAGATTTCATTTGTTTATTTGACAGAGAGAGACAGAGCGAGAGAGGGAACACAAGCAGGGGGAGTGGGAGAGGGAGAAGCAGGCTCCCCGCCGAGCAGGGAGCCCGATGCGGGACTCGATCCCAGGACCCTGGGCTCATGACCCGAGCCGAAGGCAGACGCCTAACGACTGAGCCACCCAGGCGCCACCCCCCTTGGGATTTTTGCCTATTCTTCGTGGTTGAAAAAAAGAAAACCTGCTTGAGTCCATTTCTCCACACTTTCCAATTTGCCCTTGCCATGGCAAAATCTAATAAGGAAAGCTAAAATGGTCTATCACAGGGAATACTCATTTTAAACACAATGGAACAATTGTTTCTGAAAGTATCCACTTTGCATTCTGAGAGCTAGGCTGGATTCTATCTCAGTTGAGAAGGACTGAAAAGGGGCGCCTGGGTGGCTCAGTCGTTAAGCGTCTGCCTTCGGCTCAGGTCATGATCCCAGGGTCCTGGAATCGAGCCCCGCATCGGGCTCCCTGCTCTGCCGGGAGCCTGCTTCTCCCTCTCTCACTCCCCCTGCTTGTGTTCGCTCTCTCTCTGTGTCTCTCTCTGTCAAATAAATAAATAAAATCTTTAATAAAAAAAAAAGAAAAGGACTGAAAAAATGATACGCATCAAAAAATGAATAACCTGAAGATTGGTCGCTACAAAGGCTAATTACACCTCTAATGATTCTCTACATTTAAATTCTCTTTAAATCACTACATGGTTGCAACTAAGATGATAGCATACTCGATTTTATTTTGTTGTTGTTTATTCCATTCGTTGTCTTCGGGCAGCCCTGACATTCCGCTTGGGGCACAAAACTCGGTTATTGGTGTTCGTTGCGTAATAGGGGGACATTTTTAAAGATGTTCAATATTAGAATTGGCATAGTTGACTATCACCTATATCTTTCAGTTCCCTTAATAAATTTCCTACAAATATCACTTTGGTTATGCAACACGTGTGAATTACTCCAAAGCATATGAAGCGTGAATAATGTTACATTTAATTATTTTCCCCAAGTTGCCTCAGATCCACTGCAATTCTCACCTGTAAGTTCAATATCACTCACTTGGGGGAACATCCCTTCACCTCCTTTATTAAGTCATAGTTCAGACAGGAACATGGAAATCATGATAGATATTTTTAGCGGAAAGGGATTTATTTAATACAGGGAAACAGAGGCTCCCACAATCTTTGCAGTGCTGCCAACATCAGGGAAGCAGAAAATGCCAGGATCAGAAGGACTGTTCCCGATCGCAGGAGGTTCTGCGGGGGGAGGGGGGCGCCACCCCGGAGATTCCTGGAGGATGCGCAGGGGTCAACAAAGCCCAGCCTGCTTCAGCCCAGGCCTTGCCTACAACTTCTAGAGGAGAAATAAGGGCTTCCCCTTCTATGACATTTTCCCCAATCTCAAACAAGACCCTGTCTGTGGCATTGTCTAAGCCAGAGAACTGCTTGGCAAGGGGATCCCAAGCATGTATTTCTAAGATTTCTGTTTCTGGGCCAACACAGAAGGGTGAAATGACACAGTCTCACAACCCTGAGGGGCACAAATAGCCCCAAGAAGACAGTCTCCCATATTTCTCATTCTCGTCGTGATAGGCCATGGCTTCATGTCTTCACTGCTCTTTCACGTTATGATTTGCAGCTGCAAAGCTGCAGAAAACGGGCTGCATATACGTGCCCGTTTTTCTCCAGGCTTGGAGACCCTGGCCCACATCCCTTCTCAGGTGAGCAAGATCTAGCCCATGAGGACATGTGTTTCTGAAGTCTCTCCCGGCTAAGCTTGGAAGTGGCCCACTCGCAGGCTCCCCGGGCTGGGGAGGTAGGCTCCACCCTTTACTAGCATAGTGCTCACCATCACGGGCCGTATGAGAAGGCACTCCGGCGGCATTCTACCCCTACCCTCCAGTATCTGAAACACTCCATTGTTTTTCCTATGTTTCTATCGTGGAGTTACATGTAACACTGGTTTTCAAAGAAACTTCTTAGCACAATGATTTGTTCTGACTGCTTTTTAGACAATAGTGCTTAATTGCATCCATGGGCCTCTAAGCCTTCTCAACACAAAAGTCTGTTTTAAGATAGACTTCTGTTGCCACCCACATGAAAACATCTCCTTCAGAGCCCTGAAACCCAAAAGCTGATTAATCTCCAGTAGAGGAGAAGAAACCCCAGACCTTAGGGAGGTAAAAGCCCGACAGGCCCCCTAGTGGGGTAAAAAGCACTTTTCATTCTTTCCTGTTGAATCTCCTGCAGCGCGAGCACAATGAGCACAATGCTGTCGCTCTGTAGGTCACCCCGTCACATCGAATTTGCAATAAATCAACCTGTCACACTTGCTAGAGGATTGTCTTTTCCTGTAGATGCTGAAGTGAAAAGCACTCTTCTTGGTAAATCATTGTGGATCAAGGGCTGTGTCTGTCTTCCTGGAACTAAACTGCCATTAAATGAGGATGGATTCTTGCTTTCTGCTCATCCCATTAGGATGAAATCAAAGCCCAATGAGCTCTGTATATGACTATGAGAGGAGATACAGTGATGTTTTTAGATGCAGGTGTAAGGGTAGACGTTCCGGGCCACCTAACTGAGCAGTCATTGTAGATGTGGAGGCTGGGAAAGGACAGAGGGATTCTTAGAGCTCCTGCAGAAAAGGTGTGGTAATGGGTCAGGGTGGGGGCCAAAGAGAAAGGGAAGGAGGGAGAGAGTGAGCGAGGAAGTGAGCAAGTCAGCAAGCAGGAAGGAGTGGATGTGCATGGAAGACATTACGCTTAGGGGAACTGAGTGAGAGGCTGAAGAGCATCCATGTATGAAGAATTAGAACCCTGAAAGTCACACATTGGTACCTGAGCCAAACTGTCCTACTACCTCCAGTAGGAGGAGACAAAGGAAAAGAATTCAGGATTTAAAACGAGGTTGATTCACAGGAATGGGACAAGGATGAACTCTAAGACCAAGCTCGAACTTGAGGCTAGGCCATGGAATTCAGACGGTCTAATGCTACCCTGTTGAGGATATCCTGAGGGATAACGTAAACACTCTAGCAGGGAAGTACAGAATAGGCCACAGGTGCACCTCCTCACAATTAGGTAGGTGGTGCCCGTCCAGGAAGTCCACTAGCAGAAAATAGGACTCCAACCCCTCGGCGGGGGTTTGGACTGATACTATAATCTTTGGAAAGATAGGGCAGGCATAACCAAGGCAAAAAGCCATGCCTAGATGATTATGGCATAGGGAAGGATACTGGTTCAGAGGCTCATAACATAATTTACTTACAATTTAAAAGGTGCAAGGTGTCCTGAAAATAAAGAAGAGTTCCAGTTATGAGGATCAGCAATAAAGCCAGGATTGAAATAACAACAACTAATAATAATGATGATAGCTACTATATATATATATATATATATATATATATATATATATATATACCAGGTTCCAAGAATTCTGATATGCTTCTTTCATATCTTTTTCCTTCAATTATTATAGTACTAGCGAGGTCGGCATTATTATCTGATTTAACAGATAAAGAGACTGAGCCCCAGGGAGTTAAATGATCAAAATCATATAGTTAGTAAGGGACAGAGCCATAAACTGATTTCAAGACTCTCTGATTTCAGTTATAACTCAGTGATAAACATAGATGTGAGCTTGATTTCCCCCAATCATCACAGTGACCAAAGAGTATTTTCCAAAGATGGCTACAACCTTATCTCCTATTCCACATGGTTTTCTGTACTGTAAGTTTGCCACTCTCCCATAATGAAGAGTATGTAGTATAGAAATGATGTTGTTCCAATTAAAGCTTCAGCCCTTAACTGGCCTGGCGGTTTCCACTTACAGCTTCTTGGAGTGTGTGTGCTCTTGGGATGCTCCAACTCAGAACAGATCCACCGTGTATGAGAACCCTAGGGACACACGGGAATAGTCACATGTAGGTGCTCCAATTGACAGCTCCAGCTAGATCCCTGTTGACGGCCAGAATCAACTGCCAATTAGAGTGGGTTGGGTTGGATATCCAGCCTACCTGAGCTTTTAGAGGACTCCAGCTTCAGCCACCATTTATATAACAGCAACCACATGAGAACTGCCTAGCTGAGCCCAGAACCATGAGAACTAATAATATATTATTCTTTCAAACCACTAGGTTTTTGGATAATTTGTTATGCAGTAAAAAATTAGAATACTGCTCAAGGTAAAATGCGGTCTTACCTACTGAGCTGAGACAGCCTGGACAGAAGAGTTAGGCAGGTCTAGGTGTAGGGAAGAAGGACAACAGAAAACTAACCATACAACGCATTACCTACTCTTAAGTTTGGGGTAGAGGATGAGTCAGATAATTTAGTTACATGAAATTGTGTACTGGGTACTTAGCTGTATTAGTTGTCCTAGTTTTCTAAGCTGCATATAATATTACTAAGAACTTAGTAGCTTAACAACACACATTTCCTTTTTTTTTAAAGATTTTATTTATTTATTTGACAGAGAGAGACACAGCGAAGAGAGGGAACACAAGCAGGGGGAGTGGGAGAGGGAGAAGCAGGCCTTCCGCAGGGAGCCCGATGCAGGGCTCGATCCCAGCACCCTGTGACCATGACCTGAGCCGAAGGCAGACGCTTAACGACTGAGCCACCCAGGCGCCCCACAACACACATTTCCTATATCATAGTTTCTGCGAGTCAGAAATCTGGGCACAACTTCACTGGATCCTGTAGTCAGGGTCTTGCAAGGCTGCAGTCATGGTGTTAGCCGGACCAGATTCTCATCTGGAGCTTGAGATCCTCTTCCTAGCTCACATAGTTGTTGGCACAGTTCAGTTCCTTGTGGCTAGAAGGGTATGGCCCTCAGCTCCTAGAGGTCATCTGCACTTCACTGACACATGGCTCTCTCTACAGGCAGTTCACATCCTAGGAGCTTGCTTCTTCAAGGCCAGTAGAAGAGTCTCTCTAGTGCATGCTAGCAAGACAGATATATATGTATCTCCCACCATCACATTATATATGCATAATAATGTGTATATGTACATGTGTATACATATATGTGTACACACATATTTATCTATCTATATTATAGATATACATATAGATAGATAGCCACCTGTATGTGGATTTTTTTTTTTCTTAAAAAAAAGAACAATACCCGGAGTGGTTAAAAAGCTGCCTAGTTGGGGCACCTGGGTGGCTCAGATGGTTAAGCGTCTGCCTTCAGCTCAGGTCATGATCCCAGCGTCCTGGGATCGAGCCCCGCATCGGGCTCCCTGCTCAACGGGGAGCCTGCTTCTCCCTCTCCCTCTGCCTCTCTCCCTGCTCATGCTCTCTCTCTCTCTCTGTATCTCTGTCTCAAATGAATAAATAAAATCTTTAAAAAAAAAAAAAAAAAAGCTGCCTAGTTGCTGCAGGGAGAGGCTCACGCAGAAGCCCTGACACCAGGGGGTGCCAGAGGGGCCCCTCAAGGGCTGCTGGGTTGGAGAAGCTCCTGGCGGGGCTAGAGGGTGAGCCTTGGGAAGAGTTAGTTGCCAGCCCAGCCGCGGGCAGGCCAGCCTGCGAGGGTCGTCGGGTGGTGCCCAGCTTGCTCATGCGGTGCACCTGCTGCTCCAGGAAGTGGCTCTCCAGGAAGTGGCTCCCCAGGAAGTGGCGGAGCTGGGGCCCACGTGGGCAGGTCCAGAAGGGGCGTCTGCAGCCTCACGGCGGCGTCCGTGCTGTAGCCGGTGTTACTCGTTGGTCTTGGGCCGGCAGCTGCGGGTCCTGGAAGACGGCGCGCCCCCATGGGTTTGCATCTTCCGGGGACGCCGGGCGCCCTCGCGCTTCTGCTCGGCGAGGGGCTCACGCCTCTGGAGCCACCTCCTTCGGGGGGGAAGGGAAGCCCGGAGAGAGGTAGGTGCGGGAGGCCCCCAGTTGCATGTTGGCCAGGCGGGTGACTAAGCCTCCACCTGGGGGGGGGGGGGGAATGATTCTGACCAACCTGGGAGCGCATGGTTGGTTGGCCGGTCTGGGAGGCACAGGGTGGCTGAGAAGATGGTTCTGGAAGTTGTGACTGGATAAGAGGTTGGGAGGGGGTGGTAGGAGGTGGGATAAAGGGGAGTCCCTGGTGTGTTCCGTGCAAGTACTGTTGAAGCAAGGGACAGGTCAGTGGGACGGCAGGCTAATTGCCTGTACACAGTTTTTACCGTGCTCCAAATGTATTTTCTTTTCCTTATGGTTTTTTAAATTACATTTTCTTCTCTTTAGCTTACTTCATTGCAAGAATATAGTATATAATACATATGACATACAAAATATGTGTTAATCATAGCTGTTTAAGTTATGGGTCAGGCTTTTGGTCTTCGGGTGGCTATTATGTTTCTGGGGGAGTCAAAGGTGCTGGGGGGATTTTTGACTGCATGGGGTGGCACTCACCTTACCCTGCCATTGTTCAATGGTCAACTATATATATATATATATATATAATACACATAATAACATATAATAATGTTAATCAGGGAGTGACATCCCCTCACCTTTGCCATATTCTGTTAGCAAGTTACACCGTCTGCCCACCCTACTCAAGGGGAGGAGATTATTCAGGATATGAACATGGGGATCACCTGAGGATCTGCCCCCGGGTTTCACTTCCTTGATTTATTCAGTATTCACTGTTGATTAATCTGTTCATCCGTCCGTCCATCCATTCATTAGCACCTTGGCCTTTACTTTACCCTCTACCTGGAAAAGTTCCCCAGAAATTTGTACACCTCATCCTCTGCCTTTCTTCAGGTTTCTGCTCTAACGCCACTTCATTAGTGAGAGATTCCCTCAGCCAGCCTGTTTAAAACAGCCAATCTTGGGGCACCTGGGTGGCTCAGTCGGTTAAGCTTCTGCCTTCTGCTCAGGTCATGATTTGAGGATCCTGGGATCGGCCTGTTATCAGGCTCCCTGCTTAGCGGGGAGTCTGCTTCTCCCTCTCCCTCTGCCCTTCTCCATGCTCTTGCTCTCTCTCTCTCTCAAATAAATAAATAAAATCTTAAAAAAAAAAAAAAAACCCAGCCAATCTTGGGCCCTGGAATTCACTATCTCTTATTTTATTTTTCTCAATAACTCTTAAACACATTTGATATATTTACTGCTTTTTTTTTTATTGGCTGTCTCTCCCACTGCAGTGTAAGCTCTGTAAGAGTAAGCACCTTGTTTTATTCACTGTTGAAATCCCCAAACTAAAACACTGCCTAGCCATAGTTGGAACTCAATAAATAGTTGCTAAGTAAATGAGCGAATGCATGCATAATCATTTCCTGAGCACCTACCATGTGTAAAAGGTAGTGCCAATTACTCTGGGGATTTGAATGGTTTCTGCTGTGAAAGAGTTTGCTAGGTGAGTACAGAAACTTGAGCCTGACAATGAAGATTTTGGAGCAAAGAGACATTTTAAAATCAAACTCAATCTGGAACATCTTAAAGGAGGCATCAGAAAGTACAAATTAAAACTGAGGCAGCTAGAGTTAGTGTTTGAGTGAAGACAAGCCCTTGGAAATTTAAAACCGTCTCAAAACAAAGATGGAAAATAAGTCATTTCCAGAGCAGTGGTTTCAGGGTCTCCTTTCCCCGAAGGCTGAGAGGTGTAAGGAAACCACTAATTTTGACTTCACCTAAGGCCTGGTGCAGTATGGTAGTTTTAATTGTTCCAGTGGATAAGCCTACCTTCTTGTAGACAGTTCTTGATGGATCCTGGATCATCCTGAGATGTTTTCTAGAGCCGTGTATGATGTTGCAGGTGTGAATATTGTTTAGTGAGAGGACACTGAAAAGACTGATTTCCAGATGCTGAGCCCTGCTGAAAAGAACACATGAAGGTGCAAGTTATGAGCAAATACTGGAACCAAAACAGCAGTAGCTAAGAGGAAAAACATTTCTGGGAAATAGGAGAGTGTGCAAAGACAGAAAAAAATTAGCACTTAAAGCTGGTCTAGGCTACGAGAAGTGAGGATGCAGGGGACAGTGGTGGTATAGTTCAATCATAAATCATAAATACAAGTAAAAGCCAGTCGCGATATGAGGAGAAATGGGTTGGTTCCCTTGTTTTCAGTCTTATTTTGTGATGCTGGGGATCATGCCCAAACTGTCAGAATATCCATGGAGAAAATATCCAGAGCAACAAGAATAGAACTAGGTAGCCTACAGAAGTTCCCTTCTTATATAAAGAAAAGCAGGAAGCCAATTTCAAAGTGTGAAATCAGCTTCGACTTTGGTTTTCAGCGAACTTCTAGCTTCCACCACCACCTTGCCACTGGTGGAAAGAGCTAGGTAGAGCTGATTCAAAGCACAGTGCAAGAGCTATGAATTGGTGGTAGGGAAGTAAAATTAATTTCACTATGAACACTGCATACATTGCCAAAGCACAGTGGGTGCTACCTGGGCGCTACCCTCTGCCAGCTAGACGCGGCGTCTATCTGGCAGAGAAATGCAGTGACTGAAAGGATTTGTGGCTAAGCGGGCACACCCAGCCTCATGACATGTGAGTGCCAAAGCTTGTGTATTGCCATTCGCTGTTACATGATCATAGATGGGGAGTCATTGGTATCTCTGCAAAATGTAATGTGTTTGCAATTTGGAAATGCTAAATATTAAACTGAAGGTGCCAGTAAAAGTGACATTTGATAACTTTGGAATCTCCAAGTTAAAAAAAAACGGGTCCTGGAAGGTGTTTTTGTCACGTAGACAATAGATCAGTGGTTCCTTTACTTGCCTTTGCCAAAGAAATGTTTATATTACAGATTCCTGAGCCCTACCTCTTGGCATTTCTGGATTGATAGGCCCGAGATTCAGAATCTATTTTTTGTAATCCCAGGTGATTCTGATGGGCAGTTTTGAGAACCTTGAAAATAGATGACCTGAAGGAGGCCTACAGTTTATATATAGAATTAGAAGACAGATGTTTAAGAAGCAAAATATTCATTATACTTTAGGGTTATGTAGTACCTTGGCCCCAAATGACAGAAGGTCATTGAATTGAAGTTCTTAGAAGGCCTATTCTGGCCCAACACAAGGAGGAACCCTCTAAATTTAGAGTTCAGAAGGCCAGTGACAAACCAAGCATGATGTTCAATAGGGTGATAACTGTGGGGGCAGATCATTATTACATATGTAGACATATCCAGTGGAATAGTGGTTTTTGGTGTCAATGCGTATCTTTTTGTCACTGGGTTTGTCCAACAGAACAATTTTATCAACAGAGCAATTGATCTTTAACCCACTCCAACCTACTTTCTGCCTCTACTGTTCTGCTAACCCTGCCCTTACTATATCACTAATACCGTCCCTATTGCCAAATCAAAAAAATACGTTTTAATATTTGTTGAGTTCTTCCTGTTTACCAGGTACTATTCCATGCAATTTAGGTGTTGCATTTAATTCTTGTAAAAAAACAATGAAATAAGTAATATTCTTATCAAATTTATGCATGTAGAATCTGAGGCACGGTAAGGACAAATTATTTTCTCAAGGTCCCATAACTAGTAAGGAGTTCAATTGGTATATGATTCCAAGAAACCAAATTCTGGAGTCAGAGCTCATACTTGATCCACTACACAACCCTTCGTACCAGGCCTCCATGCGACATTTGGCATGGCTGACCTCTCTCTGAAACACTCTGAGCTTCTGTGACACCACAATTTCAGGGTCTTCCCCTTCCTTTTCTATCACTCAGTCCTCGTTTCCTTTACTAGCTCCTACTCCCCTAGCACAGTAATGGCTTATTGTATCTCGTCCTCATTCCGCCCTTCCTGTTAGTACTCTTATCTATCCTCATGGTCTTTCAATGCCATCTATATCCATAGGACTGGGACATTTTTCTCTCTAGTCCAGGCTACGTTTATGAGATGCTGTAAGTATATTTGGAATTCCTACATCAGTGCTTCATAGGCAGCTCACAATTAAGCTGTTAAAAAAATTGATTTCTAACTTCTTCAGAAAATGAGATGAGGAAGAACTTGAGAATGGTTCTTGACACAGTTCTTTCTCAGCACCCCTACGTCCAGTTCTTCACCAAGTCTGGTCCATTCTACTTCCACCCTGTTGGGAATCTGTTCACTTCTTTCTAATCCATTGCCACTGGTCTGACACAGCTCCATCTCTCATTAGACTATTGTAAGAACGCATTCATTAGCTCTTTGCCTAGATTCTTTTTTTGTCTCCTGGGATCGAGCCCCGTGTTGGGCTCCCTGCTCCGAGGGGAGCCTGCTTCTTCCTCCCCCACTCCCCCTGCTAGTGTTCCCTCTCTCACTGTGTCTCTCTCTGTCAAATAAATAAAATCTTAAAAAAAAAAAAAAAAAGTGAGTGGATCTCCTCACAGAACAGTTAGTTCCGGATGTTGTCCCCCTCTCTTTCTTGAATGTGTTCCTCCAGGTTTAGTCTGGGGCTGTTGTTCCATAAACATTTTTTTGTTATCGCAAAACATTTTATCTTAGAGTTATCCGTATTTTAACTATTATTTCAGATAATTTAAGTTGTTCCTACTGTTCAAAAAATTAATGGACTGTTTTTAGCGCAGTTTCAGGTTGACAGAAAAAATGAGCAAAAAATCAGAGTTCACATATATTCCCTGTTCCCTCTCCCCACAGTTCCCCCTATTATTAGGCTCTTGCATTACTGTGGCACACTTCTTACAATTGATGAACCAATATTGATAAATCAATGTTAACTAAAGTCCATTATTTACATTAGAGTTCACTGTTTGCATTGGAGAGTCCTACGGGTTTTGACAGATGCATAGTGTCATGTTTCTGCCATTATGCTATCCTACAGAACAGTTTCACTGCTCATAAATTCCCTGTGCTTCACCTGTTCATCCCCCGGTCCTGCCCCCTGAACCTTTGGCAACTACTGATCTTTTTATTCTCTGCTTACCTTTTTGCCAACCCTGCCTGCCTGCCTAACTCCACACACACACTCACCCTCCAGGCACCATCGCATAATATCTCCAAACACAGGCTTTGGAGACAAATTGCCCTGGCTTGATGTTTTCCTTCTCCTTCCTAGAATTTTGGAGTTTTGAGAAATCTTAGAGATGATTTAGTCCAACGATTGCTGTCCTTCAATATTTTTTGTACTATTTATTCTCTCTTTTTTTTTTTTTACTGGAGATGGGAAGAGGTAGGAGACTCTGAACCAACATGACCTTTTCGTTTGTAAATACAAAAGTGAACAGAACTATAAATGACAGAACTAGAGGCACAATGCCCTCATAGTGTAGTCCTGCAAATCAGACCTCTCATTGCCCCGCTTGGACCAGCTGCATTTCGGCCTGTGTTTTCAGCATGCCCCAGTCCATGCATACTTGAAGTGGGGAAGTTAAGAGGACCAAGGCCCAGTATCTATTATGTGGTGTGATGGTTGATTTTATGTGTCAGCATCGCTGGGCCATGGTGCCCAGATACTTGGTCAAACATTATTTTGTGTGTTTCTGTGAAGGTATTTTCTGGATGCAATTAACATGTAAATTGATGGATTTTGAGAAAAACAGATGGCCATCTCTAACGTAGATGGGTCTCATTCAGTCTGCTGAAGGCCTAAATAGAACAAAAGGCTCATCCAGCTTGAGCAAGAAGTAATTGTGCCAGCAGATTGCCTTCTGGTTTGAACTACAACCTTGGCTCTTGCCTGGGTCTCCAGCCTGGTGGCTCACCCTACAGATTTGGGAGTTGCCAGCCTCCATAGTGGTATGATCCAGTTCCTTCAAGTGAGTCAACCCCTCACTCATCTCTCCCCCCGGCCTTTCTCTATCTATTAACATTCTATGCATTCTGTTGGTTCTGATTCTCTGGAGAACGCTGACTAATACACATGGCTAAAAGTTAATTGGAAAAGCTGAGTCATATTTTTGGTAGACAGGATTGAGAGTATGTGAGTTCTTTTCCGTTGTTATTTAAAACTTACTTTCCACTTGGACTATTTCTGGTTCCCACTGTGGAGTCAAGAGATGGACAATGAAGAAAATGGGAGGTATGAGAGAGGATGGGGGTGGGTGAATATTACCATCTTAGCCTCCTAACTTCCAGTTGAATATAACTCCCTTGATAACATTTCCCCATGGCAGGCAGTGGCTTTCAAGATAATTACATAGACTTCATGACTCCTGAAAGTTCTATGATTAATACTCCTGTGGTGTAGGTAATGATCTTGCATCTTTCTCAGAAAAGGTTTTTTAAATATCAGGTCTGATGCATAGCTTCTCTCTTGTATACCCTCTTATCTCCTCAATTTATAGAAAGCTACTCTCTGAGGCTAAAGAAAGAGAAAACTATCATTAAATTCTTCCTTCACTATTTTCAGTGCTCCAGAAAGGTGGCATATTTTCTCATTGACTTCTCTCTTTACAGGAAAAATGTTAGCAAGGACTTTACAAAGGAAGCTTCAAAAGAATAACAGAATTTCTAAGACTAGGAAGGAATGGGGCTGCTTTCGTGTGTTAAGACAGATGGTAGAATGCATCAAAAGGCAGCAATAATTGTGGATGGATTTTATTAGGTAATACTCATTTATTTCACGTATTCTTGGGGATGCTTTACTGTGTGAAAGGTGTGATTTAGGACCTGTTTACAGTAATCGTAAGACAGTGTCCTGAACTTCAGGATGTCCATCATTGAGCAGAAAAGTAATCAGTCACTCAGTTACCAATAATGTAATATGATAAGCATTTTTATAGAGCTATCTCAGGGGCGCAGGAAGAAATCTGTGAGGAAATAACATTTAAGAGTTCTTACAGGCTAAGTAAAAATATGAATAATGGCATGAGACAAAACCACACTGATAACTTTTTAAAAATTCACTCTTATAGTAAAGATACACTTTGAAAAGCAACCTTTTGACTGATGAATCACATACCTGTACCTCTGAAACAAATAATATATTATATGTTAAAAAAAAAAAAAAAAGAGGATAGTAGGAAGGAAAAAATGAAGGGGGGGGAATCGGAGGGGGAGACGAACCATGAGAGACTATGGACCTGAGAAACAAACTGAGGGTTCTGGGGGGGGGGATGGGTTAGCCTGGTGATGGGTATTAAAGAGGGCACGTACTGAATGGAGCACTGGGTATTATACGCAAACAATGAATCATGGAACACTACATCAAAAACTAATGTTGTATGGTGATTAACATAACATAATAAAATTAAAAAACTAAAAAAAAAAGAAACCTGAAAAGCAACCTTTTGGGAACAATTAATATTAAGTTCATGTTGTTTGGCTTTCTTGGGTCTTTAAAGCTGGAGTAGGGTCATATCTTAATTTTTATTTTTATTTTTTTAAGATTTTATTTATCTATTTGACAGAGAAAGAGAGAACAGCAGGGGGAACAGCACAGGGAGAGGGAGAAGCAGGCTCCCCGCTGAGCAGGGAGCCCGATGTGGGGCTTGATCCCAGGACCCCGGGATCATGACCTGAGCCGAAGGCAGATGCTTAACCGACTGAGCCACCCAGGTGCCCCCCATATCTTAGTTTTTACTCTTTCCAGAACATTAGCAGAAACAGAACAGAAAACAAAATAGTAAAGATGGCATATCTGTGAAAGAAGTGATAGATAAATTGTTTCCTTTTTAAAAAAAATACTAAATAGATAATTTTAAAATGCTAAATAAGTGTATGAAAAATATAGACTGGCTGCTTAAATATTTGTAAGAAGATTTCAAATGGATCTATCTCAAGTCTTCAGGGTCTTGTGAGAAATGGGAAATCATGCTTGTCTGGATGAAGTGCGCTCTGCTAGTTGTTTAGTAGGGTTTTATGACTAACTTTAAAAACAAAATATGCTCTTTATTGAAATACCATCTTTCAAGAGGAAACACAACATGGGGTAGCTCAGGGGCTGAAACAATACAGATTTTTTTTTTAGCAAAACCAAAAAGAAATCATTTCCTTTGATCTAAGAGATCTACAGATTATAAAAAGAAACTAAAGAGTGAAAGCATTAAGGATCTTATTTGCCTTTGAGTTTGTCTTTATTTCTTTTCTTTAACTCCTATGTCTGTAAAAAGTCTCCGGAATTTTTTGAAAGTCTCTGAGAATTTCTGAGGATAAAAAGGACACAGTTGCTCTGTCTTTTCTGTACCTCACTGCAGGAAGCCACGGTCCGTGCTAACGGCACTGCCCTTCTAGCATATGTATCCCTGGGAAATTAAAGTGATTGGACATTGTTCTGCCGAGGATTAACATTTTGTTTTTAAAAAGAGTGAGGGTATGGTAGATATGTGCATACATCATTTTATCTTAAAGTGCAACAAATTAAATAAATTAACTTCATGCTGAGATGCAGAGATACTACTCAATTGTATGAGACCTCATCCTGGGTGAGAATTACTATACATTTGCCTCTGTGTTTTGAATGACACACTTCAGTGTGAATAAAAAGACACACATATTGCATTCCAGAAAGGAAAATAACAACTTAACATACGAAAGACTCATGCTGTCATTTTTCTGTTATTTTATGCAATTCAAAAGTGGCACGAGTGCAGATTAGAGAACTTTGTGCAAATCATAAGTTTTCATTTTCAAAACAATACACTTAACAACTGCATTAGCAGTAAAGAGGCTTCTTCAGAGCTATTGTTCATGATGACTATCTTAATCTGCACTTTGAAAGGACTCTAATACTATCAGCAGTCCGTGAACAACATGAAAATCAGCACCTACGTCTATTGTAGGCACATTTTTTTCTTTTCACAAGACCCTGATTTAAGACCTGAAAAATAATAAGAGAAATAAGCTTCTGAAGCATATTTGTCAAGCACTGGACTATATGTAACAATGTGAAGGGAATAAACTCATTCTAAAGATGCAGGCAAGTTGACATGGTGAATGTGAAACATGGGCCCTCACGTTCGTGCTTTCTTTTCTAAGCCTGAAAAATATCCCTTTACTGGAGTTGCCTTCTTAGTCATACAGGTAGAGTTGGGTGAGTAAAGTTTGACAGGATTTTAAAAAATCAAACTTACCTTTCAAAATGATAGGTAAGGCTTGAATAAGCTTTATCCACTTAATAGAAAACAATAGCCAGGGCGCCTGGGTGGCTCAGTTGTTAAGCATCTGCCTTCGGCTCAGGTCATGATCCCAGGGTCCTGGGATCGAGTCCCACATCGGGCTCCCTCCTCGGCAGGAAGCCTGCTTCTCCCTCTCCCACTCCCCTTGCTTGTGTTCCTGCTCTCGCTGTCTCTGTCTCTGTCAAATAAATAAATAAAATCTTAAAAAAAAAAAAAGAAAAGAAAACAATAGCCATCTTTGAATAATAATACTATAAAAATGAAATGAATGGAAAACATAAATGACCCGGGCTTCCCAAAGGTGGGAAAGCATTGTATAATGGTAGACACGTATTCATAAACCCAAAGGAAGAAAATAAAGAGACGAGAGAACAAAGAAGTGGAGACTTACCCTTTGCATACTTTCTATGCATCTTCCACGTACCCCAGTGCTGGATGAACAAGACATGGGCATAAGGGTCAGGCAAGCAGACTTGTCAGAATACAATGTATAGTCTCTATAAGGGTGGTCAGAAGCTAGAATAAATTGCTCTTCCTGAGGTCCTGTCTCCAAACACAAGATTTTTCTTTTGAGAACCCTGCAAGAAATCCATGTGTACAATGTTTGATTGCTGCACATACTGTAGTGGGTTACCACTAAATTAATAGTAACGGGCTTCTGTCTTTGTGAAGTTCCTGGAGACCTTCTTGTCTTCCTGCTGTAAACAACCAGAAAACTGCATAAAATATATGAAACAGCAGCTTTTGGATGCTGGACAACACCCAGTACATTACAGTGATCCCCAAGAGAATGAAGATGAATGAAGTCAGCCCCTGGAGTTCCTCACGTTTCTGCCAGGAGGCCCTTTCTGGGATGCGATGCTGGAGGGAGAACCAAGCTGAGCATGGTGGTTTCTTTGAGTTGAGGGGTTTAGAGAGGCTGAGGTAGCTAGAATTTCAGGGCAGAGTATCAGAAAAGGGGAAGCTAAATGGAGAAAGAGCTCTAGAAAACTTCCTATGGCTTCTCTTGGGCCTTTGGCTGAGTACTGTGCAGGTGTGTAGGGGGAAAGTCTGAAAGGGTGGGCTCACCATTACCAGGAAGCCAACACCGAGCAGTTTCCAGCAGATCATGTCTTCTTATCCACTTACATTACTCTGGAGCAATTTGAGATTTTGATTGCAGTTTTAAGGGAACGGTAATGATTTTCAGTTTCAAGTGTTATTGGAACATCTAGGTAGACATAGGAAAATGATAAAAGAAAACACATTATTGAAAATTGATAGTACATGAGACATCCAAAAATGAATTCATAGAGGTAGTAGTTGAAATCAAGAAGATGTATATATACTCTTAGCAAAGAGATATGGAAAAAGGTATGAAAATTGATAATTATTGAGTACCCCCTTCATGCCAGCACTAAGGCGGGTACATTGGTGTGCTATCTTAACTTAGAACATTGTAACAATGCTATCAGCTAGGTAATTGAATTCCAGTTGTAAAGATCAGAAAATTGGAACTCAGAAAGGTAAAGTAGTTTGCTCAGGGTTCTACGACTGGAACCAGATATTTTACTCAAGATGTCACAGTAGTTATCCAGGTATGTGAGACTCTAAAGCCCAATCTTACCCAACTGAAAAAAGCTGACAGGATTTCTGTGCTGAATTTCAGAGGAGCAAGG
Source organism: Halichoerus grypus (assembly GCF_964656455.1). NCBI lineage: Eukaryota > Metazoa > Chordata > Mammalia > Carnivora > Phocidae > Halichoerus > Halichoerus grypus. Next base: position 107,023,447 of record NC_135727.1, on the reverse strand, counting down.
GATACTGTCTAGGTGCTCTTGAGGGTCTAACCATGGCCTACCGGGACTGCCTCACTTGGCCCCTAACCTGGCCCCTCCTCTAATCTCGCTTCCCAGTACTCACCTGTCATTCCCTCTGGTCAGCCATAATGACTCCCAGGTGTTGTGTGGAGGCACAGAGCATGTTCCTATGTCAGGCAATTACCGCCAGCATCCCTTGCAGAAATCCTCGTTGCCAGGATATGCACTTGGTTTACTTTCTCATTTCATTCAGGATTCTGTTCACGTACTGGTTCACCGTGGAAGACTGCCTGACGACCCTATGTAAAATACTAATCCAGTCCATTTTCTATTCCCTTAATTGGCCTTATTTTTTCTTCATAGCACTTTTATCTATCAGATAATATGGTTTAGAATTATGTATGTTTTTATTTTCTGCCTCCCAGATAGAATTAAGTTTCTTGCGGTAAAAGATTTTATCTGTTTTAATCATTGCTCTCCTACCTGTGCCCAGAACAGGGCCTAGCACATAGAATGCTTTCCATAAATGTAAATGAAGGAATGAGAAACCTGTTTTAGGTTACAGGCCCTTTGAGAATTGATGAAAGGTATGGACACCCCTAAATGCATATATGTATAGCTTTGCTTCCCATGGGTTCAACCAATCTATAAATCTGTTTGACTTCCAGAGAGCTCCACTTAAAAACTAAAGAATTAGAGAAGTAGAAAAGTGATGGAAGTAATTTTTAAAATCGGGAAAGTGGAAGGGCTAATTAAAAATAAAGGAATGGCTAGTTGTGTTGAGCTAGAATTCAGAATGAATGAGTTTGATATACTGTTTGATTTGGCAAGGAAGACAGTGGTGACCTTCAAGAGTTCAGTTTCCACATAGAGGCAGACAAATACTGATGGACAAGGCATTAAGGTGTGGATAGCAAGGGACTGGAGTCAGGTTAAAGATGATTTTGGATCATGGTAAAAGGATAACAAATTAAGATAAAGGTGACTTGCCTTCTTGTTGATGCCAAAGTTACTGGCAGAATTAAGACTAAATCTCAGGTTTTTTGAGAACTGTCCTTGAATAAAGTATAATGGCTTTGAGCACAGGCTCTGGAGAAAGTGGATTTCCACCACTTACTGTGACCTTAAGCAAACATTTAAAAATTCTCCAGGCTTCCATTTCTTATCTGTAAAACGTGGTCAGTAGTAAGGTCATGATGAGTTAATGTATAAGATTAGCATGATAAGTGGTACAAAGAAACCATTTAATAAATTTTACTTATCATTTTTATCATCCCATAAAGATAGTCCCTTGTCTGTTATTGCTTGTTATTCTATGCATTATTGTTTAACAAACTCCTTATCACATAGCATGTTTATATTATTATGTGACTATCACGTAGTAAGTGAATTTTTGGTAGCAAACAGAATACTTGACAATAAATGGAAGATAATGATTAGAGCAATAGCTAGAATGGTTATATAGTTAAAGATTTCTTAACCACTACAAATTCTTTCTTTATTCTTCGGGTTCAGCTGAATGTCACATCTTTGCATGTAGTGTTGCATGTAGTATTTTCTGGGCTCACTCATGATTTTATGCTCAGCTGATGGTCCATGGTCTTGTTTGCATGCCTGATGGTGGGCTGTCTTTCAGCAGGGCAGAGGGGGATATTTTGCTCATTTGCCTGTCATCTAGCGGACTAGATTGGGCTTGTTCACATGGCGTGGTCACAGACTTTCCTAAGAGCAGCAAGAGAGGGCAAACCCCAATAATGAAGCCCCTTTCAAGTCCCTGTTTGCATTATATTTGCTATTATCCCATTGAACACAGGAAGCACTATGGCCAGGTCAAGAGTCAGCCCAAGGCTTTGATAACAAGAAAGGTAATTACTGTGACCATTGATGCACATGTTCTTGATGAAAAAGGCAAGATGGACTTCAGGAAGGAAGAATTCATGGGATCATAAATTCTCAAGAGCCAGAAGGGGGTAAATCTCCCTCTGAAACTGAAAGGAAAGATGAGATCATGGGTACAAAGAGGAGATGGTGCTGTAAAGAGAAATAAGGCAGTTCACAGCAGACTTGCTTACTCAGGCTTAGTCTGATGTCTTAGTCATCTTGCTTTTATACTTTCAGCATCTCTCTATTCTTATTGGTGCTCCTTAGGGCATCTATCCTAGGCACTGTTACGTTTGAGCTGCAGACTTTTCCTTCATGTTTACGTCCTATTAGAAGACTCAGAACCTGGAAAGCACTTTAAAATAGATTAACCAAAACAGGCACTGGAGGAGATATTTTGAGAAAGTTTCTTGCTTGATTCTTCACAAATTCCAGATCATCCCACTTTGGCTCTGAGGGCTACAGAAAACCCTAAAATGTGAAATTTGTATATACGTAATTTCCTTTCAGTGAATAAACTGGTCTTGGAGCTGAAGCAACCTGGCATACCCATTCCAGTTTCACATCCTATAGAGATGGCCTTAGATCTAGTCACTTTTTCCTGGAATCCACCAAGCCTTTCTTTTTAAAAGAATAGTCATTATAACAAAAAAAAATTATCTTAAAATTATGTTTTAAAATGTTGAATTTTCGGGGCACCTGGGTGGCTCAGTCAGTTGAGCATCTTGATCTTGGCTCAAGTCTTGATTTCACGGCTGTGAGTTCGAGCCCCGAGTTGGGCTCTGTTCTGGGTGTGGAGCCTACTTAAAATAATAATAATAATAAATGTTGAATTTTAAAAGCTATTGCTTTCAAATTAGATTTAAAAATTTGTTGAAAAGTAATATATGCATACTGTATAACAGTTTAAATAGTAAAAAAATATTTATTTTTTTCTTCTCTTTTAATTTAGTAAAAAATTATTTAAATGAAAATAATGCCCCCTTCCCCAAAGACAACTATTGTTAAGAATTTCCGATTTGAACATTGAATGAAAGTTTGATGTTATTAACCAAACAGATACTTTTGTCTAGATGTGAGAACCACACATCCTAGTTTTTTAAAGTCATTATCTTCTATAGATAATTGAATGTTTATGGCCCAAAAAAAGAATTTCTTTATCTTACCTAAGATTTAATTTTCTGTGCATTTTCAGACACACACACACACTCCCATGCACTCACTCATAGCACTGACATTGGCTTTGGGTTACTGTATATTCAGGGAGTATTTTTGGCTGAGGACACTTTATAGGACCGAATCATATTTACTGGAAATAAGCTTCATTTTCCTTCCTCCCATTAGCCAAGGACATTATCTGGGACTACATCCAAATAAGTCTTTACTACACACTCAGCTTAATTGGTGTTTCTCCGTAATATTGCTCATTTTTAAATAATTGCAAAGTTACCTGAAGGTAACTTAATTAACATGTAAATTTAGCAGTAGATATGAAATTACGGAGTGAAGAATCATGTTTTCAACTAGAAAACCATTTCTTTTCACTTCAATAAACATTGAATTATGATCAAGTAGCTAGGAAGTGTGGCATTCAACAGTAATCAGTTCATTGACTGGCTGTTTTGGTCTTTTATGTAGCTACATTTGTGGAACAAAATTCAGAGACAAGGGTATTGGAAAGGTAATTAGTGCATTGATTTCATGGTTGTCTTTAAGAAAAAATAAATACAAACTCACAATAGGAAAGAAATTTAGGCAATTGGTTTATTCATGAGACAGGTTGAATTCTTCATACTGTTTAAAAACAAATGACACTGGTGTTCTTTTAAAAAGAATTGCTAGTTCCACGGATGGGTGAAATAGATAAAGGGGATTAAGAGTATACTTACCTTGATGAGCACTGAGTAATATATAGAATTTTTGAATCATTATATCATACACCTGAAACTAATATGACACTGTGTGCTAATTGTACTTCAATAAAAAGAAAAGAAATTAAAAATGGCTAGTTCCTTATTTAGGAAAATTCAGAACAGCAATATCTGTACTTAATTTAAAAGTAGGGAGTGGCTATTCATATTTTAAAAAGATCCTGTATGTTCTCAATGGATGATCACCAAATTCTTCTATATAACTAGCTATTAAGTATCATTCTAATTTATGAAAGTCAAGCCTCATATCCTCTCAAAAGTTTTGGAATAAATTTGTTGTCCTCTCCCAAATGAGTTCACTGAATGTGCTCAGGGGTTATGAGATCTCTTGGTCTTGAAATAATTTATTCCTATGGGAATATGCCAATTAAGTATGATCTTTCCGCTAGAAAAGATGGTAGTATGGCAGGATGAAAGATGTTTAATATACTCTCAATTAACTTTGTTAGTGTATGGAAATGAATACAAAGATTACCTTAAATAAATAATAACATATTTTTCATCTTAGGTATAATTCATATCATTTGTATCAACTATATGTGGCTAGTTAGATTTGACTTGTATAAATAGTGAAAAAAAATTTTAATTCCTTAGGCATCAGCCAGCAAAGAGCAACAAAACTAAAAATTTACTTCCTTTTCTACATTTTCTTCTAAATATAGAAATTGTTAAAAAGCAATGTTGATGATTTACAGACATCAACTTGGAATTCTTATTTAGTGTTTTGATTATAACCATTGTAAAATATGATGAATCATTCCACTCTTAAATCATTTTGTGGTTTCATCTTGCAAAATTAGAGTGGAAGTTGGAGAGAAGAGGATAACTGAATTTCACATACACTAAGGTAGCTGCATCCTAATGATAAATTCTCTAACATTTTCTGTTTAAAAGTGTTCTTTAATTATCCTAGTAGTATTACCTTCAAGGAATGAATAAAACCAAGATAATGGTGCTTTATCTTTATATGTTATTACTACAGTTCCAGTTGAAAAGTATATTAGAAATGGATGAAAGACAATGAGACTAAACCAGAGTGCCTCTGGTTTAGATAAATAGTGGAATTGCACATCTAATTGTATTGTCAGAGTCCTTCATCTGTAATGAAGGTTATAAAATCTTTCTGAGCATCTCCACCCAGGCATTTTGTCTTACACTCTAGCACCTAAAAATCTAAGAGAAGGGTAAGAAACAAACAAATGAACAAAAACAGAAGAGATAGAGTCTTATGGTCTGTACGTCTATGGAAGTTATATTTTCTCAAAGAATTTACAAGTTCTCTAAGGACACCTACAAGTGGGTAGACATTTGGCATCATGAAGATCCAGCCTCATTTGAGACTAGATATTAACAGCTATAGACACTTGATAATATGGGAGAAAATATGAATTTTGCACTCAGACAGGTATGAGTTTGTATCCTGGTTTCATCCTTTACAGGTAGTACGACTATAATAATTAACATTAATTGTTTATTGTGTCTTGGAACTTAAATACTTGAATGCTCTGAGTCTTAGTTTCCTCATGTGCAAAATAGAGGTAATACCAACTCATATCTTTGATCTTCTCATAACTTAGAGTAAGTACATGTAATTTTGATATAGGAGTTGGATTTCTTCTTTCCTCCCTCAGTCTCTTCATTTTTCCCCTCCCTCCTTTCCTTCCTCTCTTTCTTTCTTTCCTTCCTTTATATTTGTTCTTCCCACTACCTATTTAGAATACTTAAAATTCTAGCGAAATGTATAACGAACATTTCTATACATAGCCATAGATTCTCATAGACAATCTGATTTGCCTCCACATTCGTTCATTTAAGTACCTACTTTGTAACAAGTACCAAGTCAGCATCTGAGGATGGAAAATTGAGCAGAGATTTATGCCTTTCGGAAGGTGTGGGTTCAGTGATGGGAGTCAAGAAATCACCTACTACAATATCCTGTGAACAGAAGGCTAGGATCATGCGTAGCCTGTAAAGGAAGCAGGGTATGGGGAAGAGCATGGAGGCGACACGGGGTATCTAATGACGTAGTATGAGGAGGAGTGGTCAAAGAAGTGTTCTCCTCAAAGGAGAAGAAATGGGATAAGTTTTACCAAATGAGTATTAGTAAGTTAAATCAAGAAGAGGGAAGGAGACATTTGAGAAAGTGTGAACAGCATTTATGAAAGCACGGGAGTGTGAAAAAACAAGATGCTTCTTCTGGAAAGACTTCTGTGGCAGATTGTGTTTTTCAAAATATCTGCCACAATGTTTCCAGACCCACATGCTTTCCAGAACCTTGCCTTTCTTCCATTGAAAGGTAGAGTCTATATCCTTTCCCCTTGAACCTGGGCAGGCTTTGGAGAACAACCTCATTAATAAAGTGTAGTGGACAGGACACCTTGTGACTTCTAAGGGTAGGTCGTAGAAGATGATGCAGCTTCCTCCACTTCTCTCTTGAAAATGTACCTTTGAAGTCCTGAGCCATCATGTAAGAAGTCCAGGCTCCCTGAAGCTACTGTGCTGAGGCAAACACATAGATTGGGAGAGATGCCTGAGGAGTTCTAGCTGTTCGAGCTCCTGGCTTCTCAAGACTTCCCAGACCAAACATACGAGTGGGGACACCTTTGAGATGCTACAGAACCTTAGGCACTGAAATGACTGTAAGTGGATGAGCAATTCTGAAGAAGAACTACCCAGCTGAGTCAGTCCATACTCAGAACCATGGGAGATAATAGTATTAAATGATTACTAATGTTTTAACCCACTGTTGGGGATGGTTTCTTATCTAACTTTCTTGGTTATCCTCCTGCCTTGTGTCTGCCTTAGGACTGTTTGCTAACATTATGTTGACTTGGCCGAATCCTTTACTAGTCTGTAATTTCCAGGATGGCAGGGCCCAGGTCTGTCATAATCATTGTTGCATCCCCTATACCTATTATAATGAATGGCACACAGTACATGTTCAGTTTACAGCTCTTCAATGAATGAGTAAATGAATAGATTATTTTTATATGTTTAGAGAGTGAGAAAGGTAGGGTCAGTGGGAGATAAGCCTAGAGAGGCTGGTAAGAGATAGATCACAAGCATCATTGTATATTAAGCTGAAGCATTTGACTTTATTTTGAAAGCCACCGAGACGCAGAGAAGAATTTAGGTACTGGAGTGGCATGATCACATCCACACTGAGGAAGATCACAATAGTAGTGGTGTGGGGGATGGAATAAGATCAAAATGAGGAATATTGGTAGGCATGGGGAAGGTCTGGTCTGAAGGAGTGGCAATGAGATTCAGAGAAAGAGATGTCCTCAAAGTATTGAGGACAGAGAATTTACATTAATAGATTTACATTAATAGATTTAACAGCAATCTTCTGCCACATGGGCTTTCATTTATAGTAAAAAAAAAAAAGTTAATTACATCTCTTACATATGCCCCTTTAGGGCAATTTTTAAAAGTTTCTTTGTTTGATTTTTTATTGACTTCATAATTACTGATTATTTCTGACAGACAGAAATCAGTCCCGTAGTACCATAACCCAGAGATAAGGAACTGTGCCTTATGTATTAATTTCTTGTGATCTCAAGCAGTTACTAGACTTGAGCTAACTCATCATGTTGATTTTTGGGAAATGAATTTCCTAGCTACTCGTATGTCCTCTAAACTTAAGACATCCTCTTTCTTTGGAAATGTGTTTCCCAATCAAGTTTATTATTATTATTAGTTGCAACCCTGAATCTTTACTGTTAAAAGAGCATCTGTTTTTGAATGGATAAAGAAGATGTGGTATATATATACAATGGAATATTATGCAGCCATCAGAAGGAATAAGATCTTGCCATTTGCAACGACGTGGATGGAACTGGAGGGTATTATGCTGAGCGAAATAAGTCAAACAGAGAAAGACATGTATCATATGACCTCACTGATATGAGGAATTCTTAATCTCAGGAAACAAACTGAGGGTTGCTGGAGTAGGGGGTGGGGTGGGAGGGATGGGGTGACTGGGTGATGGACACTGGGGAGGGTATGTGTTCTGGTAAGCGCTGTGAATTGTGCAAGACTGTTGAATCTCAGATCTGTACCTCTGAAACAAATAATGCAATATATGTTAAGAAAGAAAGAAGAAGAAGAATGTAGCAGGAGGGGAAGAATGAAGGGGGGGAAATCGGAGGGGGAGAAGAACCATGAGAGACAATGGACTCTGAAAAACAAACTGAGGGTTCTAGAGGGGAGGGGGTTGGGAGGATGGGTTAGCCTGGTGATGGGTATTGAGGAGGGCACGTTCTGCATGGAGCACTGGGTGTTATGCACAAACAATGAATCATGGAACACTATATCTAAAACTAATGATGTAATGTATGGGGATTAACATAACAATAAAAAAATTTAAAAAAAAAAAAGCATCTGTTTTCTAGTAGACCCATTAACCATGAAATACTATTTACCTGCCATGTTTCCAGTTATTGTGAATAAAGGGTCACTTCCATGAGATGAGTGGTGGGGTAGAGGGAATATAGGGAGCGGAAAGATGATGTGATGGTAATCTTTGGAAAAGATGAATAGTCCTTGAACAGAGGAAGGACCAAAACAGTATCTAAGAGGAAGAGGAGCTAACACTACAGTACTAAAATTAAGATCAGTGAACCTAAGAACCAGAGTATGTTCAAGGACCAGTCCACAGAACTAAAGGGATGTAGCAGGCACTGCTGGTAGCTTATCTGATATCTATTCTCATCTTTTCTATTAGAATAGAACCCCAACTGTGTTCGGACAATGTGCCCAGCTAAAAGTACTACATTTCCCAGATGTCTGTGTAGCTAAGGATGACCATGTGACATAATAAAGGCTGATAAAATATAAGTGAAAGTTGCTGGATGGGACCTCTGGGAAATTTATTTAAAAGAATAGACTCAACTGACTTACATCGTCTGTCTTAAACTTTTTCTCTTTTCTAGAACACAGTTACGATGTTGATGGTGAAATTACTACCTTGCAACCATGATCATAAGGACAAAAGTTGCTAGCTAAGATTAGAGGAGTACAAAGCTAGAAGAAGCTAGAGTCCCTGATGGACTTCTGGACTTCTTGTTTTATGAAAATAAGAACGCTCTGTATTAGTTCTTATTCTCCAGAGAACTAGAACACACACACACACACATACACACACACACACACACACACACACAGAGGCAGAGAGATTTACAGAGATACAGATTTCGAGAAAGACACAGGTTGAGATTTAATTTAAGGAGTTGGCTTTCATGTGCTTGTGGGGGCTGAAAAGTTTGAAATTTTCAGGGCAGGTGAACATATGGAAACTCAGGCAGGGTTTCTAAGTTGCATTCTTTTTTTTAAAATTTTTTTAAATTTTATTATGTTATGTTAGTCACCATACAATACATCATTGGTTTTTGATGTGGTGATCCACGATCCATTGTTTTCGTATAACACCCAGTGCTCCATGTAGTACATGCCCTCCTTAATACCCATCACCGGGCTAACCAATCCCCCCTCCCCTCTAAAACCCTGTTTGTTTCTCAGAGTCCATAGTCTCTCATGGTTCATCTCTCCCTCCAATCCCCCCCCCCATTTTTCCCTTCCTTCTCCTAATGTCCTCCATGTTATTCCTTATGTTCCACAAATAAGTGAAACCATATGATAATTGACTTTCTCTGCTTGACTTATTTCACTTAGCATAATCTCCTCCAGTCCCATCCATGTTGATGTAAAAGTTGGGTATTGCTCTTTTCTGATGGCTGAGTAATATTCCATTGTATACATGGACCACATCTTCTTTATCCATTCATCTGTTGAAGGGCATCTCGGCTCTTTCCACAGTTGGGCTATTGTGGACATTGCTGCTATGAACATTGGGGTGCATATGACCCTTCTTTTCACTACATCTGTGTCTTTGGGGTAAATACCCAGGAGTGCAATTGCTGGGTCATAGGGTAGCTCTATTTTTAAATCTTTGAGGAACCTCCACACTGTTTTCCAAAGTGGCTGTACCAACTTGCATTCCCACCAACAGTGTAAGAGGGTTCCCCTTTCTCCACAACCTCTGCAACATTTGTTGTTTCTTGCCTTGTCCATTTTTGCCATTCTAACTGGTGTAAGGTGGTATCTCAATGTGGTTTTGATTTGGATTTCCCTGATGGCTAATGATGATGAACATTTTTTCATGGGTCTGTTAGCCATTTGTATGTCTTCTTCAGAGAAGTGTCTTCATATCTTCTGCCCACTTCTTGACTTGATTATTTGTTTTTTGGGTGTAGAGTTTGAGAAGTTCTTTATAGATCTTAGATACCAGCCCTTTATCTGTAGTGTCATTTGCAAATATCTTCTCCCATTCTGTGGGTTGCCTCTTTGTTTTGTTGACTGTTTCCTTTGCTGTGCAGAAGCTTTTTATCTTGATGAAGTCCCAAAAGTTCAGTTTTGCTTTTGTTTTACTAGCTTTTGGAGATGTATCTTGAAAGAAGTTGCTGTGGGCGATGTCAAAAAGGTTACTGCCTATGTTCTCCTCTAGGATTTTGATGGATTCCTGTCTCACATTGAGGTCTTTCATCCACTTTGAGTTTCTCTTTGTGAATGGTGTTAGAGAATGGTTGAGTTTCATTCTTCTGCATGTGGCTGTCCAATTTTCCCAGCACCATTTATTGAAGAGACTGTCTTTTTTCCATTGCATGTTTTTTCCTGCTTTGTCAAAGATTATTTGACCATAGAGCTGAGGGTCCATATCTGGGTTCTCTGTTCTGTTCCATTGGTCTCTATGTCTGTTTTTGTGCCAGTACCATGCTGTCTTGGTGATCACAGCTTTGTAATATAGCTTGAGATTGGGCAACGTGATGCCCCCAGCTTTGTTTTTCTTTTTCCACATTTCCTTGGTGATTCGGGGTCTTTTCTGATTCCATACAAATTTTAGGATTGTTTGTTCCAGCACTTTGAAAAATGTCATTGGAATTTTGATCGGGATGGCTTTGAAGGTATAGATTGCTCTGGGTAGCATAGACATTTTAACAATGTTTATTCTTCCGATCCATGAGCATGGAATGTTTTTCCATCTTTTTGTGTCATCTTCGATTTCTTTCATGAGTGTTCTGTAGTTCCTAGAGTATAGATCCTTCACCTCTTTGGTTAGGTTTATTCCGAGATATCTTATGGTTTTTGGTGCTATGGTAAATGGAATCGTTTCTCTAATTTCTCTTTCTACAGTTGCGTTGTTAGTGTGTAAGAAAGCAACTGATTTCTGTGCATTGATTTTGTATCCTGCCGCATTACTGAATTGCTGGATGAGTTCTAGTAATTTGGGGGTGGAGTCTTTTGGATTTTCCACATAAAGTATCATGTCGTCTGTGAAGAGAGAGAGTTTGACTTCTTCTTTGCCAATTTGAATACCTTTTATTTCTTTTTGTTGTCTGATTGCTGTTGCTAGGACTTCTAGTACTATGTTGAACAATAGTGGTGAGAGTGGGCATCCTTGACGTGTTCCTGATCTTAAGGGAAAGGCTCTCAGCTTTTCCCCATTGAGGATGATATTCGCTGTGGGTTTTTTATAGATGGATTTTATGAACTTGAGGAATGTTCCCTCTATCCCTATACTCTGAAGAGTTTTAATCAGGAAAGGATGTTGTATTTTGTCAAATGCTTCTTCTGCATCAATTGAGAGGACCATATGGTTCTTCTCCCTCCTCTTATTAATGTGTTCTATCACATTGATTGATTGGCGAATGTTGAACCAGCCTTGCATCCCCGGGGATAAATCCCACTTGGTCGTGGTGGATGATCCTTTTAATGTATTGTTGGATCCTATTAGCTAGGATTTTGTGGAGGATTTTGGAATCCATATTCATCAGGGATATCGGTCTGAAATTCTCGTTTTTGATGAGGTCTTTGCCTGGTTTGGGGATTAAGGTAATGCTGGCCTCATAGAATGAGTTTGGAAGTTTTCCTTCTGTTTCTATTTTTTGAAACAGCTTCAGTAGAATAGGTATTATTTCTTCTTTGAATGTTTGGTAGAATTCCCCAGAGAATCCATCAGGCCCTGGACTCCTGTTTTTTGGGAGGTTTTTGATCACTGCTTCAATCTCGTTACTGGTTATTGGCCTATTCAGGTTGTCAATTTCTTCCTGTTTCAGTCTTGGCAGTTTATAGGTTTCCAGGAAGGCCTCCATTTCATCCAGATTGCTCAGTTTATTGGCATATAGTTGTTGATAATAATTTCTAATAATTGTTTCTATTCCCTTGGTGTTAGTCGTGATCTCTCCCCTTTCATTCATAATTTTATTAATTTGGGTCCTTTCTCTTTTCTTTTGGATAAGTCTGGCCAGTGGTTTATCGATCTTATTAATTCTTTCAAAGAACCAACTTCTAGTTTCGTTGATCTGATCTACTGTGTTTCTGGTTTCTAATTCATTGATTTCTGCTCTAATTTTAATTGTCTCTCTTCTAATGCGTGGCTTAGGCGTCATTTGTTGCTTTTTCTCTAGTTCTTTAAGGTGTAGAGTTAGTTGGTGAATTCAGGATTTTTCTATTTTTTTGAGTGAGGCTTGGATGGCTATGTATTTCCCCCTTAGGACCGCCTTTGCAGTAGCCCATAGGTTTTGGACCGATGTGTTTTCGTTCTCATTGATTTCCATGAATTGTTTAAGTTCTTCTTTGATTTCTTGGTTGACCCAAACATTCTTGAGCAGAGTGGTCTTTAGCTTCCAAGTGTTTGAATTTCTGCCAAATTTTTTCTTGTGATTGAGTTCCAGTTTTAGAGCACTGTGGTCTGAGAATATGCAGGGAATAATCTCAATCTTTTGGTATCGGTTGAGACCTGATTTGTGACCCAGTATGTGGTCTATTCTGGAGAAAGTTCCATGTGCGCGCAAGAAGAATGAGTATTCTGTTGTTTTAGGGTGGAATGTTCTGTAAATATCTATGAGGTCCATCTGGTCCAATGTATCATTCAAAACTCTTGTTTCCTTGTTGATTTTCTGCTTAGATGATCTGTCCATTGCTGAGAGTGGAGTATTGAGGTCTCCAACAATTAACATATTGTTATCAATATGACTCTTTATTTTGGTTAACAGTTGGCTTATGTATATGGCTGCTCCCATGTTGGGGGCATAGATATTTACAATTGTTAGATCTTCTTGTTGGATAGACCCTTTAAGAATGATATAGTGTCCTTCTGTGTCTCTTATTACAGACTTTAGTTTAAAATCTAATTTGTCTGATATAAGAATTGCTACCCCAGCTTTCTTTTGAGGTCCACTGGCATGGAAGATGGATCTCCATCCCTTCACTTTCAGTCTGGATGTATCTTTAGGTTCAAAATGAGTCTCTTGTAGACAGCATATGAATGGGTCCTGTCTTTTTATCCAGTCTGAAACCCTGTGCCGTTTTATGGGAGCGTTTAGGCCATTCACGTTGAGAGTGATTATTGAAAGATATGAATTAATTGTCATGTTGCCTGTGAAGACATTGTTTTTATAGATTGTCCCTGTAAATTTCTGTTGTATATCACTCTTGGGGTCTTTCTCCTTTTCTAGAACCCCCCCTTAATATTTCTTGCAGGGCCGGCTTAGTGGTCACATATTCTTTCAGTTTCTGCCGGTCGTGGAAGCTCTGCATCTCTCCATCCATTCTAAATGACAGCCTTGCCGGATAAAGTATTCTTGGCTGCATGTTCTTCTCATTTAGTACCCTGAATATGTCTTGCCAGGCCATTCTGGCTTGCCAGGTCTCTGTGGATAGGTCTGACGTTATTCTGATGTTCCTCCCTCTGTACGTAAGGAATCTCTTCCCCCTAACTGCCCTTAAGATCGTTTCCTTGGTTCTAAGATTTGCAAGTTTTACTATTACATGCTGGGGTGTTGGCCTGTTTTCCTTGATCTTAGGAGGGGTCCTCTCTGCCTCTAGGACTCGAATGTTTGTTTCATTCCCCAGATTAGGGAAGTTCTCAGCTACGATTTGCTCAAATATATCTTCTAGTCCTCTCTCTCTCTCCACTCCCTCCGGGATTCCAATTATTCTGACATTGGAACGCCTCATGGTGTCACTTATTTCTCTGGTTTTATTTTCATGGATTCTGAGTTGTTTTTTCCTGGCCTCCTCTTTTCCCTTTTTATCTATTATACTGTCTTCCAGGTTGCTTATTCTCTCTTCTGCCTCACTTACCCTAGCTGTTAGATTATCTAGATTGGATTGGATCTCATTGATAGCATTTTTAAGTTCTGCCAATTCAGCTTTCAGTTCTGCCCTTAGAGACTCTATGTTGCCATTAATTGATTTCTCCATTCTAGCCATTGTCTTCACAATTGCTAGCCTGAATTCCATCTCCGATATCTTGGTTATATCTGCATCCATTTGTAAATCTGCAGCATAAGTCATAATCTCTGAGTCTTTTCTATTTTGGGGGTTCCTCCTCCTAGTCATTCTGTTGATGGGTGTTTGAGGGAATATATAGAGTCCAAATTATTGACCAGAACCCAAGCAAGATGCACCTGTTTTCTCGGGACCTTAGGGTTGCTGGCCTCTTGTTTTCCCAGCCTGTCTTCTGCGGGAGGGGCCTGCCGCGCTGTTATTCAGGCAACCCTGTTTGGGCGGAGTTGCCCTGCGCCCTTGTGGCGGGGGATGGGCTCAGTGGGAATCAGTCTTTGGGGCTTTTGTCCTCTGGCGCCTTTCCCTGGCGTCTTTCCGCGTCTCTTCTGCGAGTCAGAGCAGAAGAGACCGTTTCCAACCCTCTGCCTCAGAGCAGAGAGATCACAGTCTGTTCTTCAGTGAGCTCTCCAGGCCACACCGTCTCCGTTTCTGTCCGTGCTGCTATAAACTGCAGCGTCCTGGGTTGTGCGCCCCTCCGTGGCGCTCCCAGTCCTGCCTCCAGGTCGGGGCGCGTCTCTGCCCTTTGTGCTTCTAAAACCGCCAGCCGCTCCCAGTTCACACGTCTGACCCCGCCGCTCGGGGTTTCCGTCTCAGAGGCTGCAGTTCGCGTGCGCGCGACCCCGCCGGTCTGGTTTTCCACCCCAGGGGCTGCCCTAAAGTCCTTTCCCGACGCTACCGGTCTGCGAGTCTGTGCCTGTCCGCAGCGCGCGAGGCTGTCGCTCACCGGCAGTGTAGGATCCCCACCCCAGGCACCCTTCCGCTGCCGTTTATCCTCCGTATCTGCCCGCGGAATCACGGCTCCCCGGTTCCTACCTCAAAACCAACCGCCTGCGATATTCTGTTTGTAGAGATCCAGATCTTCTTACATCTCAGGCTGGTTTCGTGGGTGCTCAGAGTGGTCTGGTAGATATCCAGCTCAATTCCAGGGACCAGTTGAAATAGGGTCCCCTACTCCTCCGCCATCTTTCCCCCTACCTCTATGTTGCATTCTTGAGGCAGGATTTCTTCTTCAGGAAACATAGCTCTTAAGGCCATCAACGGATTAGATGAGACCATACCTACTTAATGCAGGGCAATCTACTTTATTTAAAGTATACTCATTATAAATGCTAGTCACATAAAAAATAACCTCACAGCAATATCTAGACTACTGTTTAACAACTGGGCACCATAAACTAGATAAGTTGACCCATAAATTAACCATCATACTTCTAAATTGTTTGAACCCCTGGTTAGCTGGGTTTCTATTGCAAACACAGGTACAAAATATGTTCATTATTAGTGGCAAGGGAAAGAGATCATGCCTGACAACATGAGTAGTTCTAGGTGGTAAGAATGGAGAATGAGCAGGAGTAAGGATGGGGGAGGGGAGGACATAGGTTAATAAATACTCTCTTAGCTGCTAGCATCATCTTAGCTTCTGTTCAGATCTGCTGATGTTCACCTTGTAGACTTCAAAGGGTTTGAATCTAAAAGTTTGGACTCTCCTGACCCATCAAGGTGGACAGTGCAATAGTCATTGACTTCACCTTTCCCCATTTTGTTATTATGAGAATATTATATGATTAGGCAAAATGCACTGACAGATCGAGTCAGCCATTTGAACACATATCAGTGAGAAATGAGAATAGTTCGAGTTCTTTATTTCTCTGATCTGTTAAGGGCACCTTTCCTTGAAATACAACTGTTTCTGTTCCCAAGCTGCAGAATCATAGTGCTATTTTAGCACATTGTTTCAAAGGTCTGTTGTGGTTTTTGTTTGTTAGTGAGATTGAAGTTGTAACATCAGCTCTTGACATTACCTGTTTATTTAGACTGCTTGTCTACAGTTTGGGGTGAATCTAGTAGGATTATTTTGAGGCTAATTTACCCAGCTTTTAGATTTGAGATTTCGTGGGTGAGCATTCAGCTTCTTTAGGCCTTAGTTTCCTTACTTGTAAAATTGAGGTATTCATTCATCCTGGATAATCTCTAAATTCACTTCCAGTATAAAATGTTACCATTTTGTGGTATTATCTAAGAGTTCTTTTGTACCTTGGAAAGAAAAAAATTCTTAAAGTAACTCTTTATTCTGGAAATCATAATTTCACTGTCTGAACCCACAAAATCAAGTAGGACTAAACTAGCTGTTTGTACCCCATAGTGGGTGTTATCACATTTTTTCAACTTTCATGGAAGTATGACTTTATATGATAAAATTTACCCTTTTAAAGTATATACTTGTATAACCATGACTGCAGTCAAAACACAGAGCATTTTCATAATTCTGCAAAGTTTCCTTACGCCTCCTCTTACCTGCAGTTCTCTAGAAACCACAGTTGTGTTTTCTGTCCTTGTGTTTTTTCCTTTATTAGGTCATTTAAATGGAATCAGAGGGAATGTAGTCTTATGTGGCTGGCTTTTTCCACTTAGCTTAATGATGTGAAAGCTGCCCATGTTCTTACAGTATAGATGGTTCCTTTTTATTGTTGAGTACTGTAGCGTTGTATGGATTTAAAACAGTGTGTTTATTGGGTTACCAGTTGATGAAATTTGCGTTGTTTCCAGTTTTTTGTTCTATCATGAATAAAACTTCTAGGAACATTTCCATAGGTTTTTTTTTTTTTTTTTCCCATTTCTCTTGGGTAAGTACCTAGAAGTAGGATTGTTGAGTCTTAGGATAAATACATTTTTAACTTTGTAAGAAATGATCATAGTGGCTGAATCTTTTTGCATTCCAATTAACAGGGTTACAATTTTTCCATGTTATCCATGCTTATTTTCTTTTTTTCCTTTTAGAACAATTTTAGCCATTCTAGTAAATATGTAGCAGTGTCTCACTGTGTTTTTAATTCCCATTTCCATGTTGACTAAGTATGTTGAGTATCCTTGCATTTGCTTATTGGCCATTCAGATGTCTTCTTTACTGAAGGGTTTGGTCAAATATTTTGCTTATTTTTTTATTGAGTGCGTTGTCTTTTATTATTGAGCTCAAGGGTTCTTTATATATTCTGGATGCAAGACCTTTATCAGATATATGTTTGCAAATATTTTCTCCCAGGCTGTGTCTTGTCTTTTGAAGTGCAGAATTAAAAAAAATTGATAAATCCAGTTATCATTTTTCCCTTTATAGTTCGTATTTCTTTGTCTTGTCTAAGGAATATTTGATAACCCAAGGTCACAAAGATTGTCTCCTATGTTTCTTATAAAAGATTTATAGTTTAAGCTCTTATTTGTGGACCCAAGATACATAAGTGTAGCAAGCCCAGTTTTTAAAATTACTTTCCCCATTGCATTACTTTTGTACCTGTGTTGAAAATTAACTGGCTATGTGAGAGTCTGTTTCTGTGCTATCTGTTCCACTGATTGATGTGTTTATCCTTATGTCAGTACAACTCTGTTTGATACATAACTTTATAGGTAGCATATATACTCAAATTTTGTCTTCTTTCACGAAAACGTTTTGGCTGTTCTAGGTCTTATGCATTTCAATATAAATTTTAAAATTGTTGGTCAGTTTCTCTAAAATTTGGTAGGATTACGCTGAATTTTGAGATCAGATGGAAAGAACTGACTCCTTGCCAGTAATGAATTTTCTGATCCATGAATACAGTATGTATCTCCATCTATTTAGGTCTACTTTAATTTCTATCACAGTACTTCTTCATTTTCAATGTACATGTCTTTCATGTATTTTATACAGCGTATCCTTAAGAGGTTTGTTTTAGATTTTATTTATTTGAGAGAGAGAGCGCGCACACACACACGTGCACATGAGTGTGGGAGTGAGGGAGGGGCAGAGGGAGAGGGAGAGAGAGAGAATCTCAAGCAGACTCTGCGCTGAGCTTGGAGCCCGACTCAGGGCTCCATCTCACAACACTGAGATCATGACCTGAGCCGAAATCAAGAGTCGGACACTCAACTGACTGAGCACCCAGGTGCCCCAAGTTTCATATTTTTGATACTATGGAAGTAGTATTTTAAAACTTTGGTTTTCATAAATAAACATGTGATTTTTGTGAATTGACCTTTTTATCCTGTGGCTTCGGTGAACTCACTCTAATCACTTTTTTTTTGTAGATTCTTAAGGATATTCTTCATAGTCATGACATATGATAATAAAGGCGGTTTTGCTTCTTCCTTTCCAATCTGTACCCTTCTTTTTTCTTTGCCATATTGTGCTGGCTAGAACCTCCAGTTAATGTTCAATTGAAGAGGTGAGGACAGACACTGTTGACTTGTTTCTAATTGTAGGGGAGAAGAACTCAGTATTTACCATTAAGTATGATGTTAGCTATATGTTTATAGAGTCCCTTCATTAGGTTGAGGACGTTACACTCTTCAAAAGCTTTCTGCCCCTGGGAGAGGAACAGGAAAACTGCTTGCAATGTAAGAAATTAATACAATATTAGCAAATCAATTTACACAACATATAAAGTGCATATTACATCATGACCAAATGGGCTTTATCCTAAGAATGCCGTTGGTTCAACATTCAAAGACCAATGTATTTTATCATATTAACAGACTCAAATGTATACCATATGAAAAATCATTTGACAAAATTTAGTAGTTATTCATGAAAAAAATTCTCACTACATGCTAAGATGGCTCTGCAGAGGTGAAGACACATTCTGCCTAAGAAAAGTTCTGAAAAGTAAGAAATAGAGACTATCCCATCACCACAGGCTTTCATGTGAGAGCCTGATTTTGGATGTTAATGCAGTTGAAACTGAGATAAGGGCTGTGGCCTGTAGACAGATTCTCAGGTATGATTTCATATATTCCTTTTTACATATAGAGTAAGTTATTTACCTTATTTTATTTGTCCAATATTTATTGAACACCTACTATGTGCCAGAAACTTCTTGACTCTGAGGGTTGAGCACTGAATAAAACAGGGAATGAATTTCATAAAGCTACATCTACAACAGCCAGTGGAAAACTTAGAAACACAAACATGCTGATTATCTAGCTTCAGATAGATGAAAAATCCCATTATTTTAACCCAATATGGCCAGTTTGAGTCATTATTTTTTTTTATTCAGTCAAATTGTGTTTTTACTGAAAGGATTTCTTGCCTTTTTATTTACTCAAGGGGAAGACAGTCTTCCTGACTAGATCTCAGCAATTCCCTCTTTGTTAGGGTGGATGCCAATTCAATATGCAGATAACTTACTCCATAATATGTTTAATTATACTTAGTTGGGGAAATCCCAATAACATTAAAATGCTCCATTTGGAAATATGGCGTCTGTATTTTTTCTAAATTCATTCTAAATCTTCTAAAAGCAGTGAGACCAGAGGTAATTACAAATCTAAAATGTAAAAGAAATAGTTTAGACACAACACAGTGTTTAGTAAGTGAAAAGGATGTCTCAAGTATAATTGTCTGAATAGAAATCAAGTCTTTTAAGAGAAGTCCTTTTTATATACACAAGGCATTGAAATTTTAGTGCTTATTATATCATATTAAATGCTGGCATCCCAAATATCACCAATACAGCCTGTTGATAAGTCAGATCTACATGTACTGCTTACTGTTTTAAGGGAGATCACCACCTTGGCAGTGTTTGTTCTTGTCTCAGAGGGAGAAGGACAAGGTTGTGTTTTTGTTAAGAATTTTAAGTTTGGTTTAAGATGGTATTTCAAATGTGGAAGCTTGATTATGATTAAGGATCATGGTATATTAGTTTAGGACTGGAGGCACAGCAAGGTGAGGGTACAAATTGTTTATGTTTTCCACTGAAGAGTTGTTAGGGCTTTTGGGAAGCCCTGTAATGAACAATACAATTATTTGCCTGGGCAAGAGTCTTCTAGAATAATAAAGTTAGACTAATGTGGACAACTGAATAGTAAAGTCATGTCAGTGGTTCTCACCTGTGGCTGTTTTGCCTCCCAGGGGGTTTTGGCAAAGTCTGCAGAAGTTTTCAGTTGCTTCAAGGGGAGTGGGGGCTGTGGTGATACTTACATCTAGTCACTAGACGTCCGCCAGGGATGCTGCTAAACACCCTACAGCGCAGAAGCCAGCCTTCACAGGGAAGGATTATCTAGCCCAGTATGTCAGTAGTGCTCAGGGTGAGAAATCCCGGTGTAGACAAGAGGTCTGTAAAGGGCCAGATAGTAAAGATTTTTAGGCTTTGGGCCATACGATCTTTGTTGGAACTACTCAACTCTGTGGTAGGGCAAAAGGAGTCAGAGTACGGATGTATGGGCGTGGCTGTGTTCCAAACTTTAGATACAATAACCAGTAGGAAAAACAATCAGGGAGCAAGATTTGGCCTGTGGGCTGTCATTTTCTGACCCCCTAATGGAGACAGTAAGCCGTATGGGATGGGTGGTCCCAGTTCCCAGTGTTTAAGTGTGTGAGTAGGTGGTTTCTGGTCTTAGCACTGTGCTTTGAATCTTCAACAGGAGCAAAACCATTTTCAAGAAAACATAAGTCAAAGAGCAAATAAATATGACAATCCCAGACTTTCTTAAGAACGCCATGAACATTTCTACAGCGTTTATTTTTCTGTGCTATCTAAAATATACCAAAACAATGACTTGATTGACAGACCAGTAATTTTCTGGGATGATCTGCTGAAACTAAAACTACACTTTTGCTGTGTGTTATCTATATTTTCAAACTCATATAATTAAAAAATGATAACATGCAACAAAAATAATTGTTTTAAAACAAAATATGACTCTTTTGCTGAGTATGGCTTCAGAATGATCCCTTTAGCCCATAGTGTGCTTTTTGTCTTCTTTCTATTTTTCAGCTTTTGTTTTGCTGCATTTATTACTTCTGAGATTGTGTGTGTGTGTGTGTGTGTGTGTGTGCGCATTTGTTTATTGTCATGCCCTCTCCATAGGTCAAGGTCATCATCTATTTAGGTCACAGCTATATCTCCATCACCTAGAGAACCAGAATGGATAATTGCACCACTCACAGAGGACCATTACTATCATCATAGCTAACACTTATATAGCACTTATTATGTGCCAGAGACTATTCTAATATTCTAAGCACTTTACATGGATTAGCTTGTCTAATCTCATTACAACCCTGGGAAGAGGGTGCTATTATTATTCACACTTTAAAAGTTGAGAATCATGAGGCTAAGTGGCTTGTTTAGGACCACAGAGCTAGCAAGTGACAGAGCTAGGATTTGAGTCCATGCGGTCTGGCTCCAGAATACTGCTTTGAACTACTACACTATAGCTATCTCTCCTGCTGATGTGTTGCATAAACACACACACACAGGCACACACATGTACACACACACACACATAGTTTGCATATTACACAACTTCACTATTGTAAAGCAGGTTATGCATTGAGCTGAGGTCTCCTGGCTTTGCCATTCTGAAATGACCCTGGGATATTCAGGGTGCAAGTCCTTAGAGGCATATCGCTATGAGACACTGGGATGCCTAATGGAAAACAGCAGATCATAAGGAAAGAAAAAGTTGGGAAAAGAAGCTTCCTCCACTATAGGTGCTCCTATCATTAGAAAGAGAGAAGGTATTGGTATTGCTTAGAGCACGATGTGTATTGCTTCCTGTGAGCAGACATCTGAACCCTAGGAGACAGAGCGCCCTAGCAGACAGAGCGCCCTAGCAGACAGAGCGCCCTAGCAGACAGAGAACCCTAGCAGACAGAGAACTCTAGCAGAGAGAGGCTTCTGTTGATAACATACGAAAGGGGAATTTTCTCACAGAAATCTCAGGGACCTCAGGAGCACAGGAAGCACTACTTGGTAATAGAACATAACAAAGAGGTAGAGGTTGGGAGGGACCCCTGTGGCACCAGCACAGGGGTTACACCTCAACGCTGCGTAGTATCCACAGCCATCAGTGTTTCTCCAGGGCTGGGGTATATTATCATGTGTGACAGTCAGACAGTACAGAGCATGGGCGATAAGACATGGCGGTCACAGTGTTTGCAGCAGGAGGGGGGTGGCGACAGTCAGAACAGCTGCAGCTGAGGGAGCGAAAGGCATTCTGGGAGGTCTCAGTAGCAGGTGTTACCGCAGGGGGGAAAAATATTCCTATGTTGTCATGGAGAAAGCCACACTGATGCCTACGAGTACTCCTGAGACACTCCAGAAGGCCCCAGATGATTGGATCAGGAGGACTTTAAGAGTGTTAAAGTTCAAGTGTTTTTGGTTTTTTTTTTTATGGTAGCTGGTTAGAGTTATCCCATTTTTATCTCAATAACTGCTTAGTATAAAAACAATGGCTTATAGCTATTATAATGCTAGGACCAGTGTTACCCCCTGAGTAAAAGTGTGTGTGTGTGTGTGTGTGTTAGGGAGGGAGGGAGGGAAAGGCTGTATATGTTTATACTTAGGTCTAAATCATCTTTGATCCTACAAATTAAATAAATTAACACCAATGCAATGGCTTTTTAATAAAAAACACAATGGTCCTGGCTGTTCTGTGAATTACTAATGCCCTGAAACTGTATGAAAGTCATTTGGATATGCTTGCTGATAATACTCTAGATGAGGAATAAAATTTATTTTTTGCTTGAGAGCTAATTAATATAATCTTTAAAATATATAAATCCCGTGGTGAACCCAAATAATTATAATTGAAATGTGGACCTTGCCAAAACCGAGAAAATTAAAATGCAAGCAAAATCTGTTAATATATCTAAATTAAAAAAAATAAAAACAAAAAAGAAAGAAAACCAATTAACTTCTGGAAACAGGGTTTGGTATTTAGAACACAGGAGATTAAATTATGCAGATATCAAATTAACACTTGGAATGAAGATGGTGTTGCCTAGCTGCCTTTCAAAGCTTCGTCTTGCTCAGGCTAACGTTGCTAGAGAGCAGTGAAGTGAGCTATTTAAAAGGCCACAGTTGTATGCCCTAAATGGTCCACATAGGGATCATAAAAATCCCTGATGGAATCTTTAGCAGCCTAGAGGTAATTGGAAGGAAGGCATGGGACTAGTAATTAAATCACAGATCTTTTCTGGAGAGATCATATGTAGTATATATATAGAGAGATATATAACTGAATAGATGAGATAGAAATTGATATGGACAGGTATATATTTCTGTTCATTTCTACAATACCTAGTCATTTTTTAAAATTTTTTATTGTTATGTTAATCACCATACATTACATCATTAGTTTTTGATGTAGTGTTCCATGATTCATTGTTTGTGCATAACACCCAGTGCTCCATGCAGAACCTGCCCTCTTTAATACCCATCACCAGGCTAACCCATCCTCCCACCTCCCTCCCCTCTAGAACCCTCACTTTGTTTTTCAGAGTCCATTGTCTCTCATGGTTCATCTCCCCCTCCGATTCCCCCCCCTTCATTCTTCCCCTCCTGCTATCTTCTTCTTTTTTTTTTTTTCTTAACATATATTGCATTATTTGTTTCAGAGGTACAGATCTGAGATTCAACAGTCTTGCACAATTCACAGCACTCACCATAGCACATATCCTCCCCAGTGTATATCACCCAGCCACCCCATCCCTCCCCCCCCCACTCCAGCAACCCTCAGTTTGTTTCCTGAGATTAAGAATTCCTCATATCAGTGAGGTCATATGACACATGTCTTTCTCTGATTGACTTATTTCGCTCAGCATAACACCCTCCAGTTCCATCCACGTCATTGCAAATGGCAAGATCTCATTCCTTTTGATGGCTGCATAATATTCATAATATTGTATATATATATATACCACATCTTCTTTATCCATTCATCTGTTGATGGACGTTTTGGCTCTTTCCACAGTTTGGCTATTGTGGACATTGCTGCTATAAACATCGGGGTGCACGTACCCCTTCAGATCCCTACATTTGTATCTTTGGGGTAAATACCCAGTAGTGCAATTGCTGGATCGTATGGTAGCTCTATTTTCAACTTTTTGAAGAACCTCCATACTGTTTTCCAGAGTGGCTGCACCAGCTTGCATTCCCACCAACAGTGTAGGAGGGTTCCCCTTTCTCCGCATCCCTGCCAACATCTGTCGTTTCCTGACTTGTTAATTTTAGCCATTCTGACTGGTGTGAGGTAGCATCTCATTGAGGTTTTGATTTGGATTTCCCTGATGCCGAGCGATGTTGAGCACTTTTTCATGTGTCTGTTGGCCATTTGGATGTCTTCTTTGGAAAAATGTCTGTTCATGTCTTCTGCCCATTTCTTGATTGGATTCTTTGTTCTTTGGGTGTTGAGTTTGATAAGTTCTTTATAGATTTTGGATACTAGCCCTTTATCTGATATGTCATTTGCAAATATCTTCTCCCATTCTGTCGGTTGTCTTTCAGTTTTGTTGACTGTTTTTTTGCTGTGCAAAAGCTTATCTTGATGAAGTCCCAATAGTTCATTTTTGCTCTTGCTTCCCTTGCCTTTGGCGATGTTTCTAGGAAGAAGTTGCTGTGGCTGAGGTCAAAGAGGTTGCTGCTTGTGTTCTCCTTTAGGATTTTGATGGACTCCGGTCTCACATTGAGGTCTTTCAACCATTTTGAGTCTATTTTTGTGTGTGGTGTAAGGAAATGGTCCAGTTTCATTCTTCTGCATGTGGCTGTCCAATTTTCCCAACACCATTTGTTGAAGAGACTTTTTTCCATTGGACATTCTTTCCTGCTTTGTCAAAGATTAGTTGACCATAGAGGTGAGGGTCCATTTCTGGGCTCTCTATTCTGTTACATTGATCTATGTGCCTGTTTTTGTGCCAGTACCATATTGTCTTGATGATGACAGCTTTGTGATAGAGCTTGAAGTCTGGAATTGTGGTGCCGCCAGCTTTGCTTTTCTTTTTCAACATTCCTCTGGCTATTCGGGGTCTTTTCTGGTTCCATACAAATTTTAGGGTTATTTGTTCCATTTCTTTGAAAAAAGTGGATGGTATTTTGATGGGGATTGCATTGAATGTGTAGATTGCTCTAGGTAGCATTGACATCTTCACAATATTTGTTCTTCCAATCCATGAGCATGGAACGTTTTTCTATTTGTGTCTTCCTCAGTTTCTTTCATGAGTATTTTATAGTTTTCTGAGTGCAGATCCTTTGCCTCTTTGGTTAGATTTATTCCTAGGTATCTTATGGTTTTGGGTGCAATTGTAAATGGGATCGACTCCTTAATTTCTCTTTCTTCTGTCTTGTTGTTGGTGTATAGGAATGCCACTGATTTCTGTGCATTGATTTTATATCCTGCCACTTGACTGAATTCCTGTATGAGTTCTAGCAGTTTTGGGGTGGAGTCTTTTGGGTTTTCCACATAAAGTATCATATCATCTGCAAAGAGTGAGAGTTTGACTTCTTCTTTGCCGATTTGGATGCCTTTGATTTCTTTTTGTTGTCTGATTGCTGTGGCTAGGACTTCCAATACTATGTTGAATAGCAGTGGTGATAGTGGACATCCCTGCTGTGTTCCTGACCTTAGGGGGAAAGCTCTCAGTTTTTCCCCATTGAGAATGATATTTGCTGTGGGTTTTTCATAGATGGCTTTTATGATATTGAGGTATGTACCCTCTATCCCTATACTCTGAAGAGTTTTGATCAAGAAAGGATGCTGTACTTTGTCAAATGCTTTTTCTGCATCGATTGAGAGGATCATATGATTCTTGTTCTCTCTTTTGTTAATATATTGTATCACGTTGATTGATTTGAGGATGTTGAACCAACCTTGCAGCCCAGGGATAAATCCCACTTGGCCGTGGTGAATAATCCTTTTAATGTACTGTTGGATCCTATTGGCTAGTATTTTGGTGAGAATTTTTGCATCCATATTCATCAAGGATATTGGTCTGTAATTCTCCTTTTTGATGGGATCTTTGGTTTTGGGATCAAGGTAATGGTGGCCTCATAAAACGAGTTTGGAAGTTTTCCTTCCATTTCTATTTTTTGGAACAGTTTCAGAAGAATAGGTATTAATTCTTCTTTAAATGTTTGGTAGAATTCCCCTGGGAAGCCATCTGGCCCTGGGCCTTCCATTTCCTTAGTGGTTATAGGTCTGTTCAGGTTTTCTATTTCTTCCTGGTTCAGTTTTGGTAGTTGATACATCTCTAGGAATGCATCCATTGCTTCCAGATTATCTAATTTGCTGGCACAGAGTTGCTCATAATATGTTCTTATAATTGTTTGTATTTCTTTGGTGTTGGTTGTGATCTCTCCTCTTTCATTCATGATTTTGTTGATTTGGGTCCTTTCTCTTTTCTTTTTGATAAATCTGGCCAGGGGTTTATCAATCTTGTTAATTCTTTCAAAGAACCAGCTCCTAGTTTCGTTGATCTGTTCTACTGTTCTTTTGGTTTCTATTTCATTGATTTCTGCTCTGATCTTTATTATTTCTCTTCTCCTGCTGGGTTTATGCTTTATTTGCTGTTCTTTCTCCAGCTCCTTTAGGTGTAGGGTTAGGTTGTGTACTTGAGACCTTTCTTGTTTCTTGAGAAAGGCTTGTATTGCTATATACTTTCCTCTTAGGACTGCCTTTGCTGCATCCCAAAGATTTTGAACAGTTGTGTTTTCATTTTCATTGGTTTCCATGAATTTTTTTAATTCTTCTTTAATTTCCTGGTTGACCCATTCATTC
Source organism: Halichoerus grypus (assembly GCF_964656455.1). Classification (NCBI taxonomy): domain Eukaryota; kingdom Metazoa; phylum Chordata; class Mammalia; order Carnivora; family Phocidae; genus Halichoerus; species Halichoerus grypus. The sequence continues at coordinate 106,996,760 of NC_135727.1, read as the reverse complement.
TTTAGTAGGATGCTCTTTAGCCTCCATGTATTTGAGTTCTTTCTGACTTTCCTCTTGTGATTGAGTTCTAGTATCAAAGCATTGTGGTCTGAAAATAGGCAGGGAATGATCCCAATCTTTTGGTACCAGTTGAGACCTGATTTGTGACCTAGGATGTAATCGATTCTGGAGAATGTTCCATGGGCACTAGAGAAGAATGTGTATTCTGTTGCTTTGGGATGGAATGTTCTGAATATGACTGTGAAGTCCATTTGGTCCAATGTGTCATTTAAAGTCTTTATTTCCTTGTTGATCTTTTGCTTAGATGATCTGTCCATTTCAGTGAGGGGGGGTGTTAAGGTCCCCCACTATTATTGTATTGTTGTCGATGTGTTTCTTTGCTTTTGTTATTAATTGCCTTATATAATTGGCTGCTCCCATGTTAGGGGCATAGATATTTACAATTGTTAGATCTTCTTGTTGGATAGACCCTTTAAGTAGGATATAGTGTCCTTCCTCATCTCTTATTACAGTCTTTGGTTTAAAATCTAATTTGTCTGATATAAGGATTGCCACCCCAGCTTTCTTTTGGTGTCCATTAGCATGGTAAATGGTTTTCCACCCCCTCACTTTAAATCTGGGGGTGTCTTTGGGTCTAAAATGAGTCTCTTGCAGGCAGCATATCAGTGGGTCTTGTTTTTTAATCCAATCTGATAGCTTGTGTCTTTTGATTGGGGCATTTATCCCATTTACATTCAGGGTAACTATTGAAAGATATGAATTTAGTGCCATTGTATTGCCTGTAGGGTGACTGTTAATGTATATTGTCTGTGTTCCTTTCCTGTCTATGTTGCTTTTAGGCTCTCTCTTTGCTTAGAGGACCCCCTTCAATATTTCTTGTAGGGCTGGTTTCCTGTTTGCAAATTCCTTTAGTTTTTGTTTGTCCTGGAAGCTTTTTATCTCTCCTTCTATTTTCAGTGACAGCCTAGCTGGATATAGTATTCTTGGCTGCATATTTTTCTCATTTAGTGCTCTGAATCTATCATGCCAGTCCTTTCTGGCCTGCCAGGTCTCTGTGGATAGGTCTGTTGCCAATCTAATGTTTCTACCATCGTAGGTTACATATCTCTTCTCCCGAGCTGCTTTCAGGATTTTCTCTGTGTCTCTGAGACTCGTCAGTTTTACTATTAGATATCGGGGTGTTGACCTATTTTTATTGATTTTGAGGGGGGTTCTCTGTGCCTCCTGGACTTTGATGCCTGTTTCCTTCCTCAAATTAGGGAAGTTCTCTGCTATAATTTGCTCCAATATACCTTCTGCCCCTCTCTCTCTTTCTTCTTCTGGGATCCCAATTATTTTAATATTGTTTTGTTTTATGGTATCACTTATCTCTCGAATTCTGCCTTCGTGATCCAGTAGTTGTTTAGCTCTCTTTTTCTCAGCTTCTTTATTTTCCATCATTTGGTCTTCTATATCACTGATTCTCTCTTCTGCCTCATTTATCTTAGCAGTTAGCGCCCCCAATTTTGATTGCACCTCATTAATAGCCTTTTTGATTTCGACTTGGTTAGATTTTAGTTCTTTTTATTTCTCCAGAAAGGGTTTCTCTAATAACTTCCATGCTTTTTTTCAAGCCCAGCTAGTATCTTTAAAGTGATGATTCTAAACTCTAGATCCAACATCGTACTAATGTCCATATTGAGTAGGTCCCTGGCAGTCGGTACTACCTCTTGTACTTTTTGTTGAGGTGACTTTTTCCGTCTTGTCATTTTGTCCAGAGGAGAATAGATTAATGAGAATACAAAATGCTAACAGGGTAACAACGTCCCCAGAAAATATACTCTGAACAAATCAGAAAAGACCTGAAGCCGGGAGAAAAGAAAGGGAAAGAAAGAAAAAAGAAAAAGAAAAGAAAAAGAAAAAGATAAAAACAAAACAGAACAAAACAAAAAAAAAAACAGAATATGATCAAATATGATCAGGCTGGTGCATAGATCAGTGCCACACACTAGATTTTGTGTGTATTTTGGTCTGTTAGAAGAAAGTGCCTCCCAAATTTTTAAAGAAAGAAAAACTTATATATGTACTAAAATAAGGGTTGATATGATGAAGGGATGGAATATGACTGTAAAGATGAAAATTACAAAAAATTTTATAAAAGGAATTGATAAGTTGTTTGAAAAAAGAAAGAAGAGGATTTAAAAAAAAAGAAAAGGGAGAGAATGTGATCAGGCAGGAGAGTAGAACAAAACCATACACTAGAGATTTAGGGTATATTTTGATCTGTTAGAAACTCTCTCAAAATTTTAAAGAGAGAACAACTTATATATATATGCCAAAAATAAGGGTAACTACTATGAAGGGATAGAATATGACTCTAAAAATGAAAAATAAAAATGTTTTTTAAAAAAGGAATTGATAAGATGTTGGTTGAAAAAGGGAAAAAGAAAAATTCAAAAAAAAAAGACAGTTAAAAAAAATTAACTTTGAAAGACTAAAGAATCATGGTAAAAAAGCCATGAATTCTATGTGCATTATTCCCCTAGCGATGGAGTTCCGCCGTTCTCACCAATCGGTAAACTTGGTCTTGACTGGCTGTTGTCGCTGATCTTCTGGGGGAGGGGCCTGTTGCCGTGGTTCCCAAATGTCTTTGCCAGAGGCGGAATTGCCCCGTCCTTGCCGGTCTGGGCTAAGTAATCTGCTCGGGTTTGCTCTCAGGAGCTTTTGTTCCCTGCAAGCTTTCCATTGGGCTTTGGAGGACGAGAGTGAAAATGGCAGCCTCCTAATCTCCGCCCTGGAGGAGCCGAGAACTCGGGGCCCCGCTCCTCAGTGCGCCCCCAGAGAAAAGCCGTCAGTCACTCCCATCTCCCCGGTCTCCGGCCGCACTCCGTGCTCACCTGGCCTGTGACCGAGCGTTTCTGTCTCTGGCACACGACTCGGTATGGAGTCTCCAAACCCAGCAGATCCCTGCGGTGCGCTCCCGTGCCGCTCCTCCCAGGGGAGGAAGGCGAGTCTCCCCGGATCTGCCGCTTGTTGGGTCCCTGCTGGAGGAGCAGTGGCCCGCCGGTGCCACAGATCACAGTTTATGGCAACCCCGAGCCAAGAGCCGGAGCCTCGGCTCCGTCTCTGCAGCCGGCTTCCCCACTCCAATACCTGGGAGATCTGCTGCACTCAGGCACCCCTGGTCTTTCTGTGACCCCGAGGGTCCCGAGACCACCCTGTCCCGTGAGGGTTCCACCCCCGGCTTAGCCACTGGAGTGACATCCCTCAGCGGAGCCGACTCCTAAAAGTTCCGATTTTGTGCTCCGCGGCTCTATCACTTGCCAGAAGCGGCCGACGGAGGCCCCCTCCCCCGCCGTCTATCCTCCTGAATATCGCCTCAGATTCACTTCTCCACACATCCTACCTTCCAGAAAGTGGTCAGTTTTCTGTTCAGAGAGTTGTTGCTCTTCTTTTCTTCGATCTCCTGTTGAGTTCGTAGGTGTTCAGAATGGTTTGATCCCCATCCAGCTGAATTCCTGAGAACAGACGAAATCCAGGTCTCCTACTGCTCTGCCATCTTGCTCCGCCCCAATACCTAGTCATTTTGATCATTTCAGTAAACAGCTGAGCAGCTCCATTAAAAGAAAAAGGACAAGGAAGGCTTAGAATACAATTCCAAACCTTTTAGAATATACATTGTCATTTAACACCAGTGCGTCTGGTGCATTCGGGCAATTTAGTAAGAAAAACAAAGTAGCCAAATGAGGTTTTTGTTTGTTTTGCTTTGTTTTGTTTTATGCCTGAACTGACCAACTTGATCCAGGTCCTCTGATAGTTCCATGTTATTACTACACTTAGGAAATCAGATAGCTGCATCTTTGGTTCTTCGGAGTATTGCTGTGTGTTTCTCACTTACCAAAGGTTGTTTTTAGCATTATATAGATGCTGTCACAGCCTCTTTCACTGCATTATCGTAAGGAGTTCACTCTGGGAGCAATTTCTGTAGATACACTACCATAAAGAGGTTATGGTATATCAGTACAGATGGATTTGTTCTTACCTCATTAGCCAGCCAGACAGGAGTAATTTTTAATATCAAATCTGGACCCTGGGGGAACTCTTGTCCTTTTCTAAGACAGGCTGTAGAGTGTGTATCCTGCTCCACAACCTTGAGATGACCATTAAAGTTCAGAACTCCATCATAGGTGCCATCATCAAATGGCCATATTAATAAGACACCTGAGAGAGCAGTCCAAGCTGAGAACACTTCCAGAGACTTATAACTGACATTGATGGGGACACAAGACATTCATCTTATTCTGATTATTCTGCTTTCTTAGCCCAGAGGAAAGGAAATGAGTCAGAAAAACAAAAGGTTTGTGGAATTAGTTTGGTATCATTACATCTATTCCCCCAAAAGGAACAAAAGAACACAAAATGGGGGAAGAAGTGGAGGTAGAATAATTTCTTGCCAAGTACTATACAGATCTTCCTCAACTGGTGATGGAGTTGTGTCCAGATAAACCCTTCGTAATTTGAAAATATCAGAAGTTGAAAATGCATTTACTACACCTAACCTACCGATCATCACAGCTTAGCCTAGCCTACCTTAAAAGTGCTCAGAACACTTCCATTAGCTTACACTTGGGTGAAATCATCCAACACAAAGCCTCTTTTATAATTAAGTGTTGACAGTTTCATGCAATTTATTGAATACTATACTGAAAGTGAAAAACAGAATGGTTGAATGGATACAGAATGGTTCTAAGTGGATTGGTTGTTTTCCCTTGTCATTGGTGGCCGACCCAGAGGTGCTCTCTACCACTGCTCAGCATCACAAAAGAGTATCATTCATACTGCATCTCATGAGCCTGGGGAAAGATCCGAATTCAAAATTCAAAGTATGGTTTCTACTGAATGCGCTTTTGCACCATCATGAAGTTGAAAAATCGTAAGTTGAACCATCGTAAGTTGGGGACTGTCTGTATTTGAAAAGCAAACTGGTAAGATGAATAGTTCATGAATATATTAACTGATTTAGCAAATATTAACTAATTTAGACTTGGAGTTATTAGGGTGAGCACAGTCAGATAAAACCTCTGCTTTAACAGAATGACAGCCTAAGATGGGGTGCAGACCTTCATTGAATAATAACTCTGATGGAAGGAAGCAGAGTTTTAGGGCCATGTGTCATGAAGAAAGCAGATGTAGAATGGGGTCAGCAAAGTAATTCAGTCTTTGGAATATGGCTGTACTAAATCCTACTCCAAACTGGAATGAATGCTTACCTAAATCAGTCTTTCAGTTAATCATATCTGCCAAAAGCTTTTAAAATAACCCTGTTTCTGAAGCTGCAAGTCTCTTTTTCACATTAACTACTGCAAAATTCTCATTCTTTGTGAAAATTTGGATCTGTGACTAGGAAACCAAATAAGTATAGTACATTTCTTTAAGATATGCTACAGCATAATTTTAGAGATGGAGACTTTATAAGTTAATTATGCATACTTCAGCACTATTAATACACACAAATAACTATAAAATTCTTAACTTTCAAAATTACTGTTAAAGATTTTTTTTCCCTAAAGTTTCCCTAATTTGATGGCAGTCTGAAGACCTTATTTTCTGGGCTTAGAAATAAGAACATGGCTGTATTTGCAGCTGATGATTGTTATTTTGCAGCTTTGCTGTTTGTACACAACTAATCAATTTTGTGATAGAGCTGGTGTGGCAAGTAAAAATCTGAATCCACATATTCAGGTGGGCTAGAAAGTTAAAATAATTTTTTTTCTATTTATTTGTCTCTACTGGGTAGGGGAAATTAATTCATTCAGTTTCTTTTCCATCCTTGCTTTTCCTTCAGAGTTCAATCTAATTACAGGGAGATTATATACCACTAAGGCACAGGAAAGGGACTTTGGCCTGAGTAATCTGTGCACGTTGGAATCTTCCAAGTTGTCCTTGTTCCCATCTGTTCGTTGGTCCCCAGGAGTCATAGCCAAGTTCCACTCCCAACTACAAGCCACTTTCAGTTTGGCTCTTTCTGTACCATTTGTGGATACAGGGAAATAATCTTCTTGTTCTTTTCCACTCTCTGGTCCAGTTACTCGGTAAGGCTCTCTCAGTCCCATTTGTCTAGACACCCATTGAAGACGTTTCTAAATCTCCTTTAGGCTTGCTGCCTCTGTAGTGTCCTGGGAAAGGGAGTCCAGGTTCCCATATTCTTGGATCTGCATCTATCAAGGTTTTCCTTCACTGTCCACTTTCAGTATGAGGTTGTGCTCGGTAGAAGTGTAAGACTCAAGTTTAACCTTTCTGAGGGTTCCACACTATTTAGTCAATGCTTTCCATAGAGATTTCCTGCAATCCCATTAATCTGGGGTATCTTTTCTAGTCTTGGCATGGATGGCCTTGCTCTGCACCATTATGTAATCTTTCTGCCATTAATCCTCTTAATCAAAAATTTTTTCTGCTCCTTTCATAGCATCCATTTTTTGAGATACAGATGCTCCATTTTCTAGCTTCCTGAGTGGGACAAGGATCACCAAGGATCACAGACAACTGAATATGTCATTGAATAATAGCATAAGGCCTTATGTTAACATATTTTTAGTGCTTTTAAGGATTATTAATGTGTGCATTCAAACCTCAAGTAAAGCAACAAAACAGTTTTGTCTGGGTCTTGAAAGAATCTCAGTGTTCTGGAAAGAGATCCCGTTCACATAACAGGTACTTTTTTTTTTTTTTTAAAGATTTTATTTATTTAAGAGAGAGAGACACAGTGAGAGAGGGAACACAAGCAGAGGGAGGGGGAGAGGGAGAAGCAGGCTTCCCGCCGAGCAGGGAGCCCGACGCGGGGCTCGATCCCAGGACCCTAGGATCATGACCCGAGCCGAAGGCAGATGCCTAACAACTGAGCCACCCAGGCACCCCCACATAACAGGTACTTTGTATTTTCACAGAGGGCTGTAGGGCTGTGTGCTTACTCGTGTCCGCATTTCCTGTAGGTTTCATCTTCTTTTGCTAGAGGAAGGTAATACTAAAGGTTCATCGGTTTATCAGAGTTCAGATTTTTAGAATGTTCCAAAAGTGAGCTGCAACAAGTTTATTTAGAAATTGTTTTTGTTCTCAGTATTTCTTTCCAAAGTAAAATATTCTGATTTTTTAAATTTTCCTTATAGAGTAGGAAAATGATGTGTGTGTGTGTGTGTGTGTGTGTGTGTGCGTGCATGCGTGCGTGTGTACCCACCCCTGATGACTCACTTATCACTGTGTTTTTGACTTCTTGGTCTGTTCATGAACTTCATACCCTGTCAGACTGTAAAGAATTAAACTTAAATGAATACAGTTATTTCTTTTCTACAAAAGCAAGCATAAATTGATGTTTTCTTTCAGCTATTGCCCCTTGGAAATCCAAACAGGCTATATTTCTTTCTTTTGTGGTAAGTGAGTTGTGTGAACACTTATTGCTATATGCAGTCTTTATTTATTTTACAATGGCACCGTACTTCTCCATTCTTTTTTATGCTGTTTAATATGGAGGAAATAGCACTAGACTCATTTCCAGAATTTCTAAGTGTATGTCCCCAGTTCCATCACCTACCCATTAGCTATGTGATTGTGTTCATATTTACAGCATTCACTAACTAGTTTTTCTCATTGTTAAAATGGGAATAATAGTATCTTCCACCCCATCTCATAAGGCTTTTGCACTTTTGTTGTTATTGCTAAATCTTTTACCTTAAATAGTTACTTAATCTCTCCATTTATAAATTAGAAATACTGTTCTCTCATTGTTGATTCAGAGGTTTACTTAGACCAGGATAATACATAGTATGGCAAGACTCTCTAGTTGAATATAATCTCCCTAAAGTTCCTGTCAACCTAGACATTTCCATAGGAAAGGTTTTTTTTTTGTTTGTTTTTTGTTTGGCAGGTGTGGAGGGAAGTCAGCATCATGGCATTGAGGTTTAAGAGAAAGGTTAAGGAAACGCCTGTGGCTGAATTCCTAAACAGACAAAATTGTCAAATTCATGGAGACCTAACCTCCATAGATTTACTTGCATGTAAAGGAAACTGCTTTTGTTGATCGGTGTAATGACATTCAGCCTCATCAGCCAGTCAGGTGAGCCAAATTCATGATGATAATGGCATTGTATAATAGTGATCAGATCTCAGGGTGATCAGAACAATGAGTTGAGGAGAAGGATTATATCCTCTAGATAAAGTAGTCTGAACTCTTGGATTTGCTAGATTTTTGTGTTGTTTTGTATTTTCGTAATATTTTAGAAAGACCTATGTCTAAGAAATGAAATATTAGAATACAGATTATATCTGCATATATATGGTGTATATGGTCTTTGTGAAATGTAAAGACTGAAGTACATTCCAGATGAACCACTGACAGTCTCTTCTGCTATGGTAATAGTTATTTGTTTTTGAGACAGTTGTAGTGAGAGGGTTAGCTGGCCTGTCAGAGGCCTGCTTTCTCCAGGCTGGGGGACTGCCCTATGTACAAGGGTCAGTTTAGGGCTGTGTTGCTGTCCACTTGCTAGGTCAGTGATTGTTCTCCCTGTTCGTTTGTGCTATGTGTTGTGTGTGGTGAGTCTGAAATTCATCCTAAAATAAGACAAAGTTTAGGAGGAGAGGAGAGAGAACAAAGAAGTTTATGGTGTTTTAGGAGTACAGTGATTCAATAGTAGGCATTTTGTTTGATTTGAATGACTGTAAATTATGCTTCAGTGAATCAAGGTGAAAATAGTTTATAGGTGAATTTGAAAATAAAGAGATATTTTGTTGATTATATGCTCATTTACTGTATAGTCTATTTTATTGATACCCAATCTAATATCTTCTGGTGATGAAAACAATATCTAATTTAAAAGAAAAATAAACATCATCAGCATATAGTGTGAACTCACTCTAAATTGTTACTCATCAGCAATTAAATGTGGCCTTGCCTTGGATTCTTCATAGCCGATGCACTTAAAATAGTTTCTTTGGCATATCCTGCACAGTTGGATACCATTTCGTCTCCTTACTGAGCTGTTGAGAGGATTTCACTCTATCTTGAGGGAAAACCAAATGTCATGTAGAAGGTTGAAATACAAGCTGATAGCAAAGAGGCCTTAAACTCTTGCCAACATCATATTTCTGTTTTATCTAAGAAAGTGGTTCTCAACCAGGAATGATTTTGCCCCCCAGGGAACATTTGGCAATGTCTGGGGGGGGGGGGGGGGAACTCGTGGTTGTCACAAGTGGGAGGTGCTACTGCCATCTAGTGGGTGGAAGCCTGGAGGCTGCTAAACATCCTACAGTGCAGAGGACAGCTCCCACCTGCTGCCTTCCCCACCCACCCACCCCATTCACAAGAAGAATTTTGTGGGCCAAAATGTCAGTGGTGCTAAGGAATAGAAATCCTGACCTAGGACAGAGACCTCTGATGAAATCCTAGCGTTTTTGAGGAATAGCTTTTCCTAGGATCATCAGTTCTTGAGCACTAATACATATTTCAAGAGTGCAGTCATCTATGTTTATAGGCACTGCTGCTTTGAGTTCAAATATATAGACTTCTCATCTGAATTCAGGAGGTTGTAACTTCATGCATACCCTTAGCAAATACTCTCTGCTTATACGATACAGATTCTATGAAGAGAGTTTTTTCCCCCATCTGGGAAAAAATGGTATACTTTCCACACACACAAAAAAATCCATTGGAATGAAGAGGTTATCATAGCCTTAGGTTAAACTATAAGACATTACTGTTCTGTAGGTCAAAACTGTCACATACCAGTGATAACATATGGTTCAACTCTACTATGTAATCTGTTGTCATATGATCATGATCTGACAGAAGCTCCCATTTGGGGGAGAGATGTTAAGATGCCTCCTTCGTGTGCCTCACTTTTATTTTGGCCTATTGTAACAACTATGGTGGGAATCTGAAAACATTTGTGGTATCTTAATAATTAGTGACAGTGTTCAGAATGCATTTCTGCAAGGACTTTTACCAAAATCCTTTAGGTTGGTTGACATAAATTTTTTCAGAACTATAGAGATAACAGTTGATAATGCTTGGAAATTTTTAAAATTTTTAACATTCAAGTATAGTTAACATATGGTGTGATATTAGTTTCACATGTACAATATAACAATTCACCAATTCTGTACATTGCTCAGTGCTCATTCACCTATTCCACCCATCTTCCCACTCATCTCCCCTCTGGCAACCACCATTTCTCTATATTTAAGAGTCTGGTTTTTTTTGTTTCTTCTTTTTTGGTTTCTTAAATTCTGCATATATGTGAAATCATAAGGTGTTTGTGTTTCTCCGTCTGGCTTATTTCACTTAGCATAATACACTCTAGCTCCATCCATGTCATTGCACATGGCAAGATTTCATTCTTTTTGATGGCTAACATTCCACTGTATATATATAACATATCTTCATTATCCATTCATCTGTTGATGGACGCTTGGGTTGCTTCCATATCTTGGACACTGTAAACAATGCTGTAGTAAGCATGAGGGTACATTTATCTTTTTAAATTAGTGTGTTCATTTTCTTCAGGTAAATACCCAGTGGAATTGCTGGGTCTTATGGTAGTTCTATTTTTGACTTTCTGAGGAACTTGCATACTGTTTTCCACAGTGGGTGCACCAGTTTGCGTCCCACCAACAGTGCACGACTGTTTTTTTTCCTGCATCCTCACCGACACTTCTTATTTCTTGTGTTGTTGATTTTAGCCATTCTGATAGGTATGAGGTGATATCTCATTGTGGTTTTGATTTGCATTTCCCTGATGATGAGTGATGTTGACTGTCTCTTCATGTGTCTGTTGGCCATCTGTATGTCTTCTTTGGAAAAATGTCTATTCATGTCTTCTGCCCATTTTTAATTTGGATTGTTTGGGGTTTTTTTTGGTGTTGAATTGTGTAAGTTCTTTATATAATTTGCTTATTAACCTTTTATTGTATATAATGTTTGCAAGTGTCTTCTCCCATTTGGTAGGTTGTCCTTTTGTTTTGTTGGTGGTCTCCTTTGCTTTGCAAAACGTTTTTGTTTTGGTGTAGTCCCAAAAGTTTAATTTTGATTTTGTTTCCTTTGCCAGAGGAGACATATCTAGAAAAAATTTTTTATGACTGATGCCAAAGGGATTACTGGCTATGTTTCCTTCTAGGGATTTTACGGTTTCAGATCTCACATTTAGGTCTTTAATCCATTTTGAGTTTATTTTTATGTGTGGTATAATGAAGGGGTCCAGTTTCACTCTCTTGCTGATATCGCTTAGACATTTTGAGAATATCTCTATCAGTTTGGTTTTGGTATAAAATGAAGTCTCAGTAAGAATTAAGAAAATAAGAGGTTTAAGATAGCCATTGAGAGACTGAAGGTCTGGAAGTATGTAGGTGAAGGATCAGAGAAGAGTTACTATGAATCAGTCTGAAGCCTTGGAGTGGGTGAAGAAGCTGCCAGTCCTGGGGAAGTCCAAGAAACTTCTACGACGACAAAGTGTGGGATTTTGCAGAGTGGTCTGGAACTAGACACCTGCCCCCTCTGATTGTGATGATGTATTGAGCAATAATAACTTCTGTTTCATTTCTACCTTCCAATTTTCACAAGAGTTCCTTTCAATAGTAAATTCTAGCCTGTGTCTGTAGAGTGAAAGGAACATATTTCCAGCCATAGGAGGGACTAGGAAGCAGTGATACCAGGGTGACCAGCAGCAGTCTAACACAACGAAAATCTCCTCCATGATGGATCGCTTCCACTCATCACTGAGGGTAAGTGAGGATGGGCAGCTTAAAGTGTCACAAGATTACACAGTGTTATAACTGTGTTTTCATAAAGACAGCTGAGGATGGGCATCTAAATCCTCAGAAATCACAGTGTTATAACTACCTAATCATAAGGGGATGTGAGGATGCACAGCTTAAAATCTCAGGAGATTTCACAGTGTTATAATTGCCTTATCATAAGAAGTTGTCAGTAATGAAAATGAACAGGGGAAGATCATTGTCCTCCTTTTTGCACTCAGACAATGAGAGGTGCCTTTTGGGAGAAGGGAGAGAAAGAGAGGCTTGAATAACTTATTAGTCAAGAAATACCCCCTCAGGAAAGTCATATCTCACTGTCTCTACCACTATTCCATTATTAAAGCCAAATGGTGGGATGAGATGTGGACATTTTATTTGTTTTATCTATGACTGAACTTATTTTCTATCTTACAGTGTTATTTTCTTTTAAGGTAGAACACATAATTTTTAAAAATGCTGGCTACACAATTATTTCATGATTAAAAATAGTTAATTCATACAGTTTCCTTTCTCTCTCTCTCTCTCTCTGTAGAAGGCATCTAATTTGCAAAAGATCTACCTAGCGTCCTTCCTTCAGAGCAAAATATCTGATGTTTAGTCCTCAATTTATTTTTGTATCCTTCTAAGATATTCCTGTTTTTGCTTTGGTATATTAGTCAGGGTAGAATAGCCAGTATTTATCAAACTCTCAGTGGTAAAGAACCAGTTTCTATTATTTTCAATCTGTCACAGACCAGTACTTTTGGAAAATACAATATAGATAAGTTACCAGAAGAGTGAAAATTTTAAAAAATAAAACCAAGAAAAACAAAATACAGACCTGGATTTGTTTTTTATTCCGTCCAACAGATAGAAAATTTCTCTTTCAAATTGCTATAAAATTTCTAAAAACTTTAAATTTCTGTACTTAATTTCATCATAGATATCAAACAATATGCAGACTAGAACTTACTAGCATGGGCCACATTTTGATTAACACTAGGCTAAGCTATGCTTCATTAATAAATAAAAAGTGAAATCTCAGTGGCCTACAAGAATGGAAATTTATATTTTGCTTGTGTAAAGTCTATTGTGATTATTCCTGGTCTGGACTCTGCAGGGCAGCTCTCTTTCACATAGTGATCAAAGAATCCATTTCCCTTCCCTCTTTGCTTTACTATGTAGTCTCTAATGTCCTACCAGAAGGAGAATGTGGGTAGGCACACCTAATACTAAGTCACCAGGTCCTGAAGTGATTGGCACCGCTTCAGCTCATATCCTCTTGCCAGAACTAGTCACACGACCAAACTAACTGCAAGAGAGTTTGGAAAATGTAAAGGATCACATGATTATTGATTGATGAATTCTAGCAGCCTCTCACATACATAACTTCATATATTCTGTGATCTCCTTGTTCCCATTTCCACACCCATCTCACAGTCTGCACAATTTTCAGATGTTCTCTTGGGTATTTAAAATGTAACTTACAAGGTCTCTGTGAGACTCATGTTGCCTGTCTCAGGTCCGAACTGCTTAGATATAGCTCACTGCCAGTTCTTCTCTATGGCTGCAATACTCTTCTGGCTTTGGCAAATATCTGAAATTTTCCATGAGAACTATGCATTAGTCTCCTTGGTATTCAGGTTTCCATATAGTCTAGAGAGTTTATCATCCCATTTGGGATTCTTTTGAGAGGGTTGTGTTAGAGCAGACTTAGACCTTATTCAGGGACACTCTTAGAATCAAACTCTTTAGCTTCCCTTCTGACTTTCCTTTTTCTCAATATCATTTGGAATCCTAAAATTTAAGGCAGGAAAAGTAGTTATTTAGTCATCATGATGCATTCTTCTTAAATTTAACCTTTACAGGATGCATTTTGACTTTGGTACTCAAAAGCACTTTATTTTCAGATTTTTGCAACCCTTCAACTGCTTTTTTTTTCCTCAACATATAGCCTCTTCTAAAAGTTCAAACATCTATTTTGGTATGCTAATCCTGTTCAGGATGTAGAAGGATATGAACAACCATGTGTTAAAAACTATTACAAAGTGGATACAATAAAATAATCATACTTGTACACATCTATAAAGCTATTGAATAACAGTGGATTAAGAGAAATCTTAACTAAATTCCAGGAAGGGGCGAGCTCTTCATTGATGAACAAAGAGCCACACACTTCCGTACTTGGAAGCAAGTGTCTATGAAGAGTGTAAGTGGTCAGAGGAGTAGGCTGGATAGAGATGAGAGACTTTGAAGGACAAAGAAAATACATCTGAACTTTTAGTGACACAGTTGGCTGGCATGATGGATTGGAATTTGGAAGAGCCCCAAATGGAAAAATAAATCACTTGGTCCTATCTTATAAGAATTTCCATTTCATGCCCTAAGCATTTTGCTGAGTAAACAGCAGAGAATATAGTAGAGTTTTCAGTGGAGATAAGACCAGAAAGCGGAGAGAGTTTGTATAGTATTTTGGTGTTCAGATTTTAGGGACCTGGTGGAGGTCAATAAGAAAAAATCAATTAAAGTGACAAGCCAGTGCCCCCCTACCCAGTTCAAGTCTTAATGATATCAAGGAGATTAATCTTTGAGGGTAGAACTGAAACAAAAAGAAATCTCTTTTATTTTGAAGCTAGAGGTAAAATCAAATCAAAGTTGCATCCTGTCCTAGCTCAAATCAATTCTTGGTGGAATCTGAATTACAAGCCCTTGATCCTACCTGCTGTTTAGATGAGATGAGTTCCCCTTTCTAGGAAAAAGACTACACAAAACACAAAAAATATTATAAATCAGTCTTCTATATTCTTTTATATATAAAGTTTGGCATGCAATACAAAATTAAGCAGAAAAGTGTGATCCATAATCAGGAAATAGAAAAACAACAGTTAATGGAAACAGACACACAGATGACACATATTTTGATATTAGCAGATAAATACTTTAAAACAACCATAATATTTTAAATAATTTCTAAGAAAAGGTGGAAAAAATGGATGATGATGTGGGAGAATACAAGAGAAAGTTTAAAATTCTAAAAATAAAAGATCTTTGAACTACAAAAACAAAATATATGAAGTGAAAAAAATGATTGGACACAGTAAAGGAACAGCAAATTTGACACTTCTTAGTAGAAAACTGATCCAAAGTCATCCATCATGAGAAAATAGAACATCAGCGAGTAGGAACAATAATAAGTGTACTAACATATATGTAGTTGGATCTTGAGAAGGAGACAAGAGAAAGGACAGGCAGGGCAGGAAAAATATATTAAAAGTGAATGGCTCCAAGCTTTCCAAAGTTGAGGAGTAAATACCAATATACAAATTTCAAGAAGTTCAGTAAATCCCAAAGAAGATGAATGAAAATAAAACCATAGTTGGACACATCATAGACAAACTGCTCAAAACAAAAGATAAAGTGAAGAACTTAAAATCAGCTGAAGGAAAATAGACTCCATACATATAAAGGAAAGATGATAATGATAAATTACTTCTTATCAGAAACAGTGGGACACTAGAAGAAAATGGTGCCAGGAAGTGATTCAGTTCTAGTTTTCTTTCGTTCATCTATGGAGAAGAATGAACATGGGTTATAAGAGTTCTTCTTGGTGTTCCCTTCCACCTGTGCAGCAGCTCTTTGTGTCAAGACAAGGAACTTCTTTCAGAGAATTCCAAACTGTATGAGACAATTGCACTAATTTTTATTCATAGGTAAATATGTGAGAATAATATAGGAGGAAGCAGGGCATGGTTAATTAGGTTCTTCATTTCTCTTATTTTTTTTTAAATATTCAATACAAAAACATGGAAGGCAGTTTTCCTTCACTTCGTATGTGAATACCTACCAAAACAAATGCAATGGAAACAATGTGAGAATTACTACTCTAGACCTCACAGTGAGGTGTGTGGCAAGTTATCAGGCTGGGACAAACTGTTAGGTATCACTTTTCTCAGTCTCACGTTGCTTTTGCTCTAGGATTAAGTATAGCATCAGTATCTGGCAAGAGGCAAGTTCCCATAAATAATAGTCTTAGAATTTTATGCTGTAACATAGAAACTTTAGAAATCATCTGGAGTAATCCATGCATTTTATGCATGAAGAAATTAAGCCCCAAAGACAGTAAGTGACCTCACTGTCATGACTTGTTAGTGGCACAGTCTGGTCCCCTCCCTCCATCTGCTCTGTTTTCCAGCAAACCACCCTGAATCTTTTGTCTTCAAAAGCATGTTGAGAAATGTATCAATTATGTTTGTTTTCTTCTCTTTCACTGACAAAACATTTCCATTGTGTGAGAGGGTCATTGAATCAGCATGCTTGCAAAAGTGAATCTGTCTTCAAATTATTTTTCACTACCGTGCTTCTCTCTCTCCTTGGCTCTCACTTTCCGCTTTTTCCTCCCTCTTTGCTTCTTCCTGGTTCTTCTACTCTGTTCCCTATTTCTTCTCCCTCTCATCCATCTGCCTTTTCACTACCTTTCCCCAGGACCAAAAAAGGGCAGCATACAAAATAAATGCCACAAACAATTATCAAATTAATCTTTTATACAACAATACCCTTCAGATAGATAAGTATTCCTTTACTCGTTGAATTGGCCTTCATTTCAGATTAATAGTAAATAATTGTAAATTAACTTGAATTTCATGTGTGTAATTAAAGTTTCGGAGTCTTATTTCATATGAGGAGACCAAGCTTTGTCAACAACTTCATATGGAAATGCTTCTAAATGGAGGCATAAATAGATCCATGAACAATCATTCATCCTTTGGAAGTATAATCAGAATTAATGAGTTGAAAAATTGTTTTTACTGCCAGTAACACTGGCCAATAAATATCTAAAATGGCCATAAAATTTGAGTGTGGTTGGCTCTGACTGAGACCTTCAAATGTTAGCTGGAGCAGAAATAAGAAAATGAGAATGATGTGCGAGTCATTGGCTTGTTTGCTCTCAGATCCTGTTGGGGTTATCTATTGCCGTGGAATGTCCCACCACAACACTTAGTGGTTTAAACAATGGTAATATTTATTTTGCTAATGGACCTGCAATTTGGGCAGGACTCAGTGGAGACAACATGTTCCTGCTCCATGTGGCATCAGCAGGGGTGGCTTGAAGGCTGGGGTTGGAATCATCTAAAGGTCCACTCCTTCATTTGTCAGCTGGAATGTTACCTGGGGCAGTGATCAGAATATCTATATGGGTCCTTTACTCATCTCTGCTCGGCGGTTGCTAATCCCCAGACAGTCTAACCTGTATTTAATTTTTCTGGTCTTTAACAAACTACAGTTTGGAATTATTTCCCTGTATTAAATTCACTCTGTTGGATTACACCTCAAAGAACTTGGGTTCCAAGGATGGAGAGTGATGGGGGCGGGGGAGGGGCAGAGAGAGAGGAGGAGGGGCAAGGTGGAATGAACAAGGTGAAAACTGTATATTTTATGAGTTCATGTAGTCATTTTGTTGGTACATTCTGTTCCTTAGAAGCAAGTCATTGAGGCTAGCCATATTCAAGAAGAGGGAAATTAGATTCCACTTTTGGTAGCAAGAGTGCCGAAGAATTTATGAACATGTTTTTTTGTTTTGTTTTGTTTTGTTTTTATTATGTTATGAACATGTTTTAAAACCACTATGGTTTCCCTCCTCTATTCATTTGCTTGTTTGTTCAGATCCACCCCTTGCTCTTTCCCTCCTCTCATCTATATTCTAGGGAACTTAGTTCTGCACACTACATCCCTCAGGGCCCCTTGCCTCCTGGCTTCTGGTTGGGAGCAGCCAGTAGAAGGCACTGAGAAGAGACTGGGAAATAATATAAGTGAGGAAGCCAAGATAGTTATTTCTTCTTGTTCTGCTTCAGGCAAAGTTTTGAGCAGTTGATGTACCTCCTTTTTGGTTCCAGTTCCCATTGGGAGTCCACATCCCCCATGGCTTAGTGCCTAAAGAACCTGTACTGTAACTCCTAAAATTCTTCTTGTTCAAACCACATCATGTTGCTGTATTGCTTCTATGATAAACTGAGTTCTTATGTGTTCTTTATTTATGCTATCAGATTATAAGAGTGTTTACTATATGTCCACATAAAGAGTTTTCCTTGAACTTTCATATACAAAAGTTACTGTTAAAAACTTATGATTTAGAAACAATGACAACAAAGTCTTTTTGATTTTTGGAGGAAAGTGGGAGGACAATTTGGAGGAATTTGGGTGCTCGGTGGGGTGGCATTGTAGGAGCTATGAAATTACAACTTCTTCTTCTCCTTACATTATAGATACAGTTTATTTGTAATTTTTTACTTTAAAATTGAAGTCACTAATCTTATGATTCCTTATTGCCTTGACTTTGTTAATAATTAATTTCCTTTACTTGGCATATCTTTAATTCGCACTGTAGTGTTTGAGAGCTTCCAATCTGTGGATCTGAGCAAATACATTATTGAACATTCTTCCAACAGTTCTCTTTTCATTTTGCTCCTGTGGCCTTCTCATTACTCAGTCTCTAAAACATACCAAGCTTGTTGCTTTTCTTAGTGCGTTGCTGATAGCATATTCTTTTTGTATATGCCACTTCTCTTTCTCTTTGTAAGGGAGTCTTAGGTTTTACTGATGGCATTGTCAGCCAGGAAGGTGGATTTGCGTCAGATGGAGAAGCATTTTAGCCCTTCTTTTAAGCTTCAGCATCTATGGTTCCAAAAGACATCTTTCTCAAGAGAAAGAAGCAGAGCCACCTAATACAACACTCTATGTGCACAGACTAGTGTTTCCATGGTAGAAGTTTGTGCATATCAAGAGATATCGGGTATATTCTTCAAATACTCCGCAGACTCTCTGACAAGGACAGTGCAGCTCAGGCGCAGTTCCCAAGGGGCTCTCATAATCTCTCCTTTCGCTGGCCTTAGGCACAGTGGAGAGAACTCAGGGTAGTCTCAGAATAAGCTCTGCCTGGCCCCATAGAACACTTGTGGATTAATATGAAAGAGATGGTTGAATATAAAATGTATAGGGATGTAAATGTTACTTGATGTTTCCTAATCCCAAATGTTTAGACTTAAGATGTGAGACTCACATCAAAAATCCTCACTTACATTTCTTCAATATTCCTTCACTATCAGGTAAATTATTATATTTCTTATTTAGTCCAACTCAGTAAAGATCGCAAGGTCTACTGGTCACTTCAAAATTTATGGTGTGCTCATGAGAGACGATGGACTCTGAAAAACAAACTGAGGGTTCTGGGCAGGGGGAGGATGAGTTAGCCTGGTGATGGGTATTAAAGAGGGCACGTTCTGCATGGAGCACTGGGTGTTATGCACAAACAATGAATCATGGAACACTACATCTAAAACGAACGATGTAGTGTATGGGGATGAACATAACAATAAAAAAATTACAAAAAAAAAAAAATTTATGGTGTGCTTCCAGCAAAGGAAACAGTTGGCAAAACCAAAAGCCAACCGACAGATTGGGAGAAGATATTTGCAAATGTCTTATCAGATAAAGGGCTAGTATCCAAAATCTATAAGAACTTATCAAACTCAACACCCAAAAAAACTAATAATCCAGTCAAGAAATGGGCAGAAGACATGAACTTTTCCAAAGAAGACATCCAAATGGCCAGCAGACACATGAAAAAGTACTCAGCATCACTCGGCATCAGGGAAATATAAGTCAAACCCACAATGAGATACCACCTCACACCTTCAGAATGGCTAAAGTTAACAAGTCAGGAAATGACAGATGTTGGCGAGGATGTGGAGAAAGGGGAACCCTCTTACACTGCTGGTGGGAATGCAAGCTGGTGCAGCCACTCTGGAAAACAGTATGGAGTTTCCTCAAAAAGTTGAAAATGGAGCTACCCTATGACTGGGTATTTACCCAAAGGATACAAACATAGTGATTTGAAGTGGCACCTGCACCCCAATGTTTATAGCAGCAATGTCCACAATAGTGAAGCTATGGAAAGAGCCCAAACGTCCATTGACAGATGAATAGATAAAGAAGATGTGGTATATATATATATATATATATAAATACAAGGAAATAGTACTCAGCCATCAAAAACAATGAAATCTTGCCACTTGCAATGATGTGGATGGAGCTAGAGGGTATTATGCTAGGCAAAATAAGTCACTCAGAAAAAGACAAATATCATATGATTTCACTCATACGTGGAATTTAAGAAACAAAACAGGATCGTAGGGGAAGGGAGGGAAAAATAAAGACAAAATCAGAGGGGGAGAAAAACCATAAGAGACTCTTAACTATAGGAAACAAACTGAGGGTTGCTGGAGGGGAGGTGGATGGGGGGATGGGGTAATTGGTGATGGGCGTTAAGGACGGCACGTGTGGTGATGAGCACTGGGTGCTATATGCAACCAATGAATCACTGAACTCTACCTCTGAAACTAATAATACACTATGTTAATTAACTGAACTTAAAATCATTTATGGTGTGCTTCAATCTTAAGAGAAATAAAAAACATTTTTTACAAGACGCTAAATGACCACTCATTCAAACATTTATTAAGTGCCTACTCTGTGCTAGACACTGAGACTTTATAGAAAATGGGATATATATATATATATATATATATATATATAGTTTTCAGTGTGTCAAAATATATTCATGGTAATTCATTATCTACTGAAGTTACTGGATTTATGATGTTTGTACTGTCTTCACTGTCAGTAATTGCATCTTTGTAGTAGTTATTCCTTCTGCTTGGAAGTTCCTCTCCTCTCTTCCCCATCTGTGGGATCATGCCGTATTCATTCATTGCTCAGTATCCAGCCCAAACAACTCTCCTATCTCCAGTGAAGACTCTATTTTCCCTCTTCTGAGCTCCACAAGCACCAGTGATTTGTGCGTGTTTGTTTATGCATCAGTCTTCTTACTAGCAGTGGGATAGTTGTCTTGTTTTCACTAGCACAGAGCCTAGCACATATTAGATGCTCCATTAGTGTAAATCACATCGACTTGAGTGAAACAGCTCAAGGGCATCTCACCTCTCTGTGGAGAGTATCATCTTATAACAGACTGATCAGAAAAGACTTTGCCCCCGCTCCAACCCCCAAGGAACCTGAAGCATATACGGAAGCACACCCTGTCCATTTCTTCTTCTTTTTCTTTTTTTAAAAATATTATTATGTTATGTTAGTCACCATACAATACATCATTAGTTTTTGATGTGGTGATCCACGATCCATTGTTTTCGCCCTGTCCATTTCTTAAGGAAGGTTGCTCTTCAGTGGTACACCCTTGAAAGTGGTATTAGGCCATTTTCTTCCAGCCTTGGACTGTGTCCTCTCAGTGCTGAGAACCCCATTGTTGACACAGCTGACAATGTTTTCATTAATTCAAATGAAGAAGCTGTATGGCAGCAGGGCCTTGACGGACTCTGGCATGCCAATCACCTTGGCACTCCCTTCGATTTTTTGGCAAAAAGGAAAAGGTTATAAGGAGATTGCCAGGGAATGAGGGAAAGCAAGTCATGAAAGGCTCCACGCACAGTAAAAAGTGGTGTTAAAAATGTAAGACTATTGCACAGATTGCTGGGTCTCATCATGTTCCTCCAGTGATCCACAAGAGTGAGTGCGAATCTTGTATTCAGCTTTGTGGGCATGAATACACAGAGGAGATATTATAGGTGAAAAAGCTAAACTGACGGGTGTTAAAAATTTTAGTTCCCAGTCTGTGTTTTTGACTTGGACTTGGAATTCAAGATTTAGTTGAGCCCCACTTAAAAAAAATGATAGTCCAGTAGTAATGTGAAAACCAAAATTCTCCAACAACTGTGGACTCAAAGAAGACCAAGAATCCTCAACAGAAATTCTTAGGTAGTTAAGTAGCACCCAATAACAAATGAGCACAGGTGGGAATAAGTGGAGACTACAAAATTATGCCAATTCATCGACAAAAATTGCCGGCCAGGTTTTGAAAAACACTGTACTCACCTGCTCATTATTATACTGATACATCTCATTGAGGCTTTGCATATAAGTAAGGTTAAAAGGTCAGGGACATGTGATGTTCCCTGTGTCCCATGTAGTAAGGAGCTGTTTTCCTCTCTAGATACACTCTCATCCTTTCTCTTCCCTGCTCCTTGCCAT
Source organism: Halichoerus grypus (assembly GCF_964656455.1). Lineage (NCBI taxonomy): Eukaryota > Metazoa > Chordata > Mammalia > Carnivora > Phocidae > Halichoerus > Halichoerus grypus. The sequence goes on along the minus strand of NC_135727.1, from coordinate 106,974,905 downwards.
GGTACTCCTATAGATCCACATTAGTGGGGCTCTTCTACCTTCTGGCTTCTGATTGGATTTGACTTATAGGGAGCTTGGGAGGCTGAAGGGAAGAAGGAGAGAGAGAGAACAGGGTATTTATTTCTCAAGATTGTTTCTTACGGTGTTACTCTGGATTGGTGCTGTCCCTCAAATTATCTTCCTGAGGTGCCCGACTCTGTACACCTTTCTCATGTTCTAGGTTTTAGTAACTTCTCCCTTGTTTCTTAGGACCTAGTGGCGGTGACAGCCCCACGGTTGCTAACCTTAGGTTATTGCCCTATCTCTTGTGGCTACCCGACACCCAAACTAATCCTTTGTACTAAGTAACTCTCTCTGCCTTTTATGAATTATTTTAATTTTAGTATGACATATGTTTCCTGACATAACAAGATAAAACTGAGAACAGCAAAGCTTTGTTGAATGGAGTATCCTCAAACAGCACAATAGCAGCTGGGTATACAAATGTCATTCTGTGATATGGAAAACAAACTTCCTTTAATGAAGGTCGAAAGATAAAGCATAAAATATGTGCCAGCCTTAAAAGAGAAAATAGACCCCTACTTATAAGTAGGAAAAGGTAAGTAAAAAAACATGCAGGCCTCTGAGACGAATGCTACTTCACCAGCTTGTAGGGTATTAGTTCTCAGGGCAGCCTCAAACATTGCACAGATCCTAAATGCAATTGAAATTTTACAATATAATTGTAAAGTTATTAAATCATCTCGATCATTTTCTGGATGAATAGTTCGCAGTGGAAATAAGTACCCCATCTCTAAGTAGAAAGGCACGTGCACAAATATTCATCGTATTTTTGGCATTTGAAATTGACTTAACATTGAACGACTGGGTATAATTGTCATAAGTCACCAAACAGTAAGACTGAAGAAGGATTTGACAAGCATAGCCCATCCTCTGAGCAGTTTAACAGTGTTGGTGAAACATACCTATGTGAGTGGAGGGTTCTGGCTTCTCCCCTGACAGGGAGCAGTAAATCAAATGTCCCAGGCTTTAAGCAGGACAGAGACTCTCCTCACGTTATCTGGTGCTGTGTGTTTTAATAAAATAAAATCCCTGGCAATTAGGAATCTTCATCTTCTTACAGCTTTTGAAAGTATCATTTTTATATTTACCAGATGCCTTGTAGAGTCCAAGTTCTCATAAATGAGAAAATAAAGTCTTTTCCTTCATAATTGTCTCACATTTTAATCTTAGATAATACATCTTTTTAAAAAGTTGAAATTAAAAAAGATACAACGGATCAACTATAACTCTCAGTAATGTGGAAGAGTAAACCTGCCTAGGTAAAGATTCTTATAATTAGGGGAATGGCCCAGCCACTCTGTAGTCATAACAAAATTGTTAGCTTCCTCACTTGGAAAACTGAGCCTACATTTACTATGCTAGAAGTCACATTTTATAAATTATTAAATACATAAGTCTTACAATTAATTTGTGGATATCAGTACATATTGTTTAGTAATGTAAGCAAATCAAATTATGATTTAGGTGTCCAGTTATATTTGCTATTGACTCCACGGATTCAGTAAGTCTGAAGAATAGAGTTCTGCTGGCCATGGCAGCACAGCAGACATTTAGAAAGCACCTGCTAGGTTCCACATGTTTCTGGAGATAGATAACTAAAACACAGTCCTTATCCTCAGAAAAATTGTAATCAAAAGGAAGGGAGAAAGCGTTCATTGAATAAAAGGTAGGACGAAACATGATAAAGTCCTTCAGAGAAATAAAAGAAAAATGTTACGAGTATTTACAGGAATAGTAGATCATATTTGGTTGAGTTTATCAGGAGAGGCATCACTGAGGATATTTGAGAAGGAAATAGGCCTGGAGGGATCAACAAGGTTTCAAAAATAAAGTAATGAGACCAAGGGCGGGAAGTAAAGGGCAAGAGCCTTATGTGAAGAAATAGTGTAACAAAGACACAACAGTGAGAAACCTAGAGAATATTTAAGGGACAGCCAAAAGTGCCAGTTAAGCATAGGATAAGAGGATTATATTCAGCATCCAACAGATAATGTACTATGTCTGTGTAGTATGAAAAAATAATTCTAGTATCTGTGGTAAACAGTCAATAAGAATGACACAACCTTTGCCTTCAGGGAGCTTGCATTCTTAAAGGGCAGGGAAAGGCAATAAACAAATACCTAGTTAAAATTGTAAAGCCTTGCATGGCATGAAGGATGGGATAAGCCTTGGCTTTGAGGACAAGTGTGTTTTGCTTACCAGCATGCACATTCTAAGGAGATCAAGAGGAAGGGCCAAATATGAGCTGTGGTCTTTATCCGAAATCTTTCTGATCAGATTTCTGATCTCTACATCACACCAAGTGTGATGTAGAGAGAACAGTAGGCCTTTTCTTCCCAGTACTTTCAAGAGAAGGCATAAGTATGGATGACCATTTGTCTTTTATGAGCAAGAGAAGAGTTTCCTTTCTACCCCTAAGACAGAAATTTGTAGAAAACATTAAAGATGTGATTGAGAATTTAACACTTTGTGTAACAATAAAAATATTTCTACTTACAACTAGATAGTTGACTACTAGAAAAACAAATAAGAGATTATGGGCTATTCTTTCTAATTATCTCCCAAACTCCTCAAATGACAGTTCTGTATGGAACTTGTATTCCAAACGTCAAAATAATTCCTGACATGAAAGGTTATTTCAGCTCATGATGCATTTCTTCTTAAAGCATTTTACTGAAAGTCCCATGAAACATATATGTTCTATCTCTTAATAAAGAAATCGAGGTCAATAATCTATATAGACTATTAGGCTGTTATATTCCTATTTGGTATATAGGAAAAGAGAAAAGGAAAAGCACAAAGCTTTATTATTATTCTTTTGCAACACATTAAAAATAGTTACAATTCACAAACCTACACAGACACATCGTAATCACCCAAAGGTCATAGTTTACAGTAGGATTCACCCTTGGTGTTCTACATTCTAGGAGTCTTAACAAATGTGAAATGACATGTATCTGTTGTTGCATTATTATACAGAATAGTTTCTCCATAAAAATCCTCTTTGCTCTGCCAGTTCATCCCTTCTCCAATCCCTGGTAACCACGAATATATTTTTTAAATTTTATTTTATTGTTATGTTAGTCACCATACGCTACATCATTCGTTTTTGATGTTCCATTATTTTTAGTTTTAGTGTTCCATGATTCATTGTTTGCCTGTAACACCCAGTGCTCCATTCAATACGTGCCCTCCTTAATACCCATCACATGGCTAACCCATCCCCCCACCCCCCTGCCTTTGGTAACCACTAATATTTTTGCTGTCTCCATGGTTTTGCCTTTTCCAGAATGTTACATAGTTGGAATCACACTGTATATAGCCTTGTCCAGTTGGCTTCTTTCACTTTAGGAATATGCATTTAGCTTTCTCCCTGCCTTTACATGGCTTTAGAGCTCATTTCTTTTTAGCATGGAGCAATATTCTTTTGTCTGGATGTACTGCAATTTATTTATTTATTCACCTACTGAAGGACATCTTGGTTCCTTCCAAGTTTTAGCAGTTACAAATAAAGCTGCTATAAACAGTTATGTGCAGGTTTTTGTGTAGACATCTTTTCCATTCATTTGGGTAAATACCAAGGAGAATGATTGCTGGATCGTATGGTAAAAGTGTGTTTACTTTTATAAGAAACTGTCAAACTGTCTTCCAAAGTGGACGTACCATTTCGCATTCCCACCTGCAGTGAATGAGAGTTCCTGATGGTCTCCATCCTCACCAGCATTTGGTGTTGTCGGTGTTCTGGATTTTGGTCATTCTAATAGGTGTGTAGTACTATCTCTTTGCTTTAATTTGCATTTCTCTAATGACATATCACGTTGAACAACTTTTCATATGCTTACCTTTTTTTTTTTCATATGCTTACTTTCTATCTGTGTATCTTCTTTGGTGAGGTACCTGTTCGGGTCTTTTGACCATTTATTAATTTGGGTTGTTTGTTTTCTTATTGTTGAGTTTTAAGAGTTCTTTACATATTTCAGATAACGCCCTTCTTTAGACATATTTTTTATAAATATTTTTCCCCAGTCTGTGCCTTGTCTTCTTATTCTCTTGACATTAACTTTCACAGAGCAGAAGTTTTTAATTTTAATGAAGTCCTGTTCATCAATTATTTCTTTCATGGATCATGCTTTTGGTGTTGTATCTAAAAAATCATCGCCTACCAAGGTCACCTACATTTTCTCCTGTGTTATCTCCTAGGAGTTTTATAGTTTGCATTTTACATTTAGGTCTGTGATCCATTTTGGGCTATTTTTCTGAAGGGTATAAGTTCTGTGTCTAGATTTAAAAAAATTTTTTTCCATGTAGATGTCCCCTTCTTCCTCCCTTTCTTCTTTCCTTTGCTGACTTCCTATTCTGGTTTATTTTTGTTTCCCCTCCTTCCTTTTCTTCCTTTTTTTTTCCTTGTGGAAAATTTAAAATCCTGCCAACCCCAAAAACCCCCTCCACAAAATGTAGGAAAGAAAGAAAACAGATTTACTGAAAAAGCATTAAAGCAGATTACAATGTGCATCCTGGGAAATCAGATAAAAATAGAAAGACTGAAAGACATCCCACCCTTTTTATAAAGCCAAGTAGTTAAAATTCATTTGGTACAGATTCTCTGCATTAGTGGTAACTTGTCTTCTTGTAAGGGGACTTGACGGCACCCTTGCTGTGTATTCTTTTATAGTTCATCCAAAGTTCACCTGGTAATTGAGGCAGCCATGTTTTTGCTAATTGCTTTTATCCAAAAGAACACAAAATTTTTTCTTATCTCTATGAGAAGCAAATAGTTTACAGCTCAGAGAAAGGCAACTAGGCTAGACTCCCAAGGTGACAGAAAAATAGGGGCACTATCTTCATTAATGTTTACATTTCAAAGAGTTGGTTCTCAGACCCTTAAGAAAAACACTCCTGAGTTGCAAAGCTGAAGGTGGGCTTACCTAGCCTTTGCAAAGACTTGCATACATATCAAAGAGTTAGGGGAAGGATTCACAAATACTCGGTTTCTCATGGAAATGCTCTAAGGGGGAGGGGAAGGAGGTCTCGTTCCCTTTTGGCAACAGGGAAAATCTCATTTTTAAATTTCCCCTTAGATTTTCAACAAATATTTGGCCCCTACTCTTTGGTAGGCACTGCAGCATGTACAGATATGTGATGGTGCAGGCACCGTACGGTAGCAGAGAAACAGACAGGGACTTGTTGAGGGCTCATGATTTAGCCTGAGCATGGTGGCAGGGACTGGAGGATGGTGACGATAGTGTTAGTCTTTTCAGCACCAGCTAGACTGCTTTCTCCTGCAGTGGGCTGACCTCTCAGCTTTGCCAGGATAGAAGCACAAATACCAAACTTGCTGTTTTCTTCGGAGATATTGGTTGAATGAAACTGTTCCCTTTGTTGAGATACATATTGTATGGTTGAACTAAAAAGGCCTTACATCTGAATGGGGTATACTCTCATTTCACTGACTTTATTTACAAGGACCTAGAAGACGGCCTGGGAAGCAGTGTGATAGATGAAGTAGGACCTGGACTAACCACAACTAAAGAGACGTGGCTTTTAATGCCCTATGAATCTGTTTGTTCAATTCTTAAAAAAAAAAAAAAAAAAAAAAGATTTATTTATTTGAGAGAGAAGGTAGAGGGCAAGGGCAGAGAGAGATTCTCAAGGAGACCACGCTGAGTGGGGAGCCAGATGCGGGGCTCAATCTCATGACCCTGAGATCACAACCTGAGCTGAAACCAAGAGTTGGATGCCTAAGCAATTGAGCGACCCAGGAGCTCCTGTTTGTTCAATTTTAATTGAGATAGTTGCACCAAGCAACCTCCAGGGCTTCTTTCAGTTCCCTCAGTCAGCGTGGTCTACGGCCTAGCTCCTCAAAGTGTGGTCTGAGGACCAGCAGCAGCATTTGGGAGTTGTTAGAAATGCAGAATCTCAGGTCCACCCCATCTCTTCTCAGTCAAAATCTGCATTTTAACAAGACCTCAGGTGCTTGTATGCACCTTAGAGTTTGAGTAGCTCTGGTTTCCAGTGCTGGTTTTAAAAAAAAAGGAGTGACAAAAGTGGTCCAAAATGTAGAGGAATTTCTGGAACAATGACTGATAGAGAAAAAGAAGAGTAAAGGCAATCCCAAGCAGGTGAGGAGAGGGTTGCTACGGAGTGAGCTGTGGCTAGAGAAAGGAGTAGAGCAGGACCTGGCCAACTTCTGGACCTCAAAAAAAAAAAAAAAAAAAACAAGGAAAAATGTGAGGTGGAGACAGAAAGAAAATGAAAGTCACTTACCTCCAAGACTAAAACACTCACAAGTGTTTCAGCCCCAGAAAAATTCTTAATTATGGAAATCATGAGGATACTCAGGTAAGCTTCCTGCTCCCTTCAGATAAAATGGATGATTTGCTAGAGAAATGTAAATTACCAACCCTGACTGAGGAAGACAAAGATAGAATGGATAAACAGCTGTAAAATATTAAGAAAACAATACAAACTAGCCACCCTTCTAAAGGTAACAGGCCCAGATAGTTTCATAGGTCAGTTTTACCAAACTCATCAAAAACAGAAAGTATCTTTTCTACTTAAATTTTTGAGAGTATAAAATGATGAAAAGCTTGCCGATACATTCTACCAAGCTAACACAACCCTGATATCCAAATCTTATAAAACCTTATAAGCTAATCTCATGAAAATAAATGTGGAAGTCCTAAATAAAATTGTAGCAAAAAAATACTAAAGAATAGGAATATTAGGTTTAAAGATTCAGGGCACCTGGGTGGCTCAGTCTGTTAAGTGTCTGCCTTCAGCTCAGGTCGTGATCCTAGAGTCCTGGGATCGAGCCCCGCATCAGGCTTCCTGCTCAGCCAGGAACCTGCTTCTCCCTCTGCCCCTCATCCTGCTCGTGCTCTCTCTTGCATGCTCTCTCCCTCTCTCAAATAAATAAATAAATAAATAATCTTTTAAAAAAAGATTTAAATATTCAACCCAGGAATGCAAGAATAATTCATATTAAGAATTAATATAATTAATCACATTAACAGAATAGAGAAAAAATCATATTACTTCTATTGGACACTAAATTATTTGACAAAATTCAAATACTTTTCCTAATAAAAACTCTTAGTAATCCTAATAATATAAATTTCTTAACTTGAGAGTACCTACCAGAAATGTATAGTAGTTAACAGGGACACTTGGACAACATTCTCATTATTGGTAGGAACAAGAAAAGAATGCTCATTATATCTACAACAATGTTCTGGAAAGCCTAGCCAATGTAATAGGACATAAAATGTAAGAAGACCTAAAAAATATTAGGAAAAGAAAAAAAAATGATAATTTACAGACAATATGAATCCAAGAGAACCAACCACAAAAATTATAAAACTAATTAGGAAATTCATAAAGGTGGCCACATACACAGTAACAACACCTAAATCCTTGAAGCTTTGCTATACATCAGAAATAACCACTTTAAAATGCAAGGGACCCATACCACCTATCAATAAATATTTCTTGGGTGAACAATAGAAATTGCTTTGAAAAGAATACGCCACTCACAATAGCAACAAAAATGATTTTTTGAAAATCTCCTATGGGACTCTGAGAAACAAACTGAGGGTGCTAGAGGGGAGGGGGGTGGGGGGATGGGTTAGCCTGGTGATGGGTATTAAGGAGGGCACGTACTGAATGGAGCACTGGGTGTTATACGCAAACAAGGAGTCATGGAACCCTACATCAAACACTAATGATGTAATGTATGGTGACTAATATATAATAAAATAAAAAAACTAAAAAAATCTCCTATGAAAAAGTTTAAAAAGAAGTGTATAAGGAAGATCTAGTTTAGGAAAGAATACTGAAGGCCCTAAAAGAAAATATAAATAAGAGTCATACTGGGGTGCCTAAGTGGCTTAGTTGGTTAAGCGTCTGACTCTTGATTTCAGCCCAGGTCATGATCTCTGTGTCCTGAGATGGAACATCAGGCTCCACCCTCAGCGGGGAGTCTGCTTCTCTCCCTTTCCCTTGCCCTCTGCCCCTCCCCCACTCACCCACTCTGTCTGTCTCTTTCTCTGTCAAATAAATAAATCTTAAAAAAGTAGTCATACTGTGATGATGGATTTAAGAATGAATATTAAAAATATATCAATTGTGCAGAGAACGGATTGGTGGTTGCTATAGGCAGAGGGTGGAGGGTGGGAGAAATGGGTAAAGGTTGTCAAAAGGTACAAACTTCCAGTTATAAATAAGTCCTGGGAATATGATGTATAGCATGGTGACTCTAGCTAATAATTCTGTATTGTATATTTGAAAGTTGCTAAAAGAGTAGGTCTTAGAAGTTCTCATCACAAGAAAAAATTGTACCTGTGTGTGGTGATGGATGTTAAGTAGACTTATTGTGGTGAGCATTTCACAGTATATACAAATATCAATCATTATGTTGTATACCTGAAACTAATGTTATATGTCAATTAAAAATAACTTTCAAACATATATCCAAAATATATGAAATTAATTCATGGATTCAATACCAAACAAAAATCTTTTTTTTTTAAAGATTTTATTTATTTGACAGAGAGAGACACAGCGAGAGACAGAACAGAAGCAGGGGGAGTGGAAGAGGGAGAAGCAGGCTTCCCGCCGAGCAGGGAGCCCGATGTGGGGCTCGATCCCAGGACCCTGGAATCAGGACCTGAGCCGAAGGCAGACGCTTAATGACTGAGCCACCCAGGCGCCCCCCCAAACAAAAATCTTAAGATATTTAATGATGCATGAGAAATTGAATTTTGTGTTCTTTTGAATAGTTGAAAACATAATGGCCAAAGGATATTTGGGGGAAAAAAAATGAGGGCGGAATTTATCTTACCAGATTTAAAATATTCTTCTACTTCTGACTTCCCCCAGCTCCTGGCAACCACCCTCCCACTCTATGAGTCTATGAATTTAACTATTTTAGATACCCCATATAAGTGGAGTTATGTAGTATTTGCCTCTCTGTGACTGGCTTATTTCACTTACCATAATGTCCTCAAGGATCATCCATGGTATCACACATTGCAGAATTTCCATATTTTATAAGACTAACATTCTACTGTATGTTCATATCACATTTTTTCCAGGCCTTTAATATTCCAAAGTTGTCCACTCATTAATAATCACAATAATGATCATAATGTGATATTATGTCATTTTGGTGTGTCACAAAAATATTTCTGTTAATTTTTAAGTGAATTCTCTTTTTTATGGAATATCTTTGACATAAAACACTGTAAATTTAAGGTGTGCAGTGTGTTCCTCTGATACATTTTTATATCGTAATATGATTGCCATTGTTGCAGTATTTATCACATTACATAATTACAATACAATGTTTTTGTCTATATTCATTCTACTTACCACATTTTCTTTATCCATTCATCTGTCAATGGACATTTAGTTTGTTTGCATATGTTAGCTATTGTGAGTAGTGCTGCAATGAACGTGGGAGGGCAGATATCTCTTTGAGATCCTGACATCAGTTCTTTTGGATAAATACCCAGAAGTGTGATTGCTGGATCATATTTTTCAGCGGATATATCTCATGTCAGGTGTTCTTACCACAATAAATCACCACACACTTTCCCTGGGCTGTATATGTTCCAGGTGTCTTAGGTCTGTGCATCCTGCCTCATTCCTGCCAGTGATTCCTCTTTGCATCTGCCTTTGTCTATGCCACTGTCTTGCATATGGGGAATATTCTGAGATCCTGTACCGCTCTAGGGAAATCAGCTTCTGAACTCCACTCAAGACCATGGGCTATTCTGTCACTGTACCACAGAATGGCACAGGGAATCCTATGAATCTGTCATAAGCCCAGTGAATGGGCAAAGAATGGAGATAGCTCTTTAGTCCTGCAAACCCCCTTGACCCCCACTTAAAAAACAGGGGCTTCTACACACTCTTCCCTCTGAGTCAGGAGCTTGGATGAGGGCTGGGCGGAAGATGAGGTCTCAGGACCCTTTCTCGTGTCTCATTAGCGTATAAGCTTTTATCACTTCCCCTGTGGCTCTGCTCTGCCCTCAGCCTAGACAGTCTAATCTATGCTTGAGTCAAAGAAGATTTGCTCTGACTTATCATCTTTAGTTTATGCTAGGGTTAGCCTTCTGAAATTCGAAGAACAAAACCATGAGCCTTTTCTTAAAGAGTCTTACCTTTTATGAGACAATATATCTAGCAGAATGAAAGGAAAGGTGGGGCCAACCAGAGATACCAAGAATGTGAAAGGTGGAATGAAATGGGGTCACTTATGTTAAGGGGTTTTAAAATGGGGGTGGGCCTTATGCATGTCCTCACCAGGTGGATCCCTGAACTTTTGAACTGGGCCAAACCACAAATACTCCAGGGACTCTGCACAAACACCTGCAACTTACTACAGTAAGAGACATTTGCTTAGTGATACCCTTAGCATCCAGTTTAGTTTAGCCAAGGTTAGTTTTCTGCTGCCACAATCAAAATTCTTTGTAACCAACATATGCAAACATTCCCTTTTTGTCTTCAAAAACCCCTGAACTTTGCTCCCTACTGGTACACAAATCTGTGTACCCCAAATTGCAATTTTTCACCCCCAATGAATGCTTTGCTTAGTTATTGCCTTCTGACAATTTTAGGCTGACGTGACCAAAAAAGATCTGCTAATATATCTATTTGTAATAAATTTATATCTCAACCTGTTTTTTTTAATTATGTTATGTTAATCACCATACATTATATCATTAGTTTTTGATGTAGTGTTCCATGATTTATTGTTTGCGTATAACACCCAGTGCTCCATTCAGTATGTGCCCTCCTTAATACCCATCACTGGGCTAACCCATTCCCCCACTCCCCTCCCCTCTAGAATCCTCAGTTTGTTTCTCAGAGTCCATAGTCTTTCATAATTCGTCTCCCCCTCCGGCTCCCCCCCCTTCATTTTTCCCTTCCTGCTATCTTCTTCTTCTTTTTTTTTTTTAACATATAATGTATTATTTGTTTCAGAGGTACAGATCTGTGATTCAACAGTCTTACACAATTCACAGCGCTCACCATAGCACATATCCTCCCCAATGTCTAGCACCCAGCCACCCCATCCCTCCCACCCCCCACCACTCCAGCAACCCTCAGTTTGTTTCCTGAGATTAAGATTTCCTCATATCAGTGAGGTCATATGATACATGTCTTTCTCTGATTGACTTATTTCGCTCAGCATAACACCCTCCAGTTCCATCCACGTCGTTGCAAATGGCAAGATCTCATTCCTTTTGATGGCTGCATAATACTCCATTGTATATATATATACCACATCTTCTTTATCCATTCATCTGTCGATGGACATCTTGCCTCTTTCCATAGTTTGGCTATTGTGGACATTGCTGCTATAAACATCGGGGTGCACATATGCCTTCGGATCCCTACATTTGTATCTTTGGGGTAAATACCCAGTAGTGCAATTACTGGGTCGTATGGTAGCTCTATTTCCAACTTTTTGAGGAACCTCCATACTGTTTTCCAGAGTGGCTGCACCAGGTTGCATTCCCACCAACAGTGTAGGAGGGTTCCCCTTTCTCCGCATCCCTGCCAACATCTGTCATTTCCTGACTTGTTAATTTTAGCCATTCTGACTGGTGTGAGGTGGTATCTCATTGAGGTTTTGATTTGGATTTCCCTGATGCCGAGTGATGTTGAGCACTTTTTCGTGTGTCTGTTGGCCATTTGGATATCTTCTTTGGAAAAATGTCTGTTCATGTCTTCTGCCCATTTCTTGATTGGATTCTTTGTTCTTTGGGTGTTGAGTTTGAGAAGTTCTTTATAGATTTTGGATACTAGCCCTTTATCTGATATGTCATTTGCAAATATCTTCTCCCATTCTGTCCGTTGTCTTTTGGTTTTGTTGACTGTTTCCTTTGCTGTGCAAAAGCTTTTTATCTTGATGAAGTCCCAATAGTTCATTTTTGCCCTTGCTTCCCTCGCCTTTGGCGATGTTTCTAGGAAGAATTTGCTGCGGTTGAGATCGAAGAGGTTGCTGCCTGTGTTCTCCTTTAGGATTTTGTTGGACTCCTGTCTCACATTGAGGTCTTTCAACCATTTTGAGGCTATTTTTTGTGTGGTGTAAGGAAATGGTCCAGTTTCATTCTTCTGCATGTGGCTGTCCAATTTTCCCAACACCATTTGTTGAAGAGACTGTCTTTTTTCCATTGGACATTCTTTCCTGCTTTGTCGAAGATTAGTTGACCATAGAGGTGAGGGTCCATTTCGGGGCTCTCTATTCTGTTCCACTGATCTATGTGTCTGTTTTTGTGTCAGCCTGTTTTGAATGTGGATATTTGTAACTTCTAGAAAAAGCTTTAGGTTGTATTCCAAATTAGGCAACAAGTTCATTTCCAGAAAAAGAGTTATAGGTGAGTGGAGACTTTCATTTTTACTCATTCTTCTGAATTCTTTAAGTGCTTTAGAGCAGTGAGTCTCAACTTTTAGCCTGAATCAGAATCACTTGGAGGTCTTGTTAAAACTCTGGTTGCTGGGCCCCAACCAGTAATTTGCATTTCTAACAAATTCCCAGGTGATGCCAATACTGCTGGTCTGGAGACCACACTGAAAACCATTGCTTTAGGGCATAAAGGACTTATTTTTTAAATCATTTTTTAGACGGGGGGAGGAGCAGAGGGAGAGAAAGACAGGGAATCTTAAGCAGGCTCTATACCCAATGTGAAGCCCGATGCAGGACTCAGTCTCACAACCCTGAGATCATGACTTGAGCTGAATCAGGAGTCTGATGCTTGACCCACTGAGCCACCCAGGTGCCCCATAAAGTACTTTTGGTAATTATAAATTATATACAAATGAAAAAATTAAAGTATGATTCTTTAAGAGTTCTCATTGAGACTACACTAAGGAATGCCCCACTCCCTAATGTAGTGCAGTAGTCTCCCCTTTATCCACAGTTTCTCTTCTTGCTGTTTCAGGTGCCTGGGCTCAAGCACTGTCCTGAAGCGAGTGATCCTCCTTCTAATGAGTCGTCAGAAGGTCATCAGTAGCCTAATGTCACAATGCCTGCATCATTGGGCTCACCTATCCCACCACATAGGCATTTTATCATCTCACATCACAAGAATAAGAACGGTGAGTATAACACATTAGGATATTTTGAGAGAAAGAAACACATCAACATAACTTTTATTACATTATGCTATAATTATTCTATTTTATTATTAGTTGTTAATCTCCTACTGTGCCTAATTTATCAATTAAACCTTGTCATAGGTATGCATGGGAAGGAAAAGACAAAGTATATACGGGGTTTGGTACCGTCTGCAGTTTCCGGCACCCACCGTGGGTCCCCCATGGATAGAAGGGGACTACTGTAATTGTACCTATGCTGCAGAAGAAATGGTCATGTCTTCCACAGCAGCCCATATATAAGCTTAAACGAGCCTCCCCCATCTGGAAGAGCCTTCTCATCACTGGCCGTGGTGATTGAAATTCATTCTGCTTAAATTATTTCTTTTCTATTTTTTAAAAATTTCCTCCCCATGTCTTTTCAAAAGAGAAACAAAAATATGGTGAGGCAGTGAGACTTTAAAACTTAAAAAAGAAAATAGCTGAATAGATAGATTCCTTGCATTCCCTAGTCAATTCCATCAGTATGATCCATTAGCTCTGGATATTTCATGAATTCTTACCAGTTTTCTCTTCTTTTGGGGGGCGGGGAGGGGGGAGACTTGAGTCTCCTCATAGCTGATATAACTATAGAACGTCTTTCTAAAACTTTCCAGTGTCTTTTGCAAGTGGCAATACTTTTGTGCCTCAAATTTTAGTATCCTGCATTTGTCCTATAAAGTAATGTGTGTAGTTTGTGGGTTTTTTGTTTTTTTTTTTTAAGTTCTCCTTAGAGACCTGGCCTGGTTTCTACCCTTTATGACCTTCTCATCGGCCTTTTGTGTCTCTGTGCAGTGCTGGGTTTGGCTATGCCTCTTAAACTTCCTGTTCTTTTAATATTCTGGCAGATAGAATCTTCTTTTGGGGGGTAGTTGCTTCTGTGGATTAATGCTTTTACCTGCTATTTTCTCTTGGCTCAGTGAATCTAACCAGTAAATTCACTCTTTTCACACAATTTTATTTGCTTACATAGCCAATTGAGTATTCCAAGTATATGCAATATATTCATACCAATTTTTTCTTAGGCTTCTCTTCTAGCATGACTGGGACTTTCTGTCACAGGTATTTTCTTTCCATATTAGTTTTCATTTCTGTTTTGTCTGTTCTACTTTTGGGTTATGTATGCTGCAAATGCCTCAAGCCTAGCTCTGCCTCCTTGCTTGTTTTGCAGCAAAAGTGAATAACAACCCTAAAATGATGGAGTCTTAATGTGAATGTATTTTAATTGAGACTTCATATGTAGGCTGATGAGAATGTCTAATTTAGACTGGCTTCTCCCAACGCTTTTATTTTAATCATGGATGTAGAGTGGCATGTTGTTTCACACTGCTGCAGATGTACTGTTTAGAGGCAAATAGTAAAGAACCAGGAGAACTTACCATTTTAAAGCAGGGCTTTGCGTTAGCATATTTTAACCCTTTCAAAACTGCTTTTCAGGCCCAGAATTTTTCCTTGTAGGTATATACCCAACAGAAATGCAAACATGTATTCACCAAAAGACATGTACTAGAATGTGCAGAGTAGCAATATTTGTTATAATCCAAAGCCAGGACCTGTCCAAGTGCTCATCAACAGTAGAATGCATAAATGTAGTATTGTCATATAATGGAACATCACATGGCAATTACAATAAACCATGGAAAATATATGCAGTGGTACAGATAAATTTTACCACCATAATGTTGAGAAGAAAGCAGTCACGAAGGAAACCAGTCACAAAAGAGTATATATTTTATGGTGCCGTTGAAATTAATTTCAAACACAGGCACAGCTAATCTGTGGCTAGTGGTTACCCTTCAGTAGTGGTTACCCTTGGAAAGTGGCTGAGTGACTGGAAGGAGAGAACAAGGGAGTCTTCTGGGAGCTGGAAATCAGCCTTTTGTTGATCTGGGCACTGTTGACATGGTTGCACTGTTTTGAAAGTTGATCGAATTGTGTAATTCTGATACATGCACTTTCCTGTGAGCATATTATGTATCAATGAAGAGTTAAAAAGGATATAAAAGAAAAAAAACTTCATTCTACACTATTCATCATCTGTCCTTTTTACCTATTTCTTCCCCAAACCCATTCTGTTTTCCTCTATTTAGGGGAAAATTCCTGTTTGTCTCACATTTCTGTACTTCTTGTGAGTAAGGCATTGGTGGAGTTTCTTCTGGACTCTTTTTAAGGGTGTTTGTATAGCCAACGATCTTAGACAAGAGAGATGGTATCTCCCTCTGGGGAAGAGGGAAGTTTCCCGTGCTGTTAAGAATAGTAAAGATAAGGTCTTCCTCAGGGCAACGTTTGGGCAGGTTTGCTCTCAACAGTCTTTATTTGTTTTTATTTATTTTTTTATGTTCAGTTAGCCAGCATATAGTGCATCATTAGTTTTTTTTTTTTTAAAGATTTTATTTATTTATTTGACAGAGAGAGACACAGCGAGAGAAGGAACACAGGCAGGGGGAGTGGGAGAGGGAGAAGCAGGCTTCCCGCGGAGCAGGGAGCCCGATGCGGGGCTCGATCCCAGGACCCTGGGATTACGACCCAAGCCGAAGGCAGAGCTTAACGACTGAGCCACCCAGGTGCCCCGCATCATTAGTTTTTGATGTAGTGTTCAGCGATTCATTAGTTGCGTATAATACCCAGTGCTCCTCACAACCCGTGCCCTCCTTAATACCGTCTTTAAAAGCTTGGGAGTTCCTAAGCGTAGGGTACCTCTGTGATACAAGCCCACTGCAAACTTGCACTGCTCCACCTTGCCCTCAGGAGACTTGGGAGGAAGCAGGGGGATCTCACACAAATATCACGCTCATGCCGCCTGCCTCGCAGTGACAGAGTCCTTTGTTTCTGATTCAGGAGTCTCCTGTCTTTTGCCAACATCCACAAAACTGTAGCAGGCTGTCCTGTTAGTTAACACGTAGGGTAAAATCTCAGTCCCTTCAAAGTCCTTGACCCTCCTCTAGCCCAGCAACCCGTGTTGGGTGAAGTTGCTATCATCTTGTAGTCTCAGTATGTTCTGTGGGCCTGATCATCGCAATAAATCATTTACTTGTAATAATAACTGTATTAGGCAAAATAACAAGAATTAATGTTTACTGAACACATACTATGTGTGAGACACCATGGTAAAAGATTACATACATGCATTGATACTTTGCTCTCAACAATCTAGAAAATAGGTTTTTTTTCTTTGGTTTTTAAATGAGGAAACAGGTTAAAATCTCTACAAACAGGCAAGTTAAAAAGAAACTCTTGGTTAAAACCATTTGTGGAAGCATCACAGCTTCTCTGTGAAAGAAACCAGCACTCCTACCAGCATGTAGGTATCTGCTCTCCCACAAAGCATTGGTTGTGAAAAATGTTCGGTTGTAGAAATAGTCATCTCTAATGGCACCTTCTTATTAGACCCTAGAGTGTTTTAATCGAAGGGGTGGTATGGTCCAGCAGTCTAGTATTTACATTGAAATTTCTGTTTTAGGGTCCACCTAGAAACAGATTAGACTAAATAGGCAATAATGGGCAACCAGAAATCCTCCAAGCAGAGCAAGATCTTAATATTCATCACTCCTCCTTTTTAGCACCTGATATTTTACTGTCACCGGGCTTTAAAGAATGTGATTTTCTTTGTAAAGAAAAAACCCCAAATGTTCTAAATGTAATTCTTCCGTGTCTCGGTTTAGCTTCTTTTCAGCAAAAAACCTGCAAGTCAATACAAAGGAAGGGAAATCGGGGTATTTGTTTGGTTGACTGTTAATGTGTTCATAATTAGGTGATGTTAGATTGTGTTCTTCTTAGATGAAAATTTATCAAAGTAGGTTAAAAATTTTCTCTGCGACAGAAGAATTAACCAAATGAAAACTTAAAATACATTTTAAGTGGTCGAACAAGGACTTGTAATAAGGATTACACATACCTCAGCTAGGAACAACTACGACGAAATCTACCACCAGGTCTATTTTTTGTGTATAAGATGTATGTTCAGATATGAGTGTAACTGCATATACTGCACTTCTCAGAAATCACAGGCAGGAAAAATATACTTACTGAAGGTGAGGAACACATGCTGAGGGACAAAAGCTACTTTTTCATATAAAATAGAACACACAACAAGGGAGGTCCAGGTGGTGGCAGGATTCTCTCCCATGTCCCTCCCCAGGCCCTGCTGCTTGCCAGATTCCTTTAGTTTGGAGAAACCAGGCTGTTAAGGCTACGTGGAGAATCATAGGAACAAGACACATTTTCGGGATGCATCCTGTCTTTATGGCAACTGATGAGAGTGATGGCACAGTGAAAACCAGCTGTATGTGAATGCTGTCTCTTCCCTCCTTGCCTACAGGGAGGCCCCCGCCTTGCAATTAAGTGACCAGAATAACCATACTCATAAGCCAATAAAAATAAGAAGGAAAAATGGCACAACATCAAGACAAAAACAACATAAGAAAAACAAGAATACTTTTTCATTCTATTTTAATCTTTTTAAGTCATGGAGTGTAGCATACTCACTGAAAAGTGCACGAAACGAGGATGCTGCGCAATGACAGATCACAAAACAAACATCCATGTAACTACCTCCCTAGTCCAAGAAATGGAACATTGCTGGATCCCAGAAATCACCCTCATTCTCATTCCCTATGGCTGGCTTTCTTTCTCCCAGAGAGAACTATTATCCTGCCCTGTATGGTAATTACTTCCTTGTGTTCCATCATGGTATTGCAGTCTGTTAATGAGTTCCTAAACACTGTAGCATAGTTTGAAAGTTTTTTTTTCCTCTAGAATTATATGGCATTTATTGTTTCATGCCCAGCATTATGTCTGTGAGACTCATCCATGTTGGGCTGTGTAGCTTTTTTTTTTTTTCAAGGAGTTGAATTTCTGGGCCACAGGATGCACAAATGTGCATCCTCACCTTTAGTAGATAATGCCGGACTGTTTTCTATAGTGCCTGTGCTCAATCTGTCCCCAGCAGTATTTGAGAGTTCCAGCTTCTGCTGATCCCCATCTTCTCTTGGTGATACCAGTCTTTTTCATTTTAGCCATTCTGGTGGGTGACCAGTGATATATTTTGTTTCCATTGCCATCCCCTGATGATGAATGAGTCTTAATTTCTTTTATATTTTTATTGGCTATTATGTAATCCTCTTTTGTGAAGGACCCATTCAATTATCTCACTTATTTTTCTATTGGGTTGTCTCTCTTTTTCTTCATGATTTGTAGGGGCTTTTAAAATATAAGAGCTTTTGTCCATTATATGTAGTGGAAATATTTTCTACCTCTACTTTTCTTGCTTTTCTACTGTCTTAATGCTCTGGGGGAACCTAGCCACCATGAAAGACATCTGAGTATCCCATGTTGTGAAGGAGTTCAAGTAGCCCCACGAAAAGGCTACATGGATAGATGTTTGACTAGCCTCAGCACTCCAGCCATCCCAGTGCAGACAGCAAACATGTGAATGGAGAAGCCATCTTAGATATTCCAGCTCCAGCAGATGTGATATGAACCAGAATAAGGGAATACAGCCAGCAGCCATAACAGAGACCTCAGACATAGGGCCTAAAATGAGCCATTGCTGGCGTCTCTAGCCATTCAAACCACCCAGCTATGATCCCAGTCATTGTAGAATGAAAACTCCTTGTCCCTGCCTGAATTCCTGACCCGTAAGATCTCAAGCATAATAAATGTCTGATGCCGCTAAGTTTGGAGTGGGTTCTTAGGCGGTGACAGATAATTGGAACAGAGGCTTCCATGGGGACTGATATGGAGCAAGGCTCTAAAGGACTGGAATAAGGGCAGGAAAAGAAGGGTTCTGGGAGAGAAAAACACAGGAACCAAGTTGGTGAATGAAGAGTAAACCTAGAGTCATTTGGTGTCAGTGAGGTGACCATAGCAACAAGGCAGAAAGATCATTTTGGCATAAGTGTGGCGAGATCTTCTTCACCCTTTACTGGCTGGACAGAGAAAACAAAGAGTGACTGTGTTAGCATAATAGCATATTAAAATGAAGCTATGATAGTTGTCTATCATGGTGAGAAAAATATGATAGGGAGCGCCTGGGTGGCTCAGTTGGTTGAGTGTCCGACTCTCGGTTTCGGCTCAGGTCATGATCTCAGGGTCGTGACGTAGAGCCCTACATCGGGCTCCACGCTCAGCACAGAGTCTATTTGAAATTCTCACTGCCTCTCCCTCTGCCCTTACGCCCCCTCCGCCGCGTTCCTCTGGCTCTCTCAAATAGATAAATAAATCTTTAAAAAATATGATAGAACTTATGGATGTTTCATTCTGACAAATCTAAAATCACAACTCCTAGGACGGACCCAAAGCCCTGATCGAGGTCACCTTTAGAAAGGGAAAAAGGAGAGACAGGAGAGAGTATGACCTCCTAGATGTTTATCTGAGATATACCTAGTATGTATTAAATGGGTGACTCCATGGGAAAAGACTTGTTTGTTTTTATTCTGCTAATAGATTCTGAACTCAATGTATATCCATTACCAGCAGTTAATAGTGAGACTCCTCTCTGGAAATAAGCTTTACGTAGGAGTTCTGCAAGATTAACTGAGTTTATTTACAGAGATGTATTAAGTTAACTAGTAAGAAGCATCAAATCATGAAAGACCTTGAAACCATGGAACAAGTATTGAGATGTAATTTTGGAAGCAAATGAGAGCTTCTAGTTTGTTGAAGGGCTTGTAAGTATATACTATAAACATAATTCCCATATACCTTTGGCAAGGGAAGGAAGGAAAAAAATACAGATGGGTTTCTGGATTATAGAACTGGGTAAAAAGATGCACTGGGGAAGTGGGCACCAGAGCAAGGCCAAGAACAGCATAAAGAGACAATGACGATAGGACAAAGTTGCTGTTTCACTGTGTCCCATCCCTTTCATTTCTCTTGAAAATTGCCTTTGAAGCCATACGTGGAATGAGATGGTGATTTGAAGGAAAGTGTATGATAACTGCAGGCTCCAACTGTGAATAATAGCACAAAAAAATTTTGGAGCACAAACTAGATGGTGCATATTGACTTTCGTTGTCAACATCTTGTATGATAGCTTATCTCATAATGCTGGCATTTTGAACTACAGTAAATAAAAACTTTCTGAACCAAGAAGACTGTATTTTTATTCTTAGAGATACATAACTTCGGGTATCTTTAGAGGAAAGGAGAACATACTAGAATTCAATAATAAAATGTTTATTATAGCACCGAATGTGAAAATGCCTCAGCAGTAGTTTTAAAAAATGCATGACGAGAATGCATGGCACTTCAGTGCACTGATAATAAATAAATAAATTAAGCCCAGAGGCAGAAAAGCCCAACTGGATTCTGTAGTGAAGATATGACCAAAAATAATGATTCATAGAATGGAAAGTTAGACTCGAGGTTGTGTATCTCTTTCCTCCTCTGAAATCTTCAGTCCTTTTCCTTGATCAAATTAGTACCTTGATACTGATGTTGAAAAAAATAAACAAATTTTTAATATTTCTTTGCTTTGCTAATTCTTTATTGTGCTAAATAATAGATTTAGTGTATAAATGGTAGATTTTGAACTGTCATTCTAGCTAATTTTTAGCATCAGGAAAATCTGGAGTTTCTGAAATCTGTTTGCTTTCTTTTAATGTGAAAATATTAGCATTTCTGAAAATGCACAATATTTCTGATGTCAGTACTAATATGGTATAATGTATAGAAAGTGTTTTGAAAGCCATAATTTATGACATTAAAATAGTCGTGTTGTAAAAGACTAGTAGTGTTGATGTCATTGATGATAGTAGCGTTATCAGGTACATATAGACTTGTGTATTAAAAGTCACATATTCCTAGATGTTTAATAGAAAGAAAAATTGTCATTTCTTCAATTGAAAAAGGAAACCAAGATTTTCCCTGGCCATGGTCTTTTAACATAGGCTCTATTCTTTATAGTAGTCTGTCAGTCCATATTTATTGAGATCCACTGTGTGCAGAAATCATTTCTTGCTGTTTTGGAGAATTCTGAGAAGTAATAGTGAAGTGTCTGCACAGGAAGAATTTATCCTCTAATGGGAGAAAGAATAATTTCATGTACCTAACATGTATGTGAAAGTGTGTGTGTATTAGGTACATACCTCGTTGTACATTTCTTACCCACACATCCACTTTTTCAGTGATTTTTGTAGGGGAATGGCAAAGTATGTATGGGCCAAGGGCCCGATCCAGCCAGCAGCCTGTTTTTGTATGGTCCTTGGGCTAAGAATGTTTTTTAAATATTTTTTAAGGATTATAAAAAAAATAGAAACAAAGAATAGGCAAGACATACAGTATGTGTCCCACAAAGCCTGCAATATTTACTATCTGACCCTTTACAGAAACAAGTTCGTTGGCCCTTGATTTAGACTAACCTATGAAACTATGAAGTTTTGCTAAATTAGGGAGACCAGAATTCTCTGGATTTAGTGTGAGAACAAGTTCTGAATAATCTCTAACCACATCAGACAAAACTTGAATAAATAT
Source organism: Halichoerus grypus (assembly GCF_964656455.1). Taxonomy (NCBI): domain Eukaryota; kingdom Metazoa; phylum Chordata; class Mammalia; order Carnivora; family Phocidae; genus Halichoerus; species Halichoerus grypus. The sequence goes on along the minus strand of NC_135727.1, from coordinate 106,953,227 downwards.
TACCTCCTATTTGTACTGCACTGGCCTTCAGAGCCCTTCCTGTGTGAGCGGCAGAGAGGTGTACCGAAGTCACATTTATTACTACAGGAAGTTTCCTGTGCTGATTCCGCATGCAGGTGTGTGGCTCTCTGTCATCTCTTGGTAGTGCAGACTATTCAAGTCCAATAAGTAACTGCAGGTCTCCACTCTCTCTTCTCTGTCACTGAGCTCATTTGCAGTGTTTGCATTCTGTTTATAAAATGTGCCCATAAGGACCTTGGGTGCTCACTCAGCGACAATTTAACCTTCTATACTTGATTCCATGGCTAATTGTGACATTATTGCTGATTGAAGTTGCCATTGGATGTGACAGAATAGACCTGTATTTTCCCCAACATTTCTTTGGTTTTTCCACCAGAAAGCTGCCTTTTGACTCAGAGCTGCAGCTGGAATTTGCAGTGTGTGACTCAGCTGTTTGGTTTATGTTCTTGCCAATGCCTTTGTGGGAACATGTCATTTCATTTCTGCTTCAGAAGCGTTCTTTATGGGAGTTTCCGCTGGCATTTAAAAAAATTCCTTGCATCTCACTAGCACCCCATCCCCCAGAAGCTCTCGCGCCTGCTGTATAATAGTAACCTGTCCTCTGCTTTAGCATTTGGGGGAGAGGGAGGGAGAATGTGTGTTCATGCGTTTTCGTCATGAGAGTCTCATTTTCAGTCACTGTGCGTGATTTTAGGGCGTGCCAGTGTCACCTAGCGGAATGGTTATCTCGGAAGCCCTGTCCTGAGCGTGTGCCCGTGTGTGACTCTTGGCGCCATGATTAAAATGGATGTCTTTGATTTTTATTCAACTCTCTCGTTGACCAAGTTGTCACATGGGTGCATACTTACATATTGTACATCTCCTTAAATTCTCTCTCTGCCTCACTCTCCTCATATTAAGTGGGTACAAAAATAGATGTTAGCTCATCGGTGTGTTGGGAGAATTAAATGAGATCATTCGTGCAATTGTTTAGCTCAGTGCTTGGCACGGAGTAAGCACTCAATAAATGTGAATACCGTTGCTGTCACCATTATGACATCTTTACTCTGACACAGCGTTCCCTAGAGTATTTGTCTCCTCATTCCACAGATATTCAGTGTCTGCCATTCACCAGGCACTGTCTTAAACACAAGGTTATCAAAGGCACTCTTTGAATCTTGACTGACAATTTTAACAGGTTTGTGCTGAGCCCAGATCTGATCAGGTGTCCAATAGATGCCCAAATCAGTGGTATGGAGGACATGCCCAGGTCAGTGAGCTGCTTTAAGTCTACAGTAACTGTTCTTCTCTCCAAGAGCAAACCCATGGGCTGGCTGTAACTGCTTCCATTGACATATTAGTAATCTCTGCTCAGGCAGGCTCCTTATTCCAGTGTCTTATCGGTGAACCACATTGGTTCTACTTTGGACTTTCTATGTGTGCCACTCTCTATCCATGACCACAGGATCACCACACAGGCTTGCCACAGATATGGGGATAAGCCATCCAGAAATGTGAGGCAAGGTCCCCTCACACTTGCTGACCCCAAGATGGCCTTAAGAATCCCTCTGTGTTCCAGAGAACCACTGCTTCTGACTTACCAGATCGGCATATTCTGGCTGAGAGGTCACTGCCTGGGCGTAACCCCTTCCAGGAAACAGAACTGTACATGTCGGTGGTTTCAGCAGAATCCTTTGGTAAATTCTGTAGCTTCTACTGGTGGTGCAGTCCTGTGAGTGCTTCCGATTCTCAAATACGGCAAATGCGGAACTACTTGACATCTTCCCGTAGGTTTGGTGGCCTCCTTAGGAGAACCTCCACAAATGCTTTCTTAGGACTTTTATCATTCCTTAAATTCCTTGTCTACTGGTGCTGTTCTCTATGTTCCTGCCACAAAGAGAGACCTGAAAAGTGGAGCTGGCCCACAGATACCCAGAGGCCTTGTTTTTTTTGTTTTGTTTTGTTTTGTTTTGTTTTTGTTTTTAGAATCAGGAACAAGAGACAGATAGAGGGACTCTTGGGAGTGGTGAGTCCCTGCTTCCGACTCGAGGTTCCAAGGGATGCCATGGCCCGTGCAGTTCTCCCCTTATGTGCCCCCTTCCAGTGTTTGTACTCCAAGTCCTTATTTTGATTTAAGCTGCTTCCAGTTATGTATCAGTGACTTGCAACTAACGAGTTCTGTCTAAAACCTTTTCCATTCTCTGTTGTTTTCAAATCCCCACAATGACTGAATTCTTTATTTTCTGAAACAGGTTACAAACTCTAAAATAACAGTTTCCTTTTTGAATAAAAAACCCCAAAATATTAAAAGGAGAAAAAATACCACTTCATCAGGCATTTGGCCACCTTCTCCCCTGGTCAGAGGCCTGTATTCTCCACATCCATGGGGGGACGTGCAGCCCAAACCTTGGTACCCTCTAAGACCCCCAGATGGGATTTGGCTGACAAACCTTTTGTTTCCTCATGGTAAAAGTATTGGGGGTGTGTCACCCATGGTAGTCCTGAGTGTTGGACAAGGAGGCTCTGAGTCTAAGCCTGCTAGGGAGCTACTAAGAGAGTTAAATGTAGTTTAAAGAAATATAGGTGGCAAATTTAACTGGAAGAAGGACCATCTTCTTTTTCAGAAGATGCCCACACTCCTGAAGATGACTCAGTGGATTGGAGATTGTCCCTAGGACAACCCTGGGAAGCACATGCTGCAGATAGCAGGGCCCCATGAGGGAAGGGGCCTGGATTACTGCATCAGCATGAGAGGAGAGTCATCCCCTTTAGGACAGTTGGATTGAACAGGGGCAGTCCGGGTCTACAGAAAATCCTTGAAATTTTAAGTTATTGCCAGTTCCAATTGACATCTAAATTCTTACAATTGAAAACCTGGTCTCTTAGTGACTACTTTTGGTGAGTTACTGTTTTCTCCATTACTCTGCCCTGCCTCCCTGCACTGACCAAGGACAAATGAGGGATGGAGACTTTAGCGAGGGTCAGGCTTCCATGTTGCAGAAGGAGACTTAAAATCAGGAGAATGAGCCTCACCCTGTCGTGTGTTCACACTAATCCTCTACTGCAGTGTGCCTCACCATTGGCCTCTGACATACTCTTTGTTTTTTTTTAAAGATTTTATTCATTTATTTGTCAGAGAGAGAGAGAGCACAAGCAGGGGGAGCAGCAGACAGAGGGAGAAGCAGGCTCCCCGCTGAGCAGAGAGCCCAATGCAGGACTCGATCCCAGGACCCTGGGATCATGACCTGAGCCGAAGGCAGACGCTTTACTGACTGAGCCACCCAGGCGTCCCCTGACATACTCTTTTTTTTTTTTTTTAAGATCTTTATTTATTTGACAGAGAGATACACAGTGAGAGAGGGAACACAAGCAGGGGGAGTGGGAGAGGGAGAAGCAGGCTTTCCGCCGAGCAGGGAGCCCGATGTGGGGCTCGATCCCAGGACCCTGGGATCAGGACCCGAGCCAAAGGCAGACGCTTAACAGGCGCCCATCCCCTGACATACTCTTGAGCAAAGGCATTTTGGTATGGGTCTGATTTGACCTGGGTTAGTTGTAAGGCCAGGTGGAGCCTATAGTCTGGCCAGAGCTCATTGGCTGACCTCCTCTGGCTATAATCAGTCCTTTCCACATCTCCAAATGCATTGTACAACTAATAACACTTTCTATTTGTGCAGCAAACAGAGCAAAATTAGAGAGTATGAGTACTGTTTTACAGAATCTAGCTGGCCCCCCTTTCCCCCAAGCCCCTCTGCTTTGCCAGGCACTTATTTGGCTTAGAATCAGAACATTCCACAAGATTCTGTGTGGTAAGATGTGGCTCACAGGCTACTGGCAACCAGAGGTAGAACTGCAGCGCCCTTTGGAGCTGGGGAAGGCCTGCTGATGTCCTTAAAAATGTCTTTCTAGCCAGTCCTGGAGCAACTGTATGGTACTTTGATGGTGTTTTCCAAATATTTGAGTCAAGCTCCATTGTATCTTTAGGTTTTCCTAGGAGATTCTGGTATATGCTTTTTTTTATGATAAAGAGAAGATACTTTAAGGAAGAAAAAAGAGACAGCCAAGAGATTTTCTGCCCAGGTTGAAGAATATCATGAATTCGCTCTAAAGATTAAACTGTTTACCCAAACCTGGGAAGTCTGTAGGTCACCTGCAGGGGAAGGTAGTCCTCTCAATTTACAAGCTCTGGTAGCACTTCATAAAAACATGAAGAAGTTCACCTCTTCACTTGGGGACTTTCACATGTGTGTAAGCTCCCTAAACTTCGCTTTCATAAAGAGATGATGGCTTGTCTTCAAGTACAGACACAGTTACTCAAACAATTTTCAAAATCCCTGCAGTTCCAAGTTGCTGAGATCAAAAATATCTTAAAGGCATCCCAGAAGGATGTAAACCAAGTTCAGAGCGAAATACTGTATGGTCAAAAATTACATATCTTTAGGAAAACCTGAAACTGCTTTCCCAAGAAGCTGCATAATGGACTGAAAGAGCCTGGGAAACAAGAGAACAACAAAAATCCTTGGAGATTCTGATGAATTACTGAATCAGATTTTATTTCATTTATTTATTTTTAAAGATTTATTTATTTTAGAGAGAGCGAGCATGGGGTGGTGGGGCAGAGGGAGAAGGAGAGAGAGAATCTCAAGCAGACTCCTTGCTGAGCATAGAGCCCAGTGCACGCTCAACCTCATGATCCTGAGATCATGACCTGAGCCAAAATTGAGTCGGATGCTTAACCTACTGAGCCACCCAGGTGCCCCTAATGAATCAGATTTTAAATAAGAGAGCCAATTAAAATCCCTGGTAAGTACAATATTTGGGCTTGTGGTCACTGTGTTGACTGCTGTTTCTCTGCTTCAGATTGGATCATGTTTTTCTGTTTCTTCATGTCAAGTACTCGAGACATTATGAATAATAGGATATACAGTCTCTGGACTCTGTTACGTTCTTTCAAGGAGTATTGATTTTTAACTTAGTATGCAGTTAACTTGTCTGGATTAGAACTCCAAACTCTGTCTCCCCTGTTGTGAGCAGCAACTGAAACTTCTTATTTTCATTTTCAGAGAATCACAGGAAATCATGAAAGCATAAAATTATTTTATAGAATGTCATTGTCAAGTAAGGGTAATACATTAAATAGAGTCAGACCTACTGATGTTTTGCACATTCACCTTTTGGAGACTACTGACAGCAACTGAAAAATCAAGGTCACTTGACTTTGTCTACTTTATTAAAATGGTGAAGCTACGTTTTTTTCTTGATAAACAAAAAGTATAAAATGATGTGTACAACTGAAATAAAAGCAGTGAAGAAAGAGGCAACTTTTTCTCAGTATAACATTTTAAAACCACATTACAGATATAGAGTGGTTACTAATAAAAGGCTAGATATTTGTAATGCTTTCTATACTTGTGTTAATTAATACATCTTTCTCACTATTGGAAGTTGATTCCCTATAACCCTTAAATAAATGTATCCTCCAAAAATAGAATATTGTTAACGGATTTATGCCTGGCTGGAAAATTGTCTAAAGGCAGGAATAAGAACAAAACCAAACTTTTTAAAAAAAAAAAACCTCATATTTTTATACTGGTTTAAGATTTCCAAAAGTGTTTCAAATACATTATTTCTTGTGGTTTTTCATAATTATCCTATGCAATAACAGCAGCAGATATATTCTTTCAGATAAAAACCTGAATCTTAGAAAAGTTAATTTGCTCAAGGTCTAAACGCACATGAGAGGGATGGGGTTAAAACTCAATTCATGACCCAATTTTCAGTGCTCTTCTATTGGAAAGCTTAACCCATGGCTTTATTTTTTAAGATTCTTTAAAGATTTATTTGTTTGCTTTAGAGAGAGAGAGAGAGAGAGAGAGAGAGAGCTTGAGCATAGGAGGGGCAGAGGGAGAGAGGAAGCATCCTCCCCAAGGAGGAGGGAGCCCACTGCGGCTCAGTCTCACAACCCTGAGATCATGACCTGAGCTGAAGCCAAGAGTCAGACAATAACCAACTGAGCCACCCAGGCACCACTACTTTTTAAAGATTTTTAATTAAAGTATCAGTTTCAAGTATATAGCATACTGATCCAACAATTATGTGTTACAAAATGCTCACAATGATAAGTGTAGTTAACATCGTCACTATATAAAGTCATTACAATATTATTGACTATATTTCCTATGCTGTACCTTTCTCCCATGACTTATTTATTTTATAACTGAAAGTTTGTACCTCTTACTCTCCTTCACCTATTTCGCCTATCTCCCAAAGCCCCTCTCTTCTGGCAACTATTAGTTTTCTCTATTTTAGGGTCTGTTTCTCTTTTGTTTGTTTTGTTAAAAGATTCCACCTACAAGTGATAACGTGTGATATTTGTGTTTCTTTGTCTAACTTATTTCCCTTAGCATAGTACCCTCTAGGTCCATCCATGTTGTCATGAATGGCAGGATCTCATTCTTTTTTATGGCTGAGTAATATTCCATTGTGTATATATACAGTAATATACATCTTCTTTATTCATCTATCAACAGACACTTAGGTTAGTTTTTTGTGTCTCTTCACGCCCTCCCGGGGCAAATACCCAGAAGTGGAATTGCTAGATCGTATTGTACTTCTAATTTTAATTTTTGAAGTACCTCCATACTGTTTTCCACAGTGGCTGCACCGATTTACATTTCCATCAACAGTGCACAAGGCTTTCCTTTCTTCATAAACTCACAAACATTTGTTTTTCTTATCTTTTTGTTACTAGCCATTCTGACAAGTGTGAGGTGCTATCTCATTGTGGTTTTGATTTGCATTTCCCTGATTATTCATGATCAAGCAGATGGGATAAAGTATTGCATCTAAGGTGAGATTCATTACTCTTCCTTGTTAAATGGCCTCCCAAAGACAGTTTAAATTAGGTCATTGACATCATTTTAGCAGGGTTGAGATTAAGACCTTTTGTATATCCCCACATTTACATCACAGAGAGTAAAATTTCAGCAGGCCCATTTCTGGGAAAGAAGCTGCATCTTTTTTTTTTTTTTTTTTTACAATTATTTTATTTCTTTTATTATATTTTTATTTCTTTTTTATTTTCTTTGTTTCTTTTTATTATTTCCTTTGTTTTTTTAATTCCAGTATAATTAACATTAACAAGTAATTTCAGGTATAGAAAATAATGATTCAACAATTCTATCCATTACTTAGTGCTCATCACTGTAATGTGCTCTTAATCCCCTTCGCCTATTCCACCCATCCCCCCACCCACCTCGCAGCTGGAACCACTAGTTCTCTATAGTTAAGAGTCTGTTCATTAGTTTTTGATGTAGTGATCCACAGTTCATTGTTTTTGTATAACACCCAGTGCTCCATGCAGTATGTGCCCTCCTTAATACCCATCACCGGGCTAACCCATCCGCCCAACCCCCTCCCCTCTAAAACACTCTGTTTCTCAGAGTCCATAGTCTCTCATGGTTCATCTCTCCCTCCGATTCCCCCCTTTCATTTTTCCCTTCCTTCTCCTAATGTCTTTTATTCTGTTTTCTTTCTTAAATTTCACATATGAGTGAAATTCTATGGTATTTGTCTTTCTCAGACTTATTTCAGTTAGCATTATACCCTCTAGATCCATGTTGCCGTAAATGGCAAGATTTCATTCTTTTTTATGACTATGTAATATTCCATTATATATACATAAAATATATATTATGGGTATATAATATATATGTTATTGGGTATATATTATGGATATATAATAAAATATAATATATAATATATAATATTAATATAATATAAATGCTGCATATTTACATGTAATATATAATATATATAAATACATATATATACACCACATATTTTTTATTCATGTATGGATGGACACTTGGGTTGCTTCCATATCTTGGCTATTGTAAATAATGCTACAATAAACATAGGGGTGCATATATCTTTTTGAATTATTGTTTCTATTTTCTTTGGGTAAATACCCAGTAGCACAATTATTGGATTGTAGGATAGTTCTATTTTTTTTTTAATGTTTTTGTATTTAATGCAAATTTGAGTCAAAAATGAAATAAGTTGATATATGTAGGTACATAAAATGAGTTAAAGATAGTTTTCAGGAGTGACTTTGAGCTGGTTGTGGTATTAGGGCCCGGAAAGCTGCTGTCAAGTCAGTAGTGCCAAATTTCTCAAAGTGTGACTCTAGGCCTTTGTCCCTCAGAATCACCTGAGGTGCTTGTTTATTTTTTTTTCTAATTTTTAAAAAAATTTTATTATGTTAGTCACCATACATCATTAGTTTTTGATGTAGTGATCCACGATTCATTGTTTTTGTATAATACCCAGTGCTCCATGCAGTATGTGCCCTCCTTAATACCCATCAGCGGGCTAAACCATCCGCCCAACCCCCCTCCCCTCTAAACACTCAGTTTGTTTCTCAGAGTCCATAGTCTCTCATGGTTCATCTTTCCCTCCGATGTTCCCCCCCTTCATTTTTCCCTTCCTTCTCCTAATGTCCTCCATGCTCTTCCTTATGTTCCACAAATAAGTGAAACCATATGATAATTGACTTTCTCTGCTTGACTTATTTCACTTAGCATAATCTCCTCCAGTCCCATCCATGTTGATGTGAAAGTTGGGTATTCATCCTTTCTGATGGCTGAGTAATATTCTATTGTATATATGGACCACATCTTCTTTATCCATTCATCTATTGAAGGGCATCTCGGCTCTTTCCACAGTTTGGCTATTGTGGACATTGCTGCTATGAACATTGCGGTGCATATGGCCCTTCTTTTCACTACATCTGTGTCTTTGGGGTAAATACCCCAAATTGCTGGGTTGTAGGTTAGCTCTATTTTTAATTTTTTGAGGCACCTCCACACTGTTTTCCAAAGTGGCTGTACCAACTTGCATTCCCACCAACGGTGTAAGAAGGTTCCCCTTTCTCCACAACCTCTGCAACATTTGTTGTTTCTTGCCTTGTCCATTTTTGCCATTCTAACTGGTGTAAGGTGGTATCTCAGTGTGGTTTTGATTTGAATTTCCCTGATGGCTAATGATGATGAACATTTTTTCATGGGTCTATTAGCCATTTGTATGTCTTCTTTGGAGAAGTGTCTGTTCATGTCTTCTGCCCATTTTTTGACTTGATTATTTGTTTTTTGGGTGTTGAGTTTGAGAAGTTCTTAATAGATCTTGGATACCAGCCCTTTATCTGTAGTGTCATTTGCAAATATCTTCTCCCATTCTGTGGGTTGCCTCTTTGTTTTGTTGACTGTTTCCTTTGCTGTGCAGAAGCTTTTTATCTTGATGAAGTCCCAAGAGTTCATTTTTGTTTTTGTTTCACTAGCCTTTGGCGATGTATCTTGAAAGAAGTTGCTGTGGCCAATGTCAGAGTTAACTGCCTATGTTCTCCTCTAGGATTTTGATGGATTCCTGTCTCACATTGAGGTCTTTCATCCATTTTGAATTTATCTTTGTGTATGGTGCTAGAGAATGGTCGAATTTCATTCTTCTGTATATAGCTGTCCAGTTTTCCCAGCACCATTTATTGAAGAGACTGTCTTTTTTCCATTGGATATTTTTTCCTACTTTGTCGAAGACTATTTGACCATAGAGTTGAGGGTCCATATCTGGGCTCTTTATTCTGTTCCATTGGTCTATATGTCTGTTTTTTTGCCAGTACCATGCTGTCTTGGTGATCACTGCTTTGTAATATAGCTTGAAATCAGGCAACATGATGCCCCCAGCTTTGTTTTTCTTTTTCAACATTTCCTTGGCAATTTGGGGTCTTTTCTGGTTCCATAGAAATTTTAGGATTGTTTGTTCCAGCACTTTGAAAAATGTCATTGGAATTTTGATCGGCATGGCTTTGAAGGTATAGATTGCTCTGGGTAGCATAGACATTTTAACAATGTTTATTCTTCCGATCCATGAGCATGGAATGTTTTTCCATCTTTTTGTGTCTTTTTCAATTTCTTTCATGAGTGTACTGTAGTTCCTAGTATAGATCCTTTACCTCTTTGGTTAGGTTTATTCTGAGGTATCTTATGGTTTTTGGTGCTATTGTAAATGGAATCGTTTCTCTAATTTCTCTTTCTATGGTTGCATTGTTAGTGTATAAGAAAGCAACTGATTTCTGTGCATTGATTTTGTATCCTGCCACGTTACTGAATTGCTGGATGAGTTCTAGTAATTTGGAGGTGGAGTCTTTTGGATTTTCCACATAAAGTGTCATGTCATCTGCGAAGAGAGAGAGTTTGACTTCTTCTTTGCCAATTTGAATACCTTTTATTTCTTTTTGTTGTCTGATTGCTGTTGCTAGGACTTCTAGTACTATGTTGAACAATAGTGGCAAGAGTGGGCATCCTTGACGTGTTCCTGATCTTAAGGGAAAGGCTCTCAGCTTTTCCCCATTGAGGATGATATTTGCTGTGGGTTTTTCATAGATGGATTTTATGAACCTGAGGAATGTTCCCTCTATCCCTATACTCTGAAGAGTTTTAATCAGGAAAGGATCCTATATTTTGTCAAATGCTTTTTCTGCATCAATTGAGAGGACCATATGTTCTTCTGTCTCCTCTTATTAATGTGTTCTATCACATTGATGGATTTGCGAATGTTGAACCACCTTCCATCCCAGGGATAAATCCCACTTGGTCGTGGTGGATGATCCTTTTAATGTATTGTTGGATCCTATTAGCTAGGATTTTGTTGAGAATTTTGGAATCCATATTCATCAGGGATATCGGTCTGAAATTCTCGTTTTTGATGGGGTCTCTGCCTGGTTTGGGGATTAGGGTGATGCTGGCCTCATAGAATGAGTCTGGAAGCTTTCCTTCTGTTTCTGTTTTTTGAAACAGCTTCAGGACAATAGCTATTATTTCTTCCTTGAATGTTTGGTAGAATTCTCCAGGGAATCCATCAGGCCCTGGAGTCTTGTTTTTTGGGAGGGTTTTGATCACTGCTTCAATCTCGTTACTGGTTATTGGCCTATTCAGGTTGTCAGTTCCTTCCTGTTTCAGTCTTGGGAGTTTATAGGTTTCCAGGAAGGCATCCATCTCATCCAGGTTGCTCAATTTATTGGTATACAGTTGTTGATAATAATTTCTAATAATTGTTTCTATTTCCTTGGTGTTAGTTGTGCTCTCTCCCCTTTCATTCATAATTTTATTAATTTGGGTCCTTTCTCTTTTCTTTTGGATAAGTCTGGCCAGTGGTTTATCGATCTTATTAATTCTTTCAAAGAGCCAGCTTCTAGTTTCATTGATCTGATCTACTGTGGTTTCTGGTTTCTAATTCGTTGATCTCTGTTCTAATCTTAATTATTTCTCTTCTAATGTGTGGTTTAGGCATCGTCTGTCGCTTTTTCTCTAGTTCTTTAAGGTGTAAAGTTAGTTGGTGAATTTGGGATTTTTCTATTTTTTTGAGTGAGGCTTGGATGGCTACATATTTCCTCCTTAGGACCGCCTTTGCAGTATCCCATAGGTTTTGGACCGATGTATTTCTGTTCTCCTTGGTTCCCACGAATTGTTTAAGTTCTTCTTTGATTTCCTGGTTGACCCAAACATTCTTGAGCAGAGTGGTCTTTAGCTTCCAAGTATTTGAATTTCTTCCAAATTTTTTCTTGTGATTGAGTTTCAGTTTTAAAGCATTATGGTCTGAGAATATGCAGGGAATAATCTCAGTCTTTTTGTATTGGTTGAGACCTGATTTGTGACCCAGTATGTGGTCTATTCTGGAGAAAGTTCCACGTGCGCTCGAGAAGAATGAGTATTCTGTTGTTTTAGGGTGGAATGTTCTGTATGTATCTATGAGACCCATCTGGTCCAGTGTGTCATTCAAAGCTCTTGTTTCTTTGTTGATTTTCTGCTTAGATGATCTGTCCATTGCTGAGAGTGGAGTATTGAGGTCTCCTACAATTAACGTATTGTTATCAATATGACTCTTTATTTTGGTTAACAGTTGGCTTATGTAGATGGCTGCTCCCGTGTTGGGGGCATAGATATTTACAATTGTTAGATCTTCTTGTTGGATAGACCCTTTAAGAATGATATAGTGTCCTTCTGTGTCCCTAAGTACAGTCTTTAGTTTAAAATCTAATTTGTCTGATATAAGAATTGCTACCCCAGCTTTCTTTTGAGGTCCGCTGGCATGGAAGATGGATCTCCATCCCTTCACTTTCAGTCTGGATGTATCTTTAGGTTCAAAATGAGTCTCTTGTAGACAGCATATGGATGGGTCCTGTCTTTTTTTCCAATCTGCAACCCTGTGCCGTTTTATGGGAGCATTTAGGCCGTTCACGTTGAGAGTGATTATTGAAAGATATGAATTTATTGTCATCATGTTGTGTGTGAAGACATTGTTTTTATAGTTGTCCCTGTAAATTTCTGTTGTAGATCACTCTTGGGGTCTTTCTCCTTTTCTAGAACCCCCCTTAATATTCCTTGCAGGGCTGGCTTAGTGGTCACATATTCTTTCAGTTTCTGCCAGTCGTGGAAGCTCTGCATCTCTCCATCCATTCTAAATGAAAGCCTTGCCGGATAAAGTATTCTTGGCTGCATGTTCTTCTCATTTAGTACCCTGAATATGTCTTGCCAGGCCTTTCTGGCTTGCCAGGTCTCTGTGGATAGGTCTGACGTTATTCTGATGTTCCTCCTTCTGTACATAAGGAATCTCTTCCCCCTAACTGCCCTTAAGATGGTTTCCTTGGTTCTAAGATTTGTGAGTTTTACTATTACATGCTGGGGCATTGGCCTGTTTTCCTTGATCTTGGGAGGGGTCCTCTCTGCCTCTAGGACACGAATGTTTGTTTCATTCCCCAGATTAGGGAAGTTGTCAGCTACGATTTGCTCAAATATATCTTCTAGTTCTCTCTCTCTCTCTCCACCCCCTCTGTCTCTCTCCATCCCCTTAGGGATCCCAATAATTCTGACATTGGAACGCTTCATGGTGTCACTTATTTCTCTGATTCTATTTTCATGGATTTTGAGTTGTTTTTCCCTGGCTGCCTCTTTTCCCTTCTTGTCTGTTAATTGGTCTTCTAGATCACTAATTCGTTCTTCTGCCTCGCTTACCCTAGCTGTTAGATTATCTAGATTAGATTGGATCTCATTGTTAGCATTTTTAAGTTCTGCCAATTCAGCTTTCATTTCTGCCCTTAGAGACTCTTTGTTGCCATCAATTGATTTCTCCATTCTAGCTATTGTCTTCACAAGTGCTACTCTGAATTCCATCTCCAAAATCTTGGTTATATCTGAATCCATTTGTAAATCTGTGGCATAAGTCATAGTCCCTGAGTCTTTTTGGGGGTTCCTCCTCCTAGTCATTCTGTTGAGGGGTGGTTGAGGGAATGTATAGAGTCCTAATTATTGACCACAACCCAAGCAAGATGCACCTGTTTTCTTGAGACTTCAGGGTTGTTGGCCTCTTGTTCTCCCAGCCTGTCTTCTGAGTGAGGGGACTGCTGTGCTGTTACTCAGGCAACCCTGTTTGGGCAGAGTTTCCCTGCCCCCTGTGGCGGGGGATGGGCTCAGTGGAAACCAGTTTTGGGGGGCTTTTGTTCTCTGGCGGCTTTCCACGTCTCTTCACGGAGTCAGAGCAGAAGAGACCATTTCCAACCCTCTGCCTCAGAGCAGAGAGATTGCAGTCTGTTCTTCAGTGAGCTCTCCAGGCCACACCGTCTCCGTTTCTGTCTGTGCTGCTATAAACTGCAGCATCCTGGGTTGTGCGCCCCTCAGCAGGGCTCCCAGTCCTCGCCTCCAGGTCAGGCCACGTCTCTGCCCTTTGTGCTTCTAAAACCGCCAGCCGCCCCCAGTTCACTCGCTCAGCCCCGCCTGTCTGGGTTTCCGTCTAAAGTCCTTTCCCTGTCACTACCGGTCTGCGAGTCTGCCCTGTCCCCAGTGTGGGAGGCTGTCGCTCACCAGCAGTGGAGGATCCCCATGGCTGGGCTCCCTCCCGCTGCCGTTTATCCTCCAACATCTGCCATTTATCCTCCAACATCTGCCATTTATCCTCCAACATCTGCCCGTGGAATCACAGCTCCCCGCTTTGTAACTTGAAACCAACTGCCTGCGATATTTTGTTTGTAGAGATCCAGATCTATCTTCTTACATCTCAGGCTGATTTTATGGATGTTCAGAGTGGTCTGGTAGATATCCAGCTCAATTCCAGGGACTGGTTGGAGTAGGGGCCCCTACTCCTACACCATCTTTTCCCCTTCTCCAGGATAGTTCTATTTTTAATATTTTGAGGAACCTCTCTGTACTTTTTTCCACAGTGGCTACACCAGTTAGCATTCCTACCAGCAGTGCACGAGGGTTCCTTTTTCTGTACATCCTTGCCAACACTTGTTGTTTCTTGAGTTTTTAATTTTATCCATTCTGACAGGTGTGAGGTGATATCTCCTTGTGGTTTTGATTTGCTTTTCCCTGATGATAAGTGATGTTCAGCATCTTTTCATGTGCTTTTTGGCCATCTGTAGGTTTTCTTTGGAGAAAAAGTCCGTTCATGTCTTCTGCCCATTTTAATCAGAGTATTTGGGTTTTTTTGGTGTTCACTTAGATAAGTTCTTCATATATTTTGGATATAAACCTATTATCAGCTGTATCATTTGCAAATACCTCCTCCCATTCAATAGGTTGCCTTTTCGTTTTTTTGACGGTTTCCTTTGATCTGCAAAACGAGAGTAGCTGCCTCTTAAAAGACCAAATCACAGTTCTCGTTACTCAAATAGATGAGTCACAGCATAGTGTGAGATACTGAAAAATACCAAAGAGTGTTGTGCAAAGTTTTCTGCCTTCAAGGAGATAATGATCTATTTTAAGGAATCAGGATTTTCAACACAATTAGCAAGCAATGCAGAATACTAAATTATGTGGTCCAGAATTCAAGTGCTGTAGGAAATAAGAGCAAGGAAAATGGCTGCAGACTAGGGAAATTGGGGAAGGGAAAGGATTTGCAGGGCACAGGTTCCTGCTTATGACCTCTTTCCAGCTCTAAGTTGGGCATATGCCAGACTACTCAAAACACTTGCTCTTAAAATTTATCACAAAATACGCTTTTCTTCTTGACCTCCTTTTGATTAAGTCAGTCTCATTTGAGTCTCTTTGGCTCCCTATTTCGCAACACTGTATTTTTAGTACACTGAGTTTATGTTGTCCTTTTTGTCATATATACATACATGTAATTTCCATGTTCTTTTCAGTTTGTTTAGGGCAGAAACACAGTTATTTTTTACAATCATGTCTTTCATTATATTAGTGTATGGTCCTCCACAAATTACCCACCCAATTGAAGTTGTTGATTGAAGGAAAAAAATGACTGGCTATGGCATGTTTGTATCTACTAAAGTGCCTGGCATATAGTAGGCACGCCACAGTATTTTGATGAAAATCCAGCTAACTGTTAAATGGACTCATTGGCCACTTTTCATTGCTTTATTATCAGTTTAATCATTCAGCCAATAAAGAGCTTTAAACTTGCAAGTAATGAGGAAACAGTTAATTTAGCTACTGTAGGTAGATATGACCTGGAAGTGGATTGTGATAATTGGGATATATTACCTGAAAAATATATGTATATATACATAAACACATTGCCATTGACAGAGTCTGAAGTGTGTACAAGAGCTCTATCTTTTATTTTTTTTTTATTTTTTTTTTAAAGATTTTATTTATTTATTTGAGACAGAGAGAATGAGAGAGAGAGAGAGAGCACATGAGAGGGGGGAGGGTCAGAGGGAGAAGCAGGCTCCCTGCCAAGCAGGGAGCCCGATGCGGGACTCGATCCAGGGACTCCAGGATCATGACCTGAGCCGAAGGCAGTCGCTTAACCAACTGAGCCACCCAGGCGCCCAAGAGCTCTATCTTTTATAACAGTTCCTCATTTTTAGTGTAAATAAGGTTATATAAAGTATTTGTCCTAAAAATTAAACACTACCCACCCATTTTTCTGTGTCTCTTTTATTGATTAATTGTCATATTGATTCATTACTTGCTACATTTAAAAGAGAAGGCAAAAACTGGACGAGGCTTTAGAAAATGCCATGTAGGGAGCATTCTACTCCAACCAGCAAATGCTTAATGCCTCTTACATTTCTTCTATTGTTAGAGTCTAAAATATGTAGAGAATGGGTTTCATAATTAGATTTATATTGAAATCTTATCTCTACATCATGGCATATTCATACAATGGAAAACTATATAGCAGTGAGAGCAAACTGTTTACAGGTACTCTCAACATGGATGAATCTTTCAGGCATGGTGTCGAGTAGAGGACAAAGAGTACATATTCTATGATTCTATTAATGTAAAATACTAAAACTGACAAAACGAATGTACACTGTTGGAAGTAAGGGTATTGGTTACTTTGAAGGGGAAGGGTTTGTGATAGAAAGGAGGCAGGAGGGTGGTCTCTGTAGTGCTGGGCACATTCTCTTTCTTGATCTGGCTGCTTCATTCATGGTTGTGCTTACTTTGTAAAAAATTATAGAGATGTGTAATTAAAATATATTTGTTTACTTGTATTTTTATTTTATTTTCATAAAACATTTAAAAATTTAAAGAGGTAGGTTATCATCTACCTCTTAGGTTTAACATGAGGACTGAGTCAATTGGCATTTATGAAAGTGCTCAGCAGACACTGCATTCAGTAAACAATCAGTAAACATTCCCTCCTAATATGTTTAATACCTGTACCCCCAAATATCTTACAGGTAAGGTCTTTGCATAATCTATATCATATCTATTTTAATACATGATATAATGAGGCAGTGCACTAATATCTCTTGGGATGTATCTGCTCTTTGTTCTTCTAGCCTGCAGATATTGACCAACAACAAATAGTACTATAATAAAACTGGTGTATCAGGTTGCTATCAATGAGCTTGTCCTTGCTGAAAATGTGTGCACACATATCAACTATGTAATAGTACCCATCATACCCTAATAATGGGTGAACAGCAGCAGAATGGAGCTCATAATAAAAAAACAAACTACAACCAGAGCAAAAATCCCTTCTGTTTTTTCAACCGGCAGGAAGAGTATTGCTTGAAATTGTGATTTGGCAGGCCATCTCAAAGAAAATAATATGAAATGACTTCCTGCGTCATCAATTTACTGATCAAGGCCCTATGGATATAAACACTGTGCTGAGTTCTTTCTAGCTCTTGAACTGAGCAGTGTTGAGAACGGATATAATCCCTATGTTCTCTGAATTTGCATTTCCTGCAAATTGTCTTAAACTAAGGACTGGATAATTTTTAAAGAACAGAATTAAACATAACTACTTTTATTTGCCAGGTTTTTGTCTAATTGTAGTCAGTCATTCACTCTGGTTTGCTCACTAATGGTAGCCAACATCTTTCTTAGCTTATTACATACCATTTATTGCCCAACCTAATTAGCACGTTGAAGTTAAAGGATGGCCATTGAGGGATTCGGTTTTTCAATAAAAACATTATACACTGGAACTAAGCATCCCTAGTAATTATTATCATACATATGCATTCTACACTTGGACCTCCATGTCTCATTCCTTGTGGCAAAAGTATTCTACGGCTCCTGGAATTGCGTTGCATTTACTTTTTTATCGATACAAATAACTATATTAAGGTCTGAAGATCAATGTTGAACCTACTTTCTGAAATCGTAAATAATCAACTTTTCCCTAGTGAAAGCAAAAACAGAAAACCTTAGAGGCCTATTGTAATTGATTTTTCTTAGAACTGCAGAAATGTTTGTGAAGCAGCAAGAGAAACAAAGGGAAAAATCTAAAGCAATTAGATATGACATTTCAGAAGATAGACTTGTTTATCTGGAGATGAAACACCCATCACAAAATCCTTCTTAACTAACTTTATGACAGCACTTCCTCAAAATCAATGGTACAACCCCCTGCATTTATAAAATAAAAGGCAATCCTACTGAGTTAAACACAGGCCTGAGAAAGAAATGCTTATTTTGGTGAACTAAATGGGACTCTGATGTATTGGTACTGGTTTCCATGATCCTCACATGCTAGCCTTGCTAACCTGTACTTATATGATGTACCCATCATCCATGGCTGGTTTAATTACATAAAAATGTTAACAGCCAGAAAAGGTACACAACAGCAGGCATGCGTTCTTTTTAAAAACTAATGTTTTTAAGATGAGTGATGATGTGGTTGGCCTACTTACTCAAGATTGTTCTAATGAATACTAGGCAGATTCCTTTTCCTAAAAGTGTAAGTGTTACAGATAACATAACTGAAGTCATGTAGTTTCAAGAGGTTTTAGGGCACCTGGGTGGCTCAGTCGGTTAAGCGTCTGCCTTTGGCTCAGGTCATGATCCCAGGGTCCTGGGATCGAGCCCCACGTTAGGCTCCCTGCTCCACGGGAAGCCTGCTTCTCCACCTTCCACTCCCCCTGCTTGTGTCCCCTCTCTCGCTGTGTCTCTCTCTATCAAATAAATAAATAAAATCTAAAAAAAAAGAGGTTTTTAGACCTCGGAAATAATTATTTTTTCAAAAAGAGCACAAAGGGTCAACAAATGTATGAACAAATGTTCAACATCACTAATCATAAGGGAAATGCAAATCAGTGCAATGAGATATTGTCTCATACCTTTTAGGGTGGCTGTTATAAAAAAACAAGAGATAACAAGTTTTGGCTAAGATACAGAGAAATTGGAATCCTTGCAGACTATTGATGGGAATGTAAAATGGTGCAGCTGCTATAGAAAACAATATGGAGGTTTTTAAAAAAATTAAAAATAGAACTAACGTATGATCCAGCCATCCCACTTCTAGGTATATATCCAAGGGAATTGAAATTGGTATCTCAAATATGCACTCCCATGTTCATTGCAGTATTATTCATAATAGTCAAGACATCAACATAATCTAAATATGTATCAGTGGATGTATGGATAAAGAAAATGTAAACACATAATATAACACTGTATTTTAATTTTACTAGAATTAAAAAAATAAAATTTTTAAAAGTACATGCACATGAATATTATTCAGCCTTTAAGAAGAAGGAAATACTGCCATTTGCAGCAACATGGATGAACATGGCAGACACTATACTAAGTGAAGTAAGTTTGACACAAATACGGCATGATCTCAGTTATATATGGAATCTAAAATAGTCGAATTTACAAAAGCAGAGAATAGAATGGTGGTTGCTAGGGGTTTGGAGGAAGGGGAAATGGGATGATGTTGGTCAGAGGGTATAAACTTTCAGACTTTCTCTGTTACTATAAATCGCAAAAGCATGCTTGCAAAGATAGCATAAAATGAATTTAGTCCTGCAGAAAGAACTTAATTATCAATGCGTAGGTAGTTTATCCATTGATCCATCCATCCATCTATCCACCCATCTATCTTCGTATCCTGTTTATCCATTTAACAATTCATTCATTCACCAAATATTTAATGAGATTCTACCATATGTGAAGCACTGTGCATTTAAGTAGCTTTTAAGAAGTTGTGTTTTGGGGAAGAAAAAATGTGATAACAATTGAGAAACCCTAAATATTTGCAAGCTGTAAGAAAATGAAGAACTTGGAGCTTTTTATCAAGCTAAGTGTCTTCAACCACCTTCCACATGCTTTGCTGAGTAGGTGCTTTATAAGATTGCTTGCACCTTATTTTGGAGTGGTTGCCAATGGCATTAGTAGTTTCATTTAAGAAGATGGCAGTGGGGTTTTTCATTTTACATTTCTCTTTATTTTTTATTTATTTTATTTTGTAAAGGTTTTATTTATTTATTTGAGAGAGAGTGCACGCATGAGAGTGGAGAGGGTCAGGGGGAGAAGCAGACTCCCTGCTGAGCAGAGAGCCCGATGTGGGACTCTATCCTGGGACTCCAGGATCATGACCTGAGCTGAAGGCAGTCGCTTAACCAACTGAGCCACTCAGGCGCCCTTACATTTCTCTTTAAACACATATATAAATGATGTATTTACAGGATACAGTGTATAACTTGCCATAATGTTTTGCACAATATCCTTCACTGTTGACCGTGTGATTAAAAGAAATTTAAAGTATGATAGCACACCTGGGATGAGAGCATACAAGTTCTCCTTGAAACATCAAAAATTCTAGAAGCAATAGAAGAAATTTCTTGAGAAATATCAGTCAGGGAATGACCACTTAGGAGTCGGTGGCAGCAGCATTAGGGGGCTGTGATAAGCTTGGGCAGGATCATGTGTTACAAAAGCCTTTCCTGCAACAGAAAGAATAATACGCAAGGCAGCTCACTGCAGGTAACAGGTGTAGATGCTGATTAAGTGTCTCACTGGCAGGGCATGGTATTTTATGCAGAGCCTCACTTCACCCATGGAATCTGTGAGGGGAAAGGTGTGTAAATAATTAGAGGACGGGGCGCCTGGGTGGCTCAGTCGTTAAGCGTCTGCCTTCGGCTCAGGTCATGATCCCAGGGTCCTGGGATCGAGCCCCACGTTAGGCTCCCTGCTCCACGGGAAGCCTGCTTCTCCACCTTCCACTCCCCCTGCTTGTGTCCCCTCTCTCGCTGTGTCTCTCTCTGTCAAATAAATAAATAAAATCTTAAAAAAAAAAATAATTAGAGGACATTTCAGTAAAATCAAGGTCTTGAATTGTTGTTGGTTGTTTTTTTTTTCCCCCCATCCTTGGAGCTACAGGTATAGTTGTAGCTTTCAAGTGAATCAACTGATTCAAATTTTATTTTTAAATTAAGAATCACTGTTTAAAGTGTTTTATTTTAAATCCACATAGGAAAATCCTCTAACAGATAATCCAAGAACAGGCTGATTATTATCCTAGTTTATTTTTTTTTTATTATTCTAGTTTATATGAAACTAAACATCCTTTGAGCAGCAAACATTACTCCTTGCTGTGTGCATTCTGCTCAGGACTTATCTTCATTAGGACTTCTATCTGATGGGCTGAGGAGGGCTGCAGGGTCTGGACTTGCTGGGGAGGTTCACACTCTGGTGAGGTGAGTACAGGATTCTCATATTTATTCTTCCTCATTGTCTCATGTTCATGTGTCCTTTTAATAGACATTCACACAGCGATGAGCCTGTAAACCTATCCAGATGGCAGACCCCTCTTTGAAGGAATGTGTGTAAAGGTCCCTGCCCAACCGACAGCAGTTTTTCCTTTCTAACATGCTTTTTTGCTGCCATAGAGCCCTGGGAAGTACCAGATTTGGTCAGTGTAAACTTGACAATTCTGTATAATTGTTGGGTCATTGAGCCAGGGATATTTTCACTTTTATGACTAAACTCACTTTTATACTCTTGCTGATGAGTTCTCTGGTACCTGAGTGTAAACCCAAACGTCTTCCATATTCATCAGTCATTATTCTTAGCTGGAATATAGGCTTTCGCATATGAGACATTAACAAGAAACAACTGAACCAATGGATGAGCAGCCCCCGCACTGTCAGTTTTAAATTTTTATTGATGAAAATTATGTTTGAAGAAGTAGACAAATCTAAGTGTACATCACAGTGAAGGTCCATAAAGTGAATGTATCTTTGTAGCCAGCATTCCAGAGCAAGATACAGAATATTACCTAGAAGCCTCGCTTGTGCCCATGTAGCCCGATCTTCTTTCCTGGTATAATCACTGTCATGACTTCTAACACCATACATTAGTTTCTCTCAATTTGAACTTTGTGGAAATGAAAAAAAAAAAACAAACAGTTGTATTCTTTCGTGTCAGGCTTCGTTTACTCCCAACTTTGTTAGCAATATTCATCCTTGCACTTGTGAGTAGTTAAAATTTGTTCATCCTCGCTGCTCTAGTATTCCATTGCATGAATATACTGTGTTACATTTATCCATTTTGCCACTGATGGCAATTGGGCAGTTTCCACTTGGGGGCTGTTACAAATAGTGCTACCATGCACATTCTTCTCTGTGTCTTTGGGTGCACTGCCTTTTGACCTGTCTCCTCCTTGCTGTAATGAGGAGAAAAATTACGAACTAAAGCAGAAGTACCCACCTAAAAGATAAGCTCATGGTGCTACTGTTATTTGGGACTTGCTATGTGACTAATTGTATTTTGAACATAAACAACTCCCTCGCCACAGTGCTTTCCCTCAGGAACCCAAACTCATTGAATCGCTTAGCAAAATGACCCCAAGATACTCCTGTTCTCATTTGAAAACCAACCGGATTTCAGTTAGGGATGAAAGCAAAATTTAGGATAAAAATATGCAAGCTTAAAGCCATATAGAACAGCACAGCCAAAAACACTCATTAAAATTACTCATGGACAAAAGAGATTTGCACTAATTAAAATGCCTAGTCACTGTAGAGTGGGTTAAGAGGGAAGATTGACTTAGTACCAAATGGGTTCATTTTATGGCTTTACATCAGACTTTTGAAATATTTTCAGTTAAGGAAATGAAAGAAAGATGGAAAAAAAAAAACCTCATAAGGAAACAGATAAAATACCATAGACCTAAGGAGATCCATTATCATCATTATGGCAGCATTTCCAATCACATTTATGAATTTGGGCAATTTTTATCACACTTGTTGTTAAGGGACAATTGAGCAGGTGCCATTTTATGAGCTACTAATTCTTTAGTGATTCCCAAGTGGAGGATACACACACAAGGGTCAATTATTATGAGTCTAATAGAAATGCTGTGATTAGGCAAAATGCAAAGTAACATTAATCTCCCCACTGCTCTCTTGAGCAGAGTCAGCTGTCAATTTTAGTCCTGAGGAGCTTGGAGACCACCAACATGGCCAGAGGGTTTTGGATTTGTTACATCAGGGGCAGAGTGAGCTAAATATTTTTAATATAACTTATAACTTTATAAAACTAGAACTTAATTTAACATTATAGGAATATTTAAAGATTGAGAAGATTAAGTATGATTCCTATAACTAAAATACAGATTCTATATGTCAGTATATTATTCTGAAATTTTAACCTTCAAATTCAAAGTCATTTTTAGTTTAGACCAAAAGTCCTGATTTTTATCTTGCTACAATTTCAGTGTTTATGTGACTAAACATGGGGGCATTTATTCAGGTGATATGGCATTTATATTCTCATTTCTCATGACAATCAGAACAGCCACAAATCCTTCTAAAAATCAAAATAATAAATGTGAAATACTTAGTGCCATCATTACACATTTGGCATTTGATAAGGTTAGGTTCCTTCTAGCATATGTTTGTATGATATTGACATACAACCATCATTCACCACATATGGGGGGGGGCATAGAAATGGGAGGAAAAGGAAGGAAAGGCAGAAGAGGCCTAATACTTATTGATGGCTTCTAATGTGTGAGATAACAAGCTCAGTGTTTTGTATGTGGTAGCTGATTTAACCCTTTCGGTAATGCTACAGGACATGATTTGTTAAGCTTTCTGTGGATTAGAAAGTTGAGACTCAACGAGGTTAAGTCTTTTGACCAGTGTTACTCTCTAGTGAATGGTGGACTTAGGAGTCAGAGCCATGCCTGCTTTCCCCCAGTACTTTTCCACTACATTACTCGGCCTTCTCATTTTAAGCACTGATTCTCCATAGTTAAGGTCCTTCATGTTCTATGGGAAAGCTTGAAATGAAATTGCTCATGGCTAACCTGCCAGTACACCAAGCATTTTCCACATTCAAGGTCATTATGTCTCATACCAGTTTTGATACTCGCAGTCTTTTTTGAGAAGTCTCAAAAGATGCCTACCACCTTCCAGTTATTGGTCCCAGGACAAGGAAGCCTCAGCCAGCAGCTACAGGCTGCATGGCAGCCAAGGTCAAGCTACTAAGAAGGGACAAGATTGCTATAGTTCATCGTCTCCAGGCCGACACTGGCCCTCAATTTAGAACAGTCTACATCCATATTTCCTTATTCCTTGCTCTCAATTTGCTGTTTTTCCTCTATCCAGTCTCCTCCAACTCCAGACTATCCTCTAGGCTGCTGCCAGAAATCTTGAGGTTCACAAATGCATATCTGACCATATCATTCTCCTTTGAAAAATGCTGGAATCCCCATAGATTAACGACAACGTTTCAACTTCTTAGATTAGCATACAGGAATTGGGCCCCTTCTTCCTTCAGTGGCCTTGCCTCTCCCAGTCTTCCCCTACATCCTCATATCTTTCTTTCTGATCATCCTCAAATAATGTGACAAGCTGCTTCCTATCTGCAAACTTTTGTTCATACAGTTTTTTTTACATTTTTTTATTACGTTACATCAATCACCATACATTATATCATTAGTTTTTGATGTAGTGTTCCATGATTCATTGTTTGCATATAACACCCAGTGCTCCATTCAGTACGTGCCCTCTTTAGTACCCATCACCAGGCTAACCCATCTCCCACACCCCCCTCCCCTCTAGAACCCTCAGTTTGTTTCTCAGAGTCCATAGTCTCTCATGGTTCGTCTCCCCCTCCGATTCCCCCCCTTCATTTTTCCCTTCCTACTATCTTTTTTTAACATATAATGTATTATCTGTTTCAGAAGTATAGGTCTGTGATTCAACAGTCTTACACAATTCACAGTGCTCACCATAGCACATACCCTCCCCAATGTCTATCACCCAGCCACCCCATCCCTCCCACCCCCCACCACTCCAGCAACCCTCAGTTTGTTTCCTGAGATTAAGATTTCCTCCTACCAGTGAGGTCATATGATACATGTCTTTCTCTGATTGACTTATTTCGCTCAGCATAATACCCTCCAGTTCCATCCACGTCGTTGCAAATGGCAAGATTTCATTCCTTTTGATGGCTGCATAATATTCCATTGTGTGTGTGTGTGTGTGTGTGTGTGTGTGTGTGTGTGTGTATACCACATCTTCTTTATTCATTCATCTGTTGATGGACATCTTGGACCCTCTTGGTAGGAGGGTTCCCCTTTCTCCGCATCCCTGCCAACATCTGTCATTTCCTAACTTGTTAATTTTAGCCATTCTGACTGGTGTGAGGTGGTATCTCATTGAGGTTTTGATTTGGATTTCCCTGATGCTGAGCGATGTTGAGGACTTTTTCGTGTGTCTGTTGGCCATTTGGATGTCTTCTTTGGAAAAATGTCTGTTTATGTCTTCTGCCCATTTCTTGATTGGATCATTTGTTCTTTGGGTGTTGAGTTTGATAAGTTCTTTATAGATTTTGGATACTAGCCCTTTATCTGATATGTCATTTGCAAATATCTTCTCCCATTTTGTCGGTTGTCTTTCAGTTTTGTTGACTGTTTTTTGCTGTGCAAAAGCTTTTTATCTTGATGAAGTCCCAATAGTTCATTTTTGCCCTTGCTTCGCTCGCCTTTGGCGATGTTTCTAGGAAGAATTTGCTGCGGCTGAGGTCGAAGAGGTTGCTGCTTGTGTTCTCCTTCAGGATTTTGATGGACTCCTGTCTCACATTGAGGTCTTTCAACCATTTTGAGTCTATTTTTGTGTGTGGTGTAAGGAAATGGTCTAGTTTCATTCTTCTGCATGTGGCTGTCCAATTTCCCCAACACCATTTGTTGAAGAGACTGTCTTTTTTCCATTGGACATTCTTTCCTGCTTTGTCAAAGATTAGTTGACCATAGAGGTGAGGGTCCATTTCTGGGCTCTCTATTCTGTTCCATTGATCTATGTGTCTGTTTTTGTGTCAGTACCATACTGTCTTGATGATTGCAGCTTTGTAATAGAGCTTGAAGTCCGGGATTGTGATGCCGCCAGCTTTGCTTTTCTTTTTCAACATTCCTCTGGCTATTCGGGGTCTTTTCTGGTTCCATACAAATTTTAGGATTATTTGTTCCATTTCTTTGAAAAAATTTGATGGTACTTTGATAGGGATTGCATTAAATGTGTAGATTGCTCTAGGTAGCATTGATATCTTTGCAATATTTGTTCTTCCAATCCATGAGCATGGAGCGTTTTTCCATTTCTTTGTATCTTCCTCAGTTTCTTTCATGAGTATTTTATAGTTTTCTGAGTACAGATCCTTTGCCTCTTTGGTTAGATTTATTCCTAGGTATCTTATGGTTTTGGGTGCAATTGTAAATGGGATCGACTCCTTAATTTCTCTTTCTTCTGTCTTGTTGGTGTATAGGAATGCCACTGATTTCTGTGCATTGATTTTATATCCTGCCACTTTACTGAATTCCTGTATGAGTTCTAGCAGTTTTGGGGTGGAGTCTTCTGGGTTTTCCACGTAAAGTATCATATCATCTGCAAAGAGTGAGAGTTTGACTTCTTTGCCAATTCGGATGCCTTTTATTTCTTTTTGTTGTCTGACTGCTGTGGCTAGGACTTCTAATACTGTGTTGAATAGCAGTGGTGATAGTGGACATCCCTGCCGTGTTCCTGACCTTAGAGGGAAAGCTCTCAGTTTTTCCCTATTGAGAATGATGTTCGCTGTGGGTTTTTCATAGATGGCTTTTATGATATTGAGGTATGTACCCTCTATCCCTATACTCTGAAGAGTTTTGATCAAGAAAGGATGCTGTACTTTGTCAAATGCTTTTTCTGCATCGATTGAGAGGATCATATGGTTCTTGTTCTTTCTTTTATTAATGTATTGTATCACATTGATTGATTTGCGAATGTTGAGCCAACCTTGCAGCCCAGGGATAAATCCCACTTGGCCGTGGTGAATAATCCTTTTAAAGTACTGTTGGATCCTATTGGCTAGTATTTTGGTGAGAATTTTTGCATCCATGTTCATCAAGGATATTGGTCTGTAATTCTCCTTTTTGATGGGGTCTTTGGTTTTGGGATCAAGGTAATGGTGGCCTCATAAAACGAGTTTGGAAGTTTTCCTTCCATTTCTATTTTTTGGAACAGTTTCAGAAGAATAGGTATGAATTCTTCTTTAAATGTTTGGTAGAATTCCCCTGGGAAGCCATCTGGTCCTGGGCTTTTGTTTGTTGGGTGAGTTTTGATGACTGCTTCCATTTCCTTAGTGGTTATAGGTCTGTGCAGGTTTTCTATTTCTTCCTGGTTCAGTTTTGGTAGTTGATACATCTCTAGGAATGCATCCATTGCTTCCAGATTATCTAATTTGCTGGCACAGAGTTGCTCATAATATGTTCTTATAATTGTTTGTATTTCTTTGGTGTTGGTTGTGATCTCTCCTCTTTCATTCATGATTTTGTTGATTTGGGTCCTTTCTCTTTTCTTTCTGATAAGTCTGGCCAGGGGTTTATCAATCTTGTTAATCCTTTCAGGGAACCAGCTCCTAGTTTCATTGATCTGTTCTACTGTTCTTTTGGTTTCTATTTCATTGATTTCTGCTCTGATCTTTATTATTTCTCTTCTTCTGCTGGGTTTAGGCTTTATTTGCTGTTCTTTCTCCAGCTCCTTTAGGTATAGGGTTAGGTTGTGTATTTGAGACCTTTCTTGTTTCTTGAGAAAGGCTTGTATTGCTATATACTTTCCTCTTAGGACTGCCTTTGCTGCATCCCAAAGATTTTGAACAGTTGTGTTTTCATTTTCATTGGTTTCCATGAATTTTTTTAATTCTTCTTTAATTTCCTGGTTGACCCATTCATTCTTTAGTAGGATGCTCTTTAGCCTCCATGTATTTGAGTTCTTTCCGACTTTCCTCTTGTGATTGAGTTCTAGTTTCAAAGCATTGTGGTCTGAAAATAGGCAGGGAATGATCCCAATCTTTTGGTACCGGTTGAGACCTGATTTGTGACCTAGGATGTGATCTATTCTGGAGAATGTTCTGTGGGCACTAGAGAACGTGTATTCTGTTGCTTTGGGATGGAATGTTCTGAATATGTCTGTGAAGTCCATTTGGTCCAGTGTGTCATTTAAAGTCTTTATTTCCTTGTTGATCTTTTGCTTAGATGATCTGTCCATTTCAGTGAGGGGGGGTGTTAAAGTCCCCTACTATTATTGGATTGTTGTCAATGTGTTTCTTTGCTTTTGTTATTAATTGGCTTATATAATTGGCTGCTCCCATGTTAGGGGCATAGATATTTACAATTGTTAGATCTTCTTGTTGGATAGACCCTTTAAGTAGGATATAGTGTCCTTCCTTATCTCTTATTATAGTCTTTGTTTTAAAATTTAATTTGTCTGATATAAGGATTGTCACCCCAGCTTTCTTTTGATGTCCATTAGCATGGTAAATGGTTTTCCACCCCCTCACTTTCAATCTGGGGGTGTCTTTGGGTCTAAAATGAGTCTCTTGCAGGCAGCATATCAATGGGTCTTGTTTTTTTATCCAATCTGATAGCCTGTGTCTTTTGATTGGGGCATTTAGCCCATTTACATTCAGGGTAACTATTGAAAGATATGAATTTAGTGCCATTGTATTGCCTGTGAGGTGACTGTTACTGTGTATTGTCTGTGTTCCTTTCTGGTCTATGTTACTTTTAGGCTCTCTCTTTGCCTAGAGGACCCCTTTCAATATTTCTTGTAGGGCTGGTTTCCTGTTTGCAAATTCCTTTAGTTTTTGTTTGTCCTGGAAGCTTTTTATCTCTCCTTCTATTTTCAGTGACAGCCTAGCTGGATATAGTATTCTTGGCTGCATATTTTTCTCATTTAGTGCTCTGAATCTATCATGCCAGTCCTTTCTGGCCTGCCAGGTCTCTGTGGATAGGTCTGTTGCCAATCTAATGTTTCTACCATTGTAGGTTACAGATCTCTTGTCCCGAGCTGCTTTCAGGATTTCTCTTTGTCTCTGAGACTCGTAAGTTTTACTATTATATGTTGAGATGTTTATCTATTTTTATTGATTTTGAGGGGGGGGTTTCTCTGTGCCTCCTGGATTTTGATGCCTGTTTCCTTCCCCCAGTTAGGGAAGTTCTCTGCTATAATTTGCTCCAATATACCTTCTGCCCCTCTCTTTCTTCTTCTTCTGGGATCCCAATTATTCTAATATTGTTTTGTCTTATGGTATGACTTATCTCTCAAATTCTGCCCTCGTCATCCAGTATTTGTTTACTTCTCTTTTTCTCAGCTTCTTTATTTTCCATCATTTGGTCTTCTATATCACTAATTCTCTGTTCTGCCTCATTTATCCTAGGAGTTAGAGCCTCCATTTTTTTATTGCACCTCATTAATAGCCTTTTTGATTTCGATTTAGATTTTAGTTCTTTTTATTTCTCCAGAAAGGGTTTCTCTAATATCTTCCATGCTTTTTTCAAGCCCAGATAGTATGTTTAAAATCGTCATTCTGAACTCTAGTCCCGACATCTTACTAATGTCCATATTGATTAGGTCCCTGGCAGTTGATACTGCCTCTTGTTCTTTTTCTTGAGGTGATTTTTTCCGTCTTGTCATTTTGTCCAGAGGACAATAGGTGAATGAGAGAACAAAATGTTAACAGGGTAACAACGACTCCAGAAAAATATAAAAATGTGGAATGCTCCACGAATTTGCGTGTCATCCTTGTGCAGGGGCCATGCTAATCTTCTCTGTATCGTTCCAATTTTAGTATATGTGCTGCTGAAGCGAGCACTGTTTATAGTTTTATCTGCCTGGAATATCCTTCCTTCCTTTGTCTCCTGAGTAAATCCAACTTTGTCTTTTATAGTTCAGCTCCAACCATTAAGCCCCAGTGTCTGATTTTTATGGGCTGGTACATATTCCAATAGAATACAATGACGTTACTGAATTAAAATAATTCGACTGTGTTTCCCATGACAAGCTAAGCTGCTTGAGGACAGGGACTACAGTTTCAGGCATGTTTTTCTCTGTACATAGCATGAGAACATGGGCTCTGTATCATGCTTCTTGAATTTGAATCTAAACTCTGCCACTTACTGACTGACTCACTTCTCCCTTCTAAGCCTCACTTTTCTCATCTATGAAATGGAGCATCACCCACTTTGTGGGGTTATTGTTAGGATTAAGTGAGGTTAGCCTGTGTCTGAAAATGCAGTGTCTTCCATATGTTCAATACTCAATAAATGTTAGTTATTACTCTGATGAGAAGAACAGTAACTATTTAATGAATAATCATTCTCAGTGTATAACAATTAGGAATTCCATAACCATTTGATAGTTTTTTTTTTTTCAAACAAAGCATGCTCTACAAGTTCTTTTTTTGTTGTTATTGAAGTATAGTTGACGTACAATGTTATATTATTTTCAGGTGTACAACATAGTGATGTGACAATTCTGTACATCCCTCAATGTTCACCACAATAAATGTAGTCACCATCTGTCACCATACAGTGTTATTACAATATGATTTTTTAAAATTAATTTTAAATTCCAGTGTAGTTAACTTAGTGTTAGTTTCAACTGTACAGTATTGTGATTCAACACTTTGATACATCACAGTGTGCTCATCATGACAAATGCACTCCTTAATCCCTATTACAATATTATTGACTATATTCCTTATGCTCTACTTTTTAATCTCTGTGACTTAGTTATTTTATAACTGGAAGATTGCACCTCTTAATCCCCTTCACCTATTTTGCCCATCCCCCCACCCACCCACCTCACCTCTGGCTACTACCAGTTTGCTCTCTGTGTTTATGAGTCTGTTTCTGTTTGTTTGTTCATTTGCTTTGTATTCCACATATAAGTGAAATGAAGTAGTATTTGTGTTTCTCTGACTTATATAATACCCTCTAGGTCCATTCATGTTGTTGCAAATGGCAAAATCTCATTCTTTGTTATGGGTAATATTCCACTGTATATACACACAATGAATATACATCTTCTTTATCCATTCACTTATCGGTAGACACTTAGGTTGCTTCCATATCTTGGTTGCAGTAGACATAAGGGTTCATACATCTTTTCAATTTAGTGTTTTCATTTTCTTGGGATAAATAATAGTGGAATTACTGGATCATATGGTACTTCTTTTTTTAATTTTTTGAGGAACTGCCATACTGTTTTCCCTAGTGGTCACACCAATTTACATTCCCACCAACAGGGCACAAGGGTTCCTTTTTTTCCACATCCTCATTGGCACTTGATATTTGTTATCTTTTTGATAATAGTCATCCTAACAGGTGTAAGGTGATATCTCATGGTAGTTTTGGTTTGCATTTCCCTGATGATGAGTGATGTTGACCATCTTTTCATGTGTCTTTTGGCCATATGTATGTCGTCTTTGGGAAAAAAAAGTCTATTCAGGTCCTCTGCCCATTTTTAAAATTGGATTATTTGGGGGTTTTTTTTGTGTGTTGAATTGTGTAAGTTGTTTATATATTTTGGATATTAGCACCTTATCAGAGATATCATTTGCAGATATCCTCTCCCATTCAGTAGGTTGCCTTTCCATTTTGTTGATGGTTTTCTTCATTGTACAAAAGCTTTTTATTTTGGTATAGTCCCAATAGTTTATTTTCTTTTGTTTCCCTTGCCTGAGGAGACATATCCAGAAAAATGTTGCTGAGGCCAATGTCCAAGAGATTACTGCCTGTTTTCTTTTAGAATTTTTATGGTTTCAGGTCTCACATTTAGGTCTTTAATCCATTTTGAGTTTATCTTTGTGTATGGTGTAAGAAAGTGGTGCAGCTTCCTTCCTTCCTTCCTTCCTTGGCATGGAAAAGCTATACAGTTTTCCCACCACCACTGATGGAAAAGATGTTATTTTCCCCATTGTATATTGTTGCCTCCTTTGTTGTAGATTGATTATATATGTGTGGGTTTATATTGGTGCTCTCAAGTCTTTTCCATTAATCTGTCTGTTTTTGTGCCAGTTCTATACTGATTTGATTAGTATAGCCTATGTTATGATATGATATTATATGATATAGTTTGAAATATGACTTTGTTTTTCTTTCTCAAGATTGCTTTGGCTATTTGGGGTCTTTTGTGGTTGTATACAAATTTTAGGATTACTTATTCTAGCTCTGTGAAAAAATACTATAGGTATTTTGATAGGGATTGCATTGAATCTGTTGCTTTGGTTAGTATGGATATTTTAGCAATGTTAACTCTTCCATTCCATGAGCATGATATATCTTTCCATTTGTTTGTGTTGTCTTCAATTAATAAAGTCTTGAAGGACTTCTACCTTTGTCACACCTATCAGAGGCACTCTTAATAGGAGGTAAAATTTGTGTTATCTAGTAGAGAAAGGAAACTAAGATATCTTCTAGTATCCTTGCTCTGCTTTGCAGCTGAAGTAATTGAGGCTCTGTAACATTAACTGTATCATTTAGGGTTTGATCAAAGAGGCAGAAGCCTTTTTTGAGTGATGTGGAATGAGGGATTTATTATATGGATCAGCCCGTGGGCAACTGTGAATGTTAGTGGGGAAGACAATGTAAAGCCATTGCTTTCATGTCTGGTGGTGAATCTTAAGTCACAGCAGATCAGCAGAACCAGC
This sequence comes from Halichoerus grypus, assembly GCF_964656455.1. Taxonomy (NCBI): domain Eukaryota; kingdom Metazoa; phylum Chordata; class Mammalia; order Carnivora; family Phocidae; genus Halichoerus; species Halichoerus grypus. The sequence goes on along the minus strand of NC_135727.1, from coordinate 106,921,005 downwards.
AGTCTGGAGTCAAGCCGGGCCTGAGGTAGAGGGGCATGAGGACAAACTGAAACCTTCATAAACAGCTAGAACCTGCCTGGACAAACTGGAACTCCTATTTATTTCCCCCTGCCTCCAACCTTGCTGATACAGGTGACCTGAACAAAGAGACAGTGTCCTAAGCCACACATGTGCCTAGTCCAAGACTTGGAGAAACCAGAGAGTAAGGTGTGGTAGGAGCTAGAGGAGCTGAGGTCTGGTGGCCCCTGGGGCCAGCAAGGTGAATCAGCAGACAGGCAATAATGTGCATGCATGCCCGCAGTGCATGGTGCCCATGCTGCCCTGCAGAGCACAGAGGCTGCTGCTTCCCTTTCACCTTCTAAATCGCAGCTACATTTCTCCTGTGGCCAGTCCTAACCTGGAGAAATGAATTATTGGAAGTGCAGTTCCAGGTCAGATAAATTGGCACAGCTTAAAGCTGCCACATCAAGTAACAACTCTACAGATATGCAATTGTAGAACTGGCCCCAGGATCCAATGTTCTTTTCATCAGATTACTCTTCCATCTATAATAGTATCAATTGCAAGGTGAAGAACATATATTTTACTTTGGAAAGATTAAGTATTAAATTTTTGAAAATAGGCTTCAAATCACTGGATTTCTATCCTAAGCAATGCCAGACTTTCCAGTAATTCTCATAAAATTTTATTTTGTAGTATCAAATGGTCTGTGAGATCTTTTAGGCCCAACTTGCTTATTCAATATGACATCCATGTAGGAAAAAATTGGCTTAACACTGATCTATGGAATATTCCATGTCTTGGCAAAATGGAGAAGGTGGTTTGCAAAGTTCTGATGTTTGTGAGGAAATTCTAAATCATTCAGTTTTGGTCAAAATCACACAAACCAAATACCACGGAGGTTTTTGGCTCCCCAGAGATGGCCTAATTGAAGACCACAAAACCACAAGTAGCCACATGGCCATTGTTTGTGTGATTTTGTGAAAACTTCCAACATTCTAAACTCTTAACTTAGTAGCAAGGGAAATTTTATCTGTAGGAGAATCTGAATTTCTGTGAAAACTTTGGTTTAAGCAGCTTCATCCAACTAATTACATGTTGCTCAGAAAACTATATGAAAAATAGACTGAACAGAACACTCAGCCGAAAGGTGTGACTTTCGAAGAACCTCCTCTAGGTGGCCCCAGAGTTCTGTTTCTGCTCTGACATCTTTGGGTTCTTATTTAAGATCTCTTCTCTCATAGAAGCTAGCACACTTTGTTATAATTATTAACTTTATGACTTTATGACAAGCTATATCCCCTTCCCCCTTTCAATTCCATTTTACCTTAATTGTCGTGACTTTTTTAAAAAAAGATTTTATTATTTCAGAGAGAGAGAGCAAGAGCATGAACGGGGGTGGAGGGGTGGGGCAGAGGGAGAAGCCGACTCCCCGCTGAGCAGGGAGCCCAGTATGGGGCTCGATCCCAGGACCCTGAGATCATGACCTGAGCCAAAGGCAGACGCTTAACTGACTGAGCCACCCAGGCGCCCCTAATCATAACTTTTTAAAGTGCTCTCTTTTGAAAACATTTCTTCAGTTCTTGCCACAGCTCTCGTTTTGCCTTTCTTGTAGATGTTTTAGCTCAAAAACATGAGTCAGTAAAGTCTCATAATACTCTATAGTACATATACCATATAAGACATCTTTAAATTATCTGATTTTGTAGTTGTCATTTGCTTTGAGGAGGAGAGTAAAGTGTGCCAGGGACCACTTTTTCCCATGATAAATGGCAGATTTGTGGAATCTGGTTCCTTCATCTCTGTGGCTGAACCTTCACTTACAGGACTTTGATTATGCACACCAGGCTTGCGATGGCACAGGCAGGGCTGACTCACAAGGTATGTTCACCTTGGGGAGGGAGCTGGGTTTTCAGGGGCTTGACTGAGATGTCAGCAACAACATTTTAAGGATGGAAGCTGTCTTCAGAGTTTGAGGGCAGTGGCTTTTTTGAATTGGAGAGCCAGAGTTCAGCAGGATCCTCAAAGTGAGGACTTTGGGTGTGGAGGCCACATGTCAGGAATGTGTATGCAAATCTCAGCTCACCTCCTCCCCTGTAGTTGTTGTTTTTTGTTTGTTTTTTTGTCCTTCTGGGATTACCTCTGCCTGCCATTCTTGCTAATTTCCTCTATGCTATTAAGTGAAACAAGGATATTTACTGACAGTAGTCTAACAGACCCAATTCCCCAAAGACATTTTCATCTAGTAAGATGTTCTTTAATGTTAGAATAAAGCAGTATGTAAGACCTTGGGGTTTTAGAGTTAGGGAGATGTAGGCTGAGTTTTAGCTATGGCACTTATTGGCTGTGCAGCCCAGGAAAAATTAGTTCATGTCTCTGAGCTTGGTTTCCTAAATGATACAGTACAAACAATACCTCAGAGACTCCACTGCAAGGATCAAATGAAATGTGAGTGGATATAGTGATGAACACTGAGAGAGCATGCCGTAAGTGATAGGTCTTACTGTTTTAATTATTTATTATCTTATTATTTATTTTATTATTTTACTATTGTGTATACAGAAATAAAGTTATAATGGTACCTGATAGGAATGGGTTTAAAGCATGGAGTCTGGACTCACATCTTGTGTTTTTATGTGGCATCATGGCTTATGAATGGTGAGACCTTGAGCAAGTTGTTTAACCCTTAACCCTCTATGCCTTTGTCTTCTCATCTGCAGAATGGGGAGAATAGCTACTTCTTAGGGTCATTGTGAGAAATATATATATATTTATTTCACTTATGGAGTGTCTAGTGCATCATAAGTGCACAATAAAATTTAGCTCCTGTCTAATCACCCTTCAGAATGAGCAACATACACACATAGGTTTGATTCATGCATTTTTAATATTTGTTAGAAAAACTTGAAGGCTATCCACTCTGATTTAGGATGACAGGCCATGAAGAATTTGCTTTTAATCAACAAACTTGACAAATTTTGTGGGCAGGACAGAAAGAGTGACTCCCATATCTTTCATACACATCTTTTCCACCTTGCTTTTCCTTTCCCTCCTACCAGAAGGTTACTAAAGGGGATATAGTACTTAAGGAGGAGTTATGGCATTTAAATGTCAACACATTTCAGGAAAAGGAGAAGTTGGGAGTGACATCAGAGACCCCTGAGTGGGTGTCACAGCTGTGAGAGCTTGTATAACAATGCAAAGCGTCTGTTTTCCTCACAGAGGGTTTGACTAAGTAAATCCTGTTTCGTTTCGTGCCCAAGGCCTGGCATTTTCACCAGTACTCCAGGTGATTCTGTTACCCCACTTTGAGAATCATGAGAGTGACAGCCCCTAAACGGGGTAAAATTCCATTTCTCGAAAATCTGACTCTAAACCCCAAGATTTCAATCACTTATTATTCTGGTCTTTTTTTTTTTTTTTTGTCATTTTACTTTTTTATTTATTTTTATTTATTTATTTATTTTTAATTTTTATTGTTATGTTAATCCCCATACATTACATCATTAGTTTTAGATATAGTGTTCCATGATTCATTGTTTGTGCATAACACCCAGTGTTCCATGCAGAACGTGCCCTCCTCAATACCCATCACCAGGCTAACCCATCCTCCCAACCCCCTCCCCTCTAGAACCCTCAGTTTGTTTTTCAGAGTCCATCGTCTCTCATGGTTCTTCTCCCCCTCCGATTTCCCCCCTTCATTCTTCCCCTCCTGCTACATTCTTCTTCTTCTTTTTTTCTTTCTTAACATATATTGCATTATTTGTTTCAGAGGTACAGATCTGAGATTCAACAGTCTTGCACAATTCACAGCGCTTACCAGAACACATACCCTCCCCAGTGTCCATCACCCAGTCACCCCATCCCTCCCACCCCACCCCCCACTCCAGCAACCCTCAGTTTGTTTCCTGAGATTAAGAATTCCTCATATCAGTGAGGTCATATGATACATGTCTTTCTCTGTTTGACTTATTTCGCTCAGCATAATACCCTCCAGTTCCATCCACATCGTTGCAAATGGCAAGATCTCATTCCTTTTGATGGCTGCATAATATTCCATTGTATATATATACCACATCTTCTTTATCCATTCATCTGTTGATGGACATCTTGGCTCTTTCCACAGTTTGGCTATTGTGGACATTGCTGCTATAAACATCGGGGTGCACGTACCCTTTCGGGTCCCTACTTTTGTATCTTTGGGGTAAATACCCAGGAGTGCAATTGCTGGATCATATGGTAGCTCTATTTTCAACTTTTTGAGGAACCTCCTGGTCTTAAAGAATGTGCCCAACTATTTATGTACAAATGTATGTGCAAGGATGTTTGTTGTTAAGAGTGAAAGTTTAGCAGCAGTGTAAGTGTCCAAAAAGAAGGGACTCATTAAACAGATCCTATCAGTTCTGTCTATATGATAGAATGCTATGTAGTCATCAAAATTAAGACAAGTTTCTGCAAGTTCATAATTTAGTGGTAAGTGAAAAGATAGTGAAGATATGTACACTTTGAATCCATTTTTGTCAAAAATATTATGTTCATAAAGGCTAAAGGATACTGGCTAAAATGCTACTGTTTTAACTCTGGATAGTAGGTGATAGATAATTTTACAATGTTCTGTGTGCTTTCCATGGTTAGGAATTCTTTAAATAGGATATTCTGAGAATTTAAAGTCATTATATATGTACTGCAGTGCTTAAGCACATTTGCCAAGAAAACTGTGGTAGGGAGAATAACTGCCCCCCCCCGACACACACACAAGGTGCCCACACTCTAATCCTCAGAAACTGAATATGTTACCCTACATGGCAAAAGGGACTTGGAATATGCAATTAAGGGTTCGTTAGAGACTTGGTATGGAGAGATTATTCTGGATTCTCCAGTGGACCTAGTCTAATCAAATGAGTTCTTAACAGCAGAGAAACTTCGTGGGCTGTGATGAGAGAGAAATGTGATGACAGAGGGTTTGAGAGATGTGATGTGAGAACTCAGCCTTTGCTGACTTCTGAAGATGGAAGAATGAGCCACAAGACAAAGAATGTTGATGGTCTCTAAAGTTGGAAAAGACAAGGAACAGATTTTCCCTTAGAGGCTCCAGAGGAGTACAGTTCCTGTCTCACCCTGTCTTAGCCCAGTGAGATCTGGGGTGGAATTCTAAACTAAAGAACTGAAAGATAGCAAATTTGTGTTGTTTTAAGCTGCTAAGTTTGTAGTCATTTACCACAGCAGCTACAGAAAATGAACACAAAAACAAAGCTAAATATTTGCCAGTGTTTAAGATTTTTCCTAGTGTATAGACCCTCTGCCATAATCAACCACCAAATTGCTTTCCTTATCTATGGTGTCATTAAAATTATAAATGTTAATAGTGGAAACAACTTCAGCAATCATCTAATTCAAGACTTATATTTTAAACATGAAGAAATCAAGGCCTGGAGAGGTGTGTGACTTAGCCGTTGAAAATTAAAATCCTTTAAGTTGCAAGTCTCAGGGAAGTTTAACTCACTCTGATTTTTCAGTAAAGAGTTTTATTATTATATTTATAATATAATATATATTAGTTATTATAATAGTTATATTATTATATATTTTATTATATAACAAAAAACAGGGTGGTCTTTTCCACAGGCTATCAGAACTCTGGCTGTTGGCAGTTCTCTTGGCTCTGGCTATTGGCAGGATGACTGCCCTAGCACCAGGCCACACATCCACACATGACAATGTCCAGGGAAAAAATGGGAGTGTTTCTTCCTGTATCTTCTTCTTAACAGTGAGGAATAGTTTCCCTTATACGCTTTAGCTGTATATGTTGTGATTCTGAGCATGAAATCTAGAACCAGATTCACTGGGTTCAAATAATAATGCTACCACTTAGTAGCTGTGTAACCTTCCTTGGGCAAGTTATTTAACCTCTCTGTGTCTCATTTTCCTCAACTGCAAAGTGGAGTTAGTACATTTTGCCTGCCTCATTGAGTTTGCAGAGGATCAAGTGTGTTACTGTAGCTACCAATTTGTTCAAGCCTCCTGTAGCCACATGCCTAGAGTAGTCCCCTTCTATGCTGACTCTGGACTCAGCTGTGTCAAGGAAATGATACTGGGCATGGCCCAAGCAGAGACTTGAAATGCACTTGCATATTAGGGCTTGTCTTTCCTTGTTGCTCTTTTTTTTAAAGATTTATTTATTTATTCATTTATTTATTTATTGAGAGAGAGGGGGGATGGGGAGGAGCAGAGGGAGAGGGACAAGCAGACTCGATGCTGAACGTGGAGCCCGACGCGGGGCTCGATCTCACAACCCTGAGATCATGACCTGAGCCAAAATCAAGAGTCGGACACTTAACTGACTGAGCAACTCAGGCACCCCTCTTGTTGCTCTTGAACATTGCTGTCATATGTAGCAGCCCAGGGTAGTCTGCTGGAGAGGAGAAACACGTTGCTTTGGTTGCCCTGGCCAACAGCTCGGCCTATGAATGAGGCCATTCTAGATCAGTTAGTCACCACTCATCCCTCCAGCTGACTCCAGACTCCTGTGTAAGCTCAGCAAGGATCAGCAGTCTCAGCCCAGACCTGAAGAACCTGGCAACCAACCCACAGAATCATGAGATAAATTGTAGATTAAAGTCACTAAGTTTTAGGGTGGTTTATTATGTATCAAAGGCTAGCTGATACAGTAAGCACTCCATAAGAATTCGCTATCCTTTGCCTGTAAGTCTCATGAGTCAATCACCAACAATGAGATGATTATTCAAATGATCATAACAATGATTAGTTTAAACCAGAGGCTTTCACCCTGGCTATGTCTCATGAAATGTTGTGAGGCATTAGCAAGTGGCAGAGGTGATTCTTATATGCATCCAGGGTTGGAAGTAATCATTTGATTTGGAGTAATGATTGAGAAGGAATGGATGTTGGGTTGTCAATCATCAAAGTCATTACACGCATGATCACGTAGCTGGTCAGTGGCAAAGAGATGATATTGACTAGTTCTCCTGAGCCCCTGCCTGTGTTTTTTCTCTCATTGCATGCTGTGGGAGAGGGTGATACCCTTAGGCATTCACAACAAGTTAATTATTGGGCATATTGTCCAACAGCAGAGGGAAACTTGTTCATACTGTTTTTCTTTGAGTTGCACATATTCTGAGGCAAAATAGAAAACTTCAGATACCATTACTGAGACATTTTTTCTTTTTTCCTGCATGCCCAGCAGCTGGTGAGTGTTCAGCATCAGATATGAGAAGTTAAGCTGAATAAACTGGAGGAAAACCTTCTAGAGAAAGCAAGCTCAGCTTAAAAAAAATGCTAAGTTTGCCGACTCAAGAGTCCAGGACAGCTTAATAAAATTGAACAGAGGAAAACCAATTAAACACTTTAAACTGCTATTCTGGGGCTCACCAAAACAACACAAATCAAAAGAGGAAATATTCAATTATTAGTAGCAGCTGGATTTGTGTGAAAGTTTTTTTAGTTAAGCCAAGTCTCCCCTCCGGATACAGCTTCCCAGAGGGCCAACAGATTTTTCAATCTCCAAAAAGTACTTCATTGTGGATTTGCCCACAGGGATATTCAAAGAAATCCTAATGGCCTAATGCATAGCTCCTCACTCCTCACTCCTCTTTTCAAAAACATGCAGTGTTCCCCATGGCTTGTCAATATCCTTGATTTGGTAGACAAAACCTTTTGCAATATGACCCCCCGACACACACACAACACACATACTACACCTTTCTAGCTTTCCATATTACTCTATCTACTTGTAGCCTGAATTCTTAACAGACTGTCCTAATTAATCCTGTCCTCTGCTGCCCTCTTGTTTGTGCTTATGCCCCCCACCCCCCACCCATACTCACCTCTTCCATATATCCTCACTGGCTAAATAATCCATTTTTAAGACCAGCCTCAAATGGTAATTCATGAAGCCTTTGCTTATTTTTTTGCTGAAATGTGCCAGCCACAGACCACCTGAAATGCAAGTATGGTTAAGGTTTATTTAACTTGCTGTGGCTTGGAAGAACACATATCAGGAAACCATGAATATTTGAACTTTGAACTTCTGCTGGATGATTCTGAGGAGGGTTTAAGGAGGCGAGGGTCATTTCTGGATTGGGTGCTGTCAGAAAGCAGGAGCCACTTGGTGACTGGATATCTTGATGACTTTTATTAAGAGGCAGCATCACTAAAGCAATGCTTTCTCCAGTTGACTGCAGTCTTGGCCACTCATACAATTTAGGCTTGTCCATTTACATTGGACTCATATTCCTCTCCTGCTGGCCACTAGGGATGTCTGGGACTGTGATCTCCATTTACTATGTTTCAGAGTTAAATAAGGGACTGTGTAGAACACTGCAGGAAGATGAAACAGTGACCTGTAAACAACCGGATATTAAACATTAGGCTTTGTGGGCCGGACTGTCTCCGTCACAACTACTCAACTCTGGCGTTATAGCAAGAAGGTAGTCAGAGACAACATATAAATGAATGGTCTCAGTTCCAATAAATCTTTTTTTATTATTGAAGTATAGTTGACATACAATGCTATATTAGTTGTAGGAGTATGACATAGCAGTTTGACAATTTACATATTATATAGTGTTTATCATGATACGTGTAGTAGTTATCTTACACCATATTATTGACCATATTCCCTATGCTGTACTTTTCATCTCTGTGTCTTGTTTATAACTGGAAGTTTGTACCTCTTAACCCCCTTCACCCATTTTGCCTGTTCCCTCACCCTGCAGCCACCAGTTTGTTCTCTATATTTATGAACGTGTTGCTGTTTTTTGTTTGTTCATTTGCTTTGTTTTTTAGATTCTACATATAAATGAAATGATACAGTATTTGTCTTTCTCTGACTTATTTCATTTAGCAGATCCATCCATTCTGTCACAAATAACAAGATTTCATTCTTTTTTATGGCTGAGTAATACTCCATTATATATATATATATACACACCACATCTTCTTTATTCGTTCATTTATCAGTGAACACTTGGGTTGCTTGTACATAATGCTGCAATAAGCCTAGGGTTGAATATATCCTTTTGAATTAGTGTTTTTGTTTTCTTTTGGTAAATACCTAGTGGCATTACTAGATGATGCTGTATTTCTATTTTTAATTTTTTGAGGAACTTCTGTGCTCTTTTCCACAGTAGCTGTACCAATTTGCATTCTCACCAGTAGTGCATTAGGGTTCCTTTTTCTCCACATCCTTGCCAACACTTGTTATTGCTTGTCTTTTTGATAATAGCCATCCTGGGTGGTAGGAAATGATTTCTCATTGTGATTTTGATTTGCATTTCCCCAATGATTGGTGATATTCAGCATCTTTTCATGTGTCTGTTGGCCATCTGTATGTCTTCTTTGGAAGAATATCTATTCAGGTCCTCTGCCCATTTTTTAATTGGATTACTTGTGTTTTTTGGTATTGAGTTGTATACGTTCTTTATGTATTTTGGATATTAATCTCCCATTGGATATCATTTGCAAATATCTTCTTCCCTTCAGTAGGTTGCTTTTTCATTTTGTTGATGGTTTCTTTCACTGTGCAAAAGCTTTTTATTTTGGTATAGTCTTGATAGTTCATTTTTGCCTTTGTCTCTCTTGCCTGGGGAGACATATTCAGAAAACTGTTGCTAAGGCCAGTGTCAAAAAAAATTACTGCCTATGTTATCTTATAGGAGTTTTATGGTTTCAGGTCTTATATTTAGGTCTTTAACCAACTTTAAGTTTATTTTTGTGTATGGTGTAAGAAAGTGGTCCAGTTTTACTCTCATGCATGTAGCTGTCCATTTTTCCCAATGCCATTAGTTGAAGAAACTGAGTTTTCCCCCATTGTATATTCTTGTCTCTTTTGTCATAGATTAATTGGCAGTATAATTTAGTGAAGTCCCTATCAAAATATCAATACTATTTTTTTAAAGAACTAGAACAAACAATTCTAAGTTTGTATGGAACCATGAAAGACTCCGAATTGCCAAAGCAATCTTGAGAAAGAAGAACAAAGCTGAATATATCACAGCCCCAAATTTCAAGATATACAAAGCTATAGTAATCAAAATGGTATGGTACTGGCACAAAAAGAGACTTATAGATCACTAGAGCAGGGTAGAGAGCCCAGAAACCAAACCAATAAAATTTTATTTACAAAAAACAGGTGGTAGACAGGATTTAGTCCAGAGGACTAATGCTAAGTTTGAGGCCCATTCTTGCCATTTGATTGCAAGCCAATGACCATCTCTGGTTTTGCAATTCTCATCTGTAAAATGGTGATAATAGTTACTTGCTTTATGCGTAAGGATTAAAACAGGATATTGTTATGTGGAAAACCTTTTAAAATATGAAGCTATGCATACTTAAAATACATTATTAGCTCGTCAGATATTTAGAGAACAGAACTGTTCATCTTTCTGCAGCAAGCTTGTGGTAGGTGTGGAAATGTGCCAAACAGATCTCCCTTTAAGAGAAGACTTGCTGCCTAGCTCTGGGGTGTTTGCTCAGCAGGCAGCCTCCAGCTGTCAGCTCCTTCCTGGTCAGCCGCAGCTGTTGAGAGCTGCCTCATGCACGTCAGACATTACGGTGACTGAGCACAACAGAAGTATACAGGTTCAGGCATTTCAGCCTCACCTTGATAACAAATACTCATTGTAGAGCTCTGTGCCAGAGGGCCAAGGCTCTGGAGGACCTGCATGTCAGTTCAACTTCTCCCTCTTCTCAGTCATGCTTCCTCTCCCTTCCCTTCATGAGTTGATCCTTAGTAAATATCTTGTACTCTAATGTCTATCTTGGGGTGTGATTCTGGAGAACACAACCTGCAACAAGGATAATTTACTGAGATACTACCGTGGTGTGTGTGTGTGTGTGTGTGTGTGTGTCTCCTTTGTCCATTTCAAGAACATAGCCAAGCCTTGCCTTGAAGCTATTTATGTTCTTTGAGGACAGTTCCACTTTCTGACCAGAATCTGTGATAGAAATATGCTTGGGTTTTAAAGGTGTAGATGGAGAGATGGCTTGAGAGGTAAGTGGCCAACTCAGAGGGAATGGAATTACTCTGGACTAGGAAGGAATCAGTGAAGGGTCTGTGTTCTATTAGTATCAAGATCTGCCCACTATGTGTTCGTAACATCCCAAGAAGACCTCAGAGGGGACAGGGAGAATTGATGAATGCACTCAGAAAGTCTGGAACTGACAAATTGGAGTACTGATGCCAGCAAAATTTCTCGGCCCGTGGGACCTCTTCAGGGGAACATGTATGTAGGCTTGGATCATGACCAGGATGGGAGTTGAGAATCACATTGAATTTAAGCTTTGAAAAGTACAATAATGTGTTTTGTCTTGCATAGCCTAGTTATGGCGTAAAATCCAATCTACTGCATTTATATCCCTTTAAAAATAATTTTCTGACAAGTAAATTCAGTGAGTTTTGAGGAAATCAACAATGAAGGTCTAATCACTTATTGATTTCACAAACATATATTAAGCATCTACTACCTCCCTGGTATTCTCCTGGCCACATAGTGATGAATAAGGTAGATATGGTCAGCAGCAAGTTTACAGCCACTTTTTCTTCTGCTGCTGCCAACAGTATCTCAGGGCCAGGCAGCTGGAATCACGGGAATTTGACAGGGCCTTCAAAGATTGAAGGGGTCAGTGCAGTCTCCTGTCACTTCCTGAGAGACTCCAATTCACCTCAGTGCAGGCAGAACACATCACGGGCTTCTCTTGCTGCCAGCACCTGGACTCTCTATTTGGGGGCTTTCTCTAGCTGCATGAACCTGCTCGGCACATGTGCAGGACAGGCCTGAGGGGTATGTGTGTGTGTGATGTGTTGTGGGTATGCTGTAGCAGGGATGTATTGGGAAGAAGCCCTCAACCATTGGAGATGGGAGTTGGTGAATAAACAACCCTGCTTGCTTGCCCCTTGGGTAGGAGAACTCTGAGATATGCTCTACACTGACTCCCAGAGATCCCCAGTGGGATTCAGCCACAGTCACCCACACCAATAATATTGCTCATTACTGCAGTCTGTCTTGACTTCCTTCCTTTCCCTGCCTCATTTTCCCACTCCTGTTCCAGTGATTTCCAGCATCATCTTGCAGATAAACTACTTAAATTCTCATCTTGGCATCTATTTCCTGGGGAACCTAACTGAAATTCCCACCACCTTCGGACTTGCTTCAGCAAGGAAGGGGCACCATGACCACTACCGTGTGCACCCCAGTACCATGTATGCTGGGAAGCCCCCATCTCTGGGTCCTTGTTGATGAATGTGTGTGCTTTATAGAGTAGCAAATCTCTAAGCACTTTGATTGACATATGGCTGAAAATAGCAAGCAAGTAATTTGCTTTTCTTCCTAATGAACAGTAAGCCCACTGAGGGCAGGTTTGTGTTATTTCTTCTTCCATTAGCGCTAAGCATAATGTTAGGCATCAAGTAGGTGCTCAGTGAGGGACCTGAATTTCTTCCCTGGGAAGTTTGTCCCTACTTGTAAATAAGCAGCCAAATGAGTCTCTTAATTCACATTTCTAGTTTTTATTTAGAGCCTGAAGGAATAGTATATGTGGTCTCTTGGGGGGAAGAATTGAATGCCTCCAGTATTTTCATGAAGTTTTTGGGCACTTCTATGCAAAATCTGTAAACTGACATGATCAAAAGTAGTCTGAAGCAGGGATCAGCAAACTATTTTCTGAAGGGGGCCGGATACTAAACATTTTAGGTATTGTGGCAAGAAGTCTCCATTGCAACTACCCAACTTTGCCAGAGACAGTACATAAATGAATGTTACAACAGAATATTATTTGCAAACACTCCCGGCTGGATTTAGCCCATGGGACATGGTTTTCTGACCTCTGGCCTAAGGTGAACTTTCTGCAAGATGAAAATATTCTGTAATCAGAGATAACCAGTTTGGTAACCAATGTGTGGCTAGCGCTGCTGAGAATATGAATTTATTTATTTAATTTACATGAAAATAAGTACATGTGGCCAATGACTAACATATTGGGCCCTGCATGGTATTGTTTTCCAATCCTGGCAAAGCCCAAACCACTTAATCATATTTCTATCAACATTTCTGCCCCAACTGCTGCTTCTTTGGGGAACACAATGATCAAAACAATGAAAATGAGAACAGCATATGCTCTTTCTTCCCAGTGAACCTGCTAACTTCCCTCTTGCTTTTGGTGTGGTTCGCTGAACATGATACATACGGAGGAGACAAGCCATTATTTCTTCCTGGGCATGCTAAGGCATGAGTAAAGCTCTCAGGCATATAGTTCATGAGCCGCAGTGTCTTTCCCAGTAATTCAGACATCTTCAGGTGGTCTTGGATACTGCTAGTACAAGACTCATCAAGGTTAGGGCTTAAGTTTTCTTTCTCAATAGGCTCTTCCACTCTAGTAGCACCGTCAGCTCCAAAGTTCTGACCTTTTAGCAGTTGATGACTCAATTTTGGCAAGCTGAGTTTCCACCCCCCTTCTCCTTTTTAGAGTTTGCTTTTCAAAACCAGCCTAACAGGGATCATTTCAGTGTGTGATGAAGTAGGCACTTATTGAGCAATAAACCTGTGGATTTATGCTTATGGGTTCCTAGAAGCAACTTTGCCACAATCCTGTGAAATCTTGCTCACAGTTCATTGAGCTCTGACTGGATCTTGAATTATAGTTGATGCTCCAAACAGAAAGTAATATTTGTCACATTCTATAACTGTATGTTCTACAGCTTTGGAATACCGTGCATTGCTTTGACAAGTTCACTCGGCTAAAGCTGAAGTAACTCTTTACATCCTGGGTCACACAGTTCTAATGTGCCACTGTGTAATTTTACAAATAATTTATGGATAGGAAAGCACACACATCGAAACTTGGTGCATATTCACCAGCTCAGCACAGCCATGGAACCATTATGCACACCATTCCCACCAAGGTGGGAAGCACCATCCTTACTTTTAGCAGTATAGGTTATTTTATTGGTTTTTTTTTTTCAGTTTACATAAATCAAATCAATCAAGTATACTCTATATCAAGATTATTTTGTTTGTAAGATTCATTCAATCTCTTTTGCTGTACATAGAGTGTGCATTCTCATTAACATAAGGCATTCCATTATATGAATATTTATTGATTTAACTCTAGATTAATATTTGTGTGGTTTCTAAAGTTTGGAACAATTATAGACAATGCTTCTTTGACCACCCTAGTGCATGCCTTTGGCACACACATACAGAATTTCTGGATCATTGGGTATGCATATATTCACTTTAGGAGATCCTGCCAGTTTTATAAAATGGTTGAACTATTTCACACTCCCATCGACAGTGTATGGGAATTCTAGTTGATCTACAGCCTCACAAACATGTTATTTTCTTTCTTTTTTCTTTTTACTACTCTAGTTGATATGAGGAACCTTATTGTGGTTTTAATTTGTGTTTCCCTAATAATGAATTGAGTTCTGTACCTTTTTTTTTTATCTTTATCAGCCATCTGGGTATCTTTTTTTTTTTTTTTTGGTAAAATGTCTGTCCAAGACTTTTGACCAGTATTCTATTGGATCAACTACTTTTACTTATTTAATTTTTGAATTTTGTTTTTGAATATATAATATAATCAAGTCCAAAACCAAAAAATATTTTTGAAAGATCTAGCAAAATGTATTCCTCTCCCCTTTGTCCCAGGTTCAGCCAGGTCCCACTTCTCCCTTTCCCATGAGGAACTACTTTTTATTAGTTTTTATTAGTTTAATAGTTTTTATCATTTTATTATTTTCCTGTGCTTTCAGGGCTTCTTTATGAGGGCACTCCTATTTAAATCTGAGATAAATTTTCCATGGAATTAGCAAAACGTCAGGACAGTGGCCCCAGTTTGAACAACCCAGGAGGTGGTTTTTTTTTTTTAAAGATTTATCCATTTATTTTAGAGAGAGAGAGTATGGGGAGGGGAGGGGCAGAGGGAGAGGGAGCAAGAATCCCAAGCAGACTCCTCGCTGAGCTGGGAGCCCAACACTGGGCTTGATCCAATGACCCCGAGATCATGACCTGGGACAAAATTGAGTCAGACACTTAACTGACTGAGCCACCCAGGCGCCCCCAGGAGATGGAGTTTTTATTTTATTTTTTTGCAGTGCCGGTGCCACATTAACAACAGTTGAGATGATAACTGTTATGTGCAACCGTAGGGCAAGAGGCTTAATTTGGGAATCATTCTAGATCTGAAAGACAGGATATGAGCATGTCATCTAATGCTTCTGTTTTGTCAGGACTAAATAATTCAGTCTATTAAGCATAATACTTAAAAACCAAATATATAAGTTGTAAGTCGGTCTGTTCATCCTCTAAGCTATAAATTCTCTGGACATAAAGATTTATTGGAATCGTAGGACTTACATAAGCAAGGATGTATGATTTGCTGCAGATTTTTCTGACTTAACTGATGTTAGGCTCTTTACTCTCCAGTTTCTCCGGTACTTACTCTTAATAAGTTGGACACCTTAGGGAGGTGCATTAACGCTTTTGAGCCACCTGGGCAACATTACCACACAGAAAATTAGTATAAAGAAGATTGCTTTCTCTATAAATGTTCCTTTTTTGCAAGCTTGCTGAAGTGCCGATTTACACTTTGAAGCAGAATCAGATAACCTATTCATGAAACTTTGGAGTTCTGTGTATACACAGTACCCCAGGGGTCATATGTCAGACTTTAAGAGAAAAGCCCCATGTGCTCTGGAAGAGTTAATTTACCAAAGGTGAAATGTTGTCAAAAGTAGCGTATAGACTGCTTATGATCACAAGTGATCACATGCCTATGTTTGAGACAATTTAAAAAAAAAACAAACTTAAAACACAAAATGATCTTGATTGCCACTCAGCTGTGGTAGACCTGTGGGAAAGCCCTCAGACTTCCCTCAGACTTTAATCTGGGAGAACCCCAGGTATGGGTGTGCATCCTGGGGGAATATTGGTTGGCCCTTGGGGATAGGGCTTCTACCTGAAGCTATGTTAGGTTCATGTTTTCCCAGGAAAGGCCTCCAAACACCTTTATCTCTCCTTCAGAGAAAAAAAAAAATCCAACTAGAGCCACTGCTCAGTCAGAGAAGTAACTTAATATAGGTGTAAGCATGTGGTTCCAGTGCCAACAGACATAATACATCAATAGGAGAGTAGTTCAGCTAATGCCAGGTGCCATGCAACAGAAAAAATAATTTTTTGGTATTTAGGCATCTGAGCTAGGTGCAAAGACTCTTGACTTATTTCCAATAGCATTTTAAATTAGTATTTTCATTAATTTTAATGAAAACTAAAGTCTGGTGATCGTTGCACTCAGTTATCTAGATTTATAACATATTATGTATTATATATTAACACACTTAAATAATAAATGAATTATGTAATATATTAACAAATATTTTTGCAGCAGCTAAAAAACTCCTTAGTTATTATGTAAAATTATATAATAAACATAGAACATTCTATTTTCAAATTATGAAACAATTGACAAATTTATTTTTATTGCCTTTATTAAATAAGGCAGTCTGCCAGGCCAAGCAGAATCTAAAATTTGTGGGTCCCAGAGAAGTTAGCAGAGAAATAGTGTATGTTCTGTTCTCTTATCTTGAGCAGTAAAGAAAGGGCTGGTCTCATATGATTTCACTCATATGTGGAATTTAAGAAACAAAACAAATGAGCAACAAAGAAAAAAAGAGACTAACATAAACCAGACTCTTAAATACAGAAAACAAACTCGTGTTTGCCAGAGCAGAGGTGGATGGGAAGAAGGGTGAAATAGATAAAGGGATAAAGAGTACATTTATCTAGATGAGCACTGAGAAATGTATAGAATTGTTGAATCATAGTGTACACTTGAAACTAATATAACACTGTATGTTAATTATACTTGAATTGAAAAAAGAATAAAAATAATAGTTGCAACAGTAAGAAAAGAGGGCTGATCTCCAGTCTGACCCCCTTTTCTTCCCCTCACTTTGACTCTGTTCGAAAAGGGGTCACATACATAGACACTTGCACACTCAACCCACATGTCCAACCTCCGCCCACCTACCTCCTCTGCAAATAGCTGCCCCCTAGCCAATTCTCAGACCCAGGGCTGTACACACCAGTAGAGTGTCCACCCTCAAATGCATGGAAACAAGAAAAAGACATGCACACACCTTGGAAGCTGAAGTATGTTCTAGAATGAGTTGGAAGAGACCTGAGTTCCAAGTAAACCTCTCACCCCTAGGTAGGGGCAGAATTGGTAAAGGACCAAAACAGGTCCTCAGAAGTACAGGAAATAAGGCAGGATCTCTTCTTCCTATCTCATTCTAACAATGATACTACTGCTAGGCTGCTGGGTACAGGGGAGAATGGAAGGTAAACAACAGAGATCCCAGCTCTCATGCTCCTTACAATTTAGTTGATGGGATAAGCTTTTTATAAGAATGAACACAACTCTCAGATATCTCACCAGAAACTTACAAGGAATTGCTTAGCGCAACCTCTTCCACCATATGGAAACAGTTCTTCCTTTTAGGAAATACTGGCAGGCAGCTTCTCTTTGGAAACTTCTCTGATTGCCCACAGCCCTGCATTACATCTCCAACAACAAAGACCCTTGAAAGATAGACTTACCACCTACATTAGGAGTTGTTAAACTTGTTCTGTAAAGGACTAAAGAGTAAATATTTCAGGTTTTACAGGCTGTATTGTATAGTATCTGTCGCAAATCCTCAACTCTCTTTGTAGTACAAATGCAAACCTAGACAGTGTATAAACAAATTTGGAATAGTGGTGTTCCAATAAAACTGTATTTACAAAAGCAAGCAGTGGGCTGAATTTGGCCCATAGGCCATCATTTGTCTGATTTATATTATGACCAGATAAGGGAGAAAGATAGAAATGGGAGGTAGGAAAAAAGAAGAAAAACTCTAGGAGAGAGAGACAAATATACATACTCAAAAGGGGAAATATATTTTTTAATTTATTTTTTATTTAAATTCAATTAATTAATATACAGTGTATTATTAGTTTCAGAAATATATTTTTAAAAAGACGGGAGAAACAGTGTCATGAAACAATGTACTCAATGAATGACTGCAGGTATATGAATACATGAGTATACACAGAGAGCAGCAGTAGAAAAGATGATAGAGGTAAACAAAGGTCAATGTGCGGATCCTACTCTTTAGTTGTATTTACATATTTTTACATATGAATATATAGAAATCCTCTCTTTGTCTTATTTTAACTTAAAAAAAATTCAATTCCCTCTTCTAAAAAAGGGGAAGTTGCATTTTATTTTATAGAAAGTAATGGCATTTTCAAATAGCATCCCTTTCTTATCACCTATAAGACTTCTGCCAACAAAAACTTGGAATGCCATTTTTAAAGTTTAACATGTAATTTTAATACAGGTTATGTTAGGGACTTGGTCTAACTAAGCAGAAGACTAGATTGAGCCAAAGAATTAGAACATCCTCATCTATGATCTAAACATCTAGGATGATCCTATTTCCTCTCTTGAATCAGAGAGGTAATTTTTGGAAAGACACATGTCTTGATGGAGGAAAATCTTACTGAAATGGAGATCACTTGAGTTTAGGACGCTTCCAGTAATGTCATGAACTTCAGTCATTGTTTGCTTTGCATTGGTTGGCTCTCTGTAGTCAGCCACAGATGAGGTTTTCAAGGACATCTGGATTGTGGAAAATTTCAGCCAATGTATCCTTGACATTTCACTGGGATGGCGGGGAGGGAAAGATGCTTAATAATGTGAGAGCTTATTACACATTGCATTTTACCTTGAGATAGTTGATTCTTTCTGATATGGGGATAGTCCTGAAAGTTACATCTGACAATAAAACTTTTATTTTCAGTTAGCCCATTACTGGAAAAACATGTTTTTCTGTATCTTCGGAAAGAATGTACTGTCTTTCTGCAGTGCTTCCCTAAAGAGCTGATGAGCTCGCAGAGCATCTTCACTAAGTCTGTATATATTTGCATCCCCTCCAGCCTCACGGCTTCAATATTTAAGAACTACATATCTGATCATTTTGCTATTCCCTTTGTCAAATATCAGTTTCATTTGCTACAGGTTGGATAGATGAAATGTTTTTTTAAATTTTCTTTTTTCTATTATGTTCAGTTAGCCAATGTATAGTACATCATTAGTTTTTGATGTAATGTTCAATGATTCATTAGTTACATATAGCACCTAGTGCACATCACAACACATGCCCTCCTTAATACCCATCACCCTGTTACCCCTTCCCCCCACCCCCTCCTCTCTGAGACCCTCATTTGTTGATAGATGAAATGTTTGGGTCTCAAGACCAGGGAAAAATTTCACTGTCAGTAAGAAAAACTTAAAAAATAAATCGAAAAATCTAACCCTAAGTCCTGGGTCCATCTTAATAGTCAGTCAGTGATCTTAAATCTATTGTTAGGGTTCTAGTTTGTCTGATCTGAATGCCTCCTTTAACATGGAAGAAGAGTGACTTGTACAAGGCCCCATGACTCATTTGTCAAAAGAGAACAGATTGAAATGTTAAAGGCCTATCATTTCCACCTTGCTGTAACACTACTCCCATTTCCCACATTCTTCTTTCCATGGTTAAATATATTCATTCCTTTAAAAAGCATTTACTGCAGTGAGACATCACCTCACCTATGTTAGGATAACTATTATTAAAAAAAAAGTTAAGTGTTGGCAAGAATGAAAATACAAACTTGTGCACTGTTGGTGGGAATGTAAACTGGTGCAGCCACTATGGAAAACAGTATGGAGTTTCCTCAAAAAAATTAAAAATAGGGATGCCTGGGTGGCTCAGTTAGTTAGACATCTGCCTTTGGCTCAGGTCATGGTCCCAGGGTCCTGGGATCAAGTCCCACATCGGGCTCCTTGCTTGATGAGGAGCCTGCTTCTCCCTCTGCCTGCCGCTCCCCCTGCTTGTGCTCTCTCTCTCTCTGACAAATAAATAAATACAATTTTTTTAAAAAAATTAAATGATCCAGCAATCCTAGTTTTGGGTAGATAGCCAAAGAAATTGAAATTAGGACCTCAAAGAGATATCTGCATCCCTATGTTCACTGCAGCACTCTTCACAATAACCAAGACAAGGAAGCAACCTAAATGTCTATCAACAGATGAATGAATAAGGAAAATGTGGTGTATACTTACAATAGAATATTATTCAGGCTTTAGAAAGAAGGAAATCTGCCATTTGTAACAACATGGATCAACCTGGAGGACATAAAGCTAAATGAAATGAGCCAGATAGTACATGATTCCACTTATGCAAGGAATCTAAAATAGTTAAACTCATAATATCAGAGAGCAGAGTGATGGTTACCAGGAGCTGGGGGAAGGGGATAATGGGGACATATTAGTCAAAGGGTACAGAGTTTCAGTTCAGCAAGATGAATAAGTCCTAGAGATCTACTGTACAGCATAGAGCCTATGGTAATCAATACTGTGTTACATTCTTAAACATTTACTGAGAGAGTAGATTTTATGGGAAGTGTTCTTATCAATAATAATAGGGCAGGAAGAAAGTTTTTCAGGTGATAGATATTTTTTATGGCATAGATTGTCACGATGGTTTTAAGGGCATGTAGTATGTCCAAACTCATCAAGTTGTATATATTAAATATATACAGCTTTTTATCAACCTCAGTAAAGTGGCTTAAAAACAAAAGCATTTATTTTTTTTTATATTTTATTTATTCATTTGAGAGAGAGGTAGTACAAGCAGGGGGAGAGACAGAGGGAGAGGGCGAAGCAGACTCCTTGCTGAACCAGGAGCCTGATGTGGGGCTCGATCCCAGGACCTGGAGATCATGACCTGAGCCGAAGGCAGATGCTTAACCATCTGAGCCACCCAGATGCCCCCAAAACAAAAGTGTTTACCAAGAACCTATGAGGGGCAAACATCCCTAGATGCTGTACCTATGAGGACTATAAGATAGATGAGAAATCAGTCTTGAGAAAGGCAGTCACAGAACTAATGTGATAATCTTGATAAATCAGAATATGCCAGGTGTTGTGGGAACATAAATGAAGGGATAACCCATTCTTCCTGGATTTGTGGGTGATACAGCTTTCCTCAGAGAGACTCATTTTAGCAATAAAGAACAAATCCGTTTGTTTGGTTTATTTGGTGCCTGAAGGATCTATGTAGTTCCTATACTGGGTCATGGTCATACATTCATCCTCTATTTACTAAGTATGTACTATTTATACTTGAAGTGATAGAATATAAGACATGGAATTTGCAGTCTTTACACTTAAGTAGCTTACAACTGAAAAGACGGTAGACTGCAGTGTACCTTCATATAATCTGTAAGAAACACAGCCAAATAAAGTAGAGCTTGAAGGAAAAGGTGGGTTGGAAGTAACAAAAGTGTTATAAATAAGAATATTTCTGGAAAAGTGAACACAGTAGAAATTCTCTGAATTGAAATGTAACAAGTAGTTAATATTATAAATATAAATATATTATTTGAAGAAGATTTGTGATAGGTATAATTGAATGAAAGAGAAAATAAAAACCCCTGTAGCCCCACCACCCAGAGCTAATCATTAACATTTTGGTATCCAGTTGTTTTCACAGATTTTTCTTAGGTACAAACAAACACAAATTTTTTCTTACAGAAATTGGGTTCATATTATAGATACTATATTGTAATCTAAAGATTATACCTGATAGTATAGTGTTGACACTTTTTACTCCCTTTATTTTTTTTAATTTTTTAATTTTTAAAAAATTCAAATACAATTAACATAGTGTTATATTAGTTTTAGGTGTACAATATATTGATTAAACAATTCTATATATTTCTCAGTGCTCTTAATTGTACTCTTAATTCCTGTAAGTGTACTCTTAAATCATTTTATCTGTTCACCCATCTCCCCACCCACTCCCCTTCTGGCAACCACCAGTTTGTTCTCTGTGTTTAAGAGTCTGGTCTTTTGTTTATTTCCTTTTGTTGTTGTTGTTCATTTGTTTCTTAAATTCTGCTTATGAGTGAAATTATATGGCGTTTGTCTTTCTCTGACTTACCTCACTTAGAATAATACCTTCTAGGTCCATCCATGGTACTGCAAATGGCAAATTTCATTCTTTTTTTTTATCCCTGAGTAATATTCCATTATAAATATATACCATGTCTTTTTTTTATAGAGGTTGATTTATTTATTTTAGAGAGAGAGAGAGTGCATGGGGGGTGGGGCAGAGGGAGAGAGAGTCTTTTTTTAAAATATTTATTTTTTGAAGGAGGGAGGGGGAGAGAGAGAGAAAGAGAGAGAGTGAACAAGCGGGTAGAGGGGCAGAGGGAGAGAGGGAAATCCCTAAGCAGACTCCCTGCCTGAGTCAGGGCTTGATCCCAGGACCCTGAGATTATGACCTGAGCCTAAATCAAGAGCCAGATGCTTAACCCACTGAGCCACCCAGGTGCCCCAGAGGGAGAGAGAGTCTTAAGCAGACTCCACGTACTGAACATGGAGCCTGACATGGGGCTCAATCTCACCATCCTGCGATCATGACCTGTGCCAAAACAAAGAGTTGGAAGCTTAACCAACTGTGCCACCTAGGCGCCCCATCATATCTTCTTTTTTTTTTTATTTAAATTTTCGTTCATTAACAAACAATATTGGTTTCTGGAGTAGAATTTAGTGATTCATCATTTACATACAACACCCAGTGCTCATCACAAGTGCCCTCCTAAATACCTGTTACCCATCTAGCCCATCCCCCACCCACCTCCCTCCATCAACCCTCAGTTTGTTCTCTGTTGATAAGAGTCTCTTATGGTTTGCTTCCCTTTCTCTTTTTTTCTTTTCCCCTTCCCATATGTTCATCTGTTTTCTTTCTTAAATTCCACATATGAGTGAGATCATATACCATATCTTTTTTATCCATTCATCTGTCAATGGACACTTGGGCTACATGTATCTTTTTGAATTAATGTTTTCATTTTCTTTGGATAAATACCCAGTAGTGGTATTACTGGATCCTATGGTAATTCTGTTGTTTAATTTTCAAGGAACCTCCATACTGTTTTCCACCATGGCTACATGAAACTGAATTCCCACCAATGGTGCATGAGGGTTCCTTTTTCTCCATATCTTCTCACCAACATTTGTTATTTCTTGTGTTTTTGACTTTAGCCATTCTGAACTTTTTACTCTATTTAATTCTCTTCTAAAATGTGATATTAAAGTAGTGCATATCATATAATTTATTAAATCAATTCATATGTTCTTATGCAGGATGTTTCCAGTATTTTGCTATTACAAGTAGCACCATAATGAACACACTTGTACATAAATCTTGGTTTGAATCTTTGATTCTTTTAAAGTCCTAGAACTTGAATCATTAGGTCACACTTTACACAGACCAATCACTTCTCAGAAAAATATAGCTGTTTTAATCCTACAAATGATTCACCCTAGATAATAGCATTACTACTTTTAAAAAATCTTTTCAGCAGCACAAATTAAGTATCATTGTTACAATTTATGTTCCTTTGGTTTAGTTACATTTAATAATATATAATTATTATCTACCTGTATTTTTCCACTGTGTTGTTTATTCATGTCTTAAAACCAATAACCAATTTTCATAAGTAGTGGTTTTTTTTCCAAAAAAATTAAACCGGTATGCATTAAGGTAGTTAAAACTGTTAAAAATATTCTTTATCTGTCTTTTCCTGCTAAATTTATTTCAGATGTTTTATGACATGGGATGTAGAGTTCTTTTTTTTTTATCCCCCCTCCCAAATTTTAACTAGTTGTCTGAAAACAACTTATGGAATAGTGGCCTCCTTCTTCAGTGAATATTTTCACTGCAAATTTCACATGTATCATATACTAAATTATTTCATGTACTTGGATTTATTGCTGAATTTTTTATTTTATTTCACTTACTCATTGTTCTTGCATTCATTTCACTGGTAAATTATTGTTATTTAAAGATGTTATTTTATTGGTAGAATGAACTTGATCGTCTGTCAACACAAATGTCTTTTTTTTTTAAATTATCTTGACCAGTTATTCATTCATTAATTCTACAAACACTTATTTGGCTGTACTATTTGCCTTGCTCTGTTTCAGGCTCTTGTTGCCGATTTATTCTTTTTATAACATAATAACATTTATTGTTCTATTATAAAAGTACATTTTCACTGGAGACATTTTAGAAAACTCAAAATATGCAAATTAGAAAATAAAAATACCTACAATCTAATTACTAGTCTTAATGCTTTGGACTATAAATTTAAGTGTGATATCTATTCACTAAGGTGGATAGTTCTTTTTTAAATGTGTGCTTAATATATACACCTCTTTAATTTTCATTTAAAATATGTCATGAACATATTCAAATGTAACTGAATAATTTTTGGTAGTATTTTAATGACTTAGCTGTTTTCCCTAATACGGATCTACCATAATCTATTTATATGCATTAGATGTTTTCAGACTCTACTATTATAAAGTATACCATGATTAATTTCCTCATACATATGTCTTGCATCTGAATATTTCTTTAATATATATTCCTGGAAGTAGCTAATCTATTTGAATTTTACAGAGGAAATTTAAAAGAGTTTTGTCAAGTTTCTAAATACCTCATTGGTATTTCAATTTAAGTTCCTCAGAAAACTAAAAATAGAGGGGCGTCTAGGTTGCTCAGTTGTTTGGACAACCAACTTTTGGTTTCAGCTCAGGTTGTGACCTCAGGGTCATGAGATCAAGCCCCACGTCATGCTCCTCACTGAGCATGGAGTTAACTTGTTCCTCTCCCTGCCCCTTCCCCCTGTGTGCATGCTCTCTCTCTCTCAAATAAATAAAATCTTTTTAAAAAATAGAAATACCATATTATCCAACAATTCCATTATTGGGTATTTACCCAGGGAAATGAAAACACTAACTCAAAAAGATAAATGTAACCCTATGTTTATTTACCCTATGTGGCATTATTACAATAATTAAGACATGGAAGCAATGTAAGTGTCTCATCAGTAGACAAATGGATAAGGAAAATGTGTTATATATACACAATGGAATATTACACAGCCATAAAAAGGATGAGATCATGCCATTTGAGAAAACATGGATGGACCTAGAGGGTATTATGCTAACTGAAATAAGTCAGATTGAGAAAGACAAATACCATATGATTCCACTTCTAAGTGTAATCTAAAATAATAAACAAAAATCAAAATCAGAAATATAAATATAGAGAGCAAACTGATGGTTTCCAGAGGGGAGAAGAATGGGTGGTTGAGCAAAGGAGCAGGAAATACAGGTCTCCAGTTATGGAGTGAGTAACTTATGGAAATAAAAAGCAGAACATAAGGAATATAATCATTGATACTATAATAGAGTTGTAATAGGACAGATCATAGCTATGCTCATGGTGAGCATAGCATAATGTGTAAACTTGTCAAATCACTAAGTTGTATACCTGAAATTAATGTAACAGTGTGTGTCAACTATATTCAGATTTTTAAAAATTGCATTTTAAATTCATAAATTGGTTTCTGTCCAGTTGACATCTTTAAATATTGAATTTTTTTGCTTTGATATGTGATTCTCCATTTGTGTAATTTTTCTTGGTTTAAAATATTTTAGGGGCGCCTGGGTGGCTCAGTCAGTTAAGCAGCTGCCTTCGGCTCAGGTCATGATCCCAGGGTCCTGGGATCGAGCCCCGCATCGGGCTCCCTGCTCATTGGAGAGTCTGCTTCTCCCTCTCCCTCTGCCTCTGCCTGCCACTCTGCCTACTTGCGCTGTCTCTCTGTCAAATAAATAAATAAAATCTTTAAAAAAAATAAAATATTTTAATTTTTATTTGCCTTTTATTGATAGATACTGTACTTGGTTTGTTTTCTTTTAATATTTATTTATTTGACAGAGAGAAAGCAAGAGAGGGGACACAAGCAGGGGGAGTGGGAGAGGGAGAAGCAGGCTTCCTGCCGAGCAGGGAGCCTGATGCAGGGCTCGATCCCAGGACCCTGGGATCGTGACCCGAGCCGAAGGCAGATGCTTAATTACTGAGCCACCCATGGGCCCCGTACTTAGTTTTTAATATTTTGTGTTGCTATTGCAAATGGCATCTGTGTTTGGCGTGATTAGGTTGTAAGACACAATTCTACATTCAGAATGCCTTCTGTTTTTACTTCCATTTTTACATTTCCACAGTTTTTCCAGTCAGGCCTTATGTAACAAGAATTGTGACTGGGGAGAATGACAGAACAACTCTCCTGGTGCACTACATCTGTGACTCAGCTCCTCCCTCTTGGCTTCTCTGCCTAAATCTTACTCTCCCTCTCTCATTGCCTTCTCTGCTTCTCCTCTCCCAATCAAAGCCACTCTTGTCTTTTGGCTTATACTAATTCCCTTCTCTCTGTTTTGTGTCTCAGCCTCTGAGATATTCTAGTGATTATGTCCCTAAGTGTGTTCTTATCAATGAAGAGGATCTGATTGGTTCAGAGATAAGAAATAAAGATCACCTCATTTAGGGAGGCCACAGGCTCCTGGTTGCCCTATGCATGACTACTTCTGGGTCAGAAGCCAAACTGTGATCAGTTTTCTATGGCTGGGAAATGAATGCATGTAGTATAAAGCATGGCAAATTATGCTTTGGATGCTTGCTTAGGAGGGTGGCTGTGGACACAGGAGGTACTCAGAAAATGTTGTTAGTAAAGGATCTTGTTTTATTATTATATTTGTACTAATTATTGTTTTATAGAAGTATTAATTTTATATTATTTTGTAACCAGATGCTTTGTTGAGATTTATTTTTTCTTAATTTTATTTATGAGAGAGAGAGAGATTGAGAGAACGAGTGGGAGGAGGAGCAGAGGGAGAAACAGACTCCCTGTGGATCAGGGAGCCCGACGCAGGATTCGATCTCAGGACCCTGGGATCATGACCTGAACCAAAGGCAGACAGTTAACCGACTGAGCCACCCAGGTGTCCCAAGATTTATTTTAATTCTAAGGGTTTTTCAAGTTTCTTTTCTTAAATTTCCATGTAGATATTTTCTTCAGTGATTTTCCTCTACCTTTCTAGTATTTACACTTCATTTTTTCCCCTTAATATATAGCATTCGATAAATAGTCCAGAAGAAAATTGCAATACAATAGGGTAGAAGGCATTCTTATCTCATTTCTGACCTTTGTGGGATTGCCTCTCTGTTCAGTATTTAATATGGTGTTAGCTCCTCGTTTGGGACATATACACTTTATCATGCTGTGGTAGTATCTTTCTATTCCTAGTTTACAAATAATTATTATTAAAAATGGTTATTGGATTTAATGCATATCTTTTGGATGTCTAATGAGTTGATCATTGGGTTTTTCTGTCTGGTGACTAATTGGCATGACTCTCTGGTTTATTTTGGCTAACATTTGTATGGCAGAGATTTACCAATTCCTTTAATCTTTCTGACTTTACTGTTGTCCCTGTCATTCTGTAGAAAATGCATAGTTGTATTTTTTTATCCAGTGTATTATTTTTCAGGAGAGTTTGATCTTTCTCTTCTTGTTTCATACATTATGATTTTCAAGCTTTCTTGCATTTAATTTTGCCATGTGTGGTAGATTTCACATTTATCCCCTTTTATAAGAGAATTATACATCCCTGCCCATTGTCTTGAGATTTTCAGAAATGCACCATAGGAACAGTCTATGTCCCTTCCCCATTGATGGAAGGTATGGACACATGTCTTGGTTTGGCCAGTATAATGCCAGTGGGCTAGTTATACAGTACAACTGAGCAGAAGCAGAAAGGGAGCCTTTGTGTGTTTCATTCTTGTCTTTTTCCCTGTGAAATGAGAAATACTTGTTCTTTTTAAAAAAGATTTTATTTATTTATATGACAGAGAGTACAAGCAGGGGGAGAGGCAGGCAGAGGGAGAGGGAGAAGCAGGCTCCCCGACGAGCAGGGAGCCTGACACAGGGCTCGATCTCAGAACACTGGGATCAAAACCTGAGCCAAAGGCAGATGCTTAACTGACTGAGCCACCCAGGCGCCCCGAGAAATACATGTTCTATATAGGGATTGATCCTTCAGAAGGGATCCTGGAATGAAGAAGACACATGGAGCACAGCCTGAGCCACCACAGCCCAAACTATCCTATTATTCAGCAATTGCATTACCAGGTATTTACCCAAAGGATACAAAAATAATAATTCAAAGAGGTACATGCACCCCAATGTTTATAGCAGCATTATCAACAATAGCCAAATTATGGAATGAGCCCAAGTGTCCATTGTATACACACACACACACACACACACACACACACACACACACACAATGGAATATTACTCAGCCATAAAAAAGAATGAAATCTTGGCGTTTTCAACAACATGGATGGAGCTAGAGAGTATTATGCCAAGTGAAATAAGTCAGTCAGGAAAAGACATATATGATCTCACTCATGTGGAATTTAAGAAACAAAACAGACAAACATGGGGGAAAAAAGAGAGGAAAACCAACAAACAGATGCTTAACTCTAGAGGACACACTAATGGTTACCAGAGGAGAGGTCGGGGGGTGGGTGGATGAACTAGGTGATGGGAATTAAGGCGTGCACTTGTTGTGTTGAGCACCGGATGATGTATGGAAGTGTTGAATCACTATATTGTACACCTGAAACTGATATTACACTGTATGTTAACTAACTTGTATTTAAATAAAAACTTAAAAAAATAAAAAATGTTGCATCAATGAAGAGTAAACATTTGTTGTTATAAGACAGTAAGAAGTAAGAATTAGGGGTTGATTTTTACCACAGCATAATCTGATGAAAGCTGAAAACACCAAGAACCTGTCTTTATATCTTTTTTATTTTTTTAAAATATTTTATTTATTTATTAGAGAGATGGAGAGCTAGAGCAAGACAGAGCATGAGCAGGGGGAGGGGCAGAGGCAGAGGGAGAAGCAGGCTTCCCGCGGAGCAGGAAGCCCAATGTGGAGCTCGATCCCAGGACCCTGAGATGATGACTTGAGCCGAAGGCAGAGGCTTAACTGACTGAGTCACCCAGCGCCCCAAGAACCTGTCTTTTTTAAAAAAATTCTGGGGGCGCTTGGGTGGCTCAGTCGGTTAAGCGTCCAAATCTTGGTTTCGCCTCAGGTCATGATCTCAGGATCATGAGATGGAGCCCCAGATCAGGCTCCACACCGGGCATGGAGCCTGCTTAAAATTCTCTCTCTCCCTCTGCCCCTCCCTCCCTCTCTCTCTAAAAAAAAAAAAAATCTGTATGGTTAAGTAGTTTATCCAGACAGCTCCTAATTTAACCAGACAAATTAAACTAGTATTTATTGTATTATTTTCTGACCCATTCACAGACTAGCCTTATTGACCAGAGGCACTTAAACAATGATCCCAAGGCCTCTTTGTTAGGGGTAGAGGCAAGGAAGAAAGTGACCCAAATGGCGAATTTCCCCTAACCTTGTTGCTGAGCAGAATATTTTTAATATCTGGATGTTCCTCTCTAGATACATATAGTATACAAGGGATGTGTATTAGGATAGTTTTGTATCTCACACCATGATTTATTTGCTGCTTCCTGTTTCTCAGTTGCTTGTTAAATAACAAGAGTGAGATAGACGTCAAGTTCTGAATTAAAGCATCTGCCAAAAATATATGAACTGAACTATAGCAGTATAAAGAATTTTACAAAGGAGGGTTTTTTCTTATTACCTTATTTATTCATAAATCCTGCGGAGATAAGCAGGATCCTAATTGTTATTGCCCCCATTGTTTGTTTGATTGTTTTTTTTACATAGTGAATCAAAGTTTATACATAGAGATGAAAGCATTTTTATCATCAGGTATCACCAACCAATAAAAGTTTGCCTTGATTCCAGTTCATACATAACAATGCATTCTAGATCAAATGTAATACCTAAAATGAAATGCAGTCAATATTATTTTGAATCTTTTTTCCAAGGTGTGAAACATACGTTTTAGGAAAATTTCCAAACAATTTATTCTCATTTTTATCTAAAAATCCAAGTCTTTGTTTTCATAGGAAAAGTTTTATTACATCTTTTGTTACTGTTTCTGTTTCATTTCTTTTGATCTTCAGATGTATGATTATCTTCACTGCTGGATCTCTGCTCTCTGCCCTTCACATTAATGATTTCTCCTAATTTTTACTCTTTATATTTCCTTTCTACCTAATAGAGAGTACTCCTTAAGAGTTCCCCCATTTTAATAATTTTGCAGTGTCAAGTTTCCTCATTATTGTTTCCAATAAAGGCATTTAACATGCTAAATAATTTTCATTTCTTTTTTAAGCTTTATATTTAACATTATTTTAATTTCTACTTCCTTCTTTCTTACCCTCTCTTATATCCTATCTCACATTTCTTTTTTTTAGTATTTATTTATTTGAGAGAGAGAGCATACGTGCATGTGAGGTGGGGGAGGGGCATAGGGAGAGGGCGAGAGAATCCTCAGGCAGACTCCCGGTTGAGCATGGAAGCCCATGTGGGGCTCAGTCCCAGGACCCTGAGATCATGACCTGAGCCAAAACCAAGACTTGGATGCTCACCTGACTGAGCCACCCAGGTGTCCCCCTATCTCTTATTTCTTATAATCATATTTCCTTAAACAGTACTGTGACCAAATATCATATGCGTTCTAATTTTTACTTATGTTGTTTGTAACTAATACTTTATAAATTGTGTTGTTCCGTTGCATCTTTTAATGTGTTCTCTCCATTAACTCAGTTTTGGACTTTTACTGATCACTCTGTGCGTTTCCAGGTGGCTTTCCCTGGCCTGGTAGGAGGATTCCTCCTGCATCACCTCTTTGACCCCCAGAGGACAGTACATTGCCTTAGATGCAGTTGGAACCCAGGTAGCACATTAGAAGATGAGATGATAGACATTTCAAAGCTTTGGCAGCCAGAGAGATGGAGAAATTGAGAGTTGTAAGGAATGTTGTCCCTGTTGAGATTCTTCTTCTCTGTATGTGATGATTTCTGAGATCCCCAAGTTTCTATAGCAAATACCCTGCCCTTGTAACCAAATAACTGATGTGGTCACCTCTAGTCCCCTCCTCGATGCTTTCACTGGGTGGCTTCCAGGATTTGACCATGAATGTTTTTTATTGCTCTTGAATTCAGTAACAATAATCATTTCCATAGCTCACCCTCACCTCCAAACCTTATCCTGCATTATTCAGGAGGTATTTGTGAGTTTCTGCCAGATCTCATCTACTTACTTCTGTCAGTGCCCAACTGCCCTCCTAGGAAAATTCATTTTAAGCAAACATTTTGTAACTTCCTTTTATGTGGCCCCATGGCACTGAATCAGCATAAATATTTTAATGTTTGGCATGTGTATGCCATTCTTCCCTAGGTGCCAGACTCAGTATAGCAGAGAAAGAGAAATGTTATCCTATTTCCATTTACCCCAGTGTTTCTCCTAAAATCTAGCTGAAATTTTCAAAAGAATGGAGAGAGAGATGATTTTCCACATGGTGCAAGAAGGCTGTTCATTGATGGAGAATTTACTTTCACCCTCGGAATCAGAAGCCCATTGGCCAGGAATTTTTCTCTTTGTCTAATCTTATATTCAGCTGTCATTTCAAACTTTTCTCACTTTGCTAAACTAACCACCTCACCACGATCATCTTCGTTCTCAGGAGTTAAATTTACCTCTCTCTTCATGGTGAACAAAATTAATTGGATGGAAATCCATCCACCTTCCTGCCTCCACAATTACACATTTACCTGTTCTTTTACCTGTTCTTTTTCCTTTCCAATGATAATGGAAATAGTCTCCATTTTTCAGCACTAAGATCTGTCTCCTAAGCTGTATGGAACCCCCAAACCCATTGCCACACAAATAATTCAACAATAATTTATCCCACAAGCCATCTTTGAATATTTCTCTTCCTCCTTCCTTATACTGAATCCAATATTTTGTTTTCTCAGTCTACTGCTATCAGTCTGTATGAAACAACCATCATCTACAGCCTGCACCACTGCAGTTGCCTCTTAATGATCCACTCTGATCTTTTAATGTATCCTCTAGCTTTTCATTATATTATAGCTAAAGTGATCTTTCAGATCTTCCAGAAATGCAGATCTGATCATGTCCCTCTATCACATAAAACATTTCATTGCTTCCTATAGAGAAAGCAGAGTCCTTAACATGTCTCTATCAACCTCTCAAGCCTAATCCTATGACCCTTGCTCACCCAAGGCCATTTTGCTTGCATTCCCTATGCATAGAATATTCTTGCCTTCTCTTGTCATCTCATCAATACCTACTCACTAAAGATTTTAGTCAAGCCATCATCCCATTGGAGAAGCTTTTCCTGACTTCCTGACTCATGGAGCCTATTTCCTGTTAGAATGTAAGCTCTAGGAGAGTAGAGACAATGTATTTTTTAATCACAATTAAAAAAAATTTATTTGAATGTAGTTGACACACAATATTACATTAGATTCAGGTGTACAGCATAGTGATTTGATAAATTTCTGCCTTATGCTATGCTCACCACAAGTGTAGCTACCATCTGTCACCCTACAAAGCTATTATAATATCATTTACTATATTCCTTGTGCTGTCCTTTTATTCCTGGGACTTACTCATTCCATAGCTGGAAGCCCACATCTCCCACTCACGTTCACCCATTTTGCCTACCCTCCTTCCTTTCTGGCAGCTACCAGTTTGTTCTCTATATTTATAGGTCTGATTCTTTTTGTTTATTTGTTTATTCATTTGTTTTTCTTTAGATTTCACATGAATGAAATCATATGGTATTTGTCTTTCTCAGTTGGACTTATTTCACATATCATAATACCTTATAGGTCCATTCATGTCATCACAACTGGTATGATCTCATCCTTTTTTATGGCTGTGTAATCCTTGATTGTATATATTCTGCATTTTCCTTATCTATTTGTGTATCTGTGGACACTTAAGTTGCTCCCATATCTTGGCTATTGTAAATAATACTGCAGTAAACATGGGGTGCCTATATCTTTTCAAATTAGTGTTTTTATTTTCACTGGGTAATACCCAGTAATGAAATTATTGGATTACATGGTATTTGTATTTTTAATTTTTTGAGGAACCTCCATACTGTTTTCTACAGTGGCTATACCAATTTACATTCCCACCACCCGAACACAAGGGGTTTTTTTCTCCACATTCTCATGAACACTTGTTATTTCTCGTCTTTTTGAATTTAGCTATTCTGACCGATACCTCATTGTGGTTTGGATTTGCATTTCTCTGATGTTTAGTGATGTTGAGCATCTTTTCATGTGTCCATGTTGTCTTTGGAAAAATGTCTATTCAGGTCTTCTATCCATTTTTTAATCAGATTCTATGGGAGTTTTTTGGTGTTGATGTTGTATACATTCTTTATACACTTTGGATATTAACCCCTTATCAGATATATTGTTTGCAATTATCTTCTCCTCTTCAATAGGTTGCCTTTTTTTTGTTGTTGATAGTTTCCTTCACACTGCAAAAGCTTTTTACCTTGGTGCAGTCCCAGTAATTTTTCATTTTGTTTCTCTTGCCGGAGGAGACACATCTAGAAAAATGTTTCTACAGCTGATGTCAAAAAAATTCTTGCTTTCTTATAAGAATTCTATGGTTTCAGATCTCACATTTAGGTCTTTAATCCATTTTGATTTATTTTTGTGTATGGTGTAAGAAAGTGGACCAGTTTTGGGTTTTTTGCAGTTTTTGTCCAGTTTTCCCAACACCATTAGTTGAAGAGATTGACTTTTCCCCATTTTATATTCTTCCCTGCTTTGTTGTAGATTACTTGACCATAAACATATGGGTTTATTTCTGGGTTCTTTATTCTGTTCTCTTGATCTGTGTGTCCATTTTTCTGCCAGTACCGTAGTGTTTTGATTACTATAGCTTTGTAATATATCATGAAATCTGGGATTGTGATACTTCTAGCATCGTTTTGCTTTCTCAAAATTGCTTTGGCTATTTGGGGTCCTTTGTGCTTCCATACAACTTTTAGCATTATTTGTTTTAGTTTCATGAAAAATACTAATGGTGTTTTGATAGGGAATGTATTAAATATCTGTATTGCTTTTGGTATTATGGACATTTAAACAATATTGTTTCTTGGAATCCATGAGCATGGACTATCTTTCCATTTCTTTGTTTCATCTTTAATTCCTTTTATCAGTGTTTTATAGTTTTTAGAGGACAGGTCTTTCAACTTTTTGGTTAAGTTTATTCTTTTTGGTGCAATTATAAATGGAATTGTTTTCTTAATTTCTCTTTCTGCTATTTCATTGCCAGTGTATAGAAATGCTATCGATTTCTGGGTATTAATTTTGTATTTTGCAATTACTGAACTCAGTAATTTCTTCTAGAAGCTTTTTCATGGGGTTTTTAAGGATTTCTATGTATACTATCATGTCATCTGCAAATTGTGATAGTTAACTTCCTCTTTACCAATACAGATGCCTCTTATTTATTTGTCTTGTCTGATTGCTGTGACTAGCACTTCCAATACTATGTTAAATTAAAGTGGTAAGGGTGAACGTTCTTGTCTGTTCCTGATCTTAGAAGAAATTGAGTATGATGTTAGCTGTGGGTTTTTTTATATGGCCTTTACTATGTTGAGATATGTTCCCTCTAAATCCACTTTGTTGAGTTTTTATCATGAATGGTTGTCGAATTTTATCAGATTCTTTTTCTACATCTATTGAGATGGTTGTATGATTTTTATCCTTGATTTTGTTGATGTGTATATGATATTGATTGATTTGCAAATGTTGAACCATGCTTGCATCCCCAGAATAAATCCCACTTGATTGTGGTAGATGATCCTTTTAATGTATTGTTGAATTTGGTTTGCTAATATTTTGTTGAGGATTTTTGCATATATGTTCATCAGGGATATTGGCTTGTAGTTTTTATGTGTGTGTGGTGTCCGTCTACTTTTAGTATCAGGGTAATGCTAGCCTCATAGAATGTATTTGTAAGTTTTCCTTCCTCTTCTGGTTTTTGAAGTAGTTTGAGGAGAATAGGTGTATTAAGTCTTCTTTAAATGTTTGATAGAATGGGGCACCTGGGTGACTCAGTCAGTTAAGTGTCTGCCTTTGGCTCAGGTCATGATCCCAGGGTCCTGGAATCAAGCCCCACGTTGGGCTCTCTGCTCAGCAGGGAGCTTGTTTCTTCCTTTCCCTCTGCCTGCTGTTTCCCCTGTTTGTTTGTTCTCTCTCTCTGTCAAATAAATAAATAAAATCTTTAAAAATAAATAAATGTTTGATACAATTCACATGTGAATCAATATGGTCATAAACTTATTTTTTGGTAGTTTGTAAATTACCAATTCAATTTTGTATTAGTAATTGGTCTGTTCACATTTTCTATTTCCTCCTGATTCTGTTTTGGAAGGCTGTATGCTACTAGGAATTTATTCATTTCTTTTAGGTTGTCCAGTTTGTTGGTATGTAATTTTTTTGTAGTATTCTCTTGTGATCCTTTGTATTTCTGTGACGTCAGTTGTTTTTTTTAACACTTAAAATTTTTATTTTGAATATGAATAGAGTTGACATACAATGTCACATTAGTTTCAGGTTTGCAACTTAGTGATTTTACAAGTTTATTCCTTATGCTATG
Source organism: Halichoerus grypus (assembly GCF_964656455.1). Classification (NCBI taxonomy): domain Eukaryota; kingdom Metazoa; phylum Chordata; class Mammalia; order Carnivora; family Phocidae; genus Halichoerus; species Halichoerus grypus. The sequence continues at coordinate 106,885,386 of NC_135727.1, read as the reverse complement.
TTCACCACGTATGTAGTTACCGTCTGTTCTATTTCATCACTATTACAATATCATTGACTGTCCCTGCCTTTTATTCCCATGACTTACTCATTCTATAACTGCAGACATGTATTACCTTCTCCCTGTGTCCATTTTGTCCAACCATCTACCCTCTTGTCCTCTGGCAACCATCAGCTTGTTCTCTGCATTTATAGGTCTGATTCTGCTTTTTGTTTTGTTTATTCTTCATAAATCGAATCATATGGTATTTGTCTTTCTCAGCCTTACTTATTTCACTTAGCATAATACCCTCTAGGTCCATTAATGTTGCAACTGGCATGAAGCCATCCTTTTTATGATTGTATAATATTCTGTTGTAGGTATGTATATCATATTTTCCTTATCTTTTCATTTCTTCATGGACACGTAGGCTGTTTTCATATCTTGGCTATTGTAAATAATGCTGAAATATGCATAGGGGTGCATATATCTTTTTCAGTTAGTGTTTTCAATTTTCTTTGTGTAAATAGCCAATAGTGGAATTATTGGATCATATGGTATTTCTATTTTGAATTTTTTTTTGGCTCTTTTTAGTTTATTGCATGAAGGAGTTACACTAGTCCAAGTTAAAAGCAGACCCCAAATAGTTACATTATACAAGCTGTGAAGTTTTTAAACTTGTGACAAGGGACAGAAGGGAAATTCTACTCATTGCAAGGAAATCCTCACTTAAGCTTCAGTGAGCCAAAAGTACTTAAAACCCATGAACCTTCAGCTGGTCATCCTTAGCCAGTCCAGTGTATACCAAGAACTGGGATATGTTCTTGGCGCTAGTCACCCTGTAGCTGAATTACTTCTCCATATTCTGGATGCTCAATTACAGTACCATTGCAGGCAAATTTCTTCTTAAACGCCTTCACTGGTTTCTTTTTATCATAATTATCAGTGATCCCTTGGACAGTAGTAAGGGTCTTCCTGCCATTCCTCTGTTGAATTCTTATATGGATATAATCCTCAGTGCCAGCAAGAAACAGCTCATCACCCTTACTTGCATCAGCAAAGGGGTCGAAAGAATGGAGGTTCTGGATATTGGACATACAGTACGATTCCTTTTCCTTGGTGGAAACAGCCTGAGGAAGGCAGTGATGGGAGAAGGCGAGGTGGGGGGTTGGGGGACGGAGCGTCCAGATGCAAGGGGGCTCAAGGGGGAGGCAGTGGCTCAGTGACTCGGCCTCTAATTTGAGTTTTGTAAGGAACCTCCATACTATTTTCCATAGTGGCTGTACCAATTTACATTCCCACCAACAATGCACAGAAGTTCCCTTTTTTCCCACATCTTCATCAACACTTTTTATTTCCTGTGTTTTTTATTTTAGCCATTCTAACAGGTGTGAGGTGATATCTCATTGTGGTTTTGATTTGCATTTCCCTGATTAGTGATGTTAAGCAACTTTTCATTTGTCTGTTAGCCATCTGTATGTCTTTGGACAAATGTCTATTCAGGTCCTCTGCCCATTTTTTAATGGGATTTGTTTTTTGGTGTTGAGTTATATAAGTTCTTTATATGTTTTGGATATTAACCCCTTATTGAATGTATCATTTGAAAATATCTTCTCCCTTTCAGTAGGTTGTTTTGTTGATGGTTTCTTTTGCTCTGCAAAATTTTTTTTATTTTGGTATAGTCCTGATAGTTGATTTTTGCTTATATTCCCCTTGCTGTAAGAGACATATCTGGAAAAATGTTTCTGTGGCTGATGTCAGAGATATTATTGCTTGTGTTCTCTCCTAGGGTTTTTATGGTTTCAGGTCTCACATTTAGGACTTTAATACAACTTGAGTTTATTTTTGTGTATGGTATTAGGAAATAGTCTGGTTTTATTCTTTTACATGTAGCTGTCCAGGTTTCCCACCATCATTTATTGAAAAGACTGTCTGTTCCCCTTTGTATATTCTTGCCTCTTTTCTCATAGGTTAATTAGACCTAAAAGTGTGGGTTTATCTCTGGTGTCTCTATTCTGTTCCATTCATCTATATGTCCGATTTTTGTGCCAGTACCATACTGTTTTGATTGCTACAGCTTTGTATTATATCTTGAAATCGGAGACTGTGATACTTGTGATACTTCGAGCTGGGTCCTTTCTCAGGAATGCTTTGGCTATTTGGGGTCTTTTGTGGTTCCATACAAATTTTAATATTATTTGTTCTAGTTTTGTGAAAAATGCTATTGATATTTTAATAGGGATTGCATTAAATCTCTGTATTGCTTTGGGTAATATGGACATTTAAACAATATTGGTTCTTCCAATTCATGAGCATGGAATATCTTTCCATTTGTGTCATCTTCAATTTCTTTCATTAGTGTTTTATAGTTTTTGGAGGACAGGTCTTTTACCTCTTTGGTTAATTTTATTCCTAGTTATTTTATTCTTTTTGGTGCAGTTATAATGGTGTTGTTTTTTAAATTTTTTATTTCTGTGACTTCACTGTGAGAGTATAGAAATGCTACCAATTTCTGGGTATTAATTTTGTATCCTGGCACTTTACTGAATTCATTTATTACTGCTAGTAGTTTTTTTGTTGGAATCTTTGGGATTTTCTATATATAGTATTATGTCATCTGCAAATAGTGCCAGTAACTTTCTTCTTTATCAATATGGATACCTCTATAATTTCTTTGTCTTGTGTGATTGCTGTTGCCAAGACTTCCAGTACTATGTTGAGTAAAAGTGGTGAGAGTGGACATCCTTGTCTTTTTCCTGATATTAGAAGAAAAGCTCTCAGTTTGTCACCATTGAATATGATGTTAGCTGTGGGTTTTTCTCATGTGTCCTTTACTATGTTGAGGTATGTTCCCTCTAAACCTACTCTATTGAGAGTTTTTATCATGAATGCATGTTGAATTTTGCTAGATGCTTTTTCTGCATCTATTGAGATGATTATGATTTTTACCCTTTGTTTTGTTGATACGGTATATGATGATGATTGATTTGCAAATATTGTATTATCTTTGTATCCCAGGAATAAATCCCACCTGATTGTGGTGAATGATCTTTTTAATGTATTGTTGGATTTGTTTTATTAATATTTTGCTGAGGATTTTTGCATCTCTGTTCATCAGAGATATTGGCCTGTAGTTTTCTTTATTTGTGGTGTCTTTGTCTACTTTTAGTATTAGGGTAATGCTAGCCTCATAGAATGTATTCAGAAGCGTTCCTTCCTCTTCTGTTTTTCGGAATATTTTGAGGATGTTTGGTAGAATTCACCTGTGAATCAATGTGGTCTTGGACTTTTATTTTTTGGTACTTTTTTTATTACTGATTCAATTTTATACTAGTAATAAGTCTGTTCAAATTTTTTCTTTCTTCCTGATTCAGTCTTGGGATGTTCTATGTTTCTAGGAGTTTAACCATCTTTTCTAGGTTATCCAGTTGGTTGGTGTATCATTTTTCATAGTATTCTCTTACAATCCTTTGTATTTCTGTGATGTCAGTTGTTACTTCTCCTCTCTCATTTTTGTTTTTATTTGTTTGGGTCCTTTCTCTCTCTTTTTTTTTTTTCCCTTGTGTGTCCAACTAAAGTTTTGTCCATTTTGTTTATCTTTTCAAAGAACCAGCTCTTGAGTTCATTGGTTTTTTTCTCTTGTTTTTTTTAAAGTCTCTATGGCATTTTTTTCTGCTCTGATCTTTATTATTTCCTTTGTCCTCCTCCCCTTGGTCTTCATTCTTCTTTTTATAGTTCCTTTAGATGTAAGGTTAGATTGTTTATTTGAACTTTTTTCTTGTTTCTTGAGGTAAGCCTGTATAATTATATACTTCACTCTTAGAACTGCTTTCACTCTGTTCCAAAGACTGAACCATTGTCTTTTCATTTTCATTTTTCTCGATGTATTTTTAAATTTCTTCTGTTTTTAAAGTTTTATTTATTTGAGAGCAAGCTCATGCACGAGCTGGGGGGATTGTGTAGAGGGGGAGGAAGAGAGAGAATCTCAGGCAGACTCCCCATTGAGTGCAGAACCTGATACAGGGCTCAATCTCACGACCTTGAGATCATGACCCAAGCTGAAATCAAGAGTTGGATGCTTAACCGACTGAGCCACCCAGGTGCCACTAATTTCTTCTTTGATTGTTTCCTTGACCCATTGGTTGTTTAATGTCATGTTGTTTAGTCCCCACGTTTTTGTGTTTTTCCAGTGTTCTTCTTGTGATTTATTTCTAGTTTTATACCATTGTGATCAGAAATGATGCATGGCATTATTTCAGTCATCTTAAATTTATTGACACTTGTTTTATGGTGTAATATGTGATCTCTTCTGGGGAATGTTCCATGAGCACTTGAAAATATGTATTCTGTTGGGTTTTGATGGAATGTTCTGTATATATTTGTTATGTCCATCTGGTCCAGTGTGTCATTCAAAGACATTGTGTCTTTGTTGATTTTCTGTCCAGATGATCTATCCACTGATGTAAGTTGAGTGTTAAAGTTCCTTACTATTTATATATTATTATCAATGCCTCTTTCTGTCCATTAATATTTGCACCTAGTATTTAGGTGCTCTAGTGTTGGTTGCATAGATATTTACAATTGTTGTATCTTCTTGCTGAATTGATTCCTTTATCATTATGCAGTGCCCTTCTTTGTCTCTTGTCAGTCTTTGTTTTAAAGTGTTTTGTGTGTGTGTGTGTGTTTTTTGTTTTTTGTTTTTTTTTTGTCTGCTATGAGTATTGCTACCCTGGCTGGTTTTTTTGCTTCATGGAAGCACAGTGAATGTTTTTCCATCCCTTCACTTTCAGTCTGTACGTGTCTTTAGGTTTTAGGTGAGTCTTCTGTAAGCAGCATGTAGATGGGTTTTGTTTTTTTATCCATTCCACCACACTGTGTATTTTGATTGGATCATTTAGGCCATTTACATTTAAAGTAATTATTGATAGCTATGTACTTATTTCCATTTAAAAAATTTGTTTTCTAGTTGTTTTTGTAGTTCTTCTTTGTTCTGTTCTCTTCATCTCATTCTTTGTGATAGATGAGTATCTACAGCATTATGTTTGGCTTTCTTTCACTTTATTTATTGTGTATTTGTCATAGGTTTTGTGTTTGTGATTACCATGAGGTTTATATATAACATCCTAAGTAAATAGCAATCTATATTAATTTGATGGTCATTTCAGTTCAAACACATTCTAAAAAAGAAATCTTTGTTTTTCTCCTTCTCTTCTGTTTTTACTCCCTTCTCCACATTTTATGTATATGTTGTCATATTTTACATCTTTTTATTCATAATTTTCTTACATCTGATTATGGCCATTCTTTTCCACTTAAAGAAATCCCCTTGACATTTCTTGTAAGACTGGTTTAGTGGTGATGTACTCCTTTATCTTCTGTTTGTCTGGGAATCTCTTTATCTCTTTTTCAAATTTGAAGGATAACCTTGCAGTAGAGTATTCTTGCTTGTAGGTTTTTTTTCCTTTCAGCACTTTGAATATATCATTCCACTCTCTTCTGGCCTGCAAAATTCCTGCTGAAAAATCAGCTAATGGCCTAGTAGGTTTCCATTATAGGTAACTTTTTGTTTCTCTCTAGCTGTTTTTAAGATTCTCTCTCCATCTTTAACCTCTGACATTTTAATTATTATATGCCATGGTGTGAACCTCCTTGGGTTCATCTTGTTTGGAATTGTCTGTACTTCTTGGGCTTGGATGTCTGTTTCCTTCCCTTTGTTAGGGAAGTTTTCAGTTATTATTTCTTCAGATAAATTTTCTACACCTTTCTCTCTCTTCTGAGACCCTTTAATGCAAATATTTGCTTGATGTTGTCCAGGAGATCTCTTAATCTATCCTCTCTTTTTTCACATTTTTTTTTGTCTTTTTGCTGTTCAGCTTGTCTTCCAGATCGCTGATACATTCTTCTGCATCCTCTAGTCTACTGTTGGTTACCTCTGGTGAATTTTTTATTTCAGTTTTTGTATTCTTGAACTCTGGTGCTTTGAATATTTTTCTGTCTCTTTATTGAAGGTCTCACTGAGTTCTTCCACTCTTTTCTCCAGCCCAGTGAGTATCTTTTTTTTTTTTTTAGTAGATTTTTAAAATTTATTTGACAGAGAGAGACACAGCGAGAGAGGGAACACAAGCAAGGGGAGTGGGAGAGGGAGAAGCAGGCTTCCCGCGGAGCAGGGAGCCCGATGCAGGGCTCGATCCCAGGACCCTGAGATCATGACCTGAGCCGAAGGCAGACACCTAACAACTGAGCCACCCAGGCGCCCCCAGCCCAGTGAGTATCTTAATGATCATTACTTTAAATTCTATATCAGGCATATTGGTTATTTTTGTTTCATTTAATTCTTTTTTTTTTTCTGAGCTTTTTTCTTGTTCTTTCTTTTGCAGCATATTTCTCTATCTCCCCATTTTGCTTGTCTCTCTGTTTGTTTCTGTGGATTAGGTGAAATGGCCACTTCTCCTAAACTTGAAGGAATGGTCTTGTGTGTGGTGTTCCCCATGTACACTGTGTGTGATTGCTGACTTTGGCTGGCTGACTAGAGCTGTGGCTATATATGCTAGTTACTCTTTTAAGGCGGAGAGAAGTTCCTGCAGCCCCTTGGCCTTTTTAAACTGTGGCTTTTTCTCTGTGTCCCAATGGCTTCTGTGCCTGCTGAGGTTGCAGGCTCACTGAGATCACCAGACTCACCCATTATGGTGTCCAGACCATGCTCCAGTCTAAGCTTTTAAGGTGGGGTGGATATGTAAACCATGTCATTCTCCAGCCCCTCTGACCTGGAGAGCATTCCCACAGCTCCTCTGCTGCTTGGCAGAGTTCTAGTGTTTTCTCTTTTATATGCTAGTTGCTCTTTTAAACCACATCATTTTTTTCTGTGCCCATGGTCAAAGGAATCTGTTCCTGGACCCTCAGCATTATCCCTCCTCTTTGCTTTTTGCAGCATAGAGGGTGGGGGTTCCCTTTGTTATTGTATCTCCATTTCTCTAGCTCTTCTCTCTATCTTTGGTTGTTTAGTAGTTGTTCACTCAGCCCTCAGTTCTTCTTCAGGAGCGATTGTTCCATTAATAAGTGTAATTTGATATGTTCCACGGAGGAGGTGAGTTCAGAGTCTTTCTATGTTGCCATCTTGAACTGGAATTCCCAATGTCAGTTGCTTTTTAATCAGTTTTATTCCCAGCACCTAGCATAACTCAACAGAGTATGCCTCAATAAATATTTGAGGACTGAATAAATTAATGAGGACTGAACACTGGAAAAGAAATTTGTATGTAGTGGTAGCTGAGAAAAAACAAACATGGAAGTTAGAAGAAACTCAGTAGCGACTTCAGCTTCAGAAGTTGGGGGTGGAGGGGTGAATTTCACAAAGGAAAGGAGCAGTAAACCCATCAAATGCTGCTGGAAAGTCAGTTGATCCCATGGACTTAACCAATATGTGGGTAAATTGATGACTTTAGGGATAGTGGTTTCAGTGGAGTGATGAGGGCAGAATCTGAACTATAGCAGGTTAAGGAATAACATAGAGAAGGGGAGATAATGTATATAAACAGATCTTTAAACATATTTGTCGGGGCGCCTGGGTGGCTCAGTCATTAAGCATCTGCCTTCGGCTCAGGTCATGATCCCAGGGTCCTGGGATCAAGCCCCGCATTGGGCTTCTTGCTCGGCGGGAGGCCTGCTTCTCCCTCTCCCACTCCCCCTGCTTGTGTTCCCTCTCTCGCTGTGTCTCTCTCTGTCAAATAAATAAATAAATACTTAAAAAAAACCATATTTGTCTTTGGAGAAAAGGAGGGAAATAGAGTGGTATATGTAACAGCACATGGGTTAAAAGGAGAGTCTTTTATTTTACTATGGGAGGAAGATGCTTACATTTAAATACTGATAGAAAAGAGCGAGCTGAGAGAAAGAGTGAAGATACAGAATTTAAATATCTGTAGAACAAAATGAATACTATTTTTGTTAAATAAAATGAAGGAGATTCCCTTGAAATGGGTTTTACTTCCGGCCACCCAGGATAGACCTTTAAAATCAAGAAAAGCAATTCAAATTTGAGTATAAAGCATGAAAATGAAATCAGGTAATTACAAAGACCCTTATGGCTAACAGAGTATGATCTGTACCCCCTTGCCACCCTCTCACCCGGGATGTCACGTAAGACTGAGCAATCATTGGGAATTTACATTTTGAGACCTTTGAAAATGAAATGAAACCTACATACTAGTATTTCCTTTTTCGAAGTTAATTTAATAGGCTTAGTTTATAAATAATGCTAATTCCGTTGGAAATTTCTGAAGGACATTCCCAGTTGTTGTTGTTGTTTTATTCTAGTTTACAAATTGATTACTGTCGAGTAGCATGATAAGGATACAAAAGAGACAAGGACTGGGGATTAGAAGGAGTCAGCGACAGCTCTAGCTCTGTTGCTAATTAGCTCTGGGACATTGCCATCCTCTTTAATCTTTCCTGCCTTACTTTCCCCATCTACAAAATGAGCATAATAAGGTCTTTCATACTTCTCTCACAAGGCATATATTATGAGGATCAAATGTGTTCATGTGTATGAAAGCCTTTTTATTCATATAAAATACTATTCACAGGAGCTAGATGAGAAGAAATGAAACCTCAGTGCAAAATGTTGCTTCATCCCTTTCCAGGCATGTGACTTTTGACAGGCTCCTTAACACTTTTATTCCTCAGTCCCCTCACCCAGGAAGTGGGGGTAATATTCCTTAGTTCTGGAAATTTTTATTAAGATTAAATGAGTTGTGAATGAAATGAGAGAGCAGACCTGTTAAATGTGCTTTGATGTGAGGTTTATTTGGCCTATGATTTTGTTCATTTATTTTCAATGTAGGGGGAGACGACTCTACTTGGATGGTTTGACATTAGACAGGATTTAGGGTCTGATGGGTTAAAGTCTTTTACACCTTTGCTATTTGAGGGGTGGTCCCCAGGCCAGCAGCAGCAGCAGCACTAGGGAGCTTATCAAGAATGCAGAATCTTAGGCCCCACTCCAGACATAATGACAATATACATTTTAACAAGATCCCCAGATGATGTGTACACAATTAATTTTGGAAATCACTCTTTAACAAGCCATCTGGTTGTGAGAAGTGGGTTCAAAGAGCACAGTGTACATATTATAACCTGTGATGCGATTTCCTCCCCTTCATTATCTTTGTCTTCAGTTCCCCGACTCTGTTTTACTATGAAAATGAAATGAACCGAAGATGAGAAAAAAAGAGCGACAAATTGAAGAAGCTTCAAATATGTTTGTGAAGTGGTTTTCCACTAGGGCAAGAATTAGCTTCAGAGCTGTCCTGTGCCTTTCTTTTTGTTACTCATTAGATGTCTCTGCCTGGAATAACACTATCAAAGTGGGGCCCTTCTTGTCCTCCCTGCCCATCTGTTCTTTAACTTGCCACCACTGCCAAAGGCACTATTAAAATGCTCTGTGCTAAGGAGAGTGTCCAAGTTACTGCTTCTTAACAACCAAGGTAGTTTTAGTTCTACAGATTCTCCTGGTTGCTTCTTACAGATGAAGGTGAAATGTAGAAAAATATTTAAGCACTGAGTTTATGACTTTTGAATAGGCATTTAGAGATACGTCATTTTCAAAAAGTAGACAGAAAATAAAGTTGAGTCTGTTGCAGTAAATTTCAGTAACAATCAAACTGCATAGTCTGAGTCTATCATGAGTAAAAATTGCATTGTTTCTTTTTCAAATTTATTTTACTTTGTGAAATGACCCATTGGAATACTGGGAAGCTTGTTACTGTTGACACTAATGATATTTCCGCAACATAGGAAGTTTGCACATTGCTGATAAAGGTAAAGTAAGTCTACTTTACTTCAATCCAAGATCTATAGCTTTTTGCTAAATATCAAGAGAGTCATCTTGTCAGTGCTCCAGAGGAAAGGGATTTACAAGTTATCCAAAATAGGTTAGCATCTCCTGGGATGAAAAGATATGTCATGAGAATAAATGTATGGTGAGGTTATCAGGGGAGTGTTTCTAGTTGACACCCACAATTTTTAAAATTACTCTATTTCCTTTGTTAAAATTCTTCCTTTAAACAGCAAATGACCCTTTAAACATAGCATCTAAATTTTGATTTATGGTAAACCAGATGTTAGTGCAGTTTGATTTAAATGTCTTTAGGGGTCGCCATGATTTTTGAAACAGTATATATTGTGTTTATGTGGAGGCCTCCCACACAACATTTAAAGATTTGTGCGTCCCTTGGAGGTATAGTGAGGGAATTGTTGCTCTTTATTTCATGCTAACAGGCTCAATTTTTCAATTCATAATTAAATAGCCCATAGTCATCTTGAGAGGCTGCTAGAGTTGGTGCTACTCAAGCAAACCTTGAGGAAGTTATGGCAAATAAAGGCTAAGAAGATGATCGCCTGAGAAGTAAAGATGATTAAAATAGTCAGACCCACCAGGGCTCTCAGAATGCAGTTAGCAGTGATTGTGAGCATTTGAAACAAACACAGATCCAGTCATTGCTAAATAAAATCAACGTTGAATAATGGATTCTGCTCTTATGATCTTGCTACAAAATTTAGAAAAGGAAATGTACAAATGAATCTTTGCAAAATGTCTGAAAGGCAGGGAAAAAATAGAATTTCAAACAAGCAAGTTTACTGTAAATAACATTAGCTTGAATATTATACGAGTCACATCTCATGTTAGATATGGTCTTGTTTTACATTATAAGTATGTGTTCAGGTTCAAGGTAAAATAGACCTATTAATAATTTTTTAAGTTCTCATTTTGCTAACCTTTTCACTTCTGGCTGTTGGGAGAGCAAAATCCCAATGACTAAGATTCTTTTGTGCTTTACACCCTTCAGAAACAGGAAGATATTAAACACTTTGTTGTTAAAAGGAAGAAAAGGCGGGAGGGAAGGAAGGGAGAAGGGAGGGAAGGAGGGAGGGAAGGAGGGAAAGAGGGAGGGAGGAAGGAAGGAAGGAAAGAAAGAAAGCAGCAAGGCAACAAGGCAGACAACTTGCATGACCTGATGTGGTTCATTAAAAATTCAGCCTGTACCTTCCAGAGTATCATTTCCAATTAAGATCAATTTATGATTAGACAATGTGGGCAGCTATCTTGGTAACATGTTTTGATTGGATCTGCAAATTGAAATCCTACCTTAAAGTAACTCTTTTTTTTTATTTGAGTATAGTTGACGTACAGTATTACATTAATTTCAGGTGTACAACATAGTGAGTGATTAAGTAAATCTATACATCATGCTATGCTCACAAGTATACTATCATCTGTCCGCATACAGCACTATTCTAATACCATTGACTATATTCCATGTGCTGTATCTTTCATCCCGTAACTTATTTGTTCCTTAACTGGAAGCCTATATCTCCCACTCCTCTTCACCTATTTTGCCCACCTCCCCACCCCTCTCCCCTCTGGCAACCACCAGTTTTTTTCTGTATTTATAGGTCTGATTCTGCTTTTTCTTTGTTTATTCATTTGTTTTTTAGATTCCACATATGAATGAAATCATATGGTATTTGTCTTTTCTCCGTCTGACTTACTTCACTTACCATAATACCCTCTAGGTCTGTCCACATTGTCACAAATGGCAAGAGCTCATCCTTTTTCATGACTGAGTAATATTGCACTGTATGTATATGTTTGTGTATGGGTATACACACACACAGATACACACCCCACATCTTCCTTATTCATTTATTTGTCAATGGACGCTTGAGTTGCTTCCATATCTTGGCTATTGTAAATAGTGCTGCAATAAATATAGGGGTGCATATATCTTTTTGAATTAGTGTTTTCATTTTCTTTCAGTTCAAAGTAGCTCTTTCTCAGATCTTTGGGAAATTATTTTTCAAGTTATTGTTTCAAAAGGCAACAATAAAGCATATTTGTTTGTATTCTTATTTAAGAGTAGTGTACTATTATTGCAGAATGTTTTAAAATATAGATAAACAAAGCAGAACAAATAGTTCTGATTTCACCGCATAAAGAGAGAACTACTGTTTACATTTGTCCACTAAGTTTTTTTAGTACCTACGCACAAATTATAAAAAATACTGTTTTGTAATATAACAGTTTCCCTTAACAATATATGGGAAAGATCTTCCTGAACACCGCATATTCTTCTATAACTTAAGTTTTAAAAGATTGAATAGTATTCCACCTTGTGAATTTGTAATAATTTGTTAATCAACACCTATTTGGGAATGTTTATATTATTTATAATTTTTAGTTTTTAAAAACAATACTGAAATCAACATTGTTGCTCAGTGATTTTCAGTCAGAGGTGATTTTACCCCCAACTGGACATCTGGCAATATCTGTAGATATTTTTGGTTGTCTTAATGGAGTGGAAGGGGGAGATATCATTGCCATCTAGTGAGTAGAAAAATATATTTCACAAAATTATTGAAACCTGAATGAGGTCCCTAGATGTGCTTATAAAATTAAGATATTAATTTCAACATTTTTAAAAGATTTTATTTATTTATTTGACAGAGAGAGAGAGAGAGAGAGTGAGAGCAGGAACACAAGCAGGGGGAGTGGGAGAGGGAGAAACAGGCCACCCCGCCAAGCAGGGAGCCCGACACGGGGCTCGATCCCAGGACCCCGGGACCATGCCCCAAGCTGAAGGCAGATGCCTAACGACTGAGTCCCAGGCGCCCTTTAGTTTCTACTTATTAACAATAATACTTTTAATTTTATCTACCAAAAAGTTCAAAGTTTCTGTTGAAAAAATGTTTTATAATTTCATTTTTGTATTCAAGTATAATTAACATACAGTGTTATATTAGTTTCAGGTGTACAGTGTAATGATTCAACAATTCTATAAATTACTCAGTGCTCATCAAGTGTACTCTTAATCCCCTTTTATCTATTTCATCCATCCCTACACCCACCTCCTCTCTGGCAACCACCAGTTCTCTGTATTTAAGAGTCTGGATTTTTGTCGTTTTTTCTTTGTTCATTTGTGTTGTTTCATAAATTCCACATATGAGTGAAATCATATGGTATTTGTCTTTCTCTGACTTATTTCATTCAACATTATACCCTCTAAGTCCATCCATGTTTTTGTAAATAGCAATATTTCATTCTTTTTTATGGCTGAGTAATATTCCATTGTATATATAACCAAATATCCTTTATCCATTCTTCTATGGTTGGACACTTGGGTTGCTACCATATCATGACTACTACAAACAATGCTGCAGTAAACAGAGGTGCTATCTTTTCAAATTAGTGTTTTTGTTTTCTTTGGGTAAATACCTAGTAATGCCATTACTGGATCTTATGGTAATTCTATTCTTAATTTTTTGAGGAACTTCCATACTGTTTTACACAGTGGCTGCACCAATTTGCATTCTCACAAGCAGGGCGTTTTCTCTACATCCTTGCCAACACTTGTTATTTTTTGTGTTTTGATCTTAGCCATTCTGACAGGTTTAAGGTGCTATCTCATTGTGGATTTGATTTGCATTTCCCTGATGATTCATGATGTTGAGCAACTTTTCATGAGTCTATTGGCCAACTGTATGTCTTCTTTGGAAAAATGTCTATTCGGGTCCTCCACCCATTTTTTAGTTGGATTGTTTGGTTTTTATGGGTCTTTTTGTTGTTGAGTTGTATAAGTTCTTTACATATTTTGGATATTAACCCTTTATCAGGTGTATCATTTTCAAATATCTTCTCCCATTCGGTAGGTTGTCTTTTTGTTTTGTTGATGGTTTCCTTCACTGTGCAAAAGTTGGTTATTTTGCAGTAGTCCCGATAGTTAAATTTTGAATTTTTTCCCTTACCAGAGGAGACATGCATAGAAAAATGTTTCTATGGCTGGTGTTAAAAAAATTACTACTTAAAAAAAATTACTACTTCTAGGGGCTCCTGGGTGGCTCAGGTTAAGCATCAGCCTTTGGTTCAGGTCATGATTTCGGAGACCTGGGATTGAGCCGTGCATCAGGCTCCCTGCTCAGTGGGGATTCTGTTTCTCCCTTTCCCTCTGTGCTCTCTCCCTCGTGCTCTCTCACTCTCTCAAGCAAATAAATAAAATCTTTAAAAAATTACTACTAATTACTACTTATATTTTCTTCTAGGAATTTTATGGTTTCAGGTCTCACATTTAAGTCTTTAATCTCTTTAGAGATTTTTTTGTGTGTATGGCATCAGAAAATGGTCCAGTTCCCTTCTTTTGCATGTATGTGTCCAGTTTTCCCAACACCATTGTTGAAGAGACTCTTCCCCATTGTATATTCTTGCCAGTTATGTCATAGATTAGTTGACTATAAAATTGTGGTTTTATTTCTGAGCTCTCTGTCCTGTTTTGTTGATCTATATGTCTATTTTTGGATGGGACCATACTGTTTTTGATTACTACAGCTTTGCAGTATACTTCAAAATCTGAGATTTTGATAACCTCCAGCTTTGTTTTTCTTTTTCTAGTTTGCTTTGGCTTTTGTGGTTCCTTGTGAAAAATGATGTTGGTATTTTGATAGAGATTGCACTGAACCTGTAGATTGCTTTGGGTAGTATGGACATATTAACAATATTGGTTTATCTAATCCATGAGCATGGAATATCTTTTTTTTTTTTTTAATTTTATTTATGTGACAGAGAGACAGTGAGAGAGGGAACACAAGGAGGGGGAGTGGGAGAGGGAGAAGCAGACTTCACGCCGAGCAGGGAGCCCCATGCGGGGCTCGATCCCAGGACCCTGGGATCACGACCCGAGCCGAAGGCAGACGCTTAACCGACTGAGCCACCCAGGCGCCCCAGAATATCTTTCCATTTGTTTGTGTCATCTTCCATTTCTATCATCAGTGTTTTTTGTTTTGTTTTGTTTTTTAATCAGAGTACAGGTCTTTCACTTCCTTGGCGAAGTTTATTCCTAGGTATTTTTTTGGTACAATTATAAATAGGATTGTTTTCTTAATTTCTCTTTCTGCTACTTAATTATTAATACATAGAAATGCAACACATTTCTGGGTATTACTTTTGTATCCTGTGACTTTACTAAATTTATTAGTTCTAGTAGTTACTAGGTTGAGTCTTTAGGGTTTTCTATATATCATATCAGGTCATCTGCAAATAGTGGAAGTTTTACTTCTTCCTTATCACTTTGGATGCCTTTCTTCTTTTTTCTTGTCTGATTGCTATGGTTTTGATATATGCTGTACTTTGCTGAATGAAAGTGGTGAGAGTGGACATCCTTGTCTCCTTGCTGATCTTAGAGGAAAAATTCTCCTGTTTTTCACCATTAAGCGTGATGTTCACTGTGGGTTTTTCATATGTGGCCTTTATTATATTGAGGTATGTTCCCTGTAACCATACTTTGTTAAGAGTTTTATCATGAAAGGTTGTTGTACTTTGTCAAATGCTTTTCCTGCATCTATTGAAAAATGATCATATGGTCATTATCCTTTCTCTTGTTAATGTGTTGTATCATGTTGATTGATTTGTGAATATTGAACCATCTTTGCATCCCCAGAGTAAATCACACTTGATCATGGTGAATGATCTTTTTAATGTATTGTTGGATTTGGTTTCCTTGTATTTTGTTGAGAATTTTTACATCTGTGTTCATCAGAGACATTGACTTGTAGTTTTCTTTTTTTGTAGTGTCTTTATCTGGTTCTGGTTTCAGGGTACTGTTGGCTTCATACAATGAATTTGGAAGTTTTTCTTCCTCTTCTATTTTTTGGAATAGTTTTGAGGAGATAGATATTAACTCTTCTTTAAATGTTTGGTAGAATTCACCTGTGAAGCTGTCTGGTCCTGGACTTCTGTTTGTTGTGAGTTTTTTTTATTACTGATTTAATTTCATTGCTAGTAATTTGTACAGATTTTCTGTATTTCTTCCTGATTCAGTTTTGGAGAGTTATAGGTTTCTAGGAATTTATTCATTTCTTCTAGGCTGTCCAATTTATTGGCATGTATTATTTCATATTATAATCCTGTGTGTTTCTGTATTGTTGGTTGTTACCTCTCCCTCTTCCATTCTGATTTGATTGATTTGAGTCATGTCTCCTTTTTTATTGATGAATCTTGCTAAAGGTTTATCAATTTTGTTGCTCTCTTCAAAGAACCAGCTCCTCTTTCATGTGTTTCTGCTCTAATCTCTATGATTTCCTTCCTTCTATAGGCTTTGTTCTTTTTTTCTAGCTCCTTTAGATGTAATGTTAGGTTGTTTATTTGAGCTTTTCCTTATTTCTTGAGGTAGGGCCATACTGCTATAATCTTCCCTCTTAGAACAGGTTTTGCTGAATCCCAACGATTTTGGACCATTGTGTTTTCATTTTTATGTTTCCATGTATTTTTAAATTTTTCTCTTTGATTTCTTGGTTGACCCATTCATTGTTTAGTAGCATGTTATCTAGTCCCCATGTATTTGTGTTCTTTCCAGATTTTTTTCTTGTGACTGAATTCTATTTTCATACCATTATGGTTGGAAAAGTTGCATGATATAATTTCAGTCTTTTCTGAATTTTTTGAGACTTGTTTTGTGGTCTAACATGTGATCTACTCTGGAGAATGTTCCATGTGCCCTTGAATGTGTATTCTGTTGTTTTTGGATGGAATGTTGTGAACATATCTGTTACATCCATCTGGTTCACTGTCATTCAAAGCCACTGTTTCCTTGTTGATTTTTCTATCTGGATGATCTATTCAGTGATGTTAGTGGGGCATTAAAGTCCCATACTATCATTGTATTGCTGTCAGTTTCTTCCTTTGTGTCTGTTAATAGCTGCCTTATGTATTTAGATGCTCCCTTATTGGGTGCATAAATACTTACAGTTGTTATATCATCTTGTTGGTTTGTTCCCTTTATGATTATATAGTGTCTTTGTCTCTTGTTACAGTCTTTGTTTTAAAGTCTGTTTTGTCTGATATGAGTATTGATTGCTACCTCACCTTTCTTGTCGCTTCTTTCTGTATAGTGTGTTTTCCCATCCCTTTACTTTCAGTCTGCATGTGTCTTTAGGTCTGAAATGAGTCTCTTTTAGGCAGCATATAGATGCATCTTGCTTTTTATCTACTCATTCACCCTGTGTCTTTTGATTGGAACATTTAGTCTGCTTACATTCAAAGTAATTATTGATAGCTGTGTGCTTATTGCCATTTTGTTACTTATTTTACAGCTATTTTTGTAGTTCTTCTCTGTTCCTTTCTTATCTTGTTCTCTTCACTTGTGGTTTGTTAGCTTTCTTTAGTGATATGTTTGAATTTTTTTCTCTTTATTTTTTGCATCGATATTACAGGGTTTTGATTTGTGGTTACCATTAGTCTCATATAAACATCTTATGCGTATAGCAGTCTATATTAAGTTGATGGTCACTTAAGTTTGAACCCATTCTAAAAGCACTAAATTTTGACTCCCCTTCTCCCATGTTTTAGGTATATAGTTTATATTCTTATATTTGTGAATCCCTTGACTGCTTTTTATAGATATAATTGATTTTACTACTTTTATGTTTTAACTTCTGTACTGGCTTTATAAGTGATTAATCTACTCTTACTATGTTTGTATTTACCTGTGAAATTTTACTTCCCTTATTTTCTTATTTCTCATTATGGCCTTGTCTTTCTAGTCAAAGAATTTTCCTTAAGGTTTCTTGTAAGGCTGGTTTAGCTGTGATGAATTCCTTTAACTTTTATTTGTCTAGGAAACTTGTTATCTCTCCTGTTCTGATGATAGTCTTACTGGGTGGAGTATTCTTGCTTGCAGGTTTTTTTCCTTTCAGCACTTTGAATATATTATGCCACTTTCTTCTGGCCTGCAAAATTTCTGCTGAAAAATCCTGAAAGCTTTATGGAGTTTCGCTTATATGTAACTGTTTTCTTTTCTTTTGGTGCTTTTAAAATTCTCTATCACTTTTTTTTCTGCCATTTTAATTATTATGTGTCTTGCTGTGGACGTCCTTGTGTTGATTTTGTTTTGGATTCTCTGTCTCCTTGATCTGCATGTCTGTTTTATTCTCCAGATTAGGGAAATTTTCACCTAATATTTCTTCAAATAAATTTTCTGCCTTCCTTTTTCTTTCTTCTCCTGGAAAACCTATAATGTGAATGTTATTACACTTGATGTATCGCTGAGCTCCCTTGACATATTCTCATTTTTTATTATTCTTTTCACTTTTTGCTGTTCAGCTTGGTTGCTTTCCATTACTCCATCTTTGGTGTTTTTTTTGTTTGTTTGTTTGTTTTTTGAGCTTATTTATTTATTTATTTATTTTTTATTTTATTATGTTAGTCACCATACAATACATCATTAGTTTTTTTTTTATTTTAATTTTTTATTGTTATGTTAATCCCCATACATTACATCATTAGTTTTAGATATAGTGTTCCATGATTCATTGTTTGTGCATAACACCCAGTGCTCCATGCAGAACGTGCCCTCCTCAATACCCATCACCAGGCTAACCCATCCTCCCAACCCCCTCCCCTCTAGAACCCTCAGTTTGTTTTTCAGAGTCCATTGTCTCTCATGGTTCTTCTCCCCCTCCGATTTCCCCCCTTCATTCTTCCCCTCCTGCTACATTCTTCTTCTTCTTTTTTTCTTTCTTAACATATATTGCATTATTTTTGATGTGGTGATCCACGATCCATTGTTTTCGTATAACACCCAGTGCTCCATGCAGTACGTGCCCTCCTTAATACCCATCACCGGGCTAACCAATCCTCCCTCCCCCCTTCCCTCTAAAACACTGTTTGTTTCTCAGAGTCCATAGTCTCTCATGGTTCATCTCTCCCTCCAATTCCGCCCCCCCCGCTCATTTTTCCCTTCCTTCTCCTAACGTCCTCCATGCTATTCCTTATGTTCCACAAATAAGTGAAACCATATAATTGACTTTCTCTGCTTGACTTATTTCACTTAGCATAATCTCCTCCAGTCCCATCCATGTTGATGTAGCAGTTGGGTATTCATCCTTTCTGATGGCTGAGTAATATTCCATTGTATATATGGACCACATCTTCTTTATCCATTCATCTGTTGAAGGGCATCTCGGCTCTTTCCATAGTTTGGCTATTGTGGACCTTGCTGCTATGAACACTGGGGTGCATATGGCCCTTCTTTTCACTACATCTGTGTCTTTGGGGTAAATACCCCAAATTGCTGGGTCGTAGGGTAGCTCTATTTTTAAATTTTTGAGGCACCTCCACACTGTTTTCCAAAGTGGCTGTACCAACTTGCATTCCCACCAACAGTGTAAGAAGGTTCCCCTTTCTCCACAACCTCTCCAACATTTGTTGTTTCTTTCCCTGTCCATTTTTGCCATTCTAACTGGTGTAAGGTGGTATCTCAATGTGGCTTTGATTTGAATTTCCCTGATGGCTAATGATGATGAACATTTTTTCATGTGTCTGTTAGCCATTTGTATGTCTTCTTCAGAGAAGTGTCTTTTCATATCTTCTGCCCACTTTTTGACTTACTTGTTTTTTGGGTGTTGAGTTTGAGTTCTTTATAGATCTTGGATACCAGCCCTTTATCTGTAGTGTCATTTGCAAATATCTTCTCCCATTCTGTGGGTTGCCTCTTTGTTTTGTTGACTGTTTCCTTTGCTGTGCAGAAGCTTTTTATCTTGATGAAGTCCCAAAAGTTCATTTTTGCTTTTGTTTCACTAGCTTTTGGAGATGTATCTTGAAAGAAGTTGCTGTGGGCGATGTCAAAGAGGTTACTGCCTATGTTCTCCTCTAGGATTTTGATGGATTCCTGTCTCACATTGAGGTCTTTCATCCACTTTGAGTTTATCTTTGTGAATGGTGTTAGAGAATGGTCGAGTTTCATTCTTCTGCATGTGGCTGTCCAATTTTCCCAGCACCATTTATTGAAGAGACTGTCTTTTTTCCATTGCATGTTTTTTCCTGCTTTGTCAAAGATTATTTGACCATAGAGTTGAGGGTCCATATCTGGGCTCTCTAGTCTGTTCCATTGGTCTGTATGTCTGTTTTTGTGCCAGTACCATGCTGTCTTGGTGATCACAGCTTTGTAATATAGCTTGAGATTGGGCAACGTGATGCCCCCAGCTTTGTTTTTCTTTTTTGACATGTCCTTGGCGATTCGGGGTCTTTTCTGATTCCATACAAATTTTAGGATTGTTTGTTCCAGCACTTTGAAAAATGTCATTGGAATTTTGATTGGCATGGCTTTGAAGGTATAGATTGCTCTGGGTAGCATAGACATTTTAACAATGTTTATTCTTCCGATCCATGAGCATGGAATGTTTTTCCATCTTTTTGTGTCATCTTAAATTTCTTTCATGAGTGTTTTGTAGTTCCTAGAGTATAGATCCTTTACCTCTTTGGTTAGGTTTATTCTGAGGTATCTTATGGTTTTTGGTGCTATTGTAAATGGAATCGTTTCTCTAATTTCTCTTTCTACAGTTGTGTTGTTAGTGTGTAAGAAAGCAACTGATTTCTGTGCATTGATTTTGTATCCTGCCACATTACTGAATTGCTGTATGAGTTCTAGTAATTTGGGGGTGGAGTCTTTTGGATTTTCCACATAAAGTATCATGTCGTCTGTGAAGAGAGAGAGTTTGACTTCTTCTTTGCCAATTTGAATACCTTTTATTTCTTTGTGTTGTCTGATTGCTGTTGCTAGGACTTCTAGTACTATGTTGAACAATAGTGGCGAGAGTGGGCATCCTTGACGTGTTCCTGATCTTAAGGGAAAGGCTCTCAGCTTTTCCCCATTGAGGATGATATTTGCTGTGGGTTTTTCATAGATGGATTTTATGAACTTGAGGAATGTTGCCTCTATCCCTATACTCTGAAGAGTTTTAATCAGGAAAGGATGTTGTATTTTGTCAAATGCTTTTTCTGCATCAATTGAGAGGACCATATGGTTCTTCTCCCTCCTCTTATTAATGTGTTCTATCACATTGATTGATTTGCAAATGTTGAACCACCCTTGCATCCCCGAGATAAATCCCACTTGGTCGTGGTGGATGATCCTTTTAATGTATTGTTGGATCCTATTAGCTAGGATTTTGTGGAGGATTTTGGAATCCATATTCATCAGGGATATCGGTCTGAAATTCTCCTTTTTGATGAGGTTTTTGCCTGGTTTGGGGATTAAGGTAATGCTGGCCTCATAGAATGAGTTTGGAAGTTTTCCTTCTGTTTCTATTTTTTGAAACAGCTTCAATAGAATAGGTATTATTTCTTCTTTGAATGTTTGGTAGAATTCCCCAGGGAATCCATCAGGCCCTGGACTCCTGTTTTTTGGGAGGTTTTTGATCACTGCTTCAATCTTGTTACTGGTTATTGGCCTATTCAGGTTGTCAATTTCTTCCTGTTTCAGTCTTGGCAGCTTATAGGTTTCCAGGAAGGCCTCCATTTCATCCAGATTGCTCAGTTTATTGGCATATAGTTGTTGATAATAATTTCTAATAATTGTTTCTATTTCCTTGGTGTTAGTTGTGATCTCTCCCCTTTCATTCATAATTTTATTAATTTGGGTCCTTTCTCTTTTCTTTTGGATAAGTCTGGCCAGTGGTTTATCGATCTTATTAATTCTTTCAAAGAACCAACTTCTAGTTTCATTGATCTGATCTACTGTGTTTCTGGTTTCTAATTCACTGATCTCTGCTCTAATTTTAATTATTTCTCTTCTAATGCATGGCTTAGGTGTCGTTTGTTGCTTTTTCTCTAGTTCTTTAAGGTGTAGAGTTAGTTGGTGAATTCGGGATTTTTCTATTTTTTTGAGTGAGGCTTGGATGGCTACGTATTTCCTCCTTAGGACTGCCTTTTCAGTAGCCCATAGATTTTGGACTGATGTGTTTTCGTTCTCATTGATTTCCATGAATTGTTTAAGTTCTTTGATTTCCTGGTTGACCCAAACATTCTTGAGCAGAGTGGTCTTTAGCTTCCAAGTGTTTGAATTTCTGCCAAATTTTTTCTTGTGGTTGAGTTCCAGTCTTAGAGCATTGTGGTCTGAGAATATGCAGGGAATAATCTCAATCTTTTGGTATTGGTTGAGACCTGATTTGTGACCCAGTATGTGGTCTATTCTGGAGAAAGTTCCATGTGCGCTCGAGAAGAATGAGTATTCTGTTGTTTTAGGGTGGAATGTTCTGTAAATATCTATGAGGTCCATCTGGTCCAATGTATCATTCAAAGCTCTTGTTTCCTTGTTGATTTTCTGCTTAGATGATCTGTCCATTGCTGAGACTGGAGTATTGAGGTCTCCTACAATTAACGTATTGTTATCAATATGACTCTTTATTTTGATTAACAGTTGGCTTACGTAGATGGCTGCTCCCATGTTGGGGGCATAGATATTTACAATTGTTAGATCTTCTTGTTGGATAGACCCTTTAAGAATGATATAGTGTCCTTCTGTGTCTCTTATTACAGACTTTAGTTTAAAATCTAATTTGTCTGATATAAGAATTGCTACCCCAGCTTTGTTTTGAGGTCCGCTGGCATGGAAGATGGATCTCCATCCCTTCACTTTCAGTCTGGATGTATCTTTAGGTTCAAAATGAGTCTCTTGTAGACAGCATATGGATGGGTCCTGTCTTTTTATCCAGTCTGAAACCCTGTGCCATTTTATGGGAGCGTTTAGGCCATTCATGTTGAGAGTGGTTATTGAAAGATATGAATTAATTGTCATCATGTTGCCTGTGAAGACATTGTTTTTATAGATTGTCCCTGTAAATTTCTGTTGTATATCACTCTTGGGGTCTTTCTCCTTTTCTAGAACCCCCCTTAATATTTCTTGCAGGGCCGGCTTAGTGGTCACATATTCTTTCAGTTTCTGCCAGTCGTAGAAGCTCTGCATCTCTCCATCCATTCTAAATGACATCCTTGCTGGATAAAGTATTCTTGGCTGCATGTTCTTCTCATTTAGTACCCTGAATATGTCTTTCCAGGCCTTTCTGGCTTGCCAGGTCTCTGTGGATAGGTCTGACGTTATTCTGATGTTCCTCCCTCTGTACGTAAGGAATCTCTTCCCCCTAACTGCCCTTAAGATCGTTTCCTTGGTTCTAAGATTTGCAAGTTTTACTATTACATGCCGGGGTGTTGGCCTGTTTTCCTTGATCTTAGGAGGGGTCCTCTCTGCCTCTAGGACTCGAATGTTTGTTTCATTCCCCAGATTAGGGAAGTTCTCAGCTACGATCTGCTCAAATACATCTTCTAGTCCTCTCTCTCTCTCCACTCCCTCCGGGATTCCAATTATTCTGACATTGGAATGCTTCATGGTGTCACTTATTTCTCTGATTCTATTTTCATGGATTCTGAGTTGTTTTTCTCTGGCCTCCTCTTTTCCCTCTTTATCTATTATATTGTCTTCCAGGTCGCTTATTTGTTCTTCTGCCTCACTTACCCTAGCTGTTAGATCATCTAGATTGGATTGGATCTCATTGATAGCATTTTTAAGTTCTGCCAATTCACCTTTTATTTCTGCCCTTAGAGACTCTATGTTGCCATTAATTGATTTCTCCATTCTAGCCACTGTCTTCACAATGGCTAGCCTGAATTCCATCTCCGACATCTTGGTTATATCTGCATCCATTTGTAAATCTGCAGCATAAGTCATAATCTCTGAGTCTTTTCTATTTTGGGGGTTCCACCTCCTAGTCATTCTGTTGATGGGTGTTTGAGGGAATGTAGAGAGTCCAAATTATTGACCAGAACCCAAGCAAGATGCACCTGTTTTCTCGGGACCTTAGGGTTGCTGGCCTCTTGTTTTCCTAGCCTGTCTTCTGGGGGAGGGGCCTGCCGCACTGTTACTCAGGCAACCCTGTTCAGGCGGAGTTGCCCTGCCCCCCTGTGGCGGGGGATGGGCTCAGCGGGAATCAGTCTTTGGGGCTTTTGTTCTCTGGCGGCTTTCCCTGGCGGCTTTCCGCGCCTCTTCCGCGAGTCAGAGCAGAAGAGACCATTTCCAACCCTCTGCCTCAGAGCAGAGAGACCTCAGTCTGTTCTTCAGTGAGCCCTCCAGGCCACACCGTCTCCGTTTCTGTCCGAGCCACTATAAAGTGCAGCGTCCTGGGTTGTGTGCCCCTCCGCAGTGCCCGTAGTCCTGCCTCCAGGTCGGGGCACGTCTCTGCCCTTTGTGCTTCTAAAACCACCAGCCGCCCCCAGTTCGATCGGGCAACCCCGCCGCTCCGGGTTTCCGCCCCAGGGGCTGCCCTAAAGTCCTTTCCCCGCAGCTACCGGTCTGCGAGTCTGCAGCGCACGAGGCTGTCGCTCACCGGCAGTGTAGGATCCCCAAGGACAGGCTCCCTCCCGCTGCCATTTATCCTCCGATATCTGCCCACGGAATCACAGCTCCCCGCTTCGTACCTCAAAACCAACCGCCTGCGATATTCTGTTTGTAGAGATCCAGATCTTCTTACATCTCAGGCTGGTTTCGTGGGTGCTCAGAGTGGTCTGGTTGGTAGATATCCAGCTCAATTCCGGGGAGCAGTTGAAATAGGGTCCCCTACTCCTCCACCATCTTTCCTTCCCATTACTCCATCTTTGAACTCACTAGTCTGTTCTGCTTCCTCTATTCTGCTGTTGATTCCCTCTGGTTTATTTTTTTTTATTTTTTATTTTTTTTATTTTTAAAGATTTTATTTATTTATTTGAGAGAGAGAATGAGAGAGAGAGAGAGAGAGCATGAGACGGGGGAGGGTCAGAGGGAGAAGCAGACTCCCTGCCGAGCAGGGAGCCTGATGCGGGACTCGATCCCGGGACTCCAGGATCATGACCTGAGCCGAAGGCAGTCGCTTAACCAACTGAGCCACCAGGCGCCCCCTGGTTTATTTTTAATTTTAGTTATTGAGTTATTCATCTCTGATTGGTTCTTTTTTATATTTTCTCTCTTTGTTGAAAGTCTTACTGAGATCTTCCATTCTTTTGTCAAGTCCAGTGAGTATGTTAATGACCATTTTAATTCTTTGTCAGACATATTGCTTATCCCTGTTTCTTTTAGTTCTTTTGCTGTGGTCCTATTCTTTCTTTTGTGACATATTCTTCTGTCTTCTCATTCTGTCCAGTGCTCTGTGTTTGTTTCTATGTATTAGGAAAGTCAGCTACATCTCCTCATCTTCAAAGTTGTGACCTTTTAAAAAAAAGAGATCCTCTGGTGCCCTGTAGCACAATGTCCCCTATTTACCAGAGCCAGCCACTTCAGGGGTGTCTCCTATGTGGGTTGCATGCACCCTACTGTATTGGCTGAGCATCATTGCCATCAGTCCAGTTGGTTGCAATGGCCCATTTTGCCTCTTGTGGGCATGGTTTTGTCCCTGTGCTCTTAGGGGACCATTTGGGGGCTGCCATGGGTTTGTAGTTGGGCATTGTCAACAGTCAGATGCCTGTTTGCTGGGGCCATGATGACATTGATTTGTAGGGCACTCTCACTGCATTGTCCACTGAGGCTGCCATTGGTAGGCGGGGCCTGCAGTCACAACAGATGCCTATCCCCAGTTTGCCCAGGCTGCAGTGACCTGGAACTGTGGGGCTCCCTCCCAGTTGCTGTCCTTTGAGAGGTTTTTGTTGGTGGGTAGGGCCGGCAGTCAGATCAGATGTGTGTCCCCTGTCTGTCTGCTGGGGCTGCAGTCAAACTGGTGTGTATGGTTATCTTCCCCTCGCCTTAGGGCAGGAGTCACTTTGAAATGGTGCTGGTCCCTGCCAGGGCTGCCTGCAAGATGGGATATGGCAGGAGTCACTTTAGATGGAATCCTTCTAAGTAGAGCTTGTTGTATAGGGCAGATCTGCAAGAGAACTCAAGCAGGGTGCATGGTATTAGGAAGATAGGTGGAGGGCGTTGGAGCTGGTTTCCACAGGTGTCCAGTCATCGAGGCTTAGGGTGAGAGGGTGGGGAGAAATGGTACCTGTCAGCTCTTTTGTTCTTGGAGAAGTCTCCTAAAGATCCCTGCCCCCTCCACTGCATGTTTTGAGATTAGTAAATAAATCTCCTTCACATATATCAGAGGTGTTTTTCAAACGGGTGCTAGATACAGCATAGAATGCTGTATCTCAATGATAAGAACTTGAGAAGTTAAGCCCCACTGGTTTTCATAGCAAAATGACATGGGACCAGTTTTCCCAGTTCAGGTTCTGTGTCTGGGGTACCTGGTATGGTGTCTGCTCCCCTCCCTTCTCCACGCTTATGGTGTCCCTCCTGTTTGTGGTTAGTCTTATAGGGAGTTTTCACCATGTATCTGCTCCTCCTACCCTTTTTGATGAGGCCTCCTCTCTGCAGTTAACTGTGGAAATTCTGTTCTGCCAGCCTTATGGGTAGTTTTCTGTGTTAGTTGCACGGATGGGGCTGTTATCTACATGTGTCTGTTAGACAAGATGAACTTAGGATCTTTCTACTCTGCCATTTTTTTCAGTAGTACTTCTTTTGAAAATTTTTAAAGCATGAAAATGGGTGGGTTTTTATAGGTAACATAATTTTGAGCAAAAAACCCCACATTGTCACAGGAATATTGGAATATTTTCAAAATAATCTCCATAACACCTTTTTTTTCTCAAAAAGCAGTTACTTTCTCACCTATTGTTAATATTTTGCTTTTACCTTGAAGGGATAAAGTGTGATTTAGATAGGTACTGGTTATTTTTGCCTTAATCTCTTATTTCCTTGGTCAAATCAACCTTCAGTTTCATTGAGACCATGTTGTATGTGTGTTTTGTGTTCCATCATTTTCTTCTATTTTTCTTTTTTTATGCTTTCTTTGAGTTTATCTTGCTGTTCTTTTTTTTCTTTTTTTTTAACTTTTTGGGATACATGTCTTGTTCATTATCTTCTTTTATAATATACACATTTGAAACTATACCTTTCCAGATAAGTATTATTTAACTCCATTTTACCTGTTTTTGTTTAAACTGTTTATTACTGTTCCCTCAAAATATTTTCTAAATTCTATTATGTTTTATTTTCTTGGGCTAGTGGATTTAGAAATCCTTTTGTCAACTGCCAAACATGGAGTATTTTTGTTTCATTGTTGTTGTCACTTATTAAAGAGGTCACATTTAACTGTATGTCTGTATGGTGTCAGATCTTTGAAATCGCTTGAAAAAAATTATGGCACAATGGTCAGTTTTTTAAAAATGTTTTCCATGTGTTTGAAAAGAATGAGTGTTCCACAGCTATTGGGTACAAGTGCTATATATTTCCATTAGGCAAAATTTGTTTATCATTGTTCAATCTTCTACATTCTTGGTGCTTCTTGTTTTGCCAATTTTTGACAGTTGTATTTTGCATTTTTTCACTGTGATTGTATGTTTGCTTATTTTTTACCTCCTGCTAATTATTGCTATATATTTTTGAACCTATATTATTAAATGTATGTGAAATTATTTTTATAACTTTGTCATGACTACATCATTTATTGTAATGATGTGACCCTTTCTTAGTGAAAACAACCTTTTCATTAAAAGTCTGTTTCATGCATTATTAATACAGGCACATAGACTTTCTTAAATGTGGTGTTTACATGCTAACTTTTTTATTTTTAACTTTTCAGTATCCT
Organism: Halichoerus grypus; assembly: GCF_964656455.1. Taxonomy (NCBI): domain Eukaryota; kingdom Metazoa; phylum Chordata; class Mammalia; order Carnivora; family Phocidae; genus Halichoerus; species Halichoerus grypus. Next base: position 106,857,936 of record NC_135727.1, on the reverse strand, counting down.
TATATTTTAAATTAATTTATTAAAAACAGCATTTAGTTGGGTTTCATTATTTTTCCAGTCTAACAATCTTGCCCTCTTTAGTGGCACAGTTAATATATGTAAGTTATGTAATTTTTGATAGATGGGATTGAACACTTCTGCTTTTTGTACCTTATAACTTTTCCCCCATCTCTCATTTGTTTCTCTCTTTTCTTCTTTTGGGGGGTGGTGTGTATTAATATCCTTACTTTTCTTTGTTTTTTCATTGACTTGCTTGAAAATTACCATTGTATTTCTGGTCTGTTATTTGTTGCCCTGCAAATGACAGTGATATATCAAATGCATCAAATTATAAAATTGATCAATATTTATATCTTCTTCCTGGAAAATTTGAGTAATCTAAACACCCTAATTCTACTAACACCCTTCATAACACATTATTATTGACTTTTATTTTTATTCTCATTTGTAAATGCATGAGACATAATTATTATGACTTTATTTAGTCACCATTCATTTAGATTTACCCTCACATTTACCGCTTTTTTATTGTAGTTTTCATTATTTTGTATCTGGGAACTTCTGTTCTGAGATTACATTCTTTCTCCCTGATGTAACTTTCTAAAAATTTAACTAGAAAATTAGGATCTGGTGTTGGTAAACTCTCCATGCTTATTTGTTTCATTGTTTTGGTTTGAAAATGTCTTTATTTTAGTTTCATTCTTTTTTTTTAGATTTTATTTATTTATTTATTGAGAGAGAGAGAGAGAGAGAGAGCAGCGAAGGGGCAGAGGGAGAGGGAGAGAATCTCCAGCAGATATGCGCTCAGCCCAGAGCCTGATTTGGGCTCAATCTCATGACCCTGAAATTATGACCTGAGCTGAAATCAAGTCAGATGCTCAGCCAGCTGAGCCACGCTGGCACCCCTAATCTCATTCTTAAAGTTGTTTTCCCTGGATACAAGGATAGCAGTAATTTCTTTTAACACACTGAAAATAGCATTCCACTTTCTCTGTCTTCTGTGTTTTCTTTATAGAAGTCATTCTGACTGTTATGTCTTTGATGGTCTTTTTTATATGTTGCTCTTAGTATTATTTTCCCTTTGTTTTTAGAGTTCTCTATTTCTACTCTCATGTTCCCATTGGTGGATTCCAATATTTATCCTATGAGGCATTCATCAATCTTCTTAAGTTTGTGGAATGATGTCTTTATTCTGTCCTGGAATTTTTTTGTCTTTAAATCTTTCACATATTGCCCCTGCCACATTCTCTTCCTTCTCTCTTCTTGATAATGTGATCAAATGTATGTTAAACCTTCACATACAATTTTGCATGCCCTTCAACCTCTTTTTCATATTTTATACCTAAATAGAAAAATCTGTCCTGCAAATGAATCCTGCATCTATGTAATTTCTTCTGAATTCTCTACTATTTACTAATTTTCTCTTCAGTCTGTCTACTGATGAACTGTTCATAAAGCTCTTAAACTTGGTTATATTATTTTTCTTCTCTAGAAGTTATACTTGATTATTTTTAAAAATCTAGCTTTTTAAAAATCTGTTATTATATATATTTTCAAAATTATGGGGGTTTTAAAAAATACAATAAGCATAGTCAAGCTTATGTTTATGGCAAATTTATCCTCCCAACTTAAACAACTAAATCACTGAACAAAATATATGAAACAACAGTTGTTCCGACATTGTACAACAGGCAGCAAAACAGTGATCTCTGAGAGAAGAGAAGTAAATGAGCTAGTTCAAACTCACGGCCTGGCGAGAATTTCACTGCCACAGTGCAGGGAGGGAAAACCCAAACAATGCCTCTGTTCTCTTTTGGGGAGACAGTGTTAAAATCCGAGGGGGTGGTTAAGGTGGCTAGAATTTGCAGGGCAGGGAAATAGAGAGGAGGTAACTGCTAAATAGAGAGGACCAGAGGTCTACAAGGCTTCCCCTCCATTCTTCATCTGAACACTGGTATAAAGAACTACTAAAGGCCAGGGAAAGAACCCTCAGGGCTTGGAATAGTTCATGTGCCCACCAAAAGGGTAGAAAATGTCATTATTCCCAAGGCATCAGATATCGTAGTCAAGGTAACTTATTACCTTATTAGTGGAAAAAAATTAGCCCCAGACTAAATATATGTCTGGTTCTACCTAGCAAAGCTTTAAAACAAGCCTTAAGAGAATCAAACTCTGTTCAAATAATTTACTGTGCCCCAGAAAAAGCAAACCTGAAGAATACTTACAGGAATAGTATATATATACTATATATATATATACACACACAAAATATATATTGCGTATATATTTATATATATGGAATATATATATATATATATATTTTACTTTCTTGGGATCTGTAATATGTATATTATAGATCTCCAGCTCGCATGAAAATAAAATCAAACAGTCTGTATCCAATAAAAAATTATCAGGCATGCAAGGAATCATAAAAATATGACTAATAATGAGGAGAAAAATCATCTAATAGAAACAAAAGCAGAAATGACTCTGATGATAGAATTAGCAGACAAGGACAGTAAAATAGTTAGGATAACTATATCCTGTATATTTTGGAAGGATGAGCAAAGCATTAGCATGTTAAGGAGAGAAATCGAATATATTTTTATTTTTAGAAGTTTTTATTTTAATTCCAGTTAGTTAACCTATACTGTTATATTAGTTTCAGGTGTACAATATAGTGATTCAGCACTTCCATACAATGCTGGTGTTCATCACAACAAGTGCATTCCTTAATCCCTTCACCTAGTTCATCCATCCCCCCACCCCCCCTCCCCTCTGGTAACTATCAGTTCTCTATAACTAAGAGTCTGTTTCTTGGCCTGTCTGTCTCTCTGTCTCTCTCTCTCTTTTTCCCTTTGCTCGTTTGTTTTGTTTCTTAAATTCCACATATGAGTGAAATCATATGGTATTTGCCTTTCTCTGACTAACTTATTTTGCATAACATTACACTCTCTAGCTCCATCCATGTCATTGCAAACAGCAAGATTTCTTTCCTTTTTATAGCTGGATAATAATCTGTACCATATCTTATTTATCCATTCATCAGTTGTTGGATACTTGGGCTGTTTCTGTAATTTGGCTATTGTAGATAATGCTGCTATAAACATCAGGGTGCAATATCCCTTTGAATTAGTGCTTTTGTATTCTTTGGGTGTAAATACCAGTGGTGGAATTACTGGATCATAGGGTATTTCTATTTTTAACTTTTTGAGGAACCTCCATTCTGTCTTCCACAGTGGCCGCACCAGTTCGCATTCCCATTAACAGTGCCTGAGTGTTTCTTTTTCTCCACATCCTCACCAACACCCGTTGTTTCTTGTGTTGTTGATTTTAGCTAGTCTGACAGGTGTGAGATGGTATCTGATAAAGGATTATTATCCAAGATATATAAAGAACTTATAAAACTCAATACCTAAAAAGACAAATAATCCAATTTAAAAATGGGCAGAAGACATGAAAAGACAATTTCCCCAGAGAAGACATACAGATGGCAAACAGACACATGAAAAAATGTTCACCATCACTTACCATCAGGGAAATGCAAATCAAAACTGCAATGATATTTATTGTTAAAAGGCCAAAATTGGGGCACCTGGGTGGCTCGGTTAAGCGACTGCCTTCAGCTCAGGTCATGATCCTGGAGTCCCGGGATCGAGTCCCGCATCAGGCTCCCTGCTCAGCGGGGAGTCTGCTTCTCCCTCTGACCCTCCCCACTCTTGTGCTCTCTCTCTCTCTCTCAAATAAATAAATAAAATCTTTAAAAAAATAAATAAAAGGCCAAAATTGAACATCTCTAGATGAAAAAAAAACAGTTTTTGAGGTGAAAAATACATTAAATGGAATGAACAGCAGATTAGGCACTCACTGCAGAAGTAAAGGTTAGTAATCTTGAAGACATAGCATAGAAATTATTGAAAATTAGACACAGAAAAAATACTGGAAAAAATAAACAGAGCATCAGTAAGCTATAGACAACTTCAAGTGGCCAAATATATGTGTAATTGGATTCCCCAAAGAAGAGGAAAGTGGGTGGGAGAAATATTTTAGAAACTAATGACCAAAATTTTTCCAAATTTGATTAAAATAAAGAACTTAAACACCAGAGATCCAAAATTCTCCATGAACCCTAGAGATAAGAATTATTAAAACACCAAGGCACATCGTAGTTACATTATTCAAAACTAGAAATGAAGATAAAATCTTAAAGCAGCCACAGAGAAAGTACAGATGACCAAAGATAATGATAGCCAATTGTTCATAATACAGTGCAAGCAGGAATATAGTGTATCTATGTCCTTAAAATACTGCAGAAGAAAACACTTTAAAAAGGTCAACCATGGGGCACCTGGGTGGCTCAGTCGTTGGGCATCTGCCTTCAGCTCAGGTCATGATCCCAGGGTCCAGGGATCGAGTCCCGCATCAGGCTCCCTGCTCCACGGGAAGCCTGCTTCTCCCTCTCCCACTCCCCTGCTTGTGTTCCCTCTCTCGCTGTGTCTCTCTCTGTCAAATAAATAATTAAAAATCTTAAAAAAAAAAAAAGTCAACCATTGTGGGATTGGTATGATGGAAACAGGCTGACTCTGACCCTGAGTAAAATGGTCTCATTTCAATATAGAGAGAATATCTATTAAAATTCCCAACTAAGGTGGGCACCAAATTTTGTGATTTTTATCCTCTTTTCCCTATTTAGTCATTAAAAGAAAAGCGCAAGTTAGCCTATACTGATAAGTGTCTAGAACAAAAGGAAATTTAATGCTGTGCTTGTCTCTCTGGATTTCTGTGTTCCCTTAGATATTTTGTTGCCGGGACCTCCTACTCCCCTTCACCCATTTTGTTCACCTTCCCTCCCTCCCTCTTCCCCTCGGACAACCATCAGTTTTTTTCTCTGCGTTTAAGGATTTGTTTCTACTCTCTTATTTGTTTGTTCATTTGTTTTGTGTTTTAGATTCCACATATAAGTGAAACCAAGCAGTATTTGTCTTTCTCTGACTTATTTCACTTAGCATTATACCCTCTAGCTCCATCCATGTTGTCACAAGCCTCATTCCTTTTTATGGCTGCATAATATTCCATTGTGTGCATGCGCGTGCACACACACACACGCCATCTTCTTTATCCATTCATCAATCACTGGACACTTGGGCTGCTTCCATATCTTGGCTATTGTAAATAACGCTGCAGTAAGTATAGGGGTGCATATATTTTTGTTGAATTAGTGTTTTTTGTATTCTTTGGGTAAATACACAGTAGTGGAATTACTGGCTTGTATGGTATTTCTATTGTGAATTTTTTGAGGAACTTCCATATTATTTTCCAGTGACTGCACCCATTTACATTCCCACCAATAATGCATGAAAGTTCCCTTTTCTCCACATCCTCACCAACACTTGTTATTTCTTGTCTTTTTGATACTAGCCCTTCTCTCAGGTATGAGGTGATATCTCATTGTGGTTTTGATTTACATTTGCCTAATGATTACTGATGTCGAGCATCTTTTGATGTATCTATTGGCTATCTGTATGTCTTCTTTAGAAAAATGTCTACTCAGGTCCCTTGCCCATTTTTTAATGGGATTTTTTGTTTTTTTGGTGTTGAGTTGTGTAAGTACTTTACATCTTTTGAATGTTAATTCCTTATCAGATTTGCAAATATCTTCTCCCATTTAGTCAGTTACCTTTTCATTTGTGGCTAGTTTCCTTCACAGTGGAAAAACTTTATTTTGGTATAGTCTCAATACTTATTTTTGCTTTTTTCCCCTTGGCTAAGGAGACATATCTAGAAAAATGTTGGTAAGGCAATGCCAAAAAGATCCTCTTAGATTTTTGTGTGGTAATTTTGTATCCTCTTAACAGCACTTTGATGTCTTTAGTTTGTTTTCAGTGGGAGGATGATCTGAATAACGTCACCTCTCCATATTTATGGAAGAGGAATTAGTAATTTTCATGGTCATTCTCCATTTCATTAGAAAATACTTTAAAAAGTTTATTTTTAAAGGTCATAGTTTGAGTAATTAATCATATTGTTAATTTCCAGTACCATGGGAAGTTGAATACATCATTAAAAGTGATAGTATGTGGGAAGTAAAACAAGTAATGCAATTGCCCCTCTCTATTCTTCTGAAATTTGGAACTACAACTCTTCCCTCAAGGACCTCCCCAACTTTGCTTGGGCAGAACAGTCTGACGTGGGGAGGGCACCATTATAAATCAAAAAATAGATGAAAGCTTTGTAAAGCTTAACTTACTCCTTTTAAGTTAAAAGCAAGCATTAATAGGATTTCTTTTTTTAAAATTTTATTTTATTATGTTATGTTAATCACCATACAATACATCATTAGTTTTTGATGTGGTGATCCACGATTCATTGTTTTCGTGTAACACCCAGTGCTCCATGCAGTACGTACCCGCCTTAATACCCATCACCGGGCTAACCCATCCCCCCTCCTCTCTCCCCTCTAAAACCCTCAGTTTGTTTCTCAGAGCCCTTAGTCTCTCCATGGTTCATCTCTCCCTCCGATTTCCCCTCCTTCATTTTTCCCTTCCTTCTCCTAATGTCCTCCATGCTATTCCTTATGTTCCACAAATAAGTGAAACCACATGATAATTGACTTTCTCTGCTTGACTTATTTCAGTTAGCATAATCTCCTCCAGACGCATCCATGTTGATGTAAAAGTTGGGTATTCATCCTTTCTGATGGCTGAGTAATATTCCATTGTATATATGGACCACATCTTCTTTATCCATTCATCTGTTGAAGGGCATCTCGGCTCTTTCCATAGTTTGGCTATTGCGGACATTGCTGCTATGAACATTGGGGTGCATATGGCCCTTCTTTTCACTACATCTGTGTCTTTGGGGTAAATACCCCAAATTGCTGGGTCGTAGGGTAGCTCTATTTTTAATTTTTTGAGGAACCTCCACACTGTTTTCCAAAGTGGCTGTACCAACTTGCATTCCCACCAACAGTGTAAGAGGGTTCCCCTTTCTCCACAACCTCTGCAACATTTGTTGTTTCTTTCCCTGTCCATTTTTGCCATTCTAACTGGTGTAAGGTGTTATCTCAATGTGGTTTTGATTTGGATTTCCCTGATGGCTAATGATGATGAACATTTTTTCATGTGTCTGTTAGCCATTTGTATGTCTTCTTCGGAGAAGTGACCATGTCTTCTGCCCATTTTTTTGACTTGGTTATTTGTTTTTCGGGTGTTGAGTTTGAGAAGTTCTTTATAGATCTTGGATACCAGCCCTTTGTCTGTAGTGTCACTTGCAAATATCTTCTCCCATTCTGTGGGTTGCCTCCTTGTTTCTTATACTTTCTTTTGGTTTCAGCGGATTATGTTGTTGAAAGTTGAACCACATGAAATTGTAATTTGGGTGTAAACATGATCAAATATTGGCAATTTCATATGATTTGACTTAATTCATCCCATTTCAGAGGCCGCTGATAGAGCCAAAAGAGCAAACAGTTGGGAGACAGAACTTTGATTCCACAATTTAGCTATCCTTGGAGCTTTTGAGATATTATTTTGTACTTCTGAACTTCTGGAATATTGTGAGATGACTTTCCTAAGATGATTACCAAATTCTGGCATGGCAGGAAATCACTTGAGCACAGTGGTTAAGAAGGTGGCCCAGGCAGCAGTCAACTGTGGGATCAAACTCTGATTCTTTCATCTACTAGATAAGTTAACTTGGTAAAATTCCCTAAATTTCTGTGCCTCAGTTTCCTTATCCACAAAACAGGGGTTAAAAGTAATGCCCACACTGTAGTGTTGCAATAAGGATCAAATGCCTATGTTTATAAAATGCTTAGAAAAGTGCCTGGTACATAGTAAGTGAATAGGTATTCACTTTTTCTTATGGCAGGATATCATTAAAAATTAACAGCTTCCCTCCACCCTCTTCATGTGGACACAATCAGGAAATGCAAGCAGAAGCAAAACTAATGCAAATCAGAATCATTATTCACCTAGAAGCCAATAACATTATAGAAAAGAACAGACATCTGCAATTCCAATCATGACGGACAAAAGGTTCATACTCCTAAGACGGCAAATGATTATAAAGGTAAAAATGATGTTAATGTAGGAGATGACCATGTAGAAGAGTGGAAACTACCTTAATCATTTCCTCTTGCATCAGGTGGAAAGTGGAGCAGCTGCTTTAGTTCTTGCAGTTTTTCAGTAAAGCACTTCACTTTGCCAGTGTAAAAATTTGGTGCGTTGAATTGTTGAAATCCTCTATATTCTTTCTCCACATGGCTTCTGCTCCAGGAAAATGTGGCATAAGGGCTCACAGTTAGAGTTACTATCAAAAGCTAGGCAAGCAGAGAAATATTCATGCTCCTGTAGGATGCTGCAATTATGGAATACAATAGCAACTTTAGACCAAATGTTGAATCCCACAAGGATCAGTTTGAAATGTGTGCCCCAACTTTGTCTTATACCACACATATTTTGCAGTTTTGTAGCTTTTCTAACAGAGGCTCAAATTTTCTTGGTTCATGGAACCCTTAGCTTCTCAGCAGGTTTTTCATGGTTCCCTAGGCCAAAACAAATACTTAATAATTCTGTTTTTTAAGCAGTTAGGTCCAAACAACTTAATAAGTATTTATATACTAACAGCATAGTAGCTGTTTGAAGTGATATCTATATTTATATTTCGTAATACTTATACATGTAATAACTTTAAATAATCACAGTTATTTACCAATGGGATATATGTACATATTGGGCACTGTACATCTCAGACCTTGGAATCAGATTAGACACCGCCACTCTCATTTCCTGTTCCACATTGATTTTTGCACATCTGCTTTTCATCACAACTACCAGAGTGCCAACTTTGCAAAGACATGACATCATAGAATGAATGTAACCCACCCAGTATCCCACAGGTGTCACTGAGTTTTACCTTGAAAATTTAAACTGCTGTGATGTTCCCATAAGTTTCCTGTGGCACCCATGACACCTTGGCACACGGTTTGGGAACCACAGCCCTATACCACTTCCTATATATTTGAAGTTATTTCAAGTGTATGTTCATCAGGGACAGATTGCTATGTAGATCTAAATACAACTTTCTACCTTTCGGAGTGCTTTTATTGAACAGGAGGCAGGATGATGGTATTTGAATAAGTAAATGCAAGGAGTTACATCATCATAAAATATTTATTGAGACTTTATTGAATGTAAAGGCTGATGAGGGAGGCAAACAGAATTATATGTTCCTCAAGAAGTTTATTTGACTAAGTAGTTTATACATATGTGATCTGATTATATCATTTTCTCAGTGATCTTTGTTACCACCTCCCCTGTTTCTCTGCTGTAGAGTGCTTCACAATTTGGCTTCCCCTGCTTTTTCCAGCTCATCCCTTGTCTCTTTCTGATGCAACATCTCTCCGCCTGCCTCCCAGCTCCCCACACTCAGGTATAGATAGATGATAGACAGACAGACTGACATGGGATTTCATGTAGAACTTTCAAATTTACGAACTGTGTTTATAGAGGTTCTTTCATTTGATGACTTTAGTTAGGTATAACTTAGTCACCACTTTCCTGCATATACATGACAAAGATATTCTTAAAACAAGCTTTAATTAAATTATAAAAACAAAAATATTCATTTACTAGTGAAATACCAATTTTTTATTTAGTTTTTTTCATTTCTGTACATCATATTTCAGAATCCAGTAGCACAGAACTAACTGAAGATAAATATTGCGAACCTATCTCTCTCTGCAATTCTCTTCATCACAACATCTCTTGACATTAATTCAATGCTAGGTCCTCTTTTTCAGTCAGGTTTTGGCCTGTTTTAAGCTCCAGAGTATCACTACATGACCATACCAAGGCATCATCATCTATAGCTTATACCTGTCTATAAACACATGGTTAATAGCCAAAGCAGGAAACAATCCCAACTCTATATAAAACTGCATCCTTCATAGAGAGGCTTTAAGAGTAAGCATCCAAAGTAAACTTATTCTGATCCTTATGGAAGCAGAATCAGCACATTGCCTTGCTGCCATTTTGGGTAAGATGCATGTCATGCCCCACTAATTATCACCAGAATATGAGTAACCTTGAGCTTTTGCTATATGCTTTTGATTCCTTACAAAATAAGAAAAATTAAAAACAACAAAACACCTGATCCTTGACTTATGTCAGTATCTTAAGGTATGTGAAAACTTTAAAAGATATGACAATCATATGAGAAAAATGTTATTTTACTATGAATAAACTATAACCTTTGTAACCATGGAATCTTTTTTTGTTTCTCTAAAAGCCTGTTGTATTTTCAATTTGATAGATCAGTCCTTCTAACCCGTGGAGAATTTTCAGAATTCTTTGCAAGTAAACTTCTAAAAGTTTTGTTTCTGAAAAAAAACCAAAAAGTTTTGTCTCTGCATCGGGAACTAAAATTTAATGAGTGACAACTATGTGACCCATATAGGTTATGAGGCAGTCTTTCTTATTCCCATTTACTGATGAGAACATTTAGGTAGGAATATTAAATATCTCCTTAAGACTAAACAGTTAATAAGTTTCAAAGCCAAGATTTTAATTTAGGATTTTAACCAGCTAAAAATGGCAAAACTTTTACCCCATTATGTCTTCATGCTTCCCAATCTACCATTACTGTACAGTGCTTTCAGGATTTAGGGTAAATTTGAGAGAGGCATAGCAATTCCTTTCCAGGTATTTTGTACTATCCTCAGGCACAGTCATTATTCATCCATTCTTTGATTCAACAAATATTTATTGAGTGCCTAATATATACCAGTCTTTTCTCAAGATGCTAGAGACATAATGATGAATATGACAAACTCCCTCTTCACATTGAGCTTCCATTCTAGTGGGGAAGACAGATATAAACACAGAAATAAAAATAGATTATGGTGTCAAGTAACTAAAGAAAAATGTCTCAGGATTAAGGGATAAAGGTGATGGAAGTTAGGAGTCAAATTGGGCTTTATAATTAAGAAGGGGTGATGGAGGTACCTATAAATATCAATACAGGTCGAATACCAAGCTTCTTCAGTTATAGAGAACTAAAATAAAAAGGATGTTCCAAACAATACACTCATCACTGCTTACTTGCTTTAAAAACAGGAATTAATTGGTGTTACTATGAAATAATCATTGAAAAAGACAGGAAAAGAGCAAGATTTCAGAGGAATAATAATAATAATAATAAAAAGTCTTCCAAGGCTTGTATTGACCTGTCAGTATTCTGTCTCCAGTATCATCTTAGATCATATTTAAGTGTAGGAACTCTGGCCTTCCAAGTTCAGAGATCCTCACTTTCCAACTTTATAGCTGTCTTTCCCATTGATCCTGTCCTAAAATATGATCCCCTTTAAAAAATTTAAAGACACTTTCTTTCTACTTCTGTTACAAACAACAGACTCCTAAAAAGTCAGACACATTTTTATTTTCCTTTTTTCTTTCTGTAACATTCTAAATATTAACACAGTGAGCCATACATGAATTAAACATTATTTTCATCATGACTGGGTTTAAAAGGGATCAGCCAGAAAAAGAAAAACACAACCTTGACACTGTAGAGGAAATGAGATTGAAGACAATTATTATTTTAATGTTGTTTACCAAGAAGACAATATAGCAAAGTGATCAAAAGTCAAGTGAGTTCTAGAGTCAAAATACCTGTGTTTAAATCCCTGATCTGCTGGTGACTTGCTGTATGATTTGAGCAAATTACTAGACCTTTTGAATTTGGGGATTTCTCATGTGAAAGGGCATGATTGTACATGCCTCATATGTTCATTTTATTTTTTTAAATAGTTTTTTTTTAAGATTTTTCATTTATTTGAGAGAGAAAGAAAGCATGCAAGTACAGAAGCAGGGGCAAGAGGCAGCGGGAGAGGGAAGAGCAGATCCCCACTGATCAGGGAGTCCAACTCAGGACTCGATCCCAGGACTCTGGGATCATGACCTGAGCCGAAAGGAGATCCTTAACTGACTGAGCCACCCAGGTGCTCTAGTATGTTCATTTTAAAGAATAAGATAATACATTATATGTTTAAAAAAAAGAAAAGAAAAAAGAGAAGACAGTAGGAAGGGGAAAATGAAGGGGGGGAATCGGAGGGGGAGATGAACCATGAGAGACTATGGACTCTGAGAAACAAACTGAGGGTTCTAGAGGGGAGGGGAGTGGGGGGATGGGTTAGTCTGGTGATGGCTATTAAAGAGGGCACGTACTGAATAGAGCACTGGGTGTTATACGCAAACAATGAATCATGGAACACTACATCAAAAACTAATGATGTAATGTATGGTGATTAACATAACATAATAAAATAAAATTAAAAAAAAGAATAAGATTAAAACGTACTATTGGTACAGCACCAAGGACTTAATAACACACTACAGATAGATATTATTATTTTCACCATTAATGAATAGATAGGTTTAAAGACAAGATATCATTCCCATTTCATCTGGAAAACTCCTTTGTAAATTTTAAAACTCATCTTTAACATCACCTTTCCTGTGTTTCTGTGATTCCCCAGGAAAATTTAGGTGCCCTTTTCTTGTGCCCATAGCACTTTGTTCCTAATTCTATGTTAGAATTGTGAAGGAAAAAAAAGATACAGAAGCAGCCCAAGTGTCTGTCAGTTGATGAATGCACAAAGTGGTGTGACACACACATATCTATACACAATGGACTATTACTCAGCCATAAAAAAGAACAAAATCTTGCCATTTGCAGCAACATGGATGGAGCTAGAGGGTATTATGCTAAGCAAAATAAGTCAGAGAAAGACAAATATCATATGATTTCACTCATATGTGGAATTAAGGAAACAAATGAGCAAACGGAAAAAAGAGAGAGAGAAACCAAGGAACAGACTCTTAACTATAGAGAATAAACTGATGGTTACCAGAGGAGAGAGGATGGGGGATGGGTGAAACAGGTGATGAGGATTAAGGAGTACACTTATGATGAGCACTGGGTGATGTATAGAGGTGTTGAATCACTCTTGTACATCTGAACACAATAGAACACAATGTTAACTAAGTGGACACACAGTAGAACACAATGTTAACTAAGCGGAATTTTTTAAAGAAAATGAAAAAAAATTAAAAATAAATAGTTTTTAGAAGGAGGAAAAAAAGCATCATAAAGGGGTCCAGGTAACTCTCCAGTGACTAAGTCATTGGTCTTAAGGGAAGTTTCCTTGAATGCATTCCCTAAAAGATAAAGATTAAGGTGCAACTGATTTATTTAGGAAGTGCTCCTGAGAGAAACTGGGAGGGACAATAGGGGGACCAGAATAGACAAAGCCAAACAAAGGTGTGATTTCAGGTGAAGGCCCCCTCTCAGGCTGATCCCGCAGGAAGCTCTGGAGCCTATTTTGAAACTCCAAGGTAGTCGTTCTGTAAGGCGAGGAAGGTGGGCTTTCATACTACCAGTTAGTCAGTCATTGGCTAACGGGGTGGGATGTGGCATCAACATGCAGGTGCTAAAAGCTCTCTACAGGCAGTGCTTTGAAGATCTCCCATGAAAGCCATTGAAAACAAAAGCACACGGAAGGTGAGCCGTAGGGGCACACAAATCGAGGGCTGCGGGAGGAATCTGCCCGTAGCACCAGTTGTGTCTGACCCAGAGACCTTAATGAACTCGTACAGTTTCGTTTTGTCATATCGTCGGGGTCAGTAGTTTTTATGAGCTGAATGCCTGTAAGAGAACAGTAGCCACCATTTACAAATAAGCCATTCCTTGGAAAAGAGCCCCGGTCCTACAGCCCCAAGGCAGGGTTTGCTCATTATTGATGGACAGGAGACTTGCCCGGCGTCTCCATGACGGGCTACCGGGACTCCTACTACTTCAGTGCCTTTATTCCCCGCTCCCCTACACTGCCGTATTGCCTCTGGTTCCCGGCCCTTCCTGGCGTAAATAGCACGCTAACGCCGGGCGGTGAGCAGAGTGCCTTCCGGCCGGAGCCTGGCACAATGTTGCCACGGGCTGCGCGAACCTCTGCGGGCTGACTCCGCCGCTGCTGCTGCCGGGGTGGCTGCTCCAGCCCCCACTTACTGCCACACGGTGCCGCCGTCCTTAGGGAGGCACGGAGCGGCTCTTCCTGCCCGACCCCAGCACCTCTCTGACCTCTCGGCCTGATTTTAAGGTCACCACTGTCTCTTCTGACCTGTAGTAGCTGACACCGGGTTGTGCATCGGGCTTCCTTCGACCCTAGATGGCCACTTGCCTCATCTTTTATTGGAAGACTCGCAGCCCGGTATTTCTGCCTAAATCACAATATCCATTCCACTCGAGCGGTTCCACTCAGGAAAGAGAAATTGCCTTTGTCCTTTCTAATTAAAATTTTAAAAGCTCTGTCTCCCTTTCTGATGTTCCTGCCATTCTGCATGCAGTCGCATCATCAATATCTCAGCGTAGCAAAATCTGTCACCCATGCCTCCTGTTTCACAGTTGGAATCTGTCTTATAAATAGAATATTTCTATTGTTAGAAAACATCCCAGAATTGAAAAAATTATGTTTGAAATTCATGATTTTCGTATAAAATGTATCCATTTTTTAAAAAAAGTTTTGGCATATACTACTACACAGGATCCACTGACAATTTTTCCATTATACATCATTCTCTCTTATAAAATTAGAGACCCTCCCTGATAGTATATAGGAAGAAAAAAAACTGTCCCATGATGGAAATTTATTGCATAATTTTAAAAATGCTCAAAGGAAGAACCAAGACTGTCTAGTCAGAAACAGGTTTCCATAGATAGATAGGTGGTAGGTGGGTAGGTAGATAATTTATAGCATCAGTTATAATAATTTCTTTCTACTTGGTTGGTCGTTTATTCTACGGTATTTATCGAGCCCTTACTACTGGAGTGGGCCCTGGGAATAAAAGATGATAAAGAAATCAGAACTGCCTTTAAGGCATCATAATCTAGTGGGGAAGACAGACAGGAGAAGAAATAAGTCTAATACAATACTGAAGTTACCATAAACAAAGCAAGGGCGAGAAGTAAAAACACCAAACTTTTGCATTAACTGACTTTGTCCTGAATTTGCATCATGCTCTGTTCAATTAGTAAACTAATGATTGATCTTGACTCAGCTCAGCCCACCCAGGCTGAGTCAGATTCTTTCTGCTTGTGACTGCCTTAGAATTCCTCACATAATCCTGTATTTCTTTACTTGCCTATCTCCTTGACTCAAGTGTGAGCTTTTTGAATATGCGAGTTTTGTCGAATTGTCTTTATATCCAAAGTGTCCATTTTCATTTTTGACATGTATGGTTGCTCCTCAGTAAATGTTTGTTAACTGAATGAATGAATAAACTGAACAGTGAACAGAGAGGGAGGAATTTCTTTGGAACCTTTATATATACATTTATATTTAAACTACTAAGGATCACATACTGTCCAGCTAAAATTCTGAAACTCTAAGTGCAGTTGAGAGAACCACCTCATGTCGTGGGCCCCAGTTGTGTTGTCTTGTGCTAAGCTCCTGACTTCACAAGTTTGGCAAAGCTGTCTACATCTGCCATGTTAAATTAAAGGTCCTTGGGGTCAGAAAATAACTATACCTTCCAAAGCGTTTTTGTAAGATGTACCAGGAAGAACTGAATATTTCCTATATCAAGAACTTGGGCTTTTAAACACTGGTTGGATCCAATCTTGGTAATGTTTGGTTTTTAAAAAATCCTCTGGAAGGTTATTACTTGCTGTCCCTGCAGTGCTGTTACAGGATTGCTGCGTCAGCTTTTTGCAAGCAATTATGGCAAATTTAGAAATCAAGTAGCAGTGCATGCAGGGGTGCAATTCTCCTGGTTCTGTACCGCAGTTTGAGTTCACGCCTTAGTATTGTTGGATCCATTGTTATGTGATGCTCATGGGCTTTCTAAGGAGTATTTAGGATTAGGAGCGTTCTGCTGTTAGGTATTCGAATATTTTTCCCTTTTTTGAAATAGAGGCTAAAAATTCTGGCTGCATGTTAGAATTAACTCTAATAACCTAAGTATTCCCATAATCATCCTATCCTGCTAAGTTCCATAAACTATATTTGCCCCAAATGCCTCTTCACAAGGTTCTAGAAAAGTGCTAGTTTGGAAGACAGATGCTTTCCTGAAACTTTGCTTAATGACTTTAAAGAGGTCATTTAGGTTGAGAACAACCAGAAAGATAACTCTTCTTTCCTTCTCCTCCAATATGGTCAGAATGTGGGTTCCCAAAGTGTGGAGGTTCAATACTCTCAGCTGGAGACCTACCTGCCTTGAGTTCATTCTTAAGAAGCCACTCCTGATGAACTCATATGGTACGATATAGCACATGGAGTAGAAATTCACCTAGCTTGTCCTCTCCTCATTCTCCTTTCACTTCTTAAAATTTTTTTTAAAAATTTTTATTTTGATTACTGCAGGTGACATACAATGTTACATTAGTTTCAGGTGTACCACATAGATTTCAACAGGTCTGTGCATTACTCAGTGCTCACCACCTCCTTTCACTTCTGATTCCTTCATCTCTTCTCTCCTTCTCTGTAATCTTGAGCACCTCCATTTGACCCTGCCACTCTTTCTGTTACTAGGCTCTTGCTTTCTGTGAAGAAGCTTGTTTGACTTCTTCAGTTCTTGTTTTGCAGAAGAACTTCAAAATGTTCAAAAGTAACAGTAGTCTTAATGTTCCTAAGAAGTTAAATTTGATCATTCCCCTGGTGAAAGTGACCTGCTATGAGAGTGCTCCAAGCTGCTAGGGTATCTCCTATAAAAGAGAGTTCAAAGTTAGTAAAGCTAATAACAATAACAATAAGGAAAGTCCCAAAAAGTTGTACTGAAACTAAGAGTTATTTAGGAGCAGCTAGTGTTCACACAGGGGTTTGAAATACAATTAACGCCTGTCTTTTAAGTATTCACTAAGTACATATTGAAATGTGTATCTTATAATCTGTAAAATGGCCTGTTGCTTTTTGCAAAAAGAAATATCATATAAATGGAGATGAATTGCTCAGTGATAATATTCTCTGTTGTCTTTTTGAGTAGAAACATAACATGTGACATGTTTCACTAAAAGGGACCTAAGAGATAATTTAATCATGTCCTCATTTTGTAAAGAAGGAAATTGTCTTCTAAGAGATAATAGTATGTTTTCATGGTGACACAGCTGAGGTAGGAGAAGTGGAACTGGGACTCAGGACTCCTGATCCCTACTGCGCTCTTCTCCCTTTAATAAGTCAAGCAGAGAAAGTCAATTATCATATGGTTTCACTTATTTGTGGAACATAAGGAATAGCATGGAGGACATTAGGAGAAGGAAGGGAAAAATGAAGGGGGGGAATCGGAGGGGGAGACGAACCACGAGAGACTATGGACTCTGAGAAACAAACTGAGGGTTTTAGAGAGGAGGGGGTGGGGGGATGGGTTAGCTCAGTGATGGGTATTAAGGAGGGCACATACTGAATGGAGCACTGGGTGTTATACACAAACAATGAATCGTGGAACACTACATCAAAAACTAATGGTGTACTGTATGGTGACTAACATAACATGATAAAAAGAAAAAGAATCAAGTCAATGAATTTGCAGGCTCTTTGCTAAATTAGGGTTTCTTACCCTGGGATCCTTCGAAGAGATCTGTAGATCTTGTCATTTCAGGTAACTTTAAATGTGAATGTGCATTTTCCTCTGGGGGGAGGGTAGGTTTCAAAAGACTCAGAGTAGCCCATACACCCTCCACCCCAAAAAACAAGGTATAAAAACTTTTAAACTAAATAAATACTTGTTTTCTCTTAATACAAAAATCATGGATGAATGTTTCAATGCTGTACCCTCCTTATTTCTCTCACCTCTCCACATGTGAAGTTAGTCTAGCTTCAGTTCTAGTTCGGCCATCCATGGAGAAGGCAAAAGACCATGCAGTAAAAAAAATTATTTCCTACACCTTGAGCCTACATAATCGATCTGTTAAGACATCTTCTTTTACATACTCTGCCCGTATATGTGGTTTCTGTATGCTCACCACTTATCCCACTCACTGCGTCCCGCAACTCCTTCCTGAACAGTCAGAAGTCTAACTTGTAAGTGTACTATGTCAGAGTAAGGCAGTTCTCTTAAGCAACTAAAGACCTCTCGGAAAAAAAAATAGTAAAGGGTTTTTTTGTTTGCTATTTTTATTTATCCATCTAAATTTCTTTATTATATGTTGTTCATTTGTGTAGCATGGTTGCCTTTTTTCCCACGGTTTTCTTTTCCCAGCTAATATAACACTATTCTGTCTTCAGTAGGCTCTGAGTTCTCTTTCTTCTCCCACCTCTTAATTCTAGATATCCCAAAATCTTTAGTTCTTGACCTTCTTCATATACGTAATACATTATACACATTCTCTCAGGGGGTTCATCCATTCTGAAAATTCATTTTTTAAAAATTTATTTGAGAGAGAGAGGGAGAGAGAGTGAGCATGAACAGAGAGGAGGGGCAGACAGAGAGGGAAAAGCAGACTCCCCGCTGAGCAGGGAACCTGATAAGGTACTTGATCCCTGGGCCCTGGGATCTTGACCTGAGCTGAAGGCAGACACTTAACCGACTGAGCCACCCAGGCACCCTCATTCTGAAAATTTAAATGTGTTCTCCACTAAGGAATCCCAAATATGCCTTTCCAGCCCCTTTCCTAATGTCTTATATGTCCAACCAGTCAGATTTAAGCCCCACTTATTATAGATTCTTGCATTAAATACAGACCATCTCCATTTATCCTCTAAGGGATTGAATCTCTTGTTTACAAATTGAACCTTCCTTCTACATTTCATGGGTCTAACAGTAGCTCCAACTTTTCCAATCTCCAAATTCAGGCATTAGAACTGTTTTTTGACCTCCCGTTCTTTTTCATTGACAGCACCCAAGAACCTTTCTCCCCGACTGTATATCATTTACTTTCATTGGTTTATTTAATAAACAAATGACTTTTGAGAATCCATTAGGTGCCAGATTATTTTCTGAGTGCTATGGGGGAACCAAGATGAATGAGACTCTGTTTTAGCCCCGTAAGAAGTTGCTGTCTAACAGGAGTATGAAGAACATTTACAAATAACCACAGTGCAAGGCCTTAATAGCATCGGC
This sequence comes from Halichoerus grypus, assembly GCF_964656455.1. Lineage (NCBI taxonomy): Eukaryota > Metazoa > Chordata > Mammalia > Carnivora > Phocidae > Halichoerus > Halichoerus grypus. The sequence continues at coordinate 106,838,827 of NC_135727.1, read as the reverse complement.
AGTGGCTACCCCCGGCTTCAGAATGCCTCAGTTAAGCCTTGCCATTATTGACGTTTGCCCAAATCCATATCCTTATATAGGATTTATTTCGGATTTTTCCATTCTACACACCTTACTTTATCTTTATTTTCTTACTTTTTCACTCATGGTCCTTCCAACTCCATGACTTACTTGATTTTTTTTTTTTCTCTCTTCGGGGCCTGTTGTGTAGAAGGATATGACTCCATAATCCTCCTGTTGATCCAGTGGAGTTTTTGGTGAACCCTGCCCTTTGGCAATCAGCATCAACCAGAGGATAACCTGGACATGCACTTTCCTACTTGAAAAGCTGTGTTTAATTAACTGGAGCTCCTTTTCTCCAACTCTCTTTGCCTTTGAAAAGCTGAGATCATTTACTGCTTCAACTTTGGCTGTGTTTCTCTCCCTGAGGGAGGTCTGTCTTTTCTACTTAGACTAAGTATGACCTTCTAGGCCTCGTAAGACACCTAAGTCACTTCTGAGTATCCTTCTCTTCCCACTTGGAACACTTTGCTATGCTACAAGCTGTGATAAAGGAATTCCTACATCCCAATTAATGAAAGGGACATGACTGTGCAATGAACAAAAAACTGGGCCCAGTGTTTGGTAGCCCAGTGCAAGGAGGAAAACTGCCAAAACCTTAGCACCCATGCCCAGTGATTTCTTGCTCTAGCAACATCCATAGTCTACTTCAGGAATTGTCATTGAGCGCTTGGCTTGCCTGAAATTCCTATACTACTATCATGAATGTTTTATACAGCATCCCTTCCTATGTGTTAACTGCTGTGTCACGCAACTGAGTGGAGAGAAGACAACAAATCACTCATGCCTAGTTTTTGAGCTTTTGCCAGTTCCAGTTCTCAGGCAAAAGGCTGCCAAAGCAAAAACCTATTCTTAAAACCAGGCATATTTGTTTATATTTCTTCTGCCGTTAATTAATCCATGAAAGCATCATTTTCACACTCTTTTCTTAAAAACAAAAAATATATTTTATTCAACTCCTCTAATATCTTATGAGAAAACAGTTGTTGAAATGTGATTTTGTTTATTTTAGGCTAAGATTTTACAGATCATGCATAAATATACAACAAAAGAGAGGTAATAGCCACATTCTTGGTTGGATCTTGTTTTTAACCTGAAAGGTTATCAAATTGACTAATGAAACAAAGGTGGTAAATATAATTATCTACTTTTGAAAGCACTCCTTCTGGTCTGTGTGTTACTGTCTGATTTGAGATTTTATATTTTATATTCCAGGAAATCTTGCCTTTCATTTCTCTGTTTAGAAAGCAGAAATTCAACATTCCTTCAAATATTCCTTCCTGTAACTGACAGTTGTGGGGGGGTGTGGTGCGGAGTGTAGGTCACTGAGAAGAATTATAAGGGTATAGTGACATCTACAGGTAGCATGTATATTGTTAAATAGGATGTAGTGACGATCAGTTGATGAACGGACTGTTCTAACAAGCCTCTCTGCCTTACATTCATTCAAATACACCTTGCCTCTGGTAATCAGCAGAAAAGATTAGATGAATCATACTGGAATGGCTGATTTAAGAGATCTTGCTAAAATTAAAATCCCTGTAATAAAGGAGCTTTGCTTTACCTAGTTTCTTATACCTACATTATCTTCATTTTTGAAACGGGAATAGCAGTTTGATTGACAGTTCATTTGGAAAATCTGTGTAAGGAATACATATATACTTGATAAAAGTAGTCACTGCAAATTCATGGAAACCCCAGAGAAAGAATATGCCAATTAGAAATTCAAAAATTCATTTTGGCACTCAATGATAAAGAGCCAAAACACAACCATTCTATTCCAGTAGTAACCAGTAGTGGCTTAAGTTAACATTATGTCAGAAGTTATTCCTACATTTTCTTAATGACAGGAGTGGGAAGAATAGTAACTGTGTGTTGGGGGTTGGGGTTGAATAATAAACTATAATCAAATCAGGCTCATGGGCATCAATTATTTTCCTATCTGGGTAAAAGCAACAAATCCGGGAAAGGAAAATAAATTTTAAGTTCGTGCTGGGGTGAGATTGTTTTAACTTTTATATTTCTCATGGTGGCTAGATATACATAGTGAATGATTGACCAACTAAGAAAAAATTATAAAGATGTAAATTTGTTTTACAAGACTCGTTACTCTAATGTCTATTAATTTAATAGAAAAGAATGAGGAGTTTAAGCATAATTGGGATTTAACAGATTTATCAGTATCCTGTTTGTACGAAGTGCAGCACAGCCCGGCTTAAAGGTGGAAAAACCCAACTGCTTAATTAGTTCTTACTACTCCTTCTTGTCTTCTTTTCCCTATATCTTTCTACTTCCAATATTAACATCAAAGGAGGGATACCTTAAAAAGATATCTTTTCCCCAACAATTTCAAGTCTTTTTCCATTTCTGTGCTGTTGTTTTGTAATCTAGAATATCCTTTCTTTCTCTGATACATAAATCCTACCCAGCCCAAGTGTCCTGTTCTCTAAGTCTTTCATGGGTGAGTCAAAAATAGTTATTTCTTCCTTTTTGAATTCTCAGAACACTTTTCTTATGTCACCTGTCATCTTTTACCTTGATATTAAAAATATTTATGTATCTATTTTAGCTCTCCTGAAATATCTGAGGGCAGGGAGAATTCTGGACAACTTTATTTTTGTGCACTGTATACTTTGGGTGCTCACTAAATATTTGTTGAATTAATGAAGTATAAGATTCATCCCGTGGAAGTTGAATAACAATTCAAGAATTAGAGGATAAGATAATATTTCCAAACATGAATTCACAAGGTCCTCAGTTTGTCCTTGTGCTAAGGAGTCCATTTTATTCCTAAAGACCTCCTCTTTTGACATAAATTAAAATCTTAAACACAGTTTAGGATTTCACCTGTGTGCTTATCTAAGAAGGACGAATAGGATTAAACACACAGAGACTGCAGAGAGAGGGAAGCAGTAGAACAGTCCAAATTCCCTCCTTTTGGCATGGGAAAAATGTATGAATTTCCAGTGATCACTGCCAAGATTACCTGACTAGAACAATTTTGCTAATAGCCCAGTCAAGGAGGCTGGCTACTAGGTGAGACACCTCATCAGTAAGAGGCTGTAGGATGTTCTGCTACATTGGGGGCCTGTCCTGCCAGGGAACAGCATAGTAGAGAGGCTTCTTGGAGACCCATGAAGAATTTACATGTGTGTCCAATGAAAAGGTCAGTAATCTGGGCACTGCCACACAGATTGCATCTTCAGCCTGTCAACATTAAAGAAGCAAGGATAACCTCAGAGAGGTTAAGTTTTAAAGAGATAGAGGAAAGAGGTCTCTCAGAGCCAGACCCTGCCCACACGTCCCAGCTCAAATCCCACAGTCAGGACTTCCACTCAAACCTGACCTGAGGATAAGGGGAAAAGATGAGATTTAAAACAACTTTGAAATCGATGCTTTAACGAACTAAATTTTAGTAACTAAACGTGGCCACAAGGCTGTGGAATCTTCAGAAGATCATATTGCTGTACTGGAAAGGGAAATACAACAGTGCATGAGAGAAGAGAGTAATTGAAAACACTGCAGCCACTTTAGATAGCACCAAACTCAAACTTTTCCATAAACCAGGTTACATTATTCAACAAAGGACTGTCATCTGCTAGGGCTGCCATAACAAAAAACAAAGATTGGGTCACTTAAATAACAGAAATTTCTTTTCTCACAGTTTTAGAGACTGGAAAGTCCAAGATTGAGCTTCTAGTAGGGTTCAGTTAATGCTGCGACATCTCAGGAATTCCTGAGTCCTCACATACTGAAGAGAAAGGGAAAGGGGGTGGGAGAAGAAGGGATCTCTGGTGTTTCTCCCTCTTCTAGAAGCTGCTAGCTCTCTCTCTTCTATAAGGACACCAGTTCTGTCAGATGAGAGCTCCACCCTTATGACCTCATTTGACCTTAATTACCTTCTTAAGGGATTTATCTCCAATACAGTCACATGGGGATTAAGGCTTCAACATATGAAATGGGGGGGCACCGTTCAGTCCTTAGTTAGGACCTCTTGACATGTGGCACAACTGTTTAGAGACATAAAAGGATGGAGAAAACCAGGCTAGAAAATAATTGTTCCGTGCCAAGGTCAGAGCATTGCAATTTCAAATGGGAGTAAGAAATTTTAGGCCCTAATTACACCTCGGTTGTAAGCAGAGGCCCACAGCTAGAGCCAGAATAGTAGGAAAACTTTACATCGAAATTGATGAATTGCTGGAGGCTCAGTGTAGACTAGCTTGAGAGAAACTCCAAGGGGGCCTGTTCTTAGGAGCCTCCCCACCCTTTCCTGAGTTTTACCTTTAGGTGCCCTACCAAGTTCTCAGTAAAATCTCAGAAAAAAATCCCTTCATACTTTAGGGAGAGAGAGAGGAGAAAGTAACACTTCTAAAATACCCCCAGAGCCCTCTGTTCTCCTTAACAAGGCCTTTCCTCAAGGGAAATTATTTTACCGGAGCCTAATCAACTAGAGTTTTACCAAAGCCTAACTGACATGGGGGAAGGGACATACCCAACCCAACTCCCTCTAGCCTTCCATCTGGTGGAAGAGAAATACCTACTTAGGTTCACTAAAAGGCTAAGACCTAACCATAGAACTATAGAATGCTTCCCCTCCCCCCACGCCTTACCACCGTATCAGTAGGGCTCATGTATAATAAGGGGGATTACAGCTAAAAGAACCGGATGCCTCAAACCCTATTTAAGATGTTGCTAGGAAAACCCAAAGGCAATAGGGGAGAAAAAACAAGGACACTAAAGGAAATTACAGCCTCTGACACCACAATTACAGCAAGCAGTAAACATAGTCTAACTCCTAGGCAGATAAACCTAAAACTCTCACTATCTCAGTTCCTTTTACCTGGTATATCATGTTTGGCTTTCAACAAAAGTCTGTAAGGCATACTAAAAGACAAGAAGCACAGTCTGAATGAACAAAGTAAGTATCAGAACCAGGTACATATATAGCAGAGATTGCAGAATTATCAGACTGGGAATTTAATTATGATTAATATGCTGAGGTCTCTGATGAGAAAAGTGAACAACATGCAAGAAAAGATAGGTAATGTAAGCAGAGGGATGGAAACTCTAAGAAAGAATCAAAAGAAAATTCTAGAAATCAAAAACACTAACAGAAATGAAAAATGTCCTTCATGGATTTATTTGTAGACTGTACCCAGCCAAGGAAAGGAGCAATGAGCTTGAAGTTATATCAATACAAACTTCCAAAACTGAAGTACAAAGAGAAAAGAAGAATGAAAAAGACTGAACAGATTATTCAAGAACTGTAGGACAATTACAAAAGGTGTAACATATATGTAATATCAGTATCAGAAATAGAGGAAAGAGGAACAGAAGAAATATGTGAAGTCTTAATGGCTGACAATTTTCCAAAATTAAACACAGACACCAAATCACAGGTCCAGGAAGCTCAGAGCAGAAGCAGGGTAAATACCAGAAAAATCGACATCTAGGCATATCCAAACTGTAGAAAACTCAAAAACAAAGAGAAAATCCTGAAGTAAGCCAGTGGAAAAAATGCCTACCTATAGAAGATCAAGTATAAGAATTAAATTGGACTTCTCTTTAGAAACCGTGCAAACAAAAAAAGAATGAAGTGAAATATTTAGAGTATTGAAAAAACAAACCACTAACCTAGAATTCTGTATCTAGCAAAAATCCTTCAAAAGTGAAGGAGAAATAAAGACTTTCTCAGACAAACAAAAATTGAGGAAATTTGTCACTAGCTGACCTGCTTGCAAGAAATGTTAAAAGTTTTGCAGAAAGAAGGAAAATGACGGGGGTCAGAAACTTGGATCTATACGAAGAAAGAAGGAATGTTAGAGAAGGAATAAATAAAAGTAAAATAAAGTCTTTTATTTTTCTTATTTTTAATTGATCTAACAGATAATTTGTTTAAGATAATACTAGCAACGGTATTTTCAATGATTATCATTGACATGAATGACAGCTACGTAATAAGGGATGGAAGGAAGAATTGGGAATACTCTGTTATAAGGCACATGCACTACCTGTGAAGCCATATAATATTTGAATGTGGACTTGGATTAGTTGTAAATGTATATTTCAAACTTGAGGGCAACTACTAAAAAGTTTTAAATTATTTTTATAGGTATAACTGATAATGCTAAGATAGGAGAGAAAATGGAATCATGTAAAATGTTCAGTTAAAACCAGAGAAGGCAGAAAAAGAGTGGAAGACAAAAATAGAAGCAAACAAAAAAGGATAGATAAAGGAGACTTTAAGAGTGAATAAAAACAAGGCCAAACTAGATGTTGTATGCAAGAAACCCACGTTAAACATAAAGACAGATGAATTTAATGTAAAGGGATGGAGAAAGGTATACCTGGCAGGCACTCATTAAAAGAAAGCAGGAGTAGCTATAGTAATTTCAGGCAAAGCAGCATTCATAGCAAGGAAAGTTACCACTAATAAAGAGGTGCATTACGTAATGATAAAAGGGTTGATTTTCCAATAAAATGTAACAATCTTTAGTGTGTATGTACTTAATAAGAGAGCATCAAAATACATGAGGCAGAAACTGATAAAATGCAGAGAAAAATAGATAAATCCACTACTATAATTGGAGGCTTCAACACCTATCAGTAGTTGACAGATCCAACAGGCAGAAAATCAGTAAGGACATAGTTGAACTGAATAGTACCATTGGTCAACTGGATCTAATTGACATTTATAGAACACTTGGTCCAACAATGGTAGAATATACATTCTTCTCTAGTGCACGTGAAACATTCACCAAGGTAGACCATATTCTGGGCCATAAAACACACTTTAACAACTATGAAAGAATAGACACCATAAAAGTATGCTCTCAGACCACAGCGGAATTAAAATAGAAATCAATAATAGATAGCTGGGAAATCACAAAATATTTAGAGATTAAACAATACAATTCTAACACATTAAGAACTCAAGAAAAAATTTAAAATATTTTTAACTAAATGAAAATAAAGCCTGTCAAAATTAATGAGATGTGACAAACCCAGTGTTAGAGGGAAATTTATAACATTGAATGCATATATTAGAAAAGAATGATCAATAATGTATCTTTCACCTTAGGAAAACTAGAAAAATAAGGGCACATTAAATGTAAGGTAAGCAGAAAAAAATTATAAAAATAGCAAAAATCATTGAGATTGGAAAAAGGAAATCAATAGCAAAAAGTCAATGAAAACAAAAGCTAGCACTTTGAAAATATCAGAACATCTACTCAGGCTAACCAAGAAAAAAAGGGATAAGACACAAATTAATCATTTCAGATATGAAAGAGGAGCTATCACTACTGATGCCACAGATATTAAAAGGATAATAAAAGGCTATTTTGAGTACTTCATACCCACAAAGTTGGTAACTTAGATGAAATCGGCCAATTCTTTGAAAGATACATCTACTAAAACTCACACAGGGAGAAATGATCTGAATAGGCCTATAACTACTAAAGAAATTGAAACCAGTAATTCATAACCTTCTTAAAGCAGAAAGGACCAGGCCCAGATGGTTTCATTAGTGATTTTTACCAGGAATCTAAGGAACAAATGACACCAATTCCTACAGTCTGTTCCAAAAAGTAGAAGTAAAATAGATACCTACTAACTCATTCTGTGAAGCCAGCACTACTCTAGTACCCAAATAGGCAGACATTACAGGAAAGGCAAACTACCAACCAATATCTCTCAGGACCATAGATGTGAAAATTCTCAGCAAAATATTTGCAAATCAAATCCAACAATGTATGCAAAGGATTATATACCACAACTACATGTGATTTATTTCAGGTATGCAAGGGCAGTTCAAGCTATAACAATCAATTAATGTAACCCATTATATCAACAGGCTAAAGAAGAAAATAATCACATGATCATATTAATAGGTACAGAAAACATCTGACAAGATCCAGTACTCATTCATAATAAACTCTCAGTAAACTAGAGATAGAGGGGACGTTTCTTCAACTTGATAAAGAACATCTACAGAGGTGCCTGGGTGGCTCAGTTGGTTAAGTGACTGCCTTCGGCTCAGGTCGTGATCCTGGAGTCCCGGGATCGAGTCCCGCATCAGGCTCCCTGCTCAGCGGGGAGTCTGCTTCTCCCTCTGATCCTCCTCCCTCTCATGCTCTCTATCTCTCATTCTTTCTCTCTCAAATAAATAAATAAAATCTTAAAAAAAAAAAGAAATAAAAAAGAACATCTACAAAAATACTACAACTAACATCCTTCTAAATGGTGGGAAACTAGATGCTTTCACCCTAAGTTGGGGAACAAGGCAAGGATGCCGACAAGATGAGACAAGACAAGACAAAACTGATACAGTTTGGGAAGAAGGGAATAAAACTGTTTTTGTTCATCTGATAAAGGGTTGTTATCCAAAATATAAAAAGAACGCTTAAACCTCGACAACAACATGAACAACCCAATGAAGATCTTGGCAAAAGATCTGAGCAGATACCTCACCAAAGAAGATACAGATGGCAAATAAACATAGGAAAAGATGCTCCACATCATATGTCATTAGGGAATTGCAAATGAAAACAAGGAGATACCACTACTATTAGATTGGCCAGCTATTAGATTGGCCAAAATCTGAAACACTGACAACACCAAATGCTGGTGAGGATGTGGAGCAATAGTAGCTCTCATTCATTGCTGGTGGTGATGCAAAACTGTATGACCATTTTGGAAGACAAGTTGCAAGTTTCTTATAAAACTAAACATAGTTTTACCATACAATGTAGCATTTGTGCTCTTTGGTATTTATTCAGATGAGTTGAAAACTTATGTCCCCACAAAAACCTGCACAGGGATGTTTATAGCAGATTTATTTATAATTGTCAAAATCTAGAAGCAATCAATATGTCTTTCAATAGGTGAATGGATAAACAAATTGTGATACAATCATACAATGGAATATTATTCAGAGATAGCAAGACATGGGGTCCCAAGCCGTGAAAAGACACAGAGGAAATTTAAATGCATAGTGCTACATGAAAGAAGTCAGTCTGGAAAAGGCTACATTCTCTATGATTCCAACTATATGATATTTTGGAAAAGGCAAAACTATGGAAACAGTAAAAAAAAAAAAAATCAGTGGTTGCCAGGGGTGGAGGGAAAGGGGAAGGATAAATAGGGGGAGCATAGGGGATTTTTTTTAGAGCAGTGAAACTCTGCTGTCTGATACTGTCATTGTGACTTTATGACATTATCCATTTGGCAAGCCCCATGAAACTATACAACACAGAACTTTTCCTTACTGTAAACTATGAACTTTACTTAATAAGAATGTTATCTCCCATTCAAGTACTAACCAGGGCATTTGAAGGGGCACATGCACGCCAATGTTTATAGCAGCCATACCCACAATAGCCAAACTATGGAAAGAGCCCAGATGTCCTTCAACAGATGAACAGATAATGAAGATGTGGTGTGTACACACACACAGAGGAATATTACTCAGCCATCAAAAAATGAAATCTTGCCATTTGCAACGGTGTGGATGGAACTAGAGGGTATTATGCTAAACAAAGTAAATCAGTTCGAGAAAGACAAATACCGTATGATCTCACTCATATGTGGAATGTAAGAAACAAAACAAATGAACATAGGGGAAGGGAGGGAAAACATAAGAGGAAAACAGAGAGGGAGACAAACCATAAGAGACTCTTAACTATAGGGAACAAACTGAAGGTTGCTGGAGGGGAGGTAGGTGGGGGGATGGGGTAGTTGGGTGATGGGCATTAAGGAGGGCACTTGATGTAATGAGCACTAGGTATTGTAGGCAACTGATGAATCACTAAATTCCACCCCTGAAACTAATAATACAGTATATGTTATTTAAATTGAATTTAAATAAAAAATAATGTATCAGTATTAGTTCATCAATTATAATAAATGTGGCACATCAATGCAAGATGTTAATAATAAAATAAACTTTTGCAGGGATGGGGTATATGGAAACTCTCTGTAGTTTCTGTTCAACTTAAAGTAAATAATACATCCATACAGAATAGTTTCCATATGGGGGCGGGGGGCAGTGCACACCTAATGTAGTCCCTGCAGCTGCAAACCAGGATCAGAGATTTGGTAGCTGGCTCATCTCCTTCATTGTAACCAGCAAAGAGGAGCAGTCTTTGACTTGTGGCGTGTTCCAGAATATGCCATGGTGTTTCCTATCTTTCTACCTTTGCTGTCCTCTTCTCTCAGAAGGGTCTTCTTATAGTGGTTTCCAAGATTAAATGTCACCTTCTCACTGAAACTTTCTCTGAACAGTCTAAGATACCTCCATGCTTCCATTCATTCTTCCAGTTAATTGCAATGAAGCATTTATTATGTTGTGTTGTTATTATTTGTATCTATATTTCCCCAGTGGTCTATGAACTTCTTGGTGACAGGACTTGGATGTTTTTTAAAATATGTTCATGTATCGCTTCTCGGCCTTTTGGCTAAGATCAAGTGTAGTATTTGTTCTTATCAGTTTAAAATATGTTCATGTATTTTAACATCGTTAACTTAATAAATGTTTGGATGAGAGTTTGAGTGAACAAGAACAACAACAAGAAAACCTAACTTGCATGTGCTCCATATTATGGATAAACAAGAATCTTTTTAAGGGTGGGGCTTTAAGATATTTTAGGGGCGCCTGGGTGGCTCAATCATTAAGCGTCTGCCTTCGGCTCAGGTCATGATCCCGGGGTCCTGGGATCGAGCCCCGCATCGGGCTCCCTGCTCTACGGGAAGCCTCCTTCTCCCTCTCCCACTCCCCCTGCTTGTGTTTTCTCTCTCACTGTGTATCTCTCTGTCAAATAAATAAATAAAATCTTAAAAAAAAGAACCTTTTTAAGGGTGATACTCTAAATATTTACCAGTCAGTGTGGCATAAGTTTTCTGTAACTTAGTACTGTTGTCTATAAACTGAGGATTTATGTAATTGGATAGTTCATCGAAAAGATTAGAATAGTTAACATATGTGAATTGTCCATATATACAAAGCATTTATTGAATGAGTTTTTCTAATAAAAATATGCTGTGCAGTCATTGCATTATGTACACACCAAATAGCTTATTAGCTAGACTATCAACTCCTTGAGAGCTGGGATCAATATGCTCTTGACACCAGTAGAGCTCTAATATAAATGGTCTGGCCCATTAGAAGGAGTCTAAAATATACTTATTAAAAGAATGGTGATGGGCGCCTGGGTGCCTCAGTCAGCTAAGTGTCTGCCTTCGGCTCAGGTCATGATCCCAGGATTCTGGGATCCAGCGCTCTGGCGGGCTCCCTGCTCTGCGGGGAGTGTGCTTCTCCTGCTCTCTGCCCCTCCCCCTGCTCATGCTCTCTTGCTCTCTCAAATAAATAAAATCTTTTTAAAAAATGGTGAATAATTGGAGGAAGGAAGGAAAGAAAGAAAGAAGGAAGGCAAAAGGATTTGTATAGATCACCACTGTCCAGTAGAATTTTTTACATTGGCAGAAATGTGTTGGATCTGTGGTGTCCAGCGTGGGAGCCACATAGGACTGCTGAACCCTTGAAATAGTGCATAGTGCCGCAAAAGAACTAGATTGTTCATTTTGTTTAATTTTGCTTCCTTTAGATTTAAATTTGAATAGCCAAGTGTGGCTCGTGGCTCCTGTATTGAATAGCACAGGTAGATAAACTTTTTTTCAATTAAGAAAATTTAATGCTTTTTAAAAAATCTGTTGAGTAAGTCATTATTGAGAGTCCACTACATTTAAGAAATAACTTTGAATATTCCAGATATTAAAGAAGTAGAATCTGTGCCCCTCCTCTTGGAATTCGTTTGACAGAGAAGAACAATGCCTATTGAACAGTTAATTAACAACTGAAATGTAACCTCTACATGTAACCCGTGGACACGACTTGCAACTGCAAGTAAGGCTACTTGCAACTGCAAGTGTAAGGCAATAAAGAAAATTGTACGTATAGAAATGAAAAGGAGTTAACAAATATGTGGAGAAGTCTTTAAAAGGCATGGGAAAAGAAAATTATATGTGACCTAAACTCTGTTTTTATTCCACCTACCAAAAAAAATCGAAATATTAATAGTGCCTTAGCAAGGTTTCAAGTAACATCTTGAGCTGTTCTGACTTTATCCATCCTGACACAATCTGGACAGTTTGAGGCCTGTATTTGAATAAATGTCCATGGCCAGCTAAAAATGTTCATTACTGAAGGAAAACTCAGCAGTTGAAAAAAACAATCACCAAACCTTTTCATAGAAGTTCTAGGGTATCGATGGACTTCCGATTGGTATGTTTGAATTTAAATGGAAAACACTTTTTTTTTTTTTTTAAATCTTCTGAGAAAGCCTTATTTTCCAAGAGTTTAACACTTGTTAATGAAGTGCTAACAAGACATCAGTGCGGGGAACAGTGTGGTTCCGAATCCGGCTCCTCATCAGAATCACTTGAGGCTTCTTGTTTTAAAATCTAGATTACAAGGCTCCTCTTGATTCAGGGGTTACGGTGGGCCTGGACATCTGTATTCTTCATAAAGTCCCCAAGCGATTTTTATTACCAGGGGGAATGGAACCCACTGTTTTTTAAGAGTTCACAAGTTCTTTTGTCCATTGCTTTCCCTCAGCTAGTAATGAGGGACTGGAACGAACCCACCACTTCCCCAGTGCTGAGTCTTGTTTTCCCATTTCCAGGGTTTTCATTTCCCATCTCATTCCCTCCCATCGTACACAAATCCGCTTTTCCTCTGCATCATTTGTATGACTCTCTGCAGCATGATTGTGTTCTCCCAACACGTGAATGGACTTGGAATTTCACACGGATCTCCTCTGATTTAAACAGAGCCCTTTTAAGCTCAGCCACATTTAGTTCTTAATTTACATTGTAATATCTTTTGTACCTTTTGTTGATTGTCTGATATTGTTTTGGATTTTGCATACTGAGTGGTTTTTGTCATTAAAGAAGGATGGTCTTGATTACTCTTAGTGGGGAGTCCATTTTGTTCTCCGGATAGCATAGCTAAGTCATCTGCAGTCAGGAACTGAAAGCCAGGGAAGTCTTAGGTCTACCAATTTGGACTTGGAAACACAGTTGATACAATTCAGAACCTAAGGCCCCATCTCTCTAGATCACAGACACTTGATCTAGACCTCTAGCTTTCAGTCCCAAATATCCCATCAAATCCAGCTCATTAAATAAGTATATAAGGTATGTAGGCCACTTGGTCATTGAATGTTTAGTGGACTAAAGTTGGGAGAAACATGACATTCTATATTAGGTGTTCTCCATCAATCACTGACAAAGCCTAAAGTTCAAATCCTAATGGTGGATCTTTGTTTCCCTTATTCTTGCTCTCTGAATATCCTATGCAATTTTTAAGCTGTTTTCTCCATGGGGTTCTTTTTTAAAAGAAAAGTCATTGTCAACAGCTTAAGCAAAGCCCTGCAGTAATCAAAGCAGTATATAGTCACTGGATGAAGAAAAGTAGGGAGGAATAATTTAAAGAGCAGTATTCTTTTCTTGGGGCTGAGTTTCTTTACCCATCTGCAAACTGAAAAGAACTAGCTAGGTGGTAGGATTCTGCCATTGTTCACTGGGTGGTTTGTGCATGCCAAGCTGAGTTGTTTTTTTTTTTTCAGAGTCCTCCAAAATTGCCTAATAACAAATAAAAAAAAAATAGTTTGACAACAGCAGATGTCCCTGAGTAGTGGAGACCATATTATTGTTGTTGTTGTTTTCCCTGTGCTTTTCCTATTTTCCTCCCTCTCTACAATGATCATTTTAAAGATTAAACATTAATATTTTTGAATAGGCTTTTATAATAAAATGTACAAACCAGTTAGAAGAAACATAGAATGATTCTCTAAAACAAGACTGGCACTTTGAAAATCTCATAAACCGCTTAAATATTAAGATGTTTTTATTTTGTCCTGGGTTTCTTGCTCTACAATGAAAGAATGGTATGTGGTAGCACATAATTATAAAACTTGAAGCTGTCTTTCAATATCAATGGCTACTCGAAGGATATGTTTTCAACTGAAAAGATTTTTTGTAAAGTCACAAAGCCCTGCTCCAATTCCCTGATGAAGAATTTTATATTTTAAAATCATATACCTACCCAAATATCATAGAGGGAAATAATAAAATCCTAAAATCCCATTGAAGAGGCATTGCTAAAATATATGCTGGAGGCACAAGTTTCAGAAATGGTTATATTTCATAACTTTATTAATTGGCTTGTACATGACTAAAACAATATATTAATGACATTCATGAGTTTTGTTCCACTGGGAGATGAAGGTGCTAATGAATACTAAAATTACCCAGGAGAAGCCATAAAAACAGCTCTAAATATGTTACTCATATGCTGTTTTCTAAATGCCAGTTATCTTGAGGCACTGCCTCATGTCTGTTTTACTTGAAAATGCTTTGAAATACAGCATTTCAGAAAGTAACTTAATCAAATCAACACACCTTTAGATTACCTGTGTATATTAAGTCCAAATCAGAAGATAAAGGCTGGGTTTGTGTTCCAGTTTTGCCCAGGAAATTGCTTTAGTTGTAAAATTTATTTGAACTGTGAAGAGGAAAGTGGATGTGTGTTTTCAGCAGTAGCCATCTAGACTTCTGCAGGCATCTCTGGGTCATTGCTCTGAGCCCCCATCTCCATTCCCTGCCTTGGTTTTTTCCCAGATACATCTGTGTATGTACTGTACAAGAACACGGCTTGCTCCGGTTTCTGAATGAATCATTATCAGAGTGGCAGAAAGAATATCAATAACCTCAGTCCCAATATCCAGAGGGGCCCAGAATTAGGTCTTTTGAAAGATGCAGGATCCTGTACCAGTTGGCTGAATTTTTAGCTTCCGCATTACCACATTGCTATTCCACTCACACTGTGTAAAGCCATTTCATAAGATGGGATTTTCGCCTCTGCTTTCCAGACATTCCTACTCACCGCTGAAGCTGCCCTGTATGTAGACCTTTTTTGATTAGGTTCTTTACAGTTGTCTGGCTCTAGCCTGTTTCCCTCCTTGGAGGCTTGGGGGCTGAGAAAATGTGCATCCACTCTCCTTTTAGTAGCCCTAATACAGTATCATTCCCTGGGAAATTCAGGGGTGACCCATATTTAACACAACCCTTAGACTGTCTCTCAATGATCAGGCATCTCAAGCAAGTTGTGAATGTGGTTGAGTCCTGTTAACTTGGAGTTGAAATTTTGGAAAAATACCTGAAGAGCTCATATTTTGTGTCACTTCCTAAAAGAGATGTCCTTGCACTTTAGATATCATCTTTATAGGCACTAAAGCAGATACTTTGTTTTGAAAATGTCACCGGCCTGTGTTCTTGCCCCATCCAAGGACCACTATACTTTCACCAAAAACATTCAGGAAAATAAGCCGAGGGTCTGCCAGGAACATCATAGACAGCATCTCTAAAATATTCTGTGTTGAAATCTGGAGGTTCAGTGTGAAAAAAAATGGCAGGAGGACATCTTTCTATAGTCAAATATGTTAAGAAAACTCATTATGTTCTATTATCCCCCTTGGAGTCTCTCAGTACATACTGGTATATTGAGGGTTCTGCGAAGTCTAGCGGTGAAAACAAAACCAGAAACTAAAACCTATTCAACTTTGTTTAAGCCAGCTTACTCTAAAATGATTTGACTTTTTTTTAAATAACACCTAATATTACCTCACAGGCCCTGTTTTTGGAAATGCTGTTGTAAACGCCATTGCAGCACTGATTGACTGGGGAGGTATATTTGATTCCCTGTACGAAAGTCTTTGTAAGACCTGCAGGTGCAAAGTGCTGTTCCACCCTTCATTGCTGTCACTCCCTCCCCAGGAGGGCCCTTGCAGGCCCTCACATTTGCTTTTCTCTGACTGCAGTGATTTTGCAGAGTACCTCCCATATGAACTGAGAATAATATAACTCCAGAAGAGAGGGACCTCAGAATCCCACCCCACCCCTGCTGTGAGATTGGGGGGGGGTTCAGGCAGAATTTCAAACGGAGGCCCTCTACTTCCCCCTCAAGTAGGTTTGCCAAGCATCCTGTATATAAAAGCAAACAAACAAAACAGGTCCTGTATTTCTTTGTCTTGTGTTATTTTCTCCTCAGGAGACTCAAGGAGGTGAGGTCCTTGGTCTGAAGGAGGTGATCCCACTTTGGCAGAGGGAGGAATTCCATACTCTGCTAGGAGTCAAGGTAAGGAATCAGAATGACGGGTGAGGAAACCAGCCCAGGAGAGGGGTCTTGCTGTCAACTCTAGGAGGACCCACACAAGGATGGTCATATGAGATGTCCCCTGAGTTGCTCATAAGGGTCTCAAAGAGGTGAAGGCCTTGATGTGAAGGGAGATGGCCTCAGGCAAGCAGAGTGAGTGTGCAAGGAGCTACCAAGAGTCATGGTGAGGGCCCTGAGTGAGGCCTGGAATGGCAGACTGCCCTTAAAGTTACTTTGAGATGGTGGGGAAACCAGAGAGAAATCACCCAGGGCAGAGATGGAACATGTCCTGTGCTCTTGTCCCCGTGCAGGTGAACGCAATGTACAAATTAGATGTTTTAATCGAATTGTCTCCAGGGAGTTTCCGAGAAATAAAGGTGATTCTCCCTTGAGGTGAGATGTTAAGAAGACACTAGGCACTCTGTACCTGGCTGGGGTGATCAGAGCCCACTCCATCGAAAGGGCATTCAGGTTAAGTTACCATGTGTATTTTGGCAAATTCTAGGTTTTTTAGTGCAGGTTAAATTAATGAAAACAAGGGTGGTTTGGATGGAAAGACCCCTAGGAGGGCAGGAAGTTATTGATCCTTGACAGAAATTTTAGGAGCTTTGTGTTACATCTAACTGGGGAACTGTACCTTATACCCTATTGAACGATTTATCATGTAATAGGGAAATATTACTTAGTTTTCCTTGCTAATCAGCATTTCGGCTGATTGGATTTTCTTTGTTCTAGAATGCTACATATTTGCTGACAGCTGCTGGATTAAAAAAAAAAAAAAAAATCCTGGCAGGGTGGGTGATATAATCGTGGTTCAAATTAATCATACCAATAAATGCCATGTTGAATTGTCAATGGGCCAGGTATTGTGCCAGGCACTTAACACATATTAACTACAGTCCACCATCCTATAAGACAGAGCTCATCAAACCCACTTCACAGACGCAGAGCCTGATGCTCACAAAGTTTAGTAATGTGTCTGAATTCGCACAGCTGTTAAGGGACAGGGTTGAAACTAGACCCCTAGTCTGGACTAGTCTAGAGCCCACAACTGTCACAGTTCTAGCCTGAGGCCCACCTTATGTCTCTTATTCAATTTCCCCCTTTCTTCTTAAAAATGTATCTCAGGCAATCAAAATAAGGACTCTATGCTCATACTACTGGGTTGGAATACATTCCTAGAGCAGTATGAATACCAAAATAAATGAGAGGCATGAAAAAAGAATACAAGGTGATAATATGATCATCTACACATGAAATATCAGATAACCTTGAAAGATGAGGAGCTCACAAAGTCCTCCTGGACAGCCCTTCCCCATACAGTATAAATCTACCAGAAGAGAATTTACATGAGACTAAGTCTGGCTGATGAAGAGAAGGAAAATAGCAGCACATTTCCCCCCTAACAGCCCCTCACCTTCCTGGGATTCCTGCCTTGTACTTTAGCTTCCCCATCTCACATCACTCCAAGGACAGGGACTGAGGTTTGCAGAGGGGAAACTGCTCAGGTTTTGGCAAGGATGTGGCGTTTCCCAGAAAGCCTTTAATCCAAGAGACAGGAGCCAAGATGAAAAGCCCAATATTAGAGGCCTTGGGTGACCAATATCCCAGAATATAGGGGATCACACATAGGCTTCTACGTGCTTTCATACTTAGAGACAGACAGAGCTCAGACTGACCTCAGGCAGAGCTCTCAGGCTGAGCATGCCCTCACTTATTCTTCAGGCCTCTCGAGGACTTAAGAGCTTTGGCCAAACAAGGACAATCCTAGGTCAGTAGAAGAAGGAGTCCCAGCCTCTGATAGATATGAAGGACCCCAAATGAGGAATGATGGAAGGACCCTGCCAGAACAGTGGGGTTCCACAGAGTCCGGTTTGGGTCCTCTACTGTAGGAGAACAGACATACTATCCTGGATGTGGCTCATTCTGAGTTCCAATTCAGTCCCCAGAAGGTGTGTACTTTGATTTGATGGGGGCAGCCTCAGGTCAGCAGACACTGGAGTCCCAAGACTGGTCAGATGTCAGGGTGAGAACTCTGAATAAGAATGAGGGAATCAGGGCGCCTGGGTGGCTCAGCTGGTTAAGCGACTGCCTTCGGCTCAGGTCGTGATCCTGGAGTCCCTGGATCGAGTCCCGCATTGGGCTCCCTGCTCAGCAGGGAGTCTGCTTCTCCCTCTGACCCTCCCCCCTCTCATGTGTTCTCTCTCTCTTTCTCTCTCTCAAATAAATAAATAAAAATCTTTAAAAAAAAAAAAAAGAATGAGGGAATCACTCACCCCAGAACAGAGGATCCACACAACACCCCCCCCCATGCTTTTGGCCCTGGGATGCCCAGGACAGAGTTGTGAGGTGGAAGAACCCCCTCAGTCTCCCAGTAGTGTCTCACATAGGTGGGGTCAGCCCTAGATATGCAAAGAGAGAAAACCCAGGCCTTAGCAAGAGTCATAATAAGAACCCTGACAATTCAGTAGGGATCATCCTACCAGCACAGGGAGTCAAACAGAGCCCCATCCTATGCTGAGCCCTGGAGGCCCCAGAAGAGCTGTAACTGATTCCACCTGTGCAATCTCAGGGAGGAAAAGCCCTTGGTCCGAAGGGGGCAGCCCCAGTTCTGCCAAGGGTGGAGGCTCGGCCTTAATTGAAGATGAGGACTCTGAGTGCTGATGAGGGTACAACTCCTTTTTTTTTTTTTTAAAGATTTTTTTTATTTATTTGAGAGAGAGAGAATGAGAGAGCAAACACATGAGAGGGGGGAGGGTCAGAGGGAGAAGCAGACTCCCTGCCGAGCAGGGAGCCTGATGCGGGACTCGATCCAGGGACTCCAGGATCATGACCTGAGCCGAAGGCAGTCGCTTAACCAACTGAGCCACCCAGGCGCCCGAGGGTACAACTCCTTTAAAAAAAAAAAAAAAAAAAGGGCGCCTGGGTGGCTCAGTTGGTTAAGCGACTGCCTTCGGCTCAGGTCATGATCCTGGAGTCCCGGGATCGAGTCCCGCATCGGGCTCCCTGCTCGGCAGGGAGCCTGCTTCACCCTCTGACCCTCCCCCCTCTCATGTGCTCTCTCTCTCTCATTCTCTCTGTCTTAAATAAATAAATAAAATCTTTAAAAAAAAAAAAAAAAATGCCTTCCAGGGGGCACCTGAGTGGCTCAGTCTGTTAAGCCTAGGACTCTTGATTTCAGCTCAGGTCATGATCTCAGGATAATGAAATCCAGGCCTGCATGGGGCTGTGCCCTGGGAACGGAGCCTGCTTAAGATGCTCCCTCTCCCTCTCCCCCCCGTCGTACCCACCTCTCTCTCTTAAAAGAAAAAACAAAACAAAACGCCTCCCAGAGCCCTGTTCCTGCTTTCAGGCTCGTGCGGCTCAGGAAGGAGTACCCCCGAGCGACAGGACCAGAGATTCCCCTCTAGGGACTCAGGAGGGTGGGGGCCCTGGGGGCTGGCAGGCCTGGGCCGGCAGGGGGAGGAGCCGCAAGCGCCGGGGTCCCACAGAGCCCCGCCCACCCCTGCGTTCAGCCCCCAGAGACCCCGGTGCCGCCACCCCCGGATGCGGATTCCCCGACTTCCGTTCTGGGCAGGACCTCGACCACTGGGCGTGGGGGTGCTTTGGGCGGCGGGCGGTGTCCCAAGACCGGTCTAAAGTCAAGGTGAGGACCCTGGGGGGGACTGAAGAGATTATTCCCCCCCCCCATAACAAAGTTGGCCTCCCGAACCTGCCCTTTCGGTCGGGCTCTGGAAGGTCCCAGCGGACTGGCTGGCCAAATTTGGCCTAGAAAGTCTCACAGAGAAGGCCTTGGTCTATGGGAGTAGTCCCAGTTGTACACGTGGAGGAGAGCTAGGTCCTAACTGGATTCACAGTGAGGGCCCCGAGGGCTATGAGCAGACCTTTACCCAACAGAGGGGGCCACACTGGCAAGCCCCTCTGTACTCTGCTCTTGGAGGCTCCAGGAAGGGTAGACACACGTTGAGAGAGCTGCTTTTCCCTCTAGCAACTAAGGGAATTGAGGGCTCTACCTCTCAACTCCCAAGCTCAGCAAGGGAGGCCCCGGGCAGAGCTGGCAGGCTGAGGTGCCCCCTCATTTTCTCTGGAGGTGATCTCAGGAAGGAGAGGGCCTTGGTCTAATGGAGCAAGCTCCTTTCAGCAAAATGGACCCAGTTCCTAACAGGAGTTGAGGCTGTGATACCCAGTGAGAATGGAGGACACCTCCCAGAAAGAAGGGGGCCACATAAAGCCCTACCCTGTTTTCACGCCTGGGAAACTTGGGCATGGTGACATGATGCCTTATACTCACTTCTTCCTAGGGCATCTCAGGGAGGTGAGGCACCAGGTCAAAGTGGGCAGCCTCCAGCCAGCAGAGGGAGGATTTGAGATTATGCCAGGTGTCAGAGTGAAAACCTTGAGAATTGTTCACATGTCCCATGCCACATCAGTGGGGCCCCAAAGAATCCTGCCTATTATCAGCTCTGGGAGATCTCAAGGATAGGTGTCAGGCGGAAGTGTTCATCAGTCGCCACCCCACGGTAGCAGGCCAGTGAGGGTCTTGGTCTGAGGGGAGCGGTTCTAGGTCAGCAGAGGAAGAAATCTTAGACCCTGTCGTGAGTCAGATTTAGACCTTGAGTTGGGATCCTGTGGGGGACCACCTACCATAGGACATCAACCTGCCTGCAATAGCTTTTACCATGTTTGGTCAGATAAGGTTGTCTTCACTTCTTCCTCTTGGGACTCAGGGAGGTTCGCTCTTACTATGAGGACATAGGCATCAGTTCAAGAAAAAGTGGAGCTTCTCTACCAGGAGCAAATTTGAGGAAGCTGAGTAAGGAATCAAGGGGTCATCCAATCCTGAATAGAGGGGACATCAAAACATCCATCTTAACCCTTTGATTTCAGCCCTTGAAATCACAGGGAAGGGCTGTCAGGTTGAGCATCCCCCTCACTTCTTTATATTAGGTCTAAAGGCAGTGATATTCTTAGTCTGAAGGTACAGCCACCAGTCAACAAAGGGGACTGGTGCCAAGCCTTTCAAGGAGCCAAGATGAGGACCTTAAAGGAAGGCTGAGGATCCCAGTGAATTCAGGACATACAGGACCTTACTGAGCTCTCAGCACTGGGTATTCCCTAGCAGGGAGGTAGGTTGAGGCATCCCTTCAGTTCCTTCTCCTGGGTCCCAGGGAGCTTTGAGGTGTCACCTTCAAAGCAGCAGAGGGGAGGGTGCCCCAGCTTTGCCAAGAGTCGACATGATTATACTAAAGATAAACTGAGAGGACCCAACATGCCAGAACACAGGGGGCCTCACTGCAGACACCTGCTCTCACCTGAGTAAACCCAAGGCAGGGCTAGCGGGATGCAAATACGACACACTTTAAGGGTTCCGTGGTTCCTCTCTGGGATTCTTGGGGGATAGGCTGACCAAGAGAACAGGATCCTTTGTGGGGTCCTAGAACAGTACCCTCAAGGACCCTGCAGAGGTGGCCTTTGATAAAACCAAAGTGGAATCTACCTCTTGAAGGTGATAAAACCATCTTACTCTCCCTCCTGCAGGGGCCCAAATCACCTGTCCACTGGCTCACACCCTTACCTGCCATCCCTGATCACAGCCATTATGCCTCGTGGTCAGAAGAGTAAGCTCCGTGCTCGTGAGAAACGCCGCCGTAACAGAGGTGAGACCCAAGGTCTTACGAGTGCTCAGGCCACCACAGCAGAGGGGGAAGAGACCACTCCTTCCTCCTCTCCTGTTTTTGGGGATGCTCCCTCAGGCTCCCCTGTTCCTGGCACTTCCCAGGAGCCCCAGGAAGGTGTGGCCACCACCAGTGCTGCTGCAGGTGTTTCACGCCCGAGATCTAATGTAGGTGCCAAGAGCCAGGTTGAGGAAAATAAAAATTCCTCTCAGGCCTCAACTTCCCGTGAGAGTGCTCGCAGAGATCCTCTAACCAGGAAGGTGGGGATGTTGGTGCAGTTCGTGCTGTTTAAGTATAAATTGAAGGAGCCCATTAAAAAGGCAGACATGCTGAAGATCGTCAACAAAAGGTACAGGGAGCACTTCCCCGAGATCCTCAGGAGAGCCTCCGAGCGCATGGAGCTGGTCTTTGGCCTGGAATTAAAGGAAGTCAAGCCAGGCGGTCACTCCTATACCCTCGTCAGCAGCCCAGACCTCACCAGTGA
Organism: Halichoerus grypus; assembly: GCF_964656455.1. Classification (NCBI taxonomy): domain Eukaryota; kingdom Metazoa; phylum Chordata; class Mammalia; order Carnivora; family Phocidae; genus Halichoerus; species Halichoerus grypus. Next base: position 106,816,395 of record NC_135727.1, on the reverse strand, counting down.
CGGCAGTGTGAGCAGCGCCTGGGGCTTTCCTAAGAATGGGCTTCTCATGCCTCTCCTCGGTGTGATCTTCTTGAGTGGGAACCGCGCCTCTGAGGAAGATATCTGGGGATTCCTGAATATTTTGGGCGTCTATGATGGAAGGAGGCACTTCATCTTTGGGGAGCCCAGGAAGCTCATCACCCAAGATTTGGTGCAGGAAAAGTACCTGGAGTACCGCCAGGTGGCCAACAGTGATCCTCCACGCTACGAGTTCCTGTGGGGCCCGAGGGCCCATGCTGAGACCAGCAAGATGAAAGTCCTAGAGTTTCTGGCCAAGATCCATAATACCGTCCCCAGTGCCTTCCCGCCGCATTATGAAGAGGCTCTGCGAGATGAGGAAGAGCGAGCCTGAGCCCAAGCCGCAGCCCAGGCTGCCTCCATTACCAAGGCCGGTGCACGTTCCCGGGCCAAGTCCAGCCGCTCCTCTCATCCCTAGACAGGGCTGAGGCAGAGTCTTCGCTTTGTTGTTGGAAAGGCCTATTAATTAGTGTTCCTGATACGCACAAATAACTTGCTATCTTTTTGTTTGTTTGTTTACATGTTTCAAGCAGTGTTCCTTTCAACAGAAAGTTTATTTAGATTCAGAATATAAGTTTATGAATGACATGGATCACACATTTATTGCTGTTTATCAGGTTTAGGAGTAAGAGTTTGTTTTTGTTTTTGTTTTTTTGAAATAAAAATTAGACATCCTTAAAGCACTTTTGTGATCCAGAGCAAGCTAACATGGCTTTAGGATAGGAATATCCTTGGAAAAGTGAGAGTTCCATACTAAAATAGTTGGGATCAGAAGGTAGATAGATGGATGGATGGATGGATGGATGGACAGAGAGATCGAGTAAAAATTGGTTAATTCTTGGTTTGTCTTACTTTTTGTAAATTTAAAAGACGTATACCTCAATTTGTTTATGTTCGTCAAGAATGTTTGAGAATATAAATCATAGTGAATCAGACCTCTTTATTCGTGTCTCTTATTTTACACAGACGTTGAACATCTGTTCTTGGGAAGTCTTCATGCTTGTACTGGGGATGTTTAGTCAAAGAAGACCCAGCCACTGCCCATACAATTATAGATTCTAGGAGCAGCTGTCCTTATGGAAGAGGGTGAGATAGTACTTCATAAAGAACAAGTGAAAAACATGGTAAAGAGGGGGCTGAGAGAATATATTACTTATGTTTTCATTCCTAAGCAGAATTTTGGCTGATTGGGAGGTTTTTCTTGGCCAGGGCACTGCATATTCTCTGACATGTCTTAGTTGTAAAAAACAAAACTCAGCTGCATAGATGGTAATGTCTGAGGTCAAGATAATCATAGTAATAACTGCCATTCCCTAATGTCTTAGTACAAGACAGGCCCAGCAACAGATGCTTTCTGTACATTACACATACTCCACCAGTCCTACAAGATAGGGCTCATCAAACTTACTTCATAGAGAAGAGCTTGAGGCTCATAGAGTTCAGCAGTGTGCCAAAATTCATAGGGCTAGCAAATGACAAGGCTGGGACTCGACTCCTGGTCTCAATTATTATAGAACCCACACTGTTTTACTCCTCCCACCCTGAGCCACACCCTGTGTTTCTTATTTCAGTTTTCTTCTCAGTACTTCAAGATTTGTCTTAGGTGATAAAAAGAATGGCTTTGTGTCCAAACTGCTGGATTGGAATATATAGTCAGAGCAAAAAGAATACCAAAATAATTAAGAGGTGTAATTAAATAAATGACAGGATTAGGCGACAGTATGACCATCTGCATTTGCAATGTTAAAACACCTCAGAATATCAGGGGCTCTCAGAATCAGCCTGGACAATCTGTTACCTGTAGAAAGTAGATCTCACAGAACAGAAGCTACATGAGAATCTTCACCTGGCTGATGAACGGAAGGAATAGCTCAAGTGTATTTTTTTCCCATGATGGCCCACCACCTGGCCTGGGATTCCTGCCTTGTGCTACAGCTTCCCGATTTCACATCACTCCCAGGATAGAGGCGCATTCTCTGCAAGGTTTGCAAAGCAGAAACTGCTCCAGAGGTGCAGAGCTGTGGAATTTCCCGGGAAGCCTTAAGTCCTAGAGACAGAAACCAAGGTGAGGACCCTTGTAGAAGGATTGGGGAGACCCACACTGCAGAATATAGGGGATGCCAGGGACTTGAGTCCCCTCTGTTCTTAAGCACAGACGGTCTCAGACACAGTTGTGAGGCTGAGCATACCCTCACTTAGAGTTAGGGCTTCTCACTGACACAACAGCCTTCAGCTAAGGGCAGAGGCCTCCGGTCATTAGAGAAAGGAGGTTCAGTCTCTCAGAAATCATGGAGATGGACCTGAAGGAGGACAATGAAAGGACCCAGCCAGAACAGTAGGATCCCATAAAAACCCTGTCCCAGTTGTCAGCTCGGTGAGTTCCGAAGTGTTGCCCTGGGAAGGTGTGGCCTTTGTCCGAAGGCTGTATCTTCAGATCAGCAGAGAGGGTGGAGTCCTGGGAAGGGTGAAGACACTGTGTGTGGACATGGGGATCACCCAACGCACAACTGACAGGACTACACCGAGCACCTTCTCTACTGTTCGCCTGGGAGGCACAGGCAAGACCTGGCAGGCTCAAGTGCCCCCCGACTTCTGCCTGGAGGGTCGCATGGGAATGAAGGCCTTGGTTTACCTGCTGGCCGTTCGGAAGTGGAATCCCAGCCATGACAATATCAACGTAAGAGTCCTGTATGAGGGGGCGCCTGGGGGGCTCAGTCGGTTAAGCATCCGACTCTCGGTTTTGGCTCAGGTCCTGAGCTCCTGGGTGGTGGGATTGAGCCCCATGTTGAGCTCCAACGCTCAGCAGGCAGTCGGCTTGAAGAGTCTCTCCCTCTGCCCCTCCCGCCACTCATACGCAAGCTCCCTCTCTCTCTCTCTCTAAAGTAAATAAATCTTTTAAAAAAAAGAATCCTGCATGAGGAATGAGGCAACCAACTACTCCATACCAGGTATATTATGATATGCCAGAGCAATAATAGTACTAAAATAAATGTGAGGTGTGAATAAAGGGGAAAAAAGAGATAATATTTGCAGGCTATAGGATCATCTGCATATGTGATTTCAGATAACCTTAAAAGATCAGGGACTCAAAAAAATTTTCTGACTCAGCCACTTCCTTATAAAAAGTAAATGTATTAGAACAGAGGTTACATGAGAACTTAAGCCTGGCCAGGAAAAAGAAGGATAGACCAACATAGTTTATTTCTCTTACAGTCCACTTACCTGGGCCCCCTGATATGTGCAGTTGTGGATTTCCCATCTCCTATCACTCCTAGGACAAGGACCCATTCTCTTCAAGGTTCAGAGTAGGGAAACGGCTCAAGAATTTTCAGGGATGTGGCATTGCCCAAGAAGCCCTTAATGGAAGTGTCAAGAGCCTTTAGGAGGATACCCATGAACCAGAACTGGGGAAAGGAGGAAGCAACATCCCAGAATATTGGGTGTTACAGAGACAGCAGCCCCTGCCTTCTCTCAAAGCTAGAAGGCTCCAGGCAGAGCTGTCAGCCTGGGAATCTCCTCACTGTTTCAACACAGTTGTCAGGGTCTTGAGAGCTTTGGTCTGAGGAAGGCAATCTCAGGTCAGAAGAGGGAGTTATCAGATATAAATGTGAGTTCCCTTTAAAAGAACAAAGGAAGCACCCACCCAGAACCCTGGTGGCCCATAGAGTCCAGGTCCTGCTGTCAGCCCTTGGAGGTCCTGAATTCATCACATGATGAAGCGTAAAGAGGCTTTGAGACGTGAGCGAGAACATGAGCCAGAGTGGCTGTCAGGTCTGGCACTGCTGCCAGGACCAGGGAGTGTGCCAGGGCCAAGACCAGTAACAACTCCCACATCTAGTGAAGTCGGGGTAGGGTGGGGGAATTTTTCATCTTGTGGTAAAAAGAGAGGTCAGCATTCTAAGTAGTGAAGCACCTAGGTGGAGCTCAAAGGAACGCATTGTATATGTCTTCTTTTTGTTCTTGCTTTACTTGAGTAAGTAGGAGATTTATCTGTTTTTATTTTGGAGTTTCTTTTTGGTACTCTTAAAATACTGTTTCTTGAAATAGAAGGTTTATTTGACTTCAGTATCTGTGTTTATGAATAATATGTATCACACATGTATTGCTATTGATCAGTGTAAGTATAAATGTTCTGGTATTTTGTGCAACAAATTAAAAATCCTTACATCTCTCTCTCTCTCTCTTGATTTTTAGAGAGAGAGTGAGAGTGCACATGACCGGGGTTGAGGGGTACGGGAAGAGGGAGAGAGAATCTTTAAGCAGGCTCCACTTCCAGCACAGGGCCCAAGGCAGGGCTTGATCTCAGGACTCTGAGATCTGGACCTGAGCTGAAATCAAAAGTTGGATGCTTAACTGACTGAGCCAACCAGGTGCCCCACCTTGCATCTCTTTTTGTGGTCTAGAGCAAAATAACATGTCATATGAATGGGGATTTTCTTGCAAATGTGAATGAGCCCTGTGGTAGAATTGTTGGTATCAAGAAATAAAGAAAAACTTTTGGTACCAACAAGGTGGTGGAATAAGAATTTCCAGCCCTTATTTACCCACAGAAGCACAGAGTTAACTATGATATAAGTAACAAATATCTTTATGAAAGGTCCAGAATCTATTCAAGAAAGTGTGATACTACATGTGAGCATAAAACTGAAATCAACTACACTTGAAATGGGTAGGAACAGTAATTAGACTTCACTGGCATCAGCCCCTCCCTCAAGTTAGCACAGCTGAGCCCCGAGAGAGACTGTGACTCCTCTCTATGTGGGGGAAGAGATTGAGGTGATGCCATGTACCCAAAATACTTTTAGAACTAATAAATGTATTCAGTTGCAGGATACAAAATCAAAACACAAAAATCAATTGTGTTTCTATATACTAACAACAAACTATTTGAAAAAGAAATTAAGAAAATAATTCTATTTAAAAGTGTCAAAAAATAAAATAGGAATAAATTTAACCAAGGAGGAAAAAGATCTATACACTGAAAACAATAAGACATTGATGGAAGAAATTGAAGAATACACAAATAAAAGGAAGGATATCCCATGTTCACTGATGGAAAGAATTAACGTTTTTTAAAAAATTCATACTACTCAAAGTGATCTACAGATTAAGTGCAGTAACTATCATAATTCCAATGAATTTTTCATAGAAATAGAAAAAAAAAAAAACCCTGAATTTCATATGAAATCGCAAGAGGCCCTGAATACCAAAGTAATGTTGAGAAAAAGGAACAAAGATGGAGGCATCATACTTCTTGAGTTTGAACTATATTACAAAACCATATTAATGAAAACAGTGTTGGGGTGCCTGGGTGGCTCAGTTAAGCGTCCAACTCTTGATTTTTGGCTCAGGTCATGATCTCAGGATCGTGCGATCAAGCTCCGCATCGGGCTCTGCCCTGGGTGTGGAGACTGCTTAAGATGCTCTCTCCACCTCTTCCTCTGTCCCTACCCCACCCCCTGCTCACACACACACACACACACACACACTCTCTCTCTCTCTCTCTCTCTCTCTCACAAAACAAAACAAAACAAAACAAAACAAAACAAAAACAAAACAGTGTTATACTAGTATAAAATCAGACACATAGACCAATGGAACAGAATAAAGCCCAGAAATAAACCCATGCATAAATGGTCAAGTAATTGGTAACAAGGCCACCAAGAATACACAATGGTTGAAAGGATAGTCTCTTCAATTAAATGCTATTGGGAAACTGAATATCCACATGCAAAAGAATTGAATTGGAAGCTATTTATGTCATGCTCAAAGATTAATGAAAAATGAATTAAAGACTTAAAAATGAGACTCAAAACCATAAAATTCCTAAGGAAAAAACAGGGAAAAATCTCTTTGACAGTGGTCTTAGCAGAGATTTTTTTGAATATGACAACAGACACACAGGCAAGAAAAGCAGAAACAAGTGGGACTACATCAAACCAAAAGTCATCTGTACAGCAATGGAAACAATCAACAAAAAGGCAATCTGTGGAGTGGGAGGAAATATTAGCAAACCATATATCTAAGGGACTGATATCGAAATTATACAAGGAACTCGTACAACTCAATAGCAAACAAACAAGTAAAGATACCACCTCAAATGATATCACCTCAAACTTGTTAGTAGGATGGCTATTATCAAAAAGACAAGAAATAACAAGGTGGGAGTGTGGAGAAAAGGGAATCTTGTGCACTGTTGGTGGGAATGTAAATTGGTACAGCCATTATGGAGAAACTGTTTGGAGATTCCTTAGAAAATTAAAATTAGAGCTACCACATGATTCAGCAATCCCACTTCTGAGTATATACCCAAAGGAAATGAAATCAGTATCTTAAAGAGTTATCTGCATTCCTATGTTCATTACACCATTACTTAAAATAGCCAAGATGTGGAAACAACCCAAATCTCCATCAGCAGATAAATGGATAAAGAAAATGTAATATATACATACAGTGGAATATTATTTGGCCTTAAAAATAAAGGAAATCCTCTTACATAGGACAACGTGGATGAATCTGGGTGACATTATTCTAAATGAAATAAGCCAGTCACATAAGGATAAATACTGCATGATTCCATTTATATAGTATCCAAAATAGTCAAACAAATAGAAACACAGAGTAGAATGGTGGTGGCCAGGGCTTGGGGGTCAGGGAGAAATGAGAAGTTGTTGAACTGGTATAGTTTCAGTTATGCAAGATGAATAGATTCTAGAGATCTGCTGTAACACCTTGTGCCTAACTGATGAACCACTAAACTCTACCTCTGAAACTAATAATACACTATATGTTAATTAATAGATTTAAAATAAAATTAAAAAGAAAGAAAAATCGGTGTGCTTAGGAAAAAAGCATTGTGCATATATTTAACAATATTTTATTGTGCTCTTAAAAATTTGTTGAGAATGTAGTTCTCACATTAAGTGTTCTTAGCACAACAATTACAAAGTTTATTGTCTTGCTCTCTCCCCAAGTAGAGAGTAAGCTGATTAAATGCAAGTATTTGGGCAAGACAACTCTTTTACACTGTTGATGGGAATGTAAATTGGCATACCCACTATGGAGCAGTATGGGGGTTCCTCAAAAAATTAAAAATGGAGCTGTCATATGATCCAGCAATTCTGTTTCTGGGTCTGTATCGAAAGGAATTGAAATTAGGATCTTGAAGAAATATCTGCACCCCATGTTCATTGCAGCACTGTTCACAATAGCCAAGACATGGATGCAACCTAAATGTTCATTGTTGGATGAATGTATAAAGAAAATATGGCATATACATCTATTATTCAACCTTAAAAAGAAGGAAACCTTGCCATTTGCAACAACAGAAATGAACCTGGAAAACATTATGCTAAGTGAAATAAGCCAGACACAAAAGGACAAATACATGTTATATAAGGAATCTAAAATAGTCAAACTGATACAAGCAGAATAGTATGGTGGCTGCCAGGTGCTGAGAGGAGGGGTATTGGAGAGGCATTGGGCAAGGGATACAGAGTTTCAGTTCTAGAAGGTGAGTAAGTCCTAGAAATATACTGTATAGCATCTATAGATAACAATGTCATACTGGATATTTAAAAGTTTGCTGAGAGGGTAGATATTATGTTAATTGTTATTGTACTCCTGAAAAATAATAAAAAGGGCAGGAGAAAACTTTTGGAGGGAATGGGTATGTTTATGGCATTGATTCGTGGTGGTGGTTCACAGGTGCATACTTTTTTTTTTTTTTTAAGATTTTTATTTATTTATTCATGAGAGACAGAGAGAGAGAGAGAGAGAGAGGCAGAGGGAGAAGCAGGCTCCCAAGGAGCAGAGAGCCCGATGTGGGACTCGATCCCAGGACCCTGGGATCATGACCTGAGCCGAAGGCAGACGCTTAACCATCTGAGCCACCCAGGCGCCCCCACAGGTGCATACTTATCTTCCAGCTCATCAAGTTGTATACATTAAATGTGTACAGCTTTTGGTATGTCAATCATACCTCAATAAAGTTGTTTGTAAAGAAGCAGACATTCTGTCTTATTTGGGGTTGTAGCCTCAGCACAGTGCCTAGTATACAGTAGGCACTTTATAAATATTTAATCATTAAGGGAAAAAAAAGAAAGTGTAAATAAGGAAAAGATTGTCAATTCTTGGTTTGCCTAATTCCTTCTAGTGTTTCTTCTCATAAAAGTAGAAGTTATATACCTAGACTTGCTTAGATTATTCAGGTGTGTAAGAGAAATGAAATGTTGGTGCGTTAGACCTCATGCTCACTCTCACTTATTTCCAATCCTTAAGTGGGAATGAGCTCTTTGGAAGGCTTCGGGCTAGTACTGGGGATGCTTAAAAAAAAAAAAAAAAAAAACACTCAAAACAGCAACAACAAGTTCTAGCCCCTGCCCATTGAATTTTAGAGTCTGGATGCTGCTATCATATAAAAAGAGATGGTGATATATTCTCTGTGATCTGAAGAACAAGTAAAAAGGGGGGGAGGGGTTTGAAGAGGGGAGGAGGCTTGAGTTGAAAGCAGTCAAGTACCAAAGTCCTGGGACAAGGCCGTGTGGAGCTTTAGGAAACTGCATGCCCTTCAGCGAGGGGCAATTTCAAGTGAGATTGCATGGTGGGCTAGATGAGGTTTATGGGAGCAGTGAGCAGGGGCCAGGCCCTCAGATGGAGGGCCTCAGAGATGAAAAACTAAGCCTGCAATGGAAGTTTGTCCTTAACATATTCTTTGGGATTGTGGCTAAACCAGAGAAGATCTCCACATAGTGGAGAAGTGGTAGGTGTCTGTGCTCTTGCCCAGTGCATCTGAACACAGTGTACAGACTAGATGTTCTATGTACATCATCACCAGGGAGTTTCTGAGCAATAGGGGTTCTGCTTCTTTGAGGTGGGTGTCCAGAACCCACTTGACTGGCACTCTTTACCCTGGATTGGGGGAGTCACAGACCACTCTATCGAAAGAGCACTCAGTTACTTTATCTTGCGTGTAATTTGGCAAAGTCTAGGTTTTTGCTGATGGTTAAATGAGTGAAAATAATGGTGATTCAGATGGAAGGGCAGCTGGAAGTTAGGGAAAATATTGGTCATTGACAAAAATTCTGAGAACTTTAAGTTGTATCAAACTGAGAAAATCTCTCCCACAAACACACTGTATATTATATCCTCTAATGAGGATATATTACATAATTGACATCACTAAACAGCACTATGGTTGATTGTGATTTCTTTGTCTTGGAGTTTGGTAATATGCTCAAGTTTACCGGGCTAGTAAGTGACAGGGCTGGGACTAGACCCCTAGTCTGAATTCCTCTCGAACACACCATCATTCCACTCTTCTCTGCCTAAAGCAAACTTTGTGTTCCTTAATACTCCAAACTACCTCAGGGGGTGAAATAAGGATTCTGTGTGCAGAGAACTGGATTGAAATACATAGCTAAAGTAGTTAGAAATACCACAGTAAATCAAAGGCATGAACAAAGAGGAGAAACAGATAATATTCATTGACAATATGACGATCTACATATGCAGTGTCAGATACCCTCAAGATTGGGGAATCACGAAACCAACCTGGAAAACTCCTTCCTGTTGGGAAGTAAATCAACTAAAACAGAAGTCACCCAAGAGGCTCTGACTACTGAAAAAAAGGCTAGATCAGCATCATTTTTCTTTGACAGTCCGCCTCTTTCTTGGGTCCCCTGTCTTATGTTGTGGTTTTCCTATGTCAAATCAAATCAGGGCCAAGAACCTGCAAGGTTTGCATTAGGGACACTGCTCCAGTTTTCGTGGATGTGGAGTTTCCCAGTTCTTTGATTTGAGAGACAGGACCCCCACGAATGAAGACTGGGGAGACAACCACCCCACATTATAGGGGGTCATTCAGAGACCTGCCAAACCTGCTCTCAAGCCTAGAATGCCCAGGCAAGGCAATCAGGGTGGGTATCCCCTCTTCTACTCCTCAGAGTTCTCAGCAAGGTCAAACTCTTAGCCTAAGGAGAATGGTCACACTTCAGTAGAGGGAGGATCCTGGGTTGGATAGGTATCAAGTTGAGGTCCCTGGGTGATGAATGTGGGGACCACCGACTCCAGAACAGTGGTGTTCCAAAGAGACTTGACTCTGCTGTCCGCCTCTCAGGACCCAAACATCCCTAGCGTAATGTGGCTCCCTCTTCCACCTGGGAGGTCTCAGGAAGGAGCAACCCTTGATCCCAGCAGAGTAACCTCATGTCAGACAGGATGGAGTCACACAACTGGCCAGGAGCAAGGTCAGGTCCCTGAGTGAGTAAAGAGGACATTGCTAGACCCACAAATGAGGGGGCTTTACAAACCCTCGCCCCCATTCTTAATTGTGAGAGGCTTCAGGCAGAGCTATAAGGGCAAGAAGCCTTTTTATTTCTGCCTGGTGAGTCTCAGGGAGGGAAGGGCCTTGTCTAACAGGATGGGCCCCATTTCTGCAGAGGGTTCGGAGTCGAGGTGAGGACCCTCAGTGCTAATGAGAGAATCTCTTCCCAAAAGACAGAGGCTCACAGAGTCCTGTCCCTCTTTTCAAGCCTCTGGGGCCCCAGGCAGTTAAGTCAGAAGCAGTGCACCCTGACTCCTCACTAGGGACTCGGGAAGGTGAGGGCTTGCCTTGGGGGCTGGCTGACTTGGGTCAGTAGGGGGAGGAGTCCCAAGTTCGTGGGATCGCAGTGTTCTGAAGTTGGTGGTCCCCAGGTCCTCAGTCAGGGTCCTCACTCAGTCAGGGTCCTCACCTTGGTATCTATCAGAGCCTGATAGGTGAGGACCCTGAATGAGGACCTAGGGACCACCAGCTTCAGAACACTGCAATCCCACAGAGCCTAGTCCTTGCGGTCAGCCCTCAGAACCCCCGGCAGCCATAACCGGATATGATTCACCTGAACTTCCGCTTGGGAGACGGGGGTGGGAGAGACACATCGACCAGTGGGCGTAGCATTTGTTCCGCCGAGGGTGAGTTCCCAGGTCTTCTCTGAAGTCAAGGTGAGGACCTGCATGTGAAGTGAAGGGACCATTCCCCCTCCTATAACAAAAGTGGCCCCACAAAGTCCTGCCCCTGGGGTCGGCAATGGAAGGTCCTGGCACGGCTGTTAGGCTGAGTTCTGCCTAGAAAGTCTTAGGGAGGAAGGCCTTGGTCTAAGAGAGTAGCCCTGATTCTGCAGATGAAGGAAACGTAGGCCCTAACTGGAGCCGAGGGGAGGGTCCTGAATGCTAATGAGGGGATCTCTTCCCAGTAAAGATGGCGACAGAAAACAGTACCCCTACATTTGGTTCCGGGAGGCTCCAGGCAGGGACAGTTTTATTTGACAGGCCCTGACAATCACCACCTTCCACTCCCCGAGAGCTTCTGGAAGTGAAGGCTTTGTTTGGAGCTTGGTGAACTCAAATTTAGTGGAGGGAGGAGTCTCAGGCTCTGATAGATACCAAAAGGAATACCCTAAGTGAGGACCTAGGGACCACCGACTCCAGAACAGTGGGGTCTCTCAGAGCCCTGCCCCTGCTTTCAGCCCTTAGAGACCCTGGGCAGTTGTGGCCGGATATGACTCATCCTTACTTCCGATTCAGCTTCCAGGAAGTAAAGACATTTGTCTGTGGGTGAGGACTCTGGCCCCCTGAGAGTGAATTCTCAGGACTATTCTGGAGTCAAGTTAAGGACCTTGCGTGGGGACTGAGGGGACCATCCAGATCCATAACACATGAGGCCCCACTAAGTCTCACTACTGCTGTTGGCAGAGCTATCAGACTTTATGCCTGGAAAGTCTCAGGTAGGGAAGGCCTTGGTCTAAGGGAGTAGCCTGGGTCCTGTCTGCAGTGAAAATGAGGTCCCTGAGTGCTAATGAGGGGTCTCTTCCCAGTTAGGGAAAGCAGCATCCCTGAACTTATTTCTGGAGGCTCTAGGTGGGAGTAGTCCTATATGGAGGACCCTGTCTTTCCCCTCTAGGGACTCGGAATTTAAGGATTTGCTCTGAGCCAGGGGGCCTAAGTCCTACCAGTGTATTGGAGGCAGGAGTCCTAAGTCCTGCCTGTAGTTAAGGTCAGAGACCTGAGGGAGGACTAAGGGGAGCATCAACTCTAAAAAGTGTGTCTCATAAATTCTGACCCTTCTCTCAGCCCTGGGAAAACGCCGAATATTTCTTAGGCTGAGGCACCCGCCTCATTTCTGTCTGGAGAGTCCCAGAGGTGAGGCTATTGGACTAATTGAGTGGCCTCAATTTTGCAGAGGGAGGAGACCCAGGGCTTCACAGAAGTCAGAGTGAGGACCGTGAATAAAGAGTGATGGTACTCACCCCCCAGAAAGCCCCCCCCCTTGTCTGCAGCACTAAGGAGCCCAGGCATGGAAGTCAGGGGTGTGTGAACCCTACTTTATTTTTGATGGCATCAGGTTGGTGAGAACCTTTGTTTGAGGGGAAAGACATCAGATCAACAGAGGAAGGTGTCCCAGGCCCTACCTGGAGCCAAGGTGAGGACACTGAATGAGGACTGAGAACCCCAATGACTCTAGAACAGAGAGTCCCACAGAACTGTCAGCAGTTGGTGGCAGTAGTGGGCTGAGCCAGCAGTAATGGGCCGAGGTGCCCCTTTAGTTCCTCTTGAGGGGTCCCAAGAAGTTGAGGACCTGGGTTTGAGATGTAAATTTAGAGCAGCACAGAGGAGGGGGCCCAGGCCCTGCCAAAAGTTGATATGATGGTCCTGAATGTGAACTGAAAGGATCCTCATACTCCAGAGTAGAGAGGATCCCACAAGGACTAGACCTGCCACCACTGCTCTCAACCCCAGTAAGCACCAAGCAGGGCTGGCAGGCTGCAGCCTGAGGCTCCCTTTAATTATTTCCACAGGATTCTCAGAGTACAGGTTGATCGTAACAGGAGCCCTGTGGTTTCCTAGAGCTGTGTCCTCACGGAAACCTGCAGGGGCGGCCTTGGTTAAAGCCAAGGTGGTCTCTCCCTGTGGAAGGTGCTCCCTTTCATCCTCTCTTCTCTCATGCCCAGATCACCTGCTGTCCTACCCACACTCCTACTTGCTGTCCCTGGCCACACTCATCATGCCTCGGGGACCGAAGAGTAAGCTCCACACGCATGAGAAACACCACCAAGCCCAAGGTGGGATCCAGCGTCGGGGGAGTGCTCAGGCCACTGCAGCCAAGGAGAAAGCATTCCCCTCCTCGGCCCCTCCTCCCCTTAGTGTTCTTCCTCACAGAAAGCCTGCAGCTAGGTCACGTAGCACTCTCAAGAGGTCTCAGAGAGCCCAATCCACCAAGTCTGCAGGTGTTTCTCGCACAAGATCATACAAAGGAGCCAACCGCAAAATTGAGAAAAAGCGAAGTTCCTCCCAGGCCCCACTCACCACTGTGCGGTCTCAAGGAGACCCTCTAACCAACACAACGGGTATTTTGGTGCAGTTCCTGATGCACATGTACAAAAGGAAAAAGCCCATCACAAAAGCCGATATGCTGAAGATTGTCAGTAAAAAGTACAAAAATCGCTTCTTTGAGATCCTCAAAAGAGCCTCTTTCAGCTTGGAAGTGGTTTTTGGTGTTGACTTAAAGGAAGTCGATTCTACCAAGCATTCCTATATCCTGGTCAGCAAGATGGACCTCCCCAACAATGGGACCATAAGCCGTGGCAGAGGATTTCCCAAGACCGGTCTCCTGATGAATCTCCTGGGTGTGATCTTCATGAAGGGCAACTGTGCCACTGAAGAGAACATCTGGGAGTTCCTGAATAAGATGAGAGTCTATGCGGGGAAGAGGCACTTCATATTTGGGGAGCCCAAGAAGCTCATCACCCAAGATTTGGTGAAGCTTAAGTACCTGGAGTACCGCCAGGTGGCCAACAGTGATCCCCCACGCTATGAGTTCCTGTGGGGCCCGCGAGCCCATGCTGAGACCAGCAAGATGAAAGTGCTAGAGTTTTGGGCTAAGATTAATCATACCGTCCCCAGTGCTTTCCACTCTTGGTATGAAGAGGCTTTGCGAGATGAGGAAGAGCGAGTCAAAGCCACGGTTACGCTGCAGGCTGAGGTGCATGCCACGGCCAGTGAATATCCCAGGGAATGTCCAGCAGTGCCTCCCACACCTAGTGAAGTTGAGGGGGATTCTTCACGTTGTGGCTGAAGAGAGCAGTCAGTGTTCTAAGGAGCGGAGGGCAGGGTGTGACTGAGGGAACACAGTGTATAATACCTCTGCACTCCTGTTCTGTATGGGTAATTTGGAGATTTATCAGCATTTTTATTTTTTGTTCTTTTTCAAATGTTGTTACTTTGAAGTGAAGGCTTATCTAGCATTATAGTCTAAATTTGTGAGTTACATTGGTCTTGCTTATTGTTGTTTATCAGGTTTAAGAGTTAAGAGTTTTGCTGTTTTATAAAACAAATTAGGAAAATTTCCATCTTATTTAGTAATCTGGTACAACGTAACATGGCATTGGTGTATGCATTTCCTTGAAAACATGAAAAAAATAAGCACTAAAATATATGGAATAGATACAGAGGAAAAGAACAAGATGGTTGGTATTTGGCTTCCTAATCCCTTTTACTCTGTGTTTTAAAAAATTCCAAATAACAGTACGTGCTTGAGTAATTGAAGAATGTAGAATTAAACCTTAATAAATTAGACACCATGCTTACGGGCTCATTTATTCCCCAAACATCGCCTGAGCATCTGCTCTTAGAAGGTTTCATGCTAGCACTGGGAGAGCTGAGAAAAAGACCGAGACATTGACCATAAAATTATAGAGTCGAGAAGCGTCTATCATATAAGGAAGAATGGTGATATTCACTCTAAGACCGAAAGGACACATGGAAGGATGGGATAAAACAGGAGAGAGGTGGTTCCAGATGAGAGCAGTTAAGTGTCAGTACCCTGCAGAAAGGCAGCGTCGGGCCTTCGGAGACTGCAGGTCCCTCATTGGGAGGTAATTCTAAGTTGGCTGCATGGGGGGGGGGGGGTCCATGAGGCTGTTATCATAGGGAGCAGGGGCCAGGCCCTCACATGGTGGGATTCAGAGTTGAAAGACTAAGCCCAGAATGGCAAACTGCCCTGACCAATTACTTTGGGATGGTGGGAAAGCCAGAGAGAAATCACCCGAGGCGGGGATGGAACGTGTCCTGTGCTCTTGTCCCGGGGCAGGTGAATGCAGTGTGCAAATTCAAGGTTTTATTTACATCATCTCCAGACAGTTTCTGAGAAATAAGGGTATACTCCTTTGGAGTGGATGCCCAGAATCCACTGGACTGGCACCCTTGGCCCTGGGGTGGGGGAGCCAGAGCCCACTCCACTAAAGCATCATTCAAATTAGGTTATCTTGATTGTCATTTGGCAAACTCCAGGCAAGGTCTAGATTTTTGTTGGTGGTTGAACGAATGAGAGTCAGAGTGGTTTAGAAAGAAGGGCAGCTGAGAGAAAGGTACGTTTGGGGGCCTTAAAATATGTTTTAGGAGTTTTGTGTTGCATCCACTAAGGAAGTCCACCTTACGCCGACATTGGATGACATACTTGAATGGGGAAATAATTACTTAGTGTTCCTTGCTAAGCACCATTTTGTCTGATAGAGTTTTCTTTGTTCTAGAGCACTGCATAGTTCCTGACATCCCCTGGATTAAAAATTAAATCTCATTGCAGTGAGTTGAAACTCCAGGGGACAAATTAATCGTAAGAACTGGCACCCTTAAAGCTCAGTACAGGCCAGGCAATGTGCCACGCACATCTACGTGCATTATGGACATGCTACCAGTCCCCAAGACAGAGCCATCAAACCCATTTCACAGATGAAAAGACAGCCTCACAGAGTTCAGTGTTGTGCCCAATTTCACATGGCTGCTAAGTGACAGGTTTGGAACCAGACCCCTGGCCTGAATTAGTCTGAAGCCCATACTTTTCTACTCCTCCCAGCCTTAGGCTAACTTCATATTCCTTATTTCCCCCTTTCTTCTCACTGCTACAAAAAGTGTCTCAGGTACTAAAAAGGACTCTGTGCCCAAGATACTGGATTAGAATACGTAACCAGAGCAATTACCATATCAAAATAATTGAGAAGTGTGAATAAAGGAGAGAAAGAGATAATATTCAGTGACAATAGGATCATCTATATATCCAAAGTCAGGGGCTCACAAAATCATTTCGGATATTCCCTTCCATAAAGAAAGTTACATCTATTCAAACAGAACTTACATAAAAAGCTAAGTCTGGTTGCTAAAGAGAAGAAATGAAGTATTTTTTTTTCCTTTGACAGCACATGTGTTCGGGGGTCTCTGCCTTGTGTTACAGCTCCCCTGTCTCACATCACTCCTGGGACAGGGACCCAGTCTCTGAAGGGTTTGCAGTAGGGAAAATGGTCAAGAGTTTGCAGGGACATGGCCTTTCCCAGGAAGCCTTCAGTCAAGAAACAGGAACCATAATGAAGATCCCTTTATAGTAGGACAGGGGAGAGCAACATGCCAGGCAAAGTTGTCAGTCTGAGCATCCCCTCACTTATTCCGCAGGGTTCTCAGGGACAGGTGAGTCCTGCCTTAAGAGGCAGCCTCAGGTCACTAGGGGGAGGACTCGAAGTCTCTGACACATATGAAGGTGAGGACTCTGAATGAGGTGTGAAGAGAGCAGCCACCCAGAGCAGTGTGGCCCATAGACTCCTGACCCTGCTGTCAGCCCTCAGAGTCCCCAAACAGCCTTGGAATGACGTGGCTGAAACTGACTCCCACTTAACAGGTCAAAAATGTGAAGATCTTGGTCTGAGGTTGATTAACTCAGGTCAGTAGAGGTAGGATTTCCAAGGGGTGCCGGGAGGAAGGTGAGTACTCTGAAGCATTCAGGGGCCACCAAACCCACATCAGTGGAGACTCACAGAATCCTTCAAACTGTCATCAGAGCTCCAGGCATAAATGGCAGGCAGAGCTGGCCTCATATCCTCCTCAGGGGTAACAGAAAAGTGGGGGAGGTCCCAGGTCAGCAGGGAGAGGAGTCTTGGGCCTTCACATAAGTCAGATTTAGGGTACTGAGTTAGAACCCTGAGTGGGATCACCATCATAGGGCCTCATGCTGCCTGCCACAGCTGTCACTTGTGGAAGACCTTGGCAGGTGTGGCCAAATAAGGCCATCCTTGCCTCTTCCTATTAGATCTCGGGGAGCTATAAGCCTTTCTTTGGGGAAATGTCCTCAGACCAAGAAAGAGAGGAACCTCGGGCCCTGCCAGGAGTCAAACCAAGTAAACTGAGTGAGGACCAAGGGGACAACCTGTCCCTGAATAGATGGGAAAACAAACAGTCTGGCCCTGCCCTTGCACTCAAGACTGAAAGCCCCAGGGCCAGGGTAGGAGGCTGAGTGCCCCCAGCATCACTTGTTTGAAAAAACGGACTTCATTCTTTAGAGCAATTTTAGGTTCACAGCAAAACTGAGCAAAAAGTACAGAGTTTCCATCTACCCTCTTCCCTGACACACACACAGCCTCCCCTGCTTTCAGCATCCTGCAGAGAGTGGTCCATGTGCTACAGTCTCTCAACTTACAACCACATGTCAGAAAGCTCATAGTTACATTAGGTTGATTCTTGGTGTTGTTACATTCTGTCCGGTTTGACAAATCTTTGATGACTTGTAGTCACTGTTACAGTATACATAGTATACAGTATACGTAGTAATTTCACTGCCCTAGAATCCTCTATGTTCTGTCTGTTCATCCCTCCCTCCGCCCCCCCACCCCGCAGAAACCACTGATCTTTTTACTTTTTCTGTAGTTCTGCCTTTTCCAGAATGTCAGAGAGTTGGGATCATGCAGTATGTAGCCTTTTCAGATTGGCTTATTTCACTTAGTAATACACATCTAAGGTTCCTCCATGCCTTTCCATGGCTTGATTAGCTCATTTCTTTTTAGCACTGACCAATACAGGCATACCTCAGACATACTGTGGGTTTGGTTCCAGACCACGGCAATAAAGTGAGTATCACAATAAAGTGAGTCAGAAGAATTCAAAGCAACTCCTGATCCATTAAAGTGTGATCAAGAGATTGCAACGATGCAGTCCCATCTTCAGGCTCCACATAATTCTAGTTCTCTTGCTCTCTCCACCACATCTGCCGTTACTTCCTCCACTGAAGGCTTGAATCCTTCAAAGTCACCAAGGAGGCTTGGCATCAACTTTTTTCAAGCTCATATTCATACTGCTATTTTGATCTCTTCCCATGAATCATGAATGTTCTTCATGGCATGTAGAATGGTGAATCCTTTTGAGAAAGTTTTCAATCAACTTTGCCCAGATCCATCCAAGAAATCACTATCTGTAGCAGCTATAGCCTTACAAAATATATTCCTTAAGCAATAAGAATTGAAAGGTGAAATAACTCCTTGATTTATGGGCTGCCTAGTGGATGTTGTGTCAGCAGGCATGAAAAGAGCACTCATTGTCCATCTCCATCAGAGCTCTTGGGCGACCAGGCACATTGTCAATGAGCAGTCATATTTTGAGAGGAATCTTTTCTTCTGAGCAGGTCCCAAGAGTGGTCTTAAAATATTCAGAAAACCATGTTGTAAACAAATGTCCTGTCATACAAGCTTCGTTGTTCCTTCTATAGAGCACAAGCAGAGTAGATTTAGCATCATTCTTTTTTTTTTTTTTAAGATTTTATTTATTTATTTGAGAGAGAGAATGAGGCAGAGAGAGAGAACATGAGAGGGGGGAGGATCAGAGGGAGAAGCAGACTCCCCGCTGAGCAGGGAGCCCGACGCGGGACTCGATCCCGAGACTCCAGGATCATGACCCGAGCCGAAGGCAGCAGCCCAACCAACTGAGCCACCCAGGCGCCCCTAGATTTAGCATCATTCTTAAGGGCCCTAGGATTTGGGGGATGGGAAACGAGCACTGGCTTCAACTTCCAGCCACCAGCTGCATTAGCCCCTCACAAGAGTCGGCCTGTCCTTTGAAGTTTGAAGCCAGGCATTGACTTCTCTTATCTAGCTATGAAAGCCCTAGATAGTGTCTTCTTCCAGTATAAAGCTGTTTTGTGTACACTGAAAATGTGCTGTTTAGTGCAGCCCCCTTCCTCAGTGACCCTGGCTGGATCTTCCAGATACCTTGCTGCAGCTTCTCCCTCAGCACTTGCTGCCTCACTGTGCACGATGATGTTATGGAAACAACTTTTTCCTTAAACTCGTGAACCAACCTCTGCTGGCTTCAAGCTTTTCTTAGGCGGCTTCCTCGCCTCTCTCAGCCTTCATAGAATTGAGAGTCAGGGCCTTGCTCTGGATTAGGCTTTGGCTTAAGGGAATGTTGTAGCTGGTTTCCTCTTCCAGAGAGTCCAGACCACTCATGCTTTCTCCCTATCAGCAAGAAGCCTGTTTCGCTTTCTTATCGTTAGTATGTTCACTGGGGGAGCACTTTCAATTTCCTTCAAGAACTCTTCCTTTGCGTTCACAGCCTGGATAACTGTTTGGTGCAAGAGGCTGAGCTTTTGTCCTTCTCGGCTTTGGACATGCCTTTCTCACTAAGCTTAATCATTTCTAGCTTTTGTTTTTGTTTTTGTTTTGTCTTGTTTTTTATTATGTTCAGTTAGCCAGGATATAGTACATCATTAGTTTTTGATATAATGTTCAGTGATTCATTAGTTGCATATAACACCCAGTGCTCATCACAATACGTGCCCTCCTCAATACCCATCACCCTGTTACTCCCTCCCCCTACCCCCTTTCCCTTCTGAAACCCTCAGTTTGTTTCCCAGGGTCCATAGTCTCTCATGGTTCATCTTCCTCTCTGATTTCTCCCCCTTCAGATTTCCCTCCCTTCCCTTGTGGTCCTCTGTGCTATTGCTTATGTTCCACGTATGAGTGAAACCATATGATAATTGTCTTTCTTTGCTTGACTTACTTCACTTAGCATAATCCCCTCCAGTTCCATCCATGTCGTTGCAAATGGTGGGTATTCATCCTTTCTGATGGCTGAATAATATTCCATTGTATATATGAACCACATCTTCCTTATACATTCATCTTTTGAAGGACATCTTGGCTCTTTCCACAGTTTGGCTATTGTGGACATTGCTGCTATGAATATTGGGGTGCAGGTGCCCCTTCTTTTCACTACATCTGTATCTTTGGGGTAAATACCTAATAGTGCATTTGCTGGGTCATAGGGTAGCTCTATTTTTAACACCTTGAGGAAACTCCACACTGTTTTCCAGAGTGGCTGCACCAGCTTGCATTCCCACCAACAGTGTAAGAGGGTTCCCCTTTCTCCACATCCTCGCCAACATTTGTTGTTTCCTGTTTTGTTAATTTTTGCCATTCTAACTGGTGTAAAGTGGTATCTCATTGTGGTTTTGATTTGTATTTCCCTGATGGCTAGTGATATTGAGCTTTTGATTTAAAGTGAGAGATGTAGGACTCTTCCTATCGCTTGAACATTTAGAGGCCACTGCAGGGTTATTAATTGGCCTCATCTCAACATTTTTGTGCCTCAGGGAATAGGGAGGCCTAAGGAGAGGGAAAGATATGGGGAACAGCCGGTCAGTGGAGCAGTCAGACGCACACAGAATTTGTCAACTAAGTTCACCATCTTATATGGGTGCAATTTGTGGTGCCCCAGAAACAATTACAACAGTGACATCACAGATCACTGGTCACAGATGACCATAACAAATATAATAATAATGACAAAGTTTGAAATATTGCAAGAATTACCAAAATAGGACACAGAGACACAAAGTGGGCACATGCTTTTGGAAAAATGGCACCAAGAGACTTTCTTGGGGCAGGGCTGCCACAAAACTTCAATTTGTAATAAATGCAATATGTGGGAAATGCAGTAAAGTGAATCACAATAAAACAAGGTAAGCCTGTATTCCATTGTTGGGGTGTCATGATTTATTTATCCATGTACCTGCCGAAGGACATCTTGGTTGCTTTCAAGTTTTGGGAACTATGAATAAAGCTGCTGTAAACATCCGTGTGAAGGTTTTTTTGAGGACATAAGTTTTCAACTCATTTGGGTAAATACCAAGGAGCATGACTGCTAGATAGTATAGTATGTTTAGTCGGGTTTTTTTTTAAACGCTTTATTGAGGTACGATTGACAGACAAAAAAGCTGTACATAGTTGATGTGTACAAATTGATGAGTTTGTAGATAAGTATGCACCCATGAAATTGTCACCACAATTTATATTATGAAAACGTCCATCACCTCCAAAAGTTTCCTCCTGCCTTATTTATTTATGTGTTATAAGAACACTCCCTATAAGATCTATCCTCTTAACAAAATTTTGAGTATACAATACAGTATTGTTAACTATAGGCTCTATGCTGTCCGGTAGACCTCTAGGATTTATTTACCTTGTATAACTGAAATTTTGTAAGCTTTAATTAATACCCCTCCATTTCCCCCTCCTCCTAGCCCCTGGCAACCACCATTCACTCTCTGATGCTGTGAATCTATTTTTGATTCCTCATATAAGTGGTATCATGTAGTATTTGTCCGTCTCTGTCAGCTTTATTTCACTTAGCATAATGTCCTCTATACTGTTGCAAATGGCAAGGTTTCCTCCTTTTTAAGGGTGAATGATATTCCATTGTATGTATGTTTCACCCTTTCTTTATCCATCTGTCCATCAATAGACATTTAGGCTGCTTAGCTATATGTCTTAGCTATTGTGAATAACACTGCAATGAACACGGGAGTGCAGATATATCTTCAAAATCCTGATTTCAATTCCTTTGGATATATACCCAGAAGTAGGATTGCTGAGTCATATGGTAGTTCTATTTTTAATTTTTTGAGGAACCTCCATACTGTTTTCCGAGTGGCTGTACCAATTTACATTCCCGCCAACCATGTAGAATATGTTTAGTGTAATAAGAAATTTCCAAACTGTTTTTGCAAAGTGACTGTACCATTTTGCATCCCCACCAGCAATGAATGAGAGTTCCTATTGCTCCGTATCCTCACCAGCATTTGCTGTTGTCAGTACTTTGAATTTTGGTCATTCTAAAAAGCATGCAGTGGCATTTCATTTTTATTTTAATTTGCAACTTTCTAGTGGTGTATTATGCTTAGTATCTTTTCATATGCTAATTTGCCATTTTATATATCCTCCTTGATGAGGTATCTGTTCATATATTTTGCCCATTTTTTAACATTTATTCATGACCTGTTTTTATTTTTTTATTATTATGTTCACTTAGCCAACATATAGTACATCATTAGTTTTCGATGTAGTGTTCAACGATTCATTAGTTGCATATAACACCCAGTGTTCATCACAACACATGCCCTTCTTAATACCCATCACCTGGTTACCCCGTCCCCCCACCCCCTCCCTTCTGTAACCCTCAGTTTGGTTCCTGGAGTCCAGGGTCTCTCATGGTTTGGCTCCCTCTCTGATTTCAGTTTTCCCTCCCTTCCACTGTGGTCCTCCGCACTATTCCTTATGTTCCATATATGAATGAAACCATATGATAATTGTCTTTCTCTGCTTGACTTATTTCACTTAGCATAATCCCCTCCAGTTCCATCCATGTCGATGCAAATGGTGGGTATTCATCCTTTCTGATGTATTTTGCTCATTTTTTGGTTGGGTTGTTTGTTTTCTTCTTGTTGACTTTTAAGTGTTCTTTGTTTATTTTGGCTAACAGCCTTCATCAGATATGTCCTTTGTGAACATTTTCTCCCAGTCTGTGGCTCATCTTCTTATTCTCTTGATGACTTTTTTGTAGGGCAGAAGCTTTAGTTTTAATGAAGTCTAGTTTATCAAGTATTTCTTTCATGGATCCCCATCACTTTTTATATCATGTCTAGAGGAGGTGAGATCCTTGGTCTGAGGGTCCAGTCACCAGTCAGCCGAAGGTGTGTGGGGGGGGTGGGGCAGTCCACAACCCTGTGTGGTGTCCAAATGAGGACCCTGAATGAGGACCCTGAATGGATACTTAGGACCTAGCAACCCCAATACAGAGAGGTCCCCACAGAGCTATAAGCACTGAGTGCCTCCTGGTAAGGGTGGTGGCCTAAGGTACATTACTCACTTCTTTCTCATGGGTCCCAGGGAGCTTTAAGGAATCAATCTCAGTGTAGCAGAGAGAAAGGGTTCGAAGTCTTGACAAAAGTTATTATAATAATTTGGAAGGTAAACATAGAGGACCCCTTGCCACGTTAGAACACATGTGGCCCCACTACCAGCCATGCTGTCACACTAGTCAGTAAAGGACAGGGCTAGCAGGCTATAGCCTAAGGCTCACTTTGTCTCCAGTAGCTTCTCAGAGCAGGCTGAAGGAGAACAGGAGCCTTGTAGGTTCCTAGAGAGTGTCCTCAAGAAAACCTGCTGAGGTTAAAGCCAAGGTGGAATGTCCCTGCTGTAGGTTCACACACCATCCCATTGTCCCTCCTCCAGGTGCCCTCATTGCCCACTGTCCAGCCTGCTGTTCGTGAGCACAGAGTCATCATTCCTCAGTATCAGAAGAGTAAGTTCAACAACACGAGAAATGCCACTAGGCCTGAGGTAAGACCCGGGATCTCGAGGGGGCTTAGGCCATTGCAGCAAAGAGTCCCCCTCTCCTCCTCTGTTTTGGAGATGCTCCCTCAGATTACTGTATTGCTGGCATTGCTGGGAGCCTCAGAGCCCTACTCACCATTATTACTTCTGCAGCTATTTCATGCGTGAGGTCTGAATGAGGTGTCAAGAGCCACGATGAGAAAGTGCAAGTTGCTCTGAAGCCCCAGCCTCTGCTGAGAGCTCACTGGAACATTCCCTAACCAGGACGTGAGCATGTGGGCACACTTCCTGCTGGAGAAGCATGCAGTGAGGGCGCCCATTATGCAGGCTGCACTGCTGACAGTCGTCAACAAAAGGCACAGGGAGCACTTCCCCGAGATCCTCAGGAGAGCCTCCGAGCGCATGGAGCTGGTCTTTGGCCTAGCATTAAAGGAAGTCAAGCCAGGCGGTCACTCCTATACCCTCGTCAGCAGCCCAGACCTCACCAGTGACGGCAGTGTGAGCAGCGCCTGGGGCTTTCCTAAGAATGGGCTTCTCATGCCTCTTCTGAGTGTGATCTTCTTGAGTGGCAACCGCGCCTCTGAGGAAGATATCTGGGGATTCCTGAATATTTTGGGCGTCTATGATGGAAGGAGGCACTTCATCTTTGGGGAGCCCAGGAAGCTCATCACCCAAGATTTGGTGCAGGAAAAGTACCTGGAGTACCGCCAGGTGGCCAACAGTGATCCTCCACGCTACGAGTTCCTGTGGGGCCCGAGGGCCCATGCTGAGACCAGCAAGATGAGAGTCCTAGAGTTTTTGCTAAGGTCATGGCCTTCCATTCCATTATGAAGAGGCTCTGCGAGATGAGGAAGAGCGAGCCCGAGCCTGAGCCGCAGCCGGGGCTGCCTCTACTACCAAGGCCCGTGCACATACCCAGGCCGCCCACCCCGCCCAGACGCTCCTCTCGTCCCTAGGCCGGGCTAAGGCAGATTCTTCGCTTTGTGGTTAACAAAGGCAGTTGGCTAACTAGTGGAGGGCCCAGGTGGGGTGCATGGGAACACAAAGTGTAACATACTTGTGTTCCTGTACAGTGCATAAATTGGAGATGTATCTTTATCTTCCTATTTTAAATGGCTTTCCTTTCAATTAAAGGTTTATTTAGCTTCAGAATCCAAGTTGATGAATGACATGGGTTATACATTTCTTGGAGTTTATCAGTTGAAAAATAAGAATTTTAGTATTTTGTAAAACAAATTGAAACCCTTGAATCGTTTCTTGTCATTCAGAACTAGGTAACATTTAATTTAATATTCTTTAATTGCCCAAATATTAATTTAGCCCTTGCTTTTTGGAAGGCTCCTGGCTAGTACTGGGGATGATAAGAAAAATAGGCCCAACCCCTGCCTACAAAACTGTGGAGTCTAAGAGCAGCTCTCATATAAAAAATAGGTGGTGAGATACTCCCTAAGATGGAAAGGACTAGTAAAAATAAGGAGTAAAAAGGAGGGAGGGGGCCTCCAGATGAGGAGTTCTAGTGTAAAATGCCCCAAGGCAAGGCAGATTGAGCCTTTGGGCAGCTGAAAGCCCTGTGATGGGAAGTAATTTTTAAAAAAACTTATTTGTCATAGAGAGAGAGAGCACAAGCAGGGGGAGTGGCAGGCAGAGGCAGAGGGAGAAGCAGATTCCCCGCTGAGCAGGGAGCCCGATGCGGGGCTGGATCCCAGGACCCTGGGATCATGACCTGAGCCAAAGGCAGACGCTTAACGACTGAGCCACGCAGGCGCCCATGATGGGAAGTAATTTTAAGTTAGCTGTATGGTGGGCTAAATGTGGCTGTGGAACTGGTGAGCCAAGTGGTGGGTCTCTGAGTTGAGAGATTTAAGTCTGGAATGGAAAACTACCTTTAACAGTTACTTTGGGATTGTGAATAAATCAGAGAGGATCTTCACCCAGGGCACGGATGGAACATGTCCCATGCTTCTGTCCCCAATGCAGGTGAACACAGACCACAAACTAGGTGTTTTACACAAACCATCTCCAGGGAGTTTCTGAGACATAAGGGCGGTACTCTTTTGAGGTTGGAAACTCAGAAGCCACTGTGCAGGTACTCTTTCCTGTAAGTTGGGGAGTCAGAACCCATTTTATCAAAAGAGCATTCAAATTCAGTGTTACTGTTTTTGTTTTGTTTTTTTACTTGGCTTCTAATTCTGCAAACTCTAAGGGAGGTATAGATTTTAGGTGATGGTGAAATTAATGAATATAGGGGTGCTTTCAGTAAAAGGGCAGAGGAGAGGAAAGAATTAGTCTTTGAATCCAATTCTAGAGGATTTGAGTTGCATTCCGCTGGAAAAAACTCCCCCATGCTCGAAATATGATTTATTGGGGGGGGGGGAATTTACTTTAGTGTCTCTGTAAGCAGCACTTTGGACTGATTTGGTATTCCATGTCCTAGAGTGGCATATATTCTCTGATATCTACTAAATTAAAACAAATATTCCATCAGGGTGGGTGGTATCCTCTGAGGTCAAAATAATCATAGCCATAGTAATAACAGGCATTGTGTAAAGTCTCAGTGCATTCCAGGCATCTTTCCAGGTGCTTTATGTACATTAACCATGGTCCACCAGGCCCTGCGAGAGAGGATTTAACAAACCTTCTTCACAGATGCAGAGCCTGAGGCCCACAGAACTTGCTAATGCACCCAGTTCAAAGAGCTAATAAGTGATAGGGCTAGGCCTAGACCCTTAGTCTGAATCTGTCCAGAGCTCACACTTTTCCACTCCTCCCAGCCTGATGCTGACCATCGATCACTTAATTCACTTTCTTCTACCACTCCAAAATGTATCTCAAGCCACTAAAAAGGACTCTGTGACCAAAACATTGGATTGGAATACATAACCAGTGTGATAAGAATACCAAAATAAATCAGAGATATGAATAAAGGAGAGAATGAGACAGTGACAATATGATCATCTACATGGGTAAAATCAGATATCTTCCAAAGATCAGGGGTTCACAAAATCATCTGGCTCCATCCTTCTCTGTAAAAAGTAAATCTTTTATGTTGATGTTAATGGTGGGTATTCATCCTTTCTCATGGCTGAGTAATATTCCATTGTATATATGGACCACATCTTCTTTATCCATTCATCTGATGAAGGGCATCTCAGCTCCTTCCACAGTTTGGCTATTGTGAACACTGCTGCTATGAGCATTGGGGTGCATGTGCCTCTTCTTTTTACTATATCTGTATCTTTGGGGTAAATACCCAGTAGTGCAATTGCTGGGTCATAGGTGAAATAAGTCAAGCAGAGAAAGACAATTATCATATGGTTTCACTTATATGTGGAACATGAGGAATAGCATGGAGGACATTAGGAGAAGGAAGGGAAAAATGAAGGGGGAGAAATCAGAGGGGGAGATGAACCATGAGAGACTATGGACTCCAGGAAACAAACTAAGGGTTTCGGAGGGGAGGGGGGTGGGGGGATGGGTTAGCCCAGTGATGGGTATTAAAGAGGGCACATATTGCATGGAGCACTGGGTGTTATATGCAAACAATGAATCATGGAACACTACATCAAAAACTAATGATGTACTGTGTGGTGACTAACATAACATAATAATAAAAAAAGTAAATCTTTTAGAGCTATCCTAAGTGTGGCTGGTGAAGAGAAGGAATATATCAGCTTTTTTTTTTTTTTTCCTCAGACTCCACAACACCTGTCCTGGGCTCCCTGATGTATGCTGCTCTTCCCTAATCTTACATCAGTCTCGGCACATGGACTCATTTTCTGCAATATTTGCAGTAGAGAAACTGGTCGAGTGTTTGCACGTACACGTTGTTTCCCAGGAAGCCTTTAATCAAGAGACAGGCCAAGATGAGAACCCCCATGAATGAGTACTGAGAAGACAACTACCCCAACATACTGGGGTCATCCAAAGACCTAAGGATGGTGACCTTAGCTCAGTAGAAGGAGTCCCAGGCTCTGAAAGATATGACGAGGACCATGAATGAGAAATGATGGAAGGACCCAGCCAGAACAGCAAGGTCCTATAGTATCTCATCCCTGCTGTCTTTTGGGAGACACCCAAGGACCATGATCAGATGAGGATCACCCTCACTTCCAACTTGGAATTCTCAGGAAAGGAGGACCTACAGGTAAGATGAGCAGCTATAGGAAAGCACAGAATGAAGTTACATGATCGGTCATCTGTCAAGGTGAAGACCCAAGAGTAGCACCCACAGCATAAAAGGAGGTCCCACAACATCTCCTCTGCTGTCATCCCTGGGAAGCCCTGGGCAGAGCTGATTTCAGCCTGGAAAGTCTCAGGAAGGTGAGGGCCACCGTTTAATGGAAGCTGCCTCAGTTTTGCAGAGGGAGGGACCTGGGCCCTAACAAGAATTCATGTGAAGACCATGAGTGTTATCAGGGGACCCCCAAAGCAGAGGGGGCTAAATAGAATCCTGTACCATTCTTAGCCTTGGGGGACCCAGAAGAGCTCTGAGGAGTCCCCTCATTCTGCCCGGTGAGTCTCAGGGAAGGAATGGCCTTATCTAGCAGGATGGTCCCAGCTCTGCAGAGGGAGAAGTCTTGACCATAGCTAGAGTCAAGGTGTGGACCCTCAATGCAAGTGAATCTCTCCTGAAAGGGAGAGGTTCACAGAGCCCGCCCCCCCTTATGAGGCTTGTGCGGCTCAGGAAGGAGTACCCCCGAGCAACAGGACCAGAGTTTCCCTCTAGGGACTCAGGAGGGTGGGGGCCCTGGGGGCTGGCAGGCCTGGGCTGGCAGGGGGAGGAGCCGCAAGCGCCGGGGTCCCACAGAGCCCCGCCCACCCCTGCGTTCCGCCCACCCCTGCGTTCCGCCCCCGGAGACCCCGGTGCCGCCGCCCCCGGATGCGGATTCCCCGACTTCCGTTCTGGGCGGGACCTCGACCACTGGGCACGGCGATTCCTTGGGCGGCGGACGGTTTCGCAGGACCAGTCTAAAGTCAAGGTGAGGACCCTGGGGGGGACTGAAGAGACTACTCCACCCCATAACGAAGTTGGCGCCCCTGAACCTGCCCCTTCGGTCGGGCTCTGGGGGGGTCCCAGCGGACTGGCTGGCCGAGCAATCCCATCGTCCTCAGGGTGGCCTCAGGGAGGCAGGGCCTTTGTCTAAAGGGGGCGGCGCCACTCCTGCTGGCAGTTCTGAAATTCAGGAGTAATTTGGGCTGAGATAACCCCTCATTTCTGCCTAGGGGGTGATTCAGGTAGAGGAAGGCCTTTATCTAAAGGAGGCAGCCCCATGAGCAGAGGGAGGAGTTTTGGCCCTAAAGGAGTAAAGGTAGGACCGTCAGTGCTAATAAGGGCCCCTCTCCTCAGAATAGGGAGCTGCACAGAACAGCACCCGGCTCTCATATCTGGGAGTCCCCAGGGGAGGTACCCAAATGTGCAGCACAGTGACTTCTTTTCTAGCTACTCTGGGGCCTTTGCTTTAAGGCTTGTAGACTCAGGTAGATGGAGAAATCCCAAATCCTACCTGGAGTCGAGGTCAAAGTCCTGAATGAGGTCTGAGGGAGCCACTGCCTCCAGAACAGTGGGGTTGGAGGGTCTCGCCCCTGCTGTTAGCACGCATAGGCCCCAGTCGGCCCACTCTGGCTGTCAGCTTAGGTCCCAGAAATGCGAGGACCTTTGTCTAAGGCTCATGGCCTCAAATCAGCAGAGGACAGAGCCCCAGGAAGGGTTTGGAGTCAAAGGGAAGATCCTGAGTAAGGAAATGGAGACCACTCAATACCCAATTGAAAGAGTAGCCTAGGGATGCCTGGGTGGCTCAGTTGGTGAAGCGTCTGCCTTGTGCTCAGGTTGTGATCCCGGGGTCCTGAGATCGAGTCCTGAATCGGGCTCCCTACTCAGCGGGGAGTCTGCTTCTCCCTCTCTCTCTGCCTCTCCCCACAACTCGCATTCTCACTCACTCTCCTCTCTCTCTCTCAAATCAATCAATAAATAATCTTTAAAAAAAGAGTAGCCCATGATGCCACCCCTGCTGTTAGTCCTGGGAGTCCTAGGAGTACTCTCACTTCCTCCATTGGGTTCTCAGGAGACGGGCAGACCAAGAGCAAGAGCCCTGTTGGGGCTTAGCACTGTGCCCTCACAGATATCTACAAAGGTGGCTTCTTAAAAGCCAGGGTGGTCTCTCCCTGCTGAGGTGCTCCCACTCTCATCTTCTCCGCTCTAGGTACCAGCATCTTCCACCCTCCTGTCCACTCTTGGGCCCGTTGCCCTGACCGAGTCATGCCTCGGGGCCAGAAGAGTAAGCTCCGTGCCCGTGAGAAACGCCGCCAGGCCCGAGGTGAGCCCCAGGGCCTTGGAGGTACTCAGGCCACTGCAGCAAAGGTTGAAGAATCCCCCAACTCTCCTGTTTCTGGGGATACTCCCCCAAGTTCCCCTGTTGCTGGCACTTCCCAGGAGCCTCAGGGATCCCCAGCCACTAGCTCTCCTGCTGCAGGTGTTTCACGCCCGAGATCTAATGTAGGTGCCAAGAGCCAAGTTGAGAAAAATAAAAATTCCTCTCAGGCCTCAACTTCCCGTGAGAGTGCTCGCGAAGATCTTCTAACCAGGAAGGTGGGGATGCTGATGCAGTTCCTGCTAGAAAAGCATACAATGAGGGCACCCATTAAAAAGGCAGACATGTTGAAGATGGTCAACAAAAGGCACAGGGAGCACTTCCCCGAGATCCTCAGGAGAGCCTCCGAGCACATGGAGCTGGTCTTTGGCCTAGAATTAAAGGAAGTCAAGCCAGGCGGTCACTCCTATACCCTCGTCAGCAGCCTAGACCTCACCAGTGACGGCAGTGTGAGCAGCATCTCGGGCTTTTCTAAGAATGAGCTTCTCATGCCTCTTCTGAGTGTGATCTTCTTGAGTGGCAACCGCGCCTCTGAGGAAGATATCTGGGGATTCCTGAATATTTTGGGCGTCTATGATGGAAGGAGGCATTTAGCCTTTGGGGAGCCCAGGAAGCTCATCACCCAAGATTTGGTGCAGGAAAAGTACCTGGAGTACCGCCAGGTGGCCAACAGTGATCCTCCACGCTACGAGTTCCTGTGGGGCCCGAGGGCCCATGCTGAGACCAGCAAGATGAGAGTCCTAGAGTTTTTGGCCAAGGTTCATAATACCGTCCCCAGTGCCTTCCCATTCCATTATGAAGAGGCTCTGCGAGATGAGGAAGAGCGAGCCCGAGCCCGAGCCCAAGCCACAGCCCAGGCTGCCTCTATTACCAAGGCCGGTGCACGTTCCCGGGCCAAGTCCAGCCGCTCCTCTCGTCCCTAGACAGGGCTGAGGCAGAGTCTTTGCTTTGTTGTTGAGGAGGGCTGCCAGCTTTGAAGTAGTGAGAGGCTAAGGTGGGGTTGGCGAGGCCATAATATTTATCTTCTTTGTTTTCCTGTTATACATTGGTAGCTTACAAATATAGTTCCTTTCAATAGAATGTTTATTTAGATTCAGAATCCAAGTTTATAAATGACATGGATCACACATTGCTGTCAGATTTAAGAGTAAGAGTAGTTTTGGTGTTGTGTAATAAAGCCTGAAAATCCTTGCATCTTCTTTGGGTTCCAGAACAACATAATATGGCTTTGGAATGGGGATTTTCTTAAGAGTAAGAGTTTTGGTGTTGTGTAATAAAGCCTGAAAATCCTTGCATCTTCTTTGGGTTCCAGAACAACATAATATGGCTTTGGAATAGGGATTTTTCTTGGAAATATGAAAGAACTAGCAAAAGTATAGCTGTGGTTTTAAAATGGAAACGAAGTAAAATGTAGTTAAATATTGGTTTATTCTATTCATTTTTGTCTTTCTCTCTCTAAAATTCAAGGATATATACCTGAATGTCCTTAACTTATTCAAGAATGCAGATAAAATTAAATAGTAATAAGTTACATTCCTTGCTCTGTGCCCCGTTTATTCTTATCATTAATTGAGCATCTGGTCTTTGGAAGGTTGTATGTTAGTAGTGATGATGCTAAGGATAAGACCCTGCACGTAGATTTTTAGAGTGTAAGAGCAGTTATATAAGGACGATGGTGTGATGAACTCCAACATGTAAGACAAGTTTGAAAAAAAGCAATGAGGAAGGGGGGCAAGTGAGAGCAGTGATGTATAAATTCTCTGAAGCAGGACCCTTGGGGTTCTCCTCAGTGGCATAGCTGCCATTCAGGAAGACAGCACTGCAGTCTCTGACATCTCCTGGACAAAAAAAAAAATTCTCAGAGATGAGGGTAGTTCCTTCTGGTGTGAAAAAAAAGCATAATAATAACTACCATTTATTAAAGACCCAATATTTGTCAGTCACTGTGCCAGGTGCTTCACATACATTACATATGTTCCAGCAGTCCTACAGGACAGGGCTTCTCCAACCCACTTGGCAAATGAAGAACTTGAAATATGCTCAAGTTGACATAGCTGGTGAAGTGACAGAACCAGGGGTAGAGTCTGGTCTGGTTCCTCTGGAACCCATGCTGTTGCACTCCTCGCAGCCTGAGGCCAACCTCGTGTCTCTTAATTACTTTCTCTTCTCACTATTCCATGATGGCTCTCAAGCAATGAAAGAAGGACCCTGTGGCTGAAGTACTAAATGCAGGCCTAAAGAAGGAAGGTGTAAATGAAAATCAAGGACAAGTTGGGGATTGTCCTTGGGTTCATTTTCCTAGGATCCTCCTGCCCCTCGCCCCAGGGTCCCTTGAGAGCTGGCGCTGCCCTGGTCCCAGCACTTGTGCGCAGTCCTGGCACTTTCCTGCATGACAGCTCCCTCCCCTGGGACTTCCCCAGCGGCCCTCATGACCAAACTGGGACCTGGCCCATTGGCCAGCTCTCTTGTGTGTCCTCCTCTGGAGGCTGCCCCTGCTCCTGGTGGCACAGAGAGCCACTATCCCCCGCCCTCCCCTGACTTAGAGCATTGCAACTCCCTGCAGCCCCCATCCCTCCCCTTAGCCCCCCTCTGACAGCAATTGCCCTTCTGTGTAATTCTGACAGTGAGGTTTATACACCTCCTCACCTCCCCTAGGTGCCTCCATCACATTCTCAAAGTGTGTGTGTGTGTGTGTGTGTGTGTGTGTGTGTGTGTGTGTTTTGCCAAATCAGCTATTATGTAAACTCTGATTTGGCATGGAATCTATAAGGCCTTTGTTTATAACTCTGAGGCTGGAGAGGCCTTTTTTGGGAAACAACCTGATATTTGCAGTAGGATTTTAATGGAGTATCTTACTTGAAAGTGGCCACTGAATCTACACACTGATGAGTGAGCTTAACTAAGTGGTCAAGAACCAAAGCCTCCCTCCTAAGTGATAGATGAGGAAGGACTGAGGAAATCACTGCATAAGCAAATGTCTACTGAGGCTGAATTTCTAAAAACCCATCTTGGAGTCCTTAACAGACATGCTGACTTTCAATAAAAAGGAAAAAGTATTCACCATTCTTCCAGTGAATCTTGTCTGTATCTGTCCCAGGGAAATGCTGTTTTTACAGAGTGTGTTTAATGGTACCTCTTCAGGTATTCAGGCAAGCTCAGTCACGTGATGGGTAGCTATGATTTTGACCACGCGCCAAAAGGTAGGAGAAAATCCTCAGCCTACTGAGATTCTACAGGTTATTGCAAATGGCCATGCAGAAAGGTGCTATTGACAAGGGGTGAGCTCTCCCTGCTAAGAATTACAGGGTCCTTTTGAAAATTAGATATAATCCTTTATTTGAAAACTCTTAACATTGTATGCAGTGGAAAAATAATTGATGAATTTCAGGGTAAATTTGGCCTTCTCAGAAACTCCTCCAAGAAGGAACAGGTCGTTGTTAACCACCAATTGCGGGAGTTGCTCTTGATGGAGCACCTACAATGTGGGAGCGATTCCATCCCCAGTCCACTTATAGTTGGGAAGGGTCATATGACTAACCCCTACCACTGATACATGAGTAGAGGCATGTTTGTCACCTCCAGGCCAAGGCACATGACAGTGAGTGTGCTACTTCCGTGCTCTCTTTTCCATTCAGCAGCAAACATGGGGAGCCCATGTGAGATGATGGAGACAGCCTGGATCTCTGGGTCACCTGACAGCAGTGAGTCTCTGCCAAACCCCATCAGGTTTTATGTACATAAGAAAGTTCTTGTTGTGTTAAGCCACTCAAATTTCAGGTTTTCTCTGTTGCATCAGTAACTTTATCTGAGGAATACACACCTGCTTATTCTGTCGCTGGGCTCATTTAAACATGTCATTAGACAAAGCTTTGCATTAGACAAAGCTAATAGTAGTGTAATTCTTGTTACACAAAGTTCGAACACAGGTCAATCACAGTCTCCCCTCCCGCCCTTAGAACTTTCCTCCAAATTTCAACCCCATTTTCAAAAGTAACCACAATGAACAGTCTGGTGTGTGTCATTTTAAAGGTGATTTGAGGCTTTTTCATACATAGATGTACTGTAAAAATATAGTTTTTAGGCATACATAGCCAACAATGTGCATATTGTTCTGTAACTTGCTCTTATAACTCAATGACGTAAATACAGGATCTTTCCATGACAGCTCATATAAGACCTGCCTCACTTTCTAAAAGTGCTACATCACCATTAGAAAAAGTTCTGGCCATCCCTGTCTCTGGTCCTGGCAAGCGACAGCGAGAAGCAGAGTTACCTTAGCCAGCCTGTAGATCCATGGGAATGAATGGCTGTTGGGTTAAGATGCTGAGTTTTGTGGCTGTCCGACAGGCACAAGAAGTTTACCAATAGGTACCTGAACGGTTAGTGGTTACAAGCCATTTATATTTGAATTTTTTATCTTCTTTGTTTTCTACAGGTAGCATGTATTATTCTTAAAAATATTTTAAAAGGTTAAGAAAAACTTCAAAAGGCACGAGAAATTCCAATTGTAGATGTTAGGGAAACCTTTAAAATGGGAAAAATATGGAAGAAGGACTGGAGCACATTGGAAATGCTACATACTCAGAGCCTCGTTTTCATGCATATTTTATATTTTAAGTGATTTTTAAACTTAATTTTTCCAAGCTGAAACATTTTATAATTATTAGCCTCATAAGATGTTTCATTTTTATTTATACAAATATTTGGAATCTTTGATTAGATGTGTGCATTTGGGTCAGTTGGACTTCCATTATTATGCATCAATGCACTTTTGGAATTTGACATTCTCCTTTTTCCAATAAAATGCATATATACCTGGCACAGCTTCCTGCTTGACTACTATTGTGCCTTACGTAAAATGACATTTGGTTTGCTTCTCCTTGGTTAGAATCAATAATGTAAGTCGTATTTATATCCTGAAATAATATGTATTTCTTGTCTAGCCACATTGTAGGTTAAATAGGCTGTAGGATCTGGCCTGGGAAACTAATCACCCTTTGTTATTTCTTTGCAGTCAGGAAAGGGCAGCCAGAATTCTAAACAATCAACTTTAGAACTAAATATATAGGATAAAAGTTGTTTAGAAATTGAGATGTCTTGCACTAAGGGGAAAATATTAATACTGCCCTTCTTGCAAAACAAATGGCAAACTCAGGCAAAGACAACTCAATCAGCATTTGTATCATCATCTCAAGATTTCGAGTCAAACTACGAGTATAATATATTGTAATGTGTATATGTGTTGTGATGTCAGTTTCCAGTTCAAGTTAACTCTACTGGCTTTATTAATCTGACAAACACATTTGTTAGCTAAACCCCAAAGACACTGCAGAATCTCTGTCAGACTGTTATAACTGAAACCCCCTAAAGTGTTTGGACTTACTGGCTCTAAATAATTCCGCATCTGGAAATCTGTGGAAAGTTCTCTTTTCTGGGACTCTGGAACAGTGTGGATGACACTGTTGTGATTGTTCTCTCCTCTGCCACGTGTGCTACTGCCTTGGCTTTTGTATTAGTCATGATAGGCTAGGCTATGTTAGAGGGTCTAATTAATCCTGAAATCTCAGTGGGGTACAACAGAGGTGTATTTCTCGAGGACGCTACATGTTCAGTGGGTATGGGGGAGGGAAGCATATTAGGGGTTGTTCTGGGGCTTGCCTACTCACTGAGGCAGGGGAGAGTGGCCAGAAAGTCTCTAAGGGGCTTTTCTCTGATTCAGGCAAACCTATTACTTCCTTTCCTATTCCATTGGCTAAAACTAGTCATATGTCCTTGATTAGCCTCAGGGGTGTCTGAAAACTGGAGGTTTCCATGTGCCTAAGGAGAAATAAGGAACTGGATTTGGTGAGCATAGCATGATCTCCACTAGAGCTTTCAAGACACTACCCTGTCCTGGTTCTTCTTCTACCTCTCAGACTTTTTTTCTTCCATCTCCTCAATGGACTTCTCCACATCACTTACACATTGGTGTTCCTCAAGTTACCATTTCCAGTCCACTATTTTTTCTCTCCACAACTATCCCCAGGTAATTTCATTTACTCTGGCAATTATAACTACCAGCTATATGATGCTAACTTCCATATCTATTATCCCAAGCTCTGACCTACCCACAAAGCCTTAAACACAGATCTAACTATGATTAGTTCATAGATATCTCGAATTCAGTGTGGCAAAATATAAACTCATTATTTTCTCCCAAAACTCCTTCCTCCTCCTCCTGTATTCTTTATCCTAGGCAGTGGCAGCACCAGATTTCCAAGCCTAGATTCCTCCCTATCATTCCTATCCCTTAATTTTATATGCCAACTTGGCTAGACTGTCGTGTCCAGTTGTTTGGTCAAACATCAATCTGGATGTCACTGTGAAGATACTTTTTAGATAGATATGACTAATATTTAAATCCACAGGCTTTGAGTGAAGCAGATTACCATCTGTAGTGTGGGTGGGCCTCATCCAATCAGTTGAGGGCCCCAAGGACAAAGACTGTGGTTTCCCAAATGAATTCAGCATTGAAACTAGAACACCTAGGCATCGTTCCTTTTCCTCATCACCCTCCCAAACTATAACCAAGAATCAAGCCCTGTTGATTCTACTATTAGATATTAGTTACAACCTTCCAAATTCTCTTCAGTGTCACTAAACTTCCTCACCCTCATCCATCTTCGATTTCTTCATTTGTCTTCTAACTACTGATCTCCCTGCATCTGCTTTTATGCATCCTTTCCAGTTCTTTCTTCCTCAAGCTTTACGACCTGCATTACAGCACCACTTTTATGATGCAATTTTGAGCTTCATTTGCATGAATTTTCAATGGTGGTTTGGATGGTCCTTGAGATATTTTCCAATTACCCCATTCTTATTTTGTGTCCTAGCGCTCCGTGCTGTTGAGGATACTATAGGAATCTTCAGAATTCCAGAAATCTACTTAGAGAATCCTGAAATCCGGGAGTAGATGGAAGGTCTGAAGGATTTGGTTAGAAAAGGAAAGAAAGCATCAGCGTTGTTTCTTGATCTTACACAGCCAGGTGGCAGTGTTGCTTCTTGGAAGATAGTCACTGGAGGTTTGTAGCTTTGGAAGTGGGTTTGGGGCTTGACCCTGGGCATTTATTTTATTCTGGTGAATCCAATCTACCTGCAACCTATTTCTCCCCAGTCATGTCACTGGAGCAGCAACACAAGCTTGATTCCTTACTTTTTTCAATTACCTTTTTTTTTTTTTTTTAAAACACACCTGATTCCCTGGATGAAAGAGATTTGCCTGAAAGAAAGACGAGATGAGGAAGAATTAAAATCCAGTTCCCGGTTGTCCTTCCTACAGAAAGACTCATTATCAGGGAAGCAATTGTAGTACCATTGCAACAGACTTGTGAAAACTGATTTGAAACTTACAGCAAAAAACCATGTAAAGCCCTTCAGTCCAATCCATGTGGCTGCAGGGTAATTAGTGAAATCCAGATTAATAAGAAACTTGCTAGGCAGCAGGGTGATTTGACTA
Source organism: Halichoerus grypus (assembly GCF_964656455.1). Taxonomy (NCBI): domain Eukaryota; kingdom Metazoa; phylum Chordata; class Mammalia; order Carnivora; family Phocidae; genus Halichoerus; species Halichoerus grypus. The sequence continues at coordinate 106,779,016 of NC_135727.1, read as the reverse complement.
ACAGCCTGGAAAGGTACAAAATAACTGGGTAATGAAGTGGATCTGACTATAATGTGCAAGATTGCTCCTGGGATTGTACAGAAATCCATTATTCAGACAGATGCTGTATCTTGTGGACAAGAGATCTTCAAAACTGGAAATACTGTATCTTTCCCATCTGACTCTGCTTCATGCCCCCATGGACCAAGGATTGAAGGGCAAATTGAGAGAGGGAAATATTTTAGTAAATTCTTTCCAGGTCTAATCTGATATGTCATCCAAGGTGGAGGATGTGTTCTGTGCTACTCTAGGGCTTTGTCACACATCATTGGATCTGACTCTCATAAAAAAGAAACCCTGTCTCAAGGAGGAATAATAGTTACCACTCTCATTTTTTCATCGGCAATTAACTTGAAGTTCTAAGATGTGAAATGCTAGATTTGAATGTGGCTACCAAAAGCACATAAAGACAAGTTTTCTTTCATTAGTGATGCCTCTGGGAGTTGCCAGGTACCCATAGCCAGGTTGCAGCTGAAAAATCCTCTGTGAGTTTTCTCAGACAGAGTGGAAAACTACATGCACACATTATTGGACAAATCATCAGCTTCACAGGTGACAAGAGCACATTTCTGTCCAGGTGAAGTTCTCAGAGATAAAAAGTGCAAACAGCATCCATTACTTATTAAGAATGAGAAGCTTCACTCTAACAAGAAAAATTAGCCTTAGGCATGAGGAAAATATGTGTCTGCCTATGTGGTAAGATTCAGGAAGCATCTCAATGGCTTCTTGCCCTACCCTGATACAATTCAAATAGATCTCTATCCCCATTCTTGCCATTCTCCCAGGTGGGACAGCAGATACAGGGCCAGAGGGAGATGGTACTGCCCTTAGAGCACAGTGTGGGTATGCTAGACCAAATCAACGTGTGGGACATTTGGCAAAAGGAGAGGCAAAGAGACAGAAATCAAATTTCCAGGGTTTGAGACTCGAAACATAAGCAGAGTCTAGTTCAACTTCCCTGTGAGGAATTAGCAAGTAGAAAACAACAAGGACAACAATAATAAATTTAGTTCCTTAGGAATTGCAAGGCTCTATGGTGGGTAATAGGAAGGAGAGAAATAAAGAAAACATTGTCCTAACCTCAGGGAGTTTCTAGTTTACCTTGAGAGATAACACGTGTGCATATAAAACCACACCTAACTGGGCGCCTGGGTGGCTCAGTTGGTTAAGCGACTGCCTTCGGCTCAGGTCATGATCCTGGAGTCCCGGGATCGAGTCCCGCATCGGGCTCCCTGCTCAGCGGGGAGTCTGCTTCTCCCTCTGACCCTCCTCCCTCTCACGCTCTGTCTCTCATTCTCTCTCTCTCAAATAAATAAATAAAATCTTTAAAAAAAAAAAAAAAAAAAACCACACCTAACTGTCTAAGGCAGTATACCACACTTGTGAAAAGACTGATCTCAGAGTGAAGGGCTTGAGCCCGGTGATAAAAGAGAAGGCTTTCTTCCTTTGTTTCCTTTATGTTTATCTTGTAAGATTTAGGAGCATGGGGGGGGGGATTTTTCTGTGGTTAGAATTTAATATTTCAGAAGGGGATAGATGAAAGGTGACAGGTGTTATTTATTTCTTCAAAACAAAGAGAAAAAGATAATCTGACTCCCCTCTCTTTTCTCCATTCCTAGCTATAAACCACATCATTCAATCAGCAAGAATTAATTGAATGCCAGTCATGGGTGAGATGCCCTATATTTGTGTAGCATTTAAGAAATGGCCAAAACAGGGGTGCTTGGGTGGCTCGGTTGGTGGGGTGTCTGACTCTTGGTTTTGCCTCAGGTCATGATCTCAGGGTCCTGAGATGGAGCTCCACATTAGGCTCCGCACTCAGCAGGGAGTCTACTTATCCCTCTTCTTTCCTCCTTCTCTGCCCCTCCCCCCTCTAAAAATAAATAAACTTTTTAAATCTTTTAAAAAAGAAATGATAAAAAACACATGCATGTTTATATTTTCCATGCATCCTCATAATTTCTCTGCACAGATAAGTGGGGCAGAGATCACTCTGGCACTTTATGGTTGAGAGCCCTGAACACACTGTCAAAGTCAAAGACCCCCTCAACCACGATGATGTTCAGTGGATGGTTCTGCCATCAAAGGCTCTTGCCCCAGTAGGGGTGGAAACATAAGTCATAGACATGGCAAAAAGGTAAGCTATAGGGAGAGAGTAAAATTAAAAGTCACTTAGCTATGAATCAGAAGATTCTAATTTGTGTCCTGATGCTGATTACAAGTGAATCTAGAGAAGTTACTTGACTTCTTGGGACCCTATGTTTTTCATCCATAAAACTAGGCAATAGCTTGCTTCAAAGTGTTGCTCAGAAGTTCACATCAAATGTATGCAGACAGGCTTTAGAAAGAATAAAGTTCTATAAAGATATGTGGCATTAAAAGGGAAGAAAGAATGAAAAAGTATGAAGAGAAATGTTAGATGAAATGGTAACAATAGCAACAATAAACATGCATTAATTGCTTACTTTTTCCAAGAGCTGTGATTAGTAATATGTATATATCACTTTCTATATTTTACACTTTTCTAAGTAAATATATAAATGCATATATTTTATATATAAACTATATTTATGACATATAGTATAGAATTATATACAATTTTAGTTAATATCCACAAGAACTTTTCAAGTAGTAGTAGTATTCCATTTTACAGATGGAGAAAACTGCGGTTTAAAGAGGTTTAATCAGGGGCGCCTGGGTGGCTTCGTCAGTTAGGCATCCAACTCTTGATTTCAGCTCCGGTCATGATCTCAGGGTCATGAGATCAAGCCCCATGTTGGGCTCCATGCTGGGTGTGAAGCCTACTTAAGATGCTCTCTCTCCCTCTGCCCCTCCCCACTTCCTCTCTAAAAAAAATAAATAAAAATAAAGAGGTTTAATCAGTTGTCCAAGTTTACATACTTGTAAATAGCAGGGCCTGTATTCAAACTAAGACATTTTTTACTTGCAAGTCTCTATGCTTTCTCATGCTTCCCTTTAAAACATACTATAATTATTAGATCCTATTTAATTCTATTTTTAATTTTCTGAGGAACCCCTGTACTGTTTCCCGCAGTAGCCACACCAGTTTGCATTCCCATCAACAGTGCACCAGTCTTCCTTTCTCGCCACATCCTCATCAGTACTTGTTTCTTGTCTTTGGTTTTAGCCATTCTGACAGGTGTGAGGTGATAACTCATTGTGGTTTTGATTTGCATTTCCCTGATAGTGAGTGATGTTGAGCATCTTTTCATGTGTCTGTTGGCCATCTGGATGTCTTCCTTGGAAAAATGTCTCTTCTGGTCCTGTGCCCATTTTTAATTGGATTATTTGTTTCCTTTGATGTTGGCCTCTATAAGTTATTTGTATATTTTGGATATTAACCCCTTATCTGATGTATCATTTGCAGAGATCTTCTCCCATTCAGTAGGTTGTCTTTTTATTCTGTTGATGGTTTCCTTCACTGTGGAAAAGCTTTTTAATTTGGTGTAGTCTCAGTAGTTTAATTTTGCTTTTGTTCCCCTTGTCTAAGAAGACATATCTAGAAAAATGTTTCTACAGCTAATGTCAAAGAAATTACCACCTATTTTTTCTTCTAGGACTTTTATGGTTTCAGGTCTCATATTTGGGTCTATAATCCATTTTGAGTTTATTTTTGTGTATGCTGTGAGAGAGTGGACCAGTTCCATTCTTTTGCATGTAGCTCTCGTTTTCCCAACACCATTTATTGAAGAGATTGCCTTTTCCCCATTGTATATTCTTGTCTCATCTGTCATAGATGAACTAACAATATTAGTATCGGTTTATTTCTGGGCTCTGTATTCTCCTCTATTGATCTATGCATCTGTTTTTGTGCCATTACCATATTGTTTTGATTACTATAGCTTTGTTATTTATCTTGAAATCTGCAATTGTGATACCTCCAGCTTCATTTTATTTGTCTTTCTCACGATTACTTTGGCTGTTCAGTATACCTAAAACTAATACAATACTATATATATATATATATATATATATATATATATATATATATATATATATAATTATCATAGCAGTTTGGGGGGAAACTAAAAGTCATAGGCAATCAGAAAGCCTACATTCCAATCCCAGTTCTATCAGGAAACCACTTATCTATTTCACTTACTTCGTTTAGTCACTTAGATGCTCTCTTTCCAGGTCAGTAAATTGAGAAGGTTGATCTAGATAATTTCTAGGGTCTCTTCTAGCTCTTGAGTGACTGACTTGTCTCATTTTGCCTGGGATTGTCCCAGTTTCAGCACTGAAAGCCCCATGTCCCAGGAAATCTCTCACTCCTGGGGTTTCTGTTAACATTCTATGATTCCATGTTAGGGGAAAGCTCTGTGGAAGAGGTGAAGGTTGAGCTGAACCCTGCAGTGTTTAAATAGGCAGAGGGGCACCTGGGTGGCTCAGTCGGTTGAACGTCCAACTCTTGCTTTCAGCTCAGGTCATGATCCTGTGCATCATGGGATCAGATTCCGTGTTAGGAATCCATGCTTGAAGGGGGATCTGCTTGAGGATTCTCTCTCTCTCTGTCTCTCCTTCCCTCCCTCCACTTACTCTGTCTAAAATAGATGGATAAATCTTTTAAAAAATAAATAAATAGGCAGAAAATAAAGAATTCTCATCAAAATAGATGGAGGACCAGCAACATGAAGAGATAATGATTAGCAAGCCACATGGACAAAAGGATGTAAGAGATGACATGGGAAACAAAGACAGCATAGAGGAAATTTAACATCAGAATTTAGATTCCACGTGAACCTCAATGCAGAGTCTTTATAGATCTATGGATTCTTTGTAAAAACGATGATAATAGCAAATATTTGCTAAGTGCTTACTGTACACCAGGCCCTATGCTAAGCCCTAACATGTATTATCACTTCTAATTCTCCCAATAGGCTTAACTAGCAGTACAATTAGTAACTCCATTTTAATGATTGAAGAAAAGTAAGGTATATAGAGTTTCAAGGAACTGCTGAAGGTGACATAGCTAACATATAGCAGGGCTAGGATTTGAACCCTGTCTATTTCAGGCCAAGCCCTTAACACTGACACTGTACCCTCATTTAATACCTGTACTTTCTTATTATGTGTGCTCAAATAATACCTCACTCTTGACCATATTTAATTTTAAAAGGGGGACTTAATTTTTAGCAACTCTTATTATTCTTTGAGCCAACCACAATGCTATGGCTATTGATGGCAACATGAATTAAAGTTTTGAGTCGATATCTGAATTGGCAATCTCATGCAGGTGGATCTGCCCCTCTGGAAGGGTCACCACCAGCCACTTCCTACCATTTGCAAATAATAAAGCCCAGTTAAGCTCTCTCCAATTCTCCCAGCTTCTCTATATAAAACCAAATAAGAGAAGATTCATTTGGTGGTTGAAAGACCTCAATGTGAGACAGGAGTCCATCAAAATCCTAAAGGAGAACACAGGCAGCAACCTCTTCGACCTCAGCCGCAGCAACTTCTTCCTAGAAACATCGCCAAAGGCAAGGGAAGCAAGGGCAAAAATGAACTATTGGGACTTCATCAAGATAAAAAGCTTTTGCAAAGCAAAGGAAACAGTCAACAAAACCAAAAGACAACTGACAGAATGGGAGAAGATATTTGCAAATGACGTATCAGATAAAGGGCTAGTATCCAAAATCTATAAAGAACTCATCAAACTCAACACCAAAAGAACAAAGAATCCAATCAAGAAATGGGCAGAAGACATGAACAGACATTTTTCCAAAGAAGACATCCAAACGACCAACAGACACATGAAAAAGTGTTCAATATCGCTCGGCATCAGGGAAATCCAAATCAAAACCTCAATGAGATACCACCTCACACCAGTCAGAATGGCTAAAATTAACAAGTCAGGAAATGACAGATGTTGGCGGGGATGCAGAGAAAGGGGAACCCTCCTACACTGTTGGTGGGAATGCAAGCTGGTGCAGCCACTCTGGAAAACAGTATGGAGGTTCCTCAAAAAGTTGAAAATAGAGCTACCATATGATCCAGCAATTGCACTCCTGGGTATTTACCCCAAAGATACAAAAGTAGGGACCCGAAAGGGTACGTGCACCCCGATGTTTATAGCAGCAATGTCCACAATAGCCAAACTGTGGAAAGAGCCAAGATGTCCATCAACAGATGAATGGATAAAGAAGATGTGGTATATATATACAATGGAATATTATGCAGCCATCAAAAGGAATGAGATCTTGCCATTTGCAACGACGTGGATGGAACTGGAGGGTATTATGCTGAGCGAAATAAGTCAAACAGAGAAAGACATGTATCATATGACCTCACTGATATGAGGAATTCTTAATCTCAGGAAACAAACTGAGGGTTGCTGGAGTGGGGGGTGGGGTGGGAGGGATGGGGTGACTGGGTGATGGACACTGGGGAGGGTATGTGCTCTGGTAAGCGCTGTGAATTGTGCAAGACTGTTGAATCTCAGATCTGTACCTCTGAAACAAATAATGCAATATATGTTAAGAAAGAAAAAAAGAAGAAGAAGAATGTAGCAGGAGGGGAAGAATGAAGGGGGGGAAATCGGAGGGGGAGAAGAACCATGAGAGACGATGGACTCTGAAAAACAAACTGAGGGTTCTAGAGGGGAGGGGGGTGGGAGGATGGGTTAGCCTGGTGATGGGTATTGAGGAGGGCACGTTCTGCATGGAGCACTGGGTGTTATGCACAAACAATGAATCATGGAACACTATATCTAAAACTAATGATGTAATGTATGGGGATTAACATAACAATAAAAAATTTTTAAAAAAAAAGAAGATTCATTTGGTTTAAACACTGTATAAACATTTAGGATATAATTTTATGTTTCTCTATCACTGGTCCAAGAAATAAAGGATCATGAAACCATTGTATCACCTTCTGGCTGTTGATGATAACCCACAGAATTGGGAAGATAGCCAGGTTTAGGGAATGTAATAAAGTTAGAAATGAGATGGAGTCAAATTGAATGTAATTTAATTTAAATATTAATTTAAACCTTCGTCTTCCTGGGAAAGGAACTATGTATTCCATTACAGATACTTCTATTTCATCCATTTCAAAGAAGAAAAAGAATGTAGAAAAGAAGGAGGCCTCTAGGAGAATACATTTACTTTCACAATGGTAGGGTAAATGTATGAAGGGAGAAAAATTACAAATAAATGTAATAACCATAATGAGGCTTAAGAAATGATCATTTCTACAATGAACAGATTGATATTTTTCCTACAACATTAGCTTAGTGAAGTTAGATATTTAAATGTAGGCTATACTGGGGCGCCTGGGTGGCTCAGTTGGTTAAGCCACTGCCTTCAGCTCAGGTCATGATCCTGGAGTCCCTGGATCGAGTCCCGCATCGGGCTCCCTGCTCGGCAGGGAGTCTGCTTCTCCCTCTGACCCTCCCCCCTCGCATGTGCTCTCTCTCATTCTCTCTCTCTCAAATAAATAAATAAAAATCTTTAAAAAAAAAAAAAAAATTAATGTTAAAAAAAAAAAAATAAATAAATGTAGGCTATACTTTACATTTGATAACCCTTTTAGAAAGTTAACATATATTTATTCTTGATTTTTCTCTCTATTAAGCACTCAATTGCAGAGAGATGATAGTGTAAAGTAATTGATGGTTGGAAGTCATTCTATTCTACATTTAAGTATATCTGATACTAAAGAAGGGAAAAATAACTACACACTGGAGCAATTTGTAAAAACTCTATGCCCTTATGACAAGCAGTATTATACAAACCACCCCGGAAATGAAATAATGTGCTTCAATAACGAATACCGTTCTACCAGTTGCATTAAGTTCACATAGAAATCTTGAAGTGATGAAATTAATTTTACCCACTTACTCTGAAGATAGTTATAATTAAAAGTATACTTTATCTTTGGAGTTAAGCCCTGGCTTTTTATCTTATTTAGAAGTTTCAATGTCTCTTAAAAGTATTAACTTGAGGGGCGCCTGGGTGGCTCAGTTGGTTAAGCGACTGCCTTCGGCTCAGGTCATGATCCTGGAGTCCCTGGATCGAGTCCCGCATCGGGCTCCCTGCTCGGCAGGGAGTCTGCTTCTCCCTCTGACCCTCCCCCCTCTCATGTACTCGCTCTCTCTCATTCTCTCTCTCTCAAATAAATAAATAAAATCTTAAAAAAAAAAAAAAGTATTAACTTGAAAAAGCTAGCTTCTATCTCCAAAATATGTCAGGTAAAACTACTAAAGCCAAGTGTCTCATCCCTGAACTTCAGGGTGTATATTCTTTGCAATTTGAGATTTATGGTGCCTGAGCCCCATTGACTGTCTTCTCTCACTTCTTCTCTATCCTGGGGGTAGGGAGAGATCAGCTAAGGGAGCGTTAGACCCTTTTTTTGTACCCACTTCCCCAGCAAATCCTATATAGAGGGTCTGTTCTCAGAAGCAAAATATGAGAGCAGGAAAAGCCTCATCTAATAGTGGTATATTACAGTTTTAATTAGATTAGTAATTTAATCATGCAAATGTAGAAATTGAGTGATTGGGAGTGTAAAGGACCTTAATGTGGTTCAGAGACCTGGAGATCTTTGATTTAGAGGGAAGAATCAAGGAGGATGTAAAATTTGTCTTCTGAAATTTGAATAGCTGTCAAGTGAGAAGAGAGAGGTAAAGAAATGTGGCTTATTCATCTTTGTACGCCAGCATCTAGCTCAGTGCCCGACAGAGCTATTCTATGATACTTACTAATTGAACTGATTTGAATTAAACTATTCCTTTGAAGCTTCAGAGAGCAAAACTTAGATCAAAACATAAGTCACAGGGAGGTAAACTCTAGCTAAGCAGAAGGCAAAGCTTCTCATGAATTACAGCTGTACAAAATAGACTTCTTAGAGAAACAGTGAGATACTACACCTGTTCAAGCAGCAGGTGTCTGGCCATCTGTGAGAGATACAGCAAAAACATTTCCTACAGTGGATGGGGAGAGGGAGTAAGCCATAAACATTTCCTCTCTGCTAGTTCTAAGATGCTCTAGTTATTTTATGGTACTCTGGTTATATTTTTAAGTATAAATAAGTTTGGTTGGCTGTCATCATTGTAGGTCATATATATTATTCAAAGTTAAGATTGTATTTGTAATTTTCCAAGTACAATGCTACAATTTTGATCATATACACTTAGTCATGGAAACCTACTCATTTTCCTCATCTCTTATAATTATTAGGTAAGTAGGTCTCCAAAACAGTGGTAGTATATGTGTCTTAAGAGAGGCAAACCTAAGAGACTCTTGACTCTAGGGAACAAACTGAGGGTTGCTGGAGGGGAAGTGGGGGGGGGGATGGGTTAAATGGGTGATGGGCGTTAAGGAGGATACTTGTTGTGATGAGCACGGGGTGTTCTTTTTTTTTTAATTAACATATACTGTATTATTTGTTTCAGGGGTACATGTCTGTGATTCATCAGTCTTACACAATTCATAGCACTCACCATAGCACATACCCTCCCCAGTGTCCATCACCCAACCACCCCATCCCTCCCACCCCCCCACCACTCCAGCAACCCTCAGCTTGTTTCCTGAGATTAAGAGTCTCCTATGGTTTGTCTCCCTCTCTGGTTTCATCTTGTTTCATTTTTCCCTCCCTTCCCCTATGAGCCTCTGTCTTGTTTCTCAAATTCCTCATATCAGTGAGATCATATGATCCTTGTCTTTCTCTGATTGACTTACTTCGCTTAGCATAATACCCTCTTGTTCCATCCACGTCACTACAAATGGCAAAATTTCATTTTTTGATGGCTGCATAATATTCCATTGTATATATATACCACATCTTTTTTATCCATTCATCTGTTGATGGACATCTAGGCTCTTTCCATAGTTTGACTATCGTGGACATTGTTGCTATAAACATTGGGGGGAGCACCGGGTGTTGTATGCAACTGATGAATCACTGAATTCTACTCCTGAAACCAATATTACACTATATGTTAACTAATGAATTTAAATAAGAACTTGGAGAAAAATATTTAGGATATGAAAAAAAGAAATACTTTGAACTAAGTCTGCTTCCTGAATATTTGCCTCACACTTAGTTTCTACCAGTGCATCAAAATGGTAAACATGGTCTCTATGGGTTATTGCATTTTGTAAGGTTCTACCAAATTAGTATAGCCATTTCATTTCCTCTTGTACTGATTACTTTTTTTTTTTTTGCCGCCACTTTTCACTCTTGAGGACTCACACACTTGATGCATTACTTCAAAGATGAAGAGATACAGTACATTGTATTATTTATACTTAGCAAGTATTGCATCAAAATCTACATAAATTTAATATCAAACCTTGGCTAATATTTGTTTTTGTCCAAAAGCAGATGCACCAAATAAGGAGTTCCAGGGAAACTTAATAATTGGTTGTAGTATCTCAGATACATTATTAAATTCATGAGGATTAAAAGAGGCCCTCAGCATGCTCCAGAAAACTCTCCTCCTTTCCCATAGTAATAACAATTTACAAGTTTATGAATGGTGTGTGTAGAGTGCCAAATCCAAATCACACTCAGAGTGCTCACTGGGGTTCTAGTATGTCCTCCTTTCCTTCCCATAGCTATATTCTTCAGAATCCTCCAGACCCCCACCAAGGTCTCCTTTTCCTGTAAAGCCATCCCTGGTGGGCCCACTTCTCATATATGAAGATCCCACTCCCATATCTACTGTTTTAATAGTTTTTGCATAATGAGCAATTACTAAATTATTTAATCAAAATTAAATAAAAAATATTAATAAATAACACCTTGTACTCTAGCCAAACTACACAGTGTACTGTGTTATTCCCTAAGTGTTTCCTCTATCTCATCAGTGCATGAGGGTGGGATGGGGTAGAGAAGACTAACTTATCTGCTGAGAACTTACAAGAAAACCTAGGTGTTCCGTGTCAACATGCATTTTGGCATGGTTTAAGAATTAATAATGAAACAGCAACACACTTTATTTCTCTGACTGAGCAAAGAATGAGAAACCATGTCCAGGCAGAGACTTGATCTAGGGACCCACTGAGACAAGTGCCATTGCTGAATCATAGGATCATGTATCTTCTTTGTGGAGTTGCGCTTCTCATGTCTCCCAGGCAGCGGCTTTCATTACAGAGCAGGTGTCTCTGAGATGGAGTGAAGTGAAGCCTTTTCCTTCCTTACAGGATTCTGAGTGTAATTTCCGTCACCAGGATTCTGGATCTCCCCGCTCGCAGTTGTCACATATTCACCGTATGCTCACCCACAGGGATTATGGACTATTGATTATTGGCATTTGTTGGACTCATCCCTCTTATTTTTTCTAATTCCTAGTGGCCTTTTTTCTTCTTTAGCGCTCTTTGCCCATCTCTATTTTCAGAGTTGATTTTGAGCTCATAGTTTATTGGATTTCTCTTTTCCTATGTCATTTAACAGTTTCTTTAGGCTTCACAGAATTCTTACACAAAGTTCAGTCACTATTAATACTTCTTAAAACTTGTCAACCTTTGGACAAATAAACATCCAAGAACCCATTTAAATCGTTTGATTAAGTTAATATACAGAAGTGTACTCAATCTATGTCAATAGTCAGAACCCATCAGTCCTGGGTTAGTAGAAACATTTATAAATTGGAGCTCAGTGTTTTATATGATCATTTAGTGAGCATTAGTTCGAGTGTGCCTATGAAGACTAGCCCCAGCTACACCTTGAGGAAAGAATCCCGAGTGTTTGATAGAGATGTACCATGATGGTTCTTTTGAAATAGTAATGTTTCCTGCCTACTTTTCCCTTCCCTCATTTCAAATAGTTGGTCAGGTTTTGTAATTCACCTAATGGATTTTTACAGAACATGTAGAGATAGGATGGCTAAAGTCATTGGCTCTCCCTGGCCATTAAATGACATTCTGCCTGTCCCACAACTCATGGGAGGAGAGACAGAGATGGCTTTTGAAGAGGGGAGGGAAGGTGAGAGAGAAAAATTGAGATCGGCGCTGAGATGGGACACACCAGAAGTCGAGGGTCCTGTGGAGAGCAAGGACGTACACATAATTCGGAGGCAGCCCCCCAGGCACATGACAGCCTTAGAGGCGTGGCTTGTGACAGGCTCGAGGAGCCTGCGGCTCCTGCACGTGGGCTCTCAGACTCACCAGGCGAGTCACAAACATGACTGGGAAGCAGCAGCATTGCCACCTGAAGACACTACAAAGAAGCCTTAATAAAAGCAGCCTGGTGGGATGGAGCTTAGATTTGGATTCAGGTTTAATTTTATTTAAATAAGAGAACATGTGAATATTTCTTACACATCTAAGCTTGTTGAATAAGATCCTTACCTGCGACACAGGGAGATTAATCTGAAACTGCTCGGAATCCTCATGTTGCTCATATCTGCATAATGTCCATCTTCCAAAAGCGGCTTCCAAGACGACTGTGCTCATCTGCGTCAAGGAGAAACAGCATAGAGGATATCAACGGTACGGTATGGAGGCATCAGCCTGGAGGTGGCACATCCCATTTCCGCTCATATCTCGTTGGCGAGAACTCCATCATATGCCTATGGGTAAAGTGAGAAGTTATACTCAGTGGTATATTCTAGCTGTGTGTCCAGGAAGAAAAAGACCTCAACTTAGAACAGAGAGCCAGCCTCTTCCAGTGTTTATCCTTCTGCTCACTAAATATGCATTTCGCTCTTCCACATAGGGAACACACGAAGCCCCCTCCTCAAGCATGATAACCCCAAGTGCAATCCAGTCACTGAATACATCTGAATATCCAGGATCTCTGGGTGATCTGCACTCTTCTCCACAAGATCCAGATGTTCCTTTTGTGGTTTGAGATAAACGTTGGATAAGCAATGGTAAATTAGGAACAGGATAAATACCATTAAAACTTTCATTCGGAACAGAGAAGAATGAAAACCACGCAGCAGTCACTCATCTATAGAAATTATCAAATCCTGCTGGGGTCCAAGACGTTTCTTGTCTCTATAAAAAGGAGTGAGAAATTGCTGATATTTGGAGAGTAGCTGGAGTGCAGAATCTCTCTATTTTTGACTTTTTAAAACTTTCAGAGTTATCTTGCTGGCATGTAGGATCAGGACACTATTTGGCAGCAATTTTCCTGGGATTTGGCAAGATCGCAGATGATGCCAGACTTGAACTACATGCTTTCCAGCCTTGCTGAAGATTCCTATGTTTCAAACTCAGCAAGGGGGTAACAGGGAGGGGCATTAGGACTATAAGCAGCCCAGAGATCACCATTAGACCCAGGATTAGGGGCCAACACTGGGAGAGGGGAAGTCTGAAGAATGATTAGTGTTCAATATCTCACTGGCCCTGTGGGTTTACTCTTGGGGTCAGTTTTGATTTGATTTAAAGAAATAAACAACTGGATATTTCTTCAACAACTAAATTTTAGGTTGAGATTCATACCTGTTACATAGGAAGGACTGTCCTCCAACCACAAAGATTTGGAAAGGCATGTTAAAGAGACACTTATCCCAGAACAGCAAAACATAATGGGTATCATATTGATGTTGTTAAATATGTCCAATTTTGAGGAAATATGATTGGCAACAAAAATTTTGGGTAAGGGGGGGCAAATGGTGGCACCATCAATGCAGTACTGTCTGGGAAAACAAAAGCCCAGATTTCTTTTTTTTTTTTTTTAAGATTTTATTTATTTATTTGACAGAGAGAAAGAGACAGTGAGAGAGGGAACACAAGCAGGGGGAGTGGGAGAGGGAGAAGCAGGCCTCCCGCCGAGCAGGGAGCCCGATGTGGGGCTCGATCCCAGGACCCTGGGATCATGACCCGAGCCGAAGGCAATCGCTTAACCGACTGAGCCACCTAGGCGCCCCCAGATTTCTTTTTAAAAGTCTATGCAACAGAGATAATAATGCCCACCTTTCAGGGTTAAATTTGATAAAGTTTGTTAAGACCCTTGCACATTATCTATAACGGTAGCTATTATTGTTTAATCAACTAACTTTGGATAGCAGTCAAATTACCAGCCGATTACCAGCTAATAAAATAAACCACAAGATGGAGTTATAAACCAAAGTAAAGTACAATAAAGCAAGCTTCGGTTGAGTTAAGATCTGCCTTAAGGCTCAGTTGCTAGTCTACAGTGGAGTCATGTCAACCACATATGTGACTTTTGAGAAGTCTGCTTGCCAAAATTTCAATGCGTACAAAATTCTGGCTATGTCAGCCCTGGGAGTTAGCATGAGATGGGACAGGTGCATCTTTCTCACAGTCTGGGTCCCAGTAGCTCTGACAGTGGGAGCAGCTCGCCTCAGTGGATCTGGTTCTATTGTTTTATAAAAGCTGTTTTTCCTTTTTTGCCAAACATAAGCCTGAAGCATGAGAAAACTTGAATCTGGTGCTCACCTACGGAAGAGCAATCTATTTTAATACTGCAGGACAAACGAGGGTCGCCCTTACTGTAGACACAGGCAACGTCATGATGATCTCCAAAGGGCTGCCTTCCCTCAGGAATCTTTAAGGGGAACATTCAATACAGTTGATTTTCACTGTATGGGCTTATGCTGATGCCACCATATCCTCAACATGGTTTATTTACTGTGTTGTTGTTGTTGTTACCTTTGTTGAAACAGCAAAGAAACTTCAGTCCTAAAGCACTTGAGCCCTTTATAGAAAAGCACATGGCATTGAAACTTCTGCATGACAAGGTACATTAACAAGTGAATCAGTCCAAAATTGTTGGCTGATATTTTTTATCGCCTATAAATGTTTTAAGAGAAATTATCTTTTCACAGTACTACAAATTCTCCAACTAATGGTATAAATTTTATATGGGAACAAATTGTTCCGGCTTTCATTTCAGACAGTGTATGGTTGACTAGATCCTCGACTCTACCAGTGTTTATTACTGCAAGCAATCTTATGTAAAAAAAAGAAGAAAAGGAATTCATGTTTTCATCATTTAGTTTGTTGATGCCTGAGGTTTAGAACCATTCCAAAGCACTGTTTGTCAGCTCTGTTTGAAGTGTCCAAAATATTTTCAAAGGCTACACATAATTTTCTGTGAAGTGCACCAAATCACGCGGATCCCCTTATATACTTAATGTTGATATACTTGGTGCTTATTCTTGTTACGTTGTCCTGCAAACCATGGACCAGGTAATAAGGGCCTAATACCCTTGAGATATCAGTAATCTTTCCATGGCTTATTTTTCTGAGTTATACCATTAAATAATGAAGGTTCTTTGGTTTTAAGCAACAGCAATAATCTCATTTTGCTGAAGTTAAGCAGAGTTTATGTGCAACACTATCAGGGGCTAGGTTTTTAAATGGGCCAGAACCAAGGCTGTCTGTCTTTCAAGCTGCCAAGCAGGGATCAGCAGCTGGGACAGTCAGAACATCCCTCCCTCAATCTCCCACCCCAGGGAGGAATGAAATTCCAGCCATTGTTAATCTTTATTTCTCTGGCCAAGATTTACATTGATTTGGATTGGGTCACTTGCCCACCCCTTAGCTGGGGTAGGACAGAGCCCGTGTTCACAGGCCATCAGACTGTATTCAGTGAGGAAGAAGTAATTCTCAAATGCTTTGAGGGAAAGCAAATGCATGCTGGCCTGCCAAACACAACACATTTCTGCTGCAACTATAGAATTTTTTTTTCGCAGAAGGAATTTTACTAAATTGTCATTTACTTAATTCCTCCTCCCCTCCCCCAGCGTCAACATCCTAACAGGCTGCAAGTTTCCTTCTGTTCTCCATTAGGTAGTTTAACCCTAACCTGATATAAATCCTCACACTTGGAGACAAGAAGACGATATAAAGGAGATCTGGGAGGTGGAGAACGTCCCTCAGGCACTTGAGGTTCAACAGGAAGCTGAGAGGAGTTACTGCAGGGGCCCCTGGAGAGGAGGAAAACCACCCCCACCTTGCCAAGATGTCATCTTGAACTTGAAGAACGACGTCAGGGAACCTCTGTGTGCCAGCCACAGCGTAGTGTGGCAGCCTGTGAGGCAGCCCTCCCCGTCTCTCCGAGGCAAGGAAAGCTTCCCCAGCCCCACGCGCTTTCAGCTGCCGCCTGCTTGGCAAAGAGATTCCCACTGAGGTGCCCGGGGGCTGCCACTGTTCCAAAGGGGAGGGGGTTGCACGAGGACCTGGCCGCTTTCTAAGGAAGGAAGGGTTCCTGACACAGGTGCTGAGGCATGGCCAGAGGCAGGGCGTAATTTTGCACGTAAATCTTTGAGGGTTTTCACTTTCCTTTTATAATTTCCCAGTGTTGAAGTGAGTTTGGGCCTCTTCGTTGGTGTAGTTTAACAGAAAAACTCTATTTGTCTTTTAGGAAGTATCATTCGAGTAATCTTCCTGCCCTCTTACATTAATGAAAACAGAGCGATATATCTTCCTGACACGTTAATAAAAACAAAACAAAACATCATAGAGGAAGGTGGTTTTTCACTCTTATGGTATTCTTTGAAAATGTTACAAAACTTAAAAAAAATAGTAATTAGGAAGTATTGTGGAGGAGAAGAAGAGATTATATTGGTTTGACAGACAAAATAGTTTCCTGGAGAAAGGGTTATTTGAAATGGCCTTGAAAAGTAGCCAGAATTTGAACTCTCAGATGGAATTTGGGGAAGACGGAGACAACCTGAGAAAAGACTCAACGAGTCTGATGGTTCTTTAGAAAAGTGTTAGACCTTTTAAAATATTAAAATGAACCCAACTGCAACAAATGGCACATGGTTGGAGATGTTTGTTGACTTGTGTTTTGACTTGTTTTTTTGTTTCTTTTTTATGTACAAAAAATCACACGTTTCTAACGCATACAGTTTGATGAATCCAGACATGTGCATACACCTGTGAAATCATCACCAAAATCAAGGTAAGAGACAAATCCATCACCTCCAAAAGTTTCCCTGTGGCCTTTTGTTTTTTGTTTTTTGTTTTTTTTAGGTCTGTTTTTGTGGTAAGAACAGTTAGCACAAGATCTATCCTCTTGACACATTTTTAAGTGCACGATACAATATTATTGGCTGTAGGTACTGTGCTGTACGGCAGACTTCCAGAACGAATTCGTCTTGCATAACCAAATCTTTATACCAATTAAACAACTCCTTCTTCAGTTCCTGGTAGCCACTACTCTCCTCTCTGCTCCTATAAGTTTGAATGTTTTAGGTACTTCCTGTAAATAGAACCACACAGTATTTGTCCTTCTGTGACTGGCTTATTTCACTTAGCATAAGGTCCTCCAGGTTTATCCACGTTGTCACAAATGGCAGGATTTCCTTCTTTTTTAAGGCCTAATAAGATTCCATTGTATGTCTATACTACATGTTCTTTATCCATTCATCTCCTGATGGACAGTTGCCCGGCTAGCTCAGTAGATAGAGACTCGACTTATTTTTAAAAATTAGGCTCAGGTATCTCAAAGTTAAGGCAGACTTTTTTCCTGCTGATCTGAACTGGTGAGTCGTACATTTCCAGGGTAAGAGACCTTAATGCCTTGCCATTCCTAAAGTCCCTAAAAAAATACTTAAAGCCCTCTAATTTATATTTTAATTTGTTAAATGAAATGAATACCTCTGGAATAATGTGGGGGAGGTACAGGGTACTTACAGGAGAGAGACAGCTTTCACTTAACCTTTTGCAAATCTGTATTTTGAGGGAGAGAGATGTTAACCAGTGAAAAGTCTCTCATAGGATTTTGCCTCCTCAGATGTGGGCAAATAATCTAGCTTTGGGCATACTGATACATGTCTGGCATATATGCGAAGTAAGTGTTAAATGGCCTCTACGAAGAAGGAGCTGATTATGATACAAATACAATCAACACAGCATGGTCAAAGTTATTCCGTCTAAATGGCTCGCACTAAGGTGTGTGCTTGTCACAGATTTGGCAATTCACTGTTAATGAAGGATATCTCCTGGTGCAACAAACATGGGTGCGAGACAATTATCTAAATATTTTCAAACAAAGAGTCAAACTCTTATTTATACAATTTCAGAATTATTCCACTTCTTGCTTTACTTTGCCTCGAGCTAGAGTAAAACCATTGATAAAAATTGGAGGTGCACCGCAGAGGGAAGAAAAGTGAAAGTATAAAGGAAAGGGTTGATTGCTATCCCAACCACAGTCAAAATGCAGTAGCTGTGGGTTAGTGTTTAGGTGTGAAGCATTAATAGTGGAATACTTCAGGGTCCACTATCTGCCCACACATCAAATATTAAGCTTTTTCAGGGCACGGTAGGTTGCATGTTATAGAGATTCCGTAGTATATGTATGACTTGGATTGAACTGAACTCTGAAGTTACTTGCTTTAATTGCTTGCTGACTGAAAACCCTTGCCTGAACATACACAACCCCTACCATTTTGGGGGAGGAAATAGCTGGTATACATGGCTATCTTAATATGGAAAGTAGTTTTACTAGTTGTTAAAATGTGTTTATGTCTTTGGTCTTATTAATGGAAATGTTCTAGTCAAGTCTTCATGTGAACTGTCAGCAGATGAGCTTGCGGGGCTGTCTTACACGCGTCCTTGTATCATATATTCAACTTATGCCTAGAACCCTCCCCGAAGGAAAAGTATCGGAGTACTCTCCTGTAGAGCCACGTTCAAGTTTCTTTTGTATCTTTACCTTTCTTTGACATTCACGTCTTGACAGAATTAAAGACTGAGGGTTTTCATAATTTGACTTGCCATCGGCACGCACTGAAACCAGGGTGGAAAAACAAATACCCCGTGGCACCAGAGCCCAAAGCCTCGTGCATAACTCAGAGGAACTCAAGCAGAGAATGTAATTGCATGCTGAAATCAAAATGATTATTGATCTGCAAATCCTCACCTATATACAAAGAGAACAAAGGACACCCACCCAATGCATCTAGCTGTAATTTCCTGACATTTTGTTGGCATGTGGATAAAATGATAACTGAGGGCAAGGCCCCACCTTTGTGGTATTCTCTACATGTGTGTTCCCAGACATTGATTTTTCTTCAGATTCATACTTAGCATAACTTCAGATATCTTAGGTTGAAAATTCATGTCCCTGGTTTTCAGCTTCCGCTTTTTTTTTTTTTTTTTTTTTTTACTTAGTTAACATACAGTGCAATATTGGTTTCTGGAGTAGAATTCAGTGATTCATCACTTACATACAACACCGCATGCTCATCACAACAAGTGCCCTCCTTAATACCCATCCCCCATCTAGCCCATCCCCCACCCCCTCCCTCCAGGAACCCTCAGTTTGTTCTCTATCATGAAGAGTCTGATGGCTTGTTTCCCTCTCTCCTTTTTTTCTTTCCACCCTTCCCTTATGTTCATCTGTTTTCTTTCTTAAATTCCACATATGAGTATTTGTCTTTCTCTGACTGACTTGTTTCGCTGAGTATAATACACTCTAGCTCCATCCATGTCATTGCAAATGGCAAGATTTCATTATTTTTGATGGCTGAGTAATATTCCATTGTATATATACACCACTTCTTTATCCATTCATCAGTCAATGGATATTTGGCTCTCCCCATAGCTTGGCTATTGTTGATAATGCTGCTATAAACATCAGGGTGCATGTACCCCTTCAAATTTTCAGCTTCCTGTTTATAAGACAGCTATTGCCATTAGCATCCATTAAAGCATACTGATATTAGATAACCTTCAAAGAAGTAGACTTTAATTTATGTACATAGAACTAAAACTTGGCATACAATAGATAATGCTTCAAATTATATTTCCTGGAACACTTTGTTAAACTTGTCTGTAAGGGTTTTTGGTGCATTTTATCTAGAATAAAATTCTGTAGACCTCAGTTGCTCACTCTAACAGTTGGGGTCTAGTGAGGAAACAGAAGCATCACCATAATTTGCACAGAGAAGATTTACATAAAGAATTAATAATGAATAAAAGGCAGTTGAACACTAAATGGGGTAAAAGAAGACCCTAAAGGGTCTAGGGATAGCCAGTTCTTTTTTTTTTTTTTAAAGATTTTATTTATTTATTTGACAGAGAGAGAGACAGGAGTTGTTTATCTCTCTCTTTCTCA
The DNA here is from genome assembly GCF_964656455.1 of Halichoerus grypus. Classification (NCBI taxonomy): domain Eukaryota; kingdom Metazoa; phylum Chordata; class Mammalia; order Carnivora; family Phocidae; genus Halichoerus; species Halichoerus grypus. Next base: position 106,758,973 of record NC_135727.1, on the reverse strand, counting down.
GCTTCTTTTTTCTCCATCATTTTGTCTTCTATATCAGTATTCTCTCTTCTGCCTCATTTATCCTAGCAGTTAGAGCCTCCATTTTTTAAAAAGATTTTACTTATTTATTTGACAGAGAGAGACACAGCGAGAGAGGGAACACAAGCAGGGGGAGTGGGAGAGGGAGAAGCAGGCCTCCCACGGAGCAGGGAGCCCGATGTGGGACCCGATCCCAGGACCCCGGGATCATGACCCGAGCCAAAGGCAGACGCTTAACGACTGAGCCACCCAGGCGCCCCGGGATAGCCAGTTCTAACACACCTACAATATCTAGGCTGAAGAGAGTTGACAAAATAAGCACAATAACTTAGCAGAGGGCTCCCCCTACCCAAGACTGAGGTTCAGACCTCTTCAAAGAGGGCAGAACAGGCACCCTCCAGGATGGAGGAAACTTGCGGGAGGACACAGATCCCAGCTGGTGCCACAGTGAGGGTGTGGCCGGCTGGCGCTGATCCGGAGGTCTGCTAAGCTCCTGTGCTGAATGACCAGGAATACCTGGAAGGATAGTGTCTTCCATGCTACTGCCTGACAGTGTCCCTTCAACTTCCTCTATCACTGAACCCAACCGTGCACCACTGGCGAAGACGCATGTTTACAGGGTGTGCCTCTCATATCACAAAGCAAGGCCAAAACTGGAGGCTTTGGGGCTGAGAGTCAAGAAATGAATAATTGGGGCATTCACACATATGCTTAGGTATCCAAGGTTTTATTTTTTAACATAATGGCCAATATCACATTTAGATGGTTTCTTTCATCATCTCAATCAAGAGTAATAAGCTCACATGATCCTAGAAGCCCAGCAGATAACCCAAATGAGTGAAAATAGGATACACACACACACACACACACACAACCACGAGGAGTGGTGTGCATTGCAATGAAGTGAATGTGCCTTGCCTCTTAAAAGTGATCCAGTTCATACCCGAGAATCTGTAGTCTGCATGCAGACCCCATAATACTGTGTTAGCAATTATAAAACTAAATAATGAAACTGTCTATAAACCAGAGGATTTAGTTTCATTTTGGTGGGTTTTTGTTTTTGGTTTTTTTGGTTTTTTTGTTTTTTGGGGTTTTTTTTTGGTATGGCGAGTGAGAAATGCCATTCTCAAGTTAGTCATGGAACCCGCAGGTGCAACCAGTCATCCAATTGATTAGACAGGATTTATCATTCATCCATTGTTTAAATGTTGTCTGCTGGGGGCGCCTGGGTGGCTCAGTCCGTTAAGCGACTGCCTTCAGCTCAGGTCATGATCCTGGAGTCCCGGGATCGAGTCCCACATCAGGCTCCCTGCTCAGCAGGGAGTCTGCTGCTCCCTCTGACCCTTCCCCCTCTCATGTGCACGCTCTCTCTCTCTCTCATTCTCGCTCTCTCAAATAAATAAAATCTTTAAAATAAATAAATAAATGTTGTCTGCTATAAGACCGCCAAATAAACAATTCACAGTATTTAACCAGATATATGTATGAGTGGGTTTGGGGCTAATTAAAAGTAATCATTTTTATTTTATATTGGAAAGAAAGGAAATGAGAGAAGCAAGGTTCCCTGTGTTTTACTATTCTACATGTTATGCCTAATTTGAATTAGGATACATTTTCCACATTGGCAATTCCCTTGTTTATAATTTAAAGAGCAATGATAATAGTAGCATCAGACTCTATTACAGTTACTTTGTGTAGGTAAGAAAAAAATAACCACTTAAAGCATTGTAATTACATCAATGTTATTAAATCCTCTACGTGTGTTTTTAAATATCAAAATCCCAACATTAATTACCTTTCTGCACTGAAGCATGAAATGGCTTCAAAGTCCTTAGCTAAACAAGGATCGAGACAAAATGAGTAAGGGTAAATACTGGACCCAAGAGCACCAAAAAGATGTGGCTGTAGAGGAAAGAAGTATGTTTTCCAGAACCATATGTTTGGTATTTTCCACGTGGACTGTATTTCATATGACTTTATTTTTCTTTTCAATGAAGGTGATTTGTTAAACATATAATTAAATGCATTGGGCATTTTATATCTTTGTAAGATTTTTCACATAAACATGAAACTCTCTTTGTCAAACCTTGGGTCCCAATCTCTGTTTTGGAAAATCTATCCATTATAACTCTCTAACAGCAAGAGAGGAACCATCAGGTTTGCCAACAGTCAAAAACCGAAAGTAGTCTTAGTTATCTGGATTTTAAAATGAGGTGTGTTCTGGGGCGCCTGGGTGGCTCAGTCCGTTAAGCAGCTGCCTTCGGCTCAGGTCATGATCCCAGGGTCCTGGGATCGAGCCCCACATCCGGCTCCCTGCTCAGCGGAGAGCCTGCTTCTCCCTCTCCATCTGCCTGCCACTCTGCGTACTTGTGCTCTCTCTCTCTCAAATAAATAAATAAAATCTTAAAAAAAAAATAAAATGAGCTGTGTTGGATGGATTCCACAAAGTGTGGCAGATATACTTCCTTGTATCTCACTTCCGCAGCCAAACTGGAGGCCAGACGCTATAGTGATGGGCCCTGAGATGCACTCATCCTCCAGGACCAGCTTCCTATTCCCGCCGTGCCTTCTGCTAGTGATGAGGTCCAGTGCAGGAGACCCAGTTGCTGAGCCCTGACTTACTTAGCTGGGATAGTAGTTAGCTTCTGGAGCTATTGTAAGGATTGAAACATATACTCCCTGCAAAGTACTCAAAACAGAGCTTGGTACAATACATTTTAGCTTTTTTATTTGAAATATACTGAGGTTGTTTGCATCCATATAGTAGGAGTGAAACAAACAATGTAACAGTATAGACTATTTTAGGTAAATCTCACATTCATTGTAAATTACAAATTTCCCTTTTTCCTGCTTATTTTGCCACCCATCCTCTGCTATTTATTACCTTTCTACTTCGGTTCTACCTATTTTTACATTCTGTTTTCTGTAGAAAATATATATGGATTTTTTTTTCTCTTTGGAGTAGTCTGTCACTCCCCCTCACATCAGTGGCCCGGTTTCACCTAACTGCAGTACAAAACTGTGTCAAAATGGGGGCACCACCAACCAATGGTGGGAAAAGAGGGCAGCAAAAGAGGGGGGTCACTGCAGCCACCCACGAGAATTTCTAAGTAGGCAGTTAGGTGCTGATGGCTTCTATCCAAAGACCTTCTTCTACCTATTGTCAGGCCCTCCCATGTGCCCCCGCCCCCCGCCATCATTCTACCAACCTCTTATATTCAGATGGGAATTCCTTAAGAAGATCAATCCAAAAATTCTCTTCTTCCTCAGCAGAGACAAACTCCCGTTTATTCAGTGCACCTCTTCTTAGCGATCAGTATTATTCAAAAGGAAGGAAATGTCACTTAGTAATTGTGTCTAAGGTGTGAACCTCTCGGATGTGTTAGCAGTTGCAAGCAGAATATTGTAAACCAAACTAATCTTTACACGTAATATCAGCACCTCTGTGAAGGATACCCTGGAACCCCAGACTGCTTTTCTTGTGCTGAATGTGGACTTTCATCCATCACCTGATGAGAGAATGTTTGGAGCTTTCTCAGGACAGTGCTGCTTGCCAGCCAACAGTCACATTTCTCCAGTTTTGCCACCTCCGTACCCATAGCAGTGTTTGTGAAACATTTAAATAGATTCTTGCACTTTGCCCTTATAATTTTATAAGAAAAAGAATTTTAAAAGGGAAAACAAAAGAGAAGGTGGTAAAGATCAAATCTAATGCAATTGAGACGAAGATTGAAATCATGCTTTATGCCAACAAAAGACCCTCAGTGGACTCACATGCTAATCGTAGGTTCAACTGCGGAGGAAAAGAACATGAATGAATGCACATTAGTAGCTGGGTGTTAAAAGCGGACTCTGGTGCCAGTTTCTGCGGAGGCACAAAGAGAACAAGAAGCTGAGTGAGTTTCACTTATTTTTGGAACATAAGGAATAGCATGGAGGACATTAGGAAAAGGAAGGGAAAAATGAAGCGGGGGAAATCGGAAGGAGAGATGAACCATGAGAGACTATGGACTCTGAGAAACAAACTGAGGGTTCTAGAGGGGAGGGGGGGTGGGGGGATGTGTTAGCCTGGTGATGGGTATTTTTTTTTTTTAAAGATTTTATTTATTTATTTGATAGAGACACAGCGAGAGAGGGAACACAATCAGGGGGAGTGGGAGAGAGAGAAGCAGGCTTCCCGCTGAGCGGGGAGCCCGATGTGGGGCTCGATCCCAGGACCCTGGGACCATGACTTGAGCCGAAGGCAGACGCTTAACGACTGAGCCACCCAGGCGCCCCTGGTGATGGGTATTAAGGAGGGCATGTACTGCATGGAGCACTGGGTATTGTACGAAAACAATGAATCGTGGATCACCACATCAAAAACTGGTGATGTATTGTATGGTGACTAACATAACATAATAAAATAAAATTAAAAAAATAAAATCACAATGCAGGAAGCGTCAAGTTTATGTGATTCTTAATCCCTCGCCCACATCAAAGTATGGAAATTGGGAAGGCAAAAGGAATGTTTGGGGGAGCAGTTCTTGTGCTGATGGTACCCCAAAGTTGGAGTGACTCAAGCCAACAAAAGGACTTTAAGGAGGTGACTTGTAGAGCTCATCGGTATCCACTGCAGTTTAGGGAACATCACGGATCAGTGGCTGACTCTCCCCAGGAAATCTAAGGGCAACAGAGAGGCTACGTAGAACACAGACGAGCAGAGGACAGAACAGGTGGCTGGGTTGGGCAGCCACACTCCCAAAGCTCGCCAAAGCAAAAAATGAGTTTCCCTTCCAGAGGGGGAAGGGAGGGATCGCAGGCATGCTGCCATAGGTTATCTTACGTCCTAGTGGGGTGGAAAGGGTTGCCCAGTGGGGTGGAAAGACTCAGTAGAAGGAGCTGGAAAGAGAGCTAGCCATCTGGGGACTGAAGAAGGAGAAGCAAAACTGGAAGGAATACAGAAGTAGCTGTAGGAAAGGGATCCAAAGAGATCAGGATTGTGGGAAATATGGAGAAAGTTTTCCAAATAATCTCTGTAAATACCCACAGGAGAGTCAACTTGAAACATCTGCTGTGGCCAGAGAAAACTGTAGGATTGGCATCAGCCAGGTGAGAACTCTTCGGTTTCCTCTTCCTCTTCCTCGTTGATGTCTTCCAAGCCTGTGGTCCTCAGCAAATACGGAGGTAGGACTAGAACTACAAAGTGCAGGCAGTGAACTTGGGAAAGCCTCAGACTGGGAAAAAATGAGCTGTCAGCTTTCACTGGTTCTGAGCCAGTCATTGGTGGACTTTCCCCCTCTTCAAGGATCTGGTGGATGGAAATTGGGGGTTCAGTGAACTTGAATGGGGTGAAAATAGTTGCATAGCTATTTTCATTAACCTCTCACTGAAATTTAGCCTCTCCTTTAATTATGAATGAATGTAACACCACACAGAAGTATTAGCATTAGATGTGCAGAAATAAATTAACCTAACAAGCCTGGGAGCATTATCGTTAGAAAGGCCTGCCGGCAAGGCTGACCCCTGACTAAACCTAGGAACTATAATTTCAGGAGAATTCCCACCCTGCGCTGAGTGATATGGGTGGTTCTCTGGGCCTAGATTGTGCTGGCCATGTGGCTTATGGGGAGCACCTGCTTTCCTGCTGGGAGTCTGGAGTTCTGGTACCTGCTAGGTAGGTGGTGCTTATGTGACCAGCCCCTAGTAAAAACCCTGGGCGCTGAGTCGTCCCATGGGCTCCCCTGGGAAGAAGCATTGTACGCATGTTGCTCATTTTTGTTTGGTGGGGAAGGCGGGGGAAGGGGGAAGAGTGCACCCTGGATGACCTCTCAGGGGAGGGAGCAATCGTAAGGAAGCCTGCATGAGGATTCCCCCAGACTCCACCTGTGTCTTTTTCCTTTCTGTTCTGTGTATCTTCACTGCATCACCATAACTCATCGTAGCTGTAATCACAGCTACGGTAAGGGCTGTGAGACCACCTAGCGAAATATTTGCATGTGGGGTAGTCTTGGGGACTTCCAACACAGTGGTGGAATTTGCTAACTCACTGAAAGACAGCCACAGTGTTATTTTGGGGAACGGGGCGGGGGCAGGGAACGAGGAGCCCCTGGTAGGTGGGTGGCTGTGGAGTCACTTTCCATGGTATGAAGCAGTGCTGCTTGTGATCAGAGGCAAAAGTTACTGATGCAATGTCAAAATAATCCATTCCTAGGAGAGGGGGCTCGATGGAACCCCAGCTATCTGGGGCCACGCAGGCTATGGCCCATGCGGTGAGGGAAAAGCCACCACAGCCCGGGTGATGATTTGTCTCTCTCCTTCCTCTGGGCAGGGAGAGAAAGGGCCCAAACATAAACATTAGTTTGTGGTTGCTCTCTCCTCTAAGGGGGAGGAAAAGAGGCTGGAGCAAGGCTTTAGATAAACCAGAGGGAAAAAGAAAGAGAGAAAAAAAAAAAGTAGCCATTTTTTTCAGCCTTGCCGCCGCTACTGCAGCCGTCCCCAGCGACCCCGCAGTCCTCTTGGGTTCTCCTGTGAACCCTGGAAATGGGGAATTTACTGCTAGGGGTTTGCATAAACTTGTAATAAAAAAAAGGAATTTTAAATCACAGCTTTGCATTTTGTGGCTATTGCATCTGGATATATGATACAAAAATAATGGAGAATGTTACATGCTTTCAATTTCATAAATGCTGGAGGGGTCATCTCAACCAGGGAAAGCTGCAAAAAAAAGTGTAAATGGGACACAGCTCCCTTGCTTGTTGTCACAGGTGGGCGGATTGAAATTTAAACTCTTAATATTGGAAACAGGTCTCTGTAATTGATGAATTTCTGCTAGGGTTTTGCCTATTGGAGTCTCAAGAGAAAAGGAGCCAATGTCCAGATGAAGATACACTTTGGAAATTTTATAAAGCATTATTTTGCTAATGAGTTCTTGAAAAAATCAGATTTCTGACCCTCGGGAGCTGATGATTTTTTGGCCCCTGGTGTGCACATTTTTGCATGGGGCAATTTGGACCCTAAGACTGACAAGGAAAAAGTGCGTGGAAAAGCTTGGCTTGTCGCTTGGACTTGGAACACAGGCACCTGGCCCTACAGTGTCTCAGCTTTGTTGCTCCTGTGCAAAAGCTGCTGGCTTTTTGATTTACTGACTTCCCAGATGCTGTTTTTCTGGACCTGACTCTAAGTTGAAACCTGATACCCCCCGCCCTGGGTTGTTTCCGTGCCAGCGACTGAGCAGACACAAGCTCGAGGAACAGAAGTCAGACTCTGGGACTGCCGGCAAGTTAGGAGCCCCCTCTACGGGGTCGTAGTTTTGAAAATGTGGTGGCTGCTGGCTGGACCAGCTAGGTCACTTGTGGATGTCTAAGGAAAGGGCTTGTTCTCGAATGAGACCATATAAAATGTAGCTGCAGAAGGACTCCATGTTTCTGATGAGGAGCCTGACTGCGTTCCGAACCTGTGATTCCTGTTGAAAGCTGCACCCTGGGGGAGTGTGCCCCCCCTGCCCACCTCTGACCACATTCTGGAACCCCTGGGGGGGGGGCGGGATGTGTCACTGCTGCTGGCTGTGTTCTGCTTTCCAGATCGGTTGTGATTGATTTGCAGCAGCGGCTTGACGGCCCGCCTCTACCGCGTGACCTTTCTCCCGCTGTACACACCTTGGTAAGGCAGCTGGATGGGGCAGGGCAGCTCTCTCCAGAAAGGGACTGATCTTCTCTAGGCTGCTCACCGGAAAAATGATCAGGACAAGAGGTCTGGGGAGAGGAGGGGTTACGTAAACCCATTTTTAAAAAATATTGAAAACTCAGGATTTCACCCTGACCATTTCTTTGCCCTGGCCAGTTCTTGAATATGATGTGTCTTTCTGGTTAAGTAGTATGAAAACGTTATCCTGTGAAAATGCTTGTGTCCCTCTCACACACAACCCTTCCCGATGAAATGTCTGGGGAAAAAAATGATTAGGAGAAATTGTAAAGCTAGGATTAGTGAGTGGGACACACTGATGTTGCAACAACAAAACCTGGGTATATGGGGAGGCACGGGGTGGGGGGGGCCTTCATGATCTTGGTTTTCCAGAACTGCTCCCCGAAGCTTTTCCCTCTTCCTGAAGGAAAAGCGTGCTGCCTGTGCCACAGCTGCCCTGAGCTCTTCGGAGGACGGCCAAGCCCAGGCCGCATGCGACAGTGTGCCGCTGCGCTGGGGCTCCTGCCCGGTCCCCGCAGAGCGCCTCCACGAGCAGGCCAATGACTAGCGTTGCTGACAGAGCTCCTCGGAACTGACCCCCTCAGGCACTTCGTCTGCAGGGCACCACTGAGAACCCTGGGGCGGGAGGAACCACACAGGGAAGCCACACTGGGGGCCCCGTTGGCGTGTAGTGCATGACCAACGCCTGGCCTGCGTGGGGTGCCCGAACTTTGTAAACTCTTTGTGTCCGGGGACACATGTACCTTCGGGGACTGTATTTCTTGGATGTGTGCCCTGACCATCATACACTGCCTCAGCCCCTGGAAGGCTTGGGGACAGCTTCATCTTACTTGCCAGGCTGTGCTGGGCCAGAACTGATCCCTCAGGCCAGATTAAAACAAAACAAAACAAAAAGGTTCATACAGGAAGTGATGAAGGAAGCCACCTGGCTTTGTAAGACAGAGCTTTATGGCTCATGGTCTGTGTTTTAACTAAGTCCAGAACCCCCAAAAGGTGTATGTGAGATCAATACTGCAGGTTGGCCTCAGCCTGTTGGGTGGAGTCCTACTGCAAGGGCTGTAAAGACTCCTTGGCCATGGGCCAAGCGAGTGGGTTGTGCAGACGAGTTAGCATAGCAAGAGTGAGACAGCTATCATTAGATCGGCCTCCTTGCAAGGCCAACCCTTGGCTGACATCTGGGAACCTTCCTTTGGGGAGTGTTCCTGCCCTTCCCTAACTCGTAAGAGTGACTCACTGGGCCTAGAATGTGAAAACAGTGGAGTTTATACCGAGCATTTGCTTTCTTTCTCTGTGTTTGGAATTTTGGTACGTGGTTGGTGAAAGGTGTCTATGTGAGCAGCCCCCAATTAAAAGCCTGCACTGAGTCTCAACCTCCCTGGGCAGAAATATCACATACATGGTGCTGCATTTTCTTCGCTGAGGAAGAATGTGTGCTCTGCATGATCCCTCATGGGAGGGGGAGAGCAAATAGCAGCTTGTGCATGGACACATGGATTCCTCCAGACGCTGCCTGTGCTTTTCCCCCTTATGATCAGGCTATGTATCCTTACCACATCACTATAACAAGTCTTAGCCCTGAACACAACTGTATGCTGTGTCCGTGAGAGCTTCTAGCAAATCTGAATGGGGTGGTGACCTTGGGGGTCTCCCAATACAGTCACCAATGGAAATGTTGCATTTTCTTATCATACTGTAGATGTTGTAGATTATTTTGAAATTTCAATTATATTGATGACTGCACCTGCCACCAGTTTACTTAATGTATTGATAAGGAAGCATATACATTATACATTTTAAACTATTTTTAAAATTTGACATTTTTACTGTTATATTTTGACATAATTCATATCCTTTGTAATCCTGAGTATTTTATTTGCTGCATTATTCTGAGAGCCTTGATTCTCAGATGTCCAGGCATTTACCAGGCTGCCAAAGGGGTCTGCACGTAAGTTGAAGACTGCCTGCTTTGGGTTACTACCCTGGGCTTAGATGTATTAATCACTAATGGGCAATTTCTTACCTATAAGTGAATAAACATTTAGTGCCTTAAGCTTTATCCAGGGAGAAGGAAGAACTGGTTCTACAGATTACATGTACTGGGGCAGCAAGAGTCAACAATAAAGTCACTTTATGATTTTATAGGATGCTTCTTCAGTGTGATAGTTACATATGTATCTTAAGGCTGAGATACCACTAGGAGTTTATAACAATGTTGAGCTTTCTCCAACTACAATGCCCCTTTATAGAAGCTGCTTGTTGAACTTTATTTATTGTATCAAGTCTCAGACTAAATTTCTGAAAAATCTGGCTTTCAGGTGTTTCTGTGATCAAAGATTGCCACTTAACTCCAGTTGCTCCAAGGACCATCTTCCATACGGGAAGTGGAAGTGAAGATAGAGCCGAGTCAACCCTCGCCAATCCTGGCATGCAATAATATTAAATGTCCTGATGCCACTTACAAAGATAACTTAATGTCTGTTTATGTTCACTAGGTTTTTTATATTTTTTGAAGACTTGCTTAAGCTCTGCAATTTTTTACAATCTAGTTAATAGTCAATATCATAACATTTATTATAATTTAATATTACAAACGTGATTTAGCAGGTTCAGTGGAGAGTCACTAAAGGTCTGATAATAGCTTATTAGAGCAGTCATCTGCTCTTTCCTTGGAGATGTACAGAGATGTGTTACCTGCTGGCACATGTTTCTCCACCATGAAACTGTACAGATCAGAGGATTTGCTAATTGTCTACCACTAAAGTTCTTCTTTAATTGAACACAAAAGTATGCATATAAAAATAAGAAAGTTTATTTGTCATTTTTTTAAAACACTCTTCTGCCTGTGACTGCTTTTTCTTACATGGTCAACTGCACCTGTGTGGCCCCCTTCATAACCTTCATAACCTCGCACAGAGCATCTCCAGGATCATATCATCCATGCTGACGGAACCAATGACGGGCCTGAAGAACAGTTCCACGATGACACTGGCATTGATGAATCTCAGCAGGAAGAGGGCACTGTTCAGTTCGGCGAACCTGGCCTCCGGCTTCCTGTGTGTCATCCTGATGTGGTCCGTGAGGATCTGCTGAGTTCCCCACTGAAGTCCCTGAATGTACTTCACGCACTGAAGACCTGGCAGGCCTGGAGGAGAAAAAGGGAGAAGAGTCTCTTTATTGTGAACAGCTCACTCGGCATCCTTAGCTCATTTAGATATGTCCATTTCTGCCCCTTCCCACATTAAACAAGAGTTCAAGCTCCCTGCTTAAAAGGGCTTTCTGGAACAAGGACAAAATGCCAAACCCATTCTAAGTTTTCAGAAGCAATGCTTCTGAGAATGAAATATCATCTAGTCATTTTATAGTCACTGTGTTTGTATCCTCACATGTAAAAACTGCTGGCCCTGAGCCAGCACATGCACATTTATTCACTGTGACAGTAGAGTATCATTTAATGAAGTACGGCTCCAGTTCACTGTAGAAATAGGAAGACATTCATTAAGATTATTTCAAGAAGTGAGCACTTGACCTTTTACCTATGGGAAACAGGCCATTGTAGAATGACTACAGGTTTTGCCAGATGACAAATATTTCACCGTCCTCCCTTGAATTTCCCACCAATACCATGATTGCCCAGCTGATGGGGGCAAACTTCACAGCCGCAGTGACTCATGAGTCTCATTATAACTGTCTGCCGACAGGCTGATTGTAGTTTTGAGTTCCAGAGTAATTTAAGAGATAACACTGGCCATTTAGCTCATTGTACCATGGTTTCTGTATTGGGGAAGAATTTTTTTAGAAACTGATTTTAATAAATATTGCAAAAGCATCTTTTAAAAAATACTAAAGAGGTCTTTAAAAGCACTGTCTTACAGGTGTTAAAAAGTAAACCTGTAAACATCATCAATTTCAACATGGTTCAAAAGTAACTTTTCAAACAAGGAATGCCTGACCTTCTTGCAGTATTATGTGATAACCCTACTAAAAGTGAATGAACTACAATGTAGGAAACATAATGTGCCTGTAAGTTTTATAAAGAAGGTGTTAAGGGGAGGCTGCTTTTAAAAGTTCTTTGATCCTGCAGGACAGAAATACTACTGTAAAGTTCTTTAACTTGTATTTAAACAATTACCAATTTTACAGTGCTGTTTAAGGGATGTCAGTGATGATGGCAATCGTTTTCCTTCCCTTTCCTACAGAATCCAGCAGTAAAGTATTTTAAAAGCACCATGGTGACCAACAAAGTAGCAGGACCAGCCTACGTTCTTTAAAAAATAGTAATGGGAACAGGCGAGTCATTCCTATCATAGGCAAATAGGTCTAATAAAAGGAGAAGGAAATTAGGCCACATCTGTGCTCCATATTCCATTTCTGATTACCCCGCTCCACACATTAACAATCCCCTACTACCTACACTCATTATCCAGACTTGAGACCCCATTTTATCGTTTGAATTCCATTGATGAGGGGAAGAGGAGGCTTGCATCAATCTCCACCAGGAATTTGAAGTTCCTCTAGTCTGGATTCATGGCTCCTTAAAATGTCATCTTGTGAACTCCCTGTCCCTTTCCTCTGCTTTCAAAACACACCCTCCTTTTCCATTGCCCCCCTCCAATCCCCTGGTAAAAGGCAGGCCCATAAAGTAAATTCGGGAAAAAGAAAATGTGGAGAGATGACTCCACAATAATAAAAAAAAAAATGTTTACACATAAAGATCAGAAGATACACAACAAAAGGATCAACGTCAAAGAAAGGCCACACGCTTAGCAGGTGCATTTGTGTTTAAAATACACTCAGTTTAGTTGATTAAATTCACAGTGAGAGGATTCAGAGAAGCAGAGAGAGAGAATAAGGGAGATGCATGTGTGTGACCAAAGTATGCTAAGGAGGGTGGAGGGAAAGAAGCAAACTAGTGGAATGTAAAGTTCTGGAAGCTGAGCCCCAGCCTTTGTTTTGTATTCCAACAGAACAAGGCCCAAGGGAGATGTTTAAGAACACTGGCTGAAAGAGCAAGACATGTATTCCAAATGATCTTAAGAACCACCTTGGACACTCACTACAAATGCAGATTTACAGACCCTGGACCACAGCTACCGTATCAGGACCTCCAGGGAGGAGCCTGGTAAGACTTTGAACAAGTGCCCCCCTCCCCCTATGGACAGGCAAGTTTGGAAAACAAGGATATAAGCAAAAGTTGACCTACAGTGATCGCTGGGATGAGCTGAAGGCTCTAGGTCTTGAAATGTGAGTTCTGAGTGAAATATCATCCTATTAAATATTGCTCTCTACCCTTTCAAAAAATGCTAGGCAGCAGGCAGGGACATAACCAGAGACTTCTGGTGTTACGGAAAAGAAGGTGTAGAGGGAGCATTATACAAACTATCCCAACTCAAGCTGCCTGGAAACTTTGTGCCCGCTTGTGACCCTTTTGGAAGGATTCTGGTCAAAGACAACTCTAGTAATGGGACATACTCGAGAAAAAGTGCTGGGTGGTCCACGGAGATGTTCTCTCATGATCTGGCTGGACCTAACAGCCAGCTTGGAAGTGTGTTGCCGTGGACATCCCCTGGGGGCCAGGAGAGCCATGCTCCATGACTCACTGGCCATTACTATGGAGTAAAGTCATTTGGGACTAGGCTCCCTAATCTGGAAATGGGGTGGAGTAAGGGTGAAGGGCAGAGGGGCTTGATTAGGAGGTCCCTAGGGTCTCTGCAAGCTCGAACAGACAGTGCTCCCGCTCGCAGTCCCTAGTGTTTTTTCCCTGCCCCCTTGGTACCCTGATACAGACACTCGGAGGATGACATAGTCCAGCTGCTTAGGACCATAAACATGATCATTCAGAGGGAGACCCACGAAAGGCTAAGTCCAGTGTCCTGCATGACAGTGTCCCCCCTGGGGGGGGGGGATGATCTAGGACTCCTTAACAAATGTTTCCTTTCTTACCAGCCTGAATAGATTTCCTCCAACAAAAAGGTTCTAGTAAATTTCAGAACTGCATCTCAGAAAGACATGTTGCAGAATTTGCAGTGAACACAAACTTTTTTTATAGCTATACTACTGGATTCAAAAGACTAGAGGAGAAGGACCAGCCCCGTGCCTCGATGGCACAAACTTTTCCTTAGTAGCAGAAAGAGGTAGAGAGAGAAGCAGTAAACCTCAACAAACAATCCCCCTGCGCTCTGCTGAGTGTCTGGCAGCAGCCCACCCACGAGGAGGGCTTTCTGGAGTTCCCCCAACTCTGCGGAGTTACCGTGATTCTTCGCCGGTGCCCCGACACTCCCCCGACCACCGAGAACTCTTCAGTGCCTGCGCCTTCAGGTAGGCACTGCCCAGGGTTTTTTCTGAACAGAGAAAAGCCTGCGCCCGAGGCCGCGCCCTTACCTGGGTTAAAGAGCACGGTCCCCTTGAGGTAGGCGTACTCCTTGGTACTGATGTTCAGGCTCCAGCACTTGGCAAGGAAGCACTGGATGGCTTGGACTTCAGCGGCCGAAGGCAAACGCCCGGCCTCGGGCGGCGATACCAACGGCGGCGGCAGCGGCGGCAGCGGCGGCAGCGGCGGCAGCGGCGGCAGCGGCGGCAGCGGCGGCAGCGGCGGCAGCGGCGGCAGCGGCGACGGCTCGTCGCCCGCGGTCTCCCGCCGCCTGGTGGTGAGGATCTTCTGCAGCAGGCTGGGCTCCGAGGTGTCTACCGTCTCAAAGTTCAAGCGGTCCTGGGCCAGCTCGAGCATGAGCAGCGGCGCCCAGCAGTTGCGCACCAGCACCAGCTGCTGGTCCAGAGGGAGCACCTGGAAGCAGGGTAAGTACTTGACAAAGCGCAGCGTCTTCAGCAGGCCGGCCGAGGCTGCCTCGCAGACCACCTGTGGACTCTTGAGGGCCACCCGCCGCTGCGCGCCACACGGGGGGCCCCACCAAGGGGCCGCGGGCTGCGCATCGGGAGCCCCGTGCGTCTGCTTTGCGCTCGTGGGCAAGTGGTGGAGGAGGCTGCCCGGGCTCGGGTGGTCTTGCCCGCAAAAGCCGCAGCGGTACAGGAGGGCCACTGCCGGCCCGCCCGGCACCTGCCGTCTGCCCCCCAGGCCCTGCGCGCCGTAGGAGCGGTCCCACGACGCGCCCCCCGGCCGCGCCTCGGGCGCTTGCGGCGCCACGTGCGTCTGCTTCGCGCTCGTGAGCAAGCTGTAAAGGATGCTGCCTTGGCGAGGGTGGTCTTCACCGCAAAAGCAGCAGCGGTACAGAAGCGCCATGGTCCGCCCGGCAGACAGTTCCTCTCTGCCCACCGGGGGCTCCGAGCCGCACGAGCAGCCCCAGCACGCGCCCCCCAGCCGCGCCTCGGGCGCCTCCGGCGCCTCCGGGGCCGCGTGCGTCTGCTTCGCGCTCGTGAGCATGTTGTAGAGGATGCTGCCCTGCCGCGGGTGGTTCTCGCCGCAAAAGCAGCAGCGGTACAGGAGCGTCACCGCCCGCCCACCCGGCAGCCCCTCTCTGCCCACCGGGGGCTCCGAGCCGCACGAGCAGCCCCAGCACGCGCCCCCCAGCCGCGCCTCGGGCGCCTCCGGGGCCGCGTGCGTCTGCTTCGCGCTCATGAGCATGTTGTAGAGGATGCTGCCCTGCCACTGGTGGTCCTCGCCCGCCATGGCCCGCGGTGCCCGGAACCCAGCTCTGTCCGGTGGCGGCCGCCTGGGATCTATTTATACCAAGCACGCACGCACGCGCGTCGGCCGTCTCCGCCAGGGCAAGGGCGCGGAGGGGGGCGCGGCGCTGTGCTTCGGTGTGTTCGCCCTTGACCTCAGCGGTTCAGAAGGGGCAGATCCGCCTTAACGGCTGAGAACGAAGGAGGGACGGAGGCACGGGAGCTCCAGAACACTTCCTTCTTTCTTCTCATTACACCCTTCCCTGCCTCTGGAAGACAGAGCAGAGAGCAGGGAGCAGGTATTTGGGGGCAGTGTTCCAACTCTTTCCATTGAAACCTGGCATCTAATTTGCTCCCTTTATTGGAAAGGCAGGGGTGCCTAATAAAAGGAGGGAAATCTATTTGTGCCATCTTTGAATACTTTCATTAAGTGATCAAACTTTGTATGACTTATATTTTGCATATGGATAGGGAAGTCTCATTTTCGGGGAACTTGAAAAGTACAGACCATGGACTAGCGGTATCAGCATTACATGGTAACTTGCTAGAAATGCCTAATCTCTGTTCCCAGCCAGACCTTCTCACTCTGAATCTGCATTTTAATATGGTCCCCAGGGGATTTGCATGCACTTTGAATTTTGAAAAGGAATGGTTTTAGGATGCTGTCATAAGCGTTTTGTTTAATTCAGTTGATATTCACGAGCACCCACTTTATGTACTAAAGAGCATGAGTGACCAGGATGTAAAAGTGGCTAATAATTTGGGGATATAATAATCACAGGGGCTAAGAGTTTGCTACAGTGAGAACTTCGGATTCTTCTAGAGGTACTACCTTGGGTAGTTGTGTAATTAACATTTCTTCTCCCACCCCTCCTAATTGAATAATGAGAAACACAGGTTTCAGGAAGCCTGGCTCCTTTGATCCTCACTTGCCACACAGCCTCCTTTCTTGAGTTCTCTACAGGGACTGAGATCCGTGGGTCTTTCCACATCACCACCTACTCCCTTGTGTAACTAACTGTTTCATCAACCAGCTGCTTGACTTCAAAATCACAACCCTTTAGTCCTCAAATTCTTCATCTCTAAAATGGGAGGTTTGTTTAGTGGATTTCGTGGGTCCAGGCCTGATGACTAATGTATACCAGCTGGTCTAGGATTATCGTTCTCCTTTTGTAGTTTCTCTGGGGTCTCAAATTCTGAGCATAAGAGGAAAACCTATGAGACACTGATTTGCATTCAGCCTGAAATTTTATTGTGTGTGTGAGAGACCCTACAACACAGAGGTTAAATCTCCATCCCTGGCACCAGATTGCCTCAATTTTAATTCTGGTCCTGACACTTTGCAACTCCGTGGCCTTGGGCAATGTATTGGTTTCCTATTGGTGCTATAACAAATTACCACAAATCTAGTGGCTTACGGCAACACAAATTTATTACGTTACAGTTCCCTAGGCCAGCGGTCTGAAATCAGTTTCACTGGGCTAAAATCAAGGTGACATTTCCTTCTGGAAGCTCCAGGGGAATATCTATTTTCTTGCCTTTTCCAGCATCTACAAGCTGCCTGTATTCCTTGGCTCCTGGCCACATCACTCTTACCTCTGTTTCCATCTCCGATCCCACTCTTTTAAAGACCCTTATAATTACCTTGGGCAAAGCCACATAATCCAGAATAATCTCCCCATCTCAAAATTTGTAATTAAATTACATCTGCAAGGTCTCTTACCGTGTGAGATAATATATTCACAGGTTCTGAGTATTAGAATATGGACATCATTGGGGGGACATTATTTAGCTTTTCACAGGACAGTTCCTTAAGCCACCTGTGCCTCACTTTCCTTACTTGTAATGTGGGGCAACAGCATCTGTGAGATGATCCTGTATATGGATTTACTCCTGTAAAATGTTTGCCTGGTACGTGACAAGTGGGGGGATGTATCAACCATTATTCCCACCACCTTTTAATATGGTGTGGGATAACTTCAGAGCTAGGAGGTGATATTAGACCCACACTGCCATTATTCCATCTCTCCTAGGGAAGCCCACCCTCAGTCTCCACCCAGAAGCTGTCTCTTTTTCTTCTGCATGCCCGCATATCTTGGCCCAGACTCAAAGCACTGCATGGGTCATCTGGTCCACAACGATAATTTATCTTGGAAATGTTATTTCATTGTCCATGTCATCATTTGCCATATTCAAGTTCCTATTTGGGGTATTGTGATTGCTACCTCAGTGATCTTCCTGCTTGAGGAACCCCTGCTATCAGCCTTGCAGAAAAAACTTGGTCTACTTCAGTCCCCACCTTAAGTTGCCAGAGAGAGTTACTTTTTATTATGTCATCCTATATTATTTTCTTCCTGACATTTATCAGAATCTGATATGATTGACTGGTTTCATTATTTGATGCTTGTCAATTGTCTCCCCCTACTAGTGTGAAAGTCCCGAGAAGACGAGGAGTCAGTCACTCTGTGTCCCAGCAACTAGAACAATGTCTGGCATACAGTAGGTACTCAAACATCTTTGTTGGCCAACTGTACCTTTAGAAAAGGAGGAGAAGGCTATAGCTTGTTCTTTCAGCACCAAGGGCAAGCGTTCCCACACAATTATTGCTACATTTACCCTGGAGGGAGGAGAAATTAGCAAACTCTGCAGGACTGAGCTTTCTGGAGGCCTTTTTTTGATACTCAGAGTGTTACAGGCACTGTGGGAAAGTAGCAAGAGGACGGAGTTAACAGTCAAAAGATGGCTTTGAATCTGGCCTCTTCCACTCTAAAGATAAAACAAGTCCCTTAACTTCAGCCATCACACTTGCGAAATGGGCAAAATTCTATAAACCTGTGTTAACAGGTACACTGTGTTCTTCGTCATTCAAGGGTTATTATTATTTTTTCTCTCAATATAGCCCTTGAGAGAAATGTTTGCTGCCCTCTTCATTACACTGAAAATATAAAGCACCTTAAGTTTATATTCATTCACTTTTAGAGCACTTAACCTTATGTTAGGCTTTTCGCCTGTGAAACCAGAAAAAGTGCTATAAACTATTGTAATATATGTACCCTAGCCCTCTGTGATTCAAAGGTATTTCTAAAACTCTTCATCTTATCAACTATATTTTTAAAAAATCCTAGTTCAACCCATTTTTTGTTACTTTAATCATTCACACCTTGCATGTATTTGATGCCTTTGACTTTGACTTTCTCAAATTGAAGCTTCAGTACACAATGCTGAGAACTATGAACTTGTAGCATATTGGTTATAATTCCTGTTCTTTCCCAGGAACAGAGTCTTCTGATTTTCTTCCTCATGTTTTTCTTGAAGTTTCGATCTTCTATTTGCAACTCTGAAGGACTTTCTAGGCTCTTTGGATTGACTGTTTCTAAGGAGAGATTGCCTGCTTGTCCTTCACAAGTATTCATCCTTAGAAATGTCAGGAGAAAACTGACTTCATCATTCTGCTTTCCATTTTTTTCCCTGAACAAATAGCTCCTGAGAAACAAAATCACCCAAACACACCAGTGCAGAAATTTGTACCACGTAATGCCAGCCTGCTGGTTGCTACAGGATTAGTGAAGACATCACCTTCCAAGGCAGGCACAAGCTTCTGCATTTGATTTGTTCTGTGCCCTCAGACCACTGTGACAGCTAGACAGAAGGACACTCATCAGCTGCACCTGTCATGTGCTGAGTTTGTCCACAACTGCAAGTTGGATATTTACACTGAGTCATTGTTCGGTGACCTTGATCAGTTGGACACCTGCTCTGTAGAATCCATTATCTGTTCCAACTCAGGGTGGGAGTAAAGCTGCTCTGCCTGCTTGAATGCAACCTTCAACTTCAAAGTAATGTACCTTTCACTAAAGGATGTAGGAGTGTAGTACAGGTGGGGATAAAGCTGGGTAAAATTGTAAAACTGACCTTTGCACAGCAAGCTGCTCTTGACCTAGGAAGGCATGACGATCTGAAACCTGATAGGAATTTTCAGTCTAGGCTTAAAAGAGCTGAAATGCCTCAGAATTCAGTTCCTTCAGTACATGGGTGACAGGGAGTAACAGTAGTGTTTTTCTTACTCTTCAAGGAAAATGTTGGGAAACTATTGTAGAAGAAGAGTGGCTGATCAAATCCAAGAGATAGCCTCCTTAATTTTCCTTTCCAAGACCCAGAATGTTTAAAGCTCTGTCTGTGGAAGAATTAATAGGCTTTAGGTGCTGACTCATGAAACCCCTAAAGAAGATCAAGTCATCATTATTTATTTCCTCCAGATGAGCTACAAAGAAGGTAATCTGCTGCCCTAGGGGTCACCTAGCTGCTGAGGCGGAATACTGACACGCTCAAAATAATTCTGGAATGTTCTAAAAGCAACTTTCCAAATCAGTCATATGACCACTTCATTTAAGGAAAAAATGTTCACCAAATCAATTAATTTTGAATGCAAATCTACCGATTTTGCATTCATCCGAATACGGGATGTTGATCAAATTATCTAATTAATAAATTCAGTTGACTGGAAGGTTTAAAAATGATTGCCCCTTTGGTTGACAGGCTATTAAAATTGATTGGACCAATCAGTTTGTGAATCATTGCTCCACTGGTCCATCCACACAGCTACATCCCCTAATGGTGATGGTAATTTTATCAGAGACTCCTGTCTCTATCAGGGTCTGGAACTGTTGTAATAACTTCCTCCCCAGAAACTGCTTTCTTTTTCCCTCTTTCCTGACTTCTCTTAGCAAGCTCCTCCCCACAACCAGTGTACCTAGAGTGCCTTGTACAGTGCCTGGCATATTAAAAGTACTCAGTACTCCTGCTAAATGAAACCATGAGTGAAAAGTTTCTTCCACAACTACAGATCTCTTAACTTCACCATGTTGCCCAACCTGCTCTCCTTTCCTGTGATTGTGTGGGTTTTAACAGTCTTGCAGTCCTGGGGGGAAAACTCCCTGTTTTAACCACTCTGATTACTACTTTGATCATCTCAAAAATGAGAGTAAATATATCCTCTGTGTTTACTTTACAAAGTTGTGGAAGGTAGGAAATGGCTAACGATACCTCAAAAATGTGAGTTATTACAGTTAGATTGCAATTTATTTAGGTTAGAAACCTCAGACTGTGTAATTATTGCCCACTTATATCACAATAAGTGATATATTGCCCAACTAAATCAAATTTGTGTGAGGAAATTCTCTGTACATGTACATATTAAATACATTTGAAATATGGGATCCTGCAGTTGATAAGTCATTCAAGTTTGCAGTTAAATGCATTTAACATTCATAGTGTACGAAGCACAAAATATTTGTGAATGGATGTAGGTGAGTTTCTTTGCAGCAGAGCCAAATGCTGGTCATGAAGAAAATCAGAACTTTTATTTCCAGACTGATGTTTTCGCCATGTCAGCTGTGGCTGAGTTACTAAAAAGAAGCTGCCTCAGCTTGAGTTCTCTGAAGCAGGCACCAGACAAAGACCGTGTGTGTCTTGGGGATGTGATTTACTGGTGAGGGTGCAGGAGAAGTGAAACTAGGAACAAGGGAAGGCCAATGTGCATTAGTGAAGTCACTGCTATGAGCAACAGCAGTGACTGTCCCAGGGCCTCCCAGAATTGCCCACCCAAAGGAGGAGGCAGCATCATTTATCCATTAGTTTCTGGCCCCCTGAGGTTAAACGTTGCCATCAAGTTTCTGCCAGAGTCCATGGTATTGCAAAGCACAGTTAGCCTGAGAAAAACCACAGCCTGCACGGAACTAACTGTCCACCCACCTGTGCTTGGATTTGGATCAGAGGTATGGACGAGAACACAGAAGGCGGGGAATCAGAGGTATCTGAGAGAGAAGTTCATGGCCCGTCATCCTTAACTTGTGCCCCTGCGGTCAATGCCAGCCAATACGGGAACTGGCTGAGGTGCAGCACCTATCTCAGCACTCTTCTGCTGAGCTTGTTCATCTTTGAAAACAATATTACCATTTTGTCCCAAGATGTTCCATTTTTTAGGTAGGTAAGGCTTGAGTGGGGAAGCAGGCAAGAACATTGACTCATCGCTGAATAATAATTTGTCTTGACTGAGCCTGTAGTCAGTGCCATTACCAGCCATTCTCTTCTAAACAGACTGGGGGGGAAACCCCCCTATTTATCAGTAAAACAACGAAATTTCACCAGATAGGGACAACTTTTTTGCAAAAGGGGTTGTAGCATTTTACATCTTTTGGGTATTTCATTAGCCACGTTAGCCACAGGCGGTTAAGATTTTTCGGTTTATTCAAAGAAGTTTAAGCAAAACCAGAACCTTCTCACAGGCCTCCTCTTGAGGCTCGAGGCCTGGCTGGACACGGCTATTCAAACTACATTGCTGGGGCATGTGTCTTGAAGCTTTCTGATCTCTTATTCGAGGTGAGTTATCCTTGACTCATATCCTGCAACCTGCTTCAGATTTAACACATGGCCATCACTGTCCTCACTACACCCTGGCTCCAGCCACCATCTTGTCTGACCTCAACTCTTGGAATTAACCCCCTCACTGGTCTCCTGCTTCCATTCATTCTCTGCCCACAGCTAGTTGTCCAAATAAAGAGTGATGCTTAAGGATGAGTGAAATTGTGTACCTTTCCATCACACTTTTAAAAAGTCTAGTGGTAGGGGCCCTTGCTTTTCAGATCTTACCGGATCTGGCCCTGGCTCTCACTCTACCTCGTCTGCGTCACTCACGGTGCTATACCTACATGGCCTCCTTGACAGGTGCTCAGACCTGCAGCCTCCCTCATCTGGATTGTGAAACTTTCTCCTTCACAGAATCACTTGGTTCATTCTTTTAACTTCTGTTAGGCTTTGCTCAAATGTCATGACCTCAGAGAAGCCCTCACTGCCTGACTTCTCAGTCTAAGACAGCAGCTCTGTCACTCTATCCTTGTGACCTGCTTTACTTTTCTTCTTGGCCCTTATCGTTAAACATATATATTTATTGGATTGCCTGTTTACTGTTCGCCTCTCCTGTGAGAATATACATTCTTTGAGAGTAGAGACTGAGGCAGTCACTGCTCAGTCTGGACACCAGGGGCAGGGCCTGGAACATGGCAAGTGATGAATAATGTGGACTGGTCATTTTCCATGTTTCCCGGACCTGACTGCCTGTCTGGAATTTCTTCTCATTCTCCTGTTGACTGAGCAAGCTACTACATGAGCAGTTCCTTAATCCCCTGACCTATCCAGCAGCCTGGTCCTGTTCTCTGCCAGGTGGAAAATGCCAACCTTCTCCATAGCTTTCTCTTGTGTTTTTTGGGTCGTGTTTTCCTCTGCCCTGGTTTATCTCTCGTAACTACATCTTCCTTCCTTCTTCCAAAAATCTATCCAAATCTCTGTTCCATAGGTTGTTTTCTTCTCAAAGCTTTAATGGATCTATCTCATCTGTACCATTTATGTTGTCATTTCAATAGGATTCTATGAAAAGAGACAAATGTTAGGTGTTCCACCTAATGCCTTGAGCCACAGGCTCTTGATTAACAGTTTATTAGGCATGAAACTGTTAGGAGTGTGTGTACTTGTATGTGTGTGTGTGTTCCTTAGAAATTGTTTCAAAAATGTTCTGGAGCCCACAGGTTCGGGATGGTGGAATTTGGTTTCTAGGCTGGTAAAGGGAGACTGTCCAGTGCCACTCTTGCAACCCCCATCCAGCTGGACTCTAATGGATACAAGTAAAAGGAGCCAGTAAGGACCAGACCCGAAACGTCCATTCAATAACCATTTAGCTTTTGAACTGGACATTCCACATATAAGAAAGGACACACACACACATAAGAAATTAAGTTTTCGTAACAATTCTGCTAACATATACCAAAACTGGAAGTACTGTAATGTAATAAAAATAGAATTTGACATTTCCATTGTATCTGGAACCATATGTGGTATGAGAGAGGTGACTTTTGTGTTACTGGCATCTTTTAATTTTCCAGATGAACTTAAATCTCATTATAAGCACCTCTTTTTCAGACAGAAAAGGCCATTCTAAATGGCCTCTAAACATTAAGCCCCTCTGCAGCCATTCTAAAGGGGTTTACCTTGTTTGGCATATATTAAATGTTAATTTAACATTATTAATTATAATTACACATTGATTTGTTTGGTATCTTTTTAAAGTTCTTTGATGAAGGGTCAATACAGCTTAGCCTTTCACATATGAGGACCATGGAGCCCTGTTAAAAGGGTCAATTGTGTATGGTGACTAACATAATATAATAAAATAAAACTTTTTTTAAAAGGGTCAATTGTATTACGCAGTGTTTCGCTACATTTGGCTTTTGATTAACATTTCCAGTGTTAATCAAAATAATCCCATTACTTGTAAGGGAGAAGGGACGGCTGAACAGTGGACACATGCTTAGTTAGAATTCCAGACGTAGCCCTTGCAGCAAGGGGAAAGAAGAATTCTTAATAATCACCATGATGTTTTCTTTAAAATATCCTCAAATGGGGACACCTGGGTGGCTGTCGTTAAGCGTCTGCCTTCGGCTCAGGTCATGGTCCTAGGGTCCTGGGATGGAGCCCTGCGTTGGGCTCCCTGCTCAGCAGGGAGTCTGCTTCTCCCTCCCTCTGCCTCTTCCCTGGCTTGTGCGCACTCACTTTCTCTCTCTGTCAAATAAGTAAATAAAATCTTTAAAATGGTTTTATAACCATTTTATAAAACCAAATGGTTTTATAACAGGGATATTAATGGCTCAGTAAGTCCTGGCTACACAATGCACGGTCCTCAGACCAGCAGTGTCAGCGTCATCTGGGAGCTCATCAGGAATGCAGAATTTCAGGCCTTGCCCCAGACCTGCTGAAACAGAATCTGCATTTGAGCAAGACCCCCAGATGATTTGCACATTAAACCTTGAAAATCACTCCATAAATCTCTGCTTCTCAAATTTGGCTGCTCTTTGGTATAAAACTTGGGAGTTTGAAAAATTATTGATGACAGGATTCCACCCCCCAGAGATTCTGATTTAATTTGTATGGGGTGTGACCTGGGCATAGACAGTATGAAAAACTCGCCAGGGAATTCTAATGAACAGCTAAGTTTGAGAATCATTGCTCTTAAAAATAAAACCCGACATTGTATTCATTATGCAAAAATAACAGTAATAATAATAATAACAAGTAGGAGGAGGAGTAATATTTTGAGATAATAGTCTTCAGAAAGCACAGATGAAGGAAAATATAGAAACTGTAATTATTAAAAATATTTTGTCCCATTTTCACATGAATGACGATGAGTTTATCAGATGAGCAGAATGATGAGGGGATGGGAAAGAAGTGGTAGGACTTGAAACATGGGGTGAGGCATCATACGCTAGACCTTAGAAAGCACCAGAATACAGGGCCTTCAATAGCAAAGGTTCAGTACATAAATGAGTGTGGTCAGTACCAAATTTACCTTTGCAAAACTGAGACCCTAGGAAATCACAGATGGTTTCCCTGCCCTGTTGACGGTACTCATACATGCACCTGAAATCTAAGGAATTCATAGGACAAAAGGGGAAAGGTCAGGTCTTAGCACCACCTTAGTTCGGATCCTCACATACTCTTGATTGTTTTATAGCACTGAGCTCCTAACTGGTCTCCTTGCCTCTCATCATTTCACTACCTCATTCATCTTCCAAATGCTTCCAGAGTGATCTTTCTAAAGTATGATTCTGACCCCATCAAACCTTTGCTTTAAAAATACTCCCAACACAATCATTACATGAAAGCTTACCTCCTTAGCATAATGGGAGGGAACTAAGATTTATTGAGCGTTAGATACTTCTTTTGTTCTTCACCCCAAATCTGTGAGGTACGTGTTATCAATCCCATTGTACAGATGAAGAACTAATATTCTTTTTCGAGGGGAGACTATTTAATGGCAGAGACAAAATCAGAATCCTGATCTTCCTGTATCTTTGCTACCTCGCTAGCATGGTATACAAGACCCTTCATAATCTAACAAGCTTTCTGGATTCATCGCTCAATTTTCCCCCCACGTTACACAGACATTATACATTCCCCCTACCACATCATGCTTCTTGCTGTTCCTTTATTTTTTTCCCTCAATTAATGTTTTATTATTTATTTATTTTTTAATTTTTTTTATTATGTTAGTCACTATACATCATTAGTTTTTGATGTAGTGATCCACGCTTTATTGTTTTTCTTATAACACCCAGTGCTCCATGCAATACGTGCCCTCCTTAATACCCAATCACTGGGCTAACCCATCCCCCCACCCCCCTCCCCTCTAACACCCTCAGTTTGTTTCTTAGAGTCCATAGTCTCTCATGGTTCATCTCTACCTCCAATTTCCCCCCCTTCATTTTTCCCTTCCTTCTCCTAATGTCCTCCATGCTATTCCTTATGGACTGGAGGAGATTATGCTAAGTGAAATAAATCAAGCAGAGAAAGTCAATTATCATATGGTTTCACTTATTTGCTATTCCTTTAAAAATTAATTTTTTTTCATACCTCTATACTTTTGAACATGGTATTTGTTTCTAGAATGTCCTCCTTTAAAAAAGGGAACTCTTACATAGCCTTCCAAATTCAAGTTCACTGATAGTTCCTACATGAACCATTCCCAGAACTTCTCATATAGGGTTTGTCTCTCCATCTTCTGTGTAATCATAGTATTTTCCACATGTTTTATTAGCTTTTGATCTATTGTTTTATAATTATTCTGATATATTCATTTCCCTAATATAAAATGATGTTCTTAAGGATGCAAATCATGTCTTACTCACTTTCATAAGCGGTATCTCCTTGATCTTGGGATCTTTATCAGTCAATTTGGGCTAAGTTATACTGTATAACAATTAACTCTCCAAAACTCAATGGCCTACCGACAGCAAAGGTGTGTTTCTTGCTTGTGATATCATGGGTAGGTTGTGGCTCTGTTTCACGCTATCTTCACTCCAAGACCTGGGCTGATAGAGCAGATTCCATCTGGAACATGTCTGGTTTTGTGACCAAAGGAAAAGAGAGAGGGTGATCCATGAGATTATAAATAAATTTTCTGCTTAGCATCGACGCACATCACTTCTACCCGTATTTCATTGGCGTAAGCAAGTCATATGGCTACTTCTAATTTCAGCAGTGCTGTGATACATAATTTTCCTGCAGGAATGAGTAATAAATGAGCATTACTGATGTCAGTGAGACGGGTATGTAAGCCCCTCTCCAGTGAGAAGAGGCAGTGAACCATACCATCTACCACAGGGCCATCTACACCTCAGGAACTCTTCCCATTCCTCACACAGTGAAGTTGCATTTTACACAAACTTGTTGTGTGTTCATTTTAAATACTAAGCTGGGAAAATATTAATAAAATCTTACATTAAGCATAAAATTTGAAATAACCTAAATTTCTTACATTGCAATATTCACCCCCAAATCATAATTTCAAAACCTGAGGGCCAAGTGAATTGAAAAGTCTATTCTGTTGCCAAGTGGTAACACTGTTTTAGCTGGCACATGGAAACACCATCATCCTTTGTTAGTGCTAGTCTTTATTATAGGAGGCATCAGGGAACACATTTCTTGTATACAATTTCACCTATTACAAGCAAACTATACATATTGCAACCCCATTCATGACTCTTGCACTATTAAACATGTAATTCCCACTTTCATCCCTGACATGACCACTAACCACTTCCCCACAGACTTCAAAGCAAGTCAGATTGCTTCTTCTTCTCATTCATGTAAGGAATGTAAACATAATGCTAAGATCCAGAGTCTGTTTTGTAGATTAGATGGGTCACAACATCAGATTTTATAATCAGGATCTGTAGCATTCTCCTGGTTAATGCAAAAGAACACTGAAGTCCTGGTTCTCTTTTCCATTATCCAGGCAATTAACAAACCAATGAAGTGTGCTCAGAAACTTTTTCTTTCTTTGTCAATTTTGACCAAGTAAAAACTAGGTCTGAGAAGGTTAAATTCTGCCCAAGAACAGGTACCAAAAAAAAAAAAAAAAAAAAAAACGGGGGGGGGATTTTTCCTATCAAACATAGACCTTTTATATTTAACATGCCAATATCATGGAGACATTAATCCTGGAGTCTATTATTATAGTTAATACGTGACAATGCAAGTGTGTTTGGTTAAGATGTAACCTTCTCTCACTCCTGCTCCAAGTGTTCCATGCACATCCACACATGCCTGATATTCCTACAAATAGTGTGATGTGCTTTTGAAACATGCACGGATGATGTACAATTTTCCATAACAGTCATTCTGAGGATAAATTAGAAAAAGGCTTTTTGTCCAAATATGAGCAATTAACTCAAATAAGATCATTAAAATATGTTTTATACCTAAATATTGAAATCTTTGCTGAAGTCACTGAGACACTATGCTTATACAGATGTCTGAAAAGTTTAGACTCTCAACGAGTGTATTTGTCGATGTGTTCTACATGTTTGCCTTTTTTGCATTTTTGAACAGTGACACTCTTCATCAAAACAGATTTTTATGGAGCATCTATTATGTTCCAGGTACGGTGTTAATAAGTACTTTCTGTGGATTCTTTCAGTGTTAAGAATCTCAGGAAATTCTTTTAAAAATGTTTTCTTACGGAAGTATAGTTGACATACACTGTTGCATTAGTTTCAGGTGTAGACACAGTGATTCTCCAGTTCTGTGCATTACACAGCGCTCCTTGCAGCAAGTGTGGTCATCGTGTTACCATACAGTGTTACTACATTATCATTGACTGCATTCCCTATGCTGTCCTTTTCATCTTCGGGATTGATTTATTCTATAACTAGAAGTGTGTACTTCTTAATCCTTCACCTCTTTTGCCTATCTCCCCTCCCTCTTGACAACCACCAGTTTGTTCTCTGTATTTATCAGTCTGTTTCTGTTTGTTTGTTCATTTGTTTTGTATTTTAGATTCCATATATAAGTGAAATCATATGGTATTTGTCTTTCTCAGTCTGACTTATTTCACTTAGGGTAATACCCTCTAGGTTCATCTATGTTGTCACAAATGACAAGATCATTCTTTCTGATGCCTGAGTAATATTCCATTGTATATATGTACCACATCTTCTCTATCCATTCATCAGACAGTAGACACTTGGGCTGTTTCTATAATTTGGCTATTGTAGATAATGCTACTATAAACATCAGGGTGCATGCATCCCTCTGAATTAGTATTTTTGTGTTCTTTGGGTAAATATTTAGTAGCGCAATTGCTGGATCATAGGGTAGTTCTATTTTTAACCTTTTGAGGAACCTCCAAATTGTTCTCCACAGTGGCTGCATCAGTTTGAATTCCCACCAACAGTGCAAGAGGGTTCCGCTTTCTCCACATCCTCACCAACACCTGTTGTTTCTTGTGTTGTGGATTTTAGCCATTCTGACAGGTGTGAGTGATGTCTTACTGTAGTTTTGATTTGTATTTCCCTGATGATGAGTGATGTTGAGCATCTTTTCATGTGTTGTTGGCCATCTGTATGTCTTGGAAAGATGTCTATTCATGTCTTCTGCCCATTTTTTAATTGGATGATTGGGTTTTTGAGTATTGAGTTTGATAAGTTCTTTATAGATTTTGGATACTAGCCCTTTATCAGATATGTCATTTGCAAATATCTTCTCCCATTCCGTAGGTCACCTTTTAGTTTTGTTGATTATTCAAATGCTATATTTAAACATAAGACACTATTTGGCTGCTTTCTTAAGTACACAGTCTCACTGAAGTTAATGAGAATTTTATTTTATTTTTTTTAAGATTTTATTTATTTGACAGAGAGAGACACAGCGAGAGAGGGAACACAAGCAGGGGGAGTGGGAGAGGGACAAGCAGGCTTCCTCCCGAGCAGGGAGCCCAATGCGGGGCTCGATCCCAGGACTCCGGGATCATGACCTGAGCCGAAGGCAGACACTTAACGACTAAGCCACCCAGGCACCCCAAGAGAATTTTAAATTGTAACAAGCAATACTGTGGTAGTAGAGTACTCCAATAGACAGAAATCCACTTTACACAGATTGGATTTATTGCCTTTCAAAATGTGTGTGGGACTACTGCCAACAAATGGAAACCCTTAAGTATCATGATATTGTCATCAAGATAAAGCACAGAAAGAATCACACACCCCCAAATCACATGCCTACAGAATATGTTCCTCAGTCTGATTGATAAAAATGTGGAAAACATGGCCCATTCTATAATTCTGTTCTACCAGATTGTTCCAGGATATTCACTATAAACTTTTCTTTCATCGTCTGCAAATGTAGGAAAAGAAGGAATGAGGGTTCTTTTTAAATAAATACAAACATTGATACTTACAAATTAGATACAGAAAATATACATTATGAGCACCTGGGTGGCTCAGTCAGTTAAGTGTCTGACTCTTGATTTTGGCATCAGGTCATGATCTCAGGGTCATTATATCATGCCCTGAGTCGGGTTCCACACTGAGCGTGGAGCCTGCTTAAGATTGTCTCTCTCTGACTATGGACTCTGAGAAACAAACTGAGGGTTTTAGAGGAGAGGGGGATGGGAGGATGGGTTAGCCCGGTGATGGGTATTAAGGAGGGCACGTATTGCATGGAGCACTGGTTGTTATACGCAAACAATGAATCATGGAACACTACATCAAAAACTAATGATGTAATGTGTGGTGACTAACATAACATAATAAAATAAAATTAAAAAAAAAAGATTGTCTCTCTCTCCCTCTGCATCCCCCCACACTTGTACTCTCTCTCTCTCAAAAAAAATATGTGCATTAACTCAACACCTCCATAAATGGTGATGGTATTATCAACTTGTTGTCCACTTGTTGTCTCTCATACTCTGTTCAGCCACATTTGTTTCTTTTCAGTTCCTTGACCATGCCAAGATATTTCCCACCTAAGAGCTTTGGGCCACCTGTTCTTTCCACCTGAAAGGCTCTTCCTTCCCCTGGTAAATCCCATGCATCCTTCAGGGCCTGACTTAAATACCACTTTCAAAAGAAAATATTCCCTTTGGAAATGCATCTATTCAGGTCCTATGCCCATTTTTCACTTGAATTATTTACTTCTTTGGTGTTGAATTGTATAATATGTTTTGGGTATTAACCCCTTATCAGATATATCATTTGCAAATATTCTCTTCTATTCAGTAGGTTGCCTTTTTGTTTTGTTGATGTTAAATTGTTGTTTTGTTGAAAGACTTTGCTGTGCAAAAACTTTTTATTTTGGTGTAGTCTGAATAGTGTCAATTTTTGTTTCTGTTTCCCTTGCCTCAGGAAACATATCCATAAATACATTGCTAAGTCTCATGTCCAAGAGTTTTATGGCTTCAATTCTCACATGTACACATACATTTGTATATGATGTAAGAAAGTGGTCCAGTTTCATTCTTTTTCATGGAGCTGTCCAATTTTCCCAACACCGTTTGTTGAAGAGACTGTCTTTTACCCATTGTATATTCTTGCCTCCTCTGTTGTAGATTATTTAACCACATAAGCATGGGTTTCTTTCTGGGCTTTCTATCCTGTTCCATTGATCTATAGGTCTTTTTTGTGCCAGTGCTATACTATTTTGATTACTATAGCTTTGTAGTGTACAGATGGTCAATAGACACTTGAAAAGATTCTCAACGTCACTCATCATCAGGGAAATGCAAATCAAAACCACAATGAGAGATCACCTCACACCTGTCAGAATGGCTAGTATCAAAAAGTCAAAAAATACCAAGTGTTGGCAAGGGTGTGGAAAGAAAGTAACCCTCTACACTGGTGGTGAGAATGTACATTGGTACAGGCACTAAGGAAAACAGTATGGAGGTTCCTCAAAAAATTAAAACTAGAAATGCCATATGATCCAGTAATTCCACCACAGGGTATTTACTCAACGAAAATGAAAACACTAAT
The DNA here is from genome assembly GCF_964656455.1 of Halichoerus grypus. Taxonomy (NCBI): domain Eukaryota; kingdom Metazoa; phylum Chordata; class Mammalia; order Carnivora; family Phocidae; genus Halichoerus; species Halichoerus grypus. The sequence goes on along the minus strand of NC_135727.1, from coordinate 106,727,795 downwards.
ATGAAAAGATCTGTGTACCCCTATGTTTATTGCATTATTAGGTACGATAGCCAAGATATGGAAGCAACCTATGTGTCTATTTCACTCATGATTTCACTCATATGTAGAATTTAAGAAAACAAATGAGCAAAGAGGGAAAAAAGAAAGAGAGAGCAGCAAACCAAGAAACAGACTCTTGACTATAGAGAACAAACTGAGGGTTGCCAGAGGGGAGGTGAGTGGGGGGATGGGTGAAATAGGTGATGGGGATTGAGGAGGACACTTGTGATGAACACTGGGTGTTGTAGGCAAGTGTTGAATCACTATATTGTACACCTGAAACTAATATTACACTGTATGTTAATTAACTAGAACTTACAAATAAATACAGCATTTGATATTCTTTGCTGCTTCTCTTGGTAATTACTGAATATCAGGATCTTGCCTCATGTTACTTCCTTGGGTATATCTTCTCTGAAAAATGAATTTTCTTTCACTTTCATACTTTTATTGAAAACTTTTGGAATGTTCAAGTCATTTCAGTGTCTTTACCATGTCCCTTATTACAGCCCTAGTTGGATAAGGTTAGGTTTGTCTGTTTGCGGCAGTCAGTCATTCAATCCAACATGTCCTGATACATTGCTATTACAATATCATTGGCTATATTCCTTATGCCGTACCTTTTATTCCTGTGATTTATTTATTCCATGACTGGAATCCTGTATCTGCAGATTGTTTTGGCTGTTGGTGGTTTCTTGTAATTCCATATTCCATCAGTAAAGTGGGACCATCTATTATTTCCACACGTCTATAGCTAATCCCATGGAGTGGGGTATGTTCCGGCTTTTAAGGAATGATTTTGTCATCCCAGCCACACAGAATTGGTCAAGGTGATAGCTGAGTTACACAGGTGTCATGGAGTCTATCCTATTGTTCAGCTGTTCAAATAATCACATGCCCATGGGGTCATATTATTACCCCCACAGAGTAATGAAGACAAGCATGCAGAAGGTCCATACATGAACTATTGTGGCAATTTCTCTGAAGTTTTCTTCAAGGTGTCTAGCTTCAGCAAACAACAAACATTCAATAATTAATCAGAGCTAGAATTTAACATCCACAAAGGTGTGTTATTGAAACATAATTTTTCACCCTCATTTTCAAAGATAGCCGAATCAAGACTAATTCAGTTGAAAAACAAATCCAACTGTAACAAATTTGGCCTTATTATTTACATAAGCTCAGCAAGAATAGTGACTGACCATACAGATTCTTTGAAACATGCTCCGCTGGAACTTTTCATAAAGAATCTCTAGATTGAACCTTTAATAGCCTCTCGGGGCCAGAAGACAAGCCAAATACTTGCCACCAGACTTTCCTGCAATACCTGTAGATTTGAGTGAGTTTCTCTTTTTGAGGTCCCCAAAATATCTTGAGGTTTTCTGCACCTGCTAGGAAGTGACATTCTTCACTCACCTGGTAAGGCTGCTGGGAACTCTGTGAGGTAACAGGCCAGCATTTCCAAAGGGGCTGTATTAGCTTCATAAAGTCAACCTTAATTCCTTTAAGCTATGTGGTCATATCTGAGTCTATGCATGTCTCTCTCAAATATGACATTCCAGTCAAAGCCTGAGTAATATAACCAATGTTTCCAATGATGTCCTATTACAAGAATAGATTCTTATTGAATTTATGTAAACAACTGTAATTACCAAGAAAGAAAGAATGCCCACTTGAGTGGTTCTGAACTCTGGAGGGTTCAGATAGAAAAGTTAAACGTTTCAGTTTGTTCCCAGAGGAGTATTTTATCATATTTCTGTAAGTCATAGACATCTTAAGAGAAAACTTACTTAATCTGGAAGAGCACACATTAGAGAACCAGTAATGTTTCAAAAAAAGAGTCATAAAAACTATAATCCTCTTTCTCAATTCATTTAGTCCCATGTCATTCTGATTCTGTTCGAATGCAGCTTTCCCATTAGTTCTGGAACTTGCTACTCAGCTTGGTTTCATTATCTTAAAGATACCAGAAACCTGTGTTTGTCAAAAGTCCTTCTTAGGAATCTCCTTGAAGATGAAATGCATTTTGCAAGAGGATAAGAATAATAACTATAGATGACAAAAGACTCAAAAAATAGACATGGTTGAAGATCTGATGAGAGTTCATTATAATGCAGTTGACAAGGAAATCCAGTTATTTTTGTAACACATACCATTTCAATAACCAGAATATCAAGTGATGACCTTACACCAAGATATATTAAATCTTCAGGAATTTTATGTATTTTCTAGAATGGCTATAGCATTTTCGTATATTACACAACCTAAGGCTTATTATCATTTGTTTGACAATGCTTCCCATGTAACTTACCGAATAAACAAGCCTAATTAGTCAAAAGGCATTCATTCAGAATTTGAATCTTGGGAATTTTGTTAAAAAATCTCAGAAGATTTTGGGGCACCTGGGTGGCTCAGTCAGTTGAGCATCTGACTCTTGATTTCAGCTCAGGTCATGATCTCAGGGTCGTGGGGTCAGGCCCCAAGCTGGGCTCCGTGCTCAGTGGAGTGGGGAGTCTGCTGGAGATTCTCTCTCTCCTGCCTTAGCCCCTCCCCCACTAGCGTGCAAGCTCTCTCTTCCTCTCTCTCTCAAATACATAAATCTTTAAAAAAAAAATCTCGGAAGGTTTTAAAGCACATGCCTAAATGGGATTACAGATCACTACACAACTCAATATTTATAAATAACCGAGGTGGCAATAAGGGATTCCACAGGAAGTTACATAGTTTTTAGCAAAATTTAGCTCCATTAATATTGAGAAGTTTTAACTTCAAGTAATCAAGATAAAGACAAAACACAGAAGCCTTGGTTTTCTGGGTGGATAAAGAAAAGGGAAAAGAAAAACTTCGTTTACACTTTTCTTATCAAGAGCAGACCAACAACCCAAGAAAATTTTATCTTTTTAACAGAGAAAAAATAAAATAAAATAAAATCCATTCATTTCAAGTGCCTGCCTGGCTTGGTTGTTGGAGCTTGTGACTCTTTTTTAAAGATTATTTATTTATTTGAGAGAGAGAGAGAGCGCGAGAGCATGGGGGTGGGGTGGGCAAAGGGAGAGGGAGAAGCAGGCTCCTCACTGAGCAGGGAGCTAGACAGACGCGGGGCTCGATCCCAGGACCCTGGGATCATGACCCGAGCCGAAAGCAGACACCCAATGACTGAGCCACCCAGGCGCCCCAACGCTTTAGTATTTTATCTTATTTGGAAAAAACTTAGATACCCAATGAATTCAATCCAGTTTATCATTTAACTTAGCAACACTTCAAAGTTTCAGGTTCCCAAAGATTTTGAAAGCTATTTAAAAGTTTTACCTATAAACTTTTTTATTTATTCAACCTACTTGTTCTTCACAATTACCCATGAAAACTTTATGAGACAGACAAAATTCACCATCATTTCATGTCATCCTTTTGCTAACAAACTGCAGCAGAAATACCATGAGCTTCTTTGACCTTTAGTAAACCTTGGTGGAATAAAAGTATTATATTTAATGCTGATAGCCCTAACGACATGTCTATCTTAATTAAGCTAACAAACTTATATTAGCTTTAATACAGACTGTGCTGCACCTGTGTCCACTAAATAAAAATCAGTTTGTTCCCCACTGTCAGTTTTTACCTGGGGTACCTGTAGGGAAATCTGAAGCGGGTCGTTTAAGTCCAGGGGGGTCCCTGGTCTCTTCCGTGTTGATTTTGAAGGTGTTCCAGCTTGAACTTCGTAAAGAGGTGGCCCAACAGCTTGGGGTGCCCTTTGCTCCTTGACAGTGAGGGTAGGAGGAGGGGAGCCAATGACATTGGAGGTACTGGGGCTGGTATAAGAACCAGTTAGGCAAACTGTGCCCGCGGTGATGCAGGAACAGGAGGAGGAGGGGGTAGGGGCAGAGGCTCAAGGATGCCATCAGAAGGGCCGGAGGCAGATTAGACTCAAGTTCCTTTCTTTTTTCTCCTGTCTCTTCCTCCTGCCAAACAGGTGGTTTTTGTTTTTTGTTTTTCTGATTGCTTTTCCATCTTCTGCAGCATTTATTTAAAATATGTCCTAATGGACTTTCTTTGGGAACAGGAGTATTCCCCATCTTCCTGGGCAAAAGTTCAGAAAGAACATAGAAGAAACAAAACCATGACTAAACAGAGCCAAGAGGACCTCTGTTAGCATTCGTTCTTCCCCCAAATGGGGAGGGGGGGGCTTCACCAACTGAACCAAATAGCTTCTTAGTTTCTGCTTCCTCCCCTTCACTGACTGAGCCAAACAGCTTCTTAGACAAGCTGAGAGAGCCAAACCAAAACTGCTTATTTGAAGGCAACCACATGGGAGGAAGGAATCCAAGAAAGCCATCTTTCCTCTGAGCTTAACGTGCATGACAAGGCGGTGTTACAATAAAAATCATCTTTTTCTTGGTCATAGGTCCCTGGTGATATTCCTTCGGTTTATTCAAAATTCGGTCTAGGGGGCTATTTGGTGGGATAGAGATGGAACTTCCCGTTATACACAAATTTACATAACACAACATAACCCCCCTACACACACCAAAACAGTTCTGTTCCAAATTCCAAATAAATTGGCCATTTATTCAAGTCCCTTTTAGTTTCTCCCAAAGCCACACCTTTCTAACAGGAAAAGCATAGACAACAGAACAGAAACCACAAATGAGAAACTTGCCTCCGCACACACTCCCACCGACTCACCCGGTCCTGAAGCTTGTCAGCTTCCCCAAATGCTCCTTTCCTTTCCACTCAAACCAAAAAGCGAAATTGGCAGCTCTTGGGAATCAGCAGGGAGTTCTCCCCCTGAGACCAAGCATCTCTTGGGAATCAGCAGGGAGTTCTCCCCCTAAGACCAAAATAGTCTTGGCAGCTGCAGGGACAGATCTGTGGATTCCCTCCCCCAGACCACCTGCCCCCCAGCAGCTAACCTCCTGCAGCCAGGGGATTTCCTAGCCCAGGAAATGAACCAGGAAACCCTGGTGCACTGTCATGGCTGTGCCCTGGGATTCCCAGGGGAACTGGATGCCACAGGGGCCTTGGCTCCTGGCTGGCTCACCGAATGTGTTACCGAAACCCCAGTTCGGCTGCCCGTTGCTCCAAAGGCCAATACTCAAGAGCCGAGTTTTGATTGAGAAAGAATATGAATTTTATTCAGGAGGCCAGCCACCTGGGGAGAAGGTGAACTCTTGTCCCAAAGCCAACTCCAAGGTTTCTGCCTGGCCCAGTAGTTCTTTAAAGAGTTGAGGGTAATCAATAAAGGAAGTATAGCGGTCTCTATCATTTCTTGATTGTGTGCAGACTCAGTGGTGCCAGCTACAGACGTTATCTCAGTGCTCGGAGGTTTTGCAAGGGGGTCTGGTTCCTTAGTGCCTGGGGGTTGTGCAAGAGTACTCTATTTTTTCTAGGAAGGAATGCGGGATCTATAGATATACAAAGAAAGGTTACTTAATCACTCGGGCTAAGGGTGCTGGCTAAAGCTTGAAGACTCCTTGGTTGGCCAGAGGGGCCCAGGCGGCTTCAGTATGTCTAGCTGTTCTGTTCTTTAACAAAAAAATGGAGTAAGAGACTCTTAACTCTAAGAAACAAACTGAGGGTTGCTGGAGGGGAGGTGGGTGGGGGGGTGGGGTAACTGGGTGATGGGCATTAGGAGGGCACTTGATGGAATGAGTACTGGGTGTTAAATGCAACTGATCAATCGGTAAACTCTACCTCTGAAACTAATAATACACTCTATGTTAATTAATTGAATTTAAATTAAAAAATAAATAAAAAAGTCCTACAAGAGTGCAAGGAAAAAAAAAGTAGAGTATTGAAGTCTCCAGCTATTATTGTTGAACTGTTTCTCCCTTCAGTTCTGTCAGTTTTTGTCTCATATATATTGGAGCTCTGTTGTTGAATGTATCTATGTTTATAATTGCTATATTTTCTTGATGGATTGACCCACTAATCCTAATAGATTAATCCAGTTACATTTAATGTAATTACTGACCACGAAGGACTTACCTCAACCATTCTGCTTCTTTTTCTATATTCATACATTTTTGTTCCTCAGTTCATCCATTACTGACTTCTCCTGTGTTTAATAGGATTTTTCTTGTACTCTTTTTGTTCCCGTCTTATTTCCTTTACAATTTATTGTTAAATTATTTTCTCCATGATTACCTTGGGGATTACAATTAACATCTTAATTTATGATAATCTAGTTCACATTAATACTAACTAAACTCAAGAAATTCAAGAATATAGAGAGATGGCTCATGATTTTAGGGCCTGGGGGCACATGGGGGGTAACTTAAGGATGGTTCCCAGATGAGGATAAACTCAGAAAAAGCAGGGAGTAGTGTGAAGAGACAAATCCAAAACAGTGCCCAGGCAACCTGGTGAAAAGTAATTCCAAATCAAAGGATTCTTTAAGTGGCTTTGGAATTCAAGGAAAGGTAATTTGAAAGGAAAACAGGAGATTCCTACAAGCACAGGTAAGCAGATTAACAGAGCCTTTTGAAATATGCCTTTGATCTCACTCATGGGTGACTGGACAATCCAAATGGTTGAAGGAACAGTAGTCAACTCAAATTATTTTTTGAGAAAAGATGATATATGGAATATAAGCCATTAAATATTTAATGGTTGGAATTTTCTATTTTGGAACACGAGTGAGAAAATATTTGTAGATAGGAAAATAGATGGCAACAGTACACTCTATGAGCAAGGCTACAGTATCACATTTTACCCTAGAGAGAAATTCTGTACCTTCCTATCACTTGCTTTTGCAAAAACAGTGGTAACCATTACATTTGAAGGATTAATAGAACCCTTATATTTAAAAATATACATTAAGAGTGTTTTTCTAACAGAAATTCAGGATGAGTTTTAAACAAATACCTGCAAGGATGGAAGCCAGTGTTTCCAAATAAGATTTGCTTCTTTCCAAAATTAGATCCATCATCGGTGTATTTGCCATCAAAACTACTAAAGGGAAGGAAGAATTGAGGGAAGGAAGGCAGATAGGGAGGGAGGGTGGGGCAGAGAAAGGGAGGAAAGGGAAAAATGAGAGAATTTTCACCCGTGAAGTCACTTTTAAGAGATAAATCACACTAAGTTTTTGAAGACTTTATTATTATTATTATTTTAATTTAAGTATTTGGCACTTTCTTTTTTATTTAAATTCAATTAGCCAGCACATAGTACACCATTAGTTTCAGATGTAGAGTTTAGTGATCCATCAGTTGCATATAACACGCAGGGCTCATCACATCATGTCCATCACCCAGTTACCCCATCCGCCACCCATCTCCCTTTCCACAACCCTCAGTTTGTTTCCTAGAGTTAAGAGTCTCTCGTGGTTTGTCTCCCTCTCTGATTTCTTCCCATTCAGTTTTCCCTCCCTTCCCCTATGATCCTCTGTGCTATTTGAATAATTTAAATAAGGGTTTTACCTCCCAGGTCAACTATGAAGAATATATTGAGGTGTGTTTTTGGTGTTATTATTTAAATATTTGTTATTCTGTATGAACATGTGTGCTGGTAAAGCCTAATGAGCCAAAGATTACCAGAGACGGGCCTATAATCTGACAGAATCATATTTATTACATCTACAGAGTGGGAGGGGTGTACCCCAGAGGGACTGTGGATTGCTTCTGTCAACAAGAAGGATGGAGCATGTTTTGAAAGGTTCAGACTTCTATTGAAGGATTCCGTGGAGGGTCTTAGCAAAGCGAGGGCGTTTCCAAACTGGTTAGTGTTCCTGAGGCAGGATCAGGGGAAACAGGGATTGACTCAGGATTGGGAATTGTCATGATTCAAGAGCAGTTTAGCAACTGGGTATCCCCAGTAATAGATAGGAAGAGCAGAGTGTACCTGGGAACATCATTGGTAAGAAGGTAGTAAATGCTCAAAACAAGGTTGAAGTGTGATGCAGGAAAGATGTCAGGGTTTGAAGCCGAAGGCCAAGAAAGAATTCTTGAGACGTCTTTGGTGCAAAAAGGTGGTTTTATTAAAGCATGGGGACGGGACCCGTGGGCAGAAATTGCTGCACAGGGGCCATGAGGAGTTGGCCATTATATACTTTCAAGTTGGGAGGGAGTTAGGGATAGCGTAAGTCTCTAAGGAATTTTGGAAGCAAGGTTTCCAGGACCTTGAGGGGGCTAGCTATTGTTGGGAAAGGGTCATTTTTTTAGTGTCTAATAAAACCTAAGTCATGAGACCCTCCGGATGTATATCAGTGGGCCGTTTGCTTGGGGGATGATTGCCAACATGTATCTTGGGGGAGGGGGTAGAGATAAAGGAAGATTCCAAAGGAATTTTTATACGTTAAAGTAGACTTACAGGATTCTGAGGGGTTGGGCTAAGATCGCCTGTTGTCTTTAGCAAAGTGTCAACATTGAGGGAGTTGAGTCCCTAGAGGAATGTCACTGCCTATTTCAAGGACTTGTCAATGGGCTGTAGGTAGTAAGGAAATTTAATAATTTTTCTTCTGCCTTTGTTTCCCACATCAGTGGGGAGAGTAGTTGTGTAGCCTTGAGTGAACCAATATTTCCTGTTAGTTTTGCAACTACTATTGTCTGTGTCTGTCCTCCCAGCATGATTAACAACAGAGCTGCTTTTCTCTATTTGAATCCAAGACAGTTGTTTTTTTTTCAGTCTCAGACAGATTTTTACTCCTTCAGGGTGTATATTCTAGACATCTCTTGAATGTCATATATAATTAAGAGCTTGTTTAGTTTTAAATGACATTAAGTCTTTAAGGGTACTCTTTAGTACAATGACAAAGTAATTTCTATTCTTTTGCTTAAATTTAAATTCTCTTTTAAAAATGGACTAGGAAGTCAAAGTCTCTAGGATCTCCTTTTCTCTGTCTTGATCATTGACTCTTAGGGGAAATAAAACAGGAGAGTTTGGCCTCCAGCAGCTCTGCTATGGTTTTTTAAATCCTTCACACAAGTGAGGAACTAGTTTCATGCAAAGCTGAGTCATAAATAAACGGGCCCAGGGTATCTGCAAACTGCTTGAGGGCAAGGATCTTGTTTTATTCACATTTGTGCCCCCTCGCAGCTTAACACAAGGCCTTGTATATATGACTCTTAATAAATATTTGTTGGGTTGAATCCTATTTGGAAAAGAACTTTGAGAGCATTCCATAAAAGACTGAGTATATTATGAGACGAGAAAGAGAGAAATGTTGATCCTAACTGTACCTGGAAGTGTGTATGTCATCTTAATGCTTTCCCAAAGGCTAAAGGATAATCAATCTCAAGAGACAAAACCATGCCCTTTTTTTCAATAAAAAAAGTGAGCTTCCGCATAAATTTAGTGAAATAATGGCCTATCCTTTATTGAATGCCTTAAAATCATGTCTTAGTCATGTTTTGTTTTTCCACCAGTCTATCTAAAGTTTATTAAATATATAAATATCTATAAAAATGTAGAATCACAATAATGGTATTCATCCTTATTAGTTAACGTATTAACCATTACAGTCACAATGACTCTATTCAACCTATGACTTGGTATTTATTTTGGGAACATCAAGTATTTCTGAACACAATGAAGTCTATTGGTAATAATGGTATCCTTTGTTATTTTGTCTCTTTTGAGAAGCTATGTCTGTGATCTGTAGAACATTGGGTAATAGTTTGTATTTCTTTTGTTTTATTTAAAAAAAAAACCTTTTTTTCTTCACACCTGTTTATTTAAGCAGTGGGGAAAACTTTGTTGTGAATTGAGCCTATAGCCTAGTTTGAACAGCACATTTGTTTTATGATTCCATGTATGATTTGTGTGTGTGTGTGTGTGTGTGTGTGTGTGAGATTAGACAGTTTCCCAGGGGTGTGTTCAATAAGAGAGGAACATTCAAAGAGCTGTGAGAGCTCAGGCAACTCAGAGCTCTCTTTGGTTGTGGGAACACTGGACATAATTTCATGGAGGCTGAATGGGAGCTGGGTATTGAGGAAGGGGATACTCTTTCAGTGGGCTCAAGGGTTTCCTAAGGAAGGGAATGGGGTGAATACTAGATGGAGATGAGAAAATCCTCTGGGAACTTCAAGTTTTCCAGTTTAGTGTGGAGAAGTTTTAAGGTTAATTTGGGTCAGATATAGCGAGAGGCAGTTTTGATTTGGATTCTCCTCAGAGCTCCTTCTGAGCAAAGGATTTGGGTGAATGCAGGTGGTTTATATTTGGGAATGATTTTCAAGAAGAGTAAATGAGGAAATGAGACGGTGAAGGGAGAAAAGCACCTCCCCCCTCCAAAGAAATCGTTCATTGATGAGTGAGTTACCTCTGTGGGCAACTGGGACCCAATCCCTTTGGGGAATTTCCTGGAAGACCATGTGGAACATAGTGCAGAATTATTCCACTGGCAGAGCGGGAAGCTGGGGTATTTATCTTTGAAGTCTCATTCCATACGGGTTGAGAGTTGAAAAATACGGGTTACAACATCACCACACTTCTGGGTTGCTAGTGCAGGCAGCTAGGCAAACTCCCAGGGGCTGGGGAAATCCCTCAGACCGAGAAGGAGAAACACAGAAGCTCAAGATAAAAATGTGACGGCAGGTTGGGAACTGTCTCCCTGTGCAGTTTCAGGTGAACTCAGGCAAGCTGAGTATATGGGAAGGGACATCAAAAGAGTCTACTATGAAGGCCTTGAATGCCAAGGTGAGGATTTTTCACAAGTTGATCAAACTCTTGAGGCCAGCTGAGAAATTGAGTAATATGAACACAGGTGTTCAGGAAGATGCATGTAGAATTGCTTGGAGGATAAATACCGGAAGACAGGGCAAGCAGATGTGGAACTATAGATATAATTTGTGCAATAGTTCATCAGGTTTTGAATTACCTGTGGTGTAGGTAGAGTGGGTCACGGCGGGAATGGAGAGAAGAAATGTTCTGGGTAAAGTTTCAAGAAAATGTGTTAAATGATCATTTGTGCGGTCATATGATAGAGAGAGGGTTGAGAAGTAATAGGAAGTTAAAAACTTTCTGTTAAAAGTAGGTAACTTAAGTTTTTTTTGAGCCTAAATCATTTGGAGATTCATCGCAAGCCAGACAATATGCAGCAGTGGGGGGAGGGGTGCAGAGAAATTATGATCAGTTTTTGTCCAGTCAGTTCAGAATTATAGGGACATTAAGACCTCTCTGATTCTCTCCAGTCTCATTTCCACCTCTGGGACAGATTCTGGTTTGAGTCATGGTTCTCAATTTTGCTACCCATTAGAATTATCTGAGGAGGCTTGTAAAAATCCTGATGTCTAGGCCTCTCCCCAGGCCAATTAAATCAGACTCTCTAGGCGTGACATCCAGGCTTCAGTGGTTTTTAAAGCTCCCTGGATGATTCCAAGGTGCAGCCATGTTTGAGAATGACTGGGTTATAGTCATGAAGTATTTAATAAGTTCTACTTTAATATTCAACATTCAGTCATCAGTTCTAATTCTGGCTTTGTCCCAGTAACTGGGTTTTTGCTTTTTCCTGGAAAAAAAATTATCTTTCTAATTCCACCGCTATGGTAACTGCTTCCTGCTGCCTTGATAACATTCCCAGCACCCAAATCCTCTCTTTTTGCCAACACTCCCCAGCCTTGACCAATCTCTGAACTTTAGTTCTAAGGTTAGAGCTTTGTTGGCAGGCATTTCTGATGGCAGTAGCCTGCCAGCCTGAAGGTGTTCATCACAGTCCAGTGTCCCAGCCGGAGCCACAGGAAGCCTCGAGGCTCAATACAGCTCAGTTCCTCCCAAGTTCACAGCTAAAGTAAGGTTTGTTTCTCCTGATTTATTTTTTATCATTTTTTTTCTATTACATAATAAGAATCCGTTAGGTTTCCCTTTTCTGGAAGAGCTGAGTGAAGATTTAGTTTAGATTTTTTTGGAAATGTGAAATTACACTGTGTGGAACACTTGTTGTCAAGAAATTGAAGCAAGTTGACCAGACAGACCCCACCTCTTCCTACCTGCTCCCCACACTGCCACAGAAGACGCTGAACCCAAAAGATGGGGTCTTTCACAGCTTCCTCAACACATGTAGCCACTTCTCCTGCAACTCTCTCAGCAGGGCCTCCTCCCTCCAGCTTCAGTTTGGGGAGATGTTTCTCCCTTCCCCCATCCAGTCCCAGCCCTCGTGCTATGGAGTCCGTACTTTCGTTTATTTTTTTAGCGAGCTTACCTCGTTAATTTGCGTCTCCCTCCAATTACCTAGATCTCTAAAAGGCTGTTTGTATCTTACATCTTTAAAACAAACAGACAAAAAAAACGATCAAACAATAATCTCTTCTTTGGTCTTTAATTTTCTTCAAGGCAATATTACCCTTTCTCCTTCCCTTGACTGCAAAATGAGTTTGAAGAGTAGTTGACACTCAGTGAATTCATTCCTTCGATATATTACAGGCAGACTTAGGATAATCTTCTTTACCGAAACTGCTATTACAGGGGTTCTCAGTGACCTTCCCGTTGCTGAAACTAAATAAATGTTTCACTAATTGTTTGATGTTCGCCCTACAGCATTTAACAATTTCACTCAATCTCCCCTTGAAACCTCTTCTCCACCATGGAGTCGCATCACTGCCTTGCCCCTCTGGCCACTCTGTGTTCTTTTCCTTCACAGGCTTCTCTCCCTCCACTCTTGCCTTAAACATTATTTTTCACTACAATGCCAGTGTTGACATTCTTCTAAACTCATGTATTTTCCATGAGTTAATTCTTGCCTATTGTTGATTCCAAGGTCTTCATATCCCCACCCAAGTATTGTGTCCTAAACTGCATTTTTTTCAGTCTCCCTCTGCATGTACCATAAACACCTCAAATTCCACCTAGAACTTTCCAAGCCATCACCAACTAGCTACCACCTCATGCTTAGGGAAAGATCTCCAATGCTCTCCTAGTTGAAAAATCCAGTGGACATTCCCTCCTTATGCAATGTATCTTACTTCCAGGCTTCTGAATTCTCCTGTGTCATATACTTCCTCTCTGAACATTTCTTCTCTCTCTCCTACATACTTTTCTTTTCTGGCTTGCTCCATGGCTCTTGTTATTTCCCACACTTTTGACCTGATACAGTTAACAGGTAGCACCTACTGAGGGAATCTTCATGCCTGGTGTGGTGGAAGAGCATGTGTCATGGAAAGAAAATTAGGATTTTGTTTTAGTTTTATCCATTCAACCTCTCTGTGTCTTTTTGTTTTCTTTTTAAAGTTTTTATTTAAATTCCGCTTAGTTAACATAGTGTAATATTTGTTTCAGGAGTAGAATTCAGTCATTTATCACTTACATACAACACCTGGTGCTCATCCCAACAAGTGCCCTCCTTAATCCCCACCACCCGTCTAGCCCATCCCCCACCCACCTCCCTCCATCAACCCTCAGTTTGCTCTCTCTAGTTAAGAGCCTGTTTTATGGTTTGCCTCTCTTATTTCCCCCAATTTCATCTGTTTCATTTCTTAAATTCCACATGAGTGAAATCATATGGTATTTGTCTTTCTCTGACTGACTTATTTCACTTAACATAATACTCTCTAGCTCCACCCATGTCATTGCAAATGGCAAGATTTCATTCTTTTTGATGGCTGAGTATATATATACCACTTCTTATTTATCCATTCATCAGTCGATGGACATCTGGGTTTGTTACATAATTTGGCTGTTGTTGATAGGCTGCTATAAACATCGGGGCTACTTTGAATCAGCATTTTTGTATCCTTTGGGTAAATACTTAGTAGTTCAACTGCTGGGTCATGGGGTAGTTCAATTTTTAACTTTTTGAGGAACCTCCATATTGTTTTCCACAGTGGCTGCACCAGTTTGCATTCCCACCAACAGTGTACCAGTGTTCCCCTTTCTCCACACCCTCGCCAACACTTGTTATTTCCTGTTGTTAATTATAGCCATTCCAACATGTGTGAGGTGATAACTCATTGGTTTTTTTTTAAGATTTTATTTATTTATTTGAGAGAGAGAGCGCGCATAAGCAGGGGGAGCAGCAGAGGTGGAGGGAGAAGCAGACTCCCAGCTGAGCAGAGAGTGCAACACAGGGACCAATCCAAGGACCCCAGGATCAGGACATGAGCTGAAGGCAGACACTTAACCAACTGAGCCACGCAGGCACCCCTAGGTGATAACTCATTGTGGTTTTGATTTGTATTTCCCTGATGATAAGTGATGTTGAGCATCTTTTCATGTGTCTGTGGGCCATCTGCATGTATTCTCTGGAGAAATGTCTGTTCTTTCACTTCCTTGGTTAAATTTCTTCCTAGGTACTTTTTTGATACAATTATAAATAGAATTGTTTTCATTATTTTTCTTTCTGATAGTTCATTATTAGTGTATAGAAATGCAACAGTTTTCTGTATATCGATTTTGTATCCTGCAACTTTACTGAATTCGTTAATTAGTTCTAATAGTTTTTGGGTGGAGTCTTTAAGGGTTTCTATATATAGTATCATGTTATCTGTGAATATTTACAATTTTACTTCTTCCTTTCCAATTTGGATGCTTTTTGTTTCTTTTTCTTGCCTAATTGCTGTGGCTAGGACTTCCAGTAGTATGTTGGACAAAAGTGGTGGGAGTGGACATCCTTGTCTTGTTTTTGATCTTAGAGGAAAAGCTTACACCTTGTCAGCATTGAGTATGATGTTAGCTGAGGGCTTGTCACATATGGCCTTTATTATATTAAGGTATGTTTTCTCTAAACCCACTTTGTTCAGAGTTTTTATCATAAATTGATGTTGAATTTTGTCAAATGCTTTTTCTGCATTTATCGAGGTGTTTGTATGATTTTTATTCTTCATTTTGTTAATTTAGTGTATTACATTGATTCATTTGTGGATGTTGTACCACCCTTGCATCCCTGGAGTTAATCCACTTGATCATGGTGTATGATCCTTCTTCTTCTTCTTCTTTTTTTTTTTTTTTAAAGATTTTACTCATTTATTTGACAGAGAGAGACACAGCGAGAGAGGGAACACAAGCAGGGGGAGCGGGAGAGAGAGAAGCAGGCTTCCCGCCGAGCAGGGAGCCCGACTCGGGGCTTGATCCCAGGACCCTGGGATCATGACCTGAGCCAAAGGCAGATGCTTAACGACTGAGCCACCCAGGTGCCCCTCCTCCCCCTCCTCCCCCTCCTCTTCCACCTCCTCCTTCTTCTTCTTTTTTTTTTTTTTTGGTATATGATCCTTCTAATGTATTATTGAATTTAGTTTGCTAATATTTTGTTCAGGATTTTTGCATCTATCTTTATCAGGGGTAGTGGCCTATAATTTTGTTTTTGTTTTTTGGTAATGTCTCTGTCTGGTTTAGGTATCAGGGTAATGCTGGCCTCACAGAATGAACTTGGAAGCATTTTTTCCTCTTCAATTTTTTGAAATTGGTGCAGAAGGTTAGGTTTTAACTCTTTTTTAAATGTTTGGTAGAATTCACCTGTAAAGCTTTCTGGTCATGGATTTTTGTTTGTTGGGAGTTTTTTGATTAATGCTTCAGTATCATTACTAGTAATCAGTCTGTTTTCTATTTCTTCCTGATTCAGTCTTGGAAAATGATATGTTTCTAGGAATTTATGCATTTCTTCTAGGTTGTCCAATTTTTTGGCATATAATTGTTCAAGGTTGTAACAAGAGACAGAGAAGGGCATTACATAATGATAAAGAGATCAATCCACCAAGAAGTTATAACACTTATAAATATTTATGTACCCAACGTAGGAGCACCTAAATATATATAGCAAATATTAACAGACACAAAGGGAGAAGTTGACAATAATACAATAATAATAGTGGACTTTAACACCTCACTTACATCAGTGGATAGATCATCCAGAAATAAAATGAACAAGGAAACATTGGCCTTGAACAACATAGTAGACCAGATGGACTTAATAGATATATACAGAACATTCCGTCCAGAAACAGCAGAATACACGTTCCTCTTAAGTGCACGTGGTACATTCTCTAGGATAGATCACATGTAAGGCCAAAAACCAAATCTCAATAAATTAAAGAAGATTGAAATCCTATCAAGCATCTTTTCTGACCACAATGATATAAAACTAGAAATCAATTATAAGAAAAAGCTGGAGAAAACACAAACACATGGAGACTAAACAACAAGCTACTGGTCAACAAAGAAATCAAAGAGGAAATAAAAAAAATACCTTGAGACAAATGAAAATGAAAACACAACTCTTCAAAATCTATGGGATACAACAAAAGTAGTTCTAAGAGAGAAGTTCATAGTGATATAGGCCTCCTGCAAGAAATAAGAAAAATCTCAAACAATCAAACCTTATACCTAAAGGAACTAGAAAAAGAAAAAGAAACAAAATCCAAAATTAGTAGAAGGAAGGAAATAATAAAAATTTGAGCAGAAATAAATAAAAGAGACAAAAATTAATAGAAAAGATTAATGAAACTAAGAGCTAGTTATTTGAAAAGATGAGCAAAATTGATAAATTTTTAGCGGGACCCATCAAGAAAAAGAGAGGGCCCAAATAAATAAAACTAGAAATGAAGGAGGAGACTTAGCTGATATCACAGGAATACAAAGAATCATAAAAGACAACTACAAATAATTATACACCAACAAATTGTCTGTGTTTTAGAATAAACTTTAATCATCATTGTGGCCTTTTCACTCTGGCTAGGAACCAGCAGTCACCTATGTGTCACCTTATTCTCTGGATATATAATTTGTATTTAGAGCTGAGAATAGGGTAAATTTTGAGAGGAAGAGTGTGAAGGTAGAAGACTTCCCTGTACATTATTCAGTGAGAAACTGCTACCAGGTCAGGGGAGATCCAGGTTTTGTCACACCGAAAACATTTAAAATATGGGGTGAGGTTGGGGTTCTTTAAGATATAGAATACAAAATTACATGCACAAAAATTGGAATAGGGTTTGGGAGGGGCCTATAAGGTGAGGAGCCCTGAAATTGACGTTTTATTATCTTCATGGTAAATCTACCCCAACTGTGAATGGGTCAGGAGAAAGCCAACCTTTGTTGATCTCTCTATTTGTACCCTTTCTAGTTATTTTTCTGCCCTGGGCTTCAGCAGTGTTTTACTCCCTTAACATCCTCCCCTTTCTGAATATCATGTTGGTCCGAACACTTTAGTTATGTCCCAGAAATGTTTGGCCGTAACTCATGAACCTGTACTATTAAGACAATAGAAATTTTAGCTGCTTTACACCTGGAAGTCTTTTCTCCCTGTTAGCCATCGTGTATCATTTCTGCTTCCCATTCCCTTGTTCTTTATTAATGTAGTAACCCTATAGCTAAATTTGCTGAGATAGTCCCAGTTTATGCCTGTTCTCCTGGTGTAAGTGTTAAAACTGCCTCCTTTCTGGAGCCCCAGGGAACCAAAAAGTCCTAGGGCCATAGCATAGAGGGAGGAACTTGGTAAAGAGACCTGAGGAAGTTGTTTTTGAACTCCTAGGTTTACCCTCCACCTGGGCATACATAGATCTGATGTTAGTTACCAAAGGCTTTATGGACTGACCTAACAGATAGACCTCCACCCAGGTCCCAAACTAATCACTGGGTGGTGCCCTTGAGGGATAGTTCTAAATAACCTGCAAAGCCTTCAACAACTGCCCTGACTTTGGTACCACAGCCCACAGAAGGTAGGTTGAAACTTGCAGCCTGAATCAAATGAGGTCAAGTACATGCTATCACAAAAATATCCTAGCCCAGGAGGGGTAGCTGCATACATTGAAGGACACAACCAGCAGAATTGGTGCCTTTTGCGAAATTGAAATCATGGCAGGTCTAGAAACTAATGCCCAATTCCATTTCACAGGTATCAAAAAATATTTCAACTCTTATACTCTCACAGACAGAATAGGTACTGGACACATACAGAGGCATTGCTTTGATGTTATTATACTTCAAGTTAAGGTCAGAAAAAACACCAGCTGTGAGAACAACATCAACGAATTTTAAACTGTACCTCATCTGTTAAGTTTTCATGCCTGGAGAAGCTAATGTCAGCTCATCATGTGATACTGAATTTATACAATAAATTGTGAACCTGGAAAAAATCCCTAGCCCATTCAAGCACCTACTAAAAAAATACCAACATCCTTTATAGAATTTAAACAAGACCTCGTCTCATAATATAATATTCAAAATGTCCAAGAAACAATCCAGAATTACTCAGCATATGAAGAACCCCAGAAATCTCAACTCACATGGAAAAAGACATTCAACAGGTGCCAACAAGATGACACATATAATGGAATTTTCTGACAGACTTTAAAGCAGCTATAATAAAAGTGCTAGAAAGACCAATCACAAACACTCTTGAAATGCATGTTAAAAATATCTGCAAAAAAATAGAGTATATAAATGGAAAGTTTAGGACTGAAAAACACAACTGAAATTTAAAAACCTCACTTGATATACTCAATAGTAGAATAGAGGAGACAGAGGAAAGAGTTAGTGAACTTGAAAATATATTAATAGAAATTATCAAGTCTGGGGGCGCCTGGGTGGCTCAGTTGGTTAAGCCACTGCCTTCAGCTCAGGTCATGATCCTGGAGTCCCAGGATCGAGTCCCGCATCGGGCTCCCTGCTCGGCAGGGAGTCTGCTTCTCCCTCTGACCCTCCCCCCCTCATGCTCTCTCTCTATCTCATTCTCTCTCTCAAATAAATAAATAAAATCTTTAAAAAAAAAAAAAGAAATTATCAAGTCTGAACAACGTGTAGAAAAAAAAGATTAAAAGAATTAAAGGAGCCAAATGGACCTGTGAGTTTACAATAAAATGTCTAACATTCGTGTCATTGGAGTTCTAAAAAAAGAGTATGGTGTTGAAATATACTTGAAGAAATAATAGTTTAAAACTTCCCCAGTCCTACAAAAGACCTACAAATTCAAGAAATTGAATAAACCCCAAACAGGGTAAACCCCAAAAATTCAAGAGTAGAAACATTATAATCAAAAATCAAACAGCTCAAAACCAAAGACAAAGAAAATCTTGAAAGCAGACAGAAAAACGAGGCATTGCCTATAGAACAATTATTTAAATGACAATGGATTTCTCTACCAGGGAAGGGCAAATCGAAACCACAATGAGATATCACTCACACATGTCAGAATAGCTAGAATCAAAAAGATAAGAAATTACAAGTTTTGGCAAGGATGTGTAGAAAAAGGAACCCTCATGCACTGCTGGTGGGAATGCTAATTGGTGCAGCCACTGTGGAAAAAAGTATGGACATTCCTCAAAAAACTGAAAATAGAATTATTGTGTGATCCAGTAATTCTGCTACTGGGTATTTACCTAAAGAAAACAAAAACACTAATTCAAAAAGATATGTGCATCCCTATGTTTATTGCAGCAGGATTTACAATAGCCAAGATAGGGAAGGAACCCATGTCCATCCATAGATGAATGGATAAAGAAGACGTACATATTTCTACAATGGACTATTACTCAGCCATAAAGAAGAACGAAATCTTGCCATTTGCAACAACATGTATGGACCTAGAAGGTCTAATGTTAAGTGAAATAAGTCAAACAGAGAAAGACAAGTACCATATGATTTCACTCATATATGAAATTTAAGAAACGAATGAAGAAAAAAAAGAGACACAAGAAAACCACTCTTAAATACAGAGAACAATCATGATTGCCAGAGAGGAGGCAGGTGGGGCGATGGGTGAAAAAGATAAAGAGAATTAAGAGTACACTTATAATGATGATCAATGAGTAATGTATACAATTGTTGGATAATTATATTGTATACTTGAAACTAATATAATACTGTATGTTAATTATACTTCAATAAATATAAATAACAAAATAAAAATAAATAGAGGACAGTTCCTCATTAAAAACCATGGTGGCCAGAAAAACAGGGATAGAACCTTTTATAAATGCTGCAAGAAAAGAACTGTCAATTCAGTATTCTTTATTCAGAGAAAATATCCTTCAAGAATACAGGTAAAATAAAGACATTCTTAGATGAAGGAAAACTCTTAAAAAAATTGCTAAAGCAAGTTCTTCAGATAGAAAGGAAGTGATACCAAGGGGGAAAGCTGGAACATCAGGAATGAAGGAAGAACACCAGCATTTGTGAATATATGAGAAACAGAGAGGGAAGATAGAAATTACCAGTATCTGAAAGAGAGGCTATCACTAAAAACCCCACAGACATGGAAAGGCTTAGAGAACATTATAAACAGCTCTGTGAACAATTTAGGTGAAATGCACCAGTTCCTTGAAAACCACAAATCATCAAAACTCACCCAATGTGAACTATATAATTTGAATAGGTCTATAACTATTAAATATATGGAACAAATCATAATCTGTATCTTGATTATACATAATCTGTATCTTGAAAACTACAAAAAGCTGAGAAAGAAATCGGAAAAGACCTAAATACATGGAAAGACATACTGTGTTCCTGGATTGGAAGACACAACAAATTAGGGATCTTAATCTTCCACAAATTGCTCAGTCATTTTACAACAATACTAATAAAAATTCCAGCAGTATTTTTTTTGTAAAAATAGGCAAACTGATTCTAAAATTTCTATAAAAGGAAAATGAAGTAGAATAGTTAAAACAACTTTGAAAAAGAAGAATAAATATGATTTCACTCATATGTGGAATTTAAGAAACAAAAGAAATAGCAAAGGGGAAAAAAAAAGAGAGGGAGGCAAACCAAGAAACAGACTCTTAACTATAGAGATGGTTACCAGAGGGAGAGGTGGGCAGGGGGATGGGTGAAATCAGTGATGGGGATTAAGGGGGGCACTTGTGATGAACACTGGGTGATGTATGGAAGTGTGAATCACTATATTTTACACCTGAAAGTAATACTACACTGTATGGTAATGAATTGGAATTTAAATTAAAACTTTAAAAAAGAAGAAGAAAATAGGAGGAATAATTCTAACTGATATTAAAGCTTGCTCGATAGCTACAGTAATCAAGAAAGTGTGGTATTGGAGGGTAGATAGATACATAGAGCAATAGACAGAATAGAGTCCAGAAAAAGACAAACATGGCTGTTAAGTTTTGACAACAGTTTACAGAGAAGCTGGTGGTTGCCAGAGGGGAGGGGGAAGAAGGATTGGGCAAAACGGGTGAAGGGGAGTGGGAGACACATGTTTCCAGTTATAGAACGAGTAAGTCATGGGAAATAAAAGGCACAGCACTGAAAATATAGTCAATGATATTTTAATAGTGTTGTGTGGTGACAGATGGGAGCTACACTTGTGAGCAGAGCATAACGTGTAGAGTTGGTGAATCACTATGTTGTACACCTGAAACTAATGTCACATTGTGTGTCAACTATACTCGAATAAAAAATTTTTAATGGATCATAGATTTAAATATAAACATAAAATTATAAAACCTTTAGAAGAAAACATAGGAGATCATCTTTGTGACATGAGTTTAGGTGAAGACTTCTTAGACATGACACCAAAAGTACAGTTCGCAGAAGAACGAATTAAAAAATTGAAGTTTATCAAAATTAAAGTTTTTGCTCTGTGAAAGACACCGTTAAGGAGAAAAAAAGTTAAGTTATAGACTGGGAGAACATATTCTCAAATCTTATATCTGACAAAGGGCACATATCCAGAATATATAAAGAACTCTCAAAACTCGGCAATAAGAAAGTGGTGACAAAATGGGCAAAAGCCTTGAGCAGACATTTTACCCAAGAGGATGTAAGGGTAGCAAAAAAAATAATAATAATTTGAAAAGATGTTCAATGTTATTAGTCATTAGGGAAATGCAAATGATCACTGCAATGAGATAACATTACATAACTATTAGAATGGCTAAAATAAAAAATACTGACATTATCAAGTGATGATGAGGATGTATAACAACTGGAACTCTCACACTCCTCTGGTGGGAATACAAAATGGTACGGCCACTCTGAAAAATGGTTTGACAGTTTCTCAAAAAGTTAAACACTTACCATATGACTGAGTTATACAACTCCTGGGTATTTACCTGAGGGCAAAAATTGGCAATCTTTTTCTGTAAAGAGGTAGATCGTCATTATTTTAGCTATTGCAAGTCTTACAGTCTCTGTCACAACTATTGAGTTCTGCTGTGATAATGCAAAAGCAGCCAGAGGTGATATGTAAATGAATGAGTGTGGCTGTATTCCAATGAAACATTATTTATGAACACTGGTCATAAACCAGATTTGACATGAGTGCTGTATGTAATTTGCTAACTCCTGCCCTAAAGAAATGAAAACTCATGTTCACACAAAAACCTGCATGTGACTGTTTAAAGCAGCTTTATTTATAATTGCTAAACACTGGAAAGAATCTAAGTGTCCTTCAGTAGGTGAATGGATAAACACACTGTGGTATAGTCAGTCATTCAGTGGAATACTACTCAGTAACAAAATAATTAACTATTGATAAACAAAAAACTTGGATGGATCTCAAGGGAAATGTGCTGAATATCGAAAGCCAATATCAAGGTTACGTACTGTATGATACCATTTATATGCCATTCCCCAGAAAACACAACTATAGTGATGAGAACAGATCAGTTATTGCCAGGGGGGCAGGTGTGGGGGCCAATGTAGCTACAAAGACATAGCACAGGGAATTTATTGAGATGTTCTGTATACTGATTGTGGTGCTGCTAACACACATTTATGCATATGTTAAGATTCATAGAATTTTCTCATGCTAAAATTTTACACCAATGAAAAAAGCTCATTTTACTTTATGATAATTTAAAAAATACAACACAGATAAAATAAAAAGTTTCCCCTTTCTCCCTTAAAGTATCCCAGTTTGGATGATAAATTATTTGGTTAGCCCATTTATCAACTCTTTCACAACAGTGCTATCCCCTCCTAATGTTGTTCCTCATTTACAGATGAGCAAGCGGAGTTCCACAGTTAGGCAATTATAGGATGGTTGTGCTGAGGGCTGAACCTGTGATATCTGAATGCAAAGCTTGAGCTTCAGCTATAAGGCTATCGAGCCTCCCATCAGGTGGCTTTTGACTAGATCAGCTGTCTCCATGCTGTTGGTCTGATGACATCAGGTCATCCTTTTGGGTGAAACTTATCATTGAGTTCTGAAGTAAGTTGAGCCAGGAGGACCTCTCTGAGGAGTTAACATTGCAGGCCTAAGTGAAAGGAGGAAGTGAACCATGTGAATTTCAATGGTAATGTGCATTATAGGTATAGGATTTGTGCAACATTTGAGGCAGGATCAGATCTGTGTGTTTACCAAGTGACAAGAAGGTCAGTGTGACTCGGACAGAAAGGGAGGGTCGTAGGATAAACCCTCAGAGAAGTAGACCGTTCCCAGGTCATGTAGAGCTTTGCAAGTCATGATGGGGACTTCGGATTTTAAGTGGGGTATATTGGAAAACCAAGGAAGAATTCTAAATAGGGAAGTGATTCTTCTGGCTTATGTTTTTGAAATACCACTCTGCACTGTAGGGGGGCAAGTGTGAAAGTGGGGACCGGGGAGTGGGGTGCAGTTAGGAGGTTATGGCCATATCCTCGGCTGGTGATGAGGATGACCTAGGGTAGGGTGGTAACTGTGATTTATGAGAAGCAATGAGATTCACAATATAGTTTGAAGTCAGCTTGACAGGATTTGCTGATGGGTTAGATAAGGAGTCTAAGAGAAAGAGATGTTTTCAAAGTTTTGTGCTAAGCACTGTAAAAGTCCGATTTCAATGCAGTGACAGAAATAAGAAGTGCTCAAAGTGAGGATGTATTTTGAAGGAAAAAAACCCAATAGGGCTTGATAATAGACTGGAAGAAGGGTAGAAAGAAAAGGGAAGAATTAAAGATGACCCCTAAGTTTTAAGTCTGAACAAATGGGCAAATAGAGTTACTGCATAGTAACGTGTAGGAAACACTGAGGAAGCAGTAGACTTGGGAGGGGAATTAAAAGTTATATTTCTTAATCCAAGTGGAAATATCAAGCAGGTGGTTGCTTATATGAATCTGGCATTCAGGAAAGGTATCAGGGCAGAATATATAAATCTGGGAGTGATCACCATCTAGATAGTCTTTAAAAGTCACAGGACTGGATGAGATCACCTAGGGATAAGGTGTGGATAAAGAAGAGGGCCAGAGACTGTGCTCTTAGGCACTATTATCTAGAGGTCAGGAAGATGAGAGTAGGTTTTCAAATGAAATTGGGAAGGAGCAAGCCAGCAGGGAAAATCTGGAAGCCCAAGTGAAGGGTTTCAAGGAAGAGGATCCTCAAGTGTGTCAAATGTTGCTGAGGGGTCAAGTAAGGTAGGGACTGAAAATTGATCATAGGGCTTGGTATTAAGTAGGTTGGTTACTGGTGACCTTAATAAAAACCTGTTCGGAGTAGAGGGAATAAAACTCTGAGAATAGGAGGTGAGAATGTGGAGACTAACTCTTTCATGCTAGTCCTCTTTCATAAGGGGTGGAATAAAGAGGGGCATGACTTCACATCGATGATTTTTTTAAGTGGGTCCAAATGTAATGTAGTTCACAGTGGATAAGAGTGTCGAGATAATTACCATGTTCCAAGGACACATTGTTAAGGAGCTCTATTATAATTAGAGTTTTAAAATCAATAAAAGTTATTTTCTATCTTGAAAATATAAATGTCGTGTATTAAATGATGAAGCAGAACCAAGTTAATATTTAATTCAATATGAGGATAATCTTTGAGGTCAATTCCATACATTTAAATGAAGCAAAAGACTAGCTCCAAAGGTAGCTTAATAACTTTACATCTTTGAGAGGCATCTCTAAAATCACAGTAGCTGATATAGCTATCTTCAGAGCTAGTCATTTAATACGTGGCATTGACCTACTTTCCTCTTTAATTATTTAAGAGTTAGCTGTTCAGTTGAATTTTGTCCTTGTGATGTGAGGAAGAGGACGGTAACTTGTACGTTTTTTAGTTAAAATTACAGAGTTCATCTAACAAAAGGATCTGTTGCAAATAAATGTAAAATAAATCACTGGATACTGAACTCATTTTTAAAAAACATTGGTTTTCCAGCATGAAGAATTTAGATTACCATTTGATTACCATTTGTTCCCAATTTTTTGATGTTAGAAAAATTGACTTCCAAGTTATGTACTTGAGTAGTAATTTACATCTAGCACACGCAGTTGTGAAGATTGCGATGTCTCCTATTTCATGTTCCCTCAGTAAATATGAAGTGTTTTTGTGGCTCGGATGAAAAGACAGTCATCTTCCCATCAACAACAAGACTGTGTTACCTGCCCAAGTATACCAACTGTACTGTATGATAGGAGGCATTATGATTTCTGTATTTAAAAGCCTGATTTCTTCCCCCTTCCACTCAAGATGACCTACCCCTTGATTCACAGTTGGGTAATAACAAAACATTGCCCGAACTGTCCCAACTGGGACTAGAGCAAGAATGTGACTAGAACAGCAAACACGGTCTCTCCCTTTGCCCAGCACTGACTCAGTCTCTTGTGATTTAGCATAATTGTCTCTTATAAATTAGACAGATATTTTTCTAAGTGAGAAAGAAAAGTTTCATAAAGCCCAGGAATAAAGAAACTGATTCAAACTCTTGTGAGCCATCAGGAACTCTGGTGACAGAAAGCACATACTTATTTTTTTTTTAAGATTTTATTTATTTATTTGAGAGAGAGCAAGAGAGATCACAGAGGGAGAGGGAGAAGCAGAGTCAACGCGGGGCTTGATCCCAGGACCCTGAGATCATGACCTGAGCTGAAGGCAGATACTTAACCAACTGAGCCACCCAGGCGCCCTGACAGAAACCACATAATAAACTTTATCAAGTTGTTTCCAGTTTGATTCTGAAGACAAAGCCAAGTAGAGATGTGTTTTTTAAAAAACAGAGGAATCTTGAAATAAACTCAACCGAGGACAGTTAACTGTAATTAATGATCAGTAAGTCACAGACTCATAGATGTACCTATTTTTTTTAAACCAGTCTTAATACATTTTCTGAAACGGTTCCTTTTCTAAAACAACCAACCATGATCTCAATCCTGGCGGGGGGCATGCTAACTTCTCTAGTATAACTCAAAGTCTTCATAAATGTCAATTAATATGAAATTTTTATAATATCAAAATTCTTAGTACATAGCAAGCATGATATTGAAATGAATAAATTGTAACTATGTACAAAATTATTTTTTAATTCTCATTTTCTTCTCTAAGATGTTTTGAGTGTCAGAGGATGAGTATGGGTCAGCAATTGACATGAAATAGGTAGAATTTGGATATAAGTTAGAGAGAAGCAAAAATAATGATCAGAATGAGGTCTTGGGAAGTCAGTACTTGGAAGAAAGAGACTGTGTTCTCCCCCCAAAAAGGCAGGGTTTGAATTTTATTTTATTATGCTTGTTTGTGGAATACAAAAATGAATATAATACCATCAAATAGCATTGAAAATACGCAAGCAAATCAGCAAAATGTGTGTAACGGCAGAAAAAAAGACAAAGAGGTGAAAAGTAAAATAAGCACATGGAACATAGCCCAAGAGGCTCTGTGTAGTATGTTCTTGCAAGAGATAGACCACCCATTGGGCTCTGTGCTCCCCTGCAGAAAAGGCAAAGATGTAACACAGTAAATCACATCATACGGACAAGTTTTGTACAAGTCATACCGTTTCCTAGTATTGAGGCCAGAGAAATAGGGTGCTATGTTACACAATTATCAATGCCCTCAACAATCTCCTTTCAGTGAATATAGCAGTGGATTTCATAGGGTCGCTTCTTTTAACTTTCCTTATTGAGTGACTGTGAGATAATATCAAAGAACATTCAAGAGAAGCATTTCTAAGAGATACTGAAACAACATGGGGCAGGAATGTCTCATGCTTAGTCTGACACAATATAGAATAAGGATTTTATTTTATTTATTTATTTTTTTAAAGATTTTATTTATTTATTTGACAGACACAGTGAGAGAGGGAACACAAGCAGGGGGAGTGGGAGAGGGAGAAGCAGGCTTCCCGCCAAGCAGGGAGCCTGATGGGGGGCTCGATCCCAGGACCCTGGGATCATGACCTGAGCCGAAGGCAGATGCTCAATGACTGAGCCACCCAGGTGCCTCTAGAATAAGGATTTTAACCTGTACTGTCCAGTATAGTGGCCATTAGCCATGTGAGGCTATTTACATTTATAGTTAATTTAATAAAAATTAAAGGCAATTAAAAACTCAGTTCCTCAGTTATATGAGCCACATTTCAAGTTCTCAGTGGCCATTTGTGCCTGATCCTACAATGTTGGACAGCATAGATAAAGAATATTGCCATCATTGTAGAAAGTTCTATTGGACGGTGCTGATAAAAAAGAATGTGCTGAATATCTTTCAGGCAAGCTTGTCTCAGCTAAGCTTGTGATAGTCAGTGAGCAATTGTTAGTTCAAGGTTATGCTCTCATAACCACAAATAGGGCAACAATTGCACATTGTTTGTTAAAGCTAGAACCATAGCTTTAATAAATAATGCAGAGGTCTTACTGATTTCCTCCTGGGACAGAAATGAATGGTGGTGGGCTTAATGCTTATTGAACAAGGCTGGAGAAAGGCAGTTTGTAGTAATAAAAAGAACAAGATGACACAATAAGAAACAGTCTAAAGAGTTGGAGAAGATACTTTACAGTTGCTCAGAGACATGAGAATACAAAGAACAATTATCTTTCTGTCATGAATCTGTGCCCTCCAGTCCTTCAAAATGCTATGAGCTTGAAGTATTGACTATATATCTTAGTAGTTTTAAACAGTGATCATTATCCTCACTTCTAGAAGTTTTATCATCCACCTAGGCAGAATATCTTAGAATATCAGGAATACAGAATCTGGAGATCTGTTGCAACTGATTTTGTCACAAACTCATCAGAATTTATAAGCTTAGATAATACTTGAAATTATTTACTTTGTCTAGCATGTTTTCCACAAAACATTGTTGCAATCCTTTTGGTATCAGCTTTGTACCTATTTTATAAAATACTTAAGCAAAAATGGCATGGTCTCATTGCTTCTACCTTTGTTGTCTTATAAATATTCTCAACATAGCAATCAGGGTGATCCTCTATAAAAGTATATCACGATCATAGCACTCCTGCGTTCAAAGCATTGTGATGGCTCCCACCTCACTTGGAATAAATGCCAAAGTCCCTATAACGGCCCATCATGCCCTCCATAATCAGCCCTCTTCCATCTCTCGCCTCCTCTCCTACCATTCACTCTGGGCTCAGTCAGCTCCGACCACCCTGGCATCTCTGTTCTTTTTCAAACATGACATATGTGATCCTACCTCAAGGCCTTTGCTTTTGCTGTGCATGTTGTCTGAGCCGTTCTTCCATAAGACATCATGTGGTTAACTCCATCGGCTCCTTTAAGTCTTTGTATGAGCCTCATCTTCTTAATGAGGTCATCTCTATTCGGTGTCCCCACCTGCCCACCCCCGCACAGCCCCCTAACCATTGTACTCCCCAGCCTCCATCCCTCACTCTACTTTTATTTTTTCTACTGTACTTACCCTATAATACATTATAATGCTATATAATTGATTTCTTTTTTCTTTTTAAAATTTTTTAATTTTTTTAATTTTTTAAAAAGATTTTATTTATTTATTTGACAGAGAGAGACACAGCGAGAGGGAACACAAGCAGCGGGGGTGGGAGATCGAGAAGCAGCCTTCCTGCCGAGCAGGGAGCCTGATGTGGGGCTCGATCCCAGGACCCTGGGATCATGACCTGAGCCGAAGGCAGACGCTTAACGACTGAGCCACCCAGGTGCCCCTGATTTCTTTTTTTTTTAATTTCCTTTTATTAGTTATGTTAATCACCATACATTACATCATTAGTTTTTGATGTAGTGTTCCATGATTCATTGTTTGTGCATAACACCCAGTGCTCCATGCAGAACGTGCCCTCTTTAATACCCATCACCAGGCTAACCCATCCCCCCACCCCCTCCCCTCTGGAACCCTCAGCTTGTTTCTCAGAGTCCATAGTCTCTCTTAGTTCATCTGTATAATTGATTTCTGTCTTACCTTCATTGTTATCTATCTTGTCCATCTAGAATTTAAGTTCCACAAAGACAGAGCTCTGTCTTCCGTTCACTGATGTATCTGCAGCACTAAGGAGAGTGCGTGGCACACAATAAGCACTAAAAAAATATTTGCTGACTGAATACATGACATCGTAAGCATTCCCATTAGAATTCCTTTCTAAACATAAAATTCCTCCAGTTTCAACACTGGTTTCTAGCCATTTCCAGATGTCAGGTCACAAAATTGTATAATTTCATAGTTGAAAAGGCTCTCAGCAATAATGTAGCCTAATCACACCTTTATGTGTGTAAGTAAACCGTGACCCAGAGAGATGAAGTGACAGCACAAGGCCAACAAGCTAATTTACAGCAGAGCCATAGGACTACAGATTCTTAATCTGTCTACAAATTAGGATTTTCCAACACTGGATATACTCGAAAGAATACGCCACCTAGAGTTACACCAGAAGAGAGATGCTAGCATATTTTCACCTACAGCAGCACACTGCAATAAGTGTGTATCCTCATCAGCAGCATCAACTTGAATGCATACATTTAAGAGTCTTCCCTTAAAATAGTCCTATAAAAATAGTAAAATAAAAGAGTCACATAACTTTAGAAATATATCATATAACCCCTCACCAAACTATAGTTTTTAAATATAGTGAGTGCTTCACTTAGAGTAAAAAAAAAAAAAAGTGTGTCCAGAAAAAAAATTAGGATCTAATCATAAAAACATAAATTAAACCTTGATCATTTTCTATTTCCTTTATATTTTCTGTCACCTGGGCTCTACTTTATCCCCGTGCTGACAGCTGTAGTCTTAATGTGCATCTTTGAGAAAATAGGTGCTTTTTGGTCCAAACCACTTTTATCTTTGGCTTATTAGAAGCATCCATATATCATAGCCTGGGGAAAGAAGATAAAATAGGGCATCTTTCTTGCATATAAATCATGGCTTGTGGATCATCGCTGTTAATTAAAAATCCTTGCAAGGCTAAATTCAACGTGATGGAAGTTTAGGACATCCTTGCTAAAGGACAAACCTGGAAGGCAAAGTATCTTCAAATTTCTCTAAGAAAGAAACTAGGATTGGGTCATGATGAAGCCTGGCTCTGGAGTGAGGATTACCATTTCTGGTGCATTCTCGACTGCACCCTGATTTGTTGCCGACTGGATGTCGTGTTACTTTTTTGTTCCAGTGGCGTTTGCCTGTTTCACTCTTGGGTGGCAACATTATCATTTCAGCATTACCTAGCACAGGAAAGACACAGCCTTGATCATACAATGTGTGAATTTTACAAGGTCAAAACCAAATAAGCAGAATTTTCACCATCCTGTTTTAGTGACATATTCAAAAAAGAGGTGCATCAGCCTTGAGTCTGGCTTGCATGGTTATTTTATACCCTTAACGCATAGAGAATGGTGAGTATGGGTGTCTTTGCGAGTATGAATGGATATTTATTTTAGGGTTGTGATTACTTATGCTCCTGGTTGGTGCCAGTCAGGTCAATAGGATTATATTCCAGAAATTGATTTTTCCCCCAATGAGTAAATAATGAAGCAGTTTAACCTCATCTGCTTCCTAATCTGAAACCTTTCACTGGTACCGTGAGGAAAAGCAGCTGCCTCAGCTTGTGATGTGCTCATGCGCAAGGCCAATAAACACCTTTGGGTTTTATATGAAGGTCAAGGGAAGCTGATCATGTGGGAAATGTGTACAGTTGAAGTGCATCTTCTGTTCCTTGCACCCATCACTCCTGGCTTGCAGAGATGTCTCCACCTATGTTAAAGGGAGAGCACAATCCTGCATTAATCATGGGCATGGTTGCTGCCCCGAGAATTTCTCTTTCATTTATTTTAATTTAAGTGTTTATTCAGATACTGGCATGGAAAGAAAACAGTACTTAGCTGGAAATGAAAATAAAAAGAGAAGTGGAAAGTAGTAATTGCCTAGATTATGAATTATCTGGGCTTGCTTTATACAATGCCCGGTTGTTTTATTGCGGCACAGTCTGTGGCCTCTCAAAGGACCCTAACGCACCTGGAAATCAAAATTAGCCTTCGAGATTTGACTCTCTTGTCATAGATGAAATCACCTAGCAGTCAAAATCGTCCTGCTTGCTTTCTTCACGATTCACGTGGCTAATAATAATGACGGTATCCAACATGAACACACATTTACTGCACGCCAGGCAGGGCACTGACACTTTACTCGCATTATCTCATCTAATTCTTTTAGGATCGGGCATCTAGCTGGCAGTGGCTTCAGAAATCAAGGTCAGGCCGTTCAATTCCAGAATCCGGGTGTTTGGGCGGTGGACTTCACAGCCTCCTGTCCCCGTAGTTACTGATACGCAACAACAATCATTATCCTCCACGCCATTCATTCGCTGGTTATACCTCCTTGTACATAGAGGACTGTTTTAGAGAGGTACCTTTGGGAGCTTCCCATTCATTTGAGGAAATAAAAGATAAAAGGGCTGGAAAGTGCTACAAAAAGTGATAACTTAGTTGAAAATTATTTTTCATTTCCTTCCCTAATGTTTTAAAAATTGGTGCTATCTTTCCTGTATGATAAAATTTAGAACTTTGATGCAATTTGGATTATGCCTTTATTTTTAGTTGTCTGAGATTGTTAATGAAAAAGATGCTTATGATATTTAAAATTTAAAAATAGGTAAGTCTGTCTTTTCTAGCAGGCAATATTTCGATATATGGGGTTGATGTTAAGTGGCTTTGCATGAGGAGACTGTAAGTTCTGTGAGGAGAAATGTGTAAGCAGTCTTAACAAAAATACTTTTCTCATTTATTCCCCCAAACATTTGTGAGGTACCCACTGAATACCAGATGAAGTGCTGAGCACTAAGACCTATCAGTTTTTGGTTAATTCCTTCTCTTAACTACTCCCCAAAACCATTAGACTTCAAATTTGAAGATACTTTGCCTTCCAGGTTTGTCCTTTAAATTTTCTGATGATTTGTCTTCTTTCCCACTAGACACCGTGAGAGCAGGAAGCATGTCTACTATGTTCAGTAGACAATGCCAAGTGCCTAAGACAGTATCTGGCACCTGAGTCCACAGCTAGACCCACTTTTTCCTGTCTCCATTGTAGTTAGGTGTGAACATGTGTCTGAGTGATGGTCAATGGAATGTAAGCCAACGGGCTAGGTGACTTCCAGGACTGGCCCACAGAGACCTACCACTCATGATCCTTTCTCTTTCTCTATCCATGAACTAAATGTAGAAGACTCTGAAGACTTCAGGGAAAGCCTACCTATAAGATGGAAAGAGCTTTGGTCCTTGACTGGAACACAGCTACCTCTCCCTCTCATCAATCCTCACTGGAGTGAGAAAAAAATAATTTTTTGTTGTGTTAAGCCAGAATTTTCCAGGTTTATATGTTGCAGAAGCTGGGCTTATTTACCTTAAGTAATACAGGGGAATGAATGAGCATACCTGTCATCAAGGGGTTCTCAGATTAATTCTTTGGCTTTGGAAATATCTTTCTCTTTCCTATTTGAAGAGCTTTTTAGGCATCACTGGGTAGTTGAAAAGATGAAAGATATTTTTATGATAGTTGCACAAAATGTGCTCAGGGAAACTGTGTGGGAGTGTTCTAATGGGAATCTGAAAATCATTTGCCTCCACATGTGTCAAATAAGCCAGTCCCAAAGGGTATGAAAATAAAAGACAAAATTCATGCCCTCAGGGAACTTGCATTCTAGTGGGGAGGAGAGGAAGGTTAGTAGAAACTTACAACTCTGTCTTATGATTCCTCAAGCAATCCTCTCCTTTCCATGCCTTCTCCCAGACAGTCCTGCCTGTGGTTTTATCATCTGTATGTTGACAGCTTTCAGTGTATGTCCCTACCCCAGAATGCTTCCTCTGAGATCCACGGAGGTATACTCACTGCTTATCTGACATCTTAATTGGATGTATCACCAACATCTCAAAGTCACCATGTCCAAAAGTGAACTTGGAATGGGCCCTCACCAAGCCTGCTTCTCCTCTGGTGTTCTCAACACACAAAGTGGTACCACCATCCCCCCTCCACAGTTGTGCAAGCCCCAAATTCATTATTCATTCCTGACACTCTCGTTTTCCTCATTCCTTATCTCGTCTCAACCATGGAGTCCTGTCAGTTTTACCTTCTCAGTATTTCCCCAGTCCTTACAGTCCTCTCCATCTTGGCCTCTGTTTTATTCTAAGCACATAGCAAATGCTACCAAACTATCTGTGCCATATATATTACAATCCATTTTTTATCCATTACCCATAGTGCATCTGGAATGACATTTTAAAAATAGAAATATGATTATGTATTCTCTTAATTGAATGCCCTTTGATGATACCCCATTTCCATAGGGGAGAAGAGAATCCTTAACAATTCCAGTATCCTTGAATTTTCTGGCCTCCATTTACCTCACCACTGCCATCTCACACCGATCTCTCTCCATGGCTCCATCACCCTGGCCCATTTCTCAAATGTGGGCCATGCTTCTTGCCATAGCAAGGTGTTCTCTCACCTGGAATGCTCTCCCCGTTCTATTCTGTGTTAGCGTAGAAATCATACCCAAGGGAATCTGGCCCTGCCCTTCTGCTATATATCAGGTTCCTTTCCTTCTTCTTACACAATAACTTATAATTGCAATTAAATATATCATTATAATTCGTTATTTAATTATGGCCTCCCCTGTTCAACCATATGCTCTGTGAGAACAAGAGAGAAGGCCTATTTGTTGACTGCTATCTTCCTAGTGCTTAGTATGTGTCTGGCACAGGAAGATACTCAATAAATATGTGCTAATTAGGGGTGCCTGCGTGGCTCAGTTGGTTAAGCGTCCGATTCTTAGTTTCACCTCAGGCTGTGATCTCAGGGTCATGAACTCAAGCTCCGTGGCAGGTTCCGCACACAGCATGGAGTCTGCTTCAGAATCTCTCCCTCTTCCTCTGCCCCTCCCCCTTCTCATTCTCTCTCTCTCTCTCTCAAATAAATAAATAAAATCTTTAAATACGTGTTTAATTAATTAAACACATAATGCAATATGGACACTGCAGGAAAAGAAGAACTAACCATAGTAGGGGCATCAGAGATGCCTTGTCTGAGCTTCTTTAGAAAGGATCAGTAGAACTCGGCCAATCAAAGATGATTAAGATCTTCTTGGGAAATATACCTGAGGCACTCGCTGTAAGTCAGCCATATTGGTAAGCATTTTACATGCGCTACTCCATTTTACATTTGAAGAAGCTGAAGCGCAAAGAAATTGAAGAATTGCCCAAAGTGATAGAGCGAGGATTTATATCCAGATGTTTTGATTTCAGAGGCCCTGGGATATTACAGCTGTAGGCCTTTCTCTGTGAGAGAACTTCAGAATTTAAAAAACAACAACAACAATAACCTATAAAACTCAGCAGAAGCACGGCTCTGGTTTCAGGCCCTATCCTCTAAGAGCCCAGAAGCAGATTCAGAATCCTTGGAACTGTGGCAGACTGAGCGTTGGAGCTGTGGGTGCTGTGATGGCCTGCCTGAGGGCGCTGTGGATTGGGGGCGTCTGGCTGGCTGAAGTGGACCATGGTATGACTGGCCTGCTGGGAAGAGACAGGCCGCCCCTGGGACAAGCAGCGGGGGCGGGGAGGGCAGGTGAGTGAGTGTTCTCTGCTCCTCGAGTCAGTGGAATTGAGATAAGAGTCAGCCTCAGCCTCAGCTTGTACGTTCTCATCAAGAAAATGACCTCACGCAAAATCACTCTGGAACACATCTCCCAAGTGGGAAATCTCTGCGAAAGGGACAGGGTCCTCTTCTAGGGAAGGAGACAGTGAGGATGAGTAACTCTCTTTGGGAATAAGAAGGCAAGGTTAGAAGTGAAAATGACTCCAGCTCTGCTTGGCTTTCAGTTTTTCCCTGTAATTTATTTTCCTGGCAGAGATTCTGGACTATTAAAGCCTCAAGAGATAGGGAGAAATGGTCTGTTCCAGGATTCACCTGGATATTGCATAAGCAGTATCTGCACTTCCTACCGCTTCCCGTGCCCTGTTTGCCAAGTTCAGGGGCCAAGAATGCCCTCCCTTTGTAGTTTGTATAGATTTCTCCAACAGGTCTAATTTTTCCACTGTTTCCAGACACAGAGGATAGTGATTCCTTAAGTCAGTCCTCTTCCCTCCACCTCCACAAGTTCAATAACTCCTGTCAGCCACTATGGATTTTTGAGATGTCAGGGGAGGAGTTCCAACTTTAACTGTCCATGAGATTGTATCAGGCCTCTTTGAAACACTGGTCTGGCAGTGTGTGGGTAATGACCCAGTTACAGTATTATTGGATATGGTTTTAACAAAAAGCTTTTGAAAGACATTTGGCAAAGACTAACTCTTTCTGTAAAGCTCAACTGGAAATAAAGCGAAGTTCATTCCTCCCGTGG
This sequence comes from Halichoerus grypus, assembly GCF_964656455.1. Lineage (NCBI taxonomy): Eukaryota > Metazoa > Chordata > Mammalia > Carnivora > Phocidae > Halichoerus > Halichoerus grypus. The sequence continues at coordinate 106,692,383 of NC_135727.1, read as the reverse complement.
CCTTGTTCACTCCTAGGTCACTAAACATTCTTTTACGTTAAAGGATGTCTTTGTTTGTTTGTTCTATTCCTATAGGCGGCATACCAAAAACTATAAGAAAAAAATTCACTTTTTTCCCCCATAACTTAGAGCCCTATGCTGGAATCTGTGGAGAAGGGAAAGGTTTACTGAAACTGGTAGTTTTGTGACAGTGAAATGGTTCTCTCACTGATTCCCATCCAGGGATGATCTATAGACCTAACCAGGCTAGGGGTGGTTGGTACTTGAAAACTGTAGTTTTAAGACATCTCTTATTTCTCACTAGCCAAACATTGTCTGAGAATGACTGTAGCTCTGTGTATCAATTTCATGTCAAATGTATTCAAGTTCATTATGGTTTTTAAAAGCCTCCCTTTCAAGTGATGGTGGCAATTCAATTCAGAGTAATCATGTGCCAGAGAAGTGGTTCTAACTCCATTCCTTTCTAGAAGATGGAGCACAGAGAGTTTATAAGTCTGGAGCTTCCCTGGAAAAATCCAGAATATAATCCATGCTCTAATCTATAGAAAGCAGGCTGTTACCTTGACTTTCCTGGACTAGCTTTCTCTTGACTTACTGAATTGCCTACATCTCTCTTTTACCTTTTATGGAGAGCTGAGCCCAAGAAGAGTTTAATATTCTTGCGTATCTGAATGTGCCGCCCTGCTATCATTTACTGGCTTTACTCCAGGGCTGCGTGTATGGCTGGCCAGTCAGCACATGCACACAAAGGCACTGAGCCCAGAAATCCAGCGGGTACTTCTCTTGCCAAGCCATACGCTTTAGCATGGAATTGTATTCCCCCAGGGGAAAGGGTGCCTCTTTTCCACAAAAAGGCAACTACGGTTTACTAAGCCAGATGCCAGTGGGGTTGTTTCAGACCAGGTGGTGGGGGGTGCCTTATTCCAACTCATCAAAGAGTACCCTATAGACTACTGGGATCCCGTCCAGATCTTTACACCGGAGCAGCAACCCTACTATCTAGGAGGTTACAGCACACACACGATCCTAGCTTATACGTGATGTAAGCAGATGTCTTCCTTCAGATTCCTTAGAGTCAGAGCCTGAGACACAGTGACCACCTCTCCCTCTTCTCCCTAGACCAGGGGATTGCCTGCGATGTGGGACTTTCAGTACTAAAACTGGGAAAATCCTGGGCACATCAGACTGATTTGTCCACCCCATCAAGTGAAATATTGAGGGAGTATTTTTAGGCAAAAGGAAGTGAGGGGAGCAGGATAAGGCTAGGGAAGAAGGCTAAAAAAGAAAGTAGTCTCAGCTGGAGAATTGTTTCAACCTGATCTATGGGGAACTCTGAGGGATGAACTGGTTGGTTGCATCTTGAGGCAAGAGAGCCAATTTCTTTAACCTTTGCCAGGCAGTCGTTGGCCAGTGGCTGTCCCTGGGGGTGAAGGATATGTAACTTCCTGAGTGAGGTAGCCCCCCTTAGGCAAAGAGCAGTGAGGACAATTCTACAGAGAAGGGGGCAGCTGTGGGCCATTTGCAGAGTAGCTGGGGAATGGGTCCAGCAGTCCAGTGAAAGCAGTATATGTGGGGCCCAGCATCTGCTATAACCTGATATTCATACCTGCATTATTTGCCTCACTCTGACTCCAGGGAGTGTGACAGAGGATATAACACAGCATTCACATCACTTAGTGCCAAAGAGAAAGAAAGCTTTGGAAAAGCAGCTGATCCTTGGGGATCAGATCAGGAGTAAGAATATCCTTCATGGCAGCAAAGCCCCCATATCTTTTCATGCAGAAAGCATGGTGATGTCATCTCCTCCAGAACCATAACTCTCTACTCTACAACTGTGGTGTCTCTACTTGTGTCCACTATCTAAGAACGGGAACAAGAAGAGTTCATGATGCTCTCCCAGTGTCATGGAAAACCCTGGAGGCAGCACCCCAAGTTGGGGTGGCCAACTCATTCTTGTTTTCTTGGGAGTTTTCTGGTTTTAGCAAAGATCATCCCACATCCTGGAAAACCTAGGTAAACCAGTGCCATTGGTCAATCTAGTTCCCAGAATTTCAACAACTGATTTGTTAGCAAGGAGGAGGATTTTCATCCCCTAGATGGTCTCTAAGGTGAAAAAGTCAATTGATTGCCTTAAAAATCTGGAATCCTTTAGGTATTGTAATACTAATTGATGTTAAATACCAATAAAACTTTACTTTAGCTATGAGAAGGCAGAGTAAAAAAGAAAAAATATCTACAGATAAATAAGAGAAGTAACATAGATAGGGCAATGAATTCCAAACTGAGATGTCTGGATTCTACCGAGTACGTAAGTGGGAGATCATTGGAAAACTGAGTGATTGTTGACAAGACTGGAGATTCACTTTAGGAAAATTAGTCTGAGGGTAGTGTGTAGAACATAGGAGAACAGAGAAGTCCCAAATTAAATAAAATATTAATTTATTTTTCTTTGGGTGACTTTGCCTAGTGGGTTGACAGGAATATTAGTCACACCCAGTTTCTCTTGACCTCGCTCTGATCTTGTCTTTGAAATTCCAGTTACATTCTAGAAGCTGGTTGTGTTTGCATAATATGGCACTGGAAGGAAATGTGACAAATTGGGGGAAATGAAATATTTCCTCTGAAGAGAAGAACTGGATGGCTGGAGAGCAAAATGGCAGGGAAGTAGTTAACCACATGCCATTTTGGAACTTCTGAATTTTGAACAATGTGAATGTATTATCAATTCACAAATCAATAATACATTTTAAATTAAATAACCAAAAACAAAAAAGAAGCTAGGAAGAAGGAGAGACCCAGGATGAACCAGACTGAGCTACCTTTTAGAATTCTGCATTGAATTTTTCAGACTGAATTGACTGATTCTAACTTAATTCCATTTGTTTTAATTAATCAACAAATAACTGATGGATTTAGTTTATATGGGATATAAATATGAAGTTACTTGCAGTTATTCTGTTTTTTTTTACCTGTGTAAAACAAGAACAACAAAAGTAAAAATAAAACACACAGAGAGGTTACAATTCACTTTAAGCAGTGTGATATGATAGAAAGCATGTGGTTTGCAGGGGGTGAGTTAACTGGGTTTAAACCCTAATTGTACCTTTAATAGCTCTTGGCTTTTGAGGCAGGTTAGTTAACCTAATTGAGCCCATTTTCTTGTCTGTGAGTGATAATTATAGCTACCTCAAAGGACCACTATTGAGATTACATCAGAATCTATATGTGAAAATTCATAAAAAGAGGAAAGTTCTCCCTCCTCTGCCAAAGCATCTATAGTATGCTCTGCAGATGGTGATACATAAATATGAGCTAAGTAATAAAATATATGATTGTGTGATGATAATTAATTTGGCATCAATACCATAGAAGAAAATCAAGCCAGGATTTAGGATATCTGGGTTCTAGCCTCAACACTCTTTGACCTTAAAAGAATTACTTAACTTCTTTGGTATTGAATTCTTTCTCCCTAAGATGCTTTTGTCTCAATCTACATGGCTCACTCTCTTACATCCTTCAAATCTTTACTGGAGACTTTTCAATGAGGACCTCCCAGAACACCTACTTACAAACCTTTTCTTCCCTGGCTCTGTAGATTACTTATCACCATCTGCCATGCTATTTATTTTATTTCTTTGTTTAGTAGATATTCACTCCCTTATTTATACTATAAACCCCATAAGAGCAGCAGTTTTGCTTTATGGTGTTCCTGGCTTTATCTTGCGCATCTGTAGCAGTGCTTGGTACATGGGAGTCATTACAGTTTTGTTGAATGAATGTATGTATGTGTAAATTGAGGGATTGGCATGAGAGAACTCTATAGTCCTTTCCAGTTCTACCATTTTGTGGCAAATAATATTACTATTTTGATCCAGTTTTAAGTGATCTTAAACAATTTTAGGTCTATGTTACTAGAAAAACTAACTTTGGCAATAATGACATTATCCATGGTTAGATAAATGAGGCTGGAGTGGTAGTTCAAGATAGTGGCCTAGGAAGACCCCAAACTCACTTCCTTACGTGGGCATACCAAATCTACAGCTATGTATAGAACAACTCTCTCTGAAGATGACCTGAAAATTAGCTGAACAGCTCCTCCACGACAAAGGATAAAAAGGACACATTGAGACAGTGAGGAGGGGCAGAGACACAGTCTTGCCACAAACCCCAACCCTGGCATGATGACCCGTGAGTGGGAGGGATCTCACAAATATGGAGCACATCCCTGAGGAACGAGGAGTTCAAACCCCACATCAGGTACCTCAATCAGTGGGGCCTGCGCCAAGGAGAAGAGCCCCCAAGACATCTGGCTTTGAAAACCAATGGGGCCTCTGTGCAGGAAACCCACAAGGCTATAGAAAACCGACACTCCACTGTCAAACAGCTCATACACAGACTTGCTCACCCCAGGATCCAGCACAAAAGCAGCAGATTGAAAAGATTTCTATCTTTTAAAATTTGTTAAGCTGATTTTATGGCCTAGAGTGTGCTATATCTTGGTGAATGTTCCAAGTGAGCTTGAGAAGGACAGGTATTCTGATGTTGTTGGGTCAAGTGTTTTATAAATGTCAATAAAATTCAGTTAATGGGAGGTGCTGTTCAGTTCAGTTACATCCTTACTGATTTTTAACCTGCTGGATCTGTCAGTTACTGATAGAGGAGTGTTGACGTCTCTAACTATAATTATGAATTTGTTAATTGTTCCTTGCAGTCCGATCAGTTTTTGCCTCATGTATTTTGATGTTCTGTTGTTAGGAACATACATATTAAGAATTGACCCCTTTTCAGTTACATAATGCCCCTGTTTATCTCTGATAAATATTCTTGCTCTGAAGTCTGCTTTGTTTGGAATTAATGTAGCTAGTCCAGATTTCTTTTGATTAGTGTTGGCATTGTACATCTTTCTCCATCCCTTTGCTTTTAATCTATCTGTGTCTTTATATTTATAGTGGGTTTCTTGGAGACAGCATCTAGTTGGACCTTGCTTTTCTTATCTATTCTGACAGTTTCTGTGTTTTAACTGGTATATTTAGATCACTGACATTTAAAGTGATTTTTGATATAGTTAGTATAATATCTACCATATTTTAACTGTTTGTTATTGTCCTTGTTTTTTGTTTCTTTGTATGTGTGTGTGTGTGTTCCCCCTTTTTCCCCCTGCATCCTTGGGTTTTAATTGAGTATTTTATACGATTCCATTTCTCTCATTCATATACTCATTCCATTGAGTATACTCAGTGTCTCCATCCTGTCCCTTACTACTGCTGTTGTTCATTCAATTATGCATAAGCTATAGTCACCAAATACATTATTGCTATTATTATTTTGAACACACTGTTAACTGTTAGATAAATAAGACTAAGAAAAATAAAAGATTTTATTTTACCTTCATATATTCCTTTCTGTATATAGATCTGTGTTTCTGACCCATATAATTTTCCTTCTCTATGAAAAATTTCTTTTAACATTTCTTGCAAGGAAGGTTTCCTGGTGACAAATTCCCTCAGTTTTTATTTGTCTGAGAAAGTCTTTACTTCTTCACTTTTGAAGGATAATTTTGCAGAATATAGAACTTGAGATTGGTTTGTTTGTTTGTTTCCTTCAAAACTGTAAGTATTTCACTCTACTCTCTTCTTGCTTGCATGGTTTCTAAAGAAAAGCCTGGTATAATTCTTATTCTTGTTCCTCTATATGTAAGGTAGTCCTTTCACCTCCCCTCTGACTTTCATCAAAATTTTCTCTTTGTCTTTGATTTTTGCAGTTCAACTATAATATACAATTAAGAGTTGAATTGTGTCCCACTGCCCCAGAAAAAGGTATGTTGAAATCCTAACTCCCAGAACCTCAGAATGTGACCTGATTTGGAAATAGGGTCATAGCAGATGTAATTAGTTATGGTGAGGTCATACCGGAGTAGGGTGAGACACTACCTCACCATGACTGGTGTCCTTATAAGAAGAGAACTGTGAAGACACAGACACACAGGTAGAATGCCATGTGATTATGAAGGCAAATATTGGAGTTACACAGCGTAAGGCCAAGAAATGTTAAAGATGGCCAACAAACCACCGGAAGCTAGGAAGAGGCAAGGAATGGTTCTCCTACGGATTTCAGAGAGACCATGGCCTTTCTGACACCTTCATTTCAAACTTCTAGTCCCCAGAACTGTGAGACCGTAACTGTCTGTTTTAAGCCACCCAGTTTGTGCGACTTCGTTATGGCAGTCCTGAGAAACTAACACATGAGCGTAGGTGTAGATTTTTGGTATTTTTTTCTGTTTCATGTTCTCTGAGCTTCCTGGATCTGTGGGGGGTTGGTGTTTGTCCTTAATTTTGGAGAATTCTTACCATGAATCTGTTTCTGATGCTTGTCGTGCTGTACAGATTTTGATTTTGCTTTTTAGCACGCTTGTAATTTTTTAGTGAAAGGTAGACATGATGTATTGAGTAAAAGAACCTGAGGTAAATATGCCTTTAGTGTGAGCTTTCATGTGTATCTGGCTAGGAGTTAGGCCGTTTACTGTTAGCTGTAGCTGTGCAGTCAGGGACTAAAATGTCATCTAGTGTTCTGGGTTTTGTCCCCCCCCCCCATTATCTTTGGGTTTCCCTAGAGATTCCTTCTTAAAGTGGGTCTGAGGCTTGTAGTTCTTTCAGCTATAAGCCTCTGTTATTATACAGGGACCACATTGATGTGGTGTTAAAAAATGTGGGGGGGCCTGGACATTCTATAATCTTCTGACTAGGGTTCAGTCTTCTGTGAGCCTATGACCTTCAGAAGTGCTTCTCAGCCTTCTCTCTCTCTCCTTAGGTGAGACAAGAAGGCTAGAGGGACCTGAAGTTGGATATTTCCCTTCCCCTAGACCAGGTAGGCTCTGGGAAAATCTAAGTGGGTTAGGCTTTGGTAAAATAGTTTCCCTTGAGGGCGGGCTGTTGTTAATGAGAATAGAATGCTTTGGGTTCAACTTAAAGTCATTATTCCCACACCCTGACCACCACCCGTAGCACAAGGGGATTCTTCTCTGATCTTCATTCTGAGAACCTATCAGGCTCCTAGAGGTAATACTCAAAAAATCATGGAGGTCCCTATTAGACCGTGCTGCAGGCATTTTATCTCTCAAGCTAGCCCACAGTCAATCTCTAGCCATTAGATAGTCTTTCAGTAGGAACACCTGAAACCTATCAAGCTCCTATAGCAGCTTCTGTTCAGGTAAACTGTGATTCTCTGTATCCTGTGTGTTTCTAGTTTCCAGGGCAAAAGTTTGCCCTATAACTTCAGTCCTCTAATGGATCTAAGAAGAGTTGTAGAGTTTTAGTTTGTTTACAAGCATTTTTCTTGTTGTGAAGATGGAAGGACATCTAAGCTCTTGATATGTTTGACTAAAGACCAGAAATAAAAAATGTTTATTCTTGAAAATTAAGAAAAATAAGGGAAAGAAGAACAAAGTCATGCATCATCTCATCACCCTGAGATGCAAAGTTAGAATATTTTTTATACCTGGGTATTTGTTTTATGTCATATTTTAAACATACAGAGAAGACAGAGAATACTATAATTACCATTTACCCTTGTTTATTGTTTGCTCCATTGTTTTCTGGGTCTTTTCTTTTTAAGAAGTACAGTGTAATAAGAGGTGATACCTTGTTTGCACCCTTCTCAGTTCTTTTCTCTACATAGAGATAACCATCATTCAGATTTTAATCTATGATTTTCCTTATACTCATTTTGTTCTTTTTTAAATAACAAACGCATGCTATTAAACGTTACATAAACACAATCATATTGTATGGAACCCTCTACAGGTTGCTATTCTCAATTTGCTTTGGTGATTTATTCATGTTGAAACATGCAGATTTGGTTCATGTGTTTTAATTATTTCTGATTCTGAGTACTATATGACCTTACCCACTTTGCCAATCCCTTCTCCTATTAATGGACATCTAGGTTGCTTCCAGGTTTTCATTCTTACAGGCAATGCAGCAATGACCATTCTTATATGTATCTCTATGTGCACATGTGAGTTTCACCAGAGTCGTTATGGTGTAGAATAAAAGAGCACAAGCCTCAATAGCAGCACTACCTCCGTTCACATTTCCACCTTAATACTTAGCAGAACCTTAATCATTGTCAACCGGTGTATTGGAGCCATATTATGCAGAATACCAAGGTGAGGATTTAATACTTAATTGAATAGGAGTCATTGGAGATTTCGAGCAGGGAGTGATAAGATCAGATTCATAGTGAGATTTATCGAGAAACAGCAAACCATGAATCGACCTAGAAAGTTGAGAAATTGGGAAGCCAACATACTCCACGAGTATTGCTGGATGTGTCACCTGTTGAAGTTCTCAAACCATAAACTATTCTAAACCAGATGGAATTCTGAAGGAAACAGTCTGGGTAAATAAAATAAGATTCTTATTTTCTGTTTATTTTCAACCTGACGGCAATCCTTTTTTTCTTATCTTCCCCAATTTTCTTTTCTGGCATCCCAGTTCCTGGATCCCATAATGCATCTTCATGCTCACTTACACTTCTTTCCTTTCTTTTTCCCTCTCTTCAGAGTAGGAGCTAAAATCACTCACAGCAAGGGCATTAGAATTGATCATGTCCCCCAATAATGCATACTTTTAAAACTTCATTCTTTTATATCAAAGGACTACATACACATGGCAAATAGTTAATACAGAAAAGATTATAATGAAAAGCAACCATCTCTAGGCCTAGCCAGTCACACCCTCACAAGCATTCTCCAGGGACCAACTCTTTAACCTTTTTTAGTTCTTTGGAAATTTATTTTAGTAATTGCAAATAGCTTAACATGCTTATGCATCAACTTCTTGCTTTATCAACTTTAAATTACATCTGTTTACCACCATATATGAAAAATGTAAATTAAAAAAAAATTTTTTTTAACCCCAATTCCTTACCTCTTACTTCTATTTTTTCTTAATTATGCTAACTTTAGGACTTCCTATTGATTGCTTTTATAACTTTATTTTTTTTAAAGATATATTTATTTATTTATTTGACAGAGAGAAACAGCAAGAGAGGGAAACAAGCAGGGGGAGTGGGAGAGGGAGAAGCAGGCTTCCTGCGGAGCAGGGAGCCCGATGTGGGGCTCGATCCCAGGACCCTGGGATCATGACCTGAGCCGAAGGCAGACGCTTAACGACTGAGCCACCCAGGCGCCCCACTTTAAATAATATACATAAATTTCCACCTTCCGCATACCTTCTTTCTAATTTATCTAAATTATAGTATTATTTCTTTCTATTGCTTGCTTTTATAGCTTTAAATAACACACATGAAACTATTTCACATCCTATCAACTTTTTAAAAAGATTTTATTTATGCATTTGAGAGAAGAAAGAGAGAGAGAGAGAGCGCACGTGCATGAGGGTAGGAGGGGCAGAGGGAGAGGGAGAAGCAGACTCCCGCTGAGCAGGGAGCCCCATGCAGGGCTCGATCCCAGGACTGAGCCACCCAGGCACCGCACACCCTATCTACTTCTGTTACCTCTCTACTGTCCACCTTGTGAGATGAGGATACCCCCTTTTTTCCATCTCTTCCTTCCACATCTCACCTGTCATCAGTTTCCCTTTATTTTACATTGACAAGGCTCCTAAAGTTTTCATTCCAATCTGCAGTCAAATTTAAGTATTTCATGCTTTATCTAAAAATTGTCAAGGATAAACACCAAAAACATTATTATAATGATGAAAATATTATTCACTCATGTCAACTAGTATTTACTTTCCCAGGAATGCCATCAACCCTGGACCTCTTAAAAGGGAATGTTCCTATTATCAGGGTAAATTGTAGACTCACTTCTTACAGTTCATCAGTTGCTTCAAATCATGTCATAATTTTCTTGAGCTTCCTACTAGATTGGCTAAAATTAAAAAGCCTACCAATACCAAGTGCTGTAAAGGATGTGAAGTAATTCTCAAACTCTGCTGGTGAGAGTGTTAATTGGTACAACCGCTTTGGCGAACAGTTTAGCAGTATCTGTTAAAACTGAACATAGACATACCCTATGATCCACCTCTTCCACCCTCAGGTATATACCCCAAAGAAATGTGAACATATATGTACCACAGACATATACAAGAATAACTATAGCAGCACTATTCATATTAGCTAAATCTGGAAGTAATTCAAATACCTATCAATAGTAGAAGAGATTAACAGATTCACACAGTAAAATACTATACAGCAATGAGAATATGTTGCCTGTGTGCAACACATGAATTATGATATTGAATAAAAGAAGCCAGACCCAAAAGAGTAATATACTTTATGATTAATTTGTATAGAATAAAAGGACAAGAAGAAATGTTCTATAGAGTGTTAGAAGTCAGGATTGTGGTTACCCTCAAGGATGCAGGTAGTAACTAGGATCACAAGAATGATGTTGGGGTGCTAAGAGTATTCAATATCTTGTTATGGATGGTGTTTATGTGGATGTGTTCACTTTGTGAAAATCCATCAACCATTTGTACATTTACAAATTATGGACTTTTATTATGCATGTTATACTTTTATTGTAAAAATTAACCTTAAAATGGTTCTTTTAGTGGTCAAATAAAAAATGGCTTATTTTCTTTTGGGCTCAGAAATAAATTTTTTTAATTTAAATTTTAGGTAGTTAACATACCGTGCAATATTGGTTTCTGGAGTAGAATTCAGTGTTCCATCACTTACATACAACACCCAGTGCTCATCACAAGTGCCCTCTTTAATACCCATCACCCATCTAGCCCATCCCCCACCCCCTCCCTCCATCAACCCTCAGTTTGTTCTCTATCTTTAAGTCTCTGATGGCTTGTTTTCCTCTTTCCTTTTTTTCTTTTCCCCCTTCCCATATGTTCATCTGTTTTCTTTCCTAAGTTCAACGTATGAGTGAGATCAAATGGTATTTGTCTTTCTCTGACTGACTTATTTCACTTAGCATAATATGCTCTAGCTCCATCCATGTTGTTGCAAAAGGCAAGATTTCATTCTTTTTGATGGCTGAGTAATATTCCATTATATGTATACACCACATCTACTTTATCCATTCATCAGTTGATGGACATTTGGGCTCTCTCCATGGTTTGGCTATTGTTTGGCTATTGTTGATAATGCTGCTTTAAATATTGGGGTGCATATATCCCTTCAAATCTGTATTTTTGTATCCTTTGGGTAAATACCTAGTGGTGCAATTGCTGGATCATAGAGTAGTTCTATTTTTAACAAGAAATAATTTTTTAAAAGTAAATCCCACATTTTATTTTTGTCTTTGTATTTCTCTTTTCTGAGTTTTCTAACATGAAAATTAACTTATTATCATAAAAGGTTAGTTTGTCAATTCCAAAAAAAAAATATGAGTCCACATCATGCTTCTCAAACTCAAACCATTTTAAATGCAATTTGTAGTGGATTGAATTGTATGTATCCTCCAAAAGATGTATCTGCCCTAATCTGCAGTACCTGTGAATATGATCTTATTTAGAAATAGAGTCTTTGCAGATGTAATTAGGGATCTCAAGAAGAGGCCATCCTGGATGTTGAGTCTGCTCCAAATCTAGTCAGTGGTTGCCTTTACTTGAGATAGGAGAGAGAGATTTGAGACTTAGAGAGACATCAGGAAGAAAACCATGTATAGACAGAGGCAGAGATGGAGTGATGTTTCTAGAAGGCAGAGAACACCAAGGATTGTCAGTGCCACCAGAAGCTATGAGAGAGACCTGGAACAGACTTTGCTTCAGAGCTTCCAGAAGGAACCAACCTTGCTGACACTTTGATTTCTGACTTTGGACCTCCAGTACCGTGAATCAATTTCTGTTGCTTTAATCCACCAAGTTTGTGGTAATTTGTTTGAGCGGCCTGGGAAACTAATAATACCATCTCTCCTTGTACACATGTTCAGACAAAGGTGCACCTAGAGTAATGGCCCCACTTGAATGCTAAAGTTGCCATGAAGTCATGTTACTAGACTTGTATTGTTTTTCTAATACTAGAAGAACCTATGGTGATTGGGAACATGTGTACCCACTTCCTACATCGCCTCTCTGTGGCCCCAGTTTTCCCTAGCCCTGTGGACTGTGAGTCAGCATCAGGCTAGCAGTTTGTCAAAGGAACAGCTGTAAGCATCTCAACTTTCCCACCCCATGGCACGTCTCATCATTTTCTTCTTCATGGCAGTTGATAAGGCCAAAAAAACAGAGTGTATCTCTTCTTGTAATTTGTTTTTTACTTAGACTCCTAATTAGCATAAAGGGAGTTGAAGAGTAATTTCTCTGTGGAATACTTATTACCAAGGTTAAGAGACACTATGCTTAACATTTAATTGGTTTATAGTGCTGTGAAGCTAGTCTTCAAGGTCATAAAAATCTTACTTATGAACACACCAAAAAAATGCTAACAGCTATTTTAAAAACATCAAAGTTACATTTTCTTCTTGAGCAATGAGGAGTTGTTCCTTGCACAAAACACCAAGTTTAATATATCTTTAAATGTTCTTTTGTGTAATAGAAGAATTAAACTTGACCCTGTTTTAAGAACAAATGAGTTGACTGCAAACGTGATGTCTTTTGATTTCCCAGCATCCCCCCACCGTGTACAAACCAATCTGCCAGGCATTCAGCTTATACTGACAAGGAAGTAAGACCCACTCAGGGGTCTGCCACAGTCTGACAATCTCCCCTCATGCGAGAACGTGGCAGCTCAGTGGTTCACTGCCACTGAAAGTACCTGCGTTATGGGTAAGCCTTCCTGAGTGGACTAACCCCCCAGATTGTCTCCAAACTTTTCCCTAACCTTCCATCTACCACACCCATTTTTTATACAGAAGCCAGAATGACCATTTAAACATTTAAATGAAATGTTCTACTCCCTGGCAAAACTCTCCAAGGGCTTTCTACTACCTTTAGAATAAAATCCAAAAACACTACATGATCCAGCTCCTGTCTACATACTATTCTTATTCCCCCAACTCAGCATTTGCCATTCCTTCTGCCTGCAGTGTTCTGCCCACAGATTTTTCCCATTGCTGGATGTTTCTCATCAGTCAGAATTCGACTTAATGGTTACAGATCCCAAGGAGCTTTCAGAAGAGGTTTCCCATGTCCACGGCCAGTCTGTCTATATAGCATAACCCATTTTTATTTTTTCTGAAATTATTAATCATTTATTGGTAGACTTGCTGTTTGTCCCCATCATTTTCACCCTAAACTTACTAGCTCCATTAAAGTGGAGACCTTTTCCATCTTGAATTCTGCCTGTCCCTGAAATAGTTCTTAATGAAATATTTGTGGAATGAATTAATAAATATAACCATTTTGGGAAATGCCACAATGAACATAGGTTCTTGCTCAAAATTACCCCTCATTTACCACCAATAATTCATGTTCCCTTAAAAAGATACCCTTGTATGTAATTATATATTTTGTCCTATGACTACTGTATTCATTATTTATGGCTGAATGACAAATTACCCCAAAACTTAGTGGCTGAAAACAGCAATTATTAATTACCTCATAGTTTCTATGGGTCAGGCGACTGGGAATGGCATAGCCGAGTCCTCTGGGCTCACGGTCTCTTGGGCTGTAGTCAAGGAATTGGCCAGGGCAACAGTCCTCTCATGGCTCCCACAAGGAAGTGTATGCTTTTGAACTCACTGTGGCTATTGGAAGGATTCGGCTCCTCACAGGAGGTCCAACAGAAGGCTGAATCCGACTGGCTGTCGGCAGAGGCTCTCTTCAGTTCCTTGCCATGTGGGCCTTCCCATACAGCCCCTCAACACTTGGAATCTTGCTTCAGCAGAGTGAGAAAGTGAGAGAGAGCAAAAGACCCTAAGCCACACGGAAATGAAATCATTTTGTAGCCACCTCTTGGAAATGATATACCACAAATTTTGCAGTATCCTATTTGTTGGAATTGAGTCACTAGGGCCAACCCAAATCGAAGAGAAGGAGATTTCTCTTGAGGACCAGGAAGCAGGGATCATTGGAAGCCATTTCAGAGGCCACCTACCACAGCAAATAAATCCGTATTTGCATAAAGTGTTTGTCCCTCCTCTCACTCTGTCTTGTTTTCTTGGAATTTTCTACTCTTGAGGGCCAAAGCTCTGGTCATCATGTCCCCTTCCTGTCGCTTGCCAGTTATTCTTGACAACTTAGCCATTTTGAGTGGAAAGTTTCAGTTTAAGATCCATAGGAACCTGGGACAAACAGCAGGTCACAAAACTTCAGTAATATATGGGTATCAGAATTGTATGTACCAAGAACTGGGTACTATTAGCAGACAAATATTCATTCATTCTTTCAAGAAATATTTATTGAATGACTATATGTGCTAGGCACTGTTCTAGATGCTGAGATACATAAATGTACGAAACTGGAAAAATAAAGCTTGCTTTCACGAACCTTTATAAACTGATGTAGAAGGTACATAATAAACAAGAGCTGAATAAAAACACACAGTGTGTTAGTGCTAAGGAGAATGAGAGCGGGTATAAGGTGCCAGACTGGAAGGGGGGGTGACATTTTAGCTGCAGTAGATCACCCTCCTCCCTATCCAGCACCTCATATCCCCTCTCGTTCTCCTTAGCACTTAGCACTATATCCTCATTGAGAACAAGCCCTTTGAACAAAGACCTGAAGGATGACCTGCAAATATCTGGGGGGAATCATCCACGCAGGTGAAATAACAGGTCCAAAGGAGAGACCAGGACCAATGTGTGACAGGAAATTTTCAAGTACAATGTGTCTGAAATGAATGAATGAGGGAAAGTGTAGAAGGAAATGAAGTCAGAAAAGGAGGGGGTCAGATCATACAAGGCCCTGCAGACCATTGTTCGAACTTTGATTTTTCCTGAGAGTGATGTGGGGAGCCTCTTGGAGGATTGTGAGCACAGGAGTGGTCATGATCTGCTGTAATATGTTAACAGGGTCATGTTGGCTGCCATGATGAGAGACCTGACTAAGAGGAACTTGAGAAGAAAGAATGAGACACACCCTTTATGTGGCCACTGCCATACGCCAGGTGAGAGATGCTGGGCACTCCAACTAGTGGGGGTGAGTGGGAAGCGATCAAATCCTAGGTATATTTTGAAAGCAAAGCTGAGAGGATTCATTGGGCGATTGGATAGTATATGTGGCAGAAAAGGAAGTCATGTATGACTCCAAGGACTTGGGCCTGGACCAACAAAGAATGAAGTTGCCATAAACTGAGATGGGAGAGTCAGTCCGTGGGAGGAGCACGTTTGGGGGAAGAATATCAGGGGGTCAGTTTTCGACATGTTAACTTTGAAAAGCCTTTCTAGACATCTGAATGCGGATGGTGAACAGGCTGTAGTCTGGAGTTAGAAAAGAGGTTCGGTCGAGAGAGAAATATTTGCAAGGACTTAGCGTATGGTTGGCATTTTAAGCAATAAGACTGGATGAGATCACCTAGGGGATGAAGGTACCCAGAAAAGACAAGAGGTGAAAAGAAAAACATCAGTGTCAAAAGCATGATTCTTGAATCAGCTGTGTGTTCAAACTAAGTCCAACTACTAGGAGCCTGATCAGGATCTCCTGCTGAATAGATGGCTGGGGTGCTCCCAAGGAGGGTCCTGTTTGTTGCGATTTCTTCTAACCAGGACTAACATGAGTCAAATCAGATCTTCCTCCTGCCTTCAATCAGGCAAGTCTCAAGGCAAGCTCCACTCCATAGCTGGGTTGCAAGAAAGCCTATTATTTCCTTTCTTCCAACTTTGACCTCTGTTTCCTCTGGGTGGGTGATTTTCTTTCTTTTTTTTCTTTAATTTTACTATGTTATGTTAATACATCATTAGTTTTTGGTGTAGTATTCCATGATTCATTGTTTGCGTATAACACCCAGTGCTCCATTCAGTACGTGCCCTCTTTAATACCCATCCCCAGGCTAACCCATCCCCCCACCCCCTCCCCTCTAGAACCCTCAGTTTGTTTCTCAGTCCATAGTCTCTCATGGTTCGTCTCCCCCTCCGATTTCACCCCCTTCATTTTTCCCTTCCTGCTATCTTCTTCTTTTTTTTTTTTTCTTAACATATAATGTATTATTTGTTTCAGAGGTACTGGGTGGGTGATTTTCAAGCATCAGTGTCCGTAAGAATCCCCAGGAGGGTTTGTAGTTTCCTCCCTCCAGAGCGTCTCATTCTGTGGGTGGGTCTAGAAATCTTTATTCTTAGCAAGTACCCTGGTTAATCTTGATGAGGGCACTCCACTTTGAGAAAGCTAGATCACCGTAAAAAGTGCTAAGTATTTTATTACTCTAGAAAGGTAAGTTTGAATACTAATAGTTGGCTACTGACCTTAGCTTTCTAATGATAATGTAGTTACTTCCTAAAAGCTGTCATAGATTTGAGACTTAAAATCATATATTACCAGTTAATTGGCTGCTTGAAAATACATTTGGAAAACAAACACTCCTACTCTATTATTTTCTATAAAATTTTCAGAAAGAGTACCAATCAACTCTTATTGATTCAGAGAGTTAGGTTCTGAGCATGCAAAAAGGCATTTCTATCTAAAGACTTGTGTGATAGGGACATCTGTGATCCCCCATATCCAGTCTAGCTCTCCTCCCAGATATAGAGGAGTATTACACCTTGGGAGGGCAACATCATTAGTTCTGGTTAATGGATTGTCAGCAGAAATATCGGATATCACTTCCAGACCAAAGTATTTCAGAGTCCATGTTTGACCTTCCAGTAGTTTCTTCCTTTGCCGCAGCAATTGTAAAGGAGGTCTCATGTTGAGTTGATGGATATGGAAGACCAAAACAGCCTGTATCTCTGGTCATCTGATGGCAATGTTCACCTTGGAGAGTCTCTGGATTCACAGTAGACTTTGTGAGTGAAAAATACATTTTGTGTTAAACCACTGAGATTTTTATTTGTTTGTTACTGTGGCATAAGCGTGTCCTATCCTGACTCATCCCCTGCCAATATATCATAAGATGTCTATAAAAGTATAGCTCTGGAAGAGATTTGATTAATGTAAGTTTATAACTGATTTTCAGACTTCATACCACATATTGAAATGCTTTATTTGCTATAAAAACAATCAGATCACCTCTCACATAACAGCTCTTGGTCTCTCTTATGTCTACAATTTGAAATTGTTTGCTAAATGTAACATGAAACTTTGCCACCTGCATGTTCCAGATTATTCTACTGTAATGATAGTTATATTAGGAAACTGGCAAAAGAGTGCATCCCATTTTTCACACACTGCTTCCTTTAGGAGTTGTTTCCTGTCCTTTGCTCTTCTCCTACCCCTCAATAAGCCCGTTCACCAGCTCACCTTTCTCATTTTCCTTTTTACCCAGGCCAGGCTGGGTGCCTACCCAACGTCTCCCTTTGCCACCCCCCAAGCACTTCTGTAATACCCTGTGCATCCGTCTCCCCACATGATACTAAAATTTGCTGTTTCCATATGAAGCTTGTGCCTTTACCCACACGGACTGTATCTCACTTGTACCTAGTACCGAGAATGGAGAAGGCACTCAGTGAATGTTGTTGTAGTGAACCTGACCCCTTGAGTCACATACGTCGAGGCTGTGTGTAGCTCTACAGATGGCAGGATGGATTCTCAGGGGTGGCTCTTCTTCCAGACCTCAGATAATACCCCAACTTTCTCTGGTGATACTCATAAGAAACCCTTACGCTTAAAAGGAATATCAACGGTTATTAAAGACACAAAATACTAGCTGATTGGTCCCTATCAGTGTGTCAAAAGAATCATAAAGGCATAGAGGATGTGGCCACTTTTTAAAGGAGTCACCATATGCCATGAATACTGGCTGATTTCTAATTTATGAAATTTTTATCATCCATCTTCTGAAAATGAGTTGGGAATCTAGTTTTATAGACATCCTAATTTTATTTGATTAGTTTAAGAAGCAAAAGCACGAGTTAATGGTGTATTACCATTCCCATGTACTAGAAAGATGTGTTAATGAAATATAATTGTCAACTATTCCATATGTTAATGGGAACTACATATGAGAATTTGATATGCTTGCTTGCTCTATAAAACGTCTTGAAGAGGCTTTTATGGATATTTTACAGCTAATTCAGAGATTTCAACCATGGCCAAGTCAGAGTAACTTGATTTTGCATTGCTATCTACCTTTCAGCAAAGTGATTTTCATTACAGTTTGAGAGCAGAGAACATTTTATCCAAACTGTGTTTTTATAGAATGCTGGTAAACTTTGAGATGTTCATAGGACCCTGTGAGTACAAATTTTGGAAATACTAGGTAATGGAAAAGTAAACAAGTTTTCTCTTCATAAGTCTTCTGTGAGTCTTTCCCGTGCCTTATGAACAGGACTGATTTATCCAGTCGGCATGGTGCCAGGGCCCATAGTACCTTTAGGAACCCACAGAAGTATTTTCATTTCTTTTAAAATAAGAAAAAATGAAAATATAATAATGAATCCAGCCTGGATTATATTAATCTTTATACCAATGTAGTCATAAAACATATTTTCATAGTTTTTTATGCAGGAAGTAGGTCAGACAGGCAAAAGTGTCTAGAGCCCTTGAATATCATAATGCAGCCCTGGTTATAATTCTTTAAGAAGTGTGATATGAAGGATTTTTCAGAAGTTACTTGTGCATGAGCATCTTTTTGTACAGTTTCTCAGAGGACCAAGGTTAAGAACATTTGGAAGTATTTGTGTATTGAGATGAATACTGGAACAAGAATTATAAGAATTGAATTTTAGTGATAACTGCTACTAATTAACCACACATCTTTGAGTAAGCCACACAACATCCCTGGCCCCCAGATTGTTAAGAAAAGATGATGGTGTTCAACTGGGTGTCTTAAAATATGCTGTCCCGCTTAAAGGTAATATTATTTCATATTTTGAATATCCTTGCTTGGTTCGCTGATTTTTTTTAAGTTTATACACATAGGTTAGAACATAAATTCTGAGTGAAAATGTATTATTCTAGGCTGAAAGTCAGAAATGAAAGTTTATGCCTGCTTTTGACCCTAACTTCTACCAATAAGAAAATATACTAAATGTTTGTCTCTCAAACAAGAAAACGAGTAAGAAATATGGGGATATTCCCATCTTGAATGTGTTCTCTACTCAGGTAAGTAGCAATTACACTGAAAATCTTCTTTCCCTCCGATGGGGGTGGTGCTGTGTTGGGGAGGGTGGTTGACCAAGAAGGCAGAGGCAAATATGTCTCTCAGGTTTTAAGTGTGGGTGACTGCTTGGCTAGTTGTACTACCAACTCACTTTTTGACAGGTTGAGTTTTTGGTTATTTGTAGGATAACAAAAAGGAGATGCCCCACAGAGGATTCTACACATGAGTCTGAAATTCAGGAGAGAAGCCAGGTCTGGTGTCTTGTATATGAGAATCTTCAGGCCAGTGGGAGTAGTTCGAAGTATTGGAGTAGAAGAAAGAATCCTAGGAAATAAGAGAGTGAGAGGGATAGTGAACTAAGGATATAAGTATGGGAAGCATCAACTGTAAGGGGTAGTTACAGCAAGATAAACTCCCAAAAGGGGGACCAAAAAAACCCCCAGAGAAATGGAAGAACTAGAAGAGGGTGTCAATATAGAAACAGAGCAGAAGACATTATAATGGAAATGGAGTAGAAAGTTTGAAGACAAAAAGGAAAAGAAACCAGGTACTCATACTCATTGCCAATGAGACCATGAGTAACTCCTACTTTCCTAGGAACCAATTCGGCATTGTAGAGCAAAACCCAAAAAAAAAACAGTTTCACTCTAGGACCTGATAATTCCTTTTTCAATAATTTATGCTAAAGAAAGAATCCCAAGCAAATTGTCAAAGACTTATGTTCAAGGATGTATATAACACTTTTATTTATAATAAGAAAGATTAAACATATGGAGCAAATAGCCAATAATAGAGGAATGCATCATTTCTGACAATTCATTTTATAGAATATCATGCAGTTATAAGCTTCTTCAAAAAAATATTTAAAGATACGGGGACATATTCATGATATCAGTCTACCGAGGTCTATGTGGATAACGTCAAAATGTTAACAATGGTTATCACCGTTTAGTGTTATTACAGGTGAAGTTAATTTTCTTTTTTGTCTTTTCCTATATTTTCCAAATATCATGTAATGGCTATGGTCTGAATGTGGTGTCCCTCCAAAATTCATAAGCTGCAATTCTAACCCCCAGAGGTGACGGTATTAGAAGGTGGAGCTTTTGGGAGGTGCCTCGGTCCTTAGGGTGGAGCCCTCGTGAATGGGATCAGTGCTTTATAAAAGAGGCTTCTGGGAGCTCCCTCCCCATCCTGCCACGTGAGGGTCCAATGAGGAGGCTGCAGCCTGGAAGAGGGCCTTCACTGACCATGCCGGCACCTGGCGGCCCCAACTCCCAGCCTCCAGAACGGTAAGCAAGCAAGTTCTGTCGTTTCGAAGCTACTCGGTCCGTAGTACTCTGTTATAGCAGTCTGACTGAATGGACTCGGGCAGTAATGAACAGTCAAGTACTGATTTTGTAATCAGGAAGAAAAAAAAAGATTACATTTTGAAAGGAGAACACAATTAGTAGTGTCAAAGACAGAGTGCAGTCCGGTTACATAAGACTGGAAAATGTATATTAGATTTGGCAATGAAGTCATTATGGATCTTAGGGAAGACACTTTGAGGAGAGGAAGGAGGAAGGCCGGGTTCTGAGCTTGAGGAGGAAAATGGATGTGAAAGCCCAGGACAGTTTCTCTGTGCTTTTCGAAAGACCTGAAGTGGACGAACAGAGAGAAGCTTGATGGCAGTGGGATAGGATGCAGGTGTAAGGGCCTTTGACAATGAAAAGGTCTTCAGGTGTTTATAGACTGAGGGGAGGATCGAATAAAGAGTTTGAGAAAGATGACTGACAGAGCAAGGTCAGGGCAGGTACAGGAGATTGAGCTCGACCACCAGCGTGGCTTGGCCTTGAAGTGGAAAGGGACACTGCAGACTTGTGGAGGGAAGGAAAGAAAGGAAAAACCAATGAATATAGATATGTTTACAGAGAAATTGAGCGAGACCTCCCTGATGACCTCAATTTTTTCACTGATGTAAAGACAAGGTCATCTGCTGAGAATGAAATCAGCCGTTGTTTGGAGGAAGGACTTGGGGTAAGTTTTTAAAGTTCCGAGCCCATCAGTTGAGGAGAATGGAAAAGAGAGCTGACCAAGACCAAGTAAAATGACAACGAGGTTGTCCTGGGAGGCTAACCAAATTGTGACACGATACATGTGTGTGGAACTGTCACGCGTGCATATTTTTAGAGTCCTTTAACAGAGTGAAGTTACCAGGTGGGAATCAAGTGGTGAGCAAAAGAAAAAGTAGGGGGTTGTGAGCAGCAAGTGGGAGGCTAAAAGTGGAGCAGTGCGTAAGGCAGGACAAGGGTCAGGGCGTGAGCTTTTGAATAGGGACCAAAAGGAATGACAGGGCCATTAAGTTGGATAAGGTATCTCCATGAATGTTAAAATCTACACTACATCAAAACTAAAGATGTAATGTATGGTGATTAACATAACATAATAAAAAATAAATAAATAAATAAAATCTACAATTACTCCAGGAGAGGCAGACTGGGAGCCGGCCTTTTTTGGTGAGGGGATGGGTAACCAGGCAGCCAGCAGATTGGCCACCATGAGGAGGGTCTGAGGGTGGAATAGTAATGATAGCAAATCTGCCAGGAGAACGTGATCTGACGAGAGGATGGTGAAATCCTGTCCGGAAACCACACTGAGAAATGCCACCTCCCCTGTGGGATTCGTGGCTCGCTGAGTGGGATACCTCAGCCTCTACGAAACGGGCTAAAGGGAAGGAAGTGAGGGGCTGAGGAAGGAGCTAGTTAAGGCAAGTTAAGGTTAATGAAGGCAAGAAGAGAGGGAGCTTTCTGCCCTCAAAGCTGAAGATGGAGAGGAGTTTAACACTGGATTGAAGTTTCCAACAGGATCCACAGTTGAATGGGGCCAGCAGTTAGAGGAATCAGGAAAAGAAAACATTGAATGGTAAGAGGGTAAAGATCTAAGAGAAAAGAACAGGCTTATTGTTCAGACGTTAACCAAGGAACATAGAGGGGCCTTAGATGCCTAAATTTGGACCAAGTGGTTTTGGGACCAGAACAAGGTATGAGGAAGGCCTCGTATGCACATATTCAAAAACGCTGATAAAATATGGAAGAAGGCAGCATTTTTTTTCTTCATTATAAAAAAAATCTCTGGTATGTTTGATTACTGTATTTCGACTTTCTAAAAGCTCTGAAATCTTTTTAAATTATTTGAGGAACCTCCAATTAGTGTTGAGAACTAACACACCTGTCACATTTACTGAATATGTAGTTGAGGGGAAAACTCTGATTTTTGAAGAGCTCAACTTAGGTTGTTTTGTTTTATTTCCTTATGGAAGGAGCTCCCGTGTCTGTTTTTTTTTCCCCCCAGTTATTTCACTTGGGAAGAAACAGTCATTCTTAGAAACAGATTTTTTTATGCCCAATATCGGAATGCTCGCCTCTTATTCCTCTGTTGGGAAAGTGCCTACATGATGCATCACTTTTCCCAGCTGCCTTGTATCCGTGGCCTGGACATGTGGCCCCGGGCCTGCCCCATCAGCTGTGCACACACGAGACTTTGGGTCAGTGACTAGGGAGGCAAAGAAGCTGGGACAGAGGCATTATTTTGTTTCTGGCAGTAACAGCCAGAGGAATGCAGTGTTAGTGGCAAGAGTTCAATGCTGCCAGTGCCAGCTGGGAGATGTGGATGACAGCATGACCGAAACGCAGCTCTCCTGACGCCCGTACCATGGTGTGGCTTCGGCTGTGTTCCAGCCCATGCTCCCCCCACCCCCACCCCCTTGCTCCTTGCCTTTTCCTGAGCCTGTTTCTCAAATCCCCCCAGTGATTCTGTGACCTACTAAATGGTCTTTCAGGAAATTCCTTTTTTCTTAAATGTGCCAGAGTTGGTTTCTGGTGCTTGCAACTATAAACCCTGATTGAAATTTGGAGACGACTTAGTACAATTCCCACCAATTCCTGAGAATTCTGAACATAAACTCACCCCATGACCCAGCAGTTCTCCTCGCAGGTTTAAGCCACACAGAAATGCAAACATGCACCAGAATGTCTGCATCAGCATTATAATAAAAGATAAAACCTGGGAGCAATGCAAAAGTACATCAACATTTGTTCATGATGTAAAATACATAAATAGTGGCAAATACTTAGAATACAGCAACGACAATGATGAGCTACTGCTGTTTCAACAATAGAGATGAATCTCAAGCCAAATGCTGAGCAAAAGAAGCCAGACGACAAAAAATACATACCTATTAATTCCATTTATGTGAAATGCAAAAACTGGCCAGACGATATTATGATATTAGAAGTCAGAGTCATGTTACTTTTGTAGAGGAAAAGGTAATGAGGAAGGGGCCCAAAGGGGTGACTTCTGGGTCTCTGGTCATGTTCTATCACTTGACGTGCATGATTTTGTGGATGTGCTTCCTTTTTGGTAATTCAGACAGGACTGGGAAGATTGGTAAACTTTGCCCTTTTTGGTTATCAGTGAGCAGGCAAAACTGAGGCTGGGAGAGATCAAATAACTGCCTGAGATCAAAGAAATAGTCAGTTAACCAGGCTGCTGGACTCCCACTCCCAAGCTCTTCAAACTGCCCCCAGCAGTCTCGGCAGGAAGGCCTTACAAACATCGTTGAGTGAATGTGTGAGGTTCAGACATCTGGGCACCTTGCCCGGATCTCAAAGCTAGTTTGTAGGTGATGGAGCCATAATCTCTGTAAACCCAGTTTCTATGTGTGTTCGGTTCACTGCATAGTTCTCCTGAAAGTGGAAAGATGGATCATACTCGCAGCATACAAATAATGTGTATAAAAACTTTTTGTACTGCTGATAGGAAATGGTATCCATGATAGACTCACATGAAAGCAAACAACCAGAGTACAGATTAATGTGTGTGGTATGCTACCATTTGTGTAAAAGTTAAAAATCTCTGTATGTGTGCATGCATGCATGTGCATTTGTGTGTTTTCTCCTAAGTATGAAATATCACTGGAAGGATCCCCAAGAAACTGGTAACACCGATTGCTTTTGGAAAAGTGAATCGGTTGGCTGAGGGACAGAGAGAGAAGAGAGCATTTTAAAGAGACCGTTTAAATCATTGAAGTTTTGAAACGGGAATGTGTCATGTATTTTAAAATACATTTAAAGTCTTAATTCCACCTACAACCAAAAGATCTCCCTCGGGTATCATATGAGCAGTGCTTAAGGTGAAGAATTCAGGATTTTCAGGGACTCTGTTGATGTGTTTAATTTGGATGAACACTTATTTTCCTTGTGTTTCAGGTTCTTAGTCTTACAATGAAGTAAGATATGTCTTAGCTTCTTCTTGGCACTTCTGGAAGATATGTCTTAGCTCCTTTGATGGCATCATAGGTGAGTAGAAAAGCTATGATTTTTTTTTTTTATGATTAGCCGCACTTGTGACATATCACTAGAACATGACCCTCTTCTCCCTCTCTTTCCCTCCCTCCATAATTAAATGTATCCACTGATTTTCCGTGTCTCATCCCTCCTCATTCTGGACCTCACAAACACCAATTACCCACAATTTGAAGAGCCTCTGCTTCTTTCAAAGTGCGCAGCCTTAGGCCTAAAATTTTGTGTGTGACCAAATTTTAAAACATTTAGAGTGGACAATGGGGCCTTCATATGTTGGTAATGAAAATGAGTAAGTTATATGAAGCAGAGGAATCCCTTCTTAGGAGAAATTCCTTAACAGAATTCTAAACATAATGAATAAATGAATGGACGAGTGAAATAAGGAACCCCGCCCATAAACACTCAGTATTTGGAAGGACTCTTGCCTTTATTTTGTCCTAACATTTGGTGCCTGGGGCTATCAGAGCCAGAGTTAATCTCTTGACCACACATTTTATTATGGAACTCAAGGAATGGCCTATACTTTGGAAAGTTCAGTATGCATTATTTTGATTTTTTTTTCAAACCATCAGTTGATACAACAATATATATGGAGGCAAAGAACACCATCTACAAATTACTCATCCTTATTGAGCATTTGGGCATTAACTAGTTGTCACATAACTCTGTGCCCTAATTGGATCAGGCCTCCTGTGTACCAAGAAAATTCTCCACCTTGTAGATCTGTTTATACCTCTCTGTTTCCATTGACCAATCCTGCAAGTAGTCACATAGGTTTAAATGAGTATAGTGCACACACATAAAAATAACGTTTGGAGAGAAATCAGTATACTCATCAATAAAATACATATGAAGATATTTTTAAATGATGCTGAATGGGAACTGAAATGTTTGAAGGACATCAAAGCAGTTGGCAAGAGGCACCTGGGTGGCTCAGTAGGTTAAGCGTCGGCCTTCTGCTCAGGTCATGATCTCAGGGCTGTGGGATCAAGCCCCATGCTGGGCTCTGCGCTCAGTGTGGAGTCTGCTTAAGACTGCTTAAGTCTGCTCCCCCCAAATAAATAAATAAATCTTTAAAATTAAAGCTGCTAAGAACATTCTTGTACCTGACTTCTGCACTCATTCTTTTGGGTGTAAATCTAGGTGTGTGATGGCTAGGTTATAGGGTCAGCATTATGTTTAGCTCCGGTAGATACTGACAAGCATTTTTCCAAAGTGGTCGTATCATTTTATACTCCTGGCAGTGATGTATGAGAGTTCCAGTTCCATATCTTCGCCAATACTGGGTGTTGTCAATGTCTCATTTTAGGGAGGTGTTTCATAGTATCTTAATGAGGTTTTAATTTACATTTCTCTGAGTGGTAATGTTGAGAATATTTATGTATGCTTATTGCCTGCTTGGGTATCCCCTTTTTCCGAAGTAATAATTCAAATTTGTTGCCTATTTTCTGACTTGATGCTTTCTTTTTTTTTTAATTTTTTATTGTTATGTTAATCACCATACATTACATCATTAGTTTTTGATGTAGTGTTCCATGATTCATTGTTTGTGCATAACACCCAGTGCTCCATGCAGAACGTGCCCTCTTTAATACCCATCACCAGGCTAACCCATCCTCCCACCCCACTCCCCTCTAGAACCCTCAGTTTGTTTTTCAGAGTCCATCATCTCTCATGGTTCGTCTCCCCCTCTGATTTCCTCCCCTTCATTCTTCCCCTCCTGCTATCTTCTTCTTCTTTTTTTTTTCTTAACATATATTGCATTATTTGTTTCAGAGGTACAGATCTGTGACTCAACAATCTTGCACAATTCACAGCGCTCACCATAGCACATATCCTCCCCAGTGTCTATCACCCAGCCACCCCATTCCTCCCACCCCCCCACTCCAGCAGCCCTCAGTTTGTTTCCTGAGATTAAGAATTCCTCATATCAGTGAGGTCATATGATACAGGTCTTTCTCTGATTGACTTATTTCACTCAGCATAGCACCCTCCAGTTCCATCCACGTCGTTGCAAATGGCAAGATCTCATTCCTTTTGATGGCTGCATAATATTCCACTGTATGTATATGTGTATATATATATATATATATATATATATATATATACCACATCTTCTTTATCCATTCATCTGTCGATGGACATCTTGGCTCTTTCCATAGTTTGGCTATTGTGGACATTGCTGCTATAAACATCGGGGTGCATGTACCCCTTCGGATCCCTACATTTGTATTTATGGGGTAAATACCCAGTAGTGCAATTGCTGGATCGTATGGTAGCTCTATTTTCAACTTTTTGAGGAACCTCCATACTGTTTTCCAGAGTGGTTGCGCCAGCTTGCATTCCCACCAACAGTGTAGGAGGGTTCCCCTTTCTCCGCGTCCCTGCCAACATCTGTCTTTTCCTGACTTGTTAATGTTAGCCATTCTGACTGGTGTGAGGTAATATCTCATTGAGGTTTTGATTTGGATTTCCCTGATGCCGAGCGATGTTGAGCACTTTTTCATGTGTCTGTTGGCCATTTGCATGTCTTCTTTGGAAAAATGTCAGCTCATGTCTTCTGCCCATTGCTTGATTGGATTATTGGGACTTCATCAAGATAAAAAGCTTTTGCACAGCAAAAGAAACAGTCAACAAAACCAAAAGACAACCGACAGAATGGGAGAAGATATTTGCAAATGATATATCAGATAAAGGGCTAGTATCCAAAATCTATAAATCACAAATAATCCAATCCAGAAATGGGCTGACTTGATGCTTTCTTACTGTGCTTTATTGCATTTGTGATCCAGTAGGCTTCCCTGAACAGTGTAGAGGTCGATTGGAAAACAAAATAAATTTGAAATACATTCATTTTATGCCAAATGTGCTCAACTACCTCAATGTCTTTTATAAAGTATTTCTAGGTATGTGTGTGAGATAATAACATGAAAGAGAGAATGTGTGCCACTTAAAAAAAATCTGTTGAAGAACTTGTATTATCAACTGTAATTATTTGTTCCTCTTACCTGAAAGCCTCTTCCACCATTGTGAAAATGAGCCATATTCACTGACACCACCAAATGCTGGTGAGCTGTGGAGCACAGGAATGCTTACACATCACTGGGGTCGTGCATAATGGTAGAGCCATTGTGGAAGACTGTTGGGTGGTTTCTTACAAAACTTAACCTCTTCTTACCATGTGATGCAGCAGTCGTGCTACTTGGTATTTACCCAAATGAGTTGAAAACTTAAGTCCAAACAAAAACCTGCAAACTGATGCTTATAGCAGCTTTATTCATAATTACCAAAAGTTGGAATCAACCAAGATCTTCTTCAGTAAGTGAGTGGATAAATAAACTGTGGTACATCCAGACAATGGGATATTATTCTGTGCTAAAAGGAAATGAGCTATTAAAACCATGAGAAGACGTGGAAGAAGTTTAAATGCATATTATTAAGTGAACGAAGCCAATCTGAAAGGGCTGTATACTGTATATTCCAATTGTATGACATTCTGGAAAAGGAAAAACTATGGAGATAATAAAAAGATTAGCAGTTGCCATGGGGCACCTGGGTGACTCAGTCAGTTAAGGGTCCAACTCTTGATCTCGGCTCAGGTCATGATCTCGGGGTTGTGAGTTCGGGCCCTGCACTGGGCTCCATGCTGGGTGTGGAGCCTACTTAAAAGAAAGATTAGCAGTTGCCAGGAGTGGGGAGGTGAGGGGAGAGGTGAATGGAGAGAGAATGGGATTTTTAGGGCAGTGAAAATATTCTGTATGATAAAAAGTGGTAGATACAAATCAATATACTTTTGTCCAAACACATAGAATATACAACACCAAGAGTGAACCCTAAGATAAACTGTGGACTGTGGGTGATTATGATGTGTCAGCATAGGTTCTTCATTGGTTAAAAGAAATAGATACCATTCTTGGGGCGCCTGAGTGGCTCAGTCGTTAAGCGTCTGCCTTTGGCTCAGGTCATGATCCCAGGGTCCTGGGATCAAGCCCCGCATCGGGCTCCCTGCTCGGCAGGAAGCCTGCTTCTCCCTCTGCCACTCCCCCTGCTTGTGTTCCGTCTCTCGCTGTGTCTCTCTCTGTCAAATAAATAAATAAAATCTTTAAAAAAAAAAAAAAAAAGATACCATTCTTGTTGGTGATGTTGATGATAGGGGAGCCTATGCATGTGTGGGGGCAGAGGATATATAGGAAATCTCTGTGACTTCCTCTCAATTTTGTTGTAAACCTAGAACTGCTCTTAAAAATAGTCTTAAAAAATTAGCCAAATTTTTCCACAACTTCCTGCCTTCCACAACTTCCTGCCTCCTGGATTTTACTTTTAGAGCCTGAGATCAAGACCTAAAACCTTAATTTGGTAAATAATTATTATTCAAATTAGAACAACTAACAGAAACACTGCTACGTGACTATTAATGGTACATTCTTGCCTGATCAGATGTATAGAAGATAGAAATATATACCAATTACAAAGTAAACTTTACAAAAATCAATCTTAGTTACATTGTGAAGTAACAATAATAGTAATAACAGCATGAAAAACACTTTTAATTCTTCAAAGCCCACTTATGTACATTGTTTTCACCAAGACTGACAATGACTTGTAAAAAGGGTGAAGGGTATGTTATTTACAGTGTGAAACTGAACAAAGTAATGGACAGAAAGCTTAAGTGTGTTTGTATGAAGACAAGTTTCTCCATTTCAAAAGTATTGATACATATCAATAATGAGATACTGATCTTCCAACGTACCATTCTCCTTTGCCATCTCAATTTACTTCTCTTTTGGAACAATAGCGAATATCTTCTCTTGTGCTCACCACCCCCTAGCATTCACAGAACCAAATCAATGGACAATTGATCCAAGTATTTTCTTGAGTTAAATCCAACCATCTCAGAATGAGCACAAGATTGAATATCCTTTGGTAGCTTGGGACATCAGCTGAGCAACACGAGTGAATTACAGCTGCATGTCCCCTCTAGGGCTATCTATTATCCAATATGTCTTATTTAATTTTCAGTTTCAGGCAGGCAAATTGACCATGTATACTTGCTTGTGTCAGTAGCTAATTTTAGATCACTGTTCTAATTGGAAATGGCATGCCCCTTTAGCTTGTCATGTAAAAATTCACATTTTCTGATTAATGTGATTCATTTATATTAGATTTGATTTGACAGAATGGCAGTGTGTAATACAGGAGGCAAGTGTGACAGGATTCCTCTCTCTCTCATGCAGTCACACTCTTTATAAACGAGCCAGTCAAGGCATCAGACTGCAGTGTCTTCCCTTTAATAAGATAAATTTTGAACAAGCACCTATTCTAATGTGACTTTCGTGGTATTTTCTCACAAGTCGGGCAATCCTTATTGGGGGGGGGCAATTTTATCTGTAGTCCTGCCTTTACATTCATTCATGGCTAATGGACAAACTGCTGTGATGGAAAGGTTGCTCTCTTGTCACTGTTGCTGTGTGTCTGTGTTCGTGTCTAAAATGCAGCTCGGGGGCGCCTGGGTGGCTCAGTTGGTTAAGCGACTGCCTTCGGCTCAGGTCATGATCCTGGAGTCCCTGGATCGAGTCCCGCATCGGGCTCCCTGCTCGGCAGGGAGTCTGCTTCTCCCTCTGACCCTCCCCCCTCTCATGTACTCGCTCTCATTCTCTCTCAAATAAATAAACAAAATCTTTAAAAAAAAAAAATAAATAAAAAAAAAAATAAAATGCAGCTCGGATCAAGCTGGACATCCATGTTTTAAATGCAGTTTGAAGACACTGGTAGGAATTATGAATTATATAAGTAATATGTGAGGTCATGATTAGTCTGAAAGAAGTAAGAACTGGTAAAATGAGAATTGCAGCTAAAAATAAAAGGAAATGTTTAAAAGACTAAAGGGGAAAGATAGCAGGTTAGGAATGCCTGTTAATAGGAGAAGACTTTATTTTAAATAACTTATGAGTTTTATATACTCTGTGCCCTTCCCTTTATCATGCTGAAGTATGTTCCTTCTAAATCTACTTTGTTGAACTGTTTTATCATGAATGGGTGTTGTACTTTGTCAAATGCTTTTTCTTTGTCTATTGAAATGATCGTATGGTTCTTATCCTTTCTCTTATGGATGTGGTGCATCACATTGTTTGATTTGTGAATATTGAATCACACTTGCATCCCAGGAACAAATCCCAGTTGATTGTGGTGAATGATTTTTTTAATGTATTCTTGAATTTGGTTTGCTAGTATTTTCTTGCGGATTTTTGTATCCATGTTCATCAGGGATTTTGGCCTACAGTTCTCTTTTCTTGTGGTATCTTTATCTGGTTTTGGCATCAGGGTAATGTTGGCCTCAAAGAATGCATCTGGAAGTGTTCGTTTCTCTCCTATTTTTTGGAATAGTTTGAGGAGAATAGGTATTAACTCTTCTTTAAATGTTTAGTATAATTTGCCTGTGAAGCCATCTGGCCCTGGACTTCTGTTTGTTGGGAGTTTTTTGATTACGGACTCAGTTTCTTTGCTGGTTATCAGTCTGTTCAAGTTTTCTGTTTCTGCCTGTGTCAGTTTTGGTAATTAATGTTTCTAAAACTTTCTCCATTTCCTCTAGGTTGTGCAATTTGTTGGCATACAGTTTTTCATAATATTCTGATAATTGTTTCTATTTCTATAGTGATGGTTGTTATTTCTCCCCTCTTATTTGTAAACTCATTTGAGTCCTTTCTCTTTTTTCTTGATAAGTCTGGCTTGAGGTTAATGAATTTTATTCATCTTTTTCAAAGAACCAGCTCTTGGGGCGCCTGGGTGGCTCAGTCAGTTGAGCGTCTGACTCTTGATTACTCCCCAGGTCATGATCTCAGCGTCCTGGGATCGAGCCCATTGCTGGGCTCTGTGCTCAGCGGGGAGTCTGCTTGAGGATTCTCTCTCCTTCTCCCTCTGCCCCCCCTCACTTGTGATCATGCTCTCTTTCTCTCTCTCTTAAATAAATAAATCTTAAAAAAAAAACCTGCTCTTGGTTTCATCGATCTGTTCTATTGTTTCTATATAATTTATTTGTGTTCTCATCTTTATTATTTCCTTCCTTCTGCTGGTTTTAGGTTTTGTTTGTTGTTCTTTTTAGCAAGGTTAGGTTGCTAATTTGAGATTTTCCTTGCTTCTTGAGGTAGACCGGTATTGCTATAAACTTCCCTCTTACAACTGCTTTTTCTGCATCCCAGAGGTTTTCGACTGTTGTGTTTTTATTTTCATTTGTTTCTATGTACTTTTTTATTTCTTCTTTGATTTCCTGGTTGACCCATTCATTGTTTAGTAGAATGTTCTTTAATTAACCTCCATGTGTTTGTGGTCTTTCCAGATTTTTTCTTGTGGTTGACTTCAGGTTTCATAATGTTGTGGTCAGAAAAGATGCATGGTATGACTTCGATCTTGAATTTGTTGAGGCTGGTTTGGTGGGCTAATATGTGATCTGTTCTGAAGAATGTTTTGTATGCACTTGAAAAGAATGTGTATTCAAAAAAAAAGAATGCATATTCTGCTCTTTATATAATCTGTTAAGTCCATCTGGTCCAGTGTGTCATTGAAAGCCATTGTTTCCTTGTTGATTTTCTGTTTAGATGATCTCTTCATTGATGTAAGTGGGGTGTTAAAATCCCCTACTATTAGTGTATTTTATTGATTAGTTCCTTTATGTTTATTATTTTCTGTATTTGGTTGCTCCCATGTTGGTGCATAAATACTTAAAGTTGTTATATCTTCTCGTTGGATTGTCTCCTTTAGTATGATATAGTATCTTTCTCTGCCTCTTGTTACAGTCTTTGTTTTAAGGTCTATTTTGTCTGATATTAAGTATTGCTACTCCAGCTTTCTTTTGACATTCATTTGCATGATAGATGTTTCTCCATCCCCTCACTTTGAATCTGCAGGTGTCTTTAAAGTGAGTCTCTTGTAGACAGCATATCGATGGATCTTGTTTTTTTTTTTATCCATTCTGTCACCCTGTGTCTTTTGATTGAGGCATTTAGGCCATTTACCTTCAAAGTAGTTATTGATAGATAGGTATTTATTGCCATTTTATTACTTGTCTTATTGTTGTTTCTCAAGTTTTTCTCTGATCCTTTCTTCTCTTTCTCTCTTTCATGGTTTGCTGGATTTCTTTGATTTCTTTATCTTTATTATCTGCATATTTATTAGTGGTTTTTCACACATGATTGCCATTCAGTTTGTATATAACCTCTTCCACATATAGCTGTCTGTATTAAGTTAATGGTCATTTAAGTTTGAACCCATTCTTTCCTCCTCTCCTCCCCACATTTTAAGTATATGTTACTATATTTTATATCCTTTCATTATTTGAGTTCCTTCACTGATTTTTTACAGAAATACTCTTTTTACTGCTTTTGTGTTTCCTGTCTTTACACTGCCTCTTTTGGTCTCTCCTTTCCCCTCAAAGAGTCCCCTTTAATATTTCTTGCTGGTTTAGTCGTCACAAACTCCTTTAGTTTTTGTATGTCTGGGAAACTATTTCTCCTTCCATTTGGAATGATAGCCTTGCTGGATAGAGTATTCTTGGCTGCAGATTTTTCCCATTCAGCATGTTGAATATATCATGACACTTCTTTCTGGCTTGCCAAGTTTCTGTTGAAAAATCTTTTGGTAGCCTTATGGGTCTTCCCTTGTAAGTTAATGACTTCTTTTGTCTTACTGCTTTTAAGATTTTTTTTTTTTATCACTATATTTTGTAAATTTAATTATAATATGTCTTGGTGTGGGTCTGCTTTTGTTGATTTTGATGGGAGTTCTTGATGCCTCCTGGGGTTTGGGATATTTCTTTCTTTCCCCAGATTAGGGAAGTTTTCAGTTATTATTTCTTCAAATAAAGTTTCTGCCCCCTTTTCTCTCTTGTTTTCTTCTGGGACTCCTATAATATGAATGTTACTATGTTTAATGGAGTCACTGAGTTCCCTAAATCTATTCGTGTTTTGCATAATTCTTTTTTCTCTCTTCTGTTCAGTTTACTTGCTTTCCATTACTCTGTCTTCAAGGTCATTAATTCCTTCCTCTGCTTCTTCCATCCTGCTATTCATTCCATCAAGTGTGTTGCTCATTTCATTTATTGTACCCATTATCTCTGCTATGTTGTTCCTTATCTCTTTGTTAAGGGTTCCACTCTTTTCTCAAGTCCAATGAGTATCCTTATGATTATTGCTTTAAGTTCTTTTTCAGGCATGTTTCTTATATCTGTTTTGCTTAATTTTCTGGCCATGACCTTGTCCTATTTTTCCATCTGGGATAAATTTCTCTGTCTCCTCATTTTGTCTGCCCCTCTGTGTCTGCTTCTGTGTTAAGAGAGTCAGCTGTGTCCTCTGCCCGTGAAAGTAGTGTGTTTAGGAAGAGGTCCTGGAGTGCCCAGTAGGGCAGTGTCCCCTGTTCAGTGGAACCAGGCACTTCAGGAGAGTCTCTTATGTATGTTGCTTATGCTCTACTGTTGTGTCTGAGTCACTTTTCCTTTCATTAGAGTCGTCTCTACTGACTCTCTACCTGTTGTGGGTTATCCTTGCTCTCTGTGGTGTTAGTGGGACCCAGGTAGGCCAACTCTGAGGGGGCATGCCTGCCAGGGAACTTGGGATTGGGACAGTGGTATTAGCAAAATTTGTGCTGGGCCACTAGTCCTGTGCCAGATCCCCCCAAATTAGGGTGGTGGCTGGGACTGTGCCCCGGGGCAGCTGGGGGCACGTGGCTGGGAACAGCACAGGTGATGGCTGGGCACGGCTGGGCCCAGCATGCAATGGTGGCCAGGGACGCACAGCTGTGCCTAGGGGTGGGGGCTCAGGGCTCATGGCGGCTAGGTGGAGCACGCGTGGGGCTTTAACAAAATTTGCCCTGAGCCCAGGGCCGAGGCCAGCAGTCTTGGAGTAGGTGGGTGGTCAGGAGCACTTGTGGGCAGGGCACACTGCTAGAGGCTTAGGTAGCAAGTGTCTGGGCAGTCCCAGCTCCCCCAGCTGGCTCTGTGTTTATGCTGGGGGTGGGAGAGGAAAATGGCGCCTACCAGCTCCCTCGTTTTCAAAGAGGTCCCCCAACACATTCGAAATCAGTATGAACAGATTTACACATCTTGTGTAAACTGCCATTTGTATGATGCCTCTCCATGCAGGCCGCCGTGTCTTTAAGGGTGGCAACGCAGCTCTCCCTGGCCTTCCCAGCTGGCCCAGTGTTGAGTCGGTTGACTTCTAAAGCTCCAGGTTCCAAGTCCCACTGGTTTTACAAACTCATGGATTTCAGCTCCTCTGGTTTTTAAAGTCAAACTTCATGGGTATTATTAGTCTTCCCCATGTGAGTTCCTTGGTGCAAGGGCCCATTTCTCTGTCCTCTCCATATCTGCAGCTTCCTCTGTCATGCGGGCAGCCTCCCTCCACCTTTCTGACCTGCCCAACCTTTCAGTTGTAGCTTCTTCTCTATATTTAGTTGTGGAGTTTGTTCTGCCAGTCTTCGGATCACTCTCCTGGTTACTGACTTGGATGTGGATGATATCTAGTTATAAACTGAGATGGGGTGAGCTCAGGGTCCTCCTACTCCACCATCTTCCCAGGCTCCTTACAATCAAGGCAATTAACACATCCATCACCCCACATACTTACCATTTTTGTGTGTGGTGAGAACACTTGAGATCTACTCTCAGCACATTTCAGGTATACAAGACAGTATTATTAACTATGGTCATCATGCTGTATGTTTCATTCTCAGAACTTAACACATCTTACAACTAAAAGTTTGTACCCATTGAGCAACATCTTCCCATTTCTTCCACTCTGTCCCCAGCCCCTGACAACCACCATTCTACAGTTGGCTTCTGTGAGTTTGATTTTTTTTTTTTTTAGATTCCACGTATGAGTGAGATCATACAGTATTTGTCCTACATAATGTCCTCCAGGTCTATCCATGTTGTCACAAATGGCAGAATTTCCTTCTTTCTCGTGGCTGAAAAATATTCCATTGTATATATACACCACATTTTTTCTTTACCCATTCACTTAGGTTGTTTTCATATGTTGGCTATTGTGAATAATGCAGCACTGAGCATGGAAATTCAGTTACCTCTTTGAGATACTGATTTTATTTCCTTTGGTCATAGACCCAGTGGTGAAACTGCTGCATCATATGGTATTTCCATTTTTCATTTTTTGAGGAACCTCCATACTGTTTTCCATAGTGGTTGCACCAATTTGCTTTCCCACCAACAGTGCCCAAGTTTCCATTTTCTCTACCCCCTCACCAGCACTTGTTATTTCTTGTCTTTTTGGTGATGGTCATCCTAACATGGGTGATGTCATATCTCATTGTCATTTTGATTTGCATTTCCCTGATGACTAGTGATGTTAAGAACCTTTTTATTTTTTGGCCATTTGTATGTCTTCTTTGGAAAAATGTCTATTCTGAGATGCTTTATCTAAAAAGGATTGTGGGGGCGCCTGAGTGGCTCAGTCGTTAAGCGCCTGCCTTCGGCTCAGGTCATGATCCCAGAGTCCTGGGATCGAGCCCCGCATCAGGCTCCCTGCTCCGCGGGAAGCCTGCTTCTCCCCTCCCACTCCCCCTGCTTGTGTTCCCTCTCTCGCTGTGTCTCTCTCTGTCAAATAAATAAATAAAACCTTTAAAAAAAAAAAAGAAAGCAGCAGCAAGCTGGGGTACATGTGCTAGCCAGTGCTTTAGTAGAGTGGTCTCCCCACCTGTATGTTGTTTTGACAGTATGATGTGACATTAGCAACTAAAGGGGTTAATCTTTGCCTACTACATTTTCCTGGGTCTCAATGATCTGTGTTTGTTTTTTATAAATGATTAAGTATTTCACTTCATAGATCATTTTAGAAGCATAAAAATGCAGGACACACCAGCATTTTCAAATTATTTATTCAAGTCAGCCTGAAAACTCCAAATGGTGCTCAGAATTCTTCCTAAAGTAATTTGTTATTTCCCATGTTCTACATTTACTATTTTATGTTGAATAGAGAAAAAAATGAGCCTAATAAGAATTACTGTTATTATATTACAAAACTAAAAACAGAACGACTGATAGTTAAAGTTCATTTACAGTCTTTGAACAAATCCTTTTTATTCTCATTGAGAAAAGGCCAAAAAAGGAAAGGCTCATTTAAAGCAAAATAACAGTTAAACAGCCAGCATTTATTATCATTTACAATGGGCTTATGACCGTGCCAAGAAATACCAAAGGCATATAAAACATGGTCTTGCCCTCAGGCACCTCACAATACGTTTTGGTAGGAATGATTAAGGTTCACAAAATAATGATGCCAGCATGCTAATACCGGGAATTTTTAATATGCTAAAGAAAGTGAAAGGAGGGGTGCCTGGGCGGTTCAATCATCAGTTGAGTGGCTGGCTCTTGATTTTGGCTCAGGTCACGATCTCAGGTCCCGGAATCAAGCCCTGCATCGGGCTCTGCACGGAGTGCAGGAGTCTGCTTGTCCCTCTCCCTCTGCTCCTCCCCCAGCTCTCTCTCTCTCTCTCTCTCTAAAAGGGATAAGTAAAATCTTAAGAAAAAAAAAGAAAGTGAAAGGAGAGGGAAGTCAGTGAAGACAGAGGAACTGAGGCTTGTGTTGCCCTGGAAGTTGGGTAGAATTTGAGTCTCTAAAGGGAAGAGAAAGGGCACTCCAATAAAGGAGCAGGACGAACAAAAGCACAAGTATGATGTATTTGTGGAGATCATGTGGACACCAGAATGACCACTGCTAAATTTATGTGTAGTAAAATAAAGAGGAATAATGTTAGAAAGGTAAACTGAGGCACTAGGACTCAGCTGAAGTCACACCCAGACTCTGCCAAATACAGGTTGGTTGTGATTATTTTCAAGTCATCACCCACTCTGAGCCTCAGTTTCCTCATCTGTAAAATTACATGTTTGCCGGGGATTATACATAAACATGTGAGCATGTTGGCACAATGATGATGATTACAGAAAACTGGTGCTAGAGCAGAAGCACTGAGACTCCAGGGGATAAGACATGTTGGACAAGAAAGTAGTATAATTACAATAGCCCCTAAGAAAAATTACTCCTTTTTTATTTTATTTTTTTAATGACTCCTATTAATGACAGTCAAGGCAAACTGGCTGGCTGAAGACCAGACTCAAGAAAGCTAGCCATGAAACTACTGTAGAAGTCTCAGGCTGACATAGTGAATTGTGGATCATGGCAAAAGCAAAGGAATGGCGAGGAAGGGTTCGACTGTAGGTTCTAGAATATTTGCCATCATTTTGGATTTCTTCATTATGGATTTTTTAAAAGATTTTATTTATCTATTTGAGAGAGAGAGAGAGCACATGAGAGGGGGAAGGGTCAGAGGGAGAAGCAGACTCTTCGCTGAGCAGGGAGCCCGATGCGGGACTCAATCCCGGGACTCCAGGGTCATGACCTGAGCTGAAGGCAGATGCTTAACCAACTGAGCCACGCAGGTGCCCCCATTATGGATGTTTTAATACCATAGGACACCTACCTTGTGCAAAGATTATACACTTGAAACTAACATAATATTGTATGTTCATTATACTTCAGTAAAAATAAAGACTATACTTAAAAGTCGATGGATAGGTACCCTCTCTGGTGCCATAAACTGATGATACTATTTTATTCTTAAATTGTCAATAATAATTCAAATTAAATAAGTGTATTTTGTTGGGTTTGTATATATGATGATGGGCACTAACTTGCACAGAATACAGGAAAGATAGTATTTTCCAATCTCAGAGTACACACATGCCCTCCCCCACCACACACAGTATATAACAGTATTGACAGTTCCAAAGCCTAGCAGTAAATAAGAAATGCAGAATTCTCACTCAGAAGGGAAACAATGAATACTGTGCTATAATACATATTAGTATTAGCCATGAATAATTTTCTTTTGTTTTGTTGAACAGCTGAAATCGTTTTAATTATCAATGGTCAACCAGTACATCAATTACTGCCCAATGAAATTACAGAATGTGGCGATCATCTGCCTTCTTGGAAATATACAAATATGATGAATGCTTAAAGCAACATCCAATTTTATACTGAATAATGAAGTCCCTTCAGATGTGTAAAAACCACTAGCTACACTGGAGAATATTTATGTTATAATTCCCCTTTAGCACTCCCAATTTAGGTCACTAGTAGTAAAGTGCAATGGATAATTATGGTACATTTTGGGATTCTGAGTTTTAGAAAAACATTAGAGTTGGAATCCTAGGACTTATGTTCAAGCCCTTGCTCCACCACTTACTGGCTCTGTGACTGCTCTCTGTTTGTGGTTGAGAGTTTTGTGTTTGCCAGAAAGCAACTATTATATTTAACAGTTCTGGGTCTACTTCATGAAGATTATCCATACACATGAAATATCCCTCATTTTCCTTATTCTAAGTTTATAGGTATTTACTCCAATTTCCTGCCAAAGCAGATTCCATAGATGAATGGGGTAGGAATAATGTCAAAGAGGAATAGAGATGTCTTTTAAGAAATTTGCTTTGGTGACTATCACCAGTGACCCACAATCCTTTTTATTTATACTAGCTCAGTAGCCCATTTCTATAAACATTCTTAGTGATGATTCCTTAGATGCAAAGTTTGTATCCTTTTTGTATCTTTTTTCTTCCTACATCACTCTTTTCTCAACTTTCTTGCGCATTAATGATCCCAGTATAGGCATTTTCCAAGATTGATGGATGACTAGCTAAAAGGTTTCATAGCCCAAGGCAAGGGAGAGGTCCATTAACTTCGCATGGTCAATAATTTCCCTGGGTAATGCCCTCTTCTGAGATTTTATTGCTAATAAAACCCATGTTTTAATGTTCAGAAAAATTAAACATCATTGTAAGTTGCTCATTCTTAAAATTAAACCTGTCCTTGTCTTTTTGCTGTGTCTTCATTCCTCGAATATGAAGGTATACCCTTTTTATATATTTCTTTAAAATTTAAGTTTTATTTTCTTTTTATAAATTGAGTCCCACACTTAAAAACTAATACTCATTTTCAAGGGACACATGTATATAATTCCCTTAACTAAAGGAATCAAGCATGGTATTCTGAAATGGAGTGTCCGTAACTAACAGCTTTAGTCAAACTTGACATTTATTAATATCTGGTAGTTCTACTAGGATTTTTAGGTTGCCAAGTCCAGCTGAAAAATAGGAAAAAAGGAAAAAAAAAAAGACACTCACCATCAGTTGGGAAAAAATAATATAACTTTGTTGTTTCTGTGGTGTTTAATGAATTGGCTGAACCAGGCTGAATATAAGGCCATCTTTCCTGCAGACCTTGCTTTTTCATCCAAAGAAACCTTCTGTGAACTATTACCATCCTTTTAGTTTAATTTGTCACCCCCCTCTGAAATCATTAATTCTTTGTAAGGCTTTTAATTTTTTAAATCTCTTCAGATCACAGAACTCTCCTTTGTATTTTCTGAAATAGGTCCAAATGGGCTTTGATTTTTATTTAAGACAGAGATAAAGGTATTAAAAGGTCCAGAAAAGTGAGAAAGTCTACTATTTTTCACACACTTGGGGAAAATTACCAGTAATCTCTAGGCTTGGGTGCATAAAATCTCATCCACATTGTATCCAAATACAGGCAGGGCCTCCTCTCCCAGTTTGCTTTCTTTCAATGATGGAATTAAAAAATATAGAGGGAATAAATAAGGAATCTAAACACTTTCTTTTGAGCTCACCCTACCAGCCGGGTGACCTGCGAAATCACGTTAGTTATATATCACCTCCTCGAAACACTCTTTTGTACCAATGATATTTGCCCCCGCCTAACTTACAGGGCTGTAGTGAGAAGCAATGAAGGTAATGTGGGCGAAAGTGCTTTCCATAATCTAAAACCCCAAACAAATCTCATATACCAAACGGGAACATAGCTGCAGTTCAGCCTTGCTACTTTCCTTGGCATGAAATGTCTCTCTATAAATTACTTGGTCTGCCATTGACAACTTGGGAAAGAAAAAAAGAATCAAGGTCAAGAAAATATGCCCATAAGTTATTCTTCAGCATGTTAATAAGTGAAAATGGTACCCATTATGGCCCTATAAGTTGTAAAACCTGGGGGAGCCATGTTGGCTAATTATGTTAATGGTTAGATGCTCGAGGATGTTGAATATTAGTTCCTTTACAGAATTTGTCTAATCATCCATTTCTTACCTGCCAATCTGTTCCAACTAATCAATCAGGCAGAAAGTACAGAACTCCAGCCATTAGAAAACAAATGGCCACACATATGTATCCACCCATGCACCCAAATCCTTCATTTTTAATGAAAACCTATTGCCTGCAATGAAACCACATTGTGAATATTTACTTGACCTTTTTATGTAGAATGGATTTCCCTTTCTGTATGGAGCTGTATAATATATGCAGACATAAAAATGGCTGTTCAGTGCCATCAAATAGTTCCAATAATATTATGCCTATAATCTGGTCTAGAAAAACCACTCCGTTTTCTAACTGATAAGATAGAGAACTAAAAGAAACTACTGATGTGAGGCTGCTTAAAATGGACTGTGGGAAAATTACTAAAATT
This sequence comes from Halichoerus grypus, assembly GCF_964656455.1. Taxonomy (NCBI): domain Eukaryota; kingdom Metazoa; phylum Chordata; class Mammalia; order Carnivora; family Phocidae; genus Halichoerus; species Halichoerus grypus. The sequence goes on along the minus strand of NC_135727.1, from coordinate 106,651,387 downwards.
ATTAAAATGTTGGGCAGGAAATCTTCATCTCTAGAAATTCATAGGTGAGAAAAATCCATATTCCTTAGTAAATTAAAAAGAATTTCAAATGTGTGCCGTGCTTTCAACTAGGGTAGTATTGTCATTGGGGGGAGAACAATTCATTGAGAGGGACCATCCCTCAGATGGCAGGACATTTAGCTGTCGGGCTTTTGCCCTGTAATCACCCTACCCATAGTCACGGTGACAAATGGCCATTAGGAAGAGAAATATCTCCCTATTGAGAACCACTGGAAGGAAAATTCTACATGTTAAGGTTGGACAGACAGCAATCTAGACTTGTCAGAGAGTGGAGCCTAGAAACCCAGAGAAAGAATAATAACAAATGGCAGGCAAATGAAATTTTGAAGATAATTAACAGTAGTGAAGAAAGCAATTTTAATAGTACTTTATTACTTACAGATGAGTAGCTTTTGTTGAAACCAATCTTTGCATAATTCTTCTTAATCACTTTCACTTTCAGTTATTTCTAATAAAATACACTTTACTTCACAAAGCAGTCATCAATTGTATTTATGAGTTGACAGTTTTCTATCATTGACTTTAATTTTCTCAGTAAATACAATTTGTTCAAATTCCCCCAAGAGCCCCGGCTCTGCTGCCTCAGTTCCTCAAACACATCACCCTGTCCTCACATGGCATTAACTCCAGGAAGTTTCCTGTTGGATTCTTCGCCAGATCATTTACAGACTGGCTAATAAATGTCCTACCCTTTCCTTAAAATACACAGTCACGAACTAACAGCTACAAATTACGTCCCGTAGGTTCAGTGTGACTTGGTCCCTAGCCAGCTCTGAGACTATTTTCTACTCCTTAGCTCTTCCCTTTCCCTTTTCTGCCCTGGCTGCCTTGTAATCCCTGACACTGTGTCTGCTCCCACTTGAGGGACCCTGCCCTGGTGGCCCCATCCACCGGGACGTATCCCTCCTGATCTTCACATGGTCCTCTCCTTTCTTTCCTTCAGATCTCGATTCATCTCCTCAGAGAGGTCTTCCAAGACCAACATGTCTGCACGTTCTTGCCCTCTCCCCCACTCTGTCGTTCTTTGTAGCCTTTCGCCAGCTTCACTTCTCTTCAGGGAGCTTACTGCCCCCTGCCATTTGTTCCGTAGTAATTATCCAATAAATTCTTTATCAATGACATCTTGAGATGGCTTAAAGGTAGGCTGGCCGGGCTTGAGTCCCAGTGCTGTGCCTTACTGACTAGAACCTTCGGCTGTTGCTTGACTTTTCAATGTATCTACTTCAGAGTGTTGCTGTCCTACCTTCCTCCTTGGCATTAAGATAAGTCCGACTTAGAAAGAACTTCAGAGGGGCACCTGGGTGGCTCAGTCATGAAGCGTCTGCCTTCGGCTCAGGTCATGATCCCGGGGTCCTGGGATCGAGCCCCGCATCGGGCTCCCTGCTCCGCGGGAAGCCTGCTTCTCCCTCTCCCACTCCCCCTGCTTGTGTTCCCTCTCTCGCTGTGTCTCTCTCTGTCAAATAAATAAATAAATAAAATCTTTAAAAAAAAAAAAACTTCGGAGAATATTGACTCCCAACTTTCTGTCAAAGGCAATGATATTTGTTTCTCTTTTCCTGTCCTGCATCCCCTCTTCTCTCTTAATTTTATCTGTTTCTTATTACTCAATCTCAGAATGGTGAGGAGGAAGAATCTCCTTCAGAGTTTTTCACCATTTCGTGTATGTCCTTTTTATGAGACTCCTGCATGGAAAATTTCAGTGATCTTAATTTCACCTCACATATGCATTTCAGTAAACACAGCCCTTCAACTGAACTGATTTTTCTCTGTCATACACTCCAAAAAGTAACGATTGTTATTTGATTATTTGACTAATTTCAAGTCTCAACAAATACACAGAACAGCTCTTATGTCCTCACAGGTGGTGGGTACTGAGAGTGATGGGAGAGATTGCTAAAAAAGGTTAGATTATAGCCCATGTCCATAACAAAGCTTGCAATATAATTATGCATATAAAAATCAGTGCTCATCAAACAAGCAGTCTTACTTGAGTTTTTTAAACATCTAAGGGTGTTATTTTTTTGTTCCCAAAAGAATTTTTTTGCTGCTACGTATTTTTTAAATATTTTGATAAAGTTAAAAAATTTAAAACCCAGATTTTCTCAAGTATTTAAGTTCAGTTACAAGTCTTAGACTGCTTACATTTCTAAAATTATAATCATTTATACTTACCTTTGATTGTGGTGTTCATTAGCTCACATTTAGCAGGTTGAATTCCCCTAAACAACTAACCTCAAATTTACTTAACTTCCCATAAGAATTTCAATTTACATCTACCAATTTATCTGATTCTTACAGTTCTTCACCAGGCTCCCAGCACGACACAGTCTTCCTCACTTAAGCAACTCCTGTGAATCTAATGGAGCAGAAACATTAATAAAATAAATCAGGACCACTTACATATTTAAATGCTCCACTTTAAGATTCTCTTATACCTTTCCAGCCGAAGTCACAAGCCTGATGTTGATTAACCATTTCAAATCAAATCATTTTACATGTCAAATTCTCCAATACATCAGCTGCTTTCAAATGTGTTGAGCATCTTAAAAATAAAACCTACAGAGATAATAACTGGCAAAAGGTAATCCTGAACTTAACACAAAGTAATACTATTCTGGCTTTGATTTTAATTATTGTTACTGCTTTTAGAGTTGCAGAGATACAACTGCAGCATCGAAGCATGGCACCGTAATTTTAGTTTGTGGTCAGAGAAGTCAGTGCCAGAACATAGGAGCCCTCTCTTCGAGTTTTAAGTTGAGTTTCTTTTCCATTTTAGTCAATTCAGCTAGTCTCTTATCATCTGATTGGATGCCATATGGTTTTAATACTTTTTCCTGGCTGGTTCTCATCAGCTGCCACCACTCGTATCATAATTTTATATTAGACTACATAACATGAGTTAGAGCGTAATATCTAGTAGTTCCACTGTGCCATAGACCTAGACGCTGCGTGCACAAAAGTAAACTATTTTCCTGTTACCTGGGAGATTTCTCTGCTGGTATTAAAAGATGAGATTCTGGGCGCCTGGGTGGCTCAGTCGTTAAGCGTCTGCCTTCGGCTCAGGTCGTGATCCCAGGGTCCTGGGATCAAGCCCCGCATCGGGCTCCCTGCTCGGCGGGAAGCCTGCTTCTCCCTCTGCCACTCCCCCTGCTTGTGTTCCCTCTCTCCCTGTGTCTCTGTCAAATAAATAAATAAAATCTTTAAAAAAAAAAAAAAAGCTGAGATTCTGTTTTAGCTCATGTTCATGTTTAATTTCAGAAACACACAATTGTTTATTAGTGAATCTTAAAGCGAATGGGATAGCGACAAACCCAGTCTTCTGAGTTAGGCTGAGCACCTTTTTAGAGTGAATGAGAAGAACTAATAGGTAAAAAAAAAAAAACCTAAAACCAATTGGTGTTTGGGGGGATAAACAACTTTCTAAGTTGTTAAAAAAAAAAAAAAGTTTTTTGAAACTGTTTCATGAAACTATGAGCTGATGGCCAACTTCAATGGCTGGAAACCTATATTCAAATCCAACTTCATTTATAGCCCTTCCTTTTCTTTTAAACTTCCTCAACTTATTGTATTAATGGCATTGTAACTAAAGCCAAAGCTAAAGAATAGAACCAGAGGACAAGAAAAGCAGTTGAATTAACTTTAAAGTCCTCTTCACATTATCCTTTAAAATCTGTACTTCTACAAAAAAGAAAAAAAAAATGTCTTCAAAGTTGAATGTTATTTAAAGGGAATTTTCAAGTGCGGGTGTTTACAAAGCTGGCCGAGGGAACCATAGGCCATGAAGTAGCCGGAGGAAGAATGTCAGAACGAGCCTGAGGTTTCCATGTGAAGGCCTTGCTTCCTAACTGTTATTATGCTTACAAGGACACTCTGTCAAAAGAAAAATGAACGCCTTGTTCAACACCTGCTGTAAAAAGATGCTGGGACTCTGTGGCTTGCTTAAATCATTTTTTTCCAGAAACAAATTGCCGAACAAGCCCTAGGCCATTTAATTTCCAAATACCAGTAATTAAAATGAGTAACATCGTCAGAATTTGGCAGGGCCACAGCTTTCCTTTCCCTTTTCATTTTCACATAAATTTCGGTGAAGGTCAGATTTGTTGAAGGGAGGAGAGGGGGCGAAACCTGCCGGCCGCGTGCTCATGGGAGGTTAAAATATGACTTGTTCACAGTGTCCCTCATAGTTCAGGACTTAATGGTCCTTGACGGGGATAACCTAGAAGTTAATTTTACTCTGTGTCCCAAAAGCAGTCATTGTCAATGTAATCTTTCTTGTGGGCTGAAGGGTATCGTCAACAAATGATCTGACTTTCAATAGCAATTGACCAGCAACGTCTCAGATCCAAAAACTCATGAATGTGGCTCCTTATCGATCTGTTTCCTACTCAGAGAGGTAAAAATATTTATTCGGGTTTTGTTTCACTTTGTTTCTTTGCTTTATCTTTTATACAGGTCATTTTTTACATATTTCTCCCTAAAATTAGTTCTGAATAGTTTTTGCATTATTTTTTTCTCAAGTTCATAATACATCCAACTCAGGAACTGTAAAATGCCTCACAGTACACTGAATACACTTGTGTCAAGGGGAAAAAACCGAACTTTTTAAAGCGATGGCTGGCTCTTGGTCAGGGAGAGATGGGGTGTAGCAGTGCTGCCAATGTGGGCTTTTGGTCTCAGGCTCTGTTTCTCAGCTGAGCTCTGCTACTTCCTAACTTCCTAGATGGGCACACTGCGGTCCCTGTCTCACCTCTCTTGGCCTCATTGCCTAATCTGTAAAAAGGAAGGACGAAAACTTGCCTCGGTGAAAATCCAGTGACATGGAGCCTGCAAGGCAGATGAACTTGCTGAAGAATAACGTGAGTCTAATTTCCACAATGGAGTCCTTGTGGAGAAACAAATTGGGGTTTTCCTTTTCCAGTCTACCCCTACCCTAAAGAGACCAGGGAAGTCTGAACCATTCTCCTCACCCTCCTGAGAATAGCAGGCATTGATCTTCAGAATGCTAGCCACCTGGGGTGTTCTCCACAGTGGTCCCGCTAGAAAAGATGACTCTCAGAATCTATGGAAGCTGGACAGTAAATGCCAAGGACATGAACATCATCAAGGGCCTTGAGTGGCATTGCCTATTGCGAGGGACGTTGCAGTAGAAGGGCTGCAATCTGATTGAAAGCCTCTAATAATGGAAAATGTGGGAATGGAGGACAAAGGACCAGTCAGAAAATAACTTTTCCGAGGTGGGAGTAAGAACACATGGAGATAGCCTATTTATTAGTACATTAAGTACAACCTGAAAGACTTTTGCAGACAAACGGACAGCAAGACTGAGATCTGCCTGGTTCTCTCCAGTTGAGCCCTGTGAAACCAAAAACTCCAAAGAAACAAACAAACAAAAAAAATGGAGCATGGTTAAACCCAGGACTTTGTGTTCTTGAAAGGACAACTAGATGAGTCCATACGTGGGCATACAGACGGTTTCTTTACTCTTGGATGGTTTCTGATCACAGATCTTAAAATACAACTGGAGAGTCACTTCTTTTCCAGTTATTTCTGATCTGATCCACAGGAGATGAAATATGATAAACAGAGTACAATGAACGTAGGAGAGAACTACTTGAGGAGTGAAGCTGCTGTGAATTTCATGGCCTACGTCATCTTTCCAGGCCTCACTAGTCTCTGGAAATATAGTTGCCTTGACAATAATAATGGATTTTCTAGCCCTGACCCACTTTTCCAGGATGTTTAGGAAAACCCAAGAGAATACTGTGCTCAAGAGCAAGTTCACTCCCAGGTTATCCCAGAGCTTTGCCAGGAATATGATATTTTGGGAGGAGAAGAGCATGGGGCTCCTTCCCCTCTGTTGAGTTGGGTTCTGCAGCAGGGCTCTTCCCGGTCCATATGTTTTGAGTTTCATGAAATAGCTTTCTCAGCTTTTATTTAGAGTGTTCTTTCATTTCAGCATTTACCTAAGTGTCCCAGTGACTGGAGAAATGGATTCAAGCAAAAGGCAGACTGTTTGTTTCCCTTCCCTCGGTGGACATAGGACTAGATTCGGCCTGTAACAGATACTGTCCGTGTCCCTGGGACTTGGTGTGTGTTGCTGTAGACTTCCAGCTCCCCACATCCATATCCCTGTGCCTAAGCACCTGCCCAGTGCTGAGGAATGAACACCTCCTGGGAGCAGCCCTCAACCATTGATTCCCCAGAGAGGTGTATACAATTCCCAGCTCACACTGCTCCAGCAGCTCTGGGGATGTGTTGTGTACTCTTTGCCAGAGGAATTCTGCTCCACATGCCCCCTGTGGTAGTTGGCTTAAGGTTCCCCGCCCTGTCTCATGACCCCATTCTTCTACCAACTTTATCTGTACCTCCCAAGTAAGCTCCTTGAATTTGAATCCCTGCCTCAGGTCCTGAATCTGGAAAGAAAAAACACCAACTGAGACAAGCATTTGCAAATAAAGTCTCTTCTAAGAAGTTTCTAGCAACTCCTACAAATAGACGACTCTTTGGTCATGCCGCATGCTCATTAGAAGCAATCAGATATGTCTGAGCCACAGCGATGGGCACACATGGAGTTCTTTCCCCAGGACACTTCCATTGCAGGACATCCCCACCCATTCACCAGTCAGGATTGAATTCTTCCTCAACTCAAGCTGTAACTCCTCCTCCTCTACCCAGACCCCAGCGCAAATTGCTTTTTTTAAGATTTTATTTCTTTATTTGAGAGAGAGACAGAGAGAGTGAGAGAAAGAGAGAGAACACGAGTGGGGAGAGAGGCAGAGGGAGCAGCAGACTCCCCGCTGAACAGGGAGCCCGATGCAGGGCTCGATCCCAGGACTCCAGGATCATGACCTGAGCCAAAAGCAGATGCTTAACCAACTGAGCCACGCAGGCGCTCCCCAAATCGCTTTTTATTAAATTTCGGCTTTATTGAAATATAACTGACCAATAAAATTGGAAGGTATTTAAAGTGCACATCGTGGTGATTTGATAGATATAAATATCGTGAAAGGATCCCCCCATCTCATTAAGTAGCTCATCCATCGCCTCCCAGATTTATCTATTTTCATTTCGAAGAAAATATTGAAGTCTACTCTCTCAGCAAATTTCACTCACATAGTAGTGTTATCAATCAGATTGCTTTAAGCAAGAAATAGCAAAGGGGTTTTTAGTTTGCTATGATGAGTCAGTTATCAGGAACTTCTATAGTTGTTCAAAGCCCCAGAGCATAGAAGGGAAAGTAATGTACTATCGAAAGCAGCAATGATAGAAATAGTCATTATGCCAAATTATTATTTCCACTAATATTTTTCTCTTAACTATTTATTCTGACACCATTTAAATAAATTTTGCTGTTCCTTGCTTACTTTGTGGGCATGAGAAAGGGGTTGAAGGAGTGAGAGAAGCTTGATTTTAACAGAAATATTTGAAAATGAAAAGTATTTTACCTTTAAAATGGATTCTCAAAGACATTTCATGAGAACACTAATCTTTCAATACCCTTAGCCCTGGTAGTTTTCATATGGTATAATTATTTGAAACATGGTCAATTTGAAAGCCTCTCATCTACTTGTTCACTCTTAACCTTTCCTTAAAAAAGAAAAATCAGGGGACACTGAGTGGCTCAGTTGGTTAAGCGGCTGCCTTCGGCCCGGGTCATGATCCCAGGGTCCTGGGATCAAGTCCCACATCGGGCTCCTTGCTCAGCAGGGAGTCTGCTTCTCCCTCCTTCTCCCTCTGCTTGTGTTCTCTCTGTCAAATAAATAAAATCTTAAAAAAAAAAATCAGGCAAATATAACATAATTTAGGTACAAAAACTCCATGTTATTTTTTAATCTCTAAATAGAAGTGAAAATCACAAATTAAATAACTAAAATGCTCCCCATATAAATCTCTCCATATAGAAATAAAGTAGAAAATTTACCTTTAAGATGTGGTAGGCAGAACCCTAAAATGGCCTCCAAGATTCCCACCCATTGGTGTATACCTCTTTATAATCCTTGGGTGTGTGTGGAATCTCTGAATATAATAGGATAGTCCCCTAGTTTGGAGACTGAACTCCCATGGTTCAGTTGACTTTGAATTAATCAAAAGGAAGATTACCCCTGGTGGGCCTGGCCTAACCAGGTGAGTCCTTCCAAAGGAGATTTGGCTCTTCCTGAAGTCCTAGAGATTTAAACTGTGAGAGAGATTGTAATTCTGCCCTTGACAGAGCTAACAGTAATATTGTGACGTGGCCTGTGAAGGAGGCGACATGATAGGAACCTGAGTGTCCTGTAGGAGCTGAGAACTGTCCCCGGCTGACAAAAAGCAAGAAAACAGAGATCTCAGTCATGTATTCTTAAGGAAATGGATTTTTCCAACAACTTGGGTAAGCTTCAAAGGGAAACTTTCCCTAGTCAGGCTTCCATGTGCGGGCATAGCTGGCCAACGTCTTGGTTTTGGCCTTTTGAGACCCTGAGCAGAGGGCCCCAGCTAAAATGTGCCAAATTCCTGACCTGTGGAAACTATGAGACAATAAATTTGTGCTGCTTTGAGCTGCCAAGTTTGAGATCATTTGTTAAGCAACAGTATATAACCAATACACAATATTTCCTTGGAAATTGATTACCAGGGTCAGTCTATTAGATTGGAGGTCTGTAATTCCCTGCATAAATTTTTTGCACCTCAGAAGGCACCATCAAGAGAATGAAAAGACAACCTACAAACTCGGAAGAATATTTGCAAATCATATGACTAAAAGGGACTTGTACCCAGAAGACTTAAAGAACTCTAAAAATTCAATAATAAGACCAGTAACCCAGTAAAAAATGTGCAGAGTCTGAATAGATGGTACTCCAAAAAAGATAGACAGATGGCCAGTAAGCAGACGAAATGCTGCTCAACATTCTTAATCATCAGGAAGATGCAAATCAAAAACCCAATGAGCCTTTACTTCGTATCTGCTGGGAGAGCTGTAATAAAAAGAGGATGTAAAGAAATCCGAGCCCTCCTACATTGCTGGTGGACATGCAAAATGGTGCAGCCATGTTGGTAAACAGTCTGGCAGGCCCTCGGCAATCCCACTCGTAGGAATCTACACAAGAGAAATGAAAACCTGTCCACACAAAGACTAGTATATGCATGTTCATAGCAGTATTATTCATAGCAAAAAGTGGAAACAGCCCAAATGTCCATCAACTGATGAGTAAATTGTGGTCTAGCCATACAATGAACTATTATTTAGCAATAGAAAGGAATGAAGAAGTACTGCTACCTGCTACAACATGCTAAGTGAAAGAAGCCTGTTAGAAAAGACCACATATTGGGGTGCCTGGGTGGCTTAGTCGGTTAAGCGGCGGACTCTTGCTTTTAGCTCAGCTCGTGATCTCAGGGTCGTGGGATCAAGCCCCGCGTGGGGCACTGAGCTGGGCGTGGAGCTTGCTTAAGATTTTCTCCCTCTCCCTCTGCCCTTCCTCACCCCCCACCCCTGGCCCCGGCTTACACTCTATCTAAAAAAGAAAAAAGATCACATATTGGGGCACCTCAGTGGCTCAGTCCATTAAGCGTCCGCCTCTTGATCCCAGCTCAGGACTTGATCTCAGGGTCGTGGGTTTGAGCCCCATGTTGGCCTCCACACTGGGCCTGGAGCCTACTTAAAAAAAAAACAAAAAACAAAAAACAGAAGAGACCACATACTGTATGATACTATTTATATGGAAAGTCCAGAATAGGCAAATCTATATAAATAGAAAATACATTCGTGTTTCCTTGGGGTGAAGGATGGGAAAGGGGCATGACTGTTAATTGTATAGGGATTCTTTAGAGAAAAATGGAAATATTCTAAAATTAGATTGTAGTGATGGTTGCTCAACTCTGTAAATATAGTAAAAACTGTTCGACTGTACACTTAAATGAACTTTATGATATGTACGTTATATTTCACTAAGCTTTTTTTCTTTTTTTTTTTTAAAGCTAGTTTTTCCTTTGTTCTGCTGGGTCCATGCTAAGAGAGCAAGTGTTCTTTAATAATGAGAAAAAAAAGGTCAGTCCCCTGATAGGCATAAGTCAGTGACCAGATCTGATATGCTTTCTGATGGTGTTGGAAAGGCAGCAAGGCAGAGGGAGAAGCAACAGACATGGAACAGTGGATTTGCTTACCTTTGCTCACTCCCTCTCTAGCTCAGGAACCTCTCTGAGCCTTCAGATTGCCTGGCTGGCAAAAGGAGGGATTGAACTGGATAAATTCCCAGTGACTCACAATTCTAAATGTTCTATTCAGCCTAATGATTAGTACAATGTAATCACTAAAATGACGTTTGAAGTATCCCAATATGCCAAGATATCACTGAAAAAATGTTCTCATCTTCTTTAAATGAGAGAATTTATTTAAATCCAAAAGTGTAATCAAGAATGACCTCAAGCATTTCATGGTACCTGTTCTGTGTTACTTAGTCTCGATTTTAATGCTAATGTAAGGTCAGGATTTCATACAAACTACCATTTGTGTCTGAAGCGCAATTATTTGCCTTGGTTTTCCTTATCCCAATTTTGTTCTTGCTCTGTAACTAAATTAATTTCAGACTGTTTTTCATTTACCTCTTCTGAAAGCTCAGAAATGAGAAAAGGAAAGAACACAGACCAGTTTAATGCAATGAAAAAAAAATTTCAGGTTCACTTAGAGTATCTAAATGGCTTTCCACTTTCCTTGGTCACTAAATACTTGCAAGGCCTTAGTTTATTAGTTACTAAGGTAACCCAAAGCTGGCAGCATGTTGATATACCTTTCAAGGCCAACAGATTTTTCAGTATTTCACAGATAATGTCACATTAACCTCAGACTTGTCCTTTTCCCAAAAGAACAATGGCTGCCTGAATGAATCTGTTACAATTTTATTTTTGGGTTTTTTTTTTTTTTAAGGAGCTTTTTACTGTACTTTCCTTCAGCTCAGGTACAATTTATTCTGTTTTTAAAATAGCCTAGTAGTACAAATCAGATATCTTTTTTGATGCCTGCATTAAGCCACTCATTTGCCCTTTGTGCCGGTTACTCGCAGTCAGTCAGAGTCTGTGTAGTCAGCCAAATGGTGCTCAAGAGAGAGGACATGCTTTGATTTACCCAGACAGCCCCACGGGAGTATTCCTGGGGTAAATCATGGCAAAGAGGATGTAACGGGGATAAAGGATAGAAATGGACAGTCTTTTTGCCCTTTTGTCATTAATGACAGTGTATGAACTCACAGGAGAGAAGCAGGATTTTGTGCCCTCATGGTAAGAGTGAGAAGTTGTAGCCAGGAATCCAGTGTATTCCTCTTACAACCTATCATTACAGCGGGAAGGTAGGTGTGCTACCTACCATGTCTCAGAATCAGCTACTGGCCAAATTTACACATGGCGCTGATTGAAAGGAAAATACGGTGCTGAGTTAGTCTTTTCCAGATAACCCAAATTAATAGTAAATTAAGATAAATGTAAATGTGAGGAGATATATTAAATATTAAAATCAAATATACTGACAGCAGATGATCTCTCTGTTTAACAGTGTATACTTAAGAAACATTTGAGATAATTCACATATAATAAATCTAATCCAAGAAAATGCCGGTTTCTGAAATCATGCAAGTGTTCAACCATTTGCAAACCCTCCCCCACAAATCAAGCACTAATATTTGTTGGTGGTGAATTCCTCCTTCTAAAGTTCTTCAAGTTCTTGGAGATGAAGTAGTTATTGGGAGCTCTGAAATTTATTTACTTTCGGGGGTATCTGGCTGGCTCAGTCGGTAGAGCATGCAACTCTTGACCTTGGGGTTGTGAGTTCCCGCCCCACGTTGGGTTAGAGACTACTTAAAAAAAAATTTTTTTTAATTTATTTACTTTCAGTTTAGTGAATCGACCTTATTTACTTAGATTCTATTAAAAAATTATTTCTGGACCTTGCCAATTATATCAGGTTCATACTGAATTCATCAAAGGGGTTAATAAAATAACTCAGAATAAAGTATTTTCTCGACAGTGATAGTACTCTGGGTGCCTGGGTGGCTCAGTCGGTTAAGCATCTGCCTTCGGCTCAGGTCATGATCCCGGGGTCCTGGGATCGAGCCCCTCATCGGGCTCCCCGCCTGCTTCTCCCTCTCCCTCTGCCGCTCCCCCTGCTTGTGCACTCGCTCTCTCTGTCAAATAAATAAATAAAATCTTAAAGTAATAAATAAATAGATAGATAGATAGTACTCCTTTCAATTTAGCAAATATTTACTCCGTAACTGTAATTGTTAAGATGCTAAACTAAGCACTACAGTTAATTCAGTGGTTTATTTACTTAGGTAACTTCCCATTTAAAGTTTGCTTTATTAAAGCTAATTTTTATTATTTCCCTGTGGCAATCTAACCTTTGAAGAGAGGGGAAATTATCCACCATATATATATTTTGTACTAGATTATTAACATCCAATTATGTTGTAGTTGATTTGAATGTGTTGAAAAACAAATGAATGTTTTGCTTACTGCAGAAAACCTTGTCATTGAAAATTCAATATTAGTAAATACCCCATTTCTGTATTCATGATTATAAGAATGCCAATTTGCATGGCACTTTATGATAAATAATGAACAGTGTAAGATTAGAAGTTGGAGGTTACTTTATGTCATAATACTTCTCAAGAAATATTTTGTAGTTAATAATCCTGTATTATGTACTTGAAAGTTGTTAAGAGAATAAATCTTAAATGTTCTTACCACACACAAAAAAGAAATAGTAATTATGGGACATGATGGAAGTGTTAGCTAATGCCATGGTAGTAATCACTTTGCAATATACAAGTGTATCAAATCAACACATTGTCTACCCTAAACTTAAACAATGCTATATGTCAATTGCATCTCAGTAAAGCTGGCAAAAGAAATACTTTGTTGAAATCCACTGTGAACAATGTAGAGTTTGAAAATGGAATCAACAGAATAAAAGGCTAAAAGACAAAGAATTGGGTGCATTTTTTCACAGTTGCATATTCAGGTTTGTCTAGGTAAAAATAACTTCCTTGGTGTTTCCCCCATTTTAACTGATTTTTTTTTCTGCTTATTTATAGTTTGTTTTGTCTTGCTTATGTTAATGCAATTGTAAAAGGGCAGTCAAATATTATGGAGATTTATTTCATCACCTAACCCTTTGGTTTTTTTATTTTTTATTTTTTTAAATTTTATTTTATTATGTTATGTTAGTTACCATACAATACATCATTAGTTTTTGATGTAGGGATCCACAATTCATTTAAAACTAGATTCAAGAGGCACTTCAGTGGCTCAGTTGGTTAAGCATCTGCCTTCAGCTCAGCGGGGAGTCTGCTGCTTCCTCTCCCTCTGCCCCTCCCCCGCTTGTGCTCACTCGTGCATGCTCTCGCTCTCTCTCTGTCTCAAATAAAGTCTTTAAAAAATAAGTAAAACTAGGTTCAAAAATCAATTAAGATCACATAGACTGTTCACAAATAAGCTGCCTTAAATAGAATAAGGTATTAACCATAATAACACAGGAAAATGTAAAAACATTTGGAAAGGAGCAATGCTTGGAAAATTTCTAAAACATAAGAGATAATCTTATAATTGAAATTATATTTTCAGACACTGAAAAGATAATAAATAGCTTTTGCCTTGTCAGGTTTTATTGAAGAGATGATATACTGAGAGTTTGTTTTCTCTGTTTTGCAGCTGCATGTGAGTAACTTTTGATTCTTTATATTTTTATTTAATATATTTGACATGTAACACTAAATTTAAGGTGTATGTGTTACTTTGATACATTTATTTATTGTAATATTATTGCTGTTGTAGTGACATTTATCACATTATATAATTACAGCACAATATTGTTGTCTATGTTCATCATAGTGTGCATTAGATCTCTGTAGCTTATTTACTCCTCATTCCATGTTTGGACCCTTAAGCAACATCAATCATATCCCCCCACCCCTATCCCCAGGGTAACTACCATTTTACTGTTTTTTACAAGTTTGGTTTTTTAGATTCCACATATAAGTGAGATCATACAGTATTTGTTTTTCTCTGTCTGACTTATCTCATTTAGCATAATGGGCTCAGTGTCCATCTATGTTGTCACAAATGGCAAGGTATCCTCCTTTCTGATGACTAAATAATATTCCATTGTATATAGATACCACATCTTTTTTTCATCCATTTATCCATTGGTGGACATTTAGGTTGTTCCCATTTCTTGGTCTGATTTTTTTAAAGGTATTTTATTTATTTATTTGAGAGAGAGAGAGCAGAGTGAGCGAGAACACGAGTTGTGGGGGAGAGGGAGAGGGGGAAGGTGAAGCTGGCTCTCCACTGAGCAGGGAATCTGATGTGGGGCTCGATCCCAGGACCCTGGGATCATGACCTGAGCCAAAGGCAGACCCTTAACCGACTGAGCCACCCAGGTGCCCCTCTCTGATTCTTTTTAAATTAAGAAACTTTCCCTTAAATATTTCACTACCATTGCTTTACTCAAGAAGAATAAACACTGTAATATGTTAGAAGGAACGGGATAGACCTTTAAAGTCATTCATCCTGTCTGAGAAAACCTAGTCATATATGGCCAGTTATAATATCACATAAGCAGATAATAACTGAATCAGAAACACTTTATCATTTACTCAAGGCCTAGCACTGCCACAGAAGTTGTTACTAGACGTTTAAAAGAAATGTAACCTTATTTTGTAAGTAGGCTAGTCTCAGGATATATTGATGACATAATCATGCTTTATCTTTCCTTGTAAACTGTAAACAACTTAAGATCTGGGACTGGTTCTTATACACCTCTTTATTCTTCATAGTTCATATAACTGAATCCTGAATTCAGAATGTGAACAGATGTAGGAACAAAAACCAGACTTTTTCTTCTTGACAATTTATTGTAAATCCTGGTAAGAAAGGCCCCAATGATTATGATTTCTCTAACTGCCCTGCTTGTCCCTACTATCCCACATAATCAGCTAAGTTGCTATACATATAACAAAAGAAGAGACTGACTCTCAGCTGCTTTGTCTGTGTTAAAAAAGTATCTTACTCATGTGGCAACTTCTCATGATTTTCTAGCCCTTTGTAGCTTTTGTGTGCTTTAATGAAGACCCATACATATGCATTGTTTCCTTCAAAACCATTGTTAGGAAAATATTCTGAATATATGAAAGCACTTTCTACTTCGTTTCCACCCTTGGAATCCAGCCACTTTTAACGTTAGTTACAGTAATCAAGAGTCTTGGTTCAAATTATTTTTAAAAAATTGCACTCTGGGCATCAGGCGTGGGAGAAGATGGTGGTCTCCACAGACAAATTATGAAAACAGAATACATAGCTTGAAAATAGAATGTGGACCTAAATACCCCTCCTCCATCAGTTAGATTTGTAACCAAAATTAATATGAATGGAATTAATCATTCCAGTGGATACACAGAGCATACCAGTGTTAGCAAAATGGCAAAATTCATATAGCATTAAAAGTTGTACTTCAAGAGCCTAAGAGATCTAGTGATGTCCAAAGAAAATACGAAGCTTCTACAGCCACCAGAAGGACAAACAGAGAACAATTAATTTTAGTGGATCTCAAATTTGTCTTAAATCAACAGTCTTCTGCACATGTTTATGTCTTGATTAAATATCACAATGCAAAATACCCCTACATTAAGTAAAAGAATTCCAGCTGGTAAACATGACCTGGACGTTTGTAAGAATATATTTAATATCTGTATGCCATTATGTTTTCAGGCTACAGGAGGAAAAATGCAGTACAATTTTCTTTCCTCTTGTTAAGGCACTGTCACTTAAGCCTAAACCCGGAGTACTCAAAATAGAATTCAGGTTTACAAGATGAAAGTCTGGGGAAGAGAGTCAGATGCTCTGAAAGCATGTTTATTTCTGAAAGGAAAAAAAATCTCAAGAAGGACAAGCAGGCATGCTTTATCCATCTTGCTTCACGAAAGAGCTTCAGTTGAAATTGTCTAAAGTAGCAGGTACAATGAATATTGTCACAAGTTGTGAATGTTTGAAGCAGTATGAGTGCTGACTACTAGTAGTAGCATAAATATGTTCAGGATTGTTTTGATGCCTGTATTTTACAAGAACAAAATGTGGGGGAGGTTGATGAATTTCTCTTAAAAGCCATTCCTTTGTGTTATAGGTGTTACAGGAAACGGGATAAATAATGGTTTACCGTCTTCGTTTGACAAACCAGGCATTTAAATGAAATCAACACAAAGGAAATATGTGTATGGATATGTGATTTTGAGATTAAAGTGAGTCTTAAAATGTGAACAAAATGTGGAGCATGGCCTCAGGGTGAAAAAAATTGCACTCTCTTTAGTTGGCCGGTTGAACAGTAAAGTTCATCATTTCAGTTTTTGCCTGCTTATTGTATTTGGGGCAACATAGCCTTTTACTCATAAAGCATTCAAAACCTTTGAGAAAGATAACAAGCACAGGGGGGAGAAAAAATGTTGATTTGTCTAGTTCTGATCAGTTAAAAAGATAATATGAAAAAAACGCAACTGTGATTACCTAAGGTTCTGGGGGAAAAACAAAACTGCTCTACCAACGTGTTCAACTCAGAGCTCCAGAAAAAACTGTTGTTTTTGACATGGTCCCAGGTCCATCCTTGAATTTTTGATCCCTGTGGGAGTCTAGTTGACCTTTTGTCTTGGAACCTTAAGTATTTTGTATGCACCTTCTGGCAAAGCCCTTTACTATAACTTTTCTTTATTGATGTCCAGTCATTCAGTTGCCTCCGCCCCCCCCCCCCGATTTTCTTGATTCTGCTGTGAATACCTATAAATCATTATATTGCCAAGTTGCAGCTTATTAGAGAAACCAGTTCACTTCCACTCTTGTCACTCTTCAGAAGGCAACTGATTAATTGTAAAATATTAGGAGGAGCTACCATTATTGCATGTCTGATCTATTCTAGGTACAGTAGTAGACATTCTCTACATGTTTCTTAATGATAGAGAAAAATGAGTTTGTTCAGTAGAAGTGTGTAGACCTTCGTTCTCCAGTAGGTTATCTTGCCCAGTTTGTAAGAGTTCTTAAATACTTGAGGTTAACTTTTCACAGCTTTGTCATTCATCTTGTTCGCTCCTGCCTCCGCAGACCAGGGCACACATAGTCCACATCTGTGGAGGGGAAGGCCTCACACGTGCTCTCACCAGTGGCCTGAGGCCTCAGTTTGACCCTTTTTTGGCTCTAAGATGGTGTCCATGGAAGGTTATATACTTAAAGATTGTAAAATTGAAAGTCGAGAAGGGGTTATTATTAAGTAAAACCCTGCCCCGGGGAAGGAACAGATAGAGCCTCAGTGGATGTCTTCCTTTGTTACACAATTCACTGAGTGACAGAGCGTGTAGTCACACACCACGTGTGTGTGTAACCTAGCATCACAAGGGGCGTGTGACCCTCCCAGTGGGATCGCTTCCTGCCTAGGAAGAATGTTGGTGGTGGTAAGACAGCCTGGTCTAGTGCTTCAGCCACAAGTGTACTGGGTCACCTCAAGATGTTGGCTCCCTTTGTGGGGGCCACTGTTTCATGATACATAAAAACAAAAGGATGCGGGGCACCTGGCTGGCTCAGTGGGTTAAGCATCTACTTTCGGCTCAGGTCATGATCTCAGGGTCCTGGGATCAAGCCCCACATTGGGCTCCCTGCTCAGCGGGGAGTCTGCTCCCTCTGCTCCTCCCCCTGCTCAGGCTATCTTCTCTCTCTCTCTCTCTCTCTCTCTCTCTCTCTCACTTTGTCTCTCTCTCAAACAAATAAAATCTTAAAAAAAAGAGAAAGGTTTTATCTAGGCTTCTCTTCAAATTAAATAATCCATAAACAGAACTCAGAGAAGTTGTTACACTAAATACATCCTCGCTACTATCACCATAACCTCGAAGCTGATCCCAATCAAAAAAGAAGCTAAGACACTGTAGCCCTACAGATGCAGGCAGATTTAAGAAAGCAAATGGTGGCCCTGTGTTCTGCAACTGTATCCTGTATCCGAGGAGTGGGCTCTGTGAACCACACCATAGCCCTCCTCCACAAGTGGGGCGGCAGCTCTACCCAGGCCCTAGAGCACAGTACAAAGACCAGCCGTCCTTTTCCCACGAAGGCACAGCAACCTCCCTCCCTCAGCACCTCTTCTTACGTCTTCCCTCTTCCTCGGATTAGAAGAAAGTGATACTTGTTATCTGCGGCCTAAATGCAGATGAAACTTTGTTGTTACTGTTAGAATGTTTTGTTCTCTGGTTTAGTGCTTTTGCCCAAATCCCAGAACCACTGAATGTGGACCTGGACATGGGGCTCCATCTCAGGACCCTGAGATCATGACCTGAGCGGAAATCAAGAGTCGGACAATCGACTGAGCCACCCAGGTGTCCGAGCATCAAAAGTTTAAAAAAGGATTCTCCCCAGGTGATTCTAATGTGCAATCAAAGATTGAAAACCACTTATTGACCAGATTTGGATGATTGGCCAGACATTGCTTGGCATGGAAATGACAGAAAGATGCAGAGCCAGTACCCCTAGAAACTTAGTTCTTGTGGAGGGACAGACAAATGAAGGAACTAGTTTTGAGAACCTAAAATAAATATTACAAAGGAGGACTATCACAAACTGTAGAAGCATAGGAAAAGGAACCCTTCGATCTGTCTTGAGAAGTCAGGGCAGACATTTCAGAGAGTAACGCAGGCAGAGAAATGAGGTGAGCATTCCAGGTGTAGGAGAATTGGAGAGTATAAAGTGCTTCGAAAACTCCAGGTGGTGGAAGTGTTTGGAGATAATGCTGGGTATGTAGGCAGCACGCAGGTCCTGAAGGATCTTGTCAGTATTGAGAATGATGGGCAGCCCTTGAAAAGTTTTGAGCAGAGGAATGACACAATTACCCCTGTGTCTAATTCACTTGTCTCTGGCATCAGTGTGGATTTAAGGGCCCGGGGAGACTAGATGCAGCAAGACTAGACCAAAGTCTGTGACAAAACTGCAAGAGAGCAAGTATGATTGTTTCTGGCTCCCGAAGAAGTCTCCTAGAGATCCATGGTAAATCTTTACTTCTCACAATAACTTGCACTTGAATACTGGGAAGTCATGGTAAAGTTTTCTTCTGTATTTTAGAAACGAGATTCTTTTAAAAACCTAATGTTTTGTACTGGGCATCAGTGAGGATCCCGTTAGGAAATAGAATTTACCCCCACATGGTTCGCAACTAAGAGATCTTAAAAGAGAGTTGAGGGGGAAATGAGGCATGCTGAGATACCCAGAGTCTAGCAGCAGTGGAAAGCCATTGCCACTTCTGAGGCTGAAGGGGAAGAAGCAGACACTGCTGAGAACCAGAATCAAGGAAGAGATGCTGCCAGCAGGTGTGGCCAGATTACTGCCAGAACCGTAGCCTGAAACAAGGCTGAAGCCAGGAAGCACCCTGATCTTTTTCTCTATGTTCTCCCAACCTCTGATCTACTGAAGACTCCCATTGGCCAAACCCATCCTGAAGCCATTCAGTAAGAGAGCCCAGGACATTTCATTCAGAGTGGTCAGACTCCTGGGAGCACAAAGAAGGTCAGAAAAGGACAGGGAATGCATCCGAAGGCCAACAGAGAATAACCAGCCTGCAGATGAACACGATATCATAGCAAAAATATCTTAGACATGATCTCCCTCCTGATACTCAGTAGACGCTTAAAGAAAATCGTGGTAGACTGTATAACAACACATCCATTGGTAATAAAACAGGAACCTTCTTCCCATGAACCAGACTACCAAGAAATTCCTGAACGCCAATAAGGACTTTTGTAGGAGAGAAAAGTAACAGTTAACAGATTGAGGACATTTTAATTAAAAACTAAAATTAGAGAGTCGATATAGTTCAGGTATTAAAATTTTTCATATCTACTCAAACCTTTATACGTTTTCTGTTATTCCTCTAGGGTATGGCAACATCAAGAACTCATAAGAAATACAGCTAAGGGAAGTATGACATGTCACATGCTACATACATGGAGTTAAGTGGGACAATCACCTAGAGTGTGCTGCTTGTAACATTCTTACAGGTGCACACATGTGTTGGGTGCCATTGAGTGAACAGTGTCCTTCCTCTAGCTGGGAATTTTGGCCTCTTTTATGCAGTCGACAGCTTTGGGAGGGTTCAGTGCTTCCCAGAGAGGATTCAGAAAATCAGCCCTGGAAAGAAATTGGATACGATTTGCCACAGCTATGCCCTTGTTAAAGCATCTGGTCCCTCCTTGCAGGGAATTAACAGCTATCAAATATCAGATGTTAAATCATAAATCCTAGTGTCTTATTAGCCTACAAGTCAGGGTAAAACTGAACCACTGCAGTGAGTGAGAGGATTCTTCATATGAAGTATTGCAACGTCATTAGCACTGTGTATATGGATCACTGATATTTAAAAATGTTCCTCATCAAGGCGCCTGGGTGGCTCAGTTGGTTGAGCATCCGACTCTTGATATCGGCTCAGGTCATGACCTCAGGGTTGTGGGATTGAGCTCTGCATCGGGCTCCAAGCTCAGTGCAGACTCTGCGTGTCCCTCTCCCTCTTGTCCTCCCCTCGCACGCTCTCTCTTTCTCAAATAAAATCTTTTTTAAAAATAAAAAATGAAAATGTTCCTCCTCATTCATTTCTGAGATTCTGCAGTAGTGGTTTACACATATATAAAGACATTTGTTTACAAATATTTTCGTAATACTTGCCTGTGGACATACCTTTCTGCCCCATCAGGTTGTGAAGGCCTGAAGGGCCTTGTCTTATTCTTTTTGTAGTTTTTACACCAGCTAGTACACTTTCTTATATATTGTAGCTGCTCAGAAATTCTATACCAAATGCTGAAAGGAACTGCTATGTTAAATCTGTGTACAACTTAAAAATTATATTTCTCGTTAGTCAAACAACCTGTGGAATTAAAGTCTTGTACTTCTGTGGCACACTTGGA
Organism: Halichoerus grypus; assembly: GCF_964656455.1. Lineage (NCBI taxonomy): Eukaryota > Metazoa > Chordata > Mammalia > Carnivora > Phocidae > Halichoerus > Halichoerus grypus. The sequence goes on along the minus strand of NC_135727.1, from coordinate 106,630,388 downwards.
TCTTCAATTTTAAAAGCAATTAAAGATGTTAACTGGAATTATTGTGGTGATCATTTTGCAATATATACAAATAGTGAATCGTCACATTGCAGGAAACATGTTTAATACTGAAATGATACTGAAGTCATTCCATCTTTCTTTGATAATTTAGGAAAGATTTCAAGATGTTTCAGGGCCTCAGGGACACTAGTGAGAATATCAGTTTACAATGATTCGTGTGGGAGGAAGCATTAATAGGAATTTCTAGTTGACAGAATATCAGAAAAAACTAGACTTTATTTTATTATGGTTCGTTTTCACTGAAGTAACTGGAATGTGGCCTATTGACCTTTTTACTTAAAAGGCTCTAATCTTATTACATAAAGTTAGCTCTTGGTGTTCAAAATTCCTTGCTTCATCCTGCTCCCCATTGTCTATTCTGTGAGGAGGGAAAAAGTTTTTAAGTTCTTCGAAGATGACTGAAGTTGACTCCCAGGCTTGAATAAAAGAGACATCTCTTAGGTCCATAGTGACAATCTCAATCCTTCTAAAGATCTCCTATTTCACTGCCTGGGGCTAAAAAAGAGCTTTGTAACATTCCGCTGTCCAGCAGGGTTTAATGCTTCCACTAAATAAAAGCTTTTATTTTGGATTTAGGCGAAATGTTCCCATCACTTATGAGTATGTTGCAAGCCTCGTACACTTGCAGCAAAGACAAGGTATGTTTGAGTGAGAAAAAAACATGAATTACACTTTTTAATAATGGAAGAGATTTCTTAACACCCTTCATTCCCACACCCATCTAAGCTTGATGGAGAGTTGTACAAAATTCAATTTCATAAAAGTAGTTTCAACTTCACACACTTTTTGCTTGCTTCTTTGAACACAAAGCATTTTTCTGTATATCACCCCTAACATTAAGTCAGTTTTCATAAATCAGTTTTTATTATTTCCTACTTCTTAGATAACTAAAAACTATTATTTGGCTTATGGTGCTGCTTAGAGATCTCTTTCATATTCTTTTATGTCAGGTCATGCCTTTGTAAAACAGAAGAATTCACACACGTGCACCTGTGCACACACTTGCTTTTTGGCTGCTCCTCCAACTAATTGGCTTACAAGGCAGGAGAAAGAAAGGTCCTGGCTCTAATGTTGCCCCACAGTCTTGCTAGTTGGGTTGATGCATACTAACAGAAATGAGTAAGTGTTCTTCCTAGCATGTCAGTTCCTCTGGGAAGCTGGTATGTTCTCTATGGCCATGAGATAGAAATTCCATCAGTTGGCTTCAGAAAGTATGGGGGTGTCTGTTAAGCTAAAAAGAGAGAATTTTAATGAAGATAAGAATAATGGTCACCAATTAGGTCTAGCATGTCCACATTCCACTAAGTCCCAACCTTCAAGCACGCATTTCAGTTTTCATCTAATTTAGCCAATAGACTGGTGACCACGTAAAGGGAGTCTCATTATAAGATGGATGTTAATGGCCATGGAGAAAATCAAAGACCAGAGAGATGTTCCAGGGATTTTCTCCAGTTAAACATGCCACTTACTAAAAGAGGTGAGTTTAGATGGAAGAATTTAGAAACTACTTTCACTTATATCTTGTCAGCAAGCCTGTATTCTAGAAATTATAGGGAAGATTTTAGATAGACTAAAATAACTAGTATTGCCAACTTAAAAAAAAAAAAGTAAGGCTAAGAGAAGAAGATATGACCCAGTTTTTAAGTAACTGTGAGGATGAATTTACTGACCCAATTCTAATATAGTAGAACCCACTTGAAAGCTGAAAGCTACAGCTTAGTGATAATAAAGGTGCATAACAGTCGTAAAGAAGTAGTACCTCCTGGAAATCTGAAGATTGGATTTGTGACCTTTTTTTTTTTTTTTTTTTTACATTCAACAATTTTTATTTTTATTTATTTTTATTTTATTTTATTATGTTATGTTAGTCACCATACAATGCATCGTTAGTTTTTGACGTAGTGATCTACGCTTCATTGTTTTCATATAACACCCAGGGCTCTATGAGGTACGTGCCCTCCTTAACACACATCACCAGGCTAACGAATCCCCCCTCCCCCCTCCCCTCTAAAATCCTGTTTGTTTCTCAGAGTCCATAGTCTCTCATGGTTCATCTCTCCCTCCGATCTCCCCCCCAGGATTTGTGACCTTTTTGATCATGCTTCATCTCATTGGTTCTTTAGAGACTGAAGCCCAGACTGGATAATCATGACTGGTCCAATTGCAGAAGCTCACTCTTACTTAATTTTTCTCCTGTCAAGGGTACAGTGTTTGCTCTGGTACATCATCCCTGATGTCTTGACTCTCTTCTTTTACACTTCCTCCCTAGTTGATGGGAAAATAAGAGATTAAGACACCCTTTCTGACATCAAGAAGGGGATGAACACTGGGGTACATGGGTAGCTCAATCATTTAAGCATCTGACTCTTGGTTTCGGCTCAGGTCATGATCTCAGGGTCCTGGGATCAAGCCCCAAGTTGGACTCCATGCCCAGCGGGGAGTCTGCTTGAGATTCTCTCCCTCTGCCTCTGCCCCTCCTGCTCATGCTCTCTCTCTCTCTAAAATAAATAAATAAAATCTTTAAAAAAAAAAAAAGAGGGAGATGAACACTAAAAAAGGTGAGGGGAGTCACCATCCAGGATGGGTTAAGTGTAGAGTTTGGGGAAATTTTAGAAGAAGCCATACCTAAGTAAAGTCTTGATATATGTTTGGGGTTGAGCTAAGTAAAGAAACTGGGGAAAGTGTTCCAAACAGAGGAAACAAAAGGAAAAGCTCTGAGGCTTGACATGACATGGCTTGTGTAGAGAATCATAGGAAGTCTGGTATGAATTCAGGAAGCATGAAGCGGGAAGTGGTGGGAAATAAGTTTGTAGAGAAATTTCTAGCACGGACCAGATCCTGCAGATGTATATCATGCTAAAAAGTTGTGTTTTGCTAAATCACTTAGTATAGAAGATAAGTTTGAGGGACACAGTGCAAGAATGAAGGTGGTTTCTTAGGAATCCAGGTAAAATTCTTCTCCCTCAAAATTGTCGGCATAAATCTGTCTCGGAAGACTTCACGGACACCTGTAATGAGCAATCTCAAAAACGAGGATAGGGGCGCCTGGGTGGCTCAGTTGGTTAAGCGACTGCCTTCGGCTCAGGTCATGATCCTGGAGTCCCGGGATCGAGTCCCGCATCGGGCTCCCTGCTCGGCAGGGAGTCTGCTTCTCCCTCTGACCCTCCTCCCTCTCATGCTCTCTGTCTCTCATTCTCTCTCTCAAATAAATAAATAAAATCTTTAAAAAAAAAAAAAAAAAAAAAAACGAGGATAAACACATTGCATTGGAGTTGACTCTTTATTTGAGATAAAATTTTGCACCGACAATTCAATAATTGATAAATATGGACAGACAAATTGCATGATACTTTGGGATAGTTGATGGAGTAAAAGAAGAATTTAAGACTGCTTGCCAAACCCATTGGTTAAGCAACCAAACCTTTTAGTTAGATGGCATGTCCTAGAAAGAAGACTACCTTTGGACAACGGCTGCCTCCTCCTCCTTAGATATTTTGAGTAAAGATTGAAGTAGCACAGGCTTCCGTAAAGGTTACCTTTCTAGTGCTGAATGGACACCTCAGCCTCGGGGCGGGGCACATCTGTGTGGGCCGTACCTTACACCTAGCACTTCAGTGGCACGTGGTGGGCTTTATGTATCTATCTGAAAACTGATTGCTGCAAATGGCTTCTTCCTCACCAGTAGCTATTTAACTTGAGAAACACCTGGCATAGCTGGATTTAATAACAGCCCAGGAATTGTGTGAGAAACTGCATCTTAGGATCCAAAACTGAAGGACAAAACAGGAAACAATGTACGAATGCCTGGAGTAATACATGGGTGTTTGAAATTTGCCTGATTTGGCTTGTCCACATCTCCTCTAGGAAATGTATTTCGTCGTGTTAATTTAACGTTTACCCTACGCAAATAGCCCAATGGTGCTCATTACTTCTGTTGATACCGTGCATGGTAGGCAGAATACTGACCCCTCAAAGATGTCTCCATCCTGATCCCTAGGACCTGTGAGTATGTTACGTTACATGGCAAGAGATAAGTAAGGTTGCAGGTGGAAGTAAGGTTTCCATTCATCTGACTTTAAGATAAAGAGATTTTCCTGGATTATCTGGGCAGACCCAAGGTCATCACAAGGGCCTCTTGCAGAAGTGGGAAGCAGACGAATCAGAACCAGAGAGATGGCACCATGAGAAAGAACTGGCTGTAAATATGGAAGGGTACCACCAGTTAAGGAAGGTAGGTGATCTGTAGGATGTGGAAAAGGCAAGAAACTAGATTCTCTCCTGGGGACCTCCAGAAGGAATGCAGCCCTGCCAACACCTTGATTTTAGTCCACTGACACCCATTTTGGACTCGTGACCTCCAGACCTGGAAGAGAATAAATCTGTGTCGATTTAAACCACTGTTGGTGGTAAGTCATTATAGCAGCAGTTGAAAACTGATACATCATGTATGTGACAAATGTCATTTAGCATTGTTCGCTGAAACTCACATGGATGCATAAAGAGGAATCTAAAGCCCTTAGTTTCTACTCAATCCACTCTTTTATTCATACTGCAACATCTGCTTTTTTGTCAAAGGCAATAGGGACACAATAGGACATTAAAGAACCTTGGGGAGATAGGAACAAATATGCTTTTCTATTTTTCATTAGCTGATTAGATAAGGTTTCATACAATGTTTTATTTACACTCCTTCGCTAAATACAATCACCTTCACCCCTTGGAGGATTTAGCCAGAGCAATTTGGCAAGTGATTATGTGAATTGAGAATTGATAAAAAAAAAAAAAAAAAAAAATAGGTCAGTGCTGAGCTCCTTTTACCTTGACCAGATTCGGTGTTATTTCCACTTACTTCTTCTTTCCCCTCTTTCATTCGATTTCTTCTGTTAAACTGCTGTCTGTATTCACTTCAAAAGAACAAAGCACGCAGTTTCACTCCCCATTTCCCAGGGCCTGCCAAGAGGAGCTGGTCCTAAGGTCAGCGCACTGAGGCACTGACCAGAAGGGACTGTCGGTAGCATCCGACCCTGCCCCCTTCCGGAGACCCTCCTCCTGCTCCCTATTGTGCGGCTGCCTGAACAAAACAGCACGTCAGCACTCTTTATCACGGGAAGCCGGCCAAGGAAGTCCTAACAGGACCATAGACCTACAATCTGATCACCTTGTTAGCTCCCCTCAAAGCTCCTAACAAGTGGGAGACGTTGATGACGTGGGCTAAAACTATTGGAGAATTGGGGTTTGCTGAAGTGGCTTTTCAGACTTTTTTCCCCCCTGCTGGGAAAAAAAAGTAGCATTTCTTATCCCTTTATTTAAGATTAAAACCAGGCACAAGGACACAAAACAAAACAACATGTACAAGGCTAAGGTTAACTTTTAAAAGAATACAAATTATAAATGGAGACGGATCTACAAAGTTCGTAATGATCTTCTGATGGCAAATAACATAAAACTTTCTTTGTGTTGCCAGATCTCTGCAGAAGTGTAGGAAATGTGGAATAACCCTCAGGATCCAGAAAAAGGTAGGGATAGGAATTAATTTGTGTAAATGATAACCAGTAATGAACTCATCTCAGATAACAGGGCAAGGATGATCAAGGTCTTTGTATTTTCTGTGGAATTTACTTCATATTACACAGCAGTCTGGCCAGGTTTGCTTTTGGCCTCTTATTCCCTCCCTCATACCCACCTCATGCTTCAGGGAACGTTCTGACCTTTACAAATTTTATTCTCACCATTATCTCCCTAGTCTGCAGCGGACGTTACCATACACCCCACATCTGTCTAAAATGCGGTGTCTTACACAGTGTCTTATCCACCCTCCACCCCCACCTTCAGTCCCCGGGTTCTTGCCATCCCTGCGATCCTGGGGGAGATAGCACGGACCTCCACGCCAGCACCTGGCACTGCGCAGGCCCCGGGACCTGGTTAATAGTCTCTGTGCCTCAGTTTCTTCATTGGTAGCAAATGACAAAATCATAATGGATTCAACATGTGGACTTTTGGATGCATTTGAATGTGTCATTTTTATATTTGGTGTTATTTTAAGGTTAAAAAGAGGTGAAACTTGACAGTCTGGCATGGCTCCTGATGAATCGTTTGCTCTTGTGTTTCTCTGAAAAATTAATTCACCACAGCTAAGTTCATACTGGCTTAGTACTCTGTATCTATGTGGGGGGGTTTATCATGAACATTTTGTTCAGCCATACTTTACTGTCTTACTAAATGGAAGTCCAAGTAACGATTCTGTGTGTGTGTGTGCGCGCGCGCGTGCAGGTATGTGCATGCCCCTTACCTGGGGGAAAAAAGCTTCTTCTATAGCATCGGGAAAATTGTGATAAACAGAAATCATTTTCCTTTTCCTATTGCCCATTATTTGTGAGGGATGATAAAGTGGCATTTCTCCAATTATGACTTGGAAAGTCTGAAAATCATAAAAGTTCTGTGTTGCTTCCTCTCCTTCTTGTATATGACTTAAATTGAAAAAATCTCAGAAATGAAATTTGGAGAGTATAAAAATCATTGTTTTTACATATATGGTACAGGTGTAGTTCCTATTCACCAAGATGACGGTGAGAAAATAGAAAAAGCAGAATAAAAAGCAAGTATTTGCTATATATTTGGCAGCCACCTACATAAATAGGTGGTGTATTGCAGGGCTTATCTAACAATTACATAAAATGATTGGGGCTTGGCAGTGAGAAGTTAAATAGGGGTTTTCTGTTTCTTAGCTTTGAATGTTTTCAGTTTAAAAATATTCCTTTACATAGAGTTCCAGGCAGCCTTTTACTTAGATGTCTATGAATACATTGTTTAAAAGGCTTCACTGCCCTAAATATCTTCACCACTAGTCTCTTCCAGTACCTAAAATTTCTAGCATTTTTACACCTTCATACGAGGCCATTGAAAGATTGTTAGAGAATCCACGTATGTGGAATGGATAGGTGGGTCATTATTATTCAGCAACAAGTCTAGCATGAATTAGTTTAAAAAGGTGTGGCATTTCTTGGCTTATTGATCTTCATGGAGTCTTAGACTTTGGACATGGTAATTAAGACCTAGCTGATTCTAACCTTATTTTTGTACACCCAACTCAAGTGAAGGTTGGGTTTCATTGATAAGCATGCTTCTTGGCACTAGATGGAGTCTACCTGTAATCACCAAGTGATCTTTAGGAATATATTGAAGGAAGGAATACGGTTGGTGATGAATATCTAAATTTATTCAGTGCCTCCATTTCTTTTTGGAACTCAAAATAATGAATGAAATTCAAAACACTGGATCAGCGGTGCTTGACTGGCTCAGTCAGAAGAGCATGCAACTCTTAATCTCGGAGTCATGAGTTCGAGCCCCACGTTGGGTATAGAGAGGACTTAAATAAATAAAACCTTAAAAAAATACTGGATCATCCAAAGGTAAATACAACAACTATAAAATGGGAACATATACCCAAAGACTAGCCATTGCCTGAAGTAGGGTAAGGCAATTAAGATGTCCATGAAGTATTTTTCCATCCAGAGGCCAACTCTAAATACTTCTAATGCTACATGTTCAAATGAGACAGTGTTTTATGTTCTAGTATGAAAACATTGACTCAGTTTAGCTCACTGATATGAAATGTGGAACTTGTGAAATTCAAGCATACTCTGGAAGTCCCTTTTTTTTTTTTTCCTAATAAGGGTTCTTACCTATAATCAAGGTATAGCCCCACATGTAAACAATTAGCTTGAGTTTTTGAAATGTAGATAGGAGACAGTTTATTAGCTTGCTAATTGTTGGTCCCTTAGAACATGGACTATAATTCAATTTATAGCCAAATTGGAGATATGCCAAATAGTGATGTAATTGAGAATAAGAAGAGAATGTCTGGATCCACTGCTAGCTAAAGGCAGATATGCTCAATTGAATGGAGCATATATCCATTTGACCTTCCATCTCTGAAATTCTAGCAATCCAGAAAAGTCATCTGAAAGGAATTTCAAGACAGGGCTCACTTCTTGTTTACCCTGTGTTTCCTACTATACCTGGCATACCCCTAAGTCTGGGCTTCGTAGGCGAAGCTTGGTGCAGAACTGAATGATTGAGAAGGAATCCAGAGAGGTTTGTTTCTGAGTTCCATTCGAATGTTATCGAGGGCATTCATTTATTTGTATTTGTCCCCAAAGTTGATTTATTTTGCTCTTCATTAGCTAACATTCCACATTGCATTTTCTTCATCGAAACATTCAAATTGTATTGAAATGCCTTAAGATTAAATTAGATGTTTCTAGCTTTGATAGGCATCACTTGCGTTGGACTTGGGCTTAGTCATTTTTTAACTTCTTTTAACAAAGAAGGAAATACTGTGTTGATTTTGCCTAACAGGTTATTTGAAACAGCAGCTCATGTTCTTAAGTGAAAAATTATCTTGTGATGCAAGAAAACAACTATAAAATACAGAAAGAATGGATATTTTATATGGTTTTAAAATACAGCATCCACTAGTTTTATGATTAATGTAATTCACATAGTGCCAGGGGCTTATTAGAGAAGTCACATGAACTGGAGTGGTAGAATCTAACTCCTTCGATTCTGACGCTCACAAGAGAAGTCATATATATATAAGACTACTTCTCAGACAGCAAACTTAGCCTTCCGACTACTGGAGTAGTAAAACTCCAAACTGAAATACCTCATTAAAACATTCTTTACATTTGCAGCTGCTTTTGCTTGCCCTTGGTTGCTCAGCTCCAACCCTAAATTTACACACCGTGTGCACGCGCGTGCACGTGTGTGTTCCTCCATACACTAGTACCCTTGGGAAGCCTATAATCTTTTAAACTGAGATATTTTTGGTACAAATTGTAAATTAGAGCAGTAACAAAAGTGACACTGTATCTTGATTGAATTTCAAATGCAATCTTTGTTCAGTTAAAAAATAACGAACCAGATTTATTTAGAGTCTCAGTTATGACCTTGCAAATAAGATAGCTTTGGAAATGACATGAACTCTTGTAGGTTCTTATTTTACTTCCAAATGGCTTTGCCTGTAATTCACAAATTGATGTTAACAGCCCTTTGTAATTAAACAAATGACCCTGCGTCAAAACAACAACAGAAAGAAGAACCAAATATCCCCTCTGGAAGCAGGGACTCTCTGGGCTTTGTCGTCATAACACTAACCACAGGGAAATGACACCCCTTTACACGGTGCCTTGCTGTGGTCAGCATCTTGGGTTCCCAACATGAGGATGAAGTTCACGGATTCAATGATGGTGCTCAAGCTCTTTGAGTATTCCATAAATGCTAGAATGAGAAATTTGAATAAGAGATGTAAGATTGCACAGAATCAGAATTTCAAAGTAGGAAGGAGTTTAAGTGGTTGTCTAATTCAATCTGTTAGTACAGGTTTCCTCCACAATCCTAGCTTTCCAGAGTTTTGGCTTGTGACCCAAGATAAAAAAGAAATGCATAAAATACATTATGATACCGTATATACAAACAGGGGCATAACTGGACCTGAGGGTTTCCATAAAACAGGACTTACTGTGTGCAATGAATTCAGATACTTTCCCTCTTATGTCCTATATCTGTTTTTAATCCGCTGATAGGTTGAGACTTGTTAGCCGTCCTTGCTACAAAAAGTGTGGCCTGTGAGAACCAGCAGCTGCAGCATCACTTAGGAGTTTCTTAGAAAAATGCAGATTCTTGGGGCGCCTGGCTGGCTCAGTCAGTTAAGCATCTGCCTTCAGCTCAGGTCATGATCTCAGGATCCTGGGATCGATCCCCACATCGGGCTCCCTGCTCAGTGGGAAGCCTGCTTCTCCCTCTCCCTCTGCCCCTCCCCCTGGCTCATGCTCGCTCGCTTACTCTCTCTCAAATAAAATCTTTTTTAAAAAAGATAAATGCAGAGTCTCAGGCCCCAGCCCAATCTAGTGAATCAACCTTCACGTTATAACAAGAGCCGCACGTGATTCCCAGCACTTTAAATTTTGAGAAGCATTGTTCTACCTCATCCGTAAGGGCGGTCAAGCCTTTCCTTGAACCCTGTCACTGTGAGGTGTTTTCGTCCTCAGGTGCCACCTTTTATTTTCAAACAATTGTGCTTTATAGAAACATCTTTGTTACATTAAGTGGAAATTAGTACGTAAAGTACCAACTCGGAGACCAGCACAGACACAGCATTTCACAAATGATAAATCCTTGTCCTTTCCCACAGAAGCTCCACCCACTGGCACTAGTGTATCTTCTTGTGAAATTAATTTAAACCTCTTTGCACATGGCAGTCTCTCTGCTAAAAATAGAGGAATCTTTTTTTTTAATTTTTTAAATTTTATTATGTTATGTTAGTCACCATATAATACATCATTAGCTTTTGATGTGGTGATCCACGATCCATTGTTTTCGTATAACACCCAGTGCTCCATGCAGTACGTGCCCTCCTCAATACCCATCACCGGGCTAACCCATCCCCCCACCCCCCTCCCCTCTAAAACCCTGTTTGTTTCTCAGAGTCCATAGTCTCTCATGGTTCATCTCTCCCTCCGATTCCCCCCCCTTCATTTTTCCCTTCCTTCTCCTAATGTCCTCCATGTTATTCCTTATGTTCCACAAATAAGTGAAACCATATGATAATTGACTTTCTCTGCTTGACTTACTTCACTTAGCATAATCTCCTCCAGTTCCATCCATGTCGATGCAAATGGTGGGTATTCATCTTCTCTGATGGCTGAATAATATTCCATTGTATATATGGACCACATCTTCTTTATCCATTCATCTGTTGAAGGGCATCTCGGCTCTTTCCACAGTTTGGCTATTACGGACATTGCTGCTATGAACATTGGGGTGCATATGGCCCTTCTTTTCACTACATTTGTGTCTTTGGGGTAAATACCCAGGAGTGCAATTGCTGGCTCATAGGGTAGCTCTAAAAATAGAGGAATCTTTGGGACTCTTGACTTCTCTCTCATCCCATGCCTAAACAGTCAACAGTGCTGATGAATATACCTTCCAAATATTTCTCCAATTAAGGATTTCTCAAATTAGTATCCAATAATCTGAGGACAAAGGAGGAATGGTCAATAAACATGGAAAGTCATGGCAGAAAATTAAGCATTCACTTTGTTCATTTAGTGAGACACTTAATCCACTCTGAAAAAAAGAAAAGACAATCCTCAGTACATTTTGTTAATAAAGAGCTATTGTTTTGACCTCCAGAGACCCTAAAGCTCAAAAGCATGCCACCACCCAGGATACCCTAACAACTCCCTGACATCTGACTCGTCCCTCTGGAAAATCTGGAATATTCTGCCCACATTGAAAGTGCGGTGAATATGTGCATGCTTTCCATTCTGCCCACCCGGAGCTGGATAACTGTTCCCACCGCTCATTTCCGAGTGTGCCTCCCACTGTGTCAGCCGTTGAGTTGGAGAAACGGCACTCAGTTATCCAGCTGGAACATAAAATGTAATTGAGAAGCATCCCTGGACTGAGATGTTTTCTCCTTTGAGACTCCACTGATTGAAGTTGGGTTACATACAAGTGCGAGTATAAACATATTTCCCATATCTTTTTGACATTCAGAATGGCTTGTATTCTTAAGAACAAGAAGAGGACTTGGTATTTAAGAGGATGTCACTGGGCTGATAAGATAAAGTCGTGGGAATAGCTTCCCATTCTTTGGGAAATATATGGGATTTATGTTGAGGGGTAAGGGAGTTGTCAGGCCAGTTCTGTGATCCGGTTCCCTGGAGATGAAGTTTCCTTCTCAAAATCAGTTCTTGCCATTACTTATTACTTTGCTGCCACTGGGTCAAGGAAAAATGCTTTAAGGCTTCTAAGCTTTAGAATCCCAAGCATGGGGCTGTCTCATGAACAGGAAGATGGAAGAAAGAACATTTCCCAACTTTGTCCTCCGTGTGAGTTCTTGATAACAATCCAGTGTGATAGAGCACCCTCTGTGTTTACTGGGGGAAGGGTTGATGCTTCTGCAATCCAAGCAGAACATAAAGCTTTCTGCCCCCCATTGAGAATTGTTTTTATTGTTTTGCTTCATGCCCAACAACTAACTGATGTGAGTTGTACTGAGTAAAACAATACAACTAAACTCTTGTATCATTGCCATGTAACCTATCAGATGACCTAATGTTAATAAGTTTTGTTGGGAGTGAAGGTGAACAAACACTTTTTTTTTTAATGGCTTTATTGACACACCATAAATTCACCCATTTAAGCTGTACAATTCAGGGGCTTCTAGTATATCCAGAGCTGTGCCTGCATCATCACAAGCCATTTTTGAATATTCTCATCACCCTGAAAAGAAATCCCACACCATTTAGTAGTCTCCTACCATTTTCCCCATCCCCACACCCACCCCCACTCCTAGGCAGGCACTCATCTACTTTTCATCCACATAGAGTTGCCTGTTCTGAACAGTTCATAAAAATGGAATCGTACAATATGCAGTCTTTTGTAACATTCATTTCTTCTTTCATTTAACATAGTATCTTCAACGTTTACTCATTTATTGTAGCATGCATCAGTACCTCATTGCTCTTTATAGCTGAATAATATTCTGTTGTATGGTTATGTCACATTTTGTTTATCTCTTCATTAGTCAGTGGACATTTTGGTGGTTTTCCACCCTTTGGCCATTATGAATAATACTGTGGTGAACTTTTCGTGTACACAGGCATTTTATTTATTTTTTTTTTATTTTTTTTTTAAGATTTTATTTATTTATTTGAGAGAGAGAATGAGAGAGAGAGAGCACATGAGAGGGGGTAGGGTCAGAGGGAGAAACAGACTCCCTGCTGAGCAGGGAGCCCGATGCGGGACTCGATCCTGGATCTCCAGGATCATGACCTGAGTCGAAGGCAGTCGCCCAACCAACTGAGCCACCCAGGCGCCCCAACACAGGCATTTTAAATTCCTTTCATTACATACTTAGAAGTGGAATTGATAGGTCATAATGGGAACTCTATGCTTAAATGTTTGAGTATTGCCCAAACTGTTCTTCAAAGTGGCTGCACCACTTAAGGTACCCACCAGCAATATATGAGAGTTCCCATTGCTCTACATCCTCACCAGCATTTGGGATTATCTTTTTTTTTTTTTTTATTATAGCCATCCTTGTGGGCATCAAGTAGTATGTCATTGTGGTTTTGATTTGCATTTCCAAGGATAAGCATTCTTAAAATATCTGTCACTTACCCACACGTAAAAAGTGAACATTTCAGTTCAATTAATTTCTGAATAGACCGTGCCTGGAGAGGCTGCTCAAATTAATAAAAAAAAAAAAAAAAAAGTCACCTGATGAATCTCCCATCTTTATGGGAGGAAATTTTATTACACAAGAGATTATCTGGGTTTGGGATTCAGAAGTCATCATTTTAAATAATTAAATTCCCAGAGCTAGTCCCAGACTTAGCCCTTAATCAATGATTCTGTCTTTATTAACAGTAGAGGTGGTAAGAATTAGGGGAAAGTCATCCTGTATTCATCTGGCAAATCGTACAAGTGACTCGTCTTCTCTGAGACTGAGTTTTCTCATCTACAAAATTAGGTTAATAATGCTACCTAACTCAGGGCACCTGGGTGGCTCAGTTGGTTAAGCATCTGATTCTTGGTTTTGGCTCAGGTTGTGGTCCTGGGGTCCTGGTATCAAGCCCCACATCGGGCTCCACACTCAGCACAGAGTCTGCTTGAGATTCTCCCCCCCTCTCCTTCTGCCCCTCCTGCTTGTGCTTGCTCTCTCTCTCTAAATAAATAAATCTTTAAAAATAATAATGCTACCTAACTCATGCCATCATGTGAGGATTACATGAGGTCTTTTTTCCCATGCGAAATGCAGTACCTGACTGAACAGAAATGTTAGCTGCTATTAATGTACAGGGTGAGTCATCAGAGGTCTTCTCTGTTATAACAACTTAAAACATCCTCTGCAAATATGGAGGATTTACTGAACATTTTGATTCATCATATTCCATCTCTACAAAAAGGTGTTTTTAAAATTAGCTCCAAAATTCCCCTGAAGCCTAAGTTAGCTTCCAGGAAGAACAACATCTGAAACAGGCTGGTAGGGGAGGTGGCATATTTTCCTCCCCAGAAGTCTTCAGTGGTGGGGAAGCCTTGCGGCTTTTCAGCATGTTAGCTGTCAACCCACCAAAGGGTAGAAGTGGCGTCTAGTTTCCTCAACCTAATTCTGTTTGTTACAGACTGAAGGTCTTTGAATTCCCTGGCAACCTAGGAAATACAACTCCCTGGCCTTGAATTACTTAACCTTGTCCTCAGAAATGATGTTGGACAGAACTGTGGAGTAGGTAAGGCTTGTGTTTTTTCCATTCTTGTTTGCTGCTCCTTTGTTCCTTCTGTTGCCCTTTGGGGAGCCAGTGCCCATATGAGGCCCCCTGTTGACAGAGTGTCTTCTGGCACAGATCATACTCTGTCTTCTTTTTCCCCTCAGGAACACAGATGTGAGCCCTCTCGATCCTCTCCCCCAGTTCCATCTAAACTTCCCTTAACTCTGAATGACTTTTTACCTAGCTGATAAACAAATCCATTCATTCAGCAAGGCCGTATTTTATAGTTCATCTGTGCCAAGCACTGTACTAGGCTCATAGATGACTGACTATATCATAATCCCGGCCCCGTAATAGAATGGAGATCAACAAACATGCCACTGGTTGTAAGAAGTGTGATGATAATGGATGTATGTCACAGGGTTCCTAGGAGAATTAAGAGAATAATTGTAAAGCACTTAGAACAGTGCCTGGCACAGAATCAGTGTTACATGCGTGTTTGTAACACCAATTACATGCCAGAAATAGGCTATGTCCTGGGAGTTGTGGGAACACATAGTAAGGCCACGCATCCTAACCGGAAGTACTGAAAGCCTGAGCTGGGCTGAAGATGATAAGCGTTTTGTCAAGGTAAGATGTGGACAAGACATGTTCCCTGTAGAGGGAGCAACGTCTGAACGCAAAGAGGTGTGAAAGAACATGACATAGCTCGAGAAGTTCAAGAGTTTCATTACGGCTAAAATATAGGCAACGTGAGAAGGCACAGGGGCTAAGACTCTGACTGTGTAGTCTGTGGTGGATAAATTGCCTTAATGGCCTCTGTCAGCCTCGATGATGTAAGTTGTGCTTTGCCCTCAAGGAGCACTGGCGAGGGGAATGGATGCTGAATGGGCAAGCAGTGGTATTTGCCATTGTAGTAACATCAGGAGAGTTGTTGAGAAGTATTTTGAGGTCTTAAGTACCCTTCAAGTGAACATTATGACCTATGTTTGTAGTGATCTTTTCTTCAGTGAAATAATTAAAATTGGATAAAACCACGGCGTGTTTGAAAGAATATGAAAAAGTTACTGAACTTTCTAGACTTTACAAGAAAAGTCTAACAGTTGTTTCAGTTGAGTGCTGCCCTTTTCGGGTATTGAGGGTCAATGGCGTTGTTAGATCAAGGTGGAATCCTGAATAAGATGAAATACTGAATAAGATGCAAGGTCCTGGTTTACTATTCAGTGAGCTTTGCTTGATGAGTTAATTAGCTCTCAGTGCCCTCTCGGGGAGGGGGGATCCTACTGAATGCTGTATAGCTGACATTTCCAATCTAAATAAGTCCACCTCCCATTTAAGTTCCAAGGAATTGTTTCAGGAATAGTGCGTTAAGTGTTAAAATACTATAGATCTGAAATAAAATTAGCAGTAAGAATCACAGAACCATACACAGCAACATCTTGTTGTGATAGGTCGTCTAATGGGTTTTTCTAACCCCAGCAGATACTTCATGTGCCCTGTAAAAATGCTTTAAAATCCATCATTTTTCTGTTGAAATGTGATTATTATTTTGGGGATGCTTAACAAAAACATTTATTACTACAAAGCTGATACTTTTTTTAATGATAATATTTTCGAAACAAAATTTGCCACAGTGTCTCATTTTTCAAAACTAAATTTGATTATTCTGTGAAAATTTCTGTGGTATCAGGGCACCTGCATGACTCAGTCGGTTAAGCGACCGACTCTTGATTTCTGCTCAGGTCATGATCTCAGGGTCCTGGGACCGGGCCCCGCATCTGGCTCGGTGCTCAGTGCTTAGTGCAGAATCTGATTGAGGATTCTCCCTCTCTCCCTCTGCCCCTCCCCCCACTTGCGTTCTCTCTCTGTACTTCTCTCTAAAAATAAATAATTCTTTAAAATAAAACAAAGTAAAATTTCTGTGGTATCTTAGAAGCGTCATGACCTATCTCTAGCCTACATTCCCAATCCTACTGGTTTCTAATCCCAAATGTATTCTCTACCCTAGAGTCGAGTCAAAGCACAATCACGGACTCTTCATTTACCCACTTGTACATCTTTACCTACTCGGTTCCTTGTTTCTTGATGTTTTTCTCTCCCTTCTCTGATCATATGATTCCTCACAGTTGTTCCGTTTCTGCTCTTTCACCGAGGGCTCCATCGTTCCTCCGGTCATAATTAAATTTACTCTTTTTTAAAAAAACTTCATAATTCTCTTTGTCGAGTCCTCTATCCTATGTGAGCTAGTTTCACATACTTTTCTGTCACTGCTCAGGCTACTGCATTCTGGTTTCTGCCTCCTCCACACCACTGAACCTGGCCTTCAAAAAAGATTCACATTCTCCTGCTTGCCAAATCTAGCAGAAATTTTTTCTGTCCCTTTGATACTTTTACCACTCCTTCATTTAAAGATTCTCTTCTCTTCTGCCCAGCCCCTGGAAAATTCGTTTTCATGCTTGCTGCTGTACATGTGGGCGTTAGCTAAACTGTCCGGGCCATAGGTTGTCTACCGTGGGTGGGTAAATGTGCCGCATCGTCCCGGCCCCCCAGAGCTCTGTAGAGCCCCCGTCCCGCCCGATGGAACATGTTATGTAGCCATCACGTTGACAGAAAGGGAAGAAATGACAGAAACTATAGCTAACCTAGTTTATATGTTCCTCTTCTGAAACGCAAGGTAGTAACTCTCACTTGTGACGACTGTTGGGAGGATTAATGCTATCTAGCGTGCTGTGTACCTCCCCTATGTGACTTGTTTTCTGCCTCCCCCACGAAAAGGTAAGCTCTGAGGACAAGGCATTTCATGTGTTCGGTTCACTGTTGTATCCCTTGCTCCTAGAACTGGGCCTGGCACATAAAAGACACTTTAAAAAAATGGTTGAATTGTTGATAGATAAAACGTATTTAATACACAGTAGTCATTCAGTGAATTTTTGCAATACTGAGCTGCAGGGAATTCTATACTGTTGTTAATTATTATAATTTAGCTAAGGAAGTTCATCTGTCCCCTTGTGGTAATTTAATCTCTTTGTGATTTTATGCTTTTACTATAGTTCTTTTGACTATTATCTCTTTCATACTTTTAGTATGTGCACATTTTAGCTTGGCTTTATGATAAATTTCTGTTATCTTATATTCTAAATGGGGGATCCACAGGTGAGCTTTTTAGAGAAGACTTGGAACCTTAAAAAAAATGCGTCATATGCTTCAAATTCCTTTTGAAAGAAGGCAAAGCATAAATGGCAAGAATCTGTTGGATGAAACACAGAGATCTCTTTACAGGTAGAGGCGAGTCTTCCTGGCTGTTTTTAACTCAGCACATATTTTTGTCATTATTGAAAGACCTTGAACTCCAAATGCATTTTGGGGCTTTTTTGGTTTATTTGTATGTTTGTTTGTTTGTTAGAGAGAGGGAGAGAGAGCAGGGGAAGGGCAGAGGGAGAGTGAGAGAGAGAGAATCTTAAGCAGACTCCGTGCTCAATTTCACAACTCTGGGATCATGACCTGAGCCAAAATCAGGAGTTGGATGTTTAACTGACTGGGCCACCCAGGCGCCCCTCCAAATACATTTTCAATGGTGGTTACACAGAAATTGAGTAATTTCTTTGCTGAGTGTCTCATATATGAGGTTGGGCTATTGATTCCTTATCTGTAGAACCTCCTTCACATGGTAATCCCAGTCATGATACAACCTCTTTGTACATTGGCTTGTCGGGTGACCAGAAATCAAAGCTAGGCGAGGATAAGGATGCCGCTGTTACCATGAAACAGAAATAAACTAAGTGGATCATGTGGAAATAAAATCATGCTTTTGGCTTCATAAATGTTTTATTACTTCCAGACAACTGATCTATACATGCTGGTTATTTTCTGACAGCTCATGTATTTATTCAACAGCTATTTATCATCTATCAATTTGAGTCCCAGCTTCATACTCGACAACTGCATATTTTGGGGCACTGCCTCTGTGCCTCAGTTGCCTTATCTGTAAAACAGAAATAATGTAGAACCTGCTGTATAAAAATGTGGACAGATTAAATAAGCAATTACACTTAGAAAAGGCTTCAGCAAACAGAGTTCTCAACAGATGTCAGTTATCCTCCTATTACCCTAGCGACAATACGTTTCCTTTTTATTTACACAACTTTACATTAAATTGCCATCGCTTGCAAGCAAGAGTCTCGACTTCAGGAAACTGCAGCTCAGAGAGGTAGCATAACCTGCCTGGGATCATACAACAAAATGAGTGGCAGGTATCTCCAGAGACCCAAATGATCGATGTCACGAGTCAGGTGCCCCCAAACAAATTATTGAGTCTCAAGGATCCCCTGCACAGCTGGAGCCCATGTAATTCCTACTGGCCAAAGCATGCCCACCGGATGTGGGAAATAGCACTGCCTACAGTGCGGAGACCCGCTTTGCATTGATGTTCCCTTTATATCACAGCAAGCTTGAGGTCCCCAGCAGTCACACCCCTGAACACTGCCCTCCCCATCCTTGGTAATCCTAATCTCTACTAAAGCACCTTTAGACAGAAAGGCTGCAGGAAGGTAGCCCTTTTGTTTCTCCGAATTGTCAAAAACAGAGGAGAGGAGAATATGCCTGTTTCTCAGATGTTAGCCCACTAGTTGCCTTGCACCAGGCTGTGAGGAGTACCCCGGATGCGAGGTGAATAAATCAGTACTCCTACCAGGAGAAAACTTTCAATCTCCACCCAAAAACTTGCCTGGCACTTTAAACCATATTGTCCCTGAAGATGTAGATGTATTTACAGATACATGGGGTGCCTGTGTGGCTCAGTCATTTAAGCGTCTGCCTTCGGCTCAGGTCATGATCCCAGGGTCCTGGGATCGAGCCCCGCATCGGGCTCCTTGCTCCGCGGGAAGCCTGCTTCTCCCTCTCCCACTCCCCCTGCTTGTGTTCCCTCTCTCACTGTCTCTCTCTCTCTGTCAAATAAATAAATAAAATCTTTAAAAAAAATAAAGATACAGAAATATACATATAGATAAAATGTAGACATTTTAAAGGGCTAACTTTATCACCTTATTGCAGTGTATGCTTATTTTTATACCAGTCACATATATCTGGCTATAACATAGTTGCTTTTTGACCACTTCAGTGCTAGGTTGTAGGGCTCAGGGCTTTACCTACTCCCCCTCCCCCCCCCCCCCCCGTTTAACACACCCATATGTTAATCATGATTATATCTGTCAGGTAGTACAACAGACAGTCTTAATTTATGGTTTTTTATTTATCAAGTTTTCCACAGTGAGCATATATTATTTTAGGTACAGTAACACAGTTAAGCACATGTTTATTATTTTCCAGGAAATAATCCATCTTGAGCTAAATGTTTATGAAATTCTTGATATGTTTCAGGAGCCAAGTTCTAATTATTTTGGACACATTTTTTTCATTTAGAAATTCCATGAGGTCGATATTATTATCTCTAATTTTTAGAGAACAGGGTTTTTTAGAGTAGCTCATTCAAGGACGTCTGGGTAACAAGTAGCATATCTCCAAGTCTTTGAAGCATACAATGGCAGAAAAAGTAGAGGAAAGAAAGAAAATGATCCAATTCAGATCATTGTTGGCAAATCTGGGAATGAAGGCTGAATATGTTGGCCAAAATTGTTCTAATAGTATCTGTAGCTTTAATATCCCATCTCCTGAGAGCAAAAAGTATAATAATAATGGTATCTGAAGGGGAAGAGTCATGGCTGACAGGACACATAAGCAATTCAGAAAATAATTTGAGTGAAGTTGAAACCAGCCTGAGCATATAGCTATTATTCCATTCACCTAGAGTTTGCTAGTCATGATTAATTACAGAGGAAAATGTGTGAAGAATATAGCCTTTGAAAAAGTGGCAGAGGTGAATGAACTCAAAAAAGAGCTCAAGATGATTCACATTATCGGAGTGTAAAATTCTCATGATCCTCAAAGACAGAATCCAGTTCATTCTAAACAGGTCAGATATTACTGCAGCTGGCTCCCCCCTGCTAAGTGGATGACCAGTGCCGACATGGACTTCACACCGATGAGGGATTAAATATGGTCAGGTATTCTTACACTCCCAGAGATCAGTTCTTGCAGCTTTGCTTTCCTCCTGAATGCTTAACAACTAAGGTCATCAGAACATAGAAACATAGATTTTTGCTTCAAAATTAGTAAGTTACTCCAGTGGAAAGAGAACATAACTCTGAGATGGTCTCTTCTACTCCTCGGTGTACTTGTAATCCTGGTAAACTTGTAAACTATTCACATGAAAGTAATCACTTACCTTTAAATGTACTCAAAATTCAAGTGAGGTCTTTTAATGTTGTAAGATTATTAGAGAAATTAAAATGATCTCAAATGTATTTACTTACAGTCTATCCATTGCAAGTGAGTTAAAAAAGCATTTGGGGCTTTTGGATGGTTACATTATAGGAGAGCATGAGTAACTGGCATAGCTCCAGGGTACTTAATGTACTTAATACACCCCCCTCCCCCGCAGAGACAACTACATGCACACTGTCTCAGGACCTTAACAACTAACTGCATCTAGTTGGATTGTCTCCACAGGGAAAGGATTCAAATTCGGTCTTCAGTGTCTTCTACCATTTTAATTGTTATAAAGGACACAAAGGAGATGCTCAAGAGGGGCAGAATTTCTGGTGCTCACATAAGCAATCAGGTTCTCCCTACTTTGTAAGAGAAAAAGATGATTTCCAGGACAGAACAGGTAGCTCTATGAATTCATATAGCGCGGTGAAAATTATTTTTGATGGTGGAAATACTCTTCTGCCTCCTTCAGTCCCACTTCGCTTTCTAGGTACTGCCCCATCTCTCTCCTCCTTCATGGCCAAACTTTTCAGGACCATTGTCTATACTTGCTTCCCACATTCTCATCTTTCACATTCTCTTCTACCCCTTCCATCTGGCTGTTGTCCCCTCATCTCATTCCTCTGGAGAGGGAACCAATGACTTTAGTTACTACACCTACTGATGTTTTTTCTGCCTCATCTTCATCTATCACTTCTTCCATTAATATTTTAACACCTAGTATGTGCCAAGTTATATGCAAGGTGCTGGTGAGAAGCACTCAGGAAACACATTCATCATCAGCTGCGTGCTGGTGAGCAACATGCTTGTTACTGTTGCCTTCATGGAGCTTACATTCCCGTGGGGAGACACAATTGCTTGAATCACCACATGTTGAAAATACAGTTGCAGACCCAAAAGAAAAGTGATATGAAACAAAAAGTTAAGTGGGCTGTGAAAGCCTTGAATAAAGTGCAGAAGAGGTCTTGCTCTTAGTATTTTTTTGGAAATGAAAAAAAAATGTTTGTTGGTTATTTCTTCCCTTTTGAAGCACCATTTCCTTGGAGATCATGACAATATGTTCTCCTGATATTATGCCTACTTCGCTGAACCTTCCCTTCTATTCTCCTTAGATAACTTATTCTCTGTTCCCCATGGTACAAATGTTAACCCTTTCTCTGAGCCCAGCCTTAAGGCCTCTTCCAATCTCACCCCATGGTCACCCCATTAGTGATCCCATCCAATGCCCAGGGTCAGTGTCTGTCTATTTGCCAATGGCTTCCCAGTGTGAGTTTCTGAGATGTTTCACTTGTTAACTCTAGTTTTGTATATCTAATGGCCTTGTTGGCAAGTTAACCTATTTCAAATAAAATGTCCAACTTGGCCCTCTGCCATCACTCCAGACCAGGCTACCTTCATTCTCTCACCTGGACTAGTGCAGTAGCCTCCTAATTCATTTCTCTGCTTACACTCTTACCTTCCACAGTCTATTCACCATGCTGTAGCCGTAGTGATTTAAAAAAAAAAGGGGGTGCCCGGGTGGCTCATTCGGTTAAGCATCCGACTGTTGGTTTCTGCTCAGGTCATGATCTCAGGGTCGTGGGATCGAGCCCCACATTGGGATCCATGCTCAGCCCGGAGTCTGCTGGAGATTCTCTCTCTCCCTCTGCCCCTCCCCCCGCTCACGCACTCTCTCTAAATAAATAAATAAAGTATTAAGAAAGAATACCATTTTACCTCTATTAAGATCATTTGTATGTTAAATGAGATTAGTGGAAAGCATACATTTTGTGACGTGTGTGAAATGTTATATATGCAGCTTTATTATTACCATGTCATTTAAAATAGCAGTATTGGAAAGAAAGCTTTCATATATATGTTTGCAACAACATGGATGGACCTTAAGGGCATTATGCAAAGTGAAATAAGTCAGACAGAGAAAGACAAGTACTGTATGATCTCACTTCCATGTGGAATCGAAAAAAGAGAGAACTGGTTGGTGGTTGCCGGACTGGGGGTGGGGGAAAGGGATAGAGGACAAAATGGGTGAAGGAGGTCAAAAGGTACAAACCTCCAGTTATAAAATAAATAAGTCCCGGAGATGTAATTTACAGCATGGTGACTATAGTTAATAATACTGAATTGCAAATTTTAAAGTTGCTAAGAGAGTAGATCTTAAAAGTTCTCATCACACAAAAAATAATTGTAAGTATGTCTGGTGATGGATAGTAGGTAGACTTACTAGGGTAATGATTTTGCAATATGTATCATTATTTTGTACAAATAAAACTAATGCGAGGTTATAAAAAAGGTTTTCATATGTGTTTATTAATAAGTGATCAGCTGAGGAAATTAGGATATAGTCCACCCACTGGAATATTATGCAACCATTAAAAAAATCAACTCTGTGTAAGAAGAGTGTGGGGTGAATTCCAAGATATATTGTAAAATGTAAAAAGTAAAGCACGAAAGAGGGTGTGTCATATGCTGCCACTTGCGTTTAATAAGTATAAAATTTGTAAGTTCAAACGTTTCTCGGAGAAATTGATCTCACTTGCTGACTCGGGGGAAGGGAACTGAGTGGTTAGAGACAGAAAAGCTTTCCATTTTATACTCTTTTGTACCTTGGCGTTGTCTATTCCCAAATATATCTTTAAAGTTTAGTTTTTTTAAAAAAATCAAGAACGACACTGAAACCCTATCCCTAGAAATGTTAAGTGTAGCTCTTCCCATAAGTAGCCTAAGGTGATCTCTGAAAATTGTTCACTATTCACTTGACACAGAAAACCCTACAAAATCATGCAAATCAAGAGGTTCAAGTCTTCATGTTCATTTTAAGAACACACATGAAACTGCCCAGGCCATCAAGGGTCTGCAGATCCGGAAAGCCACCAAGTATCTGAAGGATGTCACTTTGCAGAAGCAACCTGTGCCATTCCATCGCTCCAGTGGGGCAACTGGTAGGTGCGCCCAGGCCAAACAGTAGGGCTGGCCACAGGATCAGTGGCCCAAAGAGAGTGCTGAATTTTTACTGTGTATGCTTAAAAATGCAGAGAGTAATGCTGAACTTAAGGGTTTAGATGTAGATTCTCTGGTCATGGAGCACATGCAGGTGAACAAAACCCCCAAGAGGCAGTGTAGAACGTACAGGGCTCATGGTCGGCTTGACCCATACATGAGCTCTCCCTGCCGTGCTGAGATGCTCCTTACTGCAAAAGAGCAGATTGTTCCTAAACCAGAAGAGGAGGATGCACAGAAGAAAAAGCCATCCCAGGAGAAAGTGAAGAAACAAAAACGTATGGCCTGGGAGTAAATTCTGCATAAAATAAATGCAAATAAAAGTAAAAACAAAAAAAAAATTGTAAGTGTACAAAGTCAAGTACACAGATAGACCTATACACACACATGCACGCACATGTACGTTTGGCCTGTTAGGCAGAGGCTACGCAATTAGCTATTCGAATTTTCCTGCAGATTCAAGAAGCAAATCTACAAGTTTTTTCATGGTTTCACTGAGTACTCATTATGTGAATATCTCTGTGCTGTGGACCTGCCAGAAAAATCCTCTAGAAACAAACTTTTAAAATTCAATTTGCTATTTGTAGGACATCTAGAAAACAGTAAGAGCATACATCTCTCATAGGTGGAATGATTGAAATTAGGGGTTTTTGCTGCACACACCCATACTGGATTGTTAGGGTCCTGCTTCCTTTATTTTCCCTTTTCTATTCAAGGAACTCTGGCAAGGGAATCTGCTAGAACTCACAGATCTTGCAAACCTCCTTGATGGAAGAACAGTGCTATGAGAGATGATAATGTAGAAACAAAACTTAGGTGGCTCAGTCAGAGAAGGCTTCTCTGAGGAAGCAAAAGTTGAGCAGAAATCTGAAGCATGAATAAGAATTGGTGAGAAGAAGAAGAGGACATAACAGAAGCATACGTCCCACATACATTTAATACCTCCCTCCTGAAACAACAGCCAAATGACTACAAAGAAATTAAAATGGCATAATCCACAAAAACAAAGGGAAAGAAAGAGGATACGATAACAGATGAACCATTGCAACCAAGTGTTGGAAGGTGGAAAGAAGGTAGTAATAACTAACCGAGAAGACCAAAGAAAGCTCAGTTCAGACCGTGTGGGGAGCAAGATCCAGAAATTAACTGATAGATGCTACAGAACTCCAGAAAGGTTCAGAAACTGTAGGTTTGAAGTACTAATTAAGGCACAGATACAGGGAGAACTGAAAAGGAGAGGATATGTAATGGCTATACAGACACCTAGACGCCTAGGTCCCCTCCCCTAGTGGACAAGAGGTGTACTCTCTGGCAAGCTTGAACCAGTACTTTCTATTGCAGTGACTCTCAACCTTGACTGCATGTTAGAATCACCTGGGGAGCTGTAAAAAAAAAAAAAAAATTTATTTGAGAGAGGTGGGGAGAGGCAGAGGCAGAGGGAGAAAAGCAGATTCCACTAAGAGTGGAGCCTGATGTGGGGCTCGACCCTGAGATCATGACCTGAGCCGAAATCAAGAGTTGGATGCTTGGGGCACCTGGGTGGCTCAGTCGGTTAAGCAACTGCCTGTGGCTCAGGTCATGATCTCAGGGTCCTGGGATGGAGCCCCGCATCAGGCTCCCTGCTTGGCGGGAGGCCTGCTTATCCCTCTCCCACTCCCCCTGCTTGTGTTGTTCCCTCTCTCGCTGTCTCTCTCTGTCAAATAAATAAATAAAAAATCTTAAAAAAAAAAAAAAAGAGTTGGATGCTCAACCAGCTAAGCCACCCGGGTGCCCCTCTTGGGAGCTTTTTAAAATTCCAATACCCAGGCTTCCCTCCAAACCAATGAACTCAGTGTATCTGAAGATAACACCTCGTGAATTTTTACTTTTAAAGCTACCCAGGTGATTACACTGTGCAGCTCTGGCTGAAAAGTCACTGTTGGTATACTAGGCAGAACTACTAAAAATGAAGGAAAAGTGTTCCAAGTCAGCACAGAGACAAGCCCACCCCTACCCATACATGCAGAGCTATCAGCCATCACTTTAGTGCCTGTATCATATACATATAAACATCAGCCAAGAATTACTAAACATTTGAGGGAAGCCACAAACATGAAAGACATGGGCCAAAACAAATGGTTACAAGGCAGGAAACATAAGAAGACTTTTTAAATACCTGTAAGTAGCATCCTCAGAAACATATGAGAAGGTTGGGTTCCATAGAACAAGAACAGCATGACATTTTTATAATTCAGAGCATAACAAAGAACTCCTGGAAAAGAAATGGAGATAGCTGAAGTAAAGGAAAATATTCAATAGGAAAAAAAAGAAAAAAAATAAAAATACTCAGTAGAAATGTTGGAAGACAAAGTTGAGGTCATTCTCCATGACACTGAACAAAAAGGAAAACAGATGTGGGTTTTTCATAGATGGATTTTATGAACTTGAGGAATGTTCGCTCTATCCCTATACTCTTCATGAAGAGTTTTAATCAAGAAAGGATGCTGTATTTTGTGAAGTGCTTTCTGCATCATCAATTGAGAGGACCATATGGTTCTTCTCTCTCTTATTAATGTGTTCTATCACATTGAGTGATTTGCGAATGTTGAACCACTCTTGCATCCCGGGGATCAATCCCACTTGGTCGTGGTGGATGATCCTTTTAATGTATTGTTGAATCCTATTAGCTAGGATTTTGTTGAGGATTTTGGAATCCATATTCATCAGGGATAGTGGTCTGAAATTCTCCTTTTTGATGGGGTCTTTGCCTGGTTTAGGGATTAAGGTAATGCTGGCCTCATAGAATGAGTCTGGAAGCTTTCCTTCTGTTTCTGTTTTTTGAAACAGCTTCAGGAGAATAGGTATTATTTCTTCTTTGACTGTTTGGTAGAATTCCCCAGGGAATCCATCAGGCCCTGGACTCTTGCTTTTTGGGAGGTTTTTGATCACTGCTCCAATCTTGTTACTGGTTATTGGCCTATTCAGGTAACCCACAGCGAATATCATCCTCAACGGGGAAAAGCTGAGAGCCTTTCCCTTAAGATCAGGAACACGTCAAGGATGCCCACTCTCACCACTATTGTTCAACATAGTACTAGAAGTCCTAGCAACAGCAATCAGACAACAAAAAGAAATAAAATGTATTCAAATTGGCAAAGAAGAAGTCAAACTCTCTCTTTTTGCAGATGACATGATACTTTATGTGGAAAGCCCAAAAGACTCCACCCCCAAATTACTAGAACTCATACAGCAATTCAGTAATGTGACAGGATACAAAATCAATGCACAGAAATCAGTTGCATTCTTATACACTAACAATGCAACTGTAGAAAGAGAAATTAGAGAAACGATTCCATTTACAATAGCACCAAAAACCATAAGATACCTCGGAATAAACCTGACCAAAGAGGTAAAAGATCTGTACTCTAGGAACTACAGAACACCCATGAAAGAAATTGAAGAAGACACAAAAAGATGGAAGAACATCCCATGCTCATGGATCGGAAGAATAAACATTGTTAAAATGTCTGTGCTACCCAGAGCAATCTATACCTTCAACGCCATCCCGATCAAAATTCCAATGACATTTTTCAAAGTGCTGGAACAAACAGTCCTAAAATTTGTATGGAATCAGAAGAGACCCCAAATCACCACGGAAATATTGAAAAAGAAAAAGCTCGGGGCATCATGTTGCCCAATTTCAAGCTATATTACAAAGCAGTGATCACCAAGACAGCATGGTACTGGCAAAAAAACAGACATATAGACCAATGGAACAGACTAGAGAGCCCAGATATGGACCCTCAACTCTATGGTCAAATAATCTTTGACAAAGCAGGAAAAAATATGCAATGGAAAAACAGTATCTTCAATAAATGGTGCTGGGAAAATTGGACAGCCACATGCAGAAGAATGAAACTCAACCATTCTCTAACACCCTACGCAAAGATAAACTCAAAATGGATGAAAGACCTCAATGTGAGACAGGAATCCATCAAAATCCTAGAGGAGAACATAAGCAGTGACCCCTCTTTGACATTGGCCACAGCAACTTCTTTCAAGATACATCTCCAAAGACAAGTGAAACAAAAGCAAAAATGAACTTTTGGGACTTCATCGAGATAAAAAGCTTCTGCACAGCAAAGGAAACAGTCAACAAAACAAAGAGGCAACCCACAGAATGGGAGAAGATATTTGCAAATGACACTACAGATAAAGGGCTGGTATCCATGATCTATAAAGAACTTCTCAAACTCAACACCCAAAAAACAAATAATCAAGTCAAAAAAATGGGCAGAAGACATGAACAGACACTTGTCCAAAGAAGACATACAAATGGCTAACAGACTCATGAAAAAATGTTCATCATCATTAGCCATCAGGGAAATTCAAGTCAAAACCACACTGAGATACCACCTTACACCAGTTAGAATGGCAAAAATGGACAAGGCAAGAAACAACAAATGTTGGAGAGGTTGTGGAGAAAGGGGAACCCTCTTACACTGTTGGTGGGAATGCAAGTTGGTACAGCCACTTTGGAAAGCAGTGTAGAGGTGCCTCAGAAAATTAAAAATAGAGCTACCCTATGACCCAGCAATTGCACTATTGGTTATTACCCCAAAGACACAGATGTAGTGAAAAGAAGGGCCATATGCACCCCAATGTTCATTGCAGCAATGTCTGCAATAGCCAAACTGTGGAAAGAGCCAAGATGCCCTTCAATAGATGAATGGATAAAGAAGATGTGGTCCATATAGACAATGGAATATTACTCAGCCATCAGAAAGGATGAATACCCAACTTTTACATCAATATGGATGGGACTGGAGGAGATTATGCTAAGTGAACTAAGTCAAGCAGAGAAAGTCAATCATCATATGGTTTCACTTATTTGTGGAACATAAGGAAGAGCATGGAGGACATTAGGAGAAGGAAGGGAAAAATGAAGGGGGGGGAATCGGAGGGAGAGATGAACCATGAGAGACTATGGACTCTGAGAAACAAACTGAGGATTTCAGAGGGGAGGGGAGTGGGGGGATGGGTTAGCCCAGTGATAGGTATTAAGGAGGGCATGTACTGCATGGAGCATTGGGTGTTATATGAAAACAATGAATCGTGGATCACTACATCAAAAACTAATGATGTATTGTGACTAACATAATAAAATAAAATTTAAAAAAAAAAGGAAAATAGAGAAAAAATTGGAGGGGTACTTGTTTGGCTCAGTCAGTTAAACGGCTGCCTTCAGCTTGAGTCATGATCCCAGGGTCCTGGGATCGAGCCCCACATCGGGCTCCCTGCTCAGCGGAGAGCCTGCTTCTCCCTCTCCCTCTGCCTACCGCTCTGCCTACCTGTGCTCTTTATCTCTGTTAAACAAAAAAAAAAAAAAAAAAAAAGAAAGAAAATTGGAAAATTACTTTGGGATGTCTGACATCTTATAAACAGGAGGTACAGAAAGAGAACCACTGAAACAGAGTGAGGGAATTATAAAAATAAAAATATGAGAAGGCATTTGCAAAACTGAAAGGTGCAAGTTTCCAGATGAATGACCAAATACTATGGGTATAAAATTACCTATATTGTAATATATGAGTGCGAGATTTCAGAATGCCATGGGAAAAGAAAAGGTCCTAACAACCCTCAGAGCTAAAAAATCAAATAGGCAACATAACATAGATTGAGAATGAGAATGGCATCTGACTTTGTGAAAGCAGAACTATATTTCAGGAGACGATGAAGAATTATATGCAAAAATCTGAGGGAAAATTATTTCCTAACCAGAATTCTATAACTTGCCAATCTACTAATTGAGGGAAATGGAGAATAAAGGCATTTTCAAATAGGCAGGGTCCAAAAATGTACTTTAAAGGCATCTCCTCTGGAAGCTGCTGGAGGATGCTGCACCAACATAAGGAAATAAGAAAAAAGATACTGGATACAGGAAACGGGGGATCTAACACAGGAGGGATGTAAGGTGATTTCCCAGGACGATAGTGAAGGATAATTTCAGGATGGTGTTGTGCAGGCCTATGGAACATTCAGTCCAAATTGGAGTAGGAAGACAGAAGATTCCAGAAGGGCTATCTCTTCACACTCTAAAAAATGTTACTGGTAATTTGCTTGATGTGTTTGAAAGTACTAAGAAGAAATTTAACTTTTGTTATGAGTTTAGGGATCAATCAGCAAGTAGTCGATATTACACTAAAAACAAAGAAAATACAGTAATTATGAACTCCAGGGGAAATAGAAGTATGTACAACAGAGGAAATATCAAAGTATGCTTTGTGGCTCATCAATAAACACTATTTACATCATCATAAATATGTCCATATTAAATACATGTTTAGCCAGCAATTGTGATACAACTTTTTGAGAAGAATGAAAATAATGGAAGTGTGGAGGGAGAGGAGGTATTGGAGGTGGTGGTAATTAAGGGGAAAATTGTGATTTATACCTTTGTCTTCCATAGTACAAAATCAGTGTGTATTACATAAAATTGAAAACCAAGAAATCAGGTTATAAACTTATGGGGCAAAGACCCATAGTTGTGTTTAATAATTCCCATTTCTTTTTTGTATTTCTGGCCTTATGGAAAGGCTACATTTCTTAGCCTAGGTTGGGGCCATATGATTTGGCAATGGCCAGTGGGATGTTAGAAGTAATGTTAGCTTCTCCCAGGCCAAAACCTCACCCTCCACCGTCTGCCTGCAATAGAGGCCACATAACCCTGGAAACCATGAGTAGAGATAGAAGCCCTACAAGAGGGATGGTACCCTAGATACCATGAATAATTTTATTTATTAATCTAAGATAATATCTACATAAATATATATGTTACTCATCCACGTCTACTTGGCCCCTTAATGTTTACTTGACACAAATACCAGTTTTAAAGAAATGGGACCATTATTGCCTAATGTCTCTCACCAGGCTTCTGACATTGCTGGGAAAGTATTTAAAGTTGCTAAAAAATAAAAATG
Source organism: Halichoerus grypus (assembly GCF_964656455.1). Classification (NCBI taxonomy): domain Eukaryota; kingdom Metazoa; phylum Chordata; class Mammalia; order Carnivora; family Phocidae; genus Halichoerus; species Halichoerus grypus. The sequence continues at coordinate 106,599,772 of NC_135727.1, read as the reverse complement.
GGGTCATTTCTCCTGCTCCCTACCCAGAGATAGAAGGGGAAGAGGGAAGCATGAAGCCGTGTATGACACCTGGGTCAATCCCCTCTACAGAGCTGTTCCAGAAACTCCGCTTACTACTTCTATTTACAAACTATTAACCAGAACCATGTCTCATGAGTATCCCGTGCGTATCTGTCATGTTTTTTTATGACCCCAGCATAAATAGGCTTGGTTCTGGAATTTAAGCTAGCAGTTGGGGCAAACTCACTAAAAGTGATCAAACAACATGAATGATAACTTCTCTGTGTATTAGAATGGGGATGAACCTTAAGCAACTATTACTTACTGGCTGCAGGCGCTCACAATAGTATCGCCCTGGTTTTCTATTCCTAAAACACATTGCTATCCTTGAATTAAACAGTATGTAAGGCAGAAGGAAGAAGCCAAGGGTAGCAGGGCTAAATTTCACAAATACATCTCTTTGCTCATTTTCCCTTCCATTTTTATAATCCTGTTATCTACCCCTCTAAGCTAAGGTAACCAAAGAAACAGAGTCAAAATGTCTTTGAAAAAAAAAAAAAAGTGTACCAAATGCCACCTGTCCAAAAATTTCCTAAGCTGCCATTTCATAGTTATTTTGCAAATGAAGTAATAAACTTTGATAACTTATAGTTCACTTGATTGTGACTCTGGCCAGCTTTCCAGTGAAGTACAGGATTCTTCGGAAGTTGAATCCTAATGATTAGTTTGAACTAGACACGACTTGTCTTTTTTGATGGTGCCAATTTCCTGCAATCAGTTGTCATATTAATTTTTCATTCTGATTAAACCAGTGGACCTTACGTACTTAGCAACCTATGTTTTTCTTATCTTTTATTTTTTTTTATTTATTTATTTTTGTTCAACAATGTGAAGCAATGAATGCTCTAGCTGGGTTTATTTAGGTCCATTCTGTTGAACAGTTATTTATTGGGCACCCGCTGGGTACCTGGAGAGCAGTAAAGCAGCGTCATAGCAAGGGCAGGGTGATGGGAGCAGCTCACCCTGAGTGTAGGCAAAAGGGGGTGCTGATCTATAAAGAACCCAAAACAGTGATCCAACTGACTAAAACCAATCTGCTTTTTATTATCACCATGTGCCAGCAATTCTAAACAATGGCAAAGCCTTTTGTGGCCCTAAGTTTTAAGCAATTACTGTGGATACTGCTGAGTTTCAGTAATATATATGTTAGCTTCAATTTAGCATATATGTATGTTTTATTATTATGTTCACTTAGCCAACATATAGTACACCATTAGTTTTTGATGTAGTGTTCAACGATTCATTAGTTGTGTATAACACCCAATGCTCATCACAACAGCATGTATGTAATTTTTAATATGCATTTTATTCCACATGTAAGTTAAGAAGGAGAACTCTCGGGTGTGTTGTCATCCCTGAAATGTATGTACTCAGCTGCACATATTTGTTTCCTGAGTAATTTTATAACAATTTGGAATTTTTCAAGCTTGCTTTGGGCACAGTGTTTGTTTTCAACCCTGCGGCATTAAGTATTCCTGTGGTCAAACAGTAGATTCCAAGAAGAATAGTAATAGGTAGGTAGGTAGGTAGGTAGGTAGATGAGGTAAGTATTATAAAGAAGAAACAGAACTTTCACATTTCACATGACCACTTAGTTTTATTTGTGTTTAAAATTTAAAATGGTGAAACAGTATGAACTGCTAAGTATCATATTTTTGTTGAGAAAGTACAAGTATTTTCTTCCATATCCCCTCTGTGTGTACTCTGTGTCAAGCATCTTTAAAGGGGTATGTGAATGACTTCTTAAAATTTGCTTTTACCCTTGTTGTATGTTTCATTACTAAAAAATGAATCAAGAAAATGTGGTTACTATTGATTATTACACGATTATTACTGAAAATAATGTTGCCATTTAGAGAAGGAGCTTGTTAAAGAATGATCCTCTCCAAGTGTCAAATATGCTAGGTACACAACCACAACAAAATGAGCCAGACAGACACTTGCTACCCTGTCCTTCTGATGCAAAGAGTAAATAAGAGATGAGACAAGAAAATACATGTGCTAATGTATTCAGGATATATTTTTGTGCACTTAGGTCTTCTTCCCCCAAGAAACATGGTCTTTAATGCCAAGTTGTCTAATAAGTCCAGAGCTAGGAAGAATGATTTTTGTCATAGGTCCCTTTAACTCTCTTAGTAGTGGTGTTTACAAATAGTGTAATGATAATTCTGCATGAAGTCAGCTTTTGTAAGATCTTCATTAAGATATAATTCATATACCATACAATTCATCCATTTAAAGTATACAGTTCATGGTTTTTAGTACATTCAGTGATAGTGCATCTATCACCACAGTCCATTTTAGAATATTTTCAGCATCTTGAGAAGAAGCCTCTTACTTTTTGAGCATTTACTGTTCTTTTTTAAGTTTTTTATTTTAATTCCTGTATAGTTAACATACAGTGTTACATTAGTTTCAAGTGTACAATATAGTGATTCAACAATTTTACCCTTACTCAGTGCTCATCATGATAAGTGTACTCTTAATCCCCTTCACCTCTTTCCCCCATCCCTCCACCCACCTCCCCTCTGGTAACCATCAGTTTGTTCTCTATAGTTACGAGTCTGTTTCTTGGTTTGTCTCTCTCTTTTTTTCCTTTGCTCATTGATTTTATTTCTTTAATTCCACATATGAGTGAAATCATATGGTCTTTGTCTCTCTCTGACTTATTTCGCTTAGCATTATACTCTCTAGCTCCATCCATGTCACTGCAAATGGCAAGATTTCATTCTTTTTATGGCTGAATAATATTCCATTGTATATACACACCATATCTTCCTTATCCATTCATCTGTCTTTGGACACTTGGGCTTCTTCCATAATTTGACTATTATAAATAATGCTGCAATAAACATAGAGGTGCATATAACTTTTCAAATGTTTTTGTATTCTTTGGGTAAATACCCAGTGGTGTGACTACTGGATCATAGGGTAGTTGTATTTTTTAACTTTTTGAGGACTCTCCATACTGTTTTCCATAATGGCTGCACCAGTTAGCATTCCCACCAGTGGGGCAAGAGGGATCCTTTTTTTTCCACATCCTTGCCAACACTTGCTGTTTCTTATGTTGTTGATTTTAGCCGTTCTGACAGGTATGAGGTGTTATCTCATTGTGGTTTTGATTTGCATTTCCCTGATGATGAGTAATGTTGAGGATCTCTTCACGTGTCTGTATGTCTTCTTTGTAGAAATGTCTGTTCATGTCTTTTGCCCATTTTAATTGGATTATTTATTTTTGAGTTATATCAGTTCTTTATATATATTTGGATACCAACTCTTTATCAGATATGTCATTTGCAAATATATTCTCCCATTCAGTGGGTTGCCTTTTAGTTTTGTTGATCATTTCCTTTGCTGTGCAGAAGCTTTTTATTTTGATGTAGTCCCAGCAATTTATTTTTGCTTTTGTTTTCCTTGCCTCAAGAGACAATCTAGAAAGATGTTGCTATGGCCGATGTCGGAAAAATTACTGCCTGTGCTCTCTTCTAGGATTTTTATGGAAACCCCTTATTTTTTAGCTATTGTTTCCCTATTCCCTTGTTCCTCCCCAACCCAGCCCTAAGAAACCACTAATCTACTTTGTGTGTGTGTAGATTTCCCTATTCTGGTCTTTCACTATATGAAATCAGATAGTGGTCTTTTGTAACTGACTTCTTTCATTTAGCATGTTTTCAAAGTTCCTCCATGCTGTACCATGTATCAGTATTTCATTCCTTTTTATTGATGAATAATATCCCATTGAATGGCTATACCAAATTTGTTTATCTATTCATCTGTTGGCAGACATTTGGGTTTCCACCTTTTGGCCATTATGAGCAATGTTGCTATGAACATTCATGTTCAAGTTCTTGTGTGGACCTATGTTTTCATTTCTCTTGGGTATATATAAACCTAGGAGTGGAATTATTGGGTCACATGGCAACTCTGTGTTGGATCATTTAAGGAACAGCCAGAATATTTTCTAAAGTGGCTGAGAGGCTTTTCACTGTAATGTTTGCCACTGATGAGGGCAAGAGAAGGTCCCACTGTATACGTAACATGCTCTTTTCTGGCAGGAAAGGAAGTTCTCGGATGGGAACGCATACTGAACTCACAACCAGGAGATGTGGATCTTGATCTTGGCCCTGCTTTTAATTATCTGTACGACCTTGTGCCATTCATCTTCAGTGGGCACAGAACCTCTGTCACTGTCTATAAATTAAGGGAATTGGATTAGATGTTATCCAACTCTGAACCCCACCCCAGAGGATTTAAAGTAGGGTGACATTATTCAGTTAATCCTACAAACCATTGTACTCACATTCAAGATTTTATTTGGTAAAGAAATAGGAGATGATTTTTATCTCTAGATTATGTCTTATTCCTGTAGAAAAGCAAAGATTTCCTGTTGTGGATTATTTCATTTTTTCCTTAGGTAGACCATGTGCTGCTTGTTCCATACACACAATTCCCACAGCCTAGAAGTATTTCCAATCTCTTTTTGGGCACAGGTCTTTTATTGGTTAGAAAGAACATCTTCACAGAACTGAAATTGGCTTATAAGGATGCCCAGTTGGAATATGTCACACTGGGCAGCAAAAACAGTTGTTCCTTAAGTCCGTGTTACTCAGTGTGTGGGGTCACAGACAAGCAGCATCAGCATCCCATGACAGCTTGTTATCAATGTAGATTCACAGGCTCCATCCAAGGCTCAGTGTGTCAGAATCGCCGGCGGTGGTGTCCAGCAATCTGAATGTTAACGAAAGTTCCGAGGGAATCCTCTTCACACTGTCTCTATTCCTGACTCAAAATTACTGCTTCAGATCCTATGCCTTGTGGTCCTGCACTTCAGTATATTATATTCCAAGCTTGTTTCTAGATATCTAGTCACTTTTTAGACAGACGATCTGGGCTTCACCTAAGTGTCTCTCGTGAAGGGTTTGGAGCTAAATGTGCTGGGTTTAGCAGCTGACACTTAATCCATGCCAAACAGATGATGTCTAGTGGCAACAGCTGAATCAGTAAACCTTGGTTTACTTTGATCTGGCCCAGAAGGAAAATCGCTTCCTCACTGGATAGTTTGTACGAGTGAGCCCGCCTGTGTGCTTTATTTCCCCCCGAAGGCATTGCAAAAACTTCAAGCAGTGTATTTCCTAATCATTTTTTCTTGTATTTGTTTCTCAAGGAAGAAATATCTTCATACAACATGGAAAATGAGAAATATTTGAGTAATGGTTTACAATTCCAGAGGTGTTTTCGTGTGTCTTTTATCATTTAATTCTCGTGGGAAGCCTGTGAGGTAGTATGATAGCCCTGTGACTTTGCATAGAGCATGCCGAAAACTTTTAAGCTGAGCCAGAGTAGATGAACAGGTAGGTCTCAGAAGATAGGGGTAAGAGAAGGTGACTTTGGCAGTGGGAATGGCCCCCACTCTGACCTATTCACATTGGGGTTCACCGTCCAATCCCGGGCCAAGCAGCAATGCCTAAGGATTCCAGTGGGGGTAACCTAGGGAAGCTCACAATCTATGCGGTCCACATGAAGTGACAGAGGAGAGACCGGGAAAGCCCAAATGTGCCAAATGGGTCACCAGAATCCCCACGGGAAGATCTGGCTCTCCAGCCTGACAACGGGAGACTCAAATCTGGGAAGTGAAAAAAAAAAAAAAGACAAAACAGGGCCCTAGGAATCATTTCTCCATTTGTTCCACAACCTGAGTTCTCATTCTCTGCCAGGCACCGTGCCCTTCTCCAGGACGGCACTTGAGAGAAAAAGTGCAGGTGCTCCCTGCAACCATGGGCCTTTCAGTCTTGTGTGGGAGATGGAGATTAATGAATTAGCTCTGGCAATTAATGTATAATCATAGAGTCATGAGTTGAGATCAGTGCTTGGGGTAAAGAGGATTCACACAGGTTTATGAAAGAGGATCTGACCGGGTTGGGAGAAGGAAGACTTCCAGAGAAGTGGCTCTTGAGATGAGAACTGAGAGATCGAGTACGTGTCAGCTAAGCCAGCATTCTTCAGAGTTATTATTTATTTTCTGCCTCATACTTTTGTAATACCTAAATTTGTGACTGCATCATATTATATATAACGTATTAGCATATCTATATATGTAGGCAATTTATAATAAATAAACATAGATTTGGAGGGATGTTCTTAGGCCCACCCTTAACGATTTGTGAGGCCCAAGGCATGGGGCATGAAATGATTGAATAGGAACATGTGTAGGTGGGTGAGAACAAAGGACAAAAGAATTATCATTATTTCTCCCTTTTGGGAAAACTGAATCAGCTTGAATGCCAAATAGCAAATATTTTTGTCCACTAAAGTATCTTTAAAACCCTCTCCCATCTCCACAACACACACAAGAATGCTAAACCTCCAGGGAAAACTGCCACATGGGCGTTCACTGTGGAGCTAGAACTGCAGCCCTTTATTATCTACTACTGCGTAACACATTATCCCCAGAATTAGTGGCTTCAAAATAACATTTACTATCTCACAGTTTTTATGGGATGGGAATCCAGGCATGGTTTAGCTGGTCCTCTGGCCCTGGATCTGCCACAGGCTAAAGTCATCTCAAGGCCCTGACTAGGAGAGATCTGCTTCCTATCTTGCTCACATGGTTGTGGCAGGATTCAGTTCCTTGTGTACTCTTGACTGAGGCCTCAGTTCCTCTGTTGGCCTTCCTTGTTTCCTTGCCACATGGGCCTCTCTGTAGAACATTTTACAATATGGCAGCTGGTTTCATCACAGTGAGCGAGTGAAAGGGCAGGAGAGAGTGCCAGCAAGAGGAGGAGTGCTAACAGGGCAAGGCAGTCTTATAACCTAATTGCAGAAATGAAGTTCCAACACTTTTGCCGTATTCTGCTTGGTAGAATCATGTCACTAGGTCCAGTCTGCACTCACGGGGAGGAGATTACATAAGAGTGTGAATACCAGGGGGGCAGGGGTCATTGGGAGCCATGTTCTCAAGCTGCCTACCATAAGTCCCAAAGCAATACTTGGAAAACTCAGCAGAAATGAGGTACCTAGTGTAACAATGATTCTATTCGCCGTCTTGGATTAACGTTACCCCTGAAAGTGTAAAGGCTACTCTAAACTTTTCTTAATCTGATGTATAGACATGTACACTGTATTCCATGCAGAATTCTCATTCTGGAGCATTGAACCCTAGCTACCTCACTTACTGCATTGTGTAGGACTTTCCTCACTCTGGGCTTGCCAGCCTCACTGGTAGCCTGCCCCAGGGCCTTATCACATCTATAGAGAACATATTTCCTCCATATATAGGCCTGACTGTCCCCTTATTTCACTGGGTTCTCTGCTTAAATATCACATCCTCAGAGAGGCCTTCCCTGACCACCACCTCTCCATCCACTCTTCATTCTCCTTTACTGTGCTTCCTGTTCCTCCATAATGCTTATCACTACCTGACGTTCTCTAACACACTTTCTGTCTATGCTTATTGTCTGTCTCCTCCAACAAACATGTACTTTTGGTCCTAAATTCCAAAGCCTAGAGTAATACCAGCACAAAGTTAAGTATCAATAAGTACTTGTCAGAATGGTGAAGGAACTTTTTTATTTAACACAAGGAAAACATGTACTTCAAATTTATGTTTGTATCAGATTACAAATACAAAACACATCCACCTCTGGTTATTAGGAATTATGCCATCATTTTTTCCTGCCTTGACAATGAAGAAATACATTATTAGGAATGGGAATGTTTTCAAGGACTTCTTTTGGAAAAGAAGTTGATATTTAGCAACTTGAATTCCTCTAACAGAATGTACTTTTGGTCTTTGCTAATAAATTTTCCTTCACTGAGGAAAGAAAAAGACCTTTAGAAAATACTCCATACTGGGAATTATTGATTTCCTGATAATTCCATTTGCAGTGATTTTCTATATAAACTTGGTTGTGTATTTGTTTGTTGTCATTGTGAAGAAAAACCAGTGAAATGCAAAAACTTATTGTCAAGATATGTTTTTGGTGGTTTCTACAAACAAACTTATCTCATCCTGTACTGAAAATTCACTTTGCTAAAGCAAAAAGATTTGAAAATTTATTCAGGACCCGTCTTAAATGAATGGCAAAAAGAATGTTCTTAGGTCAAAAGCCTCTGATGCTTTATTTATTTAGTCTGGCTCATCTGAGTCAGTATTTTAGGGAATATAATGATACATGAATCAAGACATGTACAAAATACTGTGAGATATTATGAGGAACACAAAGATAGGTCAGGCTCATATATAGGTAGATGGGCAGTAGTATAAAGTATAATTAAGAATGTGTTGTGAGGGGCACCTGGGTGGCTCAGTCAGTTAAGCGTCTGCCATTTATAAATGATATCATTATGTATATACATGGAAAATCCAAAACAATTAATAAATTAGTAGAATTTAACAAGATTGTTGGATATGAAATCAATGAAATCAATTATAGGGGCGCCTGGGTGGCTCAGTCAGTTAGGCATCCAACTCTTGGTTTCAGCTCCGGTCATGATCTCGGGGTCCTGGAATGGAGCCCTAGGTCGGGCTCACTGCTCAACAGGGAGTCTGTTTCTCCCTCTCCCTCTGCCCCTACCCCCTGCTTATGTTCTCGCTCTCTCTTTCTCTCAAATAAATAAAATTTTAAAAAAAGAGAATGTGTGTTGTGGGGGCACCTGTGTGGCTCAGTCAGTTAAGTGTCCTACTCTTGATTTCAGTTCAGGTCATGATCTCAGGGTTGTGAGACAAAGCCCCTGGTCAGGCTCCATACTGGGCAAAGAGCCTTAAGATTCTCTCTCTGCCCCTCCCCCCCATTTCTCTCTCTTTCCTCAATAAAAAAAAAAAAGGAATGTCTGTTCTGGAGTTAAAACTGTATAGCTTCAGCACACATTTGTTAACCTCTCTATTTCAGTAGTTACATCATAATGTTGTTGTGATGGTTAATTTTGTGTCAACTTGACAGGGCTATGGGATGCCCAGGTATCTGGTTAAACATTATCCTGAGTATGTCTGGGAGGGGATTTCTAGATGAGATCAACAACTGAATCAGTCGACTGAGTAAGGAAGATGGCCTTCCCCAATGTATGTGGGTTCATCCAATCCACTGAAGGCCTGAATGGAACAAAAAGGCTGAGTAAGGGGGAAATACTCTACCTGCCTGATTGTCTTCACACTGGAACATCACTCTACTCCTGCCTTTGGACTCAGACCTGGACTGACACTTACCATTATCAGCTTTCCTGCTTTTTCATGTTGTTGGACTTGGACTGGAATTATATCATGGGCTCTCCTGCTTCTAGACTTCTCAGCCTCCATAATCACCTGATCCAATTCCTTCTAATAAATGGAGAGAGAGAGAGCGAGAGAGAGAATCTATTGGTTCTGTTTCTCTGGAGAACCTTAATACAGTTGTTGAGTTAATTGAATAAGATAATTAACGTGAAGGGTTTTTTTTATCAAAGTATAATTGACATCCAATGTTATCTTAGTTTCAGGTGTACAACAGAGTGATTCATAAACTCTATACTCAGTGCTCACCACAATCAGTGTAGTCCTATAATGTTAGCATATAACGTTATTACAATATTATCAACTATATTCCCTATGCTGTAGTTTTCATCCCTATTTTCCACACTAGTTGCACCACGCTACATTCCCACCAGCAGTGCACAAGCGTTCCCTTTCCTCCACATCCTCATCAACACTTGTTATTTCTTGGTTTGTGATCCTAGTTTTTCTGACTGGTGTGTGGTGATGACATCTCCGTGTGGTTGTGATTTGCATTTCCCTGATGATGAGTGATGTTGAGCATCTTTTCATGTGTCTGTGGGCCATCTGGATATCCTCTTTGGAAAAATGTCTATTCAGGTCCTCTGCCCATATTTATTTAGATTATTTGAGTTTTTGGTGTTGAGTGTATAAGTTTTTTATATGTTTTAGATATTAGCCCCTTATCTGATGTATTATTTGCTGAGATCTTCTCCCGTTCAGTAGGTTGTCTTTTTGTTTTGTTGATGGTTTCCTTCACTCTGCAAAAGCTTTTTAGTAGTCTCAATAGTAAAAGCTTTTTATTTGGGGGTAGTTCCACAAATTTATTTTTGTTTTCATTTCCCTTTCCTGAGGAGACATATCCATAAATATGTTACTGAGGCTGATGTCTAGGAGATTACTGTCTATGTTTTCATTTCAGAGTTCTACAGTTTCAGGTCTCACATTTAAGTCTTTAATCCATTTTGAGTTTATCTGTGTGTATGGTGTAAGAAAGTGGTCCAGTTTCATTCTTTTGCATGTAGCTGTTCAGTTTTCCCAACACAGTTCATTAAAGAGACTGACTTTGCCCTATTGTATATTCTTACTCCTTTATTATAGATTAATTGACCATATATGTGTGGGTTTATCGTTGGGCTCTCTATCTTGTTCTGTTGACCTACGTGTCAGTTTTTGTGCCAGTCCTCTTTTGATTACTACAGCTTTGTAGTCTAGCTTGAAATGTGGGATTGTGATACCTCTGGCTTTGTTCTTTCTCAAGATTGCTTTGGCTCTTCGGGGTCTTTTACAGTTCCATACAAATTTTAGTATTATTTCTTCTAGTTTTGTGAATGTTCTTTCTCTAAAGAGCCTTGGTGTTTTCCCAAATGAGAAATACTAGCCAGTCTACACTCCACGTGACTCCACTCAGATACTTTCTGACCTATGATACTGTCTGTAGGTAGAGTAACACATTGATTTTATGAGGTTACTAAGGATTTAAAGTGGGTCAGTGATATTACATAAAGAAAAAATCCTAATGCCAGGGTCAGTTCTTAGGGAAATTTAATAGAGCATGGGAAAACTGTGGAACAGAGAAATAAAATATATATATATATATAAGAAAGGACAATGAGATGGAAGAGAAAGTCCATGCTATTTTGAAAAAGATTTTAAAATATCAAGGAGGGGGCGCCTGGGTGGCTCAGTCGGTTAAGCGTCTGTTTTCGGCTCAGGTCATGATCTCCGGGTCCTGGGTCGGGCTTTCTGCTTAGCAGGGAGTCTGCTTTTCCCTCTCACTCTTCGTCTGTGCTCTCCCTCTCTCTCTCTCAAGTAAATAAATAAAATAAAAATCTTAAAAATATAAATAAAATATCAAGGAGATATTATTAATGACCTTTGACACCAGATAAATGTGAGAGAAGTGAAAAAGAGAAAAATACTCATATGATGATAGGTAGAAGTCAAAGAGAGAGTACAGGAAGATTATGTGTACTCAGTCAGATAATTGAATGGGTCCTACTCTGAAAGGCTGTCCTTTATTTTCTAGACTCAGCAGCAACTGTTGTCCTTACAAAGTAGAGGTACTAACAATATCATACAAATTTAGCAAATAAAAGCCACTCATGCTCTGATAGCTCAGACCCCTCGGTCCCTACCTCCGGCTACTTAAATGGAAATTCTATAGGTAGTACCTTCCTTCATTTCAGGAAGAAAGGACTAAAGGCAAAGGACTAAAGGACAAAGCACACATTGAAAACTACCCTTACCAATCCCTCAGGCTCTTGGGGTTTTCTAGTCCACTCATAGCCCACCTGTACGCAGCTGAGGTGAGCTGTGGAAAATGTCACTGGGATGGTATCAGGAATGCTGCCAGGTTGCCAATTTTACTCTCCATTAAGTGCACAAAACTTCCCCAAGGGCTGATTTTGTTGATCGCATGGATCCTTGCGTGAAAAACTTGTAGAATACATTCCTAAAACATGCAGTTCACGTTTATATACTGTTGGTGGAAATATAAATTGGTGGAATATTTCCGAAGAGTGATAGTCAATGTATATAGAATTTAAATAAACATATTCTTTGACCTCAAAATTCTAGTTCTAGAAGTTTATCCTACAGATAGACTTTCATATGTGCACAGAGATGTATGATCAAAAATGTTTTTCCAGCATTTCTGTAATAGCAAGGGAATGAAACAGGATACATGTCTATTCTCATTGGCTGAATCGATTACGGTAATCTTCAGAGAGTCATACCCTGTCATCTTTGAAATGTATGAGGTAGTGATGGCAAGGAAAGAGGTAATGATGGAGTATTTCTAAATAGATTGTAGAACAGCCTGTGTGGTATACATTTAGATAAGTGTCTACGTATCCATTTATTTACTTATATGTATAACAGCTAATATCCATAATCAATGGATGCTCTATTTGGGATTAGGATTATCTGGGAGATTGACACTTTCTACTTCATATGCTTACATATTGCTTGAATATTTAATCAAAAGGTCACATGAGTTCTATAATCTTAAAAAGCGCCCTCTCCCTTTTGAAAAATAATTATTCTTGGAACGCCTGCGTGGCTCAGTCAGTGAGGTGTCTGCCTTCAGCTCAGGTCATGATCCTAGGGTCCTGGGATGGAGTCCCGCATTGGGCTCCTTGCTCAGCGGGAGCCTGCTTCTCCCTCTCCCTATGCCCCTCCCCCAACTTGTGTACTCTCTCGCTCACTCTGCTCTCAAATAAATAAATAATCTTTTTAAAAAATTCTTTAAGGATCATTGTTCCAATTTGTCATGGCCATTTAAAAACATATCTTGTTTTACAACCACAGATAAATCAGGAACACTGACAGATATTCTCCTTGGTCCAGATCATCAGCCAAGATTTATTCACAAGATTTATTCCACCCATTTTGGCTTCTTCCCAGTCAACTATCATTGACTCCTTGGACCCCCCTGGAGCACTGTGACACCATCGTTGCTCATACTCCCCCTCCCCTACTGTCTCCCACTTCCTCTTGTTTCTTACCCAGCAAGTCTTAATGCCTTTCACTGTTGTTACCTGACTGGCTCGATGCAAGAGCTCATGTGCATTCCAGCCCAGACCTTTCTACTAACAGTGATCCAAATGACATGAACATAAATACATCAAATATATAAAGCACCAGCCCTGTGATACAGACCTGTAGTTCTTACCAAATATTCAAGTTTTCACCTAAGTTTCCTGGCCACCTTGCAACTGGTCAGAGCCAAAACTGACTAGGATGGGGCACTGGGCTATGAGCAAAAGCGGTGATTTATGGGCTGAGATAATGAAAAGTTGCTTTGGGACCCTCCGTCTTCTTGTCTTCTGTTACGACGCTCCAGGACAGCAAGATGGCAGTGGACTGCTTCCTCTTCTCTTCCAGCTTCCATATATCATGCAGGCGCTTCTCATGGGGAAAATCGAATTGAAACCCTGTTCATAAGAGAATGTGGGAAATAGAGTTTCCAAGATTCCACCCTTGGGATATAGGAGAGAGTGTAGAAGGGCCCACACAGTGTATATGCCAACAAAAAGTATTGCCCAGGAGTGATAGCTTTTCTTAGAAACAGAAAGAAGGGGTCCAAACTTATTCCTATTATAGCAGCACTCTCCTGAATTTGCATACCAAACTTTCCTGAGTGGGTGAAGAATAGTGTGATGTTATAGCAAATGAGCCAGGAACTCACATCAAAGAATGTTTACTCATGAGATCATTGTTGAGACAGAAAATAAACTTTGAGAACCATTGGACTGGAAAATCTGGAAGTGCATCTTTAAGCTTCCTACCCCAGCTCCATAACAACATGAAAAGCATGTCTTCGATATATTCTAATCAAATCAAGTCAAAGGTAACGATTGTACTTTAAACCCAAGAGCACAAGCTCCGTTTATCTTCCATAACAGAATATTTTAGGGCGCCTGGGTGGCTCAGTCGTTAAGCGTCTGCCTTCGGCTCAGGTCATGATCCCAGAGTCCTGGGATCGAGTCCCACATCGGGCTCCCTGCTCGGCGGGAAGCCTGCTACTCCCTCTCCCACTCCCCCTGCTTGTGTTCCTGCTCTTGCTCTCTCTCTCTCTGTCAAATAAATAAATAAAATCTTTAAAAAAAAAAAAAAAGAATATTTTGGGTCTTGGGAATGAGATCATTTGAGATTCTGTCAAAATACATGGCATCAGATTAATCTTAATTTAGTCTCTTAACTAAACTAACACTGGAATTGATTCCTTCTGCATACTTCAGAGCCATTTTTCACGGTCATGTGTAAGCGTTCCTGTCCTCTCAGCCACCACCCTTAGTGTTAGCCCTTTCAATAATAGAACAGGTTGTTCACTCATTAGAAGTTGGTAGGAATTCAATCATTTTTAGGTCTACCTTGCACTCCTTCAGGGTTCTGAGAGGCAGCAGAGTAAGCCTGCTCTCATTTTTGCCTCTTTCAGATGGATGTTCGGCAATTTAAATATTATGTTTGTATTATACATATCTGAGTATGGCCCTTCCTTGGGTTAAACAGTTCTTTGCGGGTCCATATTATCCTCATGCTGGAGGCAGTAAGGCACAGAGGTTAAGCACACAGCGGATGGGATCACACTGTTTGGGTCTGAATTGGGCTTACCACTGCTAGCCATGTGACCCTGGGCAAGTTCCTTAATCTTTCTTCACCTCAGTTTCTTCACCTGTTAAATGGGAAGACTAGTACCTATCTTATAGGGTTGCTGTGATTATTAAATGAGTTAACACAGGTATGGCGCTGAGAACAGTGCAAGCATGTAGAAAGAGCTCAAGAATACTAACAATTACTGTCATTCAGTGACATATTTCTCCCACGGGCCTGGTCAAAACCGCTGTACCCTCTCTCTGAAGCTTTCTTACTCCGTACAGTGTCAGTGGCCCTGAGAATCTCTCTGTGCATCATGGTGTGAGATTTGTGAGCCTGGTGATTTGAATCCTACCCTGATCACCAGGAGACATTATTTTATCTGAAAAAGAAATAAAAGGATCCCATTTCCAGTAGCATCAAAGACAGTAAAATACTTAGGAATGACTTAAACCAATGAAGTGAAAAATCTGTACACTGAAAACAGTAAGACATGAATAAAAGGAATTGAGGAAGATGCAAATAAATGGAAAGGTACCCTGTGTTTATGGACTGGAAGAATGAATATCGTCACAATGTCCACAGTGTCCACCCAAAGCTATCTGTAGATTCAAGACCATCCCTACCAAGGTTCCAGTGGCATTTTTTACAGAAGTAGAAGAAGCAATCCTAAAATGTAAATGGAATCCCAAAAGACCCCAAACAGGCAAAGCAACTCTGAACAAGAACAAAGTAGGAAGCGTCACACTTCCTGAGTTCTGATATATCTGATGAGCCCCCTTAGGCACAAAGGGCCTGGGCAGCCCTCTGAAAGCTGGGTTATTTCCCCCACACAAATTAGAGGTCGGCTTACAGGCAGTTTCCCAGACATGGCAGGCTCTCACTCCTCTGTGGCTCTACATGTGCTGGCCCTCTGTCTGCAGTGTCCCTCATCCTTTTTCATCTGAATAACTCCTATTTATCCTTTAAGACACTGGTTAAACGCTGCCCCCTGTGAGAAGCCTTTGCTAAAGTGCCACCCACCATCTCTACTGGACAACCTAGAACCAAGTTAAGTAAGCTAGCCAGTGCTGTCCTTCCTTGTTTTCTATGCACTCCTCTGTCATCGAATTTATTTCCTATCTTTTTTTTTTAAGATTTATTTATTTTGGGGGGGGTAATGTGAATGGGGTAGGAGCAGAAGGAGAGGGAGAGAGAGAATCTCAGGCAGACTCTCCGCTGAGTGTGGCATCCCAAGTGGGACTCAATCCCACGACCCTGAGATCATGACCTAAGCTCAGGCCCGCTTAGCAAAAGAGAGTAACAAGGAACGTTAAGTAGACCAGGACAGGAACATGGAGGCTCCGTGAGAGCCATGCATGGCCGCGTCACATCCCGTAAGTCTCATGAGAGTAGCATGCGTGCTACTAAAAACTGGATTCAGAGCTCACACTGTCACCACTGGAACACAGCGGGACATAGGATCCCAGCCCCTACCATCAGCATCACTGTGTCGGTGGCCCCTCAATGGGGCTGGCCCCGCCGCTGTTGCTTCTGCTGCCGCTCATCTGCGAAATACAGGCTAAGTAGTGCCTGCTACTGGGCACCGCTTCCAGAGGTAAACTTCGGGGGGGTGCACCTGATTGGTTGAGCTGAGGTCACCTGTCCATAGCCTAGCTGTAGGGCCTGCCGGGAAATCAAATATCTGCCACTTTCAGCATTTATACTGGGAGGTAGGCCCCACTTCCCATTCATAAGACAGAAAAGTCTCCAAGAACAGGAAGTGGATCCAAAGCAGGCCATCAAAACACCTATTCACTGACCTCTACCCCTAAAAACTGCCCCCCACTTTTTTTTTTAAAAAAACTATTAGTATACCAACCTCACATCCTCTTCCCCTGAGATCTTAGCACACTTTGTTTCGGAACTACTCCTTAGATGTTTGTCTCATGCAACTGAATTTTCAAAATGTGTGTTTGTCTCTCTAGCTAGCTTGCAAGCTGTGTGGGGCAGTGACCGTGGATTCTGTTTCTAGGAACCCACAGTGCTTGTCGCAGGTAATTGCTCATCGACAGCCACTGTGATTGGTATTAACTGAGAAAAGCAGTGAGGGAGTGCCAAGAAATGGGGGGAGCGGTGAGATCATGAGGTTCTGATATTATAATGTCTTAGGCGAGCAGTAATGAAGGTCTGAATGGGGCGTCGCGGTGGAAGGGCAGGGACAGATGGCAGACGTGAAGGCAGAGGAGTGCTCGAGCTGCTAGCCCCCCCCCCGCCCCCCACAGCTACCCCCCATCCCCCACCCCCTCCCGCGCCGCCGGGCCGGGCGAGCTGACGGCACACATGCCTTCCCAGCTGCTCCAGGGCCTAGGCTGCCGGGACATCTCAGCAGGAGCTTGGAACGGGCCATGGTGGGAATATTTACACCACAGATTCTGCAAATGCTAAGAATCTGGGCTCTTTTTTCTGTTCCGGGGAGCCAGTTGTGAAACATTTACCAGCCTGCCACGGCGCTAAAGGAAAAAGAAAGGCTCCTTACACGTCTTTCATTTTTGAAATGAATATTCAGCAATTGAAACCCTATTGCGTGGATGTTCCTCACATTTTGAATAGAACTCTTTCTGATGTGGCTCTTTAGATATGAGTGATTTTATGTGCCTGTAAGGAAGCAATAGGGACGGATGGGAGGATAGGAGCGTTTATATATTCATAATTTGGCAAGAAGACCTTTCGGGTTAATTTTTAAGATCCTTCCAGCATAACTTCAAATGCCAGCCGAATGACAATTTAATCAGCGTGATTTAGTTTCTAGGAGATACCTAGGTAATACTGACGCGGAAAGCCCACATTAACAACTAAGAGCCGCTTGCTAGCTCCCGTCTTCTCCCACTGCCCTTCCACCCCACATGACTAGACACCTTCCATCATGAAAATGGGGATTCTCGCCTCAGAAGGGAGAAACAATGAACCATTTCACTCCGTGGGCCAAGGAGAGCCGCGGCCCTGCACCTTCAAATTCAAATGCACACTGCTGTAAGTCAATGCAAAACCACTCCCCGCGAGTAGAAAATAATATTTGCGTCTCCGTTTGAACTGCATGATGCTATTACAGCTTTATCACCTTCTTGTCCAAATGTTCATGAAATGGTTTTCAGCAGGCTTTCATCGGCAGCATCTGCTCCCAGAAAGCTTCCCCGCTCACTGGTCCTGTCCTTCTCTTACTCTCGGGGCTGTGTGGACCCTGTTGCCATGCGTCCGTCAAAGGGAACCATGCAGGTGGGGGGGGGGGTCTCCAAATGACTGTTTTCGCCAGCGTTAAGTGGCAGAGTGGCAGTGTTTCCCTTTGTGAGATGAAGGACGCTGGCACTTAAAAGTCTTGAAGAAGAAAGATCGAGAGCAATTTCTGTAAAAACTTAAAATTAAACGTGGGGTTTTTTTTCCTCTTGTGCTGCATCTGGTTTCTGTAGAATGAATCTTGTTGATGCCAGTTTCAAGGTTGCTATTCTTTGTGCTTTTAAACCAAGGTCAAGCTAGAGGCAGCTCAGAGGCCTTGAGATTGTCATTGACAAGGAAAATAGAAGCTTTATAGCTGCAGCGCTAATTAATCACTTCTAGAAAAATAGAAATAAGGGGAAATACAGACACAAACTTTTGCGTGTGGACAGCTAATAGAAAATTTACTTTGTGATCTTATCCATGTAATTATATAGGTATCACCATACTCTATAGCACATTAAAATATATGCTCTGTAACTAGATAAGTTTAGAGGGGAAATATGTAGTCTATACTACAACAACTTATATACATGTAAGCCTGAAGTTTTCAGAGTTAACTGTCTCAATTAAAATCTGGCCCTACACTACACCCTGGATTTCACTGGATTTCAGTATCTCCTAAGTGACTTAAGACAAAGAATGCTGCTTATAGCATGTTTCTCTTCGTTTACAAAATATTTAACAGTTAACCCTGGAAGAAATCACATAGGAAGCAGTTCTCAAAATCAGTGTTTACATTCAAAACTTGTGCATGAAAATTGATTTGGGTCAAGGTCAGAGTTCACTCATTCTGATCAGTCTTCGTAGCTTTCATGAGCACCTATTCTGTGCCAGGGGTTGTGAGATCACTTTCCTACAGACAAAAAGTGTATTTCAGATATTCTTCTGAAATATTTAACATAATGCAGTTGATGTAGAGTCGGCTCACATTGAGCACTTTTTGTTAATTGCTAGTTTTTAGAGTTGGATTGATTTTTTTTTGTTACCTTAAAGATGTTTACCTTAAATGGACATTTAGAAATTGTTTTCAGGAAGAAATTCAACTTGATTTTAACACAAATAAGTAGCATCATGTCCCTATAAGAAAGCAGACCCTTCCAATTGAAAAAGATTATGTGAGTAAAGTCATATTCTATTTTTCCAGAATGTTAAGAAACCAAATATTATATATAATTCATTTCTTCGTTACACAAATAAATAAGCAGGCAACACTGAAACACTGAAAACTAACTATGAACCAGGAATTGTATGAAGCTCTAATGATACAGCAGTGCTCAAAATATCCACCATTTCTGCCCTCATGGAATTTTGGATCTAATCAGGCAGCTCAATCACTTTTCTGACAAGACAAAGAACCACCTGCTATGGGAAGATTTAGGATGGCCCGCTCAACCTAGAATGGGGGTTCGGGCAGGGTTCCCCACGGGAGGTAGCCTCTAAACCTGAAACCCAAAATGGAGAAAAGGATTGGCTAGGCTGAAGAAACCAATGGCATTCCAGGTAGCAGAAAGAGCAACTGATCAAGAGAGGAACAAGACCTTGAAGGGATTAGAATCATTTGGTTTTGTCTCCAGTTTAGCATTTAAAAAAAAAAAAGAAACCGTAGGCGATGAGGTTCTGAACTCCAAGCCATTGAAGGGTTTCAGTAAGGGATTATGATGAGATTTCTATCTTAAAATGATCACCCTGCCCTTGGAGTTGGGAACGTAATGGAGGACGGCAAGACTAGAGGGAGGGAGATCAGACCCTCACAATATCAAAGTGTGACAGGATGCTGGTCTGAATTAAAATGGTGACAGTGGGAGAGAGAAAAGGTGGTCTGACTGGATCAGTGATTAGTCTGGAATCAGCAAGATTGGTGATAAGTTGAACATGGAAAGTAAGGGTGAGATAGGTCTATGCCAGAGTTTCTCAACTTTGGCACTATTGATATTTTGGATCACATCATTTCTTATTGTTGGGGGGCTGGCCTGTGCAGTGTAGTATGTTTATAGTATTCCTGGTCTCTACCCACTAAATAACAGAAGCCCTCTCCCCCTAGCTATGACAACCAGAAATGTCTCCAAACATTGCCAGTGTCCCCTGGGGGAGCAAAACTGCCCATGGTTGAGAACCACTCATCTATTCAAATGTCTGTTTCCTAGCCCTGTCTCCACACTAGAATCCCCTGGGAAGCTTTTTAAAAATAGTAATGCCCTGCGCTCATCCGCTACCCATTAGATCAGAATCTCGGAGGGTAAGACCTAGACATGGCTATTTTCTGAAATAAATTCTGATGTGCAGCTAAACTTGAGAGAGCTGCTGATATAGAATAATAGTTAAATATAATAAACCCCTGGGCGCCTGGGTGGCTCAGTCGTTAAGCGTCTGCCTTCGGCTCAGGTCATGATCCCAGGGTCCTGTGATCGAGCCCCACGTCGGGCTCCCTGCTCCGCGGGAAGCCTGCTTCTCCCTCTCCCACTCCCCCTGCTTGTGTTCCTGCTCTCGCTATGTCTCTCTCTGTCAAATAAATAAATAAAATCTTAAAAAAAAAAATATATATATATATATAATAAACCCAGACAGATTAACATGCTCTGCAAACCTACATATTTTGTTAAATTTTCAACATTTTGAAGTAAACTTTTTTTTAAAAGTTTACTTTTAAGTAAAACGATGAAGTTTTACTCCTGCTCTTCATGGTGAACATAATGTGAATGTTCCCATTGTGATTCAGAGCCATAATTATGAACATTTGAAAATACTAATGTACAATTTAAAAAACTGCTGTTAGGCATTACTCCATGGATGGAGTGTCTAACTCATACACCAGTTAGCCCAAGAGTATGATTCATTGCTGATTCTGTCTTTGTTTTTGGATACCTCTAGCAAGTCCAAGAAATTATGGACATTCAAGGGTCATTTCTTGTTGTTATCAGTGCTTCTATATTTATTTGTCTCTTCCCTTTCCTTCAGTCAGCAGCCTTTATTCATGACACTTCATACTCCAACTTGGAATTTTAATCAATTGTAGACTGAAAAACATGCTAAACCAGATTATTGTAGCTGAGCTAAGTGATAGCCAACATGAGGCGTTCAGGAAGAGGTTAAGAATGTTTGCATCAAAGTAGTGCAATAATATTTAGTACATGGAAGGCTTCCCAACTTATTCTAAGAGCTTAGTATAAGGCACGTATCAAATTCAGACAATACATCACACACACACAAACAGAGAGAGAGCAAGCAAACACATTCATCTATCAATATAGATGCAAAAATATGAATAAAACATTATCCAATCAAAATCCCAAAAGAATAATACATGTGGACTCTACAAAGTTTACCCTAGTAATAAAATGATTCAACATTAGGAAGTGTAAGAATGAAATATAATACATTAAAGGAAAAAAGGAGAAAAGGCATATGATCATATTTAATTATCAAAAATGTGATAAAATTCAACAACCAATTCTGTTTTTAGAAAATATTTTAAAAAGCCATCTGAAAATACGACTTTCCTAAACCTATGAAAATATTTCAAACATAAGAGAAAATATTAAAAACTCTCTTATTAAAAAAAAACTCTCTTATTAGTTAACAACAAGACGAAACATGCCTTCTATCAGTACTAGAATTCAACATTGAGTTAGGAGTTCTGGCCAAAGTTAAAAATACTTGGAAGAGAAATATGAGGCATAAATGCTGGAAAGGAGAAAGCAAAATAGCCATAATTCACACTGGATGTCTTTCCTTCCTAAAAATACAAGAAAATCAAGTTGTAAAAAATTAAAATGAATTTTAAAAAGAGTTTAGGAAGGTAATAAGATAATCAGACAAAATCAATAATTTCCTAATATACTCCTACTAATTATGAAATATAATACAAAAAAATCACATTCACACCAGCAAAATAGCCTACAGATCAACCAAGAATAAAATGTTTAAGATTTAAATGGAGAAAACGATACAACTTCACTGAAAAAGAGGAAAGAATATCTGAATAAATGAATCTAAATAGCACGTGCTTGAAGGCAAGGCTCAGTACTAGAAAAGAAGTTCATTTCTTCCAAAATTAACCTAAAAGGGCAACGCAATCCCAGTCATTGTACCCATCAAATCTTACAGTTTACCAAAAAATTTTATTCTGAAGTTCATTTGGAGTAGAAAACGTACAAAAATAAAAAGGAATATGTTTAAAATTATAGGAACTTGCCCTATATGTATTAAATATAACATAAAGGGTTAAAATAATGTGATACTGGCATAAGAATAAATACATAGATCGTGGAAAAGAATAGGGCACAGTCCCATCCCATAAGGGAATTTTTTTATATGATGAAGATGGCATTTGAAATCCACAGGAAAAATGAACTCTTTTACAAATGGTGTGGTTACAAGTGTCTGTCGTTTGGGAGAAAAATAATATGCTATCCTTCACACCATATACAAAAACAAATTCCAAAGGGGTAAAATATCTTAAAATTAAAAATCTAACTATATAACTACCTGATTAAGGAGGGCACTTGTTGTGATGAGCACCAGGTGATGTAGGAAAGTGTTGAATCGCTATACTATACACCTGAAACTAGTATTACCGTGTATAACTGAAATTTGAATAAAAAAATAAAAAAATTAAAATTACCTGAAGAAAATATAGCAGAACATTTTTATATTTGTGATATAGGAAGGGTATTCCTATAGCCATCGTTAGTTTTTGATGTAGTAGTCAATGATTCTTTAGTTGCATATAACACCCAGTGCTCGTCCCAACACGTGCCCTCCTTAATACTCATCACCCGGTAACCCTCTCCCCCACCCCCTCCCTTCTGTAACCCTCAAGGCATTGAACACAGAAACCACCGGAAAACAAAGGTTGGGGGCGCCTGGGTGGCTCAGTCGTTAAGCGTCTGCCTTCGGCTCAGGTCATGATCCCAGGGTCCTGGGATTGAGCCCCACGTCGGGCTCCCTGCTCCACGGGGGGCCTGCTTCTCCCTCTCCCACTCACCCTGCTTGTGTTCCCTCTTTTGCTGTGTCTCTCTCTCTGTCAAATAAATAAAATCTTAAAAAAAAAAAAAAAAAAGGTTGATGAAATTTGCCACATAAAAATGGAAAACTTTTATGTGACAAAGGAGCATAAACAGAATTAAAAGATGAGCAAATGACTGGGGGAAAATATTTTCAGGATGTTTATCAGGCAAAGAACCATCATCCATAATATTTTTTAAATCTTGGAAACTATAGGAAAATGACACACATATAACAAAAAAATAGGGAAAGGTGGGGTGCCTGGGTGGCTCAGTTGGTTGATCATCTGCCTTCAGCTCAGGTCATGATCCTGGAGTCCCAGGATCGAGCCCCGCGTCGGGGTCCCAGCTCAGTAGGCAGTCTGCTTCTCCCTCTGCCCCTCACCCCAGTCTCATGCGCTCTCTCTCTCTCTCTCAAATAAATAAATAAAATCTTAAAAAATAGAAAGAAATAAGAGAAATGAGGTGTGCCTGGGTGGCTCAGTCGGTTAAGCATCTGCCTTCGGCTCAGATCATAATCCTGGGGTCCTGGGATCGAGCCCCACATCGGGTTCCTTGCTCAGCGGGGAGCCTGTTTCTCCCTCTGCCTGCCACTCCCCCTGCTTGTGCATGTTCTCTCTCTCTCTGACAAATAAATAAAATATTTTTTAAAAAATAGGGCAATGGGGCGCCTGGGTGGCTCGGTCATTAGGCGTCTGCCTTCAGCTCAGGTCGTGATCCCAGGGTCCTGGGATCGAGCCCCACATCAGGCTCCCTGCTCTGCGGGAAGCCTGCTTCTCCCTCTCCCACTCCCCCTGCTTGTGTTCCCTCTCTCGCTGTGTCTCTCTCTGTCAAATAAACAAATAAAATCTTCAAAAATAAATAAAAATAAAAAATAAAAAATAAAAAATAGGGAAAGGACATGAATGGATGGCTTACCAAAGAAACCCAAATAGCTGATAAGCAGGTGAAGAAAACCCATAACCTTACTAGTAATATTGATAGTCATTATACTATCACTTTCCCCAAAATACTGTAAATACCAGTAACTTGAGAGTTTGCAAGTATATGGGGGGAAAGGAGCACTTTCTTACACGTTGATGGTGGGGTGATATTGTCATAGCCTTTTAAAAGAGCAATTTGGTAGCACTTGTCAAGATTTGAAATAAATTGGACCCAGCAAATGGCATTCCTAATGATATTTCCTACAGAATAATCATATGTGCCCAAGGAAATATGGATGTTTTGTAAATTGCATTCAAGACCAAAAATTTGGAATTTCCCTATTTAGGAACATCAGTAAAGATTAAATGTTATGGCACATCCATATCATGGAATACTGGAAAACCATGTAATTATTTAAAACATTGGGCCAGAAACATATGTCATAGGATGGAAATAGCTCCAAGGTACGCAGTTTACAAAAACAAAAAATGATTACATTTATGCTTCGTTTTTTACCCTTCCCTGCCCTGCTTCCCTCAGTACCTTATCAGTTTCCCCCGGAACAGTTCCTTAATAAATCACCCACACATGAATCTTCATCTCAAGGTCTGTCTCTAGGCCAGTCAGCCTATGATGGGCTCCCGCAGGAGCATGGTGGCATGGAAGGAAAAACTCCACACTTACCCTGAGGGGCTACTGAACACAACTAGCACAGGATCGCCCTGTTAAATGAAACCCTCCTCAGCAGATATAGGCAAATGACCCCAAATGTCTGAAAGGTTACATAGCAAATTACTAGAAAGTGGTTATCCCTGGGAATTAAGGGTTGAGGGAAGGTGAAGGATTTTTACTTTTTTCCTCTGCATCCTTCTGTATCATGTGAATTGTATACAGTGAGCATAAGTTCAAACATTACAAACGTAGTAAAAAAATGACTAATTACAATGAGCGTGAGTTCAAATATTACAAGTGTAGTTTCTTTTTTAAAGATTTTTTATTTATTTACTTGACAGAGAGAGACACACAGCAAGAGAGGGAACACAAGCAGGGTGAGTGGGAGAGGGAGAAGCAGGCCTCCTGCTGAGCAGGGAGCCCAATCTCAGGACCCCGGGATCATGACCCAAGCCAAAGGCAGACGCTTAACAACTGAGCCACCCAGGCGCCCACAAGTATAGTTTCTTAAAAAGGGCTTTGTCACTGCTGTTCTGTCTGCGGAACAGTCTTCAAAGTGGGTTTGGGGTATTGTGGGAATACATAGCCTTCCCAAGGGGTATATAGGCACCAAGAACTTTAAGAAAATCAATTTCCAGATCCTAACTTTCATATATGCTCTTACCTAAAATTGGTGATACCCAACCCCTTTGCAGCCTGCCTTTACAGAATTATACTTCTATTACTTCTCTCCTGTCCTAAATGTTACTATAATACATTTTCCCCCAGAGCATTAGAATATGTGGGTGCCAAAAAAGATAATTAGAAATAATTAGTATTGCTCTTGAAAAAGCAAATGAGTCTAATGACTTGGTAACAAATCCTTTAGCATGACAGGTGGTTTCCAGTTTTTTTTTGTAGTCAAGAAAATAGGAGTACCTAATTGAGTTGTCAGCTAATAGATCATTAAAATGTATTCTTGATGATATATGACTATCTTATATTGGCATATAATTCAGGAGTTAAAATAATGGAGTCTTACACCTTCCACTTTCGTTAAAGTTCTATTCCCATCTACTTATTTATATGAAGGTTTACCAGTACTTAGATCTAGAAGAGCAAACAGTGGGAATAGACTTGATGTGGAATTCTGTCCTTGTATAATTAACATTCATCCAGAAATATAAGTGAATTAGAAAAAAAACCTTTAGTCATGTCGTCAGGAGAGGCACTT
This sequence comes from Halichoerus grypus, assembly GCF_964656455.1. Taxonomy (NCBI): domain Eukaryota; kingdom Metazoa; phylum Chordata; class Mammalia; order Carnivora; family Phocidae; genus Halichoerus; species Halichoerus grypus. The sequence continues at coordinate 106,574,301 of NC_135727.1, read as the reverse complement.
TTTAAAAGATTTTATTTATTTACTTGAGAGAGAGAGCAAGAGCGAGCACACGAGCAGGGGGAGGGGCAGAGGCAGAGGGAGAGAGAAACTCTAAGCAGACTCCCCCCTGAGTGCAGAGCCCACACGGGGCTTGATCCCACGACCGGGAGATCATGGCCTGAGCGGAAATCAAGAGTTGGTCACTCAACCAACTGAGCCACCCAGGCGCCCCAAGAGAGCCACTTTTAACAAATTTTTACTTTTAATCTTTAATAATTATGTATTGAATTGTGTACTATATAGTGTTTTTGGTTGTGTCCTAGTAATAGCTGACATGGTCAATCCAACAATGAAGAATTTTTTTGTACATAAAGATGAATGATCATGGGAATTTTAAAAGGTTAATCTTGATTCTTATATTTTCTAAATGGATAAAGACAGGATAAGATGTGTGATTGAAGTGGAATAAAACTTCAATTTCCAGGAAAAAAGGAAACAATCAAACTTCCTACTGTTAAAAAAGCGCTTGTATATTTATTTTTAAATTGATAATGGTATCAAATAACCATGATACTCCAACTACTATGCTCTTCTCCAGGATATATTTGTTTCTAAGATTGATGTCACAGTTTCATTTCTAAATGTATAGCTAATGGTAGCTAGCAAATTTTTATTAAAGTAAGCATCATTCTGCGTTCAAGGTAGTGTTCCAGAACATGAGACTTTTAGAGTTCCAGCCTCTAAGAAGTAAGGATTGGTTAGTGATGTTCTGAAAGGGAGGGAGACTCTCATCAAGTCATTTCAGTCAGGGCCAAGAAGGAACAATCTCTTCTAGGATGTGGGCTCTTTAGTTGACCGGTTTGGATACCTGGGTGGCTGTGCCAAGCCTGTTTGAAGTAGCAGACTGTAGCAGTGAAGAGGCAGGAAATCGTTGAACAGGTTAGGAGGAAATGTCTTCAGAGAACATTCTGCTCTGGAAACAAGCAAGGGAGTCTGCTCTCTTTGACCAATGACTCATGACCTTTAGAATCTACTTCTTGGAACTTGGCTGATTTCCATTACATGCTTTGAACCCACTCTTTTCTTGTTAACTTCTGGGGAGACTGCTACTGGTATTTGGTAGACTGCTGCAATTAGGATTTTTAAAAATGCTTTTTTATCTCTTGAATTAATTGTAATAGGAAACCAAAATGGTCATTCCTTCAGGAATCTTAAAATTATCACACCGGTTCACTCTGTACCTGGACAACCAGCAGAGGAATTTCTTTCAGACAGCTCTTTCTAAAAATGTTCAGAAATCAAATAGAGGGGTGCCTGGGTGGCTCCGTCAGTTAAGCCTCCTCCTCTTGGTTTCAGCTCAGGTCACGATCTCAGGGTTCTGGGATCGGTCCCTGCATCGGTCTCCGTGTTCAGCCGGGAGTCTGTTTCTCTGCCTTTCTCTCCCTCTCCCTCTGCCCCTCCCCCTGCTTGCTCTCTCTCTCTCTCTCTCTCAAATAAATAAATAAATCTTTTAAAAAAAAGAAATCAAATATAAAAACTTAGGTCCACACAATAGCCTCAATACCCTCCAGAATCACTAACACTTACTAAGCACTTAATATGTACCAGTCCCTATGTCAAGCATCTTGCATAGAAAATCATGTTAATCCTCATAGCAACCCTATGTGAAAGGTACTGTTCTATCACCATTTTACAGATAAGGAAACCTAGACCCAGAGCACTAAAGTCACTTGCTCCAAGTCACACAGCATTAAGAGCCACCTGTCAACTTGCTTGTAAATGACAGATCTGGCTTTTGCAGGTATTTGCCAATGCTAATGCTGGAAAGCAGGTCATTCACATTTCCATTGCAATTTATTATCCACTAGCAGCTCTCAGGATAATTCATTTCATAAACTTATTTTCCAGGATCCATCATGTTGATTGGTACTTAAAAATAATTGTTGTGGTTAATGTTTGCATGTTAAAAATGGTAAGCTGAACTTCCTGTTTTGTAATTTTCACTTTCAGGCATGTACTTCTGCAAATCAGTAGTCTTTTTCCTCTTTCTATTCCTCATTTTTCCATGGAGGGCACGGTTGTATTAATACAAATGAAAGAATTGCTCAGAGACAACTTCACAATTCAACTTTTCAATCTTTTTCTAAAAAAAATTGCTCAGAAAAGGGCAAATTAGAAGTACTCCAAAATTATATCCTCAGGTCAGGAAATAAATACAAATCATCCAAACTTGTTTAAAAATTGTCATGAAAGAAAGAAGCTAAGAATTAATTGTGATGAAGTTAATGATGCTTATCAAGCATTTGTGCCAACAGCGGTGGGGAGAAAATGCAGGGTCCATTCAAAACTGATTCTGTATTTTGAAGACTTCCTATTACAACATAAGCTTTATAAGGGCCAAGGCTTATCTATTTTATACAGTGATGTATCGTAGCTTTCAGGCCAGAGTCTCTTACACATGTAGATGCTCAGTGTATATTTGATGAGTTAATTAATTCCTCTCATGTATTACAGGACTAAAAAATGATCATCCTAATGGTTGCCAGAAGATGGTACTAATGGTATCATTTCGCCATTACTCATTACTGAGTATTATTATCTATAATGGTGATATCCTCTAAGCAGTGATACCTTCATGCTCCCCACTTTCTGCTGGTCTGAGACAGTAAGGTAGTTGTGGTATGGTCAGAGGGAAAAAAAACCCAGAGTTTCTATCGAACATCACCTCCCGCCCAGAATATCTCACCGCATCGCAGCTCACCGTGTGGCCTGCGGGCTGGCCTGGGCTGGGAATTGTTTGTTGCCTGTTCACGAGATTAAGTACAGAAACTGAGGAGTAATCAAATAAAAAAAAAAAAAAAACCTTTACAGCAATTTTACTTTGCTGTAACAGCTAGAAATTCATTTTTATCGTGATTTACAAAAATATCAGACCTTGGTGAATTCAGAATTTAGAACAAAAACACTCTCTTGCTGGCTCTTACATACCAGCAGGGCCAATGTTAAAAATAGGCTTTATTGGAATAGTCTGTGTTTTTGTGACTTGCAGAGCAGGAATATGGTCCATTCCAAAATGTAAGACACTCTTCACGCCACACCATTAGTGTTTATTTCTGTTCCAGTTAGTCAACATACAACGTTACATTAGTTTCAGGTGTACAATATAGTGATTCAACACCTCCACATATCACCACATGCTCATCACAACAGGTGCACTCCTTAATCCCCGTCACCTGTTTCCCCCATCCCCCACTCCCTTCCCCTCTGGTAACCATCAGTGTGTGTTCTCTGTAATTAAGAGTCTGTTTCTCAATGAATCATGGAACACTACATCAAAAACTAATGATGTATGGTGATTAACATAATTAAAAAAAAGAGTCTGTTTCTTGCTTTGTCTCTCTTTTTTTCCCTTTGCTCATTTGTTTTGTTTCTTAAATTCCAGACCATTATTGTAGCATAACTCCTTTGAGTACTGAGGTCCTTTGATGTTTAAGAAACCTACTAAGTACAAATATCTCTAATAGAAAACTTTTTTACGTCCACTAACTATGAACGTTTTAGGCATCACTTCCCACCTTGACATAATAAAGGGCAAGAGGACAAGTCAACTGGTACTGAAGGTGCCCAGGAACAATCTTGAGTGACAGTAACAGTAGCAATCGTGATTTCCAGAAATGGGACCAAATGACCGTTCATCCTAGAAATATGGCGACTGCAAAATTAAAACCATCAGTTCCCAGATGTTGCTATGACCCATGATTTCTGTCTAAGTAGTATTTGAATACCTATTATTTTAGTTTGACCTAATGTAAAAATTTATTAGTAGATAAAATTCACTTGGAAGCAGCCCAAGTGTCAATTAATCCATGAATGGATAAAGCAGATGTGGTATATATATACAATGGAGTATTACTCAGCCATAAAAAAAGACTGAAATCTTGCCATTTGCAACGACACGGATAGAGCTAGAGAGTATCATGCTAAGGGAAAGAAGCCAGTCAGAGAAAGACAAATACCATGTGATTTCACTCATATGTGGAATTTAAGAAACAGAACAAGTGAGCAAAGGGAAAAAAAGCGAGAGAGAAATCAAGAAACAGACTCTTAATTATAAAGAACACACTGATGGTTACCAGAGGGGAGGTGGGTGGCCAAAGGAAGTCAAATAGCTAAGCCGAGATTCAGAATATCCACGGGCACGGATACAGAGTGTGAACAAATCCTGGTCTGTTACCACAGTAATCTGCTGTACCTGGCACTGGTTTTGACACATCACAGGCACTCAGAAATAGCAGTTGAATAACTGAATCCTGGTGATTTGTCTATTTTTTTTGTTATCAGTATGGACTTCCAGAATCTTCCAAACTACCGTTGACACACAACTAATGTACTGATGTCTCCCGGGGCAAAGGTTCTAGTGATGTGCTTTGTGTATCAAGGGGATATAAAAGGCATGTTTTTCAAATGTTCAGATGCCATGATGTTTGAAGCTAATACATTGAATGATATCATTAAAATCCAAAATATTGAGTTAGAATCAACATAATATTTTTTTAGTTATCAGAGTATTATGTTCATTTACATGTTTTGTAATAAAACAAAAAATGTTTTATATTAAAACATGGAAAGCATGCAAAAATGTGAATAACCTAATGACCAGTAAAAGAGGATTGATTAAAAAATTATAGCAATCTATATACTGGAAAACTGTGCATCTTATAAAAGATGAGATATATATTCACTGGATAAATACATACACTGATATTGATCCATCTATCTATATCTATATATATTCTTATGTAGAAACATTTTTACAATACTGTTAAAAAGTGAGTTACAAAACAGTATATTAAATATAATTCATTTTTGTTATATACAATGCATAGACACATACACGATCATATGTTTATATCTGCAGAATACTGTCTGGATGGTTACAAACAAAAAGGTCTTAAAAAGATATCTGCATCCCCATGTTCAGGGCAGCATTGTTAATAATAGCCAAGATATGGAAAAAACCCAGGTGTCCATCGAAAGATAAATGGACAAAGAGAACGTGGCACACATACACAATGGAACAGTACTCAGCTTGTGACAACATGGATGGAGCTTGAGGATATTCTAATTGAAGTAAGTCAGAGAAAAACAAATACCATATGATGTCACTTACATGTGGAATCTAAACAACAACAACAACAACAACCAAGCTCATAGGTACAGAAAACAGATTGGTAGTTGCCAGAGGCAGGAATTGGGCAAAATAGGTGAAGGTGGTCAAAAACCACAAACTTCCAATTATAAAATAAGTAAGTCATGGGGATGTAACACACAATATGATGACAGAAGCAGACAAGTAAGCAAACAGTATTTTTTTAAAGATTTATTTAGTTATTAGAGAGAGCGCGTGTGAACACGTGGCAGGGGGAGGGGCAGAGGGAGAGGGAGAGAGAATCTCAAGCAGACTCCATACTGAGCGCGAAGCCGGACCCAGCTCTTGATCTCTCTCACGACCCTGAGATCATGACTGAAATCAAGAGTCGGACGCTTAACCGACTGAGCTACCCAGGTGCCCCAGTAAGCAAACAGTATTGCTTACATTGTACAAAATGTTTAAAACCTAGTTAAATGAAATCACTCTCTTTTCCTTCATAACCTGAATCCTTGTAGCTGCCTTCTTTCTGGCTCTTTTTGTATCACAGACCAAAAAAATCGTATCTCTCTTTTACATAATTATTCTACCATTGTAGGAACACAAAGATCATCTTGTTCTCTTCTTTCGTCCTTCAAGCGTTCTTTGTGTGACATGAAGGTGTACCGCCCTTTTACCCAAGAGATCCACAAGTGCCAGGATGTGCCATTTGGGTCTCTCTGGGAGTTAGCTGTTTGGTACCATCACCCGCCATATGTGTTTTGTGCAACAGCAAGAGACATATTCTCTCCCACTGGCCCTGCCCATGATGATCCTCCCCGTTCCTTCCTCGAAGGGGCCCCTTCTCTCCTTCTAGTTGTGCAGTTTGTTCTATCAGTCCTCAGGTCCATTTCTTGAGCATTCAGAACGATTTGATGATTATCTAGCTGTGTTCAAGGATTGAGGCGAGCCTAGGGTCCTCCTACTACACCACCATCTTATCTCGTTCCTGGCATAAACATCATATTTTATTTTTTTAATATTAATTAATTTATTTATTTATAGAGAAAGAGACAGAGAACCCCCATGAGCAGGGGGAGGGGCAGAGGGAGAGGAAGAGAGAGAATCTTAAGCATGCTCAGCACGGACCCCAACTTGGGGCTCAGTCCCACAATTGAGGTCATGACCTGAGCTGAAATCAAGAGTCAGACACTCAACTGACTGAGCCACCCACGTGCCCCAACATAATATTTTGAAAGGATAACTAGTAAGTTCTGCATGTAGATACCAAAAATTTATTTTTGAAGTTTAGAATGAAAGACCATGTTTCACCTCAAGTCATTTGAAAAAAATACTAGGTTTTAGACCATTCCAAGTTCATTTGAAGCCCACAGCATCATCTGTCCAGTAAAAAACATAAAAATGCAATTTTTAGTCTACATGGATAGGTATTTGGGATCATTATCGTAGAGCCTAGTAGTACTGGTAAGACCAGCACCCATATACCTTTTGTGCATTTCTAGATGTTCCAACTAAAGAACTTCCACAAGTTAGAAAAAAAGTCTCAAGGCAAGCAGCCAGGATTGTGAATAATGTGGAAATCACAGGTATTTATCCTAAAGCAAAGAAACTTAGAGAAACATGATACTGATCTTCCAAATCTGAAGAAGTATGTCGTATAGAAGAAAGAACAATCAACCTGTAATGTTGCAGCAGTTTCCTAGAACCAGCAGCTAGGAAGTTCCAGGGAAGCAGGTGTTCTCTCAGTGACAAGGCCTCGCATTTAGACACACGTGAAATGGAACCCTTAGTAAAGATTGAACTCCTCCCATGGAAAATATTCAAGCAGACACTGTGTGGCTATCTCTCAGGGATGTTGCAGAAGTAATTTTTTAAATTTGGAACAAGGTTGATCTCTTGCGGTTTAAGTTCGCAACCTGATTCAAGTTTGCGTCTGGTGCTTTGTATGGCTGGAGGAGGGGACAGGTTTGGGAGGGAGGGCTCCTGCCAGCGTTGGAGAAGACTCACTATTGTCACTTGTATGTGAATTAGTTAGAATAACACTGTCGCGGAGTACCAGACCGAAGAGAAAATGACTCAGCATTATTTTGTGATGGAAACTGAATTACAGCAAATATTACCAAAATGAGAGTCACAAATTCACTTCAAATAAAGAAAGCGAGACTAGAAATTTCCCATTTTAATTATTTTGTGTACAAATTCTATTGTTAGTGTACCCATGCGTTTGCCCATCATTCCAGGAAGATGTATGGGGTTTTTTTCTTTTTGCCTCTTCTCTCAATGTAGTGATCTTTATCCTTTTATTACTGATAAAAGCAAACATTTATTTTTAAATTGCAAAGCCATTATTATCTTTCCCCTAATTAATTCTATCTCTCTAGCTGTGCTTTGTCAAGTACTGCTTTTCTGTATCTTGAAATACAAACAAAACTGGTTTTAAAAGGTTCCCTGTGATGTTAAGCACAAAGAATAAAATAAATAAGTTCTGTTCACAGTCAGGATTTATCTGTTTCACATTTTTCTAAAGCACAAAGCATTATTAATGAAACACTTAACATTAAACTCCCAACAGCCAGGTATAAAAACAACCACACTAATCCACCAGATAAAGAGAAACATGGGAAATCGTTTTTAGTGAGAACAGGGAAGGGATTTATGCACTTTTAGTGGAGTTTTAAAAGTTCTGGGTTCTATTATTGTGTCAGAGACATGAAGAAAGGGAAGCTGAATGCTCTTTTTAAGTGACACTGAAGAGTTTAGAAAGCAATGGAGTAGGTCTGGAGATGAGTAAGAGAGTGAGTGAGTGAGTGAGAGCAAATTTTTTATTAAATGTGCAAGCTGAACCCCAGAGACCCAAATAAAGTTCCATCATAAAAACCTGAGACACCGTCTTGCTCCCTACTGGCCCAACTGCAAGAAGTAAGGGGAACGTGCCAGGAAAGAGGGTTGTCAGTGAACTCGGTTAGGAACCCACTTGATAATCTTTGTTAGCGGAAGAGAAGGAGGGATCTACCAAGGCTGTCCCTAATGGGAATTGGGTTTGTGCCAAAACCTGCTGAAGGAGAAGAGGAGGCTGCATTTTGTAATGATAATCAAGGCTTTGCAGTTCAAAAGAATGTGTGGAGAAGCTACATGGGATGTCTTTGTGAACAGGAAGCGATAGAATAATGGATAGGGGTCCTTTGGTATATAGATGGTGTTAAAAGCACACAGAGTCTTCAGAGATCACATTTTACGGCCGTCCTTTCGCCTGTTTCATAGGTCTTCATTCATACAGATGATACAACTGATTCACTGGTCAGTAAGACGTATATACGGAGTCTACGTCTTTGGACATGGACTGGACTGAGCTCAACGAAATCTCAAACCTTATCCCTCTCCTGGCCGAGAGCAGATATGTATGAGATGACTAGCTTTGGTTTAAACTAGTATTTTTTCCCAAGAAACCCAATTTCTCTATTTAAGAGACTCCTTGACCTCCAATAGAAATCAAAGTTAACACAAGTCCTACACATAGAGAGCTCATAGAAATATCACACAGTTCAATAGATAATAGCCTTCTATGAAAGATGTTCTTTCCACAAAAAATAAGCATGCTTATTGCTGAAGAATCAGATAGAACTTTATGAAACTGCCAGATTTTTAAGTGTAAGAATCAGCATGATTATTACACTGGGCATCTTCCATTTGTCCAGGGTTCCCACCCTTCCCCTCCTGGGTCACAGCAGGCTACTCCAGATAAACTGCATCGCTGGGCTTCACTCCCTTCTGGTTGGGCTTCAGATTGGCCACTAGGGAGTAGAGGCCAGAGACAGGAGGGGGAGAGGAAGGGAGGGCAGAGGACTTAGTGCCCCAGCTCCCTCTCTGTCCGGCCCCCTAATCTTGGCTGCTTTCCTCCATTGAAGGCTAGAGCTTCTATCACCCTTCACTCTCCACACTGCCTTGTCTGATTCTCTGTCCCAGGAGCACTTCCCTCCCCTCACACCTTAAAGCTTAGGGGCTGTAACAGCATTCAACAGTTACTAGCCCTGGGGATACTCTGTGTCCTTTGTGGTTCTCCTATACTCTGACTACTCATTTGTAAGTGTATTTATTAAACTATCCTCAAGCGACCCAGGTTGACAGCACCATCTTGACACTACGTGTTTTCAGTGTCTAGCAAATTCACTAATACATGAGGAACGGGGACATTCCATAGGAAGGTGAAACTTTTATACTTGGGTTTTCTCCATTAGTAACTACTATAAAAAATAATAACTAATGTTTACTTGGAGCTTATTCTATGCAAGAAACTGCTCTGAAGAGTAGACACAGGTCAACTCATATAACCTTATCATTAAACCTGTGAAGACGATATGACCATTATCCTTATAGGCACAGGAAGCTGAAGTGACATGCCCATGTGATAATGTGATTTATGAGAAATATATATTTGGTCTTCGTCCCCATTTCTAGCCCCGAACTCCTAAAACCCTTGGAATTTCCTAAGCAATAAGAGCAGTAAGAAGTGTCTTTGGTTATTCATAACAAACCCCTTTCGGTCACACCTGAGTTTATGTTAATAAGGTGACTTTTGGGAAGCACCTCAGGATGGGGGCTGGATGCCAGGGGAACCAACCACGTGGTTGGAGATTTAGAACTTTCAGTTCCAACAGCTGTGAGCTCTGGGGAAGGGAGAGGGGTTAGAGGTTGATTCCATGGCCAATGGCCAATGATTTAATCAATCAAATCTATGTAATGAAACCTCCATAAACACCAAAAAAACGGGAGATGTGGAGAGAGTGTCGCACCTGGACAGGCCATGACAGCTCCGTACCCTTTCCCCATGCCTTGCCCTACTCAGCTCTTCCATCTGGCTGTTCCTGAGGTATATTCTTTTATAACACACTGGTCATCTAGTAAGTAAAATGTTTCTCCTAGTTCTACAAGCTGCTCTAGCAAATTAATCAAAACCAAGGAGGGAGTTTTTGGAACCTCCAGTACTTAGCCAGTCAGTCAGAAGCGCAGGTGAAAACCTGAGTTTGGGATTGGCAGCTGAAGTTGGGGGTGGGGGGAATCTTGTAGGACTGAGCCCTTAACCTGTGGGATCTGACACTCTGTCCAAGTAGATTGTGTCAGAATTGAGTTGAATTGTAGGACACCCAGCTGGTCTTGGAGAACTGCTTGGTGTGGGGAAAAAAAACATGTTGGAATTGGCACCGGAATTACACTCAGCATCACACAGCTAACAAGTGGCAGGGCTGGGATGTTGAAGCAAAGAAGTCCGACTGCTGAGCCCATGCTGGTAACGCAGAGCAATACGGCCTTTATACACAAGAACGCTACAAGTGTAATTCATGGGAAAAATGTGTGCAATCCAAATGGAAAATTACAGTGATCAAAACTTCCAGCATGTGTAAAGTTGCTAAGCATTAAAATTAGACATTTTGGCTTCAACTGTAGCACAAAAATTTCTAGAAGATAAAATGTTACGCCAAAGAGAAATGGTGCTTTCCAAAAAGGTAGACTGGGGAAGAAATTAGAGCATCTACTCTTTACCTAAATGTTTACATCCAAACATATGTACTTACAGGGGCGCCTGGGTGGCTCAGTCATTTGAGCATCCGACTCTTGATTTCGGCTCAGGTCATGATCTCAGGGTCGTGGGATCCAGCCCCACGCGACACTCCCCGCTCAGCATGGAGTCTGCCTGGGATTCTCTCCCTCCCTCTCCCTCTGCCCCTCCCCCTCCCCCCGCTCACACGGCCTCACTCTCTCCAAGAAAAAAAAACAAACAAATACACATACACACGTACATACATTTTATAAAATATAATCCTTGTAGCAAACCCGTGTGACAGCGGCCACTGTCCTTATTTTATAGATGAGGAAACTGAAGCTCGGATTGAGGTCACACCACCAAAGGTCACCGATCTACTCAGTCAAAATGTGGTGCCCACCTCAGTCTCAGGGGTGCTGGCATTACCAGTGCAGGCCAACTGGGAGATGAGCGACATATCACAAGACCCGTGTGAAGCCCCAGTTCTCAAGCCATCATAACACACAGTCCCATATTAGAGAATGAGATGATGATGACAAAGATAGCAGTGACAGAAAACAAGCCACCTTTTGCCGTATTTCCAGTTGCTTCAGTAGAATCTGATGGCCCTTTCAGTAACTCTGAAATGGCTCTTCAGTCTGAGGTAGAATTCAAGTCAGACTCCTTCATTTTCACAACAAAACATTCACATCGCTAGCCCAGCTAGCATCTTCACTGAGCGATTTTACAAACACTTCTTACTAAGTCTAATTTAAACCGATAACTTGCCTTAAATGTAGTTCAGACAACTGATAATTGAAAAACCTCAGACTAAGGAACATTAATGATGTGTTACATTTCTTTTTTTTTTTTTTCTCTTAATAGATGAATGCCCACCCAGTTTTCTTATTGGTATAGATCCTGGATCTCTCAGGCACCAGACCAGAGTGGAAGAGGAATAAAATGTCTTCCCATCTTCAGTCTAGGTTGCTCTGTCTAATGAACCAAAGCATGGGTAAGAGATTTTTTTTCTTTATCCAGCTTCTAAGCCATAGCATTGTGAGAAATTCCTCCCAGATTTTGTTAGTAACCTCTTTTTGTCTTTAAGCTCTTTTTTAGTTATTATTATCGGTGAATATTCATGAGAATATTTTTGTGAGACGCTGGGAGGATCTACAATCAGAGACATCTCTTTATATTCCTCTACATGTCTATCTTTTAAATTGTAAGTCTAAGTGAAGAAGGTTAGGGAATAGGGAGAAAATGGGCACCAAGCAAGACATCATGTCGTTTTATGATACCTAAATTTTGTCAGCTTTTTTGTTTCTTTTCTCCCAAATTATGGAACTATTTGCCCATTTCTAGAGACTTCTAGATTGTCTAGAGCTATCTTATGTGGGTACTGGAATCCTAACCAATTATAGAACTGAAAATTTTTATTTTTATATACATTCTTTTAGCTCCCCTAAACTCTCTTCTAATAAATGAGTGTTTAATGACCTTGTAATATATGAACTCAGCTCTATGACTAGCTACATAGTTTGTTGAGCCCAACACAAAATGCAACTGTGGGACTTCTTGTTCCGAACTTTTATCAGTTTCAAAATGGCAACAGCAGAGCTTTAAACCAAGTCCTTCTAAACACGGAGCCCTGCCCTGTGCTGCTGCATGGGCCCCATGCCTATGAGGCCAGCCCTGCTCAGTTTCCGAGATATAGTTTCAGTACATTAAAATATTTTAATGTTGCATTCTTTCTCGGATTATTTTTAAGCAAGAGCCTGTATAACAAATGGCCAAAGGAAGCTTCCTGCCATATGAAAGGCATTAATTTGCACATTCACTTCCTTTTATTGTAAAAAAAAAAAAAAAATGGAAAGAAATCTTAAAACTTTGGTATTTAAGGTTAGGAGAAAATGTCTCTTTCCAAACAAATGCATGTGCTTTCCTTCTTTTTCTGTTCCTTCATTTCCAAATACTGATTGATGAGCCTCTCCCTTCAAATACTGACTGCTCTGGACCCTGCGATAGATCAGTGAACAGGACAAATCCCTGCCTTCCTGGAGTTTACACTCCATGGGTGGAGTTAGGATCCATTTTCTAACCTTCTCAGGGAAACTTGCAGCTCTCCTGAGGCTGCCAATGTTTCTGGCCTTTTCCTCCACCAGACGTTGGCCCCCTCTGCATGCTCTATTTAAAAAGCAAGTATTTAAAATTTTATTTTAGTGCACAGTAGGAGCAGAATGGGGGGACCACATTCTAACATACAACCCTCCTGCACTTCACAGAGCTTTTTTTTTTCATGCAAGAGCAAATTTCTGTATAATTTATGTGAACCATTTAGACATGAATGAAGACTCTGTTTCCACCTAACTCATTAAGTGATAAATCACCAGTATTCTGTGGCAAGTTTCAGGCTTATTTCAGTCACCTTCTGTCATGACCAGGCCTCAGTGTTATGCCTAGGCTCTGATAGAAAAGGGGCGGGGGGAGGAGTAAACCAAAAAAATCTGAACAAAGCTTTTTCATTGAATGTGAACGCTAAATGGCAAAAGTAGGAAATATATTCCCAGCTGGTACTCTGAGCTTTTGAAATCCCATATCCAAACCAATACGCCTGAAACTCCCTGAGCTGGCGGCTACTGAACAAAATCCTATTTATTGACAAAACAGCAGCACATAGTTATTAGGAACTTGGAGCTTTGAATCAGACATTCTTTCACTGCAATCCTCAATTAGAATCCCTAAACTTCCCCAAAATCGTGGCCCAGAGGGATGAAGAGGCAGAGCACAGAGGATTTTTAGGGCTGTGGAACTGCTCTGTATGATACAATGGCGGACACGTGTCATTATATGTCTGTTCAAATTCATAGAATGTACACCACCAGAGTGAACCCCTAACTGGGTGTTAGTGATGCGTCACTGTAGCTTCATCAGTTGGAACAAATGTGCTGCTCTGCCGGGGGATGTGGATGATGGGGGCGGCCGTGCCTTTGGGGGGACAAAGGGTGTATGTGGACGCTGTTGTGCTCAGTACTGCTGTGGACCTAAAACTGCTCTAAAAAATATATGTATCTATTAAAAAGGAAAAATAGGGCCCACATAACCCTCCCAATCCATTATGTCCTTAGCCAAAACACGACTCTCATCTTTACTTGGCCTTGCAATAAAACACAGTTTGAAGCGCAACACTTTGAAATTTAAAGTATCTCCTAATGGCTTGAAATATCTCAAAAGATTAAAAAAAATACTGAATCAGTACAGAATGATAGGGCAGTGAATAGCTGGTGAGTGTTCTCTCTTGCAGACATTGTAAAAGTACAAATTATTGAGATAGCGCCTTAAATTACCACATCCACCATAAAATCCTGAGGAATGGAGATAAGTGGGAATTGAGCGAGCTTTTCCAAACAGCTTCATTGGGTCATTGTTTGTCTTAGTCAGCTCAGGCCACCATAACAAAATACCACAGACCGGGGTGTCTTAAACAGCACACGTTTCTTTTTCTCACAGATCTCCAGACTGGGAAGTCTGAGATCGAGGTGTTGGCAAGGTAGGTTCTCTGATTTCTTCTCTTGGCCTGTAGGCGGCAGCCACATCACTGGGTGCTCACGTGACCTCTGCACATGTGCAGAGAGAGAGAGAGAGCACCAACTCTCTAGTGTCTCTTCTTATGAGGGCACTAATTCCCTCATGAGCCCTACTCTCAAACTTCATCTAAACACATTTACCTCTCAAAGGTCCCAAGTTCTAAGTACCATCATCCTGGGAGTAAGAATTTCAGTGTATGAATTCTGGGGTGGTGGGGGGCACACAGGACACAATTCAGCCTATAGTAGCGTTGTTCAAAGTGCGGTCTCTTGGCCCTACACATAGAAGATGAAGCGGGGGAATTTGTTTGTAAAGCATTTAATATATTCTGGCCCCGGGTTAAGGTTTTCAATATACTATTTCATTTAATAGAGCAAGCCAAATTGGGAGGCTCAGAGAGATGAGATCACTTTCTCCAAGTCACAAAACTAGTAAACTTTGCAGATTCCAACCCTGTCCCATCGGACCCCGGTGCTGTAGTCTTCTTGCTGGCCCATGGGGCCTTTCTTAAATTTCAGTACTTGCCGTTAGCTTATGTAAGAGTGATTAGGCCCACAGCAAACAGGCTCATACCTCCAAGGCCACATGAAACCAATTTGAATCAGGAAGTCACTGTTTTTATTTCATAGAGAGAGCTACAGTTGGTCAAAGAGCATATATCTGTGTTTGCCCTTTAATCCATGAATGAGTTGAAGAAAGTGATTTCTTTAACTGCTTAGTTAATGTGAAATCAGACCAAGGGATTTGGATGGTGTGCACTGGTCAGTACTGGCTGTTGTTTTGCATTCTTCTTCTTGACCATGTGATTTTTCACGTCCCTTCACATCAATATCATCTAGCTTAGGACGTAAGGACATCCCTAGGTACACATTCAAATTCTTGGCTGCTAAACCACGAGAATCTACAAATGTTCTTCCTTGGGTTTGGAACCCAGCGGATCCAGCCTCCAAAATTCTTAGCCCTCTCCCATGTTGACCTAGTACCCAGCACTACATTGTAGCTCCTCCCCCCCCACCCCCCCCAAACAGCCCCCATTTAGTGCTACAGGGGTTCACAATTATTTTCTGTAAAGGGCCAGATAGTAAACGCTTTCAACTTTGCAGGCTATACAATCTCTGTTGCAACTACTCAACTCTGTGGTTGTAATAGGAAAGCAGCCCCAGACAGTATATAAACAGATGAGTGTGGCTATGTTCCAGGAAAATTGCTTTCATTTTAAAAAGGCGGCAGCCCAGATTTGGTCCGCTAGCGGTAGTTTGCTCACTCCTGCACAAGCAAATAACGTAGTCTTTCTTGAGATTTGTATGATGGAGAAGAGTGTTCTTTTATACCACACGCTTCACTGAAGAACTCACTTAAAACCCCCAATGAAATTCTCATTGTTTTACCCCAAACTCTCTTTTGGCCTCCAGTAACCCCCAGTCTCTTTTCTCTCTCCCTTTCTACCGCAAAGACCCCAATATTCTTCAAAGCATTTCAGTTCTTCCTTAAAACTTGCAAGCCCCGTTAAACAGTTAACAATACCCACTGTCCTTTAAAAGCGGGTTAAGCGAGTACTATCGTTAGTGGATTGTGTCCCTTGAAAGTCTCGCTCTCTACCCCAAGATTGCATTAAAAATGCAATGTCTGATAATCGCCTGAAAAAGACTTCTGTATCTTTAATCATCAGGGAATCACAGATTTAAAACTCAATCACATACCACCGCACACGCACTAGAACGACTGAAATAAAAAAGCTTGACCACACCAAATGTTAGTGAGGACATTGCTTATGGGAAGGTAAAATTTTACAGCCACTTTGTAAAACTGTTTGGCAGTCCTTTGATAAACATATACCTACCCTCTGACCCAGCCATTGTACCCTTTTTATTTATCCAGGAGAAATGAAACCGTATATCCACATAAAGACCTGTACATGCGTGTGCCTAGCAGCTTTATCTGCAATAGCCCAGATCTGGAAACAGGCCAGATGATTCTCCACAGAAAAATGAAGGAACTGTGGTATATTCATATCATAAGATACTAGTCAGCTGTAAAAAAAAGGGAATGAACTATTGCTATGGACCGAATGTGTGTGTGTCCCCCCAAAAGTTATCTGTTGAAGCTTTAATTCTCAGTGTGATGGTACATGGTTGTGAGGCCTTCGGCAGCTAGTTGGGTCATGGCTGGGAAGCACTCATAAATGGAGCTAGTGCACTCAGAAGACGAAACTGGAGAGAGATGTTCCTTCTCGGCCGAGGGAGGATACGGCCAGGCAACCAACCTGCAGACTGGGAGGAGGGCTTTCACCAGATGCTGAATCTGCTGGCATCTTGATCTTGGACTTCCCAGCCTCTAGATCTATCAAAGGTAAGTATTTGCTGTTTAAGCCACCCAATCTATGGGGTTTGTTATAAAATCGCAAACTAAGACAACTACTGATACACACAACAACTTGAATGATTGTCAAAAATATTATGTTAAGTGTAAGAAGCTAGATGCAAAAAAGAGTATATACTGTATGACTCCTTTCTGTGAAATTCTAAATAGACAAAATCTGTGGAAAGACAAATGAGATGAGTGGTTGCTTCTTAGGTGAGATATGAGGATTGACTAAGAGAGAGCATGAGAGATCTTTTGGGGGTGATGGAAATATTGTGGATCTTGATATGCATTTGTTAAACTTAGTGAACAGTATACTTAAGATCTGAAAGTTTCACTGTACATAAATTTTACCTCAGTACAAAAATATTAAAAATATTATATTTACCTGACATTTTTAAAGTCCCAAGATGACTGCTGGCATTCCAGCCATTACATCTGCATTCCAGGTAGTGAAAAGGAGAACGAATGGAAAGATAAAAGAACAAAGGACACATGCTGGCTATCTGTTCATTCTTACAGAGACGGAAAGTCTCATCAACAACTTGCACTTAATTCTTACTGGACAACCCCAGCTACAGGAGAAGTGGAAAAACAGACACATGCACTCTTTGGACAAGCACCTTTCAGACAGAATAAAATCTGTGTTTGTAGTAACAAGAACAAGGGGAGAATGGATATTGGCTATCCATTGGTAGGTTCAACCACACCACAGAAAAGTGTGTGTACATACATACAATGACTTACACAATTTCAGGGGATTCACGGGCCTTCACTGGATCCCATTTTATCTGAATTCTTTTGTAAAAAAGAACCACTGGTCTAGGGAGTTTGAGCAACTAGTTACTAATTTTTTTAAAGATTTATTTATTTATTTGAGAGAGAGAGAGAGAGAGAAAGAGAGCCAGGGAGGGGCAGAGGGAGAGGGAGAGAGAGAATCTCAAGCAGACTCTGTGCTGAGGGCAGAGCCCAACGTGGGGCTTGATGATCTCATGACCCTGAGCTCATGAGCTGAGCTGAAACCAAGAGTCAGAAGCTTAATCGGCTGAGCCGCCCAGGCGCCCCAAGCAACTAGTTATTATTAAGCACAGTTAATGAAAGCGTGTGAATGGCAGGTTCACACAGCAGTGAGCATTCAAGAGACGCAAGATTGCTTAAAATATGCCTTGCTTAGCCACCTGGAATGAATTTTGTTGCCTAGGTCTCCCAAAGATTGCAATTCATTAAATAGCCTGTTCCAAATTGAGCATTATTTAATTCTGCTGCCTTCTGAACTATACAATATGTGAATATAGGAAGATAGGCCACTTCACTTAAGTGTACATTTTACTTACACACTTGATTTGATGACATTAGTTTGCAGGTGTCTCTACTTCAATTAATTGCATATTGGTGAAATCCATAATTTAAACTCGGTGCAAAACTCAAGTATTAAAATGATAGTCTCTTCAATATAATTATTCCACATAAGTTGAAGTGCTGACAAAATGTTGTCCTTTATTTTTTTTAAATAATAGCTTCAAGTATGTTCAAGATTAGATAACACAGAAAATGTCAACAAGATATGACAAATACGAAATGAAAATAATGAGATGAAAACTTTGTATCTTTATCTAATTTTTCCTCCATAGGTACACAAACTTTTTTCCCTATGAAACTGGGTTATAGACACCCCGTGCCCTGCCTGATTGGAAGAACAAAAGAAAGTACTATTAAAAAGCCCACACAGATAGGCAGTGTTTTTGCTGACCAGTAACTTAGAAGTTGATCTGTAAAAACATGCTGACTTCCTTTTATTGTAATAGCGAAGAGAGAATGAAAATGATTCAATTTAACGGAGGGAATACACAACTTATTCTACACAGTATATTTGAAGACTGACTTAAATGACTTTATTTTTCTTATAAATCAATCTCTTGCCCGAGTAGATATTGAAAAATAAATGCCTATGGCCGTTCACTAAACCCAGATTGCGGAAAATGTCATTTTATCACTGAGTCATTCACTGACACAGCACCACACTGCTAAATGAACCCTTCCTGTCCTATTTTATTTTTTTTAAACATTTTATTTATTTATTTGAGAGAGAGAATGAGATAGAGCATGAGAGGGGTGAGGGTCAGAGGGAGAAGCAGACTCCCTGCCGAGCAGGGAGCCCGATGCGGGACTCGATCCCGGGACTCCAGATTCATGACCCAAGCCGAAGACAGTCGCTCAACCAACTGAGCCACCCAGGAGCCCCTTTCCTGTCCTGTTTTAACACACAGGGTTCTATTTATTGTCCACCTTGTCAGTGGTGGGGCCTGTACATAGGATATTTCTGTGGTCTGCTGAATACTGGTTCCCTCTGGGCCGAATCCCTGGAACTTACGAACGCTACTTCGATGGCAAAGGGGATTTTGCACGTTTTATTTAATTAAGGATCAAGATGGGGAGGTGATGCTGGATTATGTGGGTGTGTCCAATGAAGTCAAAAGAGTCCTTTGAGAGAAAAGATGATGTGAAGATTGAATCAGAGAGAAATTTGAAGATGCTATGCTGCTGGTTTTGAAGACAGAACAAGAATCCATGGGCCAGGGAAGGCAGCGAATTCTGACAGGCTCCAGAAGCTGAAAGAGGCAAGGAATGGATTCTTTCCTAGAACCACCAGAGGGAAACAGGCCTGCTGAATCTCTGACTTTTGCCCAGTGAAACTGATTGTGGACATCCGGCCTTCAGAACTGTAAGAGAACAAACTGGTGTTGTTTGAAACCACTACATTTTGTGATAATTTGTTACCGCAGCAGGACACTGATACACTTTCTAACTTGTACGGAAGGATGGTATTATTACTACACACACAGAATGAAGAAAATGAGATTTGAAGAGAGGGAAGAAAATAAACAAATAGACAACACTAGCAAATGCCAGAAAAGTGTGGCCTCTGGCCATGACTTGAAGGCCGCAGACCATTTTTTCTCTATCATACTGGCTCCTATGAGCCATCAGCGTGCATCTCACGATGTCTTATCCCCAAAGTTTTGTCCTCTGTTTGAAAAGAAGCGAATCAGAGTGTTTCATGTAACATGCATTTCAAAGGGCAAGTATTTGTTCTAAACAAAGAGGTGACTGAATCAAATATTTGCAGGCCTTAGTCTGTTTCCATAAGGAGGCTTTTGTATTCCAAATTAAACTCCTTCGCCTCTGTAGGTAGAGGAAATATAGAGCAGCTATCAAGAATGGATTCTGCATGAAAACCTCCTGGAGAGGACCTGTAAACCCAAGAGTGGTCAGCGTTAATGAAATCGTTGCTTGGTTGTGAAGGAGTCCAGCCTCTGCCTGCTTCTTTGTAGTGCACGTGGGATATGCTCATCCAGGCTTCATAAGAGCTCCTCTTTCGCTAGCGAAATTGAAATCCAAAAGGAATTTTCCAGAAACACCTCATGTGGGGTTGTACAGTTGACCCCTTGAACAACGTGGGTATGAACTGCACGGGGCCCAGTTATACACGGATTTTTTTCAATAAATGCATTGGAAAAATCTTTGGAGATTAGCGACAATCTGAAAAAAAACAGCAGATGAACCACATAGCCTGGCAATAGAGAGAGAGAAAAAGAAAAAGGTCTGTCACAAATGCTTAAAATATATGCAGATACTTGTCTATTTTATCATTTACCACCATAAGATATATGGAAATCTATTATAAAAAGTTAAAATGTAGCAAAACGTACACACACACTTACAGACCATACACGGTGCCATTTACAGCCAGGAGAAATGTAAACAAACGTAAAAGCACGGTATTAAATCATAAGTGCATAAAATTAACTGTAGTACATGGTGAACCACTGTAGTAATTTCATCACCACCTCCTGTTACTATGGCGGTGAGCTCAAGTGTTGCCGGTATCTGCTTAAAACAGTGTGATGCTAATCATCTCTGGGTGAGCAGTTTGTCTCTGCAGGAAATTGCTTATTGCAGTAAAAAGTGATCTCTCGTGGGTCTCCCGTATTTTTCATCGTGTTTAGTAAAATACCGTAAACTTTGACGAACACCAGGGGATCCTTACAAAGTGCCACTAAGGATGCTGCAGGTGCTCCCAAGAAGCAGAGCAAAGTCATAACAGGACAAGAAAAGGTTGAATTGCTTGGTACGTACCACAGATGGGGGTCTGCAGCTGCGGGTGCCTCACCAGTGCAAGATAAATGAATCCGGCATGAAGGACCGTTGCAAAAAAAGAAAAGGAAATGCATGACGCCATCACGGCAGCTCTGCCAGCACGCACGAAAACCTTGCACTTTTGGCAAAATACCTTTCTATCTTGTATTGAAAATGCACCTTCTTTGTGGGTGCGGGACTGCTATAAGAAAAGCATATCTATAGACTCTAATATGATTGGAGAAAAAGTGAAGACATTATATGACCACTTAAAGCAAAGGGAAGGTGAAGGATCAAAAGCTGGAGAATTTAATACCAGCAAAGGATGGTTTGATAAATTTAGAAAGTGGTCTGACCTAAAACATGTCAGGATAACAGGAGAAATAGCTTCTGTCAACCAAGAGACAGTTCCCAGATGACATTAAGAAAATCACTGGGGGGGGGGGGAGGGTGGAGGCGCCCGGGTGGCTCGGTCAGTTAAGTGTCCGACTCTTGATTTTGGCTCAGGTTATGATCTCAGGGTTGTGGGATCGAGCCCTGCGATGGGCTCTGTGCTGGGCATGGAGCCTGCTTAAGATTCTCTCTCTCTCTACCCCCCTCCCTCTGCTCCTCCCCGCCCCCCACTCACATGCCTGCACGCTCTCTCTCTCTCCCTTGAAAGAAAGAAAGAATGAATGAAAAAGAAAGAAAGAAAGAAAAAGTCATTGAGGAGAAAGGATATCTGCCTGAACAGGTTTTTAATGCGGACAAAGGTGCTCTATTCTGGAAAAAAAGCCATAAAGGACATTTATTAATAAGGCCGAGAAGCGAGCACCAGGATTCAAGGCAGAAAGGGATAGGCTAACTACTGTTTTGTGCAAATGCAGTCAGGTTTATGGTCAGGACTGTCCTTATCTATAAAGCTGCTAACCCCAGAACCTTGAAGGGAACAGATGAACATCAGCTGCCAGTCTGTGGGTTGTACAAGAAGGTCTGGACAGTGAGAACAGTTTTTCTGGATTGGTTCCATCGATGCTTGTCCTTGAAGTCAGAAAGTACCCTGCCTTTTAAGGTATTGCCTTTTAAAGTTCTTTTGACATTGGACGGTGCCCCTGGTCACCTAGAATCCCATGAGTTCAACACCAAAGGCATCGAAGTGGTCTACTTGCCCCCAAACACAATCTCTCTAATTCAGCCTCTAGATCAGGGGGTCATAAAGACCTTTAAAGCTCATTACACACATACTCTATGGGAGGGATTGTCAATGCTATGTAAGAGAACCCGGACAGAGAGAACATCATGAAAGTCTGGAAGGATCACACCACTGAAGATGCCATCATTGTTGTAGGAAAATCCATGAAAGCCATCAGTCTGAAACAATAAACTCCTGCTGAATAAAACTGTGTCCAGATGTTTTGCATGACTTCCCAGGATTTCTAAAGAGCCAGTCAGGGAAACCATGAATGAGAGTGTAGCTATGGCAAGAAAGTTGGGATGTGAAGGGTTTCGAGATATGGGTCTTGGAGAAGTTCAAGAGCTAACAGACACCACACCAGAGGAGTGAAGAGAAGATGACTTGATGGAGATGAGTGCTCCCCAAGCAGTGCCAGACGACGGAGAAGAAGACCTGGAGGTAGCAGAGCAGAAAACAAATGGACATTAGACAGTCTGGCAGAAGGACCCCTCTATGATGTGGGCACTGTGACTAAAGTGCACAGTGGAAGGATTGGTACCATATAGAAACATTTTCAGAGAAATGAAACAGCAAAAAAGTCAGAAATTGCCATGTATCTTTTTAAATTCAATTAGCCAATATATAGTACGTCATTAGTCTCAGACATCGTGTTCAACAATTTATCAGTTGCATATAACACCCAGTGCTCATCACATCGCCTGCCCTCCTTAATGCCCATCACCCGGTTACCCCATTCCCCCACCCACCTCCCCTCCAGCAACCCTCAGTTTGTTTCCTAGAGTTAAGAATCTCTCATGGTTTTTCTCCCTCTTTGATGACTTCCCATTTAGTTTTCCCTCCCTTCCCCTACGATCCTCTGTGTTGTTTCCTATATTCCACATATGAGTGAAACCATATGATAATTGTGTTTCTCTGATTGACTTATTTCACTCAGCATAATACCCGCCAGTTCCATCCACGTCGATGTAAATGGTAAGATTTCATCCATTCTGATAGCTGAGTAATATTC
The DNA here is from genome assembly GCF_964656455.1 of Halichoerus grypus. Lineage (NCBI taxonomy): Eukaryota > Metazoa > Chordata > Mammalia > Carnivora > Phocidae > Halichoerus > Halichoerus grypus. The sequence continues at coordinate 106,551,386 of NC_135727.1, read as the reverse complement.
CATTGTATATATATATACCACATCTTTATCCATTCGTCTGTTGATGGACAGCTCGGCTCCTTCCACAGTTTGGCTGTTGTGGACATTGCTGCTATGAGCATTGGGGTGCAGGTGCCCCTTCAGATCACTACTGGGTATTTACCCCAAAGATACAAATGTAGTGCCATGTGTTTCTATAAAGTTACACTGAGTGTGCCTGCCTCTCCTGCCCCTCATTTCACCTCAACCTCTTCGTCTGCCACCTCTCAGACAGCAAGACCAACCCCTCCTCCTCCTCCTCCTGCTCTTCCACCCACTCAGTGTGAAGAGACAAGGATGAAGACCTCTGTGATGGTCCACTTCCACTTAATGAATGGTAAATAATCATCACGCCATATAGTTAATAAACTTATCTGTTGTGTAGGTATGTTGAGTGTCTTCATATGAAAATCTCACAACTGTACAGCAAGAATTGTATGGGACATTTTGTGTCTTCACCATCATCATTGCCTAAGTGTAGAACATCGTGTGTAAGTCGTGTATGGACGTGGTTAGCCTACCCTTCCATAGGCATAAGGTGAGTGATATTTAATATAAAATTAATAATGTGTTCATTTTCTTACTGTTTTCTAACTTTGCTTTCAAAGAACTACATTAACATACAAGATGCATCTCATGATTGGAGAAACATTTCAGCCTTTCATCACAGATGAGTGTTTTTTTTTAAAAAGTAACTATCTCCAATATTATATTATGAATATGACTGTAATAGTGCATGCCATAAAAATTTTATGACAATTCATTCCTTAGTGTGTAGGCGAGGCTACCGTGAAGCAATTGTATCAATTACAGTAGGCTACCAGAAAGCAGTCCTGTTGCTCCTTCTGCATTATCAATGCATGAAGTGTTATACCTGTAAATAAATATGAATTTCTTTTTCACGTTATCTTTTCATTTTTAATGTCTCACGTTAGTAATACATATAACATCCGTACTGATTTATATCATAGCAGACAATATTGATGTAGGTACTCACAGATGATTCATCTTGTAAACAGATAATATAAATTTCCAATATTGATAAATACAATACAGTACTGTATTTTCTCTTTATGATCTTCTTGACAATGTTTTCTTTTTTCTAGCTCACTTTATTTTAAGAATATAGCAAATAATACATATAACATACAAGAAATGTGTTAATCAACCATTTGTGTTATCAGTAAGGCTTCTGGGTGAGAGCAAGCTATTAGTAATTACGTTCTGGGGGAGTCAAAAATTATATGTGGATTTCAGACTGCACAGAGAGTTGGCACCCCTAACCCACATATTGTTCAAGGATCAAGTGTATTTGAAATATTTGAGAAGTGATGAATTAAAAGATGGTTTTGTAAATCTTAAAAGCATAAAATGAAGCAGATAATGAAAAAGAAAAATAAGTTAACGATGATAATTGTATCTGCCCAATGTGCATGGTGGTGGGGTGATTATTTCAAAGTCTCTGGAAGGTTCTGGATTTGGTGAAAGATGACCAGATCATTTGTAATTTAATCTTTCTTCAAGTGAAAATTTTTCCCTTAAACCAAAATATCTTTTTTATATGTTGAGATATAATAGACATATATGTTATATTAGTTTCAGAGGAACAGCATAATGATTCAGTATTTGTATAAGCTGTGAAATAATTACCATAATGGGTCCAGTTTTCCCTGTCACCATACAAAGTTACATAATATGCAATACAATATTGTTGAGTATACTCACCGTGCTGTTTGTTACCTCCCCATGACTTAATTATTTTAGACCGGAAGTTTGTACCTCTTGACTCCCTTCTCTCATTTCACCTAAACCTCCAAACCCCTCCACTGTGGCAGTCACCAGTCTGTTCTCTGGATCTGTGAATTTTGTTTTACTTGTTCATTTGTTTGTTTTTTAGATTTTTACATATCAGTGAAATCATATGGTATTTATCTTTGACTGATTTCACTTAATATAATGCCCTCAAGGTCCCTCCACGTTGTTACATATGGCAAGATTTCATTCTTTTTTATGGCTAAGTAGTATTCCAGAGTGTGTGTGAGTGTGTGTGTGTGTGTGTGTGTGTGTGTGTGTGTGTGTGTACACCACATTTTTTTATGCATTCAGTTATTGATGGACACTTAGGTTGCTTCCATGTTTTGGCTATTGTTAATAATGCTCCAGTGACCATAGGGGTGCATGCATCTTTTTGAATGAGTATTTTTGTTTTCTTTGAGTAAATACCCAGAAATGGAATTGCTGGATCATATGGTAGTTTATTGTTAGTTTTTTTGAGAAACTTTTATACAGTTTTCCACGGTGGCTACGCCAATTTAAATTCCTACTAACAGTGCACAAAGGTTCCTTTTTCTCTATATCCTCACCCACACTAGTTATTTCTTGTCTTTTTTATAATAGCCTTTCTGATGGGAGTGAGGTGATATCTCATTGTGGTTTTGATTTGCATTTCCCTGATGAGTGGTGTTGAGCATCTTTCATGTGTCTATTGGCCATCTGTATGTCTGCTTTGGAAAAATGTCTCTTCAGATCCTGTACCCATTTTTAATTGGGTTTTTTAATATCGAGTTGTATGAGTTTTTTTGTATATTTTGAATATTAACCCTTTTTGAATATGTGATTTGCAAATATCTTCTCCCATTGTGTAGGTTGCCTTTCTCTTTTGTTGGTGGTTTCATTTGCTGTGCAGAAGCTTTTTAATGTAATCCCATTTGTTTACTTTTGCTTTTGTTGCCATTGCTTTGGTGTCAAATCCAAAGAATTATCACCAAGACTGATGTCATGGAGCCTATTGCCTATATTTTCTGCTAGGAGTTTTATGGTTTCAGGACTTACATTCAAGTTTTTAATCCATTTTGAGTTAATTTGTGTGTATAGTGTGAGATAGTGATCCAGTTTCATTCTTCTGCATGTGGCTCTCTAGCTTTCCCAGCACCATTTACATCTTTCCCTATTGTATATTCTTGCCTCCTTTGTTGTAAATTAATTGAACGCATGTACATGGGTTTACTTCTGGAGTCTCTATTCTGTTCCATTGGTCTGTGTGTCTGTTTTTACGCCAATACCACACTGTTGTGGTAACTAGAGCTATGTACAATGGTTTGAAATCAAAGAGCATGATGCCTCCAGTTTTGTTCTTCTTCCTCAAGATTGCTTTGACTATTTGAGACCTTTTGTGTTTCCATAAACATGTTAGGATTGTTTGTACTGTTTCTGTGAAAAATGTCATTGGAATTTAGATAGGAATTGCATTGAATCTGTAGATTGCTTTGGGTAGTATGGACATCTTAACAATATTAATTCTTCCAATCCATGGGCACAAATATATTTCCATTTATTTCTGTCTTTTCAGTTCCTTTTATCAGTGTCTTGTAGTTTTCAGTATCTAGGTATTTTACCTCCTCGGTTAAATTTATTTCTAGGTATCTTATTGTTTTTGATGCAATTGGAAGTGAGATTGTTTTCTTAATTTCTCTTTCTGATAGTTCATTGTTAGTGTATAAAATGCAACGGATTTTTGTATATTGATTTGGTATCTTGCAACTTTGCTGAATTTGTTTATTCTCACAGTTTTGGGTGGAGTCTTTAGGGTTTTCTACATATAAGATCACGTTGACTATGAATAGTAACAGTTTTACTTCTTCCTTTCCATTTTAGATGACTTTTGTTTCTTTTTCTTGCCTAATTGCTCTGACTAGGACTTCCAATATTATGTTGAATAAAAGTGGAAAGAGTAGGCATCCTTGTCTTACTTCTGATCTTAGAGAAAAACCTTTCAGCTTTTCATTGTTGGGTATGATGTGAGCTGTGGGCTTGCCATATGTGGCCTTTATTATGTTGAGATATATTTTTTATATACTTGCTTTGTTGCAAGTTTTATCATAAGTGGAAGTTGAATTTTATCAAATGCTTTTTCTGTGTCTACTGAAATTATCATATGATTTTTATCCTTCATTCTGCTAATGTGGTGTATCATGTCAATTGATTTCACATGTTCAAACATCCTTGTATCCTGGAATGAATCCCACTTGATTGTGGTTTTATATGATCTTTTTAAGGTATTGTTGAATTCAGTGTGCTAATATTTTTGAGGATTTTTCATAATGTTTATCAGGGATGTTAGTCTGCAGGTCTCATTTCTCGGGATGTCCTTGTCTGATTTTGGTGCCATGGTAATGCTGACCTCGTAACATGAGTTTGGAAGCATGTCCTCCTCTTCAGTTTTTCTTGGAAATGTTTGAGAAGAACAGTTGAGGAGGGAGAGTCCCCGGGAAGGCCGAGTCCCCGGCTAAAGAGCTACAGACCACAGAAAGATGGGGCGCCTCTCCTCCAGCGTGATTTTGATCATGGCCATTTCCAAAGCCGCTGAACTGGAATTAGTTGCTGGGCTGGGCTACTGTGAATTTGCACTTCCCTCTCAGGGAGACATGGCCTTAAGAGATGACAGCATTCAGTCCCAGCAGGAGCCTGCTGTTTGTCATTGGCCTTTCCAGTCTGTGCTGTCCATAGGAATCCAGGACACTAAGGAGCTAAACAAAACCTACTGTCTGAGTGGGGGAACCGGCACGCTTTTGTCCTTCTGTGCCTGCCCCCCCTCCTCCTGTGGCTGGAACTGTGAGCATGATTGGGGCAAAGAGATCCGTGAGTCTGTGTCCCATGACCCCTGGCTGCCCAAGAAATGTTCCATGTGTAAATGCTGGCATGGCCAGCTTCACTGCTCTCCTCAGACATTTCCACCAGGTCGTGGTAAGCAGATCGTCCCCTCTTTTGCCCTTTCGGATGGCCACGTGATAGATGAGCACTTCCCAGTTTCCAGGGCTCCAGAATTAACATACTGTCTTCGGGCACCACTTTTTTGCTAGCTGGCATGTGCCTTGCTCTGCAAAGTTACTATTGATGAGCACTTGCTTGCACTGTCGGTCATGCGCATGTCAGGACCTGCAAAGGCTGTAGCTCCGGTATTGGTCCTGAGAGATGATCATCTGTTAGTTGCCCTGAAATAGTGAACAGACTTTCATAATGGTCCCTAACATTGCCTTCAAGTACCAACTACTTTCCTCTCCCTGCCCTCTCCGAAGAACTTCTTTAAAAAAAAAGTCAGCCTTATCTACATTGTGACCAAGTTCTATGTTTCTTGATACATGTATTTCTACCAAGGGTTTCTTATTATTATTTTCCTTGAACAGCTGAATTCTTTCTTTAGATTATTAAAGACTACTCCTAATGTGGAACTGAGTATAAAGCTTGGAGTAGAGTTGATCAAAATCAATTAAGACCTCATCTTTAAAAGGAAAGGAAAGGAAGCCCCTTAAAGGGAGCAGATGAGAGGGCAGGGGGCAGATATTAGAGGTGAGGGACAGGATTCTGAAGTACTGGAAGTGTGTGTTTGTGCACGTGCGCCAAGGAGGCTAGATAGAAAAGAGGAAGCAAATGGGAGAGAGATTGGAAAAAATAAAATGGATTACTTGGTTGGTGATTAGATGAGCATGAGAAGCAAGTCAAAAAGCTAAGTTGAAAGGCAAGTTTCTATCATCTGTAAAAAGCTATAGAAGACAAGGACATCCCCTTTTTTCTCAGTGCATTGTAAAAAGAATGAAGTCTCCTTGGAAAAAAATTCTAACTTTCCCCAACAAGAGAGCTTAATAAATTATGTTTTCTCCACACTTTGCAAGTATTTTAACTCTTGTAAAAGAGAAAATGTTCACAACATATTTAATTGTAAACCAGGTGATAAAATGATACATGGTAAAAGCCATTTTAAAAGACATTTTGAAAAAAATAAAATAAAATACATTGTGTATATGAGTATGCCCAATAAAAATGGGAAATATATTGAAAAAAATTTGAGAAGAACAGATATTAAATCTTTTTTTTTTTTTTAAGATTTTATTTATTTGCGAGAGAGACAATGAGAGACAGAGAGCATGAGAGGGAGGAGGGTCAGAGGGAGAAGCAGACTCCCTGCTGAGCAGGGAGCCTGATGTGGGACTCGATCCCGGGACTCCAGGACTATGACCCGAGCCGAAGGCAGTCGCTTAACCAACTGAGCCACCCAGGCGCCACGAGATATTAAATCTTTAAATGTTTAGTAGAAATCGCCATTGAGCTGTCTGGTCCTGGTTTTTGGTAAGTATCTGATTACGGATTCAATCTCCTTGCTGATGATTGGTCTATTCAGATTTTCTATTTTGTCATCGTTCAGTCTGGGAAGATTGTATGTTTCTAGGAATTTACCATATCTTTTCTTAAAGATTAATTTTTTTATTTTAGAGAGAGAGTACGCACAAGCATGAGGGACAGAGGGAGAAGGAGAGAGAATTTCAAACAGACTCCACACTCAGCATGGTGACCAACTCAGGGCTCGATCCCACGATCCCAAGATCATGACTTGAGCCGAAACCAAGAGTCCAACGCTCAACTGACCTTGTCACCCAGGCGCCCAGGAATTTACCATTTTTTCAGCAGGCCCACAAGAGTGTTCCAAACTGGAGTGTACCTGCAAGCAGTGCTAGCAAGGTACAGGGAGAGTGCAAAAATGGTATCCACTATTAACTCCATGCCTGGAGTGAGCTGCCCCTCAGGCAGATGCTTTGGCCTTAGCCACTGAATATCCTTCACACACGTTCTAGGCACTTTTCAACCGGCTGTCTTTGTGTGGGGTCTCAGGGCCAGTGAGTTTGTGTGCAAGCCCTTTAAGGGCAGAGTCTCAGTTTCCTTTGGATCTCCTAGATGTCAGCCCCACTGGTTTTCAAAGCCAGATATTTGGAGAGGGGGGCTTGTTTCTGCAGTGCAGGTCCCAAAGGTTGAAATGCCTGATATGGGGCTCAAACCCCTTGCTCTTCAGGGATGTACTCTGTATTTGTATGATTCCTCGCACTTATGGGTAGCCACCCTGGGGGTGGGGTCTTTGGTAATACCAAGTCTCTGCCTCTCCTCCCTGTCTCAATGTGGCCTTTTAATATTTTGCTATGGAGGAGCTGTTTAGCTAGTTTTCAAGTCTTTTTCAGAGAGAATTGTTCTATATGTAGCTGTAGATTGGGTGTGTTCATGGGAAGGAGTGAGTTTCAGGGCCTTCCTATGCCACCATCTTGAACCACTACTCTCCAAGGGAAATTTATAACTTCCCCTATGAGAAAAAATTTGACAATGTTAGTGGTTGTGTTTCAATAAGTCATTGAAACCAGCAGGAGAGTTTTAAAGGGTTTCAGAAAAAGCATTCAGATGTTAGGCTGGTAAAATAGTGACATCTTGTGGTAAGAATTAGCAACAAAATCCCAAAAGTTAAGAATAAGACCGGGAAGCCCAATAAAATGGGAAAAAACAACCAAAAAAACCCCTTATGAAATCTTTGTTTTTGATGATAAAATGTATTTTTCTCATTTTGGCTTTTGGCTGTGAGAAAAAATTCTCAGTTTTACCTTATAACTATATTCCCCATACCAATAAGGACAAAGGAGTTTAATTGAGAGAATAAAACCCTGCTTATAGAAATAAGTAGGACACTGCAAGTATTTCCTTCTATACACTCATCGTTTAAAACAAAAATATTTACCTTTGAAATTCATGTAACATGAAAGACTTGGACTTGTTTTTTAAAACTTTAAATAAAAAGAGAGGACACCCGTTTAGGGCCTATAGTGGATGCTCTTGGCGATTTTGCCCCTGTTCCTTCTGCCGACCCCAGCAGTCGGCTGCACGTGGGTGGACAGTTCGACAGTCCGTGCCTTCTCTGCCTGAGATCGATCTCTGGCTGCAGAAATGAGATCTGCTTGTGCAGCACAGCCTGGAAGTGCCTGAAGGTTAACACCCCCCATGAGCTACTTTCAGCCAGGAGGGAGGCCACAAAGGAAGAAATACCTAAGTTTTGTAAACGATCGGTGAGACAATTTTGAGTTGTGTTCTACGTGGTCTCCCGGGGGCGCCCAGCAGGACTGAACTGCAGTTTGCCACAACAGTAGCTTGCTCATTAATGCACCTTGGGTGGCACAGCCGGTTAAGCGACCGATTCTTGGCTTTTGTCTCCGGTCATGATCTTGGGGTCGTGCAATCAAGACCCGGGTCGGACTCCACACTCAGCGTGGTGTCTGCTTGAGATTCTCTCTTCCTCTCCCTCTGCCCCTCCTGCTTGTTCTCTCTCTCTCTCTCTCTCAAATAAATAAATCCCTAATGCACCTTTTCTTTTCTTTTTTCCTAACTCCTTCACCATGCTCCCTGGGGTCACCCACTCATAAACCACATGCGCCCAAATCGTTGTCTCAGGGTTATCTTTTGGAGGAATCCACACAGGTATAGTGATCTACTCATGCTGCGCACACACAAACAGGTGTATCGAAGGAAAAAATAAGAGGTCCGAGCATTTTTACTAGCTTTACCAAAGTGAAAAAAGCCAAGACAAGTCCAAGGCATCTTGGTTTTACTGCAGCCATAAAGCTCTTCACAGCTGCTCGCAGACCTGCTGCAGTCCCTTTGGGCTTTGTCTTTGTGGAAATGCAAGTTCAACAAAGGGGAATTGCCATGGTAAGGAAAGAGGGCACCTTCACTCCTGGGATTGTGTATCTATTCTTAAATCCCTGCAAGAAAACTTGAACTGGCTGCTAAAAGCTGGTTGAACCCCAATTGATTTTCTAATCTGTTAGGAAATAACAGGTTAAGATTCCATACATGAAGACCCAATAATTAGGACTATATTTTGTGTCCCTCAGCGGAGCAGACTGAGGGTTCTAGAGAGGAGGGGGGTGGGGGGATTGTTTAGGCCAACATAATAAAAAAATAAAAATAGAAGAATACAAAAAAAAAGAAAAAAGAAATAAAAGATCAAAAGTATTCATAGTTAAGAAAGTTTTGTGGTCATACCATTGAACTAAGATAACTAAGTTCTTGCCCTATAAACAAAAAGGACATGGTAAAACCAGCATGAGTATTTGGAACCTGCCTCAGTTATTAAAATAGTTAATCACCAAATGTTAGATTTGTGATTCATGAATCAGTCAGACTAAGTAATTCTAATGACTGAAATGACCACAGAGTTCATTATTTTAATAATAAGCAATGGCTAGTCAACATCTCAGCAAGTAACGAGGCTTTTGTGACCTTGGGAAAGTTACTAAATCTTTTGTACCATAAAATTGGACCACAGAAAACTGGTTTCACAAAAGACAATAAATGGAAAGGAATGCCCAAAGTATATTTAATTTAACATGCTCCATGATAATGTATAGCTTTTCACATTTTTGCCTATACCAATGTTTTTCTGGTTTGAATAAAATGAAATCTTGGTTATTTACAGAAGTACTACATAACAATGATATTTTCAAGTTCCTGATCATTTAGCAGTCAAATTATTTAATTAATACATTCATTGGGTACTTTATATACAATAATTCCATATGAATATATGTATAATAATTCAATTAAAATTAAAATGTTTAAATTTCAAAAAAAACTATATTTTACAAAACATGTTTATCCATTAGGAGTTGGCTTTTTTCTTTTCTAACAATTCGTTTAGTCAACTATTTTTCTATACTTTCAAGTGCATGTGAGGGGCAGAGAGACCAGTGAGTATCTCAATATTTTACACAAAACAGGTCCCAGTCCAGGAGGTGATACACCAGAAGCCGGCGGGGGGGGGGGGAGGGGACCATCAATCACATGTAAATTTCAACCCCTGGCCACAACTTTGCATCAAGAGCCAATTTATTCCAACCTGATGGCAATGAGGAGCAAAAAAAAAAAAAAAAAAGGTGTTTTATATTGGCATGTCGGAAATTACAAAATAAATCTCAAATGTATTCACCTGAACTCTTGGTCACAAACAAGTCAAATGTGCTAACTACAGCATGTGACTAATAGCACTTTATACACCAAGTGATGTTGGTAAAGTCATGTTTTTATTTCCCTTTAATAGAAAAGTATTTCCAGGTCAATTATTCATCTCCTCAGGTAGTAAATTTATGACGTTTAAGAGTCATTAAACTAAAGAAAAAGGATTTATCGGGGCGCCTGGGTGGCTCAGTCATTAAGCGTCTGCCTTCGGCTCAGGTCATGGTCCCAGGGTCCTGGAATCGAGCCCCGCATCGGGCTCCCTGCTCAGTGGGAAGCCTGCTTCTCCCTCTCCCACTCCCCCTGCTTGTGTTCCCTCTCTGTCAAATAAATAAATAAAATCTTAAAAAAAAAAAAAGAAAAAGGATTTATCTGCCCCAGGTTTCAGAATAAATCCCTTTCTTTAAACTACCGTGTATTCTAATATCTAATCCCTATCTTGAAATCTACATGTGTCCTACTTCATTGTATTTCTCAGTCCCAAAGTATCTTTACAACTGGAGGTATAATAATACTAATAGTGAGGCATCTACCTAGTATTTTACATATACTATTTTAGTTAGTGCCTATAAGACTGTGGTATAGTGATAATTATATACATTTTACAGATGAGAATGCTGAATCCTTAGGGGGTTTGTCCAAATTCTGCTCTGACAGAAAAATCAAGCTCTTACCTATGATATCAGCCAGTTCTTGCTGTATAATAAGCAATCACAAAATCTCAGTGGTTTACAACTCTCAACATTTATTTTTTGCAGATTTGCCTATCAGGCGAAGTGGCTCAAACTGATCTTGGTTGGGCTTAACTAGATGGCTCCAAGCTGCAGGTTGGATCCAGCTCTGCTCCACACATCCCTTGACCTCAGTGGATCACTGAACAGACTGGCTGGACCATGGTCTTCTCATGGTGACGACAGAAGTGCTGAAGGTAAGCAGAACACACAAGGCCTCGTCCGGCCTCAACTTGGCATGGGTACAATGTCATTTCCACCCATATCCCACTGACCAAAGCGAGTCATGTGGCCAAGCTCCGAGTTCAGAGGCATGGAAGTATATTCTTCTTGCACTGAGAGGACATGCAAAGTTACATGGCAGAAGAGCGTGGATACAGGAAGGAATTCAGCATCTCCCAGTCACTCTGTCAGGGGACTGTCATAGTGGTGTCCTCTTTCATAAATGATTGGACATGTACGTGTTTGTAGTGAGGTCAGGAATGAGCTATCATTCTGATACACTCAGGGGTGCTGAAAGGATAGCAAATGTGATCAGTTAACAAGACATGGGTGTTACATCTCTCAGTCCTGAAAGCCTGAGGCCTAACGTCATTGGCAGGGCCCATCAGAGGCAAAACCATGAAGCAGGCCGATCTGTCTTCAACACTCCTTCATCTCACCTCCAGTCATGCCCACTTTCGTGCCTCAGTCTTATCTATTTCTCCTGTCTCTGTAACAAAATATTCCATCTCCTTAAACCCTACCCTCTGCATTTTAGGGCTGAACTGTCTGAGACGTAACCCCCGCTGAGGTAGCGACAGCTGAGTACGTTTCACCGGGGATTCCTGGGTGCGGGGCATGTGTGCCTAAATAGCCGTTGTCGACCCAATTTGGAGAAGGAAAACTCTTTTTATCTTTAAATGACCTTAATTTAAAACCGAATGTTTTAGAATAGAATAGTGGTACTGTACTATTATCCTATTAGTAGTCCAATAATATTAATGCTATTATTACTAGTCAACTATTATTAGTTCACACGGGGGCACCAGGCATGAGACACAGCGACTTGTTCTCTGGGTCTCCCTCTCATTCCACCCTGGCGACCTCTGAAGTTCTTCCGCAGATTCTCTAAGTACTGAGGAATACAGTTTGAAAACCGGTGACGTGAACTCTCATGTTAGGAATGTCTGATGGATCCTCTTGTCTTTCACATCACACTGAATCTCCCACAACCTCTGTGAAAGCATAAAGCTCTCTCAGTCCCAGTGCCTCTGTGATGTGATCCGAGATGCGTATGAAATTTTTCTTGCTTTAGTCTGCGACAGTGTCTGTGTATCTGCAAATGGGAGGCTCTGCTCCTTTGGTCGAGGGCATTTTCTTGCCCAGGAGTCCTTTTAAAGGTGTAAAATCTCTTTAGAGAAACAATCCATCCATCCATGAATACCTTAGCTTGAATCGGGATTTTCGGATGGCCTGTAGACAGCACAGTTAGGTGGAGGAAGAAATGTGAGTCCTAGATGTTCAAGGGCCATGGTGACCAGGGGTCAGGAGAAGCTCTAAAAAAAAAAAAAAAAAAAAAAATTGAACAGAAAAAAAGGAAGATGTAAGTGGAAAGGTGAGGTGAATTCAAAACAGAACCAAGTCTTGTCTGAGAAATAATTTTTCACTAAGTGAGCCCTAGTACGTAACATACAGAGATCATTTTCTCTCAACACAGAGCCTTTAGGAAGTTCACTTCCCTCTTCTGTGGGGAAAACCAAGGAGATGGGCTTCCTTTGGATCCTACACGTACTATGGCATTCACTATAATTCGGATTGATCCCAAGCTCAAAACATCCGTTTCAGGGCGCCTGGGTGGCTCAGTTGGTTAAGCAACTGCCTTCTGCTCAGGTCATGATCCTGGAGTCCCGGGATCGAGTCCCACATCGGGCTCCCTGCTCAGCAGGGAGTCTGCTTCTCCCTCTGACCCTCCTCCCTCTCATGCTCTCTGTCTCTCATTCTCTCTCTCGCAAATAAATAAAATCTTAAAAAAAAAACAAACAAAAAAAACATCCGTTTCAATCCATAGGTTTTTGGAATGAATTGCCCAAGGAAGAACAGCCTCAAAATTATTTATTTCATATTTTTATAAATGCTGGGAAGGAGAAATGGGACAAAATGGGCATAGCTGGGGGCTATCTGATAGCTGCGTCTACTTCTTCTAAAGTCTGTCATACAGTAAGTGATCAACTGTGCCTCATCAAGAGCAAAAAGATACAGAATTCGTTGAATTACTATAGGATGACTTATTATTTAAACTTGGAATATACTACCAAGGAGCGGGTAGTTGCTGGAAAAAGTACAAATTTGTAAGACATAAAAAGAATTCAGTGTTTCCTGTAAAATTCTTTAGGACCTCACTGAGAGCTTCCAGTGTACTCGTTTAATTCAATTCCACACATAAGTATTACCTGTTTCATGCCAGGCACGGTGCTGGAAGAGCAGAGATAAACAGGGCGTACTCTTCTGTCCTCAACACACTCAAAGTCTAAGGGAGGAGGACAGAGTTATGAATGACTGTATTGCTGTGTAGTAAGTTCTACATGCAAGGTACAGAGAGAGCCGTAAGCAAGTGACAGAGTGATCTAGCCCGGCGCTTTCAGGGAGAGGGAAGAAGGTAGGTCTGGGGAGGTTCCGTAGCTCAGGTGAGCCTTGAAAAGCCACTGGAGACTTAGAGCTGGAGAAAGGTATGATTAGATCAGCTTTCTCAAAAAAGCACTCAGGCAGGGAAAAAGCAGTCCAACTAGTTAAGAGGTTCTTGCAATCAATCAGTCAAGAGCTATTAAAAGAGACCAAATAAAATGTGGAGTCTGGGGACAGAGGAGGGACTTCTCGGTGACCTCAGGAGGTAGAAATAATGAAAGCTCAGTACTCAAGATGTATATCGAAGGCAACTACTTTGTCACATGTATGGAAAAAACTGACATTTTCCAACTCCTGTGATGTATGTGGTAGTTGTCCTGCTGGTAACTGTTCTCTCTAAGTAAGGCAGCTGCTAGCGACAAGACAGGAGTCCCCTGTCATAGGGAGACTCACATTCTCAATGGAAACAGAACTACTGTATTACTTTCCATGGAAATCCTTATTTGAAATGGCTGCCCTCCTGGCATTGGTAACAGAAGGTTCAATATGCGTTGAGCCTACATGTCTTCACATCATGATAAATTTCTGAGAATCACTTTGTCACACAGGTACTATACAAAACATTGTGAAAGCAGGCAGAAAATAAAATGTTAGCACTCCACGATTAGTGCTGGATACCATGTAGTGGGTAAAGATGAGAGTGGGAGTGGGATATTACCCCATCAATTAAGAACCCCTTATTGAATGCCAGTGCCCAGAGCTCTACCTGACATAGAGTAGTATTCAGGGAACATTTGATGGATGAATGAATGAACAGGAAAAGTAGATACCAAGAATACATAAATGAGGGGCACTTGGGTGGCTCAGTCAGTTAAGCATCTGCCTTTAGCTCAGGTCATGATCCCGGGGTCCTGGGATCGAGTTCTGCATCGGGCTCCCTGCTCAACAGGGAGTCTGCTTCTCCCTCTACCCTTCCCCCTGCTTGTACTCTCTCTCTCTCTCATACTCTCTCTCTCTCAAATAAATAGATAAAACCTTTTTTTAAAAAAGAATACATAAATGACTTTCTTGTGATACTTGTCTCTGAAATGGTAAGAAAATACTAATGCCCTCCCTCCGTGGTTGCAATAAAAAAGCATAATAAATACTTTGTCATATTCTCTGATTTTTTCCCCATTTTTACTTTCTGCAGTTCAAACTACTATTCAGTTCTACCAGAAGTGGGAACGTGTTTCAATTCTTAGAATAGCATATGAATTAGTATTTCCCCCTTCTTGTACCTTAGTGAGGAAAAAGATTTTTTTATGAATAAACAAAATGTAGCATTAGATCCACACATTCAGAATAAAATAAAGTGGGAAAAGACCTGGGATATTATCGCAAATTGTGGTAGAAGTGAGTGGCCACGAATACCCCCATGTGAAGTAGTGGGGCACAATCCTGTCCACAGAAAGAGAGCTGAATTCCCAAATCCACCAGAAATAAAATAAAAATTTGACCCAATATGTCAAAACTCGGTGAACATTTTTATGACCCATCAATTGTATCATCACAAGTTGTTAGAGAGAAGATTTTGATGAACATCAATTTCTATATCAAGAAAAATAAATGAGCCTCCATTTCTTTCCTTGTCTTTGTTCTCACCTTCAAGTTGTTAAGGTCTTTGAGAAGAATAAAAGATGACACTTCAGTAGCTCACAAATCAGACTTAACTGTTCCCGTGTCAGTTGGAGTTTAGAAAAGATTACTTCCATCTAGCAGCCCTCTCGGATACAGTACTACAGTGGGCCCTATGGCACCTCCAGAAATGATTTATACTGTATCTATCTAAATTTTAAAATATTAGAGAACTCTGCCTTCTAGCTATCCCCATGCTTTTTAAAATAGCTCCCAACAGTGCCTTAACAACACAAAGAACAAAGAAAGAACATTTCGTTTTCCTTAACTACCTACAACCCTAGATTAAGTCAGTATTTATTTATTTATTTATTTTTAAAGATTTTATTTGTTTATTTGACAGAGAGAGACACATCAAGAGAGGGAACACAAGCAGGGGGAGCGGGAGAAGAAGAAGCAGGCTTCCCGCCGAGCAGGGAGCCTGATGCGGGGCTGGATCCCAGGACCCTGGGATCATGACCTGAGTCGAAGGCAGATGCTTAATGACTGAGCCACCCAGGTGCCCCTAAGTCAGTATTTAGAAAGAGGTTCAAAACAGAAGTTAAAATGAACACATACACACTACTCTTCTCCAGTTTTCCAGTCATCATATAAGAAACGATCCAAACCTGAGACTTGGTTACTTTTCATCCAAAAAATCAGAAACTAGAAGTAAGAGACCCTTGTGAAGATTGCAAATATAAATAATCCCTTTCCTCAGAGAACACCCAGTCTAGCAGGGACAATAAGAGGTGTACACACATACCTGAAATGTACAGAATAATGAGATCATTATCTTGGAAAGGTGTCAGAAGTGACAACAATACTCAGAGAAAGAAGGGCTAACTTCAGAACTAACCAGGACTGGGAACCCAGGGGCATTCTAGTCAAAAAAAATGGGATAAACATAGGACCAGGGGTCTTCAAGAAGAGGCAAAGAGTCCGGGTCCCCTAGGAGTAAGAGCAGTGAGAGAAAGTTTGAAAAACTAAGTGTAGAACAAATAATCAGTGACCTCGAGTGTCAGCACCAAGAAGTTGGATTTTATAAGATAATGTGAATGCTTCAAAGCCAGGAAATGATGTGAGGTCAGTTGCATTTTAGATTATTTAGGAAGTGGGGCGCCTGGGTCGCTCAGTCTGTTAAGCGTCTGCCTTCAGCTCAGGTCATGATCCCAGGGTCCTGGGATCGAGCCCCACATCAGGTTCCCTGCTCAGCGGGGAGTCTGCTTCTCCCTCTCCATCTAAGCCTTTCCCCTGCTTGTGCTCTCTCTCTCTCTCACACACACACACACACACACACTCTCAAATAAATAAATAAAATATTTTTTAAAAAATAGATTAATTAGGAAGTGATGTGAGGCTGCAGTAGAGGAGAGAGAGAGACGTCAGAGACACACCAACAAGACAGCTATTATAAGAGTCCAGGAATGGAACCTTAAACCAGAGCACCAGCAGGGGCAATGGGCAGGAGGATCCAAATTCAAGGGATATAAAGAGACAGAATGGCTTCCAGTATCCAATTCTGCATGTAAGGAGCTTGGAAGTCACCACATTGTCCTAACAACCAGTAAAAAGCTGAACAGGCTGGAAAACCAAAGACTCTTCTTAGACTCCTAAGAGAGGGGAGGACACAGGGCCAACCACTGCCCCCAAAACTGGAGAGACAGATGAGCAAATGCAGGGAGTCA
Organism: Halichoerus grypus; assembly: GCF_964656455.1. Taxonomy (NCBI): domain Eukaryota; kingdom Metazoa; phylum Chordata; class Mammalia; order Carnivora; family Phocidae; genus Halichoerus; species Halichoerus grypus. Next base: position 106,534,870 of record NC_135727.1, on the reverse strand, counting down.
CAGTTTATTGGAGCAGAGACTCACAAGTGGAAACCATCATAAGAACCAGTGCCAGGGTAGAAAAACCCGAACTATAATTGATGAACTGGTGGAGGCTCAGTGCTGGAACAAATGGACATCCACGTGCAAAAAAAAAAAAAGAAAGAAGGAATCTAGATACAGACCTTACACTCTTCCCAAAAATTAACTCAAAATGGATCATCGACCTAAAGGCAAAACTTCAAACTATGAAACTCCTAAAAGATAACATAGGAGAAAACCTAGATGACTTTGGGTATGGTGATGCCTTTTTAGGTACCCCACCAAAGACACAATCCATGAAATAAATGAGAAACTAAACTTAATTGAAATTTAAAACTTCGGCTCTGTGAAAGACAATATCAAAAGAATGGAAAAGACAAGCCACAGGATGGGATAAAATATTTGCAGAAACATCAGGTAAAGTACTATACAAAATCCACGAAGTACTCTTAAAATGCAACGATAAGAAAATGAAGAACCCAATTAAAAGCTGGAGCAAAGACCTCAACAGACCCCTCACCAAAGAAGATATACAGATGACAAAATAAGCTTATGAAAAGATGTCTCACATCATATGTCATCAGAGAAATGCAAATTAAAACAATGAAATACCACTATGAGACCTGTTAAAATGGACAAAATCCAAAATAATGACAACACCAAATGCTAGTGAAGATGTGGAACAACAGGAATTCTCATTCATTGCTGATGGGAATGCAAAATGGCAGTAAACACGTGATATTACAATGATGGGTACATGTCATTATGTATTCATTCAAACCACAGAATGTACAACACCCAGAGTGAACTCTAAGGTAGATTATGGACTTCAGGTGATTATGATCTGTCAATGTAGATTCATCCTTGGTAAAACAAACAAACAAAAAAATGTACCATTTTGGTGAGTGCAATTGCTAATGGGAGAGATTATGCATGTGTTGGGGCAGGGGATATATGAGAAATCTCAGTACCTTCTTCTCAATTTTGTTGTGAACCTAAAACTGATCTATAAAAAATGAAGTGTTTTAAAAAGAGAGACATAACCTCCAGGGTTTTATAAGTGCTGCGGTCTGGGTGCCTGGGTGGCTCAGTCAGTTAAGCATCTGACTCTTGATTTCTGCTCAGGTCATGATCTCAGGGTCGTGAGATTGAACCCCGTGTTGCTTAAGATTATCTCTCTCTCTCTTCCTCTCCCTCTTCCTTTGCCCCTCTCCCCACTCGGGCTCTCTCTCTCTAAAAAGAATAATAATTAAAATAAAAATAAATTTAAAAAATATAAGTCCTGAGATGTGAAGATTAAATGGGTACAGACAAGTATGAATTCACTGTGAAGTCTGTGGGGCTGGGAAAATCACGTGGCATTTATACAAATTAAAAGCCAAGAAAGTGGGGCATATGGAAGAGGAGAGATAATTAGTTCAGGTTTAAAATATGTTGAATTTGAAAAAAATTAAATTAAATTAAAATTAAATAAAATATGCTGAATTTGAGGCCCCCATGAAACAATCGGCTAGGAAGCTCCACTTCCATTCAGTGGTGTGAACTTCATGAGACCTACTCAGTTTTGTGATTTCTCCTTGTGTGTGAGCAGAAACTCTAGACAGTAGAGTTAATCACAGGCTAGGTATTGTGATCCGCCTGTCAATGAGACCCACCTGGAAGGAAGTCAAGACCTCACTGAGGAACAAGACCCATCTGGAATGAGGCCAAGAAGAATGACTATTTCAAATTACTAGCAAAAGTGGTATTGAAATGGCTGGTCTTAGAATGGACAAGACAGAAGGAACAAACCCCGTGGTTTATTTCCCTATAGCGAACTTGCTCACTTCCCCTGATTTCCATGGCTTTTGCATTGTTACCTAGAATCACGACCTCTTCTTCTTCAAGCCTTTTAGGTCTCATCTAGTCTTTTACTTCACGGCTAGTCTCGTAGGACCCTAAACCCAGGGGTATAATTGAATCAGTGTTTCCAGAACGGCAGTGTTTAAAGTGAGCTTTTTTTTTTTTAATCACTTTTGTCAGACAAAGGAATAGAATAAAAATTTGGCAGGTTAGCAAAGCTAGATTTTTCCCTCACCAAATCGGCACCACAGAAAGAAAAGGTGAAGGGGGGAAGCAGGGGGAGAGGGAGGAGGGAGCAGAGGAGGATGAAAAATGAAGAACAAGAAAGGAAGGGAGGGAGGAAGGGAAGGAGGAAAGAAGGAAAAAATGTTTTGGTTGGTGCCATTGAGGTGCAATCTCATAATCACATAAAGATGATTGTTTTCAGTTATTCAAGTCAACATGGGGGCAAGAAATCTAGATCTGCCAGTCCTCAACACTCATTAATCAGACAAAGCTAGACCCATTAATTCTGCTTCTGACAGATAGACCTACTCAGATCTATTAGAAGTAGAAAACAAGCCGGGGCGCCTGGGTGGCTCAGTCATTAAGCGTCTGCCTTCAGCTCAGGTCATGATCCCGGGGTCCTGGGATCGAGCCCCGCATCGGGCTCCCTGCTCAGCGGGGAGTCTGCTTCTCCCTCCTCCACTCCCCCTGCTTGTGTTCCCTCTCTCGCTGTCTCTCTCTGTGTGTCAAATAAATAAATAAAATCTTAAAAAAAAAAAAAGAAGTAGAAAACAAGGTAGAAAATAGGATCTGGAGTCCTAAAAAAAATTCTATTAATCCAAGGTTTGCTTTGTATTGAATATGTAAACTAGGGCATTTTATTTACCTGTTGAGCCCTGATTTTCTGGTGTATAAAATACTTTTAGTAACACTCACTTTACGATGTCACTTTAAAATATGTATATGTATGTGTGCTTATAATGCATCACCCACCATAGAACTCAACATAGTCTTGATAACTTCTAGTTCACTTCCTTACAGAATTACTGTTAGAATTAAATGAAATAATGTGTTTGGAGGCACCTGGAAAGCAGTAAATTAGCTTGACAAGCTTACAAAGTAATAAAATGATGCTTCAAAAAATAGCTTTAGCCATGTATGATTCTTTTGAAGTCAACATTGAGAATGAACTTATTTTATTTTACTGAATAATACCTCGTAGCCATATTGAAGTTCTAAATATTCTACATGCTAAAATAAAATTATAGTACATTCCCTGAAGTATTTTCAGTCACTATAAAATCCCACCTAACCGCAGTGCCTGGTTTTTAGATGCAAGCCGTATTTGACTTTGAAACTCTGCTGACGGAGAGAGAAAATGCAGTGTTGGTTAGCTTTCTAAGCCCCACTAGATTTTCAAGATAATCATCTTCTCTACATTTCAGTTGTGTAAACGCGGCCGTAATCTGTACCTCTGTGACCTCCAAAATTTAGATGATAGTGGTTCCAAATCCTTAGATCTCTGACCCGTTGTGGTGGTTGGCTGCAAAAGTGTACATGTTCATATACACACAAGGTTAATTTCTCATTAACTAATTCTTCATGAATGTTTGTGCTAATATTTTAAACATTACTTGCTCTTGGGGATTAATGAAATACCATCTCAAAGCATTTATAGTAGAAAAGACTCTTGCTTGCAGGTAAGGGAAACCCAGTTGGAACTCCAGATGGTGTTTATGGACTCATGTATCTGAAAAGTATATGAGTAAATGCAGGCATGAATAGTTTTAGGGACCCACACCATGAAAATGGTACTCCATCTCTTTAAAGATCTCCGCTTTATCTCCTGTCCTTGAGCTTTACTCTCATGCATACTTCATCATTGTGTAGACGTTGCCAAGAGCTACAGGCTGATATAGGCCTGTCCGGACACTCCAGGACAAAAGGGACAACACCACTCTCAACAGTCCCAGCATAGGTTGAAAGACCATCTGCAACTGGTAGCCTGTACTCATCCTGGAAATAATGACTAAATAGTTGCTGTGACCATGGAGAAGAAATACTAGGATTTCCTCTCCCTCTGCCTCTCCCCCCAACTCATTGTCTCTCTCCCTCCCTCTCTCTCTCTCTCTCAAAATAAATCAACCTTTTGAAAAAGGAGTATATGGACTAATATAGATGAAATACATGGATGAGTAACGGAAGTTTGTGTCTCTCAACTGAGATGATTCCTATGGTGAGTATGATACCATAGACCGCCGCTTTGGAACTTCTCGGGCCTGCAAGTCACTAGCGCGGTGAGTTTCCTTGGCCCATTAAGTAACTTCTGAAAGCATTGCCTTCTCCAGGGAGCAGGAAGCACTGCAAAAGAAAATTTTATAAAGCACATTTTCCAGCAAGAATTTTCCTTCAGTTGAGCTGTTTCTTCTTGAATCTTTTGAGATATCCGGGGTAGCTGCTTACAGAATGAGTTTATGAACTTTTGTAGTGCGAATTTGAAATTAGTTGTGCATTCTACCTATAAAGGCCTGTAATCTTAGAGCATTTCTTTCCAGGAGCTAGCTTAGCTCAAAGGGATTTTATGAGGTTGATCATGATAGCACGTGCTACATGAAGACAATTGTTGTTGTAATTATGGGCTCAGGAGCGGCAAGTGCGCCCCTTCCACTTGTGTGCCCTTCCAGCGACCCAGCTACGGGGATGCTCATCCTTACTTGGAAGGAAGATCGATACTGCCGTAACAGACTACTTCGCCGTGACTTTATGTATAAGTTTTTTTTAAGATTGACTTATTTATTTGAGAGAGAAAGAGAGAGTATACCAGCAGGGGGAGAGGCAGAGAGAGAGGGAGAGAATCTCCAGCAGACTCCCCACTCAGCCCAGAGATGGACATGGGGCTTGACCTCATGACCCTGAGTTCATGACCTGAGCTGAAATCAAGAGTCAAATGCTTCACCGACTGAGCCACCCAGGCGCCTCTTATAAGTTTTTATAAAAGTAAATACTTGCGGGCACCTGGGTGGCTCAGTCGTTAAGCGTCTGCCTTCAGCTCAGGTCATGGTCCCAGAGTCCTGGGATCGAGTCCTGCATCGGGCTCCCTGCTCCGCGGGAAGCCTGCTTCTCCCTCTCCCACTCCCCCTGCTTGTGTTCCTTCTCTCGTTGTGTCTCTCTCTGTCAAATAAATAAAATCTTTAAAAAAAAAAAAAAGTAAATACTTGCTGGATGATACCTATTTTATTTTTTTTATAATGCCTATTTTAATCATACATTCTTTCAGCACTGTGGAGCCCTGTGGTTTAAATCTCAAATAATGTTATATAAATGACAAAGTCCAACCTATTCATAAAATCATACAGTGTCTCAATTACACTGCAATGTTTAGACTCCCAAGTCCTCTTCCCCAACAAGTTGCAACTAAACAGCTTTGTCCTTTTTTTTTTAAGATTTTATTTTTTTATTTGGGAGAGCGAGAAAGAGAAAGAGCAAGAGAGAGCATGAGCAGGGTGAGTGGCAGGGGGAGGAGCAGGCTCTCTACTGAACAGGGAGCCCGATGCGGGGCTCAATCCAGGGACTCCGGGATCATAACCTGAGCTGAAGGCAGACATTTTACTGACTGAGCCACCCAGGTGCCCCTAAACAGCTTTGTCTTAAGACTCTGATACATCTTAACTAAAAAAAGTCAATCTTTCAAAGCAATAATTCATGACATTTGCAAATAACCCAAATTCATTTCCCTTTTTCTCACTTTCCTCCTTGTCCTTCACTAATTATTTCTTAAATAATATTATCTTTCATGATGCTTGTCTTTGTATACTTATTTGCAAATGATGTATCCAATGAGGGGTTAATATCCAAAACATATAAAGAAGTCATGCATTCATCATCACTGACCATCAGGGAAATGCAAATCAAAACTACAATGAGATATCGCCTCACTCCTGTCAGAATGGCTAAAATCAACAGCTCAAGAAATGACAAGTGTTGGCGAGGATGTGGAGAAAAAGGAACCCTCGTGCACTATTGCTATTCGTGGGAATGCAAACTGGTGCAGCTACTATGGAATACAGTATGGAGTTTCCTCAAAAAAGAAAAAAAACAAACTAGCCAATGATCCAGTAATCGCACTACTGGGTATTTACCCAAAGAATACAAAAGCACTAATTCGAAGGGATACGTGCACTACTATGTTTATAGCAGCATTATTTACAAAAGCCAAAATATGGAAGCAACTGAAGTGTCCATCCATTGATGAATGGATAAAGAAGATGCGGTGTGTGTGTGTGTGTGTGTGTGTGTGTGTGTGTGTAATTCAGCCATGAAAAAGAATGAAATCTTACCATTTGAAATGACATGGATGGAGCTAGAGAGTATAATACTAGGCATAATAAGTCAGAGAAAGATAAATACCATATGATTTCATTCGTATTTTGAATTTAAGAAAAAAACAAGCAAGGAGGGGGAGAGAGAGGCAAACCAAGAAACCGATTCTTTTTTTAAAAGATTTTATTTATTTATTTGACAGAGAGAGACACAGCGAGAGAGGGAACACAAGCAGGGGGAGTGGGAGAGGGAGAAGCAGGCTTTCCGCTGAGCAGGGAGCCCAATGCGGGGCTCGATCCCAGGACCCTGGGATCATGACCTGAGCCAAAGGCAGACACTTAACGACTGAGCCGCCCAGGCGCCCCAAGAAACAGATTCTTAATGATAGAGAACCAACTGATGGTAACCAATGGGGACGTAGGTGGAGGATGGGTTAAAGAGGTGATGGGGATTAATAGGGAGTGTGCTTGTCGTGATGAGCACCAGGTGATGTATGGAATTGTTGAATCACTGTATTGTACACCTAAAACTAATATAACACTGTACATTAACTATACCGGAATTAAAATATAAAAACTTTAGGGGCACCTGGCTGGCTCAGTTGGTAGAGCATGCAACTCTTAACCTTGGGGTTGTGAGTTTGAGCACCACATTGGGCACAGAAATTACTTAAAAAAAAATAAAATTTAAACAAAAACAAAAACTAATAAAAGAAGACTTTTTTATACTTCCTAGGTTCCCCCATATTTCCTTTTTTAAAACTGGGTTTATTGAGGTACAATAGTCATTTTATAAATTGTGCATATTTAAAATATACAATTTAATCAGTTTTAACACACTACCAAGGAATCATGACCATAATCAAGAAAAGGAACATATTTAACAAACTCAAAAGTGATTTATGTTTGAACATCTACAAAAGCTAGAGGTAACAGAAAGGTATATTTTGATTCAATTAAAGTAATAATTTTGTAATAATAATATCCAATTTGAAAAAAGCCTGGGCGACCAAAGAAATGGGTTTATTGTCATTTGACCCACTCAATGAGGTGGGGGTTGAACGAGATATCTGCTGTGTCCCTCTTAATTCTGAGATGCTCTGATTATCTGAAAATCAGTGTTGCTCTTATTTCTGTCTTTCGGGGAATATACCATATGTCTTATTTTTTGGAATTACCTTATAAATTTTACACCAAAACTTTTGAAAATAGAGAAAGAAAAGGTAAACCCACATAATTCTACCGCCACAGCACAACCATTATTATCTTTTTGCACATGTCCTTCTACTCTTGTTTCGAAATACATATTTTATTTTTATAGTTGATTGTACTTGCACTGTCCTTACCATTTTTTTAAAGATTTATTTATTTATTTTAGAGAGCACGAGTGGGGGGGCAGAGGGAGAGGGAGAGAGAATCTCAAGCAGACTCCACGCTGAGTGTGGAGCCTGATGCAGGGCTCGATCCCACGACCCCGAAATCATGACCTGAGCCGACACCAAGAGTCAGACCCCCATCTGACTGTGCCACCCAGGCCCCCCATCCTTACCATTTTATACAACTTGTTTCACTTGATATTTTCTCCCTAGTCATAATTTGTTCAACTCTTTTAAGTTGTTATAAAATAATTATAGATTCCTAGGAAATTGCCAGAAATGCACAGGGGACTTCTGTGTACCCTTCATCCCAATAATAACATGGTATAACTATGGTACGATATCAAAACCAGGAAGTTGATGCTGATACAATGCACAGTTTATTCAGATTTTATCAGTTTTACGTGCATTCTTTTATGCGTAGTGTGTGTATGCTTGTGTCTATGTGTATACTTCTCTGCAGTTTTATCGTATGTTTAGAATTGTGTATCCATCACCACAATCAAAATACAGACCTTTTCTATCACCAAAAGGCTCCTTCCTGCTACCCCCTTTATAGCCATGCCTACTCTCTTGCCCTCCCCATTCTTGATCCCTGGAAACCACCCATCTGTTCTCAGTTTCCACAATTTTGTTACTTTGACAACATAATATGACATAATCATAGAATATTTAACACTTTGCACTTGGTTTTTTTCACTCCGCATAGTTCCTTCAAGGTTCGTACAAGTCATGTGTGCCTCAGTAGTTCCCTCCTGTTTATCAGTCAGCAGTATTCCATTGTTCATATAAGAGTTTGTTTACATTCACCCATTGAAGGACATCTGGGTTGTATCTAGTTTTTGTCTATTACAAATAAGGCTACTATAAACCTTTGTGTACAAGTTTTTGTGTGAGTATGTTTTCATATCTGTGGAATGAATTGTTAGATTGTATGGTGTTATGGACCGAATATTTGCATCTCCCCCCCCCCCAATATTCCTCTGTTGAAGCCCTAACTCCCAGTGTGACTGTATTTGGAGTAAGGAAGTAATTAAGGTTAAATGAGGTCCTAAGGGTGGGGCCCCAATAACTGGAAGACTAATATCCTTATAAGAAGACCCCAGAGAGCGAGCTATACTGAGAAAAAGCCATATGAGGAAATGCTAGAAGGCGGCCGTCAGTAAGCCAGGAAGAGGGCTATTACCAGAAACCAAATTTGCCAGAACCTTGATCTTGGACTTCTGGGCTCCAGAACTATGAAAAAATAAGTTTCTGTTGTTTAAGTCATCCAGCCTGGGATATTTTGTTATGAAAGCCCAAGCCAACTAATACATATGGTAGGTTTAGTTTTCGTTATCAAAGAAACTGTCAAAGTGTTTCCCAGAGTAGCTGTATCATTTTACATTTCTATCATTAATTATGAATGATCCAGTTTCTCTGCATCTTCACCAGCATTTGGTATTGCCACTATTTTTTATTTTAGCCATTCTGAAAGATATGAGTGATATCCCTTTGCATTTCCCTAATGGCTAATAATGTTAAACATTTTTTCAGGTGCCATACTTCCTTTTACTTCCCTAAAACTTTGAAATGTCAGGTGTAAATCTCAGTCCACAAAAAATTGTATGTGCTAAAACTTTAACCTTATTTTTCTGAAACTGAATGTGGTTTTCCATGCACCTGTATCAGTCAGTTATTGTGCAAATAATCCAGCATAAGAATTAAACTGAAAATCTCAGTGAAATACAATAATATGCATGTTTTATAGGCTCCTCTATACGGGGTTTGGCTGGATGGCTTTCCTCGAAACTGTACGTCTGACTGAGCACGGCTGGGTGGCTCTACCCCACATGTGTGCATTTTGGAGTCCAGATACAAGGAGCAGCTGGTCCCTTGAGGAAGCTCTTTTCATGGTGTTGGCAGAGGCTCAAGGGGGCACCTGAAAACATTCAGGCCTCTCAAGACCTAGGTTTGAAACTCACTATCATTTTTATCCATACACCATTGACCAAGCAAGTCATATTTCCGGGCCCCAAGTCAGAGTGTGAGGAGGTACACTCTCAGCCTTCTGTGTGAGATCCTACAAATTATATGGCAAAGGTCATGGACAGATGGAGGGTACATAATTAAGGCCAACAGTTTCAATCTATCACAACTGAACAACCAGCCAGATGGCCAAAACTAATTCTTAGATACCTCAAGTTTTCCCTTGGGGCTACATTTATAGATTAGGCAACGGGCTTTCATAATTCTAAGCATGAAGGGTGGGGAACAACCTTTATGCATGATCATCATTTATTCATTCTGGCATCTTCTAATTCCCCTCTTCATTCCATTGTGCTCTTTGGTCATCAGTCGACATAGGTCACTACTACATCTCCTTTCACCAACGGCAAGGCCTTTTCAAGTGGGCTGATTCTCTGGCAAGACTTCTTGGCCACTAGTAGGTCCTGTGGGGTGATACTTGAGTGCTGTAGAGATGTCTCAGGCACATCTGCCTATTTACCATCAAAAGGTGAATTATAAAAGTTTCCCAACTCAGAGACCCCTGAATACTTGACCCATGGCCTAGCTTCTTGCAACATTAACTCACAGAATGTGCAGAAGTATACCAGACCCAAGGTGCACAACGGTCCTCTTGAGATTGCTATGCACTGAGCCCTGTTACGTGGGCAGGCTATACATGGTAATTCGGTTATTGAGATTGTTCATTGTTTACTTGTGTAATCTGTGATTGATGAGACTAAGGAGCACTGGAGAATGGAATCTAGTCATGTACTCCTGAAAGGTTTATAATGCTATGAAAATATAAATGTTAACGAGACCCCAGAGCATTCCCTGATCTGACGTAGTCCACGTACACTCAGCTTCGTCTCTTGTGACCTTGCGAGTCCCTGTGTGGAGTAATTAAAGACAGTGGAAGCTGTATCTGGAGTTGTAAGGCCTTTGTGTTGCTGTCATTGTGTACGCTGATTTTCCTGCCCTGCGCCCTTGGTTAAAACTCACCACACTCGGCACTGTGTGAAGCCAGTGGTGATTGTCAGCCTGAACCTAAGACATCCTTTAGTGGTTTAGTAGGGTTCAAGTCTCCCCTTCCCACAAGGGCTTGGCCTACCTTGGGCAGGGAAGGTCAGGGAAAGGGCTTCTCTTCAGAAACTGCCCTGATGTTCAAGCTCTTTCCTGTCTTTCAATTTTGTCCCCCTTTTCATGAGTCCACAAAAGCTATTACTGATAATATAATCTTCTGAATCTTTTGTCTTAAGCCACAAACCTGGTTTTGTTTTTCCACTCAAAAGACAAGACCCTGATTCTGTTGTCTGTGTGTTTGGGAATGCGAGCCCTTCTATGAGGAAGTTTAGGTAAAATGCCTTAGCTCTCTTGGTCCTGTCTCTACATATTACCCTGCCCTACCTGTCAGGTGAGGCAGAATGTTAGATGGTGGGATGAAGTTCAGGTTTGGTACCAAACACACCTTGGTTCACATTTTGGCTTCAGCTCTTAGTAGCTGTATGATATGCAACCGATCAGTTGACCTCTCTGAGCCATTTAATAAAAGCTACCAGTTTTAATTACTCTTTGCTTCTGTCCACTCTTCTTTCACAACCTCTCAGTTCTTTTTCTCTGGCGCCACAAAAATTTCCCTTTCCCTGCATTGGAGTAACGTGCGGTGTTTAAGTAACAGTCCTTCCCTTCACCAGTTTTCTTTTAAAGATTTTACTTATTTATTTGAGAGAGAGAGAATGAAAGAGAGAGAGAGAGCACATGAGAGGGGGGAGGGTCAGAGGGAGCAGCAGACTCCCTGCTGAGCAGGGAGCCTGATGCGGGACTCGATCCTGAGAGCCCAGGATCATGACCTGAGCCGAAGGCAGTCACTTAACCATCTGAGCCACCCAGGCGCCCCCCTTCACTAGTTCTAAAAGTGAAATGATCATCCTTGTACCCTGGGCACCTCTGCTTCCCAGGGCAGCGCTCTGGGGGAAACTGACTGGCAGAAAGGACATAGGAAGAGAAAAGAAGCCTACCTGGATGACGGAGACAGTTCCTGCCTCGCTTTCCCAAACGTCTCCCGTGTATAGCACACCCTGCGTCTACTCTCATTCGCATTTCTTCAACCTCTGTCAGATTCTGCTCCTCGGAAGGTCTGTCCCTCCCCCACCGCCCACCCCCCCGACACACACATCTCTCCCTCTCATCTAACTCATCCTCTCTTCCTGTCTATGACTGGCTCTACAGCCTTGAAGGAGGAAACCACAAATTCTTACAAAAGTGATGCTAATTCCTACCTCACAGGTTTTAGAGATGAGGTGAGCTCACTGATCAGACATCGCTTTGTAAGGTGTAAAGTGCTTACACACCTGGCAGGGTCATTGTCCTGCGAGGAGCAACATTCCTAGCACCAGATAAAAAACAATCAGGGAGGGGCGCCTGGGTGGCTCAGTCGTTAAGCGTCTGCCTTTGGATCAGATCATGATCCCAGGGTTCTGGGATCGAGTCCTGCATCGGGCTCCTTGCTCCGTGGGGAGTCTGCTTCTCCCTCTGCCTCTGCCCCTCCCCCTGTCATGTTCTCTTTCTCCCTCTCCCCCCCCCCCATAAATAAAGAATGTAGTGAAAAGAAAAATCTTAAAAACAAACAAACAAACAATCAGGGATACAAACCTGGCTGGCCATGTCTGGCTCATTGTTGGAACAGGTGGTCAGAAGTCCATTTGCATAAGAGCCTGCAATGCTCCTGGAAAACACCTCATTTTGAGAATAGAAAGAAGCGCAGTGAATGTGCCACAGTAACACAGCTACGGAAGATGATTCATGAATGTTGCAGCAGCTGGGGACTGTAGAAACCTAGTGTCAATCCTAAAGATCCGAAACCGGTACCATAAGCCTTGGTCCCAGAGAGGCAGTGGTGATCCTGAGTACAGTATGAGAGCGGTCGTTTGAACTTTCCCCTCCACCAGAAGGATTCTTGGGTCATTAGGAGAAAAAGCAGCTGTCGTGACAATCTAGATGAGAAAGAAAAAAAAAGTCTAGAAAACACCGGTCTACCTGCACCTCTAACAGAAGACAACACACAAAGTAGAGGTCACAGAACGCCACGACATGTTGGCACATTACTCCAGGAGTTTGGGGGGAATAACTGAGGCAGCATATGAAGATTGGTTAAGAGAGAGCCCCTGAATTAACAAGCATATACTTGAGCTTAGGAGATCACATTAACTTTCAAGCACCATCGAGAATAAATAAACCAGTTAGGGCAAGCGTGCCCCAAGTGCCTATGCATGAACGAGGAAAAACTGTTTGGGACTAAAAGTCATTTGCAGACCAGCAGAGGTGTGTGGGCCACAATCTGAGCAGCTGTGAACTTGAGAATAAATGATCCTATTCTTTCACACACTCACACACATATGTTCCTCTCCTATGAACTTTTCTATATTGCTACGCCTAAGTTTCTAGCTCTTTATATCTAAGAGATCTTCCATCCTTAGTGAGATAAGGGAAAAGACCTGGCTTCTTCCATTACCCCATTTCCCTTGAGAGTCTTCCTAAAGTTTCATAAATAACAAGAAAAATGTTACGGTTCTTAAACATCAAAATGAACAAGGCCAGGCCTACAGTACCACATTGTTTTCCAGAATCCTCTTGCCCCAAAAAAACTGCCACAAAGCCTACAAAACAACCAGCTGAGTGTAAGTCTTTGCTTCTTGGAAACCTGAAGCTGCTTTTCTCTGCCTTGGGTTTCTAGAAGATACTTTCTCTCCCCTCCAGACATGCATATCATTTTGTCTTGACATTTTGTCGTCTTCATTTATATCCCACAATACCAGGCAGGAATTATTAATTAATTAATAGCTAATTAATTATGACTAAGAAATGGAAGGGTAATAGTAAGTAATGGTAAGAATGCAGATTCTTCTAGCCAACAATAAATTGTTATTTGACTGTAAAGAAACCACTCATATTTATTAGATACTGGCTATAATCAACAAAAATAATTAAATTATTCCACAAGGCATCATGTCATTAAGCCATTTGTTAGTGAATGGCTTTGAGTTCTTAGAATCATTGAATCCTATATCTAGAAGAGACTTTTAAAATCATAGTACAGTGTAAATTTTTCAAAATCAACATCACAAACACAACTCCTTGTTATCAAAGATAATTTGAAAATACAGGACAAAACTCACATCTTGTCCCATTATCCATTACATACAGTCACCTTGAATATTATGTCCTTTCTTCCAGCCTACTCTCCCTGCAAAGGTGACTCATTTTATGAAAACATAACTATAAGTCTTACCGGATATATAATATTATGTCATGATTTTGTGTTTAATATTACAGAGCAATATTTTCCTACACTATTACATAATCTTCACAAATGACATTCTGGATGGTTTTGCAAAATAATTCATCAAATGCAGTACCATGGACTGCTTAAACATTCTTCATTCTTTAATTAATGTTTAATTGACACATTAATTTTTGTGATCATAAATTACACTGAAATTAATAATTTATTTAAAAATTGTCTTGCCTATGCAGGGTCACCTTACACTGACTCCTTCATTTTGTTTAACTGCTATATTCATCCTCACCTCACAAGATAGAGTAAAAATTAAGTTTTAGTCCAACCTGGTAAATTCCATTAAGTCTAATGAGTTAGGCTGAGTTTTATTTGGATGAGCCTTTACATCTACTATTGCTCCTAGGGAAGCTATAGGGTTTCCTCTACTTCCTGGCCCTGGGGAAAGAGATGGAGGCCATAGGATGGTATTGATCGGAGCCCATCCCTGTATGTCCTACTAGCATCTGCTGCTAGAATTGGGAGCCTGTCTTCCTGACAACTTTGCTCAATCTGACTTCCCAGTGGTGCCTGAGACACCTCTGAAGTCTTGATATGTGTCAGCTTTCGCTGCATAAAAACCCCCCCTAAAATAGAGTGGTTTAAACCAACCATTTAGCTCTCGGTTCTGCTGGGCAGTTCTTTGTCTGCGTCGGGCTCAAGGGATTTCAGCTGAGCTCATTTGTGCATTTGTGGTCAGCTGCCAGGTCAGCCAGGGGCCGGGTGGCCTCAGAGAGCCCCATTCTCATGTCTGGTGGTAGGCAGAGGCTATTGGGGGTGACTAGTCCGCAGATCCCTTGTGATGCAGCAGGCTAGCCCGGACCGTTTTGTACGGCAGCCGAGTTCCAAAAGCAGGAAGAGGGCAAACTCCACTGCGCAATTGCTTTCCAGGCTAACGTTTACATAATGTTTGCACACATCCCACTGGCTAAAGCAAGTGTAAGAACACACTACCAAAGGGCATGATAATGGGGAAGGAGTATTTTGTGGCCATTTTCATAACCTATGACACACTGTGATTGTTATTCAATTGCAGACACGAGAGCCATAGCAACCCACTCTCATATACTACCCAGTGAGACTCCAGGCAACCCACTGGGGACCTGCAGAAATTTCCCGGTACCATTTAAGAACCAAGGGCAGCTTTGGAGTACTAGCTCTAGTTCTCTCTTTCTGATCACTCCATTGTCCCTTGTTCCTGGGGCAAGTGGGAAAATGACCCCCTGTCAGCTTTATCTTCAACCTCTCTTAAATACCTCCTGTGTCTGCCAGGATTCATAGTTGCACACAAAAGGATTCATGGACGAATTTAGCACAAAATGTGTATTAAAATATGTTAGGTAGACCTTCTTTTTTTAAAAGATTTATTTATTTGAAAGAGAGAGCGCACACAAGCAGGGGTAGGGGCAGAGGGAGAGGGAGAAGCAGACTCCCTGCCAAGCGTGGAGCCCGACACAGGGCTCAGTCTCAGGACTCTGGGATCATGACCTGAGCGGAAGACAGATGCTTAACTGAGCCACCCAGTCGCCCCAAAATATGTTAGACACACATTCTAAAAGGACCAAAGGATGGACCTAGATGCTTTACTCTCAGGATCAAACTGTGAAGAGTTAATACAGTCTGGGAAAATAAAACACACAATCCTATCACAGACCCACCACGGAGGTCTTTGACCTTGGGTGCCAGAAACTCCACCACAGCTGAACATCAAATGCCTCAGCTCTGGTACTTTCCAGATAATCAACTCTTCCCACATGCACCCATTAACTCACATTGCTGCCTCCAGGTTGAAAGCTAAGGTGCTCAAGAAACTGGGTCACATGGAGAACTCTAGAGGCTGGGAAATGGAGAAATGTCGTTTTTAAACTTCCAACTTTGATTGTACAGGGAAGTAAGGTGGAAGGTGGTTGCAATGGATCCTAAGGGCTCTACTCTGCAGGATCTATCCTAGCTTCCTATCCTAAACTCCAAGGTTAGAGAAGGGAGATCAGGATGCATAACTGACCATCTGCTCCCTCTCTATCCATCTCTGCTACCCTTCCTCTGATCCTGAATGACGGATGGGCCATTTGGGGGTTGGGTTCCCGAGAAACATACCCCATGGCAAGGATCCCTGTGCATTTGATTTATGAAGGAAGTGCTCTTGCGATAAAGGGGTGAAAACAAAGGGAACAAAACATCAGGATAAAGAAGCAGGAGAAGGCAGGCAAGGTTGCAGTTGCAGGCATAGTCCTTAGGAAGACAGCTGCCTGATCCCGAGGGACAGCTCTGCAGCGTAGTGCCTGGGAGTGGGTCCCAGTTAGAGACAAGGGGCCTAGGCTTTCCTACTAGTGCATTCTTCAGCTGCTGTTGGCCGAGGGTTGTGTCTCATTCCACTCAGGCTGCTAGACCGGGTGGTTTACACAGTGAACATTTATTTCTCACAGTTCTGGAGGCTGGGAAGTCCCAGATGAAGGCGCCAGCAGATGTGGTGTCTGGCGAGGGCCCACTTTCTGGTTCACAGGAGGCCATGTTCTCTCTCTGTCCTCACATGGCAGAAAGGACAAGAACACTCACCAGGGTCTTTTTTATAAGGGCAGTAATCCCATCATGAGGGTCCCCACCCTCATGACCCCGTCACCTCCCAGACATCCCACCTCCTAATACCATCACCTCACGGGTTAGGATTTCAACAAATGAATTTGGGATATGGGGAACGACCCACACATTCAGTCCATAACAGGCCACCCCAGAGGTACATAAACTCCCAAGCAGCTCCAGTTCTGTAACTGCTTCCTGCTCAAACTGGTTCAAGCACAGCGTGCGCCGTACGACTGAACCCTGACCCAAATAATACGCTAATGGGAACTGGAAGAAGGTTGAAATCTTTTTCTCTCAAAAAAATATATCGATGTGCTTTTCTTTCTTGTATTTGAATGATGTGATTTTTGCTTTAGTTGGCCCGATGATGACCGAACTGAACTGAACATTTTTCTCGACTCAAAAATTCTATCTGAGGAGTCAAAACTTAAGGATTGGGTGGTTTGTTTTTTTTTTTTTTTTCAATCTCTGTGTTTCTGCTGTAACAGCTTCAGCTCCCCATCCCCTTCCCTACACATAGAAAAACACACCAGACCAGCTTAAAAAGTCAGATACACCTATACAAAAAGTAAAACTACAATGATACATTTTTTTAAGTAGTATCTCTGTTATATATATATGTTTAGAACTATTTCTTCAGGGTACATTCCCAGAAACAAAATTGCATCATCAACATGTTTCACTCTGAATACTTATTTCATATCATTTCCTAAAGTTTTGCACCAATGTATTTTCCTTCTGTGATGTAAGATTCCTTTCAAGCATTCATCCATTGCACACTTCCCAAAACTAAGAATCCTGACCAAGCTTTCTTTTTCTAATTTGATTAATAAATGATGGTCTCTTATTGTTGCCTCAATTTGCATTTTTGGTCACTGAGCTCCTCTAACCTTTTACAATATTTATACAACTAAATGTACTTCCACTTGTTAATGGAGTCTTTAAAGCCTGAGAAACTTTTGTACATAGAAAATCATCCCCACCTGCGCTTGGCCTTAAAGTTCAGTTCATCAAACATACATGTCTAGTGGAAAAAAATAAAGTGGGAAAGTCATTTTTTCTTAAACAGGTTGAGATGAAATGCTGCCCTAATTAAGTTTTCCCAAATGGTTCAAGTCTCCATAAGAAATTTGGTGTAACTGATTCTTTTGAACCCTTTAAATACCTTACAGCAGTTTGAATATTTCAAACACTCTCAACAGCAGAGAGACCGTGAATAAATAACAGTGATTATATATGTCAGATTATTCTACAAAATAACTCCCAAGTTCTAGCTTCAGTATCAACCAAGCTGCTGAACTAGGACACCTGGCTCCCTCGGCCAAGATTGCTCTCCGAGAGAGAATATCAAGGTCTGGGTATGGGGGTTCTCAGCAGTTAAATCAGGGCAGTGAGCTGACAACGCTGAGGATGGGAGAAAGATAGGTGCAGACGGACTGATCTCCAGCCCTCACCTTCCCGCTTCACCCCCAGCCTGTGGGGCAGGTGCCTTCTCCAAATGTTGCACAGTTGCAGGGGACGGAGTTATGGAAGGTAGAGCTTCATCGTGAAGAAATAATGTGGTGGAGTGGGGAGTGATTCAATGAGAAGTTCCCCACTCTAGGGGGCTTATCCCCCCCACCCCGTAGTGAATCTCTGAACTTATTCGAGTGCACACAGAGTGAGGTCTGGCCTCTGACCCCTTCCCCGTAGCCACTGCCAGAAAAAGTAGCCCATATTGCGAGAAATAGGAGTCCACAGGCCGGTACATCAAGGTATCTGAAGAGCAGGACTATTTCACAGAAAAAGATCATTTCAAAAGATTCCATCTTAAGCAGAAAGAAATATTACAACACAAAGAACAATTGTTTTAAAAATCAGAATAATAAACATAATACAAAATATCTTTATGAGAGCCACATGGAAAGCATCAAGGATATGCAGAGGTTGAAAGTAAATGGATGGAAGTAGTCATCTCAGGCAAATATTAACCAAAAGAAACCTAAAAAAAAACGTGGGGGGAGGGGAGAAACCTAGTGTCTATGTTAGTATCAGACAAAATAAATTTTTAAAAACAAAGCACTCTTAGGGTCAGGGAAGGTCAGTACACAATGATAAAGATTCATTTTGCTAAGAAGATATCGAAATTGTAATGACGGTTGAATCTAACAAAATAACCTCAAAATATGTAGGGTTAAAATTGATAGAATTACAAGAACAAAAAAGAGAAATTGATACCATCATGGTGGGAAATTTAAATACAGCTCTTTCAATTATCCATAGATTAGGGAGACAAAATTCAGGAAGGGGATTGAAGATCTGAACAACACAATGAAGAATTTTGATCTAATAGGCCTGTAGAGAATTTTACATTCAAAAGCTTGGGAATACGTGTTCTTCTTAACAACATATTTTGTAAATAAGGCAGTTAAAAAATTGGATCATATACTGGGTCACCAAATGAACTTTAACAGTTTTCAAAGCATAGGTATCTTGCAGACTATTTTCTCTGACTACAAGTCAATTAAATTAGAAAGACTGCAAAACATGTAATTAACAAGTCTATTCACTATTGGGAGTCAGTTTCCCATGGGTCTCATTTCTGCAAGTCTTGCAAGCAGAGGCACTGACTCGTTTTTTGCTGGGCTGTCTTTTCGAGGGTGTGTGTGTAGCCAACAGGCTTGGTAGACAGAGCTAGAGTCTTCCTTCGGAGCAAAGGGCAGGTATGCTTCCTCTACAGTATAAAAGATTTGTGTTCCTCCGTCCCTCTCGCTGCAGCCCCCGCGGTAGCAGCCGCTGAGCCCGCCGCCACCGCCCCTGAGCAGAAGATGGCTGTGCCTCCCGCATATGCTGATCTTGGCAAGTCTGCCAGGGATGTCTTCGCCAAGGGTTATGGATTTGGCTTAATAACACTTGACTTGAAAACAAAATCTGAGAATGGACTGGAATTTACAAGCTCAGGTTCAGCCATCACTGAGACCACCAAAGTGACGGGCAGTCTGGAAACCAAGTACAGATGGACCGAATATGGTGTGACGTTTACAGAGAAATGGAGCACTGGCGACGCACTAGGCACAGAGATCACTGTGGAAGATCAGCTTGCACGTGGACTGAAGCTGACCTTTGATTCATCCTTCTCACCAAACACAGGGGGAAAAAATGCTAAAATCAAGACAGGGTATAAGCGGGAGCACATCAACCTGGGCTGTGACGTGGATTTCGACATTGCCGGTCCTTCAGTCCGGGGTGCTGTGGTGCTGGGATATGAAGGCTGGCTGGCTGGCTACCAGATGAATTTTGAGACTGCAAAGTCTCGAGTGACCCAGAGCAACTTTGCGGCTGGCTACAAGACTGACGAGTTCCAGCTCCACACTAACGTAAACGATGGGACAGAATTCGGTGGCTCCATTTATCAGGTGAACAAGAAGTTAGAGACCGCTGTCAATCTGGCCTGGACAGCAGGAAATAGTAACACTCGCTTTGGAATAGCGGCCAAGTATCAGATCGCCCCTGACGCCTGCTTCTCGGCTAAAGTGAACAACTCCAGCCTGATAGGTTTAGGATACACTCAGACCCTAAAGCCAGGTACAACCTGACCCTATCAGCTCTGCTGGGTGGCAAGAATGTCAATGCTGGCGGCCACAAGCTTGGTCTAGGACTGGAATTTCAGGCATAAATGAATACTGTACAGTCATTTAATTTTAATCTATGCTGAGCATAGCTCCCTTCAGAATTTAGTGTAGCTTTTAATGTTGTATGTCTGGGATGCAAGTATTGCTAAGTACCATGTTAGACCTCCAGGTTAAAGATGATTCAGCTTTAAGGGGTTCCCCTTTCAGAGGTACAGAAGAAACCCACGTCCACGAAAAGTCCTTTCAGCTGTAGACTTGGGGGGAGCTTGGTGGCCCCTCCAGAGAGTTCGGGTTTCTTTTTTATCTAGAAATGGCTGCAAATGGAAGCTGATAATTTATAGGCACTTTGTTAATTGGTATGGAGTACATGAATGAAATTATGACTTCCTGAGGATTGAACTGGGTTTCCTACCCGAAGGAAGGAGAGACTCACTGATGGTGTGTATAAACCCATCTGAAAGAGCCTTTTTTAGACAGATTTTCCTGACCTGTTTCCACCCCAGTCCATCACCTCTTTTACACCAAAAGTAGTCTGCAGGGTGTGGTAGCTGTTTCTTTTGTGCCATTTTGGGGTAGAGAAGATGGATGTGATGAAGCCAG
This sequence comes from Halichoerus grypus, assembly GCF_964656455.1. Classification (NCBI taxonomy): domain Eukaryota; kingdom Metazoa; phylum Chordata; class Mammalia; order Carnivora; family Phocidae; genus Halichoerus; species Halichoerus grypus. Next base: position 106,514,217 of record NC_135727.1, on the reverse strand, counting down.
TAATTCAGGACTTAATTCCTTCTCATGTTGTGGTTTTCTGCCCCTGCACCAGAGTATGAAATAGCTTCTAAAAGTCCCAGCTCTGAGCTGGGAAGAGTCTCTGTGACTGTAATCGTATTGTGACAACACTCAGAATCTAAATTGGACTTGTTCTATTCTCACCACTTGGTTTATTTTTTAGCCGTTTAATGGGTACATTTTAGAGTCTTCCATTTTGTGTGGAATTAGATCCTCCCCTTCAGATGCTGTAATTAACATCACTTAAAGTAAAACTTGAATACAATATAGAAACCTCAAAAAAAAAAAAAAAAAGATTTGTGTTCCTCAGAGTTCCTCTCCTGCAACACAACTTGCTGCAAATCCAGGTACTATCTGGCTCCTTTTGCATCACCCTGGAACAGTTGGGGCTTGGGGACCCCGCCTGTGAGGGCTGATATGCTGGCTACTGATCATGCTGTGCGTAACAACATCCTTTGTCTCTGACCCAGGCGTCAAATCTTCTGTCATCATCCATGAAACGAAGGTAGGTTACTTTGTTGGCTCGTAAGTAGGGTAAAATGTCCGATCGTTCATGATGAATGACATCCATATTTTCAGAAATTTTAAAAACACACTGCTAAATAAGTCATAATGAAAATCATGTCTAAAAATAAATTATAAAAGTACTCCATGTCATAACTTAAGGAATATAGCAAAAGTCATGCCATAAAGGAAATCTTATAGCCTTAAATACTTCTCTTAGAGGGGCACCTGGGTGGCTCAGTCAGTTTAAGCGCCTGACTCTTGATTTCGACTCAGGTCATGATCTCAGGATTGTGAGGTGGAGCCCCAAGTCTGGCTCTGTGCTTAAGGCGGAGTCTGCTTGAGATTCTCTTTCTCCTCTTCCTCTGCCCCTCCCTCCGCCCCACATTCAAGCACGCGTGCACATGCGTGCTCTCTCAAAAAAAATTACTTCTCTCAGAGAAAGAAAAGCTGCAAATTAATTAGACGTTTGAAAAAAATAGATTAAACCTAAAGAAAGCAGAATAAAAATAGAGTGTAAATCAATGAGAGAAAAGACAGAACAACAAAGACAAAAATTGATCCTTCAGGGAGAAAAAACATTACAAAGTAGACATACTTCCAGCAAGATTCAAGAAAGAGAGAGGAGGACCCAAAATAAAAATGATAAATGAAAAAGAGGAACCTAACCCAGATAAAACAGAGATGAGAAAGATAATGAGTGTGAGGTATACACAATGTAATGAATTAGGCAAAAGTGGACAAATTCCTAGGGAAAAAAAAACCAGAATTGACTTGAGAACAGTATTGTAAGCTTGAATTGTCTTGCTAATATTATAGGAATTAAAGATTTAAAATAATTTAAAATCTTCCTTTCAAGCAAACACCAAACCCAGAAGAGATCATCTCAATCTCATGCAAAATGAAATGATGTCAAGATTTGTCAAGGGTAGGAATTGACAAGATGTCTTACATATCGCTGCAGAGAATGGATTTATCTCCTTACTTTGAAAATTCATGTAGCCTATGACCCAGCAATTCAACTCTTAGGTGTGCACCCAAGAGAAACTCATAAATACACCCACACGGTGCCACCAGGCTGACAGGGAGGTCAGTGGGAAACGTAGAAAATTATCATTGAGGTTTATATGAAACATGTACAGGAAAAAGAGGCAGAGAAGTCTCCCAAGTCTTAACACTCTTGCTACGTAGTTTTGTCATTTATTGAATACTGTGAATCTACTACCATTTATTTATTTTATCATATGGTAATGTCTTATTTTGTAATAAACCATTTTGTATATAAAAAAGGAAGACTATTAAGTGTAATTAAGAACTAGATTTTCGGAGCACCTGGGCGACTCAGCGGTTAAGCATCTGCCTTCAGCTCAGGTCATGATCCCAGGGTCCTGGGATCGAGCCCCGCATCGGGCTCCCTGCTCAGTGGGGAGCCTGCTTCTCCCTCTCCCTCTGCTGCTCCCCCTGCTTATGCTCTCTTGCTCTATCTCTCTCTCTCATAAATAATAAATAAAAATCTTTAAAAAAATTAATAAAAAGAACTGGATTTTCATTACTCAGGCAGAAATGGTAAATGTGTAACTTTAGAAGAAACATTTGTCATCAACCATGGGGATCACAAAAGTATTACTGACTACATGGAAATAGAAATCTGCTGAAGAGGCATCAGCATCTACTACAAAGTTTTATAGTTATTTAAGACTACCTGCAAAAGATTGAAGGAACGTGACATATCACTTTTCAATGAGATCAAATACCCATTCTAAATTAATTTTACTAATTTTCAGTTCCAGATTTTCTTGTGCATGTATAAAAAAGCTAATGTAAGCATTATAAATATGCTTGTACCATGAACAGAAGAGGAATTTCTTGGAAGTGAAATGACCCCGGCTGCTTCAAGTAGAAAATCGGTTAATTCCAAGAATCGTTCATTTTTTTCCATTCAATTTATGCAATTAAAGTAAAGCTTGGAGTGCTAATTCTGTTGAAGATAAAACATCTGACATTAGTATCAATGGTATTACAAATCAATTAAGAAGTTAAACTTTGAAGACAAAGTTTTTACTTTTATAGGATAAAATAATGGCTAATTTTGGTAGAGCAAAGCATCATGGTAAAAACAGTGTTTTTCACTAAATTAAGAAACCTATAAAACAAAAAGATATTCAGAATAGATCATAGTGAACACAAAATTCCTAATTGCATCCAAATAAGGAGTAATATTCTACCAACTGAAATGAAAGTTGTAAATACTTTTAAGTATTTTAATAAAGACACAGAATAAGTGAACTATAAAATGTAATAAAGCTGACATTGAAAACTAAAAATACTTTAACATGGTAATATGAGTTTTCTCTCCTTCCTATCATCAATCAGATTGTAGAAATGCTGGCACTTTTGAAAAACTCCTTTGTAAATCAACCTAAGTATCTTCATTAATATTGAACTTTTATGTAAATTAGCCCTCTCAAATGTGGTTGCATTTCATTCAAAATGCAGTGGTTTTTCCATTGGAAACCATTGGAGCTCCTAGATGAAAATTGCAAAAAGGAAGGCTGGAAATTTATCTTTGAAAAAAAAAATAAGGAGGAACTAAACAAATGGAATGACAATAGCACAAATAGTATGCAAGATTTAATTTTGATATTCTATTTTTGGGCTTTGGAATATTTCAACTTGTGGAAAAAATCCTTTGGTGGAGCTCTAGTTTTTAACTGGATAAATTTATTATCTTTATCAGCATAAAATCAAGAAGGCTTTAATTTTGTAGCATTGAAATTTGGCAAAACATTCCCAAGTATCATAGGTAGAGACAATGTACTGGACTCAGTTTCTCTTGTAAAAATACTTATTGAAAAATCGAGTCAAAGATATCATCTGGAAAATATACTTTTTCGATATTTTTTAAAGATTGTAATACTTGCTTTTTAGCAGTTGGAAGGATATTATCTCAGATAAAAATGTTAGGGAACCAACTATGATGTGCCTTCTCGTGGAAGGACACAACACTACCCATGAATTCTTCTTGAAAACAAAAAATCCTGCAACTGATTAAGCCTCTAGATCTAACTAATAATTTAAAAGAAATACAGGGGACAGAAAAATACTCTGGGAATGCAGTCAGCAAAATCTAAGAGTAAAGTGACCAAGTTAGTTTCCAAACTGTAAGGAAAACAACTAAACAAAGATGAAGGTTGAAAGACACTTGAAACATATCAGCCAATTGCAATATATTGACTTTATTTAAATCCTGATTCAAGCAAAGAAATAGAAATTTGCCAGACACTGTGGAAGTCACTCCTGTGTTCCACCCTAATCACAGCCTCCTCTTCCTTCCAAAAGTAACCACGATCTTGACCTCTAAACTAATCATATCCTTATCCTTCTTAATAGTTGTATCACCCCTAGACATTCTAGTTTAGTCTTGCTAGAGAGTATGATGCTAAGCGAAATAAGTCAGTCAAAGACAAATACCATATGATCTCACTCATATGTGGAATTTAAGAAACAAAACAGATGATCATTTTGGGGGGGGGAAGAGGGAAACAAAGCATAAGGGACTCTTAAAGAACAAACTGAGGGTTGATGGGTGGGGAATGGGCTAGATGGGTGATGGGTATTAAGGAGGGCCCTTGTGATGAGCACTGAAACTGATATTGCACTGTATGTTAACTAGAATTTAAATAAAAAATTTGAAAAGAAAAAATTATTGTAAGGAATTGACTCATGCAGTTAGGGTGGCTGGCAAGTCCCAGGGTCCGCAGTCAGACAGCTGGGGAGCCCGGAGGGCCGGCGTGTGGTTCCAGCCTGAATCTGAAAGCCTGGGAAGCAGGAGACCCAAGGCTCTCAGGGGGCTGGCAGGCTGGAGACCCAGGAAGAGCCATGTTTCAGTTTGAGTCTGAGGGCAGGAAAAGCCAAATGTCCCTGTTCAATGGCCATCGAGCAGGAGAAATTCTCTGTTACCTGGGGGAGGGTCAACTTTTTGTTCTATTCAGGCCTTCAGCTGATTGGCTGAGGGCCATACGCATAAGGGAGGCAATCTGCTTTACTCAGTCTACTGATTCGAATGCTTCTGTCATGCCCAAATGCCCTCACAGACACATCCAGAATCATGTGGGACCAAATATCTGGGCACTCAGTTGCCCAGTCTAGTTGACACATAAAATTAACCATCACAGTATCCTGTGGACAAGACACAGAAATGAGAACTAGATGAAAAGACAGTCTACAATCTGTGATCCATAGATGAGAAGTTTGTTGATGGACCAGTGTTGGTATGGCAGGAGACTTATGACAAATGAATGACTTATACAGAGTCCTTTTCAGTGGAAGACCATGTGCTTCAACTGAATTATGCTCCACATAACACTGGATGCCTAAAAAACAATAAGAGTCTCATTTATTTGGTGAGGATATTCTTCCCCCTGGAAGAGATATAGCTTACAAGGAGTAATAGATAGTGTTAAGTGTTTCTTCTGTATTGACATTTGCGTGTGTAGGTCTCCATATTTCCCATCCCAGCAGAAGCTGGAGTGGGATGGGGTCTCAGAGCATCCTCCTCACAGAGTGTGTGTGACTTAAACCTTTTACAGTCCTCCTTCCTATGGCAAGTTGTATCGTTAAGTGACAAAAGCCAGGACAAGATAGTAGAATACCATTTGCCTAAAAATACTGATCTATACCTTTGTTTAAGTGTAGAGTACTATGAGACTTGCTCTTTGGGAAATCAAAAGACAAGGGGGTGCTGAAGTAAGGAGTTTTCTCTCTTTGAACTTCTTTTGTGCAATGTGCAATGTTCTTATTCATTAGCATTTCATCAAGTCAGAGGGATGTATTTGAAATTTCAGAAATTTGCATTTTACCAAATAAATAACGAGAGAGAGAGAGGGAGAAGGAAAGTAGGGAGGGAAAGGAAGGAGGAGGGAGAAAAGACACAGAAGAAAAGGAAAGAACGGAATGGAGCAGGGGAGGGAAGCAGAAGGATGGGAGGAACGGGAAAGAACAAGAAAGAAAATGAAGGGGGGCACCTGGGTGGCTCAGTCCATTAAGTTTCTGACTCTTGATTTCAGCTCAGGTCATCTCAGGGTGGTGAGATTGAGCCCCGCATCTGGCTCCATGCTGACTTTGGAGCCTGCTTAAGATTCTCTCTCTCCCTCTATCACTCCCCACCCCCTGCTCACACTCACACTAAGAAAGAAAGAAAAGAAAGAAAGAAGAAGGAAGGAAGGAAGGAAGGAAGGAAGGAAGGAAGGAAGGAAGGAAGAAAGAAAAAGAAAAAAGAAAGAAAAGAAAGAAGGAAGGAAGGAAAGACAGGAAGACAGAAATCAGTGTTGTGCAAAGGAGGGGAGAGGTTTCAGTACCAAATGTGCCTTAGCCACACATCATGCCAACTCTGAGATTAAGACCAAGTCAAAGTCAAAGCCAGGCTTGATTACTCAAGTCCATACTGAAGGTACCCCATCCCTATCCCTTTCCTGCTTCTCAGTGTGCTTAGTAAAGAAGGTTCTAGTCATAGCCCTCTAATAGGGGCTGAGGGTCAAAAAGTAAGAAAATAAAACAAGATATGGGCTAGGACTGCAGATGTTGAACTGGGATAAATTGAAAGGAAAATTATTCAGCATATCTTAAATAGTCATTGCCCATGTCTTACCACACTAGTGTGCATTGTTTGCTACATTTTGTACCACATCAATAAGCTCTTTAAACAGGGACTGTGTCAACCTCATCTTTGTATAATAGTTCGTGCTGAATAAATATTAGTTGGATTTCTTTGAATTTAAAGTGAGTAAATGAAAGTCTGGCAGGTGATTATCAGGATAGACAAGTGAAATACTAGTGACACATAATTTTGTCTGATGGCATATTTGCCTTTCTGATGGTTAATTTTATGTGTCAACTAGTATTACAAGTGAAACACACACAGGGGAGTAGGCCCTGTTCTCTGCCAGCTTACTAGATTGTTGGGGAGACCTAGCAAATAACTAGGTGACAAGTGACAAAGCCCCTTATTAGGCAGCAAGTTGGCAAAGTGGCACAAACAGAAACACAATTATCAATGATTGCAACTCAAGTGTGATATGGGCTAAAAGTAGATGGGTTAGGAGGTGGTGGACAGTGGGGGAGCCCAGCGCAGATGCCAAAGGGAAGTGATGGTTTAGATGACTCTTGAAGAGCAAGATAGGATCTGGGTAGACGGATGGGAGAGGTGTTTCATGCGAAAGCGTCAGTGCGTTTCATGCCACGGGGAGCTCCGAGTCCACAGCTACAATGGAAGCTGCATGAATGCACCAACGGCAGGATGCTAGTTTGCTATGGCTCATGTAACGAATGGCCACAGAATTAGTAGCTTAAAATAAAACAAACCTATTATCTTAGGGTTATGGAGGTCAAAAGTCCAAAATGATTCCCACTGGGCTAAAATCGACGTGTTGGCAAGGCTGAGTTCCTTCTGGAGGTTACAGGCCCTCAGAAAGGCAAATAATCTAAATCATATTTCTTGAATGTCAAACTTCAGGTTAACAGTTAAAACTCAGAGAGAGAGAGACCTTACTGTTAATACAGACAATTTCCTGAGTCTATTGGCCCAATGTTCTACAACAGACAAAAATGTCCGCAAAATATTGGACATTATCAAATAGTATATGAGGAAGAAAAACTAATAGATTGTTCCCCAGACGAACATTACAAATCTACTAGTTTTAGAACTTCTACCTCTGTTACAGTGTCATTGAAACAAACAAAGATACAATATTTTATTCAAAGATGATGTGATCGGGGTGCCTGTGTGGCTCAGTTGTTAAGCGTCTGCCTTCAGCTCAGGTCATGGTCCCAGGGTCCTGGGATCGAGTCCTGCATCGGGCTCCCTGCTCCGCGGGAAGCCTGCTTCTCCCTCCCCCACTCCCCCTGCTTATGTTCCCTCTCTCGCTTTGTCTCTCTCTGTCAAATAAATAAATAAAATCTTTAAAAAAAAAAAGATGTGATCACTGCTCAGAGAAATGAAAAAAAATACATGGAATCTTGATGAGCACTGAGCAATGTATAGAAGTGTTGATTCGTTATATTATACACCTAAAACTAATATAACACTGTATGTTAATCATAGTTCCATTTTTAAAAAGTACATGGAGAAAAGACGGGCAATAAATTCATTCAAAAACGTTACCTGAATATTTGGGGACTGAGGACAACTTTCTGCTTTGCTGTTATTCAGATTTTCTAGAACAAGCCGATACGTTTATAATGAATAAACATATTTTAAAAGAAAGATAAAAATAGAATTAGAATCCAGAAAAGGATATCTAAAATGAGCACAAGAAAAAGTGGATTAATGTATATGGACAAATCAAAATATACAGCATGGGATGACAACAGGCAGAAAAGGAAACCATCTATTTTACATATAAGCAAACATGGACTTACTCATCTTGAATAAGAATTAAGAGTGGAAAGGCAAATTTCTGACAATCAGGAGGGGGAAAAATGGTCCTTTCTGTGGTAGACAGAATACTGTCCACCACCACCCTCTTGCCCTGGCAAATATTCATATTTTGATGCCTGGAACTTGTGAATGTTCCTGTACAAGGCAAAAGGAACTTAGCAGATGTGATTACTTGAAGAATCTTAAGGTGAGCACGTTAGCCTCAATTATCCAGGTGGGCCCGATGGAGTCCTAAGGGTCCTTATAAAAGGGAAGCGGGAGGGGCAGGGCAGGCCAAGTCCCATTGATGGTCATGGTCGCTTTGTTGTGCAGCCAGGAGCCCCGGCGTGTGGCTAGCTTCTAGAAGCTGTAAAGGGTAAGCAAACCATTTCTTCCCCTGTAACCTCCAGAAGGAACTCAGCCTTACCAACACGTCGATTTTAGCCCAGTGGGAATCATTTTGAACTTTTGACCTCCATAACCCTAAGATAATAGGTTTGTTTTATTTTAAGCTACTAATTCTGTGGCCATTCGTTACATGAGCCATAGCAAACTAGCATCCTGCCGTTGGTGCATTCATGCAGCTTCCATTGTAGCTGTGGACTCGGAGCTCCCCGTGGCATGAAACGCACTGACGCTTTCGCATGAAACACCTCTCCCATCCGTCTACCCAGATCCTATCTTGCTCTTCAAGAGTCATCTAAACCATCACTTCCCTTTGGCATCTGCGCTGGGCTCCCCCACTGTCCACCACCTCCTAACCCATCTACTTTTAGCCCATATCACACTTGAGTTGCAATCATTGATAATTGTGTTTCTGTTTGTGCCACTTTGCCAACTTGCTGCCTAATAAGGGGCTTTGTCACTTGTCACCTAGTTATTTGCTAGGTCTCCCCAACAATCTAGTAAGCTGGCAGAGAACAGGGCCTACTCCCCTGTGTGTGTGTGTGCACACACGTGTCTTCCCTACCTGTGTTTAATGCACTGTGTTCCACCCCCCCCCAAAATAGCATCAAAATAAGGCTCACTGGAAAAGATAAACCAGTCTCTTTTGTAACGAGTTATTTCTCAGTAAATAAGCAAAAAGAAAAATATCCATGATATTTCATAATGTACTTTATTATACTAACATGTTAGAAGAAATTAAGCTCATTTATTCAGTTATTTTTCTCCTTGAGGAGGAACTCCCAATAGCACTTGATTCTAGTCAGAAGTAGTTGGTTTTCATACTGACGGTTTCTCACTTCGACCACCAGATGTATCCATTTGACCTACATTAATTGGGTGCTTACTATGTGTAAATAGTGTTTGAGACCTGGAGAAACAAATGAGTAAATCAAAGCTTATGTTCTTGGGAGGGGATGAAGATGTGCAAATATAATCAAGCGAAACAATGAAGATAAAAATGATATAGCGTGATGGTGAAGGGATTGAGTTCTTTTCCTTTGGAGAGGAAAACCAGTCTTTAATGAGAAAAAACATGGTGGTCAACAGGAGAGCAGGTGGTAGCACTTAAGGACCAGGACTTTGAATTTCAATAGAACTGGATTCAAATCCAAGTACACCACCCACTGTTAGCCCTACCACAAGTTACTTAACTTCCCCGAGCCCAGTGGGCTCATCTCTGAAAAAAGGGATAATAGGCATTTGCCCTCATAGGTGGTGAGGATTCTGTAAGATAATTCGTGCAAAATACTTAACATGGTGCCAGACACATACCAAGCAATTAATGAAGGGCAGCTATTACTTCCGTAAATTTAAAACTGAATAAAATATCTGAATAATCATTTCAAAACCAGGTTTCCCTACTCAAGATTATATGTTGTAAAACATTAATTTATAAAAATAGTGACAAATGTAGAAGATGCTGTTTTGCTCCATCCGGATCACTGCTTCCGTATGAGGCTCTCCTTCCCCCAGCAACTACTTCCCACTTGGAGAATGTTGCCTGAACTGAACTGCCTCAACTCAAGTTATGCCCCCTTCTGGCCAAGATGGAGAACCACAGCCAACCCTCTAATTTCAATTTGGATCCATTTTGAAGGGCCATCCCAGCTCCAGAGCTTCCTGAGATGGCCTGAGACCTCTGTGGAAACCTTTTCTGTTTCCTCACTCCCCAGGAAGCTACCTCCTCAGGCTTCATCTCCGTCACCTTCCCAAGGAAGCTCAATTAAGTCCAGCAACCATTGTATGGGCAAGGCCCTACTGGGGAGCATGGTTGGCAAACTTTGTCCGTAAGAGGACAGATAGTGTTTCAGACTCCTGTGGGCCATACTTTCTCTGTCGTATTTATCCAACTCTGCCATTCGAGTGTGAAAGCAGCCATTGACAATACATAAATGAATGGGTGTGGCTGAATTACAGTAAAGCCTGATTTTATGGACACTGAATTTGAGTATCTTAAGTCCACCTGTCAAATACTTTTTGATGGTTTTTCCATTTTTATTTTTTTTAAAGATTTTATTTATTTGACAGAGAGAGACACAGCGAGAGAGGGAGCACAAGCAGGGGGAGTGGGAGAGGGAGAAGCAGGCTTCCTGTGGAACAGGGAGCCCGATGCGGGGCTCGATCCCAGGACCCTGGGATCATGATCTGAGCCGAAGGCAGACGCTTAATGACTGAGCCACCCAGGTGCCCCGGTTTTTCCATTTTTAAATGATAGAAGAAATTCTGAGCTCATGGGGGTTCAGAAAGGGTGTAACTAGATTTATGGTGATCATTTTGCAATTGATACATTAACTCATGGTATACGCCTGAAACTAATGTAATGTTATGTCAATTATATCATAATTTAAAAAAAATAGGCAGCAGACTAGATAAGGCCAGTGAGCCATGTTTTGCCGTCCCTTAAGCGAGAAGAATGGGGTAGAGCAGTGAGGTGCTCATGAAGCTACCATTCTAGGGCATGAGTTGACAGAATTTGCTATGATGGTCCCCTAGAGCTTGTAACCTTGTTTGGAGGATGCAGAAGACCCCTTCCTGGCTCCAGAAGGGTCAAGAGAAAGTGGAGGAAAAAAATGATGGGGGGGGGGGAATTAACATTCATAACTTCTTTAGAAGCTTAGTACCACCAAGAAAATCATATATAGCAAAATAAAAGGAATTATTTTAATATTCACAATGTGAGGGGTACCTGACTGGCTCAGTTGGTGGAGCATGTGACTCTTGGTCTCAGGGTTGTAAGTTCAAGCCCCAAGTTGGGTGGAGAGAGGACTTAAAAATAAGATCTTAAAAAGAAAAATTCACGATGTGATACTTCACATTTAGAAAACTTCACTAGTAAACAGAACTAGAAGGTTAGAGTGGCCATAGCTAAGTAATCATTAAAAAAAAAAAAAACCACAATTGCAATTTGCTACTCTTTGAATGTTTATAAAGAATATATAGATTTTAAATGATCTGATAAAGAATAGAGAAAAGAAATAGAAATAGAATTTCACAACTGTTGGAAACCGGTCTTTCTACCCAAACATAGCACCCTTCTATAGTCCGTTCTTCTCAAGAAGAAACAACTTGGAGGAATTTATTTGCTTAACAAACATTAACTCTTGACCCTGAAACCTTTGGCTTTTTGTTTTCCCATGGTGTATGTTCTTGTTTGGCTTGGCTTCTTTTTAAACTTCTGTACTCCTTTAAATCGTACCTTTTCTTTTTGGGTCGGTTTTATTTTTGCTTCGTTGCTGTACAACAACCACAAAGACTAATTTCATGGCTCCTCTTTCCACACGCCTTCGTCACACGTAATGGTTAAGATTTCCTCTGAATTCACACCTGACCTCCATCCAACCTTTACTTCTCTAGCTTTGGACTGCGCTTCACACCCAACTCCTGCACATTCTCGGAATCAATGAAGAAAGTGTTGCTCTAGCTTGGAGTAGTTGAGAGGCATCCTCTCTATGGATTGACGTTGCTATACTGAGAAATATGGAGACTAGGTGTGCTGATTTCACTTGATACCAGCTGTAGTAGACAGTTAATGACTATGTCCTTGGCTTTGGAGGTCTCCAGATTCTTCTCTCTAGACACTTGGAGACTAATTTGATCCACACTCGTCATGATGAGTTCAGATGCCAGGATCTGGGTGGGAGAACTGTCGTGAAACTCCGTGTCCATAATGTACTGCTGATATAACTCGGCCACCTTCTGCTCCAGGTATTCATTCAGCACTGCATTAGACACAGGCTTCTGCATTTGCAGGCTGCTTTTCTCTTTGATGCTGGTTATTCTCCAGTAGGATGAATACCGCTGGATAGGTTTTTGGGGAAAGTAGCTGGGTTGAGGGGAAATGGAATCCTCCATGGGCAAAGGAATCTCAGATGATTTCAGCAAAGGGCCGTATTCAAAACTGCTCTGAGGGGGGAAATCTGTTGTCACTGAATTAATAGCCATCACCTGGTCCCCTGCAATATGTAAGTCATTGTAATTCTTGCAAATACTTTGGCAGGAAGGTGGGACCAAGTAGGTCTCTCGGCTGGAGTCTCTACATATTTCGACCGCAGCCACGTTGGGACTTTCAAACACAGGGTTGGGGTTCGTCTGCAGCATTGTGGCTCTCGGATTTCTACGGTGTTGGCTCTCTCTGGAATGCACTGAAGAAATAAATTTGTCCGAGGATTTGCAGCTCACATACAGACTTCGGACTTGGGTTTCATCCACCGAGCAGTAGGAATGAGTAACAGATTTTGTCTCTTCTTCCTTCTCCTCAGCCACCTGCTCATTATAAGATGAACAGCTCCAGTGGATGTCCTTCTGGTAGGCAAGTCCACTGAGATACCCTTCTGACAGCATTCTGGAAAGAGAGTTGATAAGTAACAATGGGGGAAATGAAGATTGGAATTGTAAAAATGAGCAGTTGGTGATAGCCAAAATAAAGGGGGGCACCCGGGTGGCTCAGATGGTTAAGCCTCTGCCTTCGGCTCAGGTCATGATCCCAGGGTCCTGGGATCGAGCCCCGTGTTGGGCTCTCTGCTCAGTGGGGAGTCTGCTTCTCCCTCTGACCCACGCTCTTTTCTCTCTCTCTCTCTCCCTCATTTAATTTTTTTAAAAAATAGAGGACAACAAAGCAGGTGATTTCATTCATCTACCAAGCCATTAATAACGATGTGCATGCTGTGTACCAGGACTATGGCCTATGGTAGAGAGAAAAAGAGAACAGAGTTGTGTCTTGCAAGAAGGTTCTACTATGGGAGAAAAATTGGGTGCAGACAATTCCAATATTACATCACTGAAGATTCGAAGAGTGATGGACACTAAGGAAGCACAGAAGAGCCCCTAACACAGCCTGGGGCAAAGGCAGAGAAGTCACAGGATGTATCCTAGGGACGGTGACATTTCAGCTAAACTGAAGACTGAGTGGGAGTTTCAGCCATACAGAGTTAAAAGAGAATATAGTGGCTTGGCTTATTCACCGTGTACCAAGATGCCGAACATAAGTAGAAGGGGCTGGAAGAGACGTGAATTGGGTGTTAGGCAGCAGTGTTTGCTCTCTGCCCCAGAGAAAATGGGGAATGACTGAGAAGCTGGAAATTGGGGAAGTAACTAGTGGGTTATGGGGGTGGAAAAAACATCGCAGGAACTTACGGCAAATTCTGCTGAACGTAAGAACTGTGTCTTACTCATCGTTGCATTTATCCCTGGGGACTGGCACAAGTGTTTGCATTTTGGAGGGACTCAAAAGATTGTTGTGAAGAGCTTGAATTAAATAATCAACAATGGCAGGGAGGATAAAGAATTCACTACCAACCCACCACGAAGGCCCACGGAGCCTCCCTTCCTCTGCAGCCGGGGAGGCTTTCCTGGCTCTGTCCGGCCCGCTTCTCACTGTACAACATCCTAGAAATGTGTCTGTGCCCAGCAGATGGCTTTCCCTCTGCCCTAGCTAGCAGGGAGCTTTCCTGATCCGGGGCTTTGGCACCACCGGCCTCCCCTCCTCCCCCTCAGCGGGTGTCCGTGGAATCTGGAGGGGCTAGAACAGGCTGGAAACGGGCACCTGTTCCTCTTTGGCTTTGAGGGCCAGGCTTTTCAAACACATCTATTAACTTAAGTCCGAAATTGGAAAGTCAAATGAGGGGACGCCTGGGTGGCTCAGTCAGTTAAGCATCTGCCTTTGGCTCAGGTCATGATCCCGGGGTCCTGGGATGGAGCCCCGCATCAGGCTCCCTGCTCAGCAGGGGAGTCTGCTTCTCCCTCTCCCTGCTGTTCCCCCTGCTTGTGCTCGCTCCCTCTCTCTGTCTCTCTCTCTCTATCACAAATAACATCTTAAAAAAAAAACCCAGTGTTCAAAAAAAAAAAGAAAAATCAAATTAGGAAATAATTTTATCTAAATAGAAGGGTCCTATTTTTACAGTTCAGCATCTAAATTCAGTTACTTCCCAAGTGAATTTTTAATTGTATAAAGGTAATATTATAAACAGAAAAAAATAGTATAATTGTTTTAATTGTGTAAGAGTAATTTTTCAGTGTTGATTTTCTCTTTTAGAGCTATTTGGAGATAGATGCAGTAAATTTATCAATTATTTAAGTATTTACTATTTTCTACTCACTGTTACATACCATAAAGACACAAAATTAAAGGTTTTCAACAAATCTGTGAGGTGATTCTTGTATGCCGGACACACTTAGGATAATGAAAATGTTTCCTGAGAAAACTTTCTAAGTGTAGTTCTTCCCTCAAACTGAACATCAATATGAAAAGACAGCTCTTACATTCGTGAAAAGCAGATCGTTGACACAGCAAAGGACGTTATCATACAGGTCCAACAGAGTTCACGACTCACCTGCGCCGCCCCACCCAGGCTGCAGCTAGGGACTTCGGCCTTCAAGGTCTCAGAATACCATCCAAAAAACCGGAACAAAAATGAGGCTCTTTACTTCTGAGTTCCTAAATGGGCTTCTAGAACTCTTGGCAGATTTCCGTTTTAGAAAAAGGGCTTTTGAGAAAACGTAACTTGAGCTTTTAAACTTGAGAATCCAGAGCCCTAAAGGATCTAGGGCATAGTATTTACACATCAACAAGAGACTCCTGGATAGAAGTCCCCGTGGATGGAAGTGCTAGGACTCCAGCTAGGTTTGAGAAGCCAAGAAGAGAGGTCTGTGCCCTACCTCCCACATAAAATCCGAGGAAGCAGGAAGTCAAAGGAAATGCTCTCCTGCTCAGCCTGGTGTGGGAGAAGGAGAGCCAGCCACATGGATTGCTTAGGTGGACAGGCCTGAGGCTGCCTCATCAAGTCGGCTCACACACCCAGAGCCTCCAAACCTGGAGAAGACCTAGGTTGGGGGTGGGAAGATTGCAGACGTATCTATAGACGATTTCCCAGGGACCGGGTGAATAAGTTTCCATGGATGCCAATATGATGACACGTTGACCACCAAACCCGTCCCCCCCCATATGCACAACTGACCCTATAGCTGGAATTGAGGGGAGCACTCAAGGAGGAAGGAGCCCTGAAGTGACTGAAGAAATCCTGATTAATTTAAAATGTTAATATTCATAAGAAAAGTGAGAACAGGAGAAGAGACAAGTGCAGTAACATTTCAGAAGCCAGAAAGCGGGAGACCAAGGATTAATGTCTTTGGAGATGAGAAAACTGACTTTTAATAAGAACCATGGAAAACTCCAAGAGCCAATTCGGGGGGGGGGGGGGACATGAGCTACTGTCAATATTCTCCAGGGGACAGAGTTGATGAAACTTCAATTAAAACTAAGATGCTATAAAAAAAAAACCATTCTCAAGTCCTTAGAAATTAAAAATGTTAGTGAATTTTAAAGCTCAGTAGAAAGACTGAAAAGTAAAGTTGAGGCAAAAATCCCATTTTGAAAGTAGAACAAAAATACAGGATGAAAAATAGTAAAGATAAAATTAGAAAACCAGTCCAGGAGATTCATTATCTGAGCAATAGAAGGCTCAGAAAGAAGACAGAGAATATAGGGGAGAAATTTAAACAGAGTATTTCCCAAAACTGAAGGACATGTTTCCAGAATACTGGGTAAATGCCCACTTTTTTTAATATGTCCCCCCTTGTTACTGTAAAAAGAACACTTGGGACAAAGAGAAAACATCATACATTTTCAGAGAGAAAAAAGAATATGAGAACCAGAATGTTTAGACTTCTCCAAAGCAACATGAGAAGCAAGAAGATTATGTAATGATGTTTAAAAATTTTTGAATGAAATTTATATTCAACCTGGAATTTAATGACCAAATCATCAATCAAGTATGAGGATAAAATAGAGATATTTTTTAAGTCACAAGTCTCAAATAGTTCATCTCCCAGGCACCTTTCTCAGGAAGTAAGTGGAAGATGGGCTCTATAGAAAGGAGTAAGTATTAGAGGCTCAAAAGGCAACTTGGCTGGTTGGAACAGATCAGAAGCCTTCTGGAGACGAAGATGAAATTGAAGACCACTTCAGAAGTCTGAGCACCATGAAGTAAGATTTATGTAATTGACTATGGACTTGGGGGTGAATTAGGAAAAGCGAAGCAAATGAAAAATTTCAACCAGTGCTGTCCAACAGAACTTTCTGAAATGATGCAATGATCTCTGTCTGTGCTGTCCAGAATGTTCAGTGGTAACCACATGTGGGTAGCAGGCCCTTGAAATGTAGCTAATGAAACGGAATTTTAATTTTATTTAAATTAATTTAAAACACCACATGGCACTCTATTGGGCAGCACAGGCTTAGAAGATAGTGAAGGTGATAACCTAAAACTTTCAAATACTCAAGACAGGCAATTATAATTGCAATTTAAAGTCTACCAGATGATCACTGTCATTCACTGTCATCGCAATAATTCTAGAGTAACGTCTGATTAATTCATCTCTGTACTCCTTTCAAGGAGTGTTGGAGAGGGGTTACCAAAAGCTAGTGAACCAAGGGCATAAACTTTGAGCTATTTGGTAATGATCTATGGGACCCTAATCTGAGACACTTTGTCTTTAGCTATTTTGAAACCAAGATTATATGACACTTCCTTTTAATTTTTTTTTTCCATTACTATTTGGGGAAGTCTAGAATCCCTATGTGAGTGGTTCAAGGAAGTTTTTTAAAGCTATTTTTGTTTTAATAGTGTGGTTTCTTAGGTTGTCTCTGAGGTGATGAAAGTGCCATCTAATACAGATTTCTCTGGTGATGGAAATGTGAAATATCTGTGCTGTCCAATATGATAGCCGAGAGCCACGTAGGACTAGTGAGGGCGTGAAACGTGGCTGGTGTGACAGACCATTTCCTTTCATTTAAATTGCCGCATTTGGCTACCATATCACGCTCCACAGATCTAGGCAATTATAAACTCCAGCTCATAATTTAGAAAAAGTTGTGCACAAAAAAAAAAAAGTGTGGTTTACTACATGGTCGAGTTGGACATAGTTTTCTATTTTTTTTTTTTATTAACACATGATGTATTATTTCAGGGGTACAGGTCTGTGATTCATCAGTCTTATGCAATTCACAGCGCTCACCATAGCACATACCCTCCCCAACTGGACATAGTTTTCGATCGTCACAACACTATATAAAACGGTGAAAATTAATCTAACCAAATGTGAGATATAGTCACAGGATGACGAAGTCAGGAGACAAGGACAGTACTTTATCACGTAGAGTAATGTAATAGCAATAACAATTGTCTTAGGCATTTGCCTCTGTGTCCAGACTGGGCGGCCAGCCAGGGTAGACAAAGGAACACTGACTTAGCATGTGCTTGGTGTAGGTACTTGGTAGACGCCTGGGGAGGGGAATAAAAAAATTATTATCTGGTTGGTGACAAGGCAATAAATAAGGCCCCAAAGTGAAAAATAGAAAAGTTGGAGGTAAATACTAAATAATTAATAAAAAGGAGATAAAAGTAGTTGCTTTTGAAAAAGAGGGGCAGGGACTGCTGTTTTGCCTAACAAACCTCTTAGGATCATTTGACCCAAATTATGTTCATGTAGAACTTAGATTCACTTCTTAATTAAAATAAAAACGAAATATAACTATTTTTAAAGTAACTAAGAGGGAGAAAAAAAAGAGGCTGGCCCTTCATATACAGCTGAGTTTGTGGTTAAAGATATAACATTTTTTTTGAGAGAGAGCGAGCGAGAAAGAGCGTGCAAACAGGGTGGGGAAGCATAGGGAGGGTAGGGGAGAGAGGAGCAGAGGGAGAGAGAGAGAATCTTAAGCAGGCTCCATGCCCAGTGCAGAGCTGGACCTGGGGCTCGATCTCACGACCCTGATATCATGACCTGAAATGAAATCAAGAGTCAGGTGCTTAACCAACTGAGCCACCGAGGCGCCCCAAAGATAGAACATATTCTAAGGGTGAAGAAGAGACAGAAAAATCACTGTGTAAAAAGTAAACTCTTATTTGGCCCTAAAGAACAAGAAGGATTTGAACAGGCATGAGAAAAAGGAAGAATTCTTGCAGAGAGAGGGGAAGTCAACAGAAGTAAAGAGACTTGTGTTGTCATTCTCCTGTCGTCAGTAACAGACACCAGTCTGGGTGGGATACAAGTGTTATTTCTCAAAGTCATGGTCACCTAAGGCTTTTACTAAAATTTCACAATCCTTCTTTATTAGCCCTTGTTGCCATTTAGCCCTATCCCAAATCTCCCACTGTGTGTCCTGCTTCTTTTTGCACCAAATAATTGGCCCTAATGGAGTCTTCTCTCATTTTATGTGAATAACGTTTATGAGCACTCTGAGATCATCTCCACTCCTTCAAAAAAATGATGGAAGAGGGTCTAGGATTTGGCTTGGAATAATAGGCCATTTGCACTATTTGTCATCAGCTGAGAGCTTTGTTGGTAACTTGATTCTGGTGGAACGAGAACCCTACCATTCTGATGTGTGGGGCCCAAGGCAGGCCACTAAAGCAGAAAGTGGTAAGTCTGGTGATGGAAAAGCAGAAAATATATCCTAATTTCTAGGAAGAGATAGGCTCATGGCTAAAGGAAAAGATTGCTCGGAGGGAGGAGCATTCGGGGAAGTAAGTTGGGTCATGTGAGGCTGAGGACATCCAGGGTACCCTGAAGGCCATACAAAGCTCTGGAAGGTAACCAAGCTGATACAGGACGTGATGCCATCTCTCAGTAAAGTACAAGACCGACTTCAGCAAGGTGAGATTGGAGTTAGGACCCAAGTGAGGAGGCGGCTGGATTCATTCCCAGTGGAGGGGATTGGGACAGGAACCTGGGAGCGAGGTAGCAGAAGAGGAAGAGAAGGAATGAACTTGAGAGACCAAGACTCATGGACATGGAAATGAAGGAGAGAGAGGAGCCAAAAATAACCGAGTCTGGACCTGCTGGGGAAATGGTACCAGCACTGACCGAAATGGGGAGATCTGGAGAAAGGGCTGGAAAAGGAGCTAACGGGTTTAGTTGAGTTCTCTTGAGTCTCATGCGAGATGAACTTTCTGGGGGCAAGTGTCTAATTGTGCATTGGAGATTCGGGCAGGGAGCCCACTAGAGAGGCTGCTCACAGTCCACAGTGAAATCATCTTCCAGGTGTGTGCGGCAGGAATTTATACTGAGAGCTAGCGGAGCTTGTAGTAATTTCTAGGGGAAGCCAGCCTTGCATAGTCCAAGGAGGAATGAGCCACAGCCAGAGCGGTAGCATCAATAGCTTTGTAAAAACGACAAGAACTTCAAATATACTGGGCAACTCATATTTTTAAAATCTACATTCAAAGGTAAAGTTTCATCATATATTCGGACTAAGGCAAAAAAAAAAAAAAAAATTCTTGAACCAGTCGTCAGGAGACCAGAATTTTAGTCTTGTTAATGACAAGTCAATAAAATAGCTCACATCAGTGCTAGCTACAACCCCCATCCTATCCTAAGTGCTTTTTACGTACTAGATCACTGGATTCCCCACAAAGACTCTTAAGATGGAGGTACTATTACTCTGCTCATTACGTAGAAGTCAAAATTAAGTAATATGTCCAAAGCCAGCCAACATTCAAACACGGGCAGTCAGGAAACGGAGCGCACACTCACATGTCGCTTAACTCCTTAGAGACTCAACTTCTGAGCTGGAAATGAAGACTGTAGGATGAAATTATCGGTTGAGTCCCCTCAGACTTTAATACTGCGTGAGTTTGCAAGCATAAAGAGTGTTAAGCGGGCGTTACTCAGAATCGAAAGCAGTTTCTGAAAACTAGCAGCAGAGGGCAGCAGAGAGCATGCTAAAGCAGCTTTTGAAAGCTTGCTCTAAAGCTATGCCGAGGAATATTGGGTGAAATTTATAAACAAAAATTATACATGTATTAACCCATTTAATATTCATAAAACCCTTTAATGTACCATTAGAGTGAAAAGAATGCTGCATATCCTGACATCCTAAAATTTAAAAATAGAGAAATAATGTTATTTGGGTTGATTTTAATTGTTAGCATTTTAAAAAATTTCAGTGATTATTTGTGAAATTCTTATGACCTTAATCTCTTCACAGATATTGTAAAAGGTATACTTCAGACAAATATTAAGACATGCATTAGAGTAAATTTCATCTGAGACCCTGAAATGTAAGCCAATGGATTATTTTAATTGTTCCAAGATGGTTTATCACTTGAATTTTTGTTTCAAAAATTTTTGAATCAAAAATTCAAAAAATATCTTCAGAGAAGATATATAGGTATATTTAGAATTGCCCATAACTAAGTGTGAAGGAAAAGACATCCAAGGACATTTGCAGATGAGATGTTCCAGGCAAATTTAGTCTACATTAATCATTACCAGACAGGGGAATACCAAAATTAACCTTAGGTCCAAATTCACACCTTAGAACTCTGTGCTAAAGTGCAGAACCCTGTTAAATCATTGACTGGGATTTCAGAAGAAATGGCAATACAAATTCTCCCTTCTTCGCTAGCATTTACATCGTTTCTCCAAAAACTCTTGTTATACTCTGTACATAGAAATACTTTTCATTTATGGCCAAACAAAACAAGCATGCATTAAGAACTCTCTAACAGGGAACATTTGGAAGAACCTAAGTTAGGGATCAGCAAATTTTTTTTTTATCAAAAGTATATTTAGTATTTTAAGTGTGTGCCCCTGCTAGTCTGCATCATAGCAGGAAAGCAGCCGTAGACCATATGTAAACAAATGCATGTGGCTGTGCTCCAATAAAACTTCATTTAGAAAACCAGGCAAAGGGCCAATTTGATTCATGAGCCGCTGTTTGCCTCCCCTTGACCTAGGTCACAAAGCAGTTGCAGTAGTGGGATAGAGCATAATAATAATAATCGTAGTTGTGTCGGGTGCTTGCCATGCATTCTGCCTCACTTTTCAATAACACTGCATGTTAGCTATTACCGTAATTTGGATTTTCCCAGCGAGAAAGCCACGGTTGATATTGGACCCATGACTTTCCCAAGGACACAAAGCAACTAAGTGCTGGAGGCAAGATTCAAGTCCAAATGGATGAACCCCAAAGCGTGTGGTCTGTTGGTGAAATATATCCCACTGCTGCCATGTTGAGAGCAGTTAACATCAAACAGTCATGACAAGCAGTGAGTCCTTCGAGGAGAAGGGGGTCCACCCTGAGTCCGTTTACTAACAACAGCACTTGGGAATAAAGGAAGGAAGGTACAGGCAAGTACAGAAAGAAAACTCCAAGAAGACAGCCAGTGCCCACCCCAGAGGAGTGGCCCAGAGGGCTACACACATGTCCCAATTTTGTATCAATGCCAGTATGTCTTTGAGGTATTCAAATAATTCACCCCCTCTGGCCTTTTAATCTTACCATGTGAACATTTTCCATAACCACGCCCACTGGCAATGGCCGGACATCATCGCGCCCTTAATGTTAAAACCACAGAGTACTTTAATATTACAGATGCACTGTTGAACTATCAACAGCACCCCGTGACCTCCGGGTTCAAGTCCATACACGTGAGGCCCTCGTGATCCATGGTCTTTGTCTGTCTTCCCAACCTCCTCTCTGCCTGTTCCCCGCAAGACTCGGGACCCCAGCCGTGCCCAACTGCTCCCTGTTCTCCACACCTCATGCCCGTCCCAGGCCTTCGTGCATTTTTATTTCTGTCCTGAGAGCCCTGCTTCCCTATCCATCCCCTGTTTCACCCTTCACATCTCCTCAAGCCACAGTTCCGAGCCCCTGGCCATCCCTTCAGCATCCTTGCCCCAAAATGAGAGGTCTGGCTTATTCTGTCCCTACCCCTAAGATATTTTTCAGGATTGCATGGAATTTGAGCAAAATCAGTTGAAACTTAAGAAATCAGTGAAATGAATCATTGGGAAAGTCCTTTGAATGAAGGAGTAACTAGCAATAGCAAAAGGAAAGCAAAAAGTGGGGGCATTGGTAGGAAGTGGGGAAATTGGGGGTGATATGTCTGAGGGGCTGGGTTGAGACAGGGGTGCAAAGAGGCCTCCAGAGCCACGTGGAGGAGGCAGGATGGGGCCAGCTCCTGGCATCCTAGGAAACAAAGGCAGGAAAATGCTGTTTGATGTTTCTGAGATCCTGGGCCTGGCTAGCTGGGGTGCAGTTTGGTTCCCACCTCTTGTCAGCATATCCACTTAAATAGATCTGCCTTTTAACAGGCACAAAATAATATGTCTACAGGCACATCTTAGGTTAGCAAATCCTTTCTCAAAGCGGACACTGAGATTTTTCTTGCTTTTTTACTGTGTGTCATCCCAGTACGTACGTCCATGAGCATTTCCTTAGGCCAGATTTGGAGAAGGCGAATTACTACCTCACACCCCTTGCAAACTGCCTTTCAAGGAGCTTGGGCCAATTCTCTCACCAGCAACACGGGAAATTAACTGTTTCCACTGACATTCTTCAACACAATCTTATTTTTTAATTTGCCAATCAGATGAGCAGATTTATTCTTGCCTCAAATTCGAGGATAAAGCACTGTCTTGTGAAGACTATGTGTAGGTGACCTATCAGAGATATTTTTTAATACCCCCCAATCCTCAAAATACTCCATTTCATCTCTTCATCTACTTTTTTCCTCTAATCTAAATCCTGCATCCCATAATTCCAGTTTTTGTTTTTGTTTTTGTTTTTATTAAGATCTCGATTTCTGGGTCTTGTGACTAAACTACCAAAAGGTTATCACTGAAAACCTTGAATTTTATTTTGTTCATAATCTATTATGGAACCAAATCTATATTACACTTTTTTTCATCATGAGAAGTAAATCTATGTTTCATGTTTTGTTTTTTTAGCGAGTGATGCAAGAACTTTACCCAAAACAAGGTTTCTTTAGGAGGGATCCCCCCATCTAAAAAAAGCTTCTGCAGTTTCCTTACTATTGTCTTTGAAAGTGCATGTTTTCTAGAGCTAGAAACGAGCGTTCCCTTCACCATATACCCTGCTTTATATTCCTCTTATTTCATCTTTGGTGGCATCTGTCAGCAGATGCTCTGAAGTATCACTCATCAATATATCAAGTCTTATTACAAAAGAAATAGTTTGGGATTATCTCTTCTATCAAACATGAAGTGATTCTTGATTTCTGAAAGTCTAATTTGATGGCTAAGAAAATATAAGTCAAAAGGCCTCTCTTTTCCGTATTAACATCAGCAGGTAAATTTTCTGTTCAGTTCAGACCGAAGGTAACAGCAACTTCCAAGGGCTCTATCTGGATATGTCCGTTTCCTTATTATGGAAACTGTAAATTTTGGTGCAGAAAATTTGTAAATACACTTTTGTCATAGTTTGGATTTTCTTCATATTTAGTCTTGACATCTCACAAACGAAAAAATTAAAGCTTATCACTTTCTTGAATTTGACATAAAATGAGAGGAATAGAGAAATAAAAAAAGTGATCATAATAGTATTGACTGATGTTACATTTCTTTGGTGTTACAGTTGATAATCATTGTTCATTATATTGCTAATTACCTCCATTGCCATTAACATTTATTTAATCGTAGTCCTATCAACAAAATGCGGGGCAATATACTCGATTACGTTCTAAACTAAGAAAATCAAATCGTGAAGAACGTGTGGATAATTGGAGAAATTTAAATATGGATCATATATTAGATAATAGTAACATACTGATGTTAAATCTCCTTAGCACTGTAAATATGTAGAAGACTGCCCTTTTTCTTAGGAGATAAATGCTCAAGAATCTGGGGGTGACATGTGTCCTAAAGTCACCAAAGAAACTGTGTCTACATTTGTGTTTGTGTGTATGTGTGTGTGTGAGGAGAGAGCAAGATAGTGAGAAAGTCAATATGGCAACAGGCTACAGCCGATTAACCTCCATGATGGAAATATGGGTGTTCATTGTACTATTCTTTCCATTTTAGTATAGGTTTGAAACTTTGCAAAACAAAAACTGGGAGGAAAATAACTCTGTTGAGTTAATGAAGGCAAATTTATATTCTGTCATGTTTGTGAAGAGCTTAGAGGGACAATACCTTATATATCTGAAGTAATCATTAGGCATGTGATTAGGAATGTTTCAGTAACTTGAAATAGCTACTGAAACACAGCTGTGCTGTGAGATAACAGGATTAGTGCACTACCTTTGTGCCTCCCCTAAATGACCATTCTCATGTGAATTGAAAATACTCTCCACTCTGCTGAGAAGCTTCTCAAGCTCCAAAACACACTGTTACTGCACTGCCCTACAAAAGAAACGATGCAAAAATATCAGCCTGAATATTCTGGCCAAGTCAGGTCTACATTGAAGCACAGAAAAAAGGGATGTTTGAGCAGATCGACAGAGAATTCAGACAAAAGCCCACCTGGATGCAGTCTCTCCTACCAACAGGTAGACTTGCCCATGGTCAGCCGGATGGCCATTTGAAAAGCAACAGCGCGGGAGATCACATTCGCTTTGAGTCGGCCCTGCCACACAGGAAAACACTTACCTCGAGCTCTTGGAATGAATAATTGAGAGTCAAAGCCGGTTGGAACTTACTGTAATGGTACTCATCTCAAAAACTCGATCAGTGTAACTCAGTTCTAGAATTGTGCTGTCCCTGCCAAACTGTGGTCAGGTTTTTAAGCCCTTCTTTTCAAAACATAGAAGCTAAATCTGTGCAGCAGTTAATGCACGAGGGCTGCATCAGTCACACAACTAGTCCTGGATCCCACCCGTCCAAATTGTTAGGTCAAAAAAAATCCCCCCAGAAATGCCCAAAAGGTGAGCACGGGGAGCTCAGAGAAAGGAGTGTTTGACTGAATTGCCCTTTCTCGTCCCGCTCTCTGGAATGCTCGCTTCAACTCCCGCTCACCCCTGATTCGGTCAGCTAGAAAAGCATCTGAGATGTTACAATTGCATCTGGCTTCTGATGAGAACAGACTAAAAAGGTGAGAAGAGAGATGACCGAAGGGGTAGCACTAAGAGGGCCTGTTGCCTCCTTTGTCTTACCTTCACTAACCAATCTGCTCCTTTCGTCCGGAAGAAACAGCAGTCAACCATATAGAGAAGAATGAGCCAGCCAGGGCTTTCTTCAGAAATGTTGGCAGGCCTTCCACTGGTAAGACCAAGAAACTAAGCTGCTCATGGCCTGGCCATTCTTCTTATAACTGATCCCATGGAAAGACTTGCGTTTGCTCGAGTCTGATTTGTGCTCAAGAACAGTGGGAAGTCCCAGGAAGGGGGGAGGTAATAACTGGCAAACCCACATCGAGCCACAGAATGGTGTTTCTTCCCCTTTTGTGCAAAATGAAACCGATCTATGAAACTGTCTCTTGTTAAAAGAGTTGATTGCCACACTTTATATAAGAACTCTATCAACATAAGTTTACTCCTCTAACAGTAAATTCTCTGGGATCCCTTTACCAAAAGGGAGCCAGCATCAGATAGCATTTAGAAAATTCTCAGTTTCATCGGGGATCTATAATTTTTGAGACGTATTCTCAGATTTGTACTCACAAATTTAAAAAATGCAAATGGAAACTGTTTGCTCTCTCAAATTAACCAAGGTAAAAAAAAAAAAAATGTGGTAACACCCTGAGTGGGCAAAATTGTGGAGAAACAGGCACTCTCCTATGTTAGTGGTGAGATTGTAGACATTTCTAGAGGGCCATTTCCCAGTATCTGTTGACTTTTTTTTTCCAAAATTTTAAATATTCATACCCTCTGACCCAACAATTTTATATGTATAAATTCACCTGTCACATATTTATACCTGTGCAAAAAAAATGTGAAAAGGTGTTTGTTGCAGCATTAAGTAAGTAAACAACTGGAAAAAATGTGCATAAATAGGATATGAGCTAAATAAATGTAGAGCTGTGTAGAGTTGTTAGAGTAATTGGCTTTGCATCAAATCATAGGAAAAGATCTCCAAGATAACATTGTTCAGCAAGAACATATACTCCAATTTGTATATTTAAAAGAATATGTGTGTGTGTGTGTATATATATATGTTTGCTTATACATAGACTATTTCTGTAGAGAGATCGAAGAAACTAAAAAGAAGCAATTGCCTTTTTAAAATTTTTTTATTTAAATTCAATTTAATTAACATATAGTGTATTATTAGTTTCAGAGGTAGAATTTAGTGATTCATCAGTTGAATATAACACCCAGTGCTCATTACTTCAAGTACCCTCCTTAATGCCCATCACCCAGTTGCCAATCCCCCCTACCCACCTCCCCTTCCAAACTATGAATATGTCCACTTAATGGGTGTGTTTTGTTTACCTTTGATTTACAACTTGCCTTAAAAAGTTTTATCTTTAAAAGCGTACTGGCATTTTATGTATGTTAGCGTCTCTGGGGATTTTCTGCATTATTTCATGGGATGTTACTTAGATCCAAGATGGAAAGGCAGGTTCCCACATGTGAGCCATCATACGAATTAGTGTTGAATCTGACCATTAAGAACTTAGTTGTGAGCAAGAGGTTGTCGTAACTTAAGGGCCAAATATTGTTTTATTTGTTTATTGTTTTATTTGAGTATAGGTTCAACCACAAGCAGATATACTGAGGATATTCTAGAATGGGTCACACCTACCTCCAGAAGCATTTTCTGATGGGTTCCCAGAGAGCTCACCCGGCAGTACCACGCAATAACCGTTTTGGGGGGATTCTATCTGCTCTAGGTTGCGTTAACGCATGTTTATTGTTTCAAATAGAATATGCAGAATTTGTATCAGACTATTGATTTTTGTCTCAAGTCAAGCATTTTATGGAAATCATTCTTTGCAGGAAATATTTTCTGTCATCAAAAAGTTAGCATTCTGTTGGGGCGCCGGGCTGGCTCAGTAGGTAGAGCATACAACTCCTGATCTTGGGGTCATGAGTTTCAAGCCCCACGTTGGGTGTAGAGCCTACTTTAAAAAAAAATTTTTTTTTTAAGTTGGCATCGTGTCAGGCTGCCTTACCATTTCTCATTTGATAAGACCTGAGCTTATGAAATTGGCTTTAGACTACTTTCTCTTTCCTGGCTGTAATAAAGCAGAATTATATCCTGTGTAACTAAAATCTTAGAATACGATTTTCTGTCATTTCTGCTGGATGGTAGGTAAAGAGTTACTGCCTTGATTTCTGTGCCTCTAACAGGATGTTTTTTCCTGTTATTCAATTACCTCTCCTGGTGTCGAAAGTTCCTCCAAGCTCTTTCCATTATGTTTTCATCCATACTTAGCTCACCCCTAGTCCTCAATAGGTTTCCTCCACGCTCTCAATTTCCTCAACCGTTGGTCTTTCTGTCACATCATACTTGCCAATTGCCAGTTACCAGTAAAATCTATTATTGCCTGTCCCATAACCAGAGAAAGGTGGATATGTGTATGTATGCACATACACACACCTGATCAGTTCACAAGCTTAATCCCTGAAACTTCAACACTTCCAAGACAAATTCTTTGTTTTCCTGAATTATGTTCTCCAGCCACGTACAATACAATGTTGTCTCTCAGTATCAAATGACTGACCTGAACCTACTTTCTCAAAGTTACCAAGTCCCGTTAAGCAAATCTAATGACCTTTATCTCGGTCTGTATCCTCTGTGACGTTGCTATAGACTTTGACCCTGTCTACAAATCACTTTTCTTTTTTAATGGTTTGTTTTTAAAGGTTCATGTACGTGGTAAACGTGTAAATGGTACTAAAAGGTATACAGTGAAAATTCAAGCTCTCTTTCCATCTGATCTTCAGCTCTCAGGTGCCCTCCCCAGAAGCACTTAGGATTGTCACTTTCTTGTGTATCATTCTGAAGATTACATACATCTTTTTTGTACACCAGTGATCGGATACTACATAGGCGATTTTGTCCTGTACCTTTTTTGTATGAATTTTTCAATGTCCGTATGTGTAGATTGATATCCTTTTTTAACAGCTACACAGTCTTTCAAAGTATAGAATGTTCCAGTAAGAATGTATGAGTCCAGTTCTTTATCGATAGAACCCCTCCTTTAGGAAGGTTTCCCTACTACCACCCGGTGGATTTTGTGTCCTTGCACACTGCTCCTCATTCTCCTACCTCCCCACTTTCTCCTTTCTAAGAACTTTCATTGGTTTCCTATCAACGTTCCATTTCCTAGAACTGAAATTCTTGCTTCTCCTCCCCAACCCCCTCCGTCCCCCAGTATCTTCTCTTGGTGAACTCAGCACTTGGCACACCTGCCATTATCTTCTCTGGATCATCTGTGAATATGTATCTCCAGTCCTCGAGGTGTCTCTCCTGTGATCTCCAGATTCTCAGTTGTGGCTATCTGACTGCTCCACGTAAATGAGGCCATATCTTTAATCTTTGGCCCCAAAATTTACATCTGTACTTATCCTGATAGCATTACTGAAGTGCTGTGAAATTCTCTCTAATTCCACTTTCATCCCTAATCTCTACACAAGATTAATTACCGGTGCCCGCCAACCCGACTCAATAGACCGGAGTAGTTCATAACCCAGTTTGAGCCGTGTCTCTAGGAAAAGCCAACGAAACAGAAGCCCTCGTGCCCACACGACAGTACATAATGGTGGAAGAATAAGCTTTTTTCATAGCCACGCATAACTTGTAGCATCTTTAAAAGCAATCCTGTTTTCCCATATTCATTCTCACAGTTTATCTTAGTCATTGTTAGAATCACTCTTTCCTGCAGACACAATTAGAGTTTTATATAGAAAGTTTTCATGCATTCCCTCCATAGAAGATTAATCTTAATTGATATTCCCTAAAAATTAACATGAACATGTTAGAGTTTCGGAACATGTTACATATTCAGTGGAGTAAAATGAATATGACATTTAAAAATTCTTGGTTTATACTTCAGTAAGTCTAATTTATACCAAACTTACCAAAGAAATCCATAACGTAAGCTCTGGGGCAATACTGCTTATCTTGAGGACGGGATGACAGATTATAATTGCTTTATTAAGTACAACATTCTGAATTCCTATGAAGTTGTAATGGTTTGTTGTGCACTAGAGATTTTGTTATTTAGGATATAATTGATTGTAATGTGTACTGTTTGCTCTTGAATAACTCCCATTTTCCACTTCAGAGAGATTTTCATTTTGGCATCAAATAATATGATTATTGCATTTGTAAAGTTTCTGAAGCATTTCGGAATTCTTTCAGTTGAAAAATGACTCAAAATTAAAATGTGATATAAATTAAAAGGGCAAATTGAATTTCATCCCATAGGTTTCATTTTAAGTCTGTGTGTAGAATAGAGAATAACTCATCTCATTGGCCATTACCCAGTAATTGGCATTAATGAAAGGTAGCAAGACAAGTACCCGAATGCTTAAGGAATTAGCAACCCCATAAACTATTTCAGCTCCTGCTTTCTAATTGTTAGTCTTTGCTATATTACTTGACGTTTTCTGCCTTAACAATCTAGCCAAAAGTTGCTAACACCAAAACTCAGATCCCTCTCATTTACTCTGAAGTAAGTGACCCCAGAAATATTCGATAGTTTGGCTACAAATTCTTGCTGCTTTTTACCCATTTTTACATAACTGTGCCCCTCTTCCCTAGTTTTAATATTTTCCTCTATTCACGTCTTACCTCTCCCCCCAATCTAATGTTCAGGTCTTGGGACACAGGGACACTTCCTCCTCAAGTCAAGATAATGCTTCACTTCCTCTACCATAAATTGGTCTTAAAGAGAAAAACTTGTTCTCTCCCTTAGTTGAGCAACTGAGAATTTCCATTTTACTGATGTTTGTTTACCTTTTCTTTGCAGCTCATACAAATGAGTATTTGCATGAACTCTGCTTTAGCCTCTTAATCATTTATTTCTATTAAGACCAAGAGGCCAAAGACTCAGCCAAATCTGTGGAGAATTTCAGTTTTTATGCATCAGTTTTAATCCTCAACCCAAGTGTATCTCATTATCCTTCCTTTTGTCTGCCTTTCAAACTTCTATCAAAGAAAAGAAAGGAGAAAGTTGAATCTGTTAGTTTCCCTTCCTACTTGTGCCTCCCTGAGGGACTGAATTAGAAGAAAAGGAAAGATATGTTAAACCAATAGGTAAAAATTGGGTTTTGAGAGAAGTTAAGGATTCCATTCTCTTGAGCACCCTTGTCTCTGCATTTTAGGATAATCTGAACTATAATACAGAGAATGAGCATAGTAAAACTTCAAATCCAAATGCATTTTCTCTCTCAGCCTGACTGAGACAGAGCAAAGGGCAAAGGTTCCAAACAGTTTAAATAATTCCCTACACCCTGGCTTCTAATGAAAATTTGAGCTTCTGTCCCCAAGCAGTCAGAAGTTCATAGGTTCGTTCATGAGAGCCGACTGAACAGCGCTTAGATGCCGGCCTAGAAAAGTTAAACCTGCCTCATCTTTGTGAGTTCTGATCCCACCAGATTGTGCAATAAGGGCAGAGAGCTGAAGCAAGGGGGACTACACAACTGAAACTAAGAAATTTCTAGCACCCCAGAGAAAGTTCCAGATGTTTAAAAATTGACATTCTCTTTGGCATGCTTGTTCTTATCCCCACCCCCACCCCTTGATTCTATTTTTATCATGCCATTGTACTGACTCATGTTTATAAAGGAGCACGTGAGGCCTATGGAGGAGACACTAGAACTTCAGTCCAAATAATATCATTTCACAAGCAACAGGGAAGTGAAAACAGTGCTGTTGAGCCCTGAAGTCTCCAGATTTCCTCCCTTTGTGGAGAGCCTTCTGGGGTGGAAATTTTCCATCTCTGTCTCCTACCTGCCACAGCCAACCCTCCTTTGGTTCTTGTCCCTGTAGGGTAAAATTTGAAGTAATGCCTATGTCGGATCATGGATTTAAGAGCTAGCATTGTCTTCTATTTACAGGTGCCATTTACGACAACAGAGTCATTTCTCTTCTTTTTAAGTCTTTCCCTTGCTCTCTCACTCCTGGAGATGAAAAGAAAGATGTTTGAGGCTAACAAAAAAAGCACCAAAAAACAAAAAACGTTTCAAGATAAGTTTTAAACCTATAAGTTCCTCTGCACTCACATTTAGCAGAAATAAATTAATTGGTTTTGAAGTTTAGATAAAAAAGAAATCCTTTATATCAGCTCTCTGGGAGGAACTACTGTGATGTGGATGATGATCCAAGCTTTCTTTTGGGGGCTCATTATCAGAAATTCCCACCAAATGAGATTAGATGAGCATCTAATCCAGTTGATATGAGTGCTTAATTGCCCAGATATCATGTTAAATCAATTTACAGAACTCTTGACTTTAAGGTCTTTTAAGGAAATACTTCTCAAATTTTAACATGCATACAAATCACCTGGGAATCTTGTCAAAATCCACATTCAGTAGGTCTGGAGTGGGGCCTGACCTTCTCTCTTTCTAGCAGTCTCGCAGGGCATGACCATGCTGTTCATCAGCAGCGGACCACACTTTGTGTTGCCAGGTTTTAAGGCACCTGCATTCTGCATCTTAACATGAGGCTTATATTTATAGCCAAAGTTTTTATTTGTAGCATGACCATTATGTGTGCAATACTAACTAGAAAGTTTAAATTATGTCTTTTAATCCTCAAAATAACTCTGTCAAGTAAATAAACAAATGTTGGCTTTCAGAGAAATTAATTCTTTTGCCAAGGTCCCCCAGCTGGTAGGTGCCAGGGATTTGGACTCGGGCTTTTCTGACTCCAAAGCCAGAGCACTAGTGTGTGTATGGTACATATAAGGTCTTGTACAGAGCACTTTGAGAGAGAGGGAAGCATTTCTACCCTTTGGAAGTGAACAATACGAAGGCAGAAAAAAACAATATAATGGCAGAAACTGGGCATACACATAAGAAGATAACAGTTTTTAAGTGTTGTGCAAGGATCACAGAAATATAGAATATTGAGTTTAATAATAATAAAATTGGAAAGGGAAAAGATTACTCAACATATTTTTATAGAATTACTTTGGATTAACTCTCATTAATCTCCCTTGTATTAAACTATGGAAATGTTGCCAATAGAAATCAAAATCTAGCACTAGCACACTTAACAGAAAGCATATTTCAAGAGTTTAGAAAAGAAAGCTCTTGGTCATGGAGAAGTAGAGGAATTGAGAATATCTTCAAAGAAGAGAGATGCGTCTTGGATAAAAACTGAAGACAGCACATTTAGGGAAAGGGTATGAACAAGAGTGTATGAACAGTGGTTTGTGGTGGAGATTGAATGAACCTATGTAATTAGAGCAGAGAACTCATCATTTGAAGACTGTATCAGTTACCAATTGCTGCATAACAAACCATACCAAAACTTTGAGACTTAAAACAACCACCATTGATTTAGTTCCCAGTTCTGTCCGAGGCTTCTTCGGGTCTGGGCAAGGCTGGGCTGATCTCAGCTGGGGTTGTTGAAGTGTCTGGTCAGTAGGAGAATCAGATGGCAGCCCCAGGTGGCCTTGCCAACATGTCTAGTGGTTGGTTAGGGCACCGAGTATGAATGGGCTTTTGTCTCTCAACAAGCTGCACAATGAGAAGGGCACCAAAGCGCAGGCCCCAGTGAACCAGTGGTTTTTAAGCTTCTGCTTGTGGCACAGTTGCTAACATCCCATTGATCAAAGCAAATCACAGGGCCAACCCATATTCAAAAGACAGTATGGGTATGTCTTGATGGAAGAGAATTGTCGGCATTCCAACCAAGGCCAATTGTAGATAATAGTGAAGAGGAAGTTGGACCTTTGCAGAGGGTTGGGGTTGAGGGGGAGAAAGGAGTCTCCAAGGTCCCTTCAAGGGCTCCACTTGTATGATTATGTAATTCAAAATGTCAATGTGTCATTTAAAAAAAAGTCTATAAACTAGCTACCCATGGTTAAAAATACGTAATGGTAGAGAGCTATAAAAAAAAGTCTCCTCCCCTAGCCCCTTCATTGCCACTCCCCAGAGGGAAATACTGTTTTCAGCCTTATGGTTATCTTTTCTGGCAGTACTAAGTTTTTCTTAGGGGTTTTTGCCAATATGCAGTGTGAGCTTTGTTGAACACAAGTTAAAGAAATGTTCTGTATAGAATTATTAATATTTTTTATCTTTTTGGCATTGAGCTCTAGACAGGTGATCACTACTGTTACTGAACATTTATTATGAGAGCCAGGCATTAGTCATGTAGCACATGAAAACTACCAAGGCTCAATTTCTACCTCCGCTCACTCAGAGTGGAGTGATTTCTATGTCTCTGTGACCAGGAAAAAGAATGAAGTCTGGTGGCGCAGACAGGAAATTACTATTCAATACTGTCAGTGCCTTCTTCCTGTTTTACCCAAAGATAAAAAGTAGGAATTTGAGGGCGTGTTCTCTTGAGGCAAGTTTCACTTCTCCACAGTAATTCCCATAAACCACTCTCCAGTCTGCGCTCCAAGGTAATCCATTTGAACCCCTCTCTCGATCTGTTTGCCTCCTTAAAATTCATGAGGAAATGACATTGTTGTATTGACAAAGCTTTTATCCCAGGTACAGGACAATCAAATCAAGAAAAACTGGTTCTTGCCAGTCCTCTGACACAGGCCCCCTCCACACACTAGGGCTGAGGCGATAGCGCTCTGTGCGGAATTCACTCACCCAACCCAAATTAGGAAGTACTTCCCACAGAACTGGGTGAAACTGGAGTGACCTGGGAGAAAAGTCCCTCCATACAAGAATAGTACCTTGTCAAATAATTAACTACTCTGTCTTTATACTTTTAAATTCTAAAGTCATTTTTGCATGCAACACCTCACATTAGAAGGTAATTTCCCAGGGGAAGTTTTAAGGTGTGTACTCCAAACTTGGCAGGTTGAACTTAGTCAAGTAATGCCTTCGTTAACAACTTGGGCCTTAGCTAGCCTGCCATTAAGAATGAGGAGGGTGGGAAGAGAACAGTGGGATGTTTTCCAAAGTTGTCTCATTTTTAAAGTCATCTGAGATGGGGCACCTGGGTGGCTCAGTTGGTTAAGCATCTGACTCTTGATTTGGGCTCAGGTTATGATCTCAGGGTCTGGAGATGGAGTCCGCCTAGGGCTCCATGCTCAGCAGGGAGTCTGCTTGAGAATCTCTCTCTCTCCCTCCGCCTGTCATCCTGCTTGCACACGCTCTTTCTCTCAAATAAATAAATAAATCTAAAAAAAAAAAAAAAGCGTCAACTGAGGTTCTTACAAAACAGGCAGATTTCCCAGCCACTTCCCCCAGAGATACGGTTCATGAAATTTAGAAAGGGACCTGGCACTGCTGCATTTAACACCAGTCTCAGATGAATTTTATATCTGGACAAGTTGGGAAAAGACTAGGGCAATAGTTTTCAACTCTTTTCTGATTTAATTTATCTAGGGGTGGGGCCAGGCACCGGTGTATCTGAAAAGTTTCTCAGGTGATTCTAGTGTCCAGCTATTCCAGTGTTCAGAAATGATAGTCCGAAGCAGTAGTTGTCCGATGTTTTGGTGTCAGCACTCCTTTGTATACCTAAAAAGGAGTGAGGATACCAAAGAGCTTTCGTTTAGGTGGATTATATTGATATTTCTCGCAATAGAAATTAAAACTAAGGAAAATTCTTAGTATGTATTCATTTAAGAATGACGATTATGAAAAAGAATCATAATAGACTCATTAAGTAGTAATACAATATAAATAACATGATTTTAAAGAAAAATTTATTTTCCAAAACCATTGAGAGGAGTAGAATCATTTTCTATTTTTGTCCATCTCCTTAATGTTGGCTTATAGAGGACAGCTAGATTCTGGATTTAATCGGACTATGTTGTTTTGTTTAAAGACTTCAAATTGAAGTATATGAAGGAAATCCAGCCTCTTGGAAATAAGCAGTTGAAAAAGGAAAGAGTATTTTAATAGGCTTTTCAGATAATTGCGGAGATCCTTCTTTGACACACACCATAATCCATTAAGTGCTAACTTTGTAAAGGTTTTTTGTTATGTGAAGTCTGAAAGTGTATCAGTGAACTTTTCATGCCCTGTTCCATTAAAATCCATTAGTGTATCTTATACTTTGAATGTATCTTTTACTCAGGCATGATTTTGTAATATGCGTTGGTCATTTGAAAAACTACTATGAGTTTTGCGGTTCTTCCTAATGCTGGCACATTTCATATTGTATAATATCAAAAAATTACATTTATTAATATCACAGTCTCAACAGAAAGACCTTAAGTATTGAGAAGCTGGCTAGATGATAATGGTGGATCAAATTTTCTAAAATTTTAATTTCCATTTGAAAACTTGAATTTTTATCATAGGCAACATATACAATCAGTTGTTTTCCTCGAAGTGACAGACTCTATTCATTTTCCAGAAAATGTCTGCCAAAATTCCAAGTCTGAATAGCCATAGATTGTCCATTGTTCTTTCACGTAAAAATGGTGTTTCATGAGAAAAGCTGCTAGTTCAGCTTGCAACTCACTCACGGACTTTTCCTGAAGGCATCAATTCTCCTTCAGTACGCAGCAAGGGTGCTTTATGTGTGCTTCATTCCAGGTAATTTTTTTAAATCTACTCAAGTGTCAAGACTTAATAAAATTAATCTTTTGTGCAGCTTCATCAAGGACGTTCTTGAATTCAACAGCTTTTTTTTTTTTAACTGTCATCGTGTGGTGGGGAAGAATAAAATGACTACTAATAGAGAGCGGGGTGCTCCTGCCTCGATTTGTGCTAAGGAACCAGAATTCTTTTTATTGCTATTGCACATTCAGTGCAAATGTCAATACAGTGAAAAAGGCAGACAGCCTCTTAGTATTATTATAAAAAATGGTTTCGACCTCCTGGTCTCCCTGGAAGGGTCTTGGGGACTGTACTTTGAGAACTGCTGACCTAGAAGACCAGAGAGCAGTGTTAATAGGGGATTTGGGTAGGGCAGGTTGAGCATTCATTTACATTTATATTTCTGAGACTAGAATATCTACCACACAT
This sequence comes from Halichoerus grypus, assembly GCF_964656455.1. NCBI lineage: Eukaryota > Metazoa > Chordata > Mammalia > Carnivora > Phocidae > Halichoerus > Halichoerus grypus. Next base: position 106,478,037 of record NC_135727.1, on the reverse strand, counting down.
AGTTATTTCGTTATTTTATTTAAGCCTCACAGTAACATTCACACAGTAGATAGCATTATTCCCATTTCACAAATAAGGAAATTGAAGCTCAGAATGGTTCAGTAATTTTCTGGATGAAACAAGGGCCAGGAATTTAGATGAAAATCTAGATCTTGGTGATGTTAAGCTTGTTCTTTTGCCCTTCCTTCTATTGAACTATTCTGGGCTTGAATGGCAGGTATAAGACTTAATGAACACTTACTAGGCTCTAAAAACTATTCTCAGAAAAAAATATAAGTAAAAACCATTCTCAAAATTTGAAATGTATTAGCTTATTTCATCCTCCCAACAGGGCCCAGATTAGCCTTATTTTAAATGTGAGGAAACAGAGGCCCAGGGAAGTTCCTTAGGTTTTCCAGAGACACAGAGCTAATAACTACGGAGCTAGGATTTTAACCCAAGAAGACTGACTTCCAGAACCATTTTGCTGGGGCACCTGGGTGGCTCAGTCAGTTAAGCATCCGACTCTTGGTTTTGGCTCAGGTCATGATTTCAGGGTGTTGAGATTGAGGCCCGAGTTGGGCTCCGTGCTCGAGCTCAACAAGGTGTCTGCTTGAAGATTCCCTCCCTCTGCCCCTCCCCCCACTCTCTCTCTCTCTCTCTCTCTCTAAATCTTTAAAAAAAAGACATTTTGCTAAAATATCCCCTAATTAAAAACACTGAGAAACCTAAAATTATATATATGAAACAAATACATGAAACAAATTAAATCATGAAACAAATATTTTGCCTCTTGACATATAAAATAGCATATGATCAACAAATCTTGGTGTATATGTTTCATTTCCTCAAGGCGAGGCAAAAGCATGTGTAGGAAAACCTTCAGTGTATGGAAATTTAGGCAAGAAGTTAATTCACATAAATCACTTCGAGTCCTAAAAGGAGTATAGTTCAGTTTACATTTCAGCTTTTCAAGATCAGGATGTGGTGACCCAGGGTGCAGATGGGAAAATGATGTGGTCTATGTCATACTGAGCATATGACAGACACCCGTTGAAGAGCGCACCTGTTCCTGGAGAAGACCAGGGCACTGGAACCCTCATGGGTGTAACAAGAGAACCATTTCCTTTACCATTTACCACCTCAAGAATTAGTCCTCTTGGGGTTTATTTCCTTTTTCTAAAAATAATGGCAGCAGTATTGTTACTCAATCCACTAAAATGGCTTTCTGTGTTAACTTCCAAGACAAGAGCTCTTTTTCTGAAGTGGGATTCTACTTCTCCAGCCAATGGGAGACCCCTCACCTAGAAAGAAAGGTTATTTACTTTTATCTATGAAAAAGCTTAAAAATGCAGACAGGCTGCCCCCCACTTGCTCCTCCTGTCCCTGTGTGCTCAAGAAAATGCCTCCCTCGGGAACAGGTCTTCTACAAACCTTGCCTTCCCACATCAGAGCAGGGCAGGGCAGAGGGTCTCTATAGGGCAGGAAGGGCCTGTGGGGGCAGGAAAGCCTCCTGGAGTGGGCGCCATCTACCTGCAAGAAAGCAAGGAAGAGAAAATCTTGTTCAGTAACTAAGAACCAACTTTTCCACTGATGCTCTTCCTCCCTCTCCTCCTACTTGCCCTTCTCCCCATGAGGTTTCAGTCTCTGCTTATCACCCACAGGAAATGCCCAGTAATAGGGAGGAGAAAGGAAGAGGTGACCGACCTGTCTTCTGTACACGAACTTTTCTTCCCCCAGGCTCATCCCTTCCCTCCTGCCCACTGCGGCCCCTCAGCTCCAAACCTGATGCGGGCTTCTCCTTCCTAAAGCTTTCCCACTTCCCATTAGGGTCTTTATTCCCCAACCCTAGAATTCCCGTCCCTGCCCAGAGGGACTCCACCTGAAGCTGGGAACCTGCAGGATCTACTCTCCCATTTAGAGCTGCCTGGAGGGGTCAGAAAGCTCTTTATCCTACAAGTATTGCTACACCTAGTGGTTCTGATCTGTATTTTCTTCACATAGCCTCCACTTCCATTCTGCAGAAATGAGCTGTTTTTCCTAGCCTGGGAACCTAACCACATTTCTATCTTCTCATTTATTTTTTCTCATTAATTCTACTCAGTATATTTTTTAAAGGGCTATCCTGGGGCATATGCAGAAATCCTTGCCCCAACCCAAGAATTTTAACACAAAGTATAGCCTAGGCCCCTTAGAGGGTTGGCAGAAGACTTGCTCCCTTAGATAACATGGAGCAGGCATTAATTCTCCCAGTCTTCTCACCTCTCGGCAAAGAACAGAATCTGTGAAAAGTGGGAGGTGTAGCCCTGTGCTACGAAGCGTACTGAGTAAGGGTCCTGGATCCCTGGGAGAACAGGAAAAGAGTCTCAGGAGAGGGGAGGTTGATTGCCTCCTGGCTTGTGTCCCAGCATGATAAAGAAGGCAGCTCAAGCAGGGCCTCACAAAACAGGCACAGACTGACCTTGAGAGTCCCCTCACGTCAGGGCGGCCCTGTTTTGGAAGACAGGATAGCAAGAGGCAGGAGAACCAACTTAGGACAGCAACTGGAATAGACGGGCCATGAGGATGCGTTATGAAGCCTAAATTGGGGGTTGCAGCTATGTAGGAATTTGCCCTTTCCATAGCCATAGAAGAACAAAACCACCAATTCCTCAGGATTTCAGTAGTTCTTGCTCATTCTTCTCCCGAAATTTCTCTTTCCCTTCCTATCTCTAGTACCACACCCATTCTCCCCAGCCTCCTCTCTTCCCAGCTAGAAAAGGGCAGCTCCTTCCCCACCATTTCCCAGCCTCTGGTCAGGTCTTACCACCCACTCCGTAGTTCTCATTCTTTCACCATTCTCTGTGCCTCTTGGTATTAGCAGTTCTCAGTATCATTCAACAGGCATTAGCTTCTCTTAAGTTTTTTTTTTTAATTTTTTATTTATTTACTGAGAGAGAGCGCACGTGTGCAGGGGAAAGAGCAGAGGGAGAGAGACAAGCAGACCACGTTGAACACAGAGCCTGATGCGGGGCTTGATCTCACAATCCTGAGATCATGGCCTGAGCCGAAATCAAGAGTCAGAGGTTTAACCGACTGAGCCACCCAGGCATCCCTCTCTTAATTTGTTTAATTGTCTTAATTAGTCTTACTCGAAAAGAGATATCCTCAACTTTATTAGTTCTTGCTACCTAGCCAAAACATTGAAAATTTCAGTGAATTGAAATGTAATAGACTTCCAAGATCTGGTGTAAGTTACACAACGAGCACGATGTTGGGTAAGGTTTGAGGTGTGCTACCATTTGTCGGGAAAAAATAAATATATTTCTAAATACATAAATTATTTCTGGGAGGGTATGGAAAAAGCTATATGCCCTTTGGTGACTTTTGAAACTTGGATTATGTGTGTCTGTTACCTTTTCTACAGAAGAGAGTAAATCTTTAATAAAGTTATAGTGTGTGAGGCAAGTTATTTTCCACTCATTTATAAGCAAGATTATTAAGAAAAAGGTTTATCTGCGTAAGGGTAACTATCAAAAAATTAAGAGTGATTATCTTGAAAAGACGTTCTTCCCCTCGCTCTTTGCTTATTTGAGGTTACTACAATTTAATTCTTGAAAAATAATAAAGTGGAAAATAAAATGAGCTTGCATGGGGGCAGGGAGTAAATGGGAAATCTTTGTACCTTCTGCTTAATTTTGCCATAAACCTACAGCTGCTCTAAAAAACAAACTCCTAAAAAAATGATTGGAATATTGCCATACATAAAAAATGCAATTATAGAAATTCAAGACATGGGTAAAAAGGCAGGGAAAGAGACCAGAAATGTATCAGACACATTTCCATATGTATCTTTCTAATAGCTGCCTAAGGCTTGAACTATTTTCTATTATTTATCCCTTTCATATTACAAATCATGTGCCTCATTTCTTACTATAAATATACACCCACAAGGCACAGCTTTGTGTCTATCCGGACATCCTCAAACCTCTGAGATCCAAGACCTGAAAGCCCCCTCAGGATACTCTCATTTCAGGACCCCCTAGGACGTCCCTAGTACCTGGTGTACACATACCTTCAGCTAACTGCCTAGATTGAGACAAGTTCTGGTTTTGAGAACTTGAGAACCTTTGAATGTACCTTCATCAAAGCACCTTGTCCAAGAAGTCAAGGATTCCAGCACACCCCCTTAGTCTGAAATTACATGTCACCCCCAGAACCAGGACAACACTTAGCATTTGCACGTGCCCTCACCCTTGGCATTGCCATGTAGCTCTTGTCTTCTACATCATTCATTCTTTATTCAGTCATTGCCATCTTAGGTTTTTTTGGTTGGTTTTTTTTTTTTACCTTAACTTTTGTGGCAGAGGTTGGGAGAGAGCTCCTACCATCAAGCAACTGTTTGTGTTTGACTTCCCAGTTAGAGACTTGCCAAGGTTGAGTCATAAATAGTTTTGAGTCAGAATACCATAAATACTTGAATAGAGAAATTATTTAAAAGGTGCTACTGGAGTAATTAGTTATGGCCAAAAGCCTTGAGGAAAATTTCACAGGTGAATAAACATGGGAGCTGAGTCAGGAAGAATAAAGAAGCAATCTCCAAGTAGAAATTGGTAAAAGAATATTCCAAGGGGAAAGAGCAGCATGGGTAAAATTAAGGAGATAAACTGATGCACAATGAGGGAATAGCCAATAATTGACTGGATTTAGAGCACAAAGACCTGGAGGTGGGGGGATAAGGTGGGGGTGAATGGAAGGGAAACAGAAGGGGAAGTGTCCTGAAAGTAGGGTAGGTACCCTCACTGGGAAGGCCCTAGCAAGCCTGTGGAGCCATGACTCCAGCCTTCACTTGAGTTGGGGTCAGGCTTACCTGATAAACTGGTAGGACCAGGGGGACTCTTTGTACAAGGATACCATCAGGGAATGAAAAGGACAGCCTGATGTTTGTCCCCGCTGTAGGTTTCTTGCCCCTGGACTCATGATTACCATTGAGAATACGGCCTATAGACAGAAGCTGAGGCACTGGTTTTGAAAGGAAATGTTGGCACAGAGGCTCAAGCAGGTCTGGGTCAATGTCCAGGAGATAAACGTTGACTGGGAGAGAGTGGACATTTTCCCCACTTCTGCACGTAAAAATCACCTGGCTTTGGTACTTCAAGGATTACAGAGAATGCGATGGTATGTTGATACCTTGAGGGTTTACAGCATGAAGCAAGTTCACTTGATGCAAACAGCAGTATTATCATGGAGTGGGGACCTCCCCATATGTGGTAGGGTCTAGGTACCAACCTGCAGTGTTTTTGTGGGCAACAGATACCCACAAGAGGACTAAAGAGGAAGACCTTGAGATGACAGGTGATAAACTTATGCAAGGTCCCGGTCAAGACTCAAAAAAATGAAGAGCTGGGTGTACATTTACGACTGTGGAAGGGATGCTAGAAGCCTTCGCTCAGCAGGAGAGGCAAAGCCAGTACCATCTGAGGTAATGAGGTGATGCCTAGCGGAGCAGACAGAAACCATCGCAGCTGAGGTCACGCGCACAACAGGTGGACCACTACCAGTGAGCGGTGACATCCGAGACCACCCTGCCCCCAGCACAGCCTGCTGAGGGAGGAACAACTGCCCACTGGCACACGTAATCATGAGAAACCATAAATAAGAGTTCGTTGTTTTAGACCACGAAGTGTTGCAATGGTTTGTTACATAATAAAAACGAACTGATACAGCCCCAAGATGAGAATTGGTGCTTAAGAGCTGCGTAAGTAGGGCTGACAGTTTGATCCAGGTCCCCAAATGCAGGGAGCATAAACCTGAATGAGAAGGCTACTTTGGGAGCGTGTAGAGGATTTGTAGTGTGTCAACTTAGGTAAGCTGAAACTGCATTTCCCAGAACTTCTTTCCCTGCAGAGTTCCCATGTGGCTGGAATCGTGAGACATTCTGTGCATTGTTCCTCACAAGATGGAAGGAGAATCGCAGTCATTTTCTCTTGAATTCAGAAGGTTGGAGTGGGGCGTGAGGTGCTGGTGCCACTCACACACGCGTCACCGATCTGCTGGATTGCCCACTGTGGCTCTGTAGCCCTTCCAGCCTCTGTCACCTCCTCCCCCAGCTTCTCGGACTCCCAGGCCAACTGTGTGCTTAACTCTGTGCAAAAGGCACCAGCTTCTCCTTCGGAACAGCCCCATCATCAAGGCTGGAGGCTTCAAGTCTATGAGAGACTAACGAGAATTCCAGTCTACCCTCCCAGGTTCCAGCTCACTCATGTTTGTTTCCTTCCCAACTTACTGCCCGAGCCTTCAGGCTCCTCCATCAACAGCCTTGGAAACAACAGACTTATGTAGATCTTTGAACTAGCTCCCACAGTTGGATAAGGTCAAATCCCTGTAATAAATACATAATACATACAATATCGTGTATAACATACAGATTATATATATAATATTCTAATTATATGTAATACCAAATTGTGTGTGTGTGTGTGCATGTGTAAAAAAATCTAGTAGTTCTGCTTCTCAGACTGACCAACGCAGAGAGTCTAAAAACCCTGGCTAGCCAAGATGAATAGAAGGAATTTCTAATGGCCTCCTTCCGCAACAGGCTGAAAATACTACAGCCCTTGGCTGGAAAAAACTGAGATAACCATCAGTGAATCAGAAGACAGGAAATGCTGAAGACAGAAGCAATGGTGGTGCTCTACCATTGGGTCTCACTACTAGGGACCCTTCAGCCTGGGAGCACCCAGCCTTGAGGGAACATTGAAGAGAGGATGATATTCTAGAACACTGAAGACTGTTCACAGTCAGGAAGGTTGCATCTAGATATCAGATGAAACAATCGACATGAAGTCCTTGTAAAATGTGGGGAGAGAAGATACTCAACTTCACTGTAATCAAAGAAATGTAAATTGGAACTGGAAAGTGATTCCATTCTCCCTTAGATAAATGCTCAGAGATACCTATAAAAAAATTTAATTACACAAACCCTCTGACAAGGTAGTTTTAGTCTTAGTTATTTATCAGAGATATCTTCACATGTGTGGGAAATGATATGTGTATAGGAATATCCATTGTAGCATTTTTTTATACTGGCAAAAGATTGGAAATTACCCAAGTGTGTCCCAATGAGGAATTGGATAAAGTATGGTTCATTTATAATTTATCCAATTTTCAGTGTGTAGGTGTATCCAAAAAATTGTAGCACTGTTTATAATAGCAAGAAATTGGAAATTACCCAAGTGTCTTCCAATAAGGAATAGGATAAATTACGGTTCATCTACATAATGGTGTGTAATACATTTACTTAAAAGAATGAAACCATTGTATGTCTATTGATATAAAACAATCTTCAAGATATATTGTTAAATGGGGGCGCCTGGGTGGCTCAGTCGTTAAGCGTCTGCCTTCAGCTCAGGTCATGATCCCAGGGTCCTGGGATCGAGCCCCGCATCGGGCTCCCTGCTCCGCGGGAAGCCTGCTTCTCCCTCCCACTCCCCCTGCTTGTGTTCCCTCTCGTGCTGTGTCTCTCTCTGTCAAATAAATAAAATCTTTAAAAAAAAAAAAAAAGATATATTGTTAAATGAAAAACAGGACTTGAATAATGTGTGTGCAGTATACCCCCTCCCTCTCTGTTTTTTTTAATTCCAATATAGTTTTTTTTAAGATTTTTATTTATTTATTTATTTGAGAGAGAGAGAGAGCAAGAGCAAGGGAGAGGGACAGAGGGAGAAGCAGGCTTCTTGCTGAGCAGGGAGCCCAACACGGGGCTCAATCCCAGGACCCTGTGATCATGACCTGAGCTGAAGGCAGACGTTTAACCGACTGAGCCACCCAGGCACCCCTAATTCCGTTATAGTTAACATAAACTATCTTAGTTTCAGGTGTACAATATAGTGATTCGTCAATTCTATCCATTACTCAGTGCTCATCTTGATAAGTGTGCCCCTTAATCCCTTTCGCCTATTTAACCCATCCCCTCATCCCCCTCATCCCCCTCCTCTGTGGTAACCATCAGTTCTCTATATTAAGAGTCTATTTCTTATCGGAGGGGGAGACGAACCATGAGAGACGATGGACTTTGAAAAACAAACTGAGGGTTCTGGAGGGGAGGAGGGTGGGAGGATGGGTTAGCCTGGTGATGGGTATTAAAGAGAGCACGTTCTGCATGGAGCACTGGGTGTTATGCACAAACAATGAATCATGGAACACTACATCAAAAACTAATGATGTAATGTATGGTGATTAACATAACAATAAAAAATTTCCCAAAAAAGTCTGTTTCTTGATTTATTTGTCAGTCTGTCTGTCTCTCCTTTTTTCCTTTGCTCATTTGTTTTGTTTCTTAAATTCCACATGTGAGTGAAATCATGATACTTGTTTCTCTGACTTATTTCACTTAGCATTATACTCTCTAGCTCCATCCATGTCATTGCAAATGGCAAGATGTCATTCTTTTGTGTGGCTGAATAATATTCCATTGTATATGTATACCACATCTTCTTTTTCCTCATCAGTCGATGGACATTTGAGTTGCTTCCATAATTTGGCTATTGTAAATAATGCTACTATAAACATCAGGGTGCACGTGTCCCTTTGGATTAGTATTTTTGTGTACTTTGGGAAAATACCCAGCTGTGCAATTGCTGGATTGTAGGATCGTTCTACTTTTACCTTTGTGAAGAACCTACATACTGTTTTCCAGAGTGGCTGCACCAGTTTGCATTCCCACTAACAGTGCAAGAGGATTCCCCTCTCTCCACATCCTGGACAACACCTGTTGTTTCTTGTGTTGTTGATTTTAGCCATTCTGACAGGTGTGAGGTGATGTGGCATTGTAGTTTTGATTTGCATTTCCCTGATGCTCAGTGATGATGAGCATCTTTTCATGTGTCTGTTGGTCATCTGGATGTCTTGTTTGGGAAAAATGTCTGTTCATGTCTTCTGCCCATTTTTAATTGGATTATTTGGTTTTGGGGTGTTGAGTTTTTATATATTTGGTATACTAACCCTTTATTAGATATGTCATTTGCAGATATGTTCTTCCATTCTGTAGGTCGCCTTTTAGTTTTGTTGAGTGTTTCCTTCACTGTGCAGAAGCTTTTAATTTTGATGGAGTCCCAAGAGTTTATTTGGCTCTTATTTCCCTTGACTCAAGAGGCATATGTAGAAAAATGATGCTATGGCTGACGTCAGAAACATTACTGCCTGTGCTCCCTTCTAGGACTTTTATAGTTTCACATCTCATAATTAGGTCTTTAATCCACTTTGAGTTTATTTTTGTGTGTGGTGTTGGAAAGTGGTCCAGTTTTCCCAATACCATCTGTTGAAGAGACTTTCTTTTCCCCATCAAATATTCTTTCCTATGTTGTCAAAGATTAATTGACCATATAATTGTGAGTTTATTTCTGGGTTTTCTATTCTGTTCCATGGATCTATGTATCTATTTTTGTGCCAGTACCCTACTGTTTTGATGACGACAGCTTTGTAATATAACTTGAAGTCCAGAATTGTGATGCCTCCAGCTTTGCTTTTCTTTCTCAAAATCGCTTTAGCTATTTGGGGTCCTCTGTGGTTCCACATAAATTTTAGGTTTCCTTGTTCTAGTTCTGTGAAAAATACTGTTGGTATTTTGATAGGGATCGCATTAAATGTGTAGACTGCTTTGGGTAGTATAAACATTTTTTTTTTATTTTTTATTGTTATGTTAATCCCCATACATTACATCATTAGTTTTAGATGTAGTGTTCAGTAATTTATCAGTTGTGTATTTATCAGTTGTGGTTTAAATGCAAGAACATCTCTGGAAGAATTCACATGAAACTGGTAATTTTTGTTACCTTCAGAGAAGGGAATTGGGTGCCTAGGGAACTTTCCCCCTTTTGTACCATGTGTGTCTGTTATCGCCCCCCCAAAAAAATCTTAATTTTCAAAATTGTTGCCAGTTTGTTCAAAATACTGCTTTTCAAGAGGTAGCCTTGACCTTTTTCCAATGGCAAGAATGGCCTGAAGAGCAAAAATGACAATTACACCTAAGATTAAGCAAGGTGAAACCCAGATTTCTCCTACAAAAGAGAGTCCTCTTAAAAGATATTACAGTTTATCCAAAATCTATAAAGAACTTATCAAACTCAACACCCAAAGAACAAATAATCCAATCAGGAAATGGGCAGAAGACATGAACAGATATTTCTGCAAAAAAGACATCCAAATGGCCAACAGATACATGAAAAAGTATTCAACATCACTTGGCATCAGGGAAATCCAAATCAAAACCTCAATGAGATACCACCTCACACCAGTCAGAATGGCTAAAATTAACAAGTCAGGAAACTACAGATGTTGGCGAGGATGTGGAGAAAGGGGAACCCTCCTACACTGTTGGTGGGAATGCAAGCTGGTGCAGCCACTCTGGAAAACAGTATGGAAGTTCCTCAAAAAGTTGAAAATAGAGCTACCATACGACCCAGCAATTGCACTACTGGGTATTTACCCCAAAGATACAAGTGTAGTGATCCGAAGGGGCCTTCACCCCAATGTTTATAACAACAGTGTCCACAATAGCCAAACTATGGAAAGAGCCCAAATGTCTATCAATGGATGAATGGATAAAGAAGATATGGTGTATATATACAATGGAATATTACGCAGCCATCAAAAAATTAAACCTTGCCATTTGTGATGACGTGGATGGAACTAGAGGGTATTATGCTAAGCGAAATAAGTCAATCAGAGAAAGACAAGTATCATATGATCTCACTGATATGTGGAATTTGAGAAACAAGGCAGAGGATCATAGGGGAAGCGAGGAAAAAATGAAACAAGATGAAACTAGAGAGGGAGACAAACTGTAAGAGACTTAATCTCAGGAAACAAACTGAGGGTTGCTGGAGTGGAGGAGGGTGGGAGGGATGAGGTGGCTGGGTGATGGACATTGGAGAGGGTATGTACTATGGTGGGCGCTGTGTATTGTGTAAGACTGATGAATCACAGACCTGTACCCCTGAAACAAATAATATGTTATATGTTAATAAAAAAAAAAGATATTACAGTAATCCAAAACATGTACAGGCAAGAAAAAACACATAGATAGACCCAAGAGGGATGGCAAAGAGTGATATATTCCAGGGAATAAGAGATTTCGTGTGATGAAGGCATAATCAATTTTGGGGGGCTGCATATCGAGGAAGACTTAGTAGAAATAATGAAGACATTTATGTGGCAGAAACCAATAGGGCAAACAGAAGGATGCTTGGAGATGGTTTGTGTTAGGGAGGTTTGGAGTCTTGATAGAGATAATCAAAACCCTATAATAAAAGGAGTTTGGGGATGCAAAAAAGACAGGTAAAACTCCAAATATGTTTTTAAATATTTATTTATTTGAGAGAGAGAGAGATAGAGAAGGAGGGAGAGGGAGAGAAGCAGACTCCTCACTGAGCATGGAGCCCAGTGTGGGGCTGGATTCCACAACCCTGAGATCATGACCTGAGCCGAAATCAAGAGGCAGATGCTCAACTGACTGAGCCACACAGGTGCCCCAGCAAAACTCCAAATATTGATAATTATGTATGTGGAATACATCATATAAGAGAAGAATTTTTTTTTGTTTTTTAAAGTGGTTGTTTATAACAAAGGGAAGTCATAGGAACAGTCCTGAAACATAGGCTCCAATTCAGGTCAAGGACAAGGGATGCTTCTCTAGCTGGTGAAATTCGGATGCTAAGATCCAGGGAGAGGTGAAGAAGGCATGCATCTTGGTATACAATTTTGACAAGCCCTCCAAACGCCTTAGAATCCTGATGGGGGGCATTTGGACATGAGCACCTAGTATACCAATTCCCCATCCTATTAGATCCAATAACAAGACAAAATACCCCAGTTATGAATGGAATTTTGCCAACATACATTTCCAATTTTTATTGCAGCCCTTAAAAGTAGAGTGATTGCTCTTTACAAGCTGCCAAATCTGTTCTTTATAGCTGCTTAATAAGTTGTTTTACCTGACAGTTGACAAATAACTTGTTTTCAATGTCAAAAATAGTGGTCTTACATTTATTAAGTACTTTATAATTTTTAAGAGGATTTTCTTTTTTTTGAGAGAGAGACTGTGCATGTGCACGGGGCGGGGAGGAGCAGAGAGAGAGAGGGAGAGAGAGAATCTTAAGCAGACTTTATGTTCAGTGTGGAGCCCAGTGCAGGGCTCTATCTCACAATCCTGAGATTATGAACTGAGCCGAAATCAAAAGTTGGTTGCTTAACCACCTGAGTCAACCAGGCGCCCTTAAGAGGATTTTCATAAATGCCTTTATTTGTTTTCCAAACAATACAACTGTTTTGTTCTCAAAGCACTTCTGTGATAAATGTGGGGTATTACCACCTAATTATTACCTATCTGCACCTAATTTTGGAGATGAAAAACGGCTTGCTCAAAAGTCACACTATTGGCTCAGAGCTGGTTTCTACAAAATTCAGTGGTCTTTAAATTTGCCATCACCTTGTAAAAACAGGCTATACTAAACTGAAATAAATTAGAAACTGAATTAGTTGTTGTATAAGTCAGGTTTCTTCAGAGAAACAGAATATATAGACATAGATATATAAATAGTCTTTCTTTCAGAGAGAGAGATTTCAAGTAATTTCCTCATATGGTTGCAGGAGCTAGAAAGTCCTAAATCTGCAGGGCAGGCTGACAAGCTGGAAATCCCACCGAGAAATAAATGTCTTTTTTTTTTTTTTAAGATTTTATTTATTTGACAGAGAGAGACACAGCGAGAGAGGGAACACAAGCAGGGGGAATGGGAGAGGGAGAAGCAGGCTTCCCGCAGAGCAGGGAGCCCAATGCGGGGCTCGATCCCAGGACCCCGGGATCATGACCTGAGCCGAAGGCAGACGCTTAACGACTGAGCCACCCAGGCACCCCAAGAAATTAATGTCTTAAGTTGGAAGGCCAACTGGAGGCAAAATTCCTTCCTTCAAGGTGGTCTTTTCTCTTAAGGCCTTCAACTGATTGGATGAGGCCCACCTACGTTATGGAGAATAATCTACTTTACTCAAAGTCTAGTTTTTTAAATGTCAATCTCATCTAAAAAATACCTTCAGCAACATCTATGCTGGTATTTAGTCAAACAGTTGGATACCATTGCCTAGTCAAATGGACACATAAAATTAACCATTGTGTGTTGGGATTTGGAATGGCTGTGTGTAACTCTTATCCTAAATTAATGGCTTAAGCAAGTTAGCGTTCTTTTTTTTTAAAGATTTTTTTATTTATTTATTTGAGAGAGAGAGCACACTCATGAGTGGGGGTAGGGGCAGAGGGAGAGTGAGAAGCAGATTCCCCACTGAGTGGGGAGCCCAACGTGGGCCTTGATCCCAGGACCCCAAGATTATGACTCGAACTAAAGTCAGACACTTAACCAACTGAGCCACCCAGGCAACCCCAAGCAAGTTAGCTTTCAAGTCAGTAGTCAAAAGCAGCCGTCCAGAGCTGATATAGTGACTCAACAATCATTAAGTGTTCAGACCCATTCCAGTTCGTTGCTCCATTATCCTCAACACATAGCTTCTGCCTCATGTTCCAAGATGACTGCTTTAGCCTCAACTCTCACATTCTCATTCAAGTTTGCAGGAAGAGGGGAAAGAGAAGAGCATCTGCCTCCCTTTAAAGACACTTCCTGGGAGTTTCCCATGTCTTACACACATGATCTAGAATTTAGTTATATAGCCACACTTAGTTACAATGGAGGCTGAGAACGACTGTCTTTATTTTGGTGTCTATTGACCTGGCTAAAATTCCAGGAATCTGAACTTGGGAATTCAGGGAAGAAGAAAGAATGGATAGATATTGGAAAGAGGTCTACCATGTACAGATCACTGCACTGAATAACTGAAGGGATGCTATTTCTTCCATGGTCTACACCATAAATTATTCAGAGCTGCTCATATGTGAATGTAAATTAGTGAATGACACATAAAAATATGCTTAGTCTATATATTGTTGAAAAGACTAGACAGATCCAGGGGCACTAATCACCTCACAGTCTATACCATGGATCTTTCTTAATTCTTAATGTACTGAACATGATGGTAAGTGATGACTACATGAAAGTAGACATTCCATATGCAGCTGGTCGCACTGCACAGCTAAGGGGGGCATTCACATTCTACTCTTTTCCACAGATTTTTCTGCACTTGATTTTAGCCAAAAGGCCGAGAAGCAATCCAGGGATCTTTCTGGACTCTTTATATGTTCACTGTGGAGGTAAAAGATGGCCACGTAACAGAAGACTTATTCCACGTTCAGTTGTGAGTACTGCACACTCAGATGTTGCCATTCAAACACAATCTATGCCAGCTTTATTTCTGGATTCCTAACATGCTCAAAATAGAGGTAAGTACTGATAATTGCACTGCACAACTCAATTGGTGTCATTTTTGTTTTATATACCATGTAACTTTCTTGACTCCTCATATGGTGTAGTTAGTGACAGTCTCGTAAAAATAAATGTGGACATACTCCACAGTTTAAGGGATTCTATTCATATTATAGTCTATCTCATGGATCTCTCTGGATTTGTCATATATTCGATGTGGAAGTATGTGTTGGCCACATGAAATTAGACTGTGCTATGTATTTTAAGTACACTGCAAGACAGAAGTGGTGATAATCATATCCCAGTCTATGCCATGGATCTTTCTAATCTCTTCATGTGCTCAGTGTGGGGGTAAATAATGGTCATGTGAAAATAAATTTATCCTTGTACATTTGGGTACACTATACAACTGAAGAGGTGCTAGTCACTGTCTGGTAAATTCTGTGGTTATGTCCGGCTTCGTCATATGTTAATGTGGAGATAAGTGATGGTCATATCAGTTTATACTTATTTCACTTACAGTTGGATATACTGTGCTATTCAAGGGCTGAAAGCCACATTCTAGTCTAGGCCGTAGATCTTAGAAAGATACTTCTTATGGTCAGTGTGGAGGTTAATGATGGCCTTATAAAATTAGATTCACTGCATATACAGGTGAGTGTACTGCACAATTTAAAGGCTGCCGATCACGTGATGAGTTCTGGACCCATATACTTGTGGGGATAAATGCCACATTCAAGTAAATATATTCTGTGTAAATTTTGGTGCACTAAAAAATTTAAGGATGTCAATCACATCCTAGTTTGTGACATAGATCTTTCTGGGCTCCTCATATGCTCAATGAGGAAGTAAGTGATTTCGACAGTAAAGAAGGATTATGCAAAATGGAAATCTAAATCACAGTGAGATGGCATCTCACACCTGGCTATTATCAAAAGGATGAAAAAACAAGTATTGACAAGGATGTAAAAAAAAAGGGAACCCTTGTACACAGTTGGTTGGAATGTAAATTGGTACAGCCACTATGGAAAACAGTATGGAGGTTCCTCGGAAAATTAAAAATACAACTACCATATGATCCAGCAATTACACTTCTGGGTATCGGTCTGAAAAAAACAAAAAAACAAAAACGGGTACCTCGGTGGCACAGTTGATTAAGCATCCAACTCTTGATTTCTGCTCAGGTTGTGATCTCAGGATTGTGAGATCAAGCCCCATATCAGGCTCTGTGCTCAGTGTGGAGTCTGCTTAAGACTCTCTCTCCCTCTCCCTCTGCCCCTTCCCCCTAAAATAAGTAAATCTTTTTTTTAAAAGTGCTAATTTAGGGGTACCTGGGTGGCTCAGTCAGTTAAGCGTCTGCCTTTGGATCAGGTCATGATCCCAGGGTCCTGGGATCGAGCCCTGTGTTGGGCTCCCTGCTCAGCAGGGAGTCTGCTTCTCCCTCTACCCTTCCCCCTGCTTGTGCTCTCTCTCTCTCTCTCATACTCTCTCTCTCACAAAAATAAATAAAATCTTTTTTTAAAAAAGTGCTAATTTGAAAAGATAGATGCACCCTCATATTCATTGTAGCATTATGTACAATAGCCAAGACATAGAAACAACCTAAATGTCCATCACTGGATGACTCAGATAAAGAAAATGTGGTATTAGGAAAAAGTCTCTTCAACAAATGGTGTTGGAAAAACTGGACAGCAACATGCAAAAGAATGAAACTGAACCACTTTCTTACACCATGCACAAAAATAAATTCAAGATGGATTAAAGACCTAAATGTGAGACCTAAAACTGTAAAAATCCTAGAAGAGAGTAATTTCTCTGACATTGGCTGTAGCAACTTGTTTTCTAGATAGGTCCCCTGAGGCAAGGAAAACAAAAGCCAAAATAAACTATTGGGACTACATCAAAATAAAAAGCTTTTGCATGGCAAAGGAAACAATCAACAAAATTAAACAGCAACCTACTGAATGGGAGAAGATAATTGCAAATGATATATCCAATAAAGGTTTAGTATTCAAAATATATAATGAACTTGTAAAACTGAGCCCCCAAAAAACAAATAATCCAATTTAAAATGGGCAGAAGACGTGAATAGATATTTCTCGAAAGAAGACATCCAGATGGCCAACAGACACAAGCAAAGATGCTCAACATCACTCATCATCAGGGAAATGCAAATCAAAACTACAATGCAATATCACCTCACACCTGTCAGAATGGCTAAAATCAACAACACAAGAAACATCAGGTGTTAGCGAGGATGTGAAAAAGGGGGAACCCTCTTGCACTCTCGGTGGGAATGCAAACTGGTGCAGCCATTCTGGAAAACAGTATGGAGCTTCCTCAAGACATTAAAAATAGAGCTACCCTCCAATCCAGCAATTGTACTGCTGGGTATTTACCCAAAGAATACAGAAATACTAATCCAAAGGGATACGTGCACCATGATGTTTATAGCAGCATTATTTACAATAACCAAGATATGGAAGCAGCCCAAGTGTCCATTGATTGATGAATGGATTAAGAAGATGTGTGTGTGTATGCACACACACACAATGGAATATTACTCAGCCATAAAAACAAAATATTGCCATTTGCAATAACATAGATGAAGCTAGAGAGTATTATGCTAAGCAAAATATGTCAGAGAAAGACATACCATACAATTTCACTCATGTGGAATTTAAGAAACAAAACAGGGGGGAAAGATGGCGGAGGAGTAGGGGACCCTATTTCAACTGGTCCCCGGAATTGAGCTGGATATCTACCAGACCACTCTGAGCACCCACGAAACCAGCCTGAGATGTAAGAAGATCTGGATCTCTACAAACAGAATATCGCAGGCGGTTGGTTTTGAGGTAAGAAGCGGAGAGCCGTGATTCTGCGGGCAGATATGGGAGGATAAACGGCGGCGGGAGGGTGCCTGGCCGTGGGGATCCTACACCGCCGGTGAGCGACAGCCTCGCGCACTGTGGACGGGCACAGACTCGCAGACCGGTCCATAGCGGCGGGGAAGGGACTTTAGGGCAGCCCCCGGGTCAGAAACCCAGAGCGGCGTGCGTGTGAACTGGGAGCGGCTGGCGGTTTTAGAAGCACAAAGGGCAGAGACGCACCCCGACCTGGAGGCAGGACTGGGAGCGCCACGGAGGGGCGCACAACCCAGGACGCTGCAGTTTATAGCAGCACGGACAGAAACGGAGACGGTGTGGCCTGGAGAGCTCACTGAAGAACAGACTGTGATCTCTCTGCTCTGAGGTAGAGGGTTGGAAACGGTCTCTTCTGCTCTGACTCGCGGAAGAGACGCGGAAAGCCACCAGGGAAAGGCGCCAGAGAACAAAAGCCCCAAAGACTGATTCCCACTGAGCCCATCCCCCGCCACAAGGGCGCAGGGCAACTCTGCCCAAACAGGGTTGCCTGAGTAACAGCGCGGCAGGCCCCTCCCGCAGAAGACAGGCTGGGAAAACAAGACGCCAGCAACCCTAAGGTCCCAAGAAAATAGGTGCATCTTGCTTGGGTTCTGGTCAATAATTTGGACTCTATATATTCCCTCAAACACCCATCAACAGAATGACTAGGAGGAGGAGCCCCCAAAATAGAAAAGACTCAGAGATTATGACTTATGCTGCAGATTTACAAATGGATGCGGATATAACCAAGATGTCGGAGATGGAATTCAAGCTAGCAATTGTGAAGACAGTGGCTAGAATGGAGAAATCAATTAATGGCAACATAGAGTCTCTAAGGGCAGAAATAAAAGGTGAATTGGCAGAACTTAAAAATGCTATCAATGAGATCCAATCCAATCTAGATAATCTAACAGCTAGGGTAACTGAGGCAGAAGAGAGAATAAGCGACCTGGAAGACAATACAATAGATAAAAAGGGAAAAGAGGAGGCCAGGGAAAAACAACTCAGAATCCATGAAAATAGAGAAATAAGTGACGCCATGAAGCGTTCCAATGTCAGAATAATTGGAATCCCGGAGGGAGTGGAGAGAGAGAGAGGACTAGAAGATGTATTTGAGCAAATCGTAGCTGAGAACTTCCCTGATCTGGGGAATGAAACAAACATTCGCATCCTAGAGGCAGAGAGGACCCCTCCTAAGATCAAGGAAAACAGGCCAACACCCCGGCATGTAATAGTAAAACTTGCAAATCTTAGAACCAAGGAAACCATCTTAAGGGCAGTTAGGGGGAAGAGATTCCTTACATACAGAGGGAGGAACATCAGAATAACATCAGACCTATCCACAGAGACCTGGCAAGCCAGAAAGGCGTGGCAAGACATATTCAGGGTACTAAATGAGAAGAACATGCAGCCAAGAATACTTTATCCGGCAAGGCTGTCATTTAGAATGGATGGAGAGATGCAGAGCTTCCACGACTGGCAGAAACTGAAAGAATATGTGACCACTAAGCTGGCCCTGCAAGAAATATTAAGGGGGGTTCTAGAAAAGGGGAAAGACCCCAAGAGTGATATACAACAGAAATTTACAGGAACAGTCTATAAAAACAATGTCTTCACAGGCAACATGATGACAATTAATTCATATCTTTCAATAATCACTCTCAACATGAATGGCCTAAACGCTCCCATAAAACGGCACAGGGTTGCAGATTGGATAAAAAGACAGGACCCATCCATATGCTGTCTACAAGAGACTCATTTTGAACCTAAAAATACATCCAGACTGAAAGTGAAGGGATGGAGATCCATCTTCCATGCCAGCGGACCTCAAAAGAAAGCTGGGGTATCAATTCTTATATCAGACAAATTAGATTTTAAACTAAAGTCTGTAATAAGAGACACAGAAGGACACTATATCATTCTTAAAGGGTCTATCCAACAAGAAGATCTAACAATTGTAAATATCTATGCCCCCAACATGGGAGCAACCATCTATATAAGCCAACTGTTAACCAAAATAAAGTCATATTGATAACAATATGTTAATTGTAGGAGACCTCAATACTCCACTCTCAGCAATGGACAGATCATCTAAGCAGAAAATCAACAAGGAAACAAGAGCTTTGAATGATACATTGGACCAGATGGGCCTCATAGATATTTACAGAACATTCCACCCTAAAACAACAGAATACTCATTCTTCTCAAGTGCACATGGAACTTTCTCCAGAATAGACCATATACTGGGTCACAAATCAGGTCTCAACCGATACCAAAAGATTGAGATTATTCCCTGCATATTCTCAGACCACAATGCTTTAAAACTGGAACTCAATCACAAGAAAAAATTTGGAAGAAATTCAAACACTTGGAAGCTAAAGACCACTCTGCTCAAGAATGTTTGGGTCAACCAAGAAATCAAAGAAGAACTTAAACAATTCATGGAAATCAATGAGAATGAAAACACATCAGTCCAAAACCTATGGGATACTGCAAAGGCGGTCCTAAGGGGGAAATACATAGCCATTCAAGCCTCACTCAAAAAAATAGAAAAATCCCGAATTCACCAACTAACTCTACACCTTAAAGAACTAGAGAAAAAGCAACAAACGACGCCTAAGCCACGCATTAGAAGAGAAATAATTAAAATTAGAGCAGAAATCAATGAATTAGAAACCAGAAACACAGTAGATCAGATCAACAAAACTAGAAGTTGGTTCTTTGAAAGAATTAATAAGATCGATAAACCACTGGCCAGACTTATCCAAAAGAAAAGAGAAAGGACCCAAATTAATAAAATTATGAATGAAAGGGGAGAGATCATGACTAACACCAAGGAAATAGAAACAATTATTAGAAATTATTATCAACAACTATATGCCAATAAACTGAGCAATCTGGATGAAATGGAGGCCTTCCTGGAAACCTATAAGCTGCCAAGACTGAAACAGGAAGAAATTGACAACCTGAATAGGCCAATAACCAGTAACGAGATTGAAGCAGTGGTCAAAAACCTCCCAAAAAACAAGAGTCCAGGGCCTGATGGATTCCCTGGGGAATTCTACCAAACATTGAAAGAAGAAATAGTACCTATTCTACTGAAGCTGTTTCAAAAAATAGAAACAGAAGGAAAACTTCCAAACTCATTCTAGGAGGCCAGCATTACCTTAATCCCCAAGCCAGGCAAAGACCCCATCAAAAAGGAGAATTTCAGACCGATATCCCTGATGAATATGGATTCCAAAATCCTCAACAAAATCCTAGCTAATAGGATCTAACAATACATTAAAAGGATCATCCACCACGACCAAGTGGGATTTATCCCCGGGATGCAAGGGTGGTTCAACATTCACAAATCAATCAATGTGATAGAACACATTAATAAGAGGAGGGAGAAGAATGATATGGTCCTCTCAATTGATGCAGAAAAAGCATTTGACAAAATACAACGTCCTTTCCTGATTAAAACTCTCCAGAGTATAGGGATAGAGGGAACATTCCTCAAGTTCATAAAATCCATCTATGAAAAACCCACAGCGAATATCATCCTCAATGGGAAAAAGCTGAGAGCCTTTCCCTCAAGATCAGGAACACGTCAAGGATGCCCACTCTCACCACAATTGTTCAACATAGTACTAGAAGTCCTAGCAACAGCAATCAGACAACAAAAAGAAATAAAATGTATTCAAATTGGCAAAGAAGAAGTCAAACTCTCTCTTTTCGCAGACGACATGATACTTTATGTGGAAAACCCAAAAGACTCCACCCCCAAATTACTAGAACTCATCCAGCAATTCAGTAATGCGGCAGGATACAAAATCAATGCACAGAAATCAGTTACTTTCTTATACACTAACAACGCAACTGTAGAAAGAGAAATTAGAGAAACGATTCCATTTACAATAGCACCAAAAACCATAAGATACCTTGGAATAAACCTAACCAAAGAGGTCAAGGATCTATACTCTAGGAACTACAAAACACTCATGAAAGAAATTGAAGAAGACACAAAAAGATGGAAAAATATTCCATGTTCATGGATCGGGAGAATAAACATTGTTAAAATGCCTGTGCTACCCAGAGCAATCTATACCTTCAATGCCATCCCGATCAAAATTCCAATGACATTTTTCAAAGTGCTGGAACAAACAGTCCTAAAATTTGTATGGAATCAGAAAAGATCCCGAATCGCCAAGGAAATGTTGAAAAAGAAAAACAAAGCTGCGGGCATCACGTTGCCTGATTTCAAGCTATATTACAAAGCTGTGATCACCAAGACAGCATGGTACTGGCACAAAAACAGACATATAGACCAATGGAACAGAGTAGAGAACCCAGATATGGACCCTCAGCTCTATGGTCAAATAATCTTTGACAAAGCAGGAAAAAACATGCAATGGAAAAAAGACAGTCTCTTCAATAAATGGTGCTGGGAAAATTGGACAGCCACATGCAGAAGAATGAAACTCGACCATTCTCTAACACCATTCACAAAGATAAACTCAAAGTGGATGAAAGACCTCAATGTGAGACAGGAATCCATCAAAATCCTAGAAGAGAACATAGGCAGTAACCTCTTTGACATTGCCCACAGCAAGTTCTTTCAAGATACATCTCCAAAAGCTAGTGAAACAAAAGCAAAAATGAACTATTGGGACTTCATCAAGATCAAAAGCTTCTGCACAGCAAAGGAAACAGTCAACAAAACAAAGAGGCAACCCACAGAATGGGAGAAGATATTTGCAAGTGACACTACAGATAAAGGGCTGGTATCCAAGATCTATAAAGAACTTCTCAAACTCAACACCCAAAAAACAAATAATCAAGTCAAGAAGTGGGCAGAAGATATGAAAAGACACTTCTCTGAAGAAGACATACAAATGGCTAACAGACCCATGAAAAAATGTTCATCATCATTAGCCATCAGGGAAATCCAAATCAAAACCACATTGAGATACCACCTTACACCAGTTAGAATGGCAAAAATGGACAGGGAAAGAAACAACAAATGTTGGAGAGGTTGTGGAGAAAGGGGAACCCTCTTACACTGTTGGTGGGAATGCAAGTTGGTACAGCCACTTTGGAAAACAGTGTGGAGGTTCCTCAAAAATTTAAAAATAGAGCTACCCTATGACCCAGCAATTGCACTCCTGGGTATCTACCCCAAAGACACAGAGGTAGTGAAAAGAAGGGCCATATGCACCCCAATGTTCATAGCAGCAATGTCCGCAATAGCCAAACTGTGGAAAGAGCCGAGATGCCCTTCAACAGATGAATGGATAAAGAAGATGTGGTCCATATATACAATGGAATATTACTCAGCCATCAGAAAAGATGAATACCCAACTTTTACATCAACATGGATGGGACTGGAGGAGATTATGCTAAGTGAAATAAGTCAAGCAGAGAAAGTCAATTATCATATGGTTTCACTTATTTGTGGAACATAAGGAATAACATGGAGGCCATTAGGAGAAGGAAGGGAAAAATGGGGGGGGGAATTGGAGGGAGAGATGAACCATGAGAGACTATGGACTCTGAGAAACAAACAGTGTTTTAGAGGGGAGAGGGGAGGGGGGATTGGTTAGCCCAGTGATGGGTATTAAGGAGGGCATGTGCTGCATGGAGCACTGGGTGTTATACGAAAACAATGGATCGTGGATCACCACATCAAAAACCAATGATGTATTGTATGGTGACTAACATAACATAATAAAATAAAAAAAAAAAAAGAAAATGAAGGTTGAAATCTACACACATCCAAATCTAAAAAAGAAAAAAAAAACAAATGAGTGAAGGAAAAAAAAAGAGGCAAACCAAGAAACAGATTCTTAACTATAGAGAACAAACTGATGGTTACCAGAGGGGAGGGTTAAACAGGTGATGGAGATTAAGGAGTGCGCTTGTTGTGTTGAGCACTGGGTGATGTATGGAAGTGTTGAATCACTATATTGTACAGCTGAAACTAATATAACACAGTGTGTTAACTGGAATTAAAAACTTTAAAAAAAGAAAATATGGTATCTACATGTTTGTGTGTGCATGTGTGTGTGGGTATATATATAATATGTATTATATATTATGTGTCTTGTATATATACATATATATAATATAGATATATATGTATTTCCATATAATACATATAACATGCATCATATATATAATCTTTGCATATAGTATATATATAATATATTGTGAATACAATGTATATATGGCCCAATATTATTCCACCATAAAAAAGAATGAAATCTTGCCATTTATGACAGTGTGGCTGGACCCTGAGGACATTTTGCTAAGTGGAATAAGTCAGGCCAAAGAGGTTAAATACCATATGATCTCATTTATAGGTTGAATCTTTAAAAAAAAATGAGCTCATGGGTATAGAAAACAGACTGGTGGGGGGCGCCTGGGTGGCTCAGTCGTTAAGCGTCTGCCTTCAGCTCAGGTCATGATCCCAGGGTCCTGGGATCGAGCCCCACATCGGGCTCCATGCTCCTCAGGAAGCCTGCTTCTCCCTCTCTCACTCCCACTGCTTGTGTTCCCTCTCTCACTCTGTCTGTCTCTGTCAAATAAATAAATAAATAAAATCTTAAAAAAAAAAAAAAAGAAAACAGACTGGTAGTTGCCTGAGGTGGAGAGTAGTGGTGTGTGAAGTGGGTAAAGGATGTCAAAAGGTACAAATTTCCAGTTATAAAATATGTCATGAGGATATTGTGTACAGTGTGGTGACTGTAATTAATAATACTATATTGCATATTTGAAAGCAGTTAGGAGAGGGATGCCTGGGTAGCTCAGTCCGTTAAGCCTCTGCCTTCAGCTCAGGTCATGATCTCAGGGTCCTGTCTGGCTCCCTGCTCAGTGGGGAGTCTGCCTCTCCCTCTCCCTCTGCCTCCCCCCACACACGCTCGTGCTCGTTCTCTCTCTCTCAAATAAATAAATAATCTTTAAAAAATAAAAAAGAAAGTAGCTAGGAGAGTAAATCTTGAAAGTTCTCATCATGAGGAAAAAAAAAAAACTTACATGAAATCGATCAAAGGTGCCCAGGTGGCTCAGTCCTTAAGCGTCTGCCTTCAGCTCAGGTCATGATCCCAGGGTCCTAGGATCGAGCCCCACATCGGGCTCCCTGCTCAGCAGGAAGCCTGCTTCTCCCTCTCCCTCTCCCTGCCGCTCTCCCTGCTTGTGCTCTCTCTCTCTGTGTCAAATAAATAAATAAAATCTTAAAAAAAAAAAAAAACAACACTTGCACCTATGTATGGTGATGGATAGTAACTGGATTTATTGTGAACATTTTGCATTATATACAAATATCAAATTATTACATTCTACACTGGAAACTAATGTTATATCAATTTTTTTAAAAAGGACCGTTCCATGAAAAATTGTGTGCACTATACGCTCCAAGGCTGCCATCCCTATCGGTCTATATCATGGATCTTTCCTGTTTATATTCCCAATGTAGGGGAAATGATGGTCTCATTAAACTAGATTTATCCCATGAATGGTTCTTTGTCCAGCATGTTCAAGCATTGCCACTCACACAACAGTCTGGTGCCATGGATATTTCTGGACTTCTGATATGATCAATGTGGAGATAACCAAGGGCATCATAGAAATGAAATATTCCTTGAACTTTGGGTACACTGCACAACTCACAGGGTGCCATTCATATACTATTATTTTATATATATTATATACAATGTGTATTTCTGAGGTTCATATAGGGGTAAGAGATTACCAAATGAAAGTAGATATATTCAATACACAAACGCATGCAGTGCACATGAATGCAGTACCAAATGAATGGATTTCATTGACTCTGTGGTCTAGTCCATGGTGTTTTCTAGACTCCTGTATTCTTAAAGTTGTAATAAGTAATGCCCACACGGAAGTAGACTTATTCCACGCGCAGTTCAGTGCAATGCACAACTGAAGGAGTGCAATTCACTGTCTTACCTATTCCATGGATATTCGTGGACTCCTTGCTTCTTACCATGGAGGTATGTAATGGCCACAATAAATTAAACCTATTCCATTTGCTGTTAATTGCACTCCAAACTCATTTAGTGCCATTCACATCACAGTCTGCACCAGGGACCTTTCTATCCATGCTCATGTACAGGGAAATTTTGGGCACATACGAGTAGACTGAGTATGGTTGTAGGCACTGTGTACTCAAGATAAGTCATTCACATCCTAGTCTTCACCATGGAGTTTTTGGATCCCTGATGTGGTCAGTGTGGAAGGAGTGATGGTTGCATGAATGTCAACTGGTTCCATGTGCAGCTGTGTGCTCTGCACACTCAAGCGTGCCGTTTACATCTTACTTTGTGACATGGATTTTTCTGGATCCTCCTAGGGAAGCAAGTGATGGCACATGAAAGTGAGTTTAGTCCATTTATGATGGTGCATGCAGGAGAAGCAGGTGGCCAGGCAAAGACTTAGAAGCAAAGAAACTGAGCAGGATCATCCTCAGAGGGTCAAGGTCACCAAACTCCAGTAGCCTACTTCCATTTGTTATTTTCCCAGGAAAACCAGAATTTTTTTGTCTTTTTAAAAGATCTACATTCCCTTGAAAACATTCTCATTATTTTGCTTTTAATCTGACACAAAAATATAATTCCTTAAGCATTTGCCATGTTTTGGACACACTACGAAGCCCTTTACATATTTTATTTCATTTATTCATTTCCATGTCCTCATGAATTAGATACTAGTCATATCCCATTTTTAAAAATGAGGAAACTGAGCTTTCTTTTCACCCTCTCCACCCTCTTCCCAGCACTGCTCTGGCTGCACCACGTTTGCTCAGAGCTCCCGGCTCCTGCTAAGCGAGCACCACCATCCTTTTTCTCCAGCCACCATCATGATCAACTCCCAGGACCTCATCCGCTAGGATGAGATGTTGTCCACCATCTACAAGATCTGGGGGATGGCACAGGGGCTGTGCCTGGAGGTGGAGGGGAGGACGGTCAGGAGGATGGAGGGTAACACTGATGACTCGCTCACTGTGGGAAATGCCTCCACCTCCGAGGGTGAAGGTACAGAAAGCACAGTCATGCCTGGTGTTGCTACTGTCCTGAAACATCACTGGCAGAAACCAGCTGCACCGAAGAAGCCTACGAAAAGTACGTCAGAGATTACATGAAATCGATCAAAGGCAAACTTGAAGAACAGAGGCCAGAAAAAGGAAAACCTTTTATGACAGGGGCTGCAGAACAAATCAAGTACATCCTCATTAACTGCAAAAACTACCCGTTCTCTGTTGATGAAAACATGAACCGACGTGGCATGGTTGCTCTGCTGGACTATTCTGGGGATGGTGTGACCCCATATAGGATTTCCTTTAAGGATGGTGTAGAAATGGAAACATGTTAATGAACTTGGCTATGACTTTGGATGTATCACCTGTTGCCATAAGAAGCTGCAGCTCTTCAGCCACACGACATCAGGACTTAGACGAATGGGACTGATACCACCTTGGGCTCTTCATTTATTTCGACCTTGACTTATTTGGAGTGGAGCCATTTATTAAAAAAAAAAAAAGTAAAAAATAAACATGTCAGGTAGGTTGTCTACAAATAAAATTCATATAAGCTAGAAGAATGAGGTGGTGCCTGGGTGGTTCAGTCAGTTGAGCAGCTAACTCTTGATTTCGGCTCAGGTCATGATCTTGGGGTCGTGGGGTGGAGCCCCACGTCAGGCTCTGCGCTTAGTGGGGAGTCTGCCGGAGATTCTCTCTCTCCCTCTCCCCTTCCCCCCGCTCTCTCTCTCAAATGGGTAAATAAATCTTCAGGGGAAAAAAATAAACAGATGTGGAAACTGAAGCACTTAATACAGCTGTTAAGTAATAAAGCCAAGATTCAAATTTAGGTCAATCTGAAACCAGAGCTCAAAGTATGCAATCCTGTTAATATCTCTTTAAACTATGTTTTCATTCTACTAATGGTCTTTTGAACAGAGAAATTTAGCTGCTTCATAAATATTACATTTTGGAAAAATGGAAAGTTCATTGAAGGAAAATGTGAGCCAGGAGATCTCAGACTGTCATATGTATAAAGTGCTGGATTAATTAATGTGTTCCAGTGGCTGAGATTTCATTGTATTCAAAGGAGATTAAATTTAAGATTTAAAAAATTATGATGGTAGCCTACCCTTGGATCTTTGCCTAATAAAACAGTCAAGTATGACTGAAGCAAAAAGGGTTTATCCACCCCTCTCAGAGGGAGCTCAGTTCACATTGTGAAAAGTGAGTTACTGCAGAGATAAAAAGAATGTGTCTAGGTGAAGCCATTGCAGCAGTGTCTTCTTCCTGCTGGGCCTGAGCCTTCACACAGATCCTGAGACCGTATCTCAAGACCTTCCTAAAAGCACCAGTATATGCATTAATAAATACATCATTGAAAAGTGAAATTAAACTAAAGCCCCTAGGAAAAGAAAATGAATACCCTAGGAGAGTGACTCTAGCTAAATTGGCCAACATAATTAAGTGCTAGCTTTCAGATCACTCCAGTCTGTCAGTCAATGCAGTATTGAACGGCTAACAAATTAGGGAGACATGGTCTTCACCCACAAACTTCTGTTTATAAACACCAGATGTTTCTGGAACCACTACTTTTGCTGGGGAGGTTTAATTTTGCCTTGCAGTTCAGTAAGATTGGAGTAGTTGGAATATATTCTCAAAGCTGAAGTATTCCTGAGCTTCTGGAACAACCGGTAACAAGTATACTTATCTTAAAAGTTGAGCTTCTGTGATGAGCAATTCTATGAATATTGAATGCCTTTTAACCTATATGATACCACCCTTGACTGGTTTTTTTTTTTTGGAGGGCCTAGGTTCAGTCTAAAGGATTTCAGCATGAAGTACACCAATAGAAAGTTTTTTTAAATCTTAATTTAGTTTCACTGTGTTTCCACACTCCTGTGTATGTATGTGTGTGGATACACACCAACAATATCTTCTCTTAAAATAAATATACCAACAGAAGAAGACTTATTTCTACCTTCCTTAGATGTGTAATTTATTTTTTAAATAGAAGTGTTAGCAACACCATCAAAGTCTAACTTCCTCAAACCTGAAGATGCCTCCTGAGCCTTGGATTTTTATTTCCATTTACTCTGTTCCTGAGTCTCATCTGTGACTTAATATGGAAACATACACCTTGTTTGGCTTGCAGACTAAGAGACAGTTTTTGCCATGATTCCTGGAGCATTTATGTTAATGCATCATTTGGATTTCTGTTGCTAGCAAAGATGGAGTAACAGGGCCTGGATTTACAGGAACAAAGTTATGAAACAACAGTTTTCAAAACATTGGACATTAGACAATGAAGGACAATAATTCCTGAAAAACAGGAAACATGCTAGGTAAGCCCTATGATTGCCCCAGAAAATTGAATCCGATAATATATAAAAAGGATAATACATCATGATCAAGTTGGGTTCACCCAGGAATACAAGGCTGGTTTTTTTTTAAATTTTTTTAAATATTTTATTTATTTATTTGACACAGAGAGATTGAGCACAAGCAGGTGGAATAGCAGTCAGAGGGAGAAGCAGGCTCCCCGCTGAGCAGAGAGCCTGATATGGGGCTCCATCCCAGGACCTTGGGATTATGACCTGAGCCAAAGGCAGATGCTTAACCAACTGAGCCACCCAGGCACCCCTACAAGGCTGGTTTAACATTAAAAAGTAATCAGTAAAGGGCTGTCTGGGTGGCTCAGTTGGTTAAGCATCTGCCTTCGGCTCGGGTCATGATCCCGGGGTCCTGGGATCGAGCCCCGCATCAGACTCCCTGCTCGGCGGGGAACCTGCTTCTCCCTCCTCCCAGTCTTGTGCATATGCGCACTCTCTCTCTCCCCGTCTCAAATAAAGAAAATCTTTAAAAAAAACAGATAAAGAATATTTCACTCCCAAAAGCTTCTTCACATCCCTTTGTAATCTTTCCCTCCTGCACTTTTCATCCCCTTGGCCCAGGCAACCCCTGGTGTATTTTTTGTTGCTGGTGATTAGTTTGCATATTTCAGAGTTTTATATAAGTGGAATCATGCAGTGCATACTCATTTCTGTTTGACTTTTTTAATACAGCAAAAGTATTTTGAAATTCATCTTTGTTGCTGTATGTACCACTAGCCCATTCCTTTTTATTGTTTTTTTTTTTAAAGATTTTGGGGGGGGGCACCTGGGTGGCTCAGTTGTTAAGCGTCTACCTTCAGCTCAGGTCATGGTCCCAGGGTCCTGGGATCAAGCCCCGCATCGGGCTCCCTGCTCCGCGGGAAGCCTGCTTCTCCCTCTCCCACTCCCCCTGCTTGTGCTCCCTCTCTTCCTGTGTCTCGAAAATAAAAATATAAAAGATTTTTTTAAAAATTTTATTATGTTATGTTAGTCATCATACATTACATCACTAGTTTTTGATGTAGTGTTCCACGATTCATTGTTTGCGTATAACACCCAGTGCTCCATGCAGAACGTGCCCTCTTTAATACCCATCACCGGGCTGACCCATCCCCCCACCCCCCTCCCCTCTAGAACCCTCAGTTTGTTTCTCAGAATCCATAGTCTCTCATGGTTTGTCTCCCCTTCCGATTTCCCCCCCTTCGTTTTTCCCTTCCTACTATTATCTCTCTCTCTCTTTTTTTTTTTAACATATAATGTATTACTTGTTTCAGAGGTACAGATCTGTGATTCAACAGTCTTACACAATTCACAGCGCTCACCATAGCATATACCCTCCCCAATGACTATCACCCAGCCACCCCATCCCTCCCATCCCCCACCACTCCAGCAACCCTAAGTTTATTTCCTGAGATTAAGAGTCTCTTATGGTTGGTCTCCCTCTCTGGTTTCATCTTGTTTCATTTTTTCCTTCCTTCCCTTATGAGCCTCTGTCTTGTTTCTCAATTCCACATATCAGTGAGATCATGTGATACTTGTCTTTCTCTGATTGACTTATTTCGCTTAGCATAATACCCTCTAGTTCCATCCACGTCGTTGCAAATGGCAAGATTTGGGGGTTTTTTGATGGCTGTGTAATATTCTATTGTGTATATATACCACATCTTCTTTATCCATTCATCTGTTGTTGGACTTCTTGGCTTTTTCCATAGTTTGGCTATTGTGGACATTGCTGCTATAAACATTGGGGTACAAGTACTGCTTTGGATCACTACATTTGTATCTTTTTTTAAAGATTTTATTTATGTATTTAATTGACAGAGAGAAAGAGAGAACACCAGCAGGGGGAGTCGGAGAGGGAGAAGGAGGCTTCCCACCGAGCAGGGAGCCAGATGCGGCGCTTGATCCCAGGACCCTGGGATCATGACCTGAGCCGAAGGCAGTCACTTAACCAACTGAGCCACCCAGGCGCCCCTACATTTGTATCTTTGGGGTAAATACCCAGGAGGGCAATTGCTGGGTCATAGGGTAGCTCTATTTTCAACTTTTTTTTTTTAAGATTTTTTATTTATTTATTTGACAGAGAGAGACAGCAAGAGAGGGAACACAAGCAGGGGGAGTGGGAGAGGGAGAAGCAGGCTTCCTGCCAAGCAGGGAGCCCGATGGGGGGTCCTGGGATCGCCAGGACCCTGGGATCATGACCTGAGCCAAAGGCAGACGCTTAACGACTGAGCCACCCAGGCACCCCTATTTTCAACTTTTTGAGGCACCTCCATACTGTTTTCCAGAGTGGCTGCACCAGCTTGCATTCCCACCAACAGTGTAGGAGGGTTCCCCTTTCTCCGAGTCCTCGCCAACATCTGTCATTTCCTGACTTGTTAATTTTAGCCATTCTGACTGGTGTGAGGTGGTATCTCATTGAGGTTTTGATTTGGATTTCCCTGATGCCAAGTGATGTTGAGCACTTTTTCATGTGTCTGTTGGCCATTTGGATGTCTTCTTTGGAAAAATGTCTGTTCATGTCTTCTGCCCATTTCTTGATTGGATTCTTTGTTCTTTGGGTGTTGAGTTTGATAAGTTCTTTATAGATTTTGGATACTAGCCCTTTATCTGATATGTCATTTGCAAATATCTTCTCCCATTTCTGTCAGTTGTCTTTTGGTTTTGTTGACTGTTTCCTTTGCTGTGCAGAAGCTTTTTATCTTGATGAAGTCCCAATAGTTCATTTTTGCCCTTGCTTCCCTTGCCTTTGGCGATGTGTCTAGGAAGAAGTTGCTGCGGCTGAGGTTGAAGAGGTTGCTGCCTGTGTTCTCCTCTAGGATTTTGATGGACTCCTGTCTCACATTTAGGTCTTTAATCCATTTTGAGTCTATTTTTGTGTGTGGTGTAAGGAAATGGTCCAGTTTCATTCTTCTGAATGTGGCTGTCCAATTTCCCAACACCATTTGTTGAAGAGACTGTCTTTTTTCCGTTGGACATTCTTTCCTGCTTTGTCGAAGATTAGTTGACCATAGAGTTGAGGGTCCATTTCTGGGCTCTCTATTCTGTTGCATTGATCTATGTGTCTGTTTTTGTGCCAGTACCATACTGTCTGGATGATGACAGCTTTGTAATAGAGCTGGAAGTCTGGAATTGTGATGCCACCGGCTTTGCTTTTCTTTTTCAACATTCCTCTGGCTATTCGGGGTCTTTCCTGGTTCCATACAAATTTTAGGATTATTTTTCCATTTCTTTGAAAAAAGTTGATGGTATTTTGCTAGGGATTGCATTAAATGTGTAGATTGTTCTAGGTAGCATAGACATTTTCACAATATTTGTTCTTCCAATCCATGAGCATGGAATGTTTTTCCATTTCTTTGTGTCTTCCTCGATTTCTTTCATGAGTATTCTATAGTTTTCTGAGTACAGATTCTTTGCCTCTTTGGTTAGATTTATTCCTAGGTATCTTATGGTTTTGGGCATAATTGTAAATGGGATCGACTCCTTAATTTCTCTTTCTTCTGTCTTCTTGTTGGTGCATAGAAATGCAACCCAAAAGACTCGACCCCAAAACTGCTAGAACTCATACACGAATTCAGTAAAGTGGTAAGATATAAAATCAATGATTTTAAATTCTTTAGAAGCTCAGGGTGGCCTGGGTGGTTCAGTCAATTAAGTGTCTGACTCTTGATTTCAGCTCAGGTCGTGATCTCAGGGTCATGAGATTGAGCCCTGTAATGGGCTCCAGGCTGGGCGTGGAGCCTCCTTTAAGATTCTCTCTCTTCCTCTCCCTTTGCCCCTCCCCCCAGCCATAGAAAAGAATGAAATCTTGCCATTTGCAACGATGAGTATGGAGCTAGAGAATATTATGCTAAGCAAAATAAGTCAGAGAAAGACAAATACCATGTGATTTCACTCACATGTGGAATTTAAGAAACAAAACAAATGAGTGAAGGGAAAAAGAGAGAGAAAAGCAAACCAAGAAACAGACTCTTAACTATAGAGAACAAACTGAGGGTTACCAGAGGGGAAGGTTAAACAGGTGATGGGGATTAAGGAGTGTGCTTGTTTTGTTGTGCACAGGGTGATGTATGGAAGCATTGAATCGCTATATTGTACGCCTGAAACTAATATAACACTGTGTGTTAACTGGAATTTAAATAAAAACTTTTTTAAAAGGTGAAGAGAATGCTACAAAAGATAGGAATAGAAGAAACAGGGGCATTTGAAACCCCTAGACTCAACATAGAGTGCCCAAGGAAGATACCCCTCCCTGAAGGCTGAAATCCAGATCTTTTTGAGAAGTCAGGGTCATGACTAAGTGGATGAAAGAGAAGTCATTGTGGTGTCAAGCCAGCAGAAGTTGCCAGAAACCCACTGGTAACTTGCAAGAGAAAATCTATCCTCTAGGATTCCTGGGAAGCTGTTCACAGGGAGGTGTCTCACAAGAGGCACCCTGCTATAAAACCACTCCCGATGGGTGCCAGGGGCAACTTCTGGACAATAGATGCTGGCAGCTTCTGTGCACTGTGGGACCTGTGTACTAGTGAAGCCCAGCGTCTAAATGGTCCTGCAGAGCAAGCCCATCAGAGCATGATGGGAAATCCTTTCCTCCTGCAGTGTCTCCTCAAACACCTTACAAAGCTTAACACTGCAGCTAGCAGAGGACAGTTTCGAGGGTCCTGACCCATTTTCCCACCTGCAGGTGAAAAGGGTAACTTTGGACCTGAACATCAAGGAAGCAGTAACTGGCACAGGAAGTGAGAAAGGAGGAGAAGAGGAGGCAGTGCACAAAGTGATGAAGACCTGGGAGATGACCATACAGCTCACCTCCCGCATGCCTGCAAGGTTCTGAGGAACAAAGGAGCTGAGTGTTGGTCCTTCTCATTCCTCCAGGCATAGGATTTTGGATCAGTTACTATCTCTCTGCAGATAAAAACAGGTTTTTTTTTAATTTATTTATTAGAGAGAGAGAGAGAGCACGCACACACGAGCACACAAGCAGGGGGAGGGACAAAGGTAGGAGCTGAGGTAGGAGCTCGATGCCAGAACTCAATCCCAGGACTCTGGGATCATGACCTGAGCCAAAGGCAGATGCTCAACCGACTGAGCCACCCAGGTGTTCCTAAATACAGTTTAATACTTGCTCTGGGTCCCACCTGTATTCCCTTCAGAAAACTATGGTGGGGCATCTGGGTGGCGCAGTCGGTTAAACATCCAACTCTTGGTTTCACTCAAGTTGTGATATCGGGACCATGAGATCGAGCCCTGTGTTGGGCTCTATGCTCAGTGCAGAGTTAGCTTGAGAGTCTCTCTCTTCCTCTCCCTCTGTCCCTCCTGCTCATGTGTGCGTGCTCTCTTTCTCTCTCTAAAATAAATAAACCTTAAAGAAGGAAGAAAGGAAGGAAGAATGAAAGGGAGGGGGAAGGAAGAAAGGGAGGAAAAAAGAAAGGGAGGGAAGGAGGGAGGACAGAAGGAAGAAAGGAAACTATGGTATCTCAGGTAGGAAGGAGTATCCCCATCCTCCACGGTCTTCATCTCACTGGCTGTATTTACAAGGTGGCTGATGAGGGGCCAACAAGGGTTTACCCGAAAGTGACGGCTTGAGCAGACTAACAGTATAGTCATTTACCCAACTTACCCCTCCCCAGCAGGCAACCAAAAAGAAGAGGAAGGGCAATGTAAGAAACATTTATTAAGCGTTCCTTACCCCGTGAGCACTTGTGTACACACTGTATGTGTATGTATACATTTTATACATGTACATTTTACAGAAGAGGCATCTGAAAATTAGTGACTTGTCCAAATGGTAGGGCTGTGACTTCAACTCCTCGCTTCTAATTCTGGTTCCAGAGTTCAGTTCACTAATCCACGTGGAATACTGGCTCTCCGCAGATGTCACCAAGATAACTTGTAGATAAGACAAAGCTGGGTTTACCCTTACTGCAGTAAAAGAGAGCAACCTTGACAGAACTTTGGGTAGGGAGGTGAAGCCAGGATGTTAGGAGATATTCTAGTCTGGCTTAAGGAAGGCCTTTCAGTGAGGAAGTCTTGGTTAGGATTAGGTAAGGATGGTGATGTCATAATTTAGGATTGGTGACCACAACGAGGTGAGGATTTTTAAGGCAAGGAATTCAGAGTCTGGCAGGGAGTAATGTGTCTTTCAGGAAGTTCCTGGAGTGAGCAATAAAGTTATTTGCAACTATTATCTTCTTGGGCAAGAATCTGCTGAGACAGCAAGTTAAGGTGAAGACAGCAAAGTATGAAGTAATAAAGTCACATTACTGAGTGTAGACAGTAAGCTCTTTGGGTGTATATGGTTTAGGTTGTCATCCATAAAGGTTTTTCTTTTCTCCTTGATGGTTACATTCAAGCATGATGTATGACAAATTATTCTGTTAATGGAATGATCATTAACCAATTTCAATATTAAGACCCCTCAGCATAATAACTAACTCTTGTGTAGTCCTTTCTATGTGCTCTTTGTATCCTAGCTCATTAAATCATTGTACCTCTGTGGGTAGGTGCTATTTTTGTCTACATTTTATGGATGGCGAAGTGATGCACAGAGAGGTTAAGTGACTTACTCCTGTTCACAGTGCATTAGGCAATTGAGCTGGGATTTGAACCCAGGCAGTCTAACTCCTTTTTAGGACCTAATTACTAGTATACTAGTATACTAATTAGTCCATGTTAGGGTTTTACAGTTACCGTTCCTTCAAATCATCTGCAATTCATATCATTCAGATCAGAGGTGATTCAGATTAATCTATTGCCCAAGGTTATCCAGTTAATAAGTTATGGCCTTCAAACTAAATTTGCAGACTTCCTCACCTGAGTAATTCTTTTCCCCACCCCCCACTCAGTCTTCTATAACTACCTCTTGATTTCCAAGGAATAATTAACAAATCCATGGGGCGCCTGGGTGGCTCAATTGATTGAGTGTCAAGTCATGATCTCAGGGTCCTAGGATCGAGCCCTGTGTTGGGCTCCCTGCTCAGCGGGGAGTCCGCTTTTCCCTCTCCCTCTGCCTCTGCCCACAACTCGCGTTCGCTCGCTCTCTCTCTCTGTCAAATAAATAAATAAAATCTTTAAAAAAAATCCATTAGTATTGTCCAACAAAGACAAAATACACCAAAAAATCTAGTTCTGTATTAAGTTAGGGGTCTCTGCAAGTTAGAGCAGGGACTGAATTCTAATTGCTTCTGTACAATAGAATAAGAAAAAAAAGTTTCATGTTCTAGCTTTGGAGTAGCTTCACTAAATGACTTTCATTAAAAAAAGTGACTGAAAGTAATAATCTTTGACTTAGAACAAATATTTAACTTTTATAATAGAAATGTAAACAGAGCAATGATTTGCGATTTCTCAACATGTTCCTTCTTGCTGAAGGACATTTAACTAGTTTTGACCTATAGTCAGGATAAGCTTAGTACACACTCAAAATTTCCAACAATAAGGACCCACAGACAAGAAAGATAAGCCTTGACTTAAACCTTATTTGGCAAAGAGAAAACAAAGCGTGGCACCATTAAATTTCGAATGCTAAAGATTTTTTTTTTTTTTGCTCTTAACTCAGGAAATCTTTAGAGAAGTCATTAGGGTTGACCTTCTTTTATTCTTTAACAGAATAAAACTCTTCTCTCTTTTAGTTGATGTGCCTTTTGTTCTGGACTCCAAAGTTGATGGACAAGTTGATATACAGTCACTATGAGTGTGGGGTGAGGGGGGGTGGGGAACAAGAGGTGTGTAACTTACAATTGCCAATAAAGATATAACCTTTCTTTGTTGTGCATTTCACAAGCAGATTACATAACCTTTTGGGGATATGTCATCAGCACCAGCAACATATTTATTTTTTTAAGTTTTTATTTTTTTTAAGATTTATTTATTTATCTGAGAGAGAGAGAATGAGAAAGAAAGCACAAGCCAGGAGGAGAGGCAGAGGGAGAAGCAGACTCCCTGCTGAGCGGAGAGCCCAACACAGGGCTTGATCCCAGGACCCTGGGATCATGACCTGAGCTGAAAGGCAGACGCTTAACTGACTGAGCCACCCAGGCGCCCCTAGTTTTTATTTTAACTCCAGTTAGTTAACATAAAAAATATGGAGCAGTTTGTGAATTTGCCTGTCATCCTTACACAGGGGCCATTCTAATCTCTGTAGCGTTCCCATTTTAGTCTATGTGCTGCTGAAGCAAGCACAACATATTTAAATAATATATGCTAACTGCCCAAGGATACATGGCTTTTTACTAAGTGTAGTTTGACTTGGGCTTTGTTGCTCCCCTTCTTTCCATATGATGGATAGAGAGGGAGGAAATGGGAGAGAGAGGCAGTGGTGACAGGAATGTTCTAGTAGGCCCGCTTGGAGAAAGGCACGCATGTGCTCCCTGTTCATTGTCCCAACCCAGTACACACACCCACATTACATAAAAAGCCCCATGCAGATGAAAGGAGCTCTTTATGTTGCCTTAAAAAATGACATAGGAATTGTGTGTTTCTCAGTTGCCTTTCCCCAGATTTACGTGCCCAAAGCCATGCAAAATTTCCAGGCCTTAGCCCACTCCAAACCCTCTTCATCCCCTGCTCTCCTGACATTATTTCCTTGTGAATCTACTACTGTGGAGGCTGTCACCTGGTTTCTAATGTTTTTCACCTTTAAGCCAAATCAAAAAGAACATTACACTGGAGAAACACCCCACATCAGTCAGCAAGTGAATATTTGCTAAGAGACTGTGATGAGCCCACACCTTTACCTGAGACCACGTAGATCAAATACAGGAAGTGCCCTCCCAAACAGGAGACTCTAATCCTGTTCTTTGCCAAAGAGGGAATCTCCTCTTTGGGACAGCCACCCCAGCCTTGAAGCTTTGCCCATCCCTCTGAAATGCAACTAATCAGCATTTTGTCTCCACTTTAAAGAGTATAACTTTTGGAACTGGGAGTCCAAAGATAAGTACTTAAGTTCTGGCTTATTTCCCTCCTAACCCATACCACTTCTCTAAGCAGATCCACTCTTGTTCATGATTAATCTCTCCCATCTTGATTCTCATTAGCTCCATTTCAGATGGTGATTTTTTTTCTGACCTCATTTTCAAATTCCAAGTTGAATATTACTAATGCCACGAAATTAGAAGGGATGATTAACTTTAGGGGGGAAATTATATAATTGTTCACAAAAAAACGTGCACTTGAGACCTTAGAAAAGAATGGATATTCCTCAGGGGTATGGTTTTGTTTCGTTGTACAGGTAGTTTCTCTTATTATCTTCAAATTAACTTTTACTCCTTAATTTTGCATGGGATTTCTATTTGAAGTCAAATTGTATTCTCTGTCTCTTTTCCTACCTAAGCCTCCAGAGTAGGTCTTGTATATGCGTGTCTGTGTGTGTATCACACATATACACCTCAAAAAAGTGTTCCTCACTCACACCATTTATCAGTGAAGAGTGATGAGAAGTATTTCAGCAGGGGTGCTCGTGAGGGGTAGAACTTTCTCAGGAAGCATGCTGGGGATGGAGTACTGCGGTGACTTATTTTCACTCTAGCGATGTGGTTGTGTTGGTGGATGAAGAACTCCACACAAGAGCAGAAGCCCTGATGCAGACTTGGGCCGGTAAATACATCTGAAAAATTTTAAGTGGGGGAGGGGAGGTAAAGGGTTTGAACAACTGGGAATCCTCTTTGCTTCCAGGTTCAACAACGTAGGTACAAAACTAGCTTAACAGGTTTTCCTTCAGGCTATACTAGACATACGGTCAGACTGAGATTATAAAGCCACATTCATCCTCTCCAGATAAATTACTAGCATTCCAGCCCCTGTGGCTCCTGTTGGGACCATCCTTGCATAGTCCCGGAAGTGGCCGGTGTCCTGACATTCTATTGTAGGCAGAATAATGGTTGTCCCCAAATGTCCGTGTCCTGACCTCTGGAGTCTTCACCTATGTATCCTTACATGGCAAAAGGGAATTGAGCTTGGGGGTTGAATTAAGATTGCTCATCAGTTGACACCATGATAGGGAAATTTTCCTGGATTATTCGGTGGGCCCAGTGTAATCACAAGGGTCATTAAAAATGGAAAAAAATAGTGTCAGAATGATGCCATATGAGAAAGATGGGACTGGCATTGCTCACTTTGAAAATGGCCTGAGCCAGGAATGCAAGCAGCCCCCGGGAAGCTGGAAAGAGCAAGAACACAGGTTCTCCCCTAGAGCGCGCGAGTACCTTATTACTGTAAGGTAATAAATGTGAGTTGCTTTAAGCCACCAAATTTGTGGTAATTTGTTACAGCAGCAGTCCTTAGGGAAGTAAAACAGGCCCCATATGGCTCCTTGGCAACATTTGTCATTTAATTATTTTACCTTATTAGATTTTTTTTACTTAAAAAAGAGGTTTTCTGTCCTTCTTCACCAATCCTGCCCATCTAAGGTTATAATGTAATATGTATTCTTCCCCAGGTTTTTTTTTTTTTCAATGAAAAATTTCACTTTGCAACTTGCCTCTTTCACTTAAAATTCTATGGATGTTTTTCCAGGTCAGTTCAGATGTAACTCAATATAAAAGTTAAATGTTTATTCTTTTTATCAAGCAATTAAAGAAAATATACAGAAAAGGACTAAGTTGAGACAAGGAACATAAAAAAAAAATATTAACCCATGCCTCTACAATCTGTGTAAAGTCTGCTGATAATTTTAAAATATCATTAATGTAAATATCTAGGTAGAAAATCCATACTGTACAGGTTAGTACAAGATACTAAGTAAAAGCTTTCCTCTTTTCCTTCTTCATATTCCTCTCTCCAAAGGTAACTACTCTTCACGGTTTCTTGTGTTTTCTTTTAGAATTTATGTATGTGTGTGTGTTTGTATATGTATGCGTGTGTGTTTCTGTATGTCTCTCCCACACATATCGGAGACCATTCATGATTGTGTATCTTGCTTTTTTCCTCTTAGTTTATGTTATAGATCTTTCCCAATGTGACATACGCAATTTCATTTTTAGTGGTCGTATAGTATTCCATCTGAAGGCTATTCCCAACTTATTGGACCAGTTTCTAATTAACGAATGCGTTCATGATTTCTTTTTTTCCTCTATAATAATGTTGTAATGAACATCCTTTTGAATACACTTTGAAGAACTTTTGCAAGCATACATCTAGGGTATGTTTCTAGCAGTGGCATTTCTGGATGAAAAGTGCATTTAAAAGATTGTTGGCTATTGCCAAACTGCCCTCCAGAAATCACTGCATCTGCTGACACTCTCTCCATCACAATATGGCAATGCCCATTTCCCCAAACTCACCATCATTAGATACCAGAATATATTTTTAATTTATTACTAACCTTATAAGTGATACACAGCATTTCATTATTTTGATCTTCATTTCTTTAATTATGAACAGGATTGAGGTAATAATACTTCTTATATTGAGTTGCTCTGTTTGATGATTCACATGTTCATTGGGAGGAATGACAAATCTGTTTATAACAAAATAAGTACTGTTTGTATATAATCTAAAAATTAATTTGCAACTGACAAGTTCTGTGACTTTGAGCAAATCTCCCTGGGCCTCAATGTCCTCATTCTCACAATTAGGCTGTACTAGATGATCTCTAAGAATACATCTAGTTCCAAGTCTACAGGTTGAGTTGATACAAGAAAAAAGGATCAGGGGCACCTGGCTGGCTCAGTAGTAGAGCATGCGACTCTTCATCTCAGGGTTGTGAGTTTGAGCCTCATGTTGGGTGTAGAGATTACTTAAAAAATAATAATAAAATTTTTAAAAAAGAAAAAAGGACCAAAGGTATCACAATTACAAACAGTAAATGTCTAAGTCCATTTGGGCTGCTATAACGAAATACCATAGACATAGTTTATTCAAAAAAAATTTATTTCTCACACTTCTGAAGGCTGGGAAGTTCAAGATCAGGGCACCAAGATTCATTGTCTGGTAAGAGACTGCTTCCTGGTTCATATGTCTTCTCACTAACACCTCACATGGCAGGAGGGACAAGGGAGCTCTCTGGGCACTTTTATAAGGGCCCTAGTCCCATTTATGAGGGCTCTGTCCTCATGACCTAATCACCTCCCAAAGGCCCCACCCCCAAACACCATCACATTGGGGATTAGATTTCAATATATGAATTTGGGGGGGACAGAAACATTCAGTTATAGCAATAAATAAGCCACAATGTATAGATGTTTAAAAAAATTGAGAATAATAACGCACAGCCCCAGGGAGAGTCTTATTTATCCCTGACTTTTTAAATGTATTTTCATATTTTTATGTTCTAAC
Source organism: Halichoerus grypus (assembly GCF_964656455.1). Lineage (NCBI taxonomy): Eukaryota > Metazoa > Chordata > Mammalia > Carnivora > Phocidae > Halichoerus > Halichoerus grypus. Next base: position 106,437,146 of record NC_135727.1, on the reverse strand, counting down.
TTTACAGTTAAATGGTGTAGAGCCAAACCAAAATGTTTAAATGAGGGGAGAAACCCTCGTTTAAAAATTATTTCTTCTTTAGCAACAGGGTCCTTTCCAACTCTGTGGCTTATACTATGAATTTTTTTTTATTTTTTTTATTATGTTCAATTAGCCAACATATAGTACATCATTAGTTTTTGATGTAGTATTCAATGATTCGTTAGTTTTATAAGGCTGGTACCAACATTGTTCAATTGTATCAACGTTTGTTTTACATAACATTATTTTATGTATTTACTTCCACATATTTATATAGTTGTAACATGTCATTTCTTTTGGGAATATTAATTCATTGCCCAAACATATCGTGATTTGCCTAGAAATTTCTCCACGGTGGTTTTTCCAATGCTTTCCAATTTCAACTAGAATTCTATTAGCCAAGTATAAAAATAGCTTTTTTTCACACAACTCTGTCAACAATTGATTTATTTTTACTAATTAAATACAGTTAAGATGACACCGCATAGTTGCTCTAATTCACACAATTTGAAATTCTTCTGGAAGCTTAACTTTTGAATAACATTTGATATATTTCTTCTTACATAACCGTGCATTCATATTCTTAGACCATGCTTCCATTAGAAAATAGTTACTCCCTTTATAAACCAGTATCTCTCTTGCTTACATATTTTGGGGCTAAAATTTCTGTTCCTACACATCAGTTACAAGTATCTTTCTCACTCAGTTGTTTTTCATTTTATTATTCTTCATTGTGGGAAAACATTTCACTTCTTATTAGGTCTATTTCACCACAGTTATTTTTATTACTTTAATTCTCAAAAAATTACCTCCCTTCTACAACTGACTTAAGATCTGTGATTCCACTTTCTTCTAGCTTTGTCTGTGGATGGCTTTTTAGTATTTAACTCTTTAATTTGAAATTTCTAGGATGTGATACAAGTTATTTCTGTAAATTTATTTTTCTCCGTTTTCATATTATTTTTCTGTAACACATTTATTAGTGATTCATTTTTATTACTTTGTGTCACTTGACATGCCATATATTGACATCTTAAAAATGTTGTTAGTCTACTCTTTAATGCTATTCTACTTTATCATTCTATTTTCTCAGGATAGTACCAGAAATTTATGACAGTCGTTTAATGTTTGGCAGAGTAAATCCTACACTGTTCTCTTTTCTTCTAAGAATATTGCTTGGTTGCATGTTTTTCCATAAAAAGTTTACAGATAGTCAAGTTCTCTTAAGCACTCTGTTGGAATTTTATTTATTTATTTATTTATTTATTTATTTTTTTTTAAAGATTTTATTTATTTACTTGAGAGAATGAGAGAGAGCACATGAGAGGGGGGAGGGTCAGAGGGAGAAGCAGACTCCCTGCTGAGCAGGGAGCCTGATGCGGGATTCGATCCAGGGACTCCAGGATCATGACCTGAGCCGAAGGCAGTCGCTTAACCAACTGAGCCACCCAGGCGCCCGGTACTCTGTTGGAATTTTAATCAGTAATGAATTAAATCTCAAAATTAACTTGTGAGATACCTTTTTTATTATATTATCTTCCCAAACAAGAGCATATATATTTCTTCTTGTGCTCAGGATTCTTGTTTCTGCTGTTAAAGTTGTCCATTCCTCTTTTATAAGTTACAGATGTCCCTCATCAGATTAGTAGCAAACAGTTAACGTTTTTATTATCCCCAACATTTCTGAAGCATGGATCATGCTGACTTTGTTTTCACCACCCAGTCACTTAACATTTTGTTCTTTACACAGCAGTTTCCCATCCATCATCTCATTTGAGATTCGCACCAACCCTGTGAGACAGGTCAAGTTCCAGACTTGTGACTCCAGAGATGAACACATGTAAGAAATTAGCCCAAGGCCAATAACTGCTGAAAATAAGTCTCAAGCTCCAGTCTAGAACCCTCTCCATTTCCATTTTGGATTGAGTAAGAAAACAGTGAAGGGGCACCTGGGCGGCTCAGTCCATTAAGCATCTGCCTTCGGCTCAGGTCATGATCTCAGGGTCCCAGGATTGAGGCCCTGGTGGGACGCCTGCTCAGTGGGGAGTCTGCTTCTCCCTCTGCCCCCTCCCACCCCTGCTTATGTTCTCTCAAATAACTAAATAAAATCTTTTAAAAAGAAGAAAAAAGAACACAGTAAAATGCCACATGTTTTCTTTGTTATTATGCCTTACTGTCATTTCCTTTAGATCAGTAAAAATTCATGAAGGCTCACAGGGTGCAGGAAAAAGCACAAAAATCCTGGCATCCATTTATTACTGTTGTGCTGATAAGCGAGGCTTAAAATCCTTGAGCTTTGTTTTCTTATCTGTGCAGTCGGAATACCACCTGTCATGTCCATTTTGCGAGGTTTTAAAGATAAAATGGCAGCATGTATATGAAAATCCCAAAGAAATGTTCCCAAGGCAAAAATCACCAAATTTCCCTTAGTCAGAATTTTTACATAGAAAGTGAGGAGTGACCTCCAAGTTTTCTTCCTATGCAAATATTCCATCATTCAAGGCTGTGAATTAGGGGAGCAATTTACATTTAATTTAAGGTACAATATTCTTGCTTGATAATTGCAGTTTCCATCTTTTACTGATGATGGCAGTGCTTGTCTCTGTAGATACCAAAACTTTTGGAGTTACAACAATCTTGTTAGATTTCACAAAACCTTTATTAGGTCGGCTACATATTGTATAAGGCATGTGTGTATTTTGTAAGTAGAAATGAAGTGAAACTTTGTTTTACGTTAGAATATAGTAATAGCCTCTTTTTTTTTTTTTAAGGGGCACCATTAGGATGGCCCTGGCCCTGAAGTTAGAGTTCCTGTCAGGTGATTTGGGCAACTCTGAGCCAATTCTGTACACTAGAATGTTACGACATTCTTGTTGGCTGCCATCACTGCATCCACGTCAGTTCTTTAAGTAGGTTAGAGGTCATGCTGCGCATAGACACCCCCTTTTTTATTACCTGTGTGAATGGCAGTGTGAACCTTTATTTCTTTTTAAGGATTTTATTTATTTTTAGACAGAGAGAGTGTGGGTGAGGGAAGGGGCAGAGGGAGAGAATATCTAAGCAGACTCCCCGTTGAGCACGGAGTCGTCGGGCGGGCTCTATCCCTCGACCCATGAGATCAGGACCTGAGCCAAAACCAAGAGTCGGGTGCTCAACCAACCGACTGAGCCACCCAGAGGCTCCAGCAGTGTGAACCTTTAAAAGTACAGTCCATGGAAAGGATTAAGATACTCTGGTCTATCTGCTAGACACTGGATTTTGTATACTTTCATAAGCAGAGGTAGTCTTGGGGAAAATTTGTGAAGGTTATGTCATTTATCCTCCAGCTCCTATCTTTTCTTCCAGATCCTCTCTTTGACCTTTTGCCCATTTTCCTTCTATCGGGAGGAGCCAGATCTGAGAGGCAAAATGTAGAGGAAAGAGCACAGCTCTGGCATCAAAAAACCTCTGTTGTCGTCCTTACTCTGCTACTTTTAATTTGATTTTAATTTGATTGACCCCAGATTGACCTGGTTTCCTCACTTATAAATGGGGATGAATGATTGCTTATTGAAGGTTGCCAGAAAATAAAACAAATAGGGAAGTATTTATGTAATTTATACATTTAGGTTATTAATGTACCAAGATCTGAACATAAATATTTTATGTATTGCTCCTTACAAGCAATTTGTGAATAACCCCAGGGTCTTTGCACATGCTGCTGGCCGTGCTGGAATGACTTCTGCCTTTTACCCTCAGGATTCAGGTTCTAGAAGGCTGGTTCAAATTCCCCTCTTAGAGGCTCCAGTAGCACTTATGCTTACTTCTGTTTGGTCTTTATCACATGTTGCAGTTCCCGTTTACCAGTCTGCATCTCCCTCCAGACAAACTAAAGTCTTTTGAGAGCAGACACTTTGAGGACATGCATTTTCATAGGTCCAGATAAAATACAGGACATCCAATAGATACTGAACACACAGGGAAGAGGAGAAATTAAGAATGGATAGGACAAATATAGGTAAAATGATAATACAAGACAGACTATGGGATGCACTCTGGGAGGTAAAGTAGGAACGGGTCATATTTGCTTGAGGAATCCACTTCATGGAAGAAGTGGAACTGGAGATAGGCTTTGAAGGATGAGAATAATTTGACAGGCAAACACTGAAAAGACAGCGTCCTAGATGGTGGGAGCAGCCCAGTCAAAGGCACAGAATCGGGGAAGGAGCAGGCCGTCTTTGGGGGGAATGGAAAGCCCGCTCATTGGCAGGAGTAGAGTACAGATGGGGAAGTTGCGGGGGGGCGGGGGGGGTGCGGCTGGAAAGGTAAACAAGAGCTTACTCTGAATTCCGAGATGAGGAAGTTGAAAGAGTTCCCACCACTGCTGGGCCCTTGTCCATGCCTTCCCCTAAGGGCTCAGAACAAGCTCCTCCCCCTTTTCCCCTAACACTTCCAGTCAGGCCCCAGCCTCCTTTCTGCCATTAGTAACTAGCTTACATCAGGAGCCTCTTCTGGGACTATCAGAGTAAACCCCTGCCAGTGATTTACTCTCATTGCCTTTTCCTCCTACCATCTGTTTGGCATCAAAAAAAAAAAAACCCTCTGTTGTCATCCTTACTTCCTGGGTCTTCTGACTTTGTCACCCTGATTTAAACAATCAGAATCTACAGACATCAGGCTGCTCTGAATTTTACTTTTTTTAATGGTGACATGATTTCGACGTGATCCATACGTGACAAATAAACTGCTAAGGTGAAACATGATAAATCGCCAACTGAGTCACTTGGACAAGTGGTATGGTGGGTTGGGTGCAGCAAGCAGCGGGTTTGCAAGACAAAAAAGCCATGCGAGCTAGCAGGATCGGTCCATGGGTTTTTTTCTTTCTTGCCATGCCCTGAGGACCATCAATAACCTTGCATCTCTGACCCTAGCCAAGCCTGACCAAAGCAGACCTTCTGGGGCCTCGGACCTGAAGTAGTCTTGTCCTATTCGCCTTGGGCCAATGCTTGCTGTCATACTAACACCTTGCCCCTGACCTCTTCAATGTTGGCCAGACGTATGACTGTATATCTGTGTTGCTTTCTCGATGTGCACAGCAGTTTGCTCATTCCGGGGAGTACAGCTCTTCCCTGAACAACCTGGCTGGCCCTCTCCACTGTAGGGCCATAGCATGGCCTAGAGATTGCAAGTGTGGCACCATATCAGATGTTCTGGAATAATAGTTTTGATCCAGAGCCAGCCACTATCTGCCATCTCTCTTTAAACTGCCCTTCTGACTGCTGACAATCTTATAGCCATTCCTATAGATGCCTATAGATAAGTTAGTTCCTCTGGCCCGTGGACTCCTCTCTTCCAGCTCATCACCATTCGTCACCACCACGACCATCTTTGCTGGGCCAAAGATGAGCATGTCAAAGACATGAAAAGGGAAAACCATACTAGGTTGCAGTGCTGGCCCCAATTTTTCACCCCTACCAGCAGGCAGACAGTTGCTATGGTCTCATCCTGGGTGGAGTAATTTCCCTGCCACTTTGACTTTGGGCTTGGCCGTGTAACTTGCTTTGGTGAATGATATCTGGATGGAAGTGCCACTGTGACAATTTTGAGCCTAGGCCTTAATGGGCCTTGCATGTTTCCATTTGTTCTCTTGCACTTATGCCATCTCCATAAGATGAACATGCCTAAGAACAAGCCATCTTGACCAAGGGAAAAAAAGAACACACATGGAACAGAACCACCCTATCCAGTACATGACATGCAGTGAGAAAAAGGGCCACCCTAGCTGCCACATCCTGAAGCTGTGACATCCAGCTGAGCCCGGCCTTGATCAGTAGAACCTCAGGCAAATAGCAGATGCACAAAGACTTCTTGTCTACCCTATCTGTCCCGTGTCACCACTGCTGACCAGATCAGGGTGACCACTTGATTAAAGGGAAGCAAAAGGTACATGAGACGAGCCAATCAAAGCATCTTTTCGAGGGTTTGTATATGGAAACAAATTGTAATCGGTAAGGGACAGAGTCAGGTAGCCTCGGAGTCTGAGGTATCATTTAGAGCCCTGGGCAACTTGATAAATAGATAGGGAAAGCCAGTCTTGAGAGTGAAGTGAGAAAGCAGGGCACATGTTCGAAGAGTTTCGGAGAAGAGTCCCAGAAAGACAAAAACAAAAAGATGCTTAGAGTAAACTTGGTTCAGTCATGTCATCAAAACCATCTGTCATCTCCCACTCAGTGTGTGCATGTGCACACACGCACGTAGGCACACACACCATTTTATTTTTAGCTAACTCAAGTGGATTTTGTTCCTTGTAACTAAAGAACTGGACTAAGATATTTTCCATAGAGGAAAGAAGAGCAGCCAGTTGTGTGGTCAGCTTCCCCGCACGTGATAGAAAACCACACCGACCGCAGGTGGGACCGTGTATCACGTAGCTCTTGCGGCGTAAGAAACCACCTTGAAGCTGAAGGACATTGAACAACAAAATATGTTGCTGACAATTTTGTGCAATGTGATGGCTGGGATATTTGGGACATTAATGATGGCTCTTCTGGTCTTGTCTGGCTGGGCTGATGCTGGATGTTCTGGGATGGCCTCACATGTCTAGTGATTGTTAAGCTGTTTTTTCTAGAGGGCCTAGTGGCAATGACTTGGTCTCTCCGCCATGGGGTCTCTCATCCTCCAACAGGCTAGCCCAGGCTTCCCCACATGGTGGTTTGTGGACTACCAAAGAAGAAGCAAAAGAGCAGTAGCCCAAATGAGGAAGCTCATTTTAAGTCTCTGCTCGTGTCATGGTTACTAGTGTCCCTTAGCCGAGACAAATCACGGAGTATAAACCCAGAGTGATGGACACTAAGCAAGGGCTTACATGCAGGGTGGAGTGAACACTTTGGAAGCCCTTATTGCAACAACATAGCAAAACTACAATGGACAGGGAGGGAGAAAGGAATACTGCCAGGAAGGGCCTGAGTGCAAGGGCCAAAAGCCGGGGGTGTGGTATTTTTAAGGGAATGAGTCTAGGAAAACCTCCAGTTTGCTTTAACTTGACCTATATACCTTTGGAAGAGTACAAGACTTTAAGCCGAGTACTGTTACTCTACAGTCATGGAAACGTTGGTCTAAATAGTTATAAAATATACCATAAGCATCTATAGTATTTCATCCTCACTGGAATGCCTAATCTCCATTGCCTCCTTTAGAAAAGAAGTGTTTCAGTAGAATTTTAACAGGGGGAAAATATCAAAAGATTGAAAATAAAGTGTTTCCTGAATACAGTTTACATAATAAGCTCTCTTATACTTGATAGCAGAGAAGACTCCCAAATAATAAACATAATTATTGGGGGGGGACTATTCTGTTGCAAACACTTCACTGGGGGTACCACCAAAGGCACCAAACCCTTACTTGAAATGGGACTTGTCCCTTTAAGTATCATAACCACATAGCTGTGAATCATAAGTTAAAAGTGATCACTCTGTTCCCTATTCCTGAACACATACGCCAGCCTGGGTGTCCATATCTGCAAGGTTGGCAGACTGGAGACCTCCAAAGGTCACCCAGCAGTATGGACTCTGTCACCTGTGGAATATGCAAGCATCCCAAAGTGTGTAGACATGGGCACTAGATTACAGCAAGTTCTCTTGAATAGGCAGAGGTGTCATATCACCCCATCCAGAAGAAGAGGGTGTCATGAAAGGAGAGCCATACAAATTCATGCTTTCCTCATTGTACAAACGCTAACTTACAAATAGAGGTTATTTCTCCTCTATGTTCCTCCTGCTGTGTTGCCTAACTGCAAACGGACAGTTGTGACATCACGATCATTTCCAGGCAGCCAGACACAAGCTACAAAGAGAAAATTTCCATTTGTAGACTGCAGTGTTATTAACCAGCACTTAGGGAGAAGGACGTGAAGGGGAGTGGAGAAGTTAAGGTATACAGTATTTGAAAATGTAAGTACAAAGTATATATGACAAATTTCTGAAGAGCAGGGATTTGTGGACCACCTGTTTTTATATATTTTTTAAGATTTTATTTTTAAGTGATCTCCATACCCAGTGTGGGGCTCAAACTTACAACCCCGAGATCAAGAGTCACATCGTCCACCAACTGAACCAGCCACGCCCCCCCCAAGGGACCAACTATTTTGAAAAGGAGAAAAAAAACCTCTGTTCCCCAGAAGTTAGTGATTTAATGTGTGCCAATATTTTACAAAATTTTAAATGACCTTTTAAAAAATTAAACGTGTGAGCTTATTTAAATACAACCAGAAAGAATTCTAATAAAATTTATTTTATCATAAGCAAGGAAATAGGCCAACACAAGCCATGTGGTCAAAAGTAAAGAAGGTCTAGATCAGAGAATTGAAATGGCAATGGGAGGGAAGCAGGTGATTTCTCAACCTAGGTAATGAATGCTCAGTAATGCACAGTCAGCCAAGGAGCATGAGTAGAGGACAGAACCATTCAAATATGTCGAAACTATCTCTACAGGTTTTAAAATAGACTTTATTTTTTAAAGATTTATTTATTTGTTTGAGAGACAGTACGAGCAGGAGAGACAGAGGGAGAGAGAATTCCAAGCAGACTCTGTGCTGAGCGCAGAGCCCGATACGGGGCCTGACCTCACAACTCTGAGCTAAAACCAAGAGTCGGTGTTTCAACCAACAGTGCCACCCAGACACCCTAAAATAGACTTTATTTTTTAGAGCAATTTTAGGTTCCCAGGAAAATTGAGCAGAAAGAACAGAGATTTCATATATACCCCTGGCCCCCATATCCACAGCCTCCCCCATCATCAATATCCCCCACCAGAGTAGTACATTTGTTATAACTGGTGAAACTACATTAACACATCATCACCCAGAGTCCATAGTTTACATTAGGGTTCACTCTTAGTGTTTCCACTCCATGGGTTTGGAGAAATGTGTAATGACATGTATCCACCATTATGGTACCATACAGAGTAGTTTCATTGCACTAAAAATCCTCTTTACTTTGCCTATTCATCCCTAAGTCTCCCCCACACACCCCCAACAACCCCTGGCAAGCACTGATCTTGCTGTCTCTGTAGTTTTGCCTCTACCAAACTGTCATTTAGTTAGAATCATACTGTAAGCAAACTTTTCAGATTGGCTTCTTTCACTTAGTAATACACATTTAAGTTTCCTCCATGTCTTTTCATGGCTTAATAGCTCATTCCCTTTGGCAATGAATAATAGTCCATTGTCTGGATGGACTACAATTTATCCATTCACTACTAAAAGACATCTTGGTTGCTTCCAAGTTTGGCAATTATGAATAAAGCTGCTATAGGCATCTGGTGCAGGTTTTATGTGGACCTAAGTTTTTACCTCCTTTGGGTGAATACTAAGGAGCATGATTGCTGGATCATAAGTAAGAGTATGTTTAGTTTTGTAAGAAACTCCCAAACTGTCTTCCAAAGTGGCTGTACCATTTTGCATTCCCACCAGCAACGAATGAGAGTTCCTGGTGCTCCACATCCTTGCCAGCATTTGGTGTTTCTCTATAGTTTTTAACTCCTCATTCTCTAACACAGAGAGATTGATGACAGAAATAAAGACCTAGGTTTCGTGCACAGTGGTGAGGAATGGGGCCTTGGGAGAATGGAGTACAGTAAGTATAGTAGAAAACTCTGAAAAAAGACCACAGGAGCACCTGGCTGGCTGGGTTGGTAGAGCATGCAGCTCTTGATCTCAGGGTCATGAATTCAAGTCCCATGTTGGGTATAGAGCTTACTTTACAAAATAAAATTAAAAAGACTACAGCACTTTTTTTCAGTGATGGCCTAATTTATATATATATATATATATATATATATATATATATATATATATATATATATATATAATGTTTATATGTTTACAGTATCTTTCAGAAAAGAGCACTATTGATTCATTGTAGGTTGACTTATGCTCTGAGGTTTTTTTTTTTCATCAATAGCGGTGAATTCATAAGACACACATGTGCACCTCACCACTTGCTGACCAATTTCAAACATTTAAGTGACCTGGGACAAGTAACCCAGATCCTTGCCTTTATTTTCTTCAGTTCTAATACACGGAGTTGAGCTAGACAATTTGAAAAGTTCTTCCTAGTCCTTTAATTTAGGAAATTACATCTGTATGTTTCTTCACAAATAAGAAGTGCCCCCAAAGATATGTGCTTTCTTTGTTTTTTAAAGATTTTATTTATTTATTTGACAGAGACACAGCGAGAGAGGGAACACAAGCAGGGGGAGTGGGAGAGGGAGAAGCAGGCTTCCTGCAGAGCAGGGAGCTGGATGCAGGGCTTGATCCCAAGATTATGGGATCATGACCTGGGGTCATGACCTGAGTCGAAGGCAGACGCTTAATGACTGAGCCACCCAGGCGCCCCAAGATACGTGCTTTCAATGGAGTGTTTCCAAAGAGAGGAGAGTTTCCCATTAAAAAGGCAATGAATGTACTTAAATTAAGATCATCGTTCCTCTTTCCTTACATGCCATTCCTGAGTGATAAATGATACATTTTCTTCCAAAATTTTTCCTAATCAGGTTTAACTATGGAGCCTAAACAAGTAAATTATAGTTACCTTTTCTTCTCAAAAGCATACTTTTTAAAAAAAAAGAATCAGCAAGGGGTGCCTGGGTGGCTCAGTCGGTTAAGCATCTCACTCTTGATTCCGTCTTGGGTCATGATCTCAGGGTCCTGGGATCGAGTCCCATGTCGGACTCTCTGTTCAGCGGGGAGTTTGTCTCCCTTTCCCTCTGCCCCTCATGTGGTCTCTCTCTCAAATAAATAAATAAATCTTTAAAAATAAAATTAAATTTAAAAATCTGCAAATGAATGATTATAATCCTATTGAAAGTAGTGAATTCCCTCATTCAACATCTATTTTGTGCCGACTATGTGACTTGTCAGAGAAGGAACTAAATATATTTTCTTTTTTTTTTTAAGATTTTATTTATTTATTTGACAGAGAGAGACACAGCGAAAGAGGGAACACAAGCAGGGGGAGTGGGAGAGGGAGAAGCAGGCCTCCCGCAGAGCGGGGAGCCCGATGCAGGGCTCAATCCCAGGACTCTAGGATCAAAGTCAGACGCTTAACGACTGAGTCACCCAGGTGCCCCAAGAAGGCACTAAATACATTTTCTTTTCTTTGTATGATATGACTGTGTGAATGCAGCCCTTGAAAAGTCAGCGCCCCATGATTACGAATGTAACACGTAATTTATAATCATGAACGTACTTAAACATAATGGTGAACATAATTGTGGCTTCAATTTTGTCAGTTTCCCTATTTTTTACATCTCTATATACAGTGGCAAAAGGCAAACTATAAAAAGGAACATACGTCTTTGTCTCTCTTCTGTTAGCCATTGGAGACTTGAAGGTGGGCACATGGAAAGGCAAACAGGCACACAAAAGAGAAAGCATGAGGAAAATAAGAGGAATGTGAGACTGGAAAGCAAAATGGGTGCTGAGGGAAGAAAATAAAAACAGTCAAGTGACAGTGGTCCGACTTATGCATCACCTTGCCCTTTGTGGAAACAAAGGCTTTCCCAGCATTCCCCCCCCTCCCCCGCCTCAGAACCCTATCAGGAACAGGTGTTCAAACTGAAGACCTGTCAACTTGCATCAACTGCAAGTTTTCCAAACATGTTTAGAAAATGAGAAAACTTCTGGATATTCCTATTTTGATCTTTCCAAAAGACCCAGTATCTTGGTTAGAACCAAATATGACCAAAAATTAAAATTCTGTGAGGAAGAGAGATCACACCAACATGTACTCGTTGTGTCATTTATCTGTTGCTGCGTGACAGCTCCAAAACCAAGTGGCTAAAAAGAATAACCATTTATTATCTGTCATGATTCTGTGTACTAGCTGGGCTCAGCTGGGTAGTTTTTCTGCTCTAGGTGATATTGACTAAGGTCAGTCATTCAACTGGGTCGTTCATTCAGTAGCTGCAATCAGCTAGGAGCTCTCCTGGGGCTGAAATATCCAAGATGGTTTCATTCACATTTCTGGAAGTTGGTGTTGGTCAGCTAGAGTGCATAGTTCTCCTCCACATGGTTTCTCATCTGCTGGCAGGTTCGATTGGCTTTCTTAAAGCGTGGCAGCTGGTTCCAAGAAGGAAAGGCTCACTTTTGGGCAAACGCTTATCAAGTCTCTGCATCATGTTTGCTGATGTCCTGTTGGCCGTACAAGTCACCTGGCTCAAGCCCAGTCTCTTCTGCACCTGTGAAGGAATACCAGTGACTTGTGATGGGTATGGGTGGTTGAGCCTAGACTGGGTAGAGATGGGAACTGTTGCAAGGAGATGGAAATGTGTGTAAGATCATGGATGGGTTTTGTCTGCTTATCAAAGGAAATGTTACTATTTTATCACAATGCTATTAATATGGGCAGACTTTGACACAATGTACTCCAAAGAACAAGTTTATATTTTGAAATGGTTTTTACAGCTGAGACTCGATGTGTACTGCCCTACTTGTGACAGTTGTATGTGTTTATTTTGTATCTAGCAGCAGAGCCTACAGTAAAACCTTAAAACAATGAAAGAAATGTGGGAGGGTACAGCACAATGACGTTATTACCAGAAGGTACGATTCCATTGATTGATTCATTCATTCACTCATTCAACAGTCCCTTATAGAACACCCAGACCCTAGTGCTAAAACAATGATCAGGACAAAATCCCTGGCATCAAAGAGCCTAGGTCATTTTATTCTGAGGGGTCAGGGTAGGGAGAAGGTGGCAGGAATCTGCATCTCTAACAAGCACCTTACATGACTCGGACAGACTAATGGTTGAGAACCTCTGCCTTAAGCCTTTTTCTACCAATATTCTAAGTGTATTATTTGTTAGCAAAGAACTAAGATTTGGGAGAAAAGGGCACTAACACAGGATAAAAGACAGATTTCTCTTAACACAGTTTTGTCAAATCCTAGAAAAATGGAGACCCTAGCATACCCATAGTCCTGTGGTTCTCAAAGTGTGGTCTCTATATCGGCAGTATCATTACCTGGGAATTTGTTAGAAATGCAAATTATCAGACCTTGCCTACTATACCAGAAATTCTGGGGTTGGGGTCCAGCAACCTGCATTTTAACAAGTCCTATGGGTGGTTCTGATATGGGTAGAATTAGCAAATCATTACCATATCCTAATTCTATTACAGTTGCAACATTGCATAGAGTGATACATAGTTTTAGGTAGCTACAATAAGATTATTAACATGCATTTGAGTGGATTTTCTAGTTTGCGTGGGGGGAGAGGAAAACTCCTAATTTGGCTTTCTTAATCAAGTATGTTTAAATTCTGGGGGCGCCTGGGTGGCTCAGTCGTTAAGCGTCTGACTTTGGCTCAGGTCATGATCCCGGGGTCCTGGGATCGAGCCCCACATCGGGCTCCCTGCTCTGCAGGAAGCCTGCTTCTCCCTCTCCCACTCCCCCTGCTTGTGTTCCCTCTCTCGCTGTGTCTCTCTCTGTCAAATAAATAAATAAAATCTTTTTTTTAAAAAGTATGTTTAAATTCTGAATCTGACTTTAACTCCATTATCTTGGGCAAATCACGTCTTATATCTGCCTAAATCATCCCAGACCCATAAAATAAAGGAATGTCTGAGCTATTTATTGCAATCCTTTCCATTACTAACTTTCCCTCTTATGCTTTCCATACCCATGTCAATCCCTATCCAAGTAATAGTTGCTAGAATAGCAAGAAGAGATAAGGAAAGGAGCTTTCCAAATAGACTAGAAAAAATAGGGCAAATATGGGAAGACCAAGAAGCATTACTGGACCTCCCACTCCCACAAAAAAAAAAAAAAAGATTCTCAACGGAAATGTCGTCTTTCTGCTTATATAAATTAACAACAGGAAACACCAGAGGAGGAATCATTGAAACACCTAGAGACTGTCCAGTGGGAGTTGACTTTGATTTCTTATTCTACCAGTCAGAAATCATCACAATGAACTTGAAAGAACTCAAGCTACTTAACTCATCTGCCTGAAGTGCCTCGGTGTTCACCTCCTGGTTTCTTTGGTGGAAACAGATTTGCCAGTGAGAGCATCTTGCCTTTCATGATTAACCATTCTGCTCGTAGAGCGCATTCACACATCCTCCCATCCACGTCAATGACATTTGCCCTATTTGACAGATGAGCAAAAGGAAGCCAGGGGAGAAAATTAGTTACTCAAGGTCAGGAAGATCAAGTGTTGAATGGCAGGGCCAAGATCAGACCAAGATCCTTAGCTTTCCAATCCAGTGTTTCCTCCACTGCTGTACTTTCAGACCTGGAATGGGTGGGGGGGCGAGCAAGGCGGACCAGAATCCTACCTTCTTCCTTTTCACTTATTTTCCTGGCTTCCCTTCCCTCAGACTGCTCTAAAATGGCAATAGGCCTGATGTCAGGAGCCGGAAATTCTAGTGCTGGTTCTGCCACAGAAGGCTGGCTGATCTCAGACAAGTCACTTAGGCTCTCTGGGCCTCACGTGCCCCATTGTTACTTCCAACTCTGCCTCAGTAATAGTATGGAAAAGGAAATCGGAGTATCTATTGGTTGATTTTTACATTTATATAAATTTGAGTTTTCAGACTGCAGCTAGGGTTTGAAGGGTTGAGAAAGAGCAGGCAGATGGGAGTAATTCCAACTGGGTGAGAGGAAACAGGACTAGGAGGTTCAGAGTACATATTTAAGGTGTGGAGATTAGATAAAGCAAGCGAGACTCTTCTGTTCAAGAGCCTTGCCTTTGCCCTTCCCTGATCTCCAAGCGCGAGCTTAGATGTGTGTGACTCCTGAAACCTTAAATCATCTTTTGGCCTCTCAGTTTTGTTTTGGTGAAAGTAATTGGGATGTGAAATACAGACTGTTGTGGGAACCACAGGATCAATATATTTAAGAATCTCTCATGTACATCTAACCCCACTTATTCTGACATGTTTGAATTCGGATCCCACTATACTGGTAAGCAAATAATTTGCTGTCCTCTTAGAATCTGAGAGTCAAAAGTGTGTGAGAGTTGGAACATAGTCACTTTTTTTTTGTTTTGTTTAAATGGATCGATGTGGCAGGTCTGGTGGCTTTCTTTTTACTGCCTTCTAGAATCAAGGAAATCCTTATCTGTATCATTTAATTAATGCCTTTCATGGTGTTTAGAGGCAAGTTAGCCTACTTCCTTTACATTTGCCGGAACGCCTGTCTGTGTCTTCTTCCAGGAAATTCAGAAATACTGATTCATCTGCCCTTCTCTCCTAAGCAGGCCAGTTTATCAGCAGTTATTAAGTCCAGCATTTCTATAAGCAGGCCTCATGGGGAACACCAGAGTCTGCTATCTACAGAGTATAGGAAAATTTCCTTCCGGAGCAAGTGTGGTTAAACTATAAACACAGAGATGGTGTAGAATAAGGACTAGAGGGGAAAAAATAGAAATGATGTTCCAGAACCCTGAGAGATTAGGGAAAAGGATGGAAGGAAATGAAAGATTGACAATAGTAGGGTGCTTTTGAAATGGACAGAGAGCATGGTGGTTTACGTAATTAATTTAGTGATTTTCAATCAGCATCTTTTAAAAATTGGGGAATTGTGTACAATTTCTAGACACAAGAGACTCCCTTTTGAAGCTCCATTTTTCTGTCCAACTAAGGAACTATCGAACTGGGCCAGAGGCAATAATTCTTTTACAAGCAATTGCTCATAAAATTTCAACAGAACAAGTGGCATTCAGATTATATGAGGCCAGTAAAGCGAATTAATACATACCAGGGACAGGTGTGTTTGACAGCACCAATACAATAATCAATAGTATAGTAATCAGAAGCAGCTCCACCAGTCAGCACCAAATTAGCAGGGTTTTTTTTTTCTTTGTCTAAATCATGTAATTACCGCTTGCTTCTTTCTCATAAAAACCCCTTGCTTTCCCTACACGAACAGGACACTTTTCCCACTCCTCTGGAATCTGTGCACCCGAATTGCAATTCTGAGATCACAAAGGCCTGTTCTCTTTTTCAGTTTTGCCTCCTTTTCTCAGTTGACATAAATGGTGTGAGAATAGCATGGGATCCGAAGTGATGCACCCCTCTGACTCTGGACTCGAACATGGTACCTGCCTGAGCAGGCAGCTCGGGGTTCTGTTGGTGAGTTCTCTTAGTTCTAAACCTCACTTTTCATAATTTCGTTTTAAGTAAGCTCTATGCCCAACATGGGGCTCGAACTCACAACCCCAAGATCAAGAGTCACATGCTCTACCGATTGAGCCAGCCGGGAGCGCCACCCCCTGCCAAACTTCCTCTTTTTGGTTGAGGCTCAGGCCCAGGTTTGGGGTGTCTTTCCCGTGTGGGCTTTTGTCTGTCTGTCTATGTGTCTGCACTACAGAGTTACTCTCTTCTGTCTGGTGAATACTCAGTGGGGCTTTTGGTTTGGAAAATTGCTGCTGGACAGCAGCCCCTGCCTGGCACCACCGCTGGGTGTGTGTTATGGGTCCATTTCTTGTAAGTTTCTGTCTTGTTGGCTCAATCTTACTTGTCATTACAGTGGCCACTCCGGGGATCTTTGGAGATTTCAAAATTAGTTTATTTGCATGCACAATTGGAAAAAGAAAAAAGAACCAAGCAGCTTGAGTAGGAAGCATCGTTCACTTAGTATTTGGAGGCCTCTGAGAAATTAAATCATTCTAAACTTGCTTCCTTACACAAAAATAACTGAACTTTCTAAAGCCAACTCTGACCTCCCTCAGAGATGATCTAAACCAAAAAAATTGATCAGAAACTGCTACAGCTGTTGCTCTTCCTCACCTTCCCCCTCCTACTCTTCACCTGTATATCCTAGGATTTTCTTAAAGATTTATTGCTTTCTTTATTTTGAGAGAGAGAGAGAGAGAGAGCATGAGTGGGAGAGGCAGAGGGAAAGAATCTCAAGCAGACTCCCCGCTGAGCACGGAGCCTGACACAGGGCTCGATGCAGGGCTCAGTCTCAGGACCTCAAGATCATGACCTGAACTGAGACCAAGAGTCAGAGAGTGACCCCGCTGTAACACCCACGCTGTCCTGTGTATCCTAGTTCCACAGAACTTCCAACCTATAATATCAACCCGGAGGTTCCTCTGGACCCTCCAGTCATCCAAACTCCTTCTACACTTACACCTAATGAAGGAGGTTCTAAGACTTCATCAGTCATTTATACTCCTTGAACCAAGGCAGGATGTGAGCTGCTACCAAGGACCTTCCCAATGCCCTTGAAGACCCTCTAGGGTTCCCTAAGGAATTCATTTTAGTTATTCAGACCTGTAAACCTAGTAATTTTGACCTTTATCAACTTATACACATGCTTGTAAGTGAGGAGAATATAGAGGGATGAATGGGCAAAGTAGGCTGGACAAAGCCTTTTGATGATTTTTCCAAGTGAAAAGCTATAGGTAAAACAGAAGCTTTTAAGCTAGCTAAAGATTTACATAAAACTATCCCTAAGATTTTTCAAAAGACTATAGATTGGAGAAGCAAATCAACAATGTACTCAATGGCCAAAAGCATCTGGTTTTTGATTATTATGATATGTTACAGAAAAATTTCTTTATTTTTATTTTTTTAAAGATTTTATTTATTTATTTGACAGAGAGAGACAGAGTGAGAGAAGGAACACAAGCAGGGGGAGTGGGAGAGGGAGAAGCAGGCTTCCCGCTGAGCAGGGAGCCCGATGCGGGGCTCGATCCCAGGACCCTGGGATCATGACCTGAGCCGAAGGCAGACGCTTAATGACTGAGCCGCCCAGGCGCCCCAGATTAAAACTTTTAAACAATACTTTGGTATTGACAAAATTAATTGTGAAAACCCTTTTTAAAAAAAATTTAATTCCACCTTTGTTACCTAAAAGACAAAGTTGGCTCAAACAGCCTAAGAGCACTTTCCCCTCTAAGGACATGAACAATGGGGGGAACAAATGCTCATATAACAGAATAGGGCAGCTGGGAGGACAACAGGGGATCTTCCCATTACTTCTACCCATACCTTAGGGGAAGTGGAGGTTAGTGGGAATGGGGTGAGATGAGGTCTCTCTTTTTTTTTTTTTTTTTGAGTGAAGTTGACACACAATGTCACTTTAGTTTCAGGCGTACAACATAGTGACTCAAGTTTAGAGATGATGCTGTGCTTCCCACACATATAGCCACCACCTGTCACCATGAAAGACTGTATTCCCTCCGCTGTGCCTTTCATTCCCCTGTCTTATTCATTCCATACCTGGAAGCCCGTATCTCCCGGTCCCCTGCACCCTATAGACATGGGAGCAACAGTGGCAGTGTTAAGCCCCACCAACCTTCCTTTCCCCCTTCCTCGGAACACAGAAACCCCGTAAGTGGTGGGAGTGTCTAATACCCCATGACAGTTTTGAAATTCTTACCTATCCCTTTTCAGCTGGGGCCCTTGCAAGGCACTCATCCATTCCTTCTGGTCCCTTCAGACCCCGTTCACCCGTTAGGCTGCAGTTTTCTTGAGATGTATCAGGCGCACATCTCTTTCCCTCAGAAGGGGCAAATGTTTTTGGCAATAGCAGAATAGCACAGAGAAAATTCAACTTAGCTTCTGGATTGTGACACTTCTTTAAGACTGAAGGGGGGGCTGAGGGGGCTCAGAGCAAGTCTCCCCAGGGTGGGCCACTTCAGCATGTGAATTATTTTGAGCTGAAGGCAACTGAGACCCTGTGAGCTCAAGAGAAATAGCTGTTACCTTCCTGCTCCACTCGTTTTGTCTGCCTTTCTGCGACATGCAGATTGTCAGTTCTTTCCTTTGGCTGTCTTTGGGGGTGACTCGGGCTCTTGGGAAGGTAGTATGTTTGCACCCTCTTTGAGGACGTCTTACACTCAAAGGGTAGTTGTTTAATACTGTCAGAAATACTTACTGTTTGTCCCAGCTGAAAACTGGCAAGAATTTTAGAAAAAGTAGCTCTGTAGTCAAAAGTTGGCCAGATTAGAAGCTGATATTCAGCATCTGATAGGAATGTTTTTAAGGCCTCTCCCCTAAGTTAAAATTAGAACTATATACCCACAGGGAAAGAAGCAAACTGAGGATAACATAGCCAGATGGGTAGATCAATCTATGATATCATTTAAGTTGCAACCCAATTCCTTGAGGGATTAAAAGCTACTGTCTTTATCCTACAAATCTTTGCAAAACTAGAAATAAAGCCCCAGAAACAACTGAAAATCCTTCAACCTCTCCTTTTCACCAGTCCCCAAACATCCACTCTTAATTTAATTTAATTTTTTTAAATTTTTTAAATTTTATATGTTATGTTAGTCACCATACAATACATCATTAGTTTTTTTTTTTTTTAAGATTTTTATTTATTTATTTATTTGACAGAGAGATAGAGAGCACAAGTAGGCAGAGCGGCAGGCAGAGGGATAGGGAGAAGCAGGCTCTCCGCCGAGCAGGGAGCCCGACATGGGGCTCGATCCCAGGACCCTGGGATCATGACCCGAGCCAAAGGCAGACGCTTAACTGACTGAGCCACCCAGGCGCCCCACATCATTAGTTTTTGATGTGGTGATCCACGATCCATTGTTTTCGTATAACACCCAGTGCTCCATGCAATATATGCCCTCCTTAATACCCATCACCGGGCTACCCAAACATCCACTCTTCATCTCAAAACTCTTATAATGTCTCTGGGAACTCAGATGTAGATCAGCCTCTATTCCTAAAACTTGGGTGGGGGGGCAGGGGGGAGTTTTTTAAAATTACAAATGGCTATAGAAGCACCCTGGCCCAAAATCTAACCCACAGCTTCCATAACATTACTTGTCAAGGATAGATACAAATGATAAGTGCCTTCTCCACAAATATTAGTAGAAGAAGTTTTAGTTATCTGAGCAGGAAGTGTTAACTGATTCCATCTGCCAGAAAAACACTATGGTTCCAATTGTTCTTTTATAAACTAGTGAGTTCTGAATTATCCTACTTGTCTCACGGCTAAAAAATTTATTCTGTGTTTTTAAAAGATTTTATTTTTAAGTAATCTCTACCCCCAACGTGGAGCTCAAACTCACAACCCCAAGATCAAGAGTCCCACACTCTTCTGAATGAGCCAGCCAGGTGCCCCTCATGGCTAAAAAAAAAAAAAAAAAATTTTAAAACAGTAGCTTTAAGGTTACCATTTATGTCTGTCTTTATGTTCATAGGTGTTATACATGTATGGGATTTACTACCTCTGAATGGTATTGCCAGAATTAATTTTAAAAAGAGCTCTGTTTAGGGTGCCTGGGTGGCTCAGCTGGTTAAGCGACTGCCTTCGGCTCAGGTCATGATCCCGGAGTCCTGGGATCGAGTCCCACATCGGGCTCCCGGCTCAGCGGGGAGTCTGCTTCTCCCTCTGACCCTATCCCCTCTCATGCTGTTTCTCTCTCTCTCAAATAAATAAATAAACAAAATCTTTAAAAAAAAAAAAAGAGCTCTGTTTAATTGGCTTAAAGAATATTAGTGCTTATATAAATTAAATTCTCAGAGATATAATAGAAATGAACCCAAATATGTTTCAAATTCATGTGATCTAAGATTAATCCTTAATATATAAAAGCTAATTGAAGTTGGTTGGTTTAATTAAAACAGGCATGTTTTTAGAGTTGCTAGCATTAAATGTGAAACTTTTATTCTACCTAGGTTTGCTAAAAGTCAAATTAGCTCATGTTATCTCTGTTACAGAATTTGTCAGCAACGAATATAACTTAAAAGTGATGGCTAGCTGTTTAGTGTCTTGTGAAATTTTCATGACTAATCTAAACATAATTATTAAGAACAAGTGAATTAAATAGATGTAAATAAGATAAAAGTTTGTAAATGAACTTTTCAGCAATATTTATGTCTACTTAAATAGTTTCCCCAAATCCTTTTTGGTAACTTAAAACCTTAGAGTTTTGTTAAGTTAAATTACATGATAGATAGTCTTTAAATATCTAGATCATTTCCAAATCAGATCGAATACTAAAACATTAATTACTAAAACATAAGCTTATTTAATTTTGACTTCCTGTTACAGAGAAACTAAAGATATTTAGGTCTACTGGTAAACATGTTTTGTGCCATTCTGAGAAATTTACTATAAGAAGGCATATGTTTCTAAAACTTATGAAATGTATTCATAAATTTGCCAGTCTAAAGAATGCTAGTAGAGGGGCGCCTGGCTGGCCCAGTCAGTGGAGTGTGCAACTCTTGATCTCAGGGGTTGTGAGTTCAAGCCTCACGCTGGGTGTAGAGATTGCTTAAAAATAAGATCTTTAAAAAAAAAAAGAGGGGCACCTGGCTGGATCAGTTGGTAGAGCACTCGACTCTTGATCTCAGGGTCATGAGTTCGAGCCCCACATTGAGGGTAGAGATTGCTTTAAAAAATAAAGAATAAATAAAATCTTAAAAGAAAAAGAATGCTAGTATAACAGTTCACAATTGCTTACTTCTTAGTTTTCATTAGAAATTAAGGTTTCCAGGGGCACCTGGGTGGCTCAGTTAAGTGTCTGACTCCTGATTTCAGCTCAGGTCATGATCTCAGGGTTGTGAGATAGAGTCCTACGTCCGGTTCTGCACTGGGTGTGGAACCTACTTAAGGTTCTCTTTCTTGGGGTGCCTGGGTGGTGCAGTCATTAAGCGTCTACCTTTGGCTCAGGTCGTCATCCCAGAGTCCTGGGATGGAGCCCGCATCGGTCTCCCTGCTCCGTGGGAAGCCTGCTTCTCCCTCTCCCACTCCCCCTGTTTGTGTTCCCTCTCTCGCTGTCTCTCTTTCTGTCAAATAAATAAATAAAAAATCTTAAAAAAAAAAAAAAGGATTCTCTCTCTCCTTTCCCTCTGCCCCCCACCCCCTGCGCACCCCTCACTCGCACACTCTCTCTAAAAAAAAAAAGAGGGTGCCTGGGTGGCTCAGTCGTTAAGCATCTGCCTTCGGCTCAGGTCATGATCCCAGGGTCCTGGAATCGAGCCCCTCATCGGGCTCCCTGTTCCGCGGGAAGCCTGCTTCTCCCTCTCCCACTCCCCCTGCTTGTGTTCCCTCTCTTGCTGTGTCTCTCTCTGTCAAATAAATAAAATATTTTTTAAAAAGAAATTAAGGTTTCCTGGGGTGCCTGGCTGGCTCAGTTGGTAGAGCATGTGACTCTTGATCTTGGGATCATTTGTTTGAGCCCCATGTTGGGTGTAGAGGTCACTTAAAAAAGAAAAATAAGGTTTTTAAAGGTTAGGAATTCTACTAAACATAATTAAGCTACCAGAAATAATAAGGAAACATTTTCGTATGCCAAGAAAGTAGGATGTTAATGTGTTCGGTAAGAAAAGATAAGAGAAATGGAGATGTGTTTCTTGTTGAGGGAAAAGAAAGTTTTGTCCTAAAGCAAGGTCAGTTATTTAAAGAGGGAAAACATAGACAAAATCTGAATGTAAGAATGAATGTTGTAGAAAGTTTGTGAAAAGGGAATCTTTGAAAAAAATTTTATGCGTGGTCAGGACTACAATTGGAATGAATGAATCTTTTTCAGGACCCTGAGATAGAGAGTCGCATGCTCTACTGACTGAGCCAGCCAGGTTCCCCTAGAATAAATGAGTTTTAATGTCACAGGTACACTGGTCAAGATTAGAATTGGTTTCCTCTCACTGTTACAACAGCAAAGTTTTCTTAGATTATTGGTCCACTCTTAATAAGAAATTATAAACAAAGATTTTTGTCTTTACCGTACTCCAGGTAAGAAAACCGAAGTTTTGAGATGTTTTGTCTTTATCAGGTCTTTGATTACTTAAGGAAACTGAATCTCCCCATCATTAAAGAGCTAAGTTTTGCTAACAACTATGTAACCTTCTATATTTGCCTTTAGAATCTTTTGTCACCTTGGATAATAAATAAAAGAGTATTAAGTTTTGTAATTATCTGTGATCCTATTTAGACATGTGCTTTAAAAACTTCTGATATTTTTAACAAACTTCCCCCAACTCAAATTCTAAATGAAGTCTTTTTGAATAAATTGTCAAATTACCAAAGCACTGTCAGGTAAGTGACGATAAACCTTCTTAGGTTATATTGTGTGGGTGAATTGCTATTAATATAACTGCTCTAGAAATAATAGGAAATTCCTAAAGTTTTAATATGTTCGGGTACAATGTTATCACTTGTAATTCAAATTATTGAAGTGTTGTGTGTCACAGAAATAACCACATTTCTTTGTCAGTTGCATTGTAATGAACTCTCATCGGATCTTGAACCATGGCCATTTTGAGTCTTTTGTCATTTACAGTTCTTGTTTTATACTTGATGCTCTTGCAAATGTGTTTAAGCTTCAAGGAGATTCATGGAAAGGACTTTTGACAAATAGAGGTTTCTGATAACCTTAAGATCAGAAAACTGAACCGAATAAGAATGTTTGTAACTAGTGAGAAACCTGGGTTCCAACAACAAGAATTAATAACATGGGCCTGAATAAACTGAGGAAGATGATCATAGTTTTTATGACTCTTGTTTGAAATGTTGCTGGTTTTCTAATGTTTGCTCTTCCAGATTTAAGGAAACTTTCTCTCTTAAGCTATCTATGACTTACAGAAATTTGATAAAATATTCCTTTGTGAATAAATATGAAACATTTGTCTTTTTTTCCCTACCTGACCCCTCCAGAGTTTAGAAACTCTCGGTGAATATTCCTATTTTCATGGCAATTATAGTTATTTGCAAAATTTATTAAGAATCTGCTCTCCTTGTAACAGAACACCATTGCAAACTTTGGTTATATTACCAAGGCTTGGATTGGAATGTTATATTTGAGAGAGAAGTGCATAGACTAGATATGACCAAATAGCTTTAGGGAACTAAGGTTGACTTCATGGAGCCAATGAAGCCCCTTGGAACAGTAAGCCTGATACCTTGCTTACAGGGTTCCCAGCAGCCTTACCAGATGAGTAAGGAAGGTCACTTCCTGGCACGGGCAGGAACCTCAGGATATTTGGGGGACCTCACGAAGGGAGGATTCACCCAAATCCATAACTGTTAATTACACAAAATTCTGATGGCAAGTATTTGGGTTGGCTTCTTAGCCTGAGGAAGCTGTTGAAAGTTCAATCTAAAATTCCTTATGAAAAGTTTCAGCAAAGCAGATTTAAAAGAAGCTATAGAATCAATCACTCTTCTTGCTACACTTTTGAAAATAATCAGGCCAAGGTGTTGAAATTGGACTTATTTCACAAACAAATTAGTATTCATTTGGCTATCTTTGGTGGAAATGAGGGTGATTTTAGAGAGTGTTAAAAAACAAAACCTAATTGAATAAATCTAAAGATCTAATTGGTTTATTAGATGATTCGTGAATCAAGCAGCATCCCATCTAGCAAATAGAGGGAAGCTTTGAGAAATTGTACAAAATGGAAGGTGTTTATAGGAAAGAGGGTGGGGCCTGAAAGTTATTAGTAAAAGAAAAGGATTGTTCTAGGCAAGGTCACTTTCCCTTCGGGGAAGAAGCAGGGGGTCTTATCATGCAGATTACTTCATCTTCCTTTGGGGGATGGAGAGGCCCCCTGTGACAGACTCTGGCGCTGATGAGGAAAATTCCTGACTGACCAGTTAAGATTACATTTCTGGATTTGCAACGAGGCGGATAGAACTAGAGGCTATTTTGCTAAGCGAAATAAGTCAGTCAGAGAAAGACAATTATCATATGATCTCACTCATATGTGGAATTTAAGAAACAAGACAGGATCATATGGAAAGAGGAAAAAACAAAACAAGACGAAATCAGAGAGGGAGACAAATGATAAGAGACTCTTAATCATAGGAAACAAACTGAGGGTTGCTGGAGGGAAGGGGGGTAGGGGGATGGGGATAACTGGGTGATGGAAATTAAGGAGGGCAGGTGATATAATGAGCACTGGGTATTATATAAGATGGATGAATCACTGACCCCTACCTCTGAAACTAATAATACATATTAATTAATTAATTGAATTTAAATTTTAAATACTACATTTCTGGGGGAGATTGAAACTGAAATTAAATTAGGTACTAAGTTCCAGTTTGAGAACTCGGCCTAAGTAACACCATTTTGGGCCTGTGGTTTTCTTTTTAAAAAGAGAAAAAAAATTATATTTCATAACACACAGTGTGGATGTTAGATTCTAGTTCTGATTGAGGGTTTCCCTATAAAACTGGCCTGGATCCTAAATTCTGGTATCCTCAAATATCTGGCTGTGACTCTCCAACTAAGGTTTCTAATTTTCTTTCCTTCTTTTGACTTGGAGTCACTCAGAACTAAAATTGCTGTTTTGGGGATGCCTGGTGGCTCAGTCGCTTAAGCGTCTGCCTTCAGCTCAGGTCATGATCTCTGGGTCCTGGGATCCAGCCCTGCATCGGGCTCCCTGCTCGGCGGGGAGTCTGCTTCTCCCTCTGCCCCTCCCCGCCATGTGCTTTCTCTGTCGCTGTCAAATAAATAAATAAAATCTTTTTTAAAAAATTGCCGTTTTTCCTGAAGCCCTGCACACTGAAGCTAGACAATTGAGATAAACTTCAGAGAAATTGCCACAACAGCCCATATCTAAACAATCTTCGTGCCTTTTGCTGTATGGGCCACTCAGAAAGATCACCAGAGATATTCAGACTGCAAACCAGGAAAATTTATCAGATTCCCACTGCCTGCTCGCACTCTCTCTGAAGATGCTATGAGCCTGACATCTAGAATTCTCAGTGGCTGCACTCAGGACCACACTGGGTTTATAATTTGCTCCAACCAATAACATTTGTTTCCTTTGTTTTTCTTTTGTTTCCTTTGTTTTTCTTTTGTTTCCGTAGAGATGCTTCTTTTTAATTACCTGATTGCTTGCACAATATGGGCCTAACTTTGGGAACCCCGTTGCAAGACCATCTCCTGAAATGAGACCCAACTGTTTAACTGAATTGACCTATTTTCAAAAGACTAGTTCCTGAGATATGGAGCAGACCTCTTAAGATCCAGAACAGAACATTAAAACTCCGGTTAGCAGGGAATAATATTGATCTCTGACATTTTTCTAAAAAAAAAAAATCTTGATCAAAAGGGGGGATTGTATAAAATTTCTGGACATAAGGTTCTCAATTTGAAGCTCCATTTTTCTTCCCAGCTCATGAACTCTTGAACTAGGCCAGGAGCAGCAATCGTTTTAGAAACAGTTGGTCATAAAGTTTAAACAGAGGAACTAGCGTTCAGATCCTCCGCGGCCAGTCAAGTGAATTAATACATACCAGAGACAGGTTTGTTTGATGGCACCAATCAAATAATAAGATAGTAATCAGAAGTAGCTCCACTGGTCAGCACCAAAGTAGCAGTTTTTTTCACTTCTTTATCTAAATAATGTAATCACCCCTTCCTTCTTGCTCATAAAAACCCCTTGCTTTCCCTACATGACCAAGACCCTTTTCTGATTTCTCCAGAATCTGTGCACCTGAATTGCAATTCTGAGACCCCAAATAAAGGCCTTTGTTCTTTTTAATTTTTTCCTCCTTTACTCAGTTGATAAAATGATATGCAATACAATAAGACAATGCAGAATGCATAGCATGGAAAGAAATTGTTTTGGAAATACTTTTCAATAATGTAAATATGCATAAAATATATTTATGTATAAATATATGTATTAAATATAAAATAAATGTATGCGCACGCACACAGACACCCACACCCACACCTGGAGTTGTCAACTGTTTCTCGCAGTGGGTTCTTGATTCAAAGTTTGAAAAGCCCCTGAAACATAGGACTCAAAAGGATCCTGGCAAGGTAAATTCAAGGTCAAATGAGAGAGCCCCTTTCCTCTCCCTTTGCAATGTAGAGCAGTTAATGGAGGGAGAGGAAATTGCGTGGAAGGGAGGGGACACCCGAGTGAGGTCAAGCGAGGAGGAAGGGTGCATCAGGACAGGGAGGTGCCGGATGCCTAATTGTCAACTGAGGAACCCGGGAAGGTTGATTCTGCACTCTTCCCTTAAATGCTAAACCGAAAGAACTTCCGCGTTCCTCGTCCCTGAAAAGCATACAAAGATGGGGATTCGCCGTGCTCCCGGAGGTCACACTACATTGGACCAGTTCCCGCACAGGGAATTATTATCCAGGGCAAGGAGAGGGGAGGTGGGCGGGGCGTGGGAAGCGCGGGAAGGCCTGACCAGGTCAGTCTTAAGAGCGATTCACGTCGTGCTCTGCACAGCCCACCAGAGGAAACAGTTCTGGACTCTGGGACCCATTCGCGGGAGGGAGCCCCAGGGCGTGGGTTGGGAGTTGTGCCCTTTCCACGGACAAGCGGCGCTCCCAGCCAAAGGACAGCACCCGCCTCCGCCCCCGGCCCTGCAGCTGGATGGCTCGGCCGCCGGGTCGCAGGAGCCCACGTGACCTGCTGCGCGGGCCACCGCCTCCGCCGCGCCCAGGCCCCGCCCCCGTGACGTCACACCGCCCTCTGATTGTCGGAACGTTCCGCCTCTTTCCGCGCTCGCTAATTGGCTGGCCCGGCAGGCAGCGCCCCCCCCCCCCGCCACGCCCCCGGAGTCGTGGGGAACGCGTTTGGGGGCGGGGCCTGGGTCGGAGGGGCGGGGTGAGAAGGTTCCGCGCGGGTAAAGGGGCTGCCTGGAGCGCGGTCCGAGCGTTCTGCCCTCGCACGCCTTCTCGCCTTCCCGGCTCGCCGCCTGCCCCTCCCCCGCACGCCGCCGTCACCCGGGAAACGGGCCGCGATAGCCCGCTGACCCGAAGCTGGTTTCATGGCAGCCGCGAAGAAAGCAGTTTTGGGGCCATTGGTGGGGGCAGTGGACCAGGGCACCAGCTCAACGCGCTTTTTGGTGAGCCCAGGGTGACATTTGAGGAGGCGCTGAGCCGAGGCGGGAGCCCAGGGACTTCGGGGCTGGCTGTCGAGTCCCCATCCTGCGCCTTCTCCGACCCCGGGCCCCCGGTCGCTAGGCAAAGGGTGGAGGCCAAGGCCCCCAGAGCGGGACCTGCCACGCTGGAGCTGCCCTGCGTGGGCCTGGGGGACCTCGGCCTCTCGCGACCCCCGCGGCCGAGTTGAGCAGCCCCGGCCTTGGTGGTGGAGCCGGGTCACCTACTAATAGGGGACTCCACCCCCAAAGGGAGCTGGGACTCGCCTAGCATCCGTGCGGAGCGGCCCGCCTGCAGCCAGGGACAGGTGGCCACATTGACCGCTACTGCGGGCTT
This sequence comes from Halichoerus grypus, assembly GCF_964656455.1. NCBI lineage: Eukaryota > Metazoa > Chordata > Mammalia > Carnivora > Phocidae > Halichoerus > Halichoerus grypus. The sequence goes on along the minus strand of NC_135727.1, from coordinate 106,408,983 downwards.
CCCCAGGAGCGTTTGGCCTGCGGGGCGCAGGACGTCCTTGGATGGGGCGAAAGCTGTGTCACGGCTTTGGTAGCCTAACACAGCGTCCTTTGAAGCAGTAGAACGAATATGAATATAGTATTGGCGTGATGATGCGTTGTCATCCTCTCCCACAGAAATTGCAGAAGGTGGAATGCCGGCTTGGGGGGGTGGGGGGGCGCTGAACACATTAGGAAAAAGTCACACTACACTGCTTTTACCAGCATCTTTACTTAATTTCGGAGACTCGAAAATTTCAGTTCTGGATACTTTGCGGGTTACAAACAGATGGTTTTCTCCGTGCTTCACAGCATAAAGTGACGGGAAAATTCTGTTTCTCTTTTTATTTACCATGGATGACAGCAGTTTTATCACAACGGAGTGCTATTTAAGGGACTCTGCTTATTAGTATGTTTTGTGCAGTTAGGAAACTTGCTCTTAAACTGATATACACCGAGTTTAGTAAGATAATTTAAAAGTAATTTAAATAAGTGGTTAAGAACTCAAGCTTTCAGTGGACATTTGACTCATTTGACAGGTTGATGTAATTATTGAATGATTATTTAGCTCTGTCTTCACTTCAAATCATTTTTTCGTGCGCTATTTTGTATGTGTATATATATATGTACATATATGTATACATTATATATAAAGTTTATACGTTTTTTCCAAGTCCTGTTGAGCTGACCACTTGACTAAAACCTGCATTTGTGCCTTCATTTTGATACTTGTCTCTCTTGTCTAAAGTGAAAAGCTTTCAGTCCAATTTTAGCTTGAATCTTCTTTAATGACTTACCCTGGTTTGAGCTGCCAAGATGTAGTTCTACTGTCTCTTACATTGCTTATCTTTTGATCACCCAGGGCAGGTTTCATTTTGTCTTATTTTCATATAAATGTTTGTAAAGTAATCCTGAATCATAAGTAAGATAGTCTGTCTAACTGGATTTGATTAATATATAAAATACACAGTGATCATTACCATCTCCCCAAATTAAGAAAGACCATTAAGACATGTGTGTTAACTGTGGGTTAATTTTTGAAATCCTATTAAAGAATTGCCCACACAAATGCCCGCAGGGGCCAGCCAGGTAGAAGTTGGAGAGCAGACTCAGGCCAAGGGGACAGCCTACAGTTGCCAAGCAGGAACACCAGCCCAGTGTTGCCAGATCTTCCAATTCCTTAAGAAAAGCTGATAGTCTAGAGTTTTCAGTGAAATCCTTCTATTCTTAAATGTTGGCAACTAGTTCATAAAGCACGGTGGGGGCCAAACTCAACATGGCGATTGTTCTCAAGTTTATACGGCTTTTGCCCTCTGTGAATATGGGTAAAATATTTCATAACTTTGTAGGCTTCCTTTTTAGGAGCCAGCCTTACTGTGCTTGTCTTCCTTTTGACTCTTCACTCTTGCTGTCCATGTAGCCCGCAATCTTCTTTATCTACTGCAGGTTGTTCCTCAGATTCTTCTGCCCAAGAGGCATCTTTCTGCATTGGTAGGGGAAGAATTCATCAACTTCATGTTATCACACTCATTTGTTCAGTGTGTGACATGAACAACACAAGCCCCCCGAAGTTGGGTTCTCTTTACTGGGCTCTGTATGGCATGATCTCATTGAGTAAGCTAAGGTGGCAAATTCAGAAGATTCCCATCCTGCTTATAGAATGATGCATAAAAGTTGATGAATTAAGTTTTCTGTTTCTTGAGAAACAACTATGAAAGCATGCCTCACAGGTACATAAAAGACTTAGAGATCATGTGTGAAGTCGAACAGAACTTAGGAACAGTTTAGCGAGGTGTTTTTCTTCTTTGGTTATAAGGAAAGCGGTTGCTAAACCACTCCCTGCAAAATGCAGGTAATAGATTTGCTGAATAAGTGCTTCAATCCCAAGGTGATTCCCAAGAATTGTTCCAGTCATTTTGTTCCGTGTTATAATTATGACTCAAAACTCATTGCTTACCTTCTCAGGAAAGAATACGGGGATATGAACTGTCATAAGGAACCTTATAAAGTTAAAGGTGTTTGAATAATTTCCTGACCATTCATTAAATTTGCATACCTCATTCGACTTTTACAAGACCCATAACCTCTGCAAGCTTTCTTCTTCCTTTTTCTGTACTAACAATGTTAGCTTTCTCCCATGATGGACACAAGATTTCTTTCTTCCTGCTCTTTCATCCGAGTGAATTGCCTCCTCCCCTGTTCCCCAGATCTGCTGCTTGAAATTCCAAATAATGCCTCAGCTGCCATCTCCTAGCAGGTCTTCCTCAAACCCTTGGAATTTCCACCCCTTCCTATACTACTTTTCTTACACCTCTAGTCCTAGCTCTTATCACTGCTCTGTATTATAATTACATACCTGTACTTTGGAGCAGGGACCTCTTTTGAAGTCTAGGTCTCTATTCCTTAAAACATCTTGGTCAACACCGCAAATGAATGCATGTTTTGTCTGCAGGGAGCACTTGATACATATTTATCGAATAGATGTTTATTTCTCTTTAATAGGTTAACTGAATTTTGATTCCAGGTTGTTGTTTTTTTTTAACCTTGCCAAAAAATCTTAAAACTTCCTGACTTGGGTATGTTTGATTATTTAATTTCTTCTATTTTAGTAGTAGACCTGCCATTTTAGAACATGTTCACTTCTAGTTGTCAAAGAGTACCCCCTGTGACCCTATGCATAGGCTTTGTGCCAGAGGAAAAATTTCATACTTGTCTGATAGGAAAGTGAACTGGGGTTGGCACATGATTACTCAGATTACAGAATAGGAACTTCTTGGAAAAAGAATCAGTGTAACAGGTTTTAAGGAGGGGCCATTTCTTTAGAAGGCCAAAGTTTCAGTTGAAACAGTCAACTTCCTTCTTTAATTTGGTAAGTTTGTTTTCCCCCCATTAAGCTGGATGTTACAAAAAGCAAAGGCTTGGAATGTGTTGTGACTTGAAATGTGTTGGATGCAGCAGTTGAGGATTTTTTCCAGCATTATCTCATTTAATCCTCCTAACAACCGTGATGTAGGTAGTGTTAGTAAGCTCCTTTCCCCAGGTGATTGGACTGTGCTGAAGACGGTGCCCAAGGTCACAGAGTAACCAGTGGAACTAGGATTCAAGGCCAGGTCTGTGACATTCAGAAGCCTGTCCTCCTAATTCCTGCCCTAGGCTTCCTGGCTGGGGAAGGCCACTTACCCACCTTTCAGGTGTCTGTTCTGATTACAATCACAGATGAATCTTCACCAAGAAAAACATACGCAAACGTTGGTTTCGCAATATGTTTAAAAAAAAAAAAACATTGCCTTTGAATAAGTCTTGCTGGTTTTGATCATCTTGTGACTCAGATTCAATGGGTCCTGGGCAGGGCTCAGGTGTAGTCACCATGGATAATGGTTGCACAACCATTTTGTTCCAATAGCCAGCATCTCCAAAGCATGGCTCGAACTGTAGCTCTGTGCTTGCTTTGGCCAGAACCATTGTCTTGGCCCCACTTGTTCCATCATACTTCGAGATCTCATAAGGCTTAGGGACGGATTTCTGCTTTCCTTCTTTTATTCGACACATATTCATTAAGCACCCATGAGGGGCCGGGAACTAATGAACAGTAAATTTGGTAAAAACTAATCTGGCTCCTAGGTAGAATGAGGCCACTGTTGCGATCACTGCAGTTGTATTTCTTTTGTGTTTTCTTTTTTCCACTAGGTTGGCTTATTTTCTAGCCCATCACCTTACACAAATGGCAAGAACACTATCTCATCATAGGCTGCCACCCCCCTATACTACTAGTTCTCTTGTCTCCCATAAACATTGCATGTTAAGAGCTTTCAATTTTGAGCTCCTTAGAAGGCAGGACAGTATCTGTTTTTTCCTCCCCAAAGCCTAACACAGCACCTCGCATGTAGTGGGTGCTCATTACATGATGACAGCCGAGCCCTTCAGATGTGTTGACTAGAACTCTAGGATTGGAAGACTTAGGAAGCGTAAAATTTGTGGAGTCTTGGAAAAAGTCTAATTTGGGAACTATAGCTGTGTTAGATATAGTATATGCTATTTAATATGGTTTCATTTTTTAAGAAAAATATAATGTCATTTGCCATGTTTTCCTTACTTTTGTAGCTTGTTGGAAGATGCCAGTATGCCTTTTGTGGTCAAGTTGGCAATGTAATATATTTGTAGCTAGTATTTTTATTTTAGGTCATTCAAATTTATGTAGTATCATAGAGTTCTAGAGAGGGAGTTTACATTCCTGAAAAATGTTTTATCACATAGTGAAGCTGAGTGTGGTGTAAAAGCGTAGGCTAGTGGGGAAATCACGTGAGGAGGGAAATGAATGTGCATGTTTATGATGGGCTGGCTGAATTAGTCATAGGATGAGTGAGCAAGGATAAGTGAATTCATTTTGGAACCCCAAGGGACAGTTTCTTAGTAAGGACAGCATGTCGTCCCTTTACTGGTCTCCTTCTAAGACAAGGAAGGCCTGCAATGTTTCAGAAAGTCCTTCTTAAATAGTTTTTTATAAAGATAATTTTCCTTGTGTCTTTGCTTTTTAAGCCATCCCTCTCCCTAAAGCTGGAATTGAGTCATGAATTAGGCTTAGCGGTGACTAGAGAGCTGGTGACTATTCTACCACTTGAAGGTAATAGTAGTAGTAGCCCTAATAATAATAATAATAATAAGCATTAGTAGTAGCAGCAGCAGTAGTGATGACATTTTGGGGGTGTATGCTATGTGCCTGCACTGCTAAATTTCTTTCCTACATTCACTTCTTTCTTCAGTTTTTTTTTATTTTTAAGATTTTATTTCTTGAGAGAGAGCACGCGCGCGCATGCACACGCATGCGTGCACACAGGAGGAGGGGGAGGGAGAGGGAGGCAGAAAGAATCTCAAGCAGACTCCCTGCCAAACAGGGAGCCCGATGCAATGGGCTCCATCCCAGGACCCTCAGATCATGACTTGAGCTGAAAACAAGAGTCCAACGCTTAACTGAGCCACCCAGGTGTCCCTTCAGTATCGTTCAGGACTTAGATGGTCACGATTCCCTTTTTTTTTTTTTACCCTCTCTTCAGTTTGTAATTGCCCTCCCCATAAAACAACCTAGAACTGATAAGTGATTTGGGCTTAGAGATGAGCATAGCACGGGTGGCTTTGAACCCTCACTCCCACCAGTCAGTTGTGCTGCCGGCTGGTGGTGGTAGTAACAGCAGTAACGGGGGCGCCTGGGTGGCTCAGTCCTTAAGCGTCTGCCTTCGGCTCAGGTCATGATCCCAGTGTTCTGGGGTCCAGCCCCGCATCCTTTTCCCTCTCCCAGTGCCTGCCACTCCCCCCCCCCCCCGCTTGTGCTTACTCTCTCTGTCAAATAAATAAATAAAATCTTGAAAAACAAACAAAAAACCACAGCAGTAACAGTAATGAAAATAGTCATGGCAGCACCAGCAGTGGCCTCATCATTTGGATGCATACTGTGTGCCTGCCCTGTGTGAAATACTTTCCATAAATTCTTCCATTTAATCCTTTGACAGCTGGAAAAGTCGAGGTTCAGAAAAGTTAAAGTCAAACCGCTGATGCGAGCAGGACTGGAGCTTGACCCCGCACCCCCAGCTCTGTGTGCTTCCCAGGCCAGTGCTCTTTGCCTCCGTGTTACACCAAGCGTGAAGTTCTCATCCGCCTCTCTGCCCAACACAAAATTCTGCGAACAGATCTTTCTCTCTCTCTCTCTCTTTTTTAAATTAAAATATAACCAACATATAACATAGCATAAGTTTAAGGTATACAAGGTGTTGTTTGATCCATATGTATTGTAATACAATGACCACAGTCGCGTTAATACCTCTGTCGTGTCACAGAGTTATCATTTCTTTTTTGTGGTGGGAACAATTAAGATCTAGTCTCTTGGCAACTTTGAAGTTTATAATACGATGTTGTTGGCTCTAATCACTACGCTGTGTGTTAGATCTCCAGGACTTACCTATCTACTACTTCCAGGTTTGTAACCTGAACAGATCTCCTCCTTTAAGCTTATGACCTACAACATAAGCAACTGCCCACTGGGCATCTCTACGTCTATGCCTGAATAACACGCCAAACAACACATTATGTAAAATGAACTCTGCGATCTCCTTAACCCCTTTGTGTGCCACAACGACTAATACCACCCTGTCCTGTGTCTTGTAAACACTGCTCTGCTAACCTGTCCCTTCGTCCATGAATGTCCCTCCTTTTCCTTTACTCCTCCCCCTCCAAGCCCTTGATGCATCTAATTGCTTATATCCTAAATTAAATCTCTCTCAGCAATGCACTTCAGTTTCTTTGGATCCCCACTGCTGTTCCCCCTCTGACCGCAGCCCTCAGCTTTCTCACCTGGATCCCCCCACACACGTGGTAGCTGCTCTCCCCGCCTCAGCCTAGCCTCCCATCCCTTCCCAGGCCCACACGCACTCCCTTCCAGTCCATCTTAAGTCTTAGCCTAGAACTTTCCTCTTTTGATAGCCCCTCTCTCTGACTCCCACGAGTCTGGGTGAGGTGTCCTTTCTCCTTTTATGTCCTAAAACTCCGTATTTGCTGCCACTTAATGGAGGATGAAAAGATCATAATTCGTATTAGCATGATTTTGTACTGGAAAAGCACGGAACTGGCATTTAGAAAACTTAGAGTTTAGTCCTGTTTGTAAGTATTATCCAATCTTCTGGAGTTCACTTTGGAATGTATGAGAGCATTACATTAGGGCCATGGGTTTCAGTTTGTGTAATCATTTGTTTTTTGCCTTAGGACTCCATTGTTAAGCTCTTTTCTGAAAGGGCCTAAATCTGGAAGCTAAAGTCGATAAAGTGTGAACTCTCAGGTATGGCGTGGCCCAGAGGCTCAGCTGGAGCTCCCTGTCCCTCCTTCCCAGCTTCTGAAGGGTCCTGGAGATGCAAGGAGCACATTTTGAAAATGCTGACCCACAGGATCTCAAAGATCTCTTCCAAGAAGCATAGACTCCTCGTGCCTTCAAATATGCCTTTTAATTAACTTTCTTAAAGAGAGCCTTCGATTCTGTGCTGTTGTGCATCTGAAGTTTTAACTGACTTTTAAATTTGGTGAATTTCAAATCTGAAAAGGGAGCAAAAAGTGAGGAACCTCTGTGTAATTTTGAGGTCTTTCTCCTTTGCCACCTGATGAGTTTTAAACAATGAGCACGCTAGAACTCTTATAAAACCGTATAGCCGCCGCCATCTTCAGTTGACAGGGGCTTTTGAAATCTGCTGGAAAACATCAGACTAGCGTTCTCGCTACTGGGCACTGTGCTCTCATATAGAGTTCGTAACCCTCCAGGCAGAAAGTATTGTGGAAGCATCATTAGCCTTCTTTGTACATTTGTCCATCTGCAGACAAATGGACAGCCATTAAAACTCTTCCCAGGAACCTAGATGTACGAGAAAAACAGTACTGCAGAACTTCACTGTCCTGTACAATAGCCACTAGCCACATGTGGCTATTGACCACTTGATGTGGTTAGTCCAAATTGAGATGGACCGTAAGCATAAAACATATACCAGATTTCAAAGACTTACTGCGAAAAAAAGTAGCAGGTCTCATTAATAGTTTTTGCTGTTGATCACATGTCAGAATGATAATTTTTTTAGATATATTGGCCTAAATAAAAGTTAATAAGATTAATTTCACCTGCCCCTTTTTACTGTTTTTTTTTTTTATGAAAAAACTTAGGGGCGCCTGGGTGGCTCAGTCGTTAAGCGTCTGCCTTTGGCTCAGGTCATGATCCCAGGGTCCTGGGATCGAGCCCCACATCGGGCTCCCTGCTCAGCGGGAAGCCTGCTTCTCCCTCTCCCACTCCCCCTGCTTGTGTTCCCTCTCTCCCTGTGTCTCTCTCTGTCAAATAAATAAATAAAATCTTTAAAAAAAAAGAAAAGAAAAGAAAAAACTTAAAATTACAGAAGTGGTTTGCATTGTGTTGGACAGAGCTGCAGTAAGAAAGCTGATGATTCTAAAAATACCTAGAAAGTGTCCCATAAACTTGAAAGTGTTGCACAGGGTCAGCTCCTAAACCTCTAAAGGTGGTGTCTATATTCTGCACAGTTTCAGAACTCTGAAAAAGTAAGGAGGTCCAGGCTCCATCCTGTTACATCCAAATGCTGTGTGATCACCAGCATCATGGTCTGATAAGCCAAACGGAATTTACCAAACTTCTTCCCTTTTCTCTGCCTATTCCAAAGGCCTACAAATCCATTATTAGTATAAGGGTCCTGAAGTTAGCCTAGTAAAAACTACCAGATGATGGAACAGGGATCCTACTCCATTCAGAGCCCCATAGGTCTGCTACTGAGGTGTTTATGAATCCAGCCGACCAGAAGGGACACCTTATCTCTTAACTCAGAGTCCTTTGGGGATTTGTGAGTAGACCCTGCAAGCAGAAGTAGTATGGATAAAAGTAATACAACTGTGGTTTCCTATTAGAGATTTTCTGTCACATAACCATTTCTCATTTGATTTGATAATTTTTCTCCCAATAAGTATCTGGTAGACCATATTTTTTTCAGACATTCAACAAATATTGATTGTCAGCCCTATGCCAGGCACTATTCTAGGCCCTAGCGATAATTAAAAATAGGACAAATGGCGTGAACATCCTAGAGATACACCCCAATGCTAAGTTGTAAATTGGGGGGGGTGCCTGGGTGGCTCAGTCCTTAAGCGTCTGCCTTCAGCTCAGGTCATGGTCCCAGGGTCCTGGGATCGAGCCCCGCATCGGGCTCTCTGCTCAGCTGGAAGCCTGCTTCTCTCTCTCCCTCTCCCCCTGCTTGTGTTCCCTCTCTAGCTGTGTCTCTCTCTGTCAAATAAATAAAATCTTTAAAAGAAATAAATAAATAAATTAGGGGGATATTATTTGGGGTTCTGTCAAGTGCCTTTTATTTATGACATGTCAAGTTAACCTTTGACTTGTAAGATATTTTATCTCCTCCAAGGACTTGAGTCTTTACCTTCTTCCTTTCATTATATTTATCACTTCCTCCGGAAAGGGAGATGGTGTGCTGGGGAGGGAGGGCGGCAGCTGCTCATGGTGTGTTTTCTCTTTGTACTTTCCCTTTCACAGACCGCATTGAGCAGGTAATTTTCTCCCACAGGAAACCTAGCCATGGACACACTTTCTTACCTAATTGGATGTAACTTTACCACTGTAATTACAGTGATTTCGGAAGTTGAGTTTAATTAAAATATGAATCCTGACTCTGAAAGCCTAAGGACTTTGGTACTCAAGTATAGGTACACACAGGTGAAAAAGAATGTCTATGAGAAAAAGTGGTTAAGTTTTTTTTTAAGATTTTATTTATTTATTCATGAGAGACAGAGAGAGAGAGGCAGAGGGAGAAGCAGGCTTCCCATGGAGCAGGGAGCCCGATGCGGGGCTCGATCCCAGGACCCTGGGATCATGACCTGAGCCCAAGGCAGATGCTTAACCGACTGAGCCACCCAGGCGCCCTGTTTTGTTTTTTTTTTTAAGTATTGTTTTAGTAGTATTAAAATTGTGGAGGATTGTACAGCACTTCTTTGGTAGCTTTCATCCATTGGTTTAAATGTTTTATACAAAGGTCAACAATCCAGGACACTATATGTCACAGGGAGCACACTCAGCCGGATGGATGGCAGGAAACACTTTCCCCTTGTTGATAGGGCTCTGCTTACCTTTAAAAGAGCTAGATGCATTGCTGCACTTCCCTCTGAAGGAATTTATGCAGTGCCCTTCTCTGCCTGGGCATCTATGACTCTTTGTGTCTCTATATCCAAGATGGAAGCAGAATGGAACCTTACACCATTATCATCAGCATTTTGCCGCCTCTCTCTCATTCTTGGTTTTCCTTTCTCTCTTGAGATCCGTGCTATTAATTGCTTGATGTATTCAATTTTCTACACCTGGAGCCAGTCGTTTGTTTTGTTTTTTTTTTAAAGAATAAGGAATTGTCCCTTTAGCTTCATGTTCAATAGATTTCTCTTTATCGTGATTCTATCAGAAGAGAAGGTAGAACATCCTGTGTGGCATTTCATCTGATCGGACTTTTTCTGTCAGTGACTGAGAACTTAAGTTGCTGAATAGCTTTGAACACCTTTGCTCTCTACGTGCATTTTCACCCTAACGTTGCAATATGTTTTTCAGGTTTTCAATTCAAAAACAGCCGAACTACTTAGTCATCATCAAGTGGAAATAAAACAAGAGTTTCCAAGAGAAGGGTACGTTTCCTGATTTAATATGTAAAAGATACCTCATGTTTATTAATCCATTTCCCCTTACCAGCCCTCTGGCCTTGTAAAGCAAACTTCACCAAACCCCTCCTGAGAAGACTTGAGAGAGGTTTTTAGTCAAGGAAAGAGGCAATACCTTGATGGCTCAGCAAAAACACGTGGGTGATTGATGGCTTGGGAATTCAGTGACAGGAAAGGAAGGGATAAGAAAGTAGTAAGGCAAAGGAGTATTAAATATCGGAAATTCCACATTGACTTTGAAGGCATTTAGTTCTGTGTCCATCCTTGGTGAACACTGCTTTGCTGATTGGAGTATAAGCATTCACATCTCTTACCATCTAATGCTAAAGTCATCCTTCTTGGGAATAATGTGCATATGTAGTAGTTGTAATTAAATAGGATGTTAAGTATATTATTTAAAATTTAATGATGTTTATGATACACCCTCTTTGAAAAACTGTGGCAGTTTCTTAGGAAATCAGCCATGTATCTGCAGGTTCTGCTCTTAGGAATTTATCCAAGAGAAATGAAAGAAGAAAGCATATGGCTATAGAAAGACACACATGAATGTTTATAGCAGCTTTATTCATAATAGCCCAAACTGGAAACAACCCAAATGTCTGTCATCGTAGAATGAATAACCGTGAAATACCATGAGGCAGATTTTAAAACATGAACTGATGCATGCAACAACATGGTTGATTCGTATTAATACCATGAAACACGAAAAAAGCTGAACACAAAGGAGTACATACTACATGGCTGTGTCTGAGATATAAGAAGAGACAAAAGTAATCTAAGATGATAGAAACCCAAAAATTGGTTGTCTGTGGAGTATGTGATTGATTTGGAAAGAGGCATGAAAGAACTTTCAGGAGTGACAGGAATAATACTATATCTTGAGTGGGGTGTTGGTTAGATGGATACATACATTTGTTAAAATTCAACAAATTGTATACTTTTGATCTGTTTATTTTACTTTAAAATTTAATTCAATTTAAGAAAGAGAAAAAAAAAAACTTGATGCCCTACCAAGTTTTGGTATTTTCTTTCCATGAAAAATGTTCTCCTGCATTTTAGAGAATTACTTTAATAATAAAAGCTATTGATGTGGTACTAGCATTAGAATGACTGTCCACAGACCTAATCCCAGTGCAGTTTGGAGAGAAAGCACCTGGGTCTTGAAGGGACAGAAGTTAGAAATACGTGGAAGGAGGTTAGGTTTTTAGAAAAAGAATTTAGAGACAACTCAAAGCTCAGGAAAGCCAGTCAGGCTCAAGGAAGGCCGAGAAGAAAGGCATTTGGAATTCCCTTGTACTTGCAGATTGTAGGGTAGGACTTTTAAAATTTGGGTCCTTTCTACTTGTGGTTTTCCTCAGTTGCCATTTGTTTTTTCCACATTTCTCTTCCTTGTCATTTATTATGAGCCTTTGATCTTTCTGAGGTCCTTGTACCTTACCAAAATGGCACCAGGATTGGGTCTGAAAACTGGAAGCAATCCCTTGTCTACATGAAATAATTACTGGAAGAAATTTAAATTTTTTCCCTAAATTCTCACAAAATAGTTTGGGAGAAAAATGGCAAAAGAGATTAGTATACTTCTTTGACTTTTCAGAATTCATTTTGCTTCATAAATAAGTACATACACAAATAAGTAAATAAGTAGATCAATCAGTCCATCCATCCCAAGAATAATATATATATTTCAGTCTACTTAGAAATAGCTAGTGACTAGTGAAGGCATGTGGATGGTTTATCAAAATTCATCAAAGCCACAGGATATAAAGAATTGGGGAACTAATTTCTTACTGAATTTGAAAAAATTATTTTAAAGTAGGTAGAGTATCTGCTACTTGTGGTCATTACTTGCCTTCTTTCAAATGATTAATTACTATATGAAGAATAAGAAAAATGTAAGGGAAATGGGCTTTTGTTTAAATCATTAGTTTAGAATATTGGCGATGCTTTCCTTTACTAATGTAATTTTCTTTGATTTATGCACCAGCCACACCCTCATAAGTGCACATTTCTAGAGAAATAAATTACATTTGTACTGCTTTCTTGTGGACTAACCAGATACATTCTTTTGTTCAAAGATGGGTGGAACAAGACCCTAAGGAGATTCTGCAGTCTGTCTATGAGTGTATAGAGAAAACATGTGAGAAACTTGGACAGCTCAATATTGATATTTCCAACATAAAAGGTATTTTTAATAGAATATTTTTCTCCATGTATGATTATCTCAATCAAATTCACTCATTCCCTCATTCAGCACATAACTGAGTGCCTGTGCGGTGGCAAGCAATTCTATGTGAACTGAGAATGTGACAATAAATGGGAAGATTAGGTCCCTGTTCTCATGAAGCTTTTATTCCGGTGGGTGTGAGCCCAACAGTAAGAGCAGACAAATACAAGCTGATCTGAGATACTGAGAAGTACCATGCAGAAGCTAAAACTGAGTGATACAGTATGGTGTGCCGAGAGAGGCTTACTTTAGTTTAGATGGCTAGAGAAGGCCTCTCTGAGGAGGTGACACTTTTGCTGAGGTCTCACAAGCCAAAGGGGGCCAGCCATGCAAAGAGCTGGGAGAAGAATGTTTGAGGTCCTGAGGTGGGAATAAGCTTGGCCTATTTCTGGGTCAGAAAAAGGCCAGCGTGTCAAAAGTGGAGTAAAAGAAGGGTGAGGGCGGGGGTGCATCAGGGGTTTCAGTAGGAGCAGAAATCGGGGAAACGGATAAGGCCTTGTCAGCCATGGTTAGGAATTTGGGTGTTATTATTTTTAGTATTACAGGGGGCCAGCCGTGAGAAGGTTTTAAGCAAGGTGACAGGATGACAGGGTCTGACGTGCAGTTTGAAGACAACTTCCTCACTACGGTGTGGTGAAGTCGTGAAGGTCTGAGTGTGGACACAGGGAGACCAGTGTAGAGGCTGCCGTGGAAGTCCTGAGAAAGGATGGTGACTTGACTGACAGTGGTAGCGGGGGAGGTGAAGAGAGGGGGCAGAAGTTGATAGATTGGAAGTCAGGGTAATAGAGTAGTGCTATCAGGGGAAGTGATGGGTCAAAGATGGTGCTTGGGGTTTTTGCTAGAGGTCCCAGATAGACTGGGGAACAGCTGGGGGAGGGCGGTTGGAATCAAGGCGTTTCACTAAGAGAATCTCCCCCGAAATAATTGGGAGTGTTAGATTATTACAGATCTCTATTAATTCCAAGTAGTTTTATTGTTTTTAAAGATTTATTTATTTGAGAGCGAGAGCATGAGCAGGGAGAGGGGCAGAGGGAGAGGGAGAATCTCAAGCAGACTCCACCCACTGAGCCACCCAGGCGCCCCCTTAGCTAGTTTGACTCTACATAAGGGCAGCCATCAGTTGGTGGTGATGGTGCCTTGATTCACATCATAATTGGCTCTGAGATTTACCAACACTCCTGAGTTGAAACTTTGATTATTTATTTATTTTGGTGGAAATGCTGAGGAGAACCTTTGAACTTGTTTTCAGACTTTCCTCTATTTGTATAAATAAAACTTACTTAAAAAAGACTGGACCAGGGGCACCTGGGTCACAGTTGTTTAAGCGTCGGACTCTTGGTTTCAGCTCAGGTCGTGGTCTCAGGGTCGTGGGATCGAGCCCTGCTTCAGGCTCCGTGCTCAGCAGGGAATCTACTTCGGATTCTCTCTCCCTCTGCCGCTCCTGCTTGTGCTCTCTCTCTCAAATAAATGGATACATCTTCAAAAAAAAAAAAAAAAAAAAAAGACTGAATGTTATCAAAACCTTTCATTCAGCAGACTTCACGTGCTGGGTATGCTGGGGAAACAATGGAGCATAAATAGGGTTGTGCAGCTAACAGCCAAGTGAGGGAGACACGTGATAATGCAATGACAAATGAATGGAATATCCTACCCTTGTTTGTCCCTACATCTATGTGGAAGTGCTTCAGACTTCTTTTAGAGCTGCATTCATCAAGTTTTAGATGAGTCGTGCATCAAAGTGGTGGTTGGTTGTGTCCTTGAATTGTTCTCACAGCTTTTGCAGCCTAAACCTAGCTGCAAATGAGGGAAAAGGACTTATTGGAGGTCAGGTAGCTATCTGTTATTGGATAACATTAAAGCACAGCTCCCTGTCTTCTGGGCCAGTGTTCATTTTCCTGAGCCACACTGGTAACTTCACAAACCACTTCACTTTTTGTTTTTCAAACCACCTCACTTTTTACTTCCCGTGTAGCAAATAAATCAGATTTTCCAGCTGAAGAGCAATTTATTTATAATCTTACCTGTTAATCATTAAGAGTTTAGGGGCACCTGGGTGACTCAGTCGGTTAAGCGTGTGCCTTCGGCTCAGGTCATGATGAGCCCCGCATTGGGCTCCCTGATCAGCTAGGAGGCTGCTTCTCCCTCTGCCTCTCCTCGCTTGTGCGCGCGCGCGCGCTCTCTCTCTCTCTCTCTCTCCCTCTCCCCCTCCCCCCTCCCTCAAGTAAATAAATAAAATCTTTTAAAAAAATCATTAAGAGTTTATCATAGCTGGTTGTATTTTTTTAAGATTTTATTTATTTATTTTTAAAGATTTTATTTGTCAGAGAGAGAACGTGCACAAGCAGGGGGAGCAGCAGGGAGAGGGAGAAGCAGGCTTCCCGCTGAGCAGGGAGCCCGATGCGGGACTCCGTCCCAGGACCCCAGGATCATGACCTGAGCCGAAGGCAGACGCTTGACTGAGCCACCCAGGTGTCCCTTATTTATTTATTTTTTTAAAGATTTTATTTTTATTTTTAAGCAATCTCTACACCTCTCTGCACCCAGCATGGGGCTCCAACTCATAACCCTGAGATCAAGAGTCGCATGCTTCCCTGATTGAGCCAGCCAGGTGCCCCAGCTGGTTGTATTTCTTTTGCAAATTCTAGTTTGATTGGTATTAGTTGTCCTGCACCAGAAGCTTTGTGGATTTCAGGTCTGGATGAACAGTGTCACCAAAACTAAAGTTCACTCTCCAGCTCAACCGCACACAGGAGTCCAAGACAAGTAAATAGGCTGCTTCTTTCCTTAAAGAGTTGGGAAGCTTGGGGCGCCTGGGTGGCTCAGTCGTTAAGCATCTGCCTTCGGCTCAGGTCATGATCCCAGGGTCTTGGGATCGAGCCCCACACCGGGCTCCCTGCTCAGCGGGAGGCCTGCTTCTCCCTCTCCCCCTGCTTGTGTTCCCTCTCTCGCTATCTCTCTGTCAAATAAATAAATAAAATCTTAAAAAAAAAAAAGAAAGAAAGAGTTGGGAAGCTCTGTTTGCCTGTGACTGGGCTGAAGGAGCTACAGAGTATATAAAGAATTAAAGTACCAGATACTCTTATTCATCCTCATGTGATAGAAGCAAAACATAACATACACCGCTATAATCCTGAGAACATAGGTGCACCTGGCTGGCTTAGTTGGTAGAGCATGCAACTCTTGATCTTGGGGTCGTGAGTTCGAGCCTCAGGCTGAGTATGGAGATTACTTTAAAAAATAAATTTAAAAAACCCAAGAGCATAAAATTTTCAGTGATTAAATTCTCTTGTATCAAAAGTAGTTACCACACTGTTAGAGAAAAGGGAAACCCCCCACATCCACCACCTTGCCCTGCCAAACATATCCACACATATTTCTGTCTCCTATCTACTCTCAGGGGGTCTCAGAAAGACACCTTTTCTCCAAAATAGCTTCCCAGCTGTGGTGCATCTCATTTCCAGTTGTTACAAGATGCCTCAAGCACACATTTTCTAAAGCTTTGACCTCTTTAGACCTCTTTCCACGTGGCATTTTTAATAGCCCCAGAGTCTCCCCCCAGGGCTCTTATTATTTCGCTTTGGGTGATTTTAGGGTTGGGTTTTTTTTTTTCCTAAAAACATGTTCCAATTATAAGCTACGATTTTATTTTTTTAAGTGGCTCTAGGCCCAACACGGGGCTTGAACTCACGACCCCAAGATCAAAGAGTTGCACGCTCTACTTACTGAGTCAGCCAGGTGCTCCTGATTTTATTTTTAAATAAGGATGCTTACCGTCCATAATTCTACCAACAACAGTTATAACACCCTGCAGTATTTCCAAAGGCTTTTTCTGAGTATATTTTCTTAACTGTCATTATAACTTTTCACAGGCCATGTTAAGCAAAATTGAACCAGAGATTTTGAAGTTAGCATTTAACTAGTTAATTTTACTGGAAGTGCTCATTGCTGAGAAAAATACCTCTTGAGAAGGAATGTACAGGTGAAGCATGAACCTCCTAGATACAGTGTACTAAATTGGGTTTTATATATGTCAATGATGATAGTATCTGTAACTAAAAGACTGTGGGGCCAGGAAATCATATATACTTTATGCATGTAACTCTCATATGCTCCTAAATGGGAGATAAACCCAGGGTGGAGAATTACAGAACCTCAATGTGTAATTCTGAGAAAGAGGGAATGAAAATTAGGCACTATTAAGAGAAGCATGTGTGCTGGAATCAGCAGTCAGAAAAGTTTTGTTTTTTTTTTTGTTTGTTTGTTTTTTTAAAGATTTTATTTATTTATTTGAGAGAGAGAATGAGAGACAGAGAGCACGAGAGGGAGGAGGGTCAGAGGGAGAAGCAGACCCCCCTGCTGAGCAGGGAGCCCGATGTGGGACTCGATCCTGGGACTCCAGGATCATGACCTGAGCCGAAGGCAGTTGCTTAACCAACTGAGCCACCCAGGCGCCCCAGAAAAGTTTTGTTTTTGTTTTGTTTTTATCTTTTATTTAAATTCAACTTAATTAACATATATTGTATTACTAGTTTCAGAGGTAGAATTTAGTAAAATTTTGTTTTTGTTTTTTCTTTTTTTAAGCACAAGCAGGGGGAGGAGCAGAGGGAGAGGGAGAGAAGCAGACTCCCCGCTGAGCAGGGAGCCCAACATGGGGCTCGATCTCACAACCCTGAGATCATGACCTGAGCCAAAATCGGATGCTCAACTGACTGAGCCACCCAGGTGCCCTAGAAAAGTTTTCTTTAAAAACAAAACACAGGGGTACCTGGCTGGCTCAGTAGGTAGAGCATGTGACTCATGATCTCAGGGCCGTGAGTTCAAGCTCCACATTAAAAAAAAAAAGAAAATCTTAAAAAAATACAGAGGATTTTAGGGTAAAAATGACAAGAAGTTGGAACACTGAAAAAGTTCAGAGGTACCGCATAAGGCCTGTGTGCCCTGAGGAGAAACCAGTAATGGAGATACGTTTATGGCTGCGGGAGAACCCGGAGAAGCTCTCTCGCTGGACTTTGTCCGCAAGAAAAGCAATTTACTTGGCACAAAGGAATCAAATTAAGATAGAAGGGAAAGAAGGAGTGGTCAGGGAGGAACCTGTGACCAATGAGTCAGATAGAAAATAGCCCTAGATTATATTTCTGAATATAAGTTAAAATGAGCCAATAAAGAAGGGAGCCCAAAGGGCAGAGGAGAGTGACTCCGAGACTGTAGCTAAGCGAGCAGCCGGTCTGTTTATGGAAAATTAATGTAGTGGGGAAGAATAGGAGATTTTACTGGACCATGAATTCATTGTGATCCCCCAGTGTGAAGTTGTCACTAAAACTATCATGTTCACGGTATTCCAATTTAGCAGTCCATTGCTGAGGTCCCACTGAGTTCTCTGGCCTCTGTTGTGCGCCCAGTACTGCTGGGCAATTCCTTTATGTGTCCTGCTTAGCTCAGTCCCATTCTCTGCAACTATTAGTCCACTCTGTCCTCAATAATATTGATGACAATGAGGGGCACCTGGGTGGTGCAGTCGGTTAAGTGACCGACTCTTAGTTCCGGCTCAGGTCATGATCCCATGGTCATGGGATTGACCCTGAGTTGGGCTCCACACTCAGTGTGGAGTCTGCTCTAGAGTCTCTCTCTCTCTCTCTCTCTCTGCCCCTCCTGCTTGTGCTTTCTCTCTCTCTAAAATAAATTAATTACTTAGAAATAATAATATTGATGACAATGAATGGAAGCAGAAAGGAACATTTATTAAGCAGTTACTATGTGCCGGGCACTGTCGTAGTACGCAGTAACTCAGGAATTCCTCATTGTAACCCTGTTAGGTGGGAACTGTTACCTCCATTTTACAGAAGATAAAACAGATTGAGATCCAGGATCATGCTGCTAGGAAACAGGAATTTGAATTTGAACCCTAACAGTCTGGCTTCAGAGCCTGAGCTCTAATTGAATAGTGCCCCAAACTCATGATCCTATTTTGCTTGAGCCCATTTGAGCAGATAACCTTGTGTGCTACTTCACAGAGAACATTGAGGTTCTGAGGGCTTAATTCCTCATTTCCTGTTCCTGTACTTAATACCTAGAACTCTTACCCACTTCCCCACATCACAAGGAAAGCAATAGCCTTCTGTCCTTCTGGAGGCTCCTCCCTCCACCTGTGCATTAATCTCATCCCTTCTTGTCACTACAAGAATCAAGACCATGTCCCATTGATTTCCAGCTCCCCTGCCCCCTCTTGCACATTCTCCTTGGTCTTCCATCTTTATTCCTACAAACATTAGTGTCTTCTGTTTTTAAGGAAATGCCCCCAAATCTCTTCCTTTTACCCTGTGTCTCTTAAGTTTCTTGAAGTAGACCATCAGTCATCTTTATACCTTTAGAAAAGGTGTTCTAGTAAGTAAATTTGCATTTGATAAAGGTTATTTAGATAAACTGTTAGACTCCCTAAGAAAAAAAAGGGCTCAAATAAATAAGAAATGAAAGGGAGGAAGTTACAACTGATACCAAAGAAATACAAAGCACCGTAAGAGAATGCTATGAACAATTCTAGGTCAGTAAGTTGGACAACCTAGATGAAACTGATACATTCCTGGAAACCTACAATCTTCCCAGACTGAATCATGAAGAAATAGAAAATCTGAATAGGCCAAACATTAGCAAAGAGTTTGAATCAGTAATCAAAAACTAAACTAAAAAGCCTCTGCACAGCACAGGAAACCATCAACAAAATAGGCAGCCTACTAAATGGGAAAATGTATTTGTAAATCCTACATCTGATAAGGGGTTAATATCCAAAATTAAAAGAACTCCTACAACTCAATAGCAAACAGTCTGATTAAAAAATGATCACAGGACCCAAATGTCATTTTTCCAGAGAAGTCCTACAGATGGCCAACAGGCGTATGAAAAGATGCTCATCATCACGCATTATCAGGGAAATACAAATCCAAACCACAATGAAATATCCCAGCACACCTGTCAGAATGGCTATTCTCAAAAAGACCGTGACAACTGTTGGCAAGGATGTGGAGGAAAGGGGAACCCTCGTGCACTGTCGGTGGGAATGCAAACTGGTGCA
Organism: Halichoerus grypus; assembly: GCF_964656455.1. NCBI lineage: Eukaryota > Metazoa > Chordata > Mammalia > Carnivora > Phocidae > Halichoerus > Halichoerus grypus. Next base: position 106,389,437 of record NC_135727.1, on the reverse strand, counting down.
GCCACTGGGGAAAACAGTATGCAGGTTCCTTAGGAAAGGAGAAACAGAACTACCACATGATCCAGCAAGTCCACTTTTGGGTATTTATCCAAAGAAAATGAAAACACTAATTCGAAAAGATAGATACACCCCTATGTTCATTGCAGTTATTCACAATAGCCAAGATAGGAGCAACCAAAGTGTCCACTGACGGATATCCAAGTGGAATATACAATGGAATATTATTCAGCTATTAAAAAATGAAATCTTGTCATTTGTGACAACATGGATGGGCCTTAAGCATATGCTAAGTGCAATGTCAGACAGAGGAAGACAAACACTGTAGGACTTTACGTTTATGTGGAATTTTAAAAAACAACACAAACAAAACTCATAGATGCAGAGAACAGAGCCGTGTTTGCGGGTGGGAGGGGGGCAAAATGGGAGAAAGGGGATGAGGCACAAGCTCCAGTCATAAAATAGATAAGTCATGGGGATATACTGTACAGCATGGTGACTATAGTCAACAATATCGTATTGCATAGTATGTAACTTTGTACGGTGACAGGAGGATACTAGATTTACTATGATCTCTTTACAGTATATACACCTACCCGATCATGTTATATACCTGAAACTAATGTCAATTATCGACCTCAAAAAATATATATATTGCTCATTTTCCATAAGCCAGTTTTCATTGTTCTCTATTACACATAAAATCTCCTTAAAGTAAAATCTAAGTAATTATGTTTTTTATTTAGATTTTAATATATTGTTTTAAAAATAAACTGTTGTTTTGAGCTTTAAAAAGAAGATTATTTAGAACAAGGGAACTATTGGTCCCCCTCAGCTCTGTGCTGGTCAGAACATTCCTATTGTGTTTTATTCTGGGTGTACAATTTGAACAGTATGGACAAAGTTGCGTGTTCCTAGGAGGGGTGGTGAAGGGATTTTAAATCATGCCACATGGAAGGGTGCCTGGCTGGCTCAGTCGGGAGAGCATCTGACTCTTGATCTTGGGGTTGTGAACTTGAGCCCCATGCTGGGCATAGGGATTACTTAAAACAAAAATAAATAAACCATGCCATATGGTGGGAGTAGTGGAAGGAAACTGGACTGTTTAGCTTACACAAGGAAAGAGAAGACCCCGGGGACAATGTAGCTGCCTCAAGTTTGTGAAAGGCTCGCATGTAGAAGTATTAACCTTCTTCCATGTATCTCCAAAGACTACAGCTAAGGTCTGTAGGTGAAAGCTACAAAGAAGAGGATTTTTTTTAAAATAACAAAAGTTGTGAATAAAGATTGGTCTGCCTCAAGAGAGGTAGTGAGTATTTTGTCACTAGAAGCGCTGTCTGAATGGTCACGTGATGAATGGTTTGGGGGGAAATTAAGTGGAAGACCTGTTATTGATTATATAGCCTTTAAAGTCGGTCCTCACCTTACATTCTGAGAGAAGAGAGTTGGATCCTTCAGGCAGGCCAGTGTGTTCGACCCAGGCTGCACGGTAGAATCACTTGGGGAGTTTTAAAGAAAAATACTAACGTTCAGTTCCTACCCCTGTCTGTTAAATTGGAATGTTTGGGTCATGGCCTGGGCACAGATACTTTTTTTAAAAGCTCTCCAGTTGATTCGAATGTACAGCCAAGTCTGAGAACCTCTGATTTAGCTGAATCAAGCTGTTGAATAAAATGGAATGGATTAGTATTTTTACCTAAAATAATTGTAACTACAGCATTTGAGTCATGTGAAGGTCAGTATAATGTAAATGCCATCGCATATTGTATTTATGCCTTATTCAAATTCATATGTCTTAGAACATATTCCAATATGGAAACAAAACAATTTCTAAAGAACCGCAGTAGGAGGTTGCCCAGCGTGAAGGATTTTATCTGTAGCTGTTTTCTTAAAATGCAGGCGCGTGTGCGTGCCCCCAGACGGAAATTGCCTATAGCAATTCGTAAATAAATGGATGAGGTGATTATTGGTCTCCAAAGAATTATAAATTGGGTATTGTAAATTTGGAATTAGTGCATTCCCTTTTTTATAAGGTAACCTGGGAGCCTTTCATTTGGGAGATATTGATCTGAATCCATGTTGTTCGTGTGCTCATAGTGAAGTGGGAAGCAGTCTTGCAGAAATAAAAAGAAGCACTCGACAGTGGGTATTTCGACAGTGGGTATTTACTTTTCCTGGAGCCGCTCACAGACAGTATATTCAATACCACTATAAAAGTGCCAGATGTTTTTTCGAATTGTTATGTTTAGTTATGCCTGTAAAAAAACAAAACAAAACACATGAGAATTATTCTCCTGAAGTAGTTTTCTACTTGTTTGACTTGTATTCCCTTCTGTTTAATCTTCTCTTTCAAGCTATTGGTGTCAGTAACCAGAGGGAAACCACTGTAGTCTGGGACAAGTTAACTGGAGAGCCTCTCTACAATGCTGTGGGTAAGCTGTTGTTTGTGTATGTCAAATGCAAGGCCTTTCTCCACTTGCAAACATTGTCACCCTGAAATGTCTGGCTGAGAAAGCATGTAGTCGTGTTTCCTATACTCAGATGGGATGGCCAGAATAGTCCTCTAAGAAATTAGTTGTTCTGTATTTACCATCCTCATGTATTTATTCACATCTTGAATTAAGTCTTTCCCTTGCTTTCTCCTTTTCCTGATTATTTGTATTATACAAATGGTTCAGTGTTGCCACAATTGTTTCATAGTCCCTGCTGTTTCTGACACCTAAAAGAGATCTCACCTCCTCCCCTCAAAAATCAAAATTACTCGCGTGCACAGTCATCTCTCTATAAAGTACCTGGGTAGTTGTTCTTCCCATCTAGGAATTTGAATTGACTCATCTGAGGTTATGAAAATAAAATCTCAACATTTTAGCTCCTTCTGCTACACATTTGGCTATTTCAGCAGGGGTTCAAAAACTCAAAATCTCAAATATACCAACATTAGGTATCACATCTTACTTAAATGTAAATGACCATGAGTATAATGTAGCATACTCTTCGCACATGATATTTGGGCACTAAATGACACTGTCAGTTGCTAAAAGGAAAATTTTGTTGTAAATATACAGTCACTAAAATGCATTGTTCTATTCACAAATGGCAAAACACAAGTTTTTGTCAATAAAATACCAGGTTGTAAAAAAAAAAAAAATAAAATAAAATAAAATAAAATACCAGGTTGTGAGATGGGGAATGGAGGCAGAAATTGTCAGAGATGGGATGATTTCTAGAGCGAACTATTTTTACTTGATAGTTATTTTAGTAGTATAGTTACTTTAGTATTGATTGGAAGAAAGTGATATTCAAGCAGAAAATATACTAAAACGGTGCCTTGTAAGAGTAGCATGAAACCTTTGGAAATAATCTTTATAAAAAATTAAGGTAGTTAAAGTTACCGTGTTATCAGAGACCATTTAGTATGTCTTTTGTACTTGTGATAAAAAAATTAAAGACTCAAAAAATGTCAAAGAATTGCAACCATAGGTCCTGTTACACAAAAGTACGTGTTTTAAATATTTATTTTGTTCTCATTTTCATGAACAAATCATTTTGAATACAAGTAATGCAGGATATTACAATTTTAATGACTGATACCTAGGGGGTATTCTTTCATGGATCACTATTTGCCAACTTCTTGAACTAGTTAGGGTTTTACTTTTTTTTCCCCCTTAGGGAAAAGGAAGGACCTTCTCAAAGGAACCAAAAAGTTCCTGTTAAACTCTAACCTTTGAATTGTAAAAATGCAACTTTGGACTTTGAGTTGTCATTTTAAAATAATGCAACTAGGTTAGTTGAAGTTATACTTAAAGTAGAAGATTTAAGTTAATATTTTACCAGAAATATTTTCTTTTCTGATGTGCTTATATACTCATTTCCTTTTCTTCTACCTTTGTCCCTCTGTGCCCCATCCTATGTGCTTTCCAGTATTAATTTCTACTGCATCTATGGGATATGAAGAACTTTTTTCAATACTGAACCATGCACATGTCTTGAGAAGCTCTTATGTGTTTGGTGCTATACTGAGTGTGTTATGGAGGATATGAGTTATTGGCCAGTTTTATAAACACTTTGTAATCTACTTTTGGTAAGAGACTAACACAGAATTAGGGAATCGTTGATAAACTATGCTGCTAAAATGAATAGGAATTAGAGCAAGTACATGTTAGTATGGATTTTGAGTTTTGGGCATACCTTTGGGGGAGCTTGGACTCCATCTTAGGGCTTGAAGAATGTATTGGATTACATTAGGAAAAGGGAAAAATGAAGGCTAGTGTGAACAAGCTATGAAGGTGAAAATGTCTACACATATTTCACCGAAGAGTGAAGAGACTGATCAGATTCGCAGATAGGGTGACTTATTTATTAGTTTTAATAGAACTAGCAGTGATAATAATGCTCAATAAGGGCTAACATTACTGTGTGCTATGGATTGTGCTAAACACGTTGCTCATATTATTTAATCTCAATGATCCTGAAGCAGGTTTTACTTGCCTTATCTTAAAAATGAATTATGGGGGGAACAGCTACATAACTTGTCCAACGCCATATAGCTGTAAGTAGAGGTAAAGCCACAGTTTGAACATAAACCTCTCCAACCCCAAAGCCTATGTTCTTGTTTGGATAAAAAGGGGTTGGTGCGGATATAGAGAGTGCTGAAAGCTGTACACTGGGTAACATGGGACAAAGTGAGTAATAAAGGAGAGTTTACTTTCCCATATGGTGGAATGGATTGTTTCAAATGCACCTGTCTACCAAGAACAGCTCAAAAATTACAAAACAAAATAAAACTGTCTGAGGGACTGGAAGGCTACCAAGGCAGTGAATTATGGGACCAAGATCCAGGAGAGAAGGAAAGCCCAGAGAAGTAAGCCTGGCATTCGGTGCTGCTTATTCCCTAGAAGTACTCGTAGATTCTATGAGGAGTATCTGAGGCTAAGCAGCATTTTCATAGGTTCATGGAAATAGGGAGGCAAAAGGTAGTCAGGCTGCCGGGATAGAGATGAATATGGGCAAAATCCTAGACTTTTGATTGCGACTGTGTAGGGCCAACCCTAGAAGTGAGGTAAACTGAGACTACACTACCCATCACAGGAGTTAAAGCCCAGATTCAAGTAATTTAAAGCACTGAGTGGATTATGGTGATCTAAGATTGCTAATGCTCCTAGCCTGACTTTCTTTCAGAAATAAAAATGAACCGTTTCTGAAGGAAAATTATCTCTAAAGTTCTTCATATACGATTTCTAGTTTTCTATAAAAAAATAATCAAGCATACAAAACAAGACATGACTAAAAACCAACAGAAACAAATAACCTTAGAAACCAACCCATAGGAAATCCTGATATTAGAGTTATCAGACTTTAAAGTTATCATGATCAACATGTTCAAGGAATGCCTTGACAAGTTTGGTCACCTTAGCCAAGAGTTGGGAATTTAAAAATAGAAATTCTGGAACTGTATTAAAAACTCAGTTGATGAGTTTTACATCAGATTAGACACAGCTGAAAATGAATTAGTGAACTGGAAGAGAGATCAGAAGTAAATACCAGACTGGAGCACGGAGAGACAAAGGTTTAGAAAACAGAAAAGAATCTGGGAGAAAGATGGGGTAACGTGAGGAGGTCTAACATATTTATAATTGGAGCCCCAGGAGAAAAGGAAAGAGAAATGATACGGTTTTTCAAAACTGATGAAAGATATCACAGATTCAAGAAGCACTGTGATTCCCAGGCAAGATAAATACACAGACTTTCAGTTGATTTTTCAATGGAAACAAAGTAAGTCAGAATACAATAGAATGAAATCTCTAAAGTGCTAAATGAATGTAACTTCCATCTAGGATTCTATACCCGTGAAAATATTCTTAAGTAATTAAGGTGAAATATAGAGGCAAAGACAGACAAAAACTGAATTTTGATGGCATAAAACAATAACATCTTAACGATGTTCAAAATTTATTAAGAATTAAAATACACAACAACAGTTGTACATGAAACGAATTTAGAGTAGATGAGTCTAAACTGTTTTGAGGTCCTTGTATTGTCAAGGATGCATGTTGTAATAATCTCCAAGCAATGAGAGTAAAATAATGTATAATTAACAAGCTTATAAAGGGGGAATATTGAATGATTAAAAAAAAAAGGCAAGAAAGGAAAGAAAAAGGAATGTGAAACAGGAAGGAAGGACAAATAGAAGGCATTTAAATCCAAATATGTAAGTAAGTATATTAAAAAGGACGAGATTCATTTCTCTGCAGTAAAATCTGGCAAAGGTGTTGAGATTACTAATCAGTGGGTGGGATTAGTGCCAAGACAGTGGAGAGAAGGCAAACCGGAGAGACCTTTTAGAGGAAAGTCACAACCTGTATGTTTGTAAATCAGATAGGACATAAAGATAAATGGGGGTGGGAGGGGCGGAAACAGGGCTGCAAGATTTTTAGCCTCCGAGAACAGAAGGAAATTAAGATTTAAGGGGTGTCAGCCTGCTTCTTCGAACAAGGTGAGTATTGGACTTGTAATCAAAGCTCATTTCTGGGCAATTAGGCTTGTGGCTCTTGTATAAAGAGATTGTTCAAATGTAAGATGGAGACTTAAAGTCGGTACCAGAGAGGTGAGTCTCTCAGTTTATTATAGATGACTTCACTGTAGGAATGAATGTAAATTATTCAACAAAAGTTCAAGTGCCCGTCTGGGTACAGGTTCTGTGATGAGCCCTGGGCAGCTAGTGATGAACCAGGCAGGCACCGTGCTTGTCTTTGTGACTCAGAAGGCTAAGGAGAGGAATCTGGAAGTGAGAAGGAGGAAGGCGAATAGAAAAGTAGTAGAGAGAAGGACTAATTAGCTGAAAAGGGAAGCCACTTGGTCATGACAAGGATAGATTCTGCCTCTAATTTTATGTCACCCAGGAAAAGGCTCAGGTGTCATATCTCCATGCAAGTCGCAATTGAGACTATCAACATAATATTAAATCTTCAGCAGCTTTCTCTTAACACAGGGTAGGACTGGTGGAAACAGAATTAGATTTTCACTTACCTTTGTCTTTGAGCTTCTTTGTTTATATCAAAGAATAAATCAAACCCATCAGTCTGTGGGTTTGATTCTCTCTCTCTCTCCTGTCTCTTTCTCTTATAAATCTATCACTGTAGGCCTGTCCTCTTCATCTCTCTCTTTACTTACTCAATTATGTAACTGATTAGCAGCGTTTGTTATAGACAAGCCAATGAGAGAAGCAGTCTACACTTCTCTTTTTTAAAAATTGCTTTTTTATGTGGCCTGCTGGTTTATGGCCCAGGGGTCCTTAATAAGCAATCAGCTTACTCACCCCCAGTACCCGTCCTGTTAGTGGACCTGAAATCCATTTGATGTAGAAGTTGAAGACTGAGAAAGGCAATTTTTTTCTTGCTTGCAATAAAGGTGTGTGTGTTTACTGATGTCTTTTGTAACACATACAGTTACAAGCACAGAAAAAAAGTTTAAATCGGTCCATTGAGGCACAGATGGCCTGTTTCATATAGTTTGAGAATGTATGTGTTGTATGGTGAGTGAGGTAAACATTGGTGTGGTACCTAAAATAGAGCAGTGTCACTTGGCATCACCGCTTTGCTGTCACCAGGCCCTGATGTAGCCATTGACTCAGATGGGCCTCCCGGCTGGATTGCAAGAACTCTGTGGCCCTGGGTTGTTTGGCTTCTCTCGCCTGGCTTCACTCATCCTTACCCCCGTGGTGGTGCTTTTCTCTCCCCCTCTTAGTGTTCCCTTCATCAGTATTCTTTTTTTTTTTTTTTTTTTTTAAAGATTTTATTTATTTATTTGAGAGAGAGAGAGAGCACATGAGAGGGGGGAGGGTCAGAGGGAGAAGCAGACTCCCCGCCGAGCAGGGAGCCCGATGCGGGACTCGATCCCGGGACTCCAGGATCATGACCTGAGCCGAAGGCAGTCGCTTAACCAACTGAGCCACCCAGGCGCCCTCTTTTTTTTTTTTTAAAGATTTTATTTATTTATTTATTTATTTGTCGAGAGAGAGACCACAAGCAGGGGGAGATGCAGGCTCCCCACTGAGCAAGCAGCCCGACGCGGGACTTGATCCCAGGATCGTGACCTGAGCCGAAAGGCAGATGCTTAACCGACTGAGCCACCCAGGCGCCCCTCCACAGACTTCCCTGTACCCCCAACTGCTGCCATTTTTCTAAGCCTTTTCCTTCTAAAACCAACTTTTATTATTAGTTAAGGTCTACACACCTTGCGGTCTCCTAAGTATTGAGTGAGAGAAAGGTTGAGGTTTACAAATACACCACAGAGGAAACCGAGCACAACTACAACGGCACAACCAAGGCCAAAAGCACTGAAGTGGGAGGGAAAGGCTTGATTCCGTGATGTTTAAGATCTTCATGTGCACGTTTCACTGACACCACCAGTAAAACATTCTGGCCTAACGACAGTGGCCCAACTGTTGCCCTCCTTCTTGGACAGGTTTTGTCACTCTCTGTTATAGTTGATGGGTGTGCGTGGCAAGCCTAGTGCCATATGACCCTTGCTCCAATAGCTTTCTATAGAGCACAATTCATGCTTTAATATAAAAATATTATTCATATTAAAGACTAATATCCAGGGAGGCAAGAGTCACTGATTTAAGACCTCTAGTATATGTAAGAAAACCACCAACAAAAATCATTTGTCTTCGATCCATTTTTCTTTATTTAGATGGTATGGCAAACATTTTTTTCTAAGATGTTGGATTTAAGGTTTCCTGTGGGGCTCCTCGCTGGCTCAGTCGGTGACTCTTGATCTTGGGGTTGTAAGTTCGAGCCCCACTTGGGTGTAGAGATTAGTTCAAATAAAATATTAAAAAAATAAAAATAAAAATAGGGGTGCCTGGATGGCTCATTTGGTTGAGCGTCCGACTCTTGATTTCAGCTCAGGTCATGATCTCAGGATTGTACTCAGCACAGTCTGCTTGTCACTCTCTGTCTCTGCTCCTCTTCTCTCTCTCTCTCTCCCCCCCCTCGAATAAATAAATAAAATCTTTAAAAAAAATACAGTTCCCTATGACATATAATTGTTTACGCAGAGTATTGAAGTTGTAAACATTGATCATCCTCTTCGCCTTTTTTACTTTTTATGTACTGGTTAAACCCTGAGCCAGTGATTAAGCCTGTGTAATAATTTATCAAGATCTGAAGGAACCTTGAGCTCAATTTTTTTAACCTTTTCTGGGACTGGATTATATTTCAGAGTATCAGCACGAAAGAAAACCATAAATGACAAGCTACCTAAAACTTGGAAGCACACTTGTCTTTAAACAACAGAAGTGTGGTTTTGTTTTTATTGTTTTGCTTTGGAAGGGAGCAGGTTTTTTTTTTTTTTTTACTTTTGTAAGATCTAGAATATTCAGCTTGATCCAGATATACTTAATTTCTCCTTATTTCAAGTCCTTTATTACAAGATTCTTTGAATGTCTTACACTTCCTTCAATGCGGGGTAAAAAAATTCTGTGTAGTTTGCATTTAATGAATTCTTCAACTCTGGCCAATTTAAAAAGAAACTGATTTTGATTTCAACTTTGAGGTTTCTGATCTTCAGTATTTCTTTATATTCCGTTTAAGACTTTGAATTCATCCTGGCTTACCTGTGTCGTAGGGGTTTCAAGCTGGATTCAGACTCTGGGTTCAAATCGTGGCTTTTCCACTTACTACCATTCTGTGCCTGTTCCCTCAACAGTTAAATTGGAGAAATTAAAAGTGTGGACCTCTTAGGCATGAGGTAAAAATGAGTGAGTTAATACATGTAGAATACTTGGAGTGCCTAGCAGATTAGAAGGCTTCAGTAGTGTTAGCCATGGCCAGTGTTCTGAATGGGCTGATAGTCTTTTTAATCCAGGAATGCCAAATGGAATGATTGATTTATACATGACAAGTGTTCTTAGGAGAAATGCAGAGCTTACCTGGGTCACACACACTCATGTGAATCATTGGCATTCTGGCATTTATACACCTAAGAGCTGAAATAGTTTTCGGCCCCCACATTGGGGCATATATATGTTTTAAATCACCCCCCTCCCTAACTCTCCATTTTTCTTTTGGCCCCATGTGATTTCTGAAAATGTCATCAGGTGAGGGACAGCCATCAATTATAGCCTCTTCTCCTTTGCAAGTGACCTCTTACCCAGCTTAATTAATAGCTTAACTTTTGGCAAGTGATAACACATAGCAGTGCAATCTGGTTGACTATTATTCTATCTCTTGTGGAGGAAGCAACCTGATAACACTTTGTGTAACTGTCAGCAGTCCTTGCTTAGGGTGTGCTCCGGAACCTGGGGCCTCGCTTTCACCTCCCTGCCAGCCCTGTAGCTGCTCACAATCAGCCCTCCCAGAGGAGATGTATTATTTGCCTTTGCTTCTAGTCCATTGAAAATAATTCCGATTATTTCTAGTTATTTTTAAATTTTTTTCTTAGGTACTTTTCCCTTCTGTTGTTCTGACTAACCAAAAATGATACAAATTTCTAAATATTCTCAAAATCATCTCCTCCTCTGGACTGTAACTACGTCACCAAACTGGCCCTGGTCTGTGGGCATTGAGGTAACCGCATTTCTCTTCACTCTTAAAACTGTTTTTTAGACCAGACCAAATCTAATGGACCTACATTGGATGTGACTTTATTTAATACAAATGAAAGTTTATCGCATCATCCAACTGGGTTTTTTTAAACTTACTTACTTCATGGTTTGAACCATTTAAATCAGATTTACTGGGTCTAAATAAGGGACATGCCTTATAAAAGCAGGCTGTATAGTGTTCTGGACTCCCGAGCATCTGTTTTCCTTCTTCTTCTTTTTTTTTTTCCAAATGACTCTGGAACTTAGCAATCCCCTGTTCCCTCAGGACATGCTTCTCCTGTCTGTGGTGGTGGGCTTCACCTCCTGCCACCCTATCAGGGAAGTGCTTTCTTGGGGCCATGCCTTCCCAGAGCAGCCTTTTCCCGTCTTCCTGTAAATTGCCGCAACAGAGACTGTGGCACGCTCCTTCGCGTCCCTTTCTAGGGAAGGCTCACTCGCTACAGCACACAGCCTTTTGCGATTCACGGGTTGGGTGAGCAGTCAGTAACCAGCTGAGCCACTTCTCTAAGCAGGGCGCGGATACGTGGCCAGGTAGGGAAGAGTCATCCTGAAGTAGAAGCACGTATTTCCCTGGCCTTTGTCCACATGGATGAAGTCCACCAAACCAGAGCCTCAGACTGCCCTGTCTTCGTTTCCTGTCCACTCCATGTCTCTTCCTTTGCTCTTTCTGTGCTCACATGCGTAGAAAATGTTCGTTCTGGGGAACTTGCCCAAGTGGTCTCCCATTTTCCCAGTGGTCCACGAGAGAACACAGACCTTGAATCGGGCCACCTCTAGCATGAATTGCCATTATTTCTCCTAATGCTCCAGCCGCTCCAGTCTCTCCAGTCTCTCCTGGCCCTTCAGATCCAGTTGCCGTTGTTCCCTCTGGCTCTTCAGTTCCAGCTGCTGGCACTTCCTCAGGTATTGGTGCTCCGGCTCCTGCTCACTTCCCGGCCTTCCGACTCAGACACGATGGGGGAAATTGACCACCGCTGCTGGATGTGGATCTGGCACTTTTTTTGATTGTTCTCGGAAATTACCTCCGCAAGGGGCTCCTCCTCCAGCTTGGGGTCTTCTCTTTGGCTTTTGGTCTCTTTTCCTGCAAATCTAATTCTGCCATCTTAGCTTCTTTAATGAGTTTTCTAATGTTTTTGTTCTTAATTCAATTAATTTTGAGCATTTGTGAATTGTTTGGTAGTGTATCAACCACTGACATTTTTCTCTTTGGCAGTTATACTAATTCCATTCCATGTATTCTAATTGCTTTAATCTCTTGGGCTGTAAAAACAAAGTGAATCTGCCAGCCTTCTGTGATCATGGAATAATGGCAGGAGAGGGACTACGGAGACCATCTAGTCCAACTGCCTTATTTTATAGTCAGGAAATCTAAGCCACGAGGGGTGAAATGACTTGCTTGAGTCACATAGCTTGTTGGTGGCAAAATTGGAAGATCTAGAACTTTGGTCTCCGAATTTCACATCCGGTGTCTTGACTCATTTTGCTGAGGGGTTGATTCTGTGGATTCCACTGTGGATACTTGCAAGCTCTCAAGTGAGGAGTGAAGTGCCTAGTTATGTAAGTGGTCACTGTCCAGGAGCAATCGAGTCACAGAGCCACTGGGACTCAGGGGAGCCACCTGGTCATCAGTTTGTCTGTCATTTGGTTTTTAAAGAAATGATTGGAACAGATTGCATATCCTAAAGATCATGCCCTAGAAAAGAGCTTCTCAAGTTCTAGAATATGAATAACTTGGGATGCTTATAGCAAAAGTAGAAAGACTCGGGCCTTCCTTGCCTAGACCTGCAACCAGAATCCTGCAAGGTAGGGCTTGGAATGTATGATTTCAGATTTTTCCAGGGGATTCTCGTTGTGCTTTCTGGATAAGGACCACTGCTGTGGAGTATAGCAGTGTTTCTTAAAAGGCAGGCACCTATTTAAAAGGCGTATTTCTGGGCTCCCTCCCTGGACCTTCTTAGTATTCTAGAATTTCAGGGAATGGGGTCCATCTTTAAGCTCCCTAGTGATTATTTACATTAAAATACAGAAAAACCATGATCTAGGAGGCTTTGAGTCATTAAACAGCCCAGAACAATGACTTTCAGGTCCTTTGTTCATGTCCCTTGATGAGAAATATATCTTCCATCATGATTCATCAAACTCACATAACTAAAAAGTTTCACAAGTCTGTACTTACCTTACTGAGTTCAGTGAACTCTGTTATTTTCCATTCTAATCCATCCTATTTCATTTTTTAAGAGTAGGTAGTCAAAACACACTCAATTGATTTTTAACCCCCAGCCCAGTGTAGCTCGAAACACTGAGAACTGAGACGTGTTTGTTAATTCTACCTGTCACCGACTCAAAACTTCTCTCTTGAATTCCTCTCCTTTTCCCAATTACTGCTGTTAACACCTGCTGGGATTGCCTATGAGGAAGGTCTACTTTGGTCAAAGTCTTGCAGTACGCCCCTCTGTGAGAAGTGGACTGCCTTGGCGCCCTGGACAGGGGAGTTCTCGCCAACTCCATGCTGCTGCTGCTAATGGCTTATATCAGTCACAGTGCAAGTAATAGAAAACTCAGCCCTAATTAAATAAAGTGCAAGTTTTTTTTAAAAAGTAATTATTTTGTTCATGGAACCAGCAATGCAACAATAGCTTAGTTCAGATGCTGTTTCACTCTAGACTTGGACAATATGACCTGGATTCCCCGCAAGTCTTCTGGGATGGCTCCAGATGTGGCCAGTTCAGCTCTCTCTCTTCCTGGGGGCAGCAGGCCCAGCCACACACTGCCTAGTGGTGCTGAGGAGAGGGGCTCTGGCAGATTGAGCACAAATCTCCATTGGGCTGATTAGACCACACTGTCTACTGAACCAGTCATGGGGATGGGGATGTGATCCTGGAGCTGGGGGTAGGGTCGAATCTCCGGCAAGCCACATGGCTGAGAATGAGGGAGGGACGATTTCCTGAAGAGAATTTGAGATACTGTTCCCAGGAGCAAGAAGAATATGTGGCGGGCAGCAAATGCAGATGTGCGCTACGGGCCACGGATTCCCCTGGTGTTCCTCTCTGCCTCCTCTTCCCTCAGTTGTGATGAGCCTTTTCTTGCTGCTTTTCACACCTGCAGAAAGCAGTCTATTGTGCTGAAGTAGCCGCTGTCCAAATCAAGCTCAGGCAGCCCTCGGGAGAAATGACAGTTTAAGTAATTAGAAAGAACTGATTAAAATTCACTACCGAAGAGAACTGGTTTTTATTTTATTTTTTGAAAGATTTCATTTATTTGACAGAGAGAGAGACAGCACGAGAGAGGGAACACAAGCAGGGAGAGCGGGAGAGGGAGAAGCAGGCTTCCCGCCGAGCAGGGAGCCCGATGCGGGGCTCGATCGCGGGGCTCGATCCCAAGACCCTGGGACCATGACCTGAGCCGAAGGCAGACGCTTAACGACTGAGCCACCCAGGCGCCCCAAGAACTGGTTTTTAAATGAACAGAAAGGAATAGTCTAAAGGGTGAACCAAACTTTGCAATGAAGTGGCCAGCATTCTCGTGTGTAGTGGACAAGCCTGTTTAATCTTCCCTGGTGCCCTTTAAATAAACGATGGGCCTGAGGCTTTTCAGGAGGCCTCCGAGCGCAGTCAGTGCCTAAAAATACCAAGTGACCACTAACAGATTAAAAGTGATAGAAGTTAAGCACAGAACTTAAAGCTGACACATAAAACTCAGCTGACCTATTGGTTACCTTTCGCAGTTGCTTTATGTACTATGTGATACCTTCTCTTTCTCAGGCCTTCTGTCCTGAAGCAGAGCAGAAATATTTTCTACTAGAGGATCAGAAAGTGGACAAAACTTACTTAGTGTAAATAATGTTGATCTCTTAAAATAGATTTTTTACAGTCCAGCAGGGAGCAAGAATGGTGACCTTTAAACAATTCTTTTAACAATTCTGGCTTCTAGCCTGCTTTTGAAATGGAAGAGTTTAATGTACGTAAGCATTTCATACATGGGAGACTGAATCTTACTTTTTCCTTCAATAAATAGTGCCAGGTTCTCTGCTTTGTCACAAATTGCTCCCAAGTTTTGTAAGGTACCTGCTTTATACCCACTACGGTGATCCTGAGCGGTGTGTTCTGCCCTTGGCAACTGGCCTGCCGAGCACGTAGATTTTCTCTGTACTCACGTATTCTGAGAAACTTCTTATCCCAAACATTTTTTCATGTTTTTTTTTCTATAAAAAGGTTACAAATTAAGTGCCCTCAGGTTTGTATTGTTCTCCTAACTTGGTCTATAATTTTGCATAAAAGCTTTAAATTCTTCCTCATAAATTTATTCTTTTTTCTAACAATATGCCCATTCATTTCTAATTTTCTAATTTCAGTCTTTTGAAAGCTCTAGCATTTTAATTGCTTATGGAAACTAATCAGTCTCCTATACTTGACAGTGATTTCATTAAGATCTGATTTTTTTAAATGAAGTTTTTCATATATGTTATTATATTTTGGTCTGTAGTGTGGCTTGACCTGAGAACCCAGTCTACCGTGGAGAATCTTAGTAAAAGAATTCCAGGAAATAATAACTTTGTCAAGGTAAGAGATCTCTTCAAAAGTATACTGTAAGAATGCTTGTTTTTAAAAAAGGTTTAGAGATTTCACCTGAAAGACTATTCGGGCCTTCCATCCTATTGCACAATAGTTATTTGATATGTTTGATAGACTATTTCTCTGCAGACAACTGAGGACAACTCAAGTATTTACCTTTCTGTCAGAATTCTTGCCCTGTAGTGGATTAGAGGATTCATACTCTGAGGTTGATAGGCTGGAGGGGATTATAGAGTGTCCCAGTGGCTTCAACCATACTCCCTCTTGTTTTCTCCTATCTGTCTAAGAAAGTTCTGGATGCTTTTGAGTTTTTAGGCATCTGGATTTAGGGAGAGAAATTAAAAGTCACTCCAGCTCCTCACTGAACTCTTTCTTCATATGAAGGAGGCTGATAAAAAGTGCCTAAATTTCAGTCCATATGTAGAGCTCTCTTGAGTTAAACGAAGAGAGAGAGAATTTTTGAAACAGGCAAGGTATTTTTCTTATCAAGGTCAAGGCCCACTTCTCCTAGCATGCAAAGGAAGTTGTTTTTTTGGCATATCCCCTTTGTATTTGTCAGTGGGACTCTTAAAACAGTGGTTCTTGGTTCTGAAACTAGGGTTCAAATCCCATTAACTGTAGCAGTTTAACAAACCATTCCCTACCCTCACCCCCCAAATAACTTCAGGCTAGTCCTAAATATACCCTTACCCATTTCCTATTCTGTTCCTCTTTGTCACCATGCACAACCCTCACCCCCTCCTCCAGCTGCACTTTGCTTCAAGTGATGCATGTTTTTCTCTTCAGGGCCGTTTTAGGCAACTTTCACACTTGCTACCTAAATCATTAAAATGAGATATTATCGACTACCTCACTGCTGGCTTTGTGGGATGACCCTTGGTCCTTCAAATCAAAGAGGAATAATCCCATAAATTATTTCCTCTCATTATTTTTGAGTATTGATCTTACTTTTATTCTAGGAAAGCTAGAAAACCATGGGTTAGTTATAACTTACAGGGTGCAGTAAAATATTAAATGGTTTGGTTTGAATTTTTTTACCAAACATATCCATAGCAGATAAGAAGGAAAAAGGTATCACTTTCTGTAGGTAGGTGGTAAATCAGGAAACTAAGGATTAGGGGAGGGGAAAGATAGTTGCATTATTTTGATGTATGTATCATCTTAACCACTTTCATCAGCCCTTATAAATATATTTGGTATTTAATATACTAACAAAAATAAGAGTTGGATCTGTTCCATTCTCAAGGAAGATTGATAAGCCCATATGTGTTTTATATTTAGCATTTATCCTTTATTCAGTATACCCTCCCTTTGTTTAATGTACTCACTGAGTTTTTAGGCAACTACTTTCTTAATATGGAGCAACTCAGTGTTGCTTCCTTCTGGCATGTCCTTGAGCTCTACTTTATTCTCCACTTATATTATGTTATTTGAATATGTATGTGTGTATGTACATATTTATAGTATATTTTTTACACATATAAGTATATTGTTATTAAGTCTTACATGTTTTAAAACCTAAAATTTTCTGGTTATAGTTTGATATACTCTCTGATTTTTAATAGTTTAAAATATCACTTTCATGAAATATAAAATGAAAAGGCAGAGTTTCAGACTAGGTTCTGCACGTAATACTCATCACAAAAGCTAACGTCTGCGTGTTCACCATCCAGATTACAGGATGTTGTGTCATTTAATTTTCTCTTTACCTTGCAACGTGGATGCTCTTTGAACTGCAAACATATCACGCTGATCTTTGTTCATGAACATGCCTTCCTGTGCCATGAGACAGGAAAATTATTTTTATCCATAATACCATGGGGTTGACTTTAGGGCCATTGAATATTTTGTGATTTATTGAGTTTCTCAGTTTGGTGTTTTATTTTTTAGACTAGTTGGTAATTTAATTTGCTGGCTGAATCTCATAACTGTGTTTAGTCCAAGACAGGCCTTCCACTTAGCACTTACTTCAGTGCCGTGAAACTTCGTTGGCTCCTTGACAATGTGAGGAAAGTTCAGAAGGCTGTTGAAGAAGATAGAGCTCTTTTTGGGACCATTGATTCATGGCTTATTTGGGTATGTTTAAATATAATGTATGAACGGAGAAAGTTTTTCAGAATTTTTTTAGACTGGCTTGCCTGCTCTCTATTTTCTACCAAGAGTTCCAACTTTTTTTTAAAGGTTTTATTTATTTATTTGAGAGAGCGAGAGAGCGCGTGTGTGTGCATGCGTGAGCTGGGAGAGGGACGGAGGGCGAGGGAGAGAGAGAATCTTAAGCAGGCTCCATGCCCAGCACAGAGCTGATGTGGGATCGATCTCATAACCCTGGGATCATGACCTGAGCCGAAATCAAAGAGTTTGTCACTCAACCAACTGAGCCATCCAGGCACCCTGAGTTGAAACTTGTTAGTTGGCAAAATTATTAAGAAAACCCACTCGAGACAGCAGAACATTTCAGCCTCCATTTAAGAGGCATTTTTGCCTACTTCCTCCTTATTTTTCTTGCTTTATTTCAATAAAAATGGAGGGTGATTACCAAAACCACATCTCATATTTATTATCTTTAGAATAAGTAATTTAGGTAATTTAATTAGTGATTAGTAATTTAGGTAGTCTTTTTCTCTTGCTTATCACATGCTCTTTTCCAGTGGTCATTTCTTAAAGGAAGTAACTATTTAACCTAATGGAACACCTGTGTGACTTTTAGCATTTGCTTTCAGCATGACACAGCTGTCTCTTATTAAGCCATAATATGAAAAAATCATAGTGGAATTTCGATGGATAATCTCTTTGCCTAAGCTGAACACAGATGAGTAGAAACTAACATTTTTGACATTTCCCGGAGTTATCTTAAAAGTACATGTTCTCTCTCCCCCTTTCTCTTTTTTGTTCTCTGTTATTTTTCTTATGGGCATTTTCAAATATACCCAGAAGGAGAGGGCCTAGTGTAATGAACCTCGGCAACAACATGCCAGCTACAGCAATCAACTGTGGCCAATCTTGTTTCAGCTAAACTCACACGCCCTTTCTCCCCACAGATAATTGTAAAGCAAATCCCCACACATACAATTTCATTTGTAATTACTTCAGTAAGTATGTGATTATCTTTTTCAACATTCAAGAGAGCTTCAGAGGAATGTTGCCCCATTCTCACTTGCCAGATCCACAGCAGATCTTCCAGAACCAGTACCAGGAAGCAGTACTTTCTTCACCCCTCCCTGTGCTTGACCAGGGCACGCTGTGCTTGGTGCTCTCTTGGCCCGCAGTTTTCATACCTGTCACAGTTGAAATAGTTCTGACAGTAGTTCTGACAGGGTGTGGCACCTGTGAGCTGCAGGAGGGAGCTCAGTTAGCTGCGGGGTGGGGGACCTACTCCCGGGATGCTGAGATGCCTTTCCTCCACTGTTGTTCCTTTCTTACCTCTTATCACTCCCACACAAAAGAAAGCAGCAGTGCCCGAGGGTATTAACACGGGAGAATTTAAAACTCTGCTTTCAGGATAGTGCTTGGGTAGGCACAACCCAATGAGAATTGTTACTCCAAAAAACTAAATCACAAACAGAGAAACAGCAGCACAGAGTTCTGTAAGATCCTGAAGAGGCAGACATGTTGATATATTTCACTTTGCCAAATGTAGTTAAGACTGCCTTTTCCAAAGATAACGGATGAAAACAAAACTGATTTTTGTTTGTTTGTTTGTTTAACGACCAGTTTACTAGAATTCTGTCTAATACGGTAGCCACTTAAGCACGTGTGGCTGAGCACTTCAGATATGGCTAGTGTGAATCAAGATATGCTGTAAGTGTAAAATATATACTGTACTTAAGTAGGTAAAATGTTGGGGTGTCTGGCTGGCTCAGTCAGTAGAACATGCGACTCTTGATCTGAGAGTTGTGAGTTCAAGCCCCACGTTGGGTGTAGAGATCACTTACAAATAAATAAATACATAGGTAAGATGTCTCAGTAGTAATTTTTTATATTAAAAGATATTTTGGGGGTGCCTGGTTAGCTCAGCCAGTGGAGCATACGACTATTGATCTCAGGGTTGTAAGTTCGAATCCCATGTTGGGTGTAAAGATTACTTGAAAAGTTTTTTAAAAATAAATCTTTAATAAATAAATAAAAGGATATTTTGGATATATTGGGCTAAATAAAATATATAGTGTTATTAAAATTAATTTCAAGAGTAAAGAGTTTTACTCTTTACCAAAATTTACTAAAATTAATTTCAAGAGTTTTACTCTTTACCTGCTTTATACTTTTTAAATGTAGCTATTAGAAAATTTAAAATTATGCACATAGCTAGCATTGTATTTCTATTAGACACTGCTGAAAACTAGAAAATTAAGTGATCGACACATTCCATTCTCCTGCTTTATGTACTCTGCTACTGATTATGGCCCTTGACGACATGTAAATTAAATTGCAAATGAGGGGGTGCCTCGGTTGAGCATCTGACTTTTGATTTTGGCTCACCTCATGATCCCAAGGTCCTGAGATCGAGCCTGCATTGGGCTCTGCGCTCAGCAGGGAGTCTGCTTGAGGATTCTCTCCCTTGCCTTCTGCCCCTCCCCCTACTCACATACTCTTTCTCCTTCTCTTTCTCTCTCAGCTAAATTAAATCTTTTTTAAAAATAAAAATAAATAAATAGCAAATCAGTACAAATCTAACGTCCTTTTATTCCATCTAGAGTTTGACAGGAGGGGCCAACGGAGGTGTCCACTGTACAGATGTCACTAATGCAAGTAGGACAATGCTTTTCAACATTCATTCTCTGCAATGGGATAAAGAGCTCTGCGAGTGAGTTGTGTTTTGCCCTAAAAAGCACTTCCCAATACGTTAGCTACTCATCACCTAAATCTTACTATTTTCAGATGTTGGTGGAGCACCAAACTTGAATTGTTGATATTTCAGCTATAGTATACAAGTCTATACTGTGTATTCAAAGAAGAGACTATTGTTGGATATATAGCAAACAGGCCAAATTAATTGTCTTGATTAGGAAGATTAGGTCTCTTTAGAAAAGTACTTTGTTTTCTGTGTGCTTCTTATTTTTTATCAGCCTGTATAAAGTTAGAATGATAAATACCCAAACATACAACTATGTTCTGCTGGCTTATTTAACTCTGCACTCAAATACGTCCCTTTTTTAATTGCTATTTACAATTTTGTCTTTAAATACATATAAATGTTTCTAGATATTTATTTAAAATAGTGTTATATACCCAATATTGTCTTACTGTTTTTCAGATTTTTTGAAATTCCAATGAAAATTCTTCCAAACGTCCGGAGTTCTTCTGAGATCTATGGCCTAATGGTAAAAAAAAAAAAAAAAAATTAATTTCATTTTAAAAAAAAGCTTTACTATTCAGAATTCAAAAGTCAGTTGTGTTACATTTTCTAGTTTGAGAATTGACTTTTCTGTAAGTATTGGTAGTATATAAAATAAGAAATTAGTGCTGTTTAAGTAGTTTTATAACTTAAATTTTAGAATCCTTCTTACCAGTTGGTTTTATATTTTATAAACTTTCATTGGCTGTTCTTTGAGTATTCTACTTTTAAGGTATTTATGCAATAATTAACTACAGAAGGTGGCATGGGAATGTTTGAGCCTGTTTATTCTTTTAATTGAAATAACTTTAGTAGTTGTGGTATGTGCTTATAATTTATAGGAAGGACTCTTCACATGTTAGTGTTCTTTCTCCTGTTGAATCTCTTTTAATGGCTAAACCACGTTTTTATATTAGATTCTTTGTCAGCCTGAGCAAAACTTTAGCAAAGAAACTGAAAACAAAGAGTCTGTTTCTGATTTGTGATTGCTAATTGAACTGGTTTCCATAATGGACATTTTACTGTTGCTTTCACTGAAATGGAGAGAAAAAGTACTTTCAGCAAAAAGTGTGATTAGCATCACTGAGTATCTCTGATTACGCATCAGGGCTGAAAACCTCCAGGAGGATTTGAACTGGTATTTGAGCACAAAAATCTAGAATTTATGATAAAATTTAAAAATACATCTAAGGTCAATTGCAAAAATATATATATATATTGTTTAGACATTTCATGACAAATATTAGAAACTACTTACAGAGTTAGTAATAACAGAGTTGAATACTAAGTGCTCTGGATAAAGCTTGAGCAGAGTCCTTAAATATTTCATTTATAATAAAGCCTTCTAAAGCATCATGGAAATTTTTAAGGGAAGCACGGCTCATCTACAATGAAAGTGCTTGGATGACTTCATAGCTGTCTACAGACTGCCTTGGGTCAGAGAAAAAAACTTATCCTTGAGAAACAGTTTTAGAGAATGGTTGAAAAAGCATTTACTGGCCTAGTTTTTTTCTTGCGTTTAAAATATTATGCTTCTGTCCTCCTTTTTCCCCCTTGCTGACTATAGAAAATCTCTCATAGTCTGGTGAGTAGGTTGCCCACCAATTATGCTACCCATTCATTTGGAAAAGATAACAGTGCATTTCCATTTAGTTTTAGACAAGCAGAAGTCCATTTACTAAGCAGATTTGTCTAGAATCTCCATGACCCTCCAAATTGCTATAAGCTCTAGACAAGCTCTAGGTTTTCTTTAAACTCAGTCATGTCTGTTTGTTTTTAAGTTTCCCATAAGACTGAAAATGGTATTTCAAAATAAAAGACTAAACTAGTTTTCTGGAATGAGAAATTCTGATGTTCCCCATGACAAAGTACAGTTGTGATGTGCTTTGGGCTTTGGCATAACAGGGAAATTAGGCGTAGTTTTTAAATGTCATAAACACCTATCTTAAATGATACTTGACCAACCTTTCAGACTAGTTAGTTGGAAATGCACTGTCACTTTTTCTGCATGCTTCACCAGAGGACGTTGCCAGGAATCCTCCAGAGACCCCTCCCTGTGCAGGAAAAGGAGCGCTTTATGTGCCTGAATGCACATTAGTAGATCCTGCTGGTAGTTTGATAATACCTTCAATAGTGTCAGCAAAGGCTTCTTCTCATACTTAAGTATATGAAGATAGCTTCTCGGTTACCTACGGATTCACTTTCAGTTCCTTATGAAGTGTACCCTTCACTTATTATCCAGGTTCAGGTTTCCTAAGAGTATATCCAGTAAATAAAAAAGGCAGGTCTTGAATTAAGCAGAAAGCATGAAAGAAATAAAATAATATCCACCATCTAGAAGATGTTTTCTGTTTTGTACAGGGTTTCCACATATATGCTATTACTTCCTTATCATCGTAGCCATGTGAGGCAGCTTCTATTCTTTCCCTTACTCTTCTAGATAGGGAACCTGAAGCTCCTAGAGGATCACAAATGGGAGACCAAGGGGGCACTCAGTGGAAAGCTTTTGTTTGGCCCTGTTCCTAGCACATCACACTACTTCACGGATCACGTTCCTTCCCCCTAATTCCTTAATACCAGTACAAATTGCTTTGTATTAGAGTATTTTTTTAATGAAGTTTGGTAAAATACACAGCCACTTAAATCTCGTTTTTCTCCCTAGAATGCTAGCCATATTCGTGACCTAAATTAACTCTTGCTTATCTAAACTTGAAGAATGATGTCTGCTATGAACAAGTAATACCCGGTACCCAAACGCTCTTGGGTTTCTTACTTCTCTTAAAAGCAGTTTGGGTAAGGAAGGATAGATGGTAAAATACCGCCTTCCAAAATGAGGCTGTTCCATGCTGGTTTGATAGCTATTCATATGTTTGTTTTAAAGGATGTGTTGGTTTTCCTTATTAATGGCAACGATAACAAAGAGCTATCAGACCTAGGCATTCATGTTACCTGGACTCCGTTTTATACATCAGGAAATTGAGGCATAGAGAAGTTTCAGCAGCCTGCTCAGTGGCTTAACACGAACTAACCAAGAGTAGACCCCTTGTCTCGCGATTCCCAGTCCAGTGTTTGATGTCCATTCTCCAATACCATGTGTCTTCTTGTCATTCTAGAAATATGTCTAGTATCTGTCTCTGAATCACATATGTAGTTGAAACACTTGCTTTGTCTTGTCTGCCCACATGCTCTGGCATGTTGCTATTCGTGTTCATTCCTGTTGCAGTTGTGTTAGTAGAAACAATAGTTGGTGATTACTCATAATCCTTTTTTAAAATTTTATTAGAAAGCTGGGGCCTTGGAAGGTGTGCCAATATCTGGGGTAAGTTTCATCTCCTTGCTACCTCCCCAGCCCTACCCGCTTCCATGTGAGGGGTTTCTTCCTCTATCTTAATCAGTCTGCCCCTTCCAAAACTATGGAAGAAAGGTAAAAGCAGCAAAATTGGCTGATTCTTGTTCTTAGGTGACACAGTGTGGGCCATTGAGAACCTTTTGACCAAATTCTAACTCTTCCTTCCCATACCTACTATCTTGTAGGGGATATTAAGAAATGGGGAAGTGGCCAAATGGAAGCAATGCAAAAATCAAGATAGTTCAGTCCTTGATAAATGAAAGAAAGGAAAAATAAATCCTATGGCTGTTCTAAAAGGGAAATTAATAACATTGTCTTAGTGTTCTTTATTGTCACTTGTGCTTTCAGTGTTTGGGGGACCAGTCTGCTGCATTGGTGGGACAAATGTGCTTCCAGGATGGACAAGCCAAAAATACGTGAGTTTAAGAAACAGACCCAAAAACCAATGGTGTTTTGTTTGTTTGTTTCTCCCTTTGGTGCTTTGAATGAGGAAAATCTGTTGAAGTTCATCCAGGCTGAAAATCAATAGCTTAGGAGTTCCAATAAGTTTTTTGCCATTTAGTTTTCTTTCTCTCCTTCAAATAAATGTAAACACAATGCTAAGGCTTGTAAAGACCTTAATTTATAAAATTCAATACCTTTTCCATCCAGAAACTAAATTTTGGTTTGAAGTGTTAATGGTTTTGGTTGGGGTGGGGGGGGTGGGGAGTGGTGGAGGGCAGAGCAGATGGGAGGAAGAGCCATGATTTAAATTATGTTTCAGGGGCACCTGGCTGGCTCAGTCCATAGAGCATGCGACTCATGATCTCAGGGTCGTGAGCTCGAGCCCCAGGTTGGGTGTAGAGAATACTTTAAAAAATGTTTGGGGGTGCCTGGGTGGCGCAGTCGGTTAAGCGTCTGCCTTCAGCTCAAGTCATGATCCCAGAGTCCTGGGATCGAGCCCCACATTGGCTCCCTGCTCAGCGTGGGGGGTGGTCTGTTTCTCCCTCTGCCTCTGGCCCTCAAACCCCACTGCCCCCCCCCACCCAGCTCGTGCTCTCTTTCGCTCACTGTCTCTCTCAAATAAATAAATAAAATCTTTAAAAAATATTTTTTAATTAAAAATTTTTAAAAATGAGCTGTATTTCTCAACATACTGTTCCTGCCCTAGACTTTCTCACTATAACTGTAAAGTTATATTTTTGTGGGATTTCTAGTGCTGTTTTCCTGGCATTGTGCTTTCTCCTCATTATCTGGCATTTCTCCTTGGACAAGAAGTAGAAGGAATGATGGAAGTAGAGGTTTGGTGCATTTGTTTCCTAATCTTGTCTCCTTACTACTCAGACCTGGGGCATCTGTAACAAGCCCCATATCTAAGAGTGATGAGATTTCTTGCATTTTCAGATAAGAAAACAGATGTCAGAGTGGTGAAGCTAGTTAAGTGAAAGGAGCAGTCTTTGCCCCCAGATCCATCTGATTCCACTTAGCCGGGGCTCTGAACCTCTCTGCGTTACTCTACCCTGTGTAGGAAGGAGTCCCATCCACCGAGTGGGAGACTATCTACATTTATTCTTTTCTAGAGGATTTCCTAATTCTCTCATCAGTGTTAACCTCAGTGATTAAATTCTTCTTTTGTAGATAATAGAATGTCTCCCATTTTTAATGACATGTTCTTGTGGCCCAGCATGGTCCACGGTCCTCATGCAAGAGTGTGACATCATCTGTGTGAGAGCAGGGGAGATACGTAATCTTTGGAGGTCATGGTATCCTGAGGTTATGACCAAGCGAGCTTGAGTGAGCATGGGTCTGGAAACAGACTCTTTGAATTCTGGCTTCCAGACAGCTGCACCAGGAGTCAAGAGAAATAATGGAAAACTAGGCTATTTCCCTTCCACCTTTCCTCCTCTGCCAGACACGGTAGTGCTAGTAAATCAGAGGCTTGCTCTCTCTCTCTCTATTCGTCAAGTACCTAACACGGTGTAGAGCACATGGGACGTTTCCAATAAAATTGTCAGCTTTTCCTTCTCTTTCGACTCCCTTCCCGCTTAAGCATTATCAGCCAAGTCCTGGAATGGTGAATTTAAGCCAAGCCGCTGCAGGTTGGAGGAGGGAAATAGAAAATCATAAGTTCTTTGGGCTTGTATTTCTCTTCCTGAGGGGAGAGAAGACAAATACACACTTAATCATCTGAGAAGTCAGAACTTATGTGCCATAAGAAACTTTGAAATACTGCTCTTGGGTTTCAAAGGATGGGGAGAAAAATCGCAAAAGATTATGTTAATAACGAGGTGTTTTGAAGAAGGAGCTATATTGGTGAGTGCACGGAATACTGAAAAACTCGCAAAGAGCGAAATGAAGACTTTGTTTAGAGAATGTAGAGAACATTCAGGTAGGGCGGTAGTAGGAAATAAGGCTAGGATCATATCGTGAAGCCCTAAATTTCAGACTGAGGAGTTTTTTTCTTGATTCGGCAGTGGGACACTTCTGCGGGTTTATGAGCTGGTGTTCAGAGTGACTAGAACTGTTCATTAATAATACCGAAGTCCTTGGCCAGAGTGAGGAGAGACTAGAGGCAAAAACGCCATGCAGGCATCCTGGTCACAAGGACAAGGACTAAAAAGGATGGGGACAGAGAGGGAGGCTGTAGGGGGGTATTCATGGCACTGTGGAGGGACAAGAGACAGAAAGTAGGTATGGAGTCTAGTCACCTCAGCCCAGTGTGTAGGCTTAGCCCACTATCAGGAACAGGTCTGAATAGTATACTTTCTGTTTGGGACATGTTTGTGGTTCTGATAAGCTGTGTATTACACACATTTGTAAATATGGAATGAGTTCAGTATGAAAGTAGAGATTTTGCATTTCCTTATTTAGAGGTGATTTTTGAAGCAATAGGAATAGACACAATTACCAAGAAAAAGTTAGGAGAGGTAAGAGACACAGGGATGGGAAATTCATAAAAATGGACTGCAATTATTCATTCATGTGGAAATCCGGGGTAGAGACACTTAAGAGAGGGGGGCTTGGTCAGAGGTGCAAACTGCTACAAAAAGGTTATGGAGGCTGAGAATGAGAAGAGACCATTGTACACAGAAAGTAGACCTTCAGTGGTAACTTCTCAGAATGAAGCTTTAGGAGAATGCTCAAGATGAAAGCCGGGTTGCAAATGGCCAAAAGAGATGTGAGCAGATAGAAAACAGAGACAGCGAGACAGAATGTACTTTGCAAAAATGGCCATCCAGAAATGGTGAGCCAAGTAGGCAGTTTGTTAAGTTGACAGGATCATGCCAAGTGTGGGGGATTTTGTTTGTGCTTTTAAGTTACAACAAGAGCAGAGAATGTTTCTTTGGAGTCCGAGCAGAGACCAGATGGGAGTTGTACAATGAATGAGAGAGAAGTGATGGGCCGGATGAAGTCCTAAGAGGTTGGAGAGGGTGGGACTGAGAATTGGTCAGTCTCTTCAAAGCTCAGCAGGGAGCACATGAGGGCCAGCTCAGAATTCAGCGGAAAGCCCGGCTCTGTTTTGGTGCCAAGGAACAGATTATGGGTGATTCTCATTTTTCTTTCAGCTTTTCTATATTTTCTGATTTTTCTTGAATGGACATGGATTATTTGAGCATTTAATTTTGCTTTTAAGGACGAGAACCTAAGATAGATGCCCTCTCTCCCCAGAGGCATGAGGTATTCTAAAGGAGGCCTTGACCTTCACGGCTTCGGCCGGGGCCACTCACACTCCTCCATGAGGGATAGTGGGCAGCCTTCACCTTCACCGAGGTTAGAAAAGTCAGGCAACCTTCTGCGATGTTCAAACACAGTGCAGTCTTGAGAAAGGATAGGTTGACCATATAAACGCTGAAAGCTCCATATATGTTTGATGTATGGGAAGAAAAAATAATAAAATTTCAGAGGAAAATAACTGCTTTGAAAGTTGTGACCTGTAGGTAGCAAGAGTCTCTTCATACACTGATAATGCTCATTAATTACTTGTGAAGTATACTCACTTAAGAATTCACTTTTATTAAATGCCTTGAGCCTCTGTGTCAGTTTGCTACTTCAAGATTCGTACACTACTCTTCGGTATGCAGGGTGTTTATATGGGGGCTAAATTGGTACAGATTTCTCCTTTAAAAAGCGGTGAAACGGGTAATAATTAACTTTTTAAAGCATGAAACAGGTAATCCATTTTTAAGAATATTTATTAAAGGAGATTAACATAAAATATATAGCTTTTTCAGCCTTGTGAAAGTAAAAGGGTATAGTGATTTGTGTTTTCATTCATAAATGTATTATTACCTGTACCTAGTGTTAGTTGACTGTTATCTGTAAAAACGTAGATATTCGTTAATCACGTGCTCCCTCAATGTGTTGGCTGTTTGTCTACAGGCGGAGAATATATATTTGAGTGAAAAGAGATAGGATGTCTTGGGTTAATTCTTATTCACAACAGCGGTGCCTGGAAAAATGTTGGCTAGAAGAAAAAATTGCCCTCGGTTTCTATTTGCTTCACACCCACATGATGGGGCCTGCTGTCTTCGTGCTTACTGGTAGTGGCTTCTGCTGGGATCCTTCTGCCTGCCCCTGAACTGAATGCTCCCTGTTCTCCCACCTGCCAGAATATCAAAGAGCACAGCAGCAAGGCCCATGGGGAGGGAATCCCAAGCTTGGGCAGAACGGTTTGTAGAGAGCCAAGGGGGACAGTCACAGCTCACAGTGGAAAACTGTTTCCCTGTGACCCTTACTGGTATCACTTTGGATTACTTCTCTGCCTGGCACACGTCAAAACTCCTCACTCATGTCCAGACTTGTTGCAAAGTCCAAAGCTTATACTTTTAAGGCTGCCGTAAAATAAATTCAGGTCTTCCGTGGAGGCCATGTTCCATTCTCGCTCTGACTCTCCCACCTGGTAGAATAGCCTAGCCTGCAGAGAGAACAGGAAAGCGAGGCCTTCAGTAGCTTTCCCCTCGCCGAGGTCCATCTCCAGTTTCCCGCATTCTGGACCGAGCCTCCCCTCCATGCCAGAAGATAGCAGTGTTTCTCAGTTCATGATTGGACTAATGATAGAGCTAAGCAGCCTGCCCCATCAGTGAAATGCTTCATTCCACGTGGGTTAGTAGCAATGTGACTGGATGTAGAATTTGTTGTCATTTGGTGATACTTTATAAACCACAGTCCTGGGCTGTGACTAGGCACTAAATACCATGCTTGCATTTTTCCTTTAGGATTGCACTAAGTACGTTTTCTTCTAGACTTAGTCTTTAAAACATTATTCCAAAAGGAGTGTGTGATGCTTGTTAACTTTTGGAACTTTTCTAAAACTTTAAGATAATGACTTATTGTATGTCAGTTTAAATGACTTGTATTATTGATGTTTCGTGATTTATTTTTAATAAAATTGTCACACTGTTCATTCTTCCCCCAACTATAGGTATGGAACAGGCTGTTTCTTACTATGTAATACAGGCCGCAAGGTTGGTTTTTCCTAATTAAAAGATTGAAAGTCGTCTTTAACTTCATATAAATAATGCTTGAGCATAATTTGCTATTAAGTTACTTATGATTCTATAGATTTTATTTAATCTTTATTAGGGTTTAATTTAGAGCTCACCAAAAATGATGAAAATCACTAAATTTAAGTGGCTCTAGTAAGAACTATTTTAGGTTCTTTGAATTTTTTCATGTGTGATTTTGATTGCTGGTGGGATATCTATGCTAGGACCATGTCAGATTCTTAATGCAAATCTAATTTGGAACAAGGGATAAACATTTTGTACTGTTTAAATGTATTGTCCTTAATACTGGTAATTTTGACTTAAGATTTATTTTTTAATTGTTACATGTTTATTGAATTATTTTTGTACCTAGGTCATCTTAGCTTTAAAAAATATTCTTCCGCTATCTTTTTATTTTCCTGGCTACTGAAATATTTTTGTCTTTCCTACAGTGTGTATTTTCTGAGCATGGCCTTCTGACCACAGTGGCTTACAAGCTTGGCAGAGACAAACCAGTGTATTATGCATTGGAAGTAAGTACTTTTCAATCAATATGGGTAGTATGGCAAACAATCAAAGCCAGTGAAAATCGTGGTGCTTTCTAACACCTTTTCTGGTAAATCTTAATATATAGGACTGAAAAAACTCAGTTTTTTTCTTGGCATTTGGTTGAGTGGAAGGAACCTGGGACTGAGCTGGGGTGAGGACTCCCAGGAGATCTTGAGTGTATGGGCTCCTTGGTTCTTTACCAGTCCCTTGTGGCACCTTGTAGTCGCTTGGCAGTGTAAGGTTTTCTATCTCTGAAGTTTAATGAAGGTGTTGACTTGCTCTCCCAAGTATTTCTGTCAGCTGGAAAATTCTGTGTTTTTATAACTACAGTACCCCAGTGTTCCAAAGAGAACCACTGGGCACAAAAGCGGAGGAACTCTCTTCACGTGTCTCCCCATAAAAATAAATTTTGTGTCCAATTTTGGTGTGGGGAAGAAAGTGAGGAGATTTATGCCTTTTTTCAGCGGAAGTATTTGTTTCAAACACATTTGTAAATTCTAGTAGGAATATATCAGTCTAAGTCTGTAGGGCATGGTGAATTTATATTAGAAACATTACTAACTTTTATTGGTAAGGTCAAAGAAGCAGTATTCTTTTTATCAAATCAGATACATCCTTTTTTTTAAAGATTTTATTTTTAAGTAATCTCTACACCCAATGTGGGGCTCAAACTCAACCCCAAGTCACATGCTTTACTGACTGAGCCAGCCAGGCCCCCCACATTCTTTTTGTTGTTGTTGTTGAGTATAGTTGACGCACAATGTTACATTAGATTCAGGTATACAGCTTAGTGATTTAGCAAGCTTAAACATTGGACTCTGCTCACCACAAATGCATCTCCCGTGTGTCCCATACAGAGCTATTATAGTATCGTTAACTGTATTCCTTATGCTTTGCCTCTTATTCCTGTGACTTATTGATTCCGTAACTAGAAGCCTGTGTCTCCTTCTCCCCCTTCATGCATTTCGCCCATTCCCTACCCCTCCCCTTAGATACATTTCTTAAAGGCATCTCTTTACAATTCA
Organism: Halichoerus grypus; assembly: GCF_964656455.1. Taxonomy (NCBI): domain Eukaryota; kingdom Metazoa; phylum Chordata; class Mammalia; order Carnivora; family Phocidae; genus Halichoerus; species Halichoerus grypus. Next base: position 106,359,041 of record NC_135727.1, on the reverse strand, counting down.
TTTTAAATGGTTCCCTTTGATCTGAAGGCTTACTGAGGCTTGTTTCCTAAAGTATCGATAATAATTTGTTCATAAGTATTAGACTTCTGTTTATAGTTCAGACATTTTATTAGTTGCTCTGCCTAGAGCATGAAGAATTTATTTCCATTTTTTTCTTGACCCCTCCTGACATAAGCACTGTGTTCTCTCTCCCCTAACCCCTTCTCTATGGATAATAGAAGCATTTGGGAAACACTTGGTCTGTGTAATAATGGTATCATATCATTTCTCAAAAGGTGAATTCCTATAAGCCCTGTCCTGCTCTCTTTCCCCCTGTGGAAAGTGCTTAGTACAGAGCTGGGCACGTCGAATATGTACCGTCTGTTAAAAGTTACCTATAGCAATTGAGGAAGCGGCTCTCTTTTTTCCTTATACTGGAGACAGTCAGTCGTTTAGAATTAGAGATGCCTTAGACCTGGAAAGGGCTTCTGGGATTGGGCTTACCAGGTCTTAACTTCCCTCCCAGTACAAAGAGCCTTCTCTTTCCTTCACCGATAGCCCTACAACTTCTGTTTGAAGATAGCACCAAAAACTGCTTCTTAACACCTCTACCACTAGACCTGGATCAGCTGTCAAGAGCATTCAAATACTAGGAGGCGGCTATCACTTTTTTTTTTTTTTTAAAGATTTTATTTATTTATTTCACAGAGATTCAGCGAGAGAGGGAACACAAGCAGGGGAGTGGGAGAGGGAGAAGCAGGCTTCCCGCCGAGCACGGAGCCCAATGCGGGGCTCGATCCCAGGACCCTGGGATCATGACCTGAGCCGAAGGCAGACGCTTAACGCCTGAGCCACCCAGGCGCCCCGCGGCTGTCACTTTTTCTGGGTCTTTCTACTCCAGGAAAAACTTCCCCAGTGCCCTGATGTCATATGGTTTCTGGATGCTTTCTAGTTCTGGACTCCCTTCATTAGATGCATTCCAATTTGTCAGACTCTTCCAGAATGGAATAGAATATTCTACATGTAATCTGACTTGTACTTACTAGTGTGATTTATTCCTCTCTGACCACAAACACTGCTTCTGCTACTCTAGCCTGAGAGTTCATTAATTAGTCTAATAACCCCATCATATCATTGGCTCTAGAAGCAGATGTTAAAATATCTGGCTGTTTTTCAAATGACTCATTGTCATGCCATGTCCTCTCCGTTCCGTATTTGTGCAGATCTTTTTTTTTTTTTCCTCTTAAGTAATCTCTACACTCAAGCTGGGGCTTAAACTCATGACCCCGAGATCAAGGATCAAGAGTCACATGCTTTACCAACTGAGCCAGCCAGGTGCCCCTGCAGATCTTTTGTTAATCTATATTCAGGTCTTTGCTTCTTCCTGTCAAATTTCATGATAGTGATTTCAACCTACAGTGACACAGTCTAGATTCTTTTTCACGCTTTACTCTGTAACTTTTCCAGTTTTGCCTCATCTGGAAACTTAACAAGCATATGCTTTAAGATTTTGTTTCAGTTCATGTAATTTTTTAAAAGATTGATAGAATTTTAAAGCTGAGAGGGACAGTAGATAAGACTGACAAACAGGCTTCGCTATGTCCTCACAAGGCATTTGAGAGTAGGAAGTGAAATTGGAGTCACTTGGCCATGGTAACTTTTGACAGCTAGTTAGTAGCAGATCCAGGATGCAAATTCAGGTTATTGGACATCAAAATCTAGACACCTGGCCACCCCTCTGCCATCTCCAGTCTCCCGAGTCCATTTCTTTTCAGTGCATCTCGGATTTGTCCCTTGCTTCGTCTGCTAACCTAGCAGCCTGCCTGAGTCACAACATACACACTTATACACACACACACACACACACACACACACGTTCACAATAGGAGATGAGATTTTTTCTTTTTTTTCTGTATCTTCTCACTTTTTGTTTCAATTAATAGACATGTAAAAAACTTGAACCAAACCAAAAAAGAGGGCAAAGCATAAAGCTACATTGGTAAAACTTTTTCTCAGTCAATTCCTGGTAATCCCACATGGTCACACCACTTCCATTTTTTGTAAGTGCTTACAAAGTGTATATTTAATAATCATTTCTTTAATTTGACAAATTGTTAGGATTGGCAATCTGAGGTATTAAAAATTTACTCTCCATTTTTTAAAAACTGAAACTGTAGCAGCACATCTTAAGTCTTTTAATTTTGCATTCTCCCTCTGCTGATTTGGAAGCAACATCATGCATTTCCTGTTGTTGTTGTTGTTGTTGTTTTGGGTTTCTTTTCTTTTCTGGGTACCTTTAAATTTTGAAGATATTATTTTAACCGTAGGGCGCCTGGGTGGCTCAGTTGGTAGAGTATCCGACTCGATCCCAGGGTCATGAGTTCAAGCCCCACATTGGGTGTGGAGCCTACTTTAAAAAAATATATTACTTAACTATATATTTTCTTAGCACTGTTGATAGTTGTTTAGTAATTTGAATGTCCCACCCATGATGATAACCTCAAATACTTTTCCTCTATGACCTCCACCAGTCCTGTCATTGAGTTTAAAGTTTTCGTTTCCCCTTTTTCTTTTTCTTTTTTTTTTTTAAAGTAGGCTCCTTGCCCAGCAGGGAGCCCGCAGGGTTCAAACTCCACCATGAGATCAAGATCTGAGCTGAGATCAGGAGTCTCAGCATAAGACGCACAAGACGCTTAACCGCCTGAGCCACCCAGTTGCCCCTCCCCTTTTTCTTAAGCGGGTGGTAATTAGTTCTGTTTTCTTATCAGTAGATAGTAAATCATACTTAATGGCTTATTTTATCATTTTTTGTGTCCAGTATCATTTCTTTGGGGTCAAACCTTTTATGGCTCTCCCCCCATTTTTTTCTTGCAGAGGGGCATCCTTTTGTGGTTCTCTTATAAGAGCCTTGGGTAATAAGCCTATTCCTTTTAGATTTGTCTTTATTTTGCCCTCTCTCTGGGGTGGGTATAAAATCTTAGGTGAAACCATCGTTTCTCCTACATCCCTTCTGGCCATTTTTTTTAAAGGTTTTATTTATTTAATTGAGAGAGAGAGAATGAGAGAGAGAGAGAGAGAGAGAGCATGAGAGGGGGGAGGGTCAGAGGGAGAAGCAGACTCCCCGCTGAGCAGGGAGCCTGATGGGGGACTCCATCCTGGGACTCCAGGATCATGACCTGAGCCGAAGGCAGTCGCTCAACCAGCTGAGCCACCCAGGCACCCCCTTCTGGCCATTGTTTATGCTAATGAGACCTCTGATCTAAATGTGGTTTCTCTTACAGATAACCTGGCTTATTTTCTGGGGATGGGGGGGTTTTAACATGTTCTTATCAGTGATGTTCTACACTTTTACTATGATGTGCCAGGGTTTAGATTTGATTTTACTTACCCTGTTAGATAAATTGGATGTAAGTCTGTCTTCAATTCTAGAAAATCCTCAGCAGTTATTTCTTTAAGCATTGCTACTCTACCATTACCCCTGGCCTCTTCTACAATTGCTATTGTATGAATATTGGCACCTTTAAACCCATCCTCCCCGACTCTGAACTGTTCTTTTATATATTTTCATCCCCTTGCTTCTCTGTCCTGCATCCCTCACTAGTTCCTCCCTACCTACCTTACATTCCAAATTCTCTCTTTAAAACAAACAAAGCAGCGACACCTGGGTGGCTCAGTTGGTTAAGTGCCTGCCTTTGGCTCAGGTCATGATCCAAGGGTCCTGGGATCGAGTTCCGCATTGGGGTCCTTGCTCTGCAGGGAGCCTGCTTCTCCCTCTGTCTGCCACTCCCCCGCTTGTGCTGTCTCTGTCTCTCTGACAAATAAATAAATAAAATCTTTTATTTTTTTTAAGATTTTATTTATTTATTTGACAGAGACACAGTGAGAGAGGGAACACAAGCAGAGGGAGTGGGAGAGGGAGAAGCAGGCTTCCCGCGGAGCAGGGAGCCCGATGCGGGGCTCGATCCCAGGACCCCGGAATCATGACCTGAGCCGAAGGCAGACGCTTAACAACTGAGCCACCCAGGGGCCCCAATAAATAAAATCTTTTAAAAAAATAAAACAAAGCAAATCAAAACATTTTTATTGTGAAATATAAAACACCTACAGAAAGATGCATAAAATATCAATGTACAGCTTGACAAATGAGTATAAAGGGAAGACACATGTATCCTCTACCCAGGGCAGGAAACAGAACAGGGCCAGCAGCCAGGAACCTGTGCGCCCCTCGCACTCACAGTTTCTCCCTCTCCCCTAAGGTCACCAGTGCCCTGGCTTTTATCATTTCCTTACTTTACTTTATAGTTCCAGCACTTAATATGCACAACCCTCAGGGTGACTGGGTGGCTCAGGTGGTTAAACACCTGCCTTCGGCCCAGGTCATGATTTCAGGGTCCTGGGATCGAGCCCTTCATCAAGCCCCACGTTGCGGGTGGGGGGGGGGGGTGGTCCCTGCTCAGCAGGGAGTCTGCTTCTCCCTCTCCCTTCCCCCTCCCCCGACTTGCCTGTGCATGCTCTCTCTCAAATAAATAAATAAAATGTTTATTAAAAAATAAGTGCAACCCTCAACACCAGAGTTGAGTTTTCATGTTTTTAATACTTTGTATATTAAAAATAGACAAGGGGCGCCTGGGTGGCTCAGTCGTTAAGCATCTGTCTTCGGCTCAGGTCATGATCCCAGGGTCCTGGGATCGAGCCCCGCATCAGGCTCCCTGCTCGGCGGGAAGCCTGCTTCTCCCTCTCCCACTCCCCCTGCTTGTGTTCCCTCTCTCGCTGTGTCTCTCTCTGTCAAATAAATAAATTAATTAAAAAAAATAAAAATAAAAATAGACAAGAGAAAGTGAGAGAGACTGAGTCATACAGTATGTATTCTTTAATGTGGCTTCTCTCTCTCACCATCACATCTGTGAGATTCTCTGTGTTGTTACGTAGAGCTTTGACGTCATTCGTTTTCATCACCATATGAAAATGCCACCGTTTAGTATTTATGCAACTGTTGGTGACCTTTTAGTTGTCCTCTCTTTTCGTCTCTGATGAAAAATGCTGCTCTGAACATTTTTGTGTAACTCTCCTGTACACATGCTGCTGTAGGAGTAAGACTTGTACGCAACTGATTATGTGTATCTTCCCTTTGGGGCGGATGACGCAAACCACCTTTCACAGTGGAGGCAGCAAGTTACAGTCACCTGCGGTGTATGTCTCCTCATCTTGTCTCTTCTAGAGTTGGCCCCGCCTATTACACTCTTAAATTTCACTCTGTGACTTCATTTCCACCAGTTTTAACTGGCTATTTGTTCGTATCCCCCCGGATCTTGTTTGATTTCGCTTTTCTTTTGATTCATAATTTCATGGCTTTTTTTTTTTTTAATGGAAATCATGCCTTAATTTCTCTCTTTGAATTCTTCCAGCACTGACTTATTTTAAAGTCCTTGCCAGATTGGAGTGAATTCTCTTCCATCTGTTAAGTTTTGTCGGCTGATTTCGTGATGATGGAGTTCTTCATGTGTTTTGGAATTTTCACTTCCGGTCCCATCTTCTATTAAAGCCACAGCCTTTGTCAGCAAATAGTTCTCCGCACAAAGCAGGAGAGCGCCACCTAGCCCCCGGCTTCAAGCACTGAAGCTGATTCTATCCCTTGTGTCGCGCAAGCTACTTTAGACCCCTTTCCTCTGGGGGAGCCGGTTCCTGGCCCCCACTCCTGCTTCCTGATGCATACGGAGAACCGAAGCAGAACCTCCTAGGCTTGTGGTCTCAAGCCCTGCTCCGTTGTGCATTTCTGTTTCTGTCCACCTCGACCGCCGCTCTGCCTTTGAGTCAGCAGGTGTTGGTTTAGTGTTCCCTTTTTACATTTTGCCCTCTCATCCTCTGTGTCTCAAACAGAGAGAGGGGATTTTTAAAGCGCAAACTCATCATTTCTGATGTGGACATCACCAAGAGAATTCTTTTTTTTTTTCACTCCTTCCTCCCTGGCATGTGATTCATCCGGGCCTGATACGTTAACCTCTCTAGGTTCCTATTTTCATTATCAGTAAAAAGGAATTGGGACACATGATCCTTGAGTTGTTCTAAAACTTTAATGTCCTATTAAACTGCTTCAGTTTGTCCCACTCTTTCACGAGGAAATTTTCCTTTTTTTCTTTAAAGATTTTTTTTTATTTTTAAATAGTCTCTACACCCAACATGGGGCTCAAACTCACAACCCTGAGATCAAGAGTAGCACGCTCCACCAACTGAGCCAGCCAGATGCCCCCACTAGAAAATTTTTCTTAGTGTGGAAGAGGTTGACGCAAAACAGAGCAGTGGAGTAGGTCTGCATTTTCTCTGCCATCTGTTAATAGGATGCCATCTTCCTTAAGCTGTGCTTCTCCCTTCTGTTGTTTATCTTTTTCTAAATATTATTTCACAAAACAGAAATCCTTTGGGGGCCTTTACTTATTGATGAAGTTGAGATTACTTAGGATTTGAGACTTCCATGTTCTGTATTGTGGCACTGAGATGCAAGTTGCCTGAGGCCACGCTACTTGTCTGTCCGCTTCACCACTCTGTTGGAGCAGGCTGGTGTGGAGTAGGTACTCAATAAATACCGTTTACATACCCAATCTTATGCCATTTTTGTCTTTTTAAATAAGAGTTTCAAAGAGGTCTTCTGTATAGGCCCTCTTAGTTTCTTTAAATGCCCCTTCTCCCATCTCTTCTTTGGTATGATTTATGATGATGGTGTTGACATTTCCTTTTTAGAGTTTTTCATCCTTTTTTAAAAAAGATTTTATTTATTTATTTGAAAGAGAGAGAGTGAGGGAGAGGGAGAGGGAGCACAAGCAGGGGGGAGGGTCAGAGGGAGAAGCAGACTCCCCGCAGAGCAGGGAGCCCGATGCGGGGCTCCATCCCAGGACCCTGGAATCATGACCTGAGCTGAAGGCAGACACTTAACCGACTGAGCCACCCAGGCGCCCTGAGGTTTTCACCCTTCTTAAGCCAGATGTTCCATTTTTGGTATAAGCCTATGTGTGAGTTATCTATTGCTGTGTAACAGTTTTACCACAAACGTAAGTGGCTCACAACCACTTGTCTCACAAGGCTGCAGTCAAGGTGTTGGCTAGGGCTGTGGTCTCATCCAACGCTCCATCCCCTTCCAGGCGTACTCACTCAGATTATTGGCTGAATTCAGTTCCTTGTGGTTGTAGCACCGAGGTCTTCAGTTTCTTGGTAGTTGTCAGCTCAGAGGCTGCCCTCAGCTCCTCGAGGCCACCCGCAGTTTCTTCTCACATGAAGACCCCAACAGAGGACCCCCTCTATTTTCTCAAAGCCAGCAAGGAACAGAGAGAGTCCAGACAACAGCCATGATAATCTTACGTAGCTTAATCACGTATACTTCATCACGTGCATCCCTCACCTTTGACGTGTGCTGTTGCTTGGCAGCAAGTCCTAAGCCCCGCCGTGCCCAAGGAGAGAGGATCCCACATGGGCATGAACACCAGGAGGTGGGGACCATGGAGGCCACCTTAATTATGAATCTGTCTGCCACAGCCTTTGTGAACGTTGTTCTTGGACTTTTGTAATGTACTTTCCTGGAAAGTATACTTTCTGAGCAGTAAATGCTTTTTATCTTAATTCCCTAACTTATTACTGAAGTATTGATAATATAGATTACATTTTAAAAATAATGCTCCCCCAATTTAATTCTAGGTTTCTGTTCTCTCTTCTATGCAATTAAAAATGCTATGGAGTTAGATTTTGCATTTGTAATCTTACACAAATTAAGTATGGTATAAATTATATACACAGAGATGCATATTACTGTCACATACACAAAGCTATGTTTACCGTGCCTAATAGATGATTTTAAGCAATTTGAGGATAATCTTAATTTTACATAATTTTTCTCCATACCCACTGATTTTAACCATGACTGCCTTGTATCATACAACTACCCCACATCCTGAAATGTCTCCTTTATATGGATACTGTTCATGGCAAGGAGCTCTTGAGGAAAAGTATATTTGTCTTCTATGACATTACATCAGATCTACTTTATTATTTATTATTTTTTTTTTAGAGAGAGAACATACACAAGCATAAGCAGGGGTGGGAGGAGGGGCAGAGGGAGAGAAAGAATCTTTTTTTTTTGTTATTTTATAAAGATTTTTATTTATTTGTGTCGGGGGGGCACACAAGCAGGGGGAGTGGCAGGCAGAGGGAGAAAAGCAGGCTCCCCACTGAGCAGGGAGCCCGATTCGGGACTTCATCCCAGGACCCTGAGATCATGACCTAAGCTGAAGGCAGATGCTTAACTGACTGAGCCACCCAGGTGCCCCCTACTTCATTATTTTTAATCTCCTCTTCCCATAGCCTGTTTCTTAGCCTTCCATTTACCAGGCTATGTATTTAGTTGGGGTTTTTTTTAAGATTTTATTTACTTATTTGCGAAAGAGAGAGAAAGCACGAGCGGGGTGGGGGGGGGGCAAAGGGAGAGAGACAAGCAGACTTCCCACTGAGCAGGGAGCCCGATGCAGAGCTCAATCCCAGGACCCTGAGATCATGACCTGAGCTGAAGGCAGATGCTTAACCAGCTAAGCCACCCAGGCACCCCTAGTTTTTAAGTTATTTATTCCTCTTGTCCTGTTCATCATTTCATTTATTTTTCTTTATACCTTCTCATTTCTGTTATGTCTTTCTTAGAGTACAACTATTCAACTTGCATGCACCTTTCACGTATCGGTCATGCCTTGGAATGAGAATTCATTCATATATGTAGACGATACACTGAAGTATTAGATCTTTATATTTAGGATATAATTGACAATAACTTATTTGATAGCAAGTAGACCATCACCTTCTATCATTTTAGGTTTCTGTTCCTGTACTCTTTCCTGCCCACTTTGAAAGCATTATGCCATTTTCCACTTTATCCCCTGCCTCTGAATTCAGAAGACCACATCTTTTGTGAATTTGGAGGTTTCTTTCACTTTTATTAATTTTTTAGAAGGCTAGCTAATACCATGTATTATATCCGGGTACCAAAATTATATTCTTATTTCAGATGAGTATTTTTAATCTATCTTTTATTTTCTTAATATTGAATTTATTTTTTCACTTACAACCAAACACTACTATATACTCCTGATGACCACATTTAAAATAATTTTCTTCTGGAGCCTTGAGAGTGGCTTTGTATTTTTTTTTTTCTTTTGTTTCAATCAAAGTAATGCCCTCTGGCTCACAACCAGTTACTTTTTCATGAAAATCTTGATACTCCTTTTGCTAAAACAATATTGTTTCCTCTCCAAAAAAAAAAAAATTATTATAAGCCTATAGCATACTGCCTTTTCAATGGAAATGAGGTTCATCAGCATCTGGTTTCCCAAAGTATAAAGTTCCACTAGCTGATAACCACAAAACCATTCCACTAGACTTCTAGCCCAGCAGCTGTTTGAAGGTATCAGTTTACTCACCTAAAAATACTGAAAATATTTGCATTTCTTGGTTAGATGCAATTTAGGCCCAGTGTCTTTTGAGAATATAAGGAGAAAGGGACACCTGTTTTTTGAATTAGATCTAGAATTGTGCCCTCCAATATGGTAAGCCACTAGGAACATGTGGCTAGTCCCAGTTGACATGTGGTGTAAGTGTAAAATATACTCCTGATTTCAAAGACCTAGTACCAAAAAATCAAATACCTCAATAATTTTTATATTGATTACATGTTACACTGATAGTATTTTTAATATTTTGGAGTAAACAACAATATATTGCAATTACTTGTCTCATTTTACTTTTTTAATATGATAACTACAAAAATTTAAATTACATATGTAGCTGACATGGTATTTCTACTGAACAGTGCTGGTCTAGAACATCTTACACATTTACTTGTTTTTAATAGCTACCATCTTTGAATTGTTTGCTTCCAAAGGAAATTTGAGAGTAAAATTCTAAAGTCTTTAGTTTTCCTTGATGGTTCCACTAAGTACCTAAATACGTAACATATCAAAGTTAGGAAGTGTACTGAAAACTTCTCCAGAGAGAGACAGTGGGTTTAGAGTCCCTTCAAGGTATTTGTTGAATTGGGTTTTTTCCCATTTTTAAAGCCTGGTTAAGTTTGCCCAGTGATGTCAGATCTCTTCCTTAGTAATTTTTTATAGCTAAAAAGCTGCTGTATAAAGAGAACGATTGTGGTAGTCTGCAGCTTTCCAGTAACATATAGTGACTTATTCTCATAGAAGCTATGAATGGTAGAATGAATCATCATATTCCACGTCTAGTTATATCCTGGAAATTGACAGCAAGAAGGGGTGACCATCTGTAATTCAGTTAATTGAATTGGAGGCAAGGAGGTAGGCAACAGATTAAAAAACATTCTGCTTTCTGTACTTAATCTCACCTGATGTTTTGGTTTGGGGTGACTCTGGAAGTAATTTACATTAATAATCTGTATGAATAAAACATCAGAACCAAAAAACTTTTTTTGAAATTCCTAATGGTTTGTGCTGGTACTTTTTTTTTTTTCTCCTCAGGATCTTTTTATAATAGCTTTATTGAGATACAATTCACATATCACATGATTCACCCTGTTAAAGTATACAGTTCAGTGGTTTTCAGTATATACAGAGTCATGCAACCATCACCACAGCCTCACATTAGAACATTTTCATCGCCCCAAAGAATAACCGCACCACCCCAACTCTAAGCATCCACTAATCTATTCTTTGTCTCTATGGATATGCTTTTTGCAGACATTTCATATAAATGGAATGGTGAACTTTATGGTCTTTTGTGACTGGCTGCTTTCACTTAACGTGATATTTTCAAGGTTCACGTTATAGCAGAAGTTCATTCTTTCCTGTGACCAAATAATATTCCATTGTGTGAATATACTATATTTATTTGTCCATTCATCAGTCAGTGGAATTTGGATTATACTTTTTTAACACAGAAAAAACTAATGAAGCTAATATTTACATTGGGTAATAACCTTCCCCCTCCGTGCTCATATTGAGCCTCATAGTAGTTTAAGTAGGTGTTGTGATAGTCACCACCGTTTTATAGGTCATGCAATGGAGACTCACTAAGCCTAACTAATTGGCCTAAGATCACATAGCAGTTAAGAACTAGAACTTGGACTCAGCCTGTTTATCTGACTCCAAATCGTACGTTTTCTTCCTTATTGCCACAGCCTCCTCCCTGCCTCCCCATCCCTTGGTGATTTCGTTGAATAATTACTTTGTAGTTAGCTTCTTCGCTTTTTTGTTACTGTTGCTTGATTTAATATGCTATCAGATACAAGAAATGGTTTTGAAAAAAACTTTTAATGTGGCCTTCCCTGATAACTGGGGAGATAGGGTGGGAATGTTTTCTGGGTGATAATCTACCTCATGGTTGAGCAGCAGTCCATAGAACAGCAGATTGGATAGGTCCAAGCGTGTGCTGGAGGGTTCACTTCTTTGCCCTGTGTCATGAAAAAACTTCTCTAATGACCTAGATAAAACTATGTTTGCATTAGTAGACCTCGTTTATGATATTTGTAAAAGCCCCAAAGTTGACATTTTTAAATTGTGTCCATCTTGGAGTGTCGTACATTGAGAAATGCTCAACAAAATCTTTTTATAGTGATACCGTATATTCTCTCTGGGCTTCCTTTTCCTTCGCAGGGCTCTGTAGCTATAGCTGGTGCTGTTATTCGTTGGCTGAGAGACAATCTTGGAATTATACAGACCTCAGAGGAGATTGGTGAGTATGTTCTAACAAAGCGTTAGAATCTAAAGAATGAAAATTTTTAATGTTTTACCTTTGCGGTCTGTTAATAATTGTACTTTGAGCCATATGTGACATTAAATGATATGGATTCCTATTACGAGTTGGATTTATATAAAAAAGACTATTTTGTGAAGATTTATAAAACAACAAATTGACATAATTAGTGGTAGCCACCACTTAACAAACTGGCAAGGTAGGGCATAAAAATTACCCAGGTGTAAAATCGAACAGCAAAGATGGCCAGAATCTGCAGGTAAAGTAGTTTAGTTACATTTACCTGATGAGAAAGAACTTTAACTCTTAGAGTGAGCATTAAAACCCCAGGGCCTATCATTTAACTATTAACATGACTATTTTCAGTACAGATAATTATTTTTGAACTCATCTACCCACTCTTTCATCTACTTGTTTACTTCAGCCTGAAGGTGAGACAATCAGAAGCACATTTCTTACTGGGGACGCACTGGAGGCTACTTTTTCATCTCGTTGTCAACCACCTTAGAAATAGTGGAAAGGAGTTAAAATACATTAATGAAGCTAATCCAGTTCCTTTATTTCTTGGCCTGGGTTACATTGTAGTGGGAGGTATTCAATGTGGGGAAGTTTTTTTCTGTTGCTCCCAGCTTACATCTTTAATTCGGAACATTTTGCTCTACTAGTAAATAAGAAATCAAAAGCCCTATCCTAATTTTTTATACAGATGTGTTTATTGACTAGAGTAATAGAATATTTTAGAATGATTTTTGTTTCTCTCTTTTTTTTTATTATTAGAAAAACTTGCTAAAGAAGTAGGTACTTCTTATGGCTGCTATTTCGTCCCCGCGTTTTCAGGGTTATATGCACCTTACTGGGAGCCCAGTGCGAGAGGGTAAGAATTGAATATGAGGTATGCTTTTACAGGTCTTGATTTATTTACTAAATTAGCTAATAGCTTATAGTTTCTAGCTTCCTATCTATTTTCAAATGATCTTAAAGTGTTGAGGAAACCTTTTCTGTTTGGAAAGTATTAATTTCAGAACTTTTAAATTGGAAGAAGTTATAAATCATCTGACAATAAGCCCCTGCCACATCCATGTCAGTGTTACGATCTTTTATCTTCAAGGCCTCTGCCAATTATGTATCCAGGGGACATCGTCTAGATGAATTCTGATTTGGTGTTACATTATTGTCATCTGTTCATTTGGATCCTGGACTTTTCCCTATGTGGATGCAGGATTGTGGACCATAAGGACTTTCCAAGCTGCTCATTGTTTATGTCCAGTTTTTTTTTTTAATACGCATTTTTCCCCTGAACTTCTCTGTCCACCAAGGTCAACCTTTCCATATTCAGGACATTTCAGATTGACTCGTGTACTCCACTCTAATCTTAAAAATCTTTGTGTGTGTTTTTAGGATCATCTGTGGGCTCACCCAGTTCACCAATAAATGCCATATTGCTTTTGCTGCATTGGAAGCTGTTTGTTTCCAAACCCGGGAGGTAATAATAAGGGCTTTTTTTCTTGTACTTCGTCCGCTTTTATCACTTTCAAACAAATTATATATTAATGCTGAAAATTTATTAAATGCTTCATTATTAAATACCTAATCAAAAATTAAGCCTGCCTAAGCTCTCTTCTAATAAGTACAAGTTTCTCCTCTTTTTGTTAATTGTCATTACCTTCTGAGTTCCTGTCATCCGCCAGGCGCTGAGTGTTTTACAGTTGGGAGGATGTTGAGTAGAACATGTTAGGTAAAGGAGATAAATAGCACAAGCATAGGCATCAGGGCAGGAAACCAGGGTGCAAAGCTGGGGTATTTGGCATGGCTGGTTCTTCGGGTGAGGGCAGAGGTGTAGTGAGAAGAAAGGTTGGTGTGATCCATGAAGGAAGGCTTGGAAGATGAGAATAAGAAATCTAAATTTGAGGGGCGCCTAGGTGGCTCAGTTGGTTAAGCGTCTGCCTTCAGCTCAGGTCATGATCCCGGGGTCCTGGGATGGAGCCCCGCATAGAGCTCCCAGCTCAGCAGGGAGCCTACTTCTCCCTCTCCCTCTGCCTGCCGCTCTGTCTACTTGTGCTCTCCCTCTCTCTCTCTCTCTCTCTGTGTCAAATAAATAAATAAATACATCTTTAAAAAAGCCTTAAAAAAAAGAAATCTAAGTTTGATTCTGTAGGCTTTGGGAAGCTCTTGAGGGTTTTTGGGTAGAAGACTGCCATTTTCAGAGATGTCATTATGGAGTAGTAGTTTAATTACGTGCATTGCATTGGTTCATTTAAGATTTTGGATGCCATGAACCGCGACTGTGGAATTCCGCTCAGTCATTTGCAAGTAGACGGAGGAATGACCAACAACAAAATTCTTATGCAGTTGCAAGCAGACATTCTGTATATACCAGTAGGTCAGTAAGCCTTCATTCCTTTGCATTCTGAGAGGAATATTTCTTTCGGAAGAACTGGTATTTTTAGGCATACGTAACTGCAAAGACCTTGATGTTGCCGTCTTCCCTCAGTGAAGCCCTCGATGCCCGAAACAACCGCCCTGGGAGCTGCCATGGCCGCAGGGGCCGCAGAAGGAGTTGGCGTTTGGAGTCTCGAACCCGAGGATCTGTCTGCAGTCACAATGGAGCGCTTTGAACCCCAAATCAATGCTGAGGGTATGTTTAAAAAAATGAAAATGTAGGGGCGTCCGGCTGGCTCAGTCGGTAGAGCACACATGACTCTTGATCTTGCGGGCATCGGTTTGAGTTCCACGTTGGGTGTAGAGATTACTTAAAAATATAATTTCTTTAATGGTATACCATGGAAAAGAGAGAGTTTGCCTTTCTGTTTATTCGTAAGTTCAGAGACTAAGCAAAATAGCAAATGCTACTGTTTTAGATTGGCTACTAAGCATGTTGGGGTGCAGTGAGTCTGAATGAGGGAAGAAGTTCCTTATTATAAGAAAAAAACCTTCCAAAATCACTTTTTTTTGCCATCCACTTCTACTATTCACAGTCCTTTCATGCAAAAGGATGACACTGCTTCTAACTTGCTAACATAGCCTTTTTTAAAAGTAAGAAGGGAGATAGATCAGCCATGGAGCTGACCGTCTGTGGTGCCAGTGGCCTAGGTTTAGGACATGATTAGCTGGCCTAAGGGACATCCTGGGAACTTTTAAGCCCAGCAGAGCTAGCCTGACAAAAGCAGCAACAGTAAATAAGCGAGCCTCAAATACCTGATTCGCTGTCCTAACCAGCTAAGCTAAGCCACAGGCTCTGACCGACACCTTTATAAAATACAGTGGTGCATCTCTTAAATTGAAATAAATGTGAGTACAAAAATAAGGCTTTATATATATTGAATTTGATTTTATAGCCTTTCAAAAACCTATGTATAAAATCGCATCAAAGTAGATTTTGCACTACTGAGAAATAAGCTCTCAAATGCATTTCTCTTTAATTTTCTGGAAGACTAAGCCCGCACTTCTTAATTTTATTCCTTCCCACGTACAAGAAAATGGATTGTAACACTAGTAATTTTATAGTCAGACAGTATACCACGTAACTTGATGTAGGAAATGTGTTTCAAAATCTGATATTCTATCTGTAGGTAATTTTTATTTGTTAATATTGGATTAAATGGGGGCTCGAAAAAATTTCTACGTCTGAAAAAAATCAATTTTTTAATAAACAAATAACGTTCAGAGTGAGTATATGGTCTCGAGATGCTAATCCCACTCTTAAAGCAAGGAAGTTCTGTGCAAAGGGTTTCCTGTTTTCTGAGGACAGCCTTCTTTGCCATTTTTTAAGGCCTCGGCCCAGAGGTGGTCGGTTATGTCAGCTGTCCTTCCCTTCCCCAGCCCCACGCCTCCCCACACAACAGGGACGCGCGCACATGTGTAACAGGCATCTAGGTATAAGTAGTTCATTCTCCAGCAAACTTTTTTTAGAGCTGAGTACAGGCCAGAAATTGTCCTGATGTGGGGATATAGAGATGATTAAGACGAAGTCCTTGCCCCTCAGGAGACTCACGTATGTTGGGAGAGGCAGACAAAGCCATGACAGTTCACTGTGGTGGCGGGTCGCCTGAGATGTGTGGGAAGTGGTGTGGGAAGAGGGAGGAGGGGTATAAGTGGGGCCCTGGAAAGCTTTCTGAAGCAAGTGATGCTTGAGCAGTGTCACTCAGGTGTCACAGGCTTCAGGTGCTGTGGCAAGGCCAGGAGGCCTGACAGGGACACCTTCCTGCAAGCCTCCCCATTACTAGGAGGAGTGCGTGTGGGTGGACGCACCAGTGGTGCCCATTTTTGTTTAGTCCTCTTACTGTGGATTTCCATCGTAAAAAAAGTCCTGTATCACAGGAATGCAATTTGAATCTTATGAAGAATCAATACTTGTTAAATCCTTCGGCTAGACTGACTAACAGTTCTCCTTCTAGTCTTTCCACATTACAGTACACCCCTTCCCTATATCCGAAGCTTCCCCCGCTTCCTCCCCACAAGAAAGAGAACAGATCCAATGGAAATCCCTTTCTAATTCATCACCACTTGTTTGTGAATGGCCTGGTCTTCATAGGTAGCCTGGCTCCCAGTCTCCCTTCACCCTGAACACCATGCTGAATTTCCCCTCCACCTTCCAGCAGGTATCTCACCCAAATCCAGGTTCTGGTAAAGCCCCATGCCAGTTGAATATGTGTCACAATTTGTTGAAAATGCTGAGCGAACATAAGTACAGTGCTTAGACTATCTCCATAAACTACTTTTCAGATGTGTATTTTTCCTACCTTCTATTTCTAGAAAGTGAAATTCGTTACTCTACATGGAAGAAAGCTGTGATGAAGTCAGTGGGTTGGGTTACAACTCAGTCTTCGGAAAGTGGTAAAAATGTTTTTATTCTTCTTGCCGCTTTGCCTTAGTATGTTAAATAACTTAATTTAAGTATCTAACTATTTACACTTAGCAAGGCTGTTCTGAAGAAAAGCATTATCATATGTCCAGAGTTTCTAACATCTTGAAAACACTTTAAAGTTCTAAACATAAAATGTAAATTATCAGATAGATAACGTACTTAATTCTATCCTGCCCTCTCTTTTCCTTATTAGTTTTTTCCTGGTACTTCAGTGGGTAACTGAGCTTTCTAAAAGTAAAATTATTTCTTTCTTCTCAATGAAAAAGAAAATCAACTAGAGTCTTCCTTTTCTTTATTTTTTTTAAGTGTCTCCTTTTACCTTTTTGGGGGGCTGTCTTCATGGCCTGAACCAACCAAAACTTATGTTAATTTCAGAATCTGTTTCTCTACTTCCTAGGCTGATTCCAAGTTCTTAGTGAATGTACGTTTTAAGAACTCATTGGAATCAGAGAGGAAGAAATGTACCAAATAGTAAATTAGAAGTGTCATCATCGATTGGGAAATGCTCTTGGCAGAAAATAGAAAACTTAAGTAGGAAGGTATTGGGCTTAAGTAAGCCATTCAGTCATAGACAGCCTTAAGCTGCCTTTACTATGCACTTGATAATTAAACAGACTTAAACGTGCCTTTAATATGCCATAATATGTTAATTCTTTGCTAAATGAAGATTTAGAACATAATAAATAGAACAATGTCCAATAATATATTGAAGCATACACTTTAATGGAGAAGAGTTTATAAATGAAATATTACCTGCCTTCCAACCCAAAAGTGAATATAAAATTACTTTTAATGTATCTGGCTTTGAGGAGACACTTCTGGAACCATCCATTACCACAGATCACTGATCTGTATTTTCAGTCCTGGATGTTCCTACCTGAAGCTTTTTTACCTCCTAAATAAGCTTAATATCCTTTTTCTTTAAATCTTTTGTTCTGAGACTCCGTTTTCTTTCCAAAATGGTGGCAAAGCTTTTCTTACTAAGACCTTTTGTGATTTTGAGACCCTTTATAACAAAACTTCTCGATCATAAGTGTTTTCCTAGCCCGGTGCTAGTTGCTATGCAAGATATAACAACATGGACCCTGATTTATTTTCCAGTTGCCCTTAATCAATGGCTAATGAGCAGTTGAGTCCTATGTTTTCGTTGACTTGTTGGATTTTTTTAAATGGCACAGTCGTCCCTTTGTCCCTCCCTGCACCGCACAGACACACACACACCTTACTAGCTAGCAGTTGAAGATCAAATTTTAATTGCAAAGTTCCCATAAAAACAACTGATCATTTTCACTTTGTTTGAATACCTCACTGTCAGTGAATTTAAAACATAAGAAAAAGTTGATGAAAGACAATTGCATGATTTCTTTAGTTTCTGCTATTGAGAGGTTTAGATTCTTCACATTCTGTTTTTGTTTCAGACTGCAATGCATTTAAGAGTTTCAAGATGATTTTCAGTAGGTTTATGAAACACACTCTCATGTATAATACTGAGTCTCTAAGCTGTGTAATAAACTCAGAATTATATTCAGTTAGTGACATGCCAATTGTATTTATTTAAGCAGTATAAACTATATATGACTAAATATCAATAAGCTCTATAATAGTCGCAGTACAGATAGAATCCTATTTTAATAATCTTGAAAGGATATTAGAATTGCTACCTGGTCTTTTATGCTCTTTAAATTGCTTTAGTTTATGGGGAAAATATTATGTTAGCTTCATCTCCAAAGCAGTTTGGCACTTTTGAAGCAGTCATATTTATTTTCCTATTTCTAACTATATTTGAATATATTATAAATAATTTTTAATATACATTTTGACATGTGTTTAAAATGTTGTAGAAGTGATTGGGAGTTTGATACTTTTTAGAGAGAGCTTATCATAAACGATAAGCTTGGCTTTGCACTCCAAACACACCGAAACAACATTTTGAAAACAGGTCAAATTGGTTTAAAATGCACAGCTATCAGATAACAAGTAAGTGTGTGTGTGTGTGTGTGACCAAAAGGGATATATTTTCATTAAATAAATGCCACCTGTTGGCTAACTGAACATAATAAAAAAAAATAAAATAAAATATAAATTTAAAAATAAATACATAAATAAATAAATGCCACCTAAATTGGTAAGGACTTGTAAATGCAGATAGTCCTCAGGGTCTTCTTTGCAAACTAGAACTCACTGTAGCCATATCAGGAAATTAGTGATTAGAACTTAGCCTAACTGAAAAAAAAAAAGAACTTAGTGTAACTGATGGCTTGCTCTAAAAGAACAAGAATATATGTTCCCTTTCCTAAAATCAAATTAAAATGTGGTCTCCACAAATATGGAAACAAAAAGAAACCTTGGTTTTATCTGAAAAATAACATAAGCAGTGGTAAAATGGAGGAAAATGGTTTGTACCCCTCTTTTAATCTACCTTCTAAGGGAAAGAAATGTATGGTGCAGGGAAAAAAAAAAAACAATCCTTTCCCAAAAAGGCAAATAAATGACTGTTGTCAGTTTATTATATCAAAAACTATGCCCATAGCAAATATTTAACTAGCTGCATTTCAACGAAGCCCGTTCATCCAGTGGTTGCATATTCTTAAAACTTGGAGGTTAATTTTGAATATGTTTCTTTCTAAAAGAGCATTAAATAATAGAGATACATAATTTTTAAATTCAAGAAAAGCATATATAAATAAAGAATTTTCTTTAAAGGAAGGGATTTTGACAGAAATTAGTTAGAAAATACCAACACAACCATATTCTCAGGCAATTTTTTAAAAATGTGGATTCACAGGGCACCTGGCTAGCTTAGTCGGTAGAGCTTGCGACTCTTGATCTTGGGGTCATGAGTTTGAGCCCCATGTTGGGTGTAGAGTTTACATACATACATACATACATACATACATATATAGATTAAAAAAAATATGGGGCTGCCTGGGTGGCTCAGTCATTTAAGCATCTTGACTTCAGCTCAGGTCATGATCTCGGGGTCCTAGGATGGAGCCCTGCATGGGACTCCACGTGGGCTCAGCGGGGAGTCTGCTTCTCCCTCTTCCTCTGCCCACCCCCGCTTGTGCTCTCTCTCTCAAATAAATAAATAAAATCTTTTAAAAAATATATGGATTCATACAGTTTATTCAAGATTTTATTTTTAAGTAACCTCTGCACTTAGCATGGGGCTCAAACTCACAACCCTGAGATCAAAAGTCCCACGCTCCACGGATTGAGCCAGTCAGGTGCCCGTTTACAATTTAGTTTTTAAATTAAAGTAATATTGACTGTGAGGTGCATTTCCTTACATAGCAAATTCTGTTTAAAAAAGAAAACAAAACCAGTATCTTAGCAAAAATAGGGTTTGAAGTTCATTTTTAGTAGACCAGTATAACTCTTCTCTGATAACTAAAGGATCTCTACCTTGAATCTTGGGGGGATTGGATTGCTCATTTAGTATCTTTGGGGTAAGAATCAAAAAAGCTAAAGTCAACAGCCTCCCAAAAAGTTCTCCACCAACTCTCTTCAGCTTTGCCAGTGGAAGGCTTATGTGGGTTTATATATGTATTATGTTCTTGGCTACCTGTGGCATGCTACCCATATTGTTTGTTAACTGTCATAAGCCTTCAATATTGATTATATTTTTGATTTGAAGTAATAACTCTGCTAGCTTTTATGAGTATACTATTTTTATAACTTAATTTTGTTTTGCTGTCATGTGATTCTTAACACAAATATTGTAATTATGTGTCTCTCTTTTGGTTTGCTTGACTGGAATTCCCTTCTACTTGGATGACCACAGGTGACCCTAGTATCTTCTGTAGTCTACCCTTGGGCTTTTTTATAGTGAGTAGCATGGTAATGTTAATCGGAGCAAGGTACATCTCAGGTCAGTTACTCTTTAAATTAGACAATTTTATTAGTTAGCACTAATGTATTTGTGTATAACTTGGCAGAAAATGTTTAGAGTTTTTCATTCTTCCTGTGCTGAGGAACCTGGAAAATCCCTGAAAGGTCTAATTTGTGAGACCAGTTAATCTTTCGGAGCAGTCAGAACTGAGGACTGTGGCTCTGCTTAATTCTCTTATTGTTGGTAGATGACAGTTTCTTTGAGGGGCCACGTTCTGCTGTCAGCCGCAGCAGGAAGCAGAAGTGAAAGGAGCGTGCTGTGAAAGCTTCCATGAGAGGACTTTCAGGGTGACAGGTGGACACTAAAGTCTGATTTTTGACATTAATTCAATTGGCTTTCAAACGTACATAAGTTCTTCATACTCAAGAAAACTTGCCACGTGGGTCTAAATATTTCAGTTCTGGTAAGAGTTTCCACCAGAGTATGTTAGCAGAGTCTCTGGAAAAACTCTAAAATTGGGGAACATGTATAGTCGCTTTTATTTTAGTTAAAAGAATATATTTTGTGAGATGAAGTTTTAAAAATTACTGCTAAAATAAGGGGAGTCAAACTTAAAACCAAATTATTTTTTTGCACATTAACTTCTGCTTATTCTTAGAAAAATAAAACTGCTCAGCATGTTATGAAATACATTGCATAACCTGTGATGATTTAAATGTAATATTCGTTTTGGGGAGCTATTCCTAATGACAGCTCGATTTTTCTTCCAATTGAGGCTTAAGGGACTACATGGCAATGACTTGTTCCATATGTTACCAAGAAAGTGAAATTTTTTTAAAATCTTCATAACAAGGGAAAGAGTTAAATTATTTCTTGTAATTAATCAGATGTTGACCTGGGTTTAACATGTAAAATGTAAACTTTATTGATATGGAGGGAGCACCTGATTGTAGAAATCCGACAAGCCTTAACTCAGCTTGACGTCATTAGCTTAGCGCTATATATAAATATGGAATGAAAAGTGTTTACATCAGCAGAACATTAGATTATCTTTTAATGATAAAATATGAGTTACTTGCATGAGAACTTAAAACTAGGCTACCATTTTCCGTATCCTTCATATTTGGGATAAGTTTATTCAAATCTGCTTTCATAAAAACAATACCTTATCTTGGTATTAGTGCTTTCCACCTTATGAAGGGCTTCTGTATACACAAGTCTATACAGAATTCACAGATGTCTCTTTTCTTTCTGCTTCTTGGGAATGTTTGGTGGAAAAGTCCAAATATTGTAATTTTCCAAAATATCCAAAATGGGTATCCAAAAATATTTTCCAAATATTGTGATAATCCAAAAATAAGTCATTTAGATTTATAAAGAAACTTATGAGTTGTTTTAGGAAAAGTTATATCATTTTTTCATTATCCTGAGGTGTTTTTGTTGTTGTTGTTGTTGTTTTGGCTGCATGACGATGATTTGTAAAAGGAGGGAAAATACTGCACCTGAATGTTTTCATTGATTTTTTTTTTCTCCTGTTTCCCCCTTGGTACTGTGAAGGAGGAAAAGGCCTACTCTCTATCAAAATTGAGACATACAGCTTATCTCTAAGCTAAGGGATACGTTATTTGTCTAAATTCCTAGGCTCCCGAAGGGATACGGTCACCATCTTTCGCTTCTCTCTCTTGGTAACATGTGCTGGGATTTGAGAACAGTGGGAGTCACTTGCCTTGGCAAATGATTAGCAATAGTGTTAATATTTGCTAATTTTGGAATTGGCCTAGTTATATTTGTTGCATTTTAACTGTGAAGCAGTATTTAGAAATCATGTGGAATGTGTAGCTCAAA
The DNA here is from genome assembly GCF_964656455.1 of Halichoerus grypus. Lineage (NCBI taxonomy): Eukaryota > Metazoa > Chordata > Mammalia > Carnivora > Phocidae > Halichoerus > Halichoerus grypus. Next base: position 106,336,776 of record NC_135727.1, on the reverse strand, counting down.
TGATTAAATAGTCTTCGTTGCCTTAACTCCTAAATTGCGTGTATGTTGTTGCTGATATATGTGGTTTTTGTCCCCCGTTTTAGGTATCCCGTAAATGATACCAACTCATGGATTCCAAAGATGCAAGCTCTTTGCCTAATGAAAGAATCCAGCGATTATCTCTTAATGTGATGACACTATTCGTAGACTCTGATTTTATTTATAAGCCACTTGCTGCATGACCCTCCAAGTAGACCTGTGGCTTGAAATAAAGAAAATGCAGCAGAAAGAATGCTATAGAAACATCTGGTGTGTTTTTTAACATCAAGAGTTAAGATCGGACCAGCCACCTTGGGGGCTGACCCCTCCTTTGCCATCGCGTCCTGCCCCATTCCCTCTGAGATCTAGGAAGAATTCAGGTCCTTCATTGGAATCTTTCATCAAACACACTCAAACGCTGATGGTCTAGGATTTGATTCTCTGCACTGCACACACTTGACTAAGGGGTGATTACTAACCAGCTAAAAATGAGTGGCTTTTTGTTTCTCTTTAACAGACCTTAAAAGTCCTCTTTTCTGCATATTAAGGAGACCACAACATCTTCCCTGAATGTTTAAATGGACACCTCTACTAAATCCTTAAAATGGAAATTTAGTACTCTCAAACTTAGATATTTTCCAGAAAGGTATTTGCCAAAACTGAAATTCGTCGGACATTTTACATGGTCTCACTAATTCACTGAATTGCTGTCTGGGTCTTCTAGGGAAGGACGCTTTTTCCTTTCTTCTTTCATCTCTCCTTTTTATATTTTTCACTTTGTATGTATAACATACATGGCTATATATATATTTTATATACTGAGGGCAACCCATTTATAAATTAAGAGTACATTTTACATGATCTCACTAATTACACTGAATTTCTGTCTGGATCTTACAGGGAAGAACCCTTTTTCTTTTCACCTCTCCTTTTTATATTTCTTACTTTGTATGTATAACATACATGCCTATATATTTTATATACAGAGGGTAGCCCATTTATAAATTCAGAGCACATTGTATTCAGTAGGTTATAATGGGGCTGGTCTTAACTGGACCACTATGTGTATAAATATTTTGGGGAAAACACTGTATACATTTTTGGGCAACGGTTATGCATATTTACAAGGAGAAACTTTTTCTTAAAGAGCCAGCATTTAAAGCTTAAGTATATGTTCCATGTCAATAAAAGAAAATGTACTTTATTGTGACTTCAACTATATTTCTTATACCTTATCTTTTTATTTAATTGTTTTAGCTGGATATATGTCTTTAAAAAAAAGGAAAAAGACAAAACTGTGGAATACTATGGTAAATATTGTTTTCAAACAAGCACTAGTCCATATAAAGTTGCCTTCCTTTGACATAATTTAGACATATTAGGGATCCTTTTGAGGGAATAGCAAAAAAGGTTAAACACTTAAGTAGAAGAAAACCTTAGGAATAAAGCCAAGAATCTGTTTCTATCCAAATATGTTACTAGTTGCTGGTAAGCAAGTGTAATTTCTATTTGGGATCACAGACAATTCTCTCACTTACTGTCCTAGTACAACTGAAGAAAGGTTTGCAGTTAGAAATGGCTTCCAGTGAAACCAACAATTTCTCAAAATGGTTAGTATTACATGTTATAAAAACCTACCTAATCTAGCATCCTAATGTCAATTTTTTTAAATCTTAAAATTAATTTCTGTTTACTACAAGTAAGAAAATACTGCCTCCTAATATTTTCTTCAACCAGGGCTGACAATGGAAAATATTTATATATTATTATAAAAGGTGTTGTTTTGTTTGGAATTAATGGTAGCTTGCATTTGCAGTTCTGATTGTGCTGTTTCTAAATTATTCAGTCTACTTGGGTTTTACTGATGCAGCTGCCGCTCGCGTGACAAAAATACTACAGAAAGGTACTGTGAAATTATTACTTTGTGTTGAGGGTACTTTTAAACATAATTATGTTTCTACAAAAGTAGGTTGAGTTAATTGTAAATAATTGTTAAATCCTGTTCAAAATAATTTTAAGATTCCATTAATTTTCTATAAATTGCGATATTTATAAATGTTTGAAACTGTGCACATTGGTATTTAATGATAAATTGACTTAAAATAAATTGACCCCTCATTCTTACTTGCATTTCTCATTTATAGACTAGAACTTAAGATCAAAGTTAAATCCAGAAGGATGTTTCTTACTTGCATTTCTCATTTATAGACTAGAACTTAAGATCAAAGTTAAATCCAGAAGGATGTAACTCAGCTGTTAGCACTTGATCAGGCACACTCTGAAGAATTAACCAAGAGCCTAAGAAGTAGTTTCTGAAATGATGAGCACCTTAATCATTCTATTGGATAAGACTACACTGTTCCATCTCAGCATCCAGAAAATACCCGCTGAGGTCAGAAATCATGATCAGTTAGGGTCTCTCATGGCTAGCCATGCCTTTCTACTGGTTTCTCTCCGTTCTTTCTGTCTGGGTTGGCCGGTGGAGTCAGGTGTGCCATTGTTCTCTCAATTTCATGCCAATACCTCAATCTTTTGTTCTTTAGTTAATCAGTAAAAGAAGTAAATGCATTTAGGGGTGCCTGGCTGGCTCAGTTGGTTAAGAAGTAAATGCATCTTTGCTTCTGTAACAGTATCTTAGAATTTTTAGTGTTTCTTTTGAAGCGCCCAAACTTAAGTCTTTGGTTTCTGAGTGTTTTGTATCATGTTGGGAATGAAGAATGATGGCTATTTATGAGAAACCAGCAAAAGAAGAAGATGTCATAGCACAGAAACTAACAGCATTGATGGTAGGTAGTGTTTAACTCATAGTGTCTACCTAATAGTAAATAGAAGTGCAGAAATTATTTTTTACAGCTTTAATGAGGTATAAAATTGATACACAGAAAACTGCACATATTTAATGTAAACACTTGGAGGAGCTGGGACATAGGCAAACACCCATTATACCATCACCACAATCATGGTAATAAACATAGCCATCCCCTCCACACGTTTCCTTGTGTCCCTTAGCTTTGTGTGTGTGTGTGTGTGGTAAGAATGCTTAACATGAGATCTACCCTCTTAACAAATTTTTAAGTGCACAGTACCATGTTGTTAACCATAGGCAGTACATTAGACAGCAGATCTCATGAGCTTATTCTTCTTGTATAACTAACTAAACCCATTGAACAGCAACTCCCCGTTTCCCCAACCCCTGGTAACCACCAATCTACTCTCTGTTACTATGAGTTTGACATTTTTGTTTCTTTTTTAGATTCCACACATAAGTGAGATCATGTAGTATTTGTCTTTCTGTGTCTGGCTTATTTCACTTAGCATAATGTCTTCCAGGTCCAGTGATGTTGTTGCAAATGGTAGGGTTTCTTCCCTTTTTGAGACCTATTTCATTGTATGTATGTACCACATTTTTTTAATCCATTCATCTGTCGATGGACTTTTGGTTTGTTTCCATATCTTGGATGTTGTAAATAGTGCTGCCGTGAACATGGGAGTGTAGATACTTCTTTGAGATCCTGATTTCCATTCTTTATAAATACCCAGAAGTGGGATTATTGAGTCATGTAGTAATTCTGTTTTTAATTTTTTAAGGAATCTCCATACTGTTTTCTGTAGTGACTGCACCATTTTACATTCCTACCGACAGTGTACAAGGGTTCCCAAAATTATTTCTTGACTAATTTTAATAGCTTATTTTGACTAAAAATATTTAAATAATGAAGTCTACTTGATCCTTTATTTTGCAACCTAATAACTTTTTTTTTCCTGACAACTTTCATAAGGTCACATAATAGTTAGAAAACTGGGTGACTTTCAGGGCGCCTGGCTGGCTCAGTCGGCAGAGCTTGCAGCTCTTGATCTCGGGGTTATGAGTTTGAGCCCCACGTTGCGCAGAGAGCTTACTTAAAAAAAAAAAATTGTAAAAAAAAAACTTTTTTTAAAGATTGTATTTTTTTTTAAGTAATCTGTACACCCGATGTGAGGCTCAAACTCACAACCCTGAGATCGAGAGTCACATGCTTCACTGACTGAGCCATCCAGGCACCCTGAAAATGGACCTTTAAATCAACTTCATTGCTACTTGGCCTGTACTTTATATAGGTACATATCTTTTTTTTTTTTTTTTTAAGATTTTACCTATTTATTTGACAGAGACATAGCGAGAGAGGGAACACATAGCGAGAGAGGGAACGCAAGGGAACCAAGGAGAGGGAGAAGCAGGCTTCCCGCTGAGCAGGGAGCCCGATGCAGGGCTCGACCCTTGGACCCTGGGATCATGACCTGAGCCGAAGGCAGACGCTGAACGACTGAGCCACCCAGGCGCCCCTGTAGGTATGTATCTTAATTCTGGTTTTAGGATAAAATATTAGATGTGCCAAACACCATAGAGAAAAAACTCAAAAGTATGTCCTGAAGTTTTCCTTTCATCACATTTAGTGAAAATGACCCATTAAATTACATGTGGGGACTATAAAGATAAATACTCTGAGAAGCAGAAGGTAGGTTCCAAACAAGTTGCTCAAGGGGTGCCTGGCTGGCTCAGTTGGTGGAGTGTGCATCTCTTAATGTTAGGGCTGTGAGTTCGAGCCCCACGTTGGGTATAAAAATTACTTTAAAATGTTTAAAAATAAATAAACTGGTACAACCACATAACAGAAGATGTGTGGCTTTAGAAAAGAATACTGTAGAAACATGGAAACCTATCTAGGAAAAATGAAAGAGCAAGGTGCAGAGGAGTGCCTAAGTGTGCTCTCTTTCTATTTAAAAAAAAAAGAAAACTAGGATGTTTGCCTATGCTGCGAGGACACCTAAGGAGCTGTTAATAGTGTTTACTTAGTGGGACAGAAAGCAGTGATAATTGGGCATATGGGAGACAAGGGTGAGAAAAACCTTTTCACTGTTTATATATATTTAAACTACATTAATTGTTAGCGTATGTAATCTTGAACCGTGTTAATGTATTAGCTGTTTATAAATCTAATTTTAGGGGTGCCTGATCTCAGCTCAGGTCTTAATCTTGGGGTGGTGAGTTTAGGCCCTGCATTGGGCTCCATGCTGGGTGTGGAGCCTACCTAAAAAAAATCTAATTTAAAATTTTTGAATTTAAATTCAAAGGTCATTGTACATGAATGTTCATGGCAGCATTATTCATAATAGCCAAAAAGAGGAAACGATCAAATGTCTATGTTGATGAATGGACAAACCAAAAGTGGTATATCCATAGAGTGGAATATTATTTAGCTATAAAAATGAATAAAGCACTGATACATCCATGTTGTAACATGACTGAACCTTGGAAACTATACAAAGTGAAAAAAGATAGACACAAAAGCCACATATTGTATGATTCCATTTATCAGAAATGCCCAGAATAGGCAAATTCATAGAGGAAAAGATGTTTGCTTGAGTCTAGGCTAGGGGGAGAGGGGAAATGAGAAGTAACTGCTAATGGATATGAGGTTTTTGGAGGGTGGTGATTAAAATGTTCTGGAATTAGTGGTAATGGTTGTACAACTTTGTGAATATACTAAAAACCACTGAATTATACACTTTAAAGGGGTGCATTTATGGCATATGTATTATATCTCAATAAAATATATAACTTTAAGAACTCAGATGTCATAAGTTAGTTACCCACAGGCCAAATTCAGCCCACAGGCTTGTTTAAAATAACAATATTATTTTTAATTTGCATTAATGTAAAGTCAGCCTATGACCAGTCCCTGATGGCATGTGAGTTTGTAATCTCTGAAATGAGCCCTTGGAAGGAAGGCTCCTTGAAAAAATGGAGATTAATAAATTTAACTCCTTTTTATTCCACTTTCATTAACTTTTTTTAAGCATCTAGTATTGGAAATAAGGGAAATGCTTTAGTCACTAATACATAAAAGACTATGATGGAACGAAAGATCTGGCCTTCCATTGACCTTCCCAGAGGTTTCCATGGTCAGTCCAATAGAATATACTCTATACTAATATTAAAGGATGCATCTAACCTGTTTCCCCCAAAGCAGTCTTCCAAAAGTGTTACCCAAAATATATTACCATAATTATCAGTAACTTGATTTTTCTCTAAGTGGAACCCTTTGTGTCATTTCTTAAGGTTCTAAATAGTTCTTTAAAAAAAAAAAAGGTTTATTCGAGAAAGAGAAAGAGTGCAGAGGGGAGGGGAAGCAGGGAGGGAGAGTCTTAAGCAGACTCCGCACTGAGCTCAGAGCCCAACCTCATGGCCCTGAGATCATGACCTGAGAGGAAACTAATAAGAGTCGGATACTCAACCGATTGTGCCACCCACGAGCCCCAGCTTCTAAACAGTTTAATTTCATATGTTCATTATCCTCTTTCTCTGCAAATTTTAAAGCTTCAGCCCTTTACTAATTTACCACCACATCTTTCTTAAAGGAAGAAACAATAGGTCTGTTTGTAATCTACCTCTTCAATTAATTGTAAATCAAATTCAAAGGACAGTGAATATTTGCCAGTTCACAGTCTACATCACCGGTTTCCCAGCTCAGGGAGCTCTTTTTTTTTTTTTTAAACTAAACTCTACGCCCAACGTGGGGCTCAAACTCATGACCCTTGAGATCAAGAGTCACGTCCTCTACTGACTCAGCCAGCCAGGTACCTCCCAGGGAGCTCTTTTTAAAATGACCATTACTTGGGGCGCCTGGCTGACTCAGTTGCTAGAGCATGCGACTCTTGATCTCGGGGTCCCAAGTTCAAGCTCTAAGTTGAGCCTAGTACTTGCTTTTAAAAACAAAACAAAAACAGGTGCCTGGGTGGTTCAGTTGTTTAAGCGTCTGCCTTCGGCTCAGGTCGTGATCCCAAGTTCCTGGGATTGAGCCCTGCATCAGGCTGTCAGGCTCCCTGCTCAGTGGAGAGCCTGCTTCTCCCTCTCCCTCTGCCACTCCCCCTGCTTGTGCGCTCTCATGCGTGCTCTCACTCTCTCTCTCAAATAAATAAAATCTTAAAAATCAAAAAAACCCGAGCATTCCTGTGCTTTTTTTTTTTTCAGATCAAATAGTTATTTTTGGAAATAGGTAAGAATAATACTGCTCTTAGAAAAATTGGAAAATAGCTTAGAAAGAAGAGTAGAAACTAATACATAATCCTGAACTGATGTCTGTGGTTATTTTTATTTTTTTCCCAAACTTTAAGGGAGTGTTTTCATAGATCTTGAATGTTCATAAACTTGATGTAAAAACGTTAACACACAAAACAACATGAGGTGTCATGTGTATGGACACATACAGGTGAACTAGAAGTATAACACTTGCATAGGGATGATAAATACCAAGTTTAGGATGGTGGTCACCTCTGGAAGGGAGACAGTGCAATCAGAGAACCTGAAAAGTTGTGTTTCTTCAAAAAATTAAAAGAGCTAAAGCCAATATAGCAAAGTCTTAAGATCTGACACTTCTGAGTGGTGATACACATGTATTTACTATCTTCTCTGTGCTTGAAATATTTCATAATAGAAAGATAAGGCATATCACTCTCCTAATTGTGCATGCTTAAGCCCATCCCTCACCATCCGTTAGTACAATTTTGTTTATCCTGGAAGACTTCCCACTTAAAAGGGCTGAAGTCTTACTGATCTTCTGGCACAACTATTCCAAGCCCTTTTCTTCCCTCGGAGAGAGGCACAAATATATGCCAGGCCTGGACAGGGCCGTGAGTATAGTACACAGGGCTTTGTATGCTCTGAAGCCTGTGGCAGCTTATTACTGCTTCCTAATTAACTTCAGTGACTCTGGCTAATTGAACTGCACTCCCTGGTAACTGCATGGGCGTCCCAGAAAGAAGGTTGCCTTTCAAAACCAAGGGAAGAAAATCCTATCTTCATAGGCAACCCCAGGTTCTTTGGTTGAGCCAAGCAATTGTTCAGTTCAAGCCAAAGATTTGTTTACCACAACTGGAATAAGAACTGGTGAGGCTACAAGTGTTTCACCTGATCTTAGTAGACAGGATTTCAAATATAACGAGTTTTTACTGAGTTATATTTTAGACACCATAATGCCAACATTAAGTGATTCTAACACGGATAGAGGCTGAACCATTTCTGCTGAAATGTTTCAAACATCCAATCACAATTTACGAAGCCATATGTACCATACAAGATTCCTTTATCTCTTCCAAGTCCATCACTTGTAGTCACATCTTTCATCATGTTGCTAAAAACCATGTAGAACAGGATCCAGTAACCTGGCTATCTCTTGCAAAGCTGGTTTCTTTTTAGAAATAAATTTAACCACTAGGTGGCGCTGCTACCCACAGTTAGGCTTTTCTGTCTTCTCAGGCATCTTTCCCATCTGTTGTAATGTACTGCCCAAGTTGCTGGGGTACTCGTTGCTCGTTGCTCATTGCTCGTTGCTCGTAATCCTAGTTAAATAAAAGCATTGTGGTGACCTCGGGAGATGTCCATGATGCCTTCATGCAAGGATCATAAAAACCAAAGGCTTAAACGAAGCCATAAATCCATTTACACTTGCCTGCAGTTTTGATTTTCCTTAGTTTTTTCAGGTCATCATAAAATTAGATTTATAATTCCCTTCACAATCTATACTTTAACATTTATCAATTATTTAAAAACTGGAATAGCTCTGGTAATTACACATTATATGCTTTCCTAAATTTATTCAAAAAAGATCTTAGGTTACAGCCTGTTTTCTTTAAAGGTATTTTTTTTTTTTAGATTTATGTATTTATTTTAGAGAGAGCCCAAGCTTGAGTAGGGGGGTAGGGGCAGAGGGAGAGGGAGAGAGAATCTCAAGCAGACTCCCCGCTGAGTGTGAAGCCAACACGGGGCTCGATCTCAGGACCCTAAGATCATGACCTGAACAGAAATCAAAGAGTAGGTCACCTAACTGACTGAGCCACCCAGGTGCCCCTGAAAGCTATTTTTAAACACATTGGTTCATAATTGACTTTTGGGATGACATGGTAGAAGCAACCAATTCCAGACAAAATTGTGCCCCCTTTTCCCAGTACCGACCAAATTACTTTTTTTTTCTATTGTTTTTGTTTTACACCTGTTTGGTTCTAGAAAAGTATAAAGAAATAATCTCATAACGATCCACAAACATGATCAAATCAAGACAAAATTTTGTTGATTGTGCCATATGTTGATATGATTATTGTCTCAATACCAAACAAATCTTTTTTAACTCTTATGGTTGTCATTAGCTTTTTACATATTGAGCTTTACAAACTTATGAAGAAAATAATCTTACTACAATCCATCAGCATTTAGATCATATGTCCTAAGCACCATAAAATAAAACAACTAATTTAGAAAATTGTGAAAAATCTAATTTATAGAATATTTTGTAGCAAAAAAAAAAAAAAACTCCCGAGTTGTATGAGACAAAGAAAAAATCACAATAGATTCATATCAATGTTAATCAGCTACAAATAGGATTAAATTCCTTTAATCACAAAACATTTATTGAGCCAACAATCTTATTTTTTTTAAGATTTTATTCATTTGGGAGAGAGAGAGAGGGCATGAGCAGGGGAGAGAGGCAGAGGAAGAAACAGACTCCCTGCTGAGTTGGGAGCCTGACGTGGGGCTCAATCCCAGGACTCTGGGATCACAACCTGAGCTGAAGGCAGACACTTAACCATCTGAGCCACCCAGGCGCCCCGAGCCAACAATTTTAGCACCCTAATTCCTTGACATCTTTTGAGTAAAGTGTATTTTTTTGTTGTTGTTTTAAATTTTATTAAGTAATCTCTGCACCCAGTGTGAGGCTTGAACTCAGCACCCTGAGATCAAGAGTCTCATGTTCCACTGACTGAGCCAGCCAGGTGTCCCGAGTAAAGTATATTTTAAATCGAAATATTTTTATATAAAATAAGGCATTTTTAATTTTTTTTAGTAGGATGCACACACAACATGGGGCTTGAACTCACAACCCTGAGATTAAAAGTCTAATGCTAAAAAAAAAAAAAGAGTCACATGCTCTACTGACTGAATCAGCTAAGTGCCCCTAAAGTAGGACATTTTTAAAAGAAATTTCTGTGAATATACTACTCTAAGAAGAATCATAAACAACTTTGGAATCACATAATCCAAATTAATTTTTAGCTCCGGGAAGTAATGGTATTTTGCTTTGCGTTGTCCTATTAGAAACTTAGTTGGGGGTGTATAGATGCTAAAAATGCATAAGCAGGAAAACATAACAAAAGACTGACGCCAGCACTCTTTTTTGGAGCTCTGCTATAGAAAGACATTAAAAAGGTTTTTATCCAAACCAGGTGAGTAGAATGTTAACCTGAAATAAAGTGAATGGCCTTAGAACTATGTTATTCCTATCTCTGCACTCAGGTTTCTAGGTTAAGGAATAATGAGTTTTGTTTCTAAAATTGTTTTTAGTGGAGCTCACTTTCGTACCCTTGGGGAAAGGTGTAGAGAAAAGCAGGTATGGTTTTTCCTACCAGGCTTGAGTCATCTATTGACTTTAGAATAAGCAGGTGAACTTGGCCATTCTAACCACATAGGCTTAAAGATGTTTCTGACATCAAAGGGAAGAAAGAATTCAAATCCAATTCTGCCATTAAATATTTGATTACTAATGTAAAATATACTTAGATTATTACCAAAATGTACATGAATATCTTCTCAAAATCATGAATAACAAACAATTCAGTTAGTGATGTTTTCAGTGTGAATATTTCAGTTAGGGTAGTTGCAGGTTTTGATAGTGAGCTGGGTATATCAGTTATCCATGGCTGCATGGGAGACTACTGAAGAGGAAATCCAAAAAGCTATACTCTCTTTTTTAGGGAAGCATATAAAGGTAGTAAAACTTAAAAATGCAAGGGAATGATTACCATAGAGGTCAGATTAGTGGTTACTTCTGGGAGCGTGTGGAGAGGGTATGGTTGAGCAATGTCTTTAGTTCATCCAGGCTGCTATAACAAAAATATCATAGACTGGTGACTTCAACAACAAACATCCATTTCTCACAGTTCTGGAGGCCGAGAAGTCCAAGGTCAAGGCACTCACTGGCAGAATCGGTGTCTGGAGAGGGCCTGCTTCCTGGTTCCTAGATACTTCTCACTGTGTCTTCAAAAGGCAGAAGGGGCAAGGAAGCTCCTGGATCTCTTTTATGAGGGCACTAATCCCATTCATGAAGGCTCTACCCTCAGGACCTAATCACCTCCCCAAAGCCCCTCGTCCAAACACCATCACACTGGGGGGCAGGCTTCAACCTATAAATTTGGGAGGGACACAAGCATTCAGTGTATGGCAGATGGTATGTTACGGGAAGCTTACAGGATGATGGCCATTCTAGCTCATGATGGGTACATGGGTGTTCACTTTATAATAATACGCAGCTACTTCAACTACATATTATGTTTTATATACTCTTCTGCATATAAATCATATCTCACAATAAAACGGGCTAAACATATAAAATATCTAACAGAGACCGTGGATGAAAATATCTTAAATGAGGAAGAAAAGTACAAGAGCAAAATTACAAGCCTATCCAACACTCTCACTCTCTTCCCTGCTATGTTTCGTCCATAGCACTTACCACCATCTGACACATTATGGATTTTATGAAATGACTTTGTCGTCTAGTTTCCTTACCTGCATCTGGAATGTATTTTTCATGAACACAGGATTTTTTTTATTTGTTTACTTTTTAATCCTCCGTGCCTAGAAGGGTGTAGCACATAATGGGTGCTGAATATGTATGTGTTGAATCAGTGAATGAATGAATAGCATTCTAAGAATTAACCTTTTGCTGCAAGAGAGACTGTTCTGGTGGTTTGTGAATGGCCATTTTAGAATGCCACTTTATGAATGATGGGCCTCCTGGTGGCTTAGATAATGATTTTTCATCATGTATCTGGTGATCAGTCACTGGAGTGTTGAGCTTCCCACGGAGTTTGGTGAGAAGGACGGCCTGTTGGCCATTTTATATCCTAGGAGTTGCCTTTGCTGTCACTTTTCTGCTTATGCATTTTCCTTAAAGGTTGAGGTAAAGTGAGAAAGGTTAACAGAAATTACCACAACTCAGAGCAATTCTGGGACATAGCTCGCATATTACAGTTATCCTCTTATAAACTCCGTGATACTGAGTTTCTCCTGCTGTGACCATGTGAGAATACTATTGAGGTTCCTAAGAAAGGTCTACACTACACTATTTTTTAATAATTTTTAAAGATTTTATTTATTTGGGGGGGACATGAGCGGGGGTGGGGGCAGAGGGAGAAGCAGACTCCCCACTGAGCAGGGAGCCCGATTTGGGACTCGATCCCAGGACCCCGGGATCATGACCCGAGCCGAAGGCAGACGCTCAACGACTGAGCCACCCAGGCGCCCCCTATTGTTAGACTTTTTAAAAAGGTTTAGTAAAGAATTACAGCTACAGAGAACAAATTGAAAGCAAATCAAAATTTGCAGGAATCTTGAAGAAAAAGAAAATACATTCTGAAAACATCAGAGGAAATCAATGGGGGAAAGAACATAGCGGCTAAGGTCTTGGGCTCTCTGCCTGGGTTTGACGAATAGTAATGAGTCGTGTGGTCTTCGTCTCGTTGTTTAACTTGTTTGCATCATTCCCTCATCTAGAAAATAAAGATAACAATCCCCACTTCCTAGAGTTATGAGGATTAAGTTAAATAATACATACACATTGCTTAGAACAAGGGTGTCACAGAACGACTGCACAATAAATGTTAACTGGTATGATCATTTATTTTTAAAGGGAAAATAGTAATGATAAGATGTTACAAAAGCAGGAGGGTCTACAAGAGAAGAGGGTCCCTTCATGCCCTGTGCCCATCTCAAAATGTCAAATGTCCGCAGAGGCCAGGCAAGAAATATAAAGAGGGAAGAAGGAAAGCAAGCTGGGAAAGACAGAGCTCTGTAGAAAGACTACGGACGTTGCCTGAATGGGGGTTGCTGCCATAGGGGAATCGACAGCCCCTGTTGCAATATCTTCATCAGCATAACCTGACTCACATGAAAGAGACACCGGGGACCTAAGAATAGACTACTTTAAATTCAGACGCTCTTGGAAGGTGGGTCACCAAAGCCTGAAAAATATTGCATGTCCTTAAAAAAAAGAGGAGCCAGAATTTGAATCTAGATCTGTCTTCCTTTAAGGCAAAATGCCTAAGAGGTTCAATATAAAATATTGACCTTCTGGTTTATAAAATGTTGCTCACATGGGATGATGATGACAGGCAGGCAACAAGAATGATGATGATGATGATGATGATGATAATGATTGAGTTGTTACTATATATCCAGCTTAATAAGTGCTTTACATCTTTTAGCATACATTATCACATTTAAGTCTCAAAAATACTCTTTAAGTTAGTATATACTACTTCCATTCTACTAGATAATTTATTGAGTTAATTCTACTAGATAATTTATCAGAGTGTGTTTCCTCCCTGCTGTATGCTTTTTTCCTTTTAATGATTGGAGGGCTTTAGGCTCGGGAGGAGGAGACAGATCTAAGTGCTTCTAAGGCCAGTGAGGAAAGAAAGGAAACCTAGGGGGCCAAGCCCCGAATCTCCACAAGAGGGGAGACTCAGGCTCTTCTCCCTACCAAGACTTGGGGAGAAAATTTCAGAAGCCTTGTAGGTGAGCAGGTGTGGCAAGGAGCAGGTAGTGAGGTGGTGCTCAGGGAGGCTGATCTTAGGACTAGAATCTTCCTCAGGAAGAGACAAGCTTCCCAAATCCCTAGAGGCAGCCAGAGACGTTGAATGCTTTGCCCTGGGTCAAAGAGCAAATGTGTAACAGAACTGAGATTCAAGGGACGCCTGGGTGGCTCAGTTTGTTGGGTGTCTGCCTCCGGCTCGGGTCATGATTCCGGGATCCTGGGATCAAGTCCTGCATCGGGCTCCTTGCTCAGCGGGGAGCCTGCTTCTCCCTCTGCCCCTCCCCCCGCTCGTGCGCTTTCTCTCTGACAAAAAAATAAATAAACTGTAAAAGAAATGCATTCACTTCTTTAAAAAAAAGAACTGAGATTCAAGCCCAATGTGTGAGGCTGCAAAGGCAAAGCTCTTCACCACTCTACCAGACTTCTTAACATCGTTGACTTCCTTCCAGTCATGATGAACTGCTGTCCTGCCATATGCATTTCTGGACCCCCAAACTGGTTAATGTATACATTCAAGAAATGGTACCAAGAAATGGTAGTGGGACAGGAGACAGTCATGTGCCATTCAGCTGTCTGCCCTGAACTCCTACTGGGTTAGCTTTGATTCCACATTCTAATCTATGACACAGGCTTGTTTCCACTTTCACTCTATAAAGTCACCATGATGACTATTTTCAAGTGTATTTACTTGCAAGCTTTATTTTCTACTTCAGTAACCTCTGCCATTAATATTTATTATTAATCCATAAAGCACACATAATTAGACCTAAGTAGGTGACCCTAAGTTAGCAAATTCCTAGCCCATCAACTGCAGATTTATTGGTTCCAGGAGTAATTCATTTTTTTTATCACTGATTCTCTGGGGGGATTTCAGAGCCTCTTTTCATGGCCATTGCTTCTCAGATAACTGGCAAAATAGCCTGAGCAGCCTTTGAAAGTGCTGGATATTTGATAAATGTCTAGAACTTTCATTTCAAGTTAAGGACAGAAGGTGATCATTCCTCTGTGAATAATAAATACCAGAAAAGGAAAGAATGTCTTGATATACTTGGGATAAAAAGGGCACAGTGAGTGATCCACTTGATAACTTAGTTTGGTGTACAAATTTCTTACCCACCTGTTCTGGCAAGTGACAAGTGTGGAAATAATAAACAAGCTAAAATATCTCTATGAATTTCATAAATATAAGAATGGATCAAAAAAAGCATCTCAGATAAACAACAATCATTCAGGGGAAAAAATGAAAATAAAAAGCCAAAGAAATAATTTACTGTGTCTTAAGACTTTAAAAACCACATTTTAAACACAGAAGGGAAGAGAGGGAAGGAGAGACAGAGATTGAGAAAGAAAGTGGGAGATAGAGAAGCAAATGAAAAAACAAGCAGGTGCACCTGAGAGGATCAGTCAGTTGAGCGTCTTTTTTTTTTTTTAAGATTTTATTTATTTATTTCAGAGAGAGAGACAGAGAGCAAGCAGGGGGAGAGGCAGAGGGAGAGGGAGAAGCAGCTTCCCCCCTGAGCAGGGAGCCCGACAGGGGCTCGATCTCAGGACCTCGAGACCATAACTCAAGCCAGAGGCAGGCACTTAACTGACTGAGCTACCCAGGTGCCCCTTGATGATTTTAAATAAAAGTTACTGAAGAGACAGCCTATGCAAGAACGACACTCATACCCTCCTCTGTCCCAGGAAAGCAGGAAATCAGTCTCCCATGTGAAAGGTGCCACCCCTGAACCGGGAGGTAAAGAGACATCCTTACTGCCAGACATGGGGAATTTAGAGCCCCGAGGCTGTATAAACAACCCTGGTTACTTTGTACTAATTTACTAAGCAGTCCAAATTCTGTTTGGAATTCCTGGCTAATTGACACTCCCAAAGTTAAGCTTTCTTTGTTCTGTCAATTTCTCACAGATTTATTGTGTCTTTCTCTACAAAGTATAAAAACTGCCTGCCTCGGTCATTTATTTAGGTCTAAATTTCATTCTTGGGCCTCCGTGCACACTTAATAAAACTTGGGGGTTTTTTCCCCTGTTAATGCATGTCGTGTGCATTTAATTCTTACTACAGCTGGAAGACCTTGAGGGTAGAGAAAGAATTCCTCATTCCCTTCCAAACCGCGTGTAGCTGTCTGTTTCAGGCCTTGCCGCCAGCTTGGTTCCAGCTCCCTCTATCCACGCCCCTGAGTGATCCCCTTGGACCATGACTCTGGGCTTGATATGTCACTTCTTTCACCCATGAGACAAGAGTAAATGGGGAGCAAGTAAAAGCTCCCAAAGTGATAGCACTTTGGGATATCTTCTCTTGTTTTGGCTTGGAGCCCTGAGACTACCATGTCAACAAGGCGGGCTCGCCTATAGGAGAGGAGAGCACGTGGGACTGTTAGTAAGTCACCTCAGCTGAGGGCTCTTAGCTGACCAGCGACAGCCCAGACCCCAGCAGGAGAGGAGCCACCCATCTGAGCATAGCCCAGACTGCCAAACTTCAGAATTGTGAGTCCATACACGATTGTTGTTTTAAGCCATTATGTTGGGGGTGGGGGGTGGGGGGGGATGGTTTATGACCCAGCAAAAGCTAACAGATACACCATGTCAGCCACCTCCCAGATTGCCTTGGCAAGTCTTATGTGAAAGAAAGCATCTTGTTTCCCTCTCTCACAAGTCAGTAGTGTGATACTGTGATTTATAATAAGACAAATATGTTTGGTTCCTGGCACAGAGCTCCTAAAACCCTTGCAACTTGCTGTGAGGAGAGTGGTCAAGGTGTCTTTTGTTATGTTAATGAGGCAATTTGGGGGAAAACACTTGAAGATGGGGTTGCCAGTGGAACCAATCATGTTCTTAGAGGGTTGGAGCTCCAGCCCCACCCCCAGACCTCGGGGAGGGGGGCAGACCGGAGATCGAGCTCCATCACCAATGGCCAATGATTTAATCAATCGCACCTGGGTCCTGAAGCCTCCACAAAAACCCAAAAGGCAGGCGTTGGGAGAGCTTCTGAGGTGGCGAAGAGCTGCAGGTGCAGGGCAAGAGGCGCGCTCCAAGAGCCTGGGGGCCCTGTGCCCCTTCCCACATAGTTGGCCCTGCCTGTCTCTTCCATATGGCTGTTCCTGAGTTACATCCTCTTCTGATTCACCAGTGACCTGGTAAGTAAATTGTTTCTGTGGGTTTTGTGAGCCGCTCTAGCAAATGAATTGAACCTGAGGAGAGGACTCTAGAAACTTCTGATCTATAGCTGGTCCGTGAGAAGCTCCGTGGCGACTTGGATTTGTGATTGGCATCTGAGTGGGGGTGGGGTCGAGGTCGGGGGATGACAGTCTTGTGGGATTGAGCCCTTTACCTGGGGTATGTCCTGCTCTCTCCAGGTAGATGGTGTCAGAATTGAGTTGAATTGTAGGATGCCCAGCTGGTGTCGTAGAACTGCTTGGTGGTGTGTTGGGGGGGTAACCCACACATGGGAATTGGGTGCAGTATCACAAGTAGAATCCTTATTACAGGTATTATTGAACCGTTCGGGGAGCTGTGCGTCAGCTTTGATGCCTTCCTCTCCCTCAGCCTGCACATATCCATCACCAAAGTCTCTTGTTTTTACTTCCTAGAAATCTGAAATCCCTCCCCTGTTCTGTGTTTACGGAGGTTGCACCTTAGTCCAGGCTCTCTCCCAGAGGAAATGGGGATATGTCCTCCTCCTCTCCCTGCCTCACCCCGGCCCCATTCAGATGTGTCCAATGTAAGAGAATGAGCATTTTCAGGCAAATGTGACCATGCCCCCCCCCCCCCCCCCCGGCCCTTCCACTTTCCCTCCTTCAGTCGCTCCCATTTACCTTAATGGAAAAGCCCCTGTTTTTCCCTTTCCCGGCCTGGGCCGCTCCATCCCCCACTTCTGGCCTCACCTCCACAGCCCTCTCTCTGCCCGAGCTCTTCCTTCAGGTTGGCTAATGGGCAGCGCCCCTGCCACAGAGCCTTCTGTGGTGTGCTGTCGCTTTGACCACGAATTGTGCTCTGTTTGACCCCCACGGACTTTTTTCCACCCTTCTCCTTTCTTTTCCGGCATCGCCTGCTGAGGGCAGGCTTTCCCGCTGTCTTAGGGCAGGTTCTACCCTCCTTGTCTGCACTGACCTCCTGTCGCATTTGGTGGCTGAGTATGCCCGTGGTCGTGTGGTGCCTAAGCTGAATGTCTGTATTCCCAACTGCGCTATAAACGCCAGGAAGTAAGAAGTGCTGAGCTTGGCTCACCCTGGGCACCCCAAGGACTTAGCACAGTGCCTGACACCTAACTGACCCCCTGAATTGTGATTGCACTTGGCATATGAAATCACCAGATAGTCCCTGAATGAGGAACTCCTGAACGCATAAGCCTGGGACAGGAAGGGCATAGCAAGTGGGAAAATCCTATCTGACCCGAATTGCGTTTTTTGTGCGTCATAAGCTAAGTATTTTTGGAATGAATGAGTAATCTAATTAGGATTTTGAAGAGGTAAATAAGACTATGGACAAAAAACCAATAATGTTTCCTTTATACTTGTAATAATCAATTATGTGGCTTCCTTTCTGTAGCTATGGCACTAATTTGTAAACAGAATTTACATGCGTACTTCCGTGGATGTACATCTATAAACAGTGGTGAAGTTCTGTGGATAATACCTTGTGATCACAATTACTGGACATCTCTGTACACTCCGTAAAAAGATTTCTCTTGGTTTGTATAACCCTAAACTCTTACCAGTAGCAAAATGAGCCTAAATTCGAGTCCACTTTTCTTAAACATAAGTAGCAATCAGAACAGAAGATATATATTATTTTGTCCTCTGATCATCCTCCTCATTAACCTTCTTGAAAGCCTCTTCATCTCAAATGTATACAAGTATAAAAAAAGTCAGTGGTGTCCTAGAAAATCCACAGGTTCTGAAGTGCCTCACAGATGAAACCGACCTCCCGCAGTACAAAGCTGCAGGAATGGTCCCCGACTTGCTCACGCCTTTCCGTGTGCACGCCTGTGGGCCCCGTGTGCACAGACTGAGTGCTTGGCCATGTGACTTGCCTCGCCTACAGAATGAGGAGCATAAAATGATGGCTTATTTAAGCCTGTGTTAGGGGGTGGTTTTTGTTTTTGTTTTTACACAGCTAAAGCTAGCGGCCCCAGTCTTGCTACTCTAACAGTTTTCTAAACATGAGCCTGATCTGTCAGTCCACTACTTGCAGGCCTTCAAGATTCAGAAGTGGCCTTGGGGCACCTGGCTGGCTCAGTTGGAAGAGCAGGCAGCTCTTGATCTCAGGGTCATGAGTTCGAGCCCCCTGTTGGGTGTAGAGATAACTTAAATAAAACTTAAAAAAAAAAAAAAATTCAGTAATGGCCTTGAGGAAGGAGTCCTCAACTCTGAGGAGTCAGGTGCTGGATGAGAAGGCTTCTCAGAAGAAAAGTCAAGATTCATTGAGGAGGTGCACCTGGGTGGCTCAGTTAAGTGTCTGACTCTTGATTTTTTTTTTTTTTTTTGCTCCGGTCATGATCCCAGGGTCCTGGGATCGAGCCCTGCATCAGGCTCCCTGCTCAGCGGGGAGTCTGCTTCTCCCTCTCCCTCTGCCCCTCCCCCGCCATGTCCCCTCTCTTCTCTCTCTCTCTCTCAAATAAAATCTTAAAAAAAAGATTGATTCAGGAGTGTGTGTGTCTGTGTGTCTGTTTCTGTCTTTCAGTGGATCAGAAAAAGGCCCAGTGTCCGTGGAATTACATACGCTTCTGTAGAGTCTGATCTAGGAGCCACTTCTCAGTGTATTTTGAAATTTCACCGACTCTAAAATTAGGAATCCTGGATAGGGGATCTTTGGCCACTCATGACACTGAGAGCTTTAAGTCTTAGGGAAGGAGAGATGTCAGCAGTCCTTGAATTTCTTTCTAATGCACACTCAGCATCTTAATGCGGTACTCCGGCTAGGATGCAATGCTCTTCACATTGTTAAAACAGTGATAAATAGGTCCAGATGCTTTACTTTAAAAGGACATTTTAGTTAATGTTCCTTGAGGAGAAGCAATAGTAACCAGTGTTGCCATTTGTCTGGTCATTCTGGGCTCCAGATGGCCTCATCAGTGCTTGAGGAAATAGGAATGTTTTGTTGAGCTGGAAGATTAAATAATATGAGCTGAGCCACTTCTACCACTTTGGGGGGGTTTTAAATTGAAGCCACAGGCATTTCTGGTGAAACGCACACCAAGTGTAACCGAGTAATCAAAACTGCTCTCTCTTGCAACAGGATGAGTGAGCTGTGTCTGTTTGACAAACAACAATTGGCTAGAACTGTCCCTCTTTGCTTCCTAGAAGACTCGCACTTGGGAGTATTACTAACTTTACAAAAGAAATAGTTTCAGGACTATGTATCTCTAGGTCTCTAAGATGATTAAATACCTTCACTAAAGATTTTGGAAACGGGATTACGCTGATAAAATGCTAGTAGGCGATTGCTTGGAAGTCACTGTTGGTTCTTCAACTTGAAATACACTTCCTCCAAAGGATGTCATCGGATTAGTTATGTGATGGTTGCGTCAAGGAGATAAGATTGTAAGCGTTATTCCACATTACCACTTAATAAAAACGAGCTTCTATTGGCACTCGACCACACCAGTGATAGCTAGGAACCCAATTTAGATGCTGGAAACAATGTGAACTAACTGCGGGAGATGGCAAACATGGCCAAAATCTTAGCCTTCGTTCCCAGCCTGTAGCTGATTTATCCGCCCCTTGAATGTGGGTTGGCTATGTGACTTGCTTTGGCCAATGGGACACTAAAAATGCGATGCAACCACACTTTTGAGAAGTGTTTGTACAGTTTGGGTTTGCCCTCTCGTGCACCTCATGGTGAATGCCATGTGAAGAACTCCAACTGTCCTGCAGAGGACAAGGAGCCACGTGGCCCTGTCACTAACACAGCACCCCGGCCAACAGCCACCAACCTGCCAGACATAAGGGGCTCATCGTCTACATCATCCAGCTGATCGCAGGAGTGGTCCATGCGTGAAAGCAAGTGACGTCAACACAAGAAGCCTCACCCAGAGTCTGCCGGCTCACCCGTGGTCCCGTGAGCTCATAAATGCTGGTTTTAAGCTGCTGACTTTGGCAGCAGTTAAGCAGTAAAAGCTAACTGCTACATAGCTTCAGCCAAAAAAGATTCATTGGAAGACCCTTGTGTGTTTTGAGGCTGAAGGAAGTTGAGGAAAGGACAAGATAAACTTGAGCCTCAGGAACAACCCATCCCGTACCAAGGACTTGAACATCAGCACAAAATAAAACTGACCGCCATCTGGGATGAAGAGAACTTTCAAAGGTGCATGTAGCTGGTAAGCAATATTAATTTTTAAAAAAGCTGTCCAGTGTTTACCCAAATAGAACTCCAGATCCACTTTTAAAAAACATTCTGTGCCTGCGGCGCCTGGGTGGCTCAGTCCCTTAAACATCTGCCTTCAGCTCAGGTCGAGATCTCCGCATCCTGGGATCCAGCCCCGAGTCGAGCCCCTCATCAGGTTCCCCGCTCAGCAGGGAGTCTGCTTCTCCTCCTCCCTCTCCCTCTCCCCACCTCGCTCATGCTTTCTCTTTGTCAAATAAAATCTTCAAAAACGTTCCCTGCTTGACTACAGCAAAAGAAATACTTTGCTTTAATGCAGGGACTGCCTGAGAAGAGCACGCAAGCATTTGCAACTTTAACCACTCTGGGGTCCTGATGCTGGCCTGGGTTTTCATCAAAGGCAAATACATGGTAGGTGCTGAAGCTGTTGGCCCATCAGAATGTTTCCTCTGGATCTTCATTACTAAGTATCCGTCACTACATGTGCCATGTAGGCTAAAAAAAAAAACAAAACACTGTCTCAGAATGGAAAAATAAAACTTATGTTAGTAATGAATAAATGTGAATGTTTTGAAGAGTGAAGGCTCCTGTATTTTTTAAAGTATATTTTTATTGAGATATAATTGATACAACAGTGTATGTTTAAGGTATACAACGTATTGATTTCATACATTTATATATTGCAATATGAATAACATGATAGTATTAGCTAACCTCTTGATCATGTCACATAACTCTTTTTGGTGGTGGGAACAATGAAGAGCTAGTCTAGTAACTTAGAGTTATGACATGGATGAGTGTAATCGCTACCAGTTGCCTTGTACCCTTAAACACCGTTTCCCCGAATTCCACTCCCCCACCCCCACCCCTGATAAACACCGTTCTACTCTGATTTTACAAGTTAGGCTTGGGGCACTTGGGTGGCTCAGTCGTTAAGCGTCTGCCCAGGTCACGATCCCAGGGTCCTGGGATCGAGCCCCGCATCGGGCTCCCTGCTCAGCGGGAAGCCTGCTTCTACCTCTCCCACTCCCCCTGCTTGTGTTCCCTCTCTTGCTGTGTCTCTCTCTGTCAAATAAATAAAAGAAAAAAAATCTTTAAAAAAAAAAAAAGGGTTTTTTAGATTTCTTATTCAAGTGATACCGTACATCATTTGTTTTTTATCTGACTTACTCCGTATGATGTCAAGGTCTGTCCTTGTTGTCTTAAGTGGTAGGATTTCTTTGTCATGGCTGAATAATCTATTGTGTATATACACATCGCATCCTCTTTATGCGTTCATCCCATTATAGAAAGGTAAGGTGTTGTCAAATTTTGATTATCTTGAATAATGCTGCAATGAACATGTGAGTGCAGGTAATTCTTAGATACTGTTTTTGTGTATTTTTAAGAAAAAGTGTTTTTACTTCCATTTTGAATGCTTTTTTTGGGGGGGTAAGCTCTATGCCCAATATGGGGCTTGCACTCTTGACCCCGAGATCAAGAGTTACACGCTCTACTGCCTAAGCCAGCTGGGCATCCCTCCAATGTTCTTCCTTCAGTACTGAACATATTTGACCTACAGCAATATGTAAATGTAAGGTGTATAACATGGCAATTTGATAAATTTATATATTGAAATTGGACTCTAATTGTAGCAATAATTAACACCTCTGTCACATTACATACTTACTTTTTCATTTTAGTGGTCAGAACAGTTAAGTTCTAGTCTCTTAGCAAGATGTTTTCATTTTGCTTGGATTTTTACCCAGGAGTGGGATTGCTGGATCACGTGTTAGTTGTATTTTTAATTTTTTGAGGAACTACCATATGGTTTTCTGCAGTGGTTGCACCAATTTATGTTTCCAGCAATTGTGTGCAAGGCTTCCCTTTTCTGCAAATGTTTGCCAACATCTATTTGTCGTCGATGATCACCTTTCCAGCAGGTATGAAGTGATAGCTCATTGTGGTTTTGATTTGCATTTCCCTGACGAGTGATGCTCATCTTTTCATGTATCTGTTGGCAACCTGTACATCTTTGGGGAAAATGTCTATTTAGGTCCTCTACCCATTTTTTTTATTACGTATTTTAATTATTTTTTAAGTAGGCTCCACACCCAGGGGAGTGTGAACTCAAGACCCTGAGGTCAAGACCTGAGCTGATAACAAGAGTCAGACCCTTAACTGACTGAGCCACCCAGGTGCCCCTCCGTTTTTGAAATTGAATTTTTTTGGGGTGTTGAGTTCTATGAGTTCTTGATATATTTTGGATATGAAATCCTAATCTGATCAACGGTTTGCAATATTTTCTCTCAGTAGGTCGCCTTGTCTTGTTACTCAAATATAATTAACATAAAGTGTTGTTAGTTTTAGGTGTACAATATAAGAATTCAGGAATTCCATACATTTGCTCATCAGGATAAATGTACTCTTAATCCCCTTTATTTATCTCACTCATCCCTCTATCTGCCTCCCCTCTGGCAACCACCAGTTTGTTTTCTGTATTTAAGAATCTCTTGGGGCACCTGGGTGGCTCAGTCGGTTAAGCGTCTGCCTTTGACTCGGGTCATGATCTCAGGGTCCTGGGATCAAGCCCCACATCAGGCTTCCTGCTTAGTGGGGAGCCTGCTTCTCCCTCTCCCTTTGCTGCTCTCCCTGCTTGTCCTCTCTCGTTCTCTCTCGCTCTCTCTTAAATAGATAAATAAATCTTTAAAAAAAATAATCTCTTAATGGGTTTGTCTTTCTCTTTGTTTCTTCAATTTCACAATGAGTGAAATCACATGGTATTTGTCTTTCTCTGACTTATTTCAGTCAGCCTAATAATCTCTAGCTCAGTAGCCAAGATATGAAAGCCACCCAAGTGTCTATCAGTAGATGAATGGATAAAGATGTATTGTGTATGTGTACATAAATGTATACACATACACATATTATGTACAATGAAATATTAGCCATAAAAAAATTAAATCTTGCCATTTACCGCAACGTGGATAGACCTAGAGGGTATAATGCTAAGTGTAGGCTGCCTTTTCATTTTTTTGTTTCTTTTGCTGAGCTGAAATTGTTTTTATTTGATACAATCTCACTTGGTGGGAGTGGTGCTTGTTGCTTTTGGTGTCTTACCTGAAAAAAATCATTGCCAAAACCAATGTTAAGAAGCTTTTTCCCTTTGTTTTCTTCTAGGGGTTGTACAGTATTTAGTCTTAGTTTTAAGTTCTTAATCCATTTTGAGTTAATTTTTGTGACTGGGGCAAGATAGGGGTCCAACTTAAATTTTCGACATGTGGTTATCTGGTTTTCCTCATACCATTTGTTGAAGAAACTGTTAAGTGTTCTTGGGTCCCTTGTGAAGTATTAGTTGACTGATAAATAGTACCCAGAAATAAACCCCCTCGTTTACCATGTATCTGGTTTTTTTGTTGTTTTGTTTTGTTTTGTTTTTTACTGCTGGCACCATACTGTTAAAATGGCCATAACTTTATAATACAGTTAGAAATCAGGACATGTGAAGTTTACAGTTTGGTTCTTGGGCATGATTGCTTTGACTACTTGGGGTCTTTTGTGGCCCTCAACAAATTTTAGTGAAGTTAACTATTTTTTGAAAAATGCCATTGGCATTTTAATAGGGATTATCCTGCAGTTATAGGTGGTTCGGGGTAGTGTGGACATTGTGACCATATTTTTCCGACCCATGAACTTCTGGTATCTTTCTTGGCATTTGCTTATCTAAAATTTCTTTGATCAAAGTCTTACAGTTCTCATGGCACAAATTTTTAACTTCCTTTAGTTAGGTGTATTCCTAAGTATTGTTTTTGATGCTTTTGTAAATGGGTTAGTTTTATTTTCTGATGTTTCACTGTTAGTTTATGGAAACATAACTGATTTTTTTAACTTTTATATATAAATAATATATATCATGTAATATTATACAGATGTGTTGTGCAGCTCTGCTGAAATCATTGATTCGTTCCAACCATTTTTTTGTTGCATCTTGAAGGTTTTCTGGTCTCTCCTCTGCAAATAATGACCATTTTACTTACTTTGCTATTTGCATGATTTTTATTTCTTTTATAATTGAAGTATAGTTAACATAGAATTAGTTTCAGCTGTATGTCATAGTGATTGAACATTTCTATGCATTATGAACTACTCATCGTGATAAGGACAGTTATCATCTGTTACCATGCAGTTAGAACAACATTATTGACTGTATTCTCTAGGCTGTATTTTTTCATCCCTGTGACTGACTTTATAACTGGAAGTTTGTACCTCTTAATCTCCTTCACCTATTTGACCTATCCCCCCACTCACCCTCCACCCCTCAGAAAACCACTAGTTCGTTCTCTGTGTTGGGGTCTGTGTGTGTTTGTGTGTGTGTGTGTGTGTGTGTGTGTTTTAGATCTGACAAGTAAAATCATACAGTATTTGTCTTTCTCTGACTTCATTTAGTATAATACCCTCCAAGTCCACCTATGTTTTGCAAATGACAAGATTTCATTTTTTTTTTAATGGATGAGTAATCCCACATTCTGTATATATACTACATCTTTATTCATCTATTGATAAACACTTGGGTTGCTTCCATATCTTGGCTATTGTAAATAATGTGGCAGTTAACATAGGGGTTCATAAATCTTCTCACATTGTTTGGTTTATTTTAGGTAAATACCCGGAAGTGGAATTGCTGGGTCATGTGGTATTTCTATTTTTAACTTTTGGGACCCTCCATTACTGTCTTCGGCAGCGGCTGTACCAGTTTACATTCCCACCAACAGGGCATGAGCACTCCCTTTTGTCCACATCCTTGCTAGCCCTTGTTATTTCTTGCCTCTTTGATAGTAGCCATCTTGATGGGTATATGGTGATAGCTAATTGTGATTTTTTTCAAAAGATTTATTTATTTGAGAGAGAGTACACTTGCATGCGTCTGAGGGGCAGAGGGAGAGAGAGAATCCCAAGCAGGCTCCCCGCTGAGCAAGGAGCCCGATGCGGGGCTTTATCCCGGGACCCCGCCATCAAGACCCCAGCCGAAGGCAGATGCTTAACCGACTGAGCCACCCAGGCGCCCCAGTGTACATTTTTCTGATAAGTAATATTGAGCATTTTTTCATGTGCCTATGCTGGCCATCTGTATGTCTTCTTTGGGAAAAAAAAAAAGTCTGTTCAGTTCCTCAACCCTTTATTATTTTATTTTCTTCAGTGAAATATAATTAACCTACAGTGTGATATTAGTTTTGGGGGTACAACCTAATCCAACCCCTGCTAGGTGTGGTGGGGCGGTAGTCACTGGGGGCACGAGGAGGAGACACTTGTAGTGACGGAGACCGGGTATGGTGGTGCAGAAGCTGCTTTAGAGAGTGGGAGGGTTGGGTGGGGTAGGGCCGCAGGAGAATGCTGGGGTGGGGCACGCAGTGTGAGCAAGGTGGAACGAAGGTGTCACCTGGTGCTTGTGTCTGGCCAGCTAGGCTGAAATCGGGCAAGAGAAACGCCATCTGTCAGCACTTCTGTTCCTAGATAAAGCTGCTGCACATCTCTGTTCCTCCAGCAAACATCCTAAAATGGGTCCCTGAGTCTCCTTCACATATAACCCACGTTCTCTTCAGACTGCTCCTTCCGTGCCGGGTCTTGGATTGAGTCCTAGAGTGTACTGGTTCTTTAAGTGGGCACATGCCATTTCCTACAGCTCGGCAGGTCTCCTGGAGTTCAGCGCTACTGATTCTCAAAGCCAGACTGACAGGGCCACATCTGCCTGGTACAAGACCCCCAGGGCCCAGGGATCCTGGTGTGTAGGCCTGACCCGTTGGTCCTTGCACTTGGGATGTCCGCCTCCCCTCCCCCTCCCGCTGGTGGGTTGCTGTGCCGAGGTTTGGTTCCGCACTGCACCTCTGCCCCTTCTGCCCTTACCACTGGGGCCTTCTCTTGATGTCCTCAGCTGTAGGAGAGCTGTCGGGTCAGTCTTCAGTCATCTGCAGAGTGAGCTGAATTACGTGGAGTTGTTGGCTCTGTGGGAGGAGGTGAGCTCAGGATCCTCTGCCATCTCCCCCTGCCTCCCTTTTATTTCCCTGTCTTGACTAGTTACTCAAGCTGAAACTCCCAGTACCGTATGCAGTAAGACCGGTGAGGGCGGGCATCCGTGTTGTGCTCCTGATCTTAGAGGACAAGCTTTTAGTCCCTTACCCTTGCAGTATGAGGAGCTATGGGTTTTGTCTTTCATGTCCTTGATGTTCCTCCTATAATCAGTCCGTGGAGGGTTTTTATCATGAAAGGACAGTGTATTTTGTGAAATGGTTTTTATGTTGGTATTAAAATGATTGGATTTTTACCTTTCATTCTATTGTGCTGAATCACATTTATTTATTTGTGTATGTCGAACTAGCGTTGCATCCCAGCAATAAACCCCCTTGGTTGTGCTGTATACTCCTTTTTTTTTTTTTTTAAGATTTTATTTATTTATTTGACAGAGACACAGCAAGAGAGGGAACACAAGCAGGGGGAGTGGGAGAGGGAGAAGCAGGCTTCCCGCCGAGCAGGGAGCCTGATGCGGGGCTCGATCCCAGGACCCCGAGATCATGACCCAAGCCGAAGGCAGACGCTTAACGACTGAGCCACCCAGGGGCCCCTGTATGCTCCTTTTTATGTGTGTGTTTGTGGGTATCTTGTTGAGACTTTTTGCATCTGTGTTGACCGGGGATGTTGGTCTATATTGGTAGCATCCTTACCTGGCTTTGATATCAGAGTAATGCTGGCCTGGTAAAATGAATTAGGAAGTTTTCCCGCTTGAATTTTTTGGTAGAGTTTGAGGTTTAGCATGAGTTCTTTAAATATCAGGTAGAATTTACCAGTGAAGCCATCTGGTCCTGAGGTTTTCTGCGCTGGGAGATCTCTCACTACTGATTGAACCTTCTTCCTAGTAATTGGTCTGTTCAAACTTTGTTTCTTGCTGATTTAGTCTTTGTAGATAGTATGTTACTATGAATTTATCCATTTCTTCTAGTTTGTCCTCTTTGTAAGTGGGTAAATTTTCATATTAGGATCCTTTATATTTCTGCAGTATCAGTTGTAATGTCTCTTCTTTTACTTGTAATTTTATTTGAATATTTTTTTAGTCTAGCTAAAGGTTTGTCAGTTTTCTTTTTGAAAAACCAGGTTTTTTTTCTATCTTTCTGATCTCTTTTTCTTCTTTTTTTTTTTAATCTCTTCTATTTCCACTCTGATCTTTGTTATTTCCTTCCTTCTGCTAACTTTGGTCTTTGTTCTTTATCAGTTCTTTGAGGTATAAAGGTAGGTTGTTCAAGATCCTCCTATTTTCTTAATATGTGCATTTAGCACTATAAACTTCCCTCTGAAAACTGTTTTTGCAGCATCCCATAAGTTTTCTTGTATTTTCTGTTTGGATTTGTTTTGTTTAAATGTATAAAAAGTTTTAAAAAGTACTCTTTGCCCCACAGCTTGCTGGGGAGTGTGGTTAAATTGCACATACTGGTAGATTTTTTTTCTAGCTTTCCTTTCATGATTTCTAGTTTCATACCATTGTGGTTGGAAAAGATAGCCTGTATGACTTCACTCTACTGAAATTTGGTACACTTGTTTTTGTCTTCCTATGGTTTATCGTGGAGAAGGTTATGTATGTACTTGGGAAGAATGTGTTCTGTTGGATATAATGTACTATAAATGTCACGTTGATTTGGTCTAATGGATCATTCAGGTCCAGTATTTACTTTGTTTTCTGTCTAGATGATCTATCCATTGTTGAAAATAGGCTATTGAAGTCCCCTACTATTACTGTATGTTTATTTCTCCCTTCAGATCTGGTAGTATTTGCGTGATAGATTTCTGTGTTATGATGTTGGATGTCTATATACTTATCTCTTTTTTGGGGGGGGATGATTGACCCTCTCTTTGTCTCTCATTAGCATTTTTGGCTGATAAGAGTATAGTCATTTCTGCTCTGATTTTTAGTCTCTACTTGAATGGACTATCCTTTTCTATGCCTTCACTTTGGGCCTTCTTGTGTCCTTAAAGCTGAAGTGAGTTTCTAGTAGGCAGCATATAGTTGGGTCTTTGTTTTTTTTAATAATATATCTAGACACTCTGTCTTTTGATTGGTGAATTCCATCATTAGTGAGCTGTAAAAACTTTAATAATGCTCTCAATGTTTTCTGGTTGTTTTGTATTTCCATTGTTTTTTGTTGTTCTGTCTACATTTGTTTTTTGTTTTAAAGATTTTATTTATTTATTCTTCAGAGAAAGAGTGCAAGAGAGCACAAGCAGGGAGTAACTGCAGGCAGAGGGAGAAGCAGGCTCCCAGTGAGCAGGGAGCCCAATGCGGGACTCGATCCCAGAATCCTGGGATCATGATCTGGGCCGAAAGCAGACGCTTAACTGACTGAGCCACCCAGGCATCCCTGTTCTGTCTACATTTGTAAATAAGTCATGTTTTTCCCCCTTGGTGGTAAGGTCTGTTTGCCCTTTATTTATCTTGTATGCATCTACTTTAAGTCTTGCTTTGTGGTTACCTTGAGGCTTACAGAACACATAAATAAAACAGTTCATCTTAAGCTGACAGCAACTTTATCTACAAAAGCTTCACTCTTGGGACGCCTGGGTGGCTCAGTCATTAAGTGTCTGCCTTCGGCTCAGGTCATGGTCCCAGGGTCCTGGGATTGAGCACCGCATTGGGTTCGCTGCTCCGCAGGAAGCCTGCTTCTTTCTCCCCCACTCCCCCTGCGTGTGTTCCCTCTCTCACTGTGTCTCTCTCTCTCTCTGTCAAATAAATAAAATCTTAAAAAAAAAAAAAAAAGCTTCACTCTTTCACTCCCCTTCTTTATATTTTTGATGTCCTTATTCACCTCTTCTATATTGTTTATTCATTAACAAAAATTTCTTTAAAGATTTCATACATTTATTTGTCAAAGAGAGAGAGAGCATGCATGAGTGGTGGGGAAGGGCAGAGGGAGAGAGAAAAGCAGACTCCCCACTGAGCAGGGAGCCTGACGTGGGACCCCATCCCAGGACCCTGGGATCATGACCCGAGCCGAAGGCAGATGCTTAATTGACTGAGCCACCCAGGCGCCCCATCGGGAGAAGTCTTTTGCATTGCGATAATGGGGTAATCTACTAGTTTCATAAACTTGGATGTCCAGTTCTCGCCCTAGGTCTGGAAAGTTCTCAGCTACTATTTCTTTAAGCTTTCTACCCTCTTTTCTCCCTCTCTACTCCTAGAACTCTGACTAGTCTCACACATTCTTTTGGTGGAATCCCGCAGATTACATAGGCTTTCCCCCGCTTTTAAAAATTGTTTTCTCAGGGCGCCTGTGTGGCTCAGTCGGTTAAGCGTCTGCCTTCGGCTCGGGTTATGATCCCGGGGTCTTGGGATCAAGTCCCACATCGGGCTCCCTGCTCAGCGGGGAGTCTGCTTCTCCCTCTGCCTGCTGCTCCCCCTGCTTGTGTTCCCTCCCTCTCTCTCTCTGTCTAGCTCAAATAATCTTTAAAAAAATAAAATTGTTTTCTCTTATTTCAAAATTCCTATTTTCTCAGTTATTCTGGCTTGATTTTGCTGTACTCTACTGCAGATGCTTTACATTGTATCTTTTACTTATTTCATGGAGTTTTTCAGCTCCAGAATTTTTGTTTGGTTTTTCCTTATGATTTCTATCTGGTAAATACTTCATTGTGAACATGTTTATTTTTGTGATTTCATTGTCTTTCTGAGTTTTGTAGCATGAGTTTCTTCAAAAACAGCTATTGTGTGTTCATGATCATCTAGATCATTAAAATCCCTTGCCTTGGCTATTGAATTACGTTGTGGCGATGACTTATTTCCTTAATTTGTTCATGCTCCTTGTAGTTTTATATCCCTGCTTTCACATTTGCAGTAGCAGACACGTTACATCCTTGCTAGTTGCCTTTGGGTGGGTTATTCTGTTGGATGGTCCTGTTACCTGGCATTTTCTCTGCTTGCATATGAATATACCTGACCTATTCTTGCTCCTTCTTATAGCAGAATTGTTAAGTTTTCCTGTCTTGTGTTCTTAGAACTCCCTAGGCTGACGATTGGTAATCTCCCTGGTTTCCCAGAAGGTGGCACTGTAGTTCAGGTTTGTGGTTTCTCCCTTATGCATTGACCTGGACCTGTTCTCGAAGCACACTCCCTATCTACCACAGCTCTCTTGCACTACTGCACTCCGGACTGCACACAAAGCCAGTTGCAGAGTGGGGGAAGGTGTGTGTTTGGCTCTCAGGACATTGGGGGTATCCTGACCTGGTAGGGAGACCCCCCAGGTGTGATAATCCCAGAGGCTCAGGCGTGCACTTCTGATGAATGTAGTCCGTAGAAACAGTGTCTCTTTCATGCTTTCAGATATTCTTACCTGCCTTTTTTTTTTTTTTTTAAGATTTTATTTGACAGAGAGATGGGGGGGAGAGTGAGAGAGCGGGGGGTAGGGTGCGGCAGGCAGAGGGAGAAGCAGACTCCCCGCAGAGCAGGGAGCCCCACATGGGGCTCAATCCCAGGATCCTGGGACCATGACCTGAACGGAAGGCAGACACTTAACTGGCTGAGCCACCCAGGCTCCCGTCTTACCCGCTTCTTTGCTATATTTACCTTGCTCTCAGGCGGGGAGGTTCTGCTTGCGGACCCTCAGTACTGCTGGAGAGCCCCCGATTTTCCATCTGCCTCCCATGCCACTGGAACACCTGGGCACCGCATCACCACTCCCCTCCCCCATGAGAGGTGGGGAGAGGAAGGTTTGCCTGATAGTTCAGCCCTGTGGAGTGTTGCCTGGGAGCAGTGGGAGGGCTAGGGGGAGGGAGGGCACTGGTGAAGCTCTTACTGGTTCCCCTGATCCAAACTGGTCTTGTTTGGTTTTTTCCTCTCCAGTGGCATGCTGGAATCTCCACAAGTTCTCGCTTGTCTGTAGGAATCTGCCTGGGTCAGCATTCTGGGCGGTTTTCCGGAACTGCAATGAGAGGAATTGTGGCAACTTGGCTGTTCCCCTTGTTCGAACAGCCAGTACTGAGGTGTGCCTTCCTAGTCCTGGATGTGCAGGTGGGGGAGAGTTGTCCTTGGCCCTTGGGGTGTGGTGCTGGATCGCGCAACTCGCACAACGGCACAGTGTGTTCACGGATGCACATCGACTTCTTGGAAAAGGGCAACATCTTAGCTAGTTGTCAGGCTTTGAAATCTCTTATAAAAATTAGTCTTACTGGGGAGAACGTAGAAATGCATTTGTCGGGGCGCCTGGGTGGCTCAGTCGTTAAGCGGCTGCCTTCGGCTCAGGTCATGATCCCAGGGTCCTGGGATCAAGCCCCGCATCAGACTCCCTGCTCGGCGGGAAGCCTGCTTCTCCCTCTCCCACTCCCCCTGCTTGTGTTCCCTCTCTGTGTCAAAATAAATAAATAAAATCTTTTTAAAATAAGTAAATAAAATTTAGAAATGCATTTGTCAGGCACCTGGCTGGCTCAGTTGGTAGAGCATGCGACTCTTGATCCAGAGGTGGTGAGTTCGAGCCCCACTTTGGGTGTAGAGATTGCTTAAAAATAAAATCTGAAAAAAAAAAAAGGCATTTGTCTTCAGTTTGGAGATAGACAGCTCTTGGTTAGGTTGCTATTTAGAAGACGATAATTCAAGTATAGGCTCTAAAGTCAGATAAGGCTGAAGATGATCTATGGCACTAGCAAATTCTGCGACCCTGGGCCTTGTACTTAACTGGCTAGAGGCGAACTGTGAGGTACTTAGCAGAAGGCCCTGAAACAGTAGATTCCCAGTACATTGAGCTACTGTTGTAATTAGGGCATTCATAAAGGAAGTTCTGGTCTTTGAAATTAAGTAACAAGGAAACCTCCTAGTCCACAAGAATATACGTTAAGGTAGTTCAGAGAAAAAGGTAGCTGCATTTCTCTGTGATTTATTTCCTTTGGAGTGAAATGACTGTGTATACCTCAGTAACGGACCCGCCTGAACCTAGGATAGCCGGGAAGGCGACACTTGGACTCAGTGTGAAAGCTTTCGGTTGTAAGCAACAGAAACTGGCTGTGCCAAAAGGAAAAAATATATTTATTGAGAGAACCTTAAGTTCTATCTTGGAACCCAAGGACTGGAAGGTATTTCAGCCTTAGGGTTATGTTGTTGCCAAACCTGGATCACCCTCAGCAGTCGGTGGCTCTTTCATACCTCTGTAGTCAAAGAACACTGCGTATCATCGCTTCAAATTCCAGGGGTATAAATGAGGACTACCGGCAATGCCCAGGTTTTATGTCACAGTGTCTACCGCCAGCCATTAAATGAATCCCTCTTCTGCCCCTGCTGTCGTGACCGTAGAACCGAGCATCCTGAGGAAGCATCGCTCAGCCTCAGTAGAGGCTGGAAGTGAACATGGGTTGTGTCGAGCCGCTACCATGTAGGGGTTGTCAGCACATCGTAACCTAAGCCGTCCTGGCTAATAATACCTTTGCGAGTCACAGCCTTTGTAGCTCCTCTCCTTAGCCTTTGATGATAGAAGCGCATGAGCAAGTTTGGAAAAGAGAACTTAGGCCAAAAAAAAAAAAAAAAAAGTCCTTTATATCAAAGCTTACTTTCTTACTGATCTTGATGCTGTGAACAGCAAACTCAGAAGTAGAATTAGCTGAAAACTGGTAAAAGGAAAAACGATCTCTTTTTGAAAATAAGTTTTCTTGTTGGTTATAGAATATTATTTCTAGAGCGTTTTCTTGCCTATTAAAAAACAGTACAGGAAGGGGTGCCTGGGTGGCTTGGTCGTTAGGCGTCTGCCTTCGGCTCAGGTCATGATCCCGGGGTCCTGGGATCGAGCCCCGCATCGGGCTCCCTGCTCTGCGGGAGGCCTGCTTCTCCCTCTCCCACTCCCCCTGCTCGTGTTCCCTCTCGCTGTGTCTCTCTCTGTCAAATAAATAAATATTAAAAAAAAAAAAAACAGTAAAGGCAAACTTCAGATACTGTGTGTTTGTTTCCAAGACCTCCACAATAAAGCAAATAATGGAAAAATGCTAGTTCAATTTTTTGGCTTCTCAGTGCATATGAAAGTTATATTTATACTATATGGTCATCTGTTAAGTGTGTAATAGCATTAGGTCTAAAAAAACCATGTGCATACTTAATTATTGCTAAACAATGCTGAACATTATCTGAATTTTGTAATCATTCAACATAGACTACCATAAAAAAAGTGATAGTGGAAGTTAAAAATATTGCTACACTTACCAAACGTAACAGACACAAAGAGAAAAATGCTGTTGGAAAAATCTCACTGATAAGCTCGATTGATGGAGGGTTGCCATAAAATTGCAAGTTGTAAAAGAAACAAAAACAAAATGCAATTTCTGCTAAACAAAATAAAGTGAAGCACAATAAAACAAGGTGTACCCGGGGTGCCTGGCTGGCTCAGTTGGTGGAGCGTGCAACTCTTAATCTTGGAGTTGAGAGTTTGAGCCCCATGCTGGGCGTAGAGGTTACTGTAAAATAAATAAATAAATAAATAAATAAATAAAATAAATAAGGTGTGCCTGTATCTGGAAGCTCACACAAAAAGAAAAAAAATGAAGTTTGATTTCATACATTTAAGATTTGAATAACTTAATGCAGCTGTTGCTTTAAATGGACTATAAATAACAAATTACCTGTATTTCATTGGTTTCAGTTTACTTAAAAGGACTAAATGGCTGGAAATGACCAGGTTTAGAAGCCCTTCCAGGTCATGTATTTGACGAAACTCAAAGCAATACTCCACTCTAGCTCTAGTCTAGCAACTTGCTTCTCTGGATCTCCTTTCTCTTGAATTGAGATAAAATAGAAGGCTCCTCAAAAAAGGGCAGGGAGGGGGGCGCCTGGGTGGCTCAGTCGTTAAGCGTCTGCCTTCGGCTCAGGTCATGATCCCAGGGTCCTGGGATCGAGCCCCGCATTGGGCTCCCTGCTCGGCGGGAAGCCTGCTTCTCCCTCTCCCACTCCCCCTGCTTGTGTTCCCTCTCTCGCTGTGTCTCTGTCAAAGAAATAAATAAATCTTTAAAAAAAAAAAAAAAAAAAAAGGGCAGGGAGAATGGGATTATAAGCAAGAATCATTAGAATATGAAAACCAAGCTCATAAATCTGTGGTCCTATACCATGACCATAGATAAGAATAAGAAAATATCTTTTTACCACACATTTACCAAGGAGTCTTCATTTCCTTTAGTAACTTATTCTTGATTTTGCTATTGTGTGTTAAAAAGAAAAATCTTTTTTTTTTATAAAGATGTTATTTCTTGATTTAGAGAGATTGTGTGCTTGAGTGGGGGGGGGGCAGTCACGAGGCAGACGGAGAGGGAGAGAGAGAATCCCAAGCTGACTGTGCACTGAGCGTGGAGCCCGACAAACTACCTTACTTGGGGGGGGGGGATGGGGGGGAGAGGTGGAGCAGAGATTCATCTCCCGTAACCAAGCAACAGTGGAGCCAGATTCACGGACACATAGACATGAGTGAGGTGGGCCTTCCCACCCGCACACACGCATGTGCACGTGCACCCTTATGTTGCTGCTCTCTTCCTGCTTGTCTCATTCTCTGCTATGAGAATGAATTCTCCACAAAAGGAACTACCGGACAGAGAAGTCCTAGCCACCCATCTGTACAGTGTTTTGACTAGCAGGGGAGGAAACTTCCTCTTCAGTTGCCATCCAAAAAGTATGGAGAGGAACTTTACCCCAGCTGGGGCCATTTGCCTCTCCGTCAGACTCCCAAGTGTGGACAAGGGGAAGGAGAGACTACAGTTGGCAGGTTTAGAAACACCTGGATTTACTGAGGGAGGAGCACCTCCCCAAAATGATCCTTGTTCTAGCAATATAGATTTGATCTGGAATACATTTATTATCTATGGTGTAGTTGTGAGCCAAGAGATCTAAACTCACAGAACAGAGTACAGTGCAAAAAAACCCCAAAAACAAAACAAAACAAAAAAAACCCCACCTTTCCGAAGATTTAAGTGGGCTCCATGCCCTGTGTGGAGCTTGAACTCCTGACCTGGAAATCAGGAGTCACATGTTCTACCGACAGAGCCAGCCAGCTGTCCCCCAAAGGTGGTTTTTTTTTTTTTAAATGATCTTTATAAGTTTTGGTATGCTAAGGAGTCATCACTATAATTTATATGCATTTATTAATCCAAATACATAAAGCAAAAATTGACAGAAATAAAAAGCTCATAGCCAAATCCACATGCATAGTGGGAGATATTAACTTATTCTAGTTTAATATATCAAGAAGATAAAAATCATTAAGGATACAGACAATGGGGGGGCGCCTGGGTGGCTCAGTCGTTAAGCGTCTGCCTTCGGCCCGGGTCATGGTCCCAGGATCCTGGGATGGAGCCCCACATCGGGCTCCCTGCTCCTCAGTGAGCCTGCTTTTCCCTTTCCCCCTGCCTGCTTGTATTCCCTCTCTCACTGTGTCTTTCTCTGTCAAATAAATAAAATCTTAAAAAAAAAAAAAAAGGATACAGACCATTTGAACCATGCAATCACATTTGATCTAATAGAAATAGTACACTCAGTAGGGGTAAAGTACATTTTTTCAAATACAAAATTTATAAAAACAGGTCCAAAAAACTGGTCTGTAAAACAAATACCAACATAACCCAAAAATCAGAATCATGGAGGTCCTGGTTTTTGAGCAAGTGTAGTTGAGCAGGAGTTCACATCCCCTGTTGCTAAGTAGGCTCATCATAAAGTGACCCTTCAAAAGAGAACTAAAAACTCACGACAAAATAGGAGGGGGGAAAACCTACCAAAAAGCTCCAGAGAGTGAACCAAATCAGGTATATTTTGGATGAGATTAAAACTTGGAGGAAGGAAATAGCATATGGGTTTTCACTTCAAACTGGTTTTTAAAAACAACAATGCACAAAAGCTTTGGGGAATGCTCCTCACTTCTTCACAGATCCCTTGATAGGGGAAATTGATTAACTTAAAGTCAAGATTTGGTGACTATTTGGCAAATGTCTTTGTGTTATGAAAGTTTATGCCTAACTTTGCCCCATCCAAATAATACATATGGTGGCCACCCCCCACCCCAATTTTTTCTCCATGCTTTCTAAAATCAATCTGACCTATGATCCTACACCTTAGCCTGTCTGAACTCCTTGGACTCATTCTGTGATGATTATTACACTGAAATTGAGGAGTCTTCGCTCACTGGCTTACTTTTGAGAATTGATAGCAAAAAGATGCTTATTGACATAGATGATATAGAGAGATGACCTGGAATCTCACGATACAAAGGTTAGAATTCACTTACTAGTCCTTCCTCCTCTTCTTTCATTAAATCTTCCCTTCCCCTAAGTAACAAATGTAATGCCTTTGCTATTGTTAGGTAAGCAGTGGGTCACTACCTCAATGATGGATTTGTAATTAAAGTTCTTTTTGCCCATAACACTTTTTTTTAACCATGTGTAAGGTTTCTGTAATGAAGTAGAAATCTGGTAAATTGAGACCATTTGAATTGGGTTTGTGTGGCTCATGTGTATTTGTAGCAATTTTAAATGCAAAAGACCCCAAGGACAGACCGATGCACTTGGTAACAGTTCACTAAGAAAGTGCATTGGAAAGTGATCAGGACAACCAAGAGCTGAAATAGGTGCGCTTGAAAAAACTAAAATTGCTGAAAGAATAGAATATAGCCTGTTGTTTTCTTTTTAATCTCTTATAAAAAGTGAAGCTGCTTTTCTGTCTTGAATGCAAGAGGTACTCTTGGCTAAAGGCCCTTGTAATGAGTCAAGTAAAGGAAATGTTTTTGATTATATGAGGAATTTTTTTTTAAGAAAGAAAATAGGGCATACTTATTTATAACTTGTCAGTAACTATGAGTTTTATGGCGCTGACTTCTTGTTAGCTGCCAACCAAGTATGTTTTTTCTGTCTCCTGGTGATCTCTGTCACCATTCCTGGAACCCTATTAACAAAAATTAAATGGTATGTCAGTAAGTTTGTTTTTATTTCAACACACAAATGTTTTTAATAAGTTTTTAAAGTGGGGAATAGTTAAATCCGTTTGCTCTCGTCAGAAGACATTTTAACTTAAAAGCTGTTAACAAGATTGAAATCTATAGGAAAATATTCACAGAAAACAAAGTTGAACTGGAGTCTGAGATGTTGAGTGCTTCTTTCACAAATGGGATTCAGCTAATTTTACTTTGCTCTTTATACTCACATTTTTCTACCATGAAGGTAAATTTCAAAATTAGAAGAAAAAGATGGTAAAATGGAAAATATCTTTGATAAAGGCCATATTTAAACCAGTCCATATCTCAGAGCAATCATTTCATTTATAAAAACAGATACTTAGGGGCACCTGAGTGCGCTCAGTCGGTTAAGCGTCTGCCTTCTGCTCAGGTCATGATCTCAGGGTCCTGGGATCGAGCCCCACATCGGGCTCCTGTTCAGTGGGAAGCCTGCTTCTCCCTCTCCTGCTCCCCCTGCTTGTGCTCTCTGTCTCTCTGTCTCTCTCTCTGACAAATAAATAAAATCTTTAAAAAAAAAAAAAGATATTTATTGACACCCTTTGTTTATATCCACCATAGGTCCTAATAAAGTAGCCTGAGAAAGCGTTTAAGTGTAAGGCACAGGAATAAAGCACTTCTAGAGAAAGAATTAACATGTAAATACTGGTAAAGAATTGAACTATTCATATTTACAAGGACTTGGATATAGTTAATTTTTAAATTTTATTGGGGCGCCTGGCTCGCTCAGTCGAAAGAGCATGCAACTCTTGATCTCGGGGTTGTGATTTCAAGACCCACATTGGGTGTAGAGATTACTTAAAAAAATTTTTTTTAAGTTTATTTATTTTTAACTTTTTTAAAAGTAAGCTCTACACCCAGCATGGGGCTGGACCTTTACCACCCCAAGTTCAAGAGTCACATGCTGCACCGACTGCACCAGCCAGGCGTCCCCTGATAGAAATAGTACAGGTATTTTAGTGATTAAAGAAACTCGGGTTCAGTGGGGTAAATGACTTGACTAATGTCACATAACCAGTTAAGTGGCTGGGCTAGATTGTTGCAGTATTGGCACCAAAAGAACATTATCTCCTTTGATCCACATTGACTCTAGGCCTTGTGAGTTGCTGGGCCCTATGGGACATGAGCAGAGAAACAATCAGAGGCTTGAAAGGTGGTTGTACCATGCGGCTTATCCTCTGCTGCTCTTTGGAACCATGAGTCTACCGTGGGAAGAAGCTTGGGCTAGCCTAGCGGTAGAGAAGCCAACATGGACAGCAGGGCTGGGATTGCCCCGCTGATGCCTGTTACCCAAGCTACTCTGACGACAGCCGGACACGCACGGCCATCTCAGGCCCTCCCGTTGAACAGAACTTCGGGCTGATTGCAGACAGCCAGTGAGCCAGCCCCACCACAGCTATCCAGCAGCTCCACGGAATTGTGAGAAAAAATAGAAGCTCATCTTTTAAAAAACGATGAAGATTTGAGGATTGTTGGTTACACAACAAAAGCTGATAGAATGACTTGGGGTGCCGGGCTCAATCGGTAGAGCGTGCGACTCTTGATCTCAGGGTTGTGAGTTCAAGCCCCACATTGGGTGTGGATCTATACTTAAAAAAAAAAAAAAAAAGATATAGGGACCAAACATGAATTTGATACTTCTCCCTGTGAAATGGTGATCTTTCCTATTATATGACTGCCTATCAGTATTCCTGCCAGTTTTCACACACATGAAAGGAATATATATGATTCAAGTAATTACGTGCAATGGGGCCATAGGTAATTACACATAAGTAATTAATATTCGACTAAATCCATGTGGCAAAAAAAGTGGGAAAATCCCTGGTGTGGACGATTGCTGTATACAGCTCAACGTGTTCCCTCTGAAAAGGAAGACT
Source organism: Halichoerus grypus (assembly GCF_964656455.1). Taxonomy (NCBI): domain Eukaryota; kingdom Metazoa; phylum Chordata; class Mammalia; order Carnivora; family Phocidae; genus Halichoerus; species Halichoerus grypus. The sequence goes on along the minus strand of NC_135727.1, from coordinate 106,296,961 downwards.
GCTTTTTGGTCAGAGTCCACAGGAAGCTTGACCATGGGTTGGGGGTCAGAAGAGAAAGGGGGAGCAGTTTGCTTTGGAGCTAGCCTTTAGGTATGAGTAGAATGTTGACAGAGGAAGGTGGAGTAAAGAGATGAGATCATGAGGTGTGTTCAGCACAGGGAAGGTGGTAGACAATGGCTGAGTTTCAGTCAGTCCACCTGAGGCTAAATCCTGTATTACCTGCATTACCCTTGACGACACCGTAGGTCCAGGTAGTGGGAACAGGAATTGCAAAGGCCCTATGGGCAGCAGAGGATGGGCTTGGAGAGGCAGCCACGGCTTTGCCGATCATGATTGAATAGCTTTGATCAACAAACGTAACAAAATAAGAATGGGATTTTATGTTTAAAAAAAAAAAATTCTAAGCAAAAGTACAGTAAGATGGCTCAAAAGGCAGAGGAAGGAAGAAAAAATAAGGGGTAATTGTAGCCATCTAGAGAAGAAGCAAGGCGGTGGCCACATTGATGGAAAAGATGCATCCGATTCAAAGCCTGCTACAGAATCTGAATTGTCAGGACTTAAAGACCAGGTAGATGAGGAGGGTGAAATCCAGGGAAGAAACATAGATGACTAATGCTTTGAAAGTATATGGAAGAACTAATTTTTTTAAAGTAATCTCTGTGCCCAAGGTGGGGCTCAAACTCACGACCCTGAGATCAAGAGTTGCATGCTCTACGGACTGGGCGAGCCAGGTGCCCAGGAGAATTAATCTTTAATACCAGCTGTATGCCAAGCACTTTATACTCCATGTCTCCTTTAATTTTGTACTAATCCTAAATGGCATAAATATATCCTTCCCACGGTACAGAAGAGGAAACTGAAGCTGCAGATGGTTCAAAAATGTGCCCAGTTTCAAGGGGTGGTAAAGTCCGAATGTGAACTGAAGCTCATGTAACCTCTGGCTGGCTGGGGGGATAATGATGTCCTAAACACGGGGCAGAGTGGAGGGAGGGATGGATGAAGTGGAGGCTGAAACCTGCGTCTCGGGCACTGGCAAGCATTTGTGGATGGGTATTCAACCATCAGGAGGAATGGGGACTCGCAAGGGTCTTGGAAGAGATCAGGAAGCAAATTGGGATCAGCTACATTTGACTTCCCTCGGTTTACTTGCTTCACACAATCATACATGAGTAAATCCCGTTTTTTTCCCCCTAGGCAAAGAACTTCATTAACCTTGTTTCAAACTTTATTCCCAGGCTTCTTCAGCTTAATTAGCTGCAACAAATGAATTGTGTATAAGCAAAAACTGAAAAGAGCTGCAGTGTCCAAAGGGTTTGGGCTTAAAAGTATTAGAGATCTAGATTTTATCAGATCCATGAACAAAATTTTAAAAAGCAGTCATAATATAAAATAGCAGCTCCCAGTAACTTCTTCAAGTTTTATCTTCTTCAGAAGTTGACTCAATTCAGTTTGCTTCATTCTTGGAAGCTTCATTAAATTCTCCACAAGATCTGGAACTTCATCATCATCCTCTCCGGTGGCAAGTGGTGCTTTTCCATCCACAGATTGTTTGGGCAGAGCTTCAGCCAGTCTTCTTAAACTAGTCAGACTGTCTGCACCAAGTTGGTTTTACTGGGTAGCATTTCTGTCAGCTGCTTTGTCTCAGCATGGCCTGGAATGGTGAAAGTGTTCCCTGCCAGAGATGCCTGAACTTTGGGGTTGTTGAAGTGGATCACTGTTCCTTGGTTTGTGAACATACTCACTTCAATACCAGAGATATTGTTTACCCCTAACTTATTTAAGGAGAACTGAAGTTTTTTATCATCTGCTGTAGCCATTCTATGAACCACCACCTTCTTTCGGCGAGCAGTTCCTTTCCCACCAATGCGCACTTGTGCTTGCACTTTGGCGAGTTTCTCCTGGTTCGTGATAGTTTCTTTCATCTTGTTGGAGCGGAAATGGGACCGCGAGGGGGAATAGGGTTGGCGCTCAGGGGGTCCCGGGCGGACCAGCTGAGATTAGGTGCACACACGCGGGGACGCAAGATGGCAGCTAGAGTGAGTAAATCCTTTTTTTAATAGGCTTTGCTTTTGCTTTTATTCTTTTGAAGATTTTATTTATTAGAGCGAGGGAGCACACGAGTAGCGGGAGGGGCAGGGGGAGAGGCCGACTCCCCACCAAGCAGGGAGCTCCACGTGGGGCTTGATCCCAGGACCCTGAGATCATGATCTGAGCGAAAGGCAGACGCCCAACCGACTGAGCCACCCAGGCGCCCCAAATCCTTTATTTTTTTTTTTTAAGTTTATTTATTTTAGAGGGAGAGAGAGCTAGGAAACGAGCATGAGCAGGAGGGGCAGAGGGAGATGCAGAGAGAACCCCAAGCTGACTCCGAGCTGAGCTTCATTTCAGACCCCCAAGATCACAGCCCCAGGTGAAATGAAGAGTCAGATGCCCAACTGACTGAGCCACCCAAGTAGCCCATACACGAGTAAATTCTATTGAAACAAATTAAAGTTTAATTCTAAATAAAACGTTCCATGTCAGTTTGGATTCTCATCTATGTATGGAAGATCATCCCATAAATTTCATCTAAGCCAAGCAAGTCCAACCTTGATCACCTTGAACAGAATGAGTTAGTTATCTCTCAACCAAAAATAAACATCTGTTAGTTGAAGTGTTCTTTTAATGTTTTCAAGGCAACAGTAACACAAGGGATCAAGGTCTTGGATTACTGATGTTGATTTACTGTCCACTGAATTTGTAGGAAGCCAAGAACCAGAGAGTCAAATGCAGGTAAAATATTTGGAGAACTTGATATAAATACCTGTTATTTAATATTTTATGTCCATATTTTTTCTCCCTAGTATATGTGCTACCGAAGAGCACAGTATTCATTCTCCTTGGATAACGGGTTGGGAAACGGTCCAGTAGTGAATATGCTAGACTTTGCAGGCTTAGACGGTTTCCATCGCAACTATTTAATTCTGTTACAACTACTCTGTCACTGTAACAGGAAAGCAGTCATAGAAGATATGTAAACAAAAGGGTATGGGTGTGTTCCAATAAAACTTCATTTGTATCCAAACAGTGGGCTGGGTTTGGCCCACAGGCTGCTCTTTGCTAACCTCTGCCTTAGATAATTATATAAGCCAGTAATGCTTTTTTCTGATTTACATGTATTTTGCAAACTTTAGCTTGGAATGGGGGTACTGTAGTCCTTTTGTTTAGAAAATTATTTTGTGATTGTTATCTGAGAATCTGGAATATTGGAGATCATTCAGATTTTGAAGGGAGTAACTATTTCTTGTTTATCTTTGTATCTCCTGCCCGGTGCTCAGTGCCTGCAATGTATACATTGCAGTTCCTGGCCATTTATACATTGCTGAATTAATTGCATGTTATTAACTGCCTTGTCTAAGAGGCAAGGATATGGTACCTTTGAAGAAGCAGTGTGGCTAGTGGGGGATGCTCAGAACTGCACAATAAGAAGGTACAGTTTCCAGATTCTGGCCATAACACTGAAGTGGTACAAGTCAACATCCCTTCTCTAGACCCACTTTCATCATCTGTAGAACCAGGGAGTTGGATTTTGGCAGACTTCTGGCTGCCTAGCTGACTGCCATTCCCAACTTCCCCTTCCTTGCCTATCTCCTTATAGAGGCTGAAAATGCCAAATCCTCACTTAATCCAGCCTCCTTTGCAGTCAGAATTGACCAGAATTGACCATATGACCCAATCTGGCCAATTGGGTAGAAGGGAAATGATAGGAGCTCTCTGGGAAAGATTGGCTTCCCCCACCCCACCAACCCATGAAAGAAGCAGGCCATGTAAGGAGAGCTCCTTTTCCTTGCTCCCTGTGGACACCCTGTCAGGTGAGGACTTAACGCCAGAGCTGTGGCAGACCTAGCCTATCATAAGGCCATAGGCCTTTAGGAAGCTTTGGTACCATTATTTTGCAGCCAAATGCATTTTAACCAATACGGTGAACTTTAGGGTACCTTTTATTTATTTTTTTAAATATTTTATTTATTTATTTATTTATTTATTTATTTATTTGACAGAGAGAGAGCGAACAAGCAGGGGGGAGCAGCAAAGGGAGAGGGAGAAGCAGGCTCCCGGCTGAACAGAAAGCCCAGCACGGGGCTCAATCCCAGGACCCTGGGATGACGACCTGGGCTGAAGGCAGATGCTTAACCGACTGAGCCACCCAGGCGCCCCTAGGGTACCTTCTAGATCTGTGACTAAAGGGCACCTGGATGGCTCAGATGGCTAAATGTCTGCCTTCGGCTCAGGTCATGATCTCAGAGTCCTGGGATCGAGCCCCGTGTCGGGCTCCCTGCTCAGTGGGGAGCCTGCTTCTCCCTCTCCCTCTGCCTGTCCCCACTGCTTGTGTTCTCTCTCTCTCAAATCTTTAAAAATCTGTGACTAAAGTACATGTGCAGCTAATCAAAGATCTCAGCCTTGAACTTACTGATCTTAATTGGCTTTTACTGAAACTAGTCTACAAGGTTGTCATTCTCCTAGGGAGACATTGATACCCACATTTACATGGATGATCTCAAAAAGGACATGCACTCAACTGAGATATGCTTCAATAGAGGTTGAGGGTTGGGTGGTTTCTTTTTTTTTTTTTTCCAGATAAGTGATCAAATACAAAATATAAAATGATTTTTTAAAAGTTGGAAAACGTTGAACAGTATCATTTGATGCTTGATCAAAACCAAATGGTTCATCAAAGTTCTAATTAAGCCAAACAGAATACTTGCAGCTGAGCTGAAACAAAGTTGCTGTGATGTCAAAAAGAAATACGTAGTCTTAGATTGTACCAGAAGCACTTAGAAGCTATATGCTAATCAAAATTTATTAAGTTGCCTTCAATTCAGAAAAATTGTTTTTCATTAGATTTAAAAAAAAATAGATTTTATTTATTTGAGAAAGAAGGAGTGCACGAGTGGGGAGAGGGGGCAGAGGGAGAGCGAGAACCCCAAGCAGACTCCCCACTAAGTATGGAGTCCTACGTGGGGCTCGACCTCATGACCCTGAGATGATGACCTGAATTGAAACCAAGAGTTGGATGCCCAACCAACTGAACCACCCAGGTGCCCCCTTTAGGTATTTTCTTTATTTTTTTTTTTTTCATAATGAGATAAACTACCTTTGTATAACAGTGAAACATTTGAGAACAAATATTTGGGGAAGATGGATTTTTCTGCATCTAATGTACCAGAGAGGATTTTAGAAAACTAGGGATAAATCTGAGAGTTGGAGGGAAATTAATAAAAATCTGATAATCTAGGCCATTAAAGGCACAGATGGGAATGTCGGGAAACCAGAATATAAAAATACTGTTAAGATACTGATAACAGGGGTGCCTGGGTGGCTCAGTCAGTTAAGCGTCTGCCTTCGGCTCAGGTCATGATCTCAGGGTCCTGGGATCAAGCCCCGAGTCAGGCGCATTGCTCAAGGAGGGAGCCTGCTTCTCCCTCTCCCTCTGTCCTTCCCCCTTTCTCGTGCTCTCTCATGCTCTCTGTCTCTCAGATAAACAAATAAAATCTTAAAAAAAAGATATTGATAACAATTGAGTTAATGACAAAATGCTATCACAGAATAATTACACAATTATAAGAAGTTTATGAAATAGAGACAAACTGAGGAAAAAAGGTAACAAGTTCATGATGTACATAGGAATAACAAGTTAAATAATACTTGTTCTTTCTAAAGAACAGAATTTTTAGGCAAAAATTTTTTTTAGTAGAGAATGACTTTTTGGTGACAAAAATATCCTAGCCAGTCTTTCAGAAATGAGTCATTTTTATAATTATAAAAAATTGTTAAATATTTTTAATATTCTAATTTTGTATTTACGGTCTGCCAGGGTATGATTTTGGGCTTTCATCTCCCACATCATTTGTATTGTTGTAGAATGTCTCACTTTTGGGACGCCTGGGTGGCTCAGTCAGTTAAGCATCTGCCTTCCGCTCAGGTCATGATCCCAGGGTCCTGGGATCGAGCGCCGCATCAGGCTCCTTGCTCAGCGGGGAGCCTGCTTCTCCCTCTACTCCACCCCCCCCATTCTCTCTCTCTCTCTCTCTGACAAATAAATAAATAAAATCTTAAAAAAATGGAATGTCTCACTAACCCAAAGTTGCATGATGGACTAAAAATTTTGTTGACCTTGGTATTGAGTGTTACACCTCTTGGTCTGTGGATTTACATAGAGGGTTTCTACTTCAAAATTTAGCATATGACTTTTTTCTTGTAATTTAAACTTTGATTACCTCCACATAGTTCTCACAATGTAATGGTAACTTTTTGTTACTGGTGTATATACTTTAATTTTTCATAAAGATTTTATTTTTTAAGTAATGTCTACCCCCAACATGGGGCTTGAACTCACAACCGTGAGATCAAGAGTCACATACGCTAACGACGGAGCCAACCAGGTGCCCTGGGGCTTATATACTTGAACAATACTAAATGAAGACCTGTTTTGTCTGCTAAATTCAGGTGATGCTGTTACACAAGTAAAGCTCCATATTGCTACAGGTTTGTTTTTATCCTGCTGTCCAGCTGGGGTAGATTGCAGAAATGTCCACAATACTCGGTAACTCTGCCCACCCAGCAGTGAAGTCTACTTCCTTCCCCCTTGCGTCTGGGCTGGCCAGATGACCTGCTTGGAGAAATAGAATGTAGTGTAAGGATACACAAAATTCCGGGCATAGAATGAACGAGGTCCTACAGCTTTTGTTTTTTTCTGGCTCTTGGAACCCTTTCACCACCATGTGATCTAGCCAGGATTAGCCTGTTGGAGGAGACAAAAGAGAGTAGAGAGAAGTTGTCCTAGCTGAGGACCCCAAGACCGAGGAGCCCCCAGCCAACCCGGCGGCCACCATGAGTGAACCCAGCCAAGACTGCCTCAGAAGTTCCCTCTTGGGGCGCCTGGGTGGCTCAGTCGTTAAGCATCTGCCTTCGGCTCAGGTCATGATCCCAGGGTCCTGGGATCTAGCCCCGCATCGGGCTCCCTGCTCAGCAGGAAGCCTGCTTCTCCCTCTCCACTCCCCCTGCTCGTGTTCCCTCTCTCGCTGTGTCTCTCTCTGTCAAATAAATAAATAAACTCTTTAAAGAAAAAAAAAGTTCCCTCTTGAGCCCAGCCCAAACTGCTGACCCATAGAATACTGAGCTAAATGTAGATTGTTTTTTTTCTTTTTAAAAAAAGATTTTTAAGTCGTCTCTACATCCAATGTGGAGCTCGAACTCACGACCCTGAGATCAAGAGTTGCATGTTCTACCCACTGAGCCAGCTAGGTGCCCCTGTAGATTGTTCTTTTAAGACAGTCAGTTTGGGACTAGTTAGTTACACAAGCAATAGTTAACGGATACAATCTGCCTCTAACACGTTAGTGCATTTTTCCACTTTTATGTGTGTTTCTCACGTGTTTATTCTTTTATAATTTGGTAAGCCTTAAAGATGATGTAGGTGATAGAATTTAAAAATTTATAGTCGAGTATGACAAAAAGAGATGTGTGTTAGTTTGAGAGGGATTGATCATAACCTCCTTCCCTTCCATCTTCCACTCAAGTTTACAACTGATTGACAGACCCAGGAGTAAGGCAGAGGAGAATAAAGTATCATTGTAATGACTGGTTAGGCCTGGCTTGGAGGAATGGCTTAGATTATGAGCTTTATGCTACTGAGTTGATGGAATGAGAATTATACCCCCACTCCGAGGCCCTGGCTGAACTGAATGACTTCAGGCCCCTCTGGGAGGCGCGGTGGGGGCAGGGAGAAGCCAAGCGGACCATATGCCCTCTGTAGGCAGGAAGTGCCTGAAGACCGAGAGGAAACCTTGGGTCGAGAGGGACAGTCCCTTCTCCCACTTTTACCGACAGATCAGTCACTGCCCTCAGCAGAGGAGCAGAGAGAGGCCAGGCGTCCTGTTTTAATGGACTGTCTCCCCAAATGTAAAGCTACATCCGGAGCAGTGGACGAGTATCCCTGCTAACCACCGTCACCAACTGGACATGCTACGGGCAACCTGTACATGACTCAAAAGTTAGCAGATTTACGGTAAGAAATGCAATGGAAAGGCAAAACTCTTTTTCATAGATAAGAGTAGTGATAATAGCTCATGGTTTTTGAGCATTTATTATGGCCGGGCAATGCCCTAAGGAAAGTACGTCATCATAGAAGCCTATGATGCAGGTACCTTTGTTAGCCCCTTTTTATAGATAATGGGGTTAATGAGATAGACAGCCTGGTACCAGCCCTACAGTAGACAACATGGAATGGACTAGGGATCTTTTCTGGATTGTTTCCACCCAAGAGTAACAAGTGTATTTTGAAAGTCAGGTAATAAATGTTGGTGGGTATGTGGAGAAATCGGAAGCTTCGTGCGTTTTCAAAAAGATTTTAAGTAAACTCTACACCAGCATGGGGCTCGAGCTGACAACCCCAAGATGAAGAGTTGTGTGCTCCACCGACTGAGTCAGCCGGGCGCCCTGCCTCATAGGTGTCTGATGAGAATACAAATGTGATTTCATGTCTTCCTCCTCGACACCTATACGTGGGGATGCTGGATCACAGGGCCGTTCACTTTGTAAGCTTTTGAGGATCCTCCATACTGCTTTTCATAATGGCTGTTCCAGTGTACCTTCCCACCCAGTTTTCTTCACATCCTCACCAACACTCCTCTCTTCTCTTTGCTAATAGACATCCTAACAGCCGAATGGTGATACCTGACTATGGGTTTTTTTGAGAGAGGAAAAAAACACCTTATTCTTGAAGCTGCATCCGAGAGCTTCCACCCTATGTAAAACCCTGGCCAGCTGTGAGCTCTGCTGGGTCCAGAGAAAGTCCTCTGGGTTTATACTCCCTGGGCCTGGGCAGGGGGACTTTGCCCTTCTAGCTCTCTCCAGGCTCCCCCCATGGGGAGGCCCCGCTGAGTATGCTAGTGGGGGGATATAACTCTGCAACCCCGAGGGGGCAGTCCTCAGAACCTATTGCTCTGGCTCAATCTGGCTTTGTTCTTTCTGTCCAGCTTGGAGAGGGTGCTAGGACAATTGGCAATGAGGGCAGGGGGAGGTGAGGCTGCACGAAGAGGCAGGTGGGAACGGACCACGTTGCTCCCTCTCAGGTCAGGGGCTGCAAGCATTCCATCTTCTCTCAGCTCTGTCTCCTTTCTTCATGGTCAGTCCTGTCCCTACCGTGGTCTCCCACCCCTGAACCTTTGGACGAGGAAGTGGGGCCTGCGGGCCTATCACGGCCCCTCACCTAGCCCTCTGCGGATTGAGACCTCCCACACGGGGCTTCCTTACCTCCCCGAGGCCTAGAACACAGGAGCTGAGAAGATCCTTATCCAACTGGCTCACTGCGCGGATGCGCTACGGGGAGGCGAGGACTGGGTGGATGACTTGTCCAAGGTTACCCAGAAGGTCATTGGCAAGGCTAGGACTCAGGCCTCCTAGGCCTCACAGGAGCCCTATTCCCAGCTTCTGAGTCCCCAGGACCCCAGCCCGTAAGGGTGGGTGGGGCGCTGTGGCAGAGAAGTGCTTAGGGGCCTCGGGGAGGTGGCTCCCGGGAGGCTGGCAGAGCTGCGCGGGGGTGACTCCGTGGGCTGGCGGTAGTGGCTGTGGGGGGTTGCTGCTGCTGTTGGTCCTGCTGCTTGTTCACGTCGCGCTCCTTTGGCCCCGGGATTTGGAGCCGGATCTTCGGCTGCACTTCGCTGAGCCCCAGATTGGCGGCCAGCTCCGACTTCTGCCAGATGGTGACGCCGCGGCTCTAGGGGCCACTCCTTTTCCAGCTCCACGTGCTGGTCGTCTGTGTAGACCACTCAGTACTTACCCTGGGTCCCAGTCTGCGTAGCTCCACCAGCTTTAACTCAGCGGTTTCCAGACGCGTCAGCACGGCACACACTCCGGGAGTTTGTGAAAACGCAGCTTCCAGGGCATTCCTGATGACGGGAATTGTCTGTGTGGTTTTGATTTGCGTTTCCCTGATGATGAGTGACGTTGAGCACCTTTTCCTAGACTTGTTGGCCATTTTTAGCTCTTTGGGAAAATGTCCAGGTCCTTGGCCCATTTTTTAATTGGGTTATTCTTTTTTTTTTTTTTTTTTTTTGCTATTGAGTTGTGGGAGTTCCTTGTATGTTGTGGATATCAATCCCTCATTGGGGGGTCCATCCTTCAAGCAGCAGCTTTAAAAGTTGGAGCATTGGATGTGTGGTCCAAACCCCTCCCTCCTTAGGGAGAAGCTGCAAGTTGGGGATTCCCTCCCAATTGCATGACGTTGTGCTGGGGTAGGATTTATGGTGAGAGCATGTCTCAGCCTTTCCCGATTACTTATTTCCATGTCCGCATTTCCTCAGTTGCCAACTATGTAGGAATCACTCAACTAGTTTATGAATTTCGGAGGGATTTGGTCTGTGTGAGCTGTGTACTCAGTGCATCTGTGGGAGTAGAGAAATTCAAGAACCTCTTTCATTGCCGTCTTTCTCTAGAGTCTCCTTTGTGCTCTAAGCAATACCATCAAGTTAATGATTTTGAGGTATCCAGTTGATCTATTTTTCCTTTGATGCTTATGCTTTTGGTGTCCTATCTGGAAACAGTGGTCTACTCCAAAGGTGGAAGGTTTACTCCTATGTTTTCTTCTAAGAAGAAAGTTGCAATTCTTACATTTAGGTCTTAGATCCATTTTGAGTTAGTTTTTGTATATGTCATAAGGAGGGGGTTGAAGTTTATTCCTTGGCAGATAAATATCCAATTGTCCTAACACCACTTATTGAAAAGACCATTTCTCCGCCATTCAGTCGTCTTGGCACCATTGTTGAAAATCAGTTGGCCGTAAATGTAAGAGTTTATTTCTTGACTCTCACTTGTATTCCATGGATCTACATGTCTATCTTTATGGCAGTACCATGCTATAGCTTCATAGGAAGTTTCAAAATTGGGAAGTGTTGTCCTCCAACGTTGTTTTCTTTTCAAGATTGTGTTGGCTTCTGGTAACTTGCCTTTCCATAAGAATTTTGGGATCAGCTTGTCAATTTCTACAAAGAAATCAGCTGTGATTCTGATAGGCATTGCATGGAATCTGTAGGTCATTTTGGGGAGTATTGTCGTTTTAACAATGTTAAGTCTTCCAATCCATACACAATGGGATGTCTTTGTACTTACTTAGATTTATGATTTCTTTCAACCATGCCTTTTAGTTTTCAATGTACAAGTCTTTCACTTCTTTTTTAGTCCTAAGAGTTTTCTTATTTTTGATGCTGTTATAGATGGAATTGTTTTTTTTATTTTGATTTTTCATGTGGTACATTGCTAGTATATAGAATGCAATTGATTTTCCATATCAATCTTCCACCTTGCAAACTTGCTGAACTTACTTACTACTTGTAATAGCTTTTTTCTTGGATTCCTTAGGATTTTCTGTATACAAGATCATGTCATCTACAAATACAGATAGTTTTACTTTTTCCTTTGTAATAGAGATGCCTTTTATTTCTTTTTCTTGCCTTAGTACCATGGGTAGAACCTCAAGTACAATGTTGAGTAGAAGTGGTGAGTGAGAATCCTTGTCTTGTTCTTGGTCTTAGGTGGAAAGCATCCAGCCTTTCAACACTAAGTATAATGTTAGCTGTGGGTTTTTCACAAATGCCCTTTATCATGTTGAGGAAGTTCCCTTATATTCCTATTTTGTTGAATGTTTTAACCACAAAGGTGTGTTGGATTTTTGTGAGCTGCTTTTTCTGCATCAATAGACATGATCATGTGGTTTTTGTCATTGGTTCTATTAATGTGATGTATTAGATTGATTTTCAGATGTTAAATCAATCTTACATTCCTGGGATAAATCCCACTTGGTTGTAGTGTATAATCATTTTTATATATTGCTAGATTCAATTTGCTAGTGTTTTGTTGAGGGTTTTGGCATCAATATTTGTAAAGGATATTGACCTGTAGTTTTCTTGAGATGTTTTTGTCTAGCTTTGATATCTAGGTAATACTGGTTTCATGGAATGAGTTGAAAGTGTTCTTTTCTATTCTGTTTTTAGAAAAGGTTGCAAAGGATTGGTAATAATTCTTTACATATTGAGTAGAATTCTCCAGTGAAGCCATCTGGGCCTGGGATTTTCTTTGTAGGATGTTTTTAATTATTAATCTAATTTTTTCCTTACACCTCTATTAAGCTTTTCTATTTCTTTTTGAGTCAGTTTCAGTAGTTTGTGTTTCTCTTGGAATTTGTTTCATCTAAGTTATCTAATTTGTTGGCTTACAGTTGTTGAATAATATTCCTTTATTTTTTAAAAGATTTTATTTATGTATTGAGAGAGTGCGCGCGTGTGCACTCACAAATGGGGGGAGGGGCAGAGGGAGAAGAAGAAGCAGACTCCCTGCTGAGCAGGGAGCCTGATACGGGGCTCAATCCCGGGACCTTGGGATCATGACCTGAGCAGAAGGCAGACGCTTAACTAACAGAGCCACCCAGGCACCCTGATAATAATCCTTTATAACCATTTTTATTTCTGTAATTTCAGTAGTGATGGCTCCTCTTTCATTCCTGACTGAATAATTTGAATTCTCTTTCCTTCTCTTTTTATTTTTCATTTATTTTTTTAAGATTTTATTTATTTATTTGACAGAGACATAGGGAACACAAGCAGGGGGAGCGGGAGAGGGAGAAGCAGACTTCCCACTGAGCAGGGAGCCCGATGCGGGGCTCGATCCCAGGACCCTGGGATCATGACCCGAGCCAAAGGCAGACGCTCAATGACTGAGCTACCCAGGCGCCCCTCTTCCCCTCTTTTGAAAAAATATTTATTTATTTGAAAGAGAGAAAGAGTGGGAGGAGCAGAGGGAGTGGAGAGAGAGAATCTCAAGCAGACTCTCTGCTGAGCGTGAGCTCAGCAGGGGCTGAATCCCGGGGCCATTAGATCATGACCTGAGCTGAAATCGAGAGTGGATGCTTAACTGAGGGAACCACCCATGCGTGCCTCTCTTTCTCTCTTTTTATTTTGGTCAGTGTAGTAAAGGTTTATCAATTTTGCTGATCTTTTCAAATAATCAATATTTCAGTGGTTTTTCTTTATTGTTCTATTCTCTTTTGTTTAATTCTATTCCAATCTTAATTATTTCCTTCCCTCTGTTTGCTTTAGGTTGAGTTTGCTTTTCTTTTTCCATTGTCTTTAGGTGGAAGATTAGGTTATTGATTTGACAACTTTTTTTTTTTTAATATAGGTGTTTACAGCTATAAATTTCCCTCTTGGGGCACCTGGGTGGCTCAGGTAAGCGTCAGACTTCAGCTCAGGTCATGATCTCAGGGTCCTGGGATTGAACCCTGCATCAGGCTCCATACCTAGCCGGGAGTCTGCTTGTCCCTCTCCCTCTGCCCCTCCCCGCCTTGTGCTCTCTCTCTCTCTCAAATAAAATATTTTTTAGTCATTTGTGCAAGCAAGAGTGAGAGAGAACGCGTGCATGGACAGGGGGAGGAACAGAGGGAGAGGGACCAGCAGCCAGTGTGCTGAGCAGGGAGCCCAATGCAGGGCTCATTCTCATGACCCTGTGATCAAGAGTGACCGCTTAACTGACAGAGCCACTCAAGCTCCCCTCAAAGAAATAAATATAATCTTAAAAAAAATTTCCCTCTAGGCCCATAAGTTTTGGTATCTTTTGTCTTTGAATGTGTTGAGTTTGATATGTTAATGGAATGTTTAGATGAAGCAGTTTTAATAGGAAGTTGAAAACAGTCCTGGCATTTAAGAGAAAGTTCAAGAATAGAGGTAAAGGGAGAAAAGAGTCATCAGTGTCCAAATGACGATTGAGAGGAGTGAGTGGTTTTCTCCAAGGGGAGGATATGGAGCAAAAAAGAAAACAGGGCCAGTGGTGAAACACTGTGTCAACAGCATGAATAGGGTGGGTGGGGGAGGAGGCATCTAAGAAGGAGACTTAGAAAGTCATCAGTAGTAGAAAGAAACCAGGAAGGTCCTGAGATATTAGAGGCCAGCCCAAGAGAGGACAAGAAGTAGTTAACATCACAAGGTCAAGTGAGATATAAGGCTTGAGACCACATCATTCTTAATTTAAAAATCCATTTCAGGGGCGCCTGGGTGGCTCAGTAGGTTAAGCATGTGCCTTCGGCTCAGGTCATGATCCTGGGGTCCTGGGATTGAGCCCCGCATTGGGCTCCCTGCTCAGCGGGAAGCCTGCTTCTCCCTCTCCCACTCCCCCTACTTGTGTTCCTGCTCTCGCTGTCTCTCTCTCTGTCAAATAAATAAATAAAATCTTTAAAAAAAAAAAAATCAATTTCAGGGGCGCCTGGGTGGCTCAGTCGTTAAGCGTCTGCCTTCGACTCAGGTCATGATCCCAGGGTCCTGGGATCGAGCCCCAACTCGGGCTCCCTGCTCAGCGGGAAGCCTGCTTCTCTCTCTCTCCCACTCCCCCTGCTTGTGTTCCTGCTCTCACTGTCTCTCTCTCTCTGTCAAATAAATAAATAAAATCTTTAAAAAAAAAAAATCAATTTCAGGGGCGCCTGGGTGGCTGAGTTCGTTAAGCGCCCAGCTCTTGATTTTGGCTGAGGTCCTGGGATCAAGCCCCAAGTTGGGCTCAGTGCCAGGCATGGAGCCTGCTTAGGGTTCTCTCTCTCCCTCTGCCTCGCCCCTGCTCACATGTACTCTCTCTTCAAAAAAAAAAAACCCAAAAAAACCCCAAAAAACAAAAACCATTTTCAGCAGGCAGTTTGGCGCCGAGTCCGGTCTATGGCAGAGGAATGCGTAGTTGAGAAAGAGTAGAAAGCTAGTATAAAGTTATAAGTGTCCCTGTGAAAGGAACAGGGGAGAGAGAGGAGGAATTTTTTTTGGGAAATCAAAAAAGTACAGTTAAAAAATTGAAGTCACGGATGCACATAGTTCAGATGATGCAGAAGGACTACTACTGAAAAGCAACCGTCTTCTACCCCGAGGTAAACACTAACTCTGCCCAGTGTCATGTTGGTAAATCATAGGTTTATATGAATTCTGAACTTACCAACTTTCAATAATAACTAGTGACTTTCTGCTTCCATAGATGAGGATTTAACTCATTCACACCCACACCCCTTCTCCCCTTTCCTCCCAATATAGTCCTATTAATGACTGTAGTTACCTTCCTAGTTGCCTTCGAGACTTTAGTAATAGGCTTAGAGCTCTGCTTCTTAGCTTATCAACTATGGCCAGTGTCCTTTGTCTCTCCACTTGATAAGATTGGGACATCAATGCTAATGCCCTCTTTTTGTCACTACTCCCGCCTCCAGGCTGACGTCCTGTGTCCTTTCACACTGACCACATTGATAGCATTTATACTCTTTTCCCTAACCACAGTGCGCCCCTGATTTGGTCTCCAGGTTGATTCTAAAAGGTAACAACCAGTAGCGTTCATATTGCTCGGACTTTGTTAACTGTAGAACCAAAGTGGATATTGATGTGTTACCTCCTGGGGGTTCTAAGAAATTAGAACACTTCCCTTCTGGAGCCTTCTGTTCACCTGTGGCGGTCTAAGCTGATGGCCCCTGCACAGCTGTTTTCCAAGGGCTTCTTTCATGGCTTTGCTAAGACGCACCATTGGTTTCCTACTTACTGTTCCTCCTCTCGCTTACCCCCTCATTTTGCCAGAACATATTCTCCAGAAATTTCTCTGAAAGCATATGGAAAAGGTAAACTGCTAAGTCCTGGCTTTGACTAAAAATGTCTTTATTCTGTTTTGAGACTATATAATTTTAGTTTGAAA
This sequence comes from Halichoerus grypus, assembly GCF_964656455.1. NCBI lineage: Eukaryota > Metazoa > Chordata > Mammalia > Carnivora > Phocidae > Halichoerus > Halichoerus grypus. Next base: position 106,281,226 of record NC_135727.1, on the reverse strand, counting down.
ATCACCTTGACTCAAAATTGAGGATGGGGGCGCCTGGGTGGCTCAGTCGTTAAGTGTCTGCCTTCGGCTCAGGTCATGGTCTCAGGGTCCTGGGATCGAGCCCCGCATCAGGCTCCCTGCTCAGCAGGAAGCCTGCTTCTCCCTCTCCCACTCCCCCTGCTTGTGTTCCCTCTCTCGCTGTGTCTCTCTCTGTCAAATAAATAAATAAAATCTTTAAAAAAAAAATTGAGGATGAAAACACATGTGGTATTAATGTTGAGAATTCTCAAACCAGGCTGATCATTATTTCTCTTTGAGTGATGTGTTTATTCTTCCTGGAAGCTTTTTGGGTCATCCCATTATTATTTTTAGGTAAGCTCTACACCCAGCGTGGGGTTTGAACTCAAAATGCCAAGATCAAGAGTTGCATGCACCTCTTACTGAGGCAGCCAGGCACCATTGGGTCTCGCCATTATTCAGGAAGTTCACTGTGACAGTGCAAGTCTTTTGCTACTGATCTTCAATATCACTGAGTAAACCTTGTATTTTCCTGAAATCCTAGGAATGTTCTCGTTTCTTCTGTGGTAAGTTTCTCCCTCTGTATCTCTGTTTTCTCTTGGGAACTCAGTATTTGGGGATTGAACCTCCTGAATTGAGTCTCTATAGGTCTTCGTTTTTCTCCTATTTTCCCTGTCCTTGTGTTGAGCTGCACATTTGGGAAATTTCTTCAACTTCAACTTTTCTTTAGATGATTACCATGTTAGTAATTGTATTTTTTAATTTCAAAAGTTTATTTGGTATTCCAGTTATTCCATGATGTTACAGCATCATGTTCTAGCTTAAAGAATACAATTTCTTTTCCTATTTCTCTTAAAGAAATAATGTGATTTGTTTTTGTAAGCTTGCTTTTTATCCCTGAATTTTCTTTGTTGTTGGTTGTTGTGTTATTGTTTTTGCTTTGTTTTTTGGGTTTGTGTGTGTGTGTGTGTGTGGTTTTTGTTGTTTTGCTGGAGTTATTTCTATTTCTTGTAAGTTGCAGGCTTACTCAGCTGTCTGGTGATCTTGATTGTTGGTGACGGTACAGGGCTCACTGGGCACAGGACTTATTTACTGTCTGGCCATGTGAATGGGCAGGAAGCTGCCATTAGCTCTGAATTGTTCTCCTTTCTTAGAGGAAAATCCTCCATTTTGTTGCTGTTCCTTGCTGGACAATTAACCACGTGGTCACAAGCAGTGTTTCGAGTTGGAGTTTGGGAGTAGATGGTAGGTATTTGATGGTTATCCATTCGGCTTCTCCCTCCTGTCCTCTCCAGAACCTAGAGACTCTGAACCCAAGACATTCCGTGCACTTGACAGTCCGGTCGGCTGCCTCTCCCGTACCCTTGGCTGCAGGTTGTTCCCATCTGCTGTCATCAGTCCGCTCTTAACTGCCCGCCAGATATTTGTTGTCCTCTCTTGTCCCTCAATGACCCCCATTCTGTTTATTCAGTGTTGTGCTTTCGTACCTTTTTAATTCCTTTATTATCATTTTAATGGAGTCTTGATGGGGAGAAGGTAAAGAAGTGTACTCATTCCACAACCCAGAACTCCAATTCTGGGAGATTTGGGGAGGATCACTTCTTATATAGATGTAATTTCAAATTTCCAAAATTATTTTGCTTCATTTGCATATCAGTCCCCTCTGTGTGTATATGGATACATATAGATCACAAAGCTATACATACACATACGTCCATCAGTTTTGTTGTGAACAATTGGACAGTCTGTTAATGATACCATCCTTTTTACCCCTAAATACTTAACGTATGTACTTGCTGAGAATTGGACCCTTTCGGGGCACCTGGGTGGCTCAGTCGTTAAGCTTCTGCCTTCGGCTCAGGTCATGATCCCCGGGGCCTGGGATCGAACCCCATGTCGGGCTCCCTGCTCAGCAGCAGGTCTGCTTCTCCCTCTCCCTCTGTGATCTCTCTGGCTCTCATTCTCTCTCAAATAAATAAAAATCTTAAAAAAAAAAAAAAAAGAATTGGACATTTTCTTACAAAAGACAGTGTAATTTCAAAACCAGGGAAATTATTTGATGTACTATTACCTAACCCATGGCCCTTAGTCGAGTATTGTCAATTTTCATCATCATGTTTTTATAGCAAGTTTTCCTGGTCTAGGAGCAAATTCAAGATCTTACACATTACATTGAGTCACTGTGTCTCATTAATATAGAACAGTTCTGCCTTCTTTGTCTTTCATAATATTGATGTTTTCTGACCATTATTTTGTAGAATGTCATGTAATATTGGGTTGCTCTGATACTTAGGATTGGATAGAGTTGTGCTATTGGGGCAGGAATACCATGTGAAGGATGTTTTCTTATCAGGAGCCACATGCTGTCCATTGGACATATTACTGGTGATGGTAATTCTGATCACTTGTTTAAGTTAGTGTCTGACGGGTTTCTCCACTATCAAGCTATCTTTTTTCCTCTTTAAGTTATAAGCTGTTTGTTTTTAAAGATTTTATTTTTAAGTAATCTCCACACCCATCACTGGGCTCGAACTCAAGCCCTGACATCAAGAGTCACACGCTCCACCGACTGAGCCAGCCGGGTGTTCCCTGCCCCACCCCAGTTATAAGCTATTTGTAAGGAGATGAGGGTATTTAAGGGTGGGAAGCCCTGAACATATTTGAGAAGGAAGGAGCCCCTGGAGAAGCAGAGTTAGGGAAGACTACTGAAAGCATGGGAGCCTGGCGATAGGGAAGAAGTGATGCCATTGTGTAAATGAAAACTCCTACCTAAAGTACCATACAAAACAGTAGTAGTCCCAAGAATAGGCATGTCATTAATTCATTCATCTAAAACTATAGACCTGATTAATAGATGATTCATGTTATTTTATTTCAGTGCTTCTAACATCTAAAGCTCCTCCCAAAACTGGTATCAGGTTGTCACTGGTGAGAACTACACCGGTGAGGAACAGGGGTGGAGAAGACAATTTTCTATTCTATGCTTTTGTGTAACATTTGGATGATGAGCTTTTTGGTTACATTACCTATCGTAAACTATAAATTAAATAGAAATTTTCTGGGTACCTGGCTGGCTCAGTCTGTTAAGTGTCTGCCTTCGGCTCAGGTCATGATTCCAGGATGCTGGGATCGAGTCCTGCATCAGGCTCCCTGCTCAGTGGGGATCTGCTTCTCCCTCTCCTTCTGCCCCTCCCCTTGCTCATGTTCTCTCTCTCTCTCTCTTTCTCTCTGTCTCTCAAATAAATAAATAAAATCTTTAAAAAAATAAATAGAAAATTTCTGACCATTGTGAAAAGTAGTTGATAATTTCTCCTCTTTACAAGTTTAACTTGGCCAAGGAAATCAATATTAATATGGCTCATAATTATCAAATCATATATCTGTAGTATTATTAATATATTCTTTGAGCACAACTATTTTTCCCTTTCTTTACCATTTTTTGTCTTTAGGTCTTTGTAATTAAACTTGTTTTTAAAAAGATTTCATTTTTAGGGCACTTGGGTGGCTCATTTGTTAGGCATCTGCCTTGGGCTCGGGTCATAATCCCGGGGTCCTGGGATCGAGCCCCGCATTGGGCTCCCTGCTCTGCGGGAAGCCTGCTTCTCCCTCTCCTGCTCTCCCTGCTTGTGTTCCCTCTCTTGCTGTGTCTCTGTCAAATAAATAAATAAAATCTTAAAAAAAAAATTCATTTTTAAGTAATCTTTACACCCAACATGGGGCTTGAACTCACAACCTTGAGATCAAGGGTCGCATGCTCTACCGACTGAGCCAGCCAGGTGCCCCCGTTTTTTAAAAAATTTTTCTTGTTCTTGTCTTCATTTATTTTTTATTACATATATGTATATATCATTGAAGTAAAATTAATAGGCAGTATTGTATTAGTTTAGGTGTACAACATAATGATTCAACAATTCTTTACGTTACTCAGTGCTCACCATGGTAAGCATAGACCCCATCTCTCACCAAACAACATTATTACAATCTTACTGACTATATTCCATATACTGTACTTTTCATCTCCATGATTTATTTCTTTTACAACTAGAAGTTTGTACCTCTTAATCCCCTTCACCCATTTTGCCCAACTCATGTCCACCTCCCCTCTGGCAACCACCAGTTTGTTCTCTGTAGTTAAGAGTCTGTTTTTTTGGTTTATTTCTTAGTTTCTTTGTATTTTTTTTTTCTTTTTTAAATATGTATTTAGAGAGAGAGTAGAGTATGTGCAAGCGAGGGGAGGGGCAGAGTGAGAGAGCGAATCTCAAGCAGACTCCACACTGAGCACAGAGCCCAATGCAGGGCTCATTCTCAAGACCCTGAGATCATGACCTTCTAGTGTTTTCATTTTCTTTGGATAAATATCTGGTGGTGGAATTACTTCCTCATATGGGAGTTCAATTTTTAATTTTTTGAGGATCATGCATAGTCTTGTCCACAGTGGCTGTACCAATTTAGAATCCCACCAACAGTGCATGAGGGTTCCTTTTTCTCCACATCATTGACAATGTTTTGTTGTTTTGTTTTGTTTTTTTAAAGATTTTATTTATTTATTTGACAGAGAGAGACACAGCGAGAGAGGGAACACAAGCAGGGGGAGCAGGAGAGGGAGAAGCAGGCTTCCTGCCGAGCAGGGAGCCCAATGCGGGGCTCGATCCCAGGACCCCGGGATCATGACCTGAGCCAAAGGCAGATGCTTAACCTACTGAGCCACCCAGGTGCCCCCATTGCCAATGTTTGTCTTTGTCTTTTTGATTTTAGCCATTCTGACAGGTGTAAGGTGCTATCTCAGTGTGGTTTTGATTTGCATTTCCCTGATGATTAGTTATGTTGAACATTCTTTCACGTGCCCATTGGCCATCTGTGTGTCGTCTTTGGAAAAACGTCTCTTGAGGTCCTCTGCTTATTTTTAAGCAGATTATTGGGTTTTTTGGTGTTAGGTTGTATAAGTTCTCTCTATATTTTATTTTATTTTAAAGATTTCATTTATTTATTTGACAGAGAGAGACACAGCGAGAGAGAGGACACAAGCAGGGGGAGCGGGAGAGGAAGAAGCAGGCTTCCCGTGGAGCAGGGAGCCCGATGCGGGGCTCGATCCCAGGATCCTGGGATCATGACCCGAGCTGAAGGCAGAGGCTTAACGACTGAGCCACCCAGGCGCCCCTCTCTATATATTTTAGACTTTAATCCCTTATCAGACCTATCAGTTGCAAATATCTTCTCCCATTCAGTAGGTTGTCTTTTTTGTTTTATTGATGGTTTCCTGTACTGTGCAAAAGCTTTTCATTTTGATGTAGTCCCAATACTTTATTTTTGCTTTTGTTCACCTTTCCTGAGGAGACCTATCTAGAAAAATGTTTCTACGACCGATGTCAAAGAAATTACCGCCTATGTTTTCTTCTAAGAGTTTTATAGTTTCAGGTCTCACATTTAGGTCTTTAATCGATTTTGAGTTGATTTTTATGTACAGTGCAAGAAAGAGGTCCAGTTTCATTCTTTTGCATGTAGCTTTTGTGTGTATTTTTTAAAGCACCAGTCGTTGAAGAGACCATCTTTTCCCCATTGTATATTCTTGCCTCCCCTGTCGTAGATTAATAGAGCAGATAAGTGTGGGTTTATTTCTGGGTTCTCTGTTCTGTTGCACAGACCCAAGTCCATTTTAGTGCCAGTCCTATATTCTTTTGATTATTATAGCTTTGCAGTATATCATGAAATCTGGAATTGTGATGCCTCCAGCTTCGCTCCTCTTTTTCAAGGTTGCTTTGACTATTCGGGGTCTTTTGTGGTTCCATACAAATTTTGGGATTATTTGTTCTGGTTCTGTGAAAAATGCTGTTGGTATTTTGATAGGCATTGTATTGAACATGTAAATTGCTCTAAGTAGTATGGACAATTTAATGATACGGATTCTACCAGTGTATGAGCATGGGATATCTTTACATTTGTTTGCATCATCTTTAATTTCTTTCATCAGTTTTTTTATAGTTTTCAGAGTAAGGGTCTTTCACCTCCTTGGTTAAGTTTATTAACCAAGGTATTACACTCTTTAGGTGTATTTTTATTAACCAAGGCTTCCTGCCGAGCACTCTTTAGGTGTAAGTTTATTAACCAAGGTATTACACTCTTTAGGTGTAAAGTCTAAAATATATAGAGAGGGGCGCCTGGGTGGCTCAGTCGTATAGGTATTACACTCTTTAATGCACCTGTAAATGGGATTTTTTTTTTCTTATTTTCTCTTTCTGATACTTTATTTGTGTATAGAAATGCAACAGATTTCTGTATATTTTGTATCTTGTGACTTGACTAAAGTCATATATCAGTACTAGTAGTTTTTTGATGGAGTCATTAGGGTTTTCTCTGTATCATGTCATCTGTACATAGTGACAGTTTTTTACTTCTGTCTTTCCAATTTGGATGCCTTTTATTTCTTTTTCTCGTCTGATTGCTAAGACTAGGACTTCCAGTACCATGTTGAAGAAAAGGGGTGAGAGTGGACATAAGGATGTTATTATGTTATTTGTTTCTGATTTTAGGCAGAAAGTTGTCAGTTTTTCACCACTGAGTTGATATTAGCTGTGGGTTTGACATACATGGCCTTCACTTTGTTGAGGTGTGTTCCCTCAAACCTACTTAGTTAAGAGTTTTTATCATGAAGAGATGTGTTTTGCCAAATGATTTTTCTGTTCCTTTTGAGATGATCATAGGCTTTTATCCTTTCTCATTTTTTTAAAGATTTTTTTTTTATTTGAGACAGAAGGAGAGGTAGAGCTATCACGGAGGCAGGGGGAGAGGGAGAAGCAGACTTGCTGCTGAGCAGAGAGCCTGACTTGGGGCTCGATCCCAGAACCCTAAGATGATGACCTGAGCCAAAGGCAGGCACTTAACTGACTGAGCCACCCAGGCGCCCCATATCCTTTCTGTATTACTGTCAATGTCTCCCTTTATGTCTGTTAATAGTTGCTTTATGTATTTAGGTACTCCCATCCCTGGTGCATAAATATTGACAACTGGTACATCTTCTTGTTGGATTTTCCCTTTATTATTATGTAGTGCCTTTCTTTGCAGCTATAGACTTTGTTTCAAAGTCTCTTTTGTCTGATAGAAGCATTGCTTCCCCAGTTGTTTTTGTTTTTGTTTTTTGGAGGGTTTTTTGCTTCCATTTACATGGTAGATGTTTTCCTATCTCTTCGCTTTCAGTCTGCACGTGTCTTTAGGTCTGAAGTGAGTCTCTTGTAGGCAGCATATAGATGGGTCTGGCTTTTTATCCATTCAATCACCCTATGTCTTTCAATTTGAGCATTTAGTCCATTTACATTTGAAGTACTTATTGAGGGGCACCTGGGTGGCTCAGTCGTTAAGCATCTGCCTTCAGCTCAGGTCATGATCCCGGGGTCCTGGGATCGAACCCCACACCGGGCTCCCTGCTCCACGGGGGGGCCTGCTTCTCCCTCTCCCACTCCCCCTGCTTGTGTTTCCTCTCTCGCTGTGTCTCTCTCTTTCAAATAAATAAAATCTTTAAAAAAAATAAATGAAGTACTTATTGATTACTTATTGCCTTTTTTATTACCTCACAGGTTTTTCTTTTTCTTTTTTTTTTTTTGGTAGTTCTTCTCTGTTCCTTTCTTTGGCTCTCTTCCCTGTGGTTTGATGACTTTTTTTTAAGTGTTATGGACGGATTCCTTTCTGGTTTTCTGTATATATGTATGTAGGATTTTGATTTGTAGTTACCATTAGGTTCATATATATGATCTGTGTGTTACATATAGCAGTTTATATTAAATTGATGGTTGCTTAAGTTTGAACCCATTCTAAAAGTCATAAATTTTTACTTCCCCCTGAATTTTATGAACATGACATCATATATATATATATTGCCTTGTATGTGTTTGGTTCCCTCTTGCTGCTTTTAAAATTCTCTATCACTCCTTTTTGCCATTTTAATTACTGCATGTTTTGGTGGGACCTCCTTGGTTTTCATGTTGTTAGGGGTTCTCTACACTTCCTGGATGTCAATGTCTGTTTCCTTCCCCTCATTAGGGAAAATTTCAACTATTGTTTCTTCACATAGGTTTGCCATCCTTCCCCCTTTCTCCCCCTGGGATCCCCATAATGCAGCTGTTACTATGCTTGATTATGTTGCTGAGTTGCCTTAACCTGTTTGTGTGTTTTTTTTTTTTTTTTTAAGATTTACTTATTTGAGAGAGCGAGAATGAGAGAGAGAGATAGAGAGTACATGAGAGGGGGGAGGGTTAGAGGGAGAAGCAGGGAGCCCAATGCGGGACTCGATCCAGGGACTCCAGGATCATGACCTGAGCCAAAGGCAGTCGCTTAACCAACTGAGCCACCCAGGCGCCCCTCCTGTTTGCGTTTTAAAATAGTTTTCTTCCTCTTGCTGTTTTGCTTAGTTGCTTTCCATTACTTTGTCTTCCAGATCCCCCATCCTTTCTTCAGCATCCTCTAATCTGCTGGTGATTCCCTCTAGTGTATTTTTTACTTCAGCCCCTGAGTTCTCCATCTCTGATTGGTTTTTTATATTTTCCTGCTCTTTGTTGAAGGTCTCACCGAGATCCTCCACTTGTTTCTCCAGTCTAGTATCTTCATGACCATTGCTTTGAATTCTTGATCAGGCATGTTGTTTATCTCGAGTTCATTTAGCTTTTTTTGTTGTGATTTTGTCCTGTTCTTTTATTGGAAGAATACTCCTCTGACTCCTCATTTCGTCTAACTCAGTGTGTTTCAATGCGTTAGGAAGGTCAACTGTGTCTTCTGGTCTTGGAAGTAGTGGCTTTATGAAGAAGAGGTCCGATGCTGCTCTGTAGCACAGTGGCCCCTGGTCACCAGAACCAGGCGCTCTCAGAGTGTCCCCTCTGTGGGCTGTGTGCGCCCTGCTGTGGCGGAGCCACGTTTCTCTTCAGCCCCGGCAGCCACAACAACCCACCTGGCCTGCACCCTGAATGGCAGGGCACCACCCCTGCTTGACCTCCTTTGAGGCTGTTGGGGGGCCGGGGCTGGCAGTGTGCTAGCTGTCTGTAAGGGGCCTTCCTGCCACAGCGGCAGCTGCACCAACGGGCAGGGCCTGCTCCCTGTGCAGCCAGCTGGGAGGCAAAGCTGCTGGAACTGCAGCCGTGTGTGTGGTTATTCCTACCTCGCCCCAGGGCAGGAGTCACTTCCCAGTGACACTGGTCCCTGCCCGTGCCGCCTGCAGGGTGTGGCTGGGCAGGAGCTACTTTGGAGGGACACCTGCCCATGTGGGCAGATGGGACGGGGGATCTCCACAGGGGAACGTGGGGGTGGTCACCTGGTGCTAGCAAGATAGGTGGGAAGTGTTAGCGCTGGCTCCTGCCAGTATCCAGCTATTTGGGCTGGGAGAGGGGAAGAAAAATGGCATCTGCCAGCACTTCGTTCCCAGAGATGTCTCCTGAAAAATCCCTGCCCCTCCAGTGCATGTTCTAAGTAAATACCTGTCCTCTACGTGTACCCCAGGTGCTTTTTAAACTGCTGCTTCTACCCTGTGTCTCTGCCGGCTTATTTATTATCCGGGCTCTTGAGGGGTGGGGGCGCCATTTCCTGTTGCCCTCTGGCTCTCCTGGAGTTAAGCTTCCTGATTTTTCAAGTCCCTGGAGTTAAGCCCCTCTGATTTTAAAAGGTCTCCAAGTTAAGCCCCACTGGTTTTCAAAGCCAAATGCTATGGGGACTTGTGTTCCTGGTGCATGTCCCCCATCTCTGGGGTGTCTGGTGTGGAAGTTGACCCTCTTGCTTCTTAGTGCTCGTGGCGTCCCTCCCATTGGTGGTGAGTCTCCTTGGGGTTTTGGTTCCCATCATTATCTCTGCTTCTGCTGTCTTTTTTGATGTGGCCTCCTTTCTATGATTAAGTGTGGAAGGTGTGTTTTGCTAGTCCTCAGGTCATTTTTAGAGGTAGTTACACAGATGTAACTCTTACCTTGTGTCCGTGGGACAAGCTGCGCTCAGGATCCTTCTTTTCTGCCATTTTCCTCCCTTTGATCACCAAGAAGTGTTTTAAGCCCTTGGGACTCAGCAGTGCACACTGGACATCCTGCTTATAAAAGGTCCCGGTCTCTACTCACAAATCATAGCAACTGTTATAATTATTCTAGCTTTTAGCAATCGTGTTTGTTTCTGCAGATATATCCATACCACACTGAAATACTAAGCATTCACTTTCTGCCATTGAGACTGTAGTCATCACTAAATCCCTCTTTTCAAATAGGCAGAGTGTTTTCTTTCCTGCTATGAGAAGGGTTTTCTATTTCACCCAGGCTTTTTTGTTAGGATGAGAACACCTCCAGAGTACATACGACTGGAAAAGAGACATTCCTTATATTCTACATTGGTTTGTTGACTGAATCCCACCATCACATGTCCTCTGGGCTGCAGCATTCTTAGTTAAAAACTAAGAATATAACAAAACACATAACAAAACACACTCACAGTCTGTATCATTTCTTTATATAAAGTTCAAAACAGGCAAAACTGATTTATGATAATAAAATAATGGTTATCCTTTGGGGAAAACCAACATAAAGAAGCCGCAAAGGAGCCTTTGAGGTGCTGGAAATATTCCATATCTTGATGTGGTTGGTGATTTATATGTATGTCTATATATGTAGAATTTTTCAGCTTGTACCTTTAAGATTTATGTACTTTTATATATCTTCATTTACATAAATCAGCAAACAGACCCTTATTATCCTCTCTCATTAAAATCTTGTCTTACCTTTTGTGTTACTATGATTTATAATGAGAAATGCATATTTTTTTTTTTTTAAAGATTTTATTTATTTATTTGAGAGAGAGAATGAGATAGAGAGAGAGCATGAGAGGGGGGAGGGTCAGAGGGAGAAGCAGGCTCCCTGCCGAGCAGGGAGCCCGATGTGGGACTCGATCCAGGGACTCCAGGATCATGACCTGAGCCGAAGGCAGTCGCTTAACCAACTGAGCCACCCAGGCGCCCCAGAAATACATATTTTTTTTTTTAAAGATTTTATTTATTTATTTGGCAGAGAGAGACAGCGAGAGAGGGAACACAAGTAGGGGGAGTGGGAGAGGGAGAAGCAGGCTTCTGGCAGAGCAGGGAGCCCGATGCGGGGCTCGATCCCAGGACCCTGAGATCATGACCTGAGCTGAAGGCAGACGCTCAACGACTGAGCCACCCAGGCGCCCGAGAAATACATATTTGTTCTTTGTCCCTTTCCTGGTACGGAGCTCCTAAAGGCGTTAGCATTTCCTGTGATGAGAGTGGTAAAGGTGTCTTTGTTACGTTAATAAGTGATTTTGGGAAAGCACCTAAGGATGGGGGCTGATTGCCAGGGGCACCGACCACATGCTTAGACAGTTGAACTGTTCCCTCCTGCTGCCTGACCTCTGGGGAGAGGAGAAGGGCTGGAGATGAAGTTCAATCCCTAGGGGCCAATGAATGAATCATTCATGCCTATGTAATGAAGCTTCCATAAAGACCCAAAAAGGGGTGGGGTTCAGAGAGATTCTGAACTGGTGACCGCCTGGAGATTCAGGGAAAGTCATGTGCTGGAGAGAGCCCAGCAGCTCTGCTCCTTTCCTCTTCCCTTGCTCTGTGCATCTCTTCCATCTGGCTGTTCCTGACTTCTATCCTGATATAATACACTAGGAATCTGGGAAGGCAAGTGTTTCTCTGAGTTCTGTGAGCTGTTCTAGCAAATTAATTGAACCTAAGAAGCGGGTAGTGGGAACCTCTGATGTATAGCTAGTCAGACAGAAGCATAGGTGACCAACTGGACTTGTGATTGGTGTCTGAACGGACAGGCGTTCTTTTAGGACTGAGTTCTTAACCTCTGGGATCTGCTACGATCTTTGGGTAGATACTGTCAGAATTGAGTTGAATTGTAAGACACCTGGTTACTGTCTGCTGAGAATTGGATTTCACACACACACACACACACACACACACACACACAGAGGTTTATCTCTGTAGAGTAGTTCCACTTAATCTTACATTTATTTCCATGTGTAGGTTTATTTTCAGTTTTCAGTTCAAGAGCTCTATCAAAACTGTTTAGGGGCGCCTGGGTGGCTCAGTTCGTTAAGCCTCCGACTCTTAGTTTCAGCTCACGTCATGATCTCAGGGTCCTGGGATCAAGCCCCGCATAGGGCTCTGCGCTTGGTGCTGAATCTGCTGCAGACTCTTTCTCCCTCTCCCTTGGCCCCTCACACTGCTTGTGCAATCTCTCTCTCTCTTTCAAATAAATAAATAAATTAATTAAAACCCTCTTCCTTTAGCTTTGCATTCTAGAATATTAGTAAAATCCCTGGTATGGTAATATGGTAGGGATTCTGGAGTAGGTTAGAATTGCGTGGAGAATAAAAATTCTCTGTTAAATCACAGAAACCCTCATATATAACACAAACAGAAGCCATAGACTTTTTTTTTTTTTTAAGATTTTATTTATTTGACAGAGAGAGACAGCGAGAGAGGGAACACAAGCAGGGGGAGTGGGAGAGGGAGAAGCAGGCTTCCCGCTGAGCAAGGAGCCCAACGCAGGGCTCGATCCCTGGGACCACGACCTGAGCCGAAGGCAGACGCTTAACGACTGAGCCACCCAGGCACACCAGCCATAGACTTTTTTGCCATAAACTTGAACTCAAGGGGTTGTAGAACTACGGAAGAGGTAGAAAGTGAGTCCTGTGGGACGCTTAGGAGGCTCTATCAGACCACATGTTCTTGGGAACCCTCCAGACCCTTCACAAGTGTCCACTTGTGGCAGAGGAGGCTGTCAGGGCGAGGGAGGCGGAGAGCCCACTGCTGAACGCCCACTGGAGCTCAAGTTCTCAGCTGTGTCTTCATGTCCATTTCTGATAACTTAAAAATTTCTCCCGCCATTTATGCTCCAGAAAGAAAACAAAGAGGCACAGGACACTCTTTCCCTCTGTGTTTTTCTCAGTGAAGGAGTGATCCTCTACAAGGGCGCTGGCAGCTGATAAACACTGTGGGTGGTTCCGTTCGTGCGGACGGCCTGGGTTCCAGACCACTCTCCGTGGTCTTTTTTTTTTTTTTTTATGTCTGATCTTATTTGTCACTCTTAGAAAATCTCATTTTTGACTGGACTCAGACTTAGAGGTAGAAGCTCTCAGAGAGGACAGCCTCCGTCTCTTGGCAATCTGTTCCTGGCGTTTTTCTTTGGCCTCCTTCATTCTCTTGGCCAAAAGTTTAGCATATTCTGCAGCGTCTTCCTTATTTTTCTGAGTGCGCTGCTTCTTCAAAGCAATACACCCATGTTTGGGCTGGAGGACACGTGGTGTGACAAGACGCTGAATCGTAGGCGCTTTGGTTCTAGGTTTCTTACCTTCTTTGTTCAGGGGCTTTCTCACAACATACTGGTGGACATGATCTTCTTTAGAGAGATGAAAAGTTTGCGGATTTTGCTGGCTCTTTTGGGCCCCAGGCGACGAGGCACAGTGAGTCCAGGAATATCCTTCTCCCCTTTTTCTACAATGACCAAGTTGAGAACACTGAGATTGGCATCCACAGTGCAACCCCGAACAGATTTGCGCTTTCTCTCTCCCATCCTCCTTGGCCTATAGCAGGAATGCCCCTTACTCAGCAGCAGGTGGACACGGCCATGGGTCAGGACACCCTGCTTCATGGGGAAGCCTTCTTTGTCATTGCCACCACTGATTCGGACCACATAACCCTTTCATTCTTCACCCAGAGCATCAGCAGCAACTTCTGCAGCCAATACGCTTCTCATAAAAGGTATGAAGTTTGCATTCATCGTCCACTTCAATGAGTTTCTGGCGGCCAGTAGCCACCTGCAGCTGGCTTGGTATACCAAGCTTCTGTTTCCCTTAGGACAGAATCTCTCTCAGTGGTCTTAATGTGCATTCATAAAACATGATTTTTGTCAGCACCCTGTCGCCCCTCCCATTAACACTCATTAACCCACTACGCTCGTTAACTCAAGTATAGTAGACATTGATTCAACCAGGTCTTCATTAAGCATCTCTTATTTGCCAGGCAATGTGCACTGTGTCTATGTGTATATAAAACACCTCTGGGGACACGGGTTGCATTTTTCTTTAGTCCGAAGTTGCTCCCTTTGTGGTATATACTTCAGGGGATGAAACTAGGGAGTAAAGAGATGTCACATAGGGGCGCCTGGGTGGCACAGTCCGTGAGGCGTCTGACTCTTGGTTCCGGCTCAGGCCCTGATCTCAGGGTCGTGGCATCAAGCCCCACACTGGGCTCCATGCTCAGCACGGAGTGTGCTTAAGACTCTCTCTGCCCCTCTCCCCTGCTCTCACGTGTGCTCCCTCTCAAGTAAATAAATCTTCAAAAAAAAAAAAAGTTGCTTAAATCTACCTACCAGAAGACTGAAGTCCCAGCCCCAAGTTAGCCAAAACACTCAGTTATGTTTTCTTGTAAGAGAGGGAAAACCTAGACTGTTCCACATGGAAAGCTTGTTCATTGCCCAAAGATAGTGTGTGTATGGCAGCCCCAATATCTGGTGAGCAAAAAGTCAGCCCGAATTCTGAGGCTAAAATTAAAAAGCATGTGTGTGTGTGCACGTGTATACACGAGACAAAGGGGAGAAAGAGGGGTACTCTTCACTGGAATTATTCTTGTGCTAAAAACACAAAATTTGTCCGAGTTGGAAAAGAGCTAATAATTTAAGGGTACTTCAGACCAAATACATCTTGATGAGCATGTGATTCAACCACATCTATGACTCAGTTCCAATGAAGATACCCTTAAAAGTCTCACAAGGAATAAGCCCCACTCCCGCAGAATTGGCACAGCCACATTGTTGAGGCAGTTGCTTTATGCGCACAGGACCGCGGGCACTTCACTAGCTGGCGGGTCTTTAACTGAAAGAGGTGATGTGTCAGGAGGACCAAATCCTAGTGCTCGGACATTTTAAAGTAAACGGGCTAGCCTGGTCTAGTGGTTCTAACCCTCAGCTGGAAATCAAAGCCTATGGGGCTTTGTTAAAATGCTGACTGCTGGGTTCCCCCAGCCATAAATTCTGACTCCTGCAGCCTGGGGCGATCCTGTAGAACAGCACTGTGCCTTCGAAGATTGGGGAGTAAATCTCTGTTGTCCACATTGGTCTCAAAAGCCAATAAAAGGAATAAAACAACAATCCATCCATCAACTGAAATTCCGTAAGTGCAGCAATCTTAGGAGACCCAGTCATTAGGTATCATGCTCCGGGCCAAAATCCTTACAGACGACACCAAGGACAAAGGTCATCTGCTCAAAGCAGATGGGGCAAAAACGGACTCTCATCAAGTTTCTAGAGCATAGATGAGCCAGCCCCATCCCACTGCTGGGGGTGAGATATGGGGCTCCCTCCGAGGAGACCTATAGATCAGAGATGAAGTCATCAGATGCTTTTGTCAAAATACCCACGCGTGAGAGTTAGCTCGAACTTAGGAACATGAAAAAGCAGTCCATTGGATAGTGTGAAGTCATCTCCTGCCAAAGCTTCCCCAATCCTCCTCCTGTAAATAATTAGAATCCTTTTTAGCCTGTTTTTGAAAACCATAGACTTCATCCATGGTTTAGAATTTTAAACTTTTTGGGGGGTGAAATAATTCAAAAGACCCTAAAAATTAGACACATTTTCAATGAGGCTAGCATTTGAGATCCACACAAATACATGCTTGGCACCTGCCATACACATTGCTTTGTTCTTTTGATTTCACCGCCCTGAGAGGGAGTGTATGCAAGCGTATGGAAGAAATACTTTCCGATTGGGGAAGTAAGGCACAGTCTATAAGAATTTTTATCAGGGCACACGCAATGATTCTGGGAAAAAAAGCAGATATCTAAGCAGACAGAGATCAAGCCTATATTTCTCTATGAACGAACAAATACTTGTGTCTCCAAAAGCACAAATACATGTGATGTTTTTCTTGAGGTGTAATTGACATACATTATATTTCAGGTATATAACATAATGATTCGATATTTGTATACATTGTGAAATAATCACTATAGTAAGTCTAGTGAACATATGTCACCATATGTAATTAGAGTTTTTTTTTTTTTCTTGTGAGGACAGTTACTAAGATCTGCTCTTAGCAACGTTCAAACATGCAACACAGTGTTAACTGTACTCACCATTCTGTACATGACATCCTCATGACTTACTTTATAAGTGGGAGTTTGTACTGTTTCCCTGCCCTCACCCATTTGCTCCCTTCCCCTGGGACAACCACCAATAGGATCTCTGTATGTGAGCTTTTTTTTTCTTTTTTTTATGATTCCACATACAAGTGCGATCATATAGTATTTGTCTTTCTCTGACTTCATTTAGTATAATGCCTTCAAGGTTCACATGCTGTTACAAATGGGAAGATTTCCTCCTTTTTATGGCTGAATAATATTTCATTGTACATATACATCACATTTTCCTTATCCATCTTTTGATGGATGCTAAGATTATTTCCATGTCTTGGCTCTTGTAAATAATGCTGCAATGAATATGCATGTGTAGATAGCTCTTAGAATTAGTGTTTTCATTTTCTTGGCATAAATGCCCAGAAATGGAGTTGCTAAAACATATATGGTAGTTCTATTTTAGTAACTTTTGAGCAAGCTCCATACTGTTGTCCACAGTGCTTATACCCATTTACATTCCCACCAACAGCACACGAGGGCTCCCTTTTCTCCACATCCTCACCAACACTTGCTATTTCTTGTCTTTTTGAGTCTAGCCATTCTGACAGGTGTAAGGTGATGTCTCCTTGTGGTTTTGATTTGCATTTCCCTGATAATAAGTGATGGTGAGCATCTTTTCATGTACTGAGGTCATTTGTATGTATTTTTTGGTAAAATGTCTCTTCAGATCTTCTGCCCATTTTTAAGTTGGATTGTTTATTTGCTATTGAGTTGTAGGAATTCTTTATATATTTTGGTTATTAACCGCTTATCAAATATGATTTACAAATGTTTTCTTCCATTCAGTAAGTTGCCTTTTCATTTTGTTGATGGTTCCCGTTTTGTTTTTTTTTTGAGATGGGGGAGGGGCGCGGAAGGGAGAGGGAGAGAATTTTAAGCAGGCTCCACACCCACTGTGGGGCCCCAACATGGGGCTTGATCTCAGGACCCTGAGATTATGACCTGAGCCAAAATCAAGAGTCAGATGCTGGGGCACCTGGGTGGCTCAGTTGTTAAGCGTCTGCCTTCAGCTCAGGTCATGATCCCAGGGTGCTGGGATCGAGCCCCACATCGGGTTCCCTGCTCCGCGGGAAGCCTGCTTCTCCCTCTCTCACTCCCCCCTGCTTGTGTTCCCTCTCTCGCTGTGTCTCTCTCTGTCAAATAAATAAAATAAAATCTTTAAAAAAAAAAAAATGCTTAGCTGAATGAGCCACCCAGGTGATTCAACGGTTCCCTTTTCTTTTTTCTTTTTTTTTTTTTTTTTAAAGATTTTATTTATTTATTTGACAGAGAGACAACGAGAGAGAGAACACAAGCAGGGGGAGTGGGAGAGGGAGAAGCAGACTTTCCGCTGAGCAGGGAGCCCAATGCGGGGCTTGATCCCAGGACCCTGGGATCATGACCTGAGCCGAAGGCAGATGCTTAACGACTGAGCCACCCAGGCGCCCCAACGGTTCCCTTTTCTAATGTAGTCCCACGTGTTTTATTTTTGTTGTTATCTCTGCTTTTGGTGTCAGATCCAAAACATCCTCACCAAGACCAATGTTAAGGAGCTTACCCCTATTTTCATCTAGTAGTTTTATGGTTAAAGATCTTACGTTCATGTCTTTGATTCATTATCAGTTAATTTTTGTGTATGGTGTAAGATGGTGGTCCAGTTTCATTCTTTTGCATGTAGATGTCCAGTTTTCCCAATACCATTTATTAAAGAGATTGTCCTTTTCCCATTGTTGATTATTGGCTCACTTGTCATGTGTTAATTGACCATATGTGCATGGGTTTATTTCTGGGTGCGGTTCTGGGTTCGGTTACCTTGATCTGTGTGTCTGTATTTATGCCAATACCATACTGTTGTGATTACTACAGGCTTTAGTTTGAAATGAGGTTGTGACAAAGATTCACATCCCCACCAGCACAAATACTTGCAAATTTTTTTTTTTAATTTTTTTTTTAAGATTTTATTTATTTATTTGACAGAGACACAGCGAGAGAGAGAGGGAACACAAGCAGGGGGAGTGGGAGAGGGAGAAGCAGGCTTCCCACCAAGCAGGGAGCCCGATGCGGGGCTCGATCCCAGGACCCCAGGATCATGACCTGAGCTGAAGGCAGCCACTTAACGACTGAGCCACCCAGGTGCCCCCAAATACTTGCAAATTTTAATGCCATAATTTTTTGAAGAACTAAACTGTTTTGGGGGCACCTGAGTGGCTCAGTCGGTTAAGCATCTGCCTTCGGCTCAGGTCACTATCTCGGGGTCCTGGGATCGAGCCCCACATCAGGCTCCTGGCTCAGCAGGGAGCCTGCTTCTCCCTCTCTCTCTGCTGCTCCCCCTGCTTGTACTCTCTTACTCTCTCTTTCTCTCTCTCTCTCTCTGTGTCAAGTAAATAAATATTTTTTAAAAAGTAAACTGTTTTTAAATTAATTTATTTTTAAATGGAATATATTTGAAATATGAAACTAAATTGAAGGTGTACAGCATGTTACCCTGATACACTTCTCTATAGTAAGAGGAGTGCCGTCGTAGTGACGATACCGCTAGCGTGTTACATGATGATCCTTGCTTTTTAGTGGTTGGATTGGGACCAGAGTTTTAAAAAAACTCTTAGGAATGACAAAGGAGTAATGAAATAGTTACTTTTGGTATGTTGCTGAGGATATTTCCATAATTAGGTTTAAAAATTGGAGTGAAAATTTTTATGATTCCATTGTATTAACATGAAGTTCAGGGGCGCCTGGGTGGCTCAATCATTAAGCGTCAGCCTTCGGCTCAGGTCATGATCCCAGGGTCCTGGGATCGAGCCCAGCATCGGGAAACCTGCTTCTCCCTCTCACACTCCCCCTGCTTGTGTTCCCTCTCTCGCTGTGTCTCTGTCAAATAAATAAATAAAATCTTTAAAAACAAAAACATGAAGTTCACTTGGGTCTAATTCAGATTTTCGAAAGTCAGCATTACAGAGCGTTCTTTTCAAAATGAGGGTTTGTAGCCACATTGTGAAAACTTGAAGATCCAGTCTACATGCAGCATTCAGTGAATCACTTTGGAGAGCAGGGTTACGGTCTGGGTACCTAAGATAGACTGATGTCTTTGCAAACCATTGGGACCATTTTTCATTTTTTTATTTTTTTATTTTTTAAGATTTTATTTATTTATTTGACAGAGAGAGACAGCGAGAGAGGGAACACAAGCAGAGGGAGTGGGAGAGGGAGAAGCAGGCTTTCCGCTGAGCAGGGAGCCCGATGCAGGGCTCAATCCCAGGACCCTGGGATCATGACCTGAGCCGAAGGCAGACGCTTAACGACTGAGCCACCCAGGTGCCCCGGGACCATTTTTCAAATGCTTTTATTTTGGAATAACCGTAGAGTCACAGGAAGTAGCAAAATAGTACATAGAGTCCCATGAAATCCTGTAGGGTCCCCTCACCCAACTTCTCCCCACAATGGGCCCATCCTATATAACTGTAGTTTAATGCCACGATAACATTTTATATTGATAATGGTATTAAGTTCAGTCACGATTTGCAGTAAAGCAAACCAGCTGTTCAAATAATTGTGTCTTTGAGATAATGTCTTCTGATTCTACTGAAGAAGATTGTGTAGAACAAGAGTCCTGGCCTGTTCTTTTAAGACAGATAACCTTTAATCATATACAAGGTGGTAATTCTTTTGTGCAGGGGAATCCTTCTGTAGTTAGAACATGTTTTGCTAAAGCTTCATCTGCTTTAAATTTAACAAAGTGTATAATTATTAGTCGAGCAAACTTTGATTCTTTCTAAATTCATATATCCTCAAAATTTTAGTTGAATGTCTTCTATATTCAGTTGCCTATAATTAATGTGACAATCCTTAAGTGACATCATAAGACATTCAATTCTGTAGAATAAATTGTGCTATTCTAAGAAATGAGGTGGCAGTTGAAAACCTAATGATACACCTACAGATTAGTATTTCAATATAAATAATCATTATATTCACTACTTGATATCTGCTTAATTGAAGTATATATAAATATTTTGGCAAAGCAGCCCATCCACATGGATGGATGAAAAGAGCTAAGATTTCCAGTATCTTACTTTAAGTTCATAATTTATTCTGTAGACATCTTAAATTTGCCTTGTACGCATGCTGAGACCTAAGTGATAGAGACCAGCAAAGTCAAAGAGAAGTTGAGAACCATCAAGGCCAAGACCGACAGCACTAATTTGATTGTACACCTGATCCTAGGGAAGCATATTTTCATTTTTCAATAGAATGTTTTCTATGATGGAAGCTTTTTTTTTTTTTTTTAAGATTTCACTTCTTTATTTGAGAGAGTGAGAATGAGAGAGAGAGAGAGAGTGCACAAACAGGGGGAGCAGCAGAGGGGGAGGGAGAAGCAGGCTCCCCGCTGAGCAGGGAGCCTGATGCGGGACATATTTATTGAATGATAGATACTTTAGGAGAACAATCTTTAATCTCTTTAGTATTAGCATGTGTTACTATATTTTCTTCAGAAGGATGTGGGAACTTCAACATACTCCAAATTGATTGGATCGCTGTGAATCGTAGGGGATTCTTTCTAGCTCTAAGAAAGCCCAGGCAAATGTCAGGTTAATTTTTTAATTAGTGGTTTTTCTATTTACTTATTTCCATGAGGCTAACAGTTTGCCCTGAATTAGAAACATGGTCTACTTTAGATGCACGTGGACTTGATCCCAGGATCCTGGGATCATGACATGAGCCGAAGGCAGACACTTAACCTACTGAACCACCCAGGCACCCCTATGACGGAAGCTTTAAACATGTTGGTATTATCTGTGCATTTATTTTTCAAGGGGAGGAAGAAAAACCTAATAATTCACAGAGAAAAGTTTGCCAATTTAGAATGCATCATTTGCTTTACCTTTTGATGTAACAGACAAGGTTAGATGTAATTCCAACCATATTTTCTTATTTTTTTAAGTAGGCTCCATGCCCAACAGGGCTTGAACTCCGGACCCTGAGGTTGAGAGTCACACGTCCTACCCGCTGAGCCAGCCAGGTGCCCCCCAACCATATTTTAAAGAACTATGCTTTACATTGGGGATTTTCACTGAGCTGATCTCAGCCTTTTATGGGTGGTGGTATGCCAACTCATCTGCCTGGGACTTGGGACATCATCTGGATCAGGACAAAAATAGTTTTAAAGGACAGAGGAAATATTTTCATGATGTAAAGAAATCACGATATCAGCTGATTTTGGCCTATACCAAAGCTTGATTACAGTTATATTTTGCTTTTCTTAGCAATTTGAAATGTGTCACCTGAAGTATTTATTGCTAGACACGGTAACTTGAATTTGCCGGGAAAGAAAGAAATACTAGATAATAAAAGTTGAAATGATCTGAAATGGGTATTTGAGAAATGGTACCAGTGCTGCTGGAAATGGCAACCACTGGAGTTAGGCCAACAAAGTTATTGTGTATAGGGAATCCGATGCTCACACCATCATTGGAAGGGCCAGAGGAGTAGAAGTCTGGGGAGTCTGCCATAATCTTCCAGATTAACTGAGATCCAGAAATTAGGAAAGGCCAGCACACTTTGAAATAAGCATCTAGATTTCATACCCTTCTCCCCACACAGCTGGTATGTAAATGGTGATGGGTGGAACGTGGCCACTGCAAGAATTCGCAAACGTTAGAAACTAGCAGCCACCACCCTGCACAATTTTTCTCTTCTCAGCCATCCAAATCTCACATGAATTGACTAAAGTTGAATTGCATCCAGTGCCTTAATGGAAAGCTATCTGTGAAATAAAATTTTCAAGTTATTGTAATTGAAGAAGGAACAGAGAAGGGATTGAAAAGATGCCAAGTGCTATTTGACAAGATCTGGGATAGAAGTAATCTCTATGCACTTGGAAATCCCATATGTGTGTGTGTTACATGGTTCAGCATGGCCCGGAGAGTAATTCATGGAACATTGATTCTGCAGATACTTATCAGGGAGAGATAGGACTCATGCTCCAAAGTGTTTAGAGATCCCTGCATCCCCACCTTTTGCAAAGTCCTGGTGCAAATTAGCACATTAAAGACTCGGAGAAGCCGCCTTTTCTCTTCTGGAGAGTGCACATCATACGGTCACAGTGGTGATCTCTGGGAAGTGGAAAAGGGCCTCAAAAGACCGTTCCTTGCCACTCTCTACTGTTTTGAACAAACAGAACTTGATAGAATGTTAAGAAATTCTTATCTTTTATAAAAATAAAGTTTGTTTTCCTTCTTTCTAAGATTCAAATAAGAAGTTGAGATGTAGGAGCTGAAGGCATGAATCCCCTGGAGGAAGAGGCCCACGTGTTATTTACGGCCAAGGAACAATACCAGTGGTTTTCAGTGTGAGATCTTAGGGCTCCCTGTATCAGAATCACTTGGGGGGGGGAAGAGTGGCTTACTGACTAAAATGAAAATTCTGGGCCCCTCTTGAGATCTACTCTATCAGAATTCCTGAGGTTGAGACGTGATTATTTGCATTTTTTAAACAGATGTCCCATAAGTTTAGTTTTTTTCACTTTCTTAGTGTGATAAAATAGATATAACAAAATGTGCCTTAACCATTTTTAAGTGTACAGTTAAGTGGCATTAATCACACTGACAGTGCTGTGCACCCGTCACCACTGTTTGCAAAGCTTTTCGTCGCTTGAAACAAAGACTCGGGGGGGCGCCCGGCGGGCTCAGTGGGTAGAGCATGTGACTCTTGATCTCAGGGTCGTGAATTCAAGCCCCATGTTGGGCATGGAGCCTACTGAATAATAATAATAATAGTAATAATAATAATAAACAACAGAGACTCTGCAATTATTAAGCAATAGTTCCCATTTCCCCCTTTCCCCTAGGCCCCTGTAACCTGTAATCTACTTTCTGTCTCTATTAATTGGCCTATTCTAGATATGTTATGTAAGTGGGACCACACAGTATTTGTCCTTTTGTCGGGTTCTTTCAATTAGCATAATGTTTTCAAGCTTCATCAGTGTTGCAGCAGGTGTCAGGACTTGATTCCTTTTTTTTTTTTTTAATGGCGGAAGTGTCCATTATGTATGCACAGACCACATTTTATTTATCTCTTCCTCTGCCGCTGGACACTTGCGTTGTTGCCATCTTTGGGCCTCTGTGAATAATGCTGCTGTGAACATTGGTGTGCACGTAACTGTTTGAGTCTCTCTTCAATTCTTTGGGTAGTGTTTTCCCAAGAATATCCGAACATTTTAATGATACTAATGCTTGCAGCCGATGAGCATTGAATATCTTTTCATTTGTTTGTGTCATCTTCGATTTCTTTTAGGTACTTTTATCTCTTTTTTTTTTTTCCTTTGTCATTATACCTAAAGGTTTTTTTCTTTCCAGAGAGCCAAATTTTGGTTTCATAGGTTCTCTTATTTTTTCTCTATTTTATTTCTCCCTGCTCTAGTCTTTACTGTTTCCTTCCCTCTTCTAGCTCTTAGTTTAGTCTGCTCTTCTTTTTCTAGTTCCTCAAAGTGTAAATTTAGGTTACTGATTTGAGATCTTTGTGGGGTTTTTTTTTTTTAACACAGGCATTTATACTTAGAACTTTGCCTTTAAGTCCTGCCCTCACTACATCCCAAAAGCTTTGGTAGTTGTATTTTTTTTTTTTTTTTACTCTAAATATTTTCTGTTTTCCTTTGCAATCTCTTCTTTGAGGCACTGGTTGTTTAAGAGTGTGTTGTTTCATTTCCATATACTTGTGAATTTCCCAGTTTTCCATTTTTTAAGGTGATTTCTAATTTTATTCCCTTATGGTTGGAGAAGATACTTTGTAGGATTTCAATCTTTTAAAATTTATTGAGACCTGTTTGGCCTAGCATCTCCGGGAGAAGGTTCTGTGTGCACTTGTGAAGACTGTGTTTTCCAGCATGGTTGGATGGAGTGTTCTTTGTGTCTGTTAAGTATAGATGGTTTATCGTGTTGTTCCAGTTCTCTGTTTCTTTATTGATTTTCTGTCTAGATGTTTTATCCGTAACTTAAAGGGTTATACTGAAGTCTCCAACCGTTTGCAGAACTATTTCTCCCTTCAGTTACGGAAGTTTCTTCCTATGTTTTGCAATGTTAATAATTTTTATGTTTTTTAAAGATTTTATTTATTTATTTGACAGAGACACAGCGAGAGAGGGAACACAAGCAGGGGAAGTGGGAGAGGGAGAAGCAGGCTCCCCACTGAGCAGGGAGCCCGATGTGGGGCTCGATCCCAGGACCCTGGGATCATGACCTGAGCCGAAGGCAGACGGTTAACCGACTGAGCCACCCAGGCACCCCAATGTTAATAATTTGTAAAAGTAAAAATAACATAATAATAATAGCTAACAACTTTTGAGCATTTAGATTATACTAGGAACTCTTCTATGTGCCTCAAATAGAGTAATTCGTTTAATCTTCACAACAACCCCACAAGGTCGAGTGCTGTTAATGTCCACATTTCATAGAGGAGGTGATTGAGTTTGAATGAAATAAAGCAATTTG
Organism: Halichoerus grypus; assembly: GCF_964656455.1. Classification (NCBI taxonomy): domain Eukaryota; kingdom Metazoa; phylum Chordata; class Mammalia; order Carnivora; family Phocidae; genus Halichoerus; species Halichoerus grypus. The sequence goes on along the minus strand of NC_135727.1, from coordinate 106,256,596 downwards.
TAGAAGATCACACAGCAAGTAGGTAGTTTACCTCCACAGACAGAATCCTTAACCATTAATGCTCCAGGCACTTCTCCCTGCTAAAACAAATACAAAACACTGTCATAAGAATTTGTGTGGCACTAGACACACACACACAGAGCCTGTGTGCTTATAATTAGAGGAATATGGTTATTTTAGAGAATAAACACAAATGGAGGACTGAATATAGTGCTTCATCCATTGTGGCTCTTGGAAGTTAAACTGGTGTTCTTTGTACCTAAACATTGATCCTACAACTAATTCATATTTGCTCTTGGAAACTAGCATATTGATGGGATAGGAAGACAGATTTATTTTATTTATTAAATTTTTAGTCCTTAAAGAATTTTTTTTACTCCTTGGTGCAAATTCTCCTTCTAAAATGAAAATGTTCTTAGATACAACGTCAGGGATTCTAAGTTTTTGGTCCCCAAATAACTTCTTTATCACATTTTAAAAAATGAATAAAATCGACAAGACTTGGCAGGTTAGGAAAGGTACAATTTTCTTGATTCTCTGTGTAGAGCATGTAATTGCGTCTCACAGATTTTATATCAAGATATTCGCACCTTGCATCACCTCTTTATTCTTCCTTAGACTTCTTGACAGTTATGATTATGAAATTATTACATTCCCATTATAAACAACAATTCCAATATGGACTTTATCATTATTAAGGCATGTTCTCTCTCAACCCATTTTCTTGAGAGTTTTTGTCATGAAAACATGTTGTATTTTGTCAAACGCTTTTTCTGCATCTGTTGAGTTTGGTTATATGCTGTTTATCTTTCCTCTTGTTAATGTGATGTATCACATTCATTGATGTATAAATTTTGAACCACCTTCATATCCCTGGAATCAATCCTACCCGATCTTGGTGAATGATTTTTTAATGTATTGTTGAATTCAGTTTGCTAATACCTCATTGAGGATTTTTGCATCTGCATTTACCTGAGATACTGGTCTGTAGTTTTCCTTTTTGTAATGTCTCTGGTTTCAGTATCAGAGTAATGATGGCCTTGTAGAGTGAATATGGAAGTTTTCCTTCCTCTTTTATTTTTTGGAATAGTTTGAGAAGAACAGGTATTCTTTTTTACGTGTTTGCTAGAATCCACCTGTGAGGCCATCTGGTCCTGAGCTTTCATTTGTTGGGAGTGTTTGGATTGCTGATTGAGTTTCATTACTAGTAATTGGTCTGTTCAAATTGTCTATTTCTCCCCGATTCACTTTTGAAAGATAGGATGTATCTAGGAATTTATCCATTTCTTCTAGGTTGTCCAATTTGATGGCATAAAATTTTTCATAACATTCTCTTACGATCCTTTGTATTTCTTGGTGTCCATTGTTATTTCTTCACCTTTACTTCTGATTTCAGTCCTCTTTTTTTCTTGATGAGCCTGGCTAAAGGTTTATCAGTTGTTGATCCATTCAAAGATGCAGCTCTTGGCTTCATTGATCTTTTCTTTTGTTTTTTAGTCTGTATTGCATTTACTTCCACTCAATTTTTATTATGACCTTCCTTTTACTAGCTCTGGGTTTTATTAGTTCTTCTTTTTCTAGGTCTTTTAGGTGTAAGGTTAGGTTGTTTGAGATTCTTCTTGTTCCTTAAGGTAGACCTGTATTGCTATAAAATTTCCTCTTAAAACAGCTTTTGCTGAATCCCACAGATTTTGGACAGTTGTGTTTTCATTATCATTTGTCTTCATGTATTTTTTAAATTTCCTTTTTGATTTCATGTTTGGCCCACTTGTTGTTGTTGAGCAGCATGTTGTTCAGCTTGCATGTATTTGTGTTTTCTCCAGATTTGATTTCCAGTTTCATACTGTAGAAATTGTCACTGTAATTGATTTTTAGTTTAAGACTTTTGTAGTTGCAAAAGATGCTTGATATAATTGCAGGCTTATTAAATTTATTGAGTCTTGTTTTGTGTCCTAACATCCACCCTGGAGAATGTTCTATGTGCACTTGAAAAAAAATTTGTATTCTGTTGTTTTAGGATGGAATATCTGTATATATCTGTTAGATCCATCTGGTCTAATGTGTCATTCAAAGCCACTGTTTCCTTGATGTTCTGTTGGGATGATCTATCCACTGATGTAAGTGGGGTACTAAAGGCCCCTACTGTTACTCTATTAATTTCACTTTGTCCTTTTATGTCTGTTAAAAGTTGCTTTATGTTTATAGATGCTCCTGTGTTGGGTATATGGATTAATATTTCTGTCATTACATAATGCCCTTCTTTTTTCTGTTATTAGTCTTTGTTTTATTTTTTTAAAAGATTATTTATTTTAGGGGTGCCTGGGTGGCTCAGTTGGTTAAGTATCTGCCTTCGGCTCAGGTCATGATCCTGGGGTCCTGGGATTGAGCCCTGCATCGGGCTCCCTGCTCAGCAGGGAGTCTGCTTCTCCCTCTCCCTCTGCTGCTCCCCCTGCTTGTACTCTCTCTCTCTGTCAAATAAATAAATAAAATCTTTTCTAAAAAAAAAAAGTATTTATTTTAGAGAGAGGGCAAGCGGGGGGAGGGGTAGACGGAGAGAGAGAATCCTGAAGCCGACTCCCCACTAAGCGTGGAGCCCAGTGTGGGGCTCGATCTCACAACCCTGAGATCATGGCCTGAGCTGAAAGCAAGAGTCCACTGCTCAACCGACTGAGCCACCCAGCCACCCCTAGTCTTTGTTTTAAAGCCTTTTTTTAATCTGAAGTAGTATTGTTACCCCTACTTTTTTTTCACTTCCATTTGTATGGTACATGGTTTTCCAACGTTGCATTTGCAGTCTGTGTCTTTACATATGTAGTGAGTCTCTTGTAGACAGCATGTACATGGGTTTTGCTTTTTTATCTATTCAGTTTTTTGATTGGAGCATTTAGTCCCTTTACATTTAAAGTAATTATTGGGGTGCCTGGGTGGCTCAGTCAGTTAAGCACCCAGCTCTTGATTTCAGCTCAGGTCATGATCTCAGGGTCATGAGATGGAGCCCTTTGTCAGGAGTGGTGCCTGCCTAAGATTCTTTCTCTCCCTCTCCCTCTGCCCCCCCCCCCCAATTCACTTGCTTTCTTTGTGTCTCAAAAAAATAAATAATGTACACTTAAAAAAATAATTATTGATAGGTTTTACTGATTGCCATTTTGTTAATTTTTTCTGGGGTGTGTGTGTGTGTGTGTGTGTGTGTGTGTGTGAGAGAGAGAGAGAGAGAGAGCAAGCTCCGCACCCAATGTGGGGCTTGAACTCAGGACCCCAAGATCCAGAGTCATATGCTCTACTGACTGAGCCAGCCAGGTGCCCCTTTCTGGTTGTTTTTGTAGTTCTTCTTTGTTAGTTTTTTTCTTCTCTTTCTCTCTTCCCTTGTAGTTTGATAGCTTTCTTTATTGTTACGTTTGGATTCCTTTCTCTTTTTTTGGATGTATTGCAGGTTTTGATTGTGGTTACCATTAGGTTCACATATATCTTATATGCATAGCACCCTATACTAAGTGGATGGTCGCTTAAGTTTGAACATGGTCTAAAAACACTACATTTTTACTCCTCCCTCCTCATTTTATATAGATGGTGTCATATTTTATATCTTTTTCTTTTGTGTATTCCTTGACTATATTTTGTAGATATCTTTGATTTTGCTATTTTGGTGTTTTATCCTCCACATTAGCTTTGTAAGTGATTAATCTACTACTTTTACTGTATCTTTGCTTTTACCTGTGGAATTCTTTCCTTTCACAATTTTCTTCTTATTACTGACTTTTCTTTCCACTTAAAGAATTTCCTTTAATATTTCTTGTAAGGCTGGATTAGTGGAGATAAATTCCTTCAACTTTTGTTTGGGAAACTTTTTATCTCTCCTTCAGTTGGGAATGATAACCTTGCTGGGAAAAGTATTCTTAGTTGTTTCAGCACTTTGAATACATCCTGGGACTCTCTTCTGGCCTGCAAAGTTTTTGCTGAAAAGTCAGCTTATAACCTTATGGCATTTCCTTTGTATGTAACTGACTTTTCCTTTTCTCTTACTACTTGTCAAGTTCTCTCTTTATCATTACTTTTTGCCATTTTAATTATTATGTGTCTTGGTGTGGACCTCCTTGGATTGATGTTGTTGAAGGCTCTCCCTGCCTCTTTGATCTGGTTGTGCTTTTCCTTCCCCAGTGATCAGTAAAGTTTTCAGCTATTTTTTCTTCAAATAAGTTTTCTGCCGTCTTCACTCTCCTCTTTCTGGGACCTCTACAACGCAAATGTAATACACTTGATGATGTTGCCAAGTTCACTCAACCTATTGCCATTTTTTATTCTTCTTTTCCCATTTACTCTTTAGCTTGGTTGATTTCCATTACTGTCTTCCAGATTGCTGATCTGTTTTTCTGCATCCTTTAATTCACTATTAATTGCTTTCAATGTATTTTTTTATTTCATTTATTGAATTTTTCATCTCTGATTCTTTTTTATACTTTCTTTCTCCTGGTTGAAGTTCTCACTGATGGCTCCCACCCTTTTCTCAAGTCCACTGAGTATCTTGATGACCATTATTCTGAATTTTATCGAGCATATTGTTTATCTCCATTTCATTTGGCTCTTCTACTGATTTTGTCTTGTTCTTTCATTTTGCAGAGATTCCTCTATTTTGTCTTAGTTTCAGTGTTGGTTTCTTAAAAGTAGTGGCCTCATGTAGTGGAGGTCCTGTGGCGCCCTGTAGCGCAGTCCCCCCCCACTCACCCCACCCCCCAGTTACCAGAATTAGGTGCTCCAAGGGGTATTCACTCTGTGGGCTACATAAACAGTACCACTGGAGCTGAGCCATGGGTTATCTTTAGCTGAGCCGGCTACAATGAGCTCCTTTGCCTGCTTTGGGTCCACAGGGCAGGGTTTGGTCTCTGCATTGAGAGGTTTGAGGCCACTGTGAGTTCTTTGGTGGGCGGGGCTGACGGTCAGCCGAGACGTCTGTAATTAGCCTCTGGGCCATTGCTGCAGGTGCACCCAAGGTCAGGCTTTGCTTGCTGTGTAGCCAGCTAAGAGGCAGCGTTGCTGAAACTTGTGTGTGGAGTTATCCCCACCTCTCCCCGGGGCAGGAGTCACTTCGGAGTGGCACTGGTCCCTGCTGGGGCTGCCAGTGGGGTGTGGCAGGGCAGGAGCTGCTTTGGGGGGACAATTGCTCTGGCAGGTGGGTTGGATGGGTGGGTCTGCAGGGGAATCCTGGGGCAGGGCATGTGCTGCTAGCAAGATAGATGGGAGAGCTATCTAGGCTGGGGGAGTGGAGGAGAAATGGTGCCCACCAGCTTTTTTTCTTCCTGGAGACATCTGAAGATGCCTGCCCCTCTAGCACATGTTCTAAGATTAGTCAATAAATCTTCACAAGTACTGGGGCGCCTGGGTGGCTCAATCCTTAAGCGTCTGCCTTCGGCTCAGGTCATGATCCCAGGGTCCTGGGATCGAGCCCCGCATCGGGCTCCCTGCTCAGCGGGAAGCCTGCTTCTCCCTCTCCCACTCCCCCTGCTTGTGTTCCCTCTCTCGCTGTGTCTCTCTCTGTCAAATAAATAAATAAAATCTAAAAAAAAAAAAAAAAAAAGTCTTCACAAGTACCCCCAGACAGTTTCAAACCGCTGTGTGTGCTGTGTCTTGGATGGAGTTATTTATTCTGAGTCTTGAAGGGCAGGGACTCCATTTCCTTTTGCCTTCCTGCTCTCCTAGAGGTGAGCCCGCTGGTGTTCAAAGCTCCCAAAATTACACCCAACAGGTTTTCAAAGCGAGGGACTCATCTTCCCCATGTGGGTCCCCAGTGCCAGGGGTGCCTGGCGTGAGGTCTCATTGTCCTATTTCTGTGGGCTTGCAGTGTTTCTCCTGTCTGTGCTTAGTCTTACCTGGGATTTGGTTCCCAGCTGCATCTCCGCCTTCCCGTTTTGCTGATGTGGCCTCTTCTCTGCAGTTAACTGGAAGATCTGTTCTGCCAGTCTTCAGGTCATTTTCAGAGTTAGTGGCATAGATGTATCTGTTTGCCTCACGGTGTCCGTGGGATGAGATGAGCTTAGGATCCTCCTATTCTGCCATCTTCCCCCTCAGTCTAGCCTTGCTTATTGATGAGATCAGTTTCTGTTGAGCTGAAGTTCTTCTACAGATAACCACCTATGTATGGTTTTCTCCTGTATGTTTCCTTAAGTGTGTGTGACAGGAAAACAAGAGACAGCAAATGCCTGTTCATAGATATGACACATGTAGGACTTTCCTCCAGTACTCCTATGACCTGGATCGGTCAGTATGCTGGCTTCTCTCTGCTTTGTGTCCCTGCATGAATTTCGAGATTACAAGAAGTTGTAAATTGTAAATCACATACATCATTATTGATAGTGGTTTTCTCACCAGAATGCTTGTGATTATGGATGTATAACCAGCATTTTTGCACAGACTTTATCACATAATTCACTTTGGTATGGCTTCTCACCTGGATGACTCATTACATGAGTTTTCAGCTGATTACATGGGTATCTTTCCACACATATGGCAGCCGTAGAGTTTGACCCCTTTATATAGTCTCACATACCTTCTCAAGCTCTTAGCTTGGATAAACACTTTGCCATATATGTTACTCATCAGCCTGGCCTTGGAATATGGGTATCTCTGGCCTTTCAAAAGTTTGTGATACACCACTTCGCTTTTACAAAAGACCTACATTCATACATGTTTTTGCTAACCAAAAGAAATTGGAAGAGGACTAATTTTTACCAAAAAAGGCAGAAAATGAAAGGTGTTCAGCAGCATGTGACCCGAGCGGTGAGAGTGGCCCCACCAAGCAGCCTCGCTGGGAACTGCACTGAGCATCTCAGCATCAGGCTGCCATCACTTTAAACTCTGTGAGCATCTGTGCTTGATCCTGATTTGTGTGTGTGTGTGTGTGTGTGTGTGTATCTATTAGCAAGATGTGTCCTAAGGTATCAGAAGAACCTTAAATTTAAAGAGGTTATTTTTGGGGTCTGGGAGTGCTCAAAAAAATGTCTCATATAAATTAATGGTGACTGCTTCTTTCCTTTATGCTATTTCAGCTTACAGAAGCTTTTATAGGAATGCTCTACTTCTGGTTAGCTGGGAAACCTCGATCTCTGATCCAGTTTTTCCCTGGAGCTCTCCACCTCATCAGGATTCTTGACACTGGACGTATTAGATACAGCGTGTTCTTTCAGAGTATAGTTGAGCTGTGATTTTCCACATTTCTCTTTCACTGTTTGAGTTGGCACAAAGACTTCCTGTGCTGGAAATGTATTTCATAGAGTTCTGAATTATCATTTCTTTGTGCAACTTGTTCTCTCACAGGTGTAGACAATGTATTTGCATGTAGAAATTTTTCAACGGATGCATTCTCTAAAACACAGAGATACTGTACTGTTTTATTCTGCCCCGTTTTCTGGGAGTTGAAAGCCTTCTTTTTAGTGTCAGATAACATCTTTGGTAACGCCCCTTGTTAAGGATTTGCCTGAACTAAATCTGATTTTATTCTTAATTCCAGTTTTTAATCAAGTTATTTAGAAGAGTTTTTTAGTTTTCTTTCTGGTAGCTTGATTTGTTTTTAGATTTAGTGTCTCACAGTCAGAAAAATGTGGCCTGTATAATTGCTTTAAAAATTTCAGTTTTCTGGATTTTTTTTTTTTTGTAAATGTTTGGTAAACATTTGAAAGAACATTTAGTCCATGTGAGATATATAATTTTATTACATGGAGGTTTCACTAAGCTGATTCTAGTACTATTTGTCTGTTTTGCATTTCACACTCAGAGTTCTGTTCAAGCTTACCAGAAATGCAGGAGAATTCTGATGTCACTTTTATCTTTGTAGGTACTATTTTTTTTTTTTAACCTCCCACCATGAGTCTATTTTATTTGTTGCTTCTCCTATTTGCTGTGTCATTTCTTTTTGTATTTTTAATTATTGCTTCTCCTAGATCTAGATTTCACATTTGTTGTGTCAGCTCTTCATCTTTCTTCTGAATTCTAGAATAATTTTCTATTGACTCAGGTTTCTTAAGTTTCACTACCTGTATTTGTAGTTTAGGATTTGGGAAAAACCAGTTTTCATTTGACTGAAACCATTTTGATCTGATTGATCCTTTCTGAGAGATATCTCATCACTGTACATTTTGTTTGGAATTAAAATTAGAAATTAAAGTTTTCTGCTCTGATTCTGTAGGATGAGGTCCTTCTTTTAGAATGCTAAATCTTTCCATGCGTTTACTGATTTTTAAGGAATCTTTAAAAAGGTTATGTGGATCCCAATGCTCAGATCTTTTAATCCTTAATGAAAAAGAAAGCTCAAGGGGGCGCCTGGGTGGCTCAATCGTTAAGCGTCTGCCTTCAGCTCAGGTCATGATCCCAGGGTCCCGGGATCGAGCCCCACATCAGGCTCCCTGCTCGGTGGGAGGCCTGCTTCTCCCTCTCCCACTCCCCCTGCTTGTGTTCCCTCTCTCTCTGTCAAATAAATAAAAAAATAAAAAAAAATAAAAAGAAAGCTCAAGCTTTGTACTTTTTTTCTATGGATTTTCCTCGATGAGAAAATGCTTGATAACAGAGCATGGGAAAGACAGGGAAGTGCATGTTCTGCTAAGCCTTTGTTTTTAGCCAAGCACCTGTGGGTACTGCTTTAGGTATTTCCTGGGGAGTTGAAAATTGTTCCTTGGAATCCTCAGCTAGGCCAAGCAAATTTTTCCTCCGTGTTCGTTGTGGTAGCTGGAAGTTACTTGGTGCATCACACCCCTTATCTCAGTGGCCAAACTACTCCCTTAAAGGCCTTGCTTATTTAATGAAACCCATGGTGCAAGTAAGACAAAGACGAAAGCCACAGTCTCAGTGCTTCCTGTCCAGCACACTTATCCTTGCATAGAGCTTGGGGGTTACCACGGGCTCTCTCGGGGAGTCCCATAGACGTGCTCTGCAGGTTTTCCTTGATGACCTTCATTGGTGACTGGAATCGTGGACTGGCTGATCCTGGTTGCCGCCGCCTTCACTATGTCCCCATCTGTACCTTGTCATTTCTGACCCCCAGAACATCATTTCCTGTTCTCCACCCATTAAAGATGTTTTCATTAGTTATTTTAGAACTTGGGAAGAGAAACTCAAATCCAAATCTTAAAATAGGAGTTCCCTTGCCACGTGTGACCGTTTGATTCCTTGCCAAAGTGTATAGGGAATGCAAGCGACTTCAGTTATGCTTAACCCAAAGATCTTTTTTTGAATTAAACCTAACCTACCCAGGGCAGACTATTCTTAGTGATGTAGAAGAAATCAAAATTGGAGGATGGGATTTTAAAAAGGCTATAAATGTTAGTGGTTCTTGACCACTGCAACAGTACTCCCTGAAAACCACCTTGGTCCCCAAGAGAATGAAGGCACAAATAAGTCCAAACCAAGCTAAGTAATATAACGAGCACTATGTTCCCAAACCACAGTGCAAAACTTGAGGAAGCCAGGCTGTGTGAAAAGCACCTGATTTTCCCTGCACTTTTTTTTTTTTTAAAGATTATTTATTTATTTGACAGAGAGAGATAGCGAGAGCAGGAACACAAGTAGGGGGAGTGGGAGAGGGAGAAGCAGGCTTCCCGCTGAGCAGGGAGCCCAATGCAGGACTCGATCCCAGGACCCTGGGATCATGACCTGAGCTGAAGGCAGACGCCTAACGACTGAGCCACCCAGGCGCCCTGTGCTCTGTATTTCTTAACCACCAGAATGTCAAGAAAGGGCGATCAGAAGCATACCCATCAAATTCCAAGAGGCAGGAAAAGTGAGGTGGTTTGCCTGATAAGAGAACCTGGAAGTGGTGAACCATAATATCACCCACATAATCTGTATCCCGTTAAAACCTTTGAAACCCCTATCACAAAACATGGCCAGAGCACCATCATAGGAAAAGGCCAACAGACCAAAGTTAAGTAGGGAGTCTTTGGAGGAATGCAGGTGGGAGACAAACACCCTGTACCCAACAGTGCCCCAGACTTCTGTGTGGAAAACTGAGCTGCTCAACACCTAGAGAGAAATTATGATAAAGATCGTGGGATTGTAATAGGGAGATCATGTAGTTCTCACAGATGCCTCTCTTAATTACAAAAAATGAGTACCATAATGACTCAGTATTGTGTTAACAGATTTGAAGTCATTTTCTACTTGAAAATCCATTACTGAAAAGGGACAACCTAGGGGCGCCTGGGTGGCTCAGTCGTTGTGTCTGCCTTCGGCTTAGGTCATGATCCCAGGGTCCTGGGATTGAGCCCCGCATCGGGCTCCCTGCTCGGCCGGAAGCCTGCTTCTCCCTCTCCCACTCCCCCACTTGTGTTCCCTCTCTCGCTGTGTCTCTGTCAAATAAATAAAATCTTTAAAAAAAAAAAAAAAAGGGACAACCTAGGATGTGGAAAATACGGGAGCAGGGGAATTAGAAAAATAGTCCACCTACCATTGTTAAAATTGTCTTGGATTTTCTGTCTATGCATTACTTTACTTACTGTAAGATGTGGTGGGGAGGTAACCAAATAGTAATGAGGGAAAGTTTGATTTCAGATGTGGAGAGAAAACACTTGTGCAGTTTCAAGATGTAAGGGACAACAATTTCAAGTATTCTACTCAGACCCTAATTGAGAACTGCTTGTAAAAAAAAAAAAAAAAAAACTACTTGGAAAATTTAACACAGGATATCTGATATTTTGCAAGGTGCGATTGGAGTATATGGTGCTTATGTTTAAAAAAAAGTTGATAGATGAATTGCTATGATGCCTAGGATTTGTTCTGTTTCAAAATAATTAGGGGGGTGGGGGAAATGAGAATACAGATGAAATGCATTTGCTTACATAAGGGTCCTTTTGGAAGCTGGGTAATGAGCAAAGGAGGGATCATTCTACAATTCTTCTGTATTTGGGTGTGTATATGAATTTTAATATATTTTTAAAAAGTAATAGAAATGTTTTGACTTCAAATATGCTTACTCGCTGAAAAGGCTACCTCCTAGAATTCATCTGTGCTGATTGCTGTGCAAATGTTGGAACGTGGACTATAGACTCTAGCAAGTGGGTCAAGGCCTCTGACAATCTGCCTTGGACAAATGACAGGTGACCCTTGAACAACATGGGGGTTCGGGGGCACTGGCCTCCTGCACCGTGGTAAATCCGCATGTAACTTCTGGGTCCCCAGAAATGTAATAGTCTAATGTGGACTGGAAGCCTTATAGATACCATAGTCCTTCACCGCATATGTTGTATGTTCTATGTATTAGAGACTATATTGCTACAATAAAGCACACCGAGGAAAGGAAGTATGGAGAAAAATCACAAGGAAGACGAAACACATTTGTAGTCCTGTACTGTCTTTATCACAGTCCACACATAAGTGGACCTATGCAGTTCAAACCCATATTGTTCAAGGGTCAACTTGTAGCTAGCTACAAATGACAAAAAAATTGAGAAGAAAATTACTCATTATTTAATTTCTTAACATATTCCACTGTTTTCATAAAATTTGCTTATATATCCTTCTACCCAATTTTTAAAGTTAATGTACACTTAATGCCCAAATCTAACATTACGACGTGTTCTAATATAGGAACAGAAATATGATGGAACATTACGTTTTTGAGACCGCGTATTTCAGTCTAGAAAATGTGTTGGACTAGTTTGATACTGTAGATCATTTCTAACTACACAGAAAAGATGCAGAATGTAGTGTTTGCTTTTAGTTTATTAATTTATTTTGCAGGAATCTTTGACTTTCCGAATATGTACTGTTTGGAAGTACGATGCATGCATAGCCTTTTAAGATGCCTTTGTACAATTTCACCTCAAAATGATTCACAGCATACACAGAAATCTAAAAGAAACATGGTATTTACAAGATTTAAGAAGTTCTTGCTGTTTTAATGAAGAAACTGATCAATTCTTTTACAGTAGGGAAACATGGACATTGGGTGTCATTATAAATAAGAATTCAGAATTGTTCAGTCTCAAAGCAACTTTTCATGGCTTTAGAAACTAAGACTGAGTCATCATCCTATTAATCTCTGAATGCCCAAGCCATGCAAAATCTACTTGTATTAAATATTTGGGGATGCAAATGATAAAAAAAAAATGCAGGTCTAGTGAATGTGAAAACATCATCAGAATTAACTTTTACAATAAGAAAATACTGTTAATTCTTTCAAAGAGATACAGTAGTGGTGCAACAGACAGTGCCCAATTTATTCTGATTTTTTATAGTAATATTTCAATGGTCATTTTTCTTGCTCGACCAATATACAGACACACACTGTAACATGGATTCATTCAAAGTCTGAACAGTGGTTACAATAGTAAAATAAATCAAATTTAACTATGAAGGGACATCTTCACATTCCAGGATACATCACCGATATTTTCAAAGGACAAATTTTCTATGCCTTATATCCTTTTTGTTTATACTGTCAAAGACATTATTACAGTCACCTTTGAAATACTATTTAAAATGGAGTTGCCACAGAAAGCTGGATATGAACCCTCAATAACCGGGACAAACCAATGACAAAATTTACGGAAACGATAATTTTTTTTTTAATAATTAAAAAGTACTAAAATCGAGACCAGCTCCTTAAAAATTAAACTGCTCATCACACTTCCCCTTTCGTTCAGGGAAATAAACAAATTAGCAACACTTTCCCCACCATCCTTTATCTTCTCTAAAACTACCTTTTCTACAATGCAGTTCTTTTATTTCTTTAAAACCTCCTGCCTCTTTGCTCTCGCATACAAGGTCATTATCAATTCCAAACATTTGACAATGCGTAGAAAGTTTCTGGCTCCTCCATTCCCACTTTAAATTCTGCAGACCTACTCCAAAAGTTAAGGGGCCATGTACTTTTAACAAAACAGCAAATGTGCTTTCTAAAAACCCAGTTTACAAAGCCATGAAATAGTGTGACATGTATCGTCAGGCCTATGTGTTACCAGGTACATCAAACTAGTCATGTTTTCAGAAACAATACTTTTTACTAGAAACACAAAGTGCACCCACAGAACCAGAGAGCCGAAGTAGGGCGGCGGATGGGCACCGCGCGCCTTCTCTCCTCCCACTCCGATGCCGACCGTGCCTGCACGTCCATCTGACCGGGAGACCTTTTGCAAAGGCACTGTGAGAGTGGGCTGAATTCTTGCTTAAAGCGGTCACGGGCAAGTATATACAGGGAACACAGGTAAACCTCCCAAATGTGTCAGTGTAAGACAGTTTTGCTTACTTGAAAAACTGAATACAGCCTACGCTGGCCTATGAAACTTGGGCACAACCAGAACTGAACACAGACGAAACGTCTTTAAAATCCAGCTCTGATGTCTCCTACCCCACCCTCTACACCTATCACAGACACTGGCTGCTTCTTTTTCCTGGCAGGTGAAAAGGATGATTTACTAGATAGATCACCAAAGGACTGGAACCATGCATCTAGGGTATGAGAACAGCTTATTAACCTGGATGTGTGTTCATGCAATAGTTGTAAAGTCACCTACAGGGTTTTAATACAGCATCCGACTGTTTGCATACATGCTACTTTCATTCTCAACCGACAAGTGCCAAGTTACCTGCTGCCCCTTCAGCAGATCGAAGAATACTGGTAAACCTTTAGCTAGAACACCAAGCAGGATATATATTTTTCCCTAAATTGTTATTTAATACCAAGTGGGGTTGATCATCCCTAAAGAGATACGAAACCATACAAAGGCAAAGGCCTTGGTGTATTAGAGAATAGTAGGACTGAAAGACGGCTACTGGAGACGGACAGATCCCAGTGTCACAGAAACCTTAAAGAAAGCCGTTTCCAGGTCGCTTTTAAGCCCATCTGTTTTCTCACCATTATTTTCACAGTTTGGCCACAGTTTCATGAGGGATGGTTTATCAGTGTCATCACAGAGCCACGCATACTTTTGTGAGACGAGTGGATATTTCGGGGGGGGGGGGGGGATTTCCCACATAGGAAAAAAACGTTTTCAAAGCTGTAGGCCGAGTGTGAAATTAGATGATTTTGATGGAAAATGATGATGGGTTATTAAGCCTTTGGTTTCATTATACTATTAAGTGCAGCTTGTTTTTCCAGGTCTGCCAGATATCACTTCTAAAGTAGAATACAATAAGAGCTTAAAGAGCGTGCGTGTGCGTGTGTGCGTGTGTGTGTGTGTGTGTGTGTAGCGGGACACACGGTATGGTGTTTTACCTCTGGTAAAATCCTTTAGGATTAGAAACCCTACTGACTTTATTGCTATTTATAGTCACCCAAATAACAGGAAGATTCCAAAATCCAATTCTGAGCTAGGAAGGAAATTCAACAGTGATAGAGACCTTAATTAAATGTCCTATTCATAATTTTCCAGTGGTACACCCTAGTGAATCACATGATCTTATATCTCTTCAGTTATTCATACCCTAAAGTTGGGGTTTCATAAACAAGGAGTGCTTTAGTATCACCTGAACTACTTGAACAAACTCAATATTACCTCTGAATACAGTATGTTAAATTGAAACAGTTCTTAGTTTTAAAGTCCTTTGTATTCACCTTTCTCTTAATCCTGTTTCTTGACTAGCCTTCTCTTCCTCCCAAGTAATGCAGTGTACAACTTTATGATCTTGGCCAACTGTAATTTCCCTCACACTGGTTTATTAACATGTGCAAATCAATCTGTATTGAACAGCTCATTTTTTTTTTTTTCAGCTAAGTAAGGATTCTGGCACAAAACACTGTGCTGTAAACATCGTGAATTCGTCACACAAAACTGGAAGGAGGAAAAAAAAAAAGGCCCTATGGACTGCAAACATTTCTTACAGAACCACAGCTGAGCTCAAGATTTCCGAATGGATTTTGGAATGGATTTACATTTGGCGTACATTCACTGTGTTATTGGCAAAGCAGAGTTTTACGAGAAGGTCATTCATAAAATCGTACTTGGTAAGGACTTGTTATTTTTAAAGCCAATGGCCTAATAAAAGCATGCAGTAACTTAAAAATTATATCTACTATGTGGCATCATTAGGTCTTAGTTACCAGTGTTGATTGAGCTCGATGAATTATTGTACAAGTAAAAGGGATCTTATCACCTCTGATTGTAGTTTTGAAGGAAGGGCATGATATGCCTCATTCCTGACTGCTACAAATCACATTTTAAGCCACTGTGTTTGTGTTTGAAATTACCTCTGAAAAAAGCAGCAATTACAAATACCCTTATTATTTTGCTCCCCCCCCAGCCCCCCGCAAAAAAAAAAGTCATATTCTGGGTGCTTTTTCCTGTCCTTCTCCTCAGTAGGCAACAACGGGAAGAAGCCTGGGGAACCTTGGTTTTCTAGAGAGCTGTGACCAGGGCAGTCTGCCCCGGGAAGTCACAGTCAGTCTGCATGAACTGTATGTAACATGTCACAGCATGATTGAAAGTTCTAGTTTATAAAGTGAGGGCCGCTCAGCAGTAACTTTAACTGGGAGTCCACAGAAGAGTTCTTGACTTCTCTGTGGACATTCTTTCAGGAGTGAATCCTTTCCCAGTTTCAAGTATCCCTTTCTATCTCACTCTGCAATGAGTCAAGAAAGGAAAAAAACAAAAACACAAAATAAAGAGAACGCCCCATTTTTCTTGAGTGAGCATGAGCCCTACAGGGGCGCTGCTCCTCCCCCGGTGGAATCAGAAATGAAAAGGCCGGGCAGATGCACAGACTCCCAAGGTTCCTTTTCTTCTAGTGGGTGCTCCCAGTTTCTCTCTCAAGTCGACGCAGACTCTTGGGAGTTCAAGTGTACCGTGGCATCTCGCACTGCTCACAGCGGTTCAGTGCAGGGTGGTTCAGGAAGGTGCAGCTATCACAATTCCATGGGGCCCCCTCATAGTCTTCATCGCGGGGTTGTGTCCGGGGACTCTGTTTGGAGCCAGTTAGATGCTCTGAGGGAAGTTAGGATCAAGAGAGAAAAGAGATTGAATTTTTCCAAATATAATCCAAACTGAAAAAATCACACACACACACACACAAAAAGAAATAGTTTCTACTTGGCCTAAGGTGAAAGCCAGTGAATGTCCACAGCTACTAGAACAAGAGGTTTATGATACAAACTGTACTTGGTTTAAGAAGATAAACTGAAGTCCAGGATAGACTACCTTCCTCATTCATTATCCATAGATAGTGGTTATACTGTATTGCAGCCGAATGAACAGAAGGAGAAATACCAGGCAGCATGTGAAATTCAGCCCCCTCCCTACTCCCCCCCCAACTTCAGCCCCCCAGGACACGCCCCCTCGTAGTAGTAGCTATACTGTATTCAATATCCACTGGGAGACCTGCAGCTTCACAATATGTATGTGTTAGTTAATTATAATGGTTCACAGTGACTGCGATGCTTCCTCACGGAGTTGCTCCCAGAATGGTTAAGAGAGAGAGACTCTATAGTTTTTCATAAAAGCTAAATTCATTCAATGTGAAAGATTGTTTTTTATTCTCATATTTTTTCCTTTTTGGCATTATAAGGTCCTTGAGATAGTTTTTTAAAAATGTCTGTATCTGGCAATGTAAAATGCAACCTTAGGTGGGTCCTCAGGATTTTTTTTTTTTTTAAAGATTTTATTTATTAGAGAATGAGAGCACGAGCCGGGGTGGGGTAGGGGGAGGCACAGAGGGATGAGCAGGGAGCCTGAGCTCCACAAGATCCCAGGACCATGGGATCATGACCTGAGCCAAAGGTTAACCAGCTGAGCCACCCAGTGGCCCCAGTCCTCAGGATTTTCTTTAAAAATACTTGAAACTTAGGGTGCCTAGGTGGCTCAGTTAAGTGTCTGCCTGTGGTCAGATCATGAACCCAGGGTCCTGGGATCGAGCCCCACGTCGGGCTCCCTGCTCAGCAGGGAGGTCCGCTTCTCCCTCTTCCTCTCCCTCTGTCCCTGCTCATGTACTCTCTCTCTGTCAAATAAATAAAATCTTAAAAAAAAAAAATACTTGAAACTTAGATTCCTCCTAGATCCTCATCTCTCTGGCCTTGAGCTCAAAAAAAGGCTCTTTGCTTCGGGAGTTAATTTGTAAATCCTGCTTTTTAAGAACAGTCCCTACTGAAAGTGGCAGCAGTGAGTAGGAGGCTAAAGATATCTGGGTGGAATTCCCCCTGGAATCCGGAGCATGGCCAGGAGGCTGGGAAAATCTACCTGTAAAACACTGGAAATCATCACTGTGGACACAAATGAGATTAAGATCTAAGGTAAGCAGTCTACCTAAGCCGGTCACAGAAGAAACTAAGATGGAAGGCTTTAATCAGTTACCATTTGGGGTTAAGTTTATCTTCCAGTGGAAATTAATGAACTCACTTGTGGTTAGCAATTCGTATTTCATGACAAATGGCTGGTGTGAAAAGAGACCTAAGTTTTAGACCTCAAACCTTACAACAGGCAATAATAAGGCTCAGGTTGAAACAGGAGGGAGATGTTAGCTTTACAACAGAATAGACAACCTCTGGGTTCATCAACCAATTCCTAGAACTATAAAAAGGAGAATGGGTTTGTTTCTCTGGCCTCCACTGGCGATCTGAGTGGCCATTATCACCCACCTTGTATCTTTTGGCTCATGACTCCAAAACACAGAGACTTGATAGTTTTCTTTTTTGTACAATATGGAAGAATAAAAAGCACATTTAACTGTTACAGCCTTCTGTTAGAGGAAAAATGTTCTCCATGCCACTTCTAGAAAAGGTCCTCTCTCATACAATACTCTTTGGTTTTCAGGGCATTTTGTTCTCCTAAAAGGTAAACACTTAAACCGTATTGCTGTTGGTTTTTAATAAACAGGCCCTGAAAACTCACTTTTATACTTTTCTAGAGCAGGCAACTTTTTACTTCATGAAGTGTAACTCCAAACCTAGCCTTAAATTTTATTTTCTAAACTCCATAAATACCTGCACAACCTATTTTAACATAACTAATACAGGATACTTGGGGCTCCTCTTCATTGTCTAATACTGTACGCAAAGTAAAAATAATTTCCCCTCTATCCTTCTGAGTTCTTGCCTGAGACCCACCCTATAATAAAAGACAAGAGAAGAAACCACGTTCATTAACATGTATACCTCACACACACAGGACAGAGACCTAGGAAAAATAACTCCCCAAAGGGGGGCCAAAGCTGCCACTTAACATACCATCTACAGCTAAAGACAAAAGAAAGATGCTGGGGGCAGGGCAGGGGAAGCCAGTTAGGGAAGATCTACCTAGATTTAAGTCAGTTCCCTTCTCCACTGATCCAATTCTCTTTTGATTTAGTCACAAGGCTCTCTGGGAGGGGCAGGGAAACACTTGTAGGTGGAGACTGCCTTTATCAATGTAGATGTTCCTTACTCAAGGGTAACTTGTACTCTGTTGTCAGGGCTGCTCCAGCCTTCACAGTCCCTCAGAGTAACCCTTCCTTGTGCCAAAGAGGCGTGTTTGGTGGGGGCACGTTTTCTCCTTCAGGACCGGGATGATTTAACTTGGAATCAAGTCACTCTGAAGTAACTTATCAGAAGTTTTCAAGGCACCTAATTTACAATTATTGTTGGTAAGACACTGCTCATTTCATCACAGGGAAGTACTGTTTAAATAGAAGCCTCTAGGGGCGCCTGAGTGGCTCAGTCGTTGGGCCTCTGCCCTCGGCTCAGGTCATGATCCCAGGGTCTTGGGATCGAGCCCCGTATCGGGCTCCCTGCTCTGCGGGAAGCCTGCTTCTCCCTCTCCCACTCCCCCTGCTTGTGTTCCCTCTCTCAAATAAATAAATAGAAGCCTCTAAAACCCAAAAGACATTTTAGATGTCCGTTTTCATTTGATTGACAGTTGTAAAATCTTGTCTTTTTATGGACTGTTTAACAAAATATTTCAGGCCTCATAGAAAAAAAAAACCTTAAAATATGCATATTTATACACAAAGGAAAAGTGAAGTCAATATGTTTTTCCTTTAAGACTATTTTTAGGGGCGCCTGGCTGACTCAGTCAGAAGAGCATGCCACTCTTGATCTTGGGGTCATGAGTTAAAGCCCCACGTTGGGTGTAGAGATTCCTAAAAAAAAAAAAAAAGACTTAAAAAAAACTATTTTTAAATGGGTTAATAGGCCAGATTTCCATAAAAATAATCATCCTCAAAAACATCACAAATCAACAGTTTCACCAATATTGTTTATATTACACAGTCATACTTACATAAACTCAAACATAAACAGTATTTTTAGAACCCTTATTTCAACTGAATCCCAGGGTAAAATTCAAGAAGCATTAGAAAATTGCAGTGAGAAGTTATAAAATCCCGAACTTTCAAGTTATTTCTTTAATTACTTGGCCTTGCTTTCTAGAAGCTATTATTAAGAGCAATCTGTCCAATATGGTGACTACTGGCCACTTGAAATGTGACCAGTGTGAACTGAGATGTGCTCTAAGTGTAAAACGTACACCAGATTTCAAAGATGTTGTATGAAATCAAGAATGTAAAATATCTCGCTATTTATATCGACTTCATATTGAAACGATAATACTTTGCAATATACTAGGTGAAATATTTTATGTATCTGCCTTGTATTATATTTCTATTGGACAGCACAGCCGTAGAAACTCGGCTAAGAGAATAATTTTTAAAGTAGTCTCTACACCCAACAAGGGGCTCGAACTCAAAATCCCAAGATCAAGAGTCGCATGCTCCACCAACTGAGCCAGCCAGTCGCTTGGAGAGAGTAATTTTTTTAAAGGGGGAAAAAAAAAAGGCAGCCTTTACTTGTGGTAACTCTACACGGGCGAACACGTGTCTTTGGACTTTGTGCACAAAATCCGGACACACAAGTACAAACCCTCAGCAGCTGCTGCCTGGGTGTCATGGACGTCTGCCTGTACTTTGGAGGTCACGCTAATTCTTCGGGCTTTCCTCTCAATTGTGCAAGGGTCTGACGAATCTGCATGAAAAGAAGCAAAGCCAGGAGAAAAGGGATTAAAGCCATCCATGAGAAGAGTGGACAGGCTCCCAAGGATCTCCCATGGGACACGGACAGTTGCCTGTTTACCCTTTCTGTTGCTTCATGTTCCCTTTAGTTCTCCTGTGAGGGTAAGTGCCATTTTTAATATTGCTTTTACAACCTGTACAGAACAGTGCTCTTAGAACCTTTTCCATCCTCTACAATTACTTGGAATCAATGCCTAATTTCACCAGTTGCCCCCCTTCCTAGTGCAAACTCAGTGATGGTAATTAAATGTCAATGTAAGGGCAAACTGTGGAAGATGATACTCTAGCAACTGCCTTAGTAAGCAACAGTTATTAGAAAACCACAGGTTGAAAGTACATGATGTGTAAGGCTAGCCAAAGAATCCATTAAAATAAGATAAAACTATAGTACATCATAATTAAAGAGTAGGAGTAGCAGTAACTGAAAAAATCAGAACTCAAAATAATATGGACTGCAGGTATCCCAATTTTTTGCTAGAATTTTGTTTCTATTAATTTATACATTATTAGTAAGTAGTCCTTTCTTTCTGTTAAGACTTGGTATCATTTGCCCTTAAGAACAAAGAAAGATCTTGTATTTTCTGATCCGTTCTGAGCCCCCATAAGCAATCCCCTAGGACAATCCACCTTTGGAAATCACTGCTCCAGAATTCTAAGCGTGGTGCCTCGGTACTTAAACACTCCGTTATCAGAGTAAACAAAAGCAGAGTAAATGGTCTCCTTAGGCTCCAAAGAGTAAGTTCGATTTCTTAAATTTGTAAAGCACTTCTTTAGTGTCACATACTTACTCTCACAGACTCTTAACAACAGCCCTGTAAAATACACAAACTATTAAGTATTTGGACTGATCGCCTTTCTGGTGCACAGACTAGATCTGAACAAGGTCAGGTGGCCAAAACTACCCAGACACACGCTCCAGTAGTGGGACACCAAGGTCAATGCTCTCACCAATGATAGCTTGGGGAGGACTTGCTGAGTCCGCCGAGGAGCTTACATGCACACTGCACTGCTTCAATACAAAGTTCAGTCCAAAAGGTTTCCGGGTCTCCCTCTTTTTCCTTCTGTTTCTTTTTCTTACTCTCTCCTTTTTATCACCATACTTCAGACAAACATCCTTATTCCACTTGGATTTACCATATGTGTCTGTAATAACTCCAAGGCATTTATTCTAACCAATAAATCAATTCTACCAGTTATTTATACTTTATCTTAAATTAAGTGATACTGCAAGAAAATCTACATTAAGCTACTTTTTAGAAGAAGCCAATTTAGTTAAAAAATCTGCAAATGCTTAGAAAACAAATTTGAATTCATAGAGAAAATCAAATAGCTTTTAGAAATGTAATGAAAAGCCTTCTTAAGGAACTGTAGCATTAAGTTCTATTCATAAATTTTAAGAGGTGAAAGGTTTAAAAAGTATAAGGGTTACATAATAATACTATTTTATACTCTCACCAACAGTATATATAATGAAAGCTCAACTGGATTTCTATAGTAGAGATTCATTTATAGTGAAGATGTTAGTTCTCTAGTCTACTCAAAACTGTAGAGGTAGACGATAAGCTGCCTGGGGGAGGAGTCCTGTCTTTGTAGCATCAAGCGTCTATCTACATAATCCATCTACATACTGAGCATTTGCTACATAATTTAAAAGTTGATTGTAACTGTAATTTAATTACAGCTAACTCCGAGGGACTATCCAATTATCAGCTTTAGCAAAATTTGTTTGAATTCAAAGTGCCATAGAATAGAGCTTTTTTTGTATAAAAGTACTTGTAGAGAGCCCGCTGAAGCTTGCTATTACAGCATCCTAATAATGCAAGCCCTGCACTGGTCCTAGCTGAGCCAAACACCAGCTCCCCACCTCAAATACATGGTGTTGGTCTCAAAGACAGCAGGCAGAGTGACCGTCTGCCACCCCAATATCACCACTGCTAGAACACGGAGTATATGGGCTCCTGGCAGCTGATCTATCCCATTACATCAAGAAAGTGTCCTTTTATTTTCTTCTGAGTTTTCAAGGTAAAACTTACACAATGAAATATACAAACCACATGTGTTGCCATTTGAGGAGTTTTGACAAATGCATATACAGCTGTTAATAACCCAAATCCCGATCAAGACATTCTCATTAGCCCATAAAATCCTCCCATGCCTTTTCCCAGTTAATCCCCGACCTCTAGAGCTGTTATCCCAGAGATAACAGCTGTTCTGTTTTTTTGACATAAATATATAGCTTATGAGATGCATATAAACAATCATACAGTATGCATTCTTTTGTGTTTTATTTCTTGCAGCATTATGTCCTTGAGGTTGGTCCATGTTATGTTTAACAGTAGTTGATTTGTACTGCTCAGTAGTATTCCATGATTTGAATATATCAGTTTGTTTATCCATTCATCTGTTGATGGGCTCTTGGTATGTTCCCAAGTTTTTGGTTATTTTGAGTAAAAATGCTATGAATCTTCTAATACAAATCATTTTGTGGACATAGGCTTTAAATTCTTTTGGATAAGTCTTCAGAAGGCGAACTGATAAGCTACCGGGCAGGTGAATGAATGTTTGGTTTCATAAGAAATGGTCACCCCATCTTAAACTTTTACCAGAAATGTGTAAGAATTCTGTTTGTTCTACATCCTCATTAATGTTTCATACCATCATTATTCAGGAATATCAGGATTTTAATTTGCATTTTCTTAATGTCTATTCAAGTTGAGCACTTTCATGTACTTACTGGCCATTTATATATATATTTTTTGTCAAGTGTCAACTCAAATGTTTCGACCTTTTAAAAATTGGATTGTCCTTTTATTACTGTTTTATAAAAGTTCTTTATATATTCTAGATACCAGGTTGGGTTTTTGTTTGTTTTTGTTTTTGTTTACCAGATATGTTTTCAAATATTTTCTCCCAGCCGCCTGGCTTGCCTTTTCACTTTCTTAATAGCGTCTCTTGATGAGTAGAAGTGTTGAATTTTAATGAAGGCTCAAGTACCAACTGTTGTGGGTCCTAAAAATTCTAAGCTAAACCCAAGTTGCAAGGATATTTTATGTTTCGCTCTGGAAGCTCTATAATTTAGCTCGACACTTTAGTGTGTATGACCTATCTCAGATTTTTGTGTATAGGAGGTAAGAATCAAAACTGGTAATTTTTCCATATGTTTATCTAGTTCTTCCAGCACTGATTGCTCCAGCGACTTTCCCTTCTCCATTGGTTGCTTTGGTCAAGAATTTGGCAGTGTTAAGTGAGGGTCTATATCTGGGCTATTTATAAAGCTACAGATGATTTTGGATAATAAGTTTCCCAATTTTTATTTAATTGTAAACATGGTGTATTACTCTCATTCCTTTTGGCAACGTTTTGTAGTTCTCAGCCTATACTGCTGGTTAGATTTATTCATAAGTGTAATGTGTCTTTTGATGGTTTTGTAATTCTCTTTTTAATTTCGTTAAGTTGTTTGCTTAGTATATAGAAATATGGTTCTTGTATACTGACCTTCCATCCCAAGACCTTGTTAAATTCACTAATTAGTTCTAACAGTTTTTTTTTTTTTACCTTAGGTTGTCTTTGCAAATAACCATGTTAATTGGAATGGCTGCTGACTTCAGTCAGATGCTTTCCCTGCATCTAGTAAAATGATAATGAGCTTTTTCTCCCTTGATAGTACATTCCTAAGCTAAAACAAACTTGGTCATGATATATTATCCTATTTATTGTGAATATTAAGGATTTTTTTGCTTTAAGTGCAGGAGGGTTATTGATCCGAATTCTGTTTTCTTTTTTTGGGGGGGGGGGGGTGAGTAGGTAATCCTTTATCAGGTTTTGAAATCAGGGCTCTGCTGACTCCGTACGACCAAAAAAAAAAAAAGGGGGGGGGAAGCTTTCCTTCTTCTCCTGTTTCCTCAAAGAATTTGTGTAAGATTGGTAGGATCTCTTCCTTCAATGTGTTACAGTATCCACCAACCAGTGCAATCATCTGGATTTGGAGTTTTCTTTGTGGGAAAATTTTTAAGATAATGGATTCAATTTCTTTAATAGATATACAGCTATTATTAGGTCCTATATCATCTCGTTTTCAGTTTGAGTAGATGCGTCCATTTCACATAAAGTGCCGAGTTTACTGGCATAAAGATGTTCATCACATTTTATTTTAATGGGTAACCCATCTTTTGTTTCTGATTTCGATAATTTGTGTTAAGTTTTACTTATCTTTACATCTCCTTGACTTTGTTCTTCTTTCCTAGCTTAAGGTGGAATTTTAGGTCACTGATTATTAATCTTCAGGTCTTGTGTATTTACAAATTTCTTTGTAACTACTGCATAAATTTTGTGTAAGTAAAGAATCTGACCTTGCCTAAAGATGGGTCTAGCTTTAATCCCTAGCTCCTGGGAGATAACCACTAAAATCTTGAAATTTCCCAAGTGATCAGAGGGTCTTTGTTATTTACAGTGGGCCCTTTGGACCATACCTGAGAGTTTATGCTAATGAGATGGCTCATGGTGGACACACTGTCTGCTCATCAACTGGGTCCTCTAGGCTCAGGTTAACAACTTTTCAACGTACTCCCTTAAATAGAGTGATTCTTTTATAACAGCCCTTGAATCAATTATCTGTTGGATTAGTAATAGGTAGTGCTTCTTTAGTAGACACCCAGGCAACATCAAGTTTAAAGACTCATGTATTATTAATCCAAATGGTTAAAGTGATCAGTGATACATAACTCTCTGACTTTCAGCTTGAAACGGCCAAATCTAATACTTGGAAGTCATCCACTAAGATACTTATGTGTATTACTCTTAGGAATCCTACTATTTTAAATGCAGATCAGATGAAATACCTACGGTAGTAGTAGTATTGCACTGCAACCTATAAAGCAAATACTTAAAATACATAGAAAACTGTTCAACTAAAATTTAGGTGACAGAATTTATATATTACCTAAGGAGTAGTAACTCTGACAAGATTTTAACATGTTTCACCCTTAAGTTCCTTAAAGCAAAATGGATTAAGACATGAAATGCATACTTCAGCTCAGTCATATAAAAGAACATGAGCCTTGAGTAAGAATGGGACAGAAAAAATTTATCTAAATTCAATGACTCAAATTTAATTCAAATTAGTTTTTTAAGACACTGAAATGCCAATTAAACAGTGGTAACATAAAAATAGAACAGAGCCAAAAGTGATGCCTCCAAATCTTGGTTACAGAGGATTTATTTTGTCTTTTATGAAAAAACACCTAGTCCCTATCTATCTAATTATTATTATGTTCACCTGTTGGGCACACAAGGCTGCTTCTGCGACCTGCCAATTTAACATTCTAACTTAAGACCTTTAAAGTTCTCATTATTTTATAAGAATTATCTTTTAGGATTATAGTTATTACAGAGGTAAGTAAATTTATGTTAGCTATATAATATATTCTTTAAGTTCTTTTTAAAAAATTAAATTGTATATCCCACTTAATTACCTTTGACCATAATTCCATGAGTTACTAATTTTAGTGCTTTTCAAAGTATGGTTAACTTTTTTTATGCTGAACAAGTTAATATCTCTAATGGAAATTTCTTCAGCTAAAGAGGTGAACTCTCAAAGAATTCTGGTATTTATTTCTATGATGTTTATGGCATTTCCCTACTCACCTTTTTTAGATGGCTTGGGTGGTACAACTGGGCCAGGTTCTATGTTGTCATAAAAATTATTCATGGCTTTTGGATCAAAGTTTCCTATAAAGAAAATAAAATCACCATGCATTTAAGGCTCTTTCTCCTATTTGACTTTTTTGTTAAAGAATATACAGAAATATCTAAAAAGGGAAACTGCTTTCCAGGGTTTCAAAACTCCTATCACCTTCCCACTGAAAATGTTTTTCTTGATCACTGTGAGAAAAGGCGCAAGCAAACTACATCAGTGTTGGCCTATAAACTATCACTTCAAGGAATATTTTTCTAACTGCAAAGCTAGTCTCTTTCAGCAGGATTATGTACGTGGCACACTTACGGAGGTAAATGAGGAAGAGAAAGGATGGCTGAACTATTTCATGTCATTCATAATTTACCTTAAAAAGTTATCCATTCTAAATTCAACAGTGGAAGAAGTCAAACATACAAAGATGAATCCAGTTAGAATAGCAGCAGCTCACAGATTCCTATCTTCAAGAACTGGAGAATACTGAATGTTGTCTACAGATTTAACAAAGATGGTAAGGTGCCAAGTTCAGAATGATAAATGATCCCTGAGAATTTTGTCTTGCCACAAAATTTTCAACTCTCTTACAAAGTTCACTCCTTGGCCTCGTGTCGATTTCAGTCCCAATTCCTGCCATGACTCCTCCAAGGTGGGTTCTGAGACAGTGGCAGCCTTAGGTCCTACCTTCACTTCTGTGAACCTATCAATCACTGTAATCGGCTTGTTCTGCACAATTCCAATTAAGCATTGTAACTACGCATGCTATCAGGTACTAATAGTTCAAATATATTAGATGTCTTGATTTCTAGACATTATTTCTCCCCCAACAAAGTTTTCCTCACCAAAACCAACAATAAACCTGCTTTTCAGCAAACCAAATAATGATATGCATCTAAGATCCATTCTCTCACTTCAAAGTTCACATTGGAATTCAGTATAAAATGGACATATTTGGACCCCTTATGAAAGGAGATTTGGAAATACTTAAGCACCAAAAAGAGCTCTTTGTTGCCCAATGGAGACCAAAAACACAGCTCTTTGCTTATAAAACTTTAATAGTGGTTTCCCTTGCAGGTCCTATTACAGATGCTTTTAACCATTTGGAAGATAATGAAAGCCACAGTGCTATAAGATGTTGCATATGTATTTCTTCAATTACTTAAGTTACAGCTGATGTTTTAATTTCTAGATCTCGTAAGGCTTACTATCAATACCCTAACCAAATGTTTGTGTGTTTTGCTTTAAAAAACACCCAAGCAAAAACTGATGCAGTCTTCCAATACACTAACAATAATCTGTATCACCCCTCCATGATGCAGAGCTCCACTGCTTCAAGCTACCGAGTCTCTACAGGGATCACCTTCTGACCTGGCCAGACTGCTCAACTTTCACATTCAAATTCGCTTCTATTCAGATTGGTGGGCATCTTTTAGGTTCCCCTGCTTCTACTGTTAAAGTTAGCTCATTGCCATTTTTAGTCAAGATTTGTTATATACTCTCAGAGTAGACGCTCTCTTAGCTGCCATAATTGAAAACAGTAAGTGGTGGTAATGGGAGAGGCTGATTGAAACAGACCTTTTAAGAAAAATTACTCAACTTCAATGTTGGACCAAGACTTTTTTTTAAACATGCGTCCACTGAAGTTCTATACTGTCTTTCTTACATAAACTACACCTGTGATGAGCTACAGGGGGAGTGGGCAAACTTTTTCTTATGTAAAGGTCCAGAAAATCAACAATTTTACGCTTTGTGGACCTGTAATAGTCTGTTGCAAGCCCTCAAGGGTGCTGGTGAAGCACAAAAGCAGCCCCAGACGACATGCGAACAAATGGGCATGACTATATTCGACTAAAACTACAAAAGGAGCCAGCAGGCTAGTTCCCTGAACCCTAAGTTCTACAATTTTGTTTCATTTTGAATAAGAGAACAGAATCCTCTTAGATTTTTGTGATTTCTCCCCTTAACCCTTTCCAGTTTTCACCCGTATCTAATTCACAGACCACCCCCCGCCCAACCGCACCTTCTTGTTTGTTTTTTTAAGTAATTTGCCTTTGGTTTTTTTTATAGGAGGAACAGCTCCTCCTGCATTCTTGTCAGCTTAATAAACATTACAGAAATAGAGTAACTGGCATACACAGGTTAGGGAACAGGTACAACTAACTCACTGAGCGGACAATTCAATTGCTAGGAGCAATAGTACTTGAACATGCCAGTATGTGGCCAGCGGCTGTGGGCAGGGTCAGAGTATTTTACAGGGGAAATGAAGAACAGCTCTAACCTGGTGAGCTGGGTAAATGAAAGTTAAGAGAGCTTCTACTGTAGTACAATTCTATAAGAACGTTAAAAACAAAACAAAACCAAAAAAAAACAAAACAAAAACCCATTCTCCTAAAAGTCTGAGATATACTTGGATGTTTTCATATGATATATAAAAATGGCATATAGAATTTATTTTAAAAGTGATAAATCTGATACTGATACGTGATTCCCTATTTTTACAGATACTTTTGATGATTATCACAACATCAATCTAGGAAGTTTTATAAATGCAGAGTAACAACATAGAGCAGTCTAAATGACAAAAATTTAATGATGGAACTGCCAAAGTAAAACTATTTTTGATCCCCCAAATCTATGACCATAGGGTGGAGGGATCTCTTGAAGAGGATCATAATGGATAAAAACTATCTCTTAAATCTGTAAAACCAAAAATGATTGCTATTTAAGCAGCTTAAAACCCCACACTATTACTTTATGGTTTACCAAATAATCAAGTCTATACCTCTAGATTGAAGGAGGTCAACTTCTTTCAGTGTACAGTCAACATTTATCTGGAGTTGTCTGTTCATGCTTCTCAATCTTGTCATTTCCTCAGGCTAGTAAGAAAGGACCCAAAATAGCAATTGTGGGAAAGTCATTATCAAGCCCAACATTTAAGAACTGCTATTCATGTTAATAGTTTTGATTGGTTATTACCAACAATATGGCCTTAGTCTATAAGAGGGCATGTATAAGAAGTCCTAAACGTTTAAAGGAACAGTCAGGTTAAATGGGGACATCAGTATGGCCACATAAACACAAAATCTGCATAAAACGTGGCAAGCTACAGTACTAGACTATGTCTTATCATACAAAATACCATTTTAATCACAGAGCACTAAAAATATTTTACTTCTATGTTTTCATGGTAAGGGAATCTATGAGAATCAATCTGTAAAACAAGCAATGTCCATGATTTTAGTGTTGTCCAGGCTTGAAAAAAATAACAATACTAAGTGTCAGGCACTGTGTTTACCAGAGGTCTCATTCTTTCCTCAAAACATCTTTCAAGGCAAGTAGTAGTCATATCGCTAATTTATACATGAAGAAGCTGATGCACCCAGAGTGCATGTAATTTTCCCAAGTTTATAAAACATAGTGATTGGTAGAACCAGGATTTAGATCAAAGGAAGCAATCTATTACATGAAAATTTCACAAACAAATGGATCCCATTCTTCCTCCAATTTTGTTTCCTTCTTCCTTGATTTCAAGCCCAGTCTACCTATCCTTAGGCCTTTTAGAGGCATACATGAGACACTGAAATGTACAGAATGCCCTATTCTTCAGTTAAAGTTTTTTGGAAGCCTTTACATCCCCTGACCTTCTAGATTTCTTTACTATATATACATACATACATATACATACACAGTAACAAAATTTTTTTTTTTTTTTTTTTAAAGATTTTATTTATTTATTTGAGAGAGAGAGAATGAGAAAGAGCACATGAGACGGGGGAGGGTCAGAGGGAGAAGCAGACTCCCTGCCGAGCAGGGAGCCCGATGCGGGACTCGATCCCGGGACTCCAGGATCATGACCTGAGCCGAAGGCAGTCGCTCAACCAACTGAGCCACCCAGGCGCCCCCACAGTAACAAAATTAAGAGTTTGAATTCCAGAGGCATGGATACTGAAGCTTTCAGCACAGCCCAGATATTAACTCAGTTACTGATGTGCTTTCAACTATACGAAGTAAAAGGTAAATATCTGCTATGACAGAATAAAATCCTCTTCTGTTAAAAACCTGTATTTTTGGGACGCCTGGGTGGCTCAGTCGGTTAAGCGGCTGCCTTCAGCTCAGGTCATGATCCCAGGGTCCTGGGATTGAGTCCCACATCGGGCTCCTTGCTCGGCGGGGAGCCTGCTTCTCCCTCTGCCTGCTTCTCCCCCTGCTTGTGTTCTGTCTCTCTCTCTGACAAATAAATAAAAGCTTTAAAAATAAAAAAAAAGCCTGTATTTTTCTACAAAAGAGCAAAAAGGTTCTTAATTCACAATAATGCAAGCTCTTATGCTTTTAGGACACGTTATCAGAATAACTGGGACTGCCCCTTACATTAGCAAGTATGAAACATTTAAAATAAGGGATGATGTAATGTATGGTGATTACCATAACATAAGTGATAGAATACAGTAAGAACTACAGTCCCTCAGAATGGTCATTCAGAAATATTTATTAGGGATTGCTTTCCTTTTTTCCTATCTGAAAAATTATGGGACATTACCATGTAAAATGCTTACACCTTGTCTACCAGGCAATATTAAAAGGGTTTAAAATATACCTGAGCATTTATACTAAAAATAAAGCACTTGTCCAGGGGTTTCAAAGATACTGTCTTCGTAGGAATATGTGAAAGAACCCATTCTCCGTAGAATCATAACGGGAAAATTAAATACCTAAAGGAGTTGATTCTTCCTATGTATTGGGGCGGGGGGGGGGGGGTGTTTTAGTCACAATGGTCCTAAATAGTGAAGCTCTAGAACTAAGTATGGAAGGACTGTAATACACTTTATAGTCTAGAGGCTACAGCACATTTGCTTATAACAAGAGATCTAGTCAACAAAATCATTTCCAAAGACAGGAGAACCACTGGAATTTACTAAAAGAATAGTTTATCTGTAAGATTCGTATGTCCTTTTTCATAGTTTCTGACTGAAGCAATGTAAAAAAAAAAATTCTGAAAAGTCAGTACCATTTGCCAAAAAGTACACGGTCTTTTCAGGGAAGAGGGGTTTCAAGATCAGCTGTGTACAATTTAGAGCTGTTTGTAAAAGATCTGACATTTCAAAGTGAAAAATTCTAAGCTTTTTTCAAAAGGTGGCAAAACTACCTTAAGTCAACTGAGCACTTTAAGAAGTTGTATCACAGAGACCCAGTCGAAGACCACTGTTGTTCAGTGGCTTGGCCCTAATTATGCATCTGAGACTAACAAACGTGGGTTATTCCAAAAACCCACTTAGAACAACACAAATGACAGGAAAAACAGGCATCTCTCAGCTTAATCCAACCTTATTTATTTTTCAAGGTTTAACTTAAATGTCCCCCTCTGCCATGAAACTGTCTCATCTTTGAACCCTACTGGCAAAAAGCTAACATTTCTATCTCAAAACCCTGAAAGTACTTAATATCCTTACCATTTAACTGGCCAACACTTCTGATTTAATGTCAATTTACATGAACTTTTCTCTCTCTCTCTCACAAATACATACAGGTTCACAGACACATCTATCCTTTCACATACAGATCTCTTTATGTGACGACCTCTTCGACAGCACTTAACACAGGGCTTTGGGAACAGCAGATTACGGCCATCTTGCACTTCTGCCCTCCTTAGATTATTTCACTGGTGCTCTAAGCTTCTACAGCTGGTAACAAATGTGCGTTTCAGTCTCGTGAGGCACACACATTTTTTTAATACACTGCTTGATAAAAAATGTGAAAACTTGAAGGTAGAAATATGTGCTTAATAGCAAAAAACAGTTCATTCTCTATCATGTAATCCTACATGCGAGTGGGACAAAGATAAAGACAGCCATTTTACTGAGCACCTAACTCCATGCCAGGCACTTTACATATATTGTTTTTATCTTGACAACAATATTAAAATATACTTATTAGAATTCCCATTATAGATAGGGAAAATCAAATGCAGATAAGTTAGATACAGCCAGTGATTGCCAGAACTATTCTGCCTCCAGAGCCTATGTGGGCACTTTTTTTTTTTTTTTAAGATTTATTTTAGAGACAGCAAGTGGGAGAGCTTGGGGGAGAGGGACAGAGGGAGAGGAAGAGCAAGAATCTCCAGCAGACTCCTCGCTGAGCATGGAGTCCGATGTGCGGCTCGATCCCATGACCCTGAGATCATGACATGAGCAGAAATGAAGAGTCGGCTGCTTAACTGACTGAGCTACCCAGGCACCCCTTATGTGGGCATTCTTTACAACTATGTCATGGCACCTCGAATGAGCCTCTATCAACAAAAGGGAATTCTGACAAAATGCTTTACTTCTGGATTCATTTCCTACATAATATACCTTATGTTATGCATACACCTAAGGCTAAATCTAAATTTTGCAAAAACAGTTCGTGGGTGTGTGGGTGTGTATCTCAAGCAGGTTTTTCCAGTGTTGTCCAACCAACATTAGTAAGAATACTTACTATTTATTGGGGACTGCATAAATTATGTATATTATCTTATTTAATGCCATGAGATAGGTACTCACAGATAGTATAGGTAAGAAAATAAGCAGAGAAAGTTACTTCTCCAAGGATATATGAGTGACAGGTAAGTAGCAGGAGGATTCAAATTCACATCTGAAAAGAGGCACTGTCTGAACCTCCACGTAGAACTGTCCGTCCCTCAGCCATGCATTGCTAATAGTCCTTCATTTTACTCTAGGCCTGGCAGCAGAAACACAAGGGAATCAAATTTCTTCTCTCTCAAATATTGTCACCCATATGGACTACCAATTTCTGAAGCTGGGTGATGGCTACACAAGGGGTTCAATCCACTCTTCTGCTTTTCTTAAGTAACTCATCAATAAAAGTGCTCATCTAAAATCTGGATTTTTTTTGAAGCACTAACCTATGTTACCTTTGACAGTTCTCTACTTTCTAACACAACAAAAAAAATCAATAGGGCTCATTTTAGCAGGAATTACCACACAGCAAGAGGTTACTAAACAAATCTTACTTGGTTAAGTTAGGGTAAATGACTTTTATGCTAAGAAAATCTCTTTATGCTCCGTAAGTACCTAAAAGATTCTGAAGTGCCCAACCACCAGGGTAGATTCCTATGTGGGTTATGTTCTTCAATACCTCCCCCAATCAGAGAATTCAATTAAGATTTCAAGTGGAGAAAACAATGAGAAACTTATTACCTTTCAGTTAAAGATAGCTTTGTAATTTTCTAAGTGTTTTAAGTAAAACCCTCCCTTCTTACTTCTAATACTGACTATATTTAGGAATTTCGTCAATATTAGAAAAAAATTTCATTAGGTTACTAAATATGCCTGTTTATCAATACTTTCCTTCTGAAAAATTCCACTGGCTCCCCATTACCAGCAGAATGACGTTCAAACACCTCACCCTCAAGGTCTAAACCCTAATCAGCAGATGCACACTAACCTGTTAAGACATCAGAAATCTCAGCTTAAGTGTAAGACCTGTATTTGCTGCCTCCTGAAAGTCTGTCCCTGTCTTAACTTCACATCTTCATTATCTCCATGTTCTTTTCCCTCCTTTTCTCTTTTCTTTTCCCTTCTAAAATGCCCTCCCCTTTCCTCTATGCCTATACAGCAACACTATGCTGTTTAGAGCAGTGGGTCCTCACCCTTTTCCCCTTCACTCTATTAACCTTACGAAAATCAGATGAAAACTGTAGACATGCGTCCATACTGCACATAATTTCAGAAGTTCACAGACTGCCTTTGAAGCCATGACCCTCCATTAAAAACTTATATACGAAGGCGGAGCTGCAGACATGCTGTCTGCAAGAGGCCTGACATACATGCTCACCTCTCCAAACCCGTAAATGCGGAGAAATTACCCTCCGTTGAGAGAGGTCAGGAAAATAAGGAATGGCTCCAGAGACAAAGTAAAGGGTAAGGTGAAGCCCTGAAGAATACACAGGACCTACCCATGAAGAGCTTCAGGAGGGCATTCCAGCAGAAGAAATGCATTGAGTACATATACAGACTAGTTGATGTACGAGTTCTCTCATTACCCGTGAGCATCACCAGCACTTACCACACTGAATTCTAATTATCTGTCCGTGGGTCTATTTCTCTCACTAGCAGGTATGCACTAAGCACCCAGCGCAGGACCACATTCATAAACTCAACAAGGACTGCTGCACCAATAAATGCCAAAAGGTGAAGCGATAGGTCGGATCACAGAAAGCTTGTATTGTCACAAGATTTTAGGAGACTGGTTTCAAAACGTTCTGAATAGCTTAACATTTTTTAGAACTCAAATAGTACTTAATATGTTAAGAATATATTATCCAAATCTTTTCGTTAGGGCAGTTTCGATTAGGACCGCTGTCAATACCGTTACCTTCGTTCCTACAATTATTTATACTTAACAAAATTGCTCTGCCTTAAAATGCTCTACAGGGCACACTTGCCCAGGTTCATACTGATACTGTTCTAACTCCTCTGAATCAACGTACTTAAGAAAATAACTTTTAAATCTTTGGAATTTATAAGTATATTATATGCTTAAAAGAAAAAATGAACACATGAGAAAAAAATATAAAATGCTTGGGCAGGGTGCACTTTTCTATTTTGACAGAAAGCAATTCACAGTAAATGAGATGCCATACCTTCATTATAACTGTCAGTTATTTGACAATACTGATGAACCTATGGAATTCATACATGTGAGAAGACATAAAAGCATCGAATTATTGTGATGAGAACAACCGAAGGTGAAAGTCTCTCATCCATTGTGGAAAAAACGAAAAGGCCCTGCCAGGAACAGAACCTAAAAGAAAAACACATGCCCTGGACAGCCCTCCTCCCCAGCTTCCTGTCCACGCAGGCCAACAGAGGACTTACCGTGGGGACCGCAGTGGTGCAGCTGACCCTTCTGAGCCGTCTCTGCATCAGGTCATGCTCCATACTGTTAACTTCAGCCTTCAACCGCTCTAGCTCCTCTTTCTCAAGTTTCAACTGCTTTGCTAACCTCTCCATCCTTGCTCGCTGATGTAACAGCAAAGCTATAGTGTTACAGATAGAGTCATTGCAGAGGGTAACATTGAACAAGTGACTGGGAGATTTCTATACGCACTGCTAATGCATAAAATACTCAAAAGAAACCCTGTCCTCCATTTTGAGTTGGCATTTACCCTTGTGTCTTGCTAATGCTATTTTGCTTTAATCTGGCTCTTGTAACTGCTGCCAAAATGCCATCATCTGTACGTCCCTCTTGCTCTGTTGACCTTCGTTTCCCTATGATTGTCTTTTTAACTGTACCTGTGTGGGTTTTAAACAGGTTTAATACCAGGCATGTCAAACTACAGTCATAATTACTACTCTTATATAATGAAAGAATATTAAATTCTCAGATACCTTGAAATCTGAATAGACTTTTAAAAAATTCTGTCCTCCTTTTAGTTAGGTCCACTATTAACTAATCCAACATTAGTCTTCATCACCAATCCCACTTATAAATATATATCACTTATAAATATTACACCCTCCAGGCCAATCTCATTAGAAAAGATTCTAATTCCTTAACCTTGATAAACTTTAGCCCATCCACTATGAATCTCCTTTTCCCACTCTGTGGTTTGTGTTTTGACAGTATCAATTTCACTTGTCTATGCTTTTGTCCCAATGAATGTTATTCCTAAAAACAGCCTTCTTAGGTCACTATTATCATGCCTATATTTTCATATTTTAAAACAAAGCCTGTAGAGAACTCTGAAGCACTGACCCTATTTTTTTCTAACCCTATTCTTGGTAGCGATGCTATTGCCCAATATTTAATAAATACTAACCATTTAATTAAAACTAAACAGCTAATATAAATTTATTTTGAAAAAGCCACCTCACCACGAAGATGAAATTTCATTAAAGGGCTCAAATTACCTTGTGTATAGGCATAGTCATCTGATCCAGAACTAGAACTCCTCTGGTATTTATGGCTTCCCTTTTCTCCCCCAGAGCCTGGTACCACTGAAATGGGCTGAATAGGTTCTGGCGCAGCAGAACGTTCTTCTTGGTCCACTAAATTTAAAAGATTTTCAGTCGTTGCTCGACCTACAGTAATTTTAAAAACTGTTGTTGGGTTTGGTATCACTCGAGGAGATGGTGATGGAGCACATGAAGGTCCGGTTGGCTGTGTATATGTAATGTACACAGGATTAACACTAAATGGAGGTTTTGGTTGACTGGATATTCCTCTCGAAGGAGAACTTGAAGGTGGTGTGGTGGCTGTGTACAGTGAGTGCTGATTCCGTGGAGACGGCTGATTACTGATAGGTGAAGGGCTCCTGTTCATTGCTGTCCCAGGTCTTTGAGAGGGTTCAACTGTAATTTCGATCTTCTTCATGGATCCTTTGGGTAAGCTAGATGTTGTGTATGGGAGATAAGATACTGAATGGCTTCCCTGTTTCTGATAGCTAGGAGGTCCTTGTTGATATGGATGGGGTGGAGTAGTTGAAGGACTAGGTGGCATAAAGACGTGGGAACTTGGGTGGCCCAGCTGGGAAGGTTGCACTTGGTGCTGTGGAGAGCTGAAGGGTGAAGGACATTGAGAAGGAGGTGGTGAATGGTAAGCAGGTTGAGGAATCTGCTGTTGTTTGGGAGAATACTGAGAAGGTTGATAGTTCTGTTGATGTGCATAAACAGGTAAAGGACGCTGGCTATAATGAGGCACTGGGCCCTGTGGTGAGGACTGCCATGGTGTAGTCTGAGGAGTTTGTCTTCCTGATGAACTCTGAGATGTCTGTCTAATATAAATAGAACCAGGAGACCCATAGAGATTGCTTGGAATTTGTGGAAGAATTTGTAAAGCTCTTGGTACAGTCTGTCCAGAAGGGAGGTTCTGGGATACTGTAACAGTAATCGGATTTGTACTATACCGAGGTATGTGCATGTATGAAGGAGGTGGCGGCGGCGAAGGCCCTTGCATAGCAGACGGATTCATTCCTGTTGGCATGGAAGATGGTTGCTGAGGTGGCTGTGAAGGAGGAGTGGCTGCACTTCTGTTCTGCTCATTCATAAAAAATGGATTGTAGTTTGGAGTAGCAGCCACAACAGCTGGAGCGGAGTGTGGTTCCTGAACTAAACATATCAGCTGTTTACTTGCTGCATGCTGTGGATCAATATGTCCATCACTTGAGCTATGTACCAGTGTTCGACCCCCATTAAGTTGTGTTCCATCTCCTGGGTGGTAGCTACTAGGAGAATGGATACCCAGATTAATATGCAAAAGGCGATTTCTATTCATCCTGTTGTCATCTGGACTATGGTATTCCATATATAAGTATTTGCTACTCTCCTGGGAAAGGGCTCGGCAACAGGCTTCAAGATTGTTGTTGTTCTAGGGGAGAAAAATGGTAAAATTAACACTGACAAAATGAACAAATCCTAATAGAAGTCAAGCTTTGCAGGTTACACAAAGACGACTATCATAAAATAAGTAGAGAACAGCATTTTAAGCACGAACAGCTTCATAGTCACCTACCCTGACAAGGAGATCCCAAACAATTCATATTGTTTCACAGACATTTAGTTCCTATGACTGGTACTCCCGCTACTGCTACACAAATGGAAAGCACCCACTAATGAACAGTGTGACTCAACTCCAAGTCTTCTGAGTCCAAATCCAGGACTCATTTTAGGTCTGATGCATCTCCACAAATTAACATGTTGGGCCAATCTTGGATTCACCACAATGCTCTAACATATAAGTTAAAGCAATATTCATCATTAATATTTAATCTGAAAAACATGGGGGCACCTGGGTGGCTCAGTCGGTTAACCATCTGCCTTCAGCTCAGGTCATGATCCCAGGGTCCTGGGATCGAGGCCCGCGTCGGGCTCCCCGCTCAGCAGGAGGCCTGTTTCTCCCTCTCCCACTCCCCCTGCTTGTGTTCCTGCTCTCGCTATCTCTCTCTGTCAAATACATAAATAAAATCTTTAAAATAAATACATGAATAAATAAACAAACTGAAAAACATGAAAATAACCATGCTTTAGTTTTCGAAAGGCACTGAAACCACAAAAGGAGAAAAATTATAATAGAATTCCTAGAGTCAAAACAATAAAAATTCTAAAGCAGCCTTTTCTTTTAACCAAATTTATCCCTATATAATTTCAACTATCATTAGGAGAGATTAAGCTAAACAAAGAAATCAGTAAAAACAAGCACACTTTTTGAACTATGGTTCCACAACTTGGCCAAAGTTAAGGCTATTTAACAGAAAACCAGGTCTCGACTGCCTTAATGAAATTCATTCACACTCCCACAGTCTCAACATTTTTTACCCACTGAAAAGTAGCCTGGTGAACTTTCAAATCATTGTAGGATTTTAATTTTTTGAGTCATTACACATACACTCAAAGATGGTAATACCAAAGTGACATTTTAGATACTCCAACAATAATCAACTAATGAAGGAGGTTCCTCTTTTTTTAATTTGAAAATTATAAGGTAGTTTTCCATTAAAATACAAAATTCTGAACTATTTTATTAGCCTAAAGCACTATTCTCCATTGCCCTTGGAATAAAATTTCTCAATTTCTGTGACTTTCTCTGTAGTTCATAAATACACAGATAAGCACATACATACCTACTACTACATACTGATTTTAGTAAAAAGCACATTTTATATAAAAATGAAAGGAAACACTTTTACTTCTGCTGGGAAGCAAATAAGGTTAAACCTAAAACAGAACGTACAATGCTGTAATTTTAGAGCTGGAAGAACTTTTAGGGTTCATCTATTCCAACTCAACTCATTTACAGATGAGGAAAGAGATGCCCAGAGAGTTACATGGCTTGAGAACTAGCACTGAACTAGTTAACAGGAGAGCCAGTTCTAGATTCTCCATCTCCTACTCCCACTGCTGTTTCAACTATAACACAGTAATTTCAAGGGAGAGGATGTTAGGCCAAAAGTAAATTACTATACTAAAGCTTTAAGAAGTAAACAAAGAGGGCGCCTGGGTGGCTCAGTTGGTTGAGCGACTGCCTTCGGCTCAGGTCAGGATCCTGGAGTCCCAGGATCGAGTCCCACATCGGGTTCCCTGCTCGGCAGGGAGTCTGCTTCTCCCTCTGACCCTCCCCCCTCTCATGCTCTCTCTCTCTCTCTCTCTCTCAAATAAATAAATAAATAAATAATCTTAAAAAAAAAAGTAAACAAAGATTCAGTTAAGCAAACCTTTGCAAAATGAATTCTCAGAAATTTAAAGAATTGGCTTCATCAAAACTCCATACATAACCTGTATCTGTTTCCTTATATAAAGCTTTGATACTAAAATTCTGAGCCACAGAGAAAAGTAATTGCTGAAATTTAAGAAGAAAATTATTAAAACTCAAAGTTTGGCCTTTTTAAAAGTCCTGCTTAAAAATCACTGTGATCAAGGAAGAGAAGCTAGGTATTAAGCAAATTTGGATCCAAAGGATTTAAACTGATTGCCAACTAGAAAATGTCACTGACAGATATCTGAAGGAAAAGAATATGTATGAAAAGTGAAAATAAAGTATCTCTGCAATTGGACTAAAAGGAGAACAAAAATTAGCCAGTTTTATATGAAATCTAAAGCACTCGTGGATACTTCACTATTTGACATTTGTATCAACGCTGCTGAAAATTCATGTTTTCTACAGTGAATTAGGGAGCCTGAACAGTATCCTCACACGAGGACCCAAATTCACAATGATACAAAGTTGGTTTGTCAGCCTATTCAAATGCATGTCTATAGTAACAAGGTAAGTAAATTTTCACATGAAGAAAAAATTTAAACCAGCAATACAAAGTATTTAAGTATTATCTTTATGAAATCATTTTTAAAAGAATACCACCAAAATAGATTCAAATGTTATCTTTAACCTGCAGAATGCTTTCAAAAGAAAAAAAAATGGATACAAAATTTACCAAATAGTAAATATAAATAAAGAAATCAAAATTACTTAGTTGGATAAAGAGGTCAGAATTCTTTTCTCTTTCTTTTTCTTTTTTTTAAGTAGACTCCATGTCCAATGTGGGCCTTGAACTCACGACCCTGAGATCAAGAGTTGGATGTTCTACTGACTGAGCCAGCCAGGTACCCCAAGAGGTGAGAATTAAACAAACAAAAACCATATATAAACTCTTGAAAAGATCAAGGCAAAAAAAAAATCATACTCCTAAAAAGTGACCCTAAATTGAGAGATGATAGCTCCAGAGAGAGAGGCTTTAAGACTGTATATTAAACGTAAACTCTGAGTCTTTAAATGCAAACAGAAAAACTTTTCAGAGCCACTCAGTGGTAGTAAGTCTCCATACCAATAAACTCTATTAATCCCAAAGGAACAAAGAAGAGAAAGACTTGGGTCAATGTAAATTAGCAACAAATGTTCATTAACTTCAATTTAAAGTTCATTCCTTCAGTTTAGTGTGATAAAGACACTAAGCCATGAAAAAATACAGGTGATAAAGGGATAAATTAAATTTGAAAAAAACAAAGTCAGAGATGGGGGATAGGTGGTAAGGAAGGTGACTGCTAGAAAATGGCTTTAGCTAAAAGCCTCACTCATGCTTGGTTTTACTCCAGTGGGAAGCACCTTTGCTCTACCAGAAACCAAGATGTGACTGAAGTAAAGAACGGAAATTCAGACTGGGAATGTGTGTTGGAAAAAACAAAAAGCAAGCTATAATACAAAAACCGTAAGCCCGTAGGTCTAGACCTAGCAGAAGGTCTAGGAAGCACCTCTTTTACCACAATTGTTCTATTCTATTTGTAATTAACCTCCACTGTATATAGGCTTAGGTGATAACCTGAGCCGCTCACACTGCAGTAAGGTAGAATTTGAACTGACTGTAGTGTGAGGAAGTCCAGTGGGCAAGACAAAGGCGCTGTACCCAAAAGTGAACCAAAGAGGGAAATGCTGTAACCCAAAACACACTGAGATCCTGTGGAGGATGCTGCAAAATTCAATAAGGGAAGCATTAGGCCGGTTTCTCTCTTGTCCCTTGAATGGGAAAACACATTCTACCCAATATTAAAGATACATTTCACTACAAGACAACCAAACCAAAGGAATATGATTAAACTTAGAGAAAGTGGCCTTATACTTAAAATTACCTATTAGTAAGCATTTATCAACCAGAAAAACAGTAAGAAAGGGACTGGACTCTCTATAGACTTTAAAAAATAGGCTTGGGGTGCCTGGGTGGCTCAGTCATTAAGCATCTGCCTTTGGCTCAGGTCATGATCCCAGGGTCCTGGGATCAAGCCCTGCATCGGGCTCCCTGCTCAGCGGGAAGCCAGCTTCTCCCTCTGCCATTCCCCCTGCTTGTGTTCCCTCTCTCGCTGTCTCTCTCTCTGTCAAATAAATAAAAAAATTTTAAAATATAAAAATAAAAAATAGCCTCAAAAGTATATAGCCTAAAAAGTTACAATGATAAATCTGAGATTCAAAATTCAAATCCAAGGATTTGGGGACTGATCAAACAACTCTAAAAATGTAAAAAGTGAAATATGAACATAATCAGTTTTTGTTTTGCTACATGCCTTTTTTCGCCCCCCAAAATCAGTGGTTCTCAATGGGGTAGAGGTTTTGCCTCCCATAAGATATTTAGCAATGTGTGGAGACATTTTTGGTTGTCACAACTGCAAGAGTGCTATTGGCATCTAGTGGTAGAGACCAGGAATGCTGCTAAACAGCCTACAATGTACAAGGCAGGGCCCCACAACAAAGATTACCCAGCCCAAAATGTCAATAGCACCACGGTTGTGAAATCCTGCTCTAAATATCTCCTACTGCCCTCCACATAGACAAGAAAACTTAAGGAGAACTGTAGCTTAATATTAATCACTATCATTGCTGGGTAATCTACCTGTAACATGCACTGAGATACAACACCCTCTGGAATCTCCGGGAAACGTTGTCGGAGGTCATGGAGAACCTGCATATCAAGCTGTGGAGTGCTCTGCGCCATGCCAGAACAAATGGTGGTCAAGTATCTGTTAGGAAATTGATGCTAACCGGCCTTCCAATAGTAATGATCTTCCAACACCGCATTCATTTTCTATTAAAAGAAATCAAAGTTAATCACTGTGTTTGTACACCTAAAACTCATGTAACATTGTGTGTCAACAATACTTCAATAAGGTACGGTTGAATTTACTTACATATTTCACTTTATTCAAACAGAAATGATCACTATGTTAAAATGGAGAGTTGTAAAATTGACAGATTCAACTTAGCCAGACTTTTCTGATATAATACAGCCAATCACTGGTTTAGAAACAAAAAAAGCCAAAAAACATCTGAAAACCTGTTTCATTTTAATGCTTAAAAAAATAAAGCAGCAGCTATATTAAAACTACAGAGTATTACTATTTGGCAACCATATTTTGCTAGCCTTGAGAAATGCTACTTACGTATAATCACTCATATTT
Organism: Halichoerus grypus; assembly: GCF_964656455.1. Taxonomy (NCBI): domain Eukaryota; kingdom Metazoa; phylum Chordata; class Mammalia; order Carnivora; family Phocidae; genus Halichoerus; species Halichoerus grypus. The sequence continues at coordinate 106,214,524 of NC_135727.1, read as the reverse complement.
TCCCAAGGTCTATCACATCACTCCCCTAAAGCACAGTAATCATTTTGATGTCCGAAATAGTAAGAAAACGAGGACTTGATGATAACACCAGAAAGCATTACCTGTCCTGTCTTACATCCTACTTGTACTCTGAGGCTAAAAGATTTGAAGTATGAGTAAAGGAAACCCAAAGTCTAAAGGAAATAACTTAGCAAACAAAAACGGAAACTTAGAATCCTTTGTTTTTAACCATGATGCTTTGCTGGAGGTGAGGTGGGGGGGGATGGGCTAAATGAGAAATGGGAATTAAGGATGGCACTTGTGATGAGCACCGGATGTTGTATATAAGTGATGGATAACTAAATTCTACTCCTGAAACCAATACTACACTACATGTTAACTAACTTGAATTTAAATAAAATCTTGGAAGACAAAGGAATTAATTAATTAAAAAGATCATGCTGCTGGCCCATCATTAGCCAGACCTAAATAGCTAGGCTTTCACTTATTTCTGATGCCACTGACAGAGGTGCTAAGATGGCAGGATTTAAGGATACAGTTTGAGTGGAGAAAATTAACATCCAATCTCACCGGCACTACTCAAGTTGAGCACCCACATATAAATAAGGCAACTAGTGAAATAATGAATTCATAAATTCACTGGCAGCATCAAGGGTCAATGAACTGATACATGTTTTAACACAGCTGACTTCTGAATGGCATAGGGGTTATGGGCACCAACCCCAGTGCAGTCGAAAATCCGTATTTAAGTTCTGACTCCCCCAAAACTTAGCTACTAACAGTATACTGTTGACCTTACTGATAACATAAACAGTCGATTAATACGCATTTTGTATGTTAAATGATGTATTATATACTGTACTCTTACAATAGAGTAAACTAGAGAAAAAAACATTACGAAAATCGTAAGAAAAAACATCTATAGCACTGTACTGTACTTATTTTTAAAAATCTGCATATAAGTGGACTCATACAGTTCCAACCTATGTTGTTCAAGGGTTCAACTGCACATATTTCCTATTTTTTTAAAGGGGAAAAATGTAGTGTATACCATACAATCTCATAATTTCTGCTGTGTTCACTCACTAGATGGTCAAATATTTTTAAGTATGTGAAGTAAACACCTGCATCATCTTAAGAGGCATGGAAACCATGATTGTAAGCTACATGGTCTAAACCACACTCATAAGGAAGGGTCATTCCACACCAAATCTTCTTTACCTTGCAAATAAGTCCTGAAACTTTAAATCATGCCATTACAATGTAGAGAACTACAATCAATATTTCAAAAATAAAAAATGTTCGGATGGGTGTAAGAAGGCAGCATAGGAAGACCCTGAACTCATGTCCTCCCATGGACACACCACATTTACACCTATATATACATCAATTCCTCCCGAAGAACGAGGGGCTGACGGGACAACTTCCACACAATACAAGGTTAGAGGGACCTCAATCAGAACGGCAAGAGAAAGAGATGCATGGTAACAAGGGCAACCTCCCCCCCCGCTTGATGCCACAAACTGCCAATAGTGGAAGGTATCACTGCCCAGTGCACCGAAAAAAAGCTGCAGTTTAAAGGGTAACTAGACTATAAGTGAAGGAAAATCATTTGTTAACCCCAGAACATCCACCAAACAGTGGGGTAATGACTGGAAGTCTCCCTGGGGTCAGAGGTGCTGGTGAGTGCCACTGGTGACCTGCCCACTCCCACCGTGACAGTCCACGCAGGAGCAGGGACTGGATGTTCTAGACAGCCTGTCTCTTCGGCTAGTGCTGGGCCCCAAGCACACACCAGCCCCAGCCATCTAAGCAGGGGAGCCCCAGTGAGGCACACACCAGGGCACACCTCGCCTATATCCAATACGGCTCCAGTAATCTCACCAAGGGGCACAGTGCAAAGCCCCCGGAGATACCCCCATCCACGCCAGGTGCTGCTCCAGTTTTCCATTAGGGTAGCCCTGCTGCAGAGTGCCCCAGGACCCGGGGACCACACGGATCGCAGCTCCAGGCAGCCAGCTACCCAAATGCGCGAGGAACACACAGTCTGCATGGGGGATGTGTCTACACAAGGCCACTCCTCTAAGACTGGGAGAGGCGGCTCTTTCACCTCATTCATAGAAACAAACACAGAAAATCAGATTTAAAAAAGGAGCAGAGGAATATGCTAGTAAGACAAAATTTCAAGGAAATAACTAAACCAAAATGAGATAAGCCATCTACCTAACAAAGATTTCAAAGTAACGATCATAAAGTTGCTCAACAGACTTGAGAGAAGAGAGGATGAATTCACTAAGAACTTCCACAAAAAGACACTGTTTTTTTAAAAAAAGTCTGAGGTAAAGACTAAAATAACTGAAATAAAAAATATACTAGAGGTAATAAACAGGAGATTAGATGATGCAGAAGATGGCAGAAGAACAGATGAGCAATCCCGAAAACAGGGGAACAAAAAACATTCAAGCTGAACACCAAAAAGAAATGGAATTTTAAAAAATGACAACATCAAGCAAATTAACATTCTCATGATATGGATCTCAGAAGGAGATTGAGAGAGAAAGGGGCAGAAAATTTATATGAAGAAATAACAGGGGCACCTGGGTGGCTCAGATGGTTGGGCATCTGTCTTCAGCTCAGATCATGATCCCAGGGTCCTGGGATCGAGCCCCACATCGGGCTCCTGGCTCAGCGGGGAGCCTGCTTCTCCTTCTCCCTCTGCCACTCTCCCTGCTCATGCTTTCTCTCTCTCTCTTATCTCTGTGTCTCAAATGAATAAATTAAATTAAAAAAAAAAGAAAGAAAGAAATAACAGCTGAAAACTTCCCTAACCTAGAGAACAAAAGAGACATCCCGGTTCAAGAAGCAGAGAGCCCCAAAGAGGGCCATACCAAAACACGTAATAATTAAAATGTCAAAGATCAAAGATAATGAGAAGATCTTACAAGCAGCAAGAGGAAACCAAACAGTTATGCACAACAAAAAAACCTATGAGGATATCAGCTGATTTTTCAGCAGAAACATTGCAGGCCAAAAGAGAGTGGCAAGATGTACTCAAAGTGCCAAAAGGAAAAAAACTGACAAACAACAATCCTCTGCACTACAAGGTTATCACATAAAATCAGAGAGACAGAGTTTCCCAGACAAACAAGTTAAAGGAGTTCATCACCACTGAACCAGCCTTACAAGAAATGCTAAAGGGACTTCTTTAAGTGCAAAAGAAAAAGCCATGATGAGAGGGTAAGAAAACAGTGAAAGGAAAAAATTTCAAGGGTAAAGGCAAACACACAGTACATCAATCACTTACACTGCTAGTATGAAGGTTAAAAGGCAACAGGAGTAAAATCATTTGTACTTAAAAAATTAAGGGAATCACAAAAAGATGTAAAACATATAAAAGATGGATGGGAAAATAAAAATATAGTTCTTTTAGAATGTGTGATAGAACTTTAGCAATCAGCAACTTAATATAAACTGCTATATACTTAGGATGTTATATATGAATCTCAAGGTAACTACAACACAAAAACCTGTAAGAAATACACCAAAAAATAAAAAGAAAGGAATCCAAGCATAAAACTAAAAGTCACCAATCATGAGGGAAGAGCAAGAGAATAAAGAAACAGACAACTACAAAAGCTATCAGAAAAAATTAACAAATGACAATAAGTACATACCTATCAATAATTACTTTAAATGTGAATGGTCTAAATATTCTGATCAAAAGCCACAGGGTATGCATAAAAAAAAAAAAAACAAGACCCATCTACATGCTGCCTAGGAGAGACTTAACTTCAGACAAAAAGACACATACAGACTGAAAATGAAGAGATGGAAAAACATTCCATGCAAATGAAAGCCAAAAAAAAAAAAAAAAAAAAAAAAACTTGGGTAGTAATACTTCTATCAGACAAAATAAACTTTAAAACAAAGACTGCGAGGCACCTGGGTGGCTGAGTTAGTTAAGCGGCTCAGGTCATGATCCCAGGGTCCTAGGATAGAGCTCCACATCGGGCTCCCTGCTCAGCGGGGAGTTCACTTCTGCCCCTCCCTTTGCCCCTCTCCTCACCTCCCTGCTTGTGCTCTCCGTTCTCTCTTGGGCTCTCTCTAAAATAAATATTTTAAAAAATAAAATAAAACAAAGACTGCAACAGAAGACAAAGAAAGGCATTATGTAATGATAAAAGGATCAATCCAACAAGAGAATATTACAGTTATAAATACACACCCAACAATAGGACACCTAAATACATAAAACAAATGTTAACAGGGGCGCCTGGGTGGCTCAGTCGTTAATAGTCTGCCTTCGGCTCGGGTCATGATCCCAGAGTCCTGGGATCAAGCCCCACATTGGGCTCCCTGCTCAGCAGGAAGTCTGCTTCTCCCTCTCCCACTCCCCCTGCTTGTGTTCCCTCTCTCGCTGTCCCTCTCTCTCTGTCAAATAAATAAATAAAATCTAAAAAAAAAAAAAAAGTTAACAAACGAAAGGGAAGAAACAGAGTAATACAATAATTGCAAGACACTTTAACATTCCACTTACATCAATAGATAGATCACTGACACAGAAAATCCATCAAGATACACTGGCTTTGAATGACACATTAGACCAGAGGGACCAAATATATACAGAACATTCCATCCCAAAACAGAAGAATACATAATTCATTTCAAGTGCACATGGAACATTCTCCAAGATAAATCACATGTTAGGCCACAAATCAAGTCGCAATTAATTTAAGAAGACTGAAATCATATCAAACATGTTTTCTAATGACAATATGGAACTAGACATCAGTAACCACAGCAACAACAAAAACTGGAAAAACACTACCATGCAGAAGCTAACAAATATGCTACTAACCAACCAATGTGTCAACAAGGACATGAAAGAGGAAATTTAAAAATACCTGGAGACTAATGAAAATGAAAACACAACAGTTCAAAATCTTTGTGACACAGCAGAAGCACTTCTGAGAGGGACGTTTATAGTGATACAGGCCAATCTCAAAAAAACAAGAAAAATCTCTACACCTGAAGGGACCAGAAAAAGTAAGGACAAACAAAGCCCAGGGTTACCAGAAGGAAGAAAAGAGTAAAAATCAGAGTGGAAATAAATGAAATAGAGACTGAAACACAATAGAAAAGATCAGTGAACCAAGAGCTGGTTCTTTGAAAAGATAAAAAAGAACCCTGACAGACCTTTAGCCAAACTCATCAAGAAAAAGAGAAGAATCAAATAAAATCAGAAATGAAAGAGGAGAGGGCGCCTGGGTGGCTCAGTCGGTTAAGCATCCAAGTCTTGATCTCAGGGCTGTGGGATCAAGCACACACTGGGCATAGAGTCTGCTTAAGATTCTCTCTCTCCCTCTCCCTCCCCACCCCCTTCTCCTTATGTGCTCTCTCTCTCAAAAAAAAAAAAAAAAAAAAAGAAGAGAAAAATGAAAGAGGAGAAATAACAACTGACGCCACAAAACCACAAAGAATTATATACCAAGACACTGGACACTGTAGAAAAGATGAGTAATTCCTAGAAATACACAATCTTCCAAGACTGGATCAGGAAGAAGAGAATATCTGAACAGAGTGATTAGTTCTAGTAACAAAACTGAATCGATAATCAAAAAACTACCGCCCCCCCCCAAAAGTCCAGGACCATATGGCTACATAGGTAAATTCTCCCAAACATTTAAAGAGCTAACACCTAACCTTCTCAAAGTATTTTAAAAAATAGAAGGAAAACTTCCACATCCATTCTATGAGATGAGCATTACCCTGATATCAAAACTAGGTAAAGACACTACAATAAAAGGAAATTACAGGGGTGCCTGGATGGCTCAATCGGTTAAGCGTCTGATTCTTGATTTCAACTCAGGTCATGATCTCAGGTTCATGAGATCAAGCCCCACATCGGGTTCCACGAGGAGTCCGCTTAAGATTCTCTCCCTCTCCCTCTACCCCTCCCACCCCTGCTCACGCACTCTCTTAAAAAAAATTAATTAAAAAAATGACAGAGTACTATCCCTGATAAACAAAGATGCAGAAATCATCAACAAAATACGAGCAAACCAAATTCTACACACTGACAAAGACATTCACCACAACCAAATGGGGTTTATTCCAGGGATGTGAGGATGGTTCAATATCTAAGAATCAATGAACATGATACACCACATTAACAAAAGGATAAAAAGTATATGATCATCTCAATAGATGGAGAAAAAAAATTTTGACGAAATTCAACATGCATCCATGATAAAAACCCTCAACAAAGTGGGTTCAGAAGGAAGATAACTCAACATAACATAGGCCATAGATGAAAAACAGTACACTGAATGGAGAATAAGTGAGAGTTTTCCCCCTAAGGTCAGGAACAAGACAAGGATGTCCACTCTCACCAGTTTTATTCAACACAGTACTGGAAGTCCTAGTCACAGCAATCATACGCTAGAAATAAAAGGCATCCAAAGTGGTGAGGAAGAAATAAAACTCACTATTCACAGATGACAAGACACTATATAGAAAAAACCCCAAAGACACCACCAAAAAACTATTAGAATAAATGATTTCAGTAAAGTTACAGGATACAAAATATACAGAAGTCTGTTGCATTTCTATACACTTAACGACAAAATGAGAAAATCCCATTTACAAGTGCATCAAAACAGAATAAAATAATGTAGAAATAAACTTAACTAAGGAGATGAAAGACCTGTACTCTGAAAACTGTAAGACACTGATGAAGGAAACTGAAGACGACACAAACAAATGGAAAGATACATCAGGCTCATGGCGTGGTATAATTATTATTGTTAAAATGTCCATACTACCCAAAGTAATCTACAAATTCAATGCAATCCCTATCAAAATACCCACAGCATTTTTCAGAGAACCAGAACAAATAATCCCCCCCCCAATTTTTTTTTTTTTAAAGATTTTATTTATTTATTTGAGAGAGAGAGTGAGAGAGAGAAAGAGCACAAGAGGGGGGAGCGGGAGAGGGAGAAACAGACTCCCTGCTGAGCAGGTAGCCCGATGCGGGACTCGATCCCGGGACTCCAGGATCATGACCTGAGCCGAAGGCAGTCGCTTAACCAACTGAGCCACCCAGGCGCCCATAATAATCCCAAAATTTGTATGGAACCACAAAAGACCCCAAATAGCCAAAGCACTCTTGAGAAAGAAGAACAAAGCTGTAGGTATCACAATCCCAGATTTCAAGCTATACTACAAAGGTATAGTAATCAAAACAGTATGGTAATGTACAAAAATAGACACATATGATCAATGAAACAGAACACAGAGCCCAGAAAGAAACCCAGGCATACACGGTCAATTAATCTACAATAAAGGAAGCAAGCATATACAATGGGGAAAAAACAGTCTCTTCAATAAATGGTGCTAAAAAAACTGGAGACCTAATGCCAAAGAATGAAACTGTGCCACTTTCTTACACCATACACAAAAATAAACTCAAAATGGATTAAAGACCTAAATGTGAGACCTGAAAGCATAAAAATCCTAAAAGAAAACATAGTCAGTCATGTCTTAGACATCGGCCTTAGCAACATTTTTTTTTTAAAAAGATTTTATGGGGCGCCTGGGTGGCTCAGTCGTTGGGCGTCTGCCTTCGGCTCAGGTCGTGATCCCAGGGTCCTGGGATTGAGCCCCATGTCCAGCTCCCTGCTCGGCGGGGAGCCTGCTTCTCCCTCTCCCAGTGCCTGCCACTGTGTCTACTTGTGCTTTCTCACTATCTCTCTGTCAAATAAATAAAATCTTAAAAAAAAAATCTTTAAAATAAATAAATAAATAGAGAGCGAGAGCAGGAACACAAGCAGGGGGAGTGGGAGAGGGAGACGCAGGCTTCCCGCAGAGCAGGGAGCCCACTGCGGGGCTCGATCCCAGGACACTGGGATCATGACCTGAGCCGAAGGCAGACACCCAACGACTGAGCCATCCAGGCGCCCCAGCAACATTTTTCTTTTTCTTTTTTTTTTTTTTTTTTTAAGATTTTATTTATTTATTTGACAGAGAGAGACACAGCGAGAGAGGGAACACAAGCAGGGGGAGTGGGAGAGGGAGAAGCAGGCTTCCCGCGGAGCAGGGAGCCCGATGCGGGGCTTGATCCCAGGACCCTGGGATCATGACCTGAGCCAAAGGCAGACGCTTAACGACTGAGCCACCCAGGCGCCCCCCAGCAACATTTTTCTTGATGTCTCCTTAGGGAAACAAGAAAAACTATGGGGACTACATCAAACTAAAAAGCTTTTACATGGCAAAAGAAACCATCAACAAAGAAGACAACCTATTGACGGGGAGAAGGTATTTCCTATTGAAGGGGAGAAAATATATAAAGAATGCATACAACACCAAAACCAAACCAAACCAAACCACCAAACATTCCAATTAAAACATGGGCAGAAGAACCTGAATAGGCATTTTTTCCAAAGAAGACATCCAGATGACCAAGAGACACATGAAAAGTCACTCAACACCACTCATCATCAGGAAAATGCAAATCAAAATCAAAATGAATTAGCACTTCACTCTTGTCAAAATGTCTAATATCAAAAAGACAAAAGTAAGTGTTGGCGAGGATGTGGAGGAAAAAACCCCTCATGCACTAATGATGAGAATGTAAATTGGTGCAGCCACTATGGAAAACAGTATGGAGGTTTCCCAAAAAATTAAAAACAGAACTACCATACAATCCAGTAATTCCACTGCTGGGTATTTACCTGAAGAAAATAAAAACCCTAATTTGAAAGGATACATGCACCCCCATTTTTACTGCAGCATTATTTACAATAGCCAAGTTACAGAAGCATCCCAAGTGTCCACTGATAGCTGAATGGTAAGGAACATGTGGGATATATACACAATGGGGTATTACTCAGCCACAAAAAATAACAACATCTTGTCACTCACAACAACATTAAACTACAGGGTATTATGCTAAGTGAAATAAACCAATCACAGAAAGACCTATACTATATGATTTCACTTACATGCGGAATCTAAAAAAAAACAAAAAAAAAGGACAAGCAAGCAAGAAAACAGAAACAGACTCATAAACACAGAGAAGAAACTGGTGGTTGCCAGAGGGGAGGAGGGATGGGCAAAATACATGAAGGGGATTAAGAGGTACCAACATCTAGTTATAAAATAAATAGGTCACAGGGATAAAAAGAGTAGGAAATACAGTCAATATTGTAATAATGATGTATCGTGAAAAATGGTAGCTACACTTACTGTACTGAGCATTCCTAATGTATAGAATTGTTGAATCACTCTGTTGTATACCTCTAATATGACATTGTAAGTCCACTATCCTTGAGTAAAAAAAATTTTTTTTAAAAACTGAATGAATCGGGCGCCTGGGTGGCTCAGTTGGTTAAGCGACTGCCCTCGGCTCAGGTCATGATCCTGGAGTCCCGGGATCGAGTCCCGCATCGGGCTCCCTGCTTGGCAGGGGGTCTGCTTCTCCCTCTGACCCTAACCCCTCTCATGCTCTCTCTCATTCTCTCTCAAATAAATAAATAAAAATCTTTAAAAAAAAAAAAAAACTGAATGAATCTTTGAAAAACAAATGAAGAAATAAAGATATTTAAGGAAAATACTGAATTACTTTTGCTCGTCTATAATTAAATAGATACTTAACAATCATCATGTAATCTCAAACTTGATTTCATTTTGCATACAAACTGCTAGCTTTCACTGGGCGTCTGGCTTGCTCTCCTCTTCCTTCCAAGCTAAGACTGTTAAGAGTTATGTACACTCTTTTTGTCTACCAAGTGGCCACAAAGCCCATACCTATGAGACTCTGCCTAACCACAGGTTAAAAAAAAAGCCATCAGTGACTGTTTTAATGACTTCCAGCCACAACACAAAAGCTATCTAATGAACATGAAGAAAAATTAAAATGTGGGGGAATATGACTGGTACATATATGGGCTTTCTGTCCACCCTGTACTCTTCTCCCTACAATTCATTCCTTAGTCTGCTTTAATCTGGCTCTTATCAACATTCCACTGAAATACCACAATCTCTCTGCTGCTAAATCCAGAGGATATATTTTCTGGTCCCTATGCCCCCTTATCTCTGCAGCATCTGACAATACTGATTGCTCCTTTTTTTAGCCTCTTTGACAACATACTAGCCTGGTTTCTTCCCACCTCTTTTGTCCCATTAACGTCTGTCTGGTTTTTGCCCTAAGTTGCTTCCTCTTTTCATTCTACATCCTTTTAACCAGTGATCATATCCACTAGTAGGCATTCAGTAACATTTAAAGGCTGATGATTCCCAAATTGGTATCTTGAACATCATGCTCTCTCCAAGACTCCAGACACATATAGCCACCTGCCTACTACAGAGCACCATCTGGATATGCCCAAAGATAATTGTCAATATGTTCAAAAAGGAAATCCTCACCACAACCCTTCCCCAAATGCTCTCTGTTCTCTCCGCGAATGTTACCACTATTCACTCAGTAACACTACAAGAAACGAGGGTGTGATCCCTGACTTCCCATTCTTGCACAACCAACTACAGGGTGAAACGAAGTGGTCATGGTTTCCACCCCAGTTCTGCCATTTGTTAGTGTCTAAGAAAATACTCAATCCTTACACCTTTGAAATTTCACCTATAAAATGGAAATAATAGTAGGGCTGTAGTAAAATTTAAATGTCAAACGTTAGTAAGTCAGCATTAGTTACTATTATTCGGGGCACTTTTGAATACTCTCATCAACATTATGGCTCCAACTTCGTGCTGCTCTCTCACCTCTGGTCTTGCCTTCCTCCCACATCACAGCCAGAATATTTGTGTTCTAAGATGCAGATCTGATCATGCCCCCTCCACTCTGCATCCCAAAGGAACAGAGCCAGGTGTGATCCTGTGCATGGCTGTCCTGTGCTACCTCCTCCTAGGGCATGAGACCATGATCATCCATCTGCCTGAGATGCTTTTCTTCCTCCCTCCCCACTGCTTCTCGAAGCCACATCGATCCTGCACACGTTGGTACTGATGGCACCTCCTCTAAGGGGGCTTCCACTGACAACCCCCTTCCCCGAGTCCTACCGCCATGCCTCTCCTCTACCCACACCGTGCTAGAGGACCCTCCACTGTGCTTTCACTGCAGGTTGTGCTTATCCTCACAGGCGCACTGAACACACAACACTGAAGCCACCAGTGTATCTGAAGGTCTCTCATATAAACTGTAGCTCTACCTAGAACATGCTGTTACACCACAGAGCGGGGGAAGTACTCAGAAATGATGGGAGCTTGTCCTAAGGACCTGGGAGCCAGTGTGAAAAGGCTCCCACTGGCCAAACCTGTGACAATTTGAGTACCAAAATAATTAAGGACAGTAATGAATTACAGGCCTGTAAAAAACAGGAACCCATGAGTCGCTATCAGTATTAAATACACATGTACATAAATGGAGAAGGGAGGACTTTTATTTATAGTAGAATCCAACTGGTAAACATGCAAGGAGTGCTGAAGCCTTAAAAAATCATCATTTTGCTGATATCACAGTACAGACTGCTTCAAGAAAAAAAATCATCAATGGATGCTAAATCTAGGAGTAGATTTGCATGAAGAGTAGTATGTATGAATGGTCTTCAAGTATCTCCCCCAAAGAACTGCTTATTAGTTGCGGGGGGGAGGGGGAATTACACAGTAGATAAATCAAACAGTATCACGATTAGCTAATCAAAATTAACATCAATGAGGGAAAGATGGACAACATACACCTCTAGATGGGACACCCTGAGAAAACATATTACTTTACAGTATTCCAGTCAGGAATGCAGAACCTGAGGGGCGCCTGGGTGGCTCAGGTCATGATCCCAGGGTTCTGGGATCGAGTCCTGCGTCACGCTCCCTGCTCAGTGGGGAACCTGCTTCTCCCTCCCCCTCTGCATTCTATTCCCCCTGCTTGTGCTCTTTCTCTCTCTCAAATAAATAAAATCTTAAAAAAAAAAGGAATGCAGAACCCGAAACTTATGAGGAAAGAGACAAAGCCAAAATGATAAATGTTCTATTTAAAAAAAAAAAAAGAGGAGGGATGGAGACAGGGTGAGAATGTTATCTTAAAAATGCCAATGTCATAAAAGAAAAAGGCAAGAAAAATATCACAGATTAAAGGAAAGAGAGTACATAACAACTAAATCTAATAACTAATCCTAGACTGGGTCCTATTCTAACTGGGGAAAATGTTACAAAAAAATGGATCAATTGACAAAATTGAAAGATGGTAGATTATGAAAAGTATTCCATTATGTTTACTTTATTGAACTTACTAAGTTTACTGAATTGATAACTGTGCTATGGTTCTATGTGAGACTACATTAGTTTTAGGAAATAAGGCAGTGAAATATTTAGGGGTAAACGGTATGACAACTTACTCTCAAAATGATTCAGGAAAAGAATATATACCATGTACGTGTACACGTGTGCCTGTACACACACACACACGTACATGCACAGAAAGAGGGAACAAATAAAGCCAACAGGGGAAGTGTTAATAGGCGAATATGGATCAAGGATATAAGGTGCTCTTTGTAAAAATTTTTACTCTTGCAACTCTGTACTTCTGGAATTATTTCCAAATAAAAAGTCAAAACAAAACAAAACAAAAACAAAAAGGCTGTAGTTCTATTCAAGGGCTATGCTTTGTTCACCCCTGCATTTCCAGAGCCTGAGCTCATACTTGCTCAAATGTCTGTTAAATAATTAATTACATAATGAAGAGTCACTTTTACTATACCAAACCAATCTACCTAATAAAGTAATTATATATAGACGAACCTTGTCCCCCACCTCCTATACACACCCCCAATAAAATACTGGGGGATCAGCGATCACCTCTGTAGAACAATTTGTGAATGCTTAGGAAAAAGGGAAAATAGATTTAAGCTACTCAATCTTTGAGTATGTTTTTCCAGTTTTCTACTCTTAAAATATCCCTGATATCTGAAAAGCTAATTTTAGCTTTTTTCTACCAGATTAACAATCCAGGCTTAATTTAAAATGTACATTATTTCAAAGTCCTTAGTGTTAACTTTAGTCCTTAGGGTCAATTCAAACCTGTTCGAGGGCACCTGGGTGGCTCTGTCAGTTAAGTGGCCAACGCTGGGTTTCAACTCAGGTCATGATCTCATGGTCGTGAGATAGGGACCTGCGTCAGACTCTGCGCTCAGCGAGTAGTCTGCTTCAGATTCTCTCTCCCTCTCCCTCTAGCTTGCATGTTCTCTCTCTCAAATAAATAAAATCTTTAAACCTGTTTGAATTACCCACCATTTTCATCAAAACAACCATCATCTGCCATTTTCACAGTAAGGTGATCTATAATTTGCACTAGCCAAAGGAGTCCTAGATGAATAACCCTGCCAAGTCACTGAAGGTCTAAGACAGCACTGTCTAATAAAAATATAATGCAAGTCCCTTTAAATGTTCTAGTAGCCACCTGAAGGAAAAAGCAAAGGTGAAATTTCAATATATTTTATTTAATCTGATATATCAAAAATAGTATTGTTTAACTATATGATCAATATAAAAATCACGGATGAGCTATTTTACATATTTCTCTCCAACGAGGTCCTTGAGATCCAGTGTGCATTTTATACGAACAGCACATCACAATTCAGACTGGCCACGTTTCAAGTAGTCAGCAGCTACCTGCAGGTAGCTCTAAGGCTTTAGGATTTGCATTCAATTAAAAGGCTAAGACCTACAACTCTTAGATTCTATAATTCAGTATCTCCTTTGAGGGTATACAATTGATTAGGCACAGGGTCTGGCACAGACTAGGTATTCAATGAACATTTGTTAGGTGAAATAGAAAAGAAAAATGGAATTCACTGAATTTAATGGTAAGAATGACCTTAGTCATCAAATCTGTTTGTATTTACAGAAATGATGACAACTTTCCCACTAGGAAATGATACTTCAATACTTGAGGGGCTAACCATATTCAGAACACTTGCTAGCTATTTAACTGTCGTCAAAAAAAGAGTTTCTGAAGCACCCAAAAGCTTAACTCAAGCTTCTCTAGTGGCTCCAAAGAACTGTTTTATTCATTTCTCAACCCTAATTTCAAGCCTTTAAAATATAAGGATAATACAACTGCCTCCTTACGAAAAAGAAAAGGCGACAAGGGTAAACAAAAACAAAGACGCTTCAGGCGTCAAGCAAGAGCTTGGGTTCTGTCCAGTTCTGAGCTCTTGGGAGCTGCTAGCTCTCCGCCAGCTCTGTCCACCTTTAAAACCTCAGGAGCCACCAATGCCAAAGTTACCATTAATTTCACCACTACTGCTATCAGATACCATTTACTGAACAACTGTGCCCTCCAAGGTAGCTGTGATTATCTCTAGCTTACAAATAAGAAAACAACTTCCAGGCGCCTGGGTGGCTCAGTCGGTTAAGCGTCTGCCTTCAGCTCATGATCCCAGGGTCCTGGGATCGAGCCCCACATCGGGCTCCCTGCTCGGCGGGGAGTCTGCTTCTCCCTCTCCCACTCCCCTGCTTGTGTTCCCGCTCTCGCCGTGTCTCTCTCTGTCAAATAAATAAATAAAAATCTTTAAAAAAATAAAAAAATTTAAAAAATAAGAAAACCACCTCACAGAATGGGCATATGGCAGAATCACGACTCAAATCCAAGCCTGCCTTCTCCAAAGGCTGTGTTCTTTCCACTATGTCACTGGTAGGTATCAAGGACACTGCCAGTAGGGTGAGAATGAGCGCCTTTCTTTGGGGAAAAAAAGACAAGAAACCTCCATCAACTTATCATCCAAAAAGGGGGTTACAGGGGTGGGAAGTGAAGGGCTGAGAGGGGTGCAAAGAACCCTTGTATAAATAAGCTGTTGTAGGACATATAAGAGGCAGAGCTAAAAGGAAAAAAATTGCCCTTAAGAGTTACAAATACTTGCTTTTGAAAAAAACATATTAAAAATCATCTTTAAAATCAAAGCCAACAATTTACCCACAAAGATGGCTACCATCTGAAAAGATGATTTTTTAAAATTTATTTAAATTTTATTTATTTATTTGACAGAGAGAGAGAGAGAGCACAAGCAAGGGGAGCAGCAGAGGGAGAGGGAGAAGCAGGCTCCCCGCTGAGCAGGGAGCCCGACGTGGGGCTCAATCCCAGGACCCTGGGATTATGACCTGAGCCGAAGGCAGACGCTTAACCAACTGAGCCACCCAGGCGTCCCCTGAAAAGATGATTAACAGCAGACCTACTTTTCACAGCAAATATGAAAATGTCTTCTCTTTAAAGGATTATGTATGTAATCTGAACAGTGGTTAGCACTCTGCCCTATACAGTCATTTTCATAAGCACTAACTGACATGGATAATCATTAAGTATTTCGCAATATATAACACTCTGAATAATTTCCTGATGATTAAAAACATGTTAAAATTCTTCTTTAAAAAAAGCAATTTCCTTTCTGCTGAGAGATTAAAACAGATAGTTTACAAATAGAAAGTATTCTAGCCAGTAAGATGAGCCTGTTTCCCTAAAAAACAAAGTTTTAAAATAAAGTACTACACTACGTTTTTGCATGTAATCCCACAGAATACAACTAAGATGAAACATTGGCCTATAGTATCTTATATTATAGATTTCGAGGTGATGCACATCAAAACACACCATCTATTCCTGTCCAGATATTATCAATGTATGCAACAACTATGCTTAATAGATATGGACTTTGTTTCTTAACCTTTTAATAGGCTGCTTCTTTTTATACAATTCTAAAGTGATGAGTGATGATCTGAAACCAACCAGAGGACTCAAGCAGTATCTGAACTGTGCTGGCTAGGCTGGGCTGTGACCTAACTCCTGGGACACCCTTGAAACACCCCCACTAAAGCACAGATGGCCACAGCTGTGGCTTGTGGAGCTGTGTAGGCGGTAACCCTAGATCAGAAATAAGAAATACTAAAGGCATAAACCCCACGATCGTCATAGGGTTCTAAAGCCACATAAACCAAGAAGTTCTACAGGGTGGAGCCTTTGTGGTCTGTCAGCTTTGCGGGCAACTCCCAATTTCTGAGGGCAGGATGGAGAGTAGGGGGCCCAGACGCTAGGCTCAGCAGTGGAATCACTCTGAGCCTTCTTCTAGGGGTGCAGCTACCCCCACCCCCATTCAGGAGTGCCAGCACCACAAGGCGCAGTGGGTTCTGATCCTCAGAAAGCAGCTACTGGGATTTCTCAAACAGAATTCCTCCTCCCAAACAGAGAGAAAGCTCCCCCAAAGCTCTGTTCTGATGCTGCCGTTCTCCGCACTCTAGAAAATGACCTCACACCTAGTGCTTTGTTTCCACAGCAAATACTTTCTGAGATCAGCAAATATGCAGGGTTGTGCGGTTATAGGCCTGAGTGTTTACTTCTGCCACATTTTAGCTCACTTCCTAAAATAATTATAGCAGAGGTTACAAACCAATGGTCTATAGGCCAAATCCAGCCCACTGATCTGCTTGGTTTGACCTCAATAGTGTTAAAGAAAAAAGCTGAGCCACATTTTTTTTTTTTGAAGATTCTTTATTTCTTTAAGTCATCTCTACACCCAAAGTGAGGCTCAAACTCACACAACCCGGAGATCAAGAGCCACGTGCTCCACTGACTGAGCCAGCCAGGTGCCCGGAGCCACACTTTAAAATAGAGAAATTGTACCTAACAACCCGGATACCCAACTTCTCTCTGAAAAAATGAGAAGCTACAGCAATAGCAGGCAAGTGGCTACAGCTGAGGCACGGCTGCGCCCTGTAGAAGGGACACGTACTTTCCAGCCTGCCTACTGCCCACACTCCCTAGGCCGTCCCAGACACAGAGGCCTGAGGTTGCCTCACCCACTGGCGTACCAGCAGGGTCTGTGCCCCCTGCAATGTGTTCCATAAAAGGTTTAAAGCCAGTACTGTATCAGTCTAGTCTAGTGTGTCTCCACAGTCGGCTACTGATCCGGTAATTTGGGGTACAATAATGCTTCATCATGCAAGCTTGCCCCATGTGTCACAAGGTGGTTAGCATCCTGGCCTGTAAAATGCCAGAAGCGCCCCCAGGTGGTCCCTAGAGAGACAACAGTATCTCAGGCTGACAGCCGCTGCTAGCATCTTAAGTTTGGTGAGGTGAACACTGCTGAGG
Organism: Halichoerus grypus; assembly: GCF_964656455.1. Lineage (NCBI taxonomy): Eukaryota > Metazoa > Chordata > Mammalia > Carnivora > Phocidae > Halichoerus > Halichoerus grypus. The sequence continues at coordinate 106,197,378 of NC_135727.1, read as the reverse complement.
TTTGAGGAAAAGTTAGCCTGGCCTTGAGAGAACTTTTAAGGAAAGGAATCATTCATTTTTCTGATTAGTCTGGCCCAGCCAATAACCACTGAACAAAAACATGTATACTCATATAAACCTTTGGAATTTTCACCCATATTCTTGTTGCTTTGGAAGTTTTGGTTTTAGATGATATTTATTGAGCCATATGTATGTACCAGGCACCGGGCTAAGTGCTTTGTCTCATTTAACCCCCCTTATCCCACAGGAGAGGCAAATAATATCATCCACATTCTACAAATGAGGAAATGTGAGGCTCAGAGAGGGTAAATAATTTGCCTGTAGTCACAGAGTCAACAAGCAGCAAAGCTAGGAAACAAACATTATTCTCCTATACTTCTGGCTACATCGTAAGACTCTGATGATGTCAAAACTCTTAAAGACAGTTTAAATCAAAACCTGATTATAAAATAGAAAGGGTTTTTGTACTAGATAGTAAATTCTTTTAGGTAAGCAGCAACAAGAAGTGGCCAGTAGTGGAGCATAACTAATGATCTTTTACTGGTACAGGTAAGGGTTCCAATTTCAAGATTTTTCATGCATATGTAAAGGTGCAACTAAATAACAAGCAAGGGATAGGAATATGATACTTGTTATTTCCCCTAAATGAGCCTTCCAAATGATTTCTAAGACAATCGTCCCATAGGATTTTGATTATAATGGAAACCATTCTGAAACAGTCACATATTCGTTGCATCTATCTTACATTCTACTATATTCTCAAAGGAGATATACTACGGATCAATATTTATATTAAAAGAATCAAAAGCATCTTCATGTTAAATATAGTCCCCCAGAAACAGATAGAAGCATATTCAGTTTATTTTTTGTCTTTGTTTTTTTTAAAAGATTTTATTCACTTATTTCAGACAGAGAGAGAGAGCGCGAGCGAGCGCACGAGCAGGGGAAGGGGCAGAGAGAGGAGGCTCCGGGCTGAGCAGGGAGCCCGCCTGGGATCATGACCTGAGCCGAAGGCAGACACTTAACCGACTGAGCCACCCAAGCGCCCCCATATTCAGTTTAAATTTAAAATGAGCACCCGTCCTCCCCAGTGAGTATCTGCTTGCTAGCTGCCACCTCTACAGAACCCATGATATGTGCCACTCCTGCTGCCTCCCACGACCTCCCCAACAAAAATAAAAATAAAGGTACTTGGGATCTTCTCCCAATTCTGAGTATGGTAACAAAAAAGCAGGATATGAGTATTAGTTTTTTTACTCTTTATTTTTTTAAAAAAATTATTTTTTGGAGAGAAGGGGGGCGGGGAGGGAGCTCGAGCCAGCAGTGGGGAGGGGCAGATGGAGAGAATCCTGAAGCAGACTCCCAGCCCAGTGGGGAGCCTGACACGGGGCTTGATCCCACAACCTAGGAGATCATGACCCGAGCCAAAACTAAGAGCCAGATGCCCAACTGACTGAGCCACCCAGGTGCCCCAATTATTAGTTTTTAAGTCAGCTCTACGCCCAACATGGGGCTCAAACTCATGACCCCGAAATCAGGAGCCGCATCGTCCATCAACTGAACTACCCACGTGCCCCAAAGAAGTAGGATATTAAAAAATAAAGCAAAATGCCCTTATAGAGTGGTATATGAAAAAAGAAATGGGAAGGCCTTGATTCTTACTAGAAATATTTTGTTCATTTAGGAATACTGATTGGTGGTAGGAAAAAACGGTATCTAGGTTAGAAAAATCAAAGGTTTCCTACTATAAAAATATCTCAACAACATTCTGGAAAAGGCAAAATTATAGAGACAGTAAAAAGATCAGTGGTTGCCAGGGGTTTGTGGGGAGGGTTCATAGATGAAGCATAGGCAATTTTAAGGGGGTGAAATTATTCTGTATAATACTCTAATAGTAGATACATGACATCATGCACTTGTCAAAACCCATAGAACTTTATAATACAAAGAGTGAACCCTTTTTCTTTTTGAGGAGGCGAGGAGCAAGGGAAAGGGAGAGAAAGAATCTTAAGAAGCCTCCATGCCCAGCCCGGAGCCTGATGCAGGGCTCAGTCTCATGACCCTGAGATCATGACCTGAGCCAAAATCAAGAGTCAGACGCTTAACCAACTGAGCCACCTAGGCGCCCCAAGAGTGAGCCTTAAAGTATGCAAATTTAAGATCATTTAGTAGGTCAGGGGATCCCAGGAAGGAACAGACACCATATGATGTAATCTAACTGTATTACAAATGCATGAAACAATGTCATTCCAGAGGGTGGGGGGGAAAGGTGCTGACCTACATAATTTTGGAAATGAGTGGCATTTGTAAGACTAAAGTAAAGGCAAAAGGAAATATACATAGGCAATGCACTCTGGTTGATAAAGCTGTTTCCCATAGAGGTAGAAGTTAACAAAACTGATATACATCTATATATTATATATATATATATATATATACCAGGAGTGAACAATTAAGTACATTGATGGTGAATGATGAGAGCCAGGTTTCTCACTGTTTGGGACAGGTTACAAACAAGCAAGGAGAGAAGGCTAGAATGATGCATGTGGTAATGGATTAGGTTGAAGACATCAGTAAAAACTCTTGTTTAGCTTAATATTGATATAAATATATAAAAACAGATACAGAGAAACATGTATAGACATGCATAAATATACAGATACGTGGGATGTGTATACGTGGGATTTCAGCTAACAGAGCCTAGAAACACCCCCCCCCCCCAAAGTGGCAGTGAGCCTACCTAGTACTCAGATCTTGATTTCTAATAACATTAGCATTCTCTAATAAAAGGAACCAGGGCTTTGAGGAGAAATGGCTGATTCTAGAACTAAAACAGGGGATACACATCCTAGGATAAGTCTGGAGTATCTTACAATGCCCGAAAGTAAGGAAGTGCTCAAAAGGAACCCCACCCCATGACAATGGGGGCATGTTAAGGTAACACATGGGCCAACCAAAAGAGCTCATCAATGGCCAAGGCTAGAAAAATTTAAGCAACAAAATAAAGTAGTAAAGGAATATGACCCAAAGTATAAAATAATTATCCATGAACCTCTAATGATACAAAGAAATGACTAAATAAATAAGCAAATAGGGGAGAAGAGACAATCTCCCATTCAGAAGAATTCCCAATAATTTATGTAGAACACCCGAAAGGAGATGCAGTATAACTTCCGACTCCTTAAGTGGCGACTACACAGTGCCTTCATTCCAAACAACACAGTACAAAAGAGAATTAAAAAAAAAAAAAAGTAACATTAGAGTGGAGAATGGAGAAAGCAGACATAAACCTTCTCAGCCGGGTGACCAAAGCCAACATTAACAGTGATAAATCATGATGACAGTATGTACTCTTGACGTGATGTGACAAGAATATAAGAATGGCACTTTACCTCTGTGGTCTTCCTCCCCAAAACCCAGGACACCAGTCTAACAATGAGAAAAACATCAGACAAATCCCGATTGAGGGACATTCTACAAAATACCTGATCAGTTCTCCTCACAACTGACAAGGTCATCAAACCAATGAAAGTCTGAGAAATTGTCACAGCAAGAGGAGCCTAAGGAGACATGACAACTAAACGTCATCCCGGTGGGATCCTAAAACAGAAAAAATACATTAGTTAAAAAGGAAAAGGGAGTGAACTATGGACTTTAGTTAATAACAGTGTTTCAATATTGGTTAATTAACTGTAACAAAGGTACCATGCCAAGGTCATCTATTAATAATAGAAGAAACTGGGTACTGGGCATATGGGAACTCTCTGTATTATCCTCCCAGTTTTTCTGTAAAATTAAAACTGTACAAAACAATCTACTTAATTTTAAAAAATTTACCTCAAGATGATTTATGATCTCTGGCACAGGAGTCTTATTCACATCTCCAGCTCTAAAAGCACCTTCTTTTCAGTAGTCTAGAAAAGTGACAAAATGAGGAATTAGTTATCCTTTTGCTAACTTCCTAACTCAGTATGGAAACATGACAAAAACTCAAGACTTCTGGTGCTTATAGGTAACAGCACACAGGAGGCTAGACCACTTTTAGGGCAGGTGGTTCCTTCCCAAGTACCATCACAAGCTGAATCATCTTCTTTTCTTTTAGGTCACAAGTATTTTCTACAGTAACTAAATTCTACATTATCCCAAGAAGAGAGCAGCAGTCCAGAAAAATAAAAAAATAACCCACCATTTGTTTTCTTAAGGCTTTTGAAGCACACCTGGTTGTGACGTAGCATCCTGAGCCCCCATCTATTTATAGAAGAAAGGATGAAGCCCAGGCCCTGCAAGCACGTAGGAAACTTTAAATTGTACGGCCAAAATAATAAGTATCTTTTTAAAAAAATGCTGACTATAATATAACCCATTTCTGTTCCATGAAGAGCAATTTATATAAAGAACAGTAACCTTACTGGCTTATTTTGACAGATGAGCATTCTCTCTCCCCATCATTCAGAAACTACGATAGTCCCCTCTTACATGTGGTTTCACCTCCTGCAGTTTCAGTTACCCGTGGTCAACTGCAGTCCAGAAGCAGAGGATCCACCTTCCAACATAGCATCAGAAGGTCAACAGTGGCCTAACGCTATGTCATAGTGCCTACGCCATTCATCCCACTGTAGATCAGGCAGGCATTTTATCATCTCACATCATCATAAGAAGGGTGAGTACAGTACAATAAGCTTTTTTTTAAAAAATATTTTATTTATTTATTTCAGACAGAGAGAGAGAGCACAAGTGAGGGAGAGGCAGGCTCCCGGCTGGGCAGGGAGCCCAACGCGGGGCTCAATCCCAGCACCCCAGGACCATGACCTGAGCCAAAGGCAGACGCTTCACCGACTGAGCCACCCAGGTGCCCCTAAAATAAGCTATTTCTTTTCAAGATTTTATTTATTTGAGAGAGAGAGAGAATGAGAGAGAGCACGAGAGGGGAGAGGTCAGAGGGAGAAGCATACTCCCTGCTAAGCAGGGAGCCTGATGTGGGACTCGATCCTGGGACTCCAGGATCACGACCTGAGCTGAAGGCAGTTGCTTAACCAACTGAGCCACCCAGGTGCCCCAAAATAAGCTATTTTAAGAGAGACACCACATTCACATAACTTTCATTACAGTATACGGTCATAAATATTCTATTTTATGACTATTAATCTCTTCCTGTCCCTACTTTACAAACTTTATCACAGGTTATATACAGAAAAAAACAGAGTAGGGACGCCTGGGTGGCTCAGGCATTAAACGTGTGCCTTCGGCTCAGGTCATGATCCCGGTGTCCTGGGATCGAGCCTCGCGCTGGACTCCCTGCTCAGCGGGCAGTCTGCTTCTCCCTCTCTGGCTCCCCCGATTGTGTTCCCTCTCTCGCTGTCTCTGTCAAATAAATAAATAAAATCTTAAAAACAAAACAAAACATAGTATTATGGGGTTTGGTACTATCTGATCCACTGGGTATCTTCAAACGTATTCCCTGTGGATAAAGGGGGGGAACTACCATACCTTCATCCCAGTAAACCTAATAATCCAATGTTAACTTTATCATTTGGGGGCAAATAATGCCTTATATCAGAGGGACCAGAGACACAAGTCTCTAATTAATCTCCTGACTGAACCTCATTTTATAACCACAGGAGAGTTAACATACCCTGTTTATCTGTATATTTTCAGCACTTTACCATATTTTTTCTTACTTTTTAATTTCTCAATTACTTTATCTTAAACATTACCCAAAAAATGAGCAAAAGTCCTGGGCACCTACATGAATGCTGTTTTCTACCACATGTAATAGCTTTTTCAGATCTCTGATATGACAATGCGAAATCCACCCCACATTCATGCTAACTTTCTCCCAGTGACCTAAATCACCACAGCTTTCTCCCCTTCCTAAATGCCCAAAAAGTCATGCGTTTATTACCACTATGAACACCTGAAATAATGTTTTTTAACTTTTTATTCTCCTCTAGGTATTATCACTGTAAATCTTGAGAACAAAAAACCAACAGTGCCTTGTGCACACTAAATACTTAGTATAAATGACAAAATACAGGATTTTACATTAATTGGGAATCAAGGTGTTTCAAGGTCTTTTTTTTTTTTTTTTTAAAACAAAAGGGTGTTTATTTGTAAAAAGCCAAAGGGGCTCCTCAGGCAACAGGACAGACAGGCCGGCTTCTCAGGGGTCGGGGGCATTTGGGCAGATGTGCTTGAGTAGGGGGAGGGGGTGCCCTCTGAGTCCTCTGTGTCACCCTGGTCTGCCCTGGAGACAGGCGGCACTAGCTCAAAGACAGGGTAAACTCCAAAGGCCTCAGCCTCCAGCAATTCTGGAACAGAATCCTCCTTGGTCAGTACTGGGGTTCATCAGTGCTGCCTGCAGTAATGCTCCCAGGACTGCTCTCTTTAGCCCAGCCATGGGGGCCAAGCATCCTCTGGGACCCCTTCTGGTGGTCTGGCAAGTGACAGGGCAGCTGGGCTGGCAGATGCCCCCAGGGCTGGGCTCGGTGCCCTTTTGCAGGGAGCCTCCCGAATGGAAACTGATTATGGTTCTCAGGGAGATCCAGCAGGATGAGGAGGGCCACCCTGCGCCCGGGGACTGGTGCCCCTGCCCTGCCACTCTAGGCCTGAGGATTTCTCTGCACCCCCACCTGCCCTCTGTCACTCTTCCTCCTGGGGATCCACCACTAGCACCCACTTGAAGATATGAAGGGAAGTGTCGCCCACAGTCACCCAGGACATCTCCCATCTCCAGACCTTCTCAATGGTTGCCATCACTTTCTTGATGTCATCCTTACCCCAGCTCTGGGTCTCAGTCCATATGGTCCAGCCAGCCATGCTGGCAGGGCCAAGGTCGAGGCTGCGGGTGGGCTGCCTCCCGTCCGGCGGGCTCAGGCTCGGCACCAGACCCGGGTGCCGCTCTCTTGGCCTGCCGTCCCTCCCTCCAAGGTCTTCATTAGGTCAATTCTTAAATGGCATTATTTAAAAAGAAAGACAGGACAACTGACTGGTAACACATGCTAGAGGCAGATCATATCCACATTTTATTAAAGAGATTACTTATAACAGTGTTTTTCAAATGGTAAGTTGTGGCCTATTAGTGAATTGTGTAATAAATTTATTGGGTGATGACAAGTATTTAAGGAAAAAAAAGAAATGTCATAGAAAGTATCAGAGTGCTTTATACACAGTAATGGTCAACAGTGGTTCAAAAAACTTGTTTGAGGTGTGGATATGTATTAAATCATGATTTAAATGTGTTGTTTGTTTTTTATTTTTTTGTTTTATTGTGGGTTGCTATGAGAAATACTGACTTACAATATAGCAAGGTATTATAGGTTATGTAAGAAAGAATATTTACTACCTTTCCATTTTACTTTTATCTGAATAGATGGCAGCTTTCTAATTAACCAAATGGAGTTGAGAAACATCTGGATATAAAAGCCAAAACATCTCTTTATGTTATGAATTTTTGTGTGACTTTATCTTTCTCAAATGCAGCCTCAATGTGTTTTGTGTGGCTCCCTCACATACTACTGGAGGTTCCTGCCTTCTAAAAAGATTTTTTTAAGTAATCAGTTTCCTAAACCCAGAAATTCAAGATCACAAACTGTGGGAATTTCCAAGGTAAGAAAGATGAACAAAAATATCATTTATAATCATTTATTTAACAATGACAAACCTGATAATCCTCCCAAATCCACTGTTCATTCATTTAACAAAATCTGAGCACGCAGCTTAGAGGTAGAGAAGACCCATGCCCTCAAAGAAACACAATGACAGAGTAGAGTGGGATTAAGTTTTATAATAAGTTGTCAGATACAGAAACAATTAAAATAAGACAAGGAAAAAGAGCATGAAGGAAAGCTTCATCGAAGAGATGATATTTAAGCTAGGTTGCAAAGAATAGGATTTTTTGAAATAAAAACAATAGAAATAGAAAGTTGGAAGGAACTCTACGCATCATGTAACCAAGTGGCTCCCAACTGGGGATGATTTTGCCCAAAAAGGCACATTTGGAAATGTCTGGAGACAATTTTAGTTGTCATAGTGGAGAGAGATGCTACTGGCATTTGGTAGGCAGAGGCCAAGGACACTGCTCAACATCCTACAGGCATAGGACAGCCCCTGACACCAAAGAATTATCTGGCCCCAAATGTCAATAGTGCCAAGGTTGAGAAACCCTGAATCCAACCTCAGTACAATCCCCTTGTTTTACACAAGAAGGTAACTGAAGGCCACAGGGATTTTAAAATTTGCTAAAAAAGCTAAGTTTATAAAACAGGCCTCATAACATCTTGTCCAGTGTTTAATTCACAACACACACCCACACATGTTATTATACTAGGAAACAGATGTTTTAAAAGAGTGGGAACGTTTGTATAAGGTGGAAAAACAAACTATCTAGATAGAAATCAAAGGTGATATTATTATACCGTCTTTCTTGAAACAGATCTATCAATGGCTCAAAGCAAGAATGATGCTACCATTTAAAAAATTATACCCGTATTTGTTTATAATACTAGATTTATCATCTATACAACTTGGTTGTTGAACACGGACCTGTAAGAAAAATTACAACAAAAACTAGGAAGTTGGAAGATCAGCATATGCACACATCACACTCAGTTACTCCTGAGGGCAGGTCTTTGAAGCTCTACCAGCTCGAGCCACAACCACTGGGTGTCTGGAACCTGGGTAGGATTTGCTCCTTTAATTCAAAATCAACTGCTAAATTACCCTTCCGTTGGCTGGTGAGGTTTCTAATTAAAACAATGAAATCTACAAAGACCTCCTTAGGGTCCTGAATTAGGGCCTGGACATCTGAGGTTACCTGGACATCTTTTATTTTCTCATCCTTGCTATTCAATGCACAAAAGGGATGGGAGTGAGGGGATAAGATAAACAAACATGTTAACAGCAATACAGATTAGATTTCAAAAAAGGCTGTTGTTCTAATAACTACAGAAATAAAGACATATATATATAGATATACACTCCTTACCTCCAATTTTTCAAATGATGAAGCTTCAAATAAGATACCTTGTCCAGTTTGACACACAACAATTCACGGTGAAAAACTTGAGAAAAGGCTGCAGACACTATCCTAAAAAAATTAAAGACCCAACAGGTAAGATTTCAACTATAAAAGGTTTAAAGAAAAGAGCATGAACAAGTTATACAGCAAATAAATGGTCATGAAAGAGAAAGCAGCTGTTTGTACCGCTTTACTACATGAAATTCCAGAGAATAAAGTTGATGTTCCATCAATACTAATAGAAAGTTCACCTGACTGTATCAGTCACCTTGTTCCCCTTCCCACTAAGTCACTTCTAGTACCTAAGGGAGAGCCGGCAACAGCAGAGGGTTAGGGTTAGGGTTAGGGCAAAGCTTTTCTGAGGTTTCGTCTTCACAGAAAGCTAGCAAGAGGAACTTTAACTGCATCTCTGCCAAACCATCAGGGGTCCCTACAGCTCCCCATTTATACTAGCCATTAAAATTTAATGGGTTTCAGGCTCTTTAAGAGCCACAGGTCTTAAAATTTAAATGACTCCATACCAAGTCTTATTCTCTGGTAAAGTAAAGGATTTTTTTAGATTTCCACACCCCAAATGAGCACCACACCCTCACTGCAAAGCCCAACAGCAAAGAGGGTATATAGTTCTTTGTCACCTGCTATACCTTCTCAATAGAATTACAACTGCTCACTAAAGACTGGGAGGCCCTCCCCATAACCCAACTCACAAAGTCACTCATCTATCACTCAAAAATATGAAAAAAGAAAAATACTTGATCATAAGCCTCAGTGAAAAAATAGCCTTATATAAAGAGGAAAGCAGAAATAAGTACATACCTATCAATAATTACTTTAAATGTAAATGGACTAAAGCTCCAATAAGAAGATACGAGGTTAAGGGTTGCCTGGCTGGCTATCAGTACAGCATGCAACTCTTGATTTCAGGGTCATGAGTTCAAGCCTCATACTGGGTGTGGGGCCTACTTAATTAAAAAAAAAAAAAGATACAGGGTCACTCAATGAATTAAAAAAACAGGAACCATCTATACATGGTCTATAAGAGAGTCACTTTAGAACTAAAGACACATGTAGACTGAAAGTGAAGGGATGGGAAAGCATTTATCATACAAATCAAGTGAGGAAAAAAAAAAAGCCAGGGTAGCAGGGGCACCTGGGTGGCTCAGTCGGTTAACCACCTGACTCCTGATCTCAGATCAGGTCTTGAGCTCGGGCCGTGGGTTCAGGCCCCATGTTGGGCTCCACAGCCTATTAAAAAAAAAAAGAAAAAGCTTACTGTGTACAAAAGCCAGAGTAGCAATACCTATATCAGACAAAATAGACTTTAAAACAAAGACTGGAGCAAAAGACAAAGAGAGGCACTACATAATGATAAAGGAAACAATGCAATAAGAGGATATAACAATTGTACGCATCTTTGCGCCCAACATAGGTGCACCAAAATACATAAAACAATTATTAACAGACAGAAAGGGAGAAACAGACAGTAATGAAATAATAGTAGCGGACTTTAACACCCCACTTATATCAACAGATAGATCATTCAGACAGAAAATGAAAAGGAAAGAATGGCTTTAAACGGCACATTAGACCAGATGGACCTAACAGATATAAACAGACCATTCCATCCAAAAACAACAGAATACACATTCTTTTCAAGTGCACACGGAACATTCTCCAGAAGATATCATGTAAGGCCACAAAACAAATCTCAATAATTTTAAGAAAACTGAAAACACATCAACCATCTTTTCCGACAAAAACAGTATGAAACTACAAATGAATTACAAGAAAAAAATCTGGAAAACACAAATACATGTAGGCTAAACAACATGCTACTAAAAAACGGGTCAACCAAGAAATTAAACGGGAAATCAAAAAATACATGGAGACATATGAAAATGAAAATATGCTGGTCCAAAATCTTTGGGATGCAGTAAAAGCACTTCTAAGAGGGAAGCTTATAGCAATACAAGCCTTCCTGAAGAAATGAGAAAAATGTCAGGTAAACAACCTAACCTTACTCCTAAGGAAGCTAGGAAAAAACAAGGCCCAAAACTAGTAGAAAGAAGGAAATAGTAAAGATTACAGGAAAAATAAATGACACAGAGACTAAAAATACAATAAAAAAAGATCAATGAAACCAGGAGCTGGTTCTTGAAAAAGATAAAATCGATAAATCTTTAGCCAGATTCATCAAGAAAAAAAGAGAGCTCAAATAAATAAAATCAGAAATGAAAGAGAAGTAACAACTGACAGCACAAAAACACAAAGGACTGTAAGAGACTACTACCAAAAACTATGCAGCAGGAAAATGGACAACCTAGAAGAGATGGCTAAATTCCTAGAAACATATAATCTTCCAAAACTGAATCAGGAAGAAATAGAATATTTGAACAGAATGATTACTATAGTCGCAATAAAACTGAATTAGTAATCAAAAAACTTACAAAAAACAAAAGTCTAGGACCAGACAGCTTCACAAGTGAATTCTACCAAACATTTAAAGAGTTAATACACCTATCCTGCACAAAGTATTCCAAAAAATAGGAAGGAAAACTTCCATTATCATTCTATGACACCAGCATTACCCTGATACCAAAACCAGACAAAGATACTACAATAAAAGAAAATTACAGAGCAATATCCCTGATGAACACAGATGCAAAAATCCTCAACAAAATATGAGCAAACCAAATTCATTATTACATTAAAAGAATCACTCACTGTGATCAGTAGGATTTATTCCAAGGATGCAAAGGTGCTACAATATTCACAAATCAATGAGATACATCAAATAATCAAGAGAAAGGATAAAAACCTTATGATCATCTCAACAGATGCAGAAAAAGCACTTGACAGAGTACAACATCCACTCACAATAAACACTCCCAACAAAGTAGGATGAGAGAGGGGCGCCTGGGGGGATCAGTCGTTGAGCGTCTGCCTTCGGCTCAGGTCATGATCTTGGGGTCCTGGGATCGAGCCCCGCATCGGGCTCCCTGCTCAGCGGGAGGCCTGCTTCTCTCTCTCCTACTCCCCCTGCTTGTGTTCCCTCTCTCTCTGTGTCTCTCTCTGTCAAATAAATAAATAAAATATTAAAAAAAAAAAAAAGTAGGATGAGAGAACATACATACGTCAATACAATAAAAGCCATATATAAAAACCCACAGCTAACAGCATATTCAACAACAAAAAAGTGAGAGCTTTTCCTCTAAGATCAGGAACAAGACAAGGATGTCCACACTCAACACTTTTGCTCAACATAGACCTGGAAGTCCTAGTCAGAGCAATCAGACAAGAAAAAGAAAAAAAAAAGGCACCAAAGTGGCAGGGAAAAAGTAAAACTCACTATTTGCAGATGACATGATACTATATAGAAAAAACCCTAAAGGCTCCACCAAAAAATTATTAGAATTGATAAATGAATTCAGTAAATTGCAGGATATAAAATTAATATACAGAAATCTGTTGCATTTCTATACACTAATAATGAAGTAGCAGAAACAGAAATTAAAACAATTCCATTTACAATTGCACCAAAGAGAATAAAATACCTAGGAATAAACTTAACCAAGAAGGTGAAAGACCTATACTCTGAAAACTATAAAACACCGATGAAAGAAACTGAAGAGACACAAATGGAAGGATACTTTGTACTGATGGATTAGAATATTTTTTAAATATCCATAATACCCTAAGAAATCTATACATTCAGTGTAATCCCGATTGAAACACCAGGAGTGCTTTTCACAGAACTAGAACAAATAATACTAAAATCTATATGGAACCACAAAAGACCTTGAATAGCCAAAGCAATCTTGAGAAAGAACAAAGCTGGAGGTATTATAATCCCAGATATCAGGACATACTATAAAGCTGTAATAATTAACACTATGGTACCGGCACAAAAACAGACACATAGATCAAAGAAACAGAATAGAGAGCACAGAAATAAACCCACACTTAGTCAATTAAGCCATGACAAAGGAGGCAAGAGTATACAATGGGGAAAGGAGTCTCTCTAATAAATGGTGCTGGGAAAACTGAACAGCTACATGCTAAACAACGAAAATGGACCACTTTCTTACACCATACACAAAAATAAACTCAAAATGGATTGAAGACCTAAATGTAAGACCTGAAAATACAAAACTCCTCGAAGAAAACATAGCTAGTAATTTCTTTGACATCAGCCTTAGCAACATTTTTCTAGATATGTCCCCCAGGCAAGGGAAACAAAAGCATAATTAAACTATTGGAACTACACCAAAATAAAAAGCTTTTACACAACAAAGAAAAGCATTAACAAAATGAAAAGGCAACCTACTGAATGGGAAAAGATACTTGCAAATGATATTAACTGATAAGGGGCTAATATCCAAAATATAAAAAGAACTTCTAACAACTCAAGGCCAAAAAAAACCTCAAATAATCTGATTAAAAAATGAGAAGACCTGAATGGACATTTTTCCAAAGACATACAAATGGCCGACACATAAAAGATTCTCAGTCATCAGGGAAATACAAATCACAATGAGATACCACCTTAAACCTGTCAGAATAGCTATTATCAAAAAGACAAGAAATAACAAGTGTTGGGAAGGATGTAGAGAAAAGGGAATCTTCATTCACTGTTGGTGGAAAGGTAAATGGGTATAGCCACTGTGGAAAACAGTATGGAGGTTCCACAAAAAATTAAAAATAGAAATTCCACTACTGGGTACTTACCCAAAGAAAATGAAAACATTAATTCGAAAAAATACATGCACCCTTATGTTTACTGCAGCATTATTTACAATAGCCAAGATATGGAAGCAACTCAAGCGTCCATCTGTAGATGAATGAACGAATGAAGATACAGCATGTATGTGTGTATGTGTGTATGCGCATGCATGTGTGTATGATGGAGTATTACTCAATCATAAAAAATGGTTATCTTGCCGGGATGCCTGGGTGGCTCAGTCATTAAGCGTCTGCCTTCGGCTCAGGTCATGATCCCAGGGTCCTGGGATCGAGCCCCTCATCGGGCTCCCTGCTCCGCGGGAAGCCTGCTTCTTCCTCTTCCACTCCCCCTGCTTGTGTTCCCTCTCTCACTGTGTCTCTCTCTGTCAAATGAATAAAATTTTTTAAAAAATCTTTAAAAAAAATGGTATCTTGTCATTTGAGACAACATGGATGGGACCTAGAAGGTATTGTGTTAAGTGAAATAAATCAGAGAAAGACAAATACCATATGATTTCACTTACATGTAGAATCTAGCAAAACAAACAATAAAACAGACTCTTAAATGGAGAGAACAAACTGATGGTTGCCATAGGGGAGGTGGGTGGGGGAATGGGTGAAACAGACAAAGGGGAGTAAGATGTGCAAACTTCTAGTTATAAAATAAGTCACTGAAATGAAAAGTAACATAGGGAATGTAGTCAGTAATATTTTAACAATGTTGTTTGGTGACAGATGGTAACTACACTTGTGGTGAGCACTGAGCAATATATAGAACTGTTGAATCAGTGTATTGGACATCTGAAACTAATGTAACACTGTACACTACTTACACATCAATTTAAAAAAGAAGAAAGCAGTCTTCAGTTCCCCAAAAGGCGTTATTAACAACTCAAGAACTGACTAGATATTTTAGGTTAACCAAGTAGCCCTACTGAATGAGGAAAAATTCTTCTACAGAGAAAGATTACAGCTAATAACGGCAGAAGTGACCAAACTAGAACAATCACTACTTTGTTTTATTTATTTATTAATAAGTAAACTCTACGCCCTATGTGGGACTTGAACACATAACCCCAAGATCAAGAGTCACATGCTCTACCAACTCAGCCATCCAGGCGCCCCTCAATTTTTTAATTTTTAATTAAATAACTAATCCATGCATTGGTAATCAATGGATAGTGAAAGAATTAGGTAAAAAGTGGGGCTTCATGAAGGGATCAGGATGTTATCACCTGAGCCTGCTGACAAATCAAACTATATAAAAAAAATTTTTTAGAGAACCAGGGAAACTTGAACATGGACAAAATACCATATCAGCTATTAAGAAATCATTATCGGGGCGCCTGGGTGGCTCAGTTGGTTAAGCGACTGCCTTCGGCTCAGGTCATGATCCTGGAGTCCCTGGATCGAGTCCCGCATCGCTTCTCCCTCTGACCCTCCCCCCTCTCATGTGCTCTCTCTCTCTCTCTCATTCTCTCTGTCTCAAATAAATAAATAAAATCTTTGAAAAAAAAAAAAAAGAAAGAAATCATTATCAGGTGTGTTGTATATGATAATGCATTATTGCAGTAATGCAAGAAAAGGTGCTGTTTTAGAGACGTATTATTTAGGAATAAAACAATGTCTTAGATATGCTATAAATTCTCAGCAGAACAGTGGGCTGGGGGAAGAGGAAACAAGTATGGTGAAATGTTGATGACCGCAGCACAGAGGTTCACTAAACTTAATTTGTGTACATTTCGAAATGTTCACAAATAAAAAGGCAAAAATAAAAAGCAATCAACTAGGAGTCACTGCGGAGTCCTTTAAGGAGAAAACATGAATGAATTCAAATTAACATTTAAAAGTTGACCATTTTCATTATTTTGTACAGAGACTGCAGAAAAAGAAGCTGGGGATATAAAACTACTGCAAGGCTTCTTAAGGCAGTCCAGAGAGAAAATCCTTAAAAAGCCAACACTGTTCAATTTAACTATCAGTTTACTATTAATATTAAAATTAGTAATCCTATTATTAATTATAATTATCACATTATCATTTATAACTGATTATATTACATATTAATCTACGTATTTAATGAAAAGTTATTATATGCAACGCTCTGCAATAAGTGATAAAGCCCATGCCCTGTTTTAAAGCTTCCACTTGAGCTGGTGAAAAAGAACATACTGCATACCCTAGTAACACACAGTTCAGAGAAGGGAAAGATGGGTTCAGGTAAATCAAGTTTACTGAAGAAAAACAATTAAAGTAGACAACAAAATAGATACAGGAGTTTAAAAAAGGAAGGGAAAAAATGCAAATGTTCTGATGAGGATATTCAAAAGATAATGGCACCAGTCACAGTTCTTTCAACATTTTATTTTTTTATTTTTTTTAAGATCTGAGAGAGAGAGAGAGAGAGAGCACCCAAACAGGGACAGAGGGCAGAGGGTGAGGGAGAGGAGGAGACTCCCCACAGAGTGCAGAGCCCCACACGGGGCTCAAATCTCACGACCCTGAGACCATGACCTGAGCCGAAAGCAAGAGTCTGATGCCTAACCAACTGAGCCACCCAGGCGCCCCTCCATCAACATTTCAGAGCATGACAGATTTGTCAGTGGGACAGGAGGCAAAACTAATAAATGAACTTTCAAGAAAAGAATGCTTACAGGGATTTAAAAAAATAGTTCTTGAAAAAAAAAAATGGAGTAATATTGAATTTGAGGCCACATCCTCATACCCTTTAATATGTAGTAAACGAACACTATGTGACTGAGTATACTCCAAGTAAACAAGGACATCTGACATTCACAGACCTAATATAACTGTTCAAGGTTACCATAACCAGGGCACTGCAAATACGATGTGAGCACCATGCAGAAGCAAAGGCACCACCGTACTTGTGGTGAAGCACTGACTCTAATGCTGCCAAAAGGGTCCAAGGCAGAAACGCTTTTTGTTCCCCCTAAGATTCACGTGATCAGAGCAAACAAGATTTTGACTAGTATCTTAATCAAGAGTGATTAGAGAATAAGAAAAGAAGCCTTACGGAAGATATCCAGTAAAGGAGTTAGAGTTTGATTTTAACCATAAGAATAACAAGGATGGCAAATGTGTTAGGGGAAAAAAAAGGTATGTCTCAGAACTGGAAAAACTGAAACATGTCTAAAGAGAAGGAAAGGGACTGACTGTACATGTGGGGAAGAGAAAAGACTAGTAACAAAGCAAGCTTTCCAACAGGGCAGCGGAGTTGGCAAATTCCAGAGCTTAGTGGAACCATGTTCTAGAAATGGCCGGGGCGGGGGGAAGTCAGTGAGGATCGGATATGAAGGAGTTATCTCCCAACTGTCTCAATCCTTAGGACATGAGTCATGAAGTCATTCTATCATTTAGTTTACAGAAAGAAAAAAGCATAACATGACAAAACTGGGCAATCGGTGAGTATCTACAGACAAGCTTTAACAGGTCACAAGAGATGAAGAAACGCTCTAGTGGTCATTGTCCTTAACCAGGTGTAGGGCCACAGACAAGTCACTTAACTTCTCTTAGGCCCTGTTTCCTAATCCTTTGTGTAATAACACATAACTATCACACCACCTCACAAGGCTTTTATGGAAACTACACAAAGAAGGAAAATGGTTCTCACTTATAAAGGACTATATTAATTTATGAGGCTGTTTGAGAGCTCTCATAGGACAGCAAAAAGGAAACTCTGCACAACGGCATCTTTCTTTCTATTTCAAAAGGACAGATATATATCTTACCTACAAACAGATAAACTGAGACATATGTAATGATGATAAAAGTGTAGCTAGGAAAGCATTCTTTTCCACGACATTAAAAAAAATTAGTTGATATTGCACATCCCAATTTCAATAGCAATGAAGAGGGATTGCACGTTCTGAGACTCATTCCAGACACTATTTTTGGCTGAAACTTAAATATAACAAATGTGTCCATTGTCAAGGTCTAGAAACTGCCCAACGTTGAAGAGACTTAAAACACTGAGTATTCTGGTAAAACTTTATATTTACACACACACACACACACACACACAGAATATAACCTTTTAATACAAACGTACAAAAGTATCAAAGTGAGTACAATTACATGTGCAATTACATAAAACTTAAAGCGAACTAGGGGCTGAGTCTGAACTCTTAGAGAAACATGACAAAATCATATTCTGCCATAAAGAGCCAACAGAAGGACCTCCTCTCTTGGTTATGGCACATTAGGTGATCTGAACCAACCTTCCTGCTGAAGACATGTAAATAGAGCTGCACAAAATATAAGAAATGACTTTTGTAAATGACTGAAGAACCGACAGGATAGTGCTTTTGGACTGATTAGAGGACCAGAAAATTCTGAGAAGTTACCCCAACAATCCAGAAGAAACGGAGGTTAAACTGTATCTGACAGCCTGACAAGCTGAGAAGAACAAAAGAAAATCCTCTTCTCCCACCTTCAGGTTAGGAATCTGAGGAGCAGCACCTTATTAGTAAGGGTGAATCAGAAATGAATCAGTCCAGGGACGCCTGGGTGGCTCAGTTGGTTAAGCCTCTGCCTTCAGCTCAAGTCATGATCCCAGGGTCCTGGGATCGAGTCCTGCATTGGGCTCCCTGCTCCACGGGGAGTCTGCTTCTCCCTCTGCCTCTGCCTCTGTCTCTCTGTCTCTCATGAATAAATAAATAAAATCTTAAAAAAAAAAAAAAAAGAAATGGATCAGTCCATACACTGAATGCAATTTGGCCTTGATTCATCTGGTTGGCCCAGAAAAATCTTGAAAGTTGAGATGAGGCTAAGTAATCCTGGATTCTCTCAAGCAGACGCCACAAAAATATGGGGCACCTGGGTGGCTCAAGCGGTTAAGCATCCAACTCTTGATTTTGGCTCAGGTCATGCTCAGGGTTGTGAGTTCGAGCCCTCTATTGGGCTCTGCACTGGGCGTGGAGCCTGCTTAAGATTCTCTCCCTCTGCCCCTCCTCTCTCTCTCTCTCTCTTTAAAAAAAAAAAAAAAAAAAGCAGATGCCACAAAAATAAATCCTTTCTGGAAGATATCCTTGGTCTCAAATAATTTGTAAAATAATTTTCCAAATCCAATGGCCAGCATACAATTGAAGAGAACTGGGCACTTGAGGAGACAAGAGAACAAGATCAAAAGCCACAGAAATAGCAAACAAAACAACAGAAAGTGACTCACAGAGACTACAAATATTGGAATTACCAGAGATTTTTAAATTACAACTCGATCTCAGCAATTAACTAAAATACCATAAAAAGTGATATAGCAGGTTTTAAAAGAAATAAAAAGTAATTCTGTTACTGAAAAATATAAAAACCAAAATTAAGAATTCAATATACAGGTTTAACAGCCAGTGAAATAGTAAATCAGACCGACAGTTGAGACAGTAAATCAGAAGACAGATCAGGAAGAAAAAGTAGAAGGTCTACCATATAACACAGTTAATTGGACTCCCAGAAGAAAAAAACAGTATGGAGCAGAAGCAATATTTGAGTAGCTGAAATTTTCCAAAAATGATATATGAAGTCAAACCACAAACTTAAGATTCTCAATGGGAGCACCTGGGTGGTTCAGTCAGTTAAGCATCTGCCTTCCGCTCAGGTCATGATCCCAGGGTCCTGGGATCAAGCCCCACGTCGAGCTCCCTGTTAGGCAGGGAGTCTGCTTCTCCCTCTCCCTCTGTACCTCCACCCACTCGTGAGCTCTCTCTCAAATAAATAAATAAAATCTTAAAAAAAAAACTATCAATGAATTCCAAACTCACAATCAACAAAGAAAAACTTAAATGCATGGGAGGGGGGAGGCGATTACTTTCAAAGAAGCAACACAAAGATAGCTTAATTTGCAACAAACATGGAAGCTAAAACAATCTCTAGGAAGCAGAAAGAAAAACAACTGCCTAGTATTCCATTGCAGAGAAAATATCCATCAAGAATGGAAATGAGGGGCACCTGGGTGGCTCAGTCGTTAAGCGTCTGCCTTCTGCTCAGGTCATGATCCCAGGGTTCTGGGATCGAGCCCCACATCGGGCTCCCCGCTCTGTGGGAAGCCTGCTTCTCCCTCTCCCACTCCCCCTGCTCGTGTTCCCTCTCTCGCTGTGTCTCTCTCTGTCAAATAAATAAATAAAATCTTAAAAAAAAAAAGAATGGAAATGAAATATATTTTCAGACAAATAACAACAGAATTAACTTCCAGCAAACCCAAAAAATCATAAAGCAAAAGAAAACTGATCCAAATTGGAAGGTCAGAGATGCAGAAAAGAATGAAGAACCATGAAAGTTTAAGTAAGCAGTTTAAAACCTAACAAAACACTGTATAAAATAATGTCTTGGGGAGTTTAAGATACATACAGAAACTTACCTCTGAACTCATTAAGTTATATATACTAAATGTGTATAACTTTTATAAAAAAATATATACAGAATATGAAATTACAGGACAACAGCATGTATGTCAGGAGGTAGTTAAATGGAACTAAGGAGTTTTAATATTCTTGCTTCAACCAAGAGGAAAGTAAAAGTATCACTTAACACTAGACTTTAATAAGTGAAATATACATGCTGTAAGTGCTGGGATAATCACAAAAAGTATTAAAGTGAATATGTGGTATGTGAACCAATAACAGAAAAACTGATATAAAAAATAATCAAAATAAAGGAAGAAACAAAGAAAATATCTAACAGGTGAAACAAATGTGATGCTGGAAGTAATCCCAAAATACCAGTAATCATATTAAATGTGAATCAATTAAATGTTCTCCAAAAAATTAAAGATTATAAAATTGGATTAAAAAAAAAAACAGGGGCGCCTGGGTGGCTCAGTTGGTTAAGCAACTGCCTTCAGCTCAGGTCATGATCCCAGGGTCCTGGGATCGAGCCCCGCGTCGGGCTCCCTGCTCTGCGGGAAGCCTGCTTCTCCCTCTGCCCACTCCCCCTGCTTGTGTGTGCACTCTCTCTCTCTCTCTGTAAAATGGATAAATCTCTTAAAAAAAAAAAAAAAGACTAAAAGGATAGAAAATTACATCATGCGAAATCATCACTAGACTTAAGTCACTTCAAAAACAAAGTGTTTAATTCACTAGAACAACATAATTAACTAAATTTGTATGCAATTGGTAACATGGCCTCAAGTTATATACATAGGTAAAATGGATAGAATTACTAGGAGAAACAGACATAGGTCAGTATCACAGTGGCAGATTTAAAGATCTCTCTCTGGGCGCCTGGGTGGCTCAGTCGGTTGAGCATCTGCCTTCAGCTCAGGTCATGATCCCAGGGTCCTGGGATGAAGCCCGTGTTGGGCTCTCTGCTCAGCAGGAAGCCTGCTTCTCCCTATCCATCTCCCCCTGCTTGTTCTCTCTCACTCTTTGTCATATAAATAAATAACATCTTTAAAAAAAATCTCAGTAGTTAAAAGAATAAGAAGACAAAAAATCTGTAATGATACAGATACAAAACAATTAACAAACTTCACCAATGGGCACACATAGAACACTGAATCCAAGAGCTACAGAATATATACTTGTCAAGCACTTACACTGCAGAAAAATGACAACAGGTTGACCATAAAGTAAATCTGAAGAAATTTTAAAGTCACTCAAAGGAAGTTCTCTAAGGAAAATGTGATTAAGACAGAAACCAATTACAAAATACGCATACTTAGAAAATTCTATTACTAGAACTTAAAAAATACAATTTTAAATAACCAACGGATCAAAGAAGACATAACAATGGAAATTAGAAAATGATGTGAAATAATGAAAATATTACCCCCCAAAAATTACGGGATTCAGGTAAAGCAATACTTGAAAGTGAAATGATAATTTTTTTGTCTTGTTTTTCAAGTTTTATTATGTTCAGTTAGCATATAGTACATCACTAGTTTTTGATGTAAGGTTCAACAATTCATTAGTTGCACATAACACCCAGTGCTCATCACAACACATGCCCTCCTTAATACCCATCTCCCGGTTACCCCATCCCCCCATCCCCCTCCCTTCTGTAACCCTCAGTTTGTTTCCCAGAGTCCAGAGTCTCTCATGGTTTGTCTCCCTTGAAATGATAGTTTTAAAGTCATGTGTTAGGAAGGAAATAAGGTTGCAAATTTATACCTAACTACCCCTGTTAAGAAGTTAGAATAAGAAAAGCAAAGTAAACTCTAAATAAAGTAAAAGGAAATAATGAACATAAAAGCAGATGTTAACAAGATAGAAAAACACCTAAAATGGTTTTTTGGAAAAATTACTCTAATTGCTAAACCACCACAGAAATTTTTTTTTAAAGATTTTATTTATTTATTTGAGAGAGAGCACACAAGCATGAGCGGTGGGGGGGGGGGGCAGAGGGAGATGCAGACTCCCCCCTGAGCATGGGGCTCGATCCCAGGACCCTGAGATCATGACCTGAGCTGAAGGCAGATGCTTAACTGACTGAGCCACCCAGGTGCCATGGAAATTATTTTTAAAAGGGGGGGGGAGATACATATACCCAGTGATGAATGAAAAAGGCCCAAGAGAAATGAAAATATACATTTGCATGAAAACTTGTATATGAATGTTTATGGCAGCATTATTCATGATAGCCAGAAAGTAAAAATCACCCCAAATGTCCATCAACTGATGAATAAAAAAATAAAGTGATATATCCATAACATGTAGTATTTTCTGGCAATAAAAAGATAATATAAAACTAATAAATGTTACAATATAGGTAAGCCTTAACATTACACTAAGTGAAAGAAGCCATTCACAAAAGACCAAATATCATATGACTCTATTTATATGAAAATTTCAGAATAAACAAATCTATAAGGGGAAAAAAGACTTGTGATTACTTAGGGCTGATGAAGAGGGGAAGGGGTTGGGAGATAATGGGGAGTGACTGCTAATAGGAGCAGGATTTCTTTTTGGGGTGATGAAAATGTTCTAAAGTTGATTATGATGATGGTGGACAACTCTGTGAATGTATTAAAAACCACTAAATTGTACACTCAAAACTATTTAAAAAAGGAATAAAAGGGAAGACTATCACTAAGGAATCCGCACACATTAAATGACAAAAAAGTGAAACTGTAATGCCAATACATTTGAAACTTCATATGAAACAAATTTTTATAAATATAGGATTTACCAAATGGTCATAAGAAAAAATAAAGCCATATTTAGCATTTTTTCCTAACTACAATAGTATGAAACTAAAACCAATTACAAGAAGAAAAATAGAAAATTCACAAATGGAGATTAAACAACATGCTACTAAATAACTAATGGGTTAACAAAGAAATCAAAAAGAGAAATAAAAAAATACATTGAGACAGCAATCTACACATTTAATGCAATCCCTACCAAAAAAATACCAACAGGTTTTTTCACAGACTAGAACAATCCTAAAATTTGTATAGAACCATCAAGGACCTCAAATAGCCAAAACAATCTTGAAAAAGAAAAGCAAAGCTGAAGACACCATAATTCCAGACTTCAAGTTATATTACAAAGCTACAGCAATCAAAACAGTATGATACTGGCACAAAAATAGACACATAGATCCACGGGACAGCAAAGAAAACCCAGAAATGAACTCCCAATTACATGGTCAATTAAACTTCGACAAAGCAAGAAAGAATATCCCATGGGAAAAAGACCATCTTTTCAATAAACGGTGTTGGGAAAATTGGACGGCAACATGCAAAAGAAGGAAACTGGACCCCTTTTGTACACCATACACACAAATAAATTCAAAATGGATGAAAGGCCTAAATGTAAGACCTGAAACCATAAAAATCCTAGAGGAGAACACAGGCAGTAACTTCTTTGACATAGGCCATAGCAACTTCTTTATAGGTATGTCGCTGGAGGCAAGGGAAACAAAAGCAAAAATAAACTACTGGGACTACATGAAAATAAAAAGCTTGTGCACAGAAAAGGAAACAATCAACAAGACAAAAAGGCGACCTATGGTGGGGCGCCTGGGTGGCTCAGTTCGGTAAGCGTCTGCCTTCGGCTCAGGTCATGATCCCAGGGTCCTGGGATCAAGCCCCACGTCGGGCTCCCTGCTCTGTGGGAAGCCTGCTTCTCCTTCTCCCACTCCCCCTGCTTGTGTTCCCTCTCTTGCTGTCTCTCTCTCTGTCAAATAAATAAATAAAATCTTTAAAAAAAAAAAAAAGGCGACCTATGAAATGGGCAGAAGATACTTGCAAATGACCTCTGATAAAGGGTTAGTATCCAAAATATATAAAGAACTTATCAAACTCAACCCCCAAAAGATTAATAATCCTGTTCAAATATGGGCAGAAGACATGAATAGACAGTTCTCCAAAGAAGACATCCAGATGGCCAAGAGACACATGAAAAGATGCTCAACATCACTTACATCAGGGAAATGCAAATCAAAACTACAATGAGCTATCACCTCATACCTGTCAAAATGGCTAAGATCAACAACATAGGAAACAACAGGTGTTGGTGAGGCTGTAAAGAAAGGGCAACAGGGTGCCTGGGTGGCTCAGTTGGTTAAACAACTGCCTTCGGCTCAGGTCATGATCCCGGAGTCCTGGGATCGAGTCCCACATCGGGCTTCCGGCTCAGCGGGAAGTCTGCTTCTCCCTCTGACCCTCTCCCCTCTCATGTTGTTTCTCTCTCTCTCTCTCTCTCAAATAAATAAATAAATAAAATCTTTAAAAAAAAAAAAAGGGCAACAGTCTTGCACTGTTGGTGGGAATGCAAACTGGTGCAGCCACTGTGGAAAACAGTATGGAGGTTCCTGGAATATATAATGAAATATTACTCAGCCATTAAAAAGAATGAAATATTGCCATATGCAATGATGTAGATGAAGCTAGAGAATATTATGCTAAGTGAAATAAGTCAGAGAAAGACAAATACGGTATGATTTCACTCATGTGGAATTTAAGAAACAAAACAAATGAGCAAAGGAAAAAACAGAGAGAGAGAGAGAGGCAAACCAAGAAACAGACACTTAACTATAGGGAACAAACTGATGGTTATGGGGGGGGGGGGTGTGAAACAGGTGAAGGTGATTGAGAAGTGCACTTATGACGAGCATCAAGTGATGTATGGAAGTGCTGAATCACTATATTGTACACCTGAAACTAATATTACACTGTAGATTAACTAACTGGAATTTAAATTAAAACTTTAAAGAAATACCTTGAGTCAAATGAAAATGTAAATACAATATGCCAAGATTTATGCAATGCAGCAAAAGCAGTTCTAACAGAAAAGTTCAAAGCAACAAATACCTATATCAAAAGACAAGAAAGATCTCAAACAACTTAACATTACACCTCAAAGAACTGGGGGGGGGGAAGCCCAGAGTTAGCAGAATGAAGGAAATAACAAAGAACAGAGCAGAAATAAGTGAAATAAAGATGAAAAAGAAACAGAAAAGATCAGTAAAACTAAGAGCTAGTTCTTTGAAAAAATAACAAAATTGAAAACCTTTAGCTAGACTCAACAAGAAAAAAAGAGGGCTCAAATACATAAAAAGAGAAATCAAAGAGGATACAATAGATACCACATAAATACAAAGGATCATAAGAAACCACAATAAACAATTATATGCAAACAAAGTGAAAAACCTGGAAGAAATGGATAAATTCCTAGAAACATACAACCTTCCAAGACTGAATTATGGCAGAATAGAGTAAGTGAACAGAACAATTACTAGTGGGATGACTGGGTGGCTCAGTTAGTTAAGTGGCTGCCTTCGGCTTGGGTCATGATCCCAGGGTCCTGGGATTGAGTCCCACATCGGGCTCCTTGCTCAACAGGGAGCCTGGTTCTCCCTCTGCCTGCAGCTTCCCCTGCTTGTGCGCACGCGTTCTCTCTCTGACAAATAAATAAAATCTTTTAAAAAAAATACTAGTAATAAAAATAAATAAATAAGTACTAGTAAGGAGATTCCGTCAATAATCAAATACCTCCCAATGAGCAAAACACCAGGACAGACAGTGACACTAGTGAATTCTACCAAACATTCAAAGAAGAATACCAATCATTCTCAAACTCTTCCAAAAAATTGGAAGAGAAGGGAACACTTCCAAACTCATTTTACAAGGCCAGCATTCTCTGATACCAAAACTAGACAAGGGCACCACAATCAAAGAAAATTATAGGCCAGTATCATTGATGAACTTAGATGCAAAATGCTCAGCAAAATATTAACAAACCAAGTTCAACAATGCATTGAAAGGATCATATACCAGAATCAAGTGAGATTTATTCCGGGGGTACAAGCATGCAAATCAATGTTACACACCACATTAACAAAATAAAGGATAAAAATCCTATGATCATCTCAATAGATGCAAAAAAATTCGACACCTTTTTATGATACAACGTCTGAACAAAGTGGATACAGAAGGAACATACCTCAGTATAATAAAGGCCATATATAACAAGCTCTCATATAACATCATACTCCAACAGTAAAAAGCTGAAAGCTTTCCCTCTAAGATCAGGAACAACACAAGGATGCCCACTCTCACCACTTTGATTCAACATAGTATTGGAAATCTTAGCAGACCAATTAGGCAAGAAAAAGAAGGAAGCATTCAAACTGGTAAGGGAAAAATAAAACTGTTAACTATTTGCAGATGACATGATATTATGTAGAGAAAACCCTAAAGACGCCACCAAAAAAACTGTTAAGAGCTAATAAATGAATTCAGTAGTTGCAGAAAACAAAATCAAAACACGGAAATCTGTTGCATTTCTATTAACTAATAAACTATCAGAGAAATAAGAAAACAATCCCATTTACAATTATAGCAAAAAGAATAAAATAGGTGGGGCGCCTGGGTGGCTCAGTCATTAAGCGTCTGCCTTCAGCTCAGGTCATGATCCCAGGGTCCTGGGATGGAGCCCTGCATCGGGCTCCCTGCTCGGCGGGAAGCCTGCTTCTCCCTCTCCCATTTCCCCTGCTTGTGTTCCTGCTTTCGCTATGTCTCTCTGTCAAATAAATAAATAAATAAATATTAGAGGAAAAAAAGAATAAAATAGGAAAAAATTTAACCAAAGAGGTGAAAGATTTGTCTGCACTGAAAACTGTAAGACAGTGATGAAAGAAACTGAAGATACAAATAAATAGCTAGATATTCTGTGCTCGTGGATTGCAAGAACTAATACTGTTAAAATGTCCCTAACCATCCAAAGCAATCCACAGAGTCAATGCAATCCCTATCAAAATACCAATGGCAGGGGCGCCTGGGTGGCTCAGTCGGTTAGGCATCTGCCTTCGGCTGAGGTCATGATCCCAGGGTCCTGGGATCGAGTCCCGTGTCGGGCTCCCTGCTCGGCGGGGAGGCTGCTTCTCCCTGGCTTCCTGCTTGTGCTCTATCTCTCTCTGACAAATAAATAAATAAAATCTTAAAAAAAAAAAATACCAATGGCAGTTTGGTATTTTGAACAAACAATACTAAAATGTGTAGGATTGACCTCCAAAAGACCCCAAAAATGGCCAAAGCAATCTTGAGAAAAAAAGAACAAGACTGGAGGCATCATACTCGCTGATTTCAAGCTATCTTACAAAGCTATAGTCATCAAAAGAGTATGGTATTGGCATAGAAACAAACACACAGACCAAGAGAACAGAATAGAAAGCCCAGAAATACATTCAAGCATATACAATCAATTTATGACAAAGGAGCCAAAAACATACAGTGGGGAAAGAAGAGTCTCTCTTCAATAAAGTCTGTCAGGAAAATTGGACAGCTACTTGGAAAAGATGAAACTGGATCACGATCTTACCCCATACCCAAAAATTAACTCAAAATGGATTAAACACTTGAACATTTAAGACGTGAAACCATAAAACTCCCAGAAGAGAACACGGGCTATAATAAGCTTGACATCAGTCTTGAAGATTTTTCTCCATCTGACTCCAAAAGCAAAGGCAACAAAAGCAAAACAAACAAGTGGGACTACATCAAACTAAAAGGCTCTGCACAGTGAAGGAAATCATCAACAAAAATGAAAATGCAACCTACCCAATGGGAGAAAATATCTGCAAATCATATCTCTGGTAAGTAGTTAATATCCAAAATATATAAAGAACTCATACAACTCAAAAGCCAAAAAAACCCAAACAACCCAATTTATAAATGGGCAGAAGTTCTGAATAGTCATTTCTCTAAACAAGGCATGAAGAAGGCCAATAGCTACATGAAAAGATGCTCAACATCATTAATGATCATGGAAATGTAAATCAAAAGCACGAGGGAGCACCTGGGTGGCTCAGGCAGTTAGGCATCTGCCTCCAGCTCAGGTCATGATCTCAGGGTCCTGGAATCAAGCCCCACGTCAGGCTCCCTGCTAAGTGGGGAGCCTGTTTCTCCCTCTCCCTCTCCTCCTGTATGTGTCCTCGCGCACACAATCAAATAAATAAATAAAATCTTAAAAAAGAAAAAAGCACAATCAGAGGCTCCAGGTTAGCTCAGTTGGTAGAGCATGCAACTTCTGATCTCAGGGTCATGAGTTTGAGCCCCCACATTGGGTGTAGGGCTTACTTTAAAAAAAAAAAAAAGTGAAAAAAAACCACACCAGTATTATCTCACACCTGTCAGAATGGTTAATATCAAAAAAATAAAAAATAACAAGTGCTGGTGAGGATGTGGAGAAAAGGGAACCCTTGTCCACTCTTGGTAGGAATGCAAATGGAGCCACCTCCATGGAAAACACTATGGAGGTCTCTCAACAGGTTAAAAATAGAACTACCATGTGATCCAGCAATTCCACTTCTGGGTATTTGCCCAAAAACCCCAAAAACACTAACTCAAAAAACACTAACTCCCATATTCATTGCAGCACTATTTATAATAAAAAGAAAGACAAATACTGTATGATCTCACTTATATGTAGAATCTTCAAAAAAAAAAAAAAGAAAGAAAGAAAGAAAGCTCATAGATACAGAGAACAGATTAGATTAGTGGCTGCCAGAGGCAGCAAGTGAGGGTGGGCAAAATGGATGAAAGAGGTCAAACGGTACCAACTTCCAGTTATAAAATAAGTAAGTCCTGGGATGTAATGTACATCACGGTGACTATAGTTAATAATACAGTAGTGCACACTTGAAAGTTGTTAAGACAGTAAATCTTAAAAGTCTTCATCCAGAGAAAAAAAAATTGGGGTAATAACTATGTATGGTGACAGATGTTAGCTAGACCTACTGTGGTGATCATTTTGCAATATATACAAATATGGAATCATTGTGTTGTAGGCCTGATACAATGTTATATGTTACAATGTTTGTACCTCAATAAAAAAAAAAAGAGGGGTGCCTGGGTAGCTCAGTCGTTAAGCTCTGCCTTCAGCTCAGGTCATGATCCCAGGGTCCTGGGATCGAGCCCCACATCAGGCTCCCTGCTCCACAGAAAGCCTGATTCTCCCTCTCCCACTCCCCCTGCTTGTGTTCTCTCTCTCGCTGTGTCTCTCTCTGTGAAATAAATAAAATCTTTAAAAAAGAAAAAGAAAAAAAAAGAAAGAAACCTGAAATATACTACTACTACTTTAAAACTTGAATCTGTAATTAAAAGCTTTCCTGCAAAGAAAACTCTAGGCCTAAATGGCTTCAGGGCTCAGTTCTATCATACCTTTAAAGAAGAAATAAAACCAATCTTAACACACTCTCTTCCAGAGAATAGAAAGAGCAGGTATATTCCTTAACTCATTTTACAAGGCCACCAAAACCTGACAAGGGCACTACAAGGAAACAAAATTAGATGCCAATCTCACTCAAGAACAAAGATCCAAAATTCCTAAGGAAAATGTGATACTAACTGGAACTAACTGGATTTATTCCTGGAATGCAAAGTTGATTTAGCATTAGGAAATCAATAGATATAACCTGATTTAAGGAGCAAAATCATAATTCCTTTTTAACAATAAATATTTGATAAAAATCCGGTATCACTCATGAGATAAGCCCTTAGCAAACTAAGAACAGATTAAAAACTTTAATTTGAGAGGGTAACTGGGAAAAAAATTAAAGCAAATATATATTTAATGAAGAAATATTGAAAGTTTCCCGTTTGCAAAAAGGAAGACGACAATGGTGCCCTGTATTTCCACTTCTATTCAATAATATAATCTTAATACTAGTCAGCACTAAGAAACAAAAGTACAGCAATTCGAAAGGAAGAAACAAAAAGCCTGAAGATAAATTACTAAAGGTAATAAGCATTTAGCACAATTGTTATATATAAGGTCAATATAAAAGTCAATCGTATTTTGATAAGCAACAAACAAAATGATCTCTTCAAAAACTACAATATCAAAAAATATCAAGTATCTAGGAATAAAAATCTTAAATGTTGCAAACGTCTCTCCTGAAGAAAATTATAAACATTATTGAGAGAAATTAAAGAGGACCTAAATAAACAGAGATCATGATCATGAATTAGAAAATAAAATGATAAAGATGTCAATTCTAAATTGCTCTATAGATTTCACAGAAATCCAATCAAAATCCCAACAGATTTTTTGTGTGTGTACATGTGATGTGTGGAAAGTGACATGATGTGATGTGTGGAAAGTGACATGATGATAAAAACGCATTATAAATGTGCAAAGGCCCAAGAATACCCAAGATGCTCTGAAAAGACAAGCAGGTGGAAGAACCTGTTCTACTGATCATCAAGACTTATGATAAAGTTTTAGTGAAGAACACAGTGTGGTATCAGTGCAGTGAACAATGGAACAGAATAGACAGCTGTGAAACAGAACCACAAACATAGGAATATTTGATTCCTGACAAAAGTAGGAAAAACACCGTGCTGGGACAATTAACTAGCCATGTAGAAAACGATATTTTCCCCTTTCTCACACAATACACAAAAATCAATTTCAGGTACATGCTAGACCTATACATGAAAGCCAAAATAGGGCCGCCTGGGTGGCTCAGTTGGTTAAGCGACTGCCTTTGGCTCAGGTCATGATCCCAGGGTCCTGGGATCGAGCCCCGCATCGGGCTCCCTGCTCAGTGGGAAGCCTGCTTCTCCCTCTCCCACTCCCCCTGCTTGTGTCCCCTGTCTTGCTGTCTCTCTCTCTCTCTGTCAATTAAATAAATAAAATCTTAAAAAAAAAAAGAAAGCCAAAATAATATAGCTTCTGGAAGATGAAAGAGAATATCTTCAAGACCCTGAGATAGGGAAGGATATTTTAAACGGAACCTGGTATCTAATTTAAATACAAAGGAAAATATTTCTAAATCAGACGACATTAAAGAATTTTGGTTTATCAAAAGACACATCAAAAATGAAAAAACATGCTCATGCAACCAGCAAGGGCTCATTTCTAGCACATAACAAAGAACTTCTACAAATCAGCAAGTCAAAATAGTCAACGAAGTACATGACACATTCTTGAAGGAATTCAGTCCAAAATAGTTATAAAAACACAAACCTCAGTCACCTAGAAAATTTAGTTGTAAATACTGACACTTTGCCTGAGATTTGGAGTAAAAGATTTTACTATTTATTAACATTGAAAAAAATGTTTCAGATGTCCATATTAAAATAAACCAATTCTCTCTTCTTTCTCCAGTGGCAATTCCTAAAGAAATACTTATTATTGAAAAAGTCTTGTTTAAGAAATCTTAGCCTAGTGGCGCCTGGGTGGCTCAGTCGTTAAGTGTCTGCCTTCGGCTCAGGTCACGATCCCGGGGTCCTGGGATGGAGCCCCGCATCAGGCTCCCTGCTCAGCGGGAAGCCTGCTTCTCCCTCTCCCACTCCCCCTGCTCGTGTTCCCTCTCTCGCTGTGTCTCTCTCTGTCAAATAAATAAATAAAATCTTTAAAAAAAAAAAAAATCTTAGCCTACTCCAAGGTCACAAAGAGATTCTCCAAAAACTGAGACCTACCTACGTATCTATCAGCAACAAAATAATAGTGATATAGCCACACAAAGGAATATACCCTAATGAGAAGAAACAGTCTACAACTATACACAATATGTAAATAAATCTCACATTCATAATGTCGCCCAAGAATACAAGAGGACTCCATTTACATAAAGTACAAAAGTAGACAAAACCATGTGATGTTAAACATCAGGAAAATGGTGAAGGAGATGAAGAGGTACAAATTTCCAGTTATTAAAAAAAAAAAAAAGTCAGGGAAATGGTGGGGGGGTGGGTAGGGTAGTAAATGATCAGAAGGGCACACAAAAGGGCTTCTAAGTGACTGGTAATGTTCACTTTCTTGATCTAGGTGCTGGTACAAAAGTGTGCTCAGTTGGTGAAAATGCACTGAGCTGTTTACTACTGATGTATGCTTTCTGCATATTTTATACACTTTTAATAAATTCTTTTTTTAAGTATGAAGGAGTACTTATTTTTCAAAATTTGTTAGGGGACAGGAGAGCAAAAAAGTTTGATTGGGGGGCGCCTGGGTGGCTCAGTCGGTTAAGCGACTGCCTTCGGCTCAGGTCATGATCCCAGGGTCCTGGGATCGAGCCCTGCATCGGGCTCCCTGCTCAGCGGGGAGCCTGCTTCTGCCTCTGCCTGCAGCTCTCTCTGCTTGTGCTCTCTCTGACAAATAAATAAATAAAACATTAAAAAAAAAAAAAAGTTTGATTGGTTCAGGTCAAATCACAGAAATCAAATAACTAACAAAAACTTAAAGTAGGTATTAGACAACATGCTAACTACCAAAAAAAATATTCAGAGATGCCAAACCAACTAGGAACTCTCAAACTTACAGTAAAATTGGTTTGAAACTATTCAAACCCAAAAAGGTAAACTGATTTATATCTAGATTTAGTGACTAGTATTGATTCATAAAGCTCTAACAGAAGCCACTTGATCTTACGTTTTTATTAAATAAGAGGGTCTTTCAAATCTAAGAAGTAAACTAATAGATTCACACATCTAGTCAAATCTCCTAATTTTATGAAGAAACCAAGGTCTTCTGAATTGGCTGATTTGTCCAAGGTCATAAGCAGCTCTCCATAAATAGAAACAAAGTTACTTAATTAAGTTCATCACTTTCCCAATTTTCTTTAAGTTCTAGAGGATTCCTACCCAGCAAGAGAATTTGTCTACTGGCAGTGTCGCTCAATACATGCTATATTCAACTGAAACAGTTTCATCCAAATGTTACCAACTCAAAATTAATTTCTTTGCCATTCATGACTAATAGCCAAAAGCTATTTCTGGAGCAGAAAAGATAAGACTTTCTAAAAGTAAAGTTCATGATGTGCAACCTAACAGATAACTTTCTGTTTACACTAAATGACGACTCTGACATCAAACTTAAAGCATGTGTGG
Source organism: Halichoerus grypus (assembly GCF_964656455.1). Lineage (NCBI taxonomy): Eukaryota > Metazoa > Chordata > Mammalia > Carnivora > Phocidae > Halichoerus > Halichoerus grypus. The sequence goes on along the minus strand of NC_135727.1, from coordinate 106,164,352 downwards.
TAATTCAGAATGTCAATAGCACCTATAGCATATGGTACCCCTGAAAAAGACCCAAAAAACCAATCATGACCACAACCTGAAATCAGTACGTAATAAAAAAAACAAAAAACAAAAACAAAGACTCAGTGACAATAAAATTATAGTACTAACTTAATACTAATTTCTTATTAAATCAGTAAGTCCAAAAAAATAATTTCTCCAAATCATTCCAGGTAGCTTCTACATTTAATATGAAGAAAGTATGCTTTCTATGTAACTTTAACATTTTTATTTATTTTTTTAAGGTTTTACTTATTTATTTGAGAGAGAGAGAGCATGAGCAGGGAGGAGGGGCAGAGGGAGAGGGAGAAGCAGCTCACAGCTGAGCAGGGAGCCCGACATGGAGCTCGATCCCAGGACCCTGGGATCATGACTTGAGCTGAAGGCAGACACTTAACCGACTGAGCCACCCAGGTGCCCCAACTTTAACATTTTTAAAAGGAAAAATGACTTGTCATTCTGAAGCTAACTCCATCAAAAGTGTACAGTACAGGGCGCCTGGGTGGCTCAGTCGTTAAGTGTCTGCCTTCGGCTCAGGTCATGATCCCAGGGTCCTGGGATCGAGCCCCGCATCGGGCTCCCTGCTCAGCGGGAAGCCTGCTTCTCCCTCTCCCACTCCCCCTGCTTGTGTTCCCTCTCTCACTGTCTCCCTCTCTCATTCTCTCTCTGCCAAATAATAAATAAATAAAAATCTAAAAAAAAAAAAAAAAAAAAAAAAAAAAAAAGTGTACAGTACATAAAATAACCCGTTTAGTCCTGTGAAACATATTTTTAATATAAAAATGCTTTACTCTCCATGCCATCCCCATTCTTTCCACTATCACAGGACTCTCTTTTTTTTAAGATTTTATTTATTTGAGAGGGGGAGAGAGAGAGAGCATGAACAGTGCGGAGAAGCAGAGGGAGAGGGACAAGCAGACTTCCCACTGAGCAGGGAGCCCGTTGCAGGGCTGCCAATGGGGCTTAACCGAATGAGCCACCCAGGCATCCCAGAGAGAGGGGGGTATTCTATAGTCCTAAAACAGTAACAATAATAAATACGTGTATAATGTTACTTATGCACTTGCCTATGGGCTAGCTGCTGTTTTAAGTGCTTTATATATATATTAACACATTGAACCCTCCCAAGAACCTATAAGGTAGACAGTACAGTACTAATATCTATGTTTTACAGATAAGTTCTATAAGTGATGGAACAGAGATTTGAGGGCAACCACCATACTAAACAGCCTTCTGAGGAGCCACACCAGGAAAAAACTTCTGCTTTCTAGAGACCAGGTCCCACTACTCACCCTGTCCTCAGCATCCACTTAGAGAAACAAGCCCTCTGCCCAAGACTTGGGAGTCCTTGCTAGGATCGTGAAGGAATGTGACTCCCCATCCCACCTTCAAGATTGTGCTCATAATCTTGCTACCTGAGGCACTCAGTGCATATTCTTATTGAGACACTGTTACACATACAAGTTAGTTTATATAGCACTATCAGTCTTCAAATTCAGATATGTGGGACTGGTCTGGGAATCTAAAGGCCATATGTGACATTTTTTCTATGGGAAATGGTGGTGAATTCCAAAAAGAAAGTCTTATAAATGGACCATTTAAAAACTGAGGCTCAGGGCGCCTGGGTGGCTCAGTTGGTTAAGCGGCTGCCTTCGGCTCAGGTCATGATCCCGGGGTCCTGGGATCGAGCCCCACATCGGGCTCCCTGCTCAGCGGGGAGTCTGCTTCTCCCTCTCTCTCTGCTGCTCCCCCTGCTTGTGCTCTCGTTCTCTGTCAAATAAATAAATAAAATCTTTAAAAAAATAAAAACTGAGGCTCCCTCTACACAGATTATGGCCTTATAGACGCCAAGATAATTAAACAAATTTTAATAAAAGACACCGCAGTTACATAATCCAGTTTTGCTCATATACCAAAGTGGCACAGTTTCTTATACTTAACATAATAGGAATGGTGTTACTGAAAAAAAATTAGCTTAATATTTTATGCATTTCCTGCACTACAGCCAATTTTGGATATATCCAACAGTTAATATACTGCTCTCCCTGGCCCCCCATAAGCTTTGCATGAAAAATTACTACCGAATAAATGTTATCTCTCACTCACAGTTCTCTCTCACACTCTCACTCACAGTCTCTCTCACTCACACACACACCCGGAACAGAAGGGGTGTCATCTCAGAATGTAGTAACAGCAGCAGTAACAATATTGATGACAACGTAATAAAAAAAACTAACTCTTCTTGAGTATTTACCATCACTAGTTATGTTCTAAAAATATACTATACATCCTCTGGCTCATTTAATCCTCACAAAAATCCTGTGAGGTAAGTATTACACTACCCCAATTTCAAAAATGAGGAAACAGGTCAGTGATTAAGCAACTTGCCCAAGATCACAGAGCTAGTGTCAAAAGTAAGATTTGAACATTTAAGCATTTTACCCTGAGAAATGTTTTTAACCACTGCACTGTGTGTGTTATTAAATAATTTGGCAAACTCTTAAAATAAATAAAGGGTGCTTACTCCACTTTTAAAACAAGAGTGGTTTGGAGACCAAAAAAAAAAAAAAAAAGAGAGAGAGACCCATCTTGCCTTTTATTAGGAATCTGTCTTTCCACCAAGCAAAGACTGAGCACATTTACAGAGAACAAATTTAAAATGTATTTTGCTTGAAATCCCTCACTTGTTTGAACACTACAGTGGTAAAGGCATGCAGCTTCAACAACAGACTAATAAAACTTTATTTTAAAATCTTCAACATAAAACAAACACATTGTCTCTGTTTACCATTAGGTAAACTAGGATAAAATAACTGCTAGAGTTCAAATACCCTTGAAAAGTTTCAAAACAGCAACAAGAAATAGTGGGAACAAGATATTCTTTTTATGACAAAGCAAAACTCTGTTTTTTCCACAACACTGTAACAACTGCTTTAAGGACAAATATTAACCTGGGATGGACTGAACAACTACATTTCAAAACATCTGCCTAAATTCAGAAATTCTTCACTGACGATCTAAAAAGGCTATCAGTTTGTCTCCCAGAAGAGCCACCTGATCCACATATCTAATTTTGGACAGCTAAAAGGTGTGCTCCATACCATCCCACTGAGTAATTAACAAAAAGCATGCAACCCCCCAACAACTTCTGGAGCACACGCTGATTTTTTTAAGTCATCTATTTGAATCTCAGAACTTGCCTTCCCAGCAAACAAAGGTCTATGTGGCAGGAATCCAAACGAATCCACAAAAGCTAAAACACCCATAAGGTTACAGAAGTATAATAAAATACCAAACCTGCATGGGCAACGTTTCTATGGGAAAACTCATTTAGCAATCAACTTAGAATAAAACCAAGTATCCCTGCCCCACTCAGTCCTGGAGTATAACTGTTTCCTCCCCTAGGACCACAGGCCTAGGCTTCCATGATCGAGGCAGAGCAGGAGAAAAGGCAGGAAAGACGGCAGTTGGCACTGCATGAGGCTTCAGAGTTAAAAGGACAAAAAGGCAGAGCTGCAGTGGGAGGCGATCCTGGGATAAGGAAGACTAGACCTACTTGGGAGAGAAGGATGAAGGGCGGGATGGCAGCTGAAAGAGCAAGGGAAAAGTGTGGGGGTCAGGGTGGGCTGCAGAAGAGGACAAGGGAGCAGGGTCGGCTCCTGGAGCAGATGAGCTTTTACAAACTTTCCTCCTGAATGCTTAGGAAAGGGGAGGAAAAGAAAAAGAAACCGTGGCAAGGATCTTGACGCTGCCTCTCTCACTCTGGCTACTCTCACTCTCCTTTTCAATAATGAAAGGAGTGGGTTAAGAGGTCTTGTCCGGATCCTTCTTGATCTCCTAGAGCACAGGGACTCGGAGAACGGGAATGGACTTAAGAGTTTTGTTCCCCTCCTCATCAGCATCCACTCTGCCAAAGACTTCAGTGTCAATTAGAACTAAGGGAAGTAAGGGCTCCAGGTACTAGCAGGAACAACTAGTAGGAGAAAGAGAGGAAGGAACCTAAGGAAATTTGAAGCAGGAAGTGGGATGGTGGAGCGCCAGACAAATAAGTTAATAGAACTGCCAACGAATTAAACTATACTAACTCTTCTTAAATATTTAGGATTAATTCATCTTGACAGTTTCCAGTATTTCCTCAGGTTCATTTCACTTTTAAACAAATGAGTATTTGTAGCCATGGTAATATATTGAGGTTTATTATGTGGAAGATATGAAAACATACATCTAAATACATGTGAGATAAATTCCTGGTGCCTTTTCTTTATACAGTGGCAATATAAATCATTTCAGAAAGGCTTTTTTATTTACAAAGTGAGCACTCAGTTACATTATCATTTGTCAATTTTTTCACCCCAATAGCCCAAGTATCTTGAGTAATTACCTTCACAAATAAGGAAGGATATTTAACTCTTTCTTGGGAGTATAACTATAATGAAGAACTTGCTCACTGAGACCAAACACTGCCTGTCAGGACTCCAAGTTAGTATTTCAAGCAAAGCTCCAAACTCATACACATACACAAATGCATCCTGAGGAGCACAGGACATCTTTTACCTCCAGCCTCTAATGCCCATGTTTCCAAAAGACAGGGCTACTTAACCGAGGGACCCCAAACAATTTACATCTTAAAAGATGGTGCAGTAAATCCCAAATTCCATAATAACATTTCCAGAACTCCCAGCCAGGGATAATTAATTCAACAGGTAAACCTAACCAAATGACCAGCTGGAGGATGAGTGCGAGACACTTAGCATCCGTTTTTTCCCCCTATTTAAGCTGCTACTCTTCCAGTTGAACTCTCTCCTGAGCAGAGATAATGGCCAGGAGGCAAGCTCAGCAGCACATCAAAGATGCAAGAGCAGAGGCGCCTGGGTGGCTCAGTCGTTAAGCGTCTGCCTTCGGCTCAGGTCATGATCCTAGGGTCCTGGGATCAAGCCCCGCATCGGGCTCCCTGCTCTGTGGGAAGCCTGCTTCTCCCTCTCCCACTCCCCCTGCTTGTGTTCCCTCTCTTGCTGTGTCTCTCTCTGTCGGGTAAATAAATAAAATCTTTAAAAAAAAAAAAAAAAAAAAGATGCAAGAGCAGAGACCATTAGGGGACAAAAGTGACTATCAGCCATGCACTGGCAAGATGTTCCTGCTGTTTCACTGACATATCCGATACTGCCTGGGAACCTGGAAGATCTTTCACTTCCTAGCCCCACAGAAGATTATGCTGGATCCCAGAATAGCTGCCGTATTTTCTGCAAACGACAAAATGGATCCAAAACCTCTGTACTAAATTAAAAAGAAGAAAAACAGTGTCTGTTATCAAGTACTCCACTTGTTGGAGAAAGTAGGTGGGTGGGTATGGGTGTGTATACCTCCTAGCTACGATAAAGCAAATTAAGACCCCTAGAAATAGGTGGCATTTTATTTTAGTAATATAATTTGAAAAACTATTCAGGACCAAAATAAACAAAATATTTGATCTTTGAATTACCCTGGACATGCTGAAACTGCAGCCAAAGTTACTGAAAACATCTGAATTTCACATAGGTCACTACAGGCTACTAGGAATCCTTACTAATCAGCAGACTTCTGTTAAAATGTTACCTCTGGCTAGAAAATGAACACATGAGAAAGAAAGAAAAAAAAACAAAAAACCTTAAGATTATCTTCAACCAAGAACACTGAAATCTTTCAAGATTACCAAAAGAACTGAAAGGTTTCTTTGTAACAAAAATTTCCATTTTCATGAAATTTTTATCAGCACACACACTCATGCAGAGTATAGTAGAAAAAGCACATATTCTAAAATCAGACACACATGAGTTTGAGTTCTAGCTCTGCAATTTGCCAGCTATATAACTTCCTCAGGAAAATTACTTAAGAATACTGGAGGTTAGTGTGGTTATCTGTACAGCAGGAATAAAACTACCTGCACAGGGTAACTATGAGGATTAAATGGAAAGGTACATAACCCACCCAAACCAGTGCCTGAACATACTCAAGGTTAGCTCCCTTCGCTCCAACACAAACTGTACAGAATTTGCTAATGAAAAATCTGTGTAATTGTCGAATCCACACGTGGAAGAAAATTCAGAGTGACAGAACACAAGTCCTGTCCAATGCAAAGATGAAAGTCATATATTTAGTATTTATCTTCACAAATCTTTCCTTTGATTAAAGCAGTCACAGGCAAACGGGGGGGGGGCTAAAGTTGAAAAACTTCATATGACACAATGCTTTAAAATATGTATGTGTATTTGCTTGCACTCTTGACACCATCACAAAATTTACCATGGGTGATCATGCCCTTTAAAACACCGTGAAAAACTAAACTCTTATCTCAAAAACCTTTTCTTGATCGAAATATTTCTTCCTTCTTACAAATGTTTTGATATACGACTAGAAAACATTTACAAGGCAAAGAAAAAAATAAATCCCTTCATTCTTCCAAAATGAAAAAGTGAGCAAAAGAAGCTACGTTTGTCAAATTGTTCTTCTTTCCCATTCATTCTTGTTCTTTTACAAACCAGAAATAAATACATCAGATGCCGAAATTACTGTCGGACTGACAAACGTCACTGAAGAACACATGGAATTGACAAGCCCTGTCTGGACCAAAGGTGACAAATGTCCTTAAGCAATTTAAATAAATTACGTTTCACTAAGGACAAAAACGCTTTTTATCAACCCTATGAACTTTCGACTTTATATGCAGCCTACTTTATAACCCACCTTGTTCTCCCCTCCCATCCCCCCAAATCCTGTTTTTATGCACTTTAATGAGCTGGCACACAGTACTAAACTACACAACTCCAACTGGGAATAACTCTAATCTGTCACTGGACCTCAGAGGACTGCTTGTGTGATCTTTGTTAAAAGAACGGAGACAATGTTTTCGCCTTACTCCACACCTGCCACCAATTTACAAACCCCGTATAGAACAATTACTATTACTACTAACCTTCCCCCACATCTCTCAACACCCTGAACAGACCCAACCTTGATGCTGATTAGCCCTCACCCCCAAACGCCTTGCTGGGGGGCTTGAAGCCCGTCCACCGAGGTTCACTCTCCGCAATGTTTAGGGTGCGGCGAGGAAGAACATCATCCCCCCCGTTCGAGGGGCGAGGGCCAACCGAGGCCCCCGGCCACTCCCTCTCTCCTCGGCCTCCCGGGGCGTCTGGGGCGGGCGCGTCAGGCCCTGCGCAGACCTCCGGCAGCCCCGCAGTTCCTAGTGTCCGCCGCAACCCCAGGCCGAGCCGAGCCCCCAGGACCCCCGCAGTAGCACGCACGCCCACCGCCCGGGCGCTGGGTCACCGAGACGACCCCGGGGCCACCCCCGACGCCCAGGATCGGGCAGGTGCCGGGCCCTCCTCGGGGACACTCACCCGGCAGCCGCTCTTCCCTGTCTGCCGCTGCCGCTGCCTTGCCTTCTCGCCCGCCGCTTGCTCCCGCGGGGGGGTCCGGGCCGGCGCCGCTTCCCCGCCCGACCCCCCTCGGGTGCGCGCCGCGCGGGGACCGGATCCGGTGAGAGGAGCCGCCGCCGCCGCCGCTACCGCCGCGGCTGCTGCTGCTGCTGCCTCTGCCGCTGCCGCCGCCGCTACCGCCGCTGCCGCCGCCCCCTTTCCTTTCCTCCCTCCTCCCTCAGTGCGTCCCTCCCACCGAGGCCCGCCTCGTATTTCCTGGATCCGGTCTCGGCTAGAGCTTGGCAAGCGAACCGTGGGCTTTCAGGACTCCTGTCGGGCGCCGTCGCTCGCCAGGCACAAAGATGGCGCCGCCGGAGACTGCCGAAGGCGATGTCGCGAGACTTCCCCCACAGCAACTAGAAGGCGGGGGCCGACAGGAAAAGTGGTCAATAAGGGCAGCCTGAGCTGGCCTGAGAGCAAACGCTCCCGCTAAGCGAAAATGGGCGGTACCAGTTACAGCGGAAGTTACTGCGCCTGCGCAGTGGCGGGGATTGACGCATGCCCAGAACGGCTCCTGAAGTAAGACCCAGTTCTCCGTGTTTTACCTGTTTCCTTCTAGAGGCGCGGGGCGGAGGAGTGGGCGGAGGAACCAGAACTGAAACCCGGGAAAGGGTTGGGCAGAACTGGTTGAGAAAAGAGGGGCGTTCCCTAAGGCTTGGGTCATCCCTCTAGAGCCCGAACGGCTAATTTGGCGTCCCCGGGAGTCCTCCAGCCCTTTCCTTCTCCCTGCTCTCCCGGTCACCGAGTATTCTTTGCGAAGTCTCAGCTGCCCTTTCATCCTGTTGTCGATTCGCGTTTTTTACCGAGAGCTCGCTGGCTGCTCGGAGCTGGGCTCGCTGCTGGGAGCCACAGCCCTCCTGTTTCTCACATCACCATCTAACTTTCTCTTTCATTTTGGCGCTACGTGAGCCTTCCAAATCGCATACTATTATCTGCTTCCGTTCCTGTTTTATTTTCCTCCCTGGGAAAATGAAATGAATTTATTCATTCATTCAAACATGTGTTGTTCATAGTTTTCTGTGTGCCAGTACTGAGGAAAGGGACGTGTACTCTGTGCTCAGGTAGCTATTGGCCTGGGATGGCGATGAATGAGAAAAAAATAATGACGACAGTTGAGCAGAGTAAATTCTATGACGAAAATAAGTGCAGAGAGGAGTAGCAGGTACTGGGAGCAGGCTATCATGAAGTATGTCAAAGAGAGAATTCTTGAGGGCGGTCTCAGGCATAGGATTTAGTCCATTGAATCAGTCAGGGGAATGTCGGGAAACAAACCACCCGATTATTTTAACAGAATTTAGTACAAAGAAATGATAATTAGATAACTGAAAATGCAAGAAGAGAACTCAGTATGTGGCAGAGATAGCGACTGTGCTCTAGTGGCGTAGCAGCTACCATGGGCGGAGCTAGGGGGACCAAGGGAAGAGGCTGGGATTATGAAAATTTAGAGATCTAGAAGAGGAGCTGTGTGGAGCTGAAACTCAGACCTCTGAGGAGGGAACAGCCCCTACTGGTGCTGCTGTCTCTGATGGATCAGGGCTCAAGATGCTGTGTCTGCAAGTGTGGGAAAAACTGCAAACTGGATCCAACTGCTGCTATGGGAAGAAACGTGCACTGTCCTGAGAGCTACAATCTCCCTCTGACCTGGGAATGAGAAAGAGACACTAGAGTGGAGCTGAACTTGACCCACATCCACCAGCAGAGCAGCTCCCCTGTGGAGAGCCACTCATTTTAGAAGCTGGATGTTGTCAGAAAGGGGGCCTTCCACTCCTGTCACCCACCCCACACAGCGGGCACTGTTGTGTTAAAACACTGGTTAAAAAAAAAAAAACCTGTTTTGAGTTCAGCATTTCATACCAAACAGAGCTGCCCCAGCCCACTCCCAAAGCCATGAGTGAGAAATAAATGTGCATTGTAGTATGCCCCTGAGACTTTCCCTTATTCGATGGCAAAAGTGGACTAATAACAGCAGCTCTGCTCCACAGAGTAAGCTGGAGTTTGTCTTCTGTCTTCTTGCTCCACCATCCCTAGAGTACTGTCCTAGCATATTTGGTCCAGAATGGCTCAGTACCACAGCACATTCCAGTCATCAGGAAGGGGAAGATGTACCCATTTCCTTTAAGGGTACAACCCAGAAGTTGTTAACATCCTTTATATTCATAACCTGTTAGCCAGAACTTATTCACATTAACCTATTTACCTGCAATGGAGACTGAGAAATGTATTCTTATTCTCAGCAGTCTCGTACCTAGCTAAAAATTCCATGACTTTAGAGAGAAGGGTGGCTTGTTGGGAGGTGGTGGTGGGGAACCTGCAGCCTGATAAAATAATCAAAACTCAGAACTTGATTTATAGTTATTTCTCTTTTTTTAAGATTTTATTTATTTATTTGACAGAAAGAGAGAGAGAGAGTGAGAGAGGGAACACAAGCAGGGGGAGTGGGAGAGGAAGAAGCAGGCTTCCCCCTGAGCAGGGAGCCCAACGCGGGGCTCGAATCCCAGGACCCTGGGATCATGACCTGAGCCGAAGGCAGATGCTTAACGACTGAGCTGCCCAGGTGCCCCGATTTGTAGTTACTTCTTGTCCTCTCTCCCAGTTGGGTTCTGCCACAAGGGGCTTAAAGTCAAAGAAGCGAGTATAATCCTCTTTCTGTTCCTTACACTCCCATTTCTCCTTCCCCATTTTTCTGACCACAGTTTCTTCTCCTCCAAGGATGAAGAGGGTGGGAATGGAGGTAGGTAATTTCCTGCTTCACAGGTTACAGTCTTAAGATGGTTTTGTCCTCTCTGGACACAGCAGATACCTAAAATTGGCTTTCTCTGCTGGTTGCTTTTGGAGGTTCTTCTTAGGCTCCCACTGGGAAGATTTGTTAACACATCCTAGGACACATATGATGCTCTTTCCTCTGTCGGGCTTCTCCTCAACCCCTGGTCTCTTTTACTTTCTGATGTTGCTGAAAGTCCTCTCTTGGTTGTCCATGTCTTCTGTGTGACTGGCATCCAAATGCTGGTTCTCTATGAGGTGAGCGTGATTCTTCAAGACCCTCCTCATGGCATAATTCTTGGATGCAGACTGCCGTTGTGGAGTACCCACAGCTTCCTACTGCCAGGATCCCCTCACCCATTGGCAGGGCCTTTGGCAGGGCACAAGCAAGAGGCTCAAGCTTTTTTGCTTCCTGTGACCATCACTCGATCCATAGGAAACACACATATCCTTGCTATGCTGAGTAACAGATAGGCTGTCCTGTCATTGCTGCTCCAGCAAGCTTCCTGTCTTCAGAATTCTTCTGGCAAAAGGCAGGCAGCACTGTCTATGCTGATTCTGGTCTCCAAACTCCAAGGATATGTGTGGCCAGCTCTCCCTAAAATTCTCTGCTCTGGGGGCACCTGGGTGGCTGTCAGTTAAGTGTCTGCCTTCGGCTCAGGTCGTGATCCCAGGGTCCTGGAATGGAGCCCCACATCGGGTTCCCTGCTCAGCAGGAAGCCTGCTTCTCCCTCTCCTTGTGCCTGGGGCTCCCCCTGCTTGTGCTCTCTCTCTCTCTCTGACAAACAAATAAATAAAATCTTTAAAAAAAAAAAAAAGTAAAATTCTCTGTCTCCCCTAAAATTCTCAGGTAGCTACAGTTCAATCAAGCAGCTGGAATGTGATACATCTTTTTTTTTTTTAAAGATTTTATTCATTCACTTGAGACACAGAGATACAGAGAGGGAGACAGAGAGCATGAGCAGGGAGAGAGGCAGAGGGAGAGGGAGAAGCAGGCTCCCCGTTGAGCCAGGAGCCTGATGTGGGGCTCGATCCCAGGACACCCCAGGATCATGACCTGAGCCGAAGGCAGACGCTTAACCATCTGAGCCACCCAAGCACCCCTGGAGTGTGATACATCTTTATGACACCCCTAACTCAGCTCTCAGAGGTCCCCTCACTTTGGCTTTGCCTTCGCCAGTGGAAGAGAAAATCAGTAATAACAATAATCCCTGAGAGATAATAACTAATCAAAATCTCCCTTTTAGCCTTCTCTTATTTCAGCTGAAGGAAGTGTTTAGGTTATAGTTCTAGACCCAGGCTCAACCGACAGAGCCACCCAGGCGCCCCAATTTAAGGATTTTTAAATTTTTTTTTTTTTTTTAAGATTTTATTTATTTATTTGAGAGAGAGAGAATGAGAGACAGAGAGCATGAGAGGGAGGAGGGTCAGAGGGAGAAGCAGACTCCCTGCCGAGCAGGGAGCCTGATGCGGGACTCGATCCAGGGACTCCAGTATCATGACCTGAGCCGAAGGCAGTCGCTTAACCAACTGAGCCACCCAGGCGTCCCAAGGATTTTTAAATTTTTATTTACTTTTTCTTTTTTGGTAATCTCTACACCCAACGTGGGCCTTGAATTTACAACCCAGAGATCAAGAGTTGCACATTCCACCGACTGAGTCAGTCAGGTACCCCGGTAGGTCAGCAACTTAGATTGGCCTCAGCTGGGCTGCTCTTCTTCTGATCTCACCCAGGGTTACTCATGGTCACAAGAATAGTGGCTCTTCATGGGACTAACAAGGCCCCCTCTCACCAAGTCACCCCAATTCCACACGGTATGGTCTAAAAGCTAAAAAGTTGTGCTTAGGGGCGCCTGGGTGGCTCAGTCGTTAAGCGTCTGCCTTCGGCTCAGGTCATGATCCCAGGGTCCTGGGATCAAGCCCCGCATCGGGCTCCCTGCTCCGCGGGAAGCCTGCTTCTCCCTCTCCCACTCCCGCTGCTTCTGTTCCCTCTCTCGCTGTGTCTCTCTGTCAAATAAATAAATAAAATCTTTAAAAAAAAAAAAAAAAGTTGTGCTTACTTTGGCAGCATATATACCAAGAGCTAAAAAGTTAGTGGGCCTTTAATGGGCCAATTTCATTAAGCTGTCTGCTTCTGAGTGACAAAGCATATAATGAGACCACTAGTTCTCATGGTCACGTGCAGCTCCTTTGCAGTAACACAGTCTGTTGGTTTTAGTCAACACTGTATGGGATACCATGTCAATGGATGACCATTTTGTAAACTCTTGAATGGTAGTCCTGCGGGGGGACCTGTGGATAGGAAAGGCAAACTCACAACTAGAGTATGAATCAGTCCTGAAAAGAATGAATTGCTGCCCCACAGTCACACCCACCCCATGTGGAAGAGATCCAAAGTAATCATTTTGCCCAAGTGACTGGCTGGTCTCCTTGAGAAATGGTGCCTTACTGTGGCTCAGTGTTGGTTTCTGCAGGTGGTGGGTTGGGCCAGTAGCAGCTAATTGAGCCTTAGCAAGAGGGAACCCTTGTTGGACCTGAAGAGTGAGCCTGGCTTCCACTGGCAGGATCCCTTCTTATGGAGCAAGCCTAGGAGGAACCTTGTTGGTGATGGACTACTTGGCTTGCTTGGTGCCAGGTAATCTGGATTCGGGATACCTGCTGTTTATAGGCATTTTCGGGGACCTTGAAGCTGATGGGATATTACAGTCCTCTTGTGAGAGGAGGAGGTCCCATGGGAGGCTAGGCTGGATTGCACCCCCTCCCTCTGGGAGAAAGGCAGGTCTCTGGTTCTAGTTAGCTTTTTGCCTGCAAACCAGCATCATAATTTCTCAGAATCACTTTCAGACAAGTGTACTCTTTCTACTAAAATACTCTCTTTAAATTATGTTAATGTTCACTTCTGTGTAGACTCCTTGATTGATTTTTACCTTGTGATTTGGCGATTCTCAGTGGGAAAGAGGTTCCTCATAACCTAAATTGTTCCCTGTGTTCTACCTCCTATTTTGCTTCCCTCCTAACCTTCATTTAGCACTTGTCCCTGTACTGGCCAGTACCCTAAATAATGAGTGTGTCAAAGTGCCTTCTGAGCTTGCTGGAAGAAGTAAAGGCAGCCTATTCTAATCGTCCTTATCATAACCACAAGGAACAATGGGATTTAGCCCTCTTATACCAAGACGTTTAAAGAAGAAAAATAAAATTATGAATTAAGTGCAAAGGACCAAGAAGGTAAAGATGCCAGTTGCCCAGCACCAGCAGGGCAGGGCACACTCATTGTCTCATGTTTCAGCATTCTCTGACTTGGGAGTTGTGATCTGGTGATGGATAATGGGATAGTGCTCTTTCTGGAACATGACTCATCTATACTCACCAGCACTCTTTTTAGAACAAGCCAGAGAAATAGGATTGGTCTCAGGCCATCACCTGAACTGGATGGATACAGTACACCAATCTCAGCAACTCCAGCTGCTGACCAGGATCAACCCTTTCACATCCCTCCCTTTCCTTGCTAGTCCTCATTCCTAACCACCAGTGCCCCCATCCAGTGGTCACCTCCCCGCTGGTTCATCTCTACCAAGGCTGTCATCTCAGGAGTGGAAACCTATCTCTCTTAATATAGCTTAATCAAAATTGGTTCAATGTCTTTTTCTTGTTTAAAGTCAAAGGTTAATTAATAATTGGAATAAAAACATTCAGGGTTCCAGTTCTCTTGACCAGTACAAAGTAATCTCTAATCCCTTTTCCCCAAAATATTACATTTCAAATAGAAAACATGCTCAGTATCTACTTCTAAATAAATTCACTGTAACTCTCATTGTATCTTTCCTTAATGCTACATAAGCTCAACAATGCTCTGAGGGAATTGTAATGTACAGACTGCCAGTTGCCCACCTTCCTCAACTCTCAAGTTGAGAGAATCATAAATAGATTTATTTTAAAAATCTCTTCTCTGGGGCACCTGGGTGGCTCAGTTGGTTAAGCGACTGCCTTCGGCTCAGGTCATGATCCCGGAGTCCCGGGATTGAGTCCCGCATCAGGCTCCCTGCTCAGCGGGGGGTCTGCTTCTCCCTCTGACCCTCTTCCCTCTCTTGCTATCTGTCTCTCATTCTCTCTCTCTCAAATAAATAAATAAATAAATCTTAAAAAAAAAAAAATCTCTTCTCTGGGGATGCCTGGCTGGTTCAGTCAGTAGAGCATGCAACTTTTCATCTCAGGGATTGTGAGTTTGAGCCTTATGTTGGGCAGAGAGATTAGTTAAAAAAAAAAGAGTTTAGGGGTGCCTGGGTGGCTCAGTTGGCTAAGTGTCTGCCTTTGACTCAAGTCATGATCTCGGGGTCCTGAGATCGAGCCCTGTGTCGGGCTCCCTGCTCAGTGGGGAGCCTGCTTCTCCCTCTCCCTCTGCCTGACATTCCCCCTGCTTGTGCTCTCTATCTCTCTCTCTCTGTCAAATAAATGAATAAATAAAATCTTTAAAAAAATGTTTAAAATAAGTAAATAAATAAAAATCTCTCTGTAATGAGCCAGCAATGTAGATTTGCACAGATACAGTGGTTGGGTAACAGTGCCGGGGGAAGACAGCAGAGGTAAGCACCATTTACGGCTAAGCAGGTAGAAGAGAATGAGTGGGTAGGTGAATTAGGTAAAGTTCTTATGGAGTGACCTTACTAAGATTACAGTAATGGTAGAGAGCATTTGTAGTGGATACTGCGGTAATCCACTGAGATCCCCTGTTCAGAGCAGTGCACCTATCCCCAAGTTACTGGGGCTATTGATTCCTGACAGGTGACATCTAAAACTCACTGGGAATTGCCTTTGCTTCAGGGATCTGCCTCACAAAGGTTATGCACTTTCCCAGCGGGTGACCCACAGCCAGTGAAGGGCTGAGGTGGAAATAGAAAGACTTGGAATCCTTTCATTAATTTGGGATACTCTGAAGGACCATTTCAGCTTCAGAGCTCCATGTGAGATAGCCTGAAGTCTTAATTGCATTGTCGTCATGGGTCAGTGTTTCCCTCTATCCCATTTTGTTTTCCTTCCTTACTGGTGTATTTCCCAAGAGAATTTCTCAATAAACTTCCTGCACTCAGTTATTCATCTCAAATCTCTTTTTTTTTTTTTTAAAGATTTTATTTATTTATTTGACAGAGAGAGACACAGCAAGAGAGGGAACACAAGCAGGGGGAGTGGGAGAGGGAGAAGCAGGTTTCCGGCCGAGCCGGGAGCCCGATGCGGGGCTCGATTCCAGGACCCTGGGATCATGACCTGAGCCGAAGGCAGATGCTTAATGACTGAGCCACCCAGGCCCCCTGAGCCTCATAATCCTTAAGCCACAATAATTGGTTCAGGGGTGGTCACGTGACTCAGGCAGAAAAACTCAGATGCAATAAGACTTTTGTGAGACATCCAGGGAAGACATTCTCACTTTTTCTAGAAGATGGAAGATCTGGAGTTACAATAGCATCTCATGACTATAGAGGGAACTCATCTAAAGAATGGTAACAACCTGGAGCGCTTGGGTGGCTCAGTAGTCAAGGGTCTGCCTTCGGCTCAGGTCATGATCCCAGAGTCCTGGGATCGAGCCCCGCATCAGACTTCTTGCTCAGCGGGGAGCCTGCTTCTCCCTCTGCCCCTCCCCCTGCCTGTGTTCTCTCTCTCTCTGTCAAATAAATAAAATCTTCAAAAAAAAAAAAAAAAAAGAATAGTAACAACCCAAAGGAAATGAATTGAGAGATGAAGAACGAGAGAGAGAAAAAAAAAGGAAATAGGCTTGGGGGTATCATTTGAACTCCTTATATGTCTTGATGGGGCACCTGGGTGGCTCACTCGGTTGAGAATCCAACTCTTGATTTTGGCTTAGGTCGTGATCTCAGAGTCATGGTATCAGACTCTGTGCTCAGCGTGGAGTCGGCTTGAGATTCTCTCTCTCCCTCTACCTCTGCCCCTCCCCCTGCTCATGCTCGCTTGCTCTCTAAATAAATAAATAAATAAAATCTTCAAAATAATTTTAAAAATTAAAAAAAAAAAAAGCCAGCCCTATCTCCTATACCATTC
This sequence comes from Halichoerus grypus, assembly GCF_964656455.1. Classification (NCBI taxonomy): domain Eukaryota; kingdom Metazoa; phylum Chordata; class Mammalia; order Carnivora; family Phocidae; genus Halichoerus; species Halichoerus grypus. Next base: position 106,148,051 of record NC_135727.1, on the reverse strand, counting down.
AGTTACATGAACTAATACATTTTCTTTTCTGCATAAGCCTGTTTAAGGTAGATTTTCTGTTGCTTGCAAACAAAAGATTCTAAGCTGATATACCATGAATGAATAAGAAATAAATAGTTGGAACACTCAAGACCCTGACTGAGATGGGGAAGGCAAATTAACCAAAAATATTTATATTCTGTGTTAATAAAATGAATCCTATCTTTTCTTAATGCTTTCAACGTATAACTTCTGAAGACATAAGTACTCTAGAAGCATCTGTTAAGTTAAAATGTAATTCTACAAAAGGAAACAAACCTGGAGAACTAAGGTGGCACAGTGAGTTTGGACAGAGGCAAGATTTAAACCCCTCCTCAGCAAATGTTAATGATTGAGGGATTAGTACAGTTTACAAAATATGGTAACTGAGAATCTTCTTTGCTCTTGGGAAGACAGGGCCAACCCCTCAAGACATAGAAAGCAGTTTTTTTTAAGATTTATTTATTTATTTATTTATTTATTTATTTATTTGATAAAGACATAGCAAGAGATGGAACACAAGCAGGGAGAGTTGGAGAGGGAGAAGCAGGCTTCCTGCCGAGCAGGGAGCCCGATGTGGGGCTCAATCCCAGGACCCTGGGACTATGACCTGAGCCGAAGGCAGATGCTTAACAACTAAGCCACCCAGGCACCCCATTTTTTAAAGATTTTATTTATTTACTTAAGAGAGAGAGCACAAGTAGGGGGAGTAGAAGGCAAAGGGAGAGTGAGAAGCAGACTCCCCACTGAGCAGAGAGCCTGACATGGGTCTCCACCCCAGGACCCTGGGATCACAACCTGAGCCGAAGGCAGGTGCTTAACCCACTGAGCCACCCAGGTGCCCCATCAAGACATAAACAATGGCTTCTGTTTTAGTCACTTTCTTTCTTGGATGGTCTTGAGGTCTTTCTGAACTACAGAATTTCCTTTTCATAGTAAACATGTGTAGGGGAGGAATAATTTTATTCTACTCTTCAAGCTTCTTCTAGCTGGCCTAAGAATTAAATTGACATAACACAGAGTTAATAGGAGAAAAAAAATGAAGTTTAATTATGTGTCCGTGGAGGACCAATAATAAAATTGAGACCTCAAAAGAATGACCAAGGTAGGCAGCTTTCATACTTTTTTTTAAAGGTTTATTTATTTAAGTAATTGCTACACCCGAGGTGGGGCTCGAACTCACAACCCCGAGATCAAGTCACACAATCTTCTAACTGAGCCAGCCAGATGCCCCAGTTTTTATGCTTTTTAAACAAAGAAACTATCAATTTGGGAGAAATTGATGGGACAAAGAAAACTTACGTTTGGGAGTTTCTTTTTTTTTTTTTAATTTTATTTTATTATGTTCTGTTAGTCACCATACAATACATCACCAGTTTTCGATGCAGTGATCCACGATTCATTGTTTGCATATAACACCCAGTGCTCCATGCAGAACGTGCCCTCTTTAATACCCATCACTGGGCTAACCCATCCCCCCAGCCCCCTCCCCTCTAAAACCCTCAGTTTGTTTCTCAGAGTCTATAGTCTCTCTTGGAGTTTCAATTAATAAGGAATCCTCAACAGGTTTGGGCTGGGGTGGAAAATTAGTGAAAGAAACCAAGTTTGTTTAGACAGCCTTCTTGGCTCTGAATTCCCTAGATCTGGTGATAAGGATGTCGCTTTACCTCCTGTTATAGGGAGGGGAACTTTCACATGAGAAATTTACTTTCTGCTGTCTGACAACAAAAGTCAGGGTGTTCTTCTTGCTCTGGCTGTTTCTCAAGTAACTTTAATTCATAAAGTAAAAAAAAAAAATTTTTAGGTAATCTGTACACCAACAAGGGGCTCGAACTCAGGACCCCGAGATCGAGAGTCACATGCTCTACTGACTGAGCCGGATAGGCGCCCCTTAAGTAACTTTAATTCAAAATAATCAATATGCTGAAGTGGCACATTTGGGGGCAGGTGGACTTGGGTAGCACAGATGGACTAGTACAAAGAAACATTTGACAGATGAAAATTGAAGTTAAGAGAATTGCCCAAGGTAATAAGTAACTGGACCAGTCAATATGGGACTTTGATCCTCTCTTTCCAAATGTAATAACCTATCTGCCAGAAATAGCAAGTGCCATTTACTCATGTCTTAGGAATTCATTCATTGTTCAACATACATTTATTGAGTCAGATTCTGAGAATACAGAGATGAATAAGACAAAGTCCTTAGCTTCAAGGTATTTCTAGTCTATTTGAGAAAAATGTCACATAAACAAATAAGCATAATAGAATGAAGCAAATGAACCTATAGTTTGTATCTTTGATGTTCTAGAACCTATGGTCTAGAGGAAGTGTTTGGCATAGTGGACTCTGGGAAAAGTTACAAGAAGGAGACAATTGTCTGGGGAGAGTGTCCCCAAAGAGGTCATGTGTAAAACTCATAATGAAAATGAGTAAATATGTGTTCAGTTATTATAAATGAAATAATAAATATTCAAAATTAAAGTTTATCATTATTTCAATTTTACCAGGGAGAAATTATGTATAGTTTTTTAAAACTTCTTTTGGTATCTAAAAAGGTCATTTGTTTATTCTCAAATCTCATCCTCCCAATCATAGAGAAGTGATGTCACAAGAATTCTTCTTAAACTTTTCATTCTGTAATCTTCTTTTTTTTTTTTAAAGATTTTATTTAGTTATTTGTCAGAGAGAGAGAGAGAAAGAGAGAGTGTACAAGCAGAAGCAGAGGGAGCAGCAGGCAGAGGGAAAGGGAGAAGCAGGCTCCCCGCTGAGCAGGGAGCCGGATGCGGGGCTTGATCCCAGGACCCTGGGAACATGACCTGAGCTGAAGGCAGATGCTTAACTGACTGAGCCACCCACGCGTCTCTCATTCTGTAATCTTCTGACCCACCATCATGAGTCCAGAGGTATGGGAGGGAATAGCTGGGAGATGATAAATCAGGGTGCATGAGAGTAAATCCTTGTTATATTGTGATTTGTGATAAAAAATACATATTTGGTCTGTGTGCCCATTCCTGGCATAAAGATCCTAAAACCCTTGGAATTCCCAAGTCATAAGAGCTATGAAAGTGCCTTTTGTTATTCATAACAAGCTCCTTTCAACCACACCTGAGTTTGTGTCAACAAGGTAATTTTTGGAAAACCCCTAAGGATAGGAGCTGGTTGCCCAGGGAACCAACCTTGTAATTAAAGGGTTGGAACTTTCAGCCCCACCCGCAAACCTCTGGGGAGGGGAGAGGGGCTGGAGGTTGAATTAATCACCAATGGCCAATGATCTAATCAACCATGCCTATTTAATGAACCCTCCATAAAGACCCAAAAGGACAGGACTTAGAGAGCTTCTGGGTTGGTGAACATGTGGAGGTGCCATGTGGGTTGCCTTCCAGAGAGGGCATAGAAGCTCTATGCTTCTTCCCCCATACTGTGCCCTACACATATCTTCCATCTGGCTGTTTCTGAGTTATAGCCTTTTATAAAAACCTGGTAATCCAGTAAGTAAACTGTTTTCCTAAATTCTGTGAGCTGCTCTAGCAAATTAATTGAGCCTGAGAAGGGGATGATGGGAGCCTCTGATCTCTAGCTAGTTGGACAGAAGCTCGGATGACAAGCTGGACCTGTGACTGGTGTCTCAAGGGTGGAAGGGGTAGTCCTGTGAGATTGAGCCCATAACCTGTGGGATCTGCTGCTATTTCCAGGCAGGAAGCATCATTGATTAGAACTTAATCATATGATTACATCTAACTCCACATGCCCAAGGAATGGATTGTGGCGGACAGCTAGCAGATTCCACCACAAGAGTGTATGTAAAATCTTTTTGTAGATTTTGCTTACTTATTATATTAAACATTTTCCATATTTCTTCATAGCCTTTATTATTGTAGTAGATTTTATTATTGTTCAAAAATATTTGCTGCCCAGGACACCTGGGTGGCTCAGTCAGTTAAGCGTCTGCCTTCAGCTCAGGTCATGATCCTGGGGTCCTGGGATTGAGCCCCGCATTGGGCTCCTTGCTCAGTGGGGAGCCTGCTTCTCCTTCTGCCCGCTGCCCCTCCTGCTTGTGTTTTCTCTCTCTGTCTGACAAATAAATAAAATCTTAAAAAAAAAAAAGAAAAGAAGATTGCTCTTATTCCCAAAAGGGGTGTTTGTCTGTAATTAAGTCAGGTTCCAGCAAAAACCCACAAAAACCACTCTAGTACGTTTGACAGAGGGAAAATAAAACAGGAAATTGACTTCACAAATAATGGAGAAGCTGAAAAGCCAATGGTGAATTAACTCAAAGATTGGCAAGAGCAGAAAGATGCCGCCACCCCTAGGGATGGAGGGACACTTGGATATAAGATAGTGTTACCAAAGCTCAGAAACCAAGGCCATCTGAAGAGAACTAGAACCACAGCTAGGTAGGCGTGGCCAGAACTGTCCGGTAGTAGTTTGAGCCATCAAGGGAGGTTTGTTCTAGCAAAGCTGAATCCATGGAAGAGATGCTACAAGAAGCAGAAAAAGAGAGGGAGAAAAGTACTTTGTTTTTCTTGCTCTCTAATCTTCTGCAGATATTGTCCACTGGGCAAAACTACCCAGAAGTCAGAGAATAAAGGAACCTGGGAAATTTGGTTTCCTATGATACAGTATAGAGCAAGAGAAGGGCAGTGAGGTATCTGAGAGCAAACCGGGCAGTAATGAATGAGTAAACAACTTTATTAGTCTCCAGCATTGTATGTTGTCATCGTTATAAATGTTGTTTTGGCAATATTGTTTAGTAGTTGAAGTACTGACTAAAATCAGACATGCCTGGCTTTGAAATCCTGCTCTAAACATTTCCTAATTATGTGACCTTGGGTGAGTTGCTTAAACTCTTCAAGTCTGAGTTCTTCATATATAAAATGTTGTGAAGATGAAATGACCTAAAACACTTAGCATAGTGCCAAGTGTGAAATAAGTCCTCAATAAGCACTAGCTAATATAATTACTAGGTGCAACATGAAATCTCTAGATTAGTTTAATTTTTCACTCGTTTGATGTCTATATAGGGTCAACATTTTCTAAGTGATTTTCCTTTACCATATATATTTCCTCAAGTATCAGTCAACTGTTCATTCTCTTAACTATAGGGTTTAAGCGTCTTTCTCACAAATTTGAATGACTTTCTTAACATGGTAAAGTTATTAATTCTTTGTCACATTTTACATTTCATATTGCTTGAAGCTACAAAAGTTATCATTCTGACACAAAGCTGAAAAATACTCCATTCTGGGTTTCTAGAACTAGATTATGATACATAATTGCCTATTAATAAGTTAATAAGTTTGGCGGTGTGTAACAGATAAATAAAATCTCTTCTGTCAAAGTCTAGGCTAGTATGGTGCTTTATAGTACCAAGAAACCAGACTCCTTCTATCTTGTTCTGCCATCTACAGAATGCTGCCACAGCCTCCTGGCCCCAGAGGGCTCTCTACCACCTCCATACTCCAACTAACAGGAAGCAGGAGAGGGGTAGACACGTGCCTTCCCTTTAAGGGCATCACCTGAAAGTTGCATACCGCATGCCATCTCACATCCCATTGGCCAGAACTTAGTTTCATGACCACATCTAATTACAAGGAAGACTGGGAAATGAAGTTCTTATTTTAGGGGGCTACATATTCAGCTCAAAATTCTATTATGATACAAGGGGCAAGTAGATTTGGGGGGAACTCTTGGCCCCTGTTGTTCTGATTTTCTGGACACACAAACATCTTTGTACCCTTCTTCCCACACACCAGAACATACCCATTGCTAAGGGAGAGAACTCCCCAGTATAATCCCATTGCTACTGAAGGGGAGCAGATTATGCCACCCTAAAATAGGCCTCTTTGTCATATTGATCATCTTGAGAGCTAGTTATTTTTAAGAAACTGCAGATAACAGGAGAAGCTCTGAAACCTAGTGGAGGTTACCCTTTTGTAAGAGACGTTTACCTTTAGGGGCGCCTGGGCGGCTCAGGGGGTTAAGTGTCTGCCTTTGGCTCAGGTTGTGATCCCAGGGTCCTGGGATTGAGCCCCGCATCTGGCTCCCTACTCAGTGGAGAGCCTGCTTCTTCCTCTCCCTCTGCACCGCCCCCCGCCCCCCCCACCCCCGCTTGTGCGCTCTCTCTCTCAAATAAAATCTTTGAAAAAAGAGAGAGAGACATTTACCTTTATAAGAAATCTCTGTGAGGATGGTTCCTTCTGTCCCAGGATGAGGAGGATGACTAAAACCAGAAACTCTTTGGTTCCTCGGTGGCTCAGATGTTTAAGTGTTTCATTTGACTCAGGTCATGATCCCAGGGTCCTGGAATCGAGCCCCGTGTCGGGCTCCCTGCTCAATGGGGAGCCTGCTTCTCCCTCCACCTCTCCCTCTGCTCGTTCTCTCTCTCTCAAATAAAGAAAAAATCTTTAGGAAAATAAAATAAAACCAGAAACTCTTATCAATGGAGAAGGTAAAGACTTCAATCTGCCTAACAACCTTACCCTCGTTTACTGTGTTTTCCCTGTCACCTCCCATAAATGGCATCCCCTCTCCCCCAACGTCTTTTATCTTTATCTGAAGGTATTTAAGGGGGTGGCTTGGGCCATTTCAGGGAGTTACTCAGTCTCCCTGGGTCTCTCCCATGTGTGCAGGAGGTGTACATGTTATTAAACTTCTGTTTGTTTTTCTCCCGTTAATCTCTCCTTTATTATAGCGGGGGTCTTAGCCAAGAACCGAGGAGTCGAGAGAGAATGATTTTTCCTTCCCTACGCTTGCATGCATCTCAAAGTTCAGGATCTCTGAGGGATGTGTAATATCCCCTCTGTGAGGTTCAAATGTATCAAATGATCCTGCAATCTGTAAAAAAGACAAGTGATGCGCGCCTTCCACAACCTCACGGTAGAGTAGGAGTGGGGTGATCGCGGACACGGTGCTGGAAATTCCAGACCAACGGGACAACCCTCGGCAGTGGTCACTTCCTGGCGATTATGGAGTCCCACTGGCTTGGAAATGCAAAAGCTCCTTGTCCTCGAACTGGATCAAATTCCTTAGTTAGCCCATCTGATAGCCCTTAGCTCTGCTTCCTTAAAGAAAATCCTTGTCCATTGTCCTCTCTGGCCCTCCAGAAGGTTCATTTCCATTGATTGTTTATGGCCACATTCGCCCTGGACCTCTCTTGGGGATGGGTCCGCTTTCACCGTCCGTTCTTTGCTGAGCAGTTTGGGGACCTCAACATGGCCTGAAGGTGGAGGGGAGCGGAATTTGCCACCCCAAAACACGCCTCTGCGGCGTAAGGATTATTTGGGGCTGGTTATTTTTAAGAAACTGCAGACTCGGGAGAAGCTCTGAACACGGAGTAGAAGTTGCACTTCTGTGAGAGACATTTACAGGTCTTAGGGGAATCTGCATTTGTAAGGGTGGTTCCCTCCTGGTTCCAGGAAGAGGTGGTTGACTCTAAATCTCTAGAAACTGCCAGGGAGGGAGAAGGCAGGGATTTAAATCTGCATAACAACTACACCCTTGTTTACCGTGCCTGGCCCGGTAGCCTCCCAAAACAGACTCCCCACCCCCAACATATTTTGTCTTTTGCTGAAGCCGGTATTTAAAGTGGTGGCTGGAGCCGTTTCGGGGAGTTACTCACTTTTCCTGGGTCTCTGCCATGTATACAGGAGGTATGTATGTCATTGAACTTGTTTGTCTTTCTCCTATTAATCTGGGTTTTATTATGGGGGAGGGGGGGTCTCAGCCAAGAACCTCAAAGGATAAAGGGAAAGCTATTTTTCCTTTCCCGTGCAGGATCTCATCATCACAGGCATTTGCAAACCTGCCTTTCGGTTTCTTTGGTTTTCAGATTCTCTCTAACATTTAATAAGCTTCTGGTCTGTTTGCTGCTTGTCAATTACATATAGCGGAAACCATCCCGGGGGGTCAGCCTCAGGGCAGTAAGAGTCCGTCCTGGCCATGAACTCCTCTGGAGGAAGGAGGCAGGAAGCAGCAGGGCCTAGGGGTTGAAGGGATCACAGACCCCGGGAACCTGACCAAGATGTGCAACTGCCCAAGACTCTGTCCCATGCCCTGCACCCCTGCGTGCCCTCCTGCAGCTGCCCTAGTTCCGCAGATGGGCAGCTAGTGGTGGCGATTTGCACACCCCCCCCCCCCCCACGTCTGACTAGCTCTGGTTGGGTCCATCCCTCTGTAGGGTGTTGCTAAAAGCAGCAAGATGCAGCAGACACTGTTCAACATTATAAATGTTTCTTGTTTACCCCAGTGCTATTCTTCTGCAGCCTGTGAGCTGCTTTCCAAGATCTGGCTGACCTTTGTTAATGCTGTGCCTAGCTGAAATTTCTATTTCCTTAGAAGAAAGCGAAAATGGATGTTGGGGCAACTAGCACTCTCTGCCACAAATGCCTATTGATTCAGACAGGTTCTTAATTCCACTCCATAAAGTGAGTCAGCAACTTGTAGGAGGCATGGGGCCAGTGAAATAGAAAACTGGTTCCCTCAGATAGCCATATCGTGCAGTGTCCTAGGACTCACTATGAAAAAGGAAACCCTGACAGCCCCAGCCCCCCCACCCCCAAAAGTTGCAGCTAAACTTTTGCTAGTTTTTTTTTTTTTTAAAGATTTTATTTATTTATTTGAGAGAGAGAGAATGAGAGAGAGCACATGAGAGGGGGGAGGGGCAGAGGGAGAAGCAGACTCCCCGCCGAGCAGGGAGCCCGATGTGGGACTCGATCCAGGGACTCCAGGATCATGACCTGAGCCGAAGGCAGTCGCTCAACCAACTGAGCCACCCAGGCGCCCAACTTTTGCTAGTTTTGATATGATGGATATAAGTGCTCAAAGATGATGTTATAACTAGCAGTAAGGCTGATTTTTCTGGGCCCTGTCAAAAACTTGACTTTCAAAGTCTCGTAAAACAGCTACACAGTGACTTTAGAAACTCAAGGTGGGAAAACCCATGTACTGTTAGAATTTTTCAATAGGGTTGTCAGATTAAGTTACTTCTGCAATTCTTTTATTCTCTTTTAGATACATTGAATGTGGATCTGTAGCTTGTAATATAGTCTAAATACTTCATGATGTTTCCTCCCTTCTTACAATGTAAAATAAACCTTTACAGAGAATGAAAAATGAATGATTGTCACAAAGAGATTTTTCTTTCTCTTCTCAGCATGTTCATTTTCTCTATATGTCATTTTCTTGATGTTCATTTCATGTAATAAATCTACTCCAGATTCCTTCATCTCTAGCACTAAAGATAGCTTCGTTAGTTTGCACACTGTCAAAATACAAATTAAATCCCAATTTTATTTGAGAATGGAGACGACGACTATTCTAAACAGAAGTTCCAGAACAAAGTCAAGAGACTTTGAGAAGTTTATATCATTATAGTTATTTATACTGCTGTGAAATGTAAGGGACTTGGATGTATTTTGTTTACTGCTATATGGCTGGTACCTAGACCAGTACTTGATGGACACTCAAATATTTATTGGGTTAATAAATTAATGGATTTTTCTTTTTCATCATCCTAAAATACATTGGGAAACCTTTAACCAAAGTCATTGGAGTAGAATTGGATCTTTTTGATTCCTTACAAGGAGAAGGCATGGTGGGATTATATAATTCAGACTATTAAAATTCATGAAAGCATTCAGACTGGGTGAGAAGATATTTAACCTCAATTTGATGTCTCTAAATATTCACACCAGGAGAGAGGAGGAGGGGCACAAATCGTGTCCCGTGGGAACAGGATTCTGTGATACAGTGTCTCAGATGTGTGTCTCTGGTGGGGGATAATAGCTGAGAAGACACTGACCCAAATGATTGGCAACATAATATTGAAATAAATATTTTCAAGTGTTCTTCATGTAATCTTCTGGTCTCACAACAAATTTGAGAGTGGTTTCTATTACTCTTCTCATTTTACAAATGTAGAAATTGAGCTTCCAAGATAGAACCTGTCCAAAGTCCCACAGCTGATGATTGGAAGAGCCCCAGCTTCAAGGTCACCTTGGATAAGAAGTCCTGCTTTTGTTTCATTGGCATTCAGCTACTCTGCAGTTCTCTCTCTGCCCCTCACTCCTTTCTGCAGCATATCTCCCTTCTTGTTACGGTTATTGTACTAATGTTGTAATGTCATGAGCTCTGAGTTAATAAAGGCTTCTTTTCTAGTGTCCAAAACAATGCATAATATTTGCTGGGTCTTCAAGGAGGAGATAATGATGACTGGAACCAAAGTCCCAGAATTCTCCACAAGCAACTTGTCGTATTACAGATTTCTGGGAGAGCTATTTTAGTAGGAACTCTACTATGGACTGAAGATTTGTGCCCTCCCCCCATTTATATGTTGAAGCCCTATATTTGGAGAGGCTTTTGAGAGGAGGTTGGGTTAGATGAGGTCCTGAGAGTAGGGCCGCATGATGGGATTAGTGGCTTTATCAGGGCAAGAAGAGAGATCCCTTTTGGTCTCTATGCACGTGCCCCGAGGAAGGGCCATGTGAGGACATAGAATTTGGCCATCTGCGGTCCAACGAGCGCTCTCACCAGGAACTGAATTGGCTGGCACCTTGATCTTGGACTTCTCACCAAAATTGTGAGCAAATAAATTTCTGCTGTTTAAATCACCTAGCCTATCGAATTTTTTTGTGGCGGCCCAAGCAGGCTAATATATACTCCGTGGTGCTTTGGCCCCCATGCCTCTGTGTGGACATCTTGACCCAGGTGAGGCAAATTACATCACTAATGTTGGGTGAGCACTGGTTTTGCCTAGACTAGAAACTGGCCTCAAGGGCCTTTCCTGTGTTCTTTTTCCTGAGCCTGAATCTAGTTTCCGCTCAGTCTTCTAAGGTGACGGAAGTGGAGCTGGGGAGCTTCTTTCTAGCTGAGGGGGCAGTGAGAATAAGAAGGGATGTGGCCTATTTGTTGTTATCAGTTCCCGAAAGAGGCCAAGAATAAGAATCTCAAAAAAGCATCCATTCCAGAGAATCTCTATACATGGCTTGTATAGTCCTCTAACTTCCCAGCTAATCCTGGAAACAGGTCATTGAATTCAGACTTTTCTTCTTTTGTGATGTAGGTTTTTAGTGCTATAATTTTCCCTCTAAGCACTGTTTTAGGTGCATCTTGCAGATTGTAATATGTCATATTTCATTTTCATACAGTTAAAAATACCTTCTAATTTTTCTAGATTTCTGCTTTGTCCATGAATTAAAGTTGTGTCATTTGGGAATTTTCCAGAGATCTTTCTGTTTGATTTCTAATTTAATTCCCATTGTGGTCCTATAACACACTTTGCATAATTTGAATCCTTTTTAATTTATTGAGACTTGCTTTCTGGCCCACACTGTGATTTATCTTGGTAGATATTCCACGTATATTTGAAAAGATTGCGTATTCTGCTCTTGGTGGATGGAATATTGAATAGATGTTAATTGGGTCATGTGAATTGATAAGTGCTTACCTCTCCATATACTTGCTGATTTTCTGTTTACTTGTTCTATTAATTATTGAGAGGGGGATATTTAAATATCTGACTAATTATGGTACTCTCTACTTTTCAGTTCTATCAGTTTTTGCTTCAGGTATTTTATTTTCTTTTTAAGATTTATTCATTTATTTATTTTAGAGAAAGAGAGAGCAGGAGCGGATGGAGGGGCAGAGGGAGAGAGACAATCTTGAGCAGACTTGTGCTGAGCGTGGAGCCGGACACGGGGCTCCATCCCACGACTCTGAGACCATGACCTGAGCGGAAATCAAGAGTTGGCTGCTCAACCAACTGAGCCACGCAGGTGCCCCTGCTTCAGGTATTTTAAAGTAGTGTTAATAAGTTCATAAACATTTATGATTTATATACTATGGTGAATTGACTGCTTTATCATTAGGAAATGATCCTCTTTATTCCTGGTATTATTTTTTGCTCTGAAATCTAATTTGAATTTGATATTAATATAACCACTCCAGCTTTATTTTGATTAGTGTTAGTACGGTATATAGTTTCCCATGCTTTCACTTTTAACCTGTATGCATTTTTTAAAAAAGATTTATTTATTTTAGAGAGGGGGTAGGGGCAGAGGGAGAGGGAGAGAGAGAAGTTCTGTACATATTTAGTTTGTATTTTAAACTTAATGAAATTCGTGTATGTGTTGACACATGTATATATTTCATAAGTAAAGGTTATGTATATATATTGGAGATTGTGATCGAAAATTTTACTACTGATGGGGTAAACAGTCAAAAAAGGCATAGAAACTGTGGCTTTAAGGGCAATGTGAACGAGTGACCAATCCTTTTTACACGAGAACAGAAATAGGACCGGAGAGAACGACAGGGCCTAGACATCACGCAACTCTAGTTGACCGGCTCCCCTTGGATCATGTATGTGAATGGTGCTCCCCACAGTTGTGTTAAGCTACGGCTTTTGCCAGAGAATCCGTTTGGAGGGAAGAATTAAGAGTCACATGTGGAAAGGGCTGAGAGGCGTCTCTTTCCAAGAGGACACAAGGCCAAGCAAACTGTCCTAATGTATGTCGTTGCCCATGTAAGTGAGGAAAAATACTTTTACCTCCATTCCTTCTATGTTCTTGGCTGAGAAGCCCCCGCCCCCCCAAAAGAAAAGACAGATTAATGGGAGAAAAAGAGAAGTTTAGTAACATGTATATCTCCTGTATACATGGGAGAGACCCAGGAAAACTGAGTAGCTCCCCCAAATGACCTAAGCTACCACCTTAAATACTGTCTCTAGCTGAAGACAAAAGAAGATGGGACTCCTGGCTGGCTTAGTTGGTAAAGCATGTGACTTTTGATCTTGGGGTCATGAGTTCAAGCCCCACGTTGGGGGGAGAGTTTACTTAAAAAAGAAAAGATGTTGGGGCATGTTGGGGTGCGGAGTCCATTATGGGAGGTTACCAGAAAAGCACAATAAACAAGGTTATGGTTGTTCTACAGATTTTAAGTCCTTGCCTTCTTCATTGATATGTTTCTAGAGATTTAGAGTCATTCTCCCCTCCTCCCCCATCCAGAGAGGGAGACACCCTGACAGATGGAGATTTCCCTTATAAATGTAAATGTCTCTTACAAAAGGGTGACTTCTGGGGGCCCCTGGCTGGTTCTGTCAGTCGAACATGTGACTCCTGATTGGTGGAACATGTGACTGTGGATCGAGGGGTGGTGAGTTTGGTAGCCTCATGTTGGGTGTAGAGATTACTTCAAAATAATATCTTTTAAAAACAAAACAAAAAAACCAAAAGGGCAACTTCTCTGTTTTTAGAGATTTCTCGTGTCCGAAGCCTCTCAAAAATAATCAGCCCGAAATAATCAATCTGCCAAAGAGGCTTATTTTGGGATGGCAAATTCTGCTCCCTTTCACCGATGAAGTCCAGAAAGATTGTCCAGTGAAGGGAGATGAGTATGCTGGGTGAAGTACTGGAGGGTGAGGGGACTAGAGAGAAAAGATCCAAAAACCTGCACAGGGGTCCCTTTGAGGGCTGTAGCTGAATAGTAAAGCTGCGCATGTGCGGAGTTTAAATACATAGTGTGTCCAAAAGTCGTGAAGGCAAAAGTTCAAAGTACTGCCTCGGGGCACCTGGGTGGCTCAGTTGGTTGGGTGTCTGCCTTTGGCTTGGGTCTTGATCCCAGGGTCCTGGGATCGAGCCCCACATCGGGCTCCTTGCTCGGCAGGAAGCCTGCTTCTCCCTCTCCCATCCCTCTGCTTGTGTTCCTGCTCTCGCTATCTCTCTGTCAAATAAATAAATAAAATCTTTAAAAATAATAAAAAATAAAACACGCTATTCAAATAGTTTACTCTGGTAGACAAGTACATTCTACTGAAGAATATTGGTAATTATTAAAAGGATAGTTTTAGAGCCACCTGGCTGGCTCAGTCAGTAGAGCATGACTCTGGATCTCAGGGTCGTGAGTTTGAGCCCCACATTGGGTGTAGAGATTACCTTTAAAAAAAAAAAGGTAGTTTTAAAGACTAAATGTGTATGTGGACTGTGTAAAGATCACCTCACTCAGTATCGGGCTTTTTGAATTTAATTTGTAAACTTCCAAAAGTAATCTAAAGCCTGATATTTTCCAAATTGTGGATTGAAGGTGCAAATTTCCCTCAGCCCTTGTAGGGAAGTCCTTTTGAATTAATTTCCCTGACATGAGATTGCTCTCCCCAAAGCAATTTTGGAGGGAACATTAAGTGTTTTTAATCAGAGCTGCGTGGGAGCCCATTTAATCACTATGTAATAGAAGACATTAAAGGAACAACATTTTGTTTAAGGGACTTATTGACTGAGAAGTTCGTTTAAACTGCGTCTTCTCTTCTCTGGCTTCCCATTTTGGACATGTCCAGCCAAGATTGAATTCAGTATTTCTGTTGGGTAGCTATCCCGCAGCCCACCCCTACCATCCACCCTCCAGCATCTTCAGCCTTCATCCTATAAATAAAAATTAACATGTTTTGGGTTTTGTCCTTGCAAGTTATAGTTGTCTCTGACAATTCCCTTTCTGTTTGAGAAAAGCCAGAGTGGTGCTGTGTATTTTCGGTCATATTCTCTCTGGTATCAAATGTCACAGCTGGCTTGCATGAGGTTTATTTATATTATAATAGCATTTCCTTTAGATCTCAAGGGGCCTCTATCTCTAAAATCACTTGTCTACAGGAACTTCAGGGAGAATAACTTGACCTTTTTTAAAAGTAAACTTTCCAGTTGAATGGCTCCCTCTGGATCTAGGTTCAGATGGTTCTGTGTGTGTGCGTGTGTGACTCATGCTTTTAGGTTAATGTAGATTCAGACTTTTCAAAGTGATAATAGTGTGTCTTTGATTTTCCAAACAGAGATCTTTCATTGATTGTGATGAAGAGTAAACAATAAGCCTTGTATAATTTATGGAGATTATAATGTATGGTCTTCTTCCTCCCATTCCAGAAAGTCAATTCTTTTTAGTTTAGTTAGTTTAGTTAATAATTCCTTCCCCAAATTCTATTATATTTATAGACAGAAACAGGGTGACCAGCTGAACTTTCAGTACAAAAACCAGGGAAGGGGGTGCTTGGGAGGCTCAGTCGGTTAGGTGTCCAACTCTTTATCTCGGCTCAGGTGTTGATCTCAGGATCATGAGTTCAAGCCCCGCATGGGGCTCCATGCTGGCGGTGCAGCCTACTTAAAAACAAACAAACAAACAAACAACCCAGAAAAGTCCCAGGCCAACTGGGATAAGTTGGTCACCCTGGGCAGAAGTGATACACAAGACACTTCCCAACCTAGAGTTTTTCCTAAACCCTGAGTTCACTGAAGAGAAGTGTCCTTAGGGCAAAAGGAAAGTGGAATAACAATGTAAACCTTTTTTCATTTTAATTTCAGCGTAGTTGACATACAGTATTATATTAGTTTCATGTGTACAGTATAGTGATTCAGTAATTCCATACATCACCCGGGGCTCATCATGACAAGTGCACTCCTTACTCCCCATGACCTGTAAACTTCTTTTTTTTTTTAAAGATTTTATTTATTTATTTGACAGAGAGAGACACAGTGAGAGAGGGAACACAAGCAGGGGGAGTGGGAGAGGGAGAAGCAAGGCTCCCCGCAGAGCAGGGAGCCTGATGTGGGACTCGATCCCAGGACCCTGGGATCATAACCTGAGCCGAAGGCAGCCGCTTAACCGACTGAGCCACCCAGGCACCCTTTTTTTTTAAAGATTTTATTTCATGACCTGTAAACTTCTAATTAAAATACAACATATATGTAATGTACAAATCTTAAGTGCTCTACAAAATTTCAGCAAGTGTACACACATGCGTAAGTAGTATCCAGATCAAAAAAAAGAATATTTCCAGAATCCTAGAACCCTCCTTAGGCATACTTTCAGTAACTACCCCCCTTGAATACCCATGTAAGGTAGGGGGAGTAATTTTCCCTCTACCCTTCTGAACTCTTGGCTGAGATACCACCTGCAATAAAAGACACATTAACAGGAGAAAAACAGAAGTTTAATAACATGTATATCTCCTGTATACATGGGAGAGGCCAGGAAAACTGAGTAAAACTCTCTGAAATGGCCTAAGATATCACCTTAAATAGAAATGTCAGCTAAAGACAAAAGAAAGATGTTGGTGGTTGGGGGAGGCCTGGTATGGAAGGCTATTGGAAAAACACAAATTGTTATACAGATTTAAGTCCTTGCCTTCTCCATTGATAAGTTTCCTACAATTTAAAGTCATCCTTCCCTTCCTGGTACTGAGAGCGAGACCTGCTTGCAAATGGAGATTAACCTTCTAAATGTAAATTTTTCTCACAAAAGGCTGTATTCTACTTTGATTTTAGAGCTTCTTCATGTCTACTTTTTCTCGAAAATATGCCACTTCAAAGTAGTTCTTATGCCAGAGGCATATTTTGGGGTGGCATAGTCCACTATTTCTTCAACTGTTATCCTTACTTAAAATAATTTAGGGGCACCTGGGTGGCTCAGTCGGTTAAACATCCAACCAACTTTTGGTTTCAGCTCAGGTCGTGATCTCATAGGTTGTGAGATTCATCGACCCTGCGTTTGGCTCCACACTCAGTGGGCAATCTGCTTGAAGATTCTCTCCCTCTGCCCCTCCCCCCACTCCTCAAAGTCCATTCTGGAATAGGATTTTGGCTTTACTTTTAGGTACCCCAGAGGCTTCCAAATGCAAAAGAACCCTCAAAGAGGAATTTAAGCCTCTGCTTCAATGACATGGGCTGTATTTGAAGATTGCAAAAATTTCAGAAACAATTTTTGAGATAGATCTCATGGTCACTGTACCCAAGCTATCCTTTTTACCAGAAGTCTCTGCAAGAGGAAAGCTCTTCTCAAACAATTGGCCCAAGATGGGGCCCTGTCTTTGACATGAGGAGAGATAAGTAGCATATGCTATCTCAGTTCTAGAGAAAATTAACCTCAGGGGGTGACAACTTTATCCCTGTTCCAATATATATCAGCATGCCCATCTTGAAAGGTCATCTAGTATCTGAAAAGACCAAGGACTTTGAAGTCAAACATCGTAGTATCAAAGAGTGATTTTCAAAAGCTAAAAACAATAGTGCTCATACAAATATAGAATGGATGTATGTCAAAGATTTTATTCAACTCATTAATGAGGGGGATCAGTAAGATGGTAATGCTGGTTCAAAGAGCATTTTGAGGACTGGCATATTTATAGTCCACTAGGAAAGGCAGTTTAAATTTGCTAAGTTAGAGACAACTGATTAATGTCCAAAGGGCAATGAAACTAACTTCGGGGCTCTATTTTCTATTGGACAGAAGAATTACCATATAACTTCAGAGTCTGAGCCCTTAATTAATAGTAAATGGCAGTTACACACAGATCTATATCCCCTAGATAATTAAATAATCCTTGAGTATCCTGTCAACATCCCAAGATGACTTTGAAAGGACATACAACTGTAGGGGCCAAGGGCAGGCCACCCCAAGATGGGCCACTTTATCATGAAGATTATTCTGAGCTGAAGGCCATTGAGACCTTGTGAGCTCAAGAGAAACTTTGCTCCTCTCTTAACCACATAGAAGAATCTAAATTGGGGATTTTTTCCCCGAATAAGGGTTATTATCAGACAAACTTTATCTGAGTGACCCATCTGTATGGTAGGACAAACATCTAATTACCAAACATCTGCTCTTCTTATTGCCCTGTGAAGTGCATTTCTTTCCTCTGAAGTCCCAGACCCCTATCCCTTTCTTAGTTCAGGATGACATATATACTTTATTTTGCCTGACTGTCTTTGGAATTTCTATGCTGTTGGATTCCCTGAACATACACTAGTAAATTTGATTTTCTTCTGTTAATCTGTCTTATGTCAGTTTCTTTTTTTTTTTTTTTTAAGATTTTATTTATTTATTGGGCACCTGGGTGGCTCAGTTGGTTGAGCGTCTGCCTTTGGCTCAGGTCATGATCTCAGGGTCCTGGGATCGAGCCCTGCATCGGGCTCCCTGCTCAGAGGGGAGTCTGTTTCTCCCTCTGCCCCTCCCCCTGCTCGTGCTCTCTCTCTCTCTCTCTCTCACTCGCTCAGATAAATAAATAAAAATAAAATATTTAAAAAAGATTTTGTGTATTTGAGAGAGAGAGCACGAGCAGGGGAGGGGCAGAGGGAGAGGGAGAAGCAGACTCCCCGCTGAGCATGGAGCCCGACGTGGGGTTCAGTCCCAGGACCCTGGGATCATGACTTGAGCCGAAGTCACTTAACTGACTGAGCCACCCAGGCGCCCCCAGTTTGATTCTTAGTCCAGCTAGAAGGACCCTTGAAAGGGACAGGAATTCTTGTTCCCTAACACAACTTAATTTTCCCCCTTATTTCTTAAGTTTTAAATAATGTATCTTAACAATATCTAAGACACCTATGTGCACAATATACTAGCTTTTGAGCACTTACCCAAATTCAGTTTGGGACTCAGTTTCTTCATCTGTAAAATTAGGATGATAATATCTATCTTACCTGATTATTTAATTTTTTTTCTTACTCCCCAGCTAATGGAGACCAAGCGGGGATCACCCCTGGGTAGGCCGAAGATGGAGTTGGGTGCCTTTTTTTGGTTTGTTTTTTTAAGAGAGGAAGGGAGAGAGCGAGAGAATGGGGGTGGAGGGGCGGAGGGAGAGAGGAAGAAAGAGAATCGTAAGCAGGCTCCATGCCCAGGGCAGAGCCTGACATGGGGCTCAATCTCAGGACCCTGAGATCATGACCTGAGCCGAAATCAAGAGTCAGATGCTTAACCCACTGAGCCACCCAAGTGCCCCGGAGTTAGGTGCCTTTTACACGCATGACTGGGATAGAGACCAGAGGGTAGCAGGGTATAGGCCAGGAAATGGACCAAAGCCTGCATTACTGTATCTGAGGGATGGAAGCCTGGAAGGGAAACCAAGTGAAAATGAGCTGAAAATTAAGGAGTAGTTAAAGTTGAAGAAACCAACAGACAGAACCAGGAACGTGTGTCAGCCAAGAGCACACACAAGTTGGGAGTTCACAAAATAAAGCGGGGGGAGAAAGGGGACAAGAATGAGCATGAACCTGAGTGGGGGAAGGTGGCAGCTTTTGTTCTATCCAGTTCTGCCAATAGCGTGAGATGGTCTCTTTTTGGAGATTAGGGTTACTCTCAGGCAATAAATAGGATAAAGGTTAATGATAATTTATGCCAGGCACCTTGTTTAGTATCTACAGAAGCAGGTGCTTAGTAAATGGTAGTGATTATCCTTTTTGTCTACTTTTCTGTCAGTGGAGGTTGAAGGTGAGGCAGTTCTCTTTCAAAAGAAGCTACAAGAATTAAAGCCTCTTTGACTCTCTCGTTCAGTAGAGAAGGTATTCATATTACCGGAGAAAATGAGGAGGGGCATGTGTTGTATTTGGCAGCTCCAGCAAACGAGATGTGCCGGTCGCATCTTCCTTCAAGAGAGAACTTGCTGGTCACCCGCGGGGCCCTGCTCTCCCTGGGGAAGCCCTAGCCAAAGACTGAGCCCAGGGTGGCCAAGGCCTGGCCACTTCTGCTGCACATCAGTATTCTGGAACAGGCCGTCTTTGCTCAGAGCTCTTTGGCTCTTTTGGAGGCTCCGTCAGATCTGCCCTGTGGTCTGAGCCTCTCCCTGCCCGATTCTTTCTCCTTCTTTTTTTTTTTTACTGGTGTCAGATCTGCAACACAGTCGGAAGGCTTTCTGTTGGCCCTGCTTCCTCTGACTTCATTTTTCCCAAGTGTTAAACTCATCCGAGGGACCTTTTTCACCCTTCACTCTGCTTCCTTGTTTGCTGCCCAGAGGATTTGAACGGACGCAGCCGGTACCCGACGTGGCCTGAGAGACCAGGAGAAAGGGTGGAGGTCAGTGAGGGTCGCTCACCACCCGTCTGGCCGGGAAGACCCCAGCCTGGGTAGTGTGTAGGGTGCGGAGAACGTGCTGGTCTAATTGTGAAAACGTACACTGGTTGTGATTTGGGGAAAGGTTCTCATGGAGGGGAATGCTCAGGCGGTTTGAGAAGTCTGGAGTCTGGAGGGTGGGAGGTGGAGGCTGGAGGCTGGAGGACAGGGAGGAGGAGGCCGCACGGAAGAGAACAATGGAATTGTCTGCTTGCTGTTAAGTTCTATCATACCCTACAGAGAGATAATGAAAAACCAAAGGCAGTCAATACACCATTGAAAACCAGGTGTGAAGGCCACAAGTCCTCTCTGGTAGTTTACAAAGGGGCTCTTATCTTCTGCAGTGGGAGAGCGGAAAAAGCTGAAGGCAAAACTCAAGATTAAATGGTTATATTCATCGGCCTTCAAAGCTGATGGAATGCTTGACTGAGGCAGTCTGTTCCCGCAAGGTCAGAGCCCTGTTGGGGGCAACCCCGGGACGCTGCTACGTGAGACGAGCATATGTGGGTGGAGGCCCCTGAAGACTGGGCCTCCCAGGGTTCAAGAAACCAAATTAGGGACGGGTTGAAGTCATTTGTGCTCAGCCCCATGACTGCACACCAAAACTGTATGAAATTTTTGTACTCGGCTTTCCCAGAAAAGGAAGGCCTAAGTCAACCAGTCAGCACTTGCGTGTCCGGCACAAGTGAGCTGACCGCGCTGCAAGACTTCCCTTGGTTCCAGAGAAGGAAAGTAACCCTGCTTCAACCAATCCGCAAACACCCAGCATAGCTTCCTTTTTCCTACTCATATTGGTCTATAAAACCCTCTTGAGCTGTACAGCTCTTTGGAGCTCCTTTCTCTTGGCTAGATTGGATGCTGCCCAACTCATGGATGGCTAAACAAAGCCACTAAGATATTTAAAATGTACTCAGTTGAATTTTGTTCTTTAACACCAGCTCCTCTGAACCCTGAGAGCCTTCAAGGATGACCCACTCCTCCCTATTAAGAGCCATAATGCTCCCCACCTCCAGTGTAGAAAGATATTGTAGAGTCTTCTCCCCCATGAGGCAACAGCCACACAGCGCACCCCCCCACCAGCACCCCCACCACCCGCTCAGGATCTGCCCAACTTTATCTCTTGGTTGCCAGGCCGATAACTAGAATCATGCAACAGCATAACTCATCTGGGGATATGCTGGGCCTGATAAAGGAGGAAAGGGGCCATACCCCAAAGGAGCTCTAAGACCGGTCAGCATGTGCCAGCAAGAGCTGTGGGAGAAACAGTGGACTGGGTTTTGAGGATGATTGAGTCATGGGCCTGAAAACTATAATTGGATAAGGCAGAGTTTATTGTTTGACTGGCACTCTCTTGGGATACCCTGGCAAGGACCCCGGAGATGGGGTCTGTTAGGGAAATTTCTAGATGCCTGGAGAAAGTGGTAGCCCAAACTGAGCGAAGTTGAAATGCCCAAATTGTCACAACAGACAATAGAGCAAGGAATTAAGAGTCTGAGAGAGGTGGGCAGACAGGAATGCATATATTACACGAGACCAGATGACTCACCAGTGGATTATGCCCCATGGAAAAATCCAGAGGACACACCATTCACCGAGGCCATCAGAAATGTGCTGGGGAGCCGGATATCAGCCTTACTGAAACATTTAGTGGAGGCTTCCACTGTAAGGTTAAGACAGAGAGACCGTCACAAAGTTTGGCTTGTTGATAGTAAAGAAAATGGTAAAACGGCACTCAGGCAGTAGAGGCCAGATGATGGTGCTTAACTGCCAGAAACTATGGGAATGCAATTATGACCAGAAAGGATGGAGGAGCCGCCAAGGGGCTTTAACTAGGAGAGAATTGTGAGGATGGTTATAAAACTACAGCTCCCTAGGGGCTCAACTATAGCTGCCTCGGGGAAAACCAATGGGCATACAAAGATGCTGCTAATCTACACAGTAGTCCTGAGGCGCCTGGGTGGCTCATTTGGTTAAGTGTCTGACTCTTGGTTTCGGCTCAGGTTATGATCTCAGGATCATGAGATTGATCGAGCCCTGTGGGGGGCTCTGTTCTTAGCAGGGAGTCTGCTTGAGATTCTCCCCCTCCCCCTCTCCCCCTTCCCCTGGCTCGTGCACCCAGGCTCGTGCTTACACATGCTCTCTCTTTCTCTCTCTCCAAAAAATAAATACACACACACACACACACAGTAGTCCTCCCTTATCTGCAGAGGATATGTTCCAAGCCCCCCAGTGGATGCCTGAAACCGTGGATAGTACTGAACCCGGTATATACTAAGCTTTTCCCTATACATACATATCTATGATGAAGTTTAATTTATAACTTAGGTACAGTAAGAGATTAACAACAATAACAGTAAAATAGAACTATTATACTGTAATAAAAATTATGTGAATATGGTCTCTGTCTCTCTGAAAATATCTTACTGTATTATATTTACTCTTCTTGTGATGATGTGAGATGGTAAGATACTTAGCTGCTGAGATGAAGTGAGGTGAACCGTACAGGCATTGTGACCTCGAGTTTGGCTACTATTGACCTTCTGACAATTCCTAAGAAGGAGGGTCATCTGCTTCCGGACTGTGGTTGACTGCGGGTAACTGAAACTGTAGGAAGGAAGACCGCGGATAAGGGGGAGACTACTGTATAATCCAAAGGAGGCGAAGGTGGACGTGCAGAAGGCTTAGAGTGTTGCTCCAGTAAAAAGTCATGACCCACTGCCCATTTCATTGTCCATTCAGCCAGTTTTCGGTACTGGAATGTATTGAATTAAGAGGTGGCCATGTCTTCAGCTCCCCAGGGGGAAGGAAGCTGCAACACCATGACAGGGTAGACCACCATAATTCCCCCAGTGTTTTCCCAAGGGAACCAGCTATTGTTTACTCAGGTACCTGTATACTTGGGAAGGGGAGCAGCATTTCCCATCCTCAAATATTCCTCTTTGGTATAAGGATTAATCTGGGATGTTTATTTTTTATTTATTTTTTTTTAAATGTTTTCTTTTTTTTTTTTTTTTAGATTTTATTTATTTTATTGAGAGAGAGAGAGCACAAGAGGGGGGAAGCGGGAGAGGGAGAAGCAGACTCCCCGCCGAGCAGGGAGCCCGATGTGGGACTCGATCCCGGGACTCCAGGATCATGACCTGAGCCGAAGGCAGTCGCTTAACCAACTGAGCCACCCAGGCGCCCCTGGGATGTTTATTTTTAAGAAAACTGTGGACACACAAGAAGCTCTGAAAACTGAGTAGAAGTTACCAGTTTTTGTAGGACACAGTCCATTTATAAGGGGAAATCTTTTGTAAGGGTGTCTCCTTCCCTGTACCAGGAAGGAAAGAATAACTCTAAATTTCTAGAAACTCTCTATCCTTGGAGAAGACAACGGCTTAAATTTGCATAACAACCACACCCTTGATTACTGGGCCTTTCCTGGTCACCTCCCAAAACTGATCTTCCCCTTCCCCCCAAACATCTTTTGTCTTTGAAGATGGTATTTAAGGGGGTGGTTTGGGCCATGTTAGAGAGTTACTCAGTTTTCCTGGGTACCTCCCATAGTTTCAAGAGGTATACACGTTATTAAACTTCTTTTTATTTTATTATTTTTTTAGATTTTATTTATTTGTTTGTCAGAGAGAGAGAAAGAAAGCACAAGCAGGGGGTGTGGCAGGCAGAGGGAGAAGCGGCCTCCGCACTGAGCAAGGAGCCCGTGATGCAGAACCCTGGGATCATGACCTGAGCCAAAGGCAGACACTTAACCAACTGAGCCACCCAGGCATCCCAAACTTCTTTTTTTTTTTTTTTTAAGATTTTATTTTTAAGTAATATTTTTAAGTAATCTCTATACCCAACGTGGGGCTCAATCTCAGCCCCAAGATCAAGAGTTACATACTCTACTGACTGGGCCAGCTGGGTGCTCCCATGTCACTAGACTTCTGTTTTTCTCCTGTGAAACTGTCATTTATTGCAGGGTGGGGGTCTAAGCCAACAACCTAGAAGACTAGAGGGAAAATTATTTTTGCCCATCTACAGTTAGGAAAGGGAAATACGCAGACATTTTGAAGATGATTGGACGTAGACTCCAAGTTGGCCTTGATATACGGAGACTCAGAGGATCATCAGGCCTCTTGTTAGAGTGGAGACATATGGGGGCCACAGTCTAGCTTACAATCTCTCTACTTTTTTTATGGACTCACCCATTAGTAACTTTCTAGTCCTTGAATGCATGATTGGGATGGACATACTTGGCGATTGATTTAATCCCCACATTGGTGCTTGGTCTGTGTGTGGGGTGAGAGCCATCACAGTAGGGAAGGCCAAATGGATGAAACACGATCCTTCCTCTGCCCTGTATTCCCTCACCCTTTCCCCAGCAGCCAAGGTAGTAACTCAAAAGCAATATTGTATCCTAGGGGATAGTGATTATTTCTACAGTTAAGGACATAAAAAGATCTCATGAATCCCTTAATTTGGTGGTCTGGCCCCTGAAGAAACTGCATGGGTCCTGAGAAATGAGCATGGACTGTTGCATGATAGGCCCATTCATGGTTGCCATGCCAGACATGGTGTCAATGTTAGAACAGATTAACATGGTCTCAGGTACGTGATATGCACTCCTTAATTTGGCAAATGTGTTCTTGTCTTTCCCATGTGCACTTACTGTCTTGCCACAAGGCTGTGTTACCTTGCCTATCCTCTGTTACCACATAGTCCAAAGAGATCTGGGCAGTTCCACAGAGTATGGCATTGATTCACTGCATTGGTGACATTATGCTGATTGGGAAGGATGGGGAAGAAAGTGGCTAGTAAGCTGGAGGCCAAGGTAAGATGTGCTTTGCGGTGTATGGGAGACAAACCCTATACCTCAGGGTATGAGAGGCAGATGAGCTTCAGTTGCATCGAAGCTAATGTTTTTTGAGTTGCTATCACTCGCAGCCAGTCTTAATCATGATGCAGGATCATTTGCCCCAGATAATGGTATTTTATTTTATTTTATTTTTTAAAGATTTATTTATTTATTTGAGAGAGCGAGAATGAGAGAGAGAGAGAGAGAGCACATGAGAGGGGGGAGGGTTAGAGGGAGAAGCAGGCTCCTCGCCGAGCAGGGAGCCCGATGCGGGACTCGATCCAGTGACTCCAGGATCATGACCTGAGCCGAAGGCAATCGCTTAACCAACTGAGCCACCCAGGCGCCCCCCAGATAATGGCATTTTAGAGTAATTTATCTTTTGAAGTATTTCTGATGATAATTAGATTACAGCTAATTGTCTGTTGATATTGCTGCTACAAGTTCATGTCAGTAGCGAAAAATACAAATCTTCTATTCTACAATGGGACTTAAAGTGAGAGGGTATGATTCTAGGCTATCTAAAAGAGGGTTTTGCAAATAGGCAAGACACAAAGCGAGGGGAGAGCAGTAGAATACAGACCTATATTACACCACTTAAAATTATTGACTTGGCTCTCAGGAGGCCATTTGAACAGACCGTATTTCTCACAGTGGTGCTGAGGCAAGGGCCCTAATAAGTATGAATAATCAGGGGTCCCTGTGGAGATCAGTGACTTGCCATTCATATCTGACAGCCACTGGTTAAGGAGTAGTCAAACTAAACTGACATAGGGGCACTTGGGTGGCTCAGTCGTTGAGCGTCTGCCTTCGGCTCAGGTCATGATCCCAGGGTCCTGGGATCGAGCCCCGCATCGGGCTCCCTGCTCAGCGGGAAGCTTGCTTCTCCCTCTCCCACTCCCCCTGCTTGTGTTCCCTCTCTCGGTGTGTCTCTCTCTGTCAAATAAATAAAAAATCTTGAAAAAAAAAAAATTAAACTGACATATAACTTGTTATTCTTAACAGATGTTCCCAAAAGTTATGAAAAGTGTATTAGTAGCCATTCATGCCCATGTAAAATATTGTCTGAACAATCTTATACATAAAATATATCAAATAGGAATGAATATTGAATTTAAATTGAGTGGTCAGCAGACCAATAGGTCTGTAGTTAGTTGGAACTAGAAGATTGCCCATAAAAATAATTTGTTACTACACGAAGAAGCCTTACCAGGAATGCAATTTAAGAAACCTTAATAAAATTAAGGTAGTTGTCCTTGGATTATAAAAGCTGAGTCAAGAAAGTTTTCTGGGGGTCAACTGAAGAAATCTGAGCATGCTGCTTTAATCTCATTCACCAGATCCAAACTATGGGTTCATTATGTCCTCTATGTCCATTAGTGCTTATAGAGGCCTAACCTAGAGCAATCATACAAGGACATATTTTACTTACGCAGTTTTTTTACTTAAAACATCTTAAGACATTATTTTGCTTAAGCCATTTCTTAGGTAATAAGTTTGTAGTAAAAGTTAAAACTCTTTTAAAAAAAGATTTTATTTATTTATTTGTGAGAGAGAGAGCACAAGCATGGTGGAGTGGGGGTGGGGGGTAGAGGCAGAGGGAGAAGCAGACTCCCCACAAGGAGCAAGGAGCCTGATATGGGGCTCCATCCCAGGACCCCGGGATCATGACCTGAGCCGAAGGCAGACGCTTAACTGACTGAGCCACCCAGGCGCCCCAAGGGTTAAAACTTTAATAAGACCCTCCAAGGTGACCTTTTCTGTATCTTGTTTCACCTGGCACCACACTAACTTGGTTAAGGTTTTGTTTGGTTTTGTTGCATCCCTAAAGTACTTGTCAAACCAGAAACTGGAAGGGTGAGGCCCACATTTACCAAAACCTGGAACATGATTTTAATTTTCATTGGTCTGTTGTTAGAAACGAAAGGGGACTTGTCACTCAGACACTCAGGGCACTTTCAAGAAACAGCAGGAAATTGCCAGTGGAATAAACAAACCTCTTGCTCTGGATTAGTATCCTCGACCTTTTAATCTCCCCATCCAATTAGACTAATTAGACTTCAGGACGAGTTACCAGTTGAAGTAAAAGAAAACTGCACACTTTCTACAGAGTTCAAAAGACCTATAATAAAATGTATAGCACTGGCCTCAAGGGTCTAGACAATATTTCCCCAAGATTTGTTACATTTCCCTATGACTCAGCAAAATGCAATTTATAATTATAGGTAGTTTGTTGAGAAGTTTTACAGTTAAGCAAACACAGTTGTCTTAGGACAATTAGCTTTTAGAGAAATAGCCCAGGCTACCCTCTGTCAGTTGGGACGTTTAGGCATTCCAAAGATCCATAAGTAAAGGTTATTAAAACTGGTAAAGACTAAAATAGAAAAAAATAGAATCTGAGTCACACTTAAAGTATAAATTGGGATATATTTTCAGAAGGGCAACTTGGCAATATGTTTTGAAGCTTTCAAAGGTGCATTTCTTTTATTTATCTAAGCCTCTCCACTTGAAGGAATTTTTTGTAAGAATATAATCACATAATTGAACAAAGACAATAAAATAACATTTATTACAGTTTAGATTATGACAACGAAATATTAGAAACAATATATGACAATACAAGATTGGTTAAAAATGATACAAATGTATAATGAAATATTAAAAACCATTAAGACATTCTAAATATATATTCATTAACATAAACAATATTCATGATGCTATTGAAATGAAATAGCATGTAATAAAGTACTATGAAGTCCATGAGCTCAATATTGTTTAAAATCTGAATTTACATATTTGCACATGTATATGAATAAAAGATGTTTGACAGTTTGCAGTAGAAAATGTTAACTGACTATTGCTAGGTGCTAGAAATACTTTATTATGAAGTACTGCAAGCATATAAAGTTCTGAGAAATAAATACCTGCATATCTGACACTTGGTACATTAACATTTTGCCATATTTGCTTCAGATACATTCTGGGTTTTTTTTGAAGATTTATTTATTTATTTTAGGGAGAGCGCGCGTGCGTGCATGTGGGCGGGGCAGAGGCAGAGGGAGAGGCAGAGAGAGAATCTCTAGCAGACTCCCCGCTTAGCGGGGAGCCAGTTGAGGGGCTCGATCTCACAACTCTGAGATCATGACCTGAGCTAGAATCAAGAGTCAGGTGCTTAACTGACTGAGTCACCCAAGCTCCCCTGCTTCAGATATATTCTGAGGGATGAAACATTTCAGGAATAGATGAAGCTCTCTGTATTGACCCCTCAAACCCATTCCTTTCCTCTCTCTCCCTCTTCAAGTTCACCACTGTCCCAAATTTGCCAAAATGTTATCTTTAACAGAATGGTAGATTTAATATATATACAAAATAAGAATATTTAACTCCACATATGTATATACACAAATAATATAGGTAGTATATGTATTACATGAATATAATATATGGTACTGCTTAGATCTTAAAAGGTCTGTAGATGTTATTATAAAGTATGGGTCTTGCAACCTCCTTTTTTTCCATTTATCATGTGTTTTTTTTTTTTTTTAAGATTTTATTTATTTATTTGACAGAGAGAGACACAGCGAGAGAGGGAACACAAGCAGGGGGAGTGGGAGAGGGAGAAGCAGGCTTCCTGCCGAGCAGGGAGCCCGATGGCGGGGCTCAATCCTAGGACCCCGGGATCATGACCTGAGCCGAAGGCAGACGCTTAACGACTGAGCCACCCAGGCACCCCTATCGTGTGTTTATAAGAGTTACACATATCGGGGCACCTGGCTGCCTGAGTCGATAGATCATGCAACTCTTGACCTTGGTGTTGTGAGTTCAAGCCCCATATTGGGCATGGAGCCTACTTAAAAAAAAAAGTTATACATATTGATATTTGTAGCTCTGGGTCATTTAAAAAGTTAATACAGCATTCTGCTTTTTCATGGACTACAAAGCATTCATTCATTCAACTATTGATGCACATATAGGTTGTTTCCAATTTTATGCTATTACAAACTGCAATTTTTATGCTAAAAATTCTTGAGCATCTCTTTGTAACTATCTGTCTAATAATACCTTTATACTATTTCCTACAACTGGAATTGCTGAGTCTATTTCTGTCCCAATGTCCCAATCTCACAGTTTATATAGCTTTATAATGAGGAGGACTACCTCATAAAGGAAATCTCCCCTCCTTGATGGCCCCCTTTAGGATGGCTTTGGCAAGTTTCGGTACTGTGTGCTGCCATAAGCATTTTGGAATCAGCTTTCCAGGTTCTGCGAAAGCAAAACAGATGAGAGAATCACAAGCTAAATCGATCGGTCCCCCAGTGATAACAGCAATAAACATGCTGGGAGTTTTTTGGAATTGCATGAAACTAATCACTTTGTTTGGGGAGAACTGACATCTTTCCAATATCGAGATTTCACATCTGTGGTAGATTATATAATTATTCCAAAGAGTCTTTTCCCCTTTCTGGGAGAGCATGAGATATGGCTCCATTGATAGGTCCATTTGAGGGAAGATTTGGCCGCTTTCACCAAGCTGATGTGAGAAGTAACTTGTGCCGCTTTTCTTTTTTCTTTCAAGATTTCTTTTTTTTTTAAGATTTGTATTTATTTATTGAGAGAGAGAGAGAGAATGATAGAGAGAGAGCATGAGAGGGAGGAGGGTCAGAGGGAGAAGCAGACTCCCTGCTGAGGAGGGAGCCCAATGCGGGGCTCGATCCCAGGACTCCAGGATCATGACCTGAGCCGAAAGCAGTCGCTTAACCAACTGAGCCACCCAGGTGCCCCACAAGATTTCATTTTTATTTATTTTTTATTTATTTATTTTTTTATTTTTTAAAGATTTTATTTATTTATTTGACAGAGAGAGACACAGCCAGAGAGCGAACACAAGCAGGGGGAGTGGGAGAGGGAGAAGCAGGCTTCCCGCCGAGCAGGGAGCCCAATGCGGGGCTCGATCCCAGGACCCTGGGCCATGACCTGAGCTGAAGGCAGATGCTTAATGACTGAGCCACCCAGGCGCCCCAAGATTTCATTTTTAAATAATCTCTACACCCAACGTGGGACTCGAAATCACAACCCCAAGATCAAGGGTTGCATGCTCCACCCAACTGAGCCAGCCGGGCACCCCAACCTGTGTGGCTTTTGAGTGGAACTTGAAGAGCCATCACAGGCCTCTCCTCCCTCTGCCCTGAGAGCTGCAGTGCCCCAGACAGAGGCCACCCCCTCAGCCAACAGGCCAGAGCGTCCACAGGCTTGAGCAGGACCTGGCTGGCTGTCACAAAAGCAAAGAATCCACTTTGCTGTTGGAAGGCACTGAGCTGTTTAGGTCATTGGTTACTGCTTTATAACTAAGCCTAAAACGGACGAAAGGAGATAATAGCAAAAAAAGAGCTGCAGCCATAAAACACAAAAACCATTCGACAATGTGGCATTGGCTCTGAAGATAAGTGGTGTTTGGAAAAGAACCAGGGGCGCCTGGGTGGCTCAGTCGGTTAAGCGTCTGCCTTCGGCTCAACTCATGATCCCAGGGTCCTGGGATCGAGCCCCGCGTTGTACTGCCTGCTCAGTGGGGAGCCTGCTTCTCCTTCTCTCTCTGCCTGCCACTCCCCATGCTTGTGCGCTCCCCCTCCCCCATTCTGTCAAATAAATAAATAAAATCTTAAACAACAACCAAAAAAGAAACAGTCATTAAAGTGCAACATCACTGATACCTTGGAAAGGCAGGTATGGTGCTGAACGAGCCTGTGGGTTCAGGGAGACAGGACAGGAAACAGAAGAACAGTAATGTGCCTTCCCTCCTATGGGCTGCATTGGGAGGGATGCCACCAGAAAGAGATATGCCCCGCCAAGATTTGGCCCCTTTGCAAGCAGGGAGCCTGAATTCAGGGACTTTGGAGGAATAGAAGAAGCTACAGATTCTTAACACCGAAATCAGCACAATCTTGCCAAAGCTGACAGACGCACCATCCATGAACACCGCAGCTCTTATTTTCTTTAGCTATTCTTTTACGTCCTTTAATAATGCTTAACCTTACTGGTAGGTACCAAACCATTTTTGTGGTGGTTGGAAATGAGATCTCTCTTTTAAAATACTTGGTAGGCAGACAGTCTCGCCTCTGCTGTCCTGCCCACCACTCCCTTGAGGTATAGTCAATAAACTTCTATCGCCTTTGTAAAAAAGTAAATAAATAAAAACTAAAATAGTTTTTAAGTTTTATGAGTAAAAAATATATAATCTTTTTTTCTTACATACAACAGGTCATCACCTTTACCAAAATATTAATGATTCCCAAGATTAATGTTGTTTTTTCCCCTTTATTTCTTCCCTTTGGTTTCATTCTCTTGTTGTGGAAATTTTTCCTTTAATATTTATTTTAGGGGTAGTCCGAGAGTCTGTGTTAAACTGTCTCTTGAATTACAGTTTCACAGGCTGCTGTCAGACTGTCATTCTGGTGAAGATAATCTGTTTTTTGTTTGTTTGTTTGTTTGTTTTTTCTCTTTCGTAGCTGTGGCAGAGACTAGCTTCAGGATTAACAACCCAGTTTTCTGGGCTCCTGGGTGGCTCAGTTGGTTAAGCGACTGCCTTCGGCTCAGGTCATGATTCTGGAGTCCTGGGATCGAGTCCTGCATCGGGCTCCCTGCTCGGCAGGGAGTCTGCTTCTCCCTCTGACCCTCCTCCCTCTCATGCTCGCTCTCTCTCTCCCATTCTCTCTCTCAGATAAATAAATAAAATCTTAAAAAAAAAAAAACCACCAGTTTTCTCTGCTTGGGCACAGGGCAAACTATACTTCCCAGTCTCCTTGCCGCTAAGCGGAGCCACATGACCAGTAGCTCTTGCCAATGTAATGTGAATTGGGAGTGATATGTCACTTCTGATAGGAGGCAGTTAAGAGCTGATATGTCTTAGCCACACACTCTCTCTTTCCTTATCTTCTGGCTGGATACAGCAGTTCCAGTAGAAGATCACAGAGATCACAAGGACCTGGAAAATAGAAAGAGACTAGATCTTTGGAAGGTCATGTGGAAGGCTTTTCTTCTACCCCCACCCCCAGCATTACTGAGACATAATGGACATACAACATTGTGTAAGTTTGTGTATAATGTGTGGATTTGACACACTTATATTGTTTTTTAAAGATTTTTATTTATTTATTTGAGAGAGAGCACACATGAGCAAGGTGGAGGGGCAGAGGGACAGGGAGAAGCAGACTCCATGCTGAGCAGAGAGCCTGATGTGGGGCTCGATGCCAGGACCCTGAGACCATGACCTGAGCCGAAGGCAGACGTTAACCCACTGAGCCACCCAGGCACCCCTCAGTATTGCATTCCATGTGAATCCTCAGTGCTGTCTTCCAAGGAACTGGTCCTTTTGTAAAATGGGTTCAGCTTATTTTGTCCTATTGAGTTTCTTTTCAGTACCTATAGTTTCCTCTCAGAGAGCGTACTTTTCATCTCTAGAAGTTCTATTTGGTTATTTATTTTATCGTTCATTTCTTGCTAGGCTCATGTTTTCCTTTAAATACTTGAACATAGTTATAATAGCTCTTTTATTTATTTTTAAAAAGTTTCTGTGTTTTTATCTTTATTTTTAAGGATTCTTTTATCTTTTTTAGTTTATTTTTATTTTTTTTAAAGATTTTTTTATTTATTTGAGAGAGAAGGAGAGAGAGCATGAGTGGGGGACAGAGGCAGAGGGAGAGGGAGAAGCCGACTCCCCACTGAGCAGGGAGCCTGATGTGGGGCTTGATCCCAGGACCCTGAGACCATGACCTGAGCTGAAGGCAGACGCCTAACTGACTGAGCCACCCAGACACCCCAAGGATTCTTTTATCTTTTAATTTTTTTTTAAGTAACCTCTCTGCCCAACATGGGGCTTGAACTCATGACCCAAAGATCAAGAGTTGCATGCTCTACTGACTGAGCCGGCCAGGCACCGCATATTGGCTGTTTTAGAGTCCTTTCCACTAAATCCATCATAGCTGTCATTTTTTATTCTGTTTCTGGTGACTGATTTTTTTCTCCTGGTTATAGATCACATTGTCCTTCTTCTTTGCATGTCTAGTCAGTTTTAAATGGGTGCTGAACATTGTGATTTTACATCGTGGACTGCTAGGTCTTGTCTTTCTTTAACAAACGTGGGGCATAACTAACTGGAATTAAAATAAAAAATTAAAAAAATCGTTGGGCATTGTACTGATGGTCACTTAAATTACTTACAGATCATCTTGATCCCTTTGAGGCTTATTTTTAGCTTTATGAGGGTGAATTTATAATAGCCTTTACTCTAGGGCTAGTTTAGTCTCTTTACCAAAGCATGATCTTCTGAACTCCACACTGAAGGCCTGGACGTTCAACAGGACATTTCTGTAGCTGGTCAGAATTTAAACATCTCAAGTTCTGTGTCATCTCTGGGAATTACTCAGATGACAGCTCTAATTTCTCTTCTGCCCAACATCAAGTATTTTCACCTGTTGCATGTGTAGCTTAATATTCAGCAACAGATTCAGGGGGCCCCTAAGTTTATCTTTGGAGCTATTTCTCTGCACATGCCCCTCTTCGTGGTACTCTGCTCCACAAAGTATCACCACCTAAGTCTCCTGAGCACTGTCTGTCTCTTCCATTCAACAGTACCTCCCTGCTGTGCTTGGGATTCTGCACCACAGTCTGCAGTTTGCCTCTGGCCAGAACACCGGGGTGATTGTAAGACACGCTGATCTGTGTTCCCTGCGTGCTTCTGGTCCTGTACCGCTGTTGTGCAATGTCCAAAAGCTCCTGTCTCACGTATTCGCCGCCAGTTTTTAATTGTTCGTGGTGGGAGGGTATGGTGAGCCCCAGTTATTCCACCATGGCTGGAAGTAAAAACCTGTCTTTGAGCCTTTAACGCGACATTTCCTCATGAAGAGCTTGGCTAGAAAGGCAAACACTTGGGGCGCCTGGGTGGTTCAGTCGGTTAAGCATTCCACTCTTGGTTTCGCCTCAGGTCATGATCTCAGGGTCCTGGGATGGAGCCCCGGCATCCAGCTCTTCATTCAGTGGGGGAGTCTGCTTGAGACTCTCTCTCTCTCTCGCCCTCGCCCTCTCGCTCTGCCCCTCCCCCTGCTCACGCCTGTGTGCACATGCACTGTCTCCCTCTCTCAAATAAATAAATAAATCTTTAAAAAAAAGGCACTAATCCCATTCATGAGGACTCCTCCCTCATGACCGCCTAAGCTCCCCCACCCTTGTAATACCATCGCCTTTGGGAGTTAGGATTTAACATATGAATCTGAGGGGGGGACACATTCAGACCATAGCAGTTTAATCAGAATGGAGCATTTATTGACTCCCAGAGTGCCAGGGTGTCCCTGGGCCCCAGGAATACTTGGAACCAGGGTGTGACTGCTAATATTTCTTTTTTTCTCTCTCTGTATCTTATCTTTGCTTCTCTCATTGGTTTTACTAAATTTTCTGTCATTGCAGATCAGTTCTTTTCTTTTTCTCTTTCTCATCCTAATGACTAATGTTTATTAAGCTTCTATAATATTCTAATTGCTTTACACGAAAATTTCATTTTATGCTCAAGCAACCTTATGAGTTAGGTGCTCTTATTAGCCTAATATTTCATTTGTAGGATTGATCATGGATCATGGGTAAGTTACTTAAATTCTCCGGTTCTTATTTTCCTCATTTATGAAATAAAGTTAATGAGAGTATCTACCCCATGAAGTTGTTTTGATGATTAAACCAGATAATGTAAGTGCAAGATCTAGCCCAGTGCCTTGCCCACAGTAAGTGCTCAATAAATATTACTACTTTTTTAGAGGGTCATCATCAGAGTAAATCAGGTAGATGCAACTAGCCCTTTTCCTTTCCATGCATTCTCTTTATGGTAACATTTTTTTCTTTAAGTCTGCATGTGATTTTATATCAGGGTAAAACTGTACAAAGTAGAAAAATGAAATATAAAATATCAAGCACTATAAGTCCGACCACCCTAGGGATACCCTGATACATGATCAAGAGTGAGAAAGGTTATAAAAAGTTCCCCCAACCTGTAGAATCCCTCTAATACTTCCCGGGGAACTTTGTTTCTGATTTCTCTTTTTTTTTTTTTTTTAAAGATTTTATTTATTTATTTGACAGAGAGAGTGAGAGAGCACAAGCAGGGGGAACGGCGGAGGGAGAGGGAGAAGCAGGCTCCCCGCCAAGCAGGGAGCCTGATGCGGGGATCGATCCCAGGACCCTGAGATCATGACCTGAGCCGAAGGCAGACACTTAACCATCTGAGCCACCCAGGCACCCCTTTATTTCTGATTTCAAGTTGAACGTCACACATTCTCCTCTTTATTTTAATTCAAGACCATGGACTGTTTGGGCTGACTGAGGTGAATATGTTAATCGTGTGGTCAGTGTTTTTTGAGGAAGTCATCTTATAATTGTGTGTGACATAAGAAGAAAAATGAAATCTAAATCTAGTTTTGATACCTAAAAGAAAAATCAGCTGCTATTATAGCTAATGCAAATTTTTGCAAAAGGGAGTCATGCCCTGGAGAAAGAAGGTATCTTGTTAAAGAATATCATGTCCAGAAACTTTGTAAATTCAGATTTTAAGATGATCAATTGTGAACTGCTTTGTTTTTCCTTTTTTTTTTTTAACCCTATAAGTGTGAAGAAATACTAAGTTCTAAGGGTATTACTTATTATGAAGACATTAGCTGAAATGTCACCTGATATTTTTAAAGAGCTTTAGAATTTTCAAAGCATTTTTTCCATTTTACTCTTTTTGTGACTTCCTAAGTGAAGTAGAACATGAGGACTATACACAACGAAGTAAGAATGCAAGATGATGTAGGAGTAATTCCTGCCCCAGACCAGGTAGGGATTCCATTAGGGTGAGGAAGGAGTGGAATTTGGAGGCAAAATGAGGGAGTTAGAGATAAGTGAGAGTCCCTAAGAGAGCCTTGGGGCCTGGCTGTCACTGTCTGGGATGGGTCTGAGGTGGGAGGAAGTGATGCAAGCCTCTCCTGGGATCTTCGGGTAGAAGAAAGTGTGTCACGCATGTCAAGTGTAGCCAGGAGACTGTAAACCTTTAAGAGAAGGCTGTCATTTAGCAGGGCACCAGGACAGAGGATACTGATGCTGATGGAGGTCCCCCAGCAGATTACCTGATGTCAGTCTCCCAGGGGCCCGTGTACACCACCCTGTTGTGAGGAAAGCAGCTGAGTGTTCCTGAACCTCTGAGAGAGTGCTAATGGGCCTGAAGTGCCTGGGGGCAAGATGGAGAAGAGTCAGGATTGTGTCTTGGTCATCACAGGCCATGATGAGATTATGGACTTGAGCAATGAATGCCAGAACTCAATGACAAAGACCAGATGAGCGAGTTCCAATTAATTCTGGGTAAAAGACAGGACCTCTGTATTTAGAAACCCTGTTCCTATTGAAGCCTGATTTGTAGTAAGTCCCCCAGAAAGAACCTAGCTTATTTCTGAGGACAAGGGGGATGGGAGTACTCAATTACTCAAAAGTGTCTGAGTTTCAATCTGGAAATGGCTGAATTACCTTGGATCGGCAAGATTAAGCTTTATACTGCTGACTGCCTTGGGGGGCTCAATAACTATAGTTAAGGAGGTTACATTTTTTAGGTTATTGAAAAGTTTAATTATTTTAGATAAAATATCTCTAAAACACATTATTTAAAGGATTTCTATAGTAATGACTCTTAAACACTGAGAAATTATCTCACATAATTAATGAGTTTTCTAACTTCCAGTAAAATATTGGGACATTATATTTAGAAGTTACATTTTTACTCATGCAAATTTTGGGACTGTGAATTTCCTATTACCTTTGTGCAGTTAGGTCACATATTTCCCTATCTCTCTCTCTCTTTTTTAAGATTTCATTTATTTATTTGATAGAGACAGCGAGAGAGGGAACACAAGCAGGGGGAGTGGGAGACGGAGAAGCAGGCTTCTCGCAGAGCAGGGAGTCCGATGTGGGGCTCGTTCCCAAGACCCTGGGATCACAACCCGAGCCGAAGGCAGACGCCCAATGACTGAGCTACCCAGGCGCCCCCATATTTCCCTATCTCATGGAAGAAGGTCTTTTGTGCTTGGAGGGGTTGTAGACAGGACATATTTGTTATCTATCTTCATCTCCATCTTTCTATCTCTGTCTCTATGTCTAGTTCTCTCTCCCTCCCTCCTTTCTCTCAAGAGTTCTTGGTGTCTCTAAATTAATTCCATCCCTGGTATTCTCAATGAATGAACCAGTATATTTTATTTTTTCTTTTTGTTCATCTGCTCTGGTTCCTGTCATGTGCAACTGAAATTCTGGAATAATTAAAAGAATCTAGCAAACGGGTGCCTGACAGGCTCAGTCGGTAGAACATGCGGCTCTTGATCTCGGGTTTGTAAGTTCGAGCCCCTCGTTGGGTGTAGAGATTACTTAAAAATAAAGTCTTAAAAAAATGACTATTTTAAAAAAATCTAACAAAAACATACAAGTCTTTTATGAATTAAACTACAACACTATGTTATATTCTAGAAGAAGACCTGACTAAATGGAGGGATATAGCAAGTGGGCATCCAAGAAGACACTTTTCTATTTGGGAGGGAAACTCTCTTTTGTGTAACATTGGTGGAACCATTGTGAAAAATAAAGGAAGGAAATGCTCCTTCCCATCATTATCTAGGGAGGGGATGAGTGAGCATATGACCAGGTTTAGCCAACGAATGCCACTCTCCTTGAATCTTGAAGGAGTGATATCAAGATTCAGAAAAGTTTACAAATTATTCATAGGCATGGTGGTCATAAGAATTCAGCATCAGTGGTGTGTGGTGCTGGTGTCAGCATCCACATCCTAACTATGGTGAACACACCCTAAGGTGACCCTCCGACGAGTCACACCCTTGGATAATCCCTTCCCTTTGAGTGGCAGTGGAACCTGTGACCAGCTCCTAGCCAATAGAATAATGCAAATGGGAGGACGTAGTCACTCCCTTGATTATGTTACATTGAAGAGATTCTCCTGCTGCCTTGAAGAAGCAGCTGCTGTATGGTGAGGGGGCCGCATAGCAAGAAGCTAGGAGGTGGGAGCCGTCCCTGGTCAATGGCCAGCAGGAAAGCAGGGACCTCAATCCTACAGCCACAAGGTGCTGAATTCTGCCAACAACCAGGTGATCTTGGGCAAGGACCTGGATGCTCAGATGAGATCACAGCCCTGGCCAACACCTCAGTCAAAGTCCTGAGCAGAGGAGTCATTTACGCCACGTCTAATCTCCTGACCCAGGGAAAACATCAGTTAATAAATGTAGGTTGTCTTAGGGTGCTACATTTGTGGTAATTTGTTACACAGCAGTAGAAATGGGTTAACCATACTCTTCCTATGTTCATTATCTCGCAGCTCTACACTCACTTTTCATTTTTCTGTCGAACACTGCTGGGCTTAAAACCCTGCACACTACATTCCCCAAACTCCCTTATTAGCTGGGTTTCTTTCTTTCTTTCTCTTTTTTTGAGATTATTTATTTATTTGAGAGAAAGAGAGAGAGCGCATGAGCAGGGGGAAGGGCAGAGGGAGAGGGGGAGGGAGAAGCAGACTCCCCGCTGAGCAGGGAGCCTGACCTGGGGCTCAATCCCAGGACCCTGGGATCATGACCTGAGCCGAAGGCAGATGCTTAACCAACTGAGCCAGGCGACCCAGCTGGCTTTCAGTTAGATTTTGCGGATGGAAAATACCGATGGAAAATTTTAAGGCAGTGGAGAAGTCTTTTTTCCCATCTTTGGAGGCGGTCTCTGACAAGAGCACCACCAGAGAAAAGAGCTGAGGGTAACGGTGGAAAGCTCTGGGCTCCAGCAGCATTAGTGAGAGTGTGGGATACTGATTTCCTGCTCAGCCGTAGTGCAATTTCAATAGTAGTAGTAACAACGGTGGTGTCTCCAGAAACTCGATGGGGAGTGCAGGCTCAGGGGCTCCAGCTCGAGGGCAGTAGTACCACACTGATCTGTAACACTCCTCTGCATAGTTACTGCTTCTCCCTTTTCCTCTGGCCTCCTTTCACATTTTGCTCTTTCAGCACTTCCCACACCCATGTAACCAATTCCTTGTATTAAACTCTCTCTGCTTGAATACCCAGAATGGTTTCTGATTTTTTCTTTGGAACAATGACGCAAAAACTCTGGTTCTGCATCTTGCTTTCTGGCCTCTCTTGGTTCTTGCTTTACTTCCAGACCTTGGTTTTCCAAAGGTTTGTGAATTCTATAAGATCTCTAATACCATTTCAGTAAATTCCTTTTGTATTTAAATTAGACAGAGTCTGTTTCTGTTTCTTGCAACCAAACATCCCAACTGTCACAGAAATTGCAACATTGTAGAGTGTAATAGTTTTCTGTTGCTGCTGTAAAAAAAATCACTATGACTTTATTTTCATTTATGTATTTTAAAGGTTTTTTTCCTTTTAATTTTTTCAGTAATCTCTACACCCAACATGGGGCTTGAACTTATGATCCTGAGGTCAAAAGTTGCATGCTTTTCCAACTAAGCCAGCCAGGCGCCCCTAAAATTACTACAACTTTAGGGGCTTAAAACAACATAAATTTATTATCTTTTTTTTTTTTTTTAAGATTTTATTTATTTATTTGATAGAGAATGAGAGACAGAGAGCATGAGAGGGAGGAGGGTCAGAGGGAGAAGCAGACTCCCTGCCGAGCAGGGAACCCGATGCGGGACTCGATCCCGGGACTCCAGGATCATGACCTGAGCCGAAGGCAGTTGCTTAACCAACTGAGCCACCCAGGCGCCCCATAAATTTATTATCTTATATCTCTACAGCTTAGAAGTTCAACATGGGTGTCAGTGGGCTAAAATAAAGGTGTCAGCAGGGCTATATTCCTTTTTAAAGGCTCCAGGAGAGACTCCATTTTCTTGCCTTTTCCTGCTTCTAGAGGCCACTGCATTCCTTTGCTCGTGGTCACCTTCCTCCATCCTCATAGCCAGCAACATCGCACCTTTCTGACTCCTCTTCCATAATCATATCTCCCTCTGACTCTATCTTTCTGCGTTCCCCTTTGACTTTTTTTTTTTTAAAGATTTTATTTATTTATTTGACAGAGAGAGAGAGACAGCGAGAGCGGGAACACAAGCAGGGGGAGTGGGAGATGGAGAAGCAGGCTTCCCACCAAGCAGGAAGCCCGATGCGGGGCTCGATCCCAGGACCCTGGGATCATGACCTGAGCCAAAGGCAGATGCTTAACGACTGAGCCACCCAGGCGCCCCTCCTCTTTGACTTTTAAGGACGCTTATGGTTACATTTGGCCTACCCAGAGAATCCAGAAAAATCTATCTTAAGGTCAGCTGATTAGCAACCTTCATTCCACCTGCAACTTTAATTGCCCTTTGCCATGTAATATAACATATTAAGAGGCTCCAGGCATTAAGACGTGGGCTTCTTTCGGGGGACATTAATCTGCCTACCACATAGACCTGTCATTTCCCCCCAGAATTAACCTATAAATTTAATGCAGCGTTAATTAGAATCTTGATAAGGTGATTCTAAATTTAATGTAAAAGAGATAATGTACAAGAATAATAGAGGTTTTTGAAAACTAGGAATAATGAAGAGCAACTTGCTCTGCCAGACATAAAACAGGTTATAAAGCTAAAATAATAAAAGTACTTTGGCATTGGCATCATCGGTGATGGTGTTATGATGGTGTTAGGAAAACCAGCAATTCATTGGGTTAAAAGTAGAGCCTTCCTGGGTCATGATCTCAGGGTCCTGGGATAGAGCCCCACGTTGGGCTCACTTGTCAGTGGGAAGTCTGCGTGTCCCTTTCCCTCTGTCCCCCCAACCCCCACCGTGTGCTCACGGGAATGCTCTCTCTCCCTCTCAGGTAAATAAATAAAATCTTTAAAAAAAGTAGAGCCCTTCTACATCAAATACAAAATAAAGTCCAGATGAATTAAATATCTAAATGTTACTAAACCTTAGGAAGTACTAGAAGTACACACACATACACACACACACACACACAATCTGAGTGGGGGGGAAAATTATTTTGAAAACCCTGGAATCCAAAAAGGAAAATATAGACATATTTGAATATGTGCAAATTTAACATTTTTGTACGTTGAAATATACCATAAACCAAGATAAAAGATAAGCGACAGGATGGGAGTATATTTTAAATATATATATCAAAGGTTCAATATCCACTTAGTGTGTGTGTGTGTGTGTGTGTGTAAAAGAAAAACAATCCAGGGGCACCTGGGTGGCTCAGTTGTTAAGCTTCTGGCTTCAGCTCAGGTCGTGATCCTTGTTTCCTGGGATCGAGCCCCGCATTGGGCTCCCTGCTCAGCGGAAAGCCTGTTTCTCCCTCTCCCACTCCCCCTGCTTGTGTGCTCTCTCTCGCTGTGTCTCTCTCTGTCAAATAAATAAATAAAATCTTTTTTAAAAAAATCAATTAAAATTGGGGCGCCTGGGTGGCTCAGTCGTTAAGCGTCTGCCTTCAGCTCAGGTCATGATCCCAGGGTCCTGGGATCGAGCCCCGCATCAGGCTCCCTGCTCGGCGGGAAGCCTGCTTCTCCCTCTCCCACTCCCCCTGCTTGTGTTCCCTCTCTCGCTGTGTCTCTCTCTGTCAAATAAATAAAATCTTTAAAAAAAAAAAAAAAAAAAATCAATTAAAATTGAATACAAGAAATTAATAATTTATTGAAGAGAATTCAATGTGCAATGAACATAAGAACTAATACTTGTTTGAAATCAGAGAAATGTAAATTAAGCAATAACAATCTGTCTCTAATCAGATTAGGAAAAAAATATGTATATCTGGTATTCACTAGAGTGGTGGAAATGGACCCTTATACTCTATTTGGAACAGTATTTTTTTTTGGATAGTAAATTTGGGAGGTTTTTTTTTTTTTTCCTTTTTTTAAGTAGGAGCGTTGAGCCTAATGCAGGGCTTGAACTCACTTCCCTGAGATCAAGACCTGAGCTGAGACCAAGAGCTGGACACTTAACCGACTGAGCCACACAGGCGCCCCTTTTTATACACTTTTTTGTGGGGGTAGTATTTTTGAAAATTAAAACTATGTCCACATCTATAAATAGAAATGCTCTCATATTTATAACACTATATGTGTAATTATATTTGCTGAGGCACTTTTTAAAAAAGTAGGTGCATAATTATGTTGTTGCAGTAAAATATTAAAAACAGCCTAAGTATGGATAAGAGAAGGGTTGAATAAAATATGGTACATGCCCCCTTTGCATAGTTTTAAAAAACGTGGCAGATCTCTATGTCCCGATATGCAAAGATCTCGCATATCGCAACAAATATATTTAGAATTATCCCATATGTGTAAAACAAAAATCTGTAATATCTGCATATAAGAAATAATTTATTATAATGCAGAAGAATCTTTTATGTAATAGTGTTTGGAAAAGTACACACCAAATTGATCCTTTCTAAAAAATCTAGTAAGCCTTTGATTCTTTGACTTTTTTTTTAAGGTTTTTATTTTTTTTAAAGATTTTATTTATTTGAAAGAGGGGAAGTGAGAGAACAGAGCAGGAGTGGAGGGGGACAGGCAGAGAGAGAAGGAGAAGCAGGCTCCCCACTGAGCTAGGAGCCCGATGTGGGACTCGATCCCAGAACCCCGGGATCATGACCTGAGCTGAAGGCAGACGCCCAACGGACTGAGCCACCCAGGCGCCTCTAAGATTTTTATTTTTAAGTAATCGCTACACCAGACGAGGGGCTCCAACTCACAACTCCAGGATCAAGAGTGGCACGCTCCACCGACTGAGCAAGGCAGGCACTCCTCTTTGCCTTTTTTTTTAAGATTTTATTTATTCATTTGACAGAGACAGTGAGAGAGGGAACACAAGCAGGGGGAGCAGGCTCCCCGCTGAGCAGGAAGCCTGATGCAGGGCTCGATCCCAGGACCCTGGGATCATGACCTGAGCTGAAGGCAGACGCTTAACGACTGAGCCACCCAGGCGCTCCTATATTTTTTTTTTTAAAGTAAACTCTACCCCCAGCGTGGGGCTTGAACTCACGACCCTGAGATCAAGAGTGGTATGATCTACTGACTGAGCCAGCCAGGCACCCCTCTTTGACTTTTTTTTTTTTTTAAAGATTTTATTTATTTATTTGACAGAGAGAGACACAGCGAGAGAGGGAGCACAAGCAGGGGGAGTGGGAGAGGGAGAAGCAGGCTTCCCGCGGAGCAGGGAGCCCGATGCGGGGCTCGATCCCAGGATCTTGGGATCGTGACCTGAGCCGAAGGCAGACGCTTAACGACTGAGCCACCCAGGCGCCCCGTCCCTCTTTGACTTTTTATAAGAAGCATATGTTCACATATAACATGCATGATTTAAAAAATATGTAATGAAAATCTTTTTTATCTGATTAAAGAAAAACCCAGTATAGAGAAAACAGATGGGGGGAAAAATGTCCCAAAATTAACAGAAAATGTTTTGGGACAATAAGATCTTGAGTGCATGGATAATCTTCTTATGCCATTTTTATCTATAGGCTGACAATAAAGAGTGAGAAAAATGTTTAATGATGGCTAATTTTCTCTGCTGGGTGGCAGCAGCTAATTTAGTGAAAGCAAAGAGATACTTGAGGCTTTGAGGTTCAAAGGCCTGTGTTCATACCCTCCTTAGTGTATCTTATTCTCTTTGAATCTAGGCAAATTATTTACCATCTCCAAGCCTTAGTTTTCTCATCTGTAAGATGGGTTGATAATAACACTACTTAATAGGATCCCTTTGAAGGTTAAATGAGCTAATGTCCATAAATCACGAGGAACATTGTGGGTGCTCCATCACCATTAATTCATTCTTCACATTTTCCAGGCTGCCTTGGAGATGGAG
The DNA here is from genome assembly GCF_964656455.1 of Halichoerus grypus. Classification (NCBI taxonomy): domain Eukaryota; kingdom Metazoa; phylum Chordata; class Mammalia; order Carnivora; family Phocidae; genus Halichoerus; species Halichoerus grypus. Next base: position 106,104,479 of record NC_135727.1, on the reverse strand, counting down.
TACCCCTCCATGGTTTTGTGCTGGTCTTCATTTATTTTCCTTAGGCTAATTTGTACTCCTAATGTGTGTGTAATTACAATGACAAGTTAATTTTGTATAATGTTTTAATGTTTACCAACATTTTCACATACTATGCTACGCTACCCACCTTGAATCTTTGTATACAATTGTGTCAGTCTTCTTTTTAGCTTCCTTTCGCTTGGGTGCTCCAGAGTAAACAGGGTGGTAAATAAATCACCAAGAATGTTTTTGCAATAAGAAAATTCTAGGGCTGCTTCAGTCCCCTCGATTTACAGAACCCAGAGAGCTTAAGTGTTCCGTTTAAGGGCCATTATACAAGTTAGCTTTTGCTGCATCACAAATACCCTAACAGTGGCTTAAAATAACCATTTATTTGGCTCATCATTCCCCCCCTTTTTTTTAAAGATTTATTTATTTATTTGAGAGCGAGCGCGAGAGCGCATGAGCGGAGGGACAGAGGGAGAGAGAATCTCAAGCAGACTCCGCCCTGAGCGCGGTTGGCTCCTCATTCTGCTGGTAGTTTTTATGATCTGAACCAGGCTCCACTTTTCTTGACGGGGCTGTTACTACTATGTCTGGAACCCTGGCTGGGATGGCTAGCGTAGTTAGAGCCCCTCTCCCCGTGGCCTCTTAACCTCCAGTAAACTAGTCCAGGTCTATTCAACTGGTGAGTGGTGCCAGGTTCCAAAATTAGCAAGAGGGGAAGTTGCAATGCCCCTTGGGGCCTAGACTTACAACTCACATGGTGTCACTTTGGTTGCATTCTTGTAGCCAAAGCGAATCTTGAGAACAGCTATGATTTTAAGGGCAGGGAAATAGACTCCACTTTTTGATGGTAGAAGCTGAAACAGGGAAAGGCGAGGGACTGGGGAGATTTTTTGCGATCTCTCCTGATACATAGCTAATTAGTGGGTATGCTTTGATGAGAAGTCAAATCTGATGACTGTTGATCCAGCAATTCCTCTTCTGGGAATATATGCAAAGAAAATGAAAACACATTTAGGGATATATGCATCCCCATGTTCACAGCAGCATTATTTATAATAGCCAAGTCATGAAAGCAACCTAAATGTCCCTCAGTGAATGAATGGATAAAGAAAATGTGAGATATGTATACATATATAATTCAGCCGTAATAAAGGAAATCCTGACATTTGCCACAGCACAGATGGAACTTGAGGGCATTATGCTAAGTGAAATGTCAGACAGAGAAAGAAAAATACTGTATGATCTCATTTACACACGGAATTTTTTTTTTTTTAAAGCAGGCTTCATACCCAGCATGGAGCCCAACGTGAGGCTTGAACTCATGACCCCAAGATCAAGACCTGAGCTGGGGTCAAGAGTCGGACAGGAGCCACCCAGGTGCCCCTATACATGGAAGTTTTTTGAAAAGTTCATAGCCAAAGAGATCAGATTTGTTACCAGAGGCAGGTTGTGAGGAATGCAGGGATTGGATGAAGGGGGTCAAAAGGTACAAACTTCCAGTGATAAGATCTGTAAGTACTAGGGATGTAAGCAAACAAACCAACCCCTGATGGTTGTTGAATCCAGACCCACTGCAATCTATTTTTGTAACCAAAAAAAACCCCAAAAAACAAAAAACAAACTGAAATCTGAATGCATTCTTAATTTGCTTTTGTTCTCTTAATGTCCCTAGAAATGTATGACTTTCAGTCAAAAGACTACACCGGATATATATTTTTTTCCATAAGATCTACTAATCATGGAGTTAGCTATCTCAGAGACGTAGAATGACTTCTCAGTGACATTCTTAAAGAGTGAGGGTAAAACTTGTCTTCTCTAGGCTGAATCTAGGACAAAACTGTTGAAAAAGATGAGGGAGTGATGACAGTATACATAAGGACTTTATGTCCCTGAGTCAGTCACGAATGGAAAGTAAAAAAACAAACCAACAAAAAACCCCACAATACTTAAAAAAGTCTGCCTCAGGCAATCTCAAAACGTTTGACATTTTGTTTATTGGAAAAATGTAGCTTTTTGTAATTAAAAAAGTTTTGACAACTGAAAGTGACTTTTTTTTTTTTTTTTAAAGATTTTATTTATTTATTTGAGAATGAGAGAGAGTGAGTACATGAGAAGGGGGAGGGTCAGAGGGAGAAGCAGACTCCCCGCCGAGCAGGGAGCCCGATGCGGGACTCGATCCAGGGACTCCAGGATCATGACCTGAGCCGAAGGCAGTCGCTTAACCAACTGAGCCACCCAGGCGCCCTGAAAGTGACTTTAAGACCTGTTAAAATCAGGTAAGCGAAGCTGCTGCTGATCTCAAAGTTTTTATCTTAACGTTGATGGGTTGGAGACTGTGGATTTTGAGCTGTATGTGTGTGTAACAGGTACTGAGGAGGGAAAACGCGTCCCAGTGCAACATTTTTAGATCGAGATGATACCTAGGGCTGCCGAAGCCTATTCGTGTTCTCCTTTTATATGGTAACTATAAAAAAAATAAGCCCTGTTAAGATAGCGTTCTGTTGGAAGCAATCCTTATTTGATTTGTCAACTCTGTCAACAGTATCTTGACTGCCGTGGGCACCTAGTGTCCACTGGCTTGGGACAGCTTACGACAGCAGCGTGAAGGCAAGAAGAGGATTCGTTATGCCGGCAGGGTCCTCACCTCACGTTCTGTGTCGTCTAGGTTCAGTGCCGCCCTTGTTTGTGTCAACACTAGGGGGTGCTGGGATGGTCGAATCATGGCTCCCAGTTCAGTCTAGATACATAGTCTATGCAACAGTAGTTGCTAAGGATAAATGGTCTACCTCCCCAACCGCGTCTGAGTGATGATCAGACGGTAGCTTTACTTTATTTGTGTGGCTCTGCAGTCTGCAGCCTCCTTCACTCCGAGCTCTGCCTGTCCTCTCGAAGCTTCCTGTGCTCTGCCTGCTCTAGGGCCCGGAGAGAGTGTGCCAGCTCTTTTCATGTGCTGGGCAAGGCACTTCCCAGCTAGGGTTCTGAACAAGTAAGAGGTCTCTGGAAGGCTCCGTTTCAGGTAGACTTTTGTATTTGGAAGGAAAGTAACTGACTCCTGTACACTTAAATGATAAAGGACTTTTATTGGAAAGATATGGGGTGGCTCAGCAAAACAGAAAAAAGCTGAACTAACAAGCCTTAGAAAAGACGGGAACCAGAGACCCTCCAGGGATCAAGGAGAATCTGTCCACATTCCAGAGCAGGGAGGGGATCGTATCGGTCTGGCTTGTGTCAAACTGGCCAGAACCGGGGCAGGGCATCTTGAGTGACAGTCCAGAGAAACGGTAGGCAGTGTGGGAGGGGGTGATTGCCTAAGGAAGGTTGTGATACTACCCTCCCAATGAGGGGGCAGGGGGCTGCCTCAGTCGGGAGAGCGTGCAACTCTTGACAGCAGTGTCATGAGTTCGAGCCCCACGTTGGGTGTAGAGATTACAAAATAACGAACAAACAAGCAAACAAACAAATAAATAAGGTGGCAGGAATGCTGGCTGGGCAAAACAGCAGACGTCCCTACACTTGGAAACGCAGGTGCCATAGTGCTTTCGGTCAAGCGCCCTCTTTGGGTGTAGCAGTGTGTGGGGGGGTGTTTTTTAAACATTCCACCCCTGAAGTTCATGGAACTGCTCTGGGTGGTGCTTATTTCGATTTTGGAGACAGCATGCCTGGCTTTGACGCCCAGTGCTACCATTTCGTAGCTGTGTGAGCTTGAAATGGTTACATACTTAAACTTTCTGGATCCTGGTTTTCTTATTAGAAAAATGAAAATCCTCAAAGTATTTTCATCACAGTGTTGATATAATGACTAAATGAATTAATACATCGTAATACATTTGGACTAGCGTCTAACATCTAAAAGCTGGATATTCTCAGCTATTACAAGGGAGAGGTAATGCATAGTATTGTCCAAGATCTTTACGGTTTAAAATATTAATTATGCTTACTGAAACTATGAAATGGCCTCCTGGCTTCACAGGTCATAATATTCCTGTTGGATTTTCACTGCATTAGTTTTATTTGCTGCTGTAACTAATTAGCACAAAGTTAGTGGCTTAAATAAACAGATGCATTTCTTGCCCTTTTGAAGGTCAGAGTCTCATTCCTTCTGGAGGAGAGGATCTCTTCCTTGCCTTTTCAGTTTCTAGAGGCTGCCTTCGTTCCTTGGCTCCAGGCCTCTTCCATCTTCAAAGCCAGCAGTCACATCACTCAGACCTCTTCTGTTTTTGGGTATCATATATCCTTCCCTTTCCCTTATAAGGACCTCCTCCCTCTTTCCCTTATAAGACCCTTAACCATTACCTTGAGCCTGCCTGGATAATACAGGATAATCTCTCCATCTCAAGATTTTTTTTTTCTTTGAATATTTTATTTTTAAGTAAGGTCTACACCCAATGTGGGGCTCAAACTTACACCCCGAGATCAAGAGTCACATGCTGTACCCACTGAGCCAGCCAGGCGTCCCTCTCTCTTAAGATCTTTGATGTAAGCACATCCGCGAAGTTCCTTTTGCTTTACAGGTTCTGGGGATTAGGACCTGGACAACTTTGGTTGGGGGGCATTATGCTGCCTACTGAAACCACTTAATGAATAGTTGCTGCATTATAAATTGCTAATGAGTTCTTGTCAAGAATGGTTAAGCCTGTTCACTGAGGTCCACACAGCTCCTTCGTTGTCCTTGGGTAGTGTTTCGTTAGAATCCAAAATTGAGGGGTCTATTTTTCGAGTGAAAGAACATGTGAATTATTGCAAGATAGACTTCCTCTATCAGATATAGCTTGGCTAGATTTTGAAATGCTGTTAAGAAAAGGATCTGCTCCCAAATATAGTATTGGCAAGTTTGACACCTTTGCATTGGGGAAGACCAATCTTTGGGGTTTGGGGTTTGGACCAGGGGAGAGGTTTATGTATTCTGTGTCATGTTCTAATTTACAAACTCTATAATCTGTATCTTATCTGTGAATGGCTTTGTGTCTACCTCAGGTGCAGTGGTTTTTGATGGGGGGGTTATTTTGCTCCCCTCTTTCACCCAGGGGATATTTTGATTGTCAATGACTGAGGGTGGGTGGACATTTGGTGGGTAGAGGCCAGGGAAGCTGCTAAACATCCTACAACATGTGGAACGGCCCCCACACCCAGCAAGAAAGAATGATCCCACCCAAAATACCAATAATGTTGAGGCTGAGAAATCCTGCTTTAGCGAGTATCCCAGTTTTTTCCTTGATTGTTTTTTCCCCTTGATTATTTGATTCATTGTGAGATAGCGCCTTAACAGATTATAGGAAAGGTGATTTTAGCTAATTGAATTTGGATTTTACCAAACAGTGTTTCCTATCATTAAGCAAGTATAATTTTGTCTGTTAAAACAAATAACCTATCCTTTATGATGATTCTTTTAGAAATGTAATGATACTAAGACTAAAGAATATTCTGGACATGAGAGGCAAATTCGTTTTAGACTCCGTGTTTCAGGGTTTGTTTTTTTGTTTTGTAACTTTCATAACATTGATTTAAATAAAACATTTATTTTCCTTTCTGTGGGAGGGGAGGGAGCATGACTATAACTGTAAATGTTTTCTCAGTGGAGGGTTTGTGAATCTTTTTTTTTTTTTTAAGATCTTATTTATTTATTTGACAGAGAGAGACACAGCGAGAGAGGGAACACAAGCAGGGGGAGTGGGAGAGGGAGAAGCAGGCTTCCTGAGGAGCAGGGAGCCCGATGCGGGGCTGGACCCCAGGACCCCAAGATCATGACCTGAGCCAAAGGCAGACGCTTAACGACTGAGCCACCCAGGCGCCCCGTGAATCTTCTAATGAACTTCCCGATTTCCTGCATCAATCCATCATGTAAGTCCCTGATTTTGTAAAGGCAGTCTAATATTTTGGAGTTTTCTTGTGAGGCTGTAAATTCCGAAATTATTTGGTGTCGATGAGGAAGCAGTGTAAAATGGTCTCTGGTCTCTACCTGACCGGAAGTCACAGCGCTGTGCAACATCTCTCTCAGAGGCCTGAACAAGAAGAGGGAAGAACGAGCTGTCTTTCCATTAATTGGTGAAGGTGATTTTACTCCAGAGCTGTGACTTTCTCCTGGCAGCTGGAGTCCTGCAGCTGGGTGAAAATCAACCAGTCCCCTGGAGATGGCAGTAGCAGGCAGGGATGGAGATCTTTCGGCAACCGGCCACAGCCAGAACCGCAGGCTCCTGCTCCGATCTTGGTCTGTGAGGCCAGGCGGCCATGATGGATCCCTGTGGCTGCGGAGGGCTGACTTTGCTGGTGGCTGTTACAGTGAAATTCCACATTCTCTTTCTCGGGAGTTTAGTTCTCAAGTGCTGCCTTCAGTCCTTTCTGAACAACGTCTTGTTTAAGTGAATGAATACATAAATAACATTCCTGGTGCTGGTTAAGCCCTACCACGTTTGAAACACCATCAAATCACAGGCACCATATTAATAGGCACTGTGGTACAAAAGGGGGTAAGAGCGAGTCCTTGGGCTGGAGAGGTTTAAAAACACACAAATCAGTGATTTCAGCATAATATGTAGCCACCAAGTAACCCAGTGCTCTGAATGCCAGAGGATCAGCTTAACCCAGCCAGAGGGGTCAGAGACACTTTCCCGATGAGATGGTACCTGCTCTGAGTTGGAAAGAATAAGAGTTAGCCAGGTGAAGGAAGATAAAAACAATGTTCCAGGGGCGCCCGACTGGCTCAGTTGGTAGAGCATCTGACTCTTGATCTCTGGGTCGGAATTTCCAGCCCCATGTTGAGCGTAGAGATTACTTAAAAAAAAGGGGGGGGGGCTCCAGGCAGGAGCACAGCATACATAAGATCTGGGGGTGGGACACATCATGACATTTGCTATGTTACTGGATTGCAACATGGAAGCCAGGGTGACCGGAGAGTTCAGTAGCGGCCAAATCAAGGAAGTGCTGAAAAATAAAAATGCTTTGGAATTAAGGATGTTGGCGGCCTGCAGCGGACTCATCTGGGGGTCTTGTTTTCAATGGATTTCCTGACTCCATCTGCAGAGATTTTTACACACCCTGCCAACTAGTGGACCTCATGTTGGAGTTGAGTTAATCATGTTCCTCAACTCAAAGCACATTTTCATCTCTGCCTGGGCAAAGCTCTTCCCTTTTATGCTTACTTGTTTGTCTCATTATTTACCAATGTTTTCCCCTTTATCCCTGGTCCTCACTCCCATTCCACTTCAACTCAGCTCCCCTCTCTATTCATGGATCTTTATTTGAAAAGAAATAGTGTATTTATTTTTTTATTTTTTATTAACATACAATGTGAAATAGTGTATTTAAAAACATACATTCATGTTAATTTTACATAAGTGGTATTGTGCTCTAAAGCAGTCTCTCACAATTTTTGTCTCTTTTTCTGCCCTTGTCACATTGCTCTATGGTACATCTAGTTCCTTGCCTTTTCTTTTTTTGAAGTATGCTTCACACCCAGCGTGGAGCCCAATGCGGGGCTTGAACTCACGATCCTGAGATCAAGACCTGAGCTGAGATCAAGAGTCAGGTGGTTAACCGACTGAGCCACCCAGGTGTTCCTCTAGTTCCTTGCTTCTAACTGCAGTATGACTGCACGCATTTTGCTTATCCAATGTATCATGGTCATATTTTTTTCCTAAGTCCTTCCATGGCAAACAGTTCTTTGATGAGCATTCTCATTCATACCCCTTTATGGATCAGATGAACACCTTTCTGCCCCCAAAAGTCCTGATTCCATGGGTCTGAGGTGGGTCCCTGATAATTTTTTAAATTAATTTTGAAAAAAGTAATCTCTACACCCAACATGGTGCTCGAATTCACGATCCCGAGATCAAGAGTCGCATGCTCTTCGGACTGAGCCAGCTAGGCACCCCCGGGGCCCAGATCATTTAAATATAGTTAGGCTGCTATTGCAGTGAAGTGATGTAGTGAGAAGAAAGGAGACAATGGTTCTCTAACTCTGGCCTGCATCAGAATATTCTGGACGACTTGGAAGACACGGATTGCTGAACTCAGGTCCGACCTCGCACTCGCATGAACCGTGCCTCCTTAAATGTTGCCTAATCCTAGTTCTGGCCCTGGCTGGACTGGACCCCATGCCCAGAGTTCTTGATTGAGTAATCAAGTAGGTATTGGAAGCCGGTGTGAGAATGTGCATCTCTAACAAGTTCCTAGACGATACTGCTACTGCTGGTCCAGGGACCACACTTTGAGAACCCCTGCTATTCAAAATGTAGCCTGCAGGACCAGCAACATCCAGGTCACCTAAGAGTTCATTTGAAATGCAGAATGTTGAGCCTCACCCCAGATCTACTAAACCAGAATCTACATTTGAGCAAGATCCCCAATAAAGTTTAAGAAGTACTGCTTTGGGAGAGACAGGGAGGGTACATCTTTCTACCAAAGGAATTAATTACAAGGATGCTCCCGAATTTCCCGAAAGCAACCAGGGGATACTTTTCAGGGACGTTAAGGTCTCGGGGTATCTCATGTGGAGGCACACACCACGTCTGTTTGCCTTTTACTTGGGGTGTTAATTTTGATCACTTGGCTAGAGTATGGTCTCATTTTTCTACTATGAAAATATGTTTTGAGAAATTATGTTCACTTCCTGTTTGATGCAGTTACTAGAGAGAGACCGCCCCTGGATAAGGCATGAAGGTCAGCTGGGCTGTCTCCCCAGCTCTTTATTTCTGCCCCAGGACAAGGAACAAAAAGGTCGGAAGATCTCCCTCCTTTCAAAGAGTGTATCTGACAGGCCTCCAGGGCTGGGCTGTAGGGTGAGGTCAGTCCGCTCCTCAGATCAGGTAAGCTAAGGCAGCTCATGATGCAGAGCGGTTCAGAAATAGGAAGACGAAGTCCATCTCCAGCAGAAGGCTGGAAGCTGTGCAGATAATACACTACTTGACATGACTTAGAATTGTCTTGGACAGAGAACAAAAAGTTAAAATCCCGCAGACACAAATAAGCAAACCTGACTACCGGTGTTCAGAAACTTCTATCTTGTTGGTTTTAAGAGCATCAAAATGATGCCTTGTCCAGAGAAAAGAGCCTTGCCTAACTTTTGTTAAGGATCTAAAACACCACCCTGTCTGAAACGAATATGTTATATGTCACTAATGCCTCAATTAAAAAACAAAACCCAGAAAACCACACCACCCTGTTGTATCTGTCCCTTGAGGCCCCTTGCACACGATCACCCAGAGGGTTGAGCAGGGAGTAACAAAGGAGGAAGCCCGGGGGAGAGAACACTGTAGATACCATTTCAGAAACATTATCCATCCCTGCCTCTGACAACATAAAAACAGATTCTGTGGATGAAATTCCTCAGAACACAATGACTCCCTCCCCTTGAAAAAGATAACACTTGTATCTTCTATAGTTCTGTTAACTCCCCTAGTAGGAGTCAAGTGGAAATATTTCTGTGCAGACAGCTGAGGGTTATTCCTTTTCAGGTTAAGCCCACTAGTTTTCTGCGGTGCATGCAGTCTAGGGAGTGCTGAACAACTTAGCCCTCCCCGAACACAGCTCCAAGGAGAGAATATTAGCACCGCCAGCAGGGGAAAGTAGGAGATGCAATGAATAAACTGAACCGCTCTCCATTTTTCTTAGATATGTTGCATACTTTTATGACTCTGCCCTTGCTCACATTTCCCCACAGCCCGGATTATATCCTCCCTCTTTGCTCTTCTAATCTCCATCCAGAAGTTTTCCAGGGCCCAGCTGATGTAACTCTCTCTCCCATGAAGCCTTACTGGATTCCTCCCATCCCCATTTACCAACTAGTATCCTTCTCTATGTGGCTCTTAACACCTTGTTTCTCTAATAGACAGCCTGTGCCTTTCATTTTTGGGGGAACCTTTTTTTCTTGCGGTAAAATATACATAACATGAAATTTACTCTTTTAACCATTTTTAGGTGTACAATTCAGTGGCATTAGGAGCGATCACAGCACTGTCCAATCATCACCATTACCCATGTCCAGGACTTTCTCATCATCCCAAACAGAAAGTCTATACCTATTAAACAATAACTGCCATCCCCTACCTCTGGTCACCTCTATTCTACTTTCGACCTCTATGAATTTGCTTATCCTCGAGACCTCGCTAAGTGAAATCATACAATATTTGTGTGTGTGTGTGTGTGTGTGTTTTAGTGTGTCTGGCTTATTTCACTTAGTGTACTGTATTCAAGTTTCATCCATGTTGTAGCATGTGTCAAAATTTCCTTTTTATTTTATTTTATTTTTTATTTTTTTAAAGATTTTATTTATTTATTTGAGAGAGAGAGAATGAGAGACAGAGAGCATGAGAGGGAGGAGGGTCAGAGGGAGAAGCAGACTCCCTGCCGAGCAGGGAGCCCGATGCGGGACTCCATCCTGGGACTCCAGGATCATGACCTGAGCCGAAGGCAGTCGCTTAACCAACTGAGCCACCCAGGCGCCCTCAAAATTTCCTTTTTAAAGCTGAATGATACTCCACTGCATGTGCACGCTGAATTTTTATTTGTTTATTTGTTTGTTTGTTTATTTAAGTAAGCTTTATACCCAACGCGGGGCTCGAACTCATGGCCCCAAGATCAGGAGTCGCATGCTCCACCGCCCCTGTGTATATCACGTTTTGTTCATCCATTCATCTGTTGATGGACATTTGGGTTGTTTCCACCTTTTGGCTATTGTGACTAAAGCTGCCATGAACGTGGGTGTGCAAATATCTGTTTGAGTCCCTGCTTTTAATTCTTTGGGGTATGGACTCACAAGTAGGATGGCTGGATCATAGGGTACTTCCATGTTTAAATTTTTGAGCAAGTGCCCTTCATTTTTCAGTCTACATAGAGGGAAAAAACAAGAGCCCAGCTAATAATGTGTGCGGTGTCTGATTAGACTTCCCAGCTAAACTCCTGGAACGCTGTCTATTGACAATTCAGTCCAGTCGATCCAATCCAAACTCCTCCTGCTCTGAGCAACGCATCCGCTCCAGGCGTGGGGGTTCTGAAAGCATAGGGGCCATTTTGTCATGTCTTTGGCAGGGTTATGGAGACCCCCAACCTCTGCTATTTTTCTTCTCTGCCTCTTGGGGAACCTTGCATTTGTTTTGTGCCCTAAATGGCTCTTCTAGTTTCAGGTGTTGATGATTTGCTCCCCTATTCCTCAGGAGGAGCACAGCACTTTTTATCTCAAGAGGAGAATGCATCCTACCTTCCCCATCTCCAGCCCCCACTGTGTATCTTTCAGCTGCTGCTGAGTAATTGAACATTGGACATTGAGAGTTCTCAAATTGCTCAATAGGTAACCTTGCTGTGGTCAAGACTGTTGGTGGTCACCAGTCTGGCTCTTCTGTGTGCTAGGCACACAGCTAAACCAAATTTCTCAGCCACCCTTGCATCTGAGTGGGATGATGTGACTGAGCTCTGGTCTGTGGAATTTGGGCACGACGGATGTATGCCCGTCTAGGCCTAACCTAGAAAACATTCCACATAATGGTCTGTATGTTTGTGTCCTCATCTGTTAACTAGATGGCACCAGAACTACCAGAGTCACAAAATGAAAGCCTCTGGGTTCCTGAGTCATCATCCGGAGGACAGCGGTCCCGGACGGCTGCTCAGACAAGAATGTCTGCACGGCACTTTGAGGGAGGAAGAAAAGAAACTTGATTGTGTGAAGCCACGAAGGTAACCTACTCTGATGAATCCATTTGCATTTCCAGTTTTACAACTCTGCTTAATTAAGACCTAGACTAAGACCATGGGAAGCTGTTCTGTATAGCCCTGATCTTGACAATCATATTAAGTATCTTCTATCATTCCTACCCGTGGGTCTCAAATTAGGTGCCATCCTTTGACTCACCGCCCTCTTAGGCTTGTTTTTTATGTTCCTGGTCATTTTTTTTTTTTTTTTTTTTCCAGGAGGAGGGAAGGCAACCCTGTCCCAGCTTCTTTGTGAAAGAGTCTTGGGCGCCTGGGTGGCTCAGTTGGTTAAGCAACTGCCTTCAGCTCAGGTCATGATCCTGGAGTCCCGGGATCGAGTCCCGCATCGGGCTCCCTGCTCGGCAGGGAGTCTGCTTCTCCCTCTGACCCTCCTCCCTCTCATGCTCTCTGTCTCTCATTCTCTCTCTCTCAAATAAATAAATAAAATCTTTAAAAAAAAAAAAAAAGAAAGAGTCTTAATCCCAGTGCCAATCCATTCTTGGGCTGCACAATACCCCTCAGAATTCCTCCCAGAGGACTTAGGAACCACAAATCAGTAAGACATCCAAGAGATTGTGACATTTCCATGAATTGAGTAAGTAGGCATTAAGTATGATCCCATGGTACCCTTTTATTATTCTTTATTTTACAATAATTAGTTGAGCGCCTGCCTATTTTTTTTTTAAATTTTATTTATTTATTTGACAGAGAGAGACACAGAGAGAGAGAGAACGCAGCAGTGGGAGCGGGAGAGGGAGAAGCAGGCTCTCCACTGAGCAGGGAGCCCGATGCGGGGCTCGATCCCAGGACCCTGGGACCATGACCTGAGCCGAAGGCAGATGCTCAACGACAGAGCCACCCAAGCGCCCCCTGCCTATTGTTTTTTTAATCACCACTCAGCCCAAAAGAATTAGCAGGAACTTGAGAGTGGCGATTTTGAATTGCTTTTTCTATCTCTAATAATGTCTAACATGTTACGCTGCAGATTTAAGCCGTCACTGTCTGTTGAACTTGATGGAGCAGATAGCAGTTTTATCAACGTACCTGTGACCTCCCTGATTCAATCACCTCCTCTAGCCTACCGATACGTGAACTTACAGATAGGATCCACCTGTGTACTCCGGGGAAAATTTTTTTTTCTTCTAAACTCTTGCCTAGAACCCAGTAGGAATTTTTCAGTCAACTTTAGTGAGTTACAATTTACACACAATAAAATGCATAGGCATAAAGTATATAGTCTGATGAGTTTTGACAAATACAAACAACCTTAAAAGTTCTACACCGGTAAAGATAAAAAGCATTTCCACTATACCAGAAAGTGTCCTTCCTCCCCTTGAGGTCAGTCCCCCGTCACCACAGCCATCCTTGCTGCCCCAGGGAACTAGTGAACTTATTTCTATCACCGTAGATTAGTTTTATGTGTTCTAAAACTTCATATAAATGGGAACTCTATAGTATGAGCTCTTTTGTGTCCACAATGTTGGTGAGATTCATCCAGGCTAGTGCATGTATCAGCAGTTCATTATTTTGTAGGCTGAGCAGTAATCCTTTGTATGAACATCCCACAATTTGTGTATGCGTTCATTTGTTGATGGGCATTAGTGTAGTTTCTAGTTTGCAGATATGAAGAAAGTGGCTCCGGCATCTTCTATCAGTCTTTTTGTGGATAACTCTTTTCATTTCTCTGGGGCAAATACCTAGGAGCAGAACTGCTGGCCATACATGAGATGCATGTTTTAACTCTATAAGAAGCTGCCGAACCTTTCCCCCAAATGGTTGTGCCGTTCTCTCCTACCACAAGCGACGTATGAGAGGTCCACTTCCTCCACCTTCCTGGCATCACTTGGTATTGTGGTTTCTAGTATAAATTTATTTGTAACAAATATTTCATTTTGGTTTTTATTTTTTTAAGATTTATTATTTTAGAGAGGCGGGAGGAGCAGAGGGAGAGGGAGAGAGAGAAACTCAAGCAGACTCCCCACTGAGCATGGAGCCCGACGGGGGGCTTGATCTCACCACCCCATCATGACCTGAGTTGAAATCAAGAGTCAGATGCTTAACCTGACTGAGCCACCCAGGTGCCCCCAAATATTTCATTTTAGAAGGGGAGAGAGAGAGAGAGAGACAGACTGAGAGGGAGAGAGGCAGAGGAGAGAGAGAGAAAGGGGTTGGGGAGGGAGAGAAGAGATGAGAAGGAGCAGGGAGGAGGGGGGGGAAAGAGGCCAAGAAAGGAAAAGAAAAAAAGTGCAGTGTCTAAGAAATAGAGTCATAAATACAATCAGGTTTTCCGGTGTCTGCTCTGATCTCTTATCAACTAGACTGCATTGCCTTTCAAGGGAGAAATATGAGGCAGTATTCTTCCTGTTATTGTGGGGGTGGCATGAGCTGGACATTACATAGAGTTTATTCTAGGAAGCCGGTAGTTTTTCAAGTATAATTTGGACGGGAAAAACTGCAATTCTAAAAGAATTATTTGCATGTCAGGAACTGGCAATAATTTTGAAGTTCCTATTCACGTTGTGAAACCTGGCTGTTTTGTACTCGCGGGAGGAGGCATCCTTTTTTCTGTTGTTAATGGTGGAAATGGAGGCGTGAGTCATTGTAGGCACATTCAAACTAATGATCAGCAAAAGAGGCAAAAGCCAGTAGTTACGACAGATAACATGGGGAGAGAAGGACAGGACACACGTTCTTAAACTTCACTTCTACCCAAATAAGCGCAGAGCTGATCTGGCTCAGCAGGAAAATATAATGAGTTGTAATTACGAGGTATGATTCAAAGAACTAATCTTTCTAGCATAAAAGTGTGATTCTTCTGAGAATGACGAATTTGAATATAGAAAGCAAAAGAGGGATTCTAAGTAGTGAGACCAAAAAGGTGGATTTTAAAAAATTCATTAGAGGGGTGCCTGGGTGGCTCAGTCGTTAAGTGTCTGCCTTCGGCTCAGGTCATGATCCCAGGGTCCTGGGATCGAGCCCCGCATTGGGCTCCCTGCTCAGCGGGAAGCCTGCTTCTCCCTCTCCCACTCCCCCTGCTTGTGTTCCCTCTCTCGCTGTGTCTCTGTCAAATAAATAAATAAAATCTTAAAGAAATAAATAAAATAAAAAATTCATTAGAAATGACCACCATTATGAATATCAGCTCAGTACTGGAACTATTCTCATTATTGAGACACAATTTAAGGCCACTCCTCTGCTCCCTGATGTGGGATTCTGGATTATTGGTAAAGTGTCCATCAGCTTTGAATGTAGAATACAGTGAATGAGAGAGGTGTCCCTAGCTCTCTCACTTTGGGGTCCTTACTGTGTACTCAGTGGGCAGCGTCTCCCGGGGACAGTTGGTGGGGAGACAGAGACAACTCCCCACACTTGCATTTGAAGAGACATTTGTCTCGCTTATCACTTATCAAGCCTTACCCAACACCCTCACAAGCACAGGCAAGGCCAAGAGGGTGAGCCACTGCTCCTCCCTTTCCCCACTACCCCACATATGGTTTCTGATCTCTTTTCTCCTAAAAGCTCTCCTTAACTAATTGAATTAAGGTGCCCGATGAATGGAAAGCATATAGTAAATACGAGCTTCCATTCATTCACTCATTCATCATTCATTCATTCATTCATTCATGTACTTAATATTTATTGAGGTCCTGCTGTGGACCAGGTACTGTTCTAGGTGCTGGGCATATACAGTGAATAAAACAGACAAAAATTTCTGCCTTCATACCAGTAGGGGGAGACAGATAATAAAAATAAGTATGTAAATTCTAGAAAGTATTAGAAGGTGATGTACATGGAGAAGAAACAAAGCAGGATAAAGGGAATGGGAGTGTTGGGGGTAAGGAGAGGCGTGCCACTGGGATAACAATAATTCATTACTCCTATTGTGTTCAGTGAAGCCATATTTCCTCCAGCCCACAAAGTGGGTTTTATGTCACCCCTCCCTAAGTCACCACTACCATGACAACCTAGAACTGTGTCACAATGATTCTAGATGGTCCATCCCCCAGTCCGGAGAAGGAGGCTAAATTGGGATAGCATTATGTTCTGGGTAGCTGGTGACATCACCGTCACGCCTCTCAGAATCACGGGGTTGTCAGGGGATTGGCCAAGTCCAGGAACTAAGGCTCTGTACGCAGTGCCAGTTCTGGTGTGGATCCTGCCCCCACCGTGGGGATGTACAGTACGTATATTGGCTGATAGCCTGCTTTTTTTTTTTCCTTTTTATGTAAGTAGTATATCTTTCTTCATGCCTAGAAATATTTTTTATGACACAGTTTGACCCCTGGCATGGTCTTTTCCTTTGTATGCATTGCGATTTCTGAACAATTCCATTATTTTAGAACATTTAGTTAGCTTCCAAATTTTCACTGTGATGAAATACTTACACATATCACTTTGGACATCTTTGTGGTTTTATCCTTAAGCTAACTTGCAAAAGTGGGTTCAGAGGAGATGCAGAGTTTTAACATTTTTTGATGCAAATTACCAATTGCCCGTTAGAAATCATGGAGTTAGCCCCACCTCGCCAGTTATGTATGAGAACGTTTATTTTCCTGTATTCTTACCTATGCTTGGGGCGTCATTCTTTTTACTTTATTAATTTCAAAGGTGCTACTTGATATCTCATTAATGTTTGCAATTGCCCTATCTTTGATTGTGAGGTTTACTGGGATTTGTATGTCTCCTTTTGGAAATTGCTCATTTTTAATTGGAACGTTTATCTTTCTTATTGATAGCTAAGAGTTCTTTAGATATTAAGGGCCTCAGCTTTTTTCCACTATATATGTTGCAACTACTTTCCCCACTTTTAAAACTGTGCTTTAATTTTATTTACAGACTTTCTAAAAGAGATGTATTGATGCTTTGGCACTTAAAAAATCTTAGTTAAATTTATTATGGCGTTTTTCCTATGCTTTCTTGGTAAGTGCTTTTTGCACTTAATTATGTAAATATCCAAATTATGTAAATATCCAAATTCTCTTCATTTTGTATATTTTTAACATTTAGCTAAATGGTAATATTTGATTTTTTTAAAGGTTTTTTTTTTTTTTTAAGATTTTATTTACTTATTTGACACAGAGAGAGAGCACAAGCAGGGGAAGCGGCAGGGAGAGGGAGAAGCAGGCTCTCTGCTGAGCAGGAAGCCCGATGCGGTACTCGGTCCCAGGACCCTGGAATCATGACCTGAGCTGAAGGCAGATGCTCAACCGACTGAGCCACCCAGGTGCCCCTGGAGTTGATTTTTGTATATGGATTGATGTAGGACTCCTACTTTACTTTTTCTCAAATGCTTGTCTGATAAGTCTCAGGCCCACCTCTTAAATAATTCATCCTATCCCTACAAATATAAAACACCAAAAGTATCATATAGCTACCTAATACCAACCTGTGGCAAAGTGAAATTTCCATTTTTTAAAAAGGTGATGTCGAATATTTGAGCAATTGGAAAAAAACAAGCTCCGTTATAAAAAAGGATTTCAGATGTGTGTAATGAACACATTTTAGCTGGCAAGAATAAATGAGGTGAGATGAGGTGAAGTTAGTGGGGTTGATTCTCAAAGCATTTTTTTCCCCCTGAAAATAAATGTGAACGCTGCGCACTGCATTTTTAAAATATATTCTCCCCCCCCGCCCCATGGACTTTTGGGTCCACTTCACACAGCTGAGTTGGCTTGCTGAGCAGAACTCTCCTTGTAAGATCTTTCCTCCTCTCTGTCTTTTCCCTGCTGGCCTCATTATTAAAAATGTGCTACTGTCAGATATAAATGATGTTTCTCACTAAGTATGTCAATAGCATTTTCCTTTCACTCTGTTTTTTGCCCAAATCTAACAATAAGCCATCTTGCCTTAGTGAAAAAAGATCCCAAGCCTCTCTGACTATTCCCAGGCTCGGGCGTTGGCATGACTGGCAGTCTGAGTGATTGATCCATAACCTTTGGGCACTCAGGCAATTATAAGTTGCCCATAAACTTTGCTGTGCTAGCAGAGCGAATGAAAAACTTGGGGATCTAATTCTGGGTCAGCCAAGCTCTCTTTTCATCATGTCCTATGAGAGAAGCACTGTAACTCTACTCGGGAATTCTTTAGAGAACAATGACAATTATTTATATTTTCCGTTCTCATCATCAGAAAACACGATAATGATTACTTTTTTTCTTCTCTGTCCGTGCCCAAAATTGTTTTGCTACTTCTGACCTTCAACATTTCCTTCTACAGCCTTTCCACTAATCTAGGAATGGGGCAGAGAAAGCCAAGTTTCTGGTTTTCAAAGAAAAATGAAAGTCAGAAATAGCCCTTGTAAATCAAAGTTTCAATATTTCCATTCCCATAATCCTGGGAGTTGTCAATGATTTTTATTTTCACTAATGAGGCAATAACTCAAGAGCTGGTCCTCTTCTGTCAGGAGACAAATATTATGAAACAGAACTGTCATTTGTCTCCGAGCTCGGCTTTATGCAGAGGCGTATGTGTATAAGCTTGTAAGAAAAAAGGGCATTTTCTCAGCCAAGATAGAACAAGCTGTAATAGACTGATTACTAAATGGTTTATCATAAAAATCTCAGTACTGGAAAAGAACATTAAAGGTCAAATGGTTCAAACTCCTGTCTACAAATATGCTCATTCAAAGCTTAAGGGCCAAGTTAACAAGTTTTCGAAGCTGCTGAACACTATCATCATGTAATTGTACGACCTCTCTCTTCTCAAAATGTTTGATGACACATGGATTTTCAAATTGATTGTCTTTAGGATTTTGTGACATTGAGAAAAATTGCAGACGTCCTAGACTAGGTTATAATACTCTTAGGAAAATGTTGTTTCTCCAGAAGCATGACTGGTTCACTTTTCTGTTTAGTTTTAGCTGTTAGTTGCTGGCTGTAGGAAGAGAACACTGCTCCTAATCTCCTTGGGGTCGATAGTTAAATTACCAGCCCTCCAGGCACTACACGTCCCTGTTTGCCTTTGCCGTTGGGGAGTCTCCGTCCTCGCCCCGCCCTCTTCAGAGACGCTAGGCTTGGTCATGTGACTTCCTTTGGCCAATGGGACATTAGCGGATGGGACACAAGCAGACGCTAGTAAAGTGCTTGTGCATTGGGTCTTGCCTACTCTTTTGCTGCTTTTAGAATCCAATTTTCATGTAAACAAGCCCGGGCCAGTCAGCTGGAGACTCATGGCCCAGTGAATAGCCAACACTAACTGCCAACGCGTGAGTGAGGCCGTCTTAGACCGTTCAGTCCCGGTTGAACCACCAGATAACTGAAACTACATAAGGCAAGGCCCGCAGAAGAACTACATAGCTGAATCCAGCCCCAGTTGCTGACCTACAGAATCTTGAGCAAATAAAATGGCTGTTGTTGTAAATCAAGAAGTTTTAGGGTGGTTTGTTTTGAAGCAATCAGTAACTGCTGTACTCTAGTGAAGCCACATATATTTGTGGGGTTAGGTTTCCCAGTTAATGTGTAAGGGAGAAAATCAAAAAATTGCCATTGGATATCCCTTAGGCAGTTCCCATTTACAATCAAAGCAAACATTTTTCCCTCTGTTATTGGGAGAGATTGTTAATTTTCTTTTTTTAAAGATTTTATTTATTTATTCATGAGAGACAGAGGCAGAGGGAGAAGCAGGCTCCCCGCGGAGCAGGGAGCCCTATGCGGGACTCGATCCCAGGACCCTGGGATCATGACCTGAGCCGAAGGCAGACGCTTAACCGACTGAGCCACCCAGGCATCCCTGTTAATTTTCTTTTGAGCCCCAGATGAAATAATTGGCTTGCGTTTGAGGCCATGTTATGTGAAACACACATTCTGTATCTTTAAATATTCACTTTCTAATCCATTGGATCATCACTCAAATCATTCCTGTCTTACAGATGCCCCAACCCCTTGTCTCTCTTACCCTCATCATGTTCTCCTAGCAAAATTCTAACCCTGTATATAGTCAATTATCCGTCCACTCCGTATCAGTGATTGAGAAGCTGAAATTTGCTGGAAAAAATGACACAACTTCTGTTGAGGACTCTCTAAATTTGTTACTGCAAATATCTAGTAAGCCTTCAGTAGTCCTGGCTAATCCTATTATATTTCTCTTGTAAATTCACTTCCCAAATTAGAGACAACCATTTCACACTTTCTTCTGTCTTTTATCTCCAAGAGCCCCTCCTTCTCCCAACACCGATTTTAAGTTTAAGGTTCAGTGATTTTTGACAAATGTATACGCACTGTAACCACCACCATGATCAGGATAGAGAAATTTCCATCTTCCCACAAAGTTCTTTCATGCCTTTTTGTAGACGTATGTTTTCATTTTTCTTGAGTAAATACCTGGAATGGAATTTGCTGGGTCAAAGTGCAGGTATATTCATTAGAATTTACCACCAAATCTAAGAACTAATGAGTTTTGTGAGCATCACAGTAGGCAGCTTTATAGTGAGTGTCTCTGGCACACAGATACTGGCCTATTGCGTGTCATCCCAGGCTTGGAGCACCTCAGTGAACTTCACGGTCATCCAGGAGACCATACCCTCTCCAGCAAGGTCTGAATCTCTGAACCGGTGCCCTTCTCCCTGTTTGTTCTTTCTCTGGTTACTCTCCCAAAGCCTTCGAGATAGTGGCTGCTTCCTTCATTGCCATTCTTACAGAGCTAGTTTCACTCTTCTTAGTAGTAGTTAAGCCCCTGTTGCTAGTTAATTACTTATACTAAGTTTTCCCATTGCAAATTATTGTTGTGGTTTTTGTCTCCTGAGTGGATCCTGATTAATACACCCCACATCACCAGATCTTTTCTAGTTCGCCTCAAGAACATGTCCTAAGGGGCACCTGGGTGGCTCAGTTGTTAAGCGTCTGCCTTTGGCTCAGGTCATGATCCCAGGGTCCTGGGATCGAGCCCCGCATCGGGCTCCCTACTCAGCGGAGAGCCTGCTTCTTCCTCTCCCACTCCCCCTGCTTGTGTTCCCTTTCTCTTTGTGTTTCTCTCTGTCAAATAAATAAATAAAATCTTAAAAAGAAAAAAAAGAACATGTCCTGAAATATCCACCCTTCCCATTTCTACTGCTAGCAGCTAAGCCCAAGCCGCCAACATGTCTTATCGGAACAAATGCAAAGCTTTCTGTTTGGTTTCTGTACTTTTCCATTGTCCTATCCTCAGACTTCTACAGGAGCCCCCATTGAGCTTTTAATGTAAATTCAATCATATTACTACGCTGCTTAAAACCCTCCAGTAAGGTCTTCTGGTTTTAGCTTAGAGGTGTAGAGAGCTGCATGAGAGTCTCTTGCATTCATACAACAAGGAAAATCTGGACAAACTGGAAAGTAGTGATTTTTCTTGAATGAACCAGAAAACCGAGGTTATAGGGCAACCACATTATCCAAAATCTGAGGAGTGCCAAATTCTTGCAGGGGGATAGAGGACCTGAACATTTGCTGATGTGGGGCAGATGCTGCTGGACTCCATATAAGCTGGTAAGAGGACTCAGCCAACTGTTTTTAAAGAATTGCTCAAGGCCAAGTGTGAGCTAGTTTGAAGACTTCATCCTCCTGCAGGATTTTCCTCCACAGGCGCCACCAGGGATTCATAGGGAAGTTCGGGGAGAATGGTGACAAAGCTTCCATCAAGCTGCTGGCTGGCAGAGAACCGAAGCCACTTCTGAAACTTTGCTCAGCCCATCTTTGCTACTTCCCCTATGGAACGAAAGTCTACATTTATGGGGGACACACAACACAAGTAGTTCTCATAGGGCACTGGTGAAAAGCCGGTGTAGTTTTGAAGAGACAAGAAAAAGAGCAACTCCACCTCCGAAGGAAAGGCAAGAATATGTACTAGGGAGGGGCGCTTGGCTGGCTCAGTCCGAAGAGCATGTGACTCTGGATCTCTGGGTCGTGAGTTTGAGCCCACACTGGATGTAGAGATTACTAACAAAAAATATGTAAATGAACTTGAAAATAAAGAGTATGTACTAGGGCAAAACTGCAGCTGGAGAGTCAAAAGCACTTGTGAGACTCGAAGACTCTTAAGAATGAGGTTTAATCAGACCATCAGAGAATGTTCTTGTCTCCTGCCCCTCACCACAGGTCAACAAGCATCAGGTAAAAATAACAGTATGAGCGAGAGAGCAGGGTGGGGTTGGGGGGTGGCAGGGGGAGATTTGCAAGAGACACGCTCTCAGCGCTATAGCACAAATGGGAACTCTTAAGGCCAGAAGTGGAGACATTGAGAAAGTGACTCTGGCAAACCAGCCCACATCAAGTAGTTTCCAAATGACCTTATTTATCTTGCTTATTGTTGTATCCCTGGAACGTAGAACAGTACTGGCACTTAGTAAGTCCTCATTAAACATTGATCGAATGATCCTCTATTAAGCTGCTACATCCAGAGACCAACTGAGAGAACATCAGATTCATATCTCACTGAATGAAATGGTCAGAATCACCTGATACTTAAATACCAATTTATTTAAATTTGAATATATTCAAGTAACTAATATTTAAATGATTATTTCTCTATTTGATTCTTTTTTGCTTAATGCATATAGCTTAATTCACATAAGTTAAATGAATATAGGATGAAGTTCCACTGTAATATCTCTTTTTTTAAAATAATTTATTTTATTTTATTTTTAGAGAAAGAGAGTGCGTGCGTGTGCATGTGGAGGTGGGGCTGGAGGGGCAGAGGGAAGAGGAGAGACTTTTTTTTTTAAGATTGTATTTATTTATTTGACAGAGACAGCGAGAGAGGGAACACAAGCAGGGGGAGTGGGAGAGGGAGAAGCAGGCTACCCGCTGAGCAAGGAGCCCGATATGGGGCTCGATCTCAGGACCCTGGGATTATGACCTGGGCTGAAGGCAGACGCTTAACTGACTGAGCCACCCAGGCGCCCCGGAAGGAGAGAATCTTAAGCAGACTCTATGTCCAGCACCGAGCCCAACGTGGGGCTGGATCTCACGATGCTGAAATTATGACCTGAGACGAAATCTGAGAGTTGAGGGACACCTAACTTACCGAGCCACCCAGGTGCCCCTAAAAGAGTTTATTTTTAAGTAACCTCTACACCTTACATGGGGCTCAGACTTACAGCCCTGAGATCAAGAATCACATGCTCCACCAACTGAGCCAACCAGGCACCCCAGTATCTCTTTAAACAGTGATCTGTACCTTAGAAACCCCTTCCAAGTTGCAATCATGCAGGTTACATGCTGTTGGTGGCTGTATCTTAACCTGAAATGATTGGTTTTGAAAATTATTCAAATGAGGGTTTGATCAAGGAGATGGCCTCATTCATAAACAGCTGACCAAACATTAATAATGAATCAAAGCAAATCTAGAAAAAGCAATCTCACTCTTTTGGAGATCATAATAGACACAATCCCCGAATCTTCATTCATGTATAAAATGTGCGGGGGTGGGGGACATTGGGAGGGGAGCCCAAGCGTCAATAAAATAACCCATCTTTGTTTTTATATTGTCTTAAAGGTTATACTTAAGCTCACTGGGCATCTTTCTCTTATCTGTAAGTTGGTAGAACTGGACCAGTGACCTCTGTGGTCCATTCTAGTTTCTTAAAATTGCTAAGGAAAATTTAAAAAGGGGCACCTGGGTGGCTCAGTCGGTTAAGTGTCTGCCTTCAGCTCAGGTCATGATCCTGGAGTCCCGAAATCGAGCCCCGCATCAGGCTCGCTGCTCAGAGGGGAGTCTCCTTCTCCCTCTCCCTCTGCTCCTCCCCCTGCTTGTGCTTTTTCTCTCAAATAAATAAATCTTAAAAAAAAAATCCTTCATTATAAAAAAAAAGAAAATTTAAAGTCTAGAATAGATAGCATTACCAAACTGAGAACCATACTACATTCCTCTAAACAGACACACATGCACACATCCACCCCTTATTATCTTCTGGTGCATTTGTCATATGCCTTGTTTCCTGTCGTCCATGTTTTGAGATGTGCGTGCACGCCTGCATGCATTTGTGTTTGCTTATGTGTGGGTGTTTTAGACTTGGCTCCGTGCTTTTTATGTGGCAAAAAATCATTCTGATAGTCTGAAACTAGACTTCGATTCCCAGGGCACGAGACTTCATGTCTGCATTGCAAACATTCTGCTTTTGATATTTAGTGGACTAAGAAATAAGAATAGAGAAAAATGAAGTAATTAAATAATTTTGTGACTACAAGTTATGTTGGGCAAAATTCTCTTTCATTGGCAATACTTTACAAACTCATTGGAGATAAATTTTTAGGTAATTTCTTTAAATATATCTGCCTCTGAAGAAAATTATATATTAGCTTCTTATTTCAACTAGCTTGCATACAGTTTTAATTATTTTTTAAAGATTTTATTTATAAATAATCTCTACACCCAATGTGGGGCTCAAACATAACAACCCTGAGATCAAGAGTCACATGCTCTACCAACTGAGCCAGCCAGGTGCCCCTACAGTTTTAATTTTAAAAACTCATATTGTTTCTTGATTGATTGATAAATATATTCATTCAGTAAAACAAACATCTATGGAACACCTACTATGTGCCAAGTGTTAGTTTCATATATTATGTATATAATATATGTAATATATATATTCATATATATTACATATATTATGAATAATATATAGTCTCTAATCTCAAGAAACTCAGGGTGGAGTGGGGATGGGGTAGGGAGAATAATTAACAAACTAGCATAATAATGTGTTTGAAAATTTGGTAGGGTGATAGAATGTTGCCTAGTAAGAAAAATAAATTATTTTAGAAAAAATGTATAAGAATCCAAATTATCTTTTCATTTATTATTACCCAAGACTTAACTTACAGAGATCACTGATAATGTAGAATATATTTATTTAAGGGATGAGAGTCTATTTTTTTTTACTTTATTAATTCACAAATATAATTTATTTTTGTCCTGGTTTTATTTCCCTTCTTAATTTAGTTATTTTTAAAATTGAATTTTACCTGTCCATAGTCGAGAGCAGTGGTTTCTCAAAGTGTGGTCTGCAGACCCCTGGGAGTCCCATGAGGTCAAAATAATAATCCCGAGACTTTATTTGCATTTTTCTCTGTGTTGCAAATGCATTCTTGGTGCAAAAGCAAATGTGGGCAAACTGCTAACTTCTTAACACAAATTACGGCACTGACACCATCCTGTACTAATAGACATTATATTCTTGTCTCCACATAGTTGCCCAAAAAAGGCAGTTTCACTTACAGTGCCCTTGAATATGCAGTAAAAACCGTTAATTTTGTTAAATTTCTTTTTTTTTTTTTTTAAAGATTTTATTTATTTATTTGAGAGAGAGACACACAGCGAGAGAGGGAACACAAGCAGGGGGAGTGGGAGAGGGAGAAGCAGGCTTCCTGCTGAGCAGGGAGCCCGATGCGGGGCTCGATCCCAGGACCCTGGGATCATGACCTGAGCCGAAGGCAGACGCTTAACGACTGAGCCACCCAGGCGCCCCAATTTTGTTAAATTTCGATCCTCAAACACATATCTTTTTTTTAATGAAACAGATTTTATGCGGCATACCAAAGGATGGTGGTTGTCTCAAGCAAAGGACTTGTGGGATTGTTTGAGCTGTGAATTGAATTCTTTGCTTTGTTCGGGGAGCACCATTTTCACTTGAAAGAATGACTGATAGGGGCACCTGGGTGGCTCAGTCAGTTAAGCGTCAGACTCTTGATCTCCGCTCAGGTCTCCATCTCAGGGTCGTGAGTTCGAGCCCTGCATTGGGCTCCACACTGGGCGTGGAGACTACTTAATTAAAAAAAAAAAAAGACTGATAGAGACAAACTACAGTGCTTCTGATGTGGGTATTTGGCAGACATTTTCTCAAAAATGAATGAAGTGAGTCTGTCACTATAGGAAACTCAACTGACGGTATTTGTTGCCAATAAAAACATTAACTCGCCTTCTTGGGTTTTTTTTTTGTTGTTGTTGTTTGTTTTTTGTTTTTTTTTAACAGGTCCATGTCTCATGAATGGTAAGGAATTTGTGAGGTGCATTAGACCCAAAGACCTTTGGAATTTGTTGAAAGACAACTCAGTTTCCATGAGAAACAAAGTACAAAGATTGGTAAGCAGTTCTGAGAGTCTTGGAAATAAATCTAGATGTGATTACTTTCACAATCCTCTGATTTGTAACTATGTTTTACAGGTAGTTAAATGCATCGTGAGTTTACCCACATATTCTGTGTCTTTTCTTGGAGGAATTTCAGTTGTTTAAGGCAGTCAGGCTCACATGAGAAGAAATAGATTGCTTACCACTTGCCCTTACCTACGCCCACTATTTTACTAGGATGCCCATAACTAAAACTGCAGATGACAATTATTCCTATACACCGGGGTGGTCAAAGTATGGGAATAAGTCTTAAGAAAAGAGGCTGAACTATTGGCCGACAAACTTAAAAAATCCCACATATTACATTTGTAAAGTTAGTTTAAAACAGTTTCCTAGTTTAGAACATTTATGATATTTTAAAAAATGATGTATTTCCTCATTACATAAATAACACATAGTCATTACAGAAAATTTGGGCAAGAAGAAAAATCGTAAAGAAGAAAATGAATAATCTCACTATCCCAAATTAACCACAGTTAATAATTTGGTGGGTTTTCTGCCAGGCTTTTTTCGCATCAGAGCCCGGCAGAGCTGGAAGGGACCTCAGAGATGATCTCGTTCAACCTACTCATTTTACAGATGAAGAGAATCCATTACAGGTTTGACTTTTATTTCTGGGTTTGTTTCAAGTCATTTAAGCAAGAGCAGTCCAGTTGATGATAAGGCAGCCCATTGTGCAGTGCAGATGTATTTGGAAAACCCCTGGGTTGTATCATGGGTGCAAGCCGTGGCGAAGAGCTAACCCAGACCAAGAGCCTGCTAGAACCCAATTGGCTCCTAAGGCCTTCCTGCTTGGGTCATTGCCTGTGATGATGTGACATTTGGAGCTGCAGCAGTCATTTTGTGACAGTTTTTAAAATTAAAACTGTAGGGGCACCTGGCTGGCTCAGTTGGTAGAGCATGTGACTCTTGATCTCAGGGTTGTTATGTTTGAGCCCCACATTGGGTGTAGAGATTATTTATAAAGGTGACAAGCCTGAGGACAAAAAGCTCACACACTGAAGGTGACCGAGTGGAATGAGAGAACGAATATGGGTCTCTAATGATATAATTGAGCAGCCAGAATAACCCTAGTATTGTCCACCCTCAGATCTCTTGGTGAGAAAAGTAAATACTTCTCTTGTTTCAGTTCTTTAAGTTGGACATTCTGTTACTCATAGCCCCCCAAACCCAAATTCATAAGTCCTATAAACTTGAACACATTCAAGTATTAACTCTTCTCTGCCTAGGTGCCTTCATTGGTAAAATAGAGATTAATACACACACATTTTACAAAATTATACACACTCGTTTGTATTCTCTTTCTGCCCTATAACTTTCTATCATGACATTCTACTGTGTTCTTCAAAATATTTCTAAAAACACTATCTTTGATGGCTACGGAGATGTTTGTCCTATGTTTCTCTCCAAACGCCCCTATTGTTGGGCATTTACATTGTTGGCAAATGTTCTATTATATAAGGAAAGGCTGCAGTGAATCCTCCTTGTACATGAAGTTTTGTACCTTCCCTTCTTTTTTGAGAATCAATTTCTAGAACTGGAAATCCTGTGTCACATGTTCAAAGCTTACGATAGCAAAGCCACATCATGTCCCCTCTGTCTTTCACAGACTTAACCTCGCTATTAAAAGTGTACATGAGGAGCACCTGGCTGGCTCAGTCAGGGGAGCATGGGACTCTTGATCTTGGGGTTGTGAGTTCAAGCCCCATGTTCGGCGTAGAGCTCACTTCAAATAAATAAAGAAAATTTTAAAAAAAGGTGTACATTAGTATGGAATGTTCTTTTAAATAAGTAATGCGTTTTGTGGTTCTAAATTCAAAAAGTGTACATTGGAAAATTTTCCTCCCATTCCTTTTCCCTAGCCACCTGGTTCCTCCCTCCAAGGTTTCCGGGAAAAATTTCCAAATGTGTTCTAAGCGTATATGGGGTCCTGGCAGGAAACAGATGGTACAGTCAAATTAATCAATTTAAGGAAAGGGATTCTTTACACAGTAGAGAGGGGTGTTGGGAAGCCCACAGTCACAGCATCGTTTCCTGGAGCTAGTAACAAGGGCTTCCTAGGACTAACGTGGGAAGGGGGGAGGCAGTGAACTTGGAGGCAGAAAGGCTGAGTGGAGAGGGCTGGCTTACAGGAGCCTTGACCTTCCGTGGGGATGCAGCTGGGTGAGTAACCCCCCTGAGTTCCCTGGTCTCCTGTTGGTGCTCCCGTCTAGTGGAAACCGGAGGGCCAGGGAGCCGAGCCCCAGCATCTCTGTTCATATTAGGAAGCCTGGGGTTTCGTGGCAGCATCTCTTTATTTTCAAGGTTGGTAGGCAGAGGATGGCTGCACCGAATTTCTCACAGCAAGCGCTGCCCTTCTCGAGGGTGCATTCCTTATTCCTTTAATAAAGGAAGGGTCCTGTGGCCCCCGCAGAGAAAAGTCAGGGACGGTGGCTCTCCAGTTGTGTTAATCCACTGCCACCTTCTCCACCCCGCCCCCCCGACCTTGAGACCTCTTTGTGCTCTGCCAGGCAGTCCCAGCCTGTCTGCCATCAGCCATCATCGTGTCTGCCTGAAGCTTCAAGAACCGTCCCAGCAATGTATTAAAACCGGTCCCAGGTGTCCCTGCCAGGAGTTGAACTCTGCGTCACAGGGGAGTGCTTCGGTGACCTGAGGCTCTTTTCCATCTAGCCTTACGATCCACTCCGGGGGTCTGCTCCCACTGGTCCCAGTCGGTTTACCTAGGATTCTTTAGAAAACAGCGCTTAAATCCTAATGCTTTATGGCCAGTGGGGTTTGCCTGTGACTGTCCAGGTTTGAACACTGATCGTCTCCCATCCTGGAAACCCCCTCAGTCCTAGGCAAACCTGGATGGTATGTCCCCCCTAATTGAGAGGTCCAATCCCAGGGCAGCAACCATGAGGGAAAAGGGAAAGCAAGGCAAAGAAGCAGGGAAAGCAAATGCAAGGTGATTCATTAACAAGCCTGGCCAGACCTTCAAGAGAAAAATATAGCTGACTGTTTGGCCATGCGACTTGTCTCCAGACGGGCTTCGCCGGCCACTGCTCCTGGGAACCCATCTTTTGGAAGGAAAAAGGAAGAGGAAGGTGTCTGCCGACCTCCTCCTGCCTCCTCTCTTTCATTGGTCAGAGTTTACCATATGGAGGGTTCAACCCTCTGCAGCTCCGGCCTCTGCCACCTAGTCTTTAGGAAGACCTGCGAGGGAGGCTACGTAGCCTCCTTCCCCGTGTGAGTCTGAGGGGGTGGGGGAGAAACCAGAGCCTCTGTGCTTCTGGTTATGTCAGGCCTCGGGGCGCTGGAGCTGTGGGGTAATGAGAAACAGCAGCTGATCCACGCTCTTTATGATCACTATCACTGCATGGTGATCAAACTCCGCAACCATTTGCTCTCACAGAACCTTGCCCTTCACCTACACTGTGTGATCATTTGAATTTTTGCGATGTCACTGAATCCCCAGGGATTCCCGATGTCCCCAGGAAGTTCTCTGCGCACTCCTCAAATCTGTGACCCATTGTATCCCAGAATGCCACTTTAGTGCTCTGTGTCTCAGGGCCAAGTCTGGGATCAATTACTGTACCATTCAGGGGCCTGGCATAAACCATATCGCACATTTAAATTGGGTAATCAAGGTGAGTTAAGAAAGGGGCCATTTACAAAGGTGGGGGCAGGGTTCAAAGAAGGGATGGTGTCAACATGAGGGAGCAGAAGGAGGAAAGAATGACCAGAACCAGGGGAGAGTAGCTCTGTGGAAAGGACCACCAGACAGAATTTATGGCCTTTCATAGAAGGATATGGCAACTCATAGTCCAGCAGAAGGGGAGTAAATCCTCTGTCCTTACTCTTTTTTTTTTTTTTAATTTTTTTATTGTTATGTTAATCCCCATACATTACATCATTAGTTTTAGATATAGTGTTCCATGATTCATTGTTTGTGCATAACACCCAGTGCTCCATGCAGAACGTGCCCTCCTCAATACCCATCACCAGGCTAACCCATCCTCCCAACCCCCTCCCCTCTAGAACCCTCAGTTTGTTTTTCAGAGTCCATCGTCTCTCATGGTTCATCTCCCCCTCCGATTTCCCCCCCTTCATTCTTCCCCTCCTGCTACATTCTTCTTCTTCTTTTTTTTTTTCTTTTTGTCCTTACTCTTTTCCCACCTTCCAATCTCCTATTAATGCTTCCATTGACCACACCCAACCCTAAGCCACAAGATGAGATAGTTCCGTTTTGGGGGCACAGAATGGAATATGGGTCGGTAGAGAGTAGACTGGATGGTCAAATGGAAATCTCCAGCCCAACTCTAAATCCTGTGCTTCTTATCGCTGTGTATGAAGATACTGGCCCACATCTACTGTTTATAATATATAAATACATGGGAAATCTAGGAGAACGTCACTATTATTTTATTTTATAACTCCACGATTTCATAATTCCCATTGAGATTCCCCAGTTCCATGGAGGCATCCGCTGACCAGCCTGCTGGTGGCTCTCACTGCAGAGTTTCATGGATAGAGGTACTTACATTTACTAAGTTTTTAAAGCATATGTATTTCATACACTTCTGGTATATTAAATAAAAAATGATGATGTCAAAAACACAAGTACCAATACAGCCATTTATTCACTTTATGACTGTTCAATCATTTAATACATGCCTATTGAATTGACTGTTGGCAACAAGCAAAAATATAATCAAAGCAAAATTCATGAGTTTGACATTCTTTTTTTAATTTTTTTAAATTTTTTATTGTTATGTTAATCCCCATACATTACATCATTAGTTTTAGATATAGTGTTCCATGATTCATTGTTTGTGCATAACACCCAGTGCTCCATGCAGAACATGCCCTCCTCAATACCCATCACCAGGCTAACCCATCCTCCCACCCCCCTCCCCTCTAGAACCCTCAGTTTGTTTTTCAGAGTCCATCGTCTCTCATGGTTCATCTACCCCTCCGATTTCCCCCCCTTCATTCTTCCCCTCCTGCTACATTCTTCTTCTTTTTTTTTTCTTTCTTAACATATATTGCATTATTTGTTTCAGAGGTACAGATCTGAGATTCAACAGTCTTGCACAATTCACAGCGCTTACCAGAGCACATACCCTCCCCAGTGTCCATCACCCAGTCACCCCATCCCTCCCACCCCACCCCCCACTCCAGCAACCCTCAGTTTGTTTCCTGAGATTAAGAATTCCTCATATCAGTGAGGTCATATGATACATGTCTTTCTCTGTTTGACTTATTTCGCTCAGCATAATACCCTCCAGTTCCAACCACGTCGTTGCAAATGGCAAGATCTCATTCCTTTTGATGGCTGCATAATATTCCATTGTATAGATATACCACATCTTTATCCATTCATCTGTTGATGGACATCTTGGCTCTTTCCACAGTTTGGCTATTGTGGACATTACTGCTATAAACATTGGGGTGCACGTACCCTTTCGGATCCCTACTTTTGTATCTTTGGGGTAAATACCCAGTAGTGCAATTGCTGGATCATATGGTAGCTCTATTTTCAACTTTTTGAGGAACCTCCATACTGTTTTCCAGAGTGGCTGCACCAGCTTGCATTCCCACCAACAGTGTAGGAGGGTTCCCCTTTCTCCGCATCCCCGCCAACATCTGACATTTCCTGACTTGTTAATTTTAGCCATTCTGACTGGTGTGAGGTGGTATCTCATTGAGGTTTTGATTTGGATTTCCCTGATGCCGAGCGATATTGAGCACTTTTTCATGTGTCTGTTGGCCATTTGGATGTCTTCTTTGGAAAAATGTCTGTTCATGTCTTCTGCCCATTTCTTGAGTGGATTCTTTGTTCTTTGGGTGTTGAGTTTGATGAGTTCTTTATAGATTTTGGATACTAGCCCTTTATCTGATATGTCATTTGCAAATATCTTCTCCCATTCTGTCAGTTGTCTTTTGGTTTTGTTGACTGTTTCCTTTGCTTTGCAAAAGCTTTTTATCTTGATGAAGTCCCAATAGTTCATTTTTGCCCTTGCTTCCCTTGCCTTTGGCGATGTTTCTAGGAAGAAGTTGCTGCGGCTGAGGTCGAAGAGGTTGCTGCCTGTGTTCTCCTTTAGGATTTTGATGGACTCCTGTCTCACATTGAGGTCTTTCAACCATTTGGAGTCTATTTTTGTGTGTGGTGTAAGGAAATGGTCCAGTTTCATTCTTCTGCATGTGGCTGTCCAATTTTCCCAACACCATTTGTTGAAGAGACTGTCTTTTTTCCATTGGACATTCTTTCCTGCTTTGGCAAAGATTAGTTGACCATAGAGTTGAGGGTCCATTTCTGGGCTCTCTATTCTGTTCCATTGATCTATGTGCCTGTTTTTGTGCCAGTACCATACTGTCTTGATGATGACAGCTTTGTAATAGAGCTGGAAGTCCGGAATTGTGATGCCGCCAGCTTTGCTTTTCTTTTTCAACATTCCTCTGGCTATGCGGGGTCTTTTCTGGTTCCATACAAATTTTAGGATTATTTGTTCCATTTCTTTGAAAAAAGTGGATGGTATTTTGATGGGGATTGCATTGAATGTGTAGATTGCTCTAGGTAGCATTGACATCTTCACAATATTTGTTCTTCCAATCCATGAGCATGGAACGTTTTTCCATTTATTTATGTCTTCCTCAATTTCTTTCATGAGTATTTTATAGTTTTCTGAGTACAGATCCTTTGCCTCTTTGGTTAGATTTATTCCTAGGTATCTTATGGTTTTGGGTGCAATTGTAAATGGGATCGACTCCTTAATTTCTCTTTCTTCTGTCTTGTTGTTGGTGTATAGGAATGCCACTGACTTCTGTGCATTGATTTTATATCCTGCCACTTTACTGAATTCCTGTATGAGTTCTAGCAGTTTTGGGGCGGAGTCTTTGGGATTTTCCACATAAAGTATCATATCATCTGCAAAGAGTGAGAGTTTGACTTCTTCTTTGCCGATTTGGATGCCTTTTATTTCTTTTTGTTGTCTGATTGCTGTGGCTAGGACTTCCAATACTATGTTGAATAGCAGTGGTGATAGTGGACATCCCTGCCGCGTTCCTGACCTTAGGGGGAAAGCTCTCAGTTCTTCCCCATTGAGAATGATATTCGCTGTAGGTTTTTCATAGATGGCTTTTATGATATTGAGGTATGTACCCTCTATGCCTATACTCTGAACAGTTTTGATCAAGAAAGGATGCTGTACTTTGTCAAATGCTTTTTCTGGATCTATTGAGAGGATCATATGATTCTTGTTCTTTCTTTTGTTAGTGTATTGTATCACGCTGATTGATTTGCGGATGTTAAACCAACCTTGCAGCCCAGGGATAAATCCCACTTGATCGTGGTGAATAATCCTTTTAATGTACTGTTGGATCCTATTGGCTAGTATTTTGGTGAGAATTTTTGCATCCATGTTCATCAGGGATATTGGTCTGTAATTCTCCTTTTGGATGGGGTCTTTGTCTGGTTTTGGGATCAAGGTAATGCTGGCCTCATAAAATGAGTTTGGAAGTTTTCCTTCCATTTCTATTTTTTGGAACAGTTTCAGAAGAATAGGTATTAATTCTTCTTTAAATGTTTGGTGGAATTCCCCTGGGAAGCCATCTGGCCCTGGGCTTTTGTGTTTTGGGAGATTTTTGATGACTGCTTCCATTTCCTTAGTGGTTATAGGTCTGTTCAGGTTTTCTATTTCTTCCTGGTTCAGTTTTGGTAGTTTGTACATCTCTAGGAATGCATCCATTTCTTCCAGATTATCTAATTTGCTGGCACGGAGTTGCTCATAATATGTTCTTATAATTGTTTGTATTTCTTTGGTGTTGGTTGTGATCTCTCCTCTTTCATTCATGATTTTGTTGATTTGGGTCATTTCTCTTTTCTTTTTGATAAGTCTGGCCAGGGGTTTATCAATCTTGTTAATTCTTTCAAAGAACCAGCTCCTTGTTTTGTTGATCCGTTCTACTGTTCTTTTAGTTTCTATTTCATTGATTTCTGCTCTGATCTTTATTATTTCTCTTCTCCTGCTGGGTTTAGGCTTTATTTGCTGTTCTTTCTCCAGCTCCTTTAGGTGTAGGGTTAGGTTGTGTACTTGAGACCTTTCTTGTTTCTTGAGAAAGGCTTGTATTGCTATATACTTTCCTCTTAGGACTGCCTTTGCTGCATCCCAAAGATTTTGAATAGTTGTGTTTTCATTTTCATTGGTTTCCATGAATTTTTTTTAATTCTTCTTTAATTTCCTGGTTGACCCATTCATTCTTCAGTAGGATGCTCTTTAGCCTCCATGTATTTGAGTTCTTTCTGACTTTCCTCTTGTGATTGAGTTCTAGTTTCAAAGCATTGTGGTCTGAAAATAGGCAGGGAATGATCCCAATCTTTTGGTACCAGTTGAGACCTGATTTGTGACCTAGGATGTGATCTATTCTGGAGAATGTTCCATGGGCACTAGAGAAGAATGTGTATTCCGTTGCTTTGGGATGGAATGTTCTGAATATGTCTGTGAAGTCCATTTGGTCCAGTGTGTCATTTAAAGTCTTTATTTCCTTGTTGATCTTTTGCTTAGACGATCTGTCCATTTCAGTGAGGGGGGTGTTAAAGTCCCCCACTCTTATTGTATTGTTGTCGATGTGTTTCTTTGCTTTTGTTATTAATTGCCTTATATAATTGGCTGCTCCCATGTTAGGGGCATAGATATTTACAATTGTTAGATCTTCTTGTTGGATAGACCCTTTAAGTAGGATATAGTGTCCTTCCTCATCTCTTATTACAGTCTTTGGTTTAAAATCTAATTTGTCTGCTATAAGGATTGCCACCCCAGCTTTCTTTTGGTGTCCATTAGCATGGTAAATAGTTTTCCATCCCCTCACTTTAAATCTGGGGGTGTCTTTGGTTCTAAAATGAGTCTCTTGCAGACAGCATATCGATGGGTCTTGTTTTTTAATCCAATCTGATAGCCTGTGTCTTTTGATTGGGGCATTTAGCCCATTTACATTCAGGGTAACTATTGAAAGATAGGAATTTAGTGCCATTGTATTGCCTGTAAGGTGACTGTTACTGTATATTGTTTGTGTTCCTTTCTGGTCTATGTTGCTTTTAGGCTCTCTCTTTGCTTAGAGGACCCCTTTCAATATTTCTTGTAGGGCTGGTTTCGTGTTTGCAAATTCCTTTAGTTTTTGTTTGTCCTGGAAGCTTTTTATCTCTCCTTCAATTTTCAATGACAGCCTAGCTGGATATAGTATTCTTGGCTGCATATTTTTCTCATTTAGTGCTCTGAATATGTCCTGCCAGTCCTTTCTGGCCTGCCAGGTCTCTGTGGATAGGTCTGTTGCCAATCTAATGTTTCTACCATTGTAGGTTACATATCTCTTCTCCCGAGCTGCTTTCAGGATTTTCTCTTTGTCTCTGAGACTCGTAAGTTTTACTATTAGATGTCGGGGTGTTGACCTATTTTTATTGATTTTGAGAGGGG
Source organism: Halichoerus grypus (assembly GCF_964656455.1). Classification (NCBI taxonomy): domain Eukaryota; kingdom Metazoa; phylum Chordata; class Mammalia; order Carnivora; family Phocidae; genus Halichoerus; species Halichoerus grypus. The sequence goes on along the minus strand of NC_135727.1, from coordinate 106,069,245 downwards.
TTCTCTGTGCCTCCTGGGTTTTGATGCCTGTTTCCTTCCCCAAATTAGGGAAGTTCTCTGCTATAATTTGCTCCATTATACCTTCTGCCCCTCTCTCTCTTCTTCTTCTGGGATCCCAATTATTCTAATGTTGTTTCGTCTTATGGTATCGTTTATCTCTCGAATTCTGCCCTCGTGATCCAGTAGTTGTTTCTCTCTCTTTTTCTCAGCTTCTTTATTTTCCATCATTTGGTCTTCTATCTCACTGATTCTTTCTTCTGCCTCATTTATCCTAGCAGTTAGCGCCCCCATTTTTGATTGCACCTCATTAATAGCCTTTTTGATTTCTACTTGGTTAGATTTTAGTTCTTTTACTTCTCCAGAAAGGGTTTCTCTAATAACTTCCATGCTTTTTTCAAGCCCAGCTAGTATCTTTAAAGTGATGATTCTGAACTCTAGATCTGACATCGTACTAATGTCCGTATTGAGTAGGTCCCTGGCAGTCGGTACTACCTCTTGTTCTTTTTGTTGAGGTGATTTTTTCCATCTTGTCATTTTGTGCAGAGGAGAATAGATTAATGAGAGAACAAAATGCTAGCAGGGTAACAACGTCCCCAGAAAATATACTCTAAACAAATCAGAAAAGACCTGAAGCAGTGGGAAAAGAAAGGGAAAGAGAGAAAAAAGAAAAAGAAAAAGATAAAGATAAAAACAAACAAAAACAGAACAAAACAAAACAAAACAAAAACAGAATGTGATCACATATGATCAGGCTGGTTTATAGATCAGTGCCACACACTAGGTTTTGGGTGTATTTTGGTCTGTTAAAAGAAAGTGCCTCCCAAAAGTTTAAAGAAAGAAAAACTTATATATGTACAAAAATAAGGGTTGATATGATGAAGGGATGGAATATGACTGTAAAGATGGAAATTATAAAAAAATTTTATAAAAGGAATTGATAAGTTGTTTGAAAAAAGAAAGAAGAGGATTTAAAAAAAAAAGAAAAAAAAGGGAGAGAATGTGATCAGGCAGGGGAGTAGAAAAAAACCATACACTAGAGATTTAGAGTATATTTTGATCTGTTAGAAGAAACTATCTCAAAATTTTAAAGAGAGAACAACTTATATATATATATGCCAAAAATACGGGTAACTACTATGAAGGGATAGAATATGACTCTAAAAATGAAAAATAAAAATGTTTTTTAAAAAAGGGATTGATAAGATGTTGGTTGAAAAAGGGAAAAAGAAAAATTCAAAAAAAAAAAAAAAGAAAAAAGACAGTTAAAAAAAATAATTAACTTTGAAAGACTAAAGAATCATGGTAAAAAAGCCATGAATTCTATGTGCAGTATTCCCCTAGCGCTGGAGTTCCGCTGTTCTCACTGATCGGTAAACTTGGTCTTGGCTGGCTGTTCTCGCTGATCTCCTGGGGGAGGGGCCTGTTGCCGTGGTTCCCAAATGTCTCTGCCGGAGGCGGAATTGCCCCGCCCTTGCCCGGTCCGGGCTAAGTAATCTGCTCGGGTTTGCTCTCCAGAGCTTTTGTTCCCTGCAAGCTTTCCGTACAGCTTTGGAGGCGGAGAGTGAAAATGGCGGCCTCCCAATCTCCACCCCGGAGGAGCCGAGAACTCGGGGCCCTGCTCCTCAGCGAGCCCCCAGAGAAAAGCAGTCAGTCACTCCCGTCTCCCCGGTCTCCGGCCGCACTCCGTGCTCACCCGGCCTGTGACCGCGCGTTTCTATCTCTGGCACCCGACTTGGTGTGGAGTCTCCAAACCCAGCAGATCCCTGCCGTGCGCTCCCGCACCTCTCCTCCCGGGGGAGGAAGGTAAGTCTCCCCGGATCTGCCGCTTGTTGGGTCCCTGCTGGAGGAGCAGGGGCCCGACTGTGCCGCGGATCACGGTTTATGGCAACCCCGAGCTGAGAGCCCGCGCCTGGGCTCCGTCTCTGCAGCCGGCTTCCCTGCTCCGATACCTGGGAGCTCTGCCGCATTCAGGCACCCCTGGTCTTTCTGTGACCCCGAGGGTCCTGAGGCCACACTGTCCCACGAGGGTTCCACCCCCCGCTTAGCCACCAGAGTGACGTCCCTCAGCGGAGCAGACTTCTAAAAGTTCCGATTTTGTGCTCCGCGGCTCTATCACTTGCCAGAAGCGGCCGATGGAGGCCCCTCCCCCGCCGTCTATCCTCCCGAATATCGCCTCGAATTCACTTCTCCTCGGATTCACTTCTCCGCGCGTCCTACCTTCCAGAAAGTGGTCGCTTTTCTGTTCAGAGAGTTGTTGCTTTTCTTTTCTTCGATCTCCTGTTAAGTTTGTAGGTGTTCAGAATGGTTTGATCCCTATCCAGCTGAATTCCTGAGAGGAGACGAAATCCAGGTCTCCTACTCCTCCGCCATCTTGCTCCGCCCCCCTCTTTTTTTAATTTTAATTTTATAATTTTTATTTTAATTTTTTTAAGGATTTTATTTATTTATTTGAGAGAGCAAGAGATTGAGAGAATGAGTGGGGGGAGGGGCAGAGGGAGAAGCAGACTCCCTGCAGAGCAGGGAGCCCGATGTGGGACTCGATCCCAGTACCCTGGGATCCTGACCTGAGCCGAAGGCAGACGCTTAACCAACTGAGCCACCCAGGCGCCCTCTTTTTTTTTTTTAAAGATTTTATTTATTTGAGAGAGAGAGCATGAGCGGGGAAGGGGCAGAGAAGAAGGGAGAAGCTCCCTGCAGGACCCTGGGACCATGACCTGATTCGAAGGCGGACGCTTAACCGACTGAGCCGCCCAGGCACCCCTGGGTTTGACAGTCTTGTGGGGGAGTTACACAGGGTCAGAGAGGAATGCAGGGGCTAATTATACGGTAAGGAGTTTGTACTTTATTTGTCGTGAAACTTAAAGTCATTGGAGGATTTAAGCAAGGTGGGAATATGATATATGTTCAATTTTTTAAAAAGATTTTATTTATTTATCTGAGAGAGAGAGAACACAAGCATGGGGAGTGGCAGGCAGAGGGAGAAGCAGGCTCCCCGCTGAGCAGGGAGCCCGATGCAGGGACTCGATCCCTGGATGCTGAGATCATCACCTGAACCGAAACCAAGAGTCGTGTTGGATGTTTTTAAGTGATCATTTTGGCAGCTGTCTGGAGAACAGACTAGGGTAGAGAAAGAATGAAAACAGGATCTATTTAGGAGCCTACTGTAGTAGCTTATAAAAGGAACGGAGGTCTTTTGAACTAATATGTTAAAATAGCAGGTGGAGAAAAGAGGATGCACACGTGATATATTTGGGCATAGAACTAACACAGATTGCCTAAAGGGAGAGAGAAAGGAAAGAATCGAGGACAGTTTCTATCCTTTAGTCTGGTCTGAATGATGGAGATGCTAGTAACTGATACTAGGAAAGCTGTCGGAAGGGAATGTTGGGTGTCCAGGGTGGGGCATCAAGAGTCTGATTTTGGACATGTTAGTTTGATACCCAGGTGGAGGTCTAGTAGGTAGTTGGCTCTTGAAGCCAGGCATTCAGAAGATAGGGCAGGGTCGGAGATACAAGTGTGGGAGTCAGGAGTGGACACACGGCGTTGAAAGCTGTGGCACAGAATGAGTTACACAGGGGAGTAGTGTAAAAAAAATAGAAGAGAAGACCGAGATGCTCAACCTTTAGAGACTGGGAAGAAGAGGCACAGTCAGCAAGGACACTGAGAAGGGCGAGAGTGGTAGGCCAGAGGAGTTGGGCATTCTCAGAGCAGGTTCGGGAGAGTGGAGCGGACAGAAATCCAATGAAAGGTGGAGACGTAATGAGCGTACACAATTCTTCCAATAAATTTTATGGCAAACGGAACAAAGAAACTCAGCTATACATTGTTTAATCTTTTCTTTTTTTCTCTCTCTATAAATGCAGTGTTTAAAGCATGATACCTTTTATAACATTTACAAGAATTTTAAAAGCTTAAGAGACATTTTTAAAAAAGCGAAATATTGATAATTTCTTCATATTTGCCTGGCTGTTCTTCTGGTCTAGGTAACCTAGGCTGAGGTTGGCTCATCCCCGATGGCTTCATTCATGTGTTTGGTTATTGACTTGGCCATGTGTCCCTCATTATTCAGTGGGCTAGCCTGGGCTCATTCACACGGTTGTGATTATAGAGCTCCCGAGATCGACGCCCAAGTACTTCTCAAGTCTTCTTGACTTACGTCACATCTGCTATTGTTTCATTAACCAAAGCAAGTCACACGGGCAGGCCAAGAGTCAGTGTCAAGGGCATGGAGAGAGAGGGGAAATTATTACAGTTCTTTTTGCAAACAATTCCCCACAGCTATTAGTGTATTTCTAATTATGTGAATTCATCCTCTGAGTTCCTCACGTTAGAAACCTCAATGTTATTTTCTACTCTCTTTTCTTCTCCTAGCGTAAAATGGGAAATTATTTAATTAGTTAAGTAAAAATGTGTTTTGTGGGAAATCATTTTCTCAGTACTTTAATAATTGAAATACTAATATAAACTTTGATTACAGACCCATTACTGTTTTAATTACTTATATTCAGAAACTAGAAAGAATAACATAGTTGGCAGACTGAAATATAAAATTTATTTAAATTCCTCACAACAAAATGTGGCTTAAGATCCCAGTAATAGGTTTCATTTTATTTGTTTTCCTACAAATATGCAGAGGTAATCACCAATAAGTGGTAATATTTAAATACTTAGAAAAAATATTGAGTGGTACTCCTGGCTTAGGTGATTGTGTATATGCTTCTTATCTGAAGTTGGCAGCAACTGAAATTAAATGGTTTTCCAAATGACTGCATTGTCAACCCACCTTCTTTCAGCTAAATGACACATTTTGGTCATTGCTACCTCCCATGGAGGTCCCTTGCACTGGTGTGGAGTACTGACAACCCCATATGGCACTAAAGCTTCCTGCAATCATCGGTGGGTGCAACCCTATAAGGGGCTTTCAGTTAATTTATTTAAGTACTTATTTTTTTAATTTCTCAAAAAGCTTTTATTTATTTATCTGAGAGAGAGAAAGAGAGAGAGTGCACAAGTGCTGGGGAGCAGCAGAGGCAGAGGGAGAAGCAGACTCCCTACTGAGCGGGGAGCCCGACACGGGGCTTGATCCCAGGACCCCGAGATCATGACTGAGCTGAAGGCAGATGCTTAATTGACTGAGCCACCCAGGTGCCCCTATTTTTAAAATTTTATTTTAATTCCAGTGTAGTTAACCTACAGTGTTACATTAGTTTCAGGTGTACAATATAATGACTCAACGCTTCCATATATTTATTACTTGGTGCTCATCGTGATACCCCTACTCTTTAATCCCCATCGCCTATTTCACCCATACCCCACTCACCTCCCCTCTGGTAACCATCTGTTTGTTCTGTAGAGTTAGGAGTCTGCTTTTTGGTTTGTCTCTTTTTTTCCCCCTTTGTTCATTTGTTTTGTTTCTTAAATTCCACATATGAGTGAAATCATATGGCATTTGTCTTTCTCTGGTTTATTTCGCTTAGCATTATAACTCTCTAGTTCCATCCATGTGGCAAAAATTTCATTCTTTTTGATGGCTGAGTAATATTCCATCACACACACACACACACACACACACACACACACACACACACACCCCTCACATCTTCTTTATCCATTCCCCTATTGATGGACACTTGGGCTGCTTCCATAATGTGGCTATTATAAGTAATGGTGCAATAAAAATAGGGGTGCATATATCCCTTTGAATTAGTGCTTTCGTATTCTTTGGGTAAATACCCAGTAGTGCGATTGCTGGGTCATAGGGTAGTTCTATTTTTAACTTTGAGGAACCTCCATACTGTTCTCCACAGTGGCTGCCCCAGTTTGCATTCCCACCAACAGTGTAGGAGGGTTCCCCTTTCTCTGCATCCTGACCAACACTTGTTTCTTGTGTTGTTGATTTTAGCCATTCTGACAGGTATGAGGTGATAGCTCATTGTAGTTTTAATTTGTCTTTCCCTGATGATGAGTGATGTTGAGCATCTTTTCATGTGTCTGTTGGCCATCTGGATGTCTTCTTTGGAGAAATGTCCGTTCATGTCTTCTGTATAAGGGGCGTTTTAGAAAACTGCATAGGGACCCTTTCCTACCAGGAGGGGTGCACCAGGATACAAGAATGGCATTGTAGAGGCATATTGTTGGTTTGTACTCAAATTAGCTTTGTAACAATTCTGGGCCTCAGTTTATTCACCTGGAAAATAGAGGAGATTACCTTTGTGGTCTTCCTTTAACCTTTGGCTCTCTGAGTTGATGTGGGCCCTGCTGGTGCAATGGAATCAGCACTCTATTAACCATACAAACAGAGAAGGGAAGGGGCCCGAACACCCCCAATTCTGGTTAATACGGGAGGCAGGAGCAATCACAACCAGGGCCTGGTAACAAGTTTATCATTCCGCGGACGCACATCCGAAGTTCAAGTGACACAAGTATAGTAGCAGGTAGGAATCCAAAACTTCATGTGCACCAAAGAGTGACACTCATCTGTGACTGCTGTTGGGTCCACGTGTTAGAAAACGTGCAGCATTACCGTGTGGCTGAAATGACTGTCCACCTGCATTCTGAAGTTCATCAGGTTGATCGGATCAGGAGGGAGTGTCCACCACTTTTTGGGTCCCAGATCTCTCTGAGAATCTCTAACAGTCCCAGGGGCCGTCAGTCCTTCAGGCCATGTGCATACGCGTGGAGCTACGCCTCGCATGGGCAGAGGGGTAGGAAGACTCCTTGGGTCTCAGGTGCCCTGGGAAACCTGCTCACCTGGCCAACCGCGCGCTCCCCTTCCTGCTGCTGACCTGCGTCATGACATCAGTCCTCCTCTCAACCCCTTGACTGGCACCCACGCCAGTCAAGCCAGCCAACCTGAAAGTCAGTTCCTCATCTCCAGGTATATTCTGCATCCCCTTATGTTTACTTCCCTCAGTTTGCTTTTTCTCCATACTCCTCAGGGCTTCGGCGTTGAGTAAACACTTTGTCAATCCAGTGTCACATTAAGAGATTTTAGAATAGACCTGGGAGTCCCGAATCTCACAGTCTTTAGAGCGGAGTCCAAAACTTTGCTCTAAACTATCCCTGTCCCTGCCTTCCTCCCGATCTTAGAAGCACAAAGAGCCAAGAGCCCTCGAGTTCCTCAACTGCCCTGTGAAACAGACTATTTTTCTGGACCACAGAGAACCTCTATGGTGTAGTTGTTCAAAGCTGTCCATGTGAGCAGCTGAACAACATCGGCGGCTCTCATGTGGGCAGGGGAGTCCATCATGAGTACTTTAAACTGCAAGTAGCATCAAACCTGCCTTACAACAGCTTCCATAAAAACAGGGCTCGTTTTTTTCCCCCAAAACAGAAAGTCTGAACGTAGGTGGTTGCTTGCATTTATCCAGCAATTCAAGGACTTTGGAGCCAGCAGCTCTATAATCATTTGAGCTTTTCCTTCTGTTTGACCCCTTACAGTTTTTATTCCGGCTTTATTGAGATATAATTGACATACAGCATTGTGTAAGTTTAAGGCATACAACGTGATGATTTGATAGACTTATATATTATGAAATGATTACCACAGCAGGGTTAGCTCACCCCACATAATTATCATTTCCTTTTTGTAGTGAGAACATTGAAGATTTATTCTCAGCAACTTTTAAATATATGATACAATTGTTAACGTAGTCATCGTGCTGTACATTAGATCTTCAGAACTTACTCACCTTATAATTGAAAGTTTGAACGTTTGACTGACATCTCCACCCCCCCCGCCCCAACCCAGCCCCTGGTGAACCACCATTCCACTCTCTGCTTTTATGAGGACGACTTTTTCAGATTTCACATATAAGTGATCGCATACAGTCTATTCTTTGTCTGACTTATTTCACTTAGCATAATGCCCTGAAGATCCATCCGTGTTGTTGCAAATGGGGGAATTTGCTTCAGTGTCATGGCTCACTAATAACCTGTTGTATATGTATGCTACATCTGCTTTATCCATTCATCTGTAGGACAGTTAGGTTGTTTACATATCTTAGCTATTGTAAATAATGCTGCAGTGAACATGGGAGTGCAGATCTCTCTTTGAGACCCTGATTTTATTTCCCTTGGATGTATACTCAAAAGAGTGATTGCTAGATCATATGGTAATTCTATTTTTAATTTTTTGAGGAACCTCCATACCGTTTTCCATGGTGGCTACATCAATTTACATTTCTATCAGTGGCGCACAAGAGTTCCCTTTTTTCTACAACCTTGCCAACACTTGTTATCTCTTGTCTTTTTTATAATTGCCATTCTAACAGGCACGAGGTGATAATCTCATGGTGGTTTTGATTTGCGTCTCCCCAGTGATGAGTGATGTTGAGTATCTTCTCATGTACCTGTTGGCCATTTGTATCTCTTCTTTGGAAAAATGTCTATTCAGTTCCTCTGTCCACTTTTAAATTGGATTGTTTGTTTTTTTGCTTTTGAGTTGTATGAACTCCTTATGTATTTTGGATATTAACCCTTTATCAGATAAGTGGTTTGCAAATATTTTCGCCCATTCTGTAGGTTGCCCTCTCATGTTGTTGATTATAGTCCTACTTATTTATTTTTGCTTTGGTGTCATGTCCAGAATACTGTTGCCAAGACCATTGTCAATGAGATTTTCCCCTATTTTTTCTTCCAGGAGTTTTACGGTTTCAAGTCTTAAGTTTAAGTGTTCAATCAGTTTTGAGTTAACTTTTGTGGGTGGTGTAAAATAAGGGTCCAATTTCATTCTTTCTGTGTGATTATCCACTTTCCCCAACACGACTTATTGAAGAGACTATCCTTTCTCCATTGGGTGTTCTTGGTTCCCTTTTCAAATGTCAGTGACCATATATACTTGGGTTGATTTCTGGACTCTTGATTCTGTTTCATTGGTTTATGTGTCTGTTTTTATGCCAGTACCATATTGTTTTGATAATTATAGTTTTGTAATGTAGTTTTAAATCAGGAAGTGTGGTGCCTCTAACTTTATCTTTCTTTCTTGGGATTGCTTTGGCTATTCAGGATCTTTTGGAGTTCCAAATGAATTTTAGAATTGCTTTTTCTATTTCTGTGAAAAATGTTACTGCAATTTTGGTAGATACGGCATTGAAGGTATACATGTTTTGGGGTAATATGGACATTTTAACAATATTAATTTTTCCAGTTCATGAACACAGGATATCTTTCCTTTTATTTGTTTCTTCTTCAGTTTCTTTCATCAAAGTCTTAATTTTCAGAGTACAAATCTTTCACCTCCTTGGTTAAATTTATTCCTGAGTATTTTTATTGTTGTTGATGTTATTATGAATGAGATTGTGTTATTTCTTTTTCAGATATTATGCTGTTCATGTACTGAAGTGTAACTGATTTCTGTGTGTTGATTTAGTATCCTGAATTAGTTCATTAGTTCTAACAGGGTTTTTTTTGGGGTAGAGTCTTAAGGATTTTCTATATATAAATTCGTATCATTTGCAAACACAGACATTTTTACTTCTTTCTTTCTGATTTGGATGCCTTTTATTTATTTATATTTTTGGATGCCTTTTATTTCTTCTTGCTTAATCTCTCTGGCTAGGGCTTCCAGAAATGTGTTGAAGAGAGGTAAGAGTGAGTACTCTTATATTGTTCCTGATTTTATTTTATTTTTTATTTTTATTTTTTAAAGATTTTATTTATTTATTTGACAGAGAGAGACATAGTGAGAGCAGGAACACAAGCCGGGGGAGTGGGAGAGGGAGAAGCAGGCTTCCTGTGGAGCAGGGAGCCCGATGTGGGACTCGATCCCAGGACCCTGGGATCATGACCTGAGCCGAAGGCAGACGCTTAACGAATGAACCACCCAGGCGCCCATATTGTTCCTGATTTTAGAAAAAGAATTTTCAATCTTTCCCCATTAAGTATGATGTTAGCTGTGGGCTGCCTTTACTATATTGAGCTACTTCCTTCTGTACTTAATTTGTTAAGTATTTTTTTTTTATCATAAAAGGACTTGGGTTTTGTTAAATGCCTTTTCTGCATATATTGAGATTATGGTGTGGTTTTTTCTTTTCTTTTTATTGTTTATTAAGTTTTCATTTTAATTCTGGTGTAGTTTATTTTTAACTTTCACTTTATTAATGTGGTGTATCACGTGGATTGGTTTGCATACGTTGAACCATCCTTGCATCCCAGGGATGAATTCCACTTGGTCATGGTGAGTGATCCTTTTAATATGCTGTTGAATTTGGTTTCCTAATATTTTGCATTTTTTGCATCTATATTTATCAGATATTGGTCTATAGTTTTGTCTTGCAGTGTCCTTATCTGGCTTTGGCATCAGGGTAGTGCTGGTCTTGCAAAATGAGTTTGGGGTTGTAAATTCCTCTTCAGTTTTTTGGAAGAGTTTGAGAAGGATTGGCATTCACTCTTCTTTAAATGTTTGGTATAATTCCCTAGCAAAACCAGTTGATCCTGGGCTTTTCTTTGTTGGGAGATTTTTGGTTATTGAATCAACTTCTTTACTCATTATTGCTCTGTTTAGGTTTTCTATTTCTTCATGATTCAGTCTTGATAAGTTGTATGTTTCTAGGAATTTATCCATTTCTTCTTGGTTATTTACTTGGGTGGCATGTAATTATTCACAAGAGTCTCTTATGAGCCTTCTGTATTTCTGTGGTATCAGTTGTAATATCTTTTTTCACTCTTGATGTTATTTATTTGTATCTGCTCTCTTTTTTTTCTTAGTCTAGTTGATCTTTTCTATTGTCTTTCTGGTCTCCATTTCATTTGTTTCTGGTCTGATCTTTGTTATTTCCTTCCTTCTGCTAACTTTGGGCTTAGTTTGCTCTTTTTTCTATTTCTTGAGGTGTACTTAGGTTGTTTGCTTGAGATCTTTGTTGTCTCTTAAGGTAGGCATTTATCATTATTAAATTCCCTCTTACTTTTTAAAAAATATTTTATTTTTAAGTAATCTCTACACCCAAAATGGGGCTCGAACTTCCAACCCCAAGATCAAGAGTTGTATGCTCCACTGACTGAGCCAGCTAGGTGTGCCTATAAAATTCCCTCCTAGAACTGCTTTTGCTGCATCACATAAGTTTTGGTATGTTGTATTTCCATTTTCATTTGTTTCAAGATTTTTTTAAATTTCCCTTTTGATTTCTTCTTTGACTTGTTGTTTGTTCAGGACTATGTTTTAATATCCACATATCTGTGAATTTTTTCAGTTTTCTACTTCTTACTGATTTCTGGTTTCATACAATTGTGTTCAGAAAAGATACTTGGTATGACTTTAATCTTCTTAAATTTGCTAAGACTTGTTCTATGGTCAGCCTATGATATATCTTGGAGGATGTTCCATGTGCACTTGAGAAGAATGTGTATTCTGCTGTGGGGTGGAATATTCTGCATGTGTGTTTTAGGTCATTTTGGTCTAAAGTATAGTTCAATTGCAATGTTTATTGATTTTCTGTCTGGATGATCTATTCATTGTTGAAAGTGGGGTGTTGAAATCTCCTACTATGATTGTATTGTTGTCTATTTCTCCATGTAGATCTGTTTGTATTTGCTTAATATATTTAGGTGCCCTGATGTTGTGTTCATATATACTTATGATTATTATATCCTCTTGATGAATTGACTCCTTTATCATTATAGTATGACTTTCTTTGTCTCTTGTTACCATTTTTGGCTTAAAGTCTATTTTGTTTGATATAAGTACTGCTACCCATGCTCTCTTTTGGTTTCCACTTGCACAGAATATCTTTTCCCATCCTCACTTTGAACTCACATGTATCCATAAAGCTGAAGTGACTCTCTTGTAGACAGTATATAGTTGTGTCTTATTTTTTTCTTTATCCATCCAGTCACTCTATACCTTTTGATTGGATAATTTGATTCATTTACCTTTAGAGCAATTATTGATAAGTACGGATTTACCAATGCCATCTTATTAATTGATTTTGATTCTTTATCAGGTAAAGCACAGATCTCCATGTCTCTGGGGTTGGTTACTGGAAGATTATTGTGATCCTTTGGTGGTGTCGTGTTTCCCTGATTTTTCATGTTCTTTGAAGTCTTGCATCACTGTCTTCCCATTGGAAGTAACCGTCACCTCCTCTAGTCTTTACTAACTGCCTTTAGGAGATAAATACCTTCTGTCAGCCCTGATAGGGATTCTAAGGCTTTCCCAGACCTTCTATGGATATACCTGCTCCATGTTTCTTACTCCCTCTTTTGGCAGAATTCTTTTTTTTTAAATTTAATTAATTAATTAATTAATTAATTTTCACTGGCTTTGATCAGGTCTTTATTCAAAATTAGCTGTCCAAAATGATTTGACTTTTATAGAATAAACCTAAGTTTTTAGGCAGTAGGCTTCTCTGCAGTGGGTTTCTTTTCGGCAGGCTTCTTGTCAGCTGCTGGTTTCTTGGTAGCTGCAGCCTTTTTCCCCACCACAGGTTTCTTCTGCTTCTTCACACCAACAGCCTTCTTTCCTTTCTTCCCTGCCACAGGCTTCTTGTTTTGGCAGAATTCTTAAGCTCGGATGCCTTCTATTGATCTTGCAAAGTACCAGGCTTGTGTGCTGACAGCCTTCCTTTTGCTTTCCCAGAGGCAGAGCTAAAGCTCAGGTTTGTGGTCTCTCCCTGCCCACAGATTTAGGCAGGCTTTCTGCACATGCTCGCTAGCCATCTGCCAAAGCTGACTTTAGCTGATCAAGAGCATGCAGAGGGAGCTGGTCACAGGGTGAGGGTGCATGTGGGTGAGGCATGGAGCACAGGGCCCATTGCAGGGATCTGTGGGTGAGGTGTTCTGAGCTGTACATGGAATCCCTGATGCAGTTCTTAGGATCTGTATCCGTTAATGCCCTCTGAGTATTCTGTCTGCTGCTCCCAGTCTCTTTCCACCCCCCAGTCATGCAGCTCACAATTCAGTACTCTAGATGGGGTGAGAGAGAGAAATAGTTCTCTTTGGCAGCATCCTGCACAGTTGGGGAAGATGAGTACTCATTCATACACTCCCCGTGGGAGGAATCCTGGACTGGGAAGCTCTCCTTGGCACTGAGCTGTGCCACCTGGGAAAGGGGTGACACGGGTAAAGTCCAGCTATTCCTCTTACCCTCTCCAATGTGTCCAAACTCATAATTTTTTTTCTCCAACAGTGTGCTGGAACTTGTCCGCTGGAAACCTGGACTTGCACGAAGGCTCTTTTGTCCATGGGTGATTATCTAAGACTGTGTTCTCCAAGGGCTTTGCACCAAGGCCAAGGGGGCTGGAACCAGTTCATGGGCCACTGCAGGGTCCACAGCTGAGACCAAGTTCTGTCTACTCCTTACCTGATGCATGGATGGGTGACACTTTTCCCAAGTCCCTTGGCTTACAGTGCTCAATCACACAGCTCCCACAAAGTGGCTTTTGCCCATGGATAGATTCCAAATTGCTGTTAAAATGGGGATATGAATGAGGGACCTCTTATTCAGCCATGTTGCTGATATCACTTCTGACTTTTTATGGTTTTAAGATGGCTGTCTCAACTCCATATTTTCATAAATTTAAAACCAATATAGTATATGCAGTATATCCAAAAGTTAACAGTTCCTAAAACAGGGCTTCCCAAAGCTGAGTGACCACGGGCAAATTTCATAACGCTATGAGATTCATTCCTTTAGTTAACAAATATTTATTGCTATGTGCTGAGCACTTTGCTAAGGAAAGCTTAGCAAAAAGGTGATAGTTGCTATACTCAAGAAGCATACATTGTAATTGCATGTTTGACGTCAATCAAATACCCAAGGAAACAAATGTGTAATTATAAATTGTGGCAAATTATATGAAGGAGAAGAAAAAAGTTCTATAAGAACTGTGGATTCATCTGTAAAATGGGATAATACACTATCTGTCTCAAGAATTAAATGAGATAGGGGCGCCTGGGTGGCTTAGTTGTTAAGTGTCTGCCTTCGGCTCAGGTCATGATCCCGGGGTCCTGGGATGGAGCCATGTGTTGGGCTCGCAGGGAGCCTGCTTCTCCCTCTCCCTCTGCCCCTCTATCCACTCATGCTCTCTCTCTCTGTCTCTGTCTCTGTCTCTCTCTCAAATAAATAAATAAAATCTTAAAAAAATAAAAAAAGAATTAAATGAGATAATGTATGAAAATCACTTTGCATAGCATCTGGTATTCAATTAAGTGCTCAACAAACAGGAGCTATTTTGATATTATTATATTTTTGCCATGTAATTCCAAACTATAAATATCTTACATGTCAAGCTATGGCTGATTTATAATGGCGAATTTTTCTTAACAGTTTTTGGCTCATTATTAGTATTTACTACAGTTCATTCACCAACTTGTTATTTTGCCCTTCTATATTGAAGAACTGAGTATATGTAGGTTCTACGTCCCAATACTAACATATATGGTTTCTTCCTGTGCACACTAATCACAGAGTTCTACTAACTCTACTGCTGTCAGATAGAACTGACAAATTATGTGATATTATTTGCATTATTTTCTGCCAAAATACTAAGAATTGATATTATTTATAACACGCAGAAATCAGATTGACATCTAAATCACCCTTGCCAGTGTTTACAATCAGTTATTTACTTAGGTCTGTTTTGTTTTTCCAGCCATCCTGCAAAGTCTTACCATTTTGATTTACTTCAGCTTGATGCCAATCTTTTGTCCACTTGGAAAGCATTCTTGGTACATGGAACTAGGAGGGAGATTGCCGTCACTGGCAGCCTCTGTCCCATTCCGAGAGCATCCCTGTGTGGCTGGGAGGGAGCAGAGTGCCCGTGTCCGAGGATGAAAGGATGGAGTTCCCCTCCAGTGTGGCGCAGGGCTGACCCAGGGCCTGTGCTGTGACATGTCTCCGGTCTCTTCTGCTGTTTTCCTGTGCTCATACAACTGCAGGTGATAACGCAGGTCACAGAGTCGTGTGATGTGGAATTGTGGGCCCGAGAGGGCTTTAAAGCCAACCCACCCGGTCGACTCCTCAAAGTCCACTTAGGTCCCTTCTATGGTATCTTCATATCAAGGGGCCATTCAAATATATCTTTCCCCTTAGAAGAGCTATGGTTCCATCTACATGAGGAGAACTCTGAGGAATTTTTGGCGCTGCCTTACTTAAATGGGATCTACATGTACTTCAAAGACCTTTATCAACTGTGAAGTAGAATTTCAACTTAGGGAAAGATTCTCCTGTTCTGTCGTAAAACTGAGGATGGGACTATATCTTTGATAACGATGATAATAATAATACAATAAAATAATAATAATAGCTAAATTTATTACATATCTAGTGTCAGTTCTGCACAGTAAAAGATCAAGATCAATTGACCTATTGACTCACATAATTTCGGCAAATACATGCCTGCAGGGTGTACTGTCATTCCCAGATGAGCAAACTGAAGCTTGGAGAAGTTGCAAATGTCCAAGAGACTTACGGAGGCCACATGATCACTGATTTTTTTCCAAAAATAATGTTGGATATGTATGTACTTCTTTATATATATATATTTAAGGATTTTATTTATTTATTTATTTGATGGTGGGGAGAGAGAGAGAGCACAAGCAGGGGGAGCGGCAGGCAGAGGGAGAGGGGGAAGCAGGCTTCCCGCTGAGCAGGGAGCCCGATGCGGGGCTCGATCCCAGGACCCTGGGATCATGACCTGAGCCGAAGGCAGATGCTTAACTGACTGAGCCACCCAGCCGCCCCGTGTATGTACTTTAGAGTCTACAAACATATGTTATTTCCACTTGATCTTCCTCCTCACAGGCTTGTGAGAGTCTGCTCCAAACATATCTCACCTGCCATCTATTTTTGCATCTTTCATCAGAGAAATTGGAAAGCCTTATCCATAGAACATTATCCACATCCCAGAAACAAGGGGCTTGAGAGTGGGCCTAAATGCGGCCTCCATGATTTGCTCTGGGCCAACGGAAGTTTCTTATCCAGGTAAACGATGGTTTGGGTAAAGCAGCGGATTGTCCAATATTCCCCGGAAGCCCTTCCCATGGTTAGTAAGAAAGACAGCGTCCACCGCTGCCTCCAGGTGCCTGTCTCGTCACAGTGAAGCCAGGCAGGACCAGGAGCTGGGAGGTTCCTTCCCGGCCACTAGAGGCCAGCAAGCTGCAGACGACAGCCTCCGAGCTGGAGCCTGCGGCTTCTCACATTGGGAGAATGATGCGGAAGTGATCATTCCAAATGAAGAAAAGGAAGCTAGAATGTTTTTAGGAGAAAAGACATATCGCTTCAATGTGTACCACTGAGATGCCCGTGGTGTTTAGGGCCTCCCAAGACTTCCCTGAAAGGCGGTCCTGAGCAAATTAAGCAAGGAGAGAAAGGGTGTCTTTGGGATGTCTGTCCATGTCTTCTAAAAGCCCGTGTGTCCCCTTTCAGCATAGTGCTTTCCTTCCTCCCCATGCCTGCTTGAAATTAAAAAAACAACTTTAAGTCTTCTTCCTCCCTCCTCAGCTCCAGTTGTTTGATTTCCCAGAAGCAATCATGAATGTCTTGCTCTTCACCTCTCTCGAGGCTAGAGGCCCTGGCCGTCCCCGTCTCTTTCTGTGCCTTGCTCCTTTCTTGCGGCCGAGTCGCACTTACAGAGGGGCACAGGGGAGGACTGCTGTGGCTGGAGGCAAGAGCCCGTGGGCGAGGGCTTTGCCCGGCCAAGCACCGTGGTGCACGGCTCGGGGTTCCCACCCGCTAGATGAGGGGCCCCTCCTCAGTGTTTGTTCTCAGAATTTTAAAGGATATTCTCTTTGAGAATCTATACTTAGAAAATACATACTGAAGTATTTCAGATAGAGAGCCACGATATATGTAATTTACCCTTGAATGGTTTCAAATATATATATATATATATACACCCCCATGCACTATAGTACATGTATATATAGACAGTTCCCAAATCATGATGGTTCCACTTAGGGTTTTTTGACTTTAAAATGGTGTAAAAGCGATATGCATTCAGCAGAACTTTACTTTGAATTTTGAGTTTGGATCTTTCCCCAGGCTAGCACCACGCAGGACGATACTCTGCTGCGGTGCCGGGCTGCAGAGCCAGGCAGTCACGAGGATCAGTGACCGGCACACTTAGAACCATTCTGTTTTTCACTTTCAGCTCAGAATTGAATATATTACACGGCATATTCAACATTTTATTATGAAATAGCTTTGTGTGACATGATTTTGCCCGACTGTAGACTAATGTAAGTGTTCTGAGCAGGTTTAAGGTGGGCTAGGCTGAGCTGTGATGTTTGGTAGGTTAGATGTGGTAAATGCAGTTTTGACTTATGATATTTTTTAAAAAATTATTTATTTATTTATGAGAGAGAGAGAAAGAGAGCATAAGTGGGGTGAGGGACAGAGGGAGAAGCAGACTCCCCAATGATGAGTGGGGAGCCTGATGTGGGACTTGATCCTGGGACCTTGGGATCATGACCTCAGCCGGAGGCAGACGCTTAACCAACTGAGCCACTCAGGCGCCCCTTGACTTATGATATTCTAAGCTTACAACGGGTTTATCGAGGTAAGCCCATTTTAAGTCAA
Organism: Halichoerus grypus; assembly: GCF_964656455.1. Lineage (NCBI taxonomy): Eukaryota > Metazoa > Chordata > Mammalia > Carnivora > Phocidae > Halichoerus > Halichoerus grypus. The sequence continues at coordinate 106,051,730 of NC_135727.1, read as the reverse complement.
GGAAGATCTTTATATATGCATATACATTAAATTATTTCAGAGTAGTGGAGAAAGAGACACACACACACACAGAGACAGAGAGAAAATGAGAGCATAAATGATAAAGCAAAAGAGGCAAGATGTTAACAGTAAGTGACTCTGGATAAAGGGTCACCTGTTCTCTGTATGATTCAAATTCTTGCGATTCTTCTGTTCCTTGAAACGACCTCAAAAGAAAAGGTTAAATGTAAAATCTTAAAATTCTTCCTTGTAAATGGAGTTTTTGTGTGCAATCATCTACTTTTTAAGCCACGCTGCCCATTTTTCCAGGAAGCATGGCCTCGGAATGACTGAGCCACTGTTGAGCTGGCGGATGGAGGGAGGAAGGAGCAAAAGCGCAGCGGGAACCTCTCTTAGCTCCACCCCCTCCTGCCTCCTGCCATGTTTCCTTTCTCATCCACCCAACAGTTCACTCCCCAGGAAACCCGCTGCCCTCCCTCTCCCATTCCACCTCCGGACCAGTAGACCTGCATGGAGCCTTTGTCCTCGCAGCATGTTCTTTCTCTCTTCTTTCCAGGTGTTTGCTTTGACTGCCTTCCAAGGTGGCATGCAGCAAACCCAAGATGGGCCAAGGGGAAAGGGCTCCAGGAAAGGCAGTTGGTACCACTTCCTTTTTTCGGTCACATGCTTTTCTGCTGTTACCTTCTGGGAGAGCGACAGAGAAGAGGGAATTCAGGCAGGCGAGTGTTGTGGAGGCTGGGGCCTGCGGTATATCGCAAAAACAGTCACAGATCCTTCCCGTCCGGGTGTGCGCGCCCCTGCTCAACGTGGCCTTGTCGGTCCTCCCATTCAGAGGTGCCCTTTATTTCTCCATCTGCTCCATCTGGGCTGGCCTGGTGTCCCAGGACCCTGACCCAAGCAGAGGCTTGAAAGCCCGTGTGCTGGGACTCACCGGGTGGCTGCACGCCGAGCCTGGAGACCACCATGTGAACGAGCCTGAGCTAGGCTGCGGGATGACCAGACGTCCACGTGGGGCCACATCATCCCCACTGGTTTTACCTCCTCGGCCAGCTGGGCGCCGGCCACTTGTCACTCACTGAAAGAAAGAACGGGAGAGCGCTGCGACGTGGGACATTATGATCAATTGATTTCTGAAATTGCTCCTGGTGACCCAGTACGCTTCCTCGCTAATGCTGGAAAAAGGAGCCGTTTTTCATGGTGAAGCTGCTCTTCTTTTAAGAAACCAAACAGTTAAATGTGTATGTGGCCTGCTTGTCTTGATGACAGCTTCTGTCTAGAGGGTGATATTTTTATCAAGAAGTAGTCAAGATGTAGATGAGTAGCAGAGGGATTCCTGGAAACTCCCCCCTCTGCTGTGTATTTCCTAACAGCAAGGGCCCCATCTATCTCCAGAGAGGGAAGGGGGTGGCAGCTGGAGAGGGTTTTGTAGTTCTGTGAATAAAGGTTTATTACTTTTCTCTACCTTCCATCAATCAGCTCAATGTTAGGAGAACTAAAAAGGAAAAAAAAGCAAACCTAATCTTTGTGTCTGCTCATAAAAGAAAACGGGCAGAATATTCCCTCTCTCCTGACCTTGAAAGTAACTTTTTCAAAGTTGGGTAAAAGCCGGGAACATTATCTGATTAGACCTGGAGACAGGAAGAGAGAATCTATAGCTTTTAACCACAGCTTTGACATTTATTCAGCTGTCACCGTTCAAGGCGGCCGACGTTTACGGTCACCTGTTCTGTGCAGGGAGCCAGGCCGCTGATGCAGACGACAGAGATGGACAGGACACGGGCTCTGCCCTCTTCAGACTCACAGAATAGCAGGCAGTGAGCAACGCACAACTATAATATGCGACAGAGATGTTAGAATCGAAGAACAAACGCACGGCCTTTTTCCCCGCCGCTGCGGCCGCTGCAGTTCCTGCCCACCAGACGGGCCTGGTGGCGGGCCGGACGCGCACCTGCTCGCTGGCCATGCGCCCGCGGGACTGGAGAAGCGGCTCTGCGCGGCCACCGCAGCCCTCGCCGCAAACCTGAGCACGTCGGGAACGTGACGTGCGGCCAGCTCTGGCCTTGGCCACTCCACCGGGCCCTGCGCACAACTGCCCGAGGTCTCCTGCATCCGTGGGGTGGGCACGGCGGAGAAGATCGGCCACAGCGCCCGGATCTTGGAGATCCTCACCCAGGGGCTGGACCTGGGCCCGAATCGGGTAAGTATCCGCTTCTTCCCCCTGGAGCCCAGGCAGGTGGGCAAGAAAGGGACAGTTCTGACTTTTCTGTGATGGGCACAGAGGGCATCCAGGGCTTCTGTGAGCTGTCTGCTCCTTCCAGAGAGGCCTCCTGGCAGAGGAAGGGCCTGGTGGATGCCAGCTCCTGGCACCTCCTCAGGCAGATGTGCCTGTCACCCCAAAGTCCTCTTCTTTCCAGCCTTGTGTCAAATACATGAAGAAACCTTCATCTTTCAAAAAAAAAAAAAAAAATCAACGAATGAAGAAACAGGGATTGGACAGATGAATTCTGACTTCCGGGCCAGGACAACTTACTAGAGTGGGTGGGCTTTGCAAAAGAACTTGGTTTCTGTGGGCAGAAATGGTGGGGAAGATAGCTGCCTGAGAGGTGGGAGAGCTGGGGCAGCTGCCTTGGATGGAGAGACGGAAGCCGTATCTTTTGGAAGCTTTGGCCTTTGTACCTTTGAACTGTTGGATGAGAGAGATATAGATTTACATCTTGTTTCAGCTGCTGTTTAAAAAAGGGGGGTGGGTGAAACTGGTCAGAAAGGTACAAACTTGTGGTTATAAGATAAGGCACGAGAATGTAATGTACAGCATGGCGACTATAGTTAAGAATACTCTATATTTGAAAGTTGCTAAGAGAGTACCTCTTAAAAGTTCTCAGCACACACCAAAAATTCTCTAACTCTGTGTGGTGAAGGATGTTAGCTAGGCTTATTGTGGTGATCATTTCTCAATATATACAAATATCAAATCATTATGTTATACACCAGAAACCTATATAATGTTAAATGGCAATCATATCTCAATTTAAATAAAAGTTGTGGGAGCGAAATTCTAGACAAAGAAAAGAACAGGGGCGCCTGGGTGGCTCAGTCCATTAAGTGTCCAATTCCTGATTTCGGCTCAGGTCATGATCTCAGGGTCGTGGGATCGAGCCCAGTGTCGGGCTCCATGCTCAATGGGGAGTCTGTTTGAGATTCTCTCTCTCTCCCACTCATGCTCACACACTCTCTCTCTCTAAAATAAGTAAAATATATCTTTAAAAAAATAAAATAAAAAGTTGAAAGACAAGAGAGAGACAAACTATGTTAAAAGTTACTTGAGAATTGACCTTTGGATTTAACAAGATGGAGGTCATAAGCAAGCATGACAGGAGAGGTTTCAGCAGAGAGCTGGGGAAGAAACCATAACTGGGACCTGTTGGCGAGGGGATGAGAGATTAAGAAAACAGAATCAAGTAAGAAATGCCTCCTTTGGGGAGTTTTGCTTAGCTGAGGGGGAATATGTAGTCAAGAAAAGGCTGTTGTTGGAAGGGAAGGAAAAATAAAATAAGATAAAAACAGAGAGGGAGGCGAACCATAACAGACTCTTCATGATAGAGAACAAACTGAGGGTTGCTGCAGGGGAGGTGGGCAGGGGATGGGGTAACCGTGATGGGCGTTAGGGAGAGCGCTTGTTAGGATGAGCACGGGGTATTGTATGCAAGTGATGAATCACTAAATTCTACCCCTGAAACCAATACTACACTATATATTAACTAACTTGAATTTAAATAAAAATTAAACAAGGAAAAGGTTGTTGTTTTGTTTTGCCCTTTTTTCAGATTTATTTATTTATTTATTTGAGAGAGCGAGGGAAAGAGCAAGAGAGAGAGAGAAAGAGAGAGCACGAGAGGGGGGAGGGGCAGAGGGAGAGACAGACTCCCCGCTGAGCAGGGAGCCCGATGCAGGACTTGATCCTGGGACCCTGGGATCATGACCTGAGCCGAAGGCAGTCGCTTAACCAACTGAACCACCCAGGCGCCCTTGTTTTGCTTTTTAATATGAAACATCGTAAATATGTGATGGCTATGTTTTCATGATGATGCGGTTGGAAAAGGGAAAGGAGTGCTACAGGACAAGGGGATAAACAACAGGGGAAGATCACCGAGTAGGCACAGGGGATGGGATCCAGTGGTAAGTAGATCCCTGGGCTCCGGTAGGAGTTGAGACATTTCCTCCATGGTAGATGAGGAGCACAGGGGTAGAGCTGCAGTTATGATGACAAGCGGTGGAAAGAAGCAGCCATTCCCTTCGCTTCTAATACTTCAGTGTAATTTGGATCGAGAGCCCCAGCTGAGAGTGAGGAGGCAGGAAGGGGTGCTGAACACTCGAGAAGAAAGAAGAAAGCTTCTATCAGTGATCTCAGAAAAAGAGGGAGTGACTTCACTGCAGAATGTATTAAGATTGCTCCGCAGTGCTGAGCGTCCACTTCAGATTTTTTATCATAAATTGAAAGTAGCAACTCAGCAGAACTTCCACACCCAGCAAGGGGAACGAAGTGATTCTGAACAATGTTCCAGCTGGACAACATATTTTTCAATCTTCTTAAAAACATTGAGCAGGTAAACAAAATAGTAACGAGAGACTGATCTGGGAGGAAATTCGGGAAGATGACGGCAGCATCCTGACCAGGCAGCTGAGAGAACAAGCTGTGCTTTGACAGATTCTCAGGGCGAGGAAGGTAAAAGTCAGAGTCCAGGGGCTGTCGAGGGTAGGGACGCTAGTAAGCCACTCTAGGAGTCAGAAAACGCCAGAAGCAAACCTACCATGAACTTGCAGCCCAGACTCAAGTCGTCTAAGAACATCAGAACATTTCCTGCCCAAAAACTGGATTGAGGGATCCTGAATTGCTGGTGTCCCCATGCCCCCTGCAGAAGCAAAGAAAATTCTCTGAGGGGGGAATTATGTTTTCAAATACAATCTGGAGGCACCTGGCTGGCTCAGTCAGTGGAGCGTGTGACGCTTGATCTTGGGGCCATAGGTTCAAGCCCCACGTTGGGTGTAGAGCTTACTTAAAAATAAAATCTTAAACAAAATACAGTCGGAAGCACACAAGCAGATCCTCCATTATCTCGCCCCCACTTACCTTTCCAACAGTCTCTTCTCGACCTTCCCCTTCCCATGCCCCGTCCTCACTGCCCATCCAATCTTCATCTGGACTCTTGTAGCTTTTATTCTGCTTGACACATTTTCCAGTTTTCTGCCTTGGCTTGTGTTCTTATCTTTTAAAAAAATTTTTTTGAAGATTTATTTATTAGAGAGAGAGAGAGCACACGAATAGGGGGAGGGGCAGAGGGAGAGGGAGACACTCCAGCAGACTCCCTGCTGAACACAGAGCCCGACGTGGGGCTCCATCCCAGGACCACGAGACCATGACCTGAGCCGAAATTCAAGAGTTGGATGCGTAACCAACTGAGCTACCCAGGCGCCCCAGAAATAAATGTGTATTGTTGAAGCCAGCCACCTGTGGTATTTAGTGATAACAGCCTCGTTAAGACAACTTCTTGCAGCTCAGACCCTCTCCCCACAGCTGTAACCAGCGTAATGCCTTCTGATCTAGTCTCTCTGCTTCCAGTGCTGCCCACCTATAGTTTATACTCTCGTCCAGCCATCAACACGATCAAATCATGTCACTCTCCTGCTCAAAATTCCCTAATAGATTTCCTCATGCTTAAAAGAAAATGCAGTCTTCTTACCATGGCTTACAAGGCCCTATGTTACTGAGGCTCACTCACCTGATGGTCTTACCTCTTACCATTTCCCCCGTCCCTCCCCACACCACCTGCTACAGTCACATGGGCCATTTGGGTGTTCTTCAAACACTCCAAGGTTATTTCTCCCTCAGGGACTTTGCACTTGCTGCTGCCTATTCTGGAAACACCTTTTGGGGGACACTTTATACAGCTCTCTCCCTCACTGCATTCAGGGCTCTGTTCAAAAGTCCCTTCCTTTGAGAGACATTCCCTTAAAGTCCCATCTAAACTTGCAACCTTTATTTCCATCCCTTTCAGTCCCTTAAGCCTGCTGCATCCCCCTCCCCACATATTTATCATCATTTTATCATCGTCTCCATAACGCCTACTTTAATTATTCTCATGTTCACCACCATATTCTCAGTAGCTACAACAGTACCTGGCACATGGCATTCAAGAAATATTTGCTAAATAATTAACTGAACAAATGAATTATAAATTTTTACATTCCAATCTTATTTGGAACCTCACATTGCTGAGAAATCATTTTACTTAATGACTATTTGTCTTCCTAATGGTGACTTGAGACACTTATGGTTCTCATGAAATCTTCCCTTTTAGCTCAGTAGTCACAGAAAGTATTTGTTTTGCTTTTTTAGCTTCCCAGAATCTTTAGAAGACCCTTCCCCCTCCCATCTCCCCAAAGTATAAGGGAGAAATACGCTCTTCAGCTTCCTTTGTTTTTTTTTTTTTTTTAAGATTTTATTTATTTATTTGACAGAGAGACACACAGCGAAGAGAGGGAACACAAGCAGGGGGAGTGGGAGAGGGAGAAGCAGGTTTCCGGCCGAGCAGGGAGCCCGACGTGGGGCTCGATCCCAGGACCCTGGGACCATGACCTGAGCCGAAGGCAGACGCTTAACGACTGAGCCACCCAGGCGCCCCTCTTCAGCTTCCTTTGAAGCCAGAGTGATGGCAGCACCAGTGCCAGCCTGCATAGCCTCTAGAAAAAGGTCTCTCCTCTGAGCGGATGCAGTCTCAGGGGCTCACAGCGAAGTGTGAGCATAGTGCTTTTATGTAGATTAGTAAAAAAGCCCGAACAGCTATAATGATAGGGTTTCCTAGTTTACTAAGAAGATAATGCCCATCAAGGAATCCCCATACACTGTCCACCATATCCTTCCTTCCTGCCTGCCTGCCTTGGAGGAACACTGTGTTCAATGGCTTTGGTCAAGGCTGACTTCTATACATAGGTGCTTCTTCCTACCACGTGCCGCGGCACCTACCACACCCATTACCCTCATTCTCTCTGGAATCCTGATCTCCGATTTTCTTCCTCCCTTCCAAATAGAAGTAAGTTTGTACTGCTTCACCCTAAGGAAAAAATCTCTTGACATTGTCACCATGCCTCGGAAACTCGAAAAACAGATGCCTTATCTATTCCTTGACTTCTCACTAAGCTTTTGAGAGCAGATTCTATCTCAAAGTCATGTCCACCTGCTGTAGCCCTTCTAATTCTCCAAGTCAGTGGCCCTTTATCCTCCTCTCATTCTCTTTGACTTTTGTGCAGAACCGGGACACCCAGTGGGTACCCCATTCTTCTCAAACACTTCTTCCTGTGGCTTCCAGAGCATCCCTTTGCATCTGATTTCCTCCTTATCCCTTTGATTGTTGCTTGCATTTTCCTGATTCTTCTCTCTCTTCCAGATCTTTGAATATTGGAATTTCCCATCTTTTTCTCTTCAGGTAGTCTCTCTTTTACTTTAAACAATCTCTAAAGAACTGCATCTGTTCCCTGTATCATTCCCACTTCCTAGCCAATACTATCAAATCTGATTTTGGCTCACTTTCTTTCTTTTGTTTTTTAAGATCTTATTTATTTATTTGTGAGAGAGAGAGAGAGAGAGAGAAAGAACGAGCACAAGCAGGGGGAGGAGCAGAGGGAGAGGAACAGGCAGATTCCACGCTGAGCATGGGGCTGATGCGGGGCTCAGTCCCAGGACCCTGAGATCATGACCTGAGGCAAAACCAAGAGTTGGTCGCCCAAGTGACTGATCCACCCAGGCGCCTCTACATTTCTGCTCTCTTTCTTAACTATAGACCATATTTCTTATTTCTACACAGATTTACTACATGCATTTCAGATTCAACCTATCTGTAGTAGTCAGGGTTTGAGCAGAGATAGAACCACCAGGAAATCACATATATATGATTTCTTACAGGGACTTGAACTTTTGTACTTGTAGAAGTTAGTCAACTATTTCTGTAAAGATGTGGTCTCCACACTGGATTCTGTAGCTTAAAGTCAGCAGGGTGAGCAACTGGGAAGGGAAGATAGCTGTCGATGGGGGTGGAGCAAGGACAAATAGGAATCCATGAGAAAGGACTGGAACCCATGTGCGTCTCTTGTGGCCTATGGCTATAACGTGAATGATGTAGTTGTCCTGGAGGAGAAGGTGGCATCCTTTGCCATGGGGCTAATCATGCCCCTGGTCCAGCAGTCAGAGGATCAGAAGGTAGACAAGGTGGAAGGCGGAACAGCTGCAGGCCCAGCTGCTGACCCACACCACCCAGGTGAGCCAACAGATAAGCGACAGTGCGCAGGAACTGCAACGTCATCGGGTGTCCCTTCTGAATCTCACACAAAATGTCTCCTATGACCAATTGTAACCAAACACATTCACAGAAAAGAATGCTGGGAAACAAAGATTAGCCTAGGCAAGCTGACATGTTACAAAACCACTCTACTTTTCAAAATTAGATTCACTATCTTCCTGTGTCTTTTTTCTCAGAAAAACGCTTTTCTGTCACTCTCCCTATATCATTACCACCCTCCTGATTGTCTAACCTAGAACCTCTGACTCATCTCTACCTTTTTTCTCTTGCAACCCTGCCCCTCCCCTCATGGCACATCCAGTTAGTCACCAGGTCTTGCTAATCCTAATTTATTTTTTTAAAAGATTTTATTTATTCGTCAGAGAGAGAGAGAGTGAGTGAGCGAGAGCGCACAAGCAAGGTGAAGGGCAGAGGGAGAAGCAGGCTCCTCGGTGAGCAAGGAGCCCGATGTGGGACTTGATACCATGACCCTAGGATCATGACCTGAGCCAAAGGCAGGCACTTAACCAACTGAGCCACCCAAGCATCCCTGTTAATTTTCTTCACATTTATCCTCTTTATACAATCCGATATCCTAACCATGTCTTGTCTGGCCCATGGATCAGAAGCACTGGTCTAAATGTCTCAAGTTCTTCCCCACCCCATTCATCCTCCACATAGTCACCAGGATGAACATTCCAAAATTTAGATCTAATCATGCATTTTCTTAATATAACGTCATTCATGGATCTTTAAATCTATAGAATGAATGAAAACCCCTAAACAGGCAGATTGGATTACTGTTCCTAATTCTTCCCTCTCCTCACAATAGAATTATATATCCATGCCCTTTGCCATGTGACTGCAATTCTTTCCGTAATGTGAACACAGTATATTTCCCCATCCCACATGACTTGCGTTGGTCAATGGAATCTTGGCTGACGAGACATGAGAAGACTTCAACTGTACTTATGTGGCTTGGATCCCCCTCTCTGGTTTCAGTTATTGTCATGAGGAATGCATGCCCAGAAATACATGCTCTGTACAGGTGGCTTCGAGTCCCAGAGTGACACATGTGGAGCAGAACTGGTCTGCAGCCTGGGGCCAACCCGGCTGCAAGCAAAAATCAACCAAAATAAGCCAAACCTCAGCTGACCCACCTGGGAGGTAGAAAACAAATGTTTGCTGTTGGAAGCTACTAAGATTCGGGGGGGGGGGAGATTATTTGTTACACAGCATTATTGTGGCAGTAGTGGAGTAATACATGCAATATCTAAGTCTTCCACAACTTCACCTCAGCCAGACTTTCAGTGCCAACGTCAAACCATTTCCCTCCATGCACCTAGAGTAATACTTGTTCTCATGCATGGAGCACCTGCTCTTTTCCTGCCAGTTTGACTTGCTCAGGCGCTCAGCTCGTAAGTGAGTAGCAGAACTAAGGTTCACGTACGTCACAGTCCAGACCAGCATGTGTTATTCTCACATTTTCATTCTGTTAATCTGTCCTCCAGCCACAGAGTTGCTTGGGATTCTCCAAGCGTGTCTATAACGCGAAGCCTGTACTTCTCCATCTACTTTTGTAGGTCAAGTTCCAGGCTCCCTTTTAGGTGTAATCTGATCATATTAATAGTGAGTAAATTTCTTGAGTGCTGTGTTCCCAGACACTGTTGTAAGTTACTCATTTAATCTTCACAATGACCCTATAAGATAGGTACTGTCATTGTCACTATAACAGAGGAGAAAACTGAGGTCCAGAGAGGCCAAGTAACTTGCAAGATCACCCAGTGAATTACAGATCCAGGATTCAAACCCCATTTAACTCCAGAGCCTCTGCTCTTAACCACTCTACTGAATCCCCATTGACTGTTGGGTCTCTGTGTCCCTGCCCTACTTCACACATACCTGTATTACAAGCCTGCACATTTCATGATGATTATTTATGCCACTATTTCCCCCGCTTCACTGTGAACTTTTAGAAATCAAGGACTCAATCTTACATGTCTGGTACCTAGTAAGTGGCTGGCCCGTAGCGACGTCTCACTAAATGTGAATGCTATTTGCTATTGAACTGTTTTGTCATCAAATTTTCATCACAAATTGCTGGAGAACTGGTCTACATTGCCTTTCTCTGATTCTTGAAACTGACACAACGTATTTTGAGAATGATTTATAGAAAATCACGTATTTCACACAGTTGGAAAGGATACAATGATAAGGAATGTTCCAATTTCCCCTCAGGTGCTTGCCCTTTAAACCTCAGTCAAACAATCAACAAATCATGCCTGAGCATCTCTTCTGCATCAGAAACAGGCCAACCACTCGTACTAGAGATGGCTAATTACTTCGTGCTCTGGTGGCTGTATTTCACTTTTTTCAGATCCAGTCTTGTTTCTGTGTTTTTGAGCCAGTAGGACCAATGAATATGGAAAGAACTTCAGATAAAATAGAAATTTTACCTGACAGCCTTTTCTGGAAGCTTTAATGGCTCCGGGAGAGTTTATTGATTCCTAAAGAAAAATTACCATTCTCTTTTAAGGAAGGGTGAAATATAGGAAGGTTTAGTGAATAAAAGGAATTAGAGCAATTAGCATAGCCTTTTAAAATCTGGCTGATTTCTTTTGATTAGATTGCCTTAGAATTGTTGAAGGTAATGGAAAATACGCATGTGAGCAAGACAGGAGTTAGGTCTGTCAACCAAGGTCTGCCTTTTTGAAGAAAAAAGCCCAGTGTTGAGAGAATTCAGCCACAAAAGTGAAGGGAGAATTTCTGAAGGTTTCAGAGTGTAGTAGGAAAAGTATTTTTTCTTTATAAAGGTTAGGTAGTCATAGTCATGCAATGAGACCACGTACAAAGTACCTGCTTAAAACACAAAATTCAAAACAAAAAGAGAAACTAGAGGTAATATTTATTGAACCTATTAGGCCTATATTAGTGGGTTTTTTTTTCTTTTAGTGGGTTATTTTCTTTCAGTGAATGTATGAATTTTTCTTTTTTGGTGGTAGGACATTTTACAGAGATTCACTGTCCTAATCAAACTGAAAAAAGGCATACAAACAGAATCCAAATATTTCAGCCTTGTTCATCAAGAAAAAAAAATAGGTGAGCAACATTTTCTTGTGCAGTGTTGACTTCTTACCAGTTCTGTATGAATATACTCAACGAAAAAAGTGGATTTTTGAATGGCCTAGTGATTTGTTTGGTCAAATCTTGCCTGGGTTTTAGAGAATTAAAACAGATGCACATTTCCCTTATCATATGCATTTGCTGTATCAACAGAATGGTTTGTATCCCAGATGTGGGGAATGCAATTTAAGAAAAGTAAATCTCAAGGTTGAAGAAGGAATATAATGATGAAAAACATAATTGAGGCAAGAAAGCACAGAGCTCAGTATTTTGTTAGTTTGGGTAATTAAAAAAATCATTTATATATAAAGAGGAAGACGGAAGATGGTGCTTTGGTGGTTCTTTGTGTGGTATGATAGCATGATATGAATGGTACACAATTAGGGCATATGTAAAATCACATTTTAATGAACCGGAGAAAGAGTTGGCTTTGAATGTAGGCCTGCATTCCCAATGGAAGTCAGGTATCATTTCATCAAAACACATGCTCTCATCTGTTTGCTCGCACAACCACTTGTTTGCTGTATGTGTGTTGCATTCATTTATTCATAAATATGTATTGAGTCTGTTCAATATGCTTGGTTGAGGATACAGTAACTCTTTTAGTCTTCCTAGACCTGTCGCTCCCACCATCTTTCCTTTGGGAGTAGAAGTCACCATCTCTCTTGCTTTTGGAACCAGGTGTAAGGGACAGGGCTCCTGCCCTGGGACCTGCCTTTGGAGGGTCCCACTTGGGTCCTCTTTTGATTACAGCCCTCATCAGAGCGTGAGGAGTCCACGGGACTGAGGAAATACACCCCCTGAGATTAGTCCACCGAAAGCTTGTGGCCACTGAGAGCCTCTTCTCCCACCCTTCTAGCCCAAACTCTGAGTCAGGGCCAGGTTTATAAGTGTGCCACCTGGGCGGTCCCACAGGGCCCTGCGCTCAGAACATCCCCTCCTTGATTTAATGCTCTGCTATTACTGTCTTGAAATGCTTATAGTTTTATCTTTGAACTTGTGTTTTGTAACTGAAGTCTGATGGGACAGTGGACACGCGCGTGAGCGGAGGAAGTACCTGCATTTCCCATACGCTCCGTCTCCGCTGCTCATTGCCCCTCCTCTAGCACAGAGCGTTTACAGTGCCCCCTGAGTCTGAGATTCTGCTGGACCCACATGTGTAGGAGTTTTGTGAGACTCAAAGCAAGCCCAGAATAAATATGTTACATCTGTAATTGAGGCAGTGAGGGCAAACGACCCAGAAAGGCCACACTTCCCATGTGCACTAGAACTTGTTTGAGTGCGAAAGGAATTCTAAGAAAGCACAAATGAGCAAGAAACCCTATCGTACCCTTTCTTACTCATTTACTTTCCTGTATTAGCTAACCGCTTTTGCTGAACATGAAGACACAGAAGGAAAGAGGGAAATAGGCGAATACACAGTTCCTGTTCCGTTAACTCCTTCCTTACTCATGAGGACGCTGAAGGTACGGAGTATTGGTAGAATGTGCGCACAACAAGAAGTGAAATAAAAATGGTTGAATTAATTTCGTGCAGGCTTTCTGTTGTTCCAGTAAGAATGAAATATGAATGCATATGCTGGTTTTAAAATAGGAATTGTGTAATTTTAGCGATCCTTCATATGAATTAAAAGCTCTTACATTTGCATTTAAAACTGGCACTGCATGGTATAAAGATGAATGGTAAAAATTCATGCTAATAATTTAAAATTTTACTTTTTCTTTTTTAGAATGGCATTAAATAGCAAATAAACAACACTGTGACAAGTCAGGCTGTGGAAAAAGAGAGCAAGATTTATATTTTAGTACCCTCGACAGCACTTTTCTCCTGCCTTTTGAACAAGGGGCTTTGCATTTTCATTTTGTACTGGGCGTGCAAACATGTAGCTGCTAGTCCTGCTCAAGAGAGCTGGGGCCCAAGAATCTCTTGCCCAAAGGGCTCTTAACCCCTCTTGGGACCTTTCCCCCAGATGCATCCTTCTGCTGCATATTTAAGAACACATGTATTGTCTTTGTATTTTCTGTTTCCTTCACTAAACTCTGGGTGCATGTGGCACCTTGCTCACTTTTGTATTGCTAAGTACTAGCGCAGAGCCTGAGTCACAGTGGGTACTTGATGCATACTTGCTAAGTTAGTGAATGAATGAATGAACAAATATGAATAGGGAAGTCCCTGTCTTCAATGATTTAAAATCTACAAGGGGCAACAGGCAATACAAATACTGTAAAGTTAAATTTGATAACAGGTAATAAAAAGTAAATAAATGAATGAATGACTAAATAAAAATAAGGTGCCGTGGGCCCACAGAAAAGGGGCATCTAACTCAGCTGTGGAGACTGGGCTAATGGTGTTCTACTTTGGGTGAACATTAGAATTATTTAGAATTTTTGAAAGCTAGGTAACTATGTTAATTGGCCACACCTCAGATTGATGAAACCAGACTCCCTGGGAACGGGACCCGAGAGCATTAACTTCTCAGGTGATTCTGAGATAAAGTCCAAGCTGAGAACCACAGGTTTTGGGCTGGGTCATGAAAGATCAGCAGAATTCAGGCAAATGGTGCTGGGGGGAGCCAAGGTGGGATGATGACGTAGCAGGAGAAAAGTAGGTGGATTGGAGGGTAAACAACTTCTTTAAATTCTTGGCGCTTCATTCATCACATCTGTAAGACATGGCTAAGAATATTTAGCTCATGGGGTTGTTGTAAGGATTAAAGACCTGATTTCTATCAAGTGCCCGGTTGGTAAGAGGTGCCCCATGACACAGAATTGAGAGTGCTTGTGGGTGCATTTGTTGGATGATTTGGTTTTGTGTGTGTGTTGTCTGGAGTGTGGAGAATCTACTACCAAATCTCTGAGAGTTTCTCCAAGGAGACAAGGGCATGCTGAAGGCCTCCGGCAAACTGGTACGTGGCAACAGAAGCCAAACCTGTCTCCAAGGCCCAGCAGGTTGCTGGGCCTCCTCCTGTTTCTCTCTGGCAAGCTTTCTTGTCATTAATAATTAGGCTCTGCTCTATTCTTAGCATGTTTCTCCTTGTCAACTTGATTTTCAGTCCACCTCCCCTGCCCTGGCTCAACACAATTCCATCTGTGTGCTTAAGGGACAAGGAGAGACATTTCCATCAGCATTTCTCAACAGCCCGAAGGACTCTGTCATGCTTTCTTTCGGTTTGGGGTCCTAGGCAAGACTCAGGGGTTCCAGAGGGCTCAGGAGGTTGAGTCTACATGAATAGACCTGAGTGCGTGGATGCCAGGGAACAATCTGTGCTAAATCCTTTGATCCAAAATCTCAGGGAGATTCAGTGAGTGAGTCGGACCAGCCCAAATCTAAAGGACCAACATGGAGGCAGATTCCCTGGTTAGGCCAACATGGCCCGGAAGTGGAGGTGGTTAGGGCAGTGCTTCTCAAGCTATCTGTGGTAAAGGATTAGATATTCAAACGATTTTCTGGCCCACAGTAAACCAATACTTTTGTAAAAATGCAATAAAACCCAAATCCTAGAAAAATAAAAGAAAAAAGAAACAAAGACATAAAATTCAAGTCTGTCTTATTAGATTCAGCAGACATCGAATTACGTTTGAATAAATATAATCAAAGCAAATAAAGCAAAAAAGAGAAGGACAGAAAGCATATATGTTGTTTATGAAAATGTGCATATAGGCTATTAATATAATCATCATTACACATAACTTCTTGTTACGCTATAATCACGACTAAATAAAAGTTGAGCAAAGTGGCAATTCCTTATATTAAACGCCTATATACATTTTTGGACAAACATTGTATATACTAATATTTGCAGTTTTGATGTAACAAATGAGCCTCCTTCTTGCTCGTTAACTAATCTAGACATGACTACTCACAGAGCATAATGCATATCTAAAATGTTTCTATGTTTTGTTTTAATAACACTCATAGTAGAGAGATCAGTCTTACTTAAGTGTGCTGAGGGAAATGGAAGACGGTATTTTAAGGCAGTTCCAGCAAGCTGGGGATATTTGTTTTTAACTTTTATCCAAAATGAACTAAGCAATGCTGTATTTTCAAAATTCATCTTCAGTCTTTCATCAGCAGCCTGTTCTAACAATTAATCTTATAAAGTATAACTGAATTTAAGTTCTCTTTTTAGGAAAGGGAGGGGTTAAAGATCCATGAATTTCCTGTGTGTGATTTTTTTTGAAGGAAAATAAAACTCAAAATGTTCTATCAGAATTGTAAGGTATTCAGAGAAAACTTTCTGCAGATACGCAATATCGAGATCGTTACCCAAGTCTGTGATAATTGTTAAATTAGGAAATAGGTCATAACAATCTGTACAAATTTTGTTCTTCCAAGGTTCTAACTTCTGTTTTGGTTTTTAGATCTTATCTGCCATCGGAAAACATGTCACACTATGTCTTTGCATGGGATAGGCACGGAGCTCAGATCAAAAAATATACTGAAAATATAACACAAAAATATCAAACTGGCTGTCTAATTTGTACCTTTAAAAAGTTGGATTAAACTGGTTTCCTATTTTGCAGAAACACTGAGAGTTTATTCTGTAGTGTAAACATTCTCGATAAAACTCTTCTCTTGCTTATCATCATACCCAGCATGCAATAATCATTGTTTATGTTCAGCTTCTATGTTATCACAAAATATAGATAATAATCTGAAGTGTAATGCATTAGTTTCTTTTTTAGAGAGAGAGATTGAGCGCACATGAGTGGTCTGTGTGGGGGCGTAAGGGGCAGAGGGAGAGGGACAGGCAAATTCCCCACTAAGCAGGGAGCCCAACAGTCCTCAATCCCAGGACCCCGAGATCATGATCTGAGCCAAAGTCAGACACTCAACTGATGAGCCACCCAGGCGCCCCATAATGCATTTGTTTTAACGTAATTCTCAGCTTTAACATGTCACTAAGCCCACTGTTTAGTTCAGCTGACATTATTTTCGTAGCAAGATTTTCTTGATGAAGGAAAGTGTGTTGATTTACATTCTAGAGACACCTTAATCTGAGTAACTACTCAGAATGTTTTTTTTTTTTTTTGTGATTGCAGCTGACTTACCAGCATGTCACTTCCAGAGGCGCCCGGCTGGCTCCGTTGGTAGAGTGTGTGCCTCTCAATCTCAAGGTTGTGAGTTCAAGCTCCATGTTGGGCATGGAGCCTATTTAAAAACAAAACAAGCATTACTTTCGCATGAAACCTAAACTTCTGACCACATTTATTGGCAGTGTTTTATCAGATGAAACATTTGCCTTCCCAGTTTTACACAGTGCGGTGCAAGTTGTATTTTTAGCAATGAGGTTGACAAAACAATTCTTCTTAATATTTCCATCATGTTGAAATCATACATCTGCTAAAAGTTGCTATATGAATTATTTGCTAATGATACCAAGTTGCAATGGAAAACACTTTGCAAGCTTTATGTTTTCTATGAGTTGCTCTTTCATAAACTAGCCCGTTCCTCTTGTTGGAAAGTGATACCTGAGCGACCTTCTTTGCCACCAATACACCCAACATTTCCAAGCGAATATCTTTGCTGTGTCTTTCTCTGATGCCTTGGCAATTGTATATGGATTTGGAGTCTTAGCAAACGAAGGGCTACATTATAAGAAGCCTGCACAGATGGGGCACCTGGGTGACTTAGCCAGTTAAGCGTCTGCCTTCGGCTCAGGTCATGATCCTGGGGTCCTGGGATCGAGCCCCACGTCGGACTCCCTGTTCAGTGGGGAGTCTGCTTCTCTCTCTCCCTCTGCCCCTAACCCCGCTAGTGCTTGTTCTCTCTCTCAAGTAAATAAATAAAATCTTTAAAAAAAGAAGCCTGCACAGCACTAGTGTTTATATGTGAAAAATTGAGTATCTGTTTCTGTTGACTTTTTATTTCAATACTCTTTCTTTCTTATGTTTGGCCTGTAAATGCTGCTCACATTTTGATATTTTTATTGCTTTTTTAAGCTAGAAAATCTCTACAAATAATACACTCTGAAGCACTTTACCAGCAGTTATGGCTACAACCCTGAACTTACCACTTGAAGGAAAATACTTGCAAATAAAACTAGTACAAACTCCTCTTGGCCTTCCTTTCTCAGGACTCAACTTTGATTAGCATCATCTGGTTTACTACTCCTGCTGCCATCAGAAATGGTTTATCTTCTTGACAAAAATGTCCCAGTGAAGCTTATTTTGTCAAATGTAATTCAGCATCAACATTTACTTCCTTAATTTAGTTAATCATCTGAATCCCTAAAAGTTAAAGCATTGTAAAAATGAAAAATTATTAAAAGAAATAAATTCCTAAATTGTCTTTGATTCTTATAGACTTTAGAGTTACAGGTGACAGAGTAGTCCTAAAATATGACGTACGGTAATGTGGTCTTACCGTGCATGACTCGTGTGCACTTGGCCCCGCGTGTAACTCACCAGGTGAGCATGACAACAGCCAAGCTGGTCCGCGCCCTGTTCCATGAGACCAGTCCACCGAGAGATGCTTTCTTAGATGTTGCAGCAATGTCAGACTGTTATAAAAGTTTCCAAAGATCCCCTCTCAATTTCACTTACCTCGACCATAACAGTTCATGGAACAGCACTGGTCTGGGGACCACTCTTTAAAGTATGAGATTTGGAGTCTAGAGAGATTTGATTTCAAAACCAAAATGTTATTACTTACTAGCTATGTGACCCTAGGCCAGTTTTTACAATCTCCTTTGCAACCTTCTCTTCTTTAAAATGGAGATGATTGGGGTGCCTGGGTGGCTCAGTTGGTTAAGTGTCTGCCTTTGGGCTCAGGTCGTGATCCCAGGGTCCTGGGATCGAGCCCTGAGTCGGGCTCCCTGCTAAGCGAGGAGCCTGCTTCTCCATCTCCCTATGCCCCTCCCCCACCCCATCGTGCTCTCTCTCTCTCTCTCGCTTTCTGTCTCTCTCAAATAAATAAATAAAATCTTTAAAAAATGGAGATGATAGCATCAATCTCAAAGGGTTGGTGTGAAGATGGAGTAAAGCTTCACGCATTCATTCAGTGAACACATATCTAATGTACCCCTACTATGTGCCAGAAACTGTTTGAGGAGCTTGGGTTACATTGATGAACAAAACAGACAATGGTGGGACAGAGATCATAGTAATAACAACGACAGAACAAGTAAATGATAAAGTTCGTAAAAGGTGACAAGCGTTAGGGAAAAAAGTGCCCCGTAGAGTGTGGTAAGGGGACTCAAGGGTGCTGGGGCAGGGGCGGGAGGGAGGCTGCAGTTTGAATAGTGTGATCAGGAAAGAAGTGTGATTCAAATAATGCGAGCAGAATCACTAGCACAGAGCCTAGGTAGTACTTAGCAAATGGTAGCTTTTATGATCAGTTCATGATTGCTTCTTGTTGCCCTTCGGAAAGCCAAAATGCCTTTATTTGGGGTGATCGTTGCAGACGGGCGTGTGCACACAGCAGCGCCTGCGCACACGCACACCGACGCACGCCGGAGAGGTTTGCTGTGGGTTCAGCCGTCTCCTTCTAGAGCACGTTTCTGTTTGCATTCACGGTCATTTGGGGAGCCCAGGTGAGTGGGAGTTAGCTTGGTTTTGGGGTAGAATAGGATGAAATGAGAAGCTCACAAAATTCTTGGCTAATTAACATAGAGGAAGCGTCAAAAGGCCAAGACTAGCTTTCAATTCCGTGCTCACTCTCTGTGCACCTACCTTGTTTCTCCTCAATTTGTTGAGGTGCCACTGTCTCTTTTGATCCCGTGAGAGGCATTACATTTGGCCAAAGCCCTGGGAGAAAGTATATCAGGGAAGTGACAACTGTTGTCAGCTGACATTTACAGTGGATGTTTCTTGAAGATTTAACTGACCGTGGCTACCTTCTCAGGAATAACTTCCTCCTACAAAATTGTACACACACCATGACAAAACTTTCATTAGAAACAATAGGGGCACCTGGGTGGTTCAGATGGTTGAGTGTCTGCCTTCCACTCAGGTCATGGTCTCTGGGTCCTGGGATCGAGCCCCGCATCGGGCTCCGGGCTCAGTGGGGAGCCTGCTTCTCCCTCTCCCTCTGCTGCTCCCCCTGCTTGTACTCTCTCTCTAATAAATGAATAAATTAAAAAAAAATACAGTACGGGCGTCTACAGAAAGAAAGGTTATCTTAGAGTGCTGGGATTCTGGGTACTTTCCCATTTTCTACAATCAGCATGTATTTTTTTTAGTAATCAGAAATAGCCAACAAGTGTTATTTATTTATTTTTTTAAAAGGAGCAAAAATAACCAACTCTTGCTAATGCAGAGAGGCTTGCTCTGCGCTTTCATTTTCAGCTTCGGGGAGGTGGAGGAGTAGAATATATTGGTTTGGGGACTGTTTTGAGAATTTCTCTTTCGGATTTTATCTCCACATTCTCTGAAAAACTCTATGTGAATTTACTACTCAAAACTGCTTTGCTGTGTTATTATTAGACCATCCTCCCCTAAACTTGGCTGGAAATCAAAGGCCCCTCCAGATAAGAATCTCCACAATGTGCATTTTCAGAGCAAGTCAGAAGCTGTTTTGTTCTAACACTCAAAGAAACCTTTTGTATTTTCAATTTCAAGTGCTCTGCAGTAAACCAACAGTCTATATAGATTATACAAAAGGGTCATATGTTGGTTTGAGCCAGTTTCTGGGGGAAAAAAATCACCACTGAGGAACAGCAAGTGTTTGAACAATGAACTGACAGCTGCTGGTCCATTAGATCCGTCCACAGGGCCAACTCCCACTCTTTTCAATTTCGCTGTGATCTGTAGATACAAGAATCTGTGACTGAGCCGGTGGTGATGGGCTATGTTCCAACAGCACCTGCACTTTATCAGAGCAATACCTTTTATCAGAGACCTCTCACATAGTCCTTTATAAGGAAGAGAAGAAGCAGTGCAAGCTTGGAAAGGGAGAAGAAAATATCTACCAATTTCAAGTTCCCGACTGACCATTTAAGAACTTGTAGAGTGAGCCCTAAAAGCTTGAAGCTCTCGATTTCTACAATATTCCTAGCGCCATTCTCAGGAGCATCAGGATCTGTCCTCAGCCAAAGTTTCATCCCAAAAGTTAAACCTCATAGTTTGCTAAATCAAGTGCTCATTCACAATAAGGTCTGTCTTTAAAAAGTATCTTTCTGGTGATAGGCTTAAAGAAGCCAAGTGAAAGAATATGTTCTTCCCGTTTGCTTCCAGAAATGACAATCCTACTTAATTTTCTCTTCACTGGGGTCAGATGTGAATAATCACCAGCCCTTTCAAACAGCCCAGGCGTTTGGTCCAGGGATTCTCTGGTGGATTGCTTTTTTTCCTTCAGTCACGTAGACTGCCTTCCCTTGGGATCGCTGGTTTAGCTTTTCGGTTGCTGTTTACACCTGTTTACCCTGACCTCATCTCAGATGGGCCAGATCTTGACTGCTTACTCACTGCTGACTTCTGAGCCCCATCACTTCCTCTCACCTCTGATCCTTAATAACTGTCCCTCTGCTTTTCTCCACATAGCGTAACCTCAGCTGTCTGTGCCCAGGCCCAGCCGAACGAGGTTTGAGCTCTACCAGTTTGAGCTGAGCAGCCAGCTGAGTCAGTCAATTCAATTTACATTCCCAAACTCTGCCGCACTAGTTCTTCGATTCAGTGGATTTACTTTTTGTGCAATTAATGAGCAGTTTTTTTTTACTGCACTCAAACGATAAAGTCAAAACAGAAAATAGGTCATGTCTCAAACAATGTCATATTTTTGGCTCTTTTCCCCCCTGCAAGAATCCTGAGTACATTTGGTTGGTGTAGGGAATGCCGTTTTTAATATGGTTTAAAGTTTCATTGTTGGATCTCAAAGCAGAAAGAGGCTGCTGACTCATTTTATCTGACCAAAGTAGACAACGACAGCAGTAGTTTAATATGAACAGCCGAGGACCCTTAAAGGTTAAAATTGATGCTATGAGACCTGCAGTAAGGAATCTCTCCGTTATCTAGAGCCCTCCACCTAAAACCCAGTTCACACATTCTATTCCATTTGGTCCTTATTGGCATTTGGGCTCTTCTTCCTCAGGACGACTGTGAATGCCTTGAGGTTGGGCATCGTCCCGCTCATATTTGTACCTTCCACAATACCTAGCACCAAACTCGGTGTTCCGTTAAGTCTCCAATAATCGCTGAATTGAATTCATGGTTAACCCAAGGAAGGAAAAGGCTTACGCTGAAAAACAGAGATTTGTGCAATTTTTTTTTTAGGTGGTAACAAAGGAATGAAGGAGGATGTAAATAATACCTTGGTGGAAGTGCTTCAAAAGAACCTCAGGGGAGACCTTAACCACTCAGAACAGTTTGATGTCATATCACGTTGACTATGGGGAAAGAAAATCAAAATGGGTTTAGTATTCAAACAGTCACTTAAAAGGTTAAAACTGCTACTAAATAAATCTGGTATTTTTGGTATTTTTACCAAAAAAATCCGAAGGCATCGGATGGCAAAATAACATTAAAAGATTCCTCAGACCCGTTGACTTCATCTGGAAGGAGATGAGCCGGGGAACGGTTTTATCTGGCCATGGAGGCATTCAGCCTCCTCCCTATCAGACAGAAACATTCAATCCAATGAGACGAATGCAAACACTGCGAAACATTCTCCATGTATCATCAGAATACAGAGAGACATAAGTTACCAGAAAATGCTGAACAAAGTCTGAAGTACTACCGCTGTCAAAATGCTGACATTGATTTTATTCACTTCTTGAGATCTAAATTGGAAGATCAAAAAGGATCAGATTGAACACAGGTCTTTATGATATACTATAATCAAAGACAATACAGTGCGAGGACTACAATGCATAATGGAAGGTCTCGAAGGATGGAATTTGCGGATTCTGGGATGGAGGAATGAGCTGCCATTATTGGAATGAGTTTTGTTCCACAACTTAGTGATTTATTACTCATGTTGCCAATTCACCGATTATTGTCGCGTCACTCAGACAAAGAAATCCGGAGCTTTGTAAAGAATAAATAAGGAAAGGGAGAGACCTAAACCCGGGAAATGATGTGCAAATAAAGAAAGGGAAAACTAATTTGCTATCAAATGGCTTTTATATTTACTTAAAAAAATACAGAAGCACAAAGAAGCAATTCTTCCCTGAGGTTATATATAAAAGCAGAGTCGCTTAAATTTTTTTAAGAAATCAGCTTTCCCAGAGAAATGTATTTATAGAGAAAAGAGACATGCCAAAATGGAGTTGGGAGGGCTCAAGTCTGGAATCCCTGCTTCCTCTGTCGCATGACTGCTCCCTTCGCTCCCTTCGCTCCCTTCATGAATGTACCAGGGCAGGAGTCGCTAAACTATGGCTCATGGGCGAAATCTGACCCACAGCCTGTTTCTCTACCCCCCAAGGGCCAACCATGTTTTGCATTTGCAGATGGTTGCAACATTTTTTTTTTTTAAAGAATACTATTTCATGATGTGTGAAAAGGACATGAAATTCCAAATTCGGGGTCCATAAATGAAGTGTTACTGGAACACAGCCTCCGTGTGCTTACAGATTCCCGTGGTGGCTTTCAGCTGAGTAGTTGGGAGAGAACGTATGGCCCGAGAAGCCTAAAACGTTCGTTATCTGGCCCTTTATAGGAAAAGTTTGGCAACCCTTGTGTTATATGATTCATGACATATTTATACTCAAAAGAGGACGTGTTTCCAAAGAGGCTGGGACTTCATGTGACTTGACATTGGAAGGAAACAATATTCTCTTATGCAGATGCCCAGATACACTTAGCTCCATGCACACACAAATGGGGCACCTCCAGAAGACCTGTAAGGGCAGCTAATACATCTCATGGATGCTTTTGGTGGTTTTGGCTTTTGTTTTTTTAGAGAAAGAGAGAGAGAGAGAGAGAAGGGGGTGGGTGGGGTAGGAGGCGCAGAGGGAAAAGGAGACAGAGAATCTTGAGCAGGCTCCACGCCCAGTGCAGGGCCCACCTCAGGGCTCAATCCCACGACCCTGAGATCATGACCTGAGCTGAAATCAAGAGTCAGACACTTAACCGACTGAGCCACCCAGGCGCCCCTCATGGATGCTTTTGATAGAAGGGTGAATTCACATACTAGCTAGAGAGCTACTTCTAAGAGGAGATGAGCATTTGGAATAGATTCCTGGTGGTTTTTCTCTTCTCTTTATGACTGGAATAGATGGGCTGCATGTGACTGAGCTATTTCATAAAATTCTAGACATATACAGAGAGGAATACCAAGGTCAGGTCTTTCCAAATTTAAACATATCGGATGTCACCAGTACCAATGAAAACCAAGTTCTTCATAGAAACCTGCCACATTAAAAAACAATCACAGCCTCTTCGACACCAACTCACTGCCATACCCCAGAATGCATGCTCGGTTGTGTGTTATCCGAACACTGGAGAACTTGGCCAGAGAGAAAATGGAGCACGCACAGAAAAATATATTGTTGAGTTTCCTGGTTATGGCTTTCTTATTTTAGACAACTCAAGTGTAAATGCAATCCTGACCTTTAAACATCCATGCGTTGATATATGAAAAATATCCAATATATGCAATGAACGACCGGCCAAGCATTATATTTCTAATGTAGTCTGCTATTGTCTCACAGCACGTTGATTTACTAAA
Organism: Halichoerus grypus; assembly: GCF_964656455.1. Taxonomy (NCBI): domain Eukaryota; kingdom Metazoa; phylum Chordata; class Mammalia; order Carnivora; family Phocidae; genus Halichoerus; species Halichoerus grypus. Next base: position 106,027,671 of record NC_135727.1, on the reverse strand, counting down.
TATAATTTGTGACATTGCTATTGGGCAGAAAGCCCCTGCCCACAAGCAGGCTCTGTGAGTAAAAGTGTCCCGTAAAATATCCTTAATAGGAAAACAATACATTTTAAAAATTTTACTCGGTACATGCACGAATGACCCCGAGGATAAAAATAACTAGTGTGTGGATGTAATATATAAATCAGGAGATAATATGGAACACCAGCGATTTTTATTAGAATTTTCTCATGTTGGAATATTGTGATGTCTCTGTAGGATCCGGTCACTGAAGAGGCAAAGCAAATGATTGTGGGAAACAAGGAAGAGAAGCCCTGTATCATGCATGGGGTGAGGAAGGAAATTTACGCTCAGAGGACTTTGAACAAAGCGCTCCTAGAGAGCATTTCCTCCACCACAGGTAGTGTGGTTGATTTGGTTGATTGCAAAAAAGGCCACAAATTCCTCCCATCTCTGTAGGTACTCCCTCTGCAAGTTAATTTTACTGCTTCTCCCAGCAAGAGGTGGAGTCTATCTTCCCACCCCTTGAATCTGGACTTGGTCGCAGGACAGTAGCAAATAATGACACAAACAGAATCTTCAAGAGCCCCTGTCCTCCCTTTGGAATTTGCCCTCTCTTGGTGCTCTTTGCAAGCCGATCCCACCGTGTGAAGAAGCCCAGGCTAGCCTGTCGCACTTCAGGGAGCAGACCAGCCATCTCAGCTGTGGCCCCTGAGACCAGCCACCTGCCAATGAGCAGGCATGTGAGTGAGACCATCCTAGGTAGCCCAGAGCAGAACCTCTCAGCTGATCCACAGCATCAGGAGAATTAACAAATGCTTATTATTTGAAGCCACCACATTGTGGAGGGACTTGTTATGCAGCATGAGCTAGAGTAGATGCCTGGGTAGTGGACCCTGAGTGGTTCCTGAATCCAAGAGGTCCAGTCACACTGCTTTTGCCCAGAATTTGCCCAACTGTGGGGGCCATTATATACAAGTCTGTGGAAGCCTGCTGGGCTATGTGCTGATTGCTGGGGCTTGTTTATGGGGTACAGGGATCATGCCAAGCCCTAGGGGACATTCTTGGGCTGGCAGCCACCTCTGTGAAGGGGCTTATAATTCTGGTTCTTTGGGGTTTCCTGCTGGCCTGCCAAAATGGCTCAGGTCCATGAAGTTGGGGAAGGCCTCGAACTTCCTCCACCAGTTAAGAGTTCTTTATAGTCCGCAGCCTCTGAGGGTCCTCTGACATTGCCATGTTTCCTGGATTTGTCCTGACTCAAGTGAGAATCTTTGATATAGTCACAGAAGCTCCAAGGACAGGGACAAGGGCAGGCCCACACACTATAGGCTCAGGGGTAGGAGGGTGCCGGGCTCTCTGGAGGCAAACCGCACTCATGAAGAAGGGGTTTTGCCCTCCTCAGAGGACTGGCAACTTCATGGAGGGCCTGGGCTCTAGACTGGACCTGGTCACAAACTAGCTCTACATTTCTGATGACGAATGAACAGACAAACAGAAGACTTCACTTTGCTGGGTTTCAGTTTCCATATCTATGAAGTGGGGAGAACTGGGTTGGAGGCTATTTACTGTCTTTGGTGGATTTAACAGTCCTTGAGAGTCATCTCCCACGCTTTGCACCATGTCCTTCTCCATCCCTCACTTTGCTCTGTCATCCCCCCGCCCAGAATTGTGATTTTGAGGGAGAAGGGAGGTAGGCCCATTTCAGGACGAGGACCAGAGCCATGCACACAGACTCGACCAGAGCTCATCTAACTGATGTTCAGTGACTTCGCTCAGGGGGACATTACTGAGGGTCTGGAAAAAAGGATGTAGTAGAGGAAGTGTTGGAGGTGGGGGAGGGAGCGGCCCAAGAAGTAGCCTGGGAAGGGTGTCCAGTCTATTGTGCTCCCTTGTAAATAATCTCCCGTCCACGGAGGGGCGCTCTCTCTCTCAATCTCTCCCTCTCGGCTTCTTCCTCCCACCCTACCAGTTGATCAACTGATCTTGCAACAGCAGGTAAGAACTTCAACCTGTGGGTTTACTTAATTCATTTTTCTCTGTGGATTCTGTTATCCTAACAAAGTATTGGTTTCTTTTTTTTTTTTTTTAAAGATTTTATTTATTTGACAGAAACACAGCGAGAGAGGGAACACAAGCAGGGGGAGTGGGAGAGGGAGAAGCAGTCCTCCTGCTGAGCAGGAAACCCAGTGCGGGGCTCTGGGCTCTATCCCAGGACCCTGGGATCATGACCTGAGCCGAAGGCAGACGCTTAACGACTGAGCCACCCAGGCACCCCCAAAGTTTTGGTTTCTACACTGCATTAATAGACTAACTACTCTCAGGGGTTTTGTTTTGCTTTTTTAAAAAATATTTTATTCATTTATTAGAGGGGGGGAGCAGAGTGGGGGAGCAGAGGGAGAAGGACAAGCAGACTCCCTGCTGAGTGTGGAGCCCAATGTGGAGCTTGATCCTAGGACCCTGAGCTGAAATCAAGAGTCAGACGCTCAACCAACTGAGCCACCCAGGTGCCCCTTGTTTTGCTTTCTAATGCTTGAGTTTTTTCCTATTCTGAATGCTTACAAGCTAGTCCCAGTTCAAAACCCACCAATAATTTCCCATCAAATAAAACCCTTACTAGTTCTAATGGCCTGAACGTCGCCTTGGAACAGCCTATCCTGCTGACCTTACCACCCACCACTCTTGCCATCACTCAGCTCTGCTTGCTGCTCCTGGAATACACCAACATTGGTCCCACCTCATGTTTCAGGCCCAGGTCCTCTTGTGACATACTGCTCTACTGGGAACCAGGACTTTTCAAGTTCTCTAGAAAGTTCTAATGTGTGGCCAGGGTTGAGAATAACTGAGCTAGAGTGTCATTTAGGCTCAAAGCTTTTCCAATTTAAATGTGGGTGTAAACCACCTTGGAATCCTACTCCAGTGCAGGTTCTGACTCAGGAGCGGGGAGGGGCTCGGGATTCTGCCCTTCAACCCAGCCCCCAGGTGATGCTCATCTCCCAGCCAATGGTGAGTTGCCCGAGACCAGGGAATACACCTCACTTCATGCCAACTGTGAATGTTTGCTGACTGACAGCTCTGCAAGTTACCTCAGCTTCCTTTCATAAAAGTCGCATGCCGGGGCGCCTGGGTGGCTCAGTCGTTAAGCGTCTGCCTTCGGCTCAGGTCATGATCCCAGGGTCCTGGGATCGAGCCCCACATCGGGCTCTCTGCTCCGCGGGAAGCCTGCTTCTCCCTCTCCCACTCCCCCTGCTTGTGTTCCCTCTCTGGCTGTGTCTCTTTCTGTCAAATAAATAAAATCTTTAAAAAAAAAAAAAAAGTCGCATGCCACCACCAGTAGGTTCTCATGGCTTCAAATAAGACGAGATATGTTACCTAATCAAGATATCAGGCTCTGTAACATACATCTGGCTGTTCTAATAGGACTTTACATGGGTGAACACTTTGTATTAAATCCTTACATTCCAGAGCCCTAACAATTTTATTCTGGACTGTGAAGGAAGCTTTCATCTCTCCTGCAATGATAAAATGTGCTCTTGTTCTTCAGATCCTTCCCCATGGTTATTATAATCTCCTCAGTCTGGCTGGGTTTGACATGGAGTGACGTCGACTTCAGCCAGAGAGATTTTCTGAGGAAAAAAAAAATGGGAAAGTAAAGATGCTGCTCTACTTTCGGCATCCAGTATCCTCTTTGTGGTCATCAATAGCACTGATTCCCGACACCCATACTACGTAACTAGGTTTCCAAGTCTGTGTTCTGTCAACAACTTCATCAATTGCCTTTATAGCATTTTCTTCCGAAGTCTTTGTGTCACTTTATATATCTTCCCTGCCCAGAGTGCCCGCACCCAAAAGACATCCTTCAGGCGCCCCACTTAGTCACCCACTAAATCCAAAATGAAGTCACCCCTGGTCTTGCCCCATCTTGCACCAGCAGAGAAGATAATCTAATTTCAGGGGCTGCAGCCTCTGTCCTCCCCAGGCATGAGAGAATGGGATTTCTTCCTAACGAGGTTAACAGGGATATTGTTGTTTCAGGGTTTGCTGACAGGCTGAAGATTGATCCTCTCCACTCTCTTTCCTGATTCTGAAGAGATTGCGGACCTGGGATCTGCAGTGCCTCTGGGTCACGTGCTAATTTAAAATTGATGACTTGGAAAGAGAATGGAGATAAAGATGCTGTCCTGGGATGTGTCCTTTTATAGAGAGGTATTGTAATTTGGGGGCGCGATGTTCTCTTAAGCAGCTCTTTTGAAACACACACGCGTGCGCACACACACACACAGTAGTTTAGGGATGTACTTTGATCACTGACTTCATCAGCCAGACACTCATGGCCACCCCTTTCTGAGCATAGAGACAAAGATGTACCATTTACTGATTAGAACAGGGGATCACGAGGGTGCTAGTTAAAATTTTACAAGTACGATAGTATGGTTCCATTCTGTAACATTCAAAAGCAGACCTAACTACTGTGCTCTTAGAAGTCCAAATAGAGGTTGCCTTGGGGTGGGGGTTAGTGACTAGAAGGAAGCCTAAGGAGCGCTTTCTGATGTTCTGAAAATGTTCTATTTCTTGATTCTTTTACTTCGCTGTGTTCACCTGGTGGAATTCCATTGATCAATATATACTTCTGATTTGGGCACTTTGCCTTGCACACTATCATTCATTAAGAAGTTTACCAATAAATATCCAACGCTTTTAACACTCCTTTTAATCAAGTTTTCCACTTAGGAGGAAACCATAAGTTGAAGAAATCACTGTCTGAAAATGTATCTGAAAATCAGTTTTTCAATTAAAGACGCACTGCCCCCTCCAATGAAGTGTTCATTTTCCCCCTCAGACTTTAGCTCCGTGCATGTGTTAGTCCTCTTCCTGAGCCTCACAGCTTTGCTCCGATTCTGGGCAACGACAGAAAATCCGTGACTTGGAGGGAGCTGTAACCTTAATGGGCTTCTGTATCTTATTGATGAATTATATCTTAGATATGCAGCCTGCCATCAGTTATTAGTCACTGAACCCCCCCCCCCCCATCTCGGTGAGGGCGCTCACTCTCAATGCCTGCAGGACAGGATGAGGGACCTTTGTGATCAAGCCTAGTGCTTCTTGGATACTAATTATGTCTCCACACAATGGAACTGGCTTTGCTTACCACGTTAAGGAATGAATCAAAATGTTGAGATAGATTATACTGGTGCCGGCTTTATTCCCTAGGAACAAACCAGATATAATAAATGAATTCTCGGTTTTTTTTCTCCCTGTTGTCAATTTATTTATTTAAGTTCTAGGATGGGGATATCTTCACATGGCTCATGAATCACAAAGTACAAGTTGTATGCAGGAAATGGTGTTTCTCCCACCTCTGCCCTACGTCAGCCGTTGTCCGCCCCCCGCCCATCCCTGTTGATAGTGCCTTTGTATCTTCCAGAGACGATTAGGGTATATGCAAATCAAATTTGAAATGATCAGTGAGAGGATTCTGTCAGGCTTCTATGATTGCACACACACACACTCTGTTTTAGGACCTTGCCACTCAAACTGTGGTTCTCAGGCCAGCAGCATTAGCATCATTTGGGAGTTGGTTAGAAATGCAGAATCTCAGGCCCCCAGTCCAGATCCACAGAGCAAAATCTGCATTTTAACAAGATCTCCAGGGTATTTGTAGAGCCCGAAAGTGTGAGACACAATGCTTCAGGGGAAAGGGACCTGAAGGAGTAGTAAGATCGGTGGGTTACAGAGGTACCCAGCTTATCCCAAAGGAGTTCTTTGTCCTTTGGAGGAAAAATTAACTCAATATAGTCTCATTATCCTTGTCACAATTTCATCAGAGATTTTTCTCTTGTACATGTATGAAATGATGTGCAGTTGTCTTAGGCATTTATGGCTCTCAGAATGCTTATCCCTGTCTCTTCTACCTCTAGCACTTGAGGACCTTCCTCTCTGCATGTCTGGCCTGGAATGTTGAGGGTCTGGGTGCTGGGCAATGGACATGGCCCCAAGGAGTCGGCATCAGGGCCTGCCTCACGGGAGAATCGGGGAAGTTGCTGCCTTCCTAGTCATCTTTCCCCAAAGTCCCTGTCTCACTCCCCAACTCTGTTGCTGCCCTCTACTTGCCTTTCTTTAGGCCTTGGTCCAGTGCTCTCAGTTGGAGGCAGCACCAGACTGCTTTCCAGCCATCATGCTCATCAACCTTTGTCATTGCTCTGGGCAGTTCTTTTGGGTTCAGGGATCCTACAGGCAGCCCTTGGACACATTGTCCTGTTCCACTCTGAGGATTTGGAGCCAGTTATCAACAGGAAAAACAAGGGAAAGCAATTGCTTTTAAATTGTCCTTGCTTCTCAGAATAAGAACGTAATGATACTGTTTATGACTTGCAGTGGAGGGAAGAGATTCCATGGGTCGGTTCCCTCTTGCATTGAGACGTGACCTTCTATTTGCTAGTGAACTCTGCTGAAGTGCGACATTTTTGGCATTGGGATATTTCTGTTTTTTTTTTTCAGGAAGGGACTCGACACACTTCTCACTTCCTCTCCTCTACTTTTCCAAGGTCTTTCCTCAATAGCTATTAGCCACAGAACACAGCCTTCTACCACTTAACCATTTGCGGCTACTCTAGATTTCCTGCACTGTAATTTACAGTCATTAGGCCTCTGTCACAGTCTGATGCTGAGGACTTTTTCTATTGAGTAAACGACATTTTTAAAATTTCTCTTGTGGTGAGGACACTTAATGTAAGATCTCCCCTCTTAACGAATGTTTAAGCACGGGCTACATTGTCTTTGACAACTGGGATGATGTTGCACAGCGGAGCCCTACCGCTTAGTCATCTTGCCCAACCGAAGCCTTGTGCTTGTCAAATTAATTTTTATTAAATGATCATAGACGTGCAAAAGGGCACCTGAGTGTACAGCTCAGTGAGATTTCCAAGCTGATTACACCCGTGAACCCAGCACCCGGCGCGAGAAACCAGAGTGTGTCCGGCACCTCAGAAGCTCCCTCCTGCCTCCTGCATGGCCACCACGTGCCTCTGTGGGTAACCACTCGCTTGAGTCCTAACAGCGCATTAAAGTAGCATTTGCATGCTTTACGCACATGGCAGCCTACAGTACGTACTCTCATGTCTGGCTTCCATTCCTCGGAGTCGTGCCTGTGAGCTCCAACTGTATTATGTGCAAAGCTGAAGATCATTAATTCTCCATTGCTGTATTATTTATCCTTTCTACTCTTGACAATTGTTCTGTGGTTTCCCATTTGAGGCAATTATGACGAGCACTGCTCTGAAAATTCTTGCACATGTCTCATCATGAAAATGCCTAAGTTTTTCTGTTGGGTATATACCAAAGATGAAAATTGCTGGGCGATGCTGACTTCTTAATGTATCAAGACTGATTATCTTGTGCGCATCCGTGCCAGGGAAGCAAGGTATGTGATTAGGCAGATGCCCAAGCGTAAGAATAGGGGCTGGAATCTTTTCTCCCCTATGTGAAAAAGGATCTTTTTAGCCTACCAGCAATTTCTGAGCTCCCGCCTTATTCCAGGCTTCCAAAGATGCAGTGTTGATTGCTTTAGTTTATTTTATGATTTTAATGAGATCACCCCACTGCTGCACTAGCTTTTCCAAGCATGACATGTCCTGGCTCCTTAGCAAGAACGGAGTCAACTCTCAGTTGTGTGCCGGGGCGGCGAAAAAAATCGCTATTCATGATTTTCTGCTTTAGAGTCTCCATCCTTGAGGGTAAATAGTAGAGGCAGGAAATGCCATAAGCAGAGGAGGTGGTCGTCTGCATGCCGTCGTTGGAAGCTCTGCCTGGCCCCTAAATAGCGCTGCTGTAAACACCCTCTTCCCGGAGGGCCTGGAACCCCCACCCCTCAAGCTAGCTTTTGAGGTTAGACCACTGAGGCAGGGGAGACGCTGCTGGAAGGCTACTGCTGAAATGTGTGTGTTTCCTGCCGAGGGAAGAAGGGTCTTTATCTGTCTCCCAGGGGGTTAATAAGTCATAAACTTGGCGCTCAAGAGAAGTCAGTGTGTGGGGCAGAGGAAAGAGGGTTTTAACCGAGGCAGCCAGGCCAGGAGGTGCCACGGTGGGGACCTGACGGGGAGGAACAATCTTAGGGCAGTGTAAGAAGAGCTTGGCCCTGGAGGGGAAAGAAAGACCCTCTGGACCACCCCAGGGCTGGGGTTAAGAGAACACCCAGGAACAAAATGTCTGCTGAGAAGCCCCTCGGATCTCGAATGGTCTGTATTTCTGATTCTCTGATCTCATCTGTTGAATAAAACAGTATTTTGATTCATAGCTTTAAAAATCTTTGCTGTTTGTACTTTCTTTATTATGCTAATCTTATTTAGGTATATTTTAGCCATTTCTTGTGGGAGAGGGTAATGGGGCCATAATTTGCTACCTTCTTCTCAGCTCCAGGCTGTTCACAAGATTTTTTTCTGTTATATGTATAATATTTTTCTCTATACTCATACATATATATTATATATATACATAATACATGTTGTATATGTGTATATATATAGTGTTTGATATCATTAAATTTCATCATAATGGTGATTTTGAGGGAGAGGAAGCATGCTCTTAGAGGCTCACCCACATTGAGCAGACTTAAAGAATCTTTATTGTTTTTCTGATGATAAAATAAGGCATACTCATAGGAAATTCAAATTGTACAGAAATGAAGAAAGTAGAAACTGAAAGCCCTGCGTACCTGGACTGTATGTTAAAGGTATAGCAGGAGTTAGGGATGTCTGTTGCTCATATTTTTTGATAATCAAGGGCATATATTTTTTAAAGATTTTATTTATTTATTTGACAGAGAGAGAGAGAGCGAGAGCAGGAGCACAAGCAGAGGGAGTGGGAGAGGGAGAAGCAGGTTTCCCGCTGAGCAGGGAGCCCGATGCGGGGCTCGATCCCAGGACCCTGGGATCATGACCTGAGCAGAAGGCAGACACCCAAATACTGAGCCACCCAGGTGCCCCAATCAAGGGCATATTTTTTTAAAAAAGCATTGACTACTTCTCCTACAACAGCATTAAATGCATGTATTAAATACATTCCTTATAACAAATGTCCTGATTGGCCAGGGGGTGTGGTGGCCCTTCTGGGAGATAGAGCAGAGCCTGACCTTCTCCTTTGCCTCTTTCTGGCTCCTCCACCTTCCACTAAAGTTTATGAAGCAAAGAGAGTAACCAACATAACAAGACAGTTCTACACATTCAAAAAAGAATTTTAAAAAGATAAGACATTTACAAAAATCGCCACAAAAGGTTGTATAAGAATGTTTACAAGGCTTCCTCATAATAGCCAAAACCTGGCAGTGATCCAAATTTCCATCAGTGGAAGAATGAATAAACAGATTGTGGTGTATTCACATAATGGAAAACTCAGCAAGGGAAAGGAACAAGCTACTGATCATGCAACATTATGACTGATTCTCAAGAATGCGTTATTGAGCAAAAGAAACCAGAATCAAGAAACATACTGTACGATTCAATTTATATGCAGTTCTTAAACAGTTTAACCTAATCTGTGGTGATAGAAATCAGAACAGTGGTTGACTGGGGTGGGGACTGGGGGAGTGGTCGTGGGCCAGGATTGGTTTCAAGGGGCACAAGGGACTTTCTGGGATAATGGAAATGTTCCATATTTCAAATGAGGGGGTGTTTTCATGGGCAGAGACATTTGTCAAAATTCACCATTGTGTCTTATTATGATCTGTGCCTTTTATTGCATAGAAATTATATTTCAGCAGAAATAATTTTGGGGGCGCCTGGGTGGTTCAGTTGGTTGAGCGGCTGACTCTTGGTTTCAGCTCAGATCGTGATCTCAGGGTCATGGGATGGGAGCCCCGAGTTGGGCCCTGTGCTCAGCACAGGGTCTGCTGGAGATCCTCTCCCTCTGCTCCTCCCCCTCCCAAATAAATAAATAAAATCTTAAAAAATAATTTTTAAAGAATTCCCTAGTATGTGAGACAGGGCATATAGTGTATGGCTCCATGGTCCCAGTTATGCTCCGTATTTCGGGGCAGCTATGGGGGACAGCACTGGCTCACCTCCTGTTACTCTTTCCCTTCTGCCCCAGGCCTTCCTCAATGCCAGGGACACGTTGAGCCCCCACTAAAGCACGGTCAGCGAGTGCACATCCCTGGGGCCACTATTGAGCAATGGGGAACAAGAGCCTGCAAATGAATACTCCAGCCTGTCAGGTGGACAGTTCTGGAAGGTCTTCTATAGGCTGTTCAGTGGGCTTGGTGGAACCGAGGTCCTGTAAGCTGCATAAAGCACCCTTACTATGGCTCGTTCTCCTTCCCTACGTCACTCTCCCTTCACTATCACTCCTCCACTTTGAGATCCACTCCCAAATAAATGACCTGCCTCCCTGTCTCAAGTGCTGCTGTCCGAGGGACCCAGAGTGAGAAAGGTCCACAGTGTGCAGGAGAGAAATTGCTGTGGTTCCTGCTCCAGTATTTCCCTGCTTCCTTATTCCTTCCTCCTTCCCCTCTGCTTTCATTTAAACATTTTCTATGAGTGTGTTTTCGGAAAAATAGAGGGGAAGGAAGATGCATTAGGGGAAGGTTAGTAAGAGAAATCTAGGACAGGAGAAGAAGTAAGGGAGAGGTGCATATATATATAATTATATATGATATATATATTTCCCATGGAAACACCATAATCGAATTGCAGAACATTTTCATCACCTCTAAAGAAAACCTTGTGCCCACTGGTAGTGACTCCCCACCCCCACTTGCCCCTGCTTCCTTCACTCCCCAGCCTCTGGCAATTTTTTTTTAATTTTATTTATTTATTTGACAGAGAGAAACACAGCGAGAGAGGGAACACAAGCATGGGGAGTGGGAGAGGGAGAAGCAGGCTTCCCACTGAGCAGGGAGCTCAACGCAGGACTTGATCCCAGGACCCTGGGATCATGACCTGAGCCGAATGCAGACGCTTAATGACTGAGCTACCCAGGCGCCCCATACATTGCCTTTAAAAAAAAAAAAAGATTTTATTTTAATTTTTAAGTAATCGCTATGCCCAACATAGGACTCCAACTCACGACCCAGAGATCAAGAGTTGCATGCTCTACTGACTGAGCCAGCCAGGTACTGCCACACATGGCCTTTTTAAACCTATTTCTTCCCCAAGCTTTCCCTCAATATTTATGGGAAATATATAATATATACACATATATATCTGTGTGTGTATATATATATTCATCCCTCATTTACTTCTGTTGTAGATTTCTCTCATTAACCCACCTTGAATGCACCTCCATTCACCTCTATTTTCCCTAAAATGCATTCTCTTTCACTGACAAACCTCCACTGGGACTATTTCAAATCATGAAACAAGTGAGACAGAGGTCACAGTCTCTTCTCTCCCAGGAGATTCTTTGGTCCCTGAGGACATTTACCCACCTCCTGCCCAGAATCGGCTCTGTGTTGCACTGAGTACTGGGAGACAGAGTTTTGGCCAGGACCTAAAGGGGTAACAGTAGTTAGCATCTGATAGGGAAACTTTTACCTGGCTTTCTCCTCCTCCTCTTTCTCTTTTTCTTTCTCCCTCTCTCAGAATATTTTGTGTAGGGTTTTAAGTCATACTATAAGAATGTATTATTTATATCTAGAAAACAATAAATCAAAGGAGAAAAATGTGAGGTCTTTTTTTTAAAGGTTTGTGTGTTTTTTTAAAGATTTTATTTATTTACCTATTTGAAAGAGAGAGAGAGAGGAGAGGAGAGGAGAGGAGAGGGAGAGAGAGGGAGAGAGAGGGCGAGAATCCCAAGCCGACTCCACACGGAGCGTAGAGTCTGACACAGAGTTCCCTCCCACCACCCCCTCCCCCGAGATCATGACCTGAGCCAAAATCAAGAGTTGGAGGCTCACCTGACTGAGCCTCCCAGGCATCCCAAAATGTGAGGTCTTCTAAAAAAAATTTCCCCAGTGGTATCTCAGTATTTAAACACACAACACTATTTAATTATGCAAACTGAAGGTTGCCTATGAAATTCCCTGTAATTCACGACATGCTAAGTTGATGTTGGAGTCCCTACCTCTGAATTGAAAGAAAGTTGAAGTTCTTTTACCGAGTACTTCTGAGGACCTCCAGAGATGGTTATGGTGACTGGTACACAAGGGTGAATGTACTAACAACCACTGAGTTAGTGCACTTTAAATCAGTGAACTTTATAGTATGTAAGGCATCTATCAGCAAAGCTGTTAAAAAAAAAAAATGACCTTGGCCCAGGGAAGGGAATTGGCACTAATTTTAGCAAACAGTTTTTCTCCTCTTTTAAATTTGGTTGGTAAAATTCCAAGGATCATAAACAATGGAGAGAGAATGAGACACCTGTACTCATGTACTATTTTCGCTAGATGTCCTATTTCCCGAATTCATTCATTAGTTAGATTATTTAACAAATATTTAAGTATTAATTAGTACGGTGTGCGTACTGGATGCAAGAGTGAATAGGAAGTCACTGTTCTTGCCTCATGGAAATCAGGGTCTGGTGGAGGAAAAAGAAGAAGGGACAAGAACTTTCAGCAAGCTGCTGAGAAATGCCCTAATAGTGTAAGTGCAGTTTTTAATTCTGAAAAAGAAATAGATTTCTTTAAAACAAAACACAACAAGGACTGTATGGAATGGGGCACTCTGACTTGAGAGCCTTGAGGGCCTGTACTTTTGCGGGACAGAATTGGGCAGTGCCCCCTGCACCCCTCTCCCCTCATTGAGGTTCAGGGACAAAGAAACTTGTCTGATGATGCATCAGGATGGTCCCCAATCAAGGCTCACATATTAGTGATATTTTCTCTATTCTTTTTTTTTTTTAAGATTTTATTTATTTATTTGACAGAGAGAGACACAGCGAGAGAGGGAACACAAGCAGGGGGAATGGGAGAGGGAGAAGCAGGCTTCCTGCAGAGCAGGGAGCCTGATGCAGGGCTCGATCCCAGGACCCTGGGATCATGACCTGAGCCGAATGCAGCCACTTAACGACTGAGCCACCCAGGCGCCCCTGTTTTCTCTTTTCTTGATGCTTGGGTATTTGGGGTTTGAGGACAGCTGACCAGAAAGGGATTGTTCCTCGCAGGGTTAGCTAATTCCTAGAGAAAAACAGTTCAACCTGGAGTGTGCCGTTCGTATGCAAATTAACAAATCCAGACCCCACACCACCTCTGCCTCCTCCATCTGGCTCTTACACTCCAGGCCAATATTCCTAGGTCCTTATCCCACCCCAGGGCCAAGTATCAGACAGCTCAGGACAGCCCCCACCCCCCCCACCAGCCTGCAGAGATTATTCCAAAGAGCCAACCCTAAACCTGCTTACCCTGCCTTGTGCTTTCCTTGCAGTGAAAACCACAGTAAAGACTTCTATGCACATTTTCCCTTTGTTCCCTCTGCCTCCTGATTAATCCTGTTCTCTGTGTGGCCCTGCATGGTGTGGTGTGCCCCTTCTTCTTGGGATCTGTGAAGAACAAACTATCTTTTCAATGGTAACATCTGCTGGCTTCACCACATATCACTTGGATAATAAAAACCCTACGTTAATTAAGGATAAGTCTTCACAGAGGAAGGGAACCAGGCGTTTCTTATACAGGGTGGCTCTCTTCTGCCCAGGGCCTAAGCATTAGAAGGGAAGATTTGTTCTGCGCATAAAACATAGGGACTATCAGGATAGATTCAAAGATGCTGATAAGCATCCCTAGAGATTCTAAGAAGTATTTGGTAAAAAATACTGGACTTTCTTCTGTTTCAGCAGGTCAAGACTCCAATGTCAATTCAGCATGTCATGAATTACAGGGAATTTGATAAGCAACCTTAAGTTTGCATAATTTAAATAGAGTTGCATATTTAAATATTGAGATACCACTGGGGGAATTTTTTTCAAATTTTTTCACACTCTTTTCTCCTTTGATTTATTGTTTTCTACTTATAAATAATATATTCCTATAGTAAAAAAAAAATAAAAAGCTACACAAAACTTTCTGAGATAAGAAGAAAGAGAAAGAAAGAGGCAGAAAAAAGAGAAACAAAACAGGAGAAATTTCTCTTTCCAGTAGTAATTACTGTTATCCCTTTAGGTCCTGGCCAAAACTCTGTCTCCCAGTGTTCAGTACAACACAGAGCTGCTTCTGGGCAGGAGGTGGGTAAATGTCCTCAGGGACCAAAGAATCTCCTGGAAGAGAAGAGACTGTGACCTCTGTCTCACTTCTTTCATGATTTGAAATAGTCCCAGTGGATATTTGTCAGTGGGGGGGACATGGAAGTCCCCAAAGGGACTCATCATGGAGAAGAAGTCTTGGTGGGTGATTGGGGTCCAGTACCAGGCCCTACATCTGGGTGGATGGGAGGTTGTCTCTGACACAGTGTGTGTGGTCCAGGCTGGAGAGCTCTCCTTACAAAAGGGGCTTTAGGGGTGGTAAGTGAGCCTGTGAAGGTAAACGTGGTTAGAGTTAAATAGCTAACTAGAGTGGCATTGTCCTTCCATGAGGTATAGCTGTGGCCTGCAGAGATCTGGACTGGGGTAAGGGTCCCAGCTTCCCAATGACACCTTACGGGGACCACCAAGGCAAGAAACAGAGGCCTCTCAGGGATCGAACAAAACATAGCTAACTCTTTGTGCCAAATTGGAATGCATCACATGCCTTTATTTATTTAACCCTTTTACCTTAACACAACAATCTAATGGGAGGGTTTCAATTAAAAATTACTCCCATTTATGGGGTGCCTGGGTGGCTCAGTCTGTTAGGCATCCAACTATTAATGTCAGTTCAGGTCTCCATCTCAGGGTTGTGACTTTGAGCCCTGCGTTGGGCTCCAAGCTGGGCATGGAGCCTACTTAAAAAATTACTCCCATTTACAGAGGAGCAGCTGAGACACAGTGTGCTGAAGGAGTTCATAATGCTACTGAAGGACTGTGCTAAATTGTACTATTATTCAAAAATATTTACTTTCCTCTCCACACACCTCCTCCCTGCTCTGTTGGTTTGGGACTTGACCAATGCACTTCAATTACCTGTTCTTGCACAACTAACTACCTCAAAAGTGAGTGGCTAAAAACACTACTTCATTGTGTCTCATGAATCTGTGGTTTTGCTGGAGCTCAACTGGAGTTTCTTCTGCTGGTCTTCCTTAGGGTCTCTTCATGCACCCACATCAACTGGGATCTAGCTGAGGCTGCAATGTCCAGGATGGCCTCTCATCCTTCAGGACTTCCCCTCGCATGGATTCTGTTCATTCTGTCATCCAGTCTGGGTTGCCTTTCAGCATGCCAGCTGGTCCTAAGACACAGGAGGTGGAAGCTGCCCACCTTCTTAAGAGCTGGGCTTAAAAATCGTAAAGTGACACTGCCTGCCACATTCTGTTGGTCAAGGCAAGTTCACAAGGCCAGTCCAGATTCAAGAGGATTGGAAATAGGCCCCACTTTTTGATGGACAGAGCAGCACATACACACAGAAAAGGAAGGAATTGATGATAGAAACCATACCATGTTAGTTACTTTATTTAGTCAAAAAAATGTGAATGGACATGACATCGAAGCAGAAGCTTTAAGAGTGTTTGCAGAGTCTGGCTTAGTCTCTGTTGTCTTCCACGAGAACATGCATTTCTCAATTCAAGATTCCTCCTTCAGTCAAGAAGACATATGGTACAGATGCTACCATGCCCCAGAGTCAGGAGCATACTCAAGGCAGCTTACCTATGGCTACCTACATGCCAAATGAAGGAGAGATATTACATTCATTGCTGGAATTAACATTTGTTTGTTAGGCAGCATAACCTGGTGCTAGCTGACTAATACAGCCATAGAGCTGGGATTTGGACTCGGGCAGCATAGTTTGAGAATCCAGGCTCTCAGCCACTACACTGTACATTTCACCTGGAAGCAGAATTTCAACTTTGGATTAAGAAGGCCTCGAGTGTTCTGAGACAAACTGAAAGTGTTGGGGAGGTGCCAAGAGAGACTGTGTATAAATATGAAGAGGTAGAGGCTACAGGAGGAAATTGAACTCCTATAAGGATATATGATCAGATTTATATCTGAAGCTAGACAAGTGGGCCATGCTGCTTATTCAACTAAGATGTTGAATTAGAATATTCATATTAGAATAATGAATATGTTAACTCCCACCCTAATTAAGGGAGGCTTTCTTTCTACTTTTATTATTTATCAATTTAAAAATCCTAAAAAACAGACCTAGGTTGCTCTGTATGGGGAAGACATACTCCCTTCCAAATCAACTTTGCAAAAATTTTTACTGATATTAAAGATTGAGACAGACAGAATTGCTAAAAATTTCATTTTAAATGCCAGGAGTTCCCTGTCCACCAATCCAATGGTCAGCTCTTAGTTTTCATGTTACCCAAGCTGTGAGCCTTATGAGGCCGAGTCTAGTATCCCTTATCCATTAATTGCACTTCTTTCATGTGGCTTCCGAGACCCTGTACTCTTGGGTTTCCTCATCCCTCCCTGGTTGTCTCTTCTCTGTATCTTTGTGTCTTTGCCAGGCCCTCCTTTTCCTGCTGTCTCAGTAGTGGAGCACTGCAGAGCTCCATTTTTCAGTCATTTCCTCTCCTCTAGCTACACCCACTTCTTGGTGAACTCATTTGGCATTTAAACACTTTAAGGGCTCCTGGGTGGCTCAGTCGGTTAAGCAGCTGCATTCGGCTCAGGTCATGATCCCAGGGTCCTGGGATCGAGCCCTGCATGGGGCTCCCTGCTTAGTGGAGAGCCTGCTTCTCCCTCTCCCTCTGCTCTTCCTCGTACTCAGTCTCTCAATCTGTCTGTCTCTCTCTCTCAAATAAACAAATAAAACATAAAATCTTAAAAAAATAAACACTTTAAATACTGTCCATATATCAATGACCCTCAGTTTACCTGCAGTCCAGACCTCTCTATTCAACTGGAGACACACACAGCCAACTGCTTATTTGACATCTCCATTTGGATGTCAAATAGATGTCTCAGAATCACCATTCCAAATGGAACTCCTGGTTTCCTCCCACTCTACTTCTCCTGGCTTTTTTCATCTTGGTTGATGGCAACTCCATCCTTTGGGGAGGTATGTAGCCCCCAAACTTTGGAGCCATCTGTATTCTTCTCTTTTACACTCTATATTCAATCCATTAGGAAATTCCATTGGTTCCACCTTCTACATATATCCATAATCCTCTCACTTCTTGTAACCTCCCCATGACCATTCTGCTCTGAGCCTCCATCATCTCTCACCTGACTTATCGCACTTGCCTCCCTATGGGTGTTCTACCTTCTACCTTTGCTCTCTTGTAGTCATTGTCAACGTAGTAAATAGACCGATACTTTGGAATGTAAGATTATGGCACTTCTCTGTTTCAGTGGCTTTTCACTTCACGTTAATGGAAAGCTATAGTCCTTACTTTAACTTAGAAGCCTCTATATGTGATCTGGCTCCCATCAGACAGAGAGCACCTCATCTTGTGCCCTGAGTGCAGGCATAGTTCTTTTCATGTAGTAGGTATATAAATATTTACTGAATGGACAAATGAATGAAACTAGTTATAGGGGAAGCCTTCAGTCCCTATGTCCTATATAAGGTAAGAAATGTATTTTCAGAGGTGTTTCGTTTTTTTTTTTAAAGTCAGAAGTCCAGCAAGGTGTGTTCATGTTTTTCACAAAAGCTCGTAGCACAATAAAGATGGAGATGAGTTTAGCCTACCTCACCAAATTCTTTCTTTTATTCTGTTCCTGGGACTGGGTTGAATGAATTCAGCAGCCCTCAGCTACACTGTAATGGCACATGGCCACATCTGGCTTCTCTGAGCTCACACAGCTGGTCTGTCAACTCCCTGTGGGTTTATGTCCCCTCCTCTTCTAGGAAACTGCACTGCCTATTGGCAATTAGCCCTAATGAAGCAGCAGGAGTTTCCTGAGGGGAATGCATTGCTGACAAGTATAATTACTATAAGCAGCTGTAGGGCCTCCAGCTCCCTGAAAGGAACCCATCCACCTGTCAGAGCGGGCAGCAGGACTGCTAAAGCTGCACCTAGCAGTCAGTCCAGCACTCTAAGCCAGGCCACTGTGTGACGAAAACAAGAGGCTGCCATTTGGAAGCCAATTGAGAGCATTTACTTCCAATGTTCAAGTTTCTGCAGCCCAGCTGCATGGATTGTGGACCCGCAGCAAATCACCAATTCACATCTCTCAGTTCAATGTGATCCTTGATTCCTTCAAGCATCCCTAATGCCTGTCTCTACTTAGGGGTACCCCCCCAAGGAGGCAGGAATTTCTAATTGTATTTACTTTTATCAAGAAAGAAAGGAAACACGCTTTGCTAATATTTAATACCTGACACTAGTTTCTTCAGTGGGTTAGTGTATGAGACCTTCATGTCCCACTTCTGGGAGATTTGCAGTTCTCCAGTGGGAAGGGTTTACAGTGGCTCCCTTTTGGTGCTGTGTTTCTATGGAAGATTAAATATGGTGGGAAATTCTTTTCTGCTTCTGAAAGATGTAATCTGATTACACTCCCACTTGAATCCAAGCTGGCCTTAGTGACTTGCCTGACCAATAATGTATGACAGAAGTGACGCTATGTCAGTTACAGGGCTAGCCTATGAAAAGACTAGGAGCTTCTGCATTGTACTTTTAGAACTTGGGGCAACCATGCTGTGAGGAAGCTCAAGCTACCCAAATGGAGAGGCTATGTGGAGAGATGCCTGGTGGACTTGGTGTTCTGTCTTCCAGGCAACTTATCCTAGATGAGGTCCCAAACATCATGGAGCAGTGATGAGCTATTCCCACAGTGCCTTGTCCAAATTCCTGACTCACAAAATTTTAATATTTAATAATACTAAATTATTGTTTTAAGCTCCTACACTTTGGCATAGTTATACAGCAGTCGTTAGTAGAAACAATTACAGTTTTTGTAGGCCTAGTTGAGAGGATTTCCAGATTAAGAAGTTTAAATGAATTCTTGAGACACTGATAAGGGCCTCAAAAAATTCTTACAAAGAATACTCAGATGGATGAAAATACCAAGACTAATACAAGTAAATTAAGGAGCTGACACTCCTTCTCCACTTAGAACTAGGTCTTCATCAGCCATATTTGAAGTAAAAATAGTGACACTTTTATGAAATCTAACAAGTAGTTAAGCAAAAATTTGAATTATTAAAGAAGATCATTTGAAAAAGTTAATATGCACCCACTGTCATTAACAATATACCTCACCCTGAGTATATACTAGTCTTCAGAAATTAGCTAACATGAAGCTATCAAGATTAGCAAGACATTAAAAGCTAAGCATTCAGAATATGAAACCAAACTTCTACAATTCACTAGAAGTATTTTTTTGGTACCATTCATTAAAAGAATATTTATTTTATTTTACCCCATCCTTTAAAAAGATTGGTTTTTATGTGTTTTATAATTTCTATATTTTAGTACAGTAGTTATGTATAAAAAAGATATATGGTTTAGCCCATTAATTTAAAAAATTGTTATGAAATATACCATACACATAAATTGTATCCAGGGTGGTGTAAAAAATATATATGCAAATTAAATAATAATAATAAAATACACATTCATGGACCTACCACCCAGTTTCAAATATAGAACATCACCACCCTAGAAGCTCCCTTAGAAGAGCCTATTCCTGACCCTCCGGGTGACCAGTAGCCTGGATTTTATATTATCAATTAGCTCATTTGCTTCATAGGGTTTTTCTTAACCCCATATGAATATATCTCTTAATAACATGCTCCTTGGTTTTCCCTGATTAGAATGGTAGACAACTGGATTTGTACTGGATGCATTCTTCAGTGACCTGGCCTTTCCAATGACCTTTGTGTCCCTGAGCCTTATTCATGCTGATGCATGTGGCTGTAGTTCATTCATGTCCACCGTTGCAGAGCATTCCTGGGTAGGACTATGTCTCAGTCTGATACTCATGACTTATGATGGAGAGTAGGTTGTTTTCAGCCTTTTGCTCTTTTCAGCATTTTGCTCTTAGGAATAAGATGGCTATAAGCATTCTTCCTCTATCCCTTGGTCCCTGTGCAAGAAGTTCTCTAGCTTATACACCTAGAGGCGGGATTACCAGGTCGTAGATACGTGCATATTCAACAACACTTTTCCAAAACTGATGGGCTTCTATCAACAGTGGATGAAAGTACATGTTGTTTTACATTTTTTGTCAACCCTTTTTATTATCTGACTTCAATTTTGCCAATCTAGAGTGTGTAAAATGGTATCTTGTGGTTTTAATTTGTATTTTCCTGAATACTAGTAATTTTAGCATCTTTTCATGCCATGGCCATTTTTATTTCCTCTTTGATGAAATGTATACATCCCTTTGTCAATAGCACCCTGTTTTAAATATTATAGCCATTAAATAAGATTTGATGTCTCATAGGGCAAGTCTTCCCGCCTTATTTTTCTTCTTCAGGAGTGCTTTGGTTATTGTTGGTCCCATTCTCTTCTATATAATTTTAGAATCAGCTTGTCAAATTCTGCACTAACCCCATTGAGCCTTTGATTAAAATAGCATTGATTGCATGGTTTCAACTGGGAAGAACTGACATCTTTACAATACTGAATCTTCCAAACCAAGAATATGCTGTATTTCTCCACTTATTTAAGTCTTCTTTCTATACAGTATTATAATTTTCCCATAAAGAAGTACTCATCTTTTGCTAGATTTATTCCTAGGAACATTTATCTATACTGCTAATTTTATTTTATTTGACTTTTTGTACTGTTAAGTTTAAATGGCAATTTTAAAAAATTATATTTTCTAACTACTTTTTTTTCCAGGGTATAGAAAAATCTATTGGTTTTTGTATTTTGTGTTTGTATTCAGAAATCTTGCCAATCCATCTTTTCTCCCCCCACCTGAATTGTTCTTTCCACCATGTCTTCCCCCTTCATTTCCCTCCTAGTAATGTATCCTGTCTTTCTCACTTCCCCATCACATACACTTTCCCCTTTCGCCTCTTCATTCACCCAGGCTATTTTTACCCCCCACACTGAATCTTTTCTACCCTCAGAGAACACTCACTCAACACAGCAGCGTCTTTCTTCTGCTCCAGATTGCCAACCCATCTTATTAATTTGAATAATCTATCCATAAATTCTCTCTATTTTTCTGCATAGGAAATTATAGTCACATACCAAAAAAAAAATTGTTTTCCTTATCAATCCAAATACTCGTTTTTCCCCCCTCTTATTGTATTTACTAAAACCTCCAAAACAATGCTGACTGGATGCTATATCAGGTGGCTAAGTTATAGTAACAAGAAACTTGCAAATCTCAGCGGCTTACAAAAAATTTTTCCTTATTTGTGCTTCTTGTCCATATTGGGCTGGACGTAGCCTCCAGGTTATTTTCATTCCAGAACCAAGGCTGAATGGGCATCCCCTATCTGGGGCATTGCTAGAAAGATAAATATGGTGGAGTCACACAGTGATTCTTAAACCTTTCTTCAGAAGTGGGGCACATCACCTCCAATCACTTTCATTAGTCAAAGCAAGACTATTGGCCAAGGCTGACACCAATAGGGTGGGAATGTGTAGTCCTAAACAGGGAGTAGCAGCAAACATTTTGAGCGGTAATACAATCTACCACAGAGGGCATACCCCCACTATTTTACTGATAGGAGTGTGTCTTCAAACAATGCTTCACATTTTTGAAGCAAGTTCTACTTTCACTTTTGAGCATTTTGGCTTTCTCCTTCTGTCAACCTCCTAAGTGATTGATTGCATCTTTTTCTGCTGCCCAATGTGGGATCTGTTTTCCTCTGACTGATCTCTCCTGATGTTTCCCCAGATTTCCTCTCCTTGCTCCTCTGTTAATGTCTGTACCCTGACTCTCTTTCCAGTAGAGTTCCTCACTTTCTTCAAGGCCTGATGGAGAAACAACTCTTCCATGAATCCTTTACTGAATAAGCCCAGCTTTCCTTATTAGGATCCCTAGAGGATGCCCTCCATATCACCAAACCATTGACTAAGTCTATATTGCATTGTACTCTTTTTTTTTCAAAGATTTTATTTATTTATTTGAGAGAGAGAGAGAGAGAGAGCGAGGGGCAGAGGGAGAGGGAGAAGCAGACTCCCTGCTGAGTTGGGAGCCTGACCCAGGGCTTGATCCCAGGACCCTGAGATCATGACTTGAGCCAAAGGCAGATGCTTAACTGACTGAGCCACCCAGGTGCCCCTTCATTGTACTCTTAAATTATTCAGTGCCTACAACATATGTCTTTTTTTTTTTTTACCTCATTATATATAATATATAAGAATTAAATGAGAGGATATGTGAAAACCTCCTATATTGTACCTAAAATATATGCTTGCTTTATTATTTAAGAATATTTACTTATACTATATAGAGAACAAGAGAAATAAAAGCAATAAGTAAAATAATTAGAGAAGGAATAGATTGCTAATAGAGTGAGACATACTAGATTTGATAAGGTAAGTAGAGTATATGTTGAACATCCACAAGAAGGACCACATCAGGCTAAATATTCTCGAGAATTGTAGATTTCTTTTTTAAAAAAGATTTTATTTATTTGAGAGAGAGAGAGAGCGCACAAGCAGGGGGAACAGCAGAGGGAGAGGGAGAAGCAGACTCCCCACTGAGCGGGTAGCCCGACACGGGGCTCGATCCCAGGACCCTGGAGATCATGTCCTG
The DNA here is from genome assembly GCF_964656455.1 of Halichoerus grypus. Taxonomy (NCBI): domain Eukaryota; kingdom Metazoa; phylum Chordata; class Mammalia; order Carnivora; family Phocidae; genus Halichoerus; species Halichoerus grypus. The sequence continues at coordinate 106,005,009 of NC_135727.1, read as the reverse complement.
AGCTGAAGTCAGATGCTTAATTGACTGAGCCACCCAGGTGCCCTGAAAATTGTAGATTTCTTAAACCAGTCACCCATTAGTGACTCCTGTTCTGGTCCCTCATGTCCTCTGTTTGAGACACACAGTAAATTATTGGCAAATTATAGCAGTGGCCAGTCATACTTGTCCCTATTTCTCATTGATAGAGCAAGACTATATTGTCTCCAGGTAATTTCTGTTTGATGAGTCTCCTTGTTAAATTTTTTTAATGATTTTACTTATTTGACAAAGAGAGACACAGCGAGAGAGGGAACACAAGCAGGGGGAGTAGGAGAGGGAGAAGCAGTCTTCCTGCTGAGCAGGGAGCCCGATGCGGGGCTCGATCCCAGGACCCTGGGATCATGACCTGAGCCGAAGGCAGACGTTTAACCAACTGAGCCACCCAGGCGCCTCTACTTGTTAATTTTTAACTCTGATCTTTATAACCACATCATCAGTAGGTGATGTGACAGAGAGATACAGGACGTATACATTTTGCATAACCCGTGATTCAGGTATTATGGTCCTTTCTATTCCACTGTACCCTACCCCAAATGTGTTAACCCAATCCATTTATTTCCCTTTACTACTCACTCTATTTTCTAAGTCAACTCAAATTATGTGATTTGAGCACTGAAATTTGATCTGTGAGACTTTTTTTCCTTATCCTTTGGGATAGCTTGTCTGATAGTGTTCATGGAGTCTCCCAGTTCATCAAGACAATTTCCCACCACAACAGTTTCTATCCCACTGTAGGTGTTCGTCAGTATTAATTACTGTCAAAAACAAAAGCACAGGCCCAGAATGGAGTCGCTTAAGCTAGACCACGTCACCAAAGTGGGCCTTAATACCTAAGCTAATTGTAGTTTCCACGTCCCCTAGAAATGTAGTCTTTACTGGTCGGTCAATAATTTTCTGGTCAGCACCAATGAGGCAGTCTGTCGCAGGGGGGCCTCTCCATCCCCCAAAGGGAAGATGAGGTAATCTGCATGATAAGACCCCCAAGCCTTTCCCCCTAAGGGAACGTCACTTTCCCTGAAACAGTCCTTTCTTTTCATTATTAGCAAAACCTCCTTGCCCCACCCTCTTTTCTATAAAAACCTTCCATTTTGTACAACTCCTTGGAGCTCCCCTGTACTTGCTAGATGGGATGCTCCCTAATACATGAATTGCTTAATAAAGCCAACTATATCTTCAAATTTACTCAGTGAACTTTGTTTTTATCTTTTTTTTAAGGTGGCTCCACACCTAGCGTGGAGCTCAATGTGGGGCTTGAACTCACAACCCTGAGGTCAAGACCTGAGCTGAGATCAAGAGTCAGACCCTTAACCAACTGAGCCACCCAGGCACCTGAATGAATTTTGTTTTTTAACATTACCTTCATTTTTTTCCCCATTAAGCCCTTTGAAGGCAGGAACTATTTTTTCTACTTTTCTAATATTCTCTCTAGCAACCAGAGTTGGACATATGATAAACATTTAATAAATATTTATTGATGAACTTCTCTCCCAGTTTCAAGAAGGCAGGATGTGAGAACCATGATATTACTAATTGTGTTCGAATGTATGAAGGATTTTTTTTTAAAAGTAATCTCTATGCCCGATGTGGGGCTCGAACTCATGACCTCAAGACCAAGAGTTGCATACTCTACTGACCGAGCCAGCCAGGCACCCCCAACCATGTGAAGTTTTATAGGTATACTTCCAGCTCTTAATGTATGTAATTTTGAAAGAGCAGTGGTTTTTTTTTATGTACAGTATCCAAACAATTATTGATTGGTGCATGTGTGTGTGTGTGCATGCATCCACACTTTTGTGTGTTGGGTGAGTTGTGGGCAGTGGGGAAGGCAGAGGAGGGAGCTAATACTTACTGTACAGTTACTCTGTGATGTGACCGCTTGGCATTATGCCAGTTATTTTCATACATCCCATCGTTTAATCCATGATAACAGTGGTTCTCAACCACCCTCCGAATTTTTGATTCAGTAGGTCTCAGGTCACTTGCTTCTCAAGTTCAACCTGAAGGGTCCTGATACTGAATATCATTATCAAGAATATAAACATTGATTTATATTTGCATAGACCTTTCTAGTTTTTTTTTTTATCTCAAATTCTATCTTATTTATCCTTTAAATTAAGATTAGGAATGAATCTTATTTGATCCTGTGTGGTGGATGTTATTATTCCCCTTCTAAAAATAAGGCAGATCTCAACTGAGGGACATTCTTTTTTTTTTTCCTGCAAAAAGCTTTATTGTTTCCATCTGGCCCACGGCTTGGGAGAGGGCTCCAGGGTGGTTAAAACGCTGCCTAGAGGCTTCAGGGAGAGACTCAAGGCCCAAGCCCTGACACCAGCGTGATGCCAGAGGGACCCCTCAAGGACTGCTGGGCTTCAGAGGCTCCCAGTCGTGCTTGAGGGTGAGCCTTTGGAAGAGATACTCGCCCAGCCCAGCCTGGGAGCCGGCCAGCCTGCGGAGGTTGGGCAGGTGGTTGCCACCTTCTTGATGAGTGGCCCCTCCTCATCCAGGAAGTGGTTCTCCCGGAGGTCACAGGGGTGGGAGTCTGCGCGGGCAGAACCCAGGGCGGGTAGATCCAAAAGGGCCTGGTTCAGGCTCTTCTCCAGAACCAGGGCAGCTTCCATTGGCATCCAGGGTTTCCCCCTACTCATCTTGGGACGGCTTCTGCACGTCCTGGAAGAGAGTGCCGCTGCCACGCTGGTTTTGCATCTTCAAGAGACACCTGGCGCCCTTGCGCTTCTCCTCGGCCAACTCGCTGAAGAAACGTCCCACACCTTCCAGAGCCACGTCGTCCTGGTGGAAATAGAAGCCCAGAGAGGGGTAGGTGTACGAGGCCCGCAGATGCACGTTGGCCAGGTGGTTGACGGCGGCCTCCACCTCGGGGGCATACTACTGACGAATGTGGGAGCTCATGGTTGATCTGTATTAAGGAGCTAAGCTCATAATTGGGTGTTGGGTGGTCCCGGAGGCAGAGGGTGGCCAAGAAGATGGCTCCGAAGTTTGCGACTGGAAATAAGGTTGGAGGGTGGTCGTTGGCTGGTAGAAGGGGCGTCCTTAGGTCTGTTCTGTCCAAACATTGTTGAAGCAAGAGATAGATCTGCAGGACCGCGGGGCGCACTGCCGCGAGGAACATTCCTTTTTTTTTTTTTTGAATGACATGTTAACAACCTTGATTTTTTAAAAAAAGATTATTTATTCATTTATTTATTTGAGAGAGAGAGAGAGAGCATGAGCAGGGCAGGGGCAGAGAGGAAGGGAGGAGCAGGCTCCCTGCTGAACAGGGAGCCCAGGGCAACATGAGGCTGATCCCACCTGGGATCATGACCTGAGCTAAAGGCAGACGCTTAACTGACTGAACCACCCAGGCACCCTTGCAAACTTGATTTTTTTAAAAAAGATTTTATTTATTTGAGAGAGTGTGTGAGCAGGAAGGGGGGTGGGAAGGAGGGCAGGGGGAAAGGGAGAAGCAGACTTCCCATTGAGCAGGGAGCCCAACTCAGGGCTCCATCCCAGGACCTTAGGATCATGACCTGAGCCAAAGGCAGATGCTTAACCAACTGAGCCACCCAGGTGCCCCCCTGAGGGACATTCTATAAAGTAATTGGCATGTTCTCTACAAAAATGTCAGTATCACAAAAGACTAAGAACAGGAGACTAAAGCAGATGAAAACTAAATGCAGTATGTGATCGTGGACTGGATCCTGGAATGAAAGTTTTCTTTTGGGGACAGTTGATTTGTTTGGAACATAGACTGTTGATTAAACAAAAGTATTGTGTCAGTGTTAAATTTCCTAAATTTGTGTTATGCTCACATAAGAACTTTTCCTTGTTCTAAGGATATACACACTGAAATATTAAAGGGTTAAGAAGCCTAAAGATGTAGTCTGCTCTCAAATAGTCCAGAAAAAAGGAAACAAAGGGAGAGAATAATAAAGCAATTTCTTTGTACTCTTCTTGTTGATTTCTCTAGTTGAAACTTTTCCAAACTAAAAAGTAGAACAACAATAACAACAATAATAAAACTCAACAGGATCACAACCTGTCCAAGGACATTTCCTCTTCTCACCACACCCCATGAAGCTCCTCACCAACCCTTCTTGCCCCGCAGACACTGAGCTTCTTCCATGGTGCTCCACGGCCTGGAGCTGAAGGTGTTCTACTAGGCCTCACAGGAGGTGACAGACTGTGCCACTTTGCCCAGGACTATGTCAGTTTTAGCACTGAGAGTCTCGTGTGCCAGAAACCCGAAGTCCTGGGCAAAGCAGAACAATTGGCCACCTTACCCCATGGTTAAGCTTTTACCCATATGTACTGCAGAGTGAGTCTAGGACCCAGGAGAAGGAGGTTTTAAGGCCACACTGCACGCTGGGAGGTTAAAATCTCACTTACTTGTTCTCCCTCAGCACCAGCCTAGCAAGCATCATCCAAAATGCCCTTGAAAGGGTCAATTAACTTGCCCAAGATCTCACAGCTAGCAAATGACATAGCTGAGCTAGAACCCAAGCTTGAGTCCAGTGCTCCATTTATTCATTCATTCCTTCATCCATGAATCTAGTCAGCTAAAAACTGTATTTAGTGACCATTTCCTATGTATCAGGCACTGGTTTAGGCCCCTGGGCTATAGCTGTGAACAAAATAAACACGATCCCTGCTCTCTTGGAACTCACAAGTAGTGAGGAAGATGGATAACGCACAAATGGACAAGTAAACAAGAAAGAGTGAGTGAGAAAGGGTTTCCAGAAAATTAAAATAGAGTGATGTGACAGAGTATCCCTGGGTAACTACTTTATTTTTTTAAAAAATATTTTATTTATTTATTTGACAGAGAGAGACACAGCGAGAGAGGGAACACAAGCAGGGGGAGTGGGAGAGGGAGAAGCAGGCTTCCTGCGGAGCAGGGAGCCCGATGCGGGGTTCGATCCCAGGACGCTGGGATCATGACCTGAGACGAAGGCAGGCGCTTAACGACTGAGCCACCCAGGCGCCCCTAGGTAACTACTTTAAATTGGAAGAGTAAAACAAACTTTGAATGACCAAAAGGAGACAGCCATGGAAGCTTATATTGTGTGTGTGTGTGTGTTAGGTGGGGGATGGAGGGAAAGGAAAGGGGAAAGAGAAAGAGAAGGGGGAGGGAGATAGAGACAGAGGGAGCTTGCTCTAAGAATGGCGGGAAGCCATTGGAAGGTTTTAAGCAAGTAAGTGACAGGATCTTGATATTTTATAAGAGAAGATTTGTCGGGGTGCAGTGGTTCAAGTAAGATGATGGTGACATGGATTATGTCAGTGGTAGTAGAGATGGAGAGAAGTGGAATTTGGAGGAAGAGTTGGCGGAGCTTACTGATAGATTTGATGGGTGAAAGAATAAAAGGAATCAAGCATGATTCCTAGAGTTCTGACTTGAGCAGTTCTCTGGAAGGCAGCTCTCCAGGGAGATGGGGAAGGTGGGCAGCAGTGGGGAAGCCGACTGACAGGTGGGAAATCAAGTGTCATGCTTTGGCTATGTTAAGTCCGATGTCTGTCCCACGGCCACATGGACTTGTCAGATAGACGCTAGGAACTGTGAGTCTGATGTTCTAGAGAGCGGTCAGAGCTGCAGATTGAGGGTTGGGAGTCTTCAGTATGTGGAGAACCTCAGCATATGCTTGGAACTGAAGGAGGTGGCCGGTGCTTCTCACTGGCTGCAGGTGCTGCCGGGATCTGGGGGCTGGCCAGAGGGGTAGGAGCCAGCAACAGAGACCTAGCAAAGGAAGGGGGGAACCAGAGGTCAAGGGAGGAAGCTCTTTGATTAAGGCCCACTACCCTCCACTCCAACTGTGGGAGAGGTAATGTATACATAGTCTGATATTTACATGAGGTCATAATAATCCTTTAAATTTGAATAGCACTTTAGGTGAGCAGGGTTTTTTTGTGTAGGCTTTCTCATTTAACCCATGCAATGGGCCTGTGAGGTGTGTGTTACTGTTGTCATTTCGCATATGAGGGAACCGCTGACAGACATGTGAAGTGAGTGTCCAGGGTCCCAGTTGCATCCGCGGTCAGCTTCCCTAAAAGCGGAGCCTGAAGGGGAGGTTCTTGTTCAGGCGGCTCACTGCACGAGTGCTCTTCCAAGGGGCAAGGGGAGGCGGGGTAGGGCCAAGGAAGAGAGCTAAGCAAGGATGTGCTCTAGACTAGAGGCTCATTTCTGCCCTATCCCACGGGAGCCCCGGGGGCACAAAAAGCAACAGGGAATTGGTCCTCCCTGGAGACGGTTGGCCTTTTGTACTCTTGCGTCAGTCACTCATTGGCTAATGGCTGCTCCTGGCAGGGGAGGGGTCCTTAATGTCCTGTGAGAAGGGACTTCCTTTTGTCTGAGAGCAATTTCCTAGAGAAGAAGACAGTCCTGAGCAGTTAGCTGCCTATACTGACAGCAGCCAGGGGATGAGCGAACCAGTCAGGAGAAGGGTATCTGGGCTTCGCACTGACAGCATCGCCCACACGGTGCTGATGGGCATTAGGACTTGAATCCAAGTCTTCTGGGGCCATGTCCCGTGGAGTTCCTCACCAGCTTCACGCTGCACTGTGAGAGCACTATGGGGTCCTTCATGGAGAGCAGCTTCTACCACGGGAGGTGGAAGGAATAAGACCTGAAGAATAGGAGGAGGATAGAGTCCTAACCGAGAGGTTCTAGTGAAGTAGGGAGAAGGCTAGATACTAGAACTAAAGGATAAACTCGATCCCTTTATTAACATTCCATATAGGGATTAAAATAAGTCCTACGTTCCTGTGTCTTCCATATTAGAGATTTAATTTGCAAAATGGGTAACATGAAAAAATATTCAAATTCAGGACAATCATCTTACTGGAAATGGGAGACAGGGTTGGTTGGTAAGATTGTTCCTGTAAACAGTGAAAATATCTTTCTCTGCATAAAACACCTCGGTTGATTTCAAAGTTTTTCCTTGGCTTCTTTTCACGAGCTCACTTTTAAGATAATACTGAAATTAGGTATACTTTGCTATAAAACCCCTAACAACTTTCATGTCCATTTTTCCCTTCTTCTGTGACCTCAGGATAATTGTCTTTTTTTCCCCAAGAAGAAATGTGAAGCATGTGGTGAGCCTGCTGGCCTATTTGCTGATTTATGGGTCAAGTCTCCAGTTATTACAGACAAAATTTGAAAGTCTCTGATTAAGAAGCCCTGCTGATTTAAGGATCTCGCTAGAAATATGTGCATAATGAATTATCTACAGATAATAATTCAAATTGTCCCTGGGTGATTCATATCACCCGCTTTTATTAAATTATCCTTTTTCTGGGAGATATTCAGGTCTGCACAAAGTAAGATGTAGGGATGCACATAATATTGTAAGAGGTTGAACAGAAAACAGTTTTACTGCAGAAGAGCATTGACTCCAAATTTAAAGCTAATTTTCACAAGGCAGTGAGTATGTGTGTGCCTTATACAGATGTGTTTAAGAAAATTTTCTGTCTGTCTCTACAGGTTGGAGCTCTCGGCTTGTTTAAAAATGGTTTTTGCGCAAAGATAACCATTTCCTTGTGAGTGGTGATAGAAGCGGGATAAAAATAATAAAATTATTTCTTAGGAAAAAATGGAAACAGTAGTCACCAAGGTCCATTTTTAGCAAGGCACATGGGCCTGAGAAGGCATTAGTTAGGAGAATGTGTCACCCTTAAATATGTGGGTTTATTTAACAATGGAACAAGTAGATATATAAAGAACAGAGCTCCAGTACTGGGAATTCAGAAAGACCTATTTTTCTTTTCTTTCTTATTTTTTTTTTATCCAGGAATGAAGATAATTTTTTTCAATCTCTCTCTTTTTATATAACAAAAAGAAGAAAAGAAAACCTTCACAAAAGAGATGCAGGAGTATTCAAGAAGGCAGATGCCAGAATCAGAAAAGAGGTTCCCCCCAGTCTATGCTCTCACTGGATGGGCATGGGGGTGGCGGAGGGGTGGGGGGGCCAGGTTTAAGCAGGGGCTAGACTCATTTTTACCGGAAAACCTGATTGAGGTCTGCTCTTAAAGAACCTGGCTGGAGATGTTGAGGGGGAGGAATTTCAAGCAAGCATACAAACCTTCTGGAAGCTCATCGATGCCTTCTGCTTCCCCACGTTTTGATTTTTCAGGTTATTTTGAGGTTTTCATACCTCTGGCAAGGTGATTTATTATTATCGGGACTTTATATAACTTTTTAGTTTTGCAAAGTGCTTTATAGTCATTTTTCTCTCCTTATTGTGCACCATGCCTTCCCTCTCCGCCACTATAATTGGTTTTGGGGGAAGCAGCACTTGCTTTCCTAGGGAAAAGAAGATGCTGTTTCTGATATGAGGCACTTGCTGAGGTTTTGCATTTGTTTCTCCTTCGCTTTTCTTCTTCTGAGCTCATCCCCTCCAGCCACCTGTCACCTTGCCTTTCTTTGCTCCTACTCACACCTGCACTCACTTCCTCCACCTGTGTCCTCAGATCCCACATAGCCCTTGGGTTTGGAGTGCCCCCCCCCCCCCCAGGGCTCCTGCCCTCACCTCTGGGCCCCACGTGGTCTGGAGCCAGCCTGAGGTCGGTCCTTGGGAAGCGGGCGTTGCTCTCTCCCACCACCTCCGCTTGTAGCTCATCGACGAGATCTTAAACGAACAGAAGTCGTAGCACGTTCAGCCCCGGCCGCTGCGGAAAGCCTCGTTCCCTTCAGTACGCAGATCCTCTGAAGTGGAACCCTATGACCTTATCCTTTTGGTGGGGCAAAAATAGCGAAGAGTAGCAATTTCACGCGCTTCGAAGGGAATCCGATTCCCGTGTAACCTTGGAGCCGGCCCCTACCGCTTCTCCCCAGCCACCAGAGAAAGTTGGGGTAAATTCTTTGCAAACTTCGTGGACGGCCAAATCCTTGGTGCCAGTGTTCTCTGGTCCCTGTTTGCTCTGATATGGGAATCCTTCCAGTTATCTTTCCTGTCCACTCACGCTAGACCCTTTCTACTGGGCAACTTGCCACTCCTATCCCGTGGGCCACTTGCCCACAACCTCGCTCACTCCCCCTTGGTCCCAACTGAAGCCCTGTCCCCTGTGGGTCTCTCAAGCAGAGGTGCTCCATCTCTCATTCACAGGGTATCAGGGTGAAAGGTGGGGTGGCTCTTCATGCTTCTTTCAGGACATTTTCCACCCTCTGGGCTTTTGAGACCCACATGAGGTAACTCTGCCACTCTCTAAATCTCCTCATCTCTGTCAGCTTTCAGACTGCTGGTCACTCGCCCTCAGTCAGCGACTCTCTGTGGTTTCTTCTCCACCCCCGTCCTGCTATCATCCCATGGGCTTCGTGGCCTGTGGAGATAACAAACCACCTCTACGCTTTCAGGGTGTGCATCTTCTTTTCTTCTGTGACCTTTGCCTACACTCCCCCACTCATGCATTCCATTCCATTCTATTCTAGAACTAGTCACTCTTAGAACTGCACCCCTTCTGACGTCTGACATTCACATAGCCCACTCTGACCACAGTCTCCTAAATGTATCCCTCCCTCACTCAGTTGCTCCCACCACACCCATTGGTCAGCCTTGAGGAGCTATACTCATTTGACCCACTAATTTCTCCCTACATGATATCAGCTCCCTCCTAGCTTCCCTCTTCTGTTTAGCTTATATGTGGTGGTCTATCACTGCAACCTCTCTCTTGCCAGGATTCTTAACATCTTTGTTCTATCCCTTCTGTCAAATCCATGTGCCAAAACCCTATTCTTGGATGGATCCAACTTCTGCTTTTTGCTTACATCTAGACAGTTGAGCACTTCTGGGGAATCACACCACAGGTAGAACCATAAATCCATGACTTCTACGTTCCCCCAAGACCACCCTCCATGCCACCTCGAAATCCCTCAATGTCTCACCTGAGTCCTTCTCAGTCTCCACAGTGACTACTTGAAAAATTCTTCACACTTACCTTATCTCTGGTCTGTCCCTCACCCCTTCAGTCTCTGCAGAGGTATCTTGGTTCCTAGGTCCCTGAGAAAAAAAGTCAGCGGGTAGGAACACACAAAATCTCTGCCCACCAGACTTACAAATCTCTCTCTAACTGCACCTTTCTCTTATTCCTTCATGTAAGGATGGAAGAGATGCCCCTCCTTGCTATCAATATTTAAACAAATAAGCCTTTCTACTCTCTTTTTTTTTTTTTTAAGATTTTATTTATTTATTTGACAGAGAGAGACACAGTGAGAGAGGGAACACAAGCAGGGGGAGTGGGAGAGGGAGAAGCAAGGCTTCCCACGGAGCAGGGAGCCTGACGCGGGGCTTGATCCCAGGACCCTGGGATCATGACCTGAGCCAAAGGCAGCCGCTTAATGACTGAGCCACCCAGGCGCCCCTCTACTCTTTTTTTTTTTTTTAAAGATTTTTTATTTTTGAGAAATCTCTACACCCAACATGGGGCTCAAACTTACAATGTGATGATCAAGAGTCGAATGCTCCACGGACTGAGCCAGCCAGGCACCCCAGGCCTTTCTACTCCTAATAAGCCTTTCTCATTCCACGTTCTCCATCCTCTTCTTTTTCCCATTCCCTCCCACATAGTTCAAGGTTAACTTGCCTAAAAGGATTGTCCACCCTTGCTGTCTTCATTTCCTACTTACCATAGCCTCCTTGACCCACTACAATCCCCCTTCTGTCCTCACCACACCATGAAAACTGCTCTGGCCAAAGTCACCAGGAATTTCTCTAGCTGGTAAACCGAATGAAGTCCCTTCTCCCAAGTTCTTACTTGCTGTCTTGGCATCCTCCTTGTGTTGAAACACTCCTTTCCTTGAGCTTGGTGATATAAACCACTCCAGCTTTTCCTCCTACCTTTCTGGCCACTTCTTCTCAGTCTCCTGATCAGCCTACACTTTTAGTATTGGTGATCCTCGGAGTTCAGTTCTTGGCTGTCTTTTGTTGTTATTCTATAAACATCCTGGGGAGAGCTCATGCATGTTCATGGCTTCAGTTATCATCTGCACGCCTCTCTCTTCTCTGGTTGTGTTCATGTGATGGTTCCCTTTTTTCTTTTCTCTCTACTGGTTATTCATTTCCTTCATCATTTGGTGCCTGGACCACTTTCAACCAAGGACTGTATCCAGCTCCTAAGTGTTTCCAATACAACTTGAGTTACTTTTCATTATTTACTGGCCAAATAAAAGCCTATTGTTAACTAACTACAGTTCACTGGCATTTGGTTTGGTATGAGAAAAACTTCAGTTAGATCCTGGTTCTAGAACTCATATTAATTGACTGAATGGTTATCATTTATTTGAACTAATTTTGATTTCTTGAATGAAGCTTGAAATTCCAAATTATATCCACAAAAATCTGTTAGGCTTTAAAAAAGCCATTTGAAATTCTTCAATGCAAATGAACATATTCAAGACTGTGTATAAAAAGCAGAAGGAGTCTGAGACTTATTTTGGGTTACTCAGTGGTGTTCTGAGATGTCCCCCTGATTCAATACAGCTTGGAGAAAGATTTAAGAAAATGGGTGGTGTGGTTATCCTCAACCAACGGTAACACCATAACCATCTACTGAAGTGTGTGTGTGTGGGGGGGGGGGGGCTGCAGAATGAGTATGTGATTTGAATACAATGCATCAGCCTTGGAAGTAGTCACTTACTCCCAGAGCAAGTTGCAATTTGCTGTGTCAAATGAATGCTAAAACGGCTGTATTTATTCTTTGCATGATCTCTAAATCTCTTGGGGGAAGGAAAGGAAGGTTTTAAAAATTCTTGGTTTTATACTTTTCAGGTTGCAGAATATGAATTTGATAGAAAACCCTTGCACCTTGTTCCACTGAATGAGACTTCTCACATAATGTTTACAGATGACGAGTCTTCTCTTGCCAAACATGTTTAGCAAGAGGAACAACACACTTTGAAAATGCCTATCAAAGGAATTTAATCATAGTATCAAGACTCCTGGGGTGAGCCTGGGTAGTGCAATTCCTGCCCTGTTCACCATTACAGGTTTATTTAATATATTCTGCACAGCAACGCTTCATATGGCAGTGAGGATGCTTGATTTAGGCATTAGGATGTTTCTGATCCCCCAGGAAGCTTTTGTGCCTCAACAGGTCGCAAGCTTCCATGGCTGCCTTTGATGAAGCCATTTATCTTGGTGCCAGCAGCACATGGGAAGGTGTGCAGCAGATTATGCACGCATTTGTGGAGTTAGGAGATTATTATTGACAATCAGCTTGGAGGAGATTTAGGTTATGTGTCCTTCTGCACGAGGCTGCTGAACTGCCTTTCTCGGAACACTGAGAGGGAGACAGGGAGGGGTCCTTTCATCTTGGCCCCTTGCTCCTTCCCGAGTGTGCTTTGGTTCAGAGAGACTGTAAAATAATTTTTGGTGGGCACTGTACCCATGTGATGAAAGAGCTTACCTGAAAATTTGCACACTAATGTCTGCTCATCTGTGACATGCCCTTCTGGGCAGCATCTTGGAAAACCACAGGACTCATGCTCAAAACACTAAGAAACCCAACTAGTAGTCTGTGCATAGAGCCCACATCAGGTAGCTTGTACTGTGTAACACACTTTTCCAAAACTTGGTGGCTTTAACCATCATTTATTTAGCTTACAATCTGGTGGGCTGCCCGGTCTAGGCTGGCTCTATTGATTGCTGCTGGTTTTCTTTGTGGGTCTGCAGTGAGCTGGAAAGTCAGCAGGTGGCTGGGGGGCCCAGAATAGCCTCACTTATGTGTCCCGCAGTTGACTGGTTATTGGCTGGTAGCTGGCTGACTGTGGTTCTTCTTCACGTGGTCTCTTATTTTCCAGAAGGCTAGTTGAGACTCAGTCACATGGTGGCCTTAGGATCCCAAGCATAGGAATAGGGCAAACCTCAATATGCAAGGACTTTTTAAGCCTCTGCTTGAGTCATGTTGGCCAGTGTCCCATTGGCAAGAACAAATCACATGGCCCAGGTTCAAGGAATGGGACACATCTTGATGGGAAGAGCTGCAACATTAATATTGCAAGGGTGTGGATAGAGGGGTTGGGGGATGATTTTTGGCCATTTTTACAATCTACCACAGAGCCATTTAGCATTTGCCAAGTCTTCTCACATGCATTATCCTCACTCCAACCATGTGAGATGGAAACCATGATTCCCATTTTGCAGATGAGTAAATTGGCTCAGAGAATCAAAATCCCTTGACCAGATAATGAACAATAGCTTTCTTGCCCCACACCACAGCTGTCTGCACTACACGAAATGGAGAAACTCTGTTATATTCTTAGCTCTAAAAGCATGCCCTTAGGATCTCAGCATTTTTTTTCTCTTGCTTCTTATATCATGTGGTTCCCCAAATTAATGAGAATCAGAGTCATTTCCTGGCACTTGTTTAAAATTCAGATTCCAGGGGCGCCTGGGTGGCTCAGTCGTTTAGCGTCTGCCTTCGGCTCAGGTCATGATCCCAGGGTCCTGGGATCAAGCCTCGCATCAGGCTCCCTGCTCAGGAGGAAGCCTGCTTCTCCCTCTCCCACTCCCCCTGCTTGTGTTCCCTCTCTCGCTGTGTCTCTCTCTGTCAAATAAATAAATAAAATCTTTAAAAAAAATAAAATTCAGATTCCAGGGCTCCACCTGAGGTTCTGATTTAGTCAAATCTGCTGACAGCCAGGGAGCTATGTTTTTAACAGGTAACTCCAGGAGGCTCTGATGAAGCTCGTACCTGGAGCGACACCGGCTTATGTTATGATACCGGGTGTTCCCAGCTGGTACACTTTTATGCTGTGGTGGAGAGCCCGCACTTACAATTCCTTTGGTCAGCTTTCCAGATCCACGAGTTAATAGCACTGGGGCAATTATTGAATTTCTCTGAGACTTTGTCTTGACATCTGCAAAATAGGGATAATAAGAACGACCCCCAGAGGGCTGGGGTGAAGATGTAATGAATACCCTATGAAACAGTGAGCCTGGTGCCCGGTAGATGCTCAGTAAGGGCTATTTTTCTGGTCTCTTCATCCTGACAGGCGGTAGGACCCATTGATAAGGGAAGTCTACGTGAAGTGGAAAAATCGTTTCTAGAATGCTTTGCAGAGTGGAACTGTCAATGCCCATAAGTGAGATATGATGGTCAAATATTCATCGGCCACCTCAGAAAGCAGATAGCTCTGTTGGTGGGGCGGGGGAGGGGTGGAGAGGTATCAGATTCTTCAGAAGCCTAAGAATCATGACCGGAAAAAGTGACAGGCACGGTAGGCAACAGCTGTTGTCATGAGAGACCAACGATATACGCAAGAGGCACAGAAGGGCTGGTCATGCCTCAACCCCTCCAGTCTTTTCCAAATTGCTGTGAACTTCCAGTGTCAGCACAATCATCTGTGTGTCCCCAGACAATGACAAAATGTATAATGATTCTGTTAAGACTGAGCCTTATCCAAGTCGATTGTGTCCATGTGGATAGAATCCTACAGAATATTTTCTTTTAATTTCAGTGAAGGATCTAAAACATGGCACGTCGTATGTTATTTCCAAATAATGTGAGAGATTTTCTTGAAGCCTCTGTGCTACAATGACAACCAAATATCTGGTTTCTTCAAGTTTTGTTTTTTTTCTTCAATTTGGCACTTTCTTTCCTATTTTTAATGCTGCTTCTCCCATTGTGTCTCCGTCCGATGTGTCTCCTTTTCCTTCGTAGCTTCTGTCTTTGGAAATTTCGTGGTTTTCTTTCTTTGTCCCTTCTTTCTTGTTTTGGAAAAAGAAAAGACACCCCCCCCCTTTTTATTTTCTTACCCAAAGAGCCAGAATCCATTTTAAAATGTGTGCCTTTACTCTGTTTCCTGGCCTTTGCATCTCTCTGCGGCTGTAGACCAGTAGATGGGGCACGTCTCCTGCATTAACCAGCACGGGCAGTAGTAGGGTGGGGTGTTTTCCCCTCCTCTGTCATTCTCGCTGCAGTGAGAGCGTGGTTGCGAGCTGCTGTACCACAAAGCGAGCCTCCGAGTCTTGGCTAGACTGGGGCACGCACTTTTCTGCCTCGTGCCTGCAAGGCTGGGCCGAACGGCCGCTGGTCTAGGCAGCTGGTAGCCGCAGAACAGTGAGGGCTTGTGCCCATGTGCGTGCTTGTGGGGCGCGTGCCCTCGTTTTGAGGAGTTGGCAGCTTTGTGCCCAGTGTGCCCTTTCTTCCCCCTTCTCTCTCTTCCCCTCCTCACCATGATTCCTTTCGGACATCCACACTTCCCCTCTTGCTGTTGCTCCTGGGTTGCAAGGTCCCCAGGATACAGCACCATGTACTTTGAAGACCGCAGAGTACAGTCAGAGGCTGTTAGAGCTGGAAGGAAACTTCACTGTCATCCAAGACGGACCGCAACAGGGCCCAGGTTACCAAAGGACCCCTGTCGGCATTGGGGGCAGCCCTTGTCTCTGACCGGACTGGCAGCGGGGTCCTTGCCGTGGCCGAGGTGACATCCCGTAATGGGGGGGCTCACGGCATGGAGAACCGCCCGACTTGCCCGCTCTGACTAAACTTACCCGACGCCGCTGTCAAACAGCTGATTTGATCTTTTCCACCAAATCAAGCAGCTGTTTTAACTTTGCTGTACGTTGGGGAAGATGCAAGCGTCAGCTTTTGGATGAATTTGTTCCGTCTGTTCCCTGCTGTGGTATCATGAGCGTTTGGGGACTTGTTCGATCCTGAGAGCTTGTCAAAGGTCCATCTGAATCAGCTGGGGTACTTGAAATAAACCCGCAGAGTCGTGGATCCTATTTCTGTTCTGTAGCATTAGAATCTTTTGGCTTCGGGCTTGGGAATGTGCGTTTTTAACAAGTTTGAAGAAATACCGGAAGTTTGAGCACTTCTGAGATGTTGCTGGTCACTGATTTCTTGATGTCCCTCACCTGTTCTGGCTGGGCCTGCACTTTCCAGCCCCCATTCTGGGGAAAGCAAAGCTTAGGGGCCGTGTTCTGTGCAGAACCTGGGGCTGGGAACAAATAAAGCCAAGTCATCGTATATTTTTCTGAGTGAGGGCTGGGATTTTCTTTGGTAAAAAAATAGCTCAGGAAAGCCCATTTGAAGAACTTCTCTTTGGGGGAAGCCAGCCACTCGCTTCTATGATGATCAAGTTAAGGACATTTGTCCTGAAACTTTATTAGAACCCTGGGCTGGCATCTTGTGAAAGGTAAGTGGTGTGATAACACATTACCAACAACCTCTCTTCATTCAACATGTTTGAAAATCCTAATATTTATTATCTATGACCAGGGACTTCATATCAAAAGGCCAAAATTCTTACTGCCTTGAAGAGATTCGTGTAGAAATATAAAGAATTGGCTGATTCCAAGATGTTTTCCAAGTTCCTAGGATATCTTAGGGGTTCGTGGCAGAGGTTTCTAGGTGTCACCTGACATCACTTCTCCCTTCTTCCTTAGAACAGAACCCTCCTTGCATTCAAGGTGTTCAAAGACTGCGCTGAATCCAGTGCAAGGCCACATTTCCCAGCCTCCTTTGCAGACAGCTGTGGCCATGTAACTAAATTCTGGACGATGAATTGTAAACAGAAATGTCACATGGGATTTCTGCGTAAAGGTCACAGACTCACTGGAGAGGGATCTCCTTTTGTCTTTTTTCTCTCGTTCCCTCCTGCTCCTTTGAATGTGAGATGTGAGAGCTGGAGTTTGACTGGTCATCTTGGACTGTGAAGCAGCCTTGAGGATAAAAAGCAGTGCTGAGGATGACAAAACAGAAAGACCGAGCTTAGGTTTCTGATAACTTTGTGGTACCGCCGCACCAGCCCTGGACGGAGTGCCTTCAGCCTTGTACGTAAAAGAATAAATCTGGTGTCTTTTGCCACTAATATTTTGAGTTTTACCGGTTTTTTGGTTTTGTTTTGTTTCTTTTTTAGAGAGGGAGAAAGTGCAAGCCAGGAGGGGCAGAGGGAGAAGGAATGAGAGAGAGAATCTCAAGCAGGGTCCACGCTTAGCGCGGAGCCCAATGTGGGGCTCGGTCTCATGACCCATGAGATCATGACCTGAGCCAAAACCAAGAGTTGGACACTTAGTCAACTGAGCCACGCAGGCACCCCAAGTTTTACATTTTATATGCAGTTGAAACTAGTTCTGATACACACTATAAATCTCCTTCTGTTACAGGGGTTCTCAAACTTTATCTTGTATCAGAATCACCTGGAAGACTTTTAAACGCACACATTGCTGGGGCTATCCCCAGAATTCTGGAGTCAATAGGTTTGGGGTGGGGTCTGAGAACTTGCATTTCCAATGAGCTCCCATGTGAGGCTAATGCTGCCAGTCCCAGGACTGCACTTTGAGAACCACTGCTCTATCAAGATCATCTTACCTTGTCAGCCAGCTGCCTACTCAGGTCATTGAGGGTGAGCATAGGGCAGCTAATTTCACATCTCTGAGCTGATACTGTAAGAGCTCCCTCCCCACCTCAGTAAAATTAATACAAATGCCACAGCTTATTGGCTTCGAGCCAAGTCACTTTGAGATTACTCTGTTCAGCAGCAGTGCCGTATCTGGGTTATCCTGACTGCCTCCCCCCATCCCCGATACTAACTCCTCACTCAACCTTATAACCAAAATATGCAAACAACTTCCAGAGAAGCCTCTTCCATTCCACAGGGAACTCCTTCACGGTCATCAGTTCACACCAAGTTCAAGATGGAGGGGAAAGGCATTCCATTCTCCTCATTCATGCTGGGCAAGACCATTTTCTTATATCTGCTGGGAGGCAAAATCTATGTAGGTGGAAAGGACAAATGTGTTCCTTCTCATATGCTAAAATGCCAGATCAAACTTAGGATATCACTGGTGGTTTCTGTCCCAGGTCAGTGCTGGCTTGCCCTTTGTTACTGGTGCTTGCTAGGAGCCGCTCCTTCTTTGCACTTTTTTGCTGGATGGGTTAAGTCCAGTCTTTCCCACCTCCTGTAATCCCACACCAAGTCCTGAGGAAATCCTATCTCAATTAACATTCCCCAATCTTTTGTCCTAATTCCATTATACAGTGTACTTTGGAGTCAGATGTATCTGAGTTTGAAGCCGGTCTTGACTACTTACTGTGTGAATTTCAGCAAGTGAGTGACCTAGCTAAGATCCAGTCACCTCATTTGTCAAAATGCAGCTAATTGCACGGACTTCACAGGGCTAAGGTAAAGATGAAATGAGATGGTGCTTATAAGGGGCTTAACACAGTTCCCAGCTCCTGGTAAGTGCTCAATACATGGTATTTATTATCACTAATGGCAGCATTTCAATCCCTATATGATACCAAAAGCAGGACCTACAAAAGAAAAACATGGACACATTGGACTTGATCGAATGAAAAACTTTTGCTTTGCAAAAGCTCCTGCTATGAGAAGGAAAAGACAAGCCACCGACTGGGAGAGAATATTTAGAAAGTACATGTGCAAAAAAAGACTCATAGCCAGAATATATAAAGAACTTTCTAAATTCAACAGTAAGAAGAACATTCCAGGGGCACCTGGGGCACTCAGTCAGTTAAGCATTGGACTCTTGATTTTGGCTCAGGTCATGATCTCAGGGTCACGGGATCAAGCCCTGCATTGGGCTCCACACTGGGCATGGAGTCTGTTTAAGATTCTCTCTCTCCCTTGCCCTCTACCCCTCCCTTCCCCTGCTTGTGTGTGCACGCACTTTCTCTCTCTTCCTTAAAAAAAAAAAAAAGAAATAATCCAATCAGAAAATGGACAGAAGACTTGAACAGAAGTTTCACCACAGAAGACAAATGGATGGCAAATAAATACATGAAAATTATTCAACATCGCTAGCCATTAGGGAAATGCAAAATGAAATCATGAGAAGATACCACTACATTAGAATGGCTAAAATGAAAGTGACTCATCATACCAAATTCTGGCAAGAATGCAGAGATATGGACTCTTTCATAATTGCTGGTGGAAATGTAAAATCATACAATCATCTAGAAAGGAGTATGGTGGTTTCTTAAAGAAATTAAACCTATACTTCTCATACAACTGGGTATTTATCTTAGAGAAATGAAAACTTATATTTACATGAAAACATATACATGAATAGTCTTGCAAGCTTTATTTGTAGTAGCCCCAAACTGGAAACAACCCAAATGTCCTTCATCAAGTGAATGGTTGAACACATTATGGTACACTCAATCCAATGGAATACTAGTCAGCAATAAAAACGAATAAACCATTGATACACACAACAACTTGGGTGGATTTTAAGGGCGTTCTGTCGAGTGTCTTAATCCCTTTGGGCTCCTATAACACAAGACCACAGACTAAGTAGCTTATAAACAATAGAAGCTTACTTACCACAGTTTGGGAAACTGGGAAGTCCAAGATCAAGGTGCCAGCATGGTCTCATTCCGGTGAAGATCCCTTTCCTGGTTGATTGCCTGCACCTTCTTGCTCTGTCTTCTCATGAAGGAAGGAGCAAGGGACCTCAATGGGATCTCTTTTATAAAAGTACTAATTCCACTCACAAGGGCTCCACCTGCATGATCTAAGCACCTCTCAAACACTTCCTAACACCATCATCTTTGGGGGCTAGGATTTCAACATAAGAATATGGTGGAGGTGGGCCACAACATTCAGATCAGAGCACCGAGTGAAGAAAGCTAGTTTCACAAAGTCTTATACTTGATGGTTCCATTTATGTAACATTCTTGAGGTTATGTACCATTTGTTGTTTTTTTTTTAATTTTTTAATTTTTGAAATTTTTAAAAAAGATTTATTTGTCACAGAGAGAGAGAGAGAGAGTGAGCGCACAAGCAGGGGGAGCAGCAGAGGGAAGGGGAGAAGCAGGCTCCGTGCTGAGCAGGGAGCCCAATGTGGAACTCGATCCCAGGACCCGGGGATCATGACCTGAGCTGAAGGCAGACACTTAACAGACTGAGCCACCCAGGCGTCCCTGTTATGTACCATTTGCAATGACAAAATCATAGAGATGGAGAACAGAGAGGTGGTTTCCAAGGGTGAGGGAAGGGGAGGGGAGGAAGGAGGTATGACTATAAATGATGCAGCGCAAGGGAGTTCCTTTGTGGTGGTGATGTCACAAATTCACACATGTGACACAATGCCATGGACTCATACACAGACATACAAAAATGAGTGCATTCAAATACTGGTGAAATCAGAGCAAGATCTGTGCTCTCGTAACTTGTGCCAGTTCACTGCCTGGTTTTGATGCTACATGATAGCTACGGAAGGTGTCACCACTAGGGGAGCCCAGTGATGGCTATGTGGCATTGTACTATTTTTGCAGCATCTTGTGAATCTATAATTATTTTACTACATCAGAAATTAATGATGTGTTGTATGGTGACTAACATAAGATAAAATTAAAAAAATAAAAAATTAAAAGCTAAAAAAATTAGCAACAATAAAATTGCAGTCACCATCAACAGCCAATTCAATCAGTAAAATGAGAGAAAAAAAATCCTCAGGAATATTGGTTTTCATGAATTAATTCATTGGAGAAAAACGATTTTGAAGAGATTTATGAATGATACTGAATTTTTCTTCAGACGGCTACCGGGCCGTGTTTTCTCTCTCTGGAGCCGGGTGCGTGTTGTGTTATCATGAGAGCTTTAACATCCTATGGAACATTGAGTGGGAATACATTTTTAAAAAGGAATTGAGTGTTGAAATTATCCTCTGATCACAAGATAACCTTTTCATTATACAAATGTCTGTTTTTCTGGGCACACTACAGAAATGTCTAATTTTCTGCCCACTCTCAAGTTCTAGGTAGCAGTGATAAGGTGACTTGTAGTGCCTTTCCCTAAGCATGAAGACTTAATTGTGGGCGGTGGTGTTGAGCCATGTTAAAAAGTCACCCTGAACTGAATCTAGTGAAAGGACAGCTTTAAAAGAGCAACAGAGCAATTCAACCCTTAAGCAGAGAGCTTATTTATATGCCACATTTCGGCTGGGAAGAGATTTTATGACCAAATCTTAGAGCCTTAAAGATGAAGTCTATAATATAAACATGCTAGCAGCATTAACTCTAACAGTACAAGGCGGGCTTGGCACACAGCCCCATTTATTATTTTGGTTCTCTTTGGCATGAAAGACATTTCAATAGTCAGTGTAACACTTTCATTTATATGCTTCTCATCTATGAACTTTGAGACGTGATACAGAACTACATGTAAAATTGAATTATAAACCCCACTGTATATTTTAACCCACAGAGTAGATTCAAACTTTGGGTTCTGGAATGGAGTTTTTTTTAATTAACATATAATGTATTATTTGTTTCAGGGGTACAGGTCTGTGATTCATCAGTCTTACACAATTCACAGCGCTCACCATAGCATATACCCTCCCCAATGTCCATCACCCAACCACCCCATCCCTCCCACCCCCCACCACTCCAGCAACCCTCAGTTTGTTTCCTGAGATTAAGAGTCCCTTATGGTTTGTCTCCCTCTCTGGTTTCATCTTGTTTCATTTTTCCCCTCTCTTCCCCTATGATCCTCTGTCTTGTTTCTCAAATTCTTCGTATCAGTGAGATCATATGATACTTACCTTTCTCTGATTGACTTATTTCGCTTAGAATGATACCCTCTAGTTCCATCCATGTCATTGCAAATGGCAAGATTTCATATTTTTTGATGGTTGCATAATAGTCCATTGTGTGTGTGTGTGTGTGTGTGTGTGTGTGTGTATAAATATATATATATATCCCATATCTTCTTTATCCATTCATCTGTTGATGGACATCTAGGCTCTTTCCATAGTTTGGCTATTGTGGACATGGAATGGACTTTTATCACTTCTTTCCCTCTGACAAAATTAGACTTTGGGATATAGGATGGGCAAGCCAAAGCTTCCTTCTGGTTTGTTCTGGCTATTCTTTTCAGCAAGAAGTAAATGACTGAGAATTATCTTTTGTCGTCTGGGTTGCCAGCTAGGTTAGTTTGGTTATAGTAAAATAAGGTCATGGGTGGAGAAAGCAACAAAAACTATCAATTATTTGCTTTCTATAACTCCTGCTTCTGAGCCCTCATATATGCTGTTCCCTCTATTTACAGTGCTCTTCCATCTTTCTCTCTACCTCAAACTTTGCCCCTGCATGTTATGAAAGGTTAATTTATTTTTATTTTTTTTATTTTTATTTTTTAAAGATTTTATTTATTTATTTGAGAGAGAGAGAATGAGAGACAGAGAGCATGAGAGGGAGGAGGGTCAGAGGGAGAAGCAGACTCCCTGCCGAGCAGGGAGCCCGATGCGGGACTCGATCCCGGGACTCCAGGATCATGACCTGAGCCGAAGGCAGTCACTTAACCAACTGAGCCACCCAGGCGCCCGGTTAATTTTTTTTTAAAGTAGGCTCCACACCCAGTGTGAAGCCCAAAGTGGGGCTTGAACTCACGACCCCGAGATCCAAACCTGAGGAGAGATCAAGAGTCAGAGGTTTAACCGAATGAGCTACCCAGGTGCCCTGGAAAGGTTAATTTTTATTCAACCTTCAGAACTTAGCTCAAAACTTACTTTCTAAAAGAAGCCCTAGATTACATCAAGTCCCCATTATACTCTCTCCTGGCATCCTGGACTTCTCTTTCATAGTATCTATGACGGATGTAATTGAACAATTAATTTATAGTTAAATTTCACATGATGTCTTTTCTACTCTACAGTAAAGTCTACAAGGGTAGAGAGATGTCTGACTTACACAGATTCACATCCCCGGTACCCAGTACAGGTCCTGGCATATACTAGGTATTCAACAAACATTGGTTGAATAAAGTAAAGAAAGCAGGAAGACAAAAGTAGAAGCAGAAGAATGGTAATAATCATATTATCTACATTTATTGAGCACTTAGTGTACACAATGCTAGGCATTGGGTAAATGCTTTGCATAGGTTATGCTATTCGATTCTTACCACAACTCTAAGATAAATACTCTTCTTATCCCCATTTAACAGATAAGAAAACTGAGGATTAGAGAGTATAAGGAAGTTGCTCAAGGCTACATAGGTGGTAACATTTTTTTTAAGTAGGCTCCATGCCCAGTGTGGCGCCCAATGTGAGGCCTGAGATCAGGACCCTAGCTGATCAAGAGTCAGATGCTCAACCATCTAAGCCACCCAGGCACCCCTCGGTGGTAACATTTTTGAGTCATGTAATAGCTTCTTTCATATTCCTTTTCACTCCTTTTTCCCTCCTTTGTCCATTTTATATCTACACTCACCCTTTCTCAGGGGAGAAAATTTCTGATGTGAGAGAAGTACCTTTGTTCTGGACATTCTTTGAGGACATTGCTCCCTGGGGACAAGCTGCTTCTAGAGCATGTATTTTACGGGGTAGCCGAGGGCAGATCAAGTTGCCTGATTCAGAGCTTCAAAATATCTTTGTGGCAGCTGGTGTGTGTTTGGATGATACGCTGAGGTGGGTTCAAAAGCACTGTTCTGCTCATTCTAATATATATGATAATACTGCATTTTAGTTATAGGGTACTTTTTTTAAATCGAGGGTCTAAAAGTTCTTTTTCAATATATCAATTTTGAATAACACAATACAATTTTAAATATGGACTCATAATCCTGTTGAAGACCCCAAATGTGAGTAGCGAACTGCTAATATTTAATATTTTTCCAATCTGACTCATGGTTCTCCCCTCACTGATGCCAACTAGTGCCATCATCATGACTATCGACGTTTAGCAGTTTTCAAATACACGTTCCATACCAAGTAGGCTGCGGGAGCTTTCTCAGTGGCATTTGGAAACACATTAAAAATATGCAGCTTGACTTTTCATCCCCTTCACACCCTCTGCATTTCCCTTTTGGAGAGCTCAGAGGGAGGGATAGCGGGAAGAAAATCCACCCAAAGAAAGGAAAATAGAATTTCACCCCTGTGGAAAACACTGTGCAAACACAAATCTATTGTTCTTAATTCAGTTTCCGGCTTCCATGCCCGCCTTTTTGTGTCTGTCATTTTATTTGTGTTTAATAGTGATTTTCCATTTAGGGCTGTTCTTTTATTTACCTCTCCTCATGCCTGTCTTGCTAGTCTTACTGTTCTGTTTGCTGCTTCAGCTTATTTTTATGTTGTTCTTGATGATTCTCGCTCTTGTTCACCACGTTCATTCACTTTATCTGCATCGTTCCCTAAATCTCCACTCCCTCTTAGTTCCTCAGATCCCAGACAGGTCTTTCTTCCAACTCCAAGAATACACTGATTCTAAACCTTGACCCTTTTTAGTTAACTAATTTTATTTCCTTAATTAATCCCTATGTGTTTTATTCTCAAAATCTCTCCACAATTTTCTCTAATTGAATTTCCAGATCCATATTTTCTTATGAGGTTTCCTTCTGGCAGAGCATTTACTTGGTTTCTTTTTTCCTTCATTACTGAGTTTAATTGGAGAGGCTTTTTTTTTTTTTTTTCCCATCTCTGCTTTTGGTCTTCCAATGCACATGAACTAAACAGTTTGAAGCAGTGAGTGATGGGGGCAAATAGAAGGAGCACTGGAATTGGAGTCAGAAGGTCTGTGCTCATGTCTCAGCTCTGCCACTTAGTCCTCAGAAGCTCGTCTGTGGAATGGAAATAATGATATTACCGGCCCTGCTAAGGGATCAAATGAGATAAAATGATGTGAACAGACTGTAAATGTCTCCTACTCGGGGGATTTTTAGTCCTCACGGAACGGTTTGTTTCCGTAAAATGGCACCTCTTTTCCAGTTAAGCACAGCGCTAAAATAAAATGTTAGAAAATGTGACCTTAAGCATTAGAAGATGAAAACCTTATCAGATTCTCCAAGAGGTTCTAATTAACCTTTGGTAAATACATCTTGGTAATGGTGGCATAGAGGATGCCAACAGCATCTCCATCTCTTGGCGGTAGCGTGTACCCCAAGAAGGCTGTGGGGGAAGGGAAAGCATATGGAAACTTACTTGCAAGATTAACATTAAACTAGAATTCAACCAGAATTAAAAGAGATCTTAGATTCTCGGGTCCAGAAACTGTCATTCCAGTTTCCCATACAGAGATGGAATCTTACCTTCATCATTTATTTAAGTGGGTTGTACAAATTTTGCATACATACTTTTTAGTAGTGGGTACTTGCTCTTTTGAGAAGCAACCTATTTCATGGCCAGATGTCTTGTTTTATGTAAAATGACCCCTAATGTTTACCTGCTACTTCTAGTGACTTCCCGAACAAGTCCAGTTCTTCTTATCTGAGACAGCTCTTGGATATTTCTGAACAGTTTCTAGGTTATTCTTTTCGACAGGCTACATTTCCTGTCCCTTGAATGGTTTCTCATATAACATGGATTTTCATGCCCTTCGACATTCTCAGATTGCTCCATTTATCAGTGGCCTCTACGAAACTGAGCCTCTGTAGCTGGATGCAGTACTCTGGACCTATTCTCACCATAGAGATCTGGACAGTATGATATCACTGAAGAGGCTCATTTGCCTTGGGAGCATGGGTGCTGTTGCTGGTTTGAGAAAGCTCCACTGCAGTCCATAAAATTCTCTAGCAAGAGCCAATAAGCTAGTTTTTATGTGTATGTCAAGAACTTGCATAGATTAATTTATTTTCAGTAAGACTATAGAGGGCTTTAAGTTAAACTATGGATAATGAAATTCTTATTATTATGTAGAAACCAGAGGTGTCCATGCAATATAATTAGAACTACTTGAGGTTATGATATTCCATGTGTCATGTTTATGCAAAGGATAGAATGCTCGGTGTCAAGTTCTTATTTATCATTCTTCTTTAACCTTTACTGAGTTTTTACTTTGCTGTCTGCATGTGAAGTATTTTACATATACAACAGCCCTCTGAGGTAAGACAGTTATTACTCTCATTTTATAGATAAGGATACTGAGGCACAGAGGGGTTTATTAATTTGTCCAGGGGAAGCTAGCAAGTAGATCTGAACCTGGGAAGTCTGACTCTGAACTCCATCCAGCCTCACCTCCCCATGCAGTGCATAATTGGAAAATATTACTTAGGGTAACTGGTTGATTTTTGTTAAAATCTGAACAAGTCCTTATCCTCAGATTTCTCTCTCCCAAGTTTTCAATCTCCATTCCATGGAACATTGGTACTTCAAGATGACATGAGGCGGGGAAAAAGGAGTTCACATTTTTCAGTTGCCATTTTTAACTTAGTCACTCTGACCATGCTACACTAAAGGCTTGACTCAAATGTCAGTGACTGACAGGTTTCCATGAGATGTTGTACATGAGAGCATGTTGTTGATGCCAAATACGTGGTGCATGCTTATAGCTTCTCAGAGTATTCATGAATTTTACATGCCTAAGAATGCCACTTAAAACAGTTACTTCTCTGATCATTTACATATCTTTACAAAGTATTCCAAAACTTGCTGAGTTTATGGTTATCGGCAGTTGCAACACAGATAATTATAATGAATTAGGCAGTTTAAGACCCAAACGCAGAGGCTATGTTAGAATAGAAACACTGGTAAAGAACAGGAAATGGGAAACATTTTAAATCCTATCATGATCTTTTGTAATTCTCTGAAGCAGAAATTCAGTTAAGTCCAACTGTCGATGATGCTCAAGGAAGCATGGAGGAGAAATTTACATGAGTTGTTTGGCACCGCCCCTGCATATACTTCAATAGCACCCACAACAGCGACAGTAAATACACATAGCAATTCTCGAAGTTAACACTGTGTTTTAATAGAACAACGAATCTGAGCACTCTACGGCCATCTTTATTTTATCGTTACAGTCCTATTTGCTAGCTAACTTCCTTTTATCCATCTTTGTTCCCCACACACAATGAGTAATTCTTTCAGTTGTTCATACCATCCCCCTTCACGCGATGTATTTACTGAATTATCATGGCCCACTTAGAAGCATCACTTTGGGAGACTAAACAAATTAAGTCCATTCAATCTCTCTGTGTAAATGACATTTTCAAAGACAAGTTGAAAAAAAAAAAGTCAATCCATTTGGTAGAAGACACAATAAAAATGTCACGAAAACTGGGTGTAAAGTCAAACCAAGCAAGTTTGTACATTTTTATTATTATTATCTTTCCAAAATGGAAAGGAAAATAGAGAATACATGAACCTTAATTTTTGAGACCAGCCCGGGAAACTGTAATTGCATTAGCAACATCCAACAGTGCTATCAACACTGAGCAATTCCTCTCATCTCAACACAGTGGCCGACTCAGAAAATCACACCTTCCAGCTCATGGGATTTGTGACACTTAGTAATGCATGTGTAATTGGGTAAAAATAGTCCTTACTGCAAGCTTTATTTCTTGTTTGCTTCTGTATTTCTCTAAAAAAAAAAAAATACTCATGGATCTCTTCCTGCTTCTTCAAAAAGGCTATAGTCAGATCCCCTTGGAAGGAGTATATAGCATGACCTTCTTCAATCCTAGTCACCTGATGGCTGCCATATTGCCGACGGGAGAGAATTGCGCCAGCAGAAGCCCTGGGAGCTCTTGCTCCCCCTACAAAGAAGCTGGAGGTGCTGGAAGATCCCAGTCATCTGTTGACTAGATCCCTTTGCCTCCTCTTAGGCCTACTTTTTCTCCTGGATGCTATTTCCAGAGCTTTTTCCTAAAATATGAATCATATAATGTTCCTCCTCTGTTCAAACACCTACCATGGCTTTTTCTTGCTGATGGCTTCAAGTCTAAACTTCCCAGCATCCATCCAGAGAACAAATCCATTAGGAAATCCAGTGCCATCCACTCGGTAATGCCAATTTTCCTCTTCTCCACATCTCCAACCTCTGCCCTTGCCTTGCTTCATACCCGTGTTCTCCCCCTGTTGGTTCTGGGTTCCCTCCCTGAGCTGACTTTCCTTCTCCCTTCTGCTTGTTCAAATCCCTGCCTTTCCTCCAGTTCCCACTTACCTTCCACGCCATCCATGAGGCTTTCTCTCTTCATCTTCCTATCATTCGGTTGGAGACCTTTCCTGCAAGAAAGGAGCCAGGATATACAAAGACAGAAGGGAATTGGGTGTGGGAAAGTTTACCCCTCACATTCATACATACATACATACATTTATTTATTTATTTATTTATTTATTTAACTTTTAAAAAAATCACGTTTAATCAAGTGTAACATACACACAGAAAAAAGCACAGATCATAAGTGTCAAGCTTGATGATTTTTTACAAAGTGAACTTACCCATTTACCAGCACCCAGATTGGGAAACAGAACATAATGAGCATCCCTGAGTCACCCTTGTGCCCATTTCCAGTCTCTACTGGCATCCTCTAGGATAACCACTATCATTACTTCTATCACCATTCGTTAGCTTTCACTAATTCAGACTTTTTTCAAGTCGGAAAAGAGTATTCACTCTTTTTGTGTGTTTTCTTTCCTCAAACGCTAGGTTTCTGAAATTCATGTATGTTGTTACATATAGATGTACTATATTTATTCTCATTGCTGCATACTATTATATTCCATTAATATACTTCAACTTATTGTTGATTCTACTATTGATGAACAATTGGGGAAATTTCTAGTTCAGAGTTAATGTAAATACTTCCACTAGGAATAATTTTGTACATGTCATTTTGTGAATATATATTTGCCTTTCTTTGGGGGAATATAAGTAGGAGTGGAATTGCTGGGTCATAGGATATGCGTATTGATATGGCACATATTTTTTTCCAAAATATTCCAGTAGTTATTCTTATTGACAGTCTAACCAACAATGTACAAACATTCTGGTTGTTTTATTTCCTCACCAGTAATTTGTATTTCTGGCATTTTAGCCATTCTGGTAGATGTATAGTTGTATCACATTATGGTTTTAATTTGCATTTTTCTAATGACTAATAAAATTAAGCACTGTTTCACATACATATTGACCATTTGGATATTTTCTTTTGTGAAGTGCTTGTTCTAGTATTTTGTCCATTTTTCTTTTTTTTTTTTTTTTTTTTAAAGATTTTATTTATTTATTTGACAGAGAGACACAGCGAGAGAGGAAACACAAGCAGGGGGAGTGGGAGAGGGAGAAGCAGGCTTCCCGCTGAGCAGGGAGCCCGATGCGGGGCTCGATCCCAGGACCCTGGCATCATGACCTGAGCCGAAGGCAGACGCTTAATGACTGAGCCACCCAGGCGCCCCTCTTTTGTTTTTTTATACTTATTTCTTATTAAATTTTTATTTAAATTCAATTAAGTAACATATAGTGTATTATTAGTTTCAGAGGTAGAGGTCAGTGATTCATCAGTCTTATAGAACACCCAGTGCTCATTACATCATGTGCCCTCCTTAATGTCCATCACCCAGTTACCCCCTCCCCTCCAGCAATCCTCAGTTTGTTTCTTATGATTAAGAGTCTCGGGGGGCACCTGGGTGGCTCAGTCATTAAGTGTCTGCCTTCGGCTCAGGTCATGCTCCCAGGGTCCTGGGATCAGGCCCCACATCGGGCTTCCTGCTCAGTGGGGAGCCTGCTTCTCTCTTTCCCTCTGCCTCTCCCCCAGCTTGTGCTCTCTCTCTCTCACTCACTCTCTCTCAAATAAATAAAATCTATTTTAAAAAGTCTCTTATGTTTTGTCTCCCTCTCTGATTTCATCCAGTTTTATTTTTTCCTATCTTCCCCTATGATCCTCTGTTTTGTTTCTTAAATTCCACATATGAGTAAGATCATATGATAGTTGTCTTTCTGGTTGACTTATTTCAATTAGCATAATATCCTCTAGTTCCATCCACGTCATTGCAAATGGCAAGATTTCATTTTTTGATGGCTGAGTAATATTCCATTGTGTGTGTGTGTGTGTGTGTGTGTGTGTGTGTGTGTGTGTGTACTTCTTCTTTATCCATTCATCTGTTGATGGATATCTGGGCTCCTTCCATAGTTTGGCTATTGTGGACATTGCTGCTGTAAACATTGGGATGCAGGTGCCCTTTCGGATCACTACTTTTGTATCTTTGGGGTAAATACCCAGTAGTGCAATTGCTGGGTTGTAGGGTAGCTCTATTTTCAACTTTTTGAGGAGCCTCCATACTATTTTCTGAAGTGGCTGTACCAGCTTGCATTCTCTCTCCTACATTTTCTCTCTCTCTGTCTCTCAAATAAATAAATAAAATCTTTTTTAAAAAACTTTATTTATTTATTTTAAAGATTTTATTTATTTATTAGAGAAAGCACGAGCAGAGGGGAGGGGTTGAGGGAAAGAGTGAAGTAGACTCCCTGCTGAGCAGGGAGCCTGATGCAGGACTTGATCCCAGGACTGTAGGATCATGACCTGAGTCAAAGGCAGACGCTTAACCAACTGAGCCACCCAGGCACCCTAAAAAAAAGTTTAAAGGATCCCTTTTATAATATTTCTTTCAGGGCTGGTTTAGTGACCACAAATTCTTTTAGTTTCTGTTTGTCCTGGAAGCTTTTTATCTCTCCTTCTATTTTGAATGACATCCCAGCTGGATAAAGTATTCTTGGCTGCATATTTTTCTCATTTAGCACCCTGAATATATCATGTTAGTCCTTTCTGGCCTGCCAGGTCTCTGTGGATAGGTCTGCTGCCAGTCTAATGTTTCTACCTTTGTAGGTTACGGACCTCTTGTCCTGAGCTGCTTTCAGGGTTTTCTCTTTGTCTCTGAGATTTGCAAGTTTCACTATTATGTGTCAGGGTGTTGACCTATTTTTATTGATTTTGAGGGGGCTTCTCTTTGCCTCCTGGACTTGAATGCCTGTTTCCTTCCCCACATTAGGGAAGTTCTCTGCTATAATATGCTCCAATATACCTTCTGCCCCCCCTTCTTCTGGGGTCCCAATTATTCTAATATTGTTTTGCTTTATGGTTTCACTTATCTCTCAAATTCTCCCCCTTGTGATCCAGGAGTTGTTTATCTCTCTCTTTCTCAGCTTCTTTTTTCTCCATCATTTTGTCTTCTATATCACTATTCTCTCTTCTGCCTCATTTATCCTAGCAGTTAGAGCCTCCATTTTTTAAAAAGATTTTATTTATTTATTTGACAGAGAGAGACAAAGCGAGAGAAGGAACACAAGCGTGGGGAGTGGGAAAGGGAGAAGCAGGCTCCCCGCTGAGCAGAGAGCCTGATGTGGACCTCGATCCCAGGTCCTGGGGATCATGACCTGAGCTGAAGGCAGACGCTTAACGACTGAGCCACCCAAGTGCCCCTAGAGCCTCCATTTTTTATTGCATCTCATTATAACCTTTTTGATTTTGACTTGATTAGATTTTAGTTATTTTATTTCTCCAGGAAGAGATTCTCTAGTGTCTTTGCTGCTTTCAAGCACAGCTAGTATCTTTATAATTGTTCTTCTGAACTTGAGTTCTGACATCTTACTAATGTCCATACTGATTAGGTTCCTGGTAGTCAGTACTGCCTCTTGTTCTCCTTTTTTTTTTTTTTTTTTAAGATTTTATTTATTTATTTGACAGAGAGAGACACAGTGAGAGAGGGAACACAAGCAGGGGGAGTGGGAAAGGGAGAAGCAGGCTTCCCGCAGAGCAGGGAGCCCAATGCGGGGCTCAATTCCAGAACCCTGGGATCATGACCTGAGCTGAAGGCAGACGCTTAACGACTGAGCCACCGAGGTGCCCCTGTTCTCCTTTTTGAAGTGAGTTTTTCTGTCTTGTCATTCTGTCCAGAGAAGAATAGATGAACAAGAGAAGGAAATACTAAAATGGCAGCAATGACCCCAGAGACATATATACTAAACAAATCAGGAGAGACCCAAAACCGAAAAAAATAAAATAAAAAAAAAGAATATAATCAGGAAGGTGAACAGAACAGAGCAATACACCAGATCCTGTGTGTATTTTAGTCTGTTTGTTAGAAAACTAGATCCCAAAATTGTAAATAAAGAAAAATTATATATGTACAAAAATAAAATTAAATACAATGAAAGGATAGAATGTAACTGTAAAAATGAAAATTAAAAAAAGATTAAAAAAGAGTTGATAAAATAAGAAATTGGTTGAAAAAGGAAAGAGAAAAAAAATTAAAATAGAAAGACTAAAGAATTGTGGGGAAAAAACCATGAATTCTATATACTATTTTCCCCTAGCGCTGGAGTTTTACAGTTCTCAATGACTGGTAAACTTGGTCTTGACTAGATGTTCTTGCTGATCTTCTGGGGCGGGGGGGGGGGGGCGGGCAGTGGTTGCTCTGAATCTCAGGTTTCTTGCCCCTGGTGGAATTGCACCACCCTTGCCAGGGGGCCAGACTAAGTAATTTGCTCTGGATTGCTCTAGATTGCTCTATGTGGCTTTTGTTCCCTGAAGGCTTTCCGAGCAGCTTTAGAAGATGAGAATGGAAATGGCAGGCTCCGAATCTCCAGCCCTGGAGCTGAGAGCTCGGGGCCCTACTCCTCAGTGCGCCCTCAAAGAAAAGCAGTCAATCACTCCTGTCTCCCTGGTTTCCAGTCTCACTCCGTGCTCATCTGGCCTGTGACCTAGCATTTCTATCTCAGGCATGTGACCCTGTTTCAAGTCTCCAAGCCATGCAGACTCCTGCAGCATGCTTCTATGCCATTCCAGGAGAGGGAGAAGGGGGGGGTCTCGCAGGTTCTGCTGTTAGTTGGGCTCCTGCTCCAAGAGCAGTTACCCGACTATGCCACAGTTCTCAGTATATGGCAATCCCAAGCTGAAAGCCCACTCCCAGGCTCACTGAATGCAGCCGGCTTTCCTGCTCAGATGCCTGGGAACTCTGCCACAATCATGCACCCCCAGTCTTCCTGTGACCCCAGGGATCCTGAGACCACACTGTCCCAACTAGGATTCCTCCCCACTTCTCCACCTGAGAACCTTTCAGGCAGGGACGTCCCTCACTTGAGCAGACTTCTGTAAGTTTTGATTTTGTGCTCCGCTGCTCTCTCACTTTCTGGTAGCCGGCTGATGGAGGCTCCCTCCCCCTGCAGTATATCTTCCCATATATCGCCTCAGATTCACTTCTCCACACCTCCTACCTTGCAGAAAGTGGTCGCTTTTCTATTTGTAGAGTTGCAGCTCATCTTTTCTTAGATCTCTGGTTGAGTTCACAGGTGTTCAGAATGATTTGATAGCTAGCTAGCTGAATTCCTGGGACCAGACGAAACTAAGGTCTCCTACTCCTCCACCATCTTGGACTATCTCCACTCCTCACCTTTAGTTCCATGTAGTCTAAATATGTAATTGCTACATTTCATTCCATTTCCAGCTCCATCTAGATGTCTCATGGCATCTTGAACTTGAGAAGCATCCCTACTTTCTGTCAACATCCCCATACCTCCTCTTGGGTTCCCTCTTTCTAACAATGATGTCATCCTATACCCAGATGCCCAAAGCTAAAAATTCAAACACTGTCCTTCAAAATCCTTTTCTTTCCTTTATTGCCAATCTATTCACCAAGAACTATAGTTTCCTGTCTTCCATATCTCTCAACATCACCCTCTCTTCTCTTCTTCATTGGTTGAACTGCCAGGTTTTCTCTGATCTCTCCTGCTTCTTTTCCAGCAGCTTTCCAGAAGCTTTTCTTTTCCAGAAGCTTTCTTTTCCAGAAGATTTCCAGCTTCTTTTCTCTTTCCTTACTCTCTGCCTTATCCTCCTCCACCTTGACCCTAAACATGGGAAGCCAGATGTGGCCCACACCACTCTCTGTATCTGCAGTGTATTCCCGTTTCTTCTCTTCAACATCTCCTTTCAGTCTTCAAAATTCCATTTGGGTATCGTCACACCTGAGGATGCTTCCATCCAGAACACCTACCACTCTCAAAGCAAGTTAACATTCCATTTCTCTGTGTGTCCTTAATTCCATCATAGCACTCAAATATCAGTTTTAATGTTGGTCTCTCCAACTAAAGTATGAATGTCTTGAGGGTAAAACACCTAGCATCTACCACAGAACTTTACCACAATGAAGTCCTCATAAAGAATTATTCAGTGAATGAATATCATGTAGTTCTAAGTTTCTGTACATGGCTTTTTAAGAATTATTCATTAATTTACAGACATAACTTTATCTTTCTAAGATTATAAGGACCTCAACAATCAAAAACTCTGTGTGTCTAAAACTGTACTGGAATAACTCCACACACATGAAGAAGTGTGATAGATACACTAGAGATCATGACTGAGAGTAATAGGTCAAATATGTGAACTGATCAAGAGGTTACATTTACACTTTTATTTCTCCTTCCTGCTCAGCCTTTAATGAATACATCTTTGGCTTATTGAGTAGAAGTGTAATCATTTTTCAGGACATCACTTTCAGGTCTAGCCAAGGGCACCCATCAACAGAGCCCATCATCAGCTGCGGTTGACCAGGGCTCTAATTTGGCTGTTATCACTGAACTCTTTTGTAAGAAAGGTTGACTAAGCAGTGACCTTGTCTGTTTCACAAGATATAGAGAGCTCTCCCTCTAAACTTCTCCCATAAGTTTCAAGACCTTTCATTTTAATGTCTGGGAGCTATAGATGAGGTATAAATAACCACTGAGGAAGTGGTGTGGTAGAGAAATAATAGCAGATCAATAATCCAACAAGCCAGAATTCTGCTCTCGATGAAACTATTCAAATAAAAAAAATCAATTGGCACAGTAGTTTCAGTTTTTTAAACCTATACAGAATTTAGAATGAAAAAGAAAGTATATGTAATTCAGTAACAGGGATAAATGCAGAACCAAAATGCATAAGAAAAGCTCATATATTGCCAGACTATTCCACTTTCATGTCTTTTTGTGGACATCTGGTGGACCTGGGGCTTGATCATGTTTTATGATAATTCAAAACATGGCATTTTCTATGCATTTGCTGTACTCCCGCTCTATTATATTGCATCATATGGCTCCTCTATCTCAGCCAAATCACTCCACAACTTGGTCCTGAAAATGCTTCACATTCTGGCTCCTACCCAGATACCCCCACCCCTCATGTCAGTAACCCTTTTCTAAGACATAGCTAAACCCATAACGAGTGTATAATGCCTCAAAGGCAAAATGGATACTAATCTGGGGGGACTTAATTCTTCAGGCAGAAAAAAAAAAATCCCAAGATGGTTGGGTATGGGTATGTTCAATGCGATTGGAGCATTGTCTTAGGAGTAATCCCTCCTCCAAAAAATTACTATGCCAAAATAGATAATTGCAGTGCCCTGGTCCACTTAGGAGGGTTAAATATAATAATTAGTGACTATTACCTATTGAGTGAGTTAAGGCCAAACTTATCTAAGGAATAAAAAGCAAAGCAATAGTAACTCTGTTCTTAAATTCTCGGTGTTTTCAAAGGGTTTAATATACATTACTGCTTCATAATACTAGTAGTGTTACACCGAGAAGAATAACTGGTGGGCTATGGACCCAAACATCAATAACACTGTCATGGCCAGCAAGGACTGTTCTTTCTTCAAATCCTAAATAGCATCAGATCATTCACTCATTCAGTCAAAAACATTTTTTGAGGGACACCTGGGTGGCTCAGTTGGTTAGGCATCTGCCTTCAGCTCAGGTCATGATCCCAGGGTCCTGGGACCGAGCCCTGCGTCAGGCTCCCTGCTCTGTGGGGAGTCTGCTTCTCCCTTTCCCTCTGCCCGCCACTCCCCCTGCTTGTGCTCATTCTCTCTCTCTCTCTCTGTCAAATAAATAAATAAAATCTTTAAAAAAAATATTTTTTGATTTCCTACTCTGTTCTAGGCAGTGTTCTAAGCACCTGAGGTAAAACCATGGACAAAACAGACAAAAATCCTTGACTTCATGAAGTTTATATTCTAGAAGGAGAAGACAATGAGCAAAATAAGTAAGGTAAGGAAGTGATAGATGTTATGGAGGGAAATTAAGCAGAAAAAGGGGCATAGGAAATAAGGAAGAAGAGTTCATCAAGGAAGGCTCGCTAGAAAAGTGATATTTGGGCATCAGGTTGTAGGAGGTAAGGCAACAAGTCATGAAGGAGGAATAATGTTTATTGTAGATTGTTTGCAAAAATGACCACAAAATTTCCCATTCCTACAGTCACATCTTTGGGTAGGCTCTTCCACATGGATTCTAGGATTAGCCATGTGACCTTCTTTGATCAAGGGGACAATATCAGGTATGATCCATCTGATCTCAGAAACTCTTGTGACCACCATATGTAAACGAGCCTGGGCTAACCTGATGGATGATGAGAAACATGTGGCTAAGCCATCCCCATTTCCCTATCAACATCAAGCCACTGCTATTATAGTATGAAAGCAGTCACAGATACATAACATATAGGTATGGTTGTACTCCGGTAAAACTTGATTTACAAAAAGAGGTGGTGGCAGGCCAGATTTGGTCAGCAGTTGTTAGCTTGCCAACTCTTCTCCTAGACCATCTAACCTCAGCCAAGCTGGCCTAGCCAATAACTGTCCAGTCAACCCAGAGAACCATGAAAAGCGATCATTGTTATTTTAAGCCATCACGTTTTGGATCAGTTTGTTACACAGCAAAAGGTAACTGCTACAGTGTTCCAGGCAGAGGAAACCAGATACAAAACCCTAACAAGGGAGTATGCTTGGGATACTCTAGGAATTATTAATAGAGCAATGTCACTGGAGCCAAGTGAACAAGGAGGAGAACAGTAAAAATATTAGTGCAAAAGAAAGAGGATAGAGGGAAAAGATAGGCAGATTGTAAGAGCTGTGAGGGCCATTGTAGCAGAGGAGTGACATGATTTGAGTTATGTTTTTAAAAGCTCAGTCTAGCTGCTATGTTGAAAATAGACTTTAGGGTACAAGGGCAGAAGCAGGGAGATCAGTTAAGAGTCTATTGCAGTAACCTGGGTGGGAGGTTCAGTCGACTGGGCATGGGTGTAACAATAGAAGTTGTTAGAGGGATCTGGATTTGGGTATATTTTAAATAAGATGCACTAATAGTTTGGATGTAGGCTAGAGGAGAAAGAAGGGAATTAAAGATGACATCATGGCTTTTGTCCTGAAAACCTGGAAAATGCCATTAATTTGTGTTGGAGAAAATTGTAGGTAGAGAAGTTTTTGGGAAAAATATAAGGAGTTCAATGTGGCACACTAAGTTTAAGATGTCTGTTAGGCATTCGAGTAGGTATTTGTGTACCTGGGTCTGAAGTTCAGGGAAGAGGATTGGATTGGGGGTACAAATTTGGAATCATCAGCACAGAGAGGGCATTTTAAATGCATGAGATTGATGAGATTGCCAAAGGTGTGCATAGACACAGCGAAGAGAAAAGCCTTAGGAAGTGAGCCTTGGGACATTCCAATAGTAAGATGTCAGGGAGATGATGAAGAGGAATTGAACACTAAAGGAGCAGGCAACCGAGAAGCCGAGGCCACAGAAGTGTAAAGAAAACCAGGAGAGTGAAATATCCTGAAAGTCAGCTCAAGAAAGTGTTCAAGGCAGGTGAGGGCTGAGAATTAACCCTTGGAGTGATCAGTGCAGAGGAAATTGGAGACTATGACAAAATCCATTTTGGTGGAGTTATGGACGTGCAAGCCTGATAGGCATGGGTTTAAGAGAAGTTGGGAAGAGAGGAAATGAAGTCTGTGAGTATGGAGAGCGCTTTCAAGGAACTAAGCTGTGAAGTAGAACAGAGAAACCAATCAGTAGCCAGAGGGTAATTAGAGGAATATTTTATTTTATTTTTTGTTTTGTTTTTTTAAAAGATTGTATTTATTTATTTGAGAGACAGAGTGAGCGAGAGAGAGCACAAGCCAGGGGAGGAGCAGAGGGAGAAGCAGACTCCCCACTGAGCAGGGAGCCCGATGTAGGACTCGATTCCAGGACCCTGGGATCGTGACCAGAGCTGAAGGCAGACGCTTAACTGACTGAGCCACCCAGGTGCCCATTAGAGGAATATTTTAGAGTAAGATAAAAGATATCATGGTTTTATTCTGTAGGGAATGATCCAGTGAAGAGAGAGAAAATGATGATACAGAAAAGAGAATGAGGCTGTCTTAGACCATGCAGCCCATTCAAGCCACCAGATCACCGCATCAGCATGAGTAACTCCAGATGAGACACAGAAGCAAAGTCCTTTAGTGGACAAGAAGAGATGGGCTCCAGGGCAAAAATGGAGGGGTTAGCTTTAGACAGAGGCATGGTAAGAGGAGAGAGAGGGTTGAGTAAATGTGCCCACAGGCTAGTGGTGGAAGGTATGGTGGTCGGTGGGAGTCTATGGATGTTCTCATAGTTTCTATTTGTTCAGTGAAATAGGAAGCAAGGTTACCAGCTGAGAGTGAGGATTGGGAGGATGTGTGAGTGGTTAGAGGCTGGAGGAAGTAATAGATTGTTCCAGTAACAAATCCCAGTGCATAAGCCCCTTGCCGTTCTTCTCCTACATGATTCTGGGCTTGCCATGTGATTTTCTATAGCTAACAAGACATTGGCAAATATGATGCAAACTGTGACTTAAAAAATGCCTGTTTCTGGGAACTCTCCCACCACCACTTGAGGAAGCTCAGGCTAGCCTGCTGGAGACATGTGACCTATCCAATAGCAAGCACCAACTGCCATCTTAAGATGAACCAGCCCCATTCAAGTCACCAGATGACCACAGTCACATGAGTGACACCCAGCAAATCCAGCAGAGGAACTACCCAACTGATTCCAACCCAATTGCTGACCCACAAAATCATGAGCAAATAAAATAATTACTGCTTTAAGACACTATTTATTGGGATGGCTTGCTATGTAGCCAAGGTTAATGGATACAAAAGAGAATTATGGATAATGGGCAGGGAGGGTAAGAGAGATAGTAGAATAGGGAAATACAGTTTGGTGGCTGGTGGTGCCAAGGGACCACTTAAGAGTCATACTCATTAAATTTAAGTGCATTCAGTCAAGATGGTTGGATTTTTCTCTAGCCACATTCAGTTACATGGGTGCAGGTGTGGTCTAGGGGAGAAAGGAATTTAACCAGGTCAGGGATTTTTGCCAAGCAAGTACAACAAAGCCAGAGGGTCAGGTGAAGTGGAAATAAGTACAAGGGAATGATTATTGTCATTTACCGTGGGCTTTAACCTCAGAAAATAGAGGAGGTCAAGGAGTTGAGAGGCAGTGAAAATGTTGTTGGACCAACTGATAGGATTTCCCGGAGGGGTTAAAGGATTTTGGGCATCAGGACACTGGAGAGAATGAACTAGAAAAAGAGGAGGTGGTCAGAGAGTCTGATACATGAATTAGAGATTATGGAAAGAGGACAGTTACCTCAGATGACAAGGTCTATGTTATGACTATAGCAATGAATGGCTAACTGGATTGGAGGATAAGATTGTGGGAGAAGAAGCAAGAAAGTAAGAGGCCAGGTTGTGGAAGGATCATCTATGTGGATATTGAAATCACCAGGAATTAGGACGGGGCTAATATGGGGGAAGGTTGCCATCAGCCAGGAGCAAGACCGTCAAGAAACGTTGGGTAGGGGTCCCTAGATAACTATAATAAGAAGGGATAGTGTGGGGGCATGATGTGATGGCATTCAATTCTTAAACTGGGGCATTTAAGGGCAGAGGGACATGAGGGAGAATGGCCTGGAAGCGTGAACAAGGAAGGAGGAGGACACCTGCCTTACTTTCAGGCTCAGTGGTACTGTGTGTGTGTGTGGGGGGGGAGTGACCATGACTCAGGGGGGCTGCCCCAGAAGTAGTGTCCTTAGGGACATTGCTGACTGCCCCTGGAGCGAGAAGGTGAAGACAACGTTCAGAAAAGAGGTTGAGAATGTAGTGGGAGATCCTGCTGATAATGGCCCATGATTTCCAAACAGCCCAAGGGAAGGATTTCAAGAGTTGGGGGAAGTTGAGAGAAGGGGACAGAAAGGGGAAGTGCCCAGCCTTACGAGGACTCGTGTGGGAAGGCCGAGGAGTGTTCTGAGAAACAGGGGTGGGCGAAGTGGTTCTTGTGGTGAGGAGCATAAACAGAGATAAAGGCCGTTTGAGATTAGACCTTGCGAGCGCGAGGCAGACAGTGATGGTAAGGCGTCAGTTGTGGAGGCTGGGGAATTTCCAGGGGACCCCTCTTCACATCTGTCTATAGAGATGCGGAAGTCTGGGGATGGTGGTCATGTTTTGTGAGCTGAATCATCACATGGGTAAATGCCATGCTGTATAAGCTCACTGTTGTTGCTGGATTCCGTCTTGACACGCCCACGTACCCTGGCAGCGACTGGCTGGCTAAGGTGCACTGGCATCTTGGAAGCTTCAGGGGCTGCTGATAACCTTCCTTCTTCCAAGTGTCTGACAAAAACAGTGAATGGCTTTTCAAGAGAGGCAAAAAGTGCCAGAGCTGTGTGTGATGTTCTTTCTCCGGGAGGAAGGGCGCAAACCCTGCATTTCTTTGATGTTGCTCTAAAACACTCGTGCTGGCACCACCCGTGGCTTTGATGTTCTTCTAGCGCTTCTGACATTCTGACATCTGGACTTGTACTCTTCCGAAGCAGCAAATTGAAACAATAGTCTAACTCTGGTATAAAAGGCAAAAGGAGAGCCAGACCTTATACAGAATTTTTTGATGCCACTCGCCTGATCTGAGAGAATACTCTCCCTGCCTCTTCAAACACAGGATCATTAGGTTTCACATTTTGATATTCATCCCAAGTGTCTGTCACTGGGCACCCTCATCGTCCCAGGATTTCTCCAAGAAGGGATTTACCAGCCCACTCCTGAAGCGCAGATCCAAATCTGTGGTTTCCTCAAATGACCTTCTAGTTAAACATAACAACTTCACGCTTGCCTTTCAGCTGTCCCCCATACTTCATCTTTTATGAGCTCACCTTGAGTTATACTTCTTCCCTTCACACAAGATGGACTCTTTCTCTGGCCTTTGTCTTCAGTTCCAGCAGGCCCG
Source organism: Halichoerus grypus (assembly GCF_964656455.1). Taxonomy (NCBI): domain Eukaryota; kingdom Metazoa; phylum Chordata; class Mammalia; order Carnivora; family Phocidae; genus Halichoerus; species Halichoerus grypus. The sequence continues at coordinate 105,964,257 of NC_135727.1, read as the reverse complement.
AATTTGGAAGTCTGTCTCATGTTGTTTTTGCCTTCACATCTGTCAGGCCAGCCCCTCCTCGTCTTAGAAGGTTCAGCTTAAAGCTAACCATCCCCCAGAGAATGATCCAGATCATGGCTTTTTAATCAATAGGATATTCTTTCCTTCATTTCTTTATTCTTGGTTTTCCATCCACATCCACATACTTTGAAGAATGAGTGGTGGGTGGGGGAAAGTGGGGGAAGCAAACATTTTATTTTTGTTTGGTGTTAAAGTTGCTTTGTTCATCTTTTTTTTTTTTTTAATATGTGGAATCCTCCTGGACAGAGCATGTCTTTCTGCCAACCTTAACACCTTTATGAGTTGGACCATAATGATTATGATTATGATCGTGTTCTCCATCTTCCTGCCACCTGCAGGTCTCCACTTCTCTTCTTAACATCTTAGACAAGTTGGGCATTTTCTTTTTCTCGAAATTTCTTTCTCTGAAGGCCACTCTCCCTTTGCAGCCACAAACAGATCTGACATATGTTTTCTTCCTGGTGTGCTGATGTAATGGTTGGAGCTCTAGTGTTGGAATGTGAGATAAACAAGACTAGAAGCCTTGTACTATAGAACAACAAAAGAATATATTTTACTGAATCAAGCGTATCAATTTTAGGGCACACCATTATTTTATGTACCACCAAGAAAGAAGAAAATGCTATCAAATTAGGACAGATTTTTTTTCTTATCCATTAGACTTTCCTTAGATTTTCCAATTTATATTTATTAAAAGATCTCTTTTACATTTATTGAGACATAGTTTTTTTGTCATTAGATAACTGTTGTGCATACACACAAAAAGGAAACTATGTGCTAAATTAATTATGTAAGGTACAGCCAGAACTTTAGATTCAAATTTCAACTCTTCTAAGATATCTGCCTGTTCATTGCAGCATTATTCACAGTAGCCAAGACATGGAAACAACCCAAGTGGCCACTGACAGATGCATACATAAAGAAAAATTATATGTACAATGGAAAAAAGAAGGAAATCCTGCCATTTGCAGCAACATGGAAGGACCTTGAGGGTATTATGCTAAGTGAAATGAGTCAGACAGAAAAGACAAATACTGTATGATCTCACTCATATGTGGAACCTAAAAATCTGAACTTACAGAAACAGAGTAGAATGGTGGTTGCGAGGGATTGGGGGTGGGGGAAATGAGGAGATGTTGGTCAAAGGGCACAAACTTCCAGTTATAAGACGAGTAAGTCATGGGGATCTAATATACAGTGTGGTGACTATAGTTAACAATACTGTATTGTATACTTGAAAGTTACTAAGAGCGTACATCTTAAATGATCTCACCCTGCACTCACAGAGAAGGGATGGAGATGTTAATTAACCTTATTGTGGTGATCATTTTACAATATATATGTGTATCGAGTCATCACGTTGTACGCCTTAAACTTACACAATGTTATGTCATTAATATCTCAATAAAGCTAGAATGAAAAAATGATTTAAAAAACCAAATTTGAACTCTTCTAAATCACTTTTGTACTCAGAGTCATTCATGTCTCTTACTGTCATCCTCTGTGCCATCAAGAGCGTTGGCAATGCAGGGTGCCCGGGTGGCTCAGTCGTTAAGCAGCTGCCTTCGGCTCAGGTCATGATCCCAGGGTCCTGGGATCGAGTCCCACATCGGGCTCCCTCCTCGGCGGGAAGCCTGCTTCTCCCTCTCCCGCTCCCCCTGCTTGTGTTCCTGCTCTCGCTATCTCTCTCTCTGTCAAATAAATAAATAAAATCTTTAAAAAAAAAAAAAAGTCTTTTAAAAAAAAAAGAGTGTTGGCAATGCAGCATTTCTTTTTTTTTTTTTTTTAAGATTTTATTTATTTGAGAGAGAGAGAGAATGAGCATGAGTTGGGGGTGGGGGGAAGGGACAAGCAGACTCCCAACCAAGCATGCAGCCTGACGAGGGGCTTGATCTCATGACCACGAGATCATGACCTGAGCCGAAACCAAGAGCCGGACACTCAACTGACCAAGCCCCCCAGGCGCCCCAATGATGATGCAGCATTTCTTGAGAGTACTCTTCCTAAGCCTCTAAGATTTTGTTCCTAGCCCATGATGCCACTCTGTCAAGTGACAGCTATGGCCAACAGTGATTGTAAGACTCATCCCAATTTCAAAGATGTTAAAATGTGAAAAATGTGAATAAATGCACCTCTTGGAATCAGTGAAATAAGATGGAAGGAGCTTCCACAGCAGCCTGAACTGTTGTTCTCCTCCACGCTTGTTTACATACAGGACAGAAACCCTATCTTTTTAAAGCTACAGTTTTCTGAGCTTTGTTACTCATAACCGAATGCAATCCAAACTTGGAGATTCTTTTTTTTTTTTTTTTTAAAGCTTGTATTTATTTATTTGTCAGGGAGACAGAGAGAAAGAGGGAGAGAGCACAAGCAGGGAGAGAGAGCCGCAGGCAGAGGGAGAAGCAGGCTTCCCGCCAAGCGGGGCTCGATCCCAGGACCCTGGGGTCATGGCCTGAGCCGAAGGCAGATGCTTAGCCGACTGAGCCACCCAGGCATCCCAGATAAGACTCTCAAACGTATGTTAGCCATTATTACTTTGCTTTCTCACTGTAACTTAGTCCACTCTTACATCCTCCTCGACTAATCAATCAAGGCATAATTTTCTTTTCTTTACCTTTTAGGTCTTCTAACACTATGCTAATTCCCCTCATTTCACCCTTTGCTTCAGCCTTCCTGAAGCAAATTCTCCATCAATACCCCTCTGAATTGGAACTCAGGACTGCAGGAAAACGATTTGTAATAAAAATGGTCATTATTTTAAACTCTGAAGCATAGTATCAGTTCCAAGATTAATGATAATGCCTTTCACGACTGAATATTTGATTAAATATGTCTCTCGGGCTTGCAAAAAGAAACCAAAATTGCTGACAAATGAAAAAAAATTGAAGGAGAATTTAAAAATTAGAAATGTAGAACAAATTTCAAGAGTAGAGAAGATTCAGAAGAAATTAATGGGTGCTTTGTACTTCTTGTCACACATTTCTGATGGGAAAAAAATACGTTTCCTTTTCCTGGAAAATGAAGCACAAGTTGTCAGTAACAACCGTCTATTAAGAAGTTGCCTTTTGTGATACAGTGAGGATTTTTGTCCCCAGAGGTAAATTATTCAACACTGTTAATTTGAATCCGTGTTTGAGCCTGCGATGAAGTTATCAATTTTATCATTTTTCCCTCCGTCTGTCCTGATATTATCATCGCCTGAGACCCTGGTACCCATAGCAACAGCGACTATTTCCGACATCGTTCCTCGAAGCAACAGAGCATGGCCACTGACTGACAAGCACCCAGCTGTGCGTCTGGGGAGGGGGTGGTATTTTCCAGGGCTGGACGACCAAGTCACAACTCACTCAGATGTGCCGAAGGGCAGGTTATCGAGGGGTTGGGATGGCTGTGAGTGTGCGGGAAGGTGGCACAGCCAGAAAAGTTTGCTCACCCCTTTTGAGGGGTACGTGGCAGAGGAGGGTGGGAATGCAGAGGAAGGTGGGAACGATGGACAAAGTTAAGACATCTGGAAGGAGCGACGGGGCCAGCTTCATCAGTCTGAATTCTCACTTGGTTCCGCCACTGCCCCACCTATTCAAAAGGCTGTTGGTGGACCCCAAAACTGAACCTAAGGGAGGGGATTTCGAACATTCCGTTTGTCTCGAGGAACAAGAAGGAGAGCAGCAATTGAGTTGCCACTCTGTCTAGACTCCCCTGCCAGGGATTCTTAAAGAAAAGCTGTGAAATGTGACATTACAAGCAGCAGCCTGTAGTAGGCGCTCGAGTGTAATCACAATTCTGAGTCTCGCGGGTGAGGAAATCCTTTTCCAGGTAAAATAAAAGGATGTAGATCTAAGCAGACTCCTCTGCGTTATCCCGCGGAGTCCCTCTGAATCACAGGAAAGGGAAAGATGGGATAAAGAGGAGGCCCAGCAGCCAAGACTGAACCAGACTAGGGTCAGCTTTAGAGCCCAGGGCGGAGACCACAACAGGCGACGGTTCGGTACTTAGATTCCGGTACCCTGTGCCTGGCTGGGATACCAGGCATCTCTGTCCGGCTGAGCTGGGTTTGCAGGCACAATATGTGTGTTTTGCAGCCTCCCCTTGTGCCTGAAGAGAAGCCACTGAGAGCGAAGCCACGTGGGCGGAGAGTACACTCCGTGGGGACTTCCAGGCCTGAGGTCTTCCCAGGTCTTCCCTGCCACCTCAGGTAATAGCGTGGCTGCCTGGGGGGGTGCGGGGGGGGGTGAGCCTGGACAGAGGGACTCAGGTGTCCAGGTGCTGCCTGCCTTCCTGTGAGGGATCCTTCCTCTCACACATTCTGTTGTGAGCTCTCAAGACTCCTTTCAGAGAAGGATTTGGCTGAGGTTTAGAAGCCAGCCCCATCCTAGGCTGGAAGGCACACCTGTAATTAGGGGAGAGACTCTGGTGATCAGGGCTGTCATTACGAGTGTTGGGGATTTCCCTCCCTTCCGGGTCTGGTTATCTGGCTGGATTTCCAGTCTCCCCACAAAGTCTTGCTTAACCCATTGATATACCTGTGGGGCAACAACAACAACAAAATGGAACATGGCATCAGCAGATCTATGTTCATGTCCACATTCCGGAACTTTTTATTTGTGTGGCCTCCTTTTTTCTCACTTGTTAAGACATGGTCATAGCACCTGCCCTTCTTACTTCCTGAGGGTCTTATAAAAATAAAAGACAATACTGTAAATAAAAGGACTTGGATTTGCCAAGCGCCATTGTTACTTTACTTTGTCACACCCATGTCCACGGGGAACTTAGCCTAAGGGTCACTTCTCATTATCACTGTAGCCCAGGGTGGATCCTTTGTGCAATCCCACTCCCTGCCTTTCTTCCCCAGGGGCAACTACTATGATGAATTCTAGACCATGTTTTTTTATACTTTCATCATACATACGCACCCACAGACACCAGGGCCCCAGACCACCCACCTCATGTCACTCCACCCCACCCCACCCTCACATCGTTTATCAGAGGAATATTGATTTGTGTTTTCCAGGGTCCCATGGGATACCTCCCCCCCTCCATCTCCTGAGCTGCATGTGGATGGGGTTGGACGGATGGAGAGACTCCTGGATACCTGTTTAAAAAGTTAAAAGGTGAGCCATTTGCACACATGAATCAACCAGAGACCTTTATTTATTTAAGAACCAAATAACTTTATTGAAACCAAACAACTTTATTTATTTATGGCAAAACTGGAAGAAAAAAACTGGAACGTTTTGCAAAGGCAATACTGCAATATGCATGCTCGGCATGGTGATCAGGGAAAGTCACCATGCACCCTGGGCTATAGGGAAAACAGTCCCAACTCAGTTCTTTTTGTCGCTGTCGCCCAGGGTGAGCTTGTCAAAGAGGTACTCCGCCATGCCGTCTTCGGGAGCCCGCATCTTGCGCAGGTTGGTGACATAGCCCCCCAGCTCTTTGATGGACTTGACTTGCTCGTGCAGGTAGTGGCTCTCCAGGAAGTCGCACAGGTGGGCGTCGTTCTTGTCGGTGGCCAGCTGGTGCAGGTCGAGCAGGCACTGGTTGACGCTCTTCTCCAGGTGCAGGGCGCACTCCATGGCCTTCAGGCCGCTCTCCCAGTCGTCGCGGTCTGGCTTCTTGATGTCGCGGAGGCGGATGCGGCCGCCGCGCTGGTTCTGCAGCTGCATCAGCTTCTCGGCATGCTCGGTCTCCTCGCGGGACTGGCGCAGGAAGAACCGGGCGAAGTGCTTCAAGGCCACGTCGTCGCGGTCGAAGTAGAAGGCCATGGACAGGTACACGTAGGAGGCGTAGAGCTCCAGGTTGATCTGGCTGTTGATGGCGGCCTCGCAGTCGGGGTGGTAGTTCTGGCGCACTTGTGAGAGCGGCGCGGTGGCCATGGCTGGCGGCCCGGGCACCAAGGCGAAGGCGGTGCGGAAGCGAGGGCTGCGGGGCCAAAGGCGGTGGCGGCGGGTCCCCGGTGTGTTTTCAGGCTAGGCGAAGAAGAAACCCTTGCGCGGGTCTCTGTGATGGCGTTGGAATGAGGTCCGTTACTCCGGAGTTGGGAGGTTGGATCCGTTAGGCGAGGGGGCGTGGTCACGCAAGCAGGGGCGGGCTAGGGGCGGGGCGAGGGGCGGGGCACCACATTCAACATTCCATCTGAGTCTGCGTGAGGCAGGAGGCCCAGGGCAATTGAGTGTCTTTTTTTTTTTTTTTTTTTTAAAGATTTATTTATTTTAGAGAGATAGAGAGAGCAGGGTATGGGTGGGTGGGAGTGGGGTTGGTGGTGAGGGCTGGAGGGAGAGAGAATCTTAAGCAGACTGTGTTCAGTGCCCAGCCCGACCTGGGGCTCAGTCTCACCACCCTGAGATCAGGACCTGAGCAGAAACCAAGAATCTCCCACTTAACCAACTGGGCCACCCAGGCGTCCTGGTGCAGGGTGTCTTGAGGCCATTTTTTAAAATAACAATTCTAGGGGTGCCTGGGTGGCTCAGTTAGTTAAGCACCCGACTCTTGATTTCGGCTCAGGTTGTGATCTCAGGGTTGTGAGGTCCGACTCTGTGCAGGGCATGGAGCCTGCTTAGGATTCTCTCTTCCTCTTGCTCTGTCCCTCCCCCCCCCCAAAAAAAAGAAGAATAAAATAACTCTATTGAGATACAATTCATACACTATAAAATTCAACTTTTGAAAGTGAACATTTGCTTGGTTTTTAGTATATTCATAGTGTTCTAATTTCACATTTTCATCATGCCAAAATGAAAATGGCTACCTAGAGGCAGTCACTCCCCAGACCTGGCTACCACTCATCTATTTTCTGTCTCTATAGATTTGCCTATTCTGGACATTTCAAATAAATGGAATCATGCAGTATGTGACCTTTTGTATCTGATTTCTTTACTTAGCATAATGTTCCTAATCTTCCTTTTTTAATTGCTAAATAGTATTCCATAATATCTATAAGCCACATTTTATTTATCCTTTCATCAGTTGATGGACATTTGGGTTGTTTCCATTTTGTGGGTATGAAGAGTGTTGCTATGAATATTTGTTTGTAGGGATTTGTGTAGAAATATTTTTATTTTCTTGGGACTATACCTGGGAGTAGAATTGCTAGGTCATATGACAACTTTATGTTTAATATTTTGAGGAACTGACAAATATTTTCCAAAGTGGCTATACCATTTTACATTTCCACCAATGATGTGTGAAGGTGCCAACACTGTTGTGTCTTTTTTAAATTTTACTCATCTTAGTGGATGCAAAGTAGTATCACATTGTGGTTTTGATTTGCATTTCTCCAATGCATGTTGAGCATCTTTGTATGTACTTATTGGCCATTTGTATATCTTCTTTTTCTCTTTTCTTTTTTTAAATGCTAATTCCAGCATGGCTACCATACACTGTTATATTAGTTTCAGGTGTACAATATTGTGGTTCAACAATTCTATACATTACTCAGTGCTCATCATGATTAAGTGTACTCTTAATCCTCATCACCTATTTCACCCATCCCCCCAACCACCTCCCCTCTGGTAACCATCTATTTGTTCTCTATAGTTCAGAGTCTGCTTTTTGGTTTGTCTCTTTTTTTTCCCCTTTGTTCGTTTGTTTTGTTTCCTAAATTCCACATATGAGTGAAATCATATGGTATTTGTCTTTCCCCGACTGACTTATTTTGCTTAGCATCATACCCTCTAGATCCATCCATGTTGTTGCAAATGGCAGGATTTCATTCTTTTTTATGGCTGAGTAATATTTGTGTGTGTGTGTATGTGTGTGTGTATCACATCTTCTTTATCCATTCATCGATTAATGGAGATGGGCTGTTTCCATAATTTGGCTATTGTAGATAATGTTGCTCTAAACATCGGCGTGCAGGTATTCCTTTGCATTAGTATTTTTGTATTCTTTGAGTAAATACTTAGTAGTGCAAGGGTAGGGTAGTTCATAGGGTAGTTCTATTTTTAACTTTTTGAAGAACCTCCATTATGTTTTCCAGAGTGGCTGCACCAGTTTGCATTCCCACCAACAATGCAAGAGGTTTCCCCTTTCTCCACATCCTCACTAACACCTGTTGTTTCTTGTATTCTTGATTTTAGCCATGCTGACAGGTGTGAGGTGGTATCTCATTGTGGTTTTGATTTGTTTTAACCTGATGATCACTGATGTTGAGTATCTTTTCATGTGTCTTTTGGCCATCTATATATCTTCTTTGGAAAAATGTCTGTCCCTGTCTTCTGCCCATTTCTTAATTGGATTATGTGGGGTTTTTTGGTGTTGAGTTGTATATGTTCTTTATATATTTTGGATACTAACCCTTTATCAGATATGTCATTTGCAAATATCTTCTCCAGTTTAGTAGGTTGTCTTTTAGTTTTGCTGATTGTTTCCTTTGCTCTGCTTTTTATTTTGATGTAGTCCCAATAGTTTGTTTTTGTTCTGGTTTCCCTTCCATCGAGAGACATATCAAGAAAAATGTTGCCATGTCCAATGTCAGAGAAATTACTGCCTGTTCTCCTCTCTGGGATTTTTGTGGTTTCAGGTCTCACATTTAGGTCTTTAATCCATTTTGAGTTTATTTTTGTGCAAGGTATAAAAAAGTGGTCCAGTTTCATTCTTTTGCATGTAGCTGACTAGTTTCCCCAGCACCATTTGTTGAAGAGACTGTCTTTTTCCCATCACATAGTCTTGTTTCCTTTGTCGAAGAATTAATTGCCCATATAATCATGGGGTTATTTCTGGGCTGTCTATTCTGTTCCATTGATCTATATGTCTGTTTTTGTGCCAGTACCACACTGTTTTGATTACTATAGCTTTGTAGTATATCTTGAAATCTGAGATTGTAATACCTCCAGTTTTGTTCTTCTATTTCAAGATTGCTTTGGCTATTTGGGGTCTTTTGTGGTTCCATACAAACTTTAGGATTGTTTGTTCTAGTTCTGTGAAAAATCCTGTTGGTATTTTGACAGGGATGGCATTAAATCTGTAGATTGCTTTGGGTTGTATGGACATTTTAACACTATTTGTCCTTCTAATCCATTAGTAGGGAATATCTTTCCATTTGTTTGTGTTGTCTCTGATTTCTTTCTTTCTTTTTTTTATGTAGGCTCCATACCCAGAGTGGAGCCCAATGCGGGGCTTGAGCTCAGGATCCTGAGATCAAGATCTGAGTTGAAATCAAGAGTTGGATGCTTAACCAACCGAGCCACCCAGGCACCCCTTGTCTCTGATTTCTTTCATCAGTGTTTTATAGTTTTCAGACTACACATCTTTCATCTCCTTGGTTACATTATTTCTGGGTATTTTATTCTTTTTGGTGCAGTTGTAAATGGGATTATTTTCTTAATTTCTATTTCTGGTACTTCATTAGTAGTGTATAGGAATGCAATAGATTTCTTTATATTGATTTTATATCCTGTGACCTTACTAAATTCATTTATCATTTCTAGTAGTTTTTTGGTGGAGTTCCAGTACTATGTTGAAAAAAAGTGGTGAGAGTGGACATCCTTGTCTTGTTTCTGATCTTAGAAGAAAAGCTCTTGGCTTTTCACCACTGAATATGATGTTAGCTGTGTGGGTTTTTCATATATGACCTTTATTATGTTGAGGTATGTTCCCTCTAAACCTACTTTGTTGAGGGCTACTATCATGAATGGTTTGTGTACTTTATTAAATTTTTTTCTCCATCTATTGAAATGATCATATAGTTTTTATCCTTTCTCATGTTGATGTGAGGTATTACATTGATTAATTTGTGAATATTGAAACACCCTTACATCCCAGGAATAAATCCCATTTGATGGGGTGAATGATTTTTTTTTAAAGATTTGTTTATTTATTTGAGAGGGGTGGGGCAGAGGAGAGGGAGAGAGAGAATCTCAGGCAGACTCTGTGCTGAGCAGGGCTTGTGAGATCATGACCTGAGCCAAAACCAAGAGCTAGATGCTTAACCAACTGAGCTACCGAACACAGGTGTCCCGTAAATGATTTTTTAAAATGTATTGTTGCATTCAGTTTGCTAATATTTTGTTGAGGATTTTTGCATTTATATTTATCAGAAATATTGGTCTGCACTTCTATTGTTTTGTGGTGTCTTTATGTGGTTTTGGTATCAGAGTAATGCTGGCCTCATAGAATGAATTTGGAAGCTTTCCTACCTCTTCTATTTTTTGGAATAGTTTGAGAAGAATAGGTATTAACTCTTCTTTAAATGTTTGGTAGAATTCACCTGTGATGTCATTTGGTCCTGGACTTTTGTTTCTTGGGAATTTTTTGGTTACTGACTCAGTTTCATTGCTAGTAATTGGTCTGTTCAAATTTTCTATTTCTTCCTGATTCAGTTTTGGGAGGTTGTATGTTTCTAGAAATTCATCCATTTCTTCTAGGTGTCCACTTTGTTGGCATATAATTTTTCATAATCCTTTGTATTTCTGTGGTGCTGTGGTGTCAGTTCTTATTTCTCATCTTTCATCTGATTTTGTTTATTTTAGTCCTCTCTCTCTCTCTTTTAATGAGTTTGACTAAAGTTTTATCAATTTTGTTTATCTTTTCAAAGAACCAGTTCCTGGTTTCATTGATCTGTTCTATTGGTTTTTTGGTTTCTGTTTTGTTTATTCTGCTCTAATCTTTATTATTTCCTTTCTTCTACTGTTTTTGGGGTTTGTTTGTTCTTCTTTGTCTGGCTCCTTTAGGTATAAGATTGGGTTGTTTATTTGAGATTTTTCTTGCTTCTTGAGATAAGCCTGTATTGCTGTAAACTTCCCTTTCAGAACAGCTTTTTCTGCATCCCAAAGATTTTGGACCATTGCGTTTTCATTTTCATTTGTCTCCATGTAGTTTTTTTATTTCCTCTTTAATTTCTTGGTTGACCCATTCGTTGTTTAGTAGCATGCTATTTAACCTCCATGTATTTGTATTCTTTCCGGATTTTTTTTCTTGTGGTTGACTTCTAGTTTCATAGAATTGTGGTTGGAACAGATGCATGGAATGATCTCAGTCTTTTTTCATTTATTGAGATTTGTTTTGTGACCTAATATGTGATCTATTCTGGAGAATGTTCCATGTGCACTTGAAAAGAATGTGTATCCTGCTGTTTTTAAGGTGGAATGTTCTGAATATATCTGTTAGATTCATCTGGCCCAATGTGTCATTCAAAGTCACTGTTTCCTTGTTGATTTTCTGTTTGGATGATCTATCCATTGATGTAAGCTGGGTGTTAAAGTCCCCTAATATTATTGTGTTACTATCAATTACTTCCTTTATGTTTGTTATTAGCTGCTTATAAATTTGGGTGCTCCTATGTTGGGTGCATAAATATTTATGGTTGTTATATCTTCTTGTTGGATTGTTCCCTTTATGATTAAATAGTGTCCTTTTTTTTTTCTTAAAAAAGATTTATTGGGGTGCCTGGATGGCTCAGTCATTAAGCGTCTGCCTTCATCTCAGGTCATGATCCCAGCGTCCTGGAATTGAACCCCACATCGGGCTCTCTGCTCCGCAGGAAGCCTGCTTCTCCCTCTCCCACTCCCCCTGCTTGTGTTCCTGCTCTCGCTATCTCTCTCTCTGTCAAATAAATAAATAAAATCTTAAAAAAATTTAAAAAGATTTATTTATTTATTTTTGAGGTGGGGGCAGAGGGGCAAAGGGGAGGGAGAGAGAGAATCTCAAGCAGACTCCCTGCTGAGTGCAGAGCCCAATGCAGGGCTTGATCTCATGACCGTGAGATCATGACCTGAGCTGAAATCAAGAATTGGATACTCAACCAACTGAGCCACCCAGGAGCCCCTAAATAGTGTCCTTGTCTTTTGTTACAGTCTTTTTTTAAAGTCTATTTTTCTCTGATATAAGTATTGTTATCCTGGCTTTCTTTTCATTTCCACTTGCGCAATAAATGCTTTTCTATCCCTTCGCTTTCAATCTGCATGTGTCTTTGGGTCTGACATGAGTCTCTTGGAGACAGCATATAGATGGGACTTGCTTTATTATCCATTCTATTACCCTATGTCATTTGATTGAAGCATTTAGTCCATTACATTCAAAGGAATTATTGATAGGTATGTACTTATTACCATTTTTTTACTTTAAAAAATTTATTTATTAAGTAATCTCTATCCCCAATATGGGGCCAAACTCATGACCCTGACATCAAGATTCACATGTTCTACCAACTGAGCCAGCTAGGTTCCCCCCCATTTCATTACTTTTTTAATGGTTGTTTTTGCAGTTTTCTCTGTTTCTTCTTTTGCTCTGATCTCTCATGGTTTTCTGGCTTTCTTTAGTGATATACTTGGATTCCTTTCTCTTTATTTTTGCATATCTACCACCAGTTTTTCATTTGTGGTTACCTTTGTGTTTACATATAACATTGTATGCATAGCAGTCTATGTTAATGGTTGCTTAAGTTTGAACTGATTCTTTACTCCTCTCCCCAGCATGTTTAAAATATATGGTATCATACTTTACATCCTTTTATTTTGTGGATCCCTTCACTGATTTTTAGAGATATACTTTATTTTATTGCTTTTGCACTACCTACTGTTCTTACTCCTACTGAGAGTCTTTCCTTTCCACTTAGAGTCCCCTTTAATATTTCTTGTAGGGCTTGTTTAGTGGTGATGAATTCCTTTAACTTTGGTTTGCCTGGGAAACTCTCTCTTTCTGTTCTGAATGATAGCCTTGCTGGATAGAGTATTCTTGGTTGCAGGTTTTTTCTTTTCTTTTTAAGAATTTATTCATTTGAGGGGCGCCTGGGTGTCTCAGTTGTTAAGCGTCTGCCTTTGGCTCAAGTTATTATCCTAGGGTCCTGGGATTGAGCCACGCATTGGGCTCCCTGCTCAGCGGGAAGCCTGCTTCTCCTTCTCCCACTCCCCCTGCTGGTGTTCCCTCTCCCGCTGTGTCTCTCTCTGTCAAATAAATTTTTTAAAAAAGAATTTATTTATTTGAGAGAGTGAGGGACAGAGCACAAGAGAGCACAAGCAGGGGGAGCGGGAGAGGGAGAAGCAGGCTCCCCGCCGGGCAGGGAGCCTGACGCGGGGCTCAATTCCAGGACCCTGGAATCATGACCTGAGCCGAAGGCAGAGGCCCAACTGACTGAGCCATCCAGGTGCCCCTGCAGGTTTTTTTTCTTTCAGCACTTTGAATATATCATGCCCCTTTCTTCAGGCCTGCAAAGTTTCTGCTGAAAAATCAGCTAATAACCTTATGGAGTTTCCCTTGTATGTAACTGTTTTCTTGCTGCTTTTAAAATTCTCTCTTCATCACTGCTTTTGGCCATTTTATCTTATTTTATTTTTTTAAACATCACAAATAAGATTTTTTATTTGTGACTATTAAATGTCTGAATTTTAAACAGATTCTTGGACTGGTGGCTCATATCTATCAGCTCATTCAACTTTAGCACCAGTCTCATTGCCAGTAGCTTTTTCAGAACTCCTACCTTCACCATGAAGCACCATGAGCTTTCCCAATTCAAAGTTGGGCTTCTTCAGCATTTTTACTTTTCTTTATTATTATTATTATTTATTTGAGAGAGAGAGAGTGAGCAAGCGAGAGAGCACAAGCAGGGTGAGGAGCAGAGGGAGAACCAGACTCCCCACTGAGCAGGGAGCCTGATGCGGGGCTTGATCCTGGGACTCCAGGATCATACCCTGAGCTGAAGGCAGATGCTTAACCAGCTGAGTCACCCAGGTGCCCCTGCAATCAATTTATTGACCGCTTATTTCAAGTCATTTGTCTGTACTTCTCAGGTCATGATTTCCATCATCTTTTTCTGAATTTGGTGATGGACCTGTTGATGCTGAACGTAAGAGGTCTTCCGAATCTGATTGTTGCATCTCTGGTTCTTAAAGCCAAATGTTATGGGGATTTGTCTTCTCCTTGTGGGTTCCCCATGCCTGAGGTGCCTGGTCTGGGGGCCTATTCCTCTCCCCTCTCTGCCCTTGTAGCACCTTCCCTCCCCCAGACAGTCTCATGGGTCCATTTAGCTCCCTACTGTATCTGCACCCTTTCTACCCTCTTCACTGTGGCCTCTTCTCTACATTTAGTTGTGGAGTGTGTTCTACTAGTCTTCAAGTTGTTTTCCTGTTTATTTACTTTGATATGGGTGTTATCTAGGTATAACTGTGAGACAGAGTGAGTTTAGGATCCTCCTATTCTGCTATCTTCCCAAGAAGATTTGTATATATTCTTAGGAGTTATGTCTATGCAAATCCATTGCTTATTTTTAAATAGCATTGTTTGTCTTTTAATTGTGGCATTGTAAGAATTTATATAGTCTTGATACAAGTCCCTTATCAGATATATTATTTGAAAATATTTTCTCCCACTCTGTGGATTGTCTTCACTTTCTTAATGGTGTCCTTTGAAGCACAAAAGTTCTTAATTATGATGGAGTTCAATTTATCTATTTTTTCTTTTGTCACTTGTGCTTTTGATGTCATATCCAAGAAACCATTTCTTAATTCATGGTCACAAAAATTTATACCTAGGTTTTCTTCTAAGAATTTTGTAGTTTTAGCTTTTACATTTAGGTACATTTAGGTCTCTGATCTATTTTGAATTAATTTTTGGATATGATATAAGGTAGGAATCTAACTTCATTCTTTTACATGTGGATTTCTAATTATCCCAGCATCATTTTTTGAGAAGGCTATTCTTTCCCCATTGGATGGTCTTGGTACGCTTGTTGAAAATCAGTTGACCATAGATATATGGGTTTATTTCTGGACGCCCAGTTCTATTTTGTACATCTATATATTTAAACTTATGCTGATGCAACACTGTCTTGATTACTGCAGCTTTGTAGTAAGTTTTGAAATAGAGAAGTATGAGTTGTCCAACTTTATTTTTCTTTTTCAGGATTGTTTTGGCTATTCTGGAGCTTGCTAATTTCTTTCCAAAAAAGGCTAGTTGGAATACTGATAGAGATTGCATTGGATCTGTATATAATTTGGGGGTGTGTTGTAATCTTCATAGTATTAATTCTTCTGATCCATAAATATGGGATGTCTTTCAATTTCTTTAGGTCTAGGATCCTTTTTTTTCCTCCTCACCCTGAGTCCAGGTCCAGAATCATTTAAAATATAGATTCTGATTTAGACAGAGGCCAAAAATCTGAATTTCTAAACAAGGTCTCAGGTGGTGCCAGACCACACTCTGAGTAACAATGCTCTAAAAGGGAGACTTCTACCCTTGTAGTCTTAGTCTGTTTGGCTGCTATAACAAAGTACATAAACTGGGCGGCTTATAAACAACAGAAATTTATTTCTTATAGTTCTGAAGGCTGGTAGTCCAAGATCAGGATGCCAGCATGACTGGGTTCTGGTGAGAACCCTCTTCTGCATCACACATGACCATCTTCTTGCTGTATTCCCACATGGCTGAAGGGTAGCGGGAGCTCTCTAGTCTCTTTTATAAGGAGCATTAATCCCATTCATGAGGGCTCCACTCTCATGATGTAATCATTTCCCAAAGGCCTCACCTCCTAATACCATCACATTGGGGGTTAGGATTTTGACATATGAATTTGGGGGATGGAAACACACATTGAGTCGACAGCATTTATTGAGGTTTGGAGTTAAGGAGGACCCATGTATTGGTCTCCACAAACAGAAATGCCCGTTCCCATCTCACATACAGTGCTTCCAATAGTTAACACTAGATATAGATTGGTATGGAAAAGGAGGAGAGGCCTTTCTCCTATCAGGAAAAATTGTGAAAGACCTTAAAATTGGCAAACAAAACCAAACCAACAGATAAAAAAACAAACCACATTTACTGGGTGTCCTTTTTAAAGCACTATTCAGGGTTATCTCCACCTTTCATTGATTTTGAGCTATTTTATTACTCTGTAAATTGCAGAAAACTAGTAATAATGCAAACGATTCTTGTCCACAGAAATGCAAGGGAGTTGTGTTGGGTGGAATGCAACTTATTTCAGACTCATTTTGCATCAATTTCTGCATTTATCTTAACATTCGTTATTGCCTGCCTCGATATCTATGGCTCTTTGGATTCTCCTTTGAATCATTTGTAACATCTTACTGATTTTCTCATTAATTAATGAGTTAAATAAAATCTTTGACATGTATTATCTCATACTGGCAAGAGATTTTAGTTTCTTTTTCTTTAATTGTCCTTTAACATTCCTCATTATCATCCCCACCCCACTAGGAACATAACGAACCCCACAGGAGTTGTCTTGGTACATTAAGCACTTTTTTGGGCTGCTCACCAGAGATATGATTCCAGAAAGGCATAGAATCTAAAGGCATAGGGATCTAAATGCATAGAATTCCTGACTGGGATATGGACTGGAATGATAGCATCCCTGAGGAGAAGGAGGCAGAGGGTGCTCTGGGAAAACAGAGAACCGATGCAAACCAGTGGAAGAAGGGGGCACTTAGAGAGTGGGCCTCAGGAGGGACCTCATCTATAGAACACTGTCGCCCCTATGGGGCTGAGGCTGGCTCAGTGCATGCTAAGGAAAGGCAGAGAAATAGGTGTGAGCAGTAAAGGCCTGAAGAGAACCAGAAGCAGCTGAGAACCATGGGAATGTTGAAAGCTTCCAGGCAGGGCAAGTAGTCAGCAGAGATTTGAGGGGATCTGACAGGCTGAGATGCATGATCTAGGTAAAATTAATCCTGGAAGGAGATAGGAACATGAGCTTTTGGACCCAGGAGAAAGGATCCCTTCATCAGTACTTTGTGCTTCCTGAGTCACACCCTTGAAAGGGGTGTTGGGACCCACAGATACTGAGGGTGTGGAGTATTTGGGACTGGGCCATGAATTCTCTTTTCCAGAGAAGGTTCCTTTCAGCTGGTCATCAGAGGTGGAGAAACTCTAATGCATTCTGGCTGGTTCAACAAAAGGGTATCTTTTTAACACAAAGGCCACAGGAAAGTTTTGTGGTGGCTCCTGTTTTGTTGGTTGGGTACTAATGAGATATGTCCAACACCCACATGCATTGTATTCTGAAGAGGCGAATGCTCCTTCTGGTCTTCACCATTCTGATTCTGGGTGGGGGGAGAGGAGAATTGGTATCTTGAGGGACAAAGCAAAGTCCTCTAAACTTAAACATACTCATTGTATATATTTGTGTGTAAGCTGATGGCTGCTATTAGTTCAGTTAAATATAAATTTTCTCTAAAGTTGTCACGTTTCAGTTTTATTCGATGTGCTACATATTCTCCATTTGCTTCTCCAGTACTATTCTCTGTCCTTTTCCATCTTACTCTGAGCCCTGGGAGGCTGACTTGTATGGACTGCATCCATGGGCCCCTGGCCCTCTGGCTCCTGGCTGGTCTCAGCCGATGGGAGGCACTGGCAGGAGATGGGAGGGCAGGGGAGAGGGAGGTTGGGATATTTATTTTCTTGGCTCTCTCTCTTTGGGGAAGATAATTAAGAGGCAAATCTATTACCCTTTTATAGATCAAGCTCCCAGGATGAAGTAGGACCACTCTCAGGAGGGGCCTTCTGCAAACACTGCTCACTTCAGAGGAATTTACCCCAAAGAGCAGGTGTTCTTTGGCTCAGGTTTAAGGCATGGCCTAAGAAATTCCTGAGGACCCAGAATCCAGTATGCAGCTGGACATTGTTTCAGTCCAGAGAATAAATGGAAGAAATAGACTAAATAGAAATAAAGAAGAACGGAAGTACCTCATCTGCAACAGTCTCAGGCAACAAAACAATAGCCCAAGTGAAGCTGCCACCCAAGATTCAGGCTCCAGTGGTGTAGCTTGTGGATTTCTCTAACTCCTGGCTCCCTTGTTTCCTCAGGTGACTGACCCTTTTGTTACCACTCATCTAATTAGTAGGCCCATTAGAAAGAGAAACGGGAAAGAGGAAGCAGGGAGAGTCATTTTCTACTTGTTATTAGCCGTGTTAAAAAGTCCAGTTAGGGAAAATACTGACTTAATAAGGTTTGAGGATTAACTGTTTATTTCAAGTGAACCCTTGTCTTTCCTTGCTCACCTTCTACTGCTCATGATCAGAGCTATTGCAGACTGCTCTGCACAGCACTGCAAAGTGAGTCCAATCAATGTACACAAGGGATTATAGAAGCTGACTATTTAATTAGATAGCTCTTCAGCATTTGCTCCTAGGCAGGAAGGTACAACCCTCAATTGCAGAGAGCCAAAAGTGGATTTTAAAAGTTTTCTGTGCTTGTTATCTTTTCTAAATAAAGGATGAATAATTTTTATTTTATTTTATTTTATTTTTTTAAAAAGATTTTATTTATTTATTTGAGAGAGAGAGAATGAGAGAGAGCACATGAGAGGGGTTAGAGTCAGAGGGAGAAGCAGACTCTCTGCCGAGCAGGGAGCCTGATGTGGGACTCGATCCAGGGACTCCAGGATCATGACCTGAGCCGAAGGCAGTCGCTTAACCAACGGAGCCACCCAGGCGCCCCGAGGATGAATAATTTTTATTATGTGACATTCAATTCCTTCATAGAGAACACTAGGTATTAATAGTCAGGATAGGGAAAGCTAGGTTGTAGCAACAGACCAAACCTAAAAAGCTCAATGGCTGAAGCAAATGTGCATTTTTTGCTCCCATCACAGTCTGAAGCAGGTGAAGTGACCCTCTTTCCTGGCTCTCCAACAACGGTTAACTTACCAATGCAGGCTACATTCCACCCTTCAGTTGTATCTTCTCAGAATTCTTCACTTCCAACTGTACAGAAGGGAAACAGGAAGCGCGGAGACCTCCCGCTTACTCTTTATTGCCTTGGACCGGAAGTCATATGCACTTTAGCCCAAACCAATCTCAAGGAGGCTGAGAAATGTAGGGGAAAACATGTGATAATTAGTGAGCAAAATAATTTCTGCCATCCATCTTTTATCCACTTCTCTTAGTTATTTTAAAAAATTATTTAGAACTCACTTTTTGACCAATGTTATTTATTTACTTATTAGAGTGTGATTATAGCAAGGATTCTTTTGAAAAAAAAAATTACCACTGTGTGTGTGTGTGTGTATGTGGAGGTCCACTAAATAATACAACTTGTGTGGTCCCATTTCTATATAATTGCTCCTATGATCATATTTCTCTCCCATCCTGGGTCCTAGCTTGACATTCAGACTCAGATCCAACCCCATCTCCTACCTGAAATCTCTTCTGTCTGAAGTGAACACAGCCTTCTCTGAAGATCTATAGGGATTAGTGCCCATACAGTTAGCATGGCTATCAATTATGGGCCGCCCCTTGATGGCTTGTCTTTAACTGCTCTGAACTATTAATCATCTCCTTTTGTGTTGTGTCCCTTTGGTACAGTGTTGTCCTGACTTATAACCTCTTGGAGGGCAAACACCCTTTGTGCAACTCCAAAGCACTCAGCAAGATAGAATAGCACAGGGGCGCCTGGGTGGCTCAGTCGGTTAAGCGACTGCCTTCAGCTCAGGTCATGGTCCCAGGCTCCTGGGATCGAGCCCCACGTCTGGCTCCCTGCTCAGCGGGGAGCCTGCTTCTCCCTCTCCTGCTCACCCTGCTTGTGCTCTCTCTCTCTCTGTATCAAATAAATAAATAAAAAATCTAAAAAAAAAAAAAAAAGAACAGCACAGAATAGGTGCTCAAAAACTGTGGGCTGATTTAATCTGATTTAATTGGATTGATAGAGTCAGCAAATATGTGTTAAGCTTCTAAGTACCATGTCCTAGGATCTGTGCAAAGAATTGTGGGCAAAGAGATGATTAAAACACCGTGCCTATCCTTGGGAGGCTTTCAGAATTTTAGGAATAGAATGAATTCAAAGTAACAGAGTGTGGTAGCTAGTCTCCAAACATGGCCCCAACAATTCCTTCCCTAACTCAGTTCCCAGAGTACTGCTCCTTGTTTAGAGTTGGCACTTATTTTTCCTGCCAGTGACTGCCTTGGCCAATAGAATGTGGTAGAAGCAGCATTCTGGGACTTCCAAGAGGATGGGAAGAATTTTCTTTTTTCCACTCAGAAGTTTTGCTCTCCCTCTGTGAATTCCACTCTCCCTCTGCATCCAGCCACCATGCTGTGAAAAGACCAAACCCCATGAAGTGGCAACAAGGAAAGAAAAGAGGGGCTGAGTTTCCAGACAACTGCCAACCCCAACTGCCAGCCATGAGTGAGTCATTTTAGATATTCCAGATGACTGCAGCCCCAGCTGACATCATAAAGAACAGAACCTGTTCACACGCAGAATTGTAACATTATAATTGATAAAATGGTTGTTGTTTTAAACCACTGTATTTTGTGGGGGGAAGGGGGTTGATTTGTAGCAAAAGAACTGAAACACAGGGTCAGAAAGTTTTACAGGTATAATGGGTCCACCCAGGAGGGAAAAGGATGAAGGAAGTTCAGGAATGCCATCAGAGAGGTGACATTCGAGCTGATGAGTAAAAATACCCCAGGCAGAATTGAAGAGAAGGGCTTTCCAGTTAGTGACCCCACATGAGAAAAAGCATGGAGGTGTGAAACGATGTGGCATGTACAGAGAACTTACAAGCAGTTTGTGATGGGTGGTGTGTGAATGCAAGTGGGAGCTACAGGTATTTTGAGAGAAATCTGAAAATCCAGGAGCCCCACTCTGGGATTGATTCTCGACCCAATGGGGTACTTGGGACTTTTCAAAACAGAAGGGTGTCAAAATCAGATTTTTGTCTCCAATCACTCTGGCATGAGTGAGAGGTAGATTAGAGGGGCATGACACCACAGAGAGTAGCCAGGAAACTTCTGGGGTGACTCAGGGGGAGAAGGTGAGGCACGGAGGGGCACGATGGTGAGGGACGTGGAGATGAAGGGTGGGGCGTAAAAGGCATTGAGGTGAGAAATCTATAGCGTTTCTAGATGGATGCGGGTAGTGAGGGAAAGAGAGGAATCGGACTCCCAGCTTTCAGCCTTTGATTCACTATTCTGGACACCGGCAATGCAGGAAGCCAAGGCGGTGGGGGAAGAAGGTGGTGACCTGGGTTTTAACTGAGCCCTGTGAGTTCTAGAACGTCCAAGAGAGGAGGCCCTGGAGGACGGTGGCTACTGGGTTCGAAGCTCAGGAGAAAGGGCTCAATTAACATAATAAATAAAAAAAAAAGTTGGCCAGGACCTGTGCCGAAAGGAAGCTCCTTTGTGGGTATTTATCCTGTTGTAAAGTAGTAATGTTTTAGAGATGAGCATGTCTGAAAGATGATGTGTGAGTAGCCAGGCCCCCGGAGAGATGATGTAAGCAGTAAGGGCAGTGCTCGGACTTCTTTTTCCATTAGCAATGATGGGTTGTGGAGAGCTATAGACATTGCTTATCCAGGCTCCTTTGTGGCTAATTTGACTAAATTTGTCCTGAGACTGCAATTGTGGGTGCAGTTTGTGGCTGTGGAGGATTTTCTCTGTGTGAAGCTAACTGACCCACCTGGGCTTAAGCTCAGTCTTGGCCTTATTAGGCCCACTCTCCAAACACCTGAGCAGTCTCGCGCATAAGGCCGCATGATGTGCCAATCATCCTAATTATATGATATATCTAAAGGTTTGCAGCCCAGGGAAATTACTTTGTTGTTTTAGAAAAGGTCTGAGAGCTCATCACAGTTTTGTGATTCCAAAGAACCCAACTTTGTTACCACGTGGTACTTAACTGGGTGATGACTTTGAAGGCAAATGGAAACTTGTAGGCCGGCATCTAAAGCTCTGTAATAAAGAGTATTATAGGCTTTACATGTTCTGTTGGCAGAGCTGCTTATACCAGTTGCCATGTATGTGAAGAGCCTGGTTTGACCCCAGCAGGTAAGTCGTGGCAGATCTGTGTGGCTGTTACACATGGAATTTTACCACTTTTCATGGGTCCTGAGAAGAGCACAGTAGGCATTTGATCTGAATCTGGACCAGCCTGTTGGTTTATTACTTTCTATTTATGTCCAGTCATCCCACCCTGGGACGATCTTCAATTATGTTGCTAACTTGCTCATTTTTTTTTCTTCTGGCCCTGCCTCTCGCATGCAGGAATATCTGTAAAATCACTTAATTCGATTGCTTACTATGATTTTATTTTCCCAAATGTCATGGCTTACTTACGAACAAAACCAGAAATGATTTTAGAGCTGGAGACTCCAGGTCGTGGAAAGCACAGGCCCAGTGCTGGAGTCTCTGCTCCTCTTTCCAGTCCCGAGCAGGGGTGCGAGCCACAGAGTGCTATAGTCACAATGCCCGCACCCCCAATCTCAGTGTCTTAGCACAGGAAGAGCTTAATTCTCACTCAGGACCAGTGAGGCAAGTGAAGGGCCTAGGGCACAGAATTTAAGAAGGCACCAACTGTCGGGGTCATGAAGGCACGGGGGCCTGCTTTCACTCGATCTCCATTGTGCCTCAGTAAAGAGGACGTGTTCATGATTGCTACATAGAGATCCAGACGGACAGAGGCATGATCCCCACGGTAGTAGAACAAAAACGTGGCAAATCGCGCACGGGCTCTTAAAGCTTCCACCGGAAGTGACACCTGTCGCTTCTGGTTACATTCCACTGGCCAAAGAAAATCACGTGCTCTGATTTCAAGGGGGACAGAGAAATGCCGCCTCACCCCACGCCTGGAAAGTGGTGACCTGAGACCTGAGTGGTGACCGCTCCAAATGAGTTCCACAGTTTTTATTTCCTAGGTTCTGTAGCCCAGAGGTCACCGGCACACTGAACCCATTGCACTGTGCCCGTAGCTCTCAAAACTGATACGACCAGGGAGCATGAGGAATTCTGGGCATGGGTAGCTGATGGATCAGGACCGGCGGCGCAGGGACGCCTGGCAGGTGGATGGGCTGTGCTCCTTAGCATCACCTGCTCTGCCGAGGAAGGCATTTGCGACGTGCTGGGCACAGCAGCCGCGCTGAAGGGAAGCTCTTCTCCTGCTGCCATGAGCAGCGGCTCTGGTTACCAAGGCTTGGCAAACCTCAGCTGAAGAAAGAGTGCCGCTCCTCTCTCTCTACCTCTTAATCTCCCTCGTGCGATCTTTTTCATAACTCCAGGAAACTTTGGGATAGATTCTGCAGAGGAGATGTTAGCCTAAATGGAGTTGCTCTATGTCACCCCTTGTGGGAAGTGAAGGTCAGTCATCGGGCATTGTGTATTATTAGTTGTGGGCTCCAGAAATACCTGGACAAAAAGGACAAAATATAAAATAAAGAGGGAAGACCAAAGTCATGGGATCTTGCCTTTGATTTTTAGTGTTTCTTCCTCTTCTTTAGATGTAAATTAAAGCAGGGTTGTGAAGTAAAAAAAAAAAATCTTGTATTGTATAGGAAGACTTTTTTAAGGACGTTTGGATTTTTTTCATAATTAATCAGTTCTCATCCAATACCTCTGACTCCCAGATTGGGCACACCCATTTTATAGAGGAGAACTCAGGACCACTGGCTGGTTAAGACACAAAGTCATGGGGTGAATGACTGTAGTTTGAGGCTGGCTATCTTTTAGGGTTTACACCTTAGCCTTTAGCTTTCCTGTGGTAATACATCCAGGGGTTTCATTTCAGCAGTGAATTTGAACTTGTTTTTTGGTGTAACAGGCAATGCATTGGAATTGAGATTTCAGACAGTTTCTATCTGAGTATTTATCAGTTACCTATCATATATCTGGTTGAGTATTTGTGTTGAGATTTGGGGGAAACGAGGGAATTAGAGATGGAAGGTATCTCAGTTCTACTGAATATGGTATGATATCAACTTTTCAAAGCCCTTTGTTTATGGAATGTCAAGTCTATGCTGACCCAGAGCAAGTGGAACTTGAGTGTAGCTCCAGATCTGGACCCACATCCCGGCTGAACAGGAAGGGTTCAGTCAGACATTTTTTTGCTTCTAACTTTCTGGCTCCCTGGATTTTGAAGGTAATGGTTCAGTGTGTCATCAACGAGGTACTATTTTAGCTATAGAACAGTTAAAACACAATGCCAAGTATTGGTGAGGAAGTGGTGAGGATATAAAATGGTACAACCACTTTGGAAAATGGTAGGGCAGTTCCTTATCAAGTTAAAAGTGAACCTATCCTATGACCCAGAAATTCTACTCCTAAGTATGTGGGATGTGAAATGGAAGATATGTTCACTAAAAGAACTGTAAAAGATTTGTTCATGGCAGCTTCATGGATAATATCCCCACCCTGCAAATAACCCTAATGGCCATCAGTAGGTGAATGGTCACGTAAATTGTGGTATATTCCTACAATTAGATAATATTGAACAATAAAAAGGAACGAGCCACGGATACACTCAACAACATGGATGAATCTCAAATACATTGTGTTGAGCAAAAGAAGTCTAAGACACACAAAACACTATGTATTTCCACTTATATGAAGCTCAAACTAAGCTATGACTATAAAAGTTAGAGAGTGGTTGCCTCTGGCAAGGGGATCGACTAGAAAGGAATGTAAGGGAACTTTCTAGGATGATGGAAATATTCATAACTCGGTTGGGACGGTAGTTACAAAGGTGTTACAGCTCATCAAGCTGTATATTTAAAATATGCGCTTCTGTGGTAAGTAAATTACACTTCCGTTTACAAAAATACAAAATAAATTCAAGGTATCAGACTTTTGGGCCCCCTATCTAACTTGTTTTCTCTGCAAGCGTTCTCACTTCTTTTCCTCAGGGAATATTGAAGAAATATTGAAGAAATATGTCCTCGCCCATGGTCAATTGAGTCAGAGGAAATCAATTTTAACTGTTCCAACTTGACTGTCTCCCAGGGAGAATGTAAGAGCTACAGTGGGGTTTGAATTACCACATGGGGTTGGCCAGCCTTAGCTTCCCTTATCTCCTGTTAACAGCTCATGGTCACAATAGCGGCAGGGCACAATGACAGAGAAGCTCCCTCTTTGTCTACTTAGAATCAATAGAGATACACGATGCCGTGCAAGGTTAAAGCCAAACCCCTGGTCATCCAGGTGCTGAAAATGGAACGCACTACCTGCTATTCATCTTTAATGTGTCAGCATGGATCTGGCAGGTGAAATGAGCTGCACCGGATGTGGACAAAGCTGCGGTGACTGCAGAGATAGACGTGCAGAGAGAGGACAGAAGGGAAGGAAGGGGGACAAATATGTCATGTCCCCTTTCAATGCCACAAAGGATCACATTAAAAGCTTGCAGAGCCAATGGGTTGGTATCTAGTCTGCATTTACTGAAATGTGAGACTTGCAGGAGAAAAGAAGGAAAAATCCCACCATTGTCTGATATTCTGCCTCGGGACGCTGTTAAGAATTATATCTTTCTATTTTTTTTTTTTTTTTTAGTCCTTCATGCTTTCTAACTTTTTGAAAATGAACCCCTGTTATGACCTGTTATCTTTTTATATCATGGTATTTACATTTTTATATATTTGTAACCATGAATGAAATACATTTAAAAAGGTGGATGTCATAGGTGCTAAAAAGAAGTCTATGCAGTTATTTAAAACTAAGAGATTTTAAAAAATGAACCTGTTTTGAGGACATAAACCTTCTTCCCCTTGACTATTAGAGCAAGTCTTAAAATCAGCGGGTTTCTTTTCAAAGTTCACTTAAAGTTTGGTCTGGCTTTTGTGACATCATTGATGCCCAACAGATTGCACCCCCCCCACCCCGCATTCCTGCCCTTAGGTGGTCCCCACCCCTAACTCTGACGCTGGGCTTGGTCACGTGACTAGCTTTGGCCAATGGGAAGTTAGCAAGTGTGACGCAAGCAGAGGCTTGATAAGCACTTACACCCTGGGGTTTGTCCTCTTTGTAATGCTTGCTCTTAGAACCCAGCCACCGAGCTGTGAGAAAGTTCATGTGGCCACATGGAAGACAACAAAGGCCCCTGGCCAATAGTTAGCCCCAACTTGCCAGCTCTCTGAATGTGGCCATCTTGAAAATGGATCCTCCAGCCCTGAAACGAGCCTCCCCAGCTGATTCCGCCTGGAATAGAGATGAGCTGTCGCCACCACGCCCTGTCCAAATTGCAGATCTGTGAATCAATGAATGATTGTTGTTTTCTTAAGTCATTAAGTTTAGGGGTGGTTTGTTACATGTGCATGAAATAGTACCTAAGCTCTTTTTTGTATATATTTTATCTAGGTGTCTATCACCACCTGAATTTGAGTTGCCATATTGATTTTAACTCTGCGTAGTAGTTCGGGAACTCTGTGTTGAGGGAGATTCTGAGACTGCATTCTAGTTTAGCCGAAAAGCATGCGTGGCCCCCGCTTTATCTGTTCTGCACACAGTAGCCAGAGAAGTCTTGTCAAAATCAATGTGATTGTGTCACCATGTTGCCTAAAATCGTCCGGGGGCTTTCTGCTGTTCTTCCAATGAAAACCAAATTCCTTATTCTTGTCTGCAAATCCCTTTGTACACTGGCCTTCACTTGATTCCCCTTCAGTCTCCTCGCACTCACCCTCCCACTCAGCTTCTTGCACAGTCCAGCCTCACACCTTGCCTTTCCCTTCTCTGAACATGCCAAGCCAGCACCCACCTTTGCATCTTTTTACTCATGTTAGATGTTCTCTCTGCCTGGAAGGTTCATCACAGGGCTGACTTCTTGCCATTCAGATCTCAGCCTAAATATCAACTCCTCACTCAGCGCAGAGTCTGCTGGAGATTCTCTCTCTCCCTCTCCCTCTGCCCCTTCTGCGACTTGTGTGTACCTTCTCTCTCTCTAGAAAGAAATATTAAAAAAACAAAAATCAACTCCTCAGAAAGACTTCCCTGACTATGGGGATCAGTCAACTGTTGCTATAATAATATTTTTTAACAGACCACCTCAAAATTCAGTGGCTCAAAACAACAAGCAAGAATCTCTTCTTCACAGGCCTGTGGGGTGATGGGGGCAGCCCTGCTCTACGTCTCAGCCTGGGGTCCAGGCTGCCTCCCAGGTGAGCAATCGAAAACCCTCAAGCCTCTTAGGCCCCAACTCAGAGCTCACATACTACCCCCTCCCCATGGTCCAGATCAATTCACATGGCCAACATCAACAGGGAGGGAAGGTTCTCTTCCCAGGGAGGGGATATTTGCAGAGCAATCATCAAATCTACCACACGATCAAATCTGGAGCAGCCACACCAGCAGCCTTTACCTTCATTGCACCCAATTTTAATTCTCTGTAAATAATTTATCACTCTCTGATATGTTTTGTGGTTATTTATTATGTTTGTTGTCTGTGTCCATTTGTTAGAGCATGTGTTCCGTGAGAGCAAAGATATTATTTGTCTTCTTCAATGCCATATTCCCAGCCCATAGAACAGTTTCTGGCTGAGACAAGGGGCCTGATAAGAACAAATGTTAACTGTAGATACTGGTACAGGGAGAAGGACCTGGAAAGCCACTTATTTTTTTCCAGACCCAACTTTTACAAATATCTTTAAAAAAAAAAAAGATTTTATTTCTAAGTCATCTCTACACCCAACGTGGGGCTCAAACCCACAACCCTGAGATCAAGAGTCGCACGCTCCACCGACTGAGTCAGCCAGGCACTCCCAAATATCTTGATGTTTTAAATCAGTGGCTCCTCTTCCTATAGTCTCTCCATGTCTTCCAGTATTGTCTTTCAGTAATGTAGGAGAGATCATGATGACCTGCTTTTAATGCTTTGTTTTTTTATTACCCGTCCATCTTTGTGAACAACTTTTTGTGCCAGATGTTAGCTTTAACTCAAAGGGGCCTGAGGGGAAGTACCTTAAAACTCAAATCCTCAAATCAATCTCCTTCCAGTTTCTAGGGGCAAATCCTCACCAGAGCTTTGACCCTGTCTGAATTGGGCTTTCCCAGAGGCTGGCCCCAGGACAAGGATTGGAGTGCATGGAGTTTATTTGGGTGTGTGGACATGGGTAGGGCAGTGGAGTGGTGATACGGGGAAGAGAAGATAGCCAATCACTGGGGTCATTATTAGGCCAGCTACCACCAGAAGCATCTGGAATTTCATCCCACCAGTTTTAACAGTCCACCTCAGAATTATCCTGGACAAGGTGTGAGGGAACTGGGCATTTATTCCCTTGTACTTGTCAGGCATTAAAGGCTGCCCAGGGGGGTGGGGGCAAAGGGACAGAAGAGGCAGGAGATGTTGACTCCTAGGCACTTTCACCCAGTTCATAGAACAATGTGGGTTTGGGCAGCCCGAGGGCAGGCTTCTGACAAAGATGCGGGTGTTCGCTGTTGGAGGTGAGGATGGGCACATGAGAGGTTTGAGATGAGTGGGGACAGGAGCACAGAAGACCCTGATTAGTCTTTTTTTTTTTTTTTTGAACCAGTTCTGTTGACATGCAATAAGCTGCATACATTTTAAGTGTACTGATGGAGAAGTTTCGACATATGTATATACCCATGAAACTATCACCGCAGTCAAGATCATGAACATAGCCATCACCCCTGAAAGTTTTCTCTTGCTTTTTTGTAATCCCTCCCTCTGCCTCCTTGCCATCTGCAAACCATCACTGATGAGCTTCCTGTCACAATAATTTGCATTTTCTAGAATTGTATATAAAAGGAGTCATCCGATACATACTTTAATTCTGTCCCTTTCTTTCATTCAACATTCATCCATGTTGTTGCCTGTACCAACAGTTCATAGCTCTTTGTTGCTGAGTAGTATTGTATCGTATGTATGTATCACAATTCACTGGATATTTGGATTGTTTCTACCTTTTGGCTGTTACGAATAGTGCTGCTATGAACATTCGTGTACAAGTCTTCGTGTTGACATGTTTTCATATCTCTTAACATCACATTGATAACTTGGAATTGGTTATCCAAGGCTTTCCCCCCTGAGACCTGGTTATTAAATATTTGCCACCATACCACTAGGTATAGCCTAGAATTAGATTACTGAATCGAAGAATATGCACTTGAAAAAAGCTATTCATCTATGTTAGGGAGGAGGTTTTCCAAAAAGGTTGTAACTCTCTTGTTTATTAAAATAGGTATATCCTTTCTGTCATTTCCAAATGTTCAACTCCCTCTAGGCCAAAGATCCACAGTCTAAAATGGCTGGTCGTTCCTCAGGGTGATCTTGCTATTTTTTCTTGTTGTAGTAAAGAGCAGGAATTTTGGAATATTTCTGAAAGACTTAAAACACATTTCTAGGCTGGTGCATGCATGTATAAGGCTTTCATAACAGGGAAAAGGAGACATTAAAAAAAAATTAGGCCAGAAAGGTGACATACTCAAACAGGGGAAAAGCGGCCGAAAGGCAACATGACACATGAAATTCTTGTTCCTCTGGTACACAGTTTTCTGTGTCATTGTTTATAAAGACACATATTTTCATATAGTCACACCCAGTGAGCGTGGCCCATTTCTGCTTTACTCATTTAACATTTCACATCACATTTCCATGAATGGACATAATGCTCATTATTTCCATTTAGACTACTTCATAATATTCTATTATTATCACTCCCCTATTGTTGAGCATTTGGGTTGTTTCCAATGTTTTGACTTTATAAATAGAATGGCTTCCTTCAAATTCCTTCCTTTGCCTGGTAGATTATAATTTCCTTGGATTAGCTTTCTTAAAGGCCTCTTTTCCCCTGGCCATGATTGTTTATTTTGTTCCATAAAGACACTCCTTTTCTTCTGTCTCCTGTCCTAACCCTACACTTGGCAGGGTTAGGCGTTCTTGCTATGGACTGTCATGGTGCCCTCCATATATCCCCCTTTACAAACTACCACACTTTCTCTAATAGTGTATCTGCTTGTTTTCCCAGCTAGACTGTGGTCTTCACAAGGGGGGGGGCATATTGTTTTTTCCTCTTTGTTGGGACCCTATTGCTTACACTGTAGGTGCTCAGTACATATTTATTGATTAACTATTTCTCTGACTTTCTTTTCCTTCTTTTTTCAAGTTGCGTTTGACATTAATTCCCTCAGGAGTTAATGCATGAGCAACCCTTAGTGTCCAACTCTCATTCTGCTGCCTTTGCGGTAGTTATATGATTGCTAACCCTGAACTTAAACCTTTATTTGGCACCAGGCCATGCCTGCAGTGATCATAAAGCAAAGTTCAAGGCTAGTCAGTATTTTCCTCAGAGATGAGTTAATTATAGGCAATAAAAATGTAAAAGAATTAAATTGGTTAGACCTGCAAAATTATCTTTTTGACTTTTCTAAATGCAGCCTTGGACTTAAAATGGCTGTGTCTTAGGTCAGGTTCCCTGGAAACAGGCTGTAGGATGGAGATTAGTGGATGGGAAGTTCCCCCGAGGAGTTCTCTAGGGAGATACACCTGTAGGGGACTGAGAGCAGCAGGGCTGGGCAGAGGGAGAAGTTAAAGTGTGACGCACACCCCTCAGCCACGTGTATAGTGAGCTCTAGACCTGGGGTGGCCCTCCAGAGTCGTCCTACGTGGAGGTGAGGGAACAGGGACCTTGTACCTACCCCTCATTGGCCAGTCATTGGATGCAGGCTGCTCCCAGGAAGGGGGCACAGCTTTGGATGAGAAAGCTCATCACTGTGATTCCCAGAGAGGGACTGAGCTGTCAGCCAGCACCAGCCGCCCTGCCAACAGCTGGGAGGATCTGTCCCTCAGTCCTGAAGGGGGGATCTGGGCGGGCACCTAAGCTGCCACCGCAGTGGGGACGAACCATCTCAAAGTGGAGTGCTGGGAGAATCGATGAGCGGGTCTTACGACGGGGTGGAGCCAAATCACCATTTTCATTCAACTTAATCCCTAGTGTTACTGGGAGCTCTGAAGTTCAGAGGAGGTAATGGCTGAAATAGCCCAAGTTTGTGTGGTCTCAGGATGGTTTTTTTTTTTCTTAAAAAAAAAAAGAAAACACAACAGTCACCAGCCTCCTCTCCCTCAAGGTGTTTTCCCCCATATGCGTTTCCCCACAACTGTTTCCTCAATTTGAAGCCCCAAGAGTCGGAGGCAGGAAGGTGTTATGATATAACGAGGAAGTCTGCCCACAGAAGTTGAGGATTGTCTTTGGATCCCCAAAGATGCCCTGAGGTTGGGGATGGGCCTGTGTTACCACAGATACCTTTCCCTCAACAAACCACCACCTACGAAACAGTTTCAAAGGGAACCATAGACATGAATCGCATCACGCAAGCTTATTTACAAGGCTGAATTAGCTCATGTCTGCAAAGCACTTTGAGCAATTTGGATAGACCTCCTAAATTGTTTACTTAAAGTATTACCTCACCCTTAAGTCAATTTCCTAGAGGTAGGACAGGCTAAACAGCTTCTATTAGAAAATAATCTTCTCATGAGCTTTCCCAACATCTAATATGTATTATCATTAGCAGTTTGATGTAAGGGTATGCTTGTTGAGGCAAGACAATTATTTTTCACATATTTTCCATACATTTTTATTTAATGTCTTTTAAGAATGGATTATGATTTTTGTCCTAAAAAAAATTACAGCTTGGTACGGCCCACATTTAAATGAATAATTTTAGGCTGAAAGAATCAGTCATATTTTCAACAGAAGGTAACCAGATGTCTTAATTATATGTGTGTGTGCATGTTCTAGCACGTTCTACGATAGAATCCCAGTTCCCTGGATACAAATAGCCCCAGTGTCCTCCAGGATCTCAGGCAAGAGATGGCTTCAGGGCCATAAGCACGGAGTCAGTTTCAGGCATATACAGAATATTCTCATGTATAACGTTAGCACAGTGGTCAATTTTTTTAAAAAGCTGGTTACAAGGATATCGGATTCCTGCTACCCTGGCTGCTGCAGCTTCAGTACCGACAGAGAATGGGTACCTCTCCTTCCCCCTAATATGGAACTCATAAGAATTTCACAGTATTTGACCATTTGTGAACAGGATGGATTTGGGGGATGGGAGGTATGGCAGATCCAATCTAACTCTTTTTTTTTTTTAAAGATTTATTTATTTATTTGACAGAGAGAGCACAAGCGGGAGGGGCACCACTGTTGGGAACTCTGCCACCGATGCTTCTGGAAACTGGGCATATCTGCTGCTGCCCTGTCACAGTGACTCGGGCAGTGCTGGCTTCTCTATTTATTTATCTCAACCTCTATTGATTTACTTATTTAAAAATTTAATTTATGTGTATTTTTAAATGTATTTTTTATTTTACAATCCAACAGTTGGTGGAAGGGTCACCAGCTTCTGATTCAAAGTCTGGCATAGGTGTGTCTCACTGGTGAAGGTTAGGGTTCCATGACTGTATTCTTGTGTCCTCTGCCTCCCGTAGCTTACGAGCTTATCTCCCCTGCTCTTTTGAATTAGTTATTTAGAAGGATATATGAGAGAGAAAAAGAGAGACAGAGACTGTAAGGAAGAAGGCCAAATTTCAGAAATTATACCAAAAACCATTTTTACTACTTTATCGTCCCATCAGAAAGGCAATTTTAAACCTCTGAGTACTATTTTTTACAAACCATTAAACTTTCCGCTGTTACATGTTTTTTCCCAAGGAATGTGTAAAACAGTCATCCCTACCCTTAGAAGAAAATTTATGTGATTATTTATATATTCTTGGGGGAGAAATTTCTAAGCATGAACCAAAGCCAGAGACCATAAAGAAAAATATTGATAACCTTTGCTACTTCAGAAAAAAAACACCATAAACAATGTTAAAACATTTGACAAATGGGAAAACATGTGGAACTCATATGACAGAAGACTAATGTCCTTAATATAATAAAATCTCTTACAAACCAGTAAGAAAACTTTTAAAACCACAGTATCAAAATGGTCAGAGGATAGGTACAAGTAATTCACAAAAGAAGACAAATAGTCAACAGCCATATGAAAAGATAATCTAACTATTAATAAAAATGCAAATGAAAACAATAAGGCATAATAATCTCCCTGTCAGAGTGGCAGGGACAGGAAAGATGTTGCAAACAGACCTAAACCAATTTGGCAGTCCAGCAAACGTCTGGGTCCTTTAGTAAACATACTACAGCTGGGTGGTGGCCATATCTACCTGCCCTCACAAACTTGCTAGTGGCTGGTTCATTACTATGGAATTAAATATTAAACCCAAGTCTCCAAATTGTCTTCAACATACAAACACTTGTTAGCAAGCCAGTACAAAAGAGGATGAAAGGCTTATTCTGCGGAAGATGCTCCTCTACTCCTCATAACGTGACTGGCTGGTTCAGCGGCATCAGACGCCGGGGCTGGGATTTCACACCTCGTTCCTACAAGGGTTGTAGAGCTCGTGCAACATTCTTAGCCGGAACACCACTTACCTCACCAATCAAAATACCTCTTTTCATTCCTCAAGTGCTAAGTCACCACCTCTGCGGATGTCAATTCTCGACTGGCGCCCATCAGATGCTGTTTAAGTATCTCTGGATACTTGAAATGTTGAGTCCACACTCACACTCCCAACTCGAGCACACAGAATTACCTCAGGCACATACAGAAACACTGTCAATGTAACAATAGAAAACAAGTGGGGAGAAACAGTCATTGCAGACTGGTACCTTTCTGAAAGGCAATTTGTCGACCTGTATAACACTATCAAGTGAACATACTCTGCAAATTAGTGATCGTACTTGTGGCATTTTATCCTAAGGAAGAAGGTGAACACATGTGCAGAGATCTGCCCAGGGATGTGCATGGCTGCATTATTCTTAATAGTGCAAGGTTGCAAATAATCCAAATTTTGTTAGTAAGATAGGGATGCGGATCAGTGGTTGCTTGGCGGTGGGAGTGGGGGCTGGGAGTGGTGGAAGGGACGCCAGGGCAGGATTACAAATGGCCAGGATGAAGCTTTTGGGGTGATGGACGAATTCACTATCTTTGTGGTAATGATTTCACGAGCGTATGGATCTATTAAAGCTTTTCAAATTATATTCTTTAAATATATGCAGTTTATTGTATGTCAGTTATATCTTAATAAAGGTATTTAAAAAATTCTGTCAGTAGATAATGGATAAATAATAGGGGAAGATTTATTGAGCACAAGTGTCTCTTGATTCTCATGTTAGCCCTTTGAATTCAGAACTATTATCATCCCCATTTCTCACAGATGAGAAAACTGAGGTTTAAAGAACTGATATGACCTGTTCAAAGTTGCACAGTTAGAAAGTAGCTAAGGGTAGGAATCAATAAACTGCAGTCCATGGACCACATCCAGCCTGCCCCCTATTCTTGTAAATAAAGCTTTGTTGGAACACAGCCATACCCATTTCTTTCCATATTGTTTATGTCTGCTATCACATACAACAATGACAGAATTGAGTAGGTGGCAATAGAGGTCACGTGGCTCATGGGATGGTTAATTTTATGTGTCAAGTTGGCTAGGTCATGGTACCCAGATATATGGTCGAACATTATTCTAGATGTTTCTGTAAAGGCATTTTTCAGATGAGATGAACAGTTGAATCAGTAGACCTTGAGTAAAGCAGATTACCCTCCATTGTATGGGTAGGCCTCATCCAATCAATTCATAGAAAAAGACAACAGTCCCTGGTGAAAGAGGGAGTTCTGTCAGCAGACTGCCTTCAGACTGCAACTCTTCCCTGGGTCTCCAGCATGCAGAGTCTGGACCCTCACAATCATGTTAACTAATTCCTTAAAATATCTCTCTTTCTCCATATATAAATATATAGATAGAGAAAGAGATAGAGACAGAAATAGAAATATCTATAGACACAAAGTTATAGACAGTTAGATGGATATGGACACTGAGATACAGATCTATCTATCTCTACATACATCTGTATCTCTGTGTCTAGATCTATGTATCTTGTTGGTTCTGTTTCTGTGGAGAACGCTGACTAATATAGCCCACAAAATCTAAAACATTTATTTGGCCCTTTACAGAAAAATTTTCTACCCTTAGCTTAGAGCCAGGATTAGAAACCAGACAATTCAGATGTAGAGCTTACACTCTCAGCCACTACCATACACAAACATCCAACCAATGGAATGCTTTATGGCATAATGAAAAATTATGATAGTGAGGGGTGCCTGGGTGTCACAGTCAGTTGGGCGTCTGACTCTTGGTTTTGGCTCACGTTGTGGTCTTGGGGTTGGAGGGATGGAACCCTGGTCGGGCTCCACACTCAGTGCAGAGTCTGCTTGAGACTCTTTCTCTGTCTGCCCCTCCCCCTTGTTCTCTCTCTCTCTCTCTCTCTCTCTGGAATAAAGAAATAAATCTTTAAAAAAATTATGATAGCTATGCTTACTGCTTTGAGAAAATGTTCAGAATTTATTGCTAAACAAAGAAAGCAGGTTATACCTGTGTTTATGGTATTATCACATTTCTATTAGAAACAGTATGCATGGGGAAAGTTATAAAAACATAGACACTGAATATGTTAACAGTGGTTTTCACCAGCACTGGATTATGAGTGATTTTTACTTTTGCTTTATACCTCCTTATATTGTCTGAATATTTCACAATGAGCATATAATCAGAAGGAAAAACGACAAAGCAGTTTTCATTCTGAAAATGGAAGGAGAATGCCTAATGATATGTCGTTTTATACTGCCTCAAAATTACCCCGTGCAAAACGTCCAGGTCAAGGTGTCTACAGCAAAATGTCCTTGATGGCAAAACAGTGACAGCTGTATGGTAGTCACATCCCTCTCCACCATGTCCTCCTAGTTCATTTTCCATACAGCCGGCAGTCTGAGTGGTCTTTCAGAAGTACTCATCTGATTGTGTTACTCCTGTGCTTACATCCTTTCAATGGATTCCCATCTAAGGCCCACATTGTTTTCAGCGTGGCACACAGCGTCTTGGTCCTGGGCTCTTGCTGTCCTTATCTTGCCCACTCTGTTCCAGCCATACTGATGTATGTGCAGTTCCTAAAAACACCCTGTTTTTTTAAAGAAGATTTTATTTATTTGAGAGAGGGCAGAACAAGAGAGCGCACGAGTGGGGAGAGGGGCAGAGGTAGAGGGAGAAGCAGACTCCCCACGCCCAGAGCCCGAAGCAGGGACCCGATCCCAGGACCCTGAGATCACGACCTGAGCTGAAGGCAGACGCCTAAGTGACTGAGCCCCCCACGTGCCCCAACACCCTGGTTCTTATCTTGGTCTCATAGGAGTTAGTTTCATTATTGCCACTGAGAGCAATCACTAGATCTTATCTTTGTTTTTTCAGTGCCTAGAATAGTGCCCAGCACAGGTAGACATAATAAATGTGAAATAAAAGATGGCTGAATGTATAGAATGCAGAACCTCTATTATGTTAATGAGTTTTCAACTTTGGTCCTGGTAGACAAGATGGCCAGAGAGGTGACATTTTACATCCTCAAGGTGTTCACTATTAGCACTGTTCTTCAGATGCGTTTTGGATGGGTTTACTTGGGAACCTAACCATAACATACAACTTGGCTTGAATAAAAAGTCTGTTTTGAGTTCTCTGCCTCTGTCAAAGACTGGCTACATGTTCACCAATCCATTTCCTTTTCCTGGGCACTGAGAAAATCTATTGCTTAGCCTTCCTTGCAGTGAGTTTGGGAAATTATGACTGAATTCTTGCCAATGGGAATGTGAACAGAAATGATCTGTGCCTTCCACCAATGTGCTTTCTACATATTCTCATTTTCTGCTCCATGTGGGCTGGACTCAAAGGTCTTGGAAATGGTGGGGTTGCAAGATGTTAGGAGACTGGTCCCTGATCTATGATGTGGCCTAGAAAGGAGTCTCTGCTGAGTTTAGCAACCGAGATTGCGGCGTCTATTTGTTATTGCAGCCCAGCCTAGCTTCTCCTGACAGCATCATCTCCCAAATAAACTTTTATAACTCTGCTTGTTTTGAAGCTGGGCAGGACTTACATGGTCACTTTAAGTTGACACTTCAGAATGCAGATGTCAGACCATATCTCCTTATTCAGCTTCTTCATTTTTATTTTCCAAATGATCTGAAAGAGAAACATGGAGGAAGATAATGACTATTCAGTAGAAAGCAAAAAATAGTACAGAGCACAAATAACTCACAATTAGCATAACAATTCTTGCTATTAATATGAATCATTCATTTCTTCTCTAAATTTTTTTATAGTTTAGAAATCTGCAGTGTTTAATAGAAAGCTCCACATACACTGCCTTTTTGATGAAAGGGGGGTTGTATACATTTATCAAATACATGCATATATTATGTGTTTAATTCATTGATTCATTTATGTAAGAATGAAATCCAACCAGAAATTAATTAGGACCTACTGTGTGTGTTTTGTTGTATAGCAATGCTCTTCAGTTGGTATGCAGATGGGGTTGCTGGTGGATTCAAGCTGCTTTTCTGTTAAATAACCTTTGCTAAATGTGACCAGACATGTGGATTTTTTTTATTGGCAATAATGATCCTTGGGCTGCATGTTACTCTATTAGACATCTGGCTGCCAATTCCATGCAGGACCTTTTCATGACCATCATATACTTCAGGGAACACTAATTTACTCTGAAGATCAAATAAATCGAAAGGGGGCTTTTCCAAACAAAACACAGGAGAGGTTATTATCATAGTGCGTGCAAATGTAAGTGTTTGATCCAGTGTGGGGGGCTTCTCTATGAAATTTTGCCTGATTCTCCCTATTTTCTTAGCACACCATCCTTGGGCTACCACTTTTAGCTTGTGTGAGCTTATATCATGACCCACAGCAATTATTTCTTATCCAGATCCTCTAGTGGACTAGGAGTTACACACCATCCCCTTTTGACTTCCTATCCTAAGTGACTGGCATGAAGTAGAAACCCAGTAGCCTATTTTATGAATAGTCACGTAATTGTTTAGACTGTTGTGCTTTCAGAGTTAGAAAAACTCCTTCAACAAACCCCTACTTTATAGTTAGAACGTTTTACAAAATTTTTGTATGAGTTTTGTATCAGTACGTCAGGGTATCATATACAGTTTCAGGATACCAAAAATATTTATTTATTTATTGAGGTATAATTGACCTATAATATTATGCTAGTTTCATGTGTACAACATAATGATTTACCATTTGCATACCCTGCCAAATGATCGCTCCATGAAGTGTTGTGACCACCCATCACCATACATAATTACACATTTTCCTCTTTTGATGAGAATGTTGAAGATCTACTCTCTTAGCAACTTTCAAATATACAGTACCATCTTATTAACTATAGTCACCATGTTGTCCATTACATCCCCAGGACTTATTCATTTTTATAAGGGGAAGTTGGTACCTTTTGTCCCCCTTCACCCGTTTGCCTACCCCACCCCCATCCCACATCTCTGGCAACCACCCATCTGTTCTCTGTATCTAGGAGCTAGGATACCAAAATTTTTAAAGAGAAACATGGTAGGAGAGTGGGCGGAGGTCGAGAAAAGATTGAAGGAAGACTTTAACCTTACTTATTGAGCTGTGCTGGAGCAGAATGCCAGGATGGGCCACAGGGTGCTAACTAGGTTGTGAGGTGAGGTGGGAAGTCTTGTCGTATGTGGAAAAGGCCAGGCTTAGACCAGACATCCAGCCACACAAGCCAGAGGAGGAGAAGGTTTGTTGTGAGGCCATTAGACATTCTTGTTTTAGCTTTTCCCCTGCCTACATTGCTGTCCAATAGGGCCAGACTTGAAGGGGAATGCGTTCTCCTATAAAAACTTCCAGAGGGAGATGAACCCACTGCATCCAGTATCTAGCCAGGGTGGTTGCTACTGTATTCTTCCTTGTATATCCTCCCAAATTCTTTAAGCTATGATTTAACCCCCCCACCTTTTTTTTGGGGGGGGGGCTGTTCTCTACTCAGTAGAGCTGGAGAACAACTAGGCATCATCTTCAACGTAAGATGTTAAATCACCCCAGTTAGTTTTTTCCCTTTTTATGAAATTCCAGTTCCCTTATTTTTTTCTTTTAGGATCTTGTTTGCTAAGCGGTCATATCTGTGACTCTCTGCTGGAATGTCCCTGGGCTGTCTCTTTCATCCCGGAGCTCTGAACATTTCTCCATAAAGAGAATATGATGAATGGCCACGGAAGAAAAGCCAGTATATGAAAGCCCTAGATATGACTTTTCTTGCATCCTTTGTCTCCTCCTTAGTTCCTATATTCACTCGGAGCACATTCTGTGTGCCAGGAGTTCTAGATGCTCCGGGAGAGCATAGCGAACAAAACTGACCCAAATCCCTACCCTTACAAACTTTACATTCTAGCTAGGGGAGACAGATAATACACAAAATATGTAAGTCAAGAATTATATTATGCCAGCTGATAATCAATGTGATGTAGCCACATGAACTGGGGAAGTGCAAAGATAGAGTTTGGGGTTGCAGTTCAACTAGTATCTAGGAGAGATTTGACAGAGAAGGCTGTGAAAAACTGATTAAAGAAGACAATTCAGGTGATACAAACAAACCCTTATATTTTATGAAATGGGCAGCCTCCATTTCCAAGGGTCCAGAGAACTGCAGAACAGAGAGGAAGGCAGGAAGCTTTTATAGGATAGAGTAGAGAACAAGGAAATAAGTACAGAGCCCAGAGTTGGCTTGGTAGGTGGGGATTGGCTGACTGGATATGCTGTTTCTGGCCAAGTCAAGCATTTAAAGGGACACGCCACTTAGTCTAAGTCTCGGTTTGCTGACGTGGCACCCAGACAGAAGTGGCTCCATTTTAGGCCCAGACATTTGTTTCAACAACGTGAATTTTGAGTAAAGACCTCTAGGAGGTGAGGAAGCCAGCAAAACAGGCATGGGGGGGCGGTTGCAGAGCAAACAGTCCGTACAAAGGCCCTGAGGTCAGAACTGGCTGATGTGTTTCAGAAACAGTAAGGCGGCCATAAGATGCATGTAGCAGAGCGGACAAAGGGACAGGTAGCCGGGCTGGGGAGAGAGGTGCAGGTCAGATTGTGTTAGAACCTTGAGGAGGCTAGAAGGACTTTGGCTTTTACTCTGGGACGGGGAGCCGTGGGTGAGTTTTAAGCCCCAAACAGGCCCGATCTGATTATGCCTTAACAGGATCACTCTGTGTGAAGGCGAGCATGAAGGAGGGCAGGTGGCCGCTGGGAGACCAGCTGAAGACTATTGTAGTGATCCAGCAGCGTGATTAGGACTTCTCAGGCCAGGGGAGTAGCAGCAGACATGCAGAGAGGTGACCAGATTCTAGATATATTTTGAAGGGAGGGCCCTCGGAATTTGTTGATGTGAGTAAGAAAGGAGTCACAGATGATAGTGCTCCTTGGCCTGAGCACCTGGAAGGATGGAGTTGCCGTTAAGGGCTGGGGTCGAGAACGTTTTAGATGGTGGCAGGGAGGTGGTTGTGGTGGGTCTAACGGGAGCTCAGTCTCAGACATGGTAAGTTGGAGAAGACCATCAGACCTCCAGGGAGAGATGTTGAGGACGCAGCCAGATCTACAAATACGGAGTTCGGGAACGAAGTACCGGCTGGAGACACCGACCCCACCGACCCCGGAGTCTTCATCACACTGAAGGTATTTATAGCCCTGAGACTGAATGAGACCCCCGAGCTAGCATTCCACATTAAAGACAAGAGGTTCAAGGAGTGAGCCTGGGGCCATACCACAGGGGGATGGATTGTACAAACAGGAGCGCACATCCATGCACATCCCGCAGAAGCTTTGTGGTGGGAGCAACCACGCGGGAGTCAGCTCTGGGGGAGGAGGGTGATTCCTCTCAGTGCGGGGGGAAGGAAAGGATACTGCTGTGCAGAACATGAGTGGACACGAACACGAACGCGTGGAGAAGGCAAGGCTGAGGGTTAGGAGCAGAGGAACGGACAGTCGGAGCCCAGCGGGCAGCAGGCTGGAGAGACAGCTAGAACGGCGGAAGTTACTCTTCTCTTGGTTTGCAACTCTGTTTCCCAGTAAAACTAAGGGCAGCGTTTTGGACGCACTCCCCGGCCTCCTGAGATGGAGTGTTTTCCGCAGAGGGAGCGCTCACCTGCAGGAGGTTTCCTGGGATCGGTCCCAGGTGGAAGGTTGACCGGGGCGCGCCGGTGGGAGAGACATGTGAAGGCAATGAGGGAGGCAGGTGGGGCCGAGGAG
The DNA here is from genome assembly GCF_964656455.1 of Halichoerus grypus. Classification (NCBI taxonomy): domain Eukaryota; kingdom Metazoa; phylum Chordata; class Mammalia; order Carnivora; family Phocidae; genus Halichoerus; species Halichoerus grypus. Next base: position 105,923,372 of record NC_135727.1, on the reverse strand, counting down.
CTCCCCCGGTGGTGTGACTGCCACTGAGGCCTCAGCCCGGCCCACAGGGGGCTCCGGAGCTGGGATGGCCTTTCAACGCTGTCCCTAAACGAGGCCAGGGGACCAGGTGTCTGTATGATTCCGTCAGCCAGTTCTTGGCCCCCGCTGTTCCCTCGTGGGAGGCGGTGGGACCTGCACAAGGCGGCTCTCTGTGGCTGAAGGCAGCGCCCAGAGGGGGACGCCGCTGTGAGCCGCCAGCAGCCAGTAGTGCCAGAAGCTGGGGTGCGGCTGGCGTGGCCCTGAAGACCAGAGGGAAAGCGCCCGGAGCGCGCTGTCCGCACTGTGAGCGGCTGTAAGGCGCGCATGCGCCCAGGTCAGACGCCACCTGGGGATAACTTCTCGCTCCACCCTGGGGAAACATCGATTTGTTTCCTGGCTTTTTCTCAGATGGGCAGTGTTTCCATCTGCGATGGCGTCAGGAAATTACTTGAGGGAAGGGACTAGAGGGTTGGACAAAAGAGGCAAAGTACGCAAGAACTAACAGCATTAAGATCTAAGAGCTGGAGGCTGCCAGTGAGGGAGACTTGGCAAAGAACCCAGCCGGTATTCGGGTGGGAAGGAGAACCGGTAGTCCTCGGCCATTTTCCTAGGAGGCACCGGGAAATGGGTGGAGGGGATTTTGTCATCCCAGTGCCGGGAGGACTGCAAAGTGAGGGAGAGTCGTGTATGATGAAGAACTGTCCCCACGCAGAGGCCAACAGCAACCCAAAGGCACTGTCGCATTATTCTAGGGGCCAGTCGTTTCTCCTGGCAGCAGGGAGGTGTCTGAGGTACCTGGAATTCCTCCCAGGAGACCATCCCACCTGTTCCTCAAACCTGTCCCTTGAGGAACAGGGTCTTTCGGACCCAGCCCAACTGCTTGTCTTTTTGGTAATACTCTAACAGGTGTGAGGTGATACACCATTGTGATTCTGATTTGCATTTCCCTGATGATTAGTGATGTTCAGTACCTTTTCATGTATGTGTTGACCATCTGTATGGCATCTTTGGAAAAATGTCTATTTAGATGTTCTGCCAGTTTTAAAATGTTGTTGTTGTTGTTTGGCCATGGAGTTGTATGAGTTCTTTATATATTTTGGATATTAACCTCTTATCAGATGTATAATTTGCAAATATTTTCTCCCATTCCATAGGTTGCCTTTTTATTTTATTAATGGGTTCCTTTGCTGTGCAGAGGATTTTTAGTTTGATTTAGACCCACTTGTTTATTTTTGCTTTTGTTGCCTTTGCTTTTTGGTGTTAAATCCAAAAAATTACGGCTGAGACCTAGGCCAAGGAGATGATCCCCCTGTATTTTCTTCTAGGAACTTTATGGTTTCCGGCCTTACATTTAAATCTTTAATCCATTTTGAGTTGATTTTTATGGTATAGGATAATAGGCCAATTTCAGTCTTTTGCTTATGGCTGTCCAGTTTTCCCAGCACCATTTGCTGGAGACTATCCTTTGCCCACTGTATGTTCTTGGCTCCTTTGTTGTAAATGACCATATGCGCATGGGCTTATTTCTGAGCGCTCTGTTCAGCTCCATTGACCTATGTGTTCATTTTTATGCCAATTCCATACTGTTTTGATTACTGTATCTTCATAATATAGTTTGAACCGTGGCGCATGATGCCTCCAGCTTTGTTGTTCTTTCCCAAGATTGCTTTGACTATTCAGGGCTTTTTGTGGTTCCATATAAATTTTAGGACTGTTAGATTTCTGTGAAAATGTCATTGGAATTTAATTGTGTCAAATCTGTGGATTTCTTTGGGTGGTATGGATATTTTAACAATATTAGTTTTTCCAATCCAAGAGCATAAAATATCTTTCCATTTATTGGTGTCGTCTTCAATATCTTTCATAAATGTCTTACAGCTTTCAGTGTACAGATCTTTCACCTCCTGGCTTAAATTTATTCCTAGGTATTTTATTCTTTTCATGGAATTATAAATGGGATTCTTTTTGAGAATTCGTGATGATGATGATGTTCTAATTGAGGTATAATTGACATATAACATCATATATCGCTTCTCGGCCTTTTGGCTAAGATCAAGTGACATAATATCATATTTCAGGTATACAGCGTGATTATTTGATATTTGTGTATATTGCAAAATGATCACCACAGTAAGTGTTGTTAACATCTGTTGCCCTACAGAGTTCAAAGTTTTCATCACAAGGAAAAAATTTTTAAGATTGACTTCTTATCAATTTCAAATATGCAATACAGTATTATTAACTATAGTCACTATGCTATATATCACATCCCTGCAACTTATTTATTTTATAACTGAAAATTTGGTCCTCTTCACCCACTCTCTGCCCCCACAACCACCAATCTGTTCTGTGTATCTAATCTTTGTATCTATGAGCACATGTGTGTTTTTTCGATTCCACATATAAGTGATTCATATGGTATTTGTCCTTTTCTGTGTGACTTACTTCGTTTGGTATAATGCCCTCAAGGTTCCTCCATGTTGTCACAAATGGCGGGATTTCATTCTCTTTTTTTATGGGTGAATAGTATTTCATTGTGTGTGTGTGTATGTATGTATATATATACTGCATCATTTTTTTTATCCATTCATCTATTGAAGGACACTTCGGTTGTTTCTGTTTCTTGACTATTGTAAATAATGCTACAGTGAACCTAGGGGTGCATATACGGGGGTGCAGATTTCTTTTTAAGTTTGTGTTTTCATTTTCTTCAGATAGCCAAAAGTAGAGTTGTAGGATCATAAGGTAGTTCTATTTTTAAAGATTTGAGAACCGTCCATACTGTTTTCTGTAGTGGCTGCATAGATGGACACTCCCACCAACAGTGCCCACGGGTACCCTTCACATCCTTGCCAACACTTGTTATTTCTTGTCAGTGGGATTGTTTCCTTAATAGCTCTCTTAACTACTTCATTACTAGTCTATGGTATGGAAACACAACAGATTTTTGTGCATTGATTTTGTATCTTGCAACTTTACCAAATTTGTTTATTCTGTAGTTTTTGGTGGGCTTTTTAGTTTTTTGTTTGTTTGTTTGTTTTTAGTGTTCTCTCTGTATAATATGTCATCTGCAAATGGAAACAGTTTCACTTCTTCCTTTCTGATTTGGATGCCTTTAATTTCTTCTTACCTAACTGTTCTGCCTGGGATTTTCAATACTATGTTGAATAAAAGTAGTGAGAGTGGACATCCTAGTCATGTTCTGATCTTTGAGGAAAAGCTTTCTCTTTTTTTTTTTTTAACACTGAATGTGATATTAGCTGTTTACTCATCTGATATGGCCTTTATTATGCTGAGGTATGTTCTGTAGATACCAACTTCTCTTTAGAGTTTTTATCATAAATGGTTGTTGAATTTTGTCAGTATATTTTTTCATCTGTTGAGATTGTCATATGGTTTGTATCATTCATTTTGTTAATGTGGCCTATCACATTGATCTGTGGATGGTGAACCATTGTTGCATCCCTGGAATAAATCCCACATGATCATGGTGTATGATCCTTTCAATGTATTACTGAATTTGGTTTGCTAATATTTTGGTGTGAATTTTTACATCTATCTTCATGAGGGATATTGGTCTATAATTGGTTTTTCTTGTGGTGTCCTTGTATGGTTTTTGTATCAGGCTAATGCTGGCCTTGTAAAATGAGTTTGGAAGTATTCCCTCTTTTATTTTTTGGAAGAGTTGAAGGATTGGTATGAATTTTCTTCAAGTGTTTGGTAGAATTCACCTTTGAAGCCATCTGGTCCTGGACTCTTGTTTGTTGTGAGGTTTTTGATTACTGATTCATCTTCTTGCTAGTAATGAGTCTTTCGGGATTTTCTATGTTGTTTCATCTAAACACATTTGTGAATTTTCCAGTTTCCTTTTTATAACTGATAACTACTTTAATACCCTGTGGTTAGGAAAGATGCTTGATATGATTTCAGTCTTCTTAAATTTATTAAGACTTGTTTTATCAACTAACATATGATCTGTCCTGGAGAATGTTACATGTACACATGAAAAGAATGTGTATTCCCTTGCTTTTGGATGGAATGTTCTGTTAATATCTGTGTAAGCCCAATGTTTCCTTATTGGTTTTCTGTCTATATGATCTAGCCATTGGTGAAAGTGGGTTATTAAAGTCCCCTACTACTACTGTATTGCTGTGTATTTCTCCCTTTAGGTCTGTTAATTTTTGCTTATATATTTAGGTGTTCCTATGTTGGGTGCATAAATATATACGAATATTACATCCTCTGGTTGGATTGACCCCTTTATCATTATGTAATGACCTTCTTTGTCTCTTACTACAGTCTTTGTTGTAAAGTCTGCTTGGTCTGATACACGTATAACTACCCAAGCTTTCTTCTGGTTTTCATTTACATGGAATATCTTTGTCCATCCCTTCCCTTTTAGCCTGTGTGTGTCCTTAATGCTGAAGTGGGTCTCCTGTAAGCAGCACAAAGTTGGGTCTTTCCTTTTTTTTTCTTGATCTCATCAGCTACTCTATGTCTTTAGATTAGAAAATTTAGTCTTCAGACATTTAATTATTAATAGGTATGGACGTACTGCTATTTTGTACATTGGTGGTTGTTTTGGAATTCCTTTGTTCCTTTCTTCTTATGTTCTTTCTCTTTGTGATATGATGCTTTTCTGGAGTAGTGTGCCTAGGTGCCTTACTTTTTATCTTTTGTGTATCTCCTGTGGGTTTTTGCTTTGTGGTTACCATGAGGCTCACATAAGGCATCTTACATTTGTAACGGTTTATTCTAAGTTGTTATTAACTCAAGTTGACATGGATTCTAAACCTCTACATTTTGACCTTCACCCCCACATTTTGTTATTGATGTCATAATTTACATCTAGTGTATACATTAACAAATTATTGTAGTAACAGTCATTTTTACTACATTGGTATTTTTTTTATTCGTTTGTTTTTAGAGCATGTGAGTGTGGGGGAGGGGCAGAGGGAGAGGGAGAGGGTCTTAAGCAGACTCCGTGCTAAGCATGGAGCCTGACACGGGGCTCGATCTCATGACCATGAGATCATGACCTGAGCTGAAACCTAGAGTTGGATGCTTAACTGACTGAGCCACCCAGGCACCCCAGTATTTGATTTTTTTATCCTCATACTAAATTTATAGGTGATTAACCCACCACCATTACAACATTAGATTACTCTGAATTTACCTATATATTTACCATTACCAGTGAGATTTATACTTTCATGTTTTCCAGTTATTTGTGCCCTTTTGTTTCAACTTTAAGCAGTCCCTTTAACATTTTTTTAAAGATTTTATTCATTTGAGAGAAAGAGCGTGCACAAGTGCCCTTCAACATTATAAAGCCAGTCTAGGGCTACACTCCTTCACCTTTTTTTCTCTGGAAAACTCTATCTTTCATTTCTGAAGGACAACTTTTTTGGATAGAGTATTCTGGTTGGCAGTTTTTTTCTTTTAGCACTTTGAATATAGCATGAAACTCCCTTCTGGCCTGTGAATTTCTGCTAAAAAAAAATGTGCTAATGGTCTTACAGGCATTCCCTTGAATGTAACAACTCATTTTTCTCTTGCGGTTTTAAAAATCCTCTTTGTCTTTAACTTATGACGCTTGAATTATAATGTATCTTGGCTTGGGTCTCCTTGGAGTCCTCTTCTTTGCAGCTCTCTGGGTGTCCTGGATCTGGATGTCTGTCTCTATTCCCAAAGTTAGGGTAGTTTTCAGCCATTATTTCTTCAAATAAGTTTTTTTTTGCTCCTTTCTCTTCTCTGGGACCCCTCTAATGCTTGGTGGTGTCCCATAAGTCTGTTAAGCTATCTTCACTTTTTTTCGTTTTTTCCTTCTTGCTCCTCTGGATGAATTCCACTGCCCTGTTGTCAAGTTCATGGGATCTTTTTACACCTCATCTAGCCTGTTGTTGAACCCCACTATTGAATGTGTCCTTTCACTTACTATATTCTTAAGCACTATGATTTCTATCTGGTATTTTTTAAAAAGATTTATTTATTTGAGAGCAAGAGAGTGTGTTTGTGCGCGTGTGCATGTGCGCGCACGCGCACACACACACAAGCAGGAGGGGAAGAGGGGGAAGGAGAGAGAATGCTCAAGCAGACTCCACACTAAGTGTGGAGCCAGACGCAGGGCTCGATCTCACAACTTTGAGATCATGACCTGAGCCAAAACCAAGAGTTGAACGCTTAACCAACTGAACCACCCAGGTGCCCCTCTTTTTGGTATTTTCATATATTTTCTCTTTGGTGAAATCCTCACTTTGTTCATTTGTTGTCTTCCTCACTTTGAGGAGTATACTATGACTGTTATTTTGAATTTTGTATCAGGTAAATCACTTATCCCTGTTTCTTGAAGGTGTTTTTTCTGAGGTTTTATCTTGTTCTTTCATTTGGAGCATATTCCTCGCTTCTTCTTTTTCCTTGACTCTCTGCATTTGTTTTTATGTATTAGATGAAACAGCCACTTCTCCTGGTCTTGAAGGAGTGGTATGTGTAGGAGATGAACCTTATCATTTAACCCCATGCAGCTCTAGGTTGTCTCTCAAGCCTTTGTGATTGTCTAGCAGCATTCTTTTCTTAAAATTTTTTATTTAAATTCAATTAATTAACATAGTGTATTATTAATTTTAGAGGTAGAATTTAGTGATTCATCAGTCTTATATAATACCCAGTGCTCATTACATCAAGCGCCCTCCTTAATGCCTGTCACCCAGTTACCCCATCCCCTCACCCACCTCCCCTCTAGCAACCCTCAGTTCCTTAGAGTTAAGATTCTCTTATGGTTTGCCTCCCTCTCTGTTTTCCTCTTATTTTATTTTTCCTTCTCTTCCCTTATATGTTCACTTGTTTTGTTTCTTAAATTCCACATAGGAGTGAAATCATAAGGCATTTGTCTTTCAATGACTGACTTATTTCACTTAGCATAATACCCTCCAGTTCCATCCACGTCATTGCAAATGGCAGGATTTCATTCTTTTTGATGGCTGAGTACTGTTCCATTGTATATTTATATGCTACCTCTTCTTTATCCGTTCATCAGTCGATGGACATCTGGGCTCTCTCCATAGGTTGGCTATTGTGGACATTGCTGAAGCAGCATTCTCTGTTCTTAGTGGCTCCCAGTGTTGAGGGTGTGCCGAGATCTGTCAGTGTCAGCACCTCAATGCCGGCTAATTGGAAGCTGGGCCCTCTCTTTCAGAGGAGGCCTGTGGGGTGGGTGTTTCTGTCCACTGCCTCTGCACTGTACCGGGGGGTGGGAGTGGATAGCTGATGAAGAACTGTTTCTCTGTTACAGTCCCATAGGCCTGAGGAATGTAAACCCCACTGGCCACCAGAGCCAGGTGATCAAGGGGCATTTCCGGGGAGTAGCTGCACAAATCAGGACGCCAGCCATGTGCTGAAGCTCCTTTATGGGAGACACCAGTGTCCTGGAATGAAGCAGAGGGAGAGACGAAGATAGCATCCTCTGGTTTCTGCAGAGTATTGTGATCTGCCCCTTGACGTGTGTCTCTCAGGCCACAGCCATTAAGAGCAAATAGGTGTCTTTTAAGGAAGGACTGGGTGTTTCTGCATGCTGCCTCTGTACCGTGCCCTGGGGAGATAGCTGGTTAAGAAGGGTTTCTCTGTCTGTTACAGTCCTGTGGCACCCATGAATGTAGGCCCAATTGGCTAGCAGAGCCAGAGGATGAAGGGGCATCCCCGGGATGGTAGCCTCCAAAACCAGAGTGCCAGACATATGCCTAAGCTCCAGAGACCGGCAACCTGGAGCAAGGCCAAGGAAGAGCATAAAAATAGCATCCACTGTCCTCTGGGGTCTCTGGGGACCGTTGCAGTCCGTCACTATGTATATATTCAATTAGAAGCCTGCCCCTTGGGCCGCAGCTATTAATAGAAGCAAATAGTCCTCTTTGAAAGAAAGACTGGGCCTTTCAGTCTGCTGCCTCTGTGTCGTGCCCTAGGGGGTTAGCCGTGGTGAGTCTGCATGAGCCCTTTGTCACTTGTCTCCTCATTCACCATAGGCTTGTGGATCTCATGGACACAAGCCCCTTTGGCTCTCGAAGCTAGAAGTTTAGGGGTCCCATATCTCTCAAGGAAGCCTTAAAAGTTGGGGTGCCAGATGTGGGGTCCAAACCCATCACTCCTCAGGGAGAAGCTGCGAGTTGTGAGTTTGCTCCTGGTTGTGTGTCACTGTGCCAGGGATGGGGTTTATGGTGACATTGTGTCTCCGCCTCTCGTCCCGATTTTGTCATTTGTCCGATATGTATAGGAGTCACTCAGCCAGTTTCTGGGTTTCTTACAGAGGGACTTGTTCCGTATGGAGGTGTACACTGAGTGTGTCTGTGGGAGGAGGTGACTTCAGGAGGCTCCCATGTTGCCGTCTTAACTGGAACTCTCTGAAAGCGTGCCCATTTTACACAGATCATCTACAGTAATACCTAGGAAAATAGTAAGATTTTCCAGGTGAACCTAAAGGCTTAAGAACAACTAGATTTTAAAATGTATACCAAGTGGAGAAACCTGGAGGTACCACCTTCGCCAAGGCTGAAGTTAACATCACCAAGAATGGGACAGACCATTGTAACATGACTCCTGCTCTGACGTGCTGAGGACACTCTGTCACTTGTGTCCCCTTCCTGCCAAAAACACATACCCTGCATCTAATCACGAAGGTCGCCTAAGACAAACCCAAAGGGAGGCACATCCTACAAAGTCACTGGCTTGTACTCTTAAAACATGTCAAAGTCTTTGAAGACAAAGGCAGAGAAACCATTCCGGATGAAGGAAGGTTAAAGAGACAGGAACAAATGTCATGAGCTTGTGAATTAGATCCTAGACCAGATCAGGGAAACACACATAACTATGAAAGACATTGCACGGTGACAACATTTGAATGTGGCTGTGTAGCTGTTATCTTTAATGTTAAGTTTCTTTATTTTGATCATGGTCATGTGGTTACGCAAGAGAATGTTCTAGTTTTTAGAAAATTTACCTGAAGTATTTAAGCATAAAGGGGCATGATGTCTGAAACTTAACTCTCAAGACGGTTCAGGAAGAAAACAGACTATATGGAGGGAGAAAGTAAATGGTGCAACATGCAAACAGTTGTCGAATCTGGATAAAGCGCAGATAGGGGTTCTTTGTGCTATTCTTGCAATGTTTCTGTGAGCTTGAATGATCTCAAATTAGTTATAGAAGAGCTAAAACCTGATGCTTTGTGTATATAAAATAATACAAATGCACATACCTATATGTAGGTATAGAATTTAAGCCTCATGTTACTATATATAATCTTTGCTGTATAAGAAAGGCACTCGGAGGGTGGCTCAGCCAGTTGAGTGTCTGCCTGCGGCTCAGGTCATGATCCCAGGGTCCTGGGATCGAGCCCCACATCGGGCTCCCTGCTCAGTGGGGAGTCTGCTTGTCCCTCCCCCCCACTCTTGTGCTCTCTCTTACTCTCTCTCTCAAATAAATAAAATCTTAAAAAAAAAAAAGCCACTCTCAAACATCCCCAAACTTCTCTCTCTCTCTCTTTCACACACACACACGATATTGTTTATTATGGAAAGTCTAATGTGTTGCTGCTCTCATATTTTCAAGTAAGTCCGTGAGATCACAGCACTCTACTATCCATGGAGTGACGGAGAACGTATTGGTCTACTAGAGTAGAACTTCCTACTCTAGTAGTCCTGCTACTGTGGGAAAGAATTTGATTCATGTCCTTGCTTCACTTAATTTGAAGGAAAGTGTCTGTGTGTGTACCAGTGCTTATGTTGGTATTCATTCCGCCATTAGAGTATTACAAATTCAGGGAATCACATCACCGCTCCACAGGACCTGTCCCTTCATCTGGGTGCTTTCCCCTAAACACACATTTTGCTTGCTGGTGCACAGTCCGCACCAGCTTGATCCATTTTACATTTTGACTGAAATAATCCTCTCCCCTCCAAACTGGGCCAGGTGTGGAATGGAAAGTGAAACGCCCTCCTCAGAGTCCTCCGCACACAGTTGCGGTGGACATGGTGACGTGTTGGGTTCCTCAGTGACCTAGTTTCGTGTCATCCGAACAGCCAGTTGGGGTGTTTCAAGCAAAGGCAGGTTTGGGGAATGGCAGGGCGGGATCCAGGATGGATTGAAATATGGTGAGAGGTAGTTAGTCTTGGTGTATGCGGACTTCAGGGGCCATCTTTCGTGACTGTAGTCCCTTGGGCCAGTGTCATCAGCCCACCTTCAGAAACTGAGCAGGTGATTCCTAGCAGAGATGCCATACTCACTTAGTTATCATTCTTAATGAGCTTGACCCTCTCCTCTTATTCCCAGAATCACTAGAATAGACTTTACCTAATGGACTTCACAGTTTCTTTGGACCCCCGGGGTATGAACACTGGGGGGGAACTCCTGTCCATGCATCATGGTCAGAGGCAAAGATCACCCCTCCTTAGGGGAGCTGACATGGCTCCTCCTTTGCAGTTAGGACAGAAGCAGAGCAGGGCAGGGGCGAGGAGATCTCCCGGGGAATCTCCCTCTGGTGCCGATCATGACTTCTGTGTGGTTAGGGCTATCCTCCCCAGAACCAGTTCTGAGGTATCCTTTTAGGTGAGACTCCTATTGCTCCAACTGCCCCTTAGATCTGGTGCTGTAAACAGTAACAGAAGTGATGAATTCTCTTGAGAAGCAAATGTAAATTGCATACTGGTTAATTCATCTACCTGTGAGGACTGAAACAGGAAACCAAATGAGCACTGTGACTATTGCTGCACCCAAATGATCTCCCCCAGCTCCACACGCTTGCCACTTTTGGTCCAGAAACCTCACCTGTAGGATCCCACAGATAAGATTTTGGCACAAGTGAGCCGACATGAAAGATGTGCAGTACTGTTTGTCACAGAAGGCGGAAAACAGCCCACATGTCCCACCAAAGAGGACAGCTTAAGTGATAGCCCATTAACCTACACTGGAATATTATGCAGCTAAAAAAAAAAAGAATGGGAAAGCATTTTATATATCGAGATGGAAATATTTCTTGTGATATAATTAAGAATGGCTGGATCCCTTGAGTCCATTCTTAAGTTTAAAAAAGCACGGTATAGAGCTGGGTGCACAGAAAGCGATCTATCTCAGGTGTCGTAAAAGGGCAAAAGTAGGAACGTGTGTTTGTAACTGTTTTCATGATCGTGATCGTTTGGAAGGAGACACAAGAAATTGACATTTGCTCACAGGCCCGTGTGCACGATGTGGGAATAGGGTATTTTCACCACTTGGCTTTTTCGATTTTTCACTCGTCAACCATACGAATGTATTACCTAGTTAAAAATTAAAAACAAAGTACTGTACTCGACACTTTTTTTGTAACATAACTGCGTGCTTTATTGAGATACACAGTAAAGCAGTAATATAATACAATAGTAAGGCATATATTTGGTGAAGTCTGATATGTTGTGAAAATGCAGTAAAACTGAAGTTTAAAAAAATAATTAGTAAATGTTACAGTGTTGGTGTTAAAACACAATATATTATGATACTCAAGTAAGAACCCAGTACCTGAAAACAATGACAGAACATGCCACGTGATGTTTATGCTTCAGTTACATTATGATTTACAGTTTAATACTTGGTGGTTATAAAGAACACGAAATAATGTCCAAATTATGCTTAAAACGTAGCAATAAAGCTCTCAGTTTTTATTCAAATATTTTGACAGACTCATTCCAGAACTAATGTCTAAAAGATAAAATGAAAAGATTAAAACAAAATTATGCACTCTATTTACCTCTGCTTTTAGAATGAAACTTAAAACTGCTTAGTAGGAAGTAACACAACCCGTTGTTTTTAATCGTGGTTAAAAAAAAAAAAAAAATCCGCGGGGAAAGAAAAAGTCCAGTGTCACATAAAGGAAAAAAATGCAAGACTAAAACCAAATCTTTATGTCATTCTGTTACCTTAGAGCTTTGGGTTTTCTTTTGGAAATGACAATGGGGGGAAAAATGGAGAAAAATGTTCACATGATGGACAAGTAGTGAAGCTGTGAAATCAGGTGTGCACGATTATTAGGAACACCCCAAAACCAAAGTGAGGTAGAAATAGCATGAGAAGCCATGGTGGATGTTAATTATCATTAAGAAAATAATAGACAAAACCCACTGTGCAAAAGTTAACGACACTTGACCTAAGAGGTAACAGATTTGCAAAATAATGGGGTCACGGTGATTTCTAGTGAATGGACGATTAAAAACAAATGAAAGGCTAAGATGCGAGAGTAAAGCTTGCTCCTACCAGTTAGTCCTCTTGGGTTATTCTCTTTTTGCACGATGTTTGTTTGTTTGTTTGTGTCTCTAACCTTCCTCGTCCAGCAGCAAGGGTGTGGCGTACCTTTTGGAACATGTGACTCCATCTGTGTTCTGCCTTAAACCAACCTGCGTGTAATTACTTGTAGAGAAATGGGAAGTGGGGAAACAAAGCTCATGGGCTTCTGGGTGGATATTTAAGAGGCATGCTGAGGCTGTCTTACACCTCTTCCCAAGAGTTATTTGAAGTGAAGTCTTGTGGCATTTAAAAACTCCTTGCAATGGGGAAAAAATATCTTAAAAAAAAAAAAAAAAGAAGCAAGAAAGCAAAACCCCCTCAAATACCCACTGCTGTTTCACTGTGAGGAGAGGGAAGAGTGTGATTTCACTGTAATTGCAAAGATCTCTATGTATGGTTATGAACGTTCATCCAATCCTTTACTTCAAGAGCGGCCCCCTCCCTCCCAGGGAACTGGCTGCAAATCCACAGCCCTCCAGCCCTACCAGGAAGTCCTCTTTACTGTCTGGGGAGTTAAAAATGTCTTCTGGTGGCGTGACTTCCACTGAAGCATCATTACATGTAGATGGTGGCATTGCCAGTCGTGGGAAGCTGAATGTATCAACTGAAGGATTACTTGGACGCAGTAAGTCCTGTGTATTCATTCATGTGTCCCTTTTACAAAAATTCAATACTGTAGCTGTCAGTGGAAAGTTCCAAATGAGAAACATCTGGAGCCCCAGACAATGTCTTAGTGTGGTAGTTGCTTCCTGGTTTCAGGCTCCAGGGAAAATTCCTTCTAAACAAAGCAGGTAAGCCTGGGTGACCAGAAGCAATCTCTTTCCATTAGGAAGTGGCCAGATCATTTGAACAAGATGTTTAAAAGGTCTCTAGAAAGTCAGATCTATTTAATCTATATACCTACAGTATTTACATACTTCTAGACATATAGATGCATAAAGCGAAAACCCACAGCCAGTCCCACTCAGTCACCGATTCCAAAAAGAGCAAAGTGATGTAGTTGTTTGGTGGTGTTAGAGGAAGTCCTATCTTTACTATGCCAGAAAAGAAAAAACCAGGAATTTCACATGGATATCACGCTAAAACGATGCAAAACAATGCGCTGCCTCAAAGTTTGTGTGTGTGTGTGTGTTTGTGTGTGTGTGGGTATGTGTGTGTGTGTCTGTTTTTAGGGGTTTTTATAAACAACTTTTTTTTTTTTATAAAGCACACTTTAGTTTACAATCTTTCTTTATAACTGTTATAAATTTTTAAACAACCCAAAATGCGTTCCATATAAAGAAATGGCAAGTTATTTAGCTATCAAGATTTTACATGTAGTTTTCTTATAACTTTTTTGTACAATTGCATAGACGTGTAAAACCTGCCATTGTTAACAAAACAATAACAGACTTAGAAACTACTGAAATCTACAGTATAGTACCACTACCCTTCACAAAAATATAGATTTTTTTTTTCTTGTAAACTCTTACTGTCTAATCCTCTTTGTTGTATGAATATTATAAAAACCATGCGGGAATCAGGAGTTGTAAAACATTTATTCTGCCCCTTCTTCATCTGTCATGACTGAAACTAAGGACTCCATCGCTCTGCCCAAATCATCTGCCAAGTGGAAAAGGCTTCCTACATTGTGTCCTGGAAAACAAAGAGAAAGAGAGACGTGACACTAGGTGCAGATCGCATCAACCTGACTCTTCGCCGTTTGGGAGATCCTTCCCCACTTCTAGGTGAAGACAACACAGAAGCTGCACCGAGGGTCTACACAACAGGATTTGATTGTTTCCCCGTTTCCAGGAAGAAGCAAAGCCTTGTTAATGAAGCCATTCCACGTTGTTAGTATCAGCTTACTACCGGGTCAGGCTACTACTGTGGTCATTTCAGTGGGAAAGTGTCTGAGAGCGCACTCATCTTCCCAATGGAAGCCTCTAGCCGGAGGCTTCCACGGAGAAGCACAAGGTGCCCGTCGCAACAGGACTATTTCCTGATGGGATGGACCTTCCCCGCCTTGTCGTGGGAGATGACTTACTGTGCCCTTGGACTCGAATCTCAGTATCATCAGCCCCTCTCCCCAGACCTATCCCCACTGCCAGCGCCACCATGTATCGTCATCACCATTCTCATCACTGCCACCATGACCACGACACGGGATCTTCACTTCCGTGCTCTTTCAAGCCGCCGGCTCACGTTTAAGGCTACGGTGGAGGAGATTGTTTTCTCTCTGCTTTTACTTGAGTTGAAAAAACAAACTCTTGAATCGACCTTTTTGTATATTAACATTGGAATTTGGAAGCTGCCTCAGAAAAATCACTCTTCATTCTAAATGACTCCAGAGCCCAATTACAATATGACCTAAATGCACAGCATGGATTTGGGTATCTGGTGAATCCATTTTTGTTCTCCTCCTAAATGGGGGCAAACTATCTGAAGAGGCTTTTAATAATAATGTGACATGACCTAGCATTGATCCCCCAGCATGGAGCCCCAAAGCAGGGCCATGTCCCTGCTACTCTGTGGCAGAGTTCAGATCTAGGGGAAGATAATTTGAAACCTACTTTATGACTTGCCTTTTCCTATATGTCCCATCTTTTTATATGGCTAATTTTAATTCTTGGACATTACTAAATCATTCCCTGCTCTTGGAGTACTGCCCCTGGAACTAGAAATGCTTTACGAGGCTATTACTACCTTGCCATGTATCAACTTTACGGATTCTCGTAATTGTTAAAATCCCTGTAAAAATTAAAGATAGACTAGGGCAGGAATTCTGTTCTAGTATTTACTTCAAGAGCCATACCGTTTTTCATTACATGAGAGAGAGGGTGTGAAGAGGATTCAGAGGCAGGCACTTATCCAGTGATGGCATCAGATCAAGTTAAGACTAAAAGTTTCACACCCTTCGGCCATTTGCACGAAGGTGATCACGTTTGTAAATCTTGTTGAGCTTTATCAGCGCAAAGAGTTTCAGTGAGAACTAGTTAGGTTTTAAAAAATCACGTGGGATTTTGGTTGAGTTGGCAAAGACAAAAACCTGAACAAAGCAGCTGTTCTACTCCTAGAGTGGGCCGGGAGCGTGGCAGCCCTCAGTGAAGAATTGAAATCGTCTTTGGCTTTTCTAAACCATAGAAACCACCGGAGGACCCAGTAGGTTCTTTGCTGCTCCTTAGAGCACCATATTCTACCTGATGCCCCCAGGCTTCCTCTGTATCTGTTTTGGACGGCCCAGCAACCCTGGGAGATCTACCCAATTATTCGTGCGTAACTGGAAACGAGTGGACGACCTGCAAATTTTTAATGACTTGCTGTCTTAGCAGCGATTAATGAAGCCAGTACAAACAAAACCCAAGACCCTGACAACCTGATACCTGAATAGAATTCACACTATTTCTCATCACCCACATCTAGCTATAGTGGAGTCTACCAGGGAGGTAGAGAATGTATTACAAGACCTAAACCGAACAGGGAAGAACTCATTTTTCCCATTGGCTTATTGATGATAATCATAAAAAGTACCTATTTAAACCTGTGTGCTAGGGAATGTGGAATGCAGTTCACAAGTAAATGCATTGGTAGATCACATAGCCAAGCGGTGCTTCTACTCCTTGAAATGGTGTTACTACCCAGAAGGAAAATTCTTGAGACTCTCCAGAGGCATCATTTCTAGGGGTATCTGCTATTTAAAAAGTGACTAGGTAAAAGAAAGGTTGATTATTCTTAATACACCCCACACCCTCCCACAAAAGGTGAGGTGGCCTTTCACCTGTCTGGACAGTTTTAAATGTTCACAAATGACCTCAGGCTCTCCCTGTGCTAGAAAAAAGAAGAACCTTCAGAGTCCCCTCACCACATCTATAGTATGCCTTTGGTTACTTTATTCACAAATACCTGTTTCACCAGAATAATGATGGCAATGTTTTTCATGGAGGTTTGCATTAGAGCCCAGGAAAAAAAATTCTCTCTTTGACAAAATACTGCCCCAAAGAATCATAACTCAATCCACTGGAGGCCTAAAACTGCAGTGTGATATGGACACAGAAAACAGATTTGTATCCTGGTTCTGTGATCCATGTGTGTGAGGCAGAACATTAGTGAGGTCATTAATTTTACCTGACAGATTTTTCTGAAGCCCAAAATTAAAATCTCATACTATGACCGTGACAGGCACCGAGAAGCAGGCCGGACTGTAGGCGTCGGCAGTCGGTTTCAGGCCCAAATCAGCATAAAAATGCGTCCATAGAAAGTATTAGTTTAATCCATTCTTAAGCGAGGATTGTTGAGCACAAAGGCGCCATGCACTGAACATTAGGGCAGTGCTATGTTTTTCCAAGTTGGCGCGAACTGCAACACGTTTAGTCTCCCAGGCCACCGCCGCCTGAGGGACTTGTTTTCCGCAGTGATTGGAATGGAGACTTTCTGGCTGAGACCCAAGACCTCAAATAGCAATCTGGCACTCTATTTTTGTTTTTTTTGTTTTTTTTTTTTTAAAGTACAGTTCCCAAATAAATGGTTAGCATTCACTTGGCCACAGCAAAGCTGGAGTAGTGCAGTGAAATTTGTGTTTCTCTTCTCTGTAATTTAATCTTTGAAAAACTATCTGATCTACTGTACCTTTGAGGTAATTTTTGTAACCAAAAAAAATCACTTTGATTCTCGAGTTTTCTGGAAACGTAGCTGGACTGTAATATGGCTCAGGTAATAAAGTTTCTGACGGCCTCTGTGACTTGAATGATACACGGGTGGGCCTTTTCTAAAATTTGTGCATGAGAGAAACCTGTTTGGGGCGGTCACAATTAAGGTGCGGCTTTTTATAAGACGGCAAGAGAAACTGTAAGGGGCACTTACCATAAGAATGAACCCAAGAAGCCTCACATAAGAAGTGCGTGAGCCAGGCAAACCGTCAGGAGCATTCACTGCTTCACCAATTCAGGTTTCCTGTGTTTTTCCTCCCAGCCTACCCCTCCCCCATCCCCAGGACCCCAGTGTCCCAAGCCTTGGAAGACAGCACTGGTGCAGACACACTAAAGGATCATTAAAGTCATTACACTCGCATGGCCTGGTGTTGGCAGACTTCCGGTATGACTCCTTATGTTCAAATGAATCCAACACTACTCTCGTCTAGCCTGTTGCTAAGGATCTAGAATCTTTTCATGTCAGCACTCCCTCCCCGTCCAACCCGTCTCCCAGGATAGTAGATGTTACGGCCACCCATGGAAGAGCTTTCCTTCTCCCATCCTTCACGCTAAACTCCTGGTAAGGACAAGCTGGTTTCCCTCGGGCTGTCACTCAACACTCTGTCATCTACTAGTCCTTTGATGAGGTAACTGAACGTTCAGACGCTCTTTCTGATAAAAGTACGCAGCAGCTTTCCCTAAAAAACCTCACACCACATTCAGTGATAATACTGCACCCTCCCCCCTTTTATCCCATAAATAGGCACTTAAAAACACCCTCAGGACTCCAACATTCAATTTTTATCCCTGACTTGTTATGTTCTATCCGGGTTTCCAAAGGCCAAGCAAGAACAGAGCGCTTTTCTAAAGGGCTAGCTGACGTGATGCGAGCCTTTTGGACACCATTTTCTCAGGTGGCAATTCAGCAGAAGAGTGTGGCTCTGGACCCTGACTGCCTGGATTCAAATTCTGGCTCTGTCACCTTGAACACACTGCTTACTCTCTCACTGACTCAGTTTCCCTGTTTGTAAAATGGGGTTAATAAGAGTACCTACCTCATAGGCTTGGCATGAAGATTACCTCATGAAAAAGATGGCAAGTGCTTACAACCGTGCTTGGCACAGTAAGTGCTCAAAAAAAAAAAATGTTAGCTGGAGTGGGAAAGGAGTGTAGGAATGAGGAAAAAAGAAAATAACAAAATGAAGTCATTCCAGAAGAATAAAAAAGCCCAGGGCACTGGCAGAAAAATGCTAGGGTCCTGAAAGTACACAGAAACTTGAGGACTCCTCAGTTCTGTTCGAGGCTAAATTTACACTGAGGGTTTTGTTTGCGTTACAAATGGCAACAGATGATGAACTGCACGCTAACGACCTAGGGACTACCAAGGGTTGCCATTTTATAGAGATTCCTGCTCCCCCAACCCCTGGTCCTGTCGTCATGGTGATGACAATGGCAATGAACATTTGAAGAATGTTCCTCATGAGCTGCAAGTGGAGAGGTGACTACCATCCTGACATGATGACACATGTAGTACATACATGCGCGTGCACACACACAATTCTTACACAAACGCCAAACACAGAAAGCGCGATGAGACACACAGAAGCCGTGGCTGTGAGCCTGAGTCTCACTAACCTCTCTCATTGGCTTCCCAGGGGTATTTCTTCCTTTAATAATGGAGAGAGGAAGAGGCAGAGATATCAGAAAGGAAAAAAAATGCATAAATATACAGTTTCATACCAATTTTGCTGCTTTTACCAAACAAAGGTTGAGATGACAATTCATTTATTCCCTTCTGGAAAAAAACAACAACAACAACAACCAGAAACAAACAAACAAAAAAACCCGAAGGACACATCCAGTCAAATAACCTTTACATACACTTAAAATCAGTATAAAACAGGTAACATGATCCAGGAGACATAACTTACAGAATCCATAGAGTTCATGTGTTCAACTGGATGAAAGCTGGTACAGCGGAGGAATCTGACAAATTGAGCATTGTTTTTCAAGGACAACTTCAGAACCTCAAGCTTAATGTCCAAAAATCTCAATCTCTTCACTCTCAACTTGACAATACACCGAAACATAAACGGGAACGGATGTGTGTGCCAAAAGTCTGCACCCCAAATACAAGGCGAAATGCCACAGAGGCGGGACTCCACCCCCTTGGGAGAACTCCTTCTATCTGGTAGAAGCTGAGCATGCCCAGGATGAGACTGGGGGCATTTGAGAAAATAGGAAAAAAAAAGGGAGGAAGGAGATGAGTCCCACTAAGGGGCAAGCCATAGAGACAGATCCAGGAATGAACCCTCAACTTCCTTCTCATAATTCAACAGATACCAGGAACCTTGAGAGTTGATGGCTAAAGACCCACCGGCTTTGTTTATTTTAGAGAATCCTCCGACTGTATGTGTTTGTTTATTTTTGAAAAGCAGGTTCTGGTCAAGTTTTCTATGGTAATATTTATAATTGGACAGAACACTAGGGACCTCTGACCATACCTAGCATGTCTGGGGCTTGCAATTTCCTCTCATCACCAGGGCCTTCAAGTGAAATACTGGTTTTCAGACTCTGACTTGAGCAGATAAAAATAGAGCTGTGGGAGACCCTGTACAGCATCTCCTGACCCCCCTACCCAGAGCCCCCCATGCTCAGCGGCTGCAAGGACTAAAGCACCCTGGAACAATGCGAGGACTACCCGTCCAGACCAAAGAAGTATGGCCCTACTATTCCAAAAGAAATCTTTCACAACTCAAGTTCAGGGTCTAAAACTTCTAGGATACATTGAAAGGTTTTCTAAGTAGGACTCTCCCTCCCTCCCTCCCTCTTTTCCTTCCTTCCGAATTTTCCCAAGTGAGTCAGAGATTTTTTAGAAGTATAAAAACTGCGGGGGCACCTGGGGGCTCAATTGGTTGAGCGTCTGACGCTTGGTTTTGGCTCAGGTCGTGATCTCAGGGTCTCGGGATCAAGTTCCGCGTTGGGCTCTGTGCGCAGCATGGAGTCTGCTTGGGATTCTCTCTCCCCTCTCCCTCTGCCCACCCCCCTACTCTCTCTCTCTCTCTGAAATAAATCTTTTTTTAAAAAGTATAAAAACTGCATGCTTGATCATATAAGCATGGTCAAGATATTCATGATGTTCCTCAAACCAGGGGAAAGAGAGAAAAAGGGGTACTGGTTCCTCAGTTGTGGGTGTTGCCCGTGGTAGGCCCATACCAGATGAAAGGAAAAAGGGGAGGGAGGAGAACATTAGTTCATTCTTAATAGCTCAGATGAATCCCAGCATGAATTACTCATCCATTCCTTTCCACTCCTTTATCAAGTCCTTTTTTCATCTTTGTTATTTTGTGGTTACACTGTCTCATAGAATTCATTACCTTCCCCTACAAGACTGTGAGGTCCTTGAGGCCAGGGCCCATATATCGCTTACCCATCCTCTGTATCCCCAAAATTTCTGTACCTCGATATTATGGGAAGCTGATGAATGCTGGTTGAATTGAATTAGTCAGGTAGCCACTAGACCATGGTCAAGAGTCCTTTGGTGTTTGCGGCAACTTGGCCTTGCCTGTTATCCTTTAAGTTGCATGCCAGGTAACTTGTTCTGGCTTACACTTTGGTCTATTTTTAAAACTTAAGAGCTTCAGGAAGGAGTGTTGTTAGAAAGCAGTATGATTTAGTTTCAGAATGTAATTAGTGGTTCCCTGAGTGATAAAGGTTACATGTCTTTATTCTACACCAAGCCGTATTCTGAGCTCAGTATCCACTGGCCACTGCCAAACATGCAGCAAATGACTTGGGTTTTGTTTCGGGTACTTCTTCAGAAGCCATGTTTCACGTACAGTGGGCCTTCCAGAGCTACGTTAATCCTGATCTCTTTCAAAATCCGCCGTCATCACTTGGGTTCCGATGAGCTCACTACCACAGTACCAAAGGAAGTTCTGCTTTTTGTTTAAAGAACGTTAAATAATATCTTCTACTGTAGCGGACTAGTTTCTACACTGACAAAACAGAGGCTATTTTGGTTGCGCCACTTAAAAACATTCTTTACCAGTAAAAGAAGCTTCAAGTGCCAGTTAAGTTTTATTTCATGAATACATTCTTTGGAAATGAGTCTCCTTCGACCTTCACTTAGGGTGTCCATCTGGCAATGTGGGTATGTTGTCAGGAAATGAATCAAGAGAAGAAGGAAATAGGCTGGGGGAACCCTGAGTCTGAATAAAGGGTGTGGTCAGGTCTGGAGAAGTCAAGTTCCCTCAGGCAGTAGGAACTTGAGATGATTCATTATTCAGGGTTAGAATCTCAGGACATGACTGTTTTGGGGGCGGGGGCGGGTAGCTGTAGCTTCTTAATCTTTGTTCACTAACTGAAAAAGTTAAGGAAGAATGAGTCCCTTTTTAGGATTTCTATGTTATCACAAGTGAAAGAAGATTCTAATGGCTATACTTTGAAGACTGAAACATGTATGATGTCTGGTGAACACGGACATAAATACACAAGTCCATTCAAAAAGCACAGTTTTGTTGAGCTGAAAGTTGATCGGCACCGAGAAGTGTGTGACCGTATGGACGGAACAAGGTAGAATGAACAATGATAGCGTAAAGCAGGGGTCAGCAAACTTTCTGAGTAAAGGGCCAGACAGTGAACAGTTTAGGCTTCACAAGCCACACTCTCCCTATAGCAACTGTTCAACGTTACCACAACTACTCCCTCGTTGGAGTGAGAAAGCAACCATCGGCAATGTGTAAATGAATGGGTGTGGCTATGTTCTAACAAGACTTAAAAACAGGTACTGGGCCAGATTTGGCTCCTAGACCACAGTTTGTTGGCCCCTGGTGTAAAGGAATAACAGCTCAAAATTGATGGAAGCAGAGAGGAAACAGAGCGGTGCCCGAAAGGGGACACGTGGTCTTGTCTTGATGCAGTTCTTCCATAAAAGAACCACAGACAAGACTTGCATTTTAGAACATGGCACATTTTGCACTGCTCTTGGGTGGCTAATTCAGAGGCGGTTAACAGAATGTCTGTGGGCTTTATGGAGGGGGGGTCGTATGAGAGAGGATGGCATGGATGTTGGGGAGAAAAATAATATGGCACAGGTCACTAGGTAAGATGCTGTACAGACAACAGAAATAGAAACAGAATAGCACCGTTCGCTGTGTTTTGAATTGTCCTGTTGCACTAAGAGCTTATCTTGGATCCCAGTGTTCACTAATTAGTATACAGTGGCCCCTGACTTTTAGAGAAGCCAATACCGTACCACTGACTATGGAAGCGTTTCTTTCGTAAATGCACATACAGATGAAAATACCTTTGTCAGAATGCAAAACTACCAGAGACCTAGGGACAAGTCACTTAAAATTGTTTATTTTAAAAATACGTTTATTACACATTCTACCCATGTACTGTTCCTATAGAATAAGGGTGGAGATTTAGAAAGTGCCTTATAGTAGAAAATGATTTTTATTACAGCGGAATTCAACTTCTACGTATATTTACAGACAGAGGGACACATTACTGGTAGATAAATAGATTAGAAATTGGCTAATGTTCTGTGTTTAATATACAGTGAGTCACTGAAATCCCTCAAGTGGCTGCAAATAACTCTGTCTAGAGATTAACCAGGAAAGGTATCAGCATAGAGCTAAAGACACGCACATTCATACCTTGAACGCCCCACAATTTATAGGGGCTATTATGCAGGACAGTGTTGGCTAGCAGTTTTTCACTAGAGGGAGGAGCACGCAACCCCTTTATTAATTTGCATAACAGTTTAGCAAGGCCAGCGAGATAAGATCAGGGGTTTAATTTAACTTGCTGAATGGCCATGAGTAAGGCGCTTCAGGCTTCCAGGGACTTGGAGTGAAAATGCAAGGGGAAGTTTAGCCAATACCTTAAGACTTGAGCCTGAAGTCAAGACTGTGGCAAAGGGTAACAAAAAAGTTGTACATTTAAAATGCAAAACTTCCCTATTTATACGCTTTACATGTGTGAAAAGCGTAATATTTTATTTAAAAAGTCTTTTCCCCTGTGGGCAATTATCTAGCAGAGTTAAGTAAACCATGAGGTGGTATTTAATAGCACATTTCCACTAAGTGTCAGACCTCTGGCTCTGACATCTGTTTTGAGTTACTCAAACAGCTGCCCGAAACAGCTGTAGCAACTGTGAACTTCATTCTTTCTAACACAGCAGT
Organism: Halichoerus grypus; assembly: GCF_964656455.1. Classification (NCBI taxonomy): domain Eukaryota; kingdom Metazoa; phylum Chordata; class Mammalia; order Carnivora; family Phocidae; genus Halichoerus; species Halichoerus grypus. The sequence goes on along the minus strand of NC_135727.1, from coordinate 105,900,199 downwards.
GGGAACATGGGCGGCAGACTTAGATTAAAAGCACCATGTCCTCTGAGATATTAGGAAGGTCTTGGCAGAAACAACATCCATGGTGGAAGTTTTAAAAAAATGTAATTTTTTAAAAAAGATGTGCACCTGGGCAAGGAAAACCAAGATCAGTCAGATCCGTATTTTTTTAAACCACTGGATCTGAAAATCAACTAAGTGGGTTGCAACCAGCATTTTATTTTTAAATAAATAAAACAGAGAAACAGTGTGAATTAATTGTAGATAGGAAGTGTTGGTTCACGAATCTTTTGTTTCTGATCTTTGTATGTGTATGTGACTAGACACATACATGTGTGGCGTATATACATGGTGGGTATATACATATGTGTGTGTATACACACACACACACAATGTATTTTATATCCTTAATCCAGTTTGAGATGTAAAATGTTTCTCCTGGCATGGACAATGGTCAAAAGGCCAAAAGCCACAGTTTGGGTCCTCGGAAATGCTAAAAGGACCTTTCAGGGCCCTTCCTTTTTGGATGGCCTGTAAGCCTAAGATGTTTAAGACTCAACATTTTCTGCTTAATACCAACCTAACATACCTCCCGATTGGTAAGATGCTCCCACTAAACCCTACCATATGTATATTTTTCATTCAATTTTTACAATGATGAGACTTTTTATCCATTTGAATTTGAGGAGAAAAGGGTGATCTAGAATTGTGATTGTGATTTAGAATTAAGAAATACATATTAGGTCTTAATCCCCTTTGAGGTCACAGAGCTCCTAAAACCTTTGGAATTTCCTGTGAAGAGAGGCAGCAAGGTATCTTTTGTAATGTTAATGAGGCAAGTCTTGGAAAAGGCGTAGGTACACTTAGGAGCTGGGTGCCAGGGGAGCCAACTCTGGGTTTAGAGGGTTGGAACTTTGAGCCCTACCCCCCTGACCTCAGGGGATGGAAAGGGGGGCTGGAGACTGAGGGTAGTCACCAATGGCCAATGATTTAATTGATCACACCCATGTCAATGAGGCCTCCCGAAAAACCCAAAAGGACTGGGCAGGGAGAGCTTCCAGGTTGGTGAAGACGTGGATGTGCTGGGAGGGCAGCACAGCTGGAGGGAGCATGGCAGGCAGCTCCGCACGCTTCCCCCCTTACCTCGCCCTACGTGTCTCTTCTATCTGGCTGTTCCTGAGTTCTATCCTTTCAGAGTACAGGGTGATCTGCTAAGGAAGACATTTCTGAGTTCTGTGAGCTGCTGTAGCAAAGTAATTGAACTGAAGAAGGGGGCCGTTGGAACCTTTAAGTCTTTAGCATGGGGGTCAGGAGCCCAGGCAATAAACTGGTCTTGCAACTGGTCTCTGAAGTGAAGTGGGGGCGGTCTTGGGGGACTGAGCCCTCAAGCTGTGGACTCTGATACTCTCTCCGGGTAGATGGTGTCTGAAATGAGTTGGATCCTAGGACACCCAGGTGGTGTCGGAATTGCTTGGTGCTGTGGGAAGAACTCCCACACATTGGAATTGGGTGCAGAATAGTAAAGGCCCAATTTTAAGGCCTAATTTGTCAGGAAGTAGTTTAAACAAAAAAAAGAAAAAAAAGTGTCAAGGTAATAGCATCAGAGAAAGAATAGCCAGATCCTGATTGTTTTCCTCAGGAAAATAAATTGTCTCAGGCCACCAGCCTACTATTGAAGAAGTAGGAACTCAGTTAATGGAATTGGTCAGACAAAGCCTCCTTATCCCCTATTTGAGAACTCAAATTAGCACTCACGGGAAGGTATGCTTCCGTAAGTGTGGATTTAGCAAATACTATCCAGGTGGCCTGAAGTTCCCCAAGTTTCCATATAAGTAAATCAACATCACACAAATGAATTTAACATCAGAGATGCTAACTGCCAAACATATCAGCAGTCTCTTTCTCCTCTTCTAGGTGGCTTCTTCCATACCCATGTGGTATCCAGCTTCAGGGACTAAAAGGGGGGTACAGGGGGAGGGTGCAAAGACCTTCCCCCTAAAGATAATGAGGATGGGTCACGAGCAGAGTCACGAGCCGTGCTGTAGCTTCTTATGCGCTATACTCTAGTTGTTCAGATGGGAAAGAAAAGAAAAGCCCAGGGTGTCAACATGGTAACCACTAACTTCTCACAGAGCAGGTACACAAGCTTGTAGTTGAAGGCACTGGGACGAGGTATCCATCTGTGACCTTCAAGGGATAGGTTGGGACCACTGGAACTATGTGCTACGTGGGGGCCCAAAGTTCTAGCTGTGTCATCTTGAAGAAGACCCTTGCTGTGCCTAAGGTGAACCCCTCCTATTTAGGTCAAAGGGTGCTTCTGAGAGTCACTCATGTCCTAGCCCTGTCCAGCACAGCAACAATACTATACTGTAGTGGGAACTTTGGAAGTCTACATTCTCAGTCGACCGAAGCTCCTTGAAGGCAAGGAATCGGGCCCTCCTTGTTTGCATCCCTAAGCCTCCACTAGTACATAGTAGGTGCTCGTAGAAGCTGACAGGAGAAAGGGGAGAGCATTTGATATCTGTCCAACCAGCACGTGGTCTTCTCCTGAACCATGGCATCCGGGTAGAGAAGACAGCCGAGAGAGTCGTGATGGAGACTGAGGGTGGCAGGTGGGGGACGTGGGGGTGGAGGGAAGACAGAGAAGGTTCTTAGGTGTTAAAATCAACACATCAGAGGCACTCAGCAGTGAAAACATGGCTGGTGCAGACATTTAAAATTAGCTTCCCTTGATGGTTCCTTAGCAACGCTCTAGGAGAACGGTACTGTTTTTAATGTGCACCACACAGTGTTCGCTCGTACATCAAGCAGCTCGGAAACGGCCATTGTTAGCTGACATGGAACAGAAAGATAGGAAAAACCCATGACTCCTGACAGCCTCTTCGTTGCTCTTATGGAGAGGAACAAACAGCCAGACTCTCGGCTGCCCTTCCCTCTGGGGCTGCCCATGAGGGGTGCCAATCACTGACCACAAAGACTTGTGTTCTCCCCTTTGGCTTGTCTAGGTTTTCCCTCCATTTGCTTATAGGCGGCTGCTGCCATTCTTTTTATTCACTCAAGGGAGGTGGGTTAGTGACTCTGTTTTATGTCAGAGCAATAAACTAACATAAATATTCCAAAATGCTAACAATGGGAGCGAAACCTCCTTGGATGAACTAAGACATCTGAAGCTCATACTGGCTAGTGGGGTAAAATGCTGCTTTTATATGAGGGTAAAAATACTGGCAAAGGGATGGTGGGAAATAAGGGCATTCATATTATTAATGTCTTTCTTTGCAAAGACCGTATTCCATCTATGGCAGTGAAACCAACAACAACAGACTAGTATATAAAGATTTAATTGTACCTGTATTTAAATAATGGGGTAAGATACAATTTTTAAATATCAAGGGCATCAGAAGTCCAAGTCCCCACCACCACTGTATACTAGCCATGTTCTAGATTTCACCGTATCGTGTGGTAAGTGTGTGTCCCAGGGAAAGGTGCCATCAGGGCATGAAGTTCTTTGTCTCTCGAAGTCACAGCATCATTGCTCTTAAGTAAAACCGATCTCATAATTAACTCTTCAGACTAATGCGCAAAGGGAGTAAAGGTATAAGTTAATATTCTTACTTCTAGAGGCATCTGAATTCTATAGGTATCTGAATTCAACCAGAATCCCAAACCAGTCAATTTGGTCATCCAAAACAGAACTGAGCCCTGAAAAATACTCGCTTCCCACAACGATCCCCAAGTGGCACTCTGTCAGCACGTGCTCATTTAAACATGGAATATACACAGGCTAGTTGGGTGTGGAAAGGGGAGGCCTAATTCCAGTAGGCGTGAGTTACTTGCACGTCGTGGAGCTTACCTCTGGAACTAGGGAAGGAGTTGTTGAGTTGTTCCATCACTTCCTCTAACCCTGTGCTTGTGTCCTGGGGAGGACTGAGCAGGTCTTCCTCGCCTTAATGAAAGCAAGCACAAACAATGGCACGTTACGCTTAAGGAAAACAGAGAGAAACTAGAGAAAAAGCCCACGATCACATTTAAAAAGTCATTATAAATTCATTTCCACTTGCTTGGAAATAGCACAAATAAAATTAAGCCGTCAAGGCTGAATGATTAGGGAATGACTCCTTCACGGGAAGAAGAATTCCGTGCAGGGATTGATCTATGCCCTTGTCTTTGAAGAAAACGGTGTCTCTCTTTAGAAGTTAAGATAAAGTCGACGTAAGTTTCTTATGCCCCGTTAGTAGATGTGAACCGTTTTTTCTTTTTCTTTTTTTTTTTTTTAAAGATTTTATTTATTTATTTGAGACAGAGAGAATGAGAGAGAGAGAGCACATGAGAGGGGGGAGGGTCAGAGGGAGAAGCAGGCTCCCTGCCGAGCAGGGAGCCCGATGCGGGACTCGATCCAGGGACTCCAGGATCATGACCTGAGCCGAAGGCAGTCGCTTAACCAACTGAGCCACCCAGGCGCCCCGTTTTTTCTTTGTAATAAAAAAAACCGATTAGACACTTGCAGTGTGTCTCGTCAACACAAAAGGAAGTGAGTATGTGACATTTTGCCCTCACTTGATGAAGGTAAGGAAGGAGTGGCGACACAGAGGTGTTTTCCCCACTCTTTCCTTTGACATTTAACCACAAATACAAACAAAACTCAAGTACCTTTGAAGTCTAATGGGATAGGTAAATATTAAGTTTCAAAGGACTGTGGATATGGGGGATTCTGTGGAGGAAGATTCCTTTCCTCTTTGTTACATGGGGCGACTTTATCATCATCATGTTTTTGGAGGCTTATAAAGGGGAAACTTTTTTCTTCATGATTGAGAATCTCTTTATGTGAGGGTAGAAGGAGGTTTTGGACAAAAAGGAATTCAGGGAGGGATGGTCCTCCTCTGGGCATGGGAGTCCACTTGTAGATTCTGTTGATCTGTGTGTCTCTACGGGTGAAGGATGTGTTACAGACACACCTCAAACAGCATTTGCAGGAAGGGACAAATTTCTTCATTGGAAACAAAATTACTTTGAACTCTGAAGGTCTCTAGAAACTAATTTTTTATAATATTAACTTCCAGCTCTATTTGTTCAGTACATTGTCACTTGCGTCGAAAACAAGACCTTGCTTTGGCAAATCAACAGTAATGAAAATGCTTAAGGACAACCTCAGGTTCACGTCTGACTTGGAAATGACTGGGCAGCCAGTGATTTAATGACTTAAGTATGCTTGTCATTTCCTTTCGTCGGTGCCACTTGGATTTTCATCTGTGATTATAGTCCTGCATTTATTAATAAGTTTTCATCTTTGTTTTTTAAAGTGTAAGCTAAAGGAATCCTTGACACGATGTTCACCACTAAGACAAAAATCATATCCTAGGTGGAGAGAAGGCTGAATGTCATCATTACAGTGGAGGGCTTACGGACCTAGGATAGACAGAAAACCTCTCCTTCTTTGAGGCTCATGGTAACATACCACAGAAAACCTCTTTCAAATACTAAGGACAAGAAATAAGTGCTGAAAAGTTAAGATCACAAGACAGAAAAAGAAGTTGCGGTATCTACCTACCAATACACACACACACACACACACACACACACACGACTTGCTTATATTTATGCCTCTAGAAATGAAAACATGAAATAGAGCATCTTTAGTTTCTTTCTTCCTGTGAGTTTAAACCACTGTTATCTGGTGAGGTTGGAATGAATGAAATATTGCCAGGAGGAACAGAATCCTGACAACTGCAGGGATCATTATAGCTCCTTGTTCCATTACGGATGCAAATTTTGCCAAGTTGTGGAACATGAGGCATTTTTAATGGCAGTAAGTCTGCTTTAGCAATAGTATGCCTTATAGAATAAATCAGAACCAACAGAGACATTCATGAGCAACCATATTAAAATTTCTGACAGTTTAATTACATCATACTGGAGCTCTAGGAACTGAATTGTAGTGTGTTAAGATTCAAACACGGTTCAGTGACGGGACTGGCATTCCTCTACCTGAATTATTTCAAGGATCAAACTTGAAAGCATAAACCTAATGATATCAACCAAGTTCATCTTTACAGACAATCTATCATCTGTAAGTATCAGATTTAAGTGTCCACGTGCAAATATAAAACTGGCTTGCTTTGGGGCGCCTGGGTGGCTCAGTCGTTAAGCATTGGCCTTCGTCTCAGGTCATGATCCCAGCGTCCTGGGATCGAGCCCCGCATCGGGCTCCCTGCTCTGCGGGAAGCCTGCTTCTCCCTCTCCCACTCCCCCTGCTTGTGTTTCCTCTCTTGCTGTGTCTCTGTCAAATAAATAAAATCTTAAAAAAACAAAACAAAACAACTGGCTTGCTTTAATGGAAAACTTCCATGACGGCAATGAAAGTATCCATTCAAACATTTTCTGAGTGCAGATTCCATCCTACATAGTACATACACGAGTCAAGCATAATCTTGTTTTTTTCTTTTCTCAAGATTTTCTCACTAAGTAAAAAGTCCTTTGGGTTTAACTAATCTTTTAAGATTCAAAATCAGAGTTATCACATGTATGCATGAGTAGAGGTGAATCAACACTGAAAAATGCTTAATGGCTAATATTTTCTGTGTCAATTATGCTGGAGAAGTTGAAACTGCTAAAAGACACCTGACATTCAAGTAACACCACTGGACTCTATGACACCGAGCCGGATTTTTAAATGTCTTAAAAAAGTAGCCATACAAATTAAAAAAAACGGTAAGATCAGTTGAGTTATACAAATATTTATCAGGCGGCCACTGTGTACCAGGCACTGTTCTGAGTGCTGGGGATATAGCAATAAACAACCAAAAAGCCCCATATCCATGGAACTCAGTCTTATGGAGGTACATGGTCTAAACAAATAAGTAAGTTACATAGGTATGTCAGACGATGATAAACCTTCAGAAGAGATGATGAGTGAGGAACCTTCGGAACGGGGAGTCTTGGAAGCCTTCACTGATGAGGCACAATTGGGCCACGAGGCCCATGAGGTCCACGAGGGTGTGACCCATGTATACATAGGAGAGAACAGCAAATGCGAAGACTTGAGAGGGGAGTGTGACTGGCTTGCTCAAACTCCAAGAAGGTTAGTGTAGACAAAACAGAGTGGCCAAGTATTGGGGAGAGTATGCATCGCTCGTGCAGGAATTTGGACCAGGTCATGTGACCTGCTTTGGCCAATGGAACATTAGCAGATAGAGGGAGCGCTCTGTACTGTCCTTAGGTGGTCTGGCTTGTCCTCTTGTGCTTAGGTGCTAAAAGGAGCACATTGTCCAGACAGCCTGCTGATCCAAGAAGGATGACGTAGGCGCAAGAGACCTAACCCAACCCATAACCTGGAGTCAAGCCTAGATGAGCTGCAGCAGAACTCCAGCCAACCAAGAGATGCGTAAATGAGAAATATGTAACTGGAGAATTTCGTAATTATTTTGTCACATGGCAACAGGTGACTGATACATTGTTGGAAGATGTCAAACCAGAAAGAAACCAATACTTATGGGTTTTCTAATCATATACTGATGTGTAGTTACAACAGGCAACCCAGAAATGTATTTAACTCTAATAATACCTGTGCCCACAAGTTCAACCCCCACCCCGAAAAAAAAAAACCTATTTATTTAACAAGAAAATATTCAGTCCCAACTGTACACACTAGGAATTTGGCCAGCCCTTATTCCTACTTCACCGATTCACTGCCTGCTCGAACAGCATATTGCTAATGGTCAAGGGATTTCATACTTAATTAATGACAGTACTTTAACGTTAATCCTTCAATTAGATTCTCCTCCAAGGTGGTTGCCACAAACATGCCCCACAGCAATCCTTTTTGAATCATTAGCCATAGCCTCCACAGCTTGTCTGAAGTTGGTCCAATGAAATGACTGAAACATTTAAAAACATGAATAAGACAGGATCAAGGTAAAAGAGTACCCTGATGTAGCGTAACATGAGATGCTGCTCAGTGAAGAAAAAAGAAGTGAGATGACACCATTTCATCTGAGAAAAAAAGAAATGGAATGGTTTGCTGTGGGCAAGATATTCTTTAAAGTCTTCTGAAACTCACCATGGTTTTAGGCTTACTTGAAGCGATGATAGCCTATCTGACTCAATTCCCGTTCCGAGACTGAAATGATAATGGTTCTACTTGCTTAAAAAGTGACTTCAGGGGCGCCTGGGTGGCTCAGTCGGTTAGGTGTCTGACTCTTGATTTCACTTCGGGTCATGATCTCAGGGTCGTGAGATCGAGCCCCGTGTCGGGCTCTGTGCTGGGCATAGAGCCTGCTTGAGATTCTCTCTCTCTCTCTGCTCCCCACCCCCGATCACGTGCTGTCTCTCTCTCTCTTAAAAAAAAAAAAAAACAGACTTGAGCCAGAACCAATGTAGCTTATGCTAAAAAGACCCCCAAATCCTTATTCTTGTGATTTTGCTGACACCTAAGCAAACTACTCTCTCTTTATGAAATAGGAGCTATGTATTAAAAAAAAATTATTTTCTCTGAAAAGGGGGACTGTAATATAAGCAACTATGCCCATTATTTTTCTTTGGATTACTAATCTAAATCATATTGTTTTGAATTAGTTTCCAAAATGATGTATGATTACCTTATTACTTCTATTTTTCCTGCCCTTCTCCGGCTTTTCAAAAGAAAAATAATGTATCCAGTATTTGATATGTGGCTTTAATCACTTTTAAAAATTATGCTTCAGGGCAGCTGGTCTCAATTTTACATAAAATTGCTTTGTATAAGTTTTTAAATATATTTTGGTACCCAATGATGATGCTGATGTTTGGCTGGCCAGTGTTGAAGGATGGTGAAAGATACTGAAATTAGTAGCCAATATTCTTTTAAATTTATTTTTATTGACATACAACATTCTATTAGTTTTAGGTGTGCAACATAATGATTTGAAATATGCACATATTGCAAACTGATGACTACAATAAGTATAGTTAACATTCACCACCAAAATAGCTGTGTGTTTCTTTCTGGTGATGAGAACTTTTAAGATTTACTTGCTTAGCCACTTTGAAATATACAATACAGTATTGTTAACTATAGTCTCCATGCTGTACGTTACCTCCCCGAAATTACTTACAAATGGAAGTTTCTACCTTTTGACCACCTTCACCCATTTTGCCCACCCCCTGCCTACGGCCATCACTAATCTGGTTCTCTGTATCTATGAGTTTCCTTTTTTTTTTTTTTTAAGAGTTCACATATAAGTGAGATCATGTATTTATTGTTCTCTAACTTAGCATCATGCCCTCAAGGTCCATCCGTGTTGTCACAAATGGCAGGATTTTATTCTCTTTGATGGCTTAATATTTCATTGAATATATATATCACATTTTCTTTATCCATTTCTGTCACTGGGCACTAAGGTTGATGCCATGTCTTGGCTATTATAAGTAATGCTGCAGTGAACATGGGGGTGAAGATATCTTTTTGAGATAGTGGTAATGCTTCCCTCAGATAAGTACCAGAACTGGAATTGCTGGATCATGTGGTACTTTAACTTTTAATGTTTTGAGGAGCCTCCATACTGTTTTCCATAGTGGCTGCACCAATTTCTATTCCTTCAATAATGCCCAAGAGTCCCCTTTTCTCCACATCCTCACCAACCCCTTTTATCTCTTGTCATTTTTATAATAGCCATTCTAACAGGCGTGAGGTGAAATCTCATTGTGGTTTTGATTTGTATTTCCCTGATGATTTAGTGATGTTGAGTGCTTTTTCATGTACCTCTTGGCCATCTGTTTGAGATCAGGAAGCATGTGCCTTTTGGACATAAACACTGTAAAATGTCTATTCAGCTCTTTTAAAATCAGATTTTTTTTTTCCTATTGAGTTATAGGAGTTCTTCAAGTATTTTGGGTAATACTCTCTTACCACAGGATTTGCAAATGTTTTCAGTTTAATGGAGTCCTACTTGTTTATTTTTGTGTGTGTTTCCTTTGCTTTTGGTGTTAAATCTAAAAAGTCATTGCTGAAATGGATGGCAAGGAGTTTACCCCCTATGTTGTCTTCTAAGAATTTTACGGTTTCAGGTCATACGTTCAAGTCTTTAATCCATCTTGAGTTTTGTGTATGGTATAAGATAGTGGTGGTGTTTCATTCTTTTGCATGTGGATAGCCAGTTTTCCCAACAATAATCATTGAAAAGACTATCCTTTCCCCACTTTATATTCTTGGCTCCTCTGTTGTAAATAAATTGATTATATATGCATGGGTTTATTTCTGGGCTTTTTACTCTGTTCCATTGATGTTTCTGTTTGTTTTTAATGTCAATACCACATTTTTTGGACTAGTCTGGCTTTGTAATATAGTTTGAGATCAGGAAGCATGATGCCTCCAGCTTTGTTCTTCTTTCTCAAGATTGCTTTGGCTATTGGGGGTCTTCTTTGGTTCCAGACCCATTTTAGGAATGTTTGTTCTCTTTCTGTGAAAAATACCATTGGAATTTTGATAGGGATTGCATTAACTCTGTAGATTGCTTCGGGTGGGATGGGCATTTTAACAGTATTCTTCTAATCCATGAGCACAAAATATCTTTGCATTTTTTTGCATCTTCTTCAAATTCTTTTATCAATGTCTGATAGTTTTCACCATACAGGTCTTTCACTATCTTAATTTAATGTATTCCCAGGTATTTTATTTCTTTTTGATGTAAATGGGATGGTTGTTTTAATTTCTCTTTCTGATAGTTCGTTATTAGAGTAAAGAAACAACAGATTTCTGTATATTGATTTTGTATCCTGCAACTTTACTGAATTCATTTATTCTAACAGTTTTTTGGTGGAGTCTACAGGGTTTTCTGTATATAAAACACTTCATCTGTAAATTGAGAGAATCTTTCTTCCTTATGATTTGGAAGCCTTGTATTTCTTTTTGTTATGGGATTGTTTTGGCTAGGATTTCCAATACTACGTTGAATCAAAGTGGTTGAGAGTGGGCATGCTTGTCTTGTTCCCGATTTTGGAAGAACAGCTTTCGGTTTTTCACTGTCGAATACGATGTTAGCTGTGGACATGTTATATACGGCCTCTATGATGTTGATGTATGTTCCCTCTGTGCCCACTTTCTAATAGTTTTTATCATGGATGAATACTGAATTTTGTCAAATGCTTTTTCTTCCTCTACTGAGATGATTATATATGATTTTCATCCTCTATTGTGTTGATGTGGTATGTCATATTGATTTGCAGATGTTGTCCATTAACTTTGGACTCTTTCTAGTTCCTTGAGCTGAGAGTTGGAGACTTTCCTTGTGTCTTGATGTAGGTATTTATTGCGATGAACTCCCTCTTTGAACTGCTTTTGCTGGGTTCCATAACTTTTGGTTATGTTGTTTCCACTTTCATTTGTCTCAAGGTATTTTTTTATTTCTCTCTTTTTGATCCACTGGTTGTTCAGAAGGATATTGTTTAATCACCCATTTGTGGATTTTCCTATTTTCTTGTAACGGATTTCTAGTTTCAGACCATTGTGGTCAGAAAAGATGCTTGATTTCAATTTTTTCAAACTTACTAAGATTTGTTTGATGGCCTCTAACATATGATCTTTCCCTGGAGAAATGTCCCAGTTGTGCTTTAGAATGTGTTCTCTGTTTTTGGATAGAATGTTTATATAATCTGTTAAATCTTTCTGGTCTAATGTGTCATTTAAGTCCAGTGTTTTTCTACTGATTTTCTGTCTATATGATCTACCCATTAATGAAAAGTGGGATATTGAAGTCCCCTACTATTATTGTATTACTGTTAATTTCTCCCTTTAGATCTGTTAATATTTGCTTTCTATATTTTGGTGCTCCCCATGTTGGGTGCATAAATATGTACAAATGTCATATCCTCTTGTTGGACTGACCCCATATCATTATGTAGCGCCTTTTGTTGTTTCTTACTACAGTCTTTGTTGTAAAGTCTATTGTGTCTGATGTAAGTATAGCCACCCCAGCTTTTAGTTTCATTTCCATGGAATATCTTTCTCTATCCCTTTACTCTCAGTCTGCATGTGTGCTTACATGTAAAGTGAGTCTCTCAGAGGCAGCATATAGATGTGTGTTCTTAAAGTGTTTTTGAGTATAGGTTAAGACACACAATATCCCATTAGTTTCAGGTGTACAACATAGTCGCCGATCTTCTCTATACCTTATGTGCTGCTCATCGCAAGTGTGGCTACCATCTGTCATCACACAGTGCTATTCTATCATTGACTTTGTTCCCTGTGCTGTGCCTTTTATTCCCGTGACTTACTCATCCCATCACTGGAAGCCTGTTACTTCCTGTTACCCCACCCCTCTCCCCTCTGGCAACCATCAGTTTGTTCTCTGTATTGATAAATCCGACTCTGCTTTTTTGTTTGTTCATTTATTGTGTTTTTAAGATTTCACATAGGAGTGAAATCATCAGGTATTGGTCTTTCTCAGTCTGTCTTATTTCAGTTGGCATATGGCGCTGTAGGTCCTGGACAGGGCTTTTTTTTTTTTTTTTTTTTAACCCATTTAGTCACTCTAGGTCTTTTGATTGGAGACTATAATCTATTTTCATTTAAAGTAATTTTTCATAGGTATGCCTGTATTTTCAAAATTGTTTTCTGGCTATTCTGTATTTCCTTTGTTCCTTTTTTTTCTCTTGTTCTCTTCCTCCGTGGTTTGATGATTTTCTATAGTTGTATGCCATGACTTCTTTCTTTTTCTCTGTTGTGTCTACTACAAGTTGTTCTGTGGTCACCATGAGGCTTACGTAAAATCTATTTGTAACAGTCTATTGAAAGTTGATAACTAAGCTCTGAATGCATTCTAAAGCTCTACATTTTTACTCCCCTCTCAACATTTTATGTTTTGGATGTCACAACTGGTATCTTTTTATCTAGTGCATCCATTAACGAATTATTGTCATTTTTTACTACTTTTGTCTTTTAACCTTCCTACGAAATTTCTAAGTGGCTAATCCACCTCCATCACAACATTATTCCGAATGTAATGATATGGTTACCTTTACCAAGGAGATTTATATTTTCATATGTTTTCCTATTACTAACTAGTGCCCTTTCATTCAGCTTCAAGAAGCCCCTTTGGGGGTGTGTGGGTGGCACAGTCAGTTAAGTGTCTGACTCTTGGTTTCTGCTCAGATCATGATCTCAGGGTCGTGGGATCAAGCCCCGTGTCAGGCTGGGCCCTCAGCATGGAGTCTGCCCCAGACTCTCCCTCTGCCCAGGCCGCTTGCTCACTCTCTCTTTCTAAAATAAATAAATCCTAGAAGTCCCTTTAACTTCTCTTGTGAGACGGGCCTAGTGGTGCTGAACTCCTTCAGCTTGTCTGGAAAATGTTTTCTATCTTTCCTTCACTTCTGAAGGACAACTTTGCAAGACAGAGTATTTTGGGTGGCAGTTTTTTTCTTTCAACACTTCGAATATATCATCCAGCTCCATTCTGACCTGCAAAGTTTGTGCTCAAAAACCTGCTGCTGGTCTTATATGGGCTGCTTTGAGGATTCTCTCCCTTGTCTGTATCTTTTGAAAATTTCATTCTAATGAGTCCTGGTGTGGGTCTCTTTTAATTCTTATTTGGAATTCTCTGGGCTCCTGGATCTGGATGTCTGTTTCCTTCCTCAAGTTAGGAAACTTTTCTCACCCTTTTGTTCTCTCTCTGCTCCTGTGAAATCCCTATAATGTGAATATTTGTCAGCTTGAGAGTATCCTAATAATTCTCTTAGGCCATTTTTGGCCTTTGTTCTTTTTGCTCTTCCAGTGGATGGATTCTGCTGTCCTGTCCTCGAAGCTTCTCATGCAGTCTGTTACTGAACCCCTCTCATGTAGTTCTCAGTTCAGTTGCTGTGTTCTTCTGCTTCATGGTTTCTATTGGGTACTTAACGTTTTCTCTTTGTTGAAGTTCTCACCTTAATGGCACTGTTCTCCAGACCTCAACGAGCATCTTTATGACCATTGTTTGTTTTGAACTCTTTATCAGGTAAATCACTTCTCTCCATTTCACGAACTTTTTTTTTGTGATGAAAAATTTTGTTTTTTTTGCTATTTTAATAATTTTTTTATTATGTTAGTCACCATACAGTACATCATTAGTTTTTGATGTAGTGTTCCATGATTCATTGTTTGCATGTAACACTCAGTGCTCCATGCATGTCTGTTTTGACGTTTTCTTTTCTTTGATTTGGAACATAGCCCATTTCATTTTCTTTGACACTGTGTTGGCCACCTCTCCCAGGCTTGGATTGGTTTACAATTCTTGTAGGAGATGAACCTTACCTTTCAACCCTGCCCTAGTTCTTGGTCGTCTCTCACACATTTGCAATCGTCCCGGCAGCCTTCTTAGTGGCACCCAGTATTTGAGGGCATGCCAAGACCTGTCAGTGTCCCAAAGGGGAGGATCTCAGCCAGCAGCTTCTAAAGTATGGAGCTATACTTTTTTCAGGGACAGACGAGGAGATGGGAGTTGGGAGTTTGTTCCCTCCTAGGTGACGGCCATTTACATTCTCTTGTTTGCTGCCATCCCACTGAACCTGTGAACATAAGCTCTGCTGGCCTCTAGAGCCAGATGATCAAGCTCTGTGTTTACTGGATGGCAGCCACGAAAACCACAGCATCAGATACGTGCACATTGTCCTTTCAAAGAGCTAGCACGTGACTTGCAGGGAGGCAGGAAGATCAGCCTCTGCAGAGTATTTCAGGTGGTCCCTAAATGTGTATCAAATTAGAAGCCTACACCTCAGGCTGAAGCTTTTACCAGGAACAAATAGGCCTCCTCCAAGGAAGAGTGGGCGCATTTCAGTGTGCTGCCTCTGAGCTCAGCCGTGGAGGGTTAGCCACAGGGAGTCCTTGTGAGTCCTTTAAGTACTGTCTCTTCGTTCACTATAACCTTGTGGATCCCTTGGACTCATGCCCTGTTGAACGGAAAGCCCGATGTTTTGGGGGCTCACTCCTCAGGAAGAAGCTGAAAGTTGTGAGCTCCTTCCCGGTTATGTTATGGAGGGCTGGGGGTTACGGTGGCACTGTGTCTCAGCCTCTCCTACCTGTTTCATTGCGGGGTGTCCCCTCGCCACGTCTGCCTGATAGGGGTAGGCGTCACTGAGCTACTTTCTGAATTTCTTTCCGAGGCACTTGTTCTGTATGTAGCTGTAGATCTGGGGTGTCTGTGGGAGGAGGCAATTTCAGGACTCTGTTTTCTTGCCATCTTTAACCAGAACCTCCCCGGTAAACTGCTGAAGTGTGTGGATTGTTGCATGTGTACACAGGGATGTGTTGGGCTTGCTTAGTAAAACATTCCTTTCACAAGCACTGTACTGAACGTTTCTTGCATAGACAGGGCTCAAGTGCTAGGGAGAAGAAGGAAATGCTACTAACTACAAAACAGAACAGATTATGAGATCTAATGAGGATGAAATTCCCCGAAAAGAAAGGATGGTATATTTTGGGCTAAAGGAAACACTGCCCACAGGTGAGTGTGACAGCACGCTGTGTGTGGATGAGCACCGGACCTGCCGATGGAGGGAGCCATCGCGTTCAGAGGCTGGAGAGGAAGGGGGAGTTCAGCTGATCATTGGCAGAAGCTGTGAAGTGTTTTGCTCTGTTTATGAGAAGAAACAGACTGACCTTGATGCTTGGTGGTAGCTGGGCTTGGCTAAAGAAGGTAGAGAAAGGGTGTATTTTGGGAGTGACGAATATATTTAGTACCTTGTTTGTGGTCCTATCAGGGGTGTATGCATATGTCCAAAATTATACTTCAAGAAAGTTAAAAAAAGAGGTAGGTAAACGAAGAAAGGGT
Source organism: Halichoerus grypus (assembly GCF_964656455.1). Taxonomy (NCBI): domain Eukaryota; kingdom Metazoa; phylum Chordata; class Mammalia; order Carnivora; family Phocidae; genus Halichoerus; species Halichoerus grypus. The sequence goes on along the minus strand of NC_135727.1, from coordinate 105,884,432 downwards.
GGTAAAGGACTGTCTGTGTAGGTTGGAAAATTAGATGATGTTCTGGAAGCTGACCAGGATTTAAGACTGGGTTACTTTTTTATCCAACAGACACTCAGGAGAGGGGCCTGGCAATCTTGAGGAAAGCCTTGAGTGATGCCGTGAGAAGGGATACATCACTGCTGTGGTAATTGGGTGTAAAATATTTAACTTGAATCCAAGAGTGAGGGACATCCTACAGAGCAAGTTGCTCTGACCTCTTCTAAAATGTCAGTGTTATGAAAACTGTAGAGAGGCTGGGGAAGTGTTCTAGACCACGGGAGACTAAATGCAAAATGTGACCCTTCGCTGGATCCTGAATGGAAAAAAATAGAAAGCCGTAAAGAATGGGGCTATTTCAACTTAAATTACGTCTAGCAGTGTTGTATCAGTGTTAATTTCCTGAGTGCGATCATTCTTTTGTGGTTACGTAAGAGGGCATCTTTCACCTCAGAAGATACATATTGAAGTATTTAGGGTTGAAGCGTCATTATATATGGAATGTAATCATTAAATGGGTCAGTTAAACTCTGCACACACCTAATATGCACATAAAGTATAAACGTGGCAAACTGTTCAATTAACTCCAATTCTGCCACATTTTGAGATTATTCTAAAGCAGCCAGGGAATCTCTTAACGTTTTTAAGGAAAAGTGAGTGGGAAGAAGGGTACAGGTCATCAGAGGTAAGGAGTTGCTGGTAAAGCTCCTGTACACGTAGCTCACGAAAGCCAAACTTGGCAAGTTTGTCTTTTCCAATAGAATGTAAGCTTCATGACACTGTTCCAGTTAAAAAAAAATTGCATAGCAACATCCATATGGTACGTAGAGATGTACAGTGAGAAGTATCTCATGGTTTGAGGAAGCACTCCAACTCCTGAGGTAGTACCCACTCTTGCTTTTAAAAAAAAGTCATTTTAGGGGCGCCTGGGCGGCTCAGTCGTTAAGCGTCTGCCTTCGGCTCAGGTCATGATCCCAGGGTCCTGGGATCGAGTCCTGCATCGGGCTCCCTCCTCAGGGGGAAGCCTGCTCTCCTTCTCCCCCCGCTTGTGTTCCCTCTCTTGCTGTGTCTCTGTCAAATAAAATCTTTAAAAGTCATTTTAAAGAACACAGTTCTCTGTCCACACTATGGTTCTGTAAATCCCAGCCTTATCACAGCTCAGACCTTCAAAGCACGAGGATACACACTGCACTCATTTAAATACCCGTGTGTGTCCTTCAGGAAGATCGCTTTTTTTTTTTTTTTCACTTAAGTTGACTTACACAGTTGGAAAAAAGATCACCTTTAGATTTAGTCTTTTCTTTCAGAGAACAAATGTTGCCAATCCATTTTCTACTAGCCAGTTAGCCGAACTCACCCAAACAGAGCACTTCTGTCCTTATTTTCTGTTCTGCCATGTGCCGTCATTTGGGTGCTTTCTTGGGCCAGTGTTGACAGGCCTACATAATGACTGCTTCTAAGCACCCAGGGCTGTGAATCTCACTTGTTAAAATAGGCAATGCAGTTTCACATGCTTTGCTCGCTTCAAAGAAAGGTACAAAAACTCTGTTGTTTTTGGAGTTTACAGACTTTTAAGAGGCATACGTTTTTTTCCTATGCCAAACTCTCATTTTCAGTGCCAGCAGTAGTTCTATTCAGATCTCACAGTGGGGAGAGAATCTGATGCGAACACTGCCCCCAGTCACTGAGCTGTGATAAAGCCGGGAAAGCCACTTCACCCACATTCTGTTCCTTCACAAAACAAAACAACTGAAGCCTGGCTTTCCTGCAAGGCTTGACTTCTCTGGAGGAACACAGGACTCTGCCCAGTGCCTGAGGTTCTTGAAGTTCATCATTCAGCCCCCTCATCCACCTTCCTCAGTGTCTTTCTCCATTCCTCAGAACCTCCCTACCATCTAATGAGCCCAACCAACCTGGTCTCCTCAAACCCACGAAAAGCCCCCTCTCAGTGGTCTCTCCATGAATGTCCAACTTTGAAATTTTCCTGACCATGGTCCCTTGATTCTTCCTTTTGGTCCATCACTTTACCTCTCTATACGCTACTCTCCTGGAACACCTTAAGTACAAAATGAATTTGTCAACACACCATGATATCAGAGCTTTGAGGTTGAGGAATCAAGGAGACCCAGGTCTCTCCCTTTCTGTGAGGTAAGATCTAGAGAGTCAAGTATAACCAGTTTAAGATCCAGGGAAAAGGAAACATAAAAGATGGGATTCCTCATGCTGGGCCTTAGGACAGGAGGAAGGGGGTGCCTAGGTGTCCGACTCTTGGTTTTGGCTCAGGTCGCATTCTCCTGGGTTGTGGGATCAAGCTCCATGCTCAACGGGGAGTCTGTCTCTGCCCCTCTCCCCATGTGTGTGCACTCTCTCTAAAAAATTTTTTTTTAAAGATTTTTTACTTATTTATTTGACAGAGCACAAGCAGGGGGAGAGGGAGAAACAGTCTCCCTGCTGAGCAACTTGATCCCAGGACCCTGAGAACATGACCTGAGCCACCCAGGCGCCCTTAAAATAAATAAGTCTTTAAAAAAAAGAGAGGAGGAGAAATGAGGGGGCTAAACCAAGTATTTGTGGCCTTCACAATGTCTGTCTAAGTCTAGCATGGCAGGAAAAGCCAAGAAGCAGATGGCTGGTGACATTCTATTATCATTTATGCCTCATGCCCTCCAGCTTTCTGAGAACCCAGTCCTTGGCAAAGAACACTGTGGAAGAGTAACACTAGACCATTTCCTCGACAAACTCATCTTTCCCTTAAGTCCTCATTGTGACTAAGTCATGTTCCAAAAGTCTCTTAACTGATCTTGACATGATCCAACGAGCTGTCACTTTTCATTCCCATTGAGCCCTTTCCTGCATTGGACCTGTTGCCCACATCTGCCTTCTACCTGCTTTCCCCTCCTTCACTACCCCATCGCCCAAAGGGAGGTCTTTCTCAAGACCCTGGATCCAAACACCTTTGTTCTACGTTTCTCCTCTCATACCCTTCGGCTACCACTTCTGTGGAGCGCACCGTCACCTCCCCCAGCCTGCCCTTTCACACCAGTTACAGACCTGTGCTTTTGCTTCTTTCCGCACACGACTCAGACCTGCCAGTTTCTCAAATAGTATGTACCCAGTCAAAAGGATCACGATCTCCTTCCAACCCCATCATTTCCAGGCAAGCCCCCAGCCCTAGGTACTCGGTTTGCAAACAGTAGTCTCCCAGTCTTCTAGCAAGCCTATACTATGAACTCCCAGAACTGGGCCTTTGTGTTGGCCTCTTATAGGTGGAAAGATGGGTTACTTTGGGCCAGAAACAGCTGCCGGGATACCTCTTTGGAGACATTTCTTACCAGGTATATATGATTTTCAGTGGCTCCCCAACTCTGACCAAAATGAGTCCAACACCTTTGCACAACATTCCTGTCAACATGACCCCAGCCTTCCTCTGTGGCATTACTTCCCTCCCTCTACCCTGACCCTTCTGCTTGGACCCCATTTTTCTACTGACCTGGACTGTTGGCTCATTTCTGCCCTTGGCCCAAGGTCTTCATCTCTACATCTCCACTTCATGCTCTTCCTTCTTCAAAGAGTGCTGGGTTCCTACTTTACCCTTCAAAACTGTTCACAAACATCCATTCATCGTAAAGCCTTTTCTGTTCTCCAAAATGAATGAAACTTGACTACTATACTGCCTTGTTCTGAGTAACTGAATGGCCCCTTGAGGGGGTTTGGACTATGTGACTCAGCTTCGCACCCCGAAGACCTTTATGACCGTGGCTTGTATAGAGTAGGTGACTTAGCTGATGATGTGAACCTCTGAGCAAACAGTTCACCGTTTCCAGACCTTAAGAGAAAACAAAATCCAACAGCAGCTGAGAGACGCTTACCCATGGATTCTGAAGTCTGACTGCCGACCACCCGGAGCAGCATAGGCTGACTGCTATCCGACCTCTGAAGAGAGGTAGAAGGAGAAGACACCGTCGTACCATTCACCTTGGCCTCTGCCTGGGGCTAAGGTAGCCAAAAGAAAACAGGATTAGTTTTCAGGATAAACACTCAAATAACTGTACAAATATAAAAGGACTACTCATAGGACTCAGAAATTAGAACCTTTTCTAATTAGAAACCTCCCACATGTTGCTGTTGGTAAGCTCCATGGATATTGTCTTTGTACCTGAATTGTGTCCTCCTTACACATTTGAAAAGCAATTACAGCTATGATGGAACAAGATATATAAAATCATTAGACCAAATAACTGAAAGATTCAGAAGGTCACTTGAGAATGGTAAAACCATGTGAGACCACAACAGTGTAGGAGAGAATTCATACTTTTGTAAAGTATGAAGTAACAGGATGGAGAGAACATATCTCCAACTTTAAGGACCTCGGGCAGGTAGGGCCTACTACAATGCACTGTCTTGCTAGGTTTTCACTGGAGGCTGAAAAAATTATGTTTTAGGAATTAGAAAAAAAATCGAAAGGTCTACCAGGAAATAAGACAAATTTCTCACTTTTAGGAAACCAGGGGAAACCTTGCAGAATTTTTTTCCCCAAGGTGATTTTTAAATGGCTCAAATAAAAAAAAATTTGTAGGCAACAATCTTGAACAAACATAAAAAAGATACACTAGCTTTCCTCCTCGTCTTCTATCCCTTGAGAGCCCGCTCTTTGCTCGGCACATCCTAAGTCCTCAACAAATCAATACTTGTTGCAACTCTCCAATGGACTCTGAGTTCTCTAAGAGAAGAGAAAGGAATCTTGGTCAATATCCCAGGTTAGAGAGATGTGGGCCTCACTTGCTCCAGCAGCTGCCTGAGCCTATGTAACTGTGACTCCAGCTGTTTGTTGTGATCTTCCAGGATTTGCATCCTGGCTTCCAGGCGGCCTTTGTGCTGACGCAGTAGCTTGGCCTCGGCAATGAGCTCAGCATCCCGGGGACTTTGGGGAGAAGTGGGCATCATTTCAGGCGGGGACGGCAGTGGGGACAGGCCTTTATGTTCATGCTGCTGCTTGAGACGATCATATTCTGCTTGCAGATTTCTGTTGGCATCACAGAAAGTGGGAAAAGAAAAAACCCAGAAAGTTGAAAATCATCATCAGATTTCATATAAAATGGCAGAGAGATACGTCTGACCACCACCACACACAATAGCAAGCAAAAGAGAGGTACTTAATGAATGGTTTTTATGATGACGATCCTCACAATGCTTAAGAAACAAAAGAAAATCGGAAGAGTCTGTGAGGGGAGATGCTTTTCAACCTCTTATCTTATGAGCGCCACATTCAGATGAGCAAGCAGCAAGGGGTTCAGTCATTTTACAACCATTTCCTTATCATGTCATGAGATTACAAATTTTTATACCTCTGTCAACACGGGTTTGCTTAAAAAAAAAAAAAAAAAATCACACATTCGCAACAGCAATGTGGAACAGCCTAGCAGCAATGTAACCATGAACCCACCACACTGTTTCAATAAATGAAACATCTGCCGTGTTTTCTTCAAAAAGTTTTTGAAGAAATAAAGCTGCAGCTTTCCGATGTACTCCCCTCGGTACCCTAGCAGCCCCTCCTCCCCCATTGCGCCCCCCCAAAGGAGATAATGCCATTCTGAATTCAATGTCTATCATTACCACGAATGTATGCACAAAGATTAGGTTGAACTTAGTCAACATGCTGATATTTGGCTGTTCGTCTTACCTACAAAAGTGGCCGTTTCACGTGATTGAACCTGTTATTTTGCATGTTCTTAAACTTTAAGAACATTATGTTTAAGAAGATACATACCATTCTAAGAGTTGCTTTTTGCCTTCAACACCGTTTTGGAGTTTATCCAGGTTGATACATAATAGTTCCTGATTTTAATTGTCGTAAGGTATTCTGCTGCTTGAATAGGTCAACAACATTCTCATGCCAGTGGATATTTAAGTTTCCACCCATCACTATTACAAACAAAGATGCAATTAACTTCCTTCTGTCTCCTTGGATACCTGTTTACGAGATTCTTTACAGAACATAGCTGGATGTGGAATTGTTGGGGTTTGAGCAATCTCTTTAACTGCGTTCATGGCATCCGGTAGTACACACATTTTAAATTTCAATATATTCCTCTATGTTTTCTGCTTTTTATGTTTTAAGAAAATCTTCCTTACACCTCCATTTTAAAGTTTAATTCACCCAGAATCTTTTGTGCCTGGTGTAAAGACATGATCTAATTTTACTCCCAATCCCATAGGTTAAGTGATGAAGCCAGCCTCTTTGTAAAGTCCATCTTTTCTTCACTGATTTCTAAGGGGAGCTCTGCAATACATCAAGTGCCCATAAATACATCAGTGTGCTTCTGAGCTCTCTGTTCTGTGGGTTTATTTTTATGTCCCCATGCAGATCACTTACTACAACTTGAAATAAATTGGTGTCTGGGAGGACTTCCTACTCTGTCCTGCCTTAAAAGTGTCTTGGTTCTTCTTGTTGAAATTTAGGCTTTGAATAACAGTGGGGGTATATAGGTTCAACAGGGAAGAAGTGACTTCATGTTATGGAGTCTTCACATCCAAGAATGTGCTGAGTCTCTGAACTCCAATCTTTCTTACTTTACGTCCATTAAAATTCACCGTGCTTTTTCCTCTAGCTCTGCAGGTTGAGTGCTGAAATCGTTTATGTTTTTTAATAAATACATTTAAGGGTATAGATTTCCTTCTTGCTTTAGAATTGCTGAGATGGTAATTCCAATGGAGGACACTGCTACTATTGATTAGAACGTTTGATCTCTTGCTTCTAGTTTCAGGAAATACCAAGTAAGATGACAGATTCCTGTTGCTCACAGATGATGCTTCGTCAGCTGAGAGAACTGCCTATTCACAAATGGTGGAGGTCTGGATCTCTGAGAAAAGGCATGAGAGGCAAGCAGAGTCTTCCCACTGTCCAGCTTGCAAAAGTAAGATCATCTCATGACCAGGTTTCAGTTAAGGAAATATTTTCAGATTTTCCATACTTGAAAGATCCACAGGGGATGGTATGGCTTCCAAAATGCTGGATGTCCACATGGAAGAAGACATAAAATCCAGTCTATTCTTTTTTTCTTTTTAAAGCTCTATCCTGGACCTAATTTTACAAGGTTTCTAGAATTGTTGAAAGTCATGTGGGAAATCAATACCTGATCTTTCTCATCTACAGGAATATCCTCTCTGATCTGTTTTGACGGAAATCCTGTCTATCTTCTATGAATCTGCAAGGAGGGCTGTGTGTACGCATTGTTTCAGGGCAAGTCGCTTTGACAAAGGAGTAGTAAGACACTTCATCAAAACAAGTTTACCCGAAGCCAGATTCTGCACATCAGTCCTCTAGGTAGGAACCAATGTATATAGTTGTTGACATCAATTAAATCCAATTCCTAACTACTCAACTGGCAATCGTCGAAATATTTCCGTGAACTTGAAGCAGCATCCAGTGTTTACGAGGTTTCATGTGATGGGAGTTAACTTCCCCCCCCCTCCCCCAGCAGCTGCTCATGAACCTAGAAGAAATCCAGCTTCAAAGTCCCAACCAACACCACCCTTTAACAGAGAATCCTATTCAAGATTCTTCTTTCTACCAGGCTGTTCATCCACAGTGTTCATTTTGAAAACACTATTTTTAGATGTGGACTTCAGCATAGTACAGCAAATGATTACCGTCTTCCCACCCACTCTTCACAAAGATACACACAGGAGAGACTACCTTTTCTGGAGAGGTCTTCCTTGGTATCTTGATCTTCTGGGTCGAGTTGTCCAAAGATCTTTTTCTGAGTTCTTTCTAAGTGTCTTTGTTCATAAAACACGGTTTAGTATATACAACACATTACATTTCTATTTATATGTTTTCCAGGGAAAACCAGAAAAGGCTCATTTGAATCTGCCAGGGCTGTGAAGAATACCAATTGCTCTACGGAGGCCCTTTCTTGCCTTCCCAGATGTGGGAAATTGCTCTCAGGAGACCATTTCCTTAAAGACTCATATCCTTCTTCAGTTCTAGAAGATTCTCAGCTTTTGTGGCTTCAAATACTGCTTCTCTGCCATTTCCTCCATGTTCTTCTGAAACTCCTCCTAGATATATTTGGGAGCCTGGTGGTAAATTCTCCATTTCTCTTCACTGCTTACTTACATTTTTTTAATTCCCTGATCTCTGATGGGGTACAGTCTAGTAATTTCAATGACCACAGTTTGCGTTTCCAAATATGTTCTTTGGCAGATCCATTTGGTTCTTGGCTATTTTATTTTTTACATATCTATCTATCTAAGTCAGCCCTACACCCAGAACTGGGCTCGAACTCATGACCCTGGGATTGAGTCACATGCCTTACTGACTCAACCTACTGCCAGGCGCCCCAGTTCTTTGCTATTTTAATAAATGCTATTTCCTTATTGCGTTCCTCTCCTTCTCAACTCCCCTCTCTGCGTCAAGCAGTTTTGTGGCTGCTCCCACCCAGGGCCTCTGGTCTAGAGCTAGGTCTTAGATTGCAAGTTTATGGCTCTTGGATTGAGTGGTACGAATGCAGTGATCGCTCTCTTTCATCACCAGGCACCATGGTTCAGGTCCTGGTTTCAAGGCCGTGAAGCAATGCTCTCCTTCGCAACTGCACACCTCGCCTCCTCCCCAGGCTACCTACAGGAGAGAGTGTCATGCCACATCCATGGCTATGGAGAAGCTCTTGTCCCCTGCAGAGGCCCAAATTGGTCATTTTTCATTTCAAGTACAAGTCTGTGTGTATGTCTCTCCAAATGTGTTTTTGTGGAGCCCTGATTTTTAAAAGGTGGGGGCCCCGAGCCAGGCATTTAAAGAGAATTTTAATTCCTGTGGTTACAGCAGGAACAGAAAGTCCACTAACTTATCCCTACATGCTGCTCCCCAGGCCCTGGTTTTCTTCTTTTCATTCCGTATGTTTTATCTACCACTGGATCAATGGCAGGAGCAGAGGAAGATGCCTCAGAATGAGGGCTCAGGTTATCTTCATCAGAATCCTACCCGGACATGTTGGCTTTATGGACGTACGGTCAGTGCTCCCTCAGTGTGCACGCAAACATAAATTCACCATAACAGGATGCAACGAGCCAAATGAGTGGGGCACCTGGCTGGCTCGGTCAGTAGAACATGCAGCTCTTGATTCTGGGGTTGTGAGTTTGAGCCCCATGTTGGGTGTCAAGATTACTTGAAAAAGAAAATCTTAAAAAAAAAAAAAAAAAATGAGCCAAACAAATGTATTAAGCTCAACAACAAACTCAATTTTGTGGGACTAGTTTTCCCTCCTAAAGCTCGGAGGCAGGACAACCCGTCCTGCCAAACGTTTCAAAATTGGCCAGAAAACAAGGAAAATACCAAGTTCTTGGAGTTCATATTCTCTCTGAAAGGTGTTTATTTGAAAGACTGATGTTTAAAGTGTCGAATTAGAGGTAACTTTTCCTAATAAATGTGATCATGGTCGCAGAGTTGTTCAGGGCATATTTTTTAGGGGTTTGGAATTAAAGTTATTTTCTTATATTTCCAAGGCATCGGCATAGAGGTTTTTAAAGTGTGTCATATTAGATTTTTTTGGACACAGTATTTATAAAATTTCCATAAAAGACCAGTGGGATACTTACCCCTGTTCCAAGGTGAGTTGTTTTAAAGCTTAACTACAAATACACGGTTTACTTAAACAGTTGGTTGTCGATTTATATTGTTACCAATATATATTTCGCTTTTCTTGCAGTTATACATGTACATCTCACCCCTATTCTCTAATTGTTAGAAATGTATTTATGCTGTCATTTCAACATAGTTGAATATATGTCAGCAATCAGATGACGACTCCACAGAGAATCTATCTATGTTCTTGATTAGCTTGTAAATTATATTTCTCTGGTAGCTCTCTAAAGAACACTAATTCAAATTCAGTGCACATGGCTTTTGTCACCACAGTTTCTTCCAGCAGCAAAGGAAGTCTCCCATTATTAATTTCTTATTCTCCACGGAGCTTTAAAAAAAATCCCTCCATTCTACACGTATATACATGTAGCTGATGCATTTTTTGGCATCAAATGTACAAACATGCTTGTCCAGACACCAGTTTACATGAAAAAATTTCCTAACCAGAACATTTCATCCAAAAACCGCAGAATACACATTTTGTTTTTTCAAGTGCACATGTTAGGCCACAAAACAAGTCTCAGTAAGTTTAAGAAGACTAAAATCACATCAAGCCGCTTTTCTGGCCAGGAGGGTATGGAACTAGAAATCAAGTGCAAGAAACAAGTACTGGAAAAGCACAAACATGTGGAGAATGGGTCAACAAAAAAAATCAAAGAGGAAATTAAAAAAAATACAGAGACAAATGAAAATGGGAACACCAGGGTTCAAAATCTTTGGGATGCAGCAAAGGAAGCTCATAGGGATACAGGCCTACTTCAAGAAAAAAGCAAAAAGTCTCAAATAATCTAACCTAGGCTAATCTATGTGTAGAGGAGCTAGAAAAGGAAAAACCAACAAAGCCCGAAGGTCATAGAAAGAAGGAAATAATAAAGATCAGAGAGGACATAAATGAAATAGAAACTGAAACTAAGAGCAGGTTCTTTGGAAAGATCAACAAAATTGATAAATCTTTAGCCAGACTCGTCAAGAGAAGAGAGCTTAAATAAGAAATGAAAGGGGAGAAATAACAACCAACACAATAGAAATACAAAGAATTAGATGCCAATAAATGGGACAACCTAGGTAAATTGCTAGAAACATACACTCCCCCAAAAGTAAGAATTGGGAAGAAGCAGAAAGTTTGAACACACCGCTTAGTAGTAATGAAACTGAATCAGTAATTTAAAAAACTCTCAACAAACAGAAGGCTAAGGACCAGATGGCTTCACAGGTGTTTTATACCAAACATTTAAGGAAGAGTTATTACCTACTGTCCCTGAACAGTTCCCAAGAAAAATTACAGGCCAATAGCCCTGATGAACATAGATGAAAAAAATCCTCCACAAGATATTAGCCAACCAAATTCTGTACTAAGTTAAAATGATGAATCAACATGACATACCACATTAAGAAAATGAAGGACAGGAGCCATATGATCATTTCAATATATGAAGCAAAAGCATTTGAGAAACTTTAACATCCATTCATGATAAAAACTCTGAACAAAGTGGGCTTAGAGAGAACACAGCTCAACATAATAAAGGCGATATATGACAAACCCACAGCTAACATCATGCTCAATGTGAAAAACTTTAGTGCTTTTCCTCTAAGCTTAGCAACAAGACAAGGATGTCCACTCTCACCATTTTTATTCAACATAGTACTGAAAGTCCTAGCCACAGCAATCTGACAAGAAATAAAAGGCATCCAAACTGGTAAGGAAGAAGTACAATTGTTACTATTTGCAGATGACATGATACTCTACAGAGAAAACCCTAAAGACTATTAGAATAAATGAATTCAGTAAAGTTCCAGGACACAAAATAAGGAAGTAGAAATCTGTTGTGTTTCAGTACACTAACAATGAAGCAGCAGAAAGACAAAGTAAGAAAACAATCCCATTTCATAACTACATCAAAAAGAATACAATACCTAGGAATAAAATTTAAATACCTAGGAATAGAATTTAACCGAGGAGGTGAAAGGCTTGTACTCTGAAAACTCCAAGACTTTGATGAAGGACAGATGACACAAACAAATGGAAAGATATTCAGTGTTCATGGATTAGAAAAATATTGTTAAAATGTCCATACTACCCAAAGCAACCTACAAGATTCAATGCAATCTCTACCAAAATACCAATAGTACTTTTCACAGAACTAGAACCCATAATCCCAGTCTGTATGGAACCGCATAAAACCCCGGGGTAGCCAAAGCACTCTTGAGAAGGAAGAACAAAGCTGGGGGCATCACAATCCCAGATTTCAAGTTAAACTACAAAGGTGTACTAATCAAAACAGTATGGTATTGGCACACAAACAAACACATCAATGGAACAGAGGGCCCAGAAATCAATACATACTTAGATGGTCAATAGTCTATGACAAAGGAAGCAAGAATATATAATGGGAGAATTAGAGTTTCTTCAATAAATGGTGCTGGGAAAACTGGACAGCTATATGCCAAAGAACGAAAATGGACCACTTTCTTACTCCATACATAAAAATAAACTCAAGATGGATTAAAGACCTAAATGTGAGATCTAAAACCATAAAAATTCTAAAAGAACATAGGCAATAATCTCTTGGACACTGGCCTTAGCAACATTTTTTTGGATATGTCTATGTCTCCTCAGGAAAGGGAAACAAAAGTGAAAATAAACTATTGGGACTACATCAAAGTAAAAAGCTTCTACACAGCAAAGGAAATCAACAAAACAAACAGGCAACCTACTAAATGGAAAAAGATATTTGCAAATAATGTATCAGATAAGGGGTTAATACACAAAATACATAAACAACTCCTACAAATCAACACCAAAAAAAAAAAAAAAAACCAAACCCATATAAAACAATTAAAACATGGGCAAAGAACCTGAATATGCTTTTTTCCAAAGAACACATACAGATGGCCAATGGACACATGAAAAAAAAAATGTTTAACATCACTAATCAGCAGGGAAATGCAAATCATAACCCCAGTGAGCTAGCACTTTACACTTGTCAGAATGGCTAGTACCAGAAAACCAAGAAACAAGTGTTGGTGACGAGATGGAGAAAAAGGAAACATGGTGCACTGTTGGTGGGAATGTAAATTGGTGCAGCCACTGTGGAAAACAGTATGGAGTTTCCTCAAAAAATTAAAAATAGCACTACCATATGACTCAGAAATTCCACTTCTAGATACTTATCTGAAGAAAAGACTAACTCAAAAAGATGAATGCACTCCCATGTTCATTGCAGCATTATTCACAATAGCAAAAACAACTTAAGTGTCCACTGAAAGAAAAATGGATGAAGAAGGTAAAAAAAAAAATCTTGCCATTTGTGACAACACAGATGAACCTAGAGAGTATTAGGCTATGTGAAATAGACAGAGAAAGGCTAATAAGCATATGATTTCACTTATATGTGGAATCTAAAAACCAAAAGGAACAAACAAACTGAATAGACTCATAAATACAGAGAACTGGTGGTTGCCAGAGGGGAGGAAAAACAGGGAGACGAGGTGAATTAGGTGAAGGGGAATAAGAGGTACAAACTTTGAGTCATAAGTTATGCAGATGAAAAGTACAGTATAGGGTAGGGGAATAATGTCAATAATGGTAACTACACTTATCGTGGGGAGCAACCGCATGCTGGACAGAATTGAATCACGATGTTGTATATGTGAGTCTAATATAACATTGTATGTCAATTATACTTAAATTAAAAATTGTAACTGTATGATGTTAGACAAAAAATAAGTTTTTGAAAAGAGCTCGTGAAAAAGAGAACATGAAAGGACTCAACCTGTCATTTACTCACATATGAAAATGAGCAAAATGTTGGCTCACATTTTCTTTCCTTTAGAACTTCATGGATACTACTCTACGAGTACTGAATGTTACTCTAGAATAAAAGGTTACACAAAAAAGAAAAAAAAAAAAAAAGATTTCCTAAGCATGGGCCCCTGGCTGGCTCAGTAAGAAGAGCGTGCAACTCTTGATCTCAGGGTCATAAGTTCGAGCCCTATTCTGGGTATAGAGATTACTTAAAAATAAATAAATAAATTTCCTTAGCAACTAATGGATCTAAGAATCAAATTGGCCTTACATCCACCTGCTAAAAACACGAATGCACCTGGCCCCTCCAGCAATCATAACTACCCACATGCTAGTTACGATGAACATGCCAACAATTTTTGTGTACTTTCTGTGAATTCACAGAGGTCAAGTGTTTTCAATGTTGGTCATCTACTCTTTAAATGGAACATTCCATGCCAAGTGTAATTACATAATCGTATCATGGTATTTCTGAAATAAAGAACTGAAGGTCATGTGCCAGTCATCAAGGTCTTCTTACCAGTATTAGACCCTGACCTGTATACCAAAGCATCAGCACACACACGGTCTATTTCATACAGTGGGAACAACTACAAAGGTCTGCATCTAAAAAGATTAGGCCCAGAGAAATCCAGCTTTACCCTCATACTTTATAAAAAGCAGCTAAATCACATCCACCAATCTGGATTCAGGCAAATTTAGTGTATCATATAGAACTATTACAGCTACTATAAATCTAGCAAATTAGCAGTTTCTAAAAAAAGTGGGGGGGAGACAAATCTTGCAAGCATGATGTATTTTAGAAACAGGAAGCTGCACAGAGCTTTTTCAATTATAATAAAATTATTTAAAGCTATACTGTAAAATTTTATCAAGCACCAACTCAAAAATACTCCTTAACTAGATGGAGAAAGACATGAGTGTGCTTTGGCAGGACCAGTGTTAATTAAGGAGAAGCTCACAGGGTGGAAAGTAAAAGTATGTATATTTTAGATCTGCCTTAAGCAAAACAGTAAAAATGGTAGGACTCCCCCCGCCCAGGCTCTTATTTCTAATCCTTTTCTCTTAACACTGTCACCCTTTCATGTATTCAGAGCTCTTAATTCCAATGCCTTTCCTACTGAAATTTGCTCAGCATAAAGGTATGACACAAGTCTATTAAACCTTCTGGGATTTTATAATATACCATTTCTTCTAGTGATATCTGCATTTTAAAAGAGATGCTGAAGCATGTAAAGAAAAGAAAAATACGATTTTTTTTTTTTTTTTTGGACACATTGCCTTTTTGGTGACTTACCACCCATGTCTGAGGAGGAAACTGGAGCATGGCTTGAGAGCATGGTTTTGGTGTCAGGAAGACCTTGAATCAAAGCTAGGCTCTGCCATGTGCTGACGCTAGGCCACTGACTTAAGCAGTCATTACATCAGGAGGATTAATGAGCCAGGATATGGTCTATATTCCATATGTGCAACTTTGTTAGAACCACGGCCAGCGCATTCTAAGTGTTCATTAATATTACTTCTTTCTCTCTACATTCTGTGCTTTTTAGATTTGGAACTCAGGTGGGATAAAAGCTTCCTACCAAAAAAACAGTATTTAAATTATCTGAAACGAAAGCAATCAACTAACTGAGCTTGGCAGAAAATATACACAAATAGTACTTCGAAACAGATTCTTCAGTATTTGTCCTCTTTATATATACGTCAGCTCTAGCCCCCCGAGCCATTACTGTAGGAACCCCAGAATCTGGGAATTTTTGTGTATTTTCCATCATCTGTGCTCTAGTCAAGTGTGTCACAGCTGAGCACCCAGGCAAAATAAAATCACTAAGATCTAGGATGAGATTTCCTTAAAACTACCAAATTATGGCCACTGATTATGGTGGTAACAAAATATTCAGGCTAGGTCTCCAGGGTTCATGTATCTAGATGTACTCTATTTTGGGGATATGCCCTTGACACATCAGTGGAGACCTTACTTGAGTTCTAACAGACAGAACCTGACAATATCAACTGGCTTTAGTCTATCTCCAGTAACAGATATTTTTCACCAATTCCTGATCAGGGACCAACGCACTATAGTCTGTAGAGTAAATGTACTAATCAAAAGTTCAAAAAAGAAGCGAAGAATTCATAAAAAAAAAAAACAAAACTAAGTCCTCACTGTAGAGCTGGAAATAAGGCAGACAAACAAAACCCCAAACAAAAATGACAGTGCTACTCCTGACCCATTCCAAAAGCACACGGGCACTGGAGAGGTTTTAGAAATGAGGAATCTAGTCCCCAGGAATGGTACCAGTGGGGGAAGTATGTTTCAATTTTCAGACAAATACAGTAAAATATCAAACTTTCATGGTCTGTGGTCAGCAAAAAGCCGTAACAGGCGCTAGGAAAATCATCATTTTAAGCTTTGTGTGTCCCGGCTCGAGTCCCTCATGAGTAGTTAGACCCGGCCTTAAATTCTCCCAGTAAATTCATCTCGACGGCCTGTTTTTTACTGCTGTACACTCTGGCCCCCTTGGATCCTCTGGCCTCCTCTGTTACAATGACAGACACGACAGAAGCATTTCTTTAAAATACGTCCCAGGACTTGTACACGAATATTCAGGGCAGCATTATCCATAATAGGCACTCACTGGCAACGACCCATGTGTCCATCACGTGCTGACTGAGGAGCAAACTGTGGCCTAGCCATGTGATGGAGTACCGTTCAGTAATAGACAAGTACAAATACATGCTACAACATACAGGTCTCTTTAGATCTCACGCTGTATGAAAGAAACTGCTGACACAAGACCACATATTGCAGGATTCCATTCACATGTAACGTCCAGAATATGCATATCCACAGAAACAGAAAATAGGGCCGTCTAGGGCTAGAACGAGGTTGTTTTGGGAGAAACGGACAGTGACCAAAAATGGGTAAGGGGTTTCTTTTTGGGATGAGGGAATTGATCTCAAATTGACTGTGATGATGGTTGCACAACTCTGTAAACATACTCATAACCAGTGAATTGTAGTTTAAATGGGTGAATTGTATGGTACGTGAATTGTATCTCAATGAAGCTCTTACACAAAATTAAGTTCTAGATTCAAAATCCTCCTTCTCATAGCCCACAGGATATTTCCCCAGTGGCCTTAAATTCTCCCAGTAAATTCATCTCGATGGCCTATTTTTTACTTGCTGGCACACACTGATTTCCTCTAGTCTCATGCTCTCTCTTACTGTGGAGGATTCAAGTTTAACCCATGTGTATAAAAGAAAAAGGGTATATACATGCATGCAGAATTATCTATGCAGATACTTCTCAATACTTTTAGATGATGAATTTTAATAAGAGCCTAAAAATAAGCCCAGAAAATAGATGTTTTCATCCTAGTGGAAAATGATTGAACCACCTCAACAGGTGTAATAAGAGATCCCAGGCAAGAACAAAAACATAAGAAATGAGAAAAACAATGGAAGCCAGCTAAAAATCAACCAAAAAAAAAAATCCATCTGGGAACAGGAAAATTCCAGAGTGCATCCATCCATTCATTTAATCAACATATATTTGTACACTCAGCACTACACAGATTTATGAGACACTGTCCTTCACCCTTCTAGAGCTCACCTTCTAGTGTGTAGGGATACTGCCCAGTGCCACCATGGTGACGACCTTTACCCTAATGCCAAAGGACTGGGAATTATGCTCCTTGCTAAAGTGAAAAATAAAGGTTATTTTGATCTTTGAAACAATCACTTTGATTCACTAGGAAATTATAGGAAAAGGATCATAGGGACTTACTTATGACTTGTAGTTAGCAGTCAGAGTGGTACTATAAGTAACCCAGAATTGGGAGATTCCAAAAAAAAAAAAAAAAAAAGGGTCAACTTTAATTTTTAAGGAAGTTTTAAAAAAAAGGAAAAAGAAGGATGAGTTGAGTCATGTGCAGAAGCCATCCACTTACCTAAGTAATACACAGCAGGAAACCATTTCTAAGTGGGCATACCCAATTACAGTAACTACACCACGAGGTCCTTCGTCTTCTTTCCATGTATATTTTCTTCCTAGGAGGTCCCTAACCTCTCCCTAGGCCTCCACCTCCTCTAAGCCCATCCTCCTCCACACCCCCACACCCATTATTCCTCCATCCAGACTTCTCTTATACACTTCAGACTCGTCTTTTCAAATGTCTCCTGCATGGATCCATTAGCCATGGTGTCCATGAACTGGAACTTGCTAAGCCACACAGATATACTGATCATTTATCCTCCCCCATTTCAGTGCCAGAAAAGGAATCTGCTTCCTCAAGTAGCATTCCACAGGACCATGGAGTAGCTACACATCTTTTTAAATTTATACCCTAATCTGTTGTTGAGATGAACGCTATATCTGCATTCCTATTAGAAGATATAAAGAGGAAGAAATATCTTCCCATGAATTTATAATATACTTTTATCTATCTATCTATCTATCTCACAATCCAGGAGATGCCTCAAGTTACAACTGGCCTTTGCATAAACTGTTTTAAAAAAAAAATTCAACAGTAAAGGTGATAGAAGTCAAAGTGGCTATCTTTGGTGGACATCTTTCAAAATTCAATCAGTTAATAATTCCATATATCAAATTAATTTTGTCAAGTTATTGGTGGAAGTTCTTCTTTGTAGTTTGATTAGAAAGCCAGGGTTACTCACTGGGTTGTTCTATAAATACAGTAGAAAGATTTTTCTATGGCCATGAGAGATGACTTAATACCTATCTTTGGATCTTCCAGACTAAATCATTTTGGTTTCTGCATTTATAGGGCTTCACTGCTAGAGCAAATCAAAAATAACTACTGTGAGAAAAATCCAGGCTTCATCTGCAGAGACACCTGTTATAGCTACTTCCTCTGATGTCCCCCAAAAGACAAGAGCTAGGCTTCTCACCAACCACAAGAGAGAGCCAACTGTGCTGTCTCCTTGCCTGGTTTTCAAAATTTAGCACAGATTTGAATTTCCTACCAAAAGCAAAGTGTGTGCTATAGAACATTACAGTTGGGCTAAGGTCAAGTATGTGTAAGCAACATTGGGTTAAACCAAGCTAATCCTGTTACTTTACTTCTAGACTCCGCAATGTAAAGGTGAATTAATTATGACCTTCCAAAACAAGTGTTTCCAGAGCTTATCTGTCCTTGGAATTACTTTTTTTTTTTTTTTAAGAGTATCTTAGAGGTATTCTACAGAACATATTTTAGGCAACAATGACCTTCTTCCATGGAGGAATATCATCATTTCTTTGGCCTTTAATGTTAAGCTTACAGCAATTATCAAAGGCACTAGAAGCAATCACATAAAATTTTCTTCAGTCTCTGTTATAAAAAGGACACTAGCCAATGATCCCATCAAGTGTTAACACTGTTTAAGAGTCCTGGACCGCCCGAGTTTGAATCTAAGCCCCATTCCTTGCCAGCTATATGACCTGTCCTTCATCCTTGGTGCCACGGGGTCTTTACTTGGGAGACAACTTCTCCTTCATAGGGTCACTGTAAGGATTAGATAAGATCTTATATGTACTCACAACAGTTCTTGTCCATAGCAAGGACATGGTGCTTAAATGACAGCTTTTTTTTTTTTTTGTGTTACTATTTAGAGCCAGGAAAACGGTGTTTCCTTAGGAAGGTGCATGCTTCTCTCATCCAGCATTCAGAGATCAACAAATCATGTTTCCTCTTATCCCACTGGCAGCAGGGAAGCTGGGACCAAATCTGAATCTCAATTACATCAACTCTGCTAATCCCTACTATGTTCACTGATTTACTGTTCAGACTGTGGGAATCTCATCGCTATGCATTTTTTCAAGTCCTTTTTTGGAAAAGTGAATACATAGAATCATTATAGCAAATTGCCCCTTGAATCTCTTTGGACAAATAGAACTTGATGGCCCCTGCACCCAGTTCGTTTTCCCTATGCAATCAGTAGCTTTTCCTATATGTTCTATGGTTGTCTGGTTTGGTTTTGAATGATCATTTCCCCGTTCCCTAATTAAAAATTTTCCTATCATGCAAGTTCTCCCTCCTCCATCTTTCCCAGGCCCCATTCATTCAGTGACCTTCGCATTTCCCCATCTAGTCTTCACTTGCCTACGACACCCTTAGCTCAGAACCTGGCCATTTTTCAGTGAACTGTTTCCACGATCTTTCTAACAACCTCCACAGTTTTAGCTCCCTCTTCCCCTTCTCGAAAAACCTTCACCATTCAACTGCTTACAGGATAAAACCCAAACTACTTAACAGGACGTATAAAGCCCTTTGCACGGTGGTCTCCACCTACCGTCCCACTACTCTCTCATTCCCGTCATTCGTGCTCTGGCTGCACGTTACTCTCTGCCCCACCAGTCTGGGAGGCTCCTCCTCTCCCCTCCCTCAGTCTGGAAAAGTCCTGTTCGGTCTTTAGCTTCAACTCCCCTGGTGAAGGTCTCTCCAATCCCTCCGACAGAATTAATCCTTCACCTCTGTGCCCCCAGAGCGCTTGTAACAATGGGTTATAATTAGTTGTTTATCATTAGTTGCTTGGATTTTAATGCCTTCTCTTCAATTTTGAGCTCCGTGAAGGTAAGAACCAAGGCTTAGTCATCTTTGTAGTGCAGGCACTTTGAAAAACACATTATGCATTCACCATCTATCTACTGAATTGAACTGGAATTATATCCTTAGGCCTGGAAAAGTAACTAAAGAAAGTGAGGACCACAACCCGTTCTCCTCCAGCAGGATGGCACGGTAATGCAAGCCAAAAAGACGATAAGGGTCTTCATGAAGGATCTAAAAAGGGACATTGGATTCTAAGAGCTTCACCTTTAACCAGGCTGTCCAAGGGGAGGGCAGCGGTACCTGTAAATTCTAAATATTCTTGTCACCAGAAGGGTTCTCTGGTTTTTCTGATAGTCCTTCAATACTATGTAATTTCCTGCGCCAAGAATCTCAGCTCACCAGACAACAGTGTGATTTTTATTCTCATTTCCACGATTTCTGTTTGTGAGACAGAGGACCTGGAATGGAGCGCCAACTCCAGTCTCTCAAAAACATATATTCCCCATTTCAACAGATGAAGTATTTGTACTGAAACGCCATGCTGTTCCCCAAAAAGGTTTAAGGCAACATGAATACATTTAGTATAACAAGACAGTTATAAAGAGAATTAGGATCAAAGGAGAAATAAATTGTCCTTCTGGGTTATCCATCCCCTTCCATGAATTGGATAAGCTGAATTGGTCCCCTCAGGCTTTAATTTGATTAACTCTGGATGAACTGAAGGAAATTTCGTTACTGGACTGGTTAGCTGGAAACTGAGCCTCTGAATCACGGTGACTCCACCTTCCATGACCGAGTAGAGCGAAGTCGGCCGACTCCTGCCTACCTTATTAAATTCAATGTGTCTGGGGCGCCTGGGTGGCTCAGTTGGTTAAGCAACTGCCTTCGGCTCAGGTCATGATCCTGGAGTCCCGGGATCGAGTCCCGCATCGGGCTCCCTGCTCAGCGGGGAGTCTGCTTCTCCCTCTGACTTTCCCCCCTCTCATGCTCTCTATCTCATTCTCTCTCTCAAATAAATAAAATCTTTAAAAAAAAAATAAATAAATTCAATGTGTCTGCCCTTCAGCTTCTCTTCACAAAGCGTCTCTTCATATGGTGGCTTCCCTTGCCAAAACAGATCTTGTGTGTCTGATTTCTGAAGGAAAACTAGCTCCCTTTATCTAACTAAGCTCTGCAGCCCTTGGCTTTGGGGGTACATGTTGCCAAGTGACATGAAGGCCTAGTTTCATGAAATTCCTCACATCCTCCTCCTCTTTTCCCCCCCAATCCAACTTCAAAGAAATGGACAGACCAGCTAGGAAAATCCATCTCCACTAATTACAGGTGAGGTCGACAGGACCTTTGATGCTCCTTCCATCATGCTCCCTGCCCCCATTCCAAACCCTCAGCTCTTCCTCTATCACACTGTCTTCAGAGGTGGCCCTTCTCCCCTTCAGAGCCAAGTCTCCTCCTGTGCCCATAACCGCTCTCCCTCCTGCCTCTTCGGGACCAATGCTCCCATCAGCCCCAAGTTCTCCTCCCCTCTTTTTCTGGCATATTCCTCCAGCATGTAGAAGTTATTAGGGATCTTTAAGTAAAAAGGGAAGACCAGGGTGAACCCCACATGGTATTGTATGAAATAATCCCAACAAGCACAAATATATTTGCAAAGATTTAGTGTAGAGATTACTTATGAAAGGATACCTAAGAACCCAACACGGGTGGTAGCCTTTGGAGCTCGGAACGCTACATCCAGGGGAGAAGGCTGGAGAAGGACTCCTTTTTCTCTATGTGCCTTTTTGAACCATTTGGATTTCACTTAATGTGCATGACGGCCTATTTTTAGAAAGGTAATTAAATTGACATTGTAATGTTCAAATCTTCCAGAGTTCCACCAAGCCCAGTGTTCTCCTTCCGCCACACACTGCCTGGGTAGGTAAATTCACTCTCACAGTTTCAACTACTACTTGGGAGCTGGTGGCTCCTAGATCTAGTATCTCTGGAAGCTTCACAATTCCACTTCTGTCAGACATTTACCTGTGGGTGTGTCCCCAGGCTCTCAACTGAACCTCTCCCACACCCCATTCACCGGCTTCCAGCTACTCGACCCTTGAGGAAGGAGGTCTATAAACAGTGTAAACCTTACAAACTGATATTTGTTTTAAAAAGAGAGATGAAGAAGGGACCTGCTTCTCCTCTTCCTGAACTGTCAGTCCACGAGGCAAACCACCATCAGCTCGCCACGTGCCCTCCAGAACTGGGACTCGATCCCTCCCTCCCCAGATCCGTGGAACCACCACAGCACGCAGCTCTGCACCCCTGCCCAGAAATACCACTCACATTCAGCCTGTCGCCCCCATTTCTGTTGCCTGACTTGAGGCCCCAGTGATCTCTTTTGGGGGTTTCCATGCTACCTCCCAATTTGAATTCCTTCTTCCGGGATAGTTCTTTTCAAGGTCACCCCCCACACAGCTGCCCGAGCGATGGATGGAAGTGTAAATGTAACAGTACCGCCCCGGGCTTCTGCCCGAGTGGCTCCCTGTCCTAGGTGAGGTGGCACCACGCCCTTCCTGGCCCAGCCTTGCCCACTTGTCCGGCCTCATCTGCTCCCATTTCGTGTCTCGCCACAAAAGTAACACAGCTGTTTGCAGTTTCCCCCACGTTCCCTGCCGTTCCTCCCCCTGACACTTTCTGCTCCCCCTGCTGCTTGGAAGGCCCACTCCTGACCCCCTTCAGCGTCCCTTCGTCTTGGTTATAGTCTTACCAGCACTGCAGACTCGCACAAAGGCCTAAGGAAGGAGCACGAGTGAAGACCGCGGACACTGTGCAGAGAACCGGCAGCCCCCGGGGCCCAAGGTCATCCCATCATTTACAAGTAAAGCAACAGGATCATGATTTCCATCGAGCTCAGCTCTGTGGCGTAAGTAATCCATCTAGAATTTCTGGGAGTATAACATTTACAATCTGGCATAATACTGGAGGAATGAAAAGGAGCAAGGAAAACTCAAATTTAGACTACACTGTGTCCGGTCACTCAACAAGACCTATGAAAGGTACCAAGTAGGTACTAGGAATCCCCACAGTTCCCTGCTGTCATGTAACGTCTGCTGACAACTTTAATTCACTTCAGACTTCCCAGTGAATCCGGTTAGTATTTATGCTCCTTTTAGACTCGAGAACAATCTAATCAATTTGCTATGCAGGCAGCAGGATGACAATGAGTTTTGGTCTCTCACAAAGGCTACCTTTTCATTGCTAGGGTCACACCTAGAATTTCAGGGCAAGTCTTACTTCATTTAGACAGTGCAGAGAAAAATACGTTGGAATCTGACACTACTAATTTCAGTCAGGAGACTGCAGGCTTTTGAATCTGTGCAAGAAAAAAAGCCAACTCTGAGCTTGCAATGCTGAGGACACACAGTGGATCAAATTCTCAATATCCAACTGGTCTCCATTAAACGACGGTGAATCTGAATTATCTGCGGAGTGAGGACGAGACATTATGCAGAAGTGAAACGTTCAAGACTGTCTAAGTCACTAGTCACCCAAGCTTATGAGATGCTATTGAGAAAATTCAGAGTCAGATTTAGCTTTTGCTCAGAGCTTTCACTTTATATTTGTAGTATTAACCAACAACCAAGAGAATGCCAATGGGCGAGACATACACGGCCCAGGATTTGGAAAATGGGTGTTTAACCTTTTAAATGTCTGACAAAGCAATGCTTGGTTAATCAAGAAGTTTGGAGAAGGGAAGTATTTTGAAAAACAAGCAGAAGAACAGCTTTTAAAAGGCAACGCTTTATAAAAATTAGGCTTTAACAATAATTTTAGTCAAAAGGACATGTGTGAGTGCTATAATTAAAATAAATTCAGCTTCATTTCATGCATTCAGTTCTTTTTAAGACTTTATTTATTTATTTGACAGAGACAGAGACAGCGAGAGAGGGAACACAAGCAGGGGGAGTGGGAGAGAGAGAAGCAGGCTTCCCACTGGGCAGGGAGCCCGATGTGGGGCTTGATCCCAGGACCCTGGGATCATGACCTGAGCCGAAGGCAGACGCTTAACGACTGAGCCACCCAGGTGCCCCATTCAGTTTATTCAACAAATATTTATTGAATGCTATGTCCAACAACTGGGAGAAATGGAATCCTAAAGACCGAGGTAACACACCCCTGAGACACTTCAACATTAACCATTCTCTCTTTTTCAAGGGGAGGTGTTGTGAAGAAGAATAACAGAATTTAAGAACATATCTCCTCAGGAATGGGGATCTCCAAGCCTCTTTCCTTTGCTATCTGTCATTTGGAGGTAAGTCCTAACTACAGAATAAAGGAACACAAAATACACATAGATATGGTAAGTATATGTCCAAGGGACATGGGACAATCTCAATTTTAAATATCCATTCCCGGGGCACCTGGTGGCTCAGTAGGTTAAACGTCTGACTCTTGGTTTCAGCTCAGGTCATGATCTCAGGGTCATGGGATTGAGCCCCGTATGGGGCTCAGTGGGGAGTCTACTTGTCCCTCTCTCTCCCCCTCTGCCCCTCCCCCGGCTTGTGCCATGTGCACACGCATGCTCTCGCTCTCTCTCTCTCTCTCAAATAAATGAGAAATCTTTAAATATCCATTCCCGTTTTCTCTAAAAGTATGCTTGTATTAGTCTGATTATATGGCCCAGTTTGACTTAGGAAATACAGTCAGCTTGGCGGGCCCTGAGAGAGGGCATCTACTGAGCCCCTGGGTTCTCTCAGAGGAAGGACAGGAAAGGGTGAACTAAAGCCCCTTAAGCATCACTCAATTCAGGGATCATAAAGGCAAAGCTACGGCTCTGAAGCTCTTTGAGCGGAACTCTTAAGAGAGGACAGAGCAAAGGAAACCAGACAGTGTACTTTCGGGAGGGGAGCTCTGGAGAGACATTTCTTTGGAATTTGGTAGGAAGTGAAATGTGACAAAGTGGAGGAAGGAAGAAAGAAGCTCATCTTGACCTTTACTTGAAGGTCGGGAGGACTTACACAAAGACTTGCATCAACATCAGATCCTTCATTTCAGAGCTGTAAGGAGCCCTGGTGTCATTTTCTTTCTTTTTTTCTTTCTTTGACAGAATGAACCATCCCATTCTTGGGGAATGGTCTTGGATATCTTTCAGGAGAAAGTGGTTATCATTGTACCACAAGTACATGAACTGGTTTATTCATGTACAGCTTCAGGGCTCCTGGCTGGCTTAGTCTGAGGAGCATGCGACTCTTGATCTCAGGGTCATGGGTTTGAGCCCCACGGTGTGTGTAGAGATTACTTAAATAAAAAAAAAAAAACTTAAAGAATACTGCCTCAAGTCAAGGTACGTTCCAGGGAATATGCCACAATTCTATATAAATTCTGTTTACATAGAATGACTCTTTTTTATTCTCTGGTGCAAGGGTTGGCTATTTTGAGTCAGAAAATCTGAACCAGAAGTTGGTTCTGCCACTGGCTGATTGTGAAATCTGGGTCAAGCCCTTTGAACCTCTGTGAACCAGCATTTCTCCGTCCATCTTCTTGACAGAGCTTTAAGGGAGATTAAATGACCCAAAATACATTAAAGTGCTCTGGAAATGATGAAATGATAGTTATCAGTACTCTTTACCAACACCCTTTGGTCTGGTTGTCATGGTACAGAAGCAAAGTGTGCCAACAACACATAACAAAACTCTTACCCAATGACATGGAAAGATATATTGCATAATGGCAACAATCCTATTGTACAAAAATATTTTTATTCCTGGGTAACATCAAATTCTACTTATCATGCCAATCCCAACTTTTCCTTCTTATTTGACTCTGACCCCTAAAATAACTATAGATTTAACATAGATGGATACTAAGGAGGATCCTCAATAAAGGAGGGGGAAATGTTGTATCTACCATCATCTTCAGTGCCAGTCTTACAAATAAGGCCAAAAATAATGTTTCGTATTGCTTCCTGGACAGTACTCATGGGACAACCTTGCTGTATTCTTAAAGTGAGGTTTTTACCAAACATTTCCTGATTACCCCCTAAGTATTCACACTGTGCCAGGAACTCTAGGGGACCATTACGAGGATGAAGACACAGTCCTTGCCCCAAAGGCATTCACTGTCTTGTTAGAGAGAGGCAATGGGAATAACTACTAAAAAGGCAAACCAGTCAGGGAGTTCTCTGAGAAAGGTTCACATGACTCAGAGAATATAGGCAAAAGATCGATTACTTCCAAATGTCGGGATCTAACAGCGCTCTATGGAGAAGATTATTTTGAGGAAGGTCATGGTGGATGGGTAGGACTCCCTCATCAGATATGGAAGGGATGGGGGTTAGTGGGTAGGCTGAGAAGCAAGCTTGAGCTTGACCCAGAAAGTGGATGAGAGCAGGATGTATTCAGAAACAGCTGCTACAGCAACGTGGCTGGAACACAGGCACAAAGGAAGATAATGTTGTAAAAGGAAGTCAAGAGAAAATTCTGGAAGGTTTTAAGTGCTCAGCTGAAAAGCTGGATTTTTTTTTTTTTCTAGATGCAGAAATGCAAGGAAGGAAGAATGCCATGAAGGGTCTTGGTT
The DNA here is from genome assembly GCF_964656455.1 of Halichoerus grypus. Taxonomy (NCBI): domain Eukaryota; kingdom Metazoa; phylum Chordata; class Mammalia; order Carnivora; family Phocidae; genus Halichoerus; species Halichoerus grypus. The sequence continues at coordinate 105,857,865 of NC_135727.1, read as the reverse complement.
CCGGAAAGATACACAATTCAGGTTGGTATGGAGGATTTATTGGAGGGGTGAGAAAGAGAGTAAAGAGAAGCCAACTGGATAAGAGCATGGCCACAGGTCAGGGGTTTTAAGAACTAGATGGAGGGCAGTGGCAGTAGAAAGCAATGGATGAATGGCAGTTTGCTTTTTCATCTTGAGGTGACCTACTCCCCCCCAGGGCACCAGTTCTCAGACACACTGCGCTGTCTAGATTCACAGGTCTTGGTGCCTTGGGCTAAAGCGAAGAGATAAAGGTTCTTAAGTCCCACAAATTTGAGCAACTGCTCCTTTAAAGACTTGCCTGGTGGCATTTGTCTAAAGAAGGCACAGTGAGGTAGAAGTGATCATACGTAAAAGCCTTTCTTAACCAAGAGACCTGTGATATAATAAATGTAACACAAAAGTCAATGTCCAATGATTTCTATTTTCCTGACACCACAGAGTACCCCCAGATTTTGACACCTGCGTCCTCTCTGCTGTCATTGTGAATCTTCTTCAGGCTTTTCACTTCTAGGGTTTCTATTTCTCCGTGAACAGCTTTTTCAGATGATGACTGACAACTGGAATGGTCTCACTAACCTGCTATGATGGTGAGCATTAATGATTTCCGTGTTTGAGGATGGAAAATAAGATGAATGAATTCGTTCCCAGATCCGACCAAGCCAACGAACCTACTTTCTTAAATGCTTTGAGATAGACAATATGGCCAAATATATGTACAAATCATATAATCGTGAAATTAAAGGACTTGCTTTGTTCTTAAATTCTATTCTCAAATACATAATCAAAGCCTCTGAAACACATGCAACAAATCAATCACCATCATTAGCATTAATTCCTCTCACCCCTAAATTAGGACTTCTTAATTATACTATCGCATTCATTTTCTTCTTGCAGGTAACAAAAAAGGAGAGAGAGAGAATCTGTAAATGGAGCTAAACAGATTATTGTAGAAAACAATTAGACACAGAATGACTAAGTGAAGATTCCTGGTGCTTTTCTATGTGCGCACGTGTATGCACTCTGCATACCAATGACAAAGCTAGAAAGAAAACTCACCTGTTTTCTTCCTCAAGATCTGCTAGGATTCTCTCTAGCTCCCCTCTTTCCTCACTCTCTAAGGAAATCAAGATCTGGGCAGGACTACGAGGCTGGCTCAGGGGGGAGTCCTGGTTCAAACTTTGGCAGTAATGCTGGATTAACAAATGTTCATCATCTCTGGAAAATAAAATCAAAGGTTTTGGTTTTTTCTCCCCCTTATTTTGCTTTGGGGGTCAGGGACTCAGGTGTGAATTTAAAAATAGAAACATTTGCTCTTAACCATTAATTAGACCCCTTTTCCTATTTCTAAAGACATTTTGAGACTTTTGAGCTTGTGATCTATGATCTTATTGGTGACAATTCAAAGTATTTCTTGCTCAAATTTTCAAATGAATTTGATTGGCCTATTTACATGGGCAAATGAGTAGCAGAATTACAGAAATACTGGGACTCTTATGTTGACTGTTCGACCAATAGTTAACAGATATTAAAAGACACAACAATGGCTCTATAATGCTCTTACTACCAAGCCTGTCAAGATAATCTGTTCACTAACCCACGCTCTTGTTGACAATGACCAGAAAAAACAACCCTGCAGCCTTTACAGTAATTAATATTTTTTTCAGGGGAGGACAATGTGACCACAAAGTGTTGCTTTGCTAATAAGCCAGTTTGAACTTACAAAAGCCATAGAGGCAAGATGGTAACAATAATGAAACTGGAGACAAATGATGGTTTCATTCAATTATTGTTCAGAGAGAAAAACAAAAACTAGAAGGAAAAAAAAAGCCACTGGGATGACTAATTAAAAGAAGACTGAGCATCTCATTCTTTAGAATAGCTTTTAAGGACTAATCTTCAGGAACAAAGAAGCAAAAGGCTTATATTTGGGGAGGCAGCTGCAATGTTTCCTTAAAACTAGGAACTCTCTAATACACAGGAGAAATTATTTTCTAAATGTATTGCTCCTAGCTCCTTAGAAGCCTGTGCACATCTAAGTTATAAGAACTTCATTCTGTTCTTAATGAGAGGCTAAAGCTCTTTGTTTCTTGTTAGATATGAGTAGGATGGTATGTTAATATTCCCCTCTCTAAGTCTTCTGAGTTGAAAAACAATTCATGTATTCAGGAAAAAATGACTTAAATGATTTTGGTCTGTCAAGCCAGGTAATTGGTTGAGAAGTGAAAAGTTGTCTAAAAATAATTATTGGGTGTTAAAAACCAACATTTAAGTGAAGTCAACCAATCCCCCAAACAACTTCCCCAGATCTGCCCCCAAAAGGTCATGGTAAAGTTTTACCATCTAATACGGAGTCAAAATGCATTTTATGTCCTCAGAATGAGCTAAAGCTAAATTTCATTTAACAATTGTAAAAAGATGTTTTACTACCTAATTTATTATCCCTCTTCCCAAATTCTGAAATTTTATTGCAAGAACTTCCTGTGTTTAATTACAACAGAGCTATAATTAAATTTCTCTTACTGTTCTCTCAGGCGGTCAGTCAATGGCAGCCATTATTATACAGATACAACTTGAAGTGATTTGAATGTGCTAGAGCTTCTAATCACCAAAAGTGGTGACACAAAGAAGCAAATCATTCAGGTTGTTTACGTTTGGTTGATTCTTTGGCCACATATTTTCCTGTCAAAGTATTTTATATACTAAACCTACTAATACTTATCCCCATAACTGAGAAAGAGAATGTACCACAGTTACTTTTGTTTGGGGAAAAGGTTGTTTTCGTTTTAAGTAACTCAGTCATATACAAACGACTGAGTGTCGACTTGATTCAACACTCACCTTGGCAGGTGATCACCTTTAGCTACCAGATGATTTGTTCTCATGTCTTCAATAACCAGCTATGTACACATGCCACTCGGATACTATTTCCCTCAGCCTAATCCTTACAAAGGCTCTTGCCTCATCGGAGTGTGATGCTGGGCTGCCACACCAACGACATGATAAATTTACCACTCATTCTTCCCTTTGCCTAGATTCTCCATGACAAAGTGGTGAGATACCCGTAACTTATCGAAGTAGAGACACTGCTGTGCTTTGACTAGATTTTTTTTCCCCTCTCTCTAAATTATCTATTCCGTTAGCAGATCCTTATCTTTTCCTACATATTAGCTTCTTAATCGGCTCCCTCCACCTCGGGCCCTTGGTTCATGGCACTGTTCCTCTGTGTTCCTCAATATGAACACTTCCCCAACTCAGTAAGAAAGCCACCCTTGCCCTGTTACCATTTCTGGCATTGCGCTCTCTCTTCCCTTCTATTTGACAGGCCTGGCTTATCAGCCCACTAGACAACTTCGACCTAAATTTGTACTTCCTCTTCTGAAACCCTTCACCAGATTGCCTCACCTGATTTAGCTAGCGAAGATGCTAAATCACAAAAATCTACTACTTCGGATCTCTGAAGGAAAATGCCCAACTAACCTACCAGATGGGAATACCAATGCAACCATACCAAGATTACATGTCCGCTCCCGGAGTGGAGAAAATACTACTTAGCCATCACTTTTAAAAATTAATATCCAACCCCTTTAAATATCTGGCAGGTTTGGTCAAAGATTAAGCATTTCGTATAATTTCCATATTTGAGCCTCTGCAACTTGTGATAATCCGGTATTAAATAAGGCCCACTGTTTTTGCTACTCTGGAATACCAGTAATGCCACATTTTGGATGAGCTCATTCCGTGTCAGGTGGTTAAGAGTCAAAGGAAAAAAAAGTCAACGAATGGCTCCTTGAAAGATCAAGTGAGTCTAATGCTAATTCCTATCTTCTGCACTACCCTACCTCTAAAGCCCTCAAAGCAATTTCATCGTCAGGAACATTTTGTAAAAAGAGACAGGATACTTACATGCTCTCATTAGGAGAGATGCTATCATTTAGATAAGATCCATTGCTGTTTTCCATTTCTGCTAGCCTGATAAAAAACGTAAAAGCTCATTAAAACTTATGTGATTTCTTAGAATCTATTCAAGACCTAATCGAACATTCCTGAAAACTAAAGGATAAATCATGTCAAGAAGAGAAAGGAATCCTTCCAATTAAAGAATGTGTGTGTTGCCCTAACCATCTGATGCAGCGAGTGGTTAGGAGCTTTACATTTATGCTATAAATTAGAAGGGAAGTTGTATTTGGTTGTTTTCTTCTTCTTCTTCTTCTTCACAAATTGATCTTGCTTTCACCGAGAGCAGGCCTTTGTTTTTACAAGAAAAGCTTCCCTACCAACAAATACACTGTACCTTCACTACCCCTTGTTTTTTAAAGACAATTAAAGCTTTCCCCTGATGACAGACTTATATAGCTAGTTAATGCTTCCCACGGTTGACAAACACGTTTAGCAGTTAGACTACTGATAAAGGATGGACTCATAGTAAGCTCTCTGAACAGTCTGCCACCAATTTTTACCTTCAAAAACCTCCTTCCCCTCAGACAATAATAAAATCTTCTTACCACTAAAAAATAAAAAAAGTTAACCAAACTCTCACAGACTTCTTTAACGAGCATAAGATCGCTTACAATTAGCAATTCGGTTTTTAGGCATAAAAATTCGCTGAAACACAAAGAAGGTGGGACAAAAAGTTGCACGGATTAGGAAAATTAATTATTCTTTTCTTTACAGCATCTGATGCTAAATAAGCACGCAAATAGAAAGCTAATGCTTTCATATGCTCTAGAGAACATAGTATCATTTCTTCACCCATGGATGGTTGGTCTAGCAGTTTTCTAAGAAGGTGAGATGATTTCTAAGCCAATTCTTTAAACGTGCTCCATATGCAAAACATAGCAAAGCTATCAGAAATGTTTAAAGGCCAGGATGAGGGGGAGATTGTTCTGGACTAATGCTCTTACTGGTGTTCAAAAACAGCATGCAGTGGAATGGCATGCAAGTTAGAGGGCAAGTGGATTAGTAGAAATCAGACAAGATTGGGGGGAAAAAGAAAAGGTTTGTTTCAAATGATTATAGGTTAGCTTTCCTTGGTTAGTTATTTCAATCAATATTTGCCTGGCATTCAACTAGTCTCATACCTGCTAGCATAATGTTCAATGCGTGAATGAGTATCATCGTGTGAAAGCTGAGGGGACGAGGCGGGCCTATAAGGCAGAAAATGTGATTAGTCACAGATACCATCCATTAATGGAGAAAAAAAAACCCACCACACAGTCATGTTATATATATGGCCTAAAATGCTTTTCTTCTAATGCTGTGGATAATGTACACATTTGGTTGTTCCTATATCTTAGATATATCATCAATTATTTTAAATCCAAGTTTGAGAGGTAATTTCTCATACTTCTCATTTTTTTTCCCAAAGCCATCAAAAGAGATCAAAATCTTCTCTGGAATGTTTCAATTATAGAAGGGTGGACGATCTCTTTGTGACATTTTTTCCTCCTACCTTGTCATTTCTCACATCCTATAGTTCTGAGACTATGTTGGCACTAGGTGGTTAAAAATTTTAAGTAGTTTCCCCCCACCACGCCATTTATTAGCTGCCTTCTTACTGAATGGAAACTGTACTTTTGCTTAGTACGTTTACAGTCAACGATTTTAATTCCCAGGAGGCCAGGCCAGGATCTGTTAAGATCCCACACATCAGGATATCTTGGTCTGTGCTGTTTTGTAAGGAAGTAACATATCCACCAATTTAGTACAATTTAGTAGCAGGACCATATTACTACTTCACAAAATAAAACTGAATGACCCACAATGATACTGTGATGTTTTAAAAAAAAGAACGACTAAATCCAATAAAATGTCACAATATCTGCAGTATTTCTTAGTAGGGATACTGTGTGCTAACATACAGAGAAGAAAACTAGAGGGGAGCATTAGCATGAATAGCCCATATGCTTTTGGGGTGTAAAACCCTACTTTATTTTTTTTAAGCTCCAGAGACTAAGAAATTTGGTAAGGTTAATATTTTCCCTACCCTTTTGTATCTGATCTATTAATTACCCTTGAAGTTTTTATGGTATCTTTTGGATTAACCTTAGGAAAAAAAATCCATCTGTTCTGAAAACCAGTTTGGACTTGTGCTTTTCGGTCGTAAATGGAGTAAGACAAAAGTTCTCTTCCATTTCTGTCCTGACACAGAAAGCCCGTACATAAAGGCATGGATCCAAAAGTCCCCAGTAACCTATTCAGTGAGGACTGGTTTAGCCCAGCGTCCAAACAGCATTAATGGATGTGGTCAAAACACTAAGAAGAATACATTTGTTTTTACTTATATGGAAAAAAAAAACATGTAGTTATCTAGGCTTACCTAGGAAATAAGCTAGAAATCCCTATTTCTTAAAGAAGACACGCAATCCTAAAATGATTACAACACAGTATAGCAAACAACTAGGGAACTGAGGTCTTCCTTGAGAGATAAATGTCTCATTTATGAAACCAGTGTTGTCTAGGTCAAGTGTCACTCTAATCCAATTTGTAATGAACTACAAAGACCTTTAAGCTGTCATGAGGAAACAAGGATGGCCACCCAATTTACTAGGCAGATCCAAAGATTTCCATGTGAATCTTCGCTCTAGTTTGGTAGAGTTCACATCATTTCTTAGAACCCTGGAATAGCGCATTAGAAAAATGCTAAGGTTTGTTTTAAAATATTCACTGCAGGTCAAAATAATTTAGTACTTGGATCATTTGGTTTATAAGCCCTATCTTCAGGAACAAACCAATTTTTCATTTACATACTTCTTTTTTTTTTCTCATTTACATACTGCTGATAAGCTAAAAGCCTACCAGGAAGAAAATGGTTAAGTGTTTTCCTTTCTAATGGTTGCTACCTTGGTAGTGTACAGAAGAAAGAAAACCTGAGACCTTTGAGCATAACTATACCAAGAAAACTAGGCATGTAAATCCAAAACACTTTAGTAAAATCTTATACAGAAAATATTATGCAGCACTTTAATTCTTAGCCTTGAGGATAATTCCATGTGATTTTTGTTATTAAGTAGCACCTAACACAGCATGCATAAGCACAAGAACTCCTAAAAAAAAAAAAAAAAAAGAAGAAGAAGTACCCTAAAGGAGGTACCTATTAGACCAGAAAATGAGCCAAAAGGGAGTACTGTTCAGAGAAGGAGCATTTAAAAAACCAAGAATAAGTAGAAAACCACTTAGTCCAGAAACAAAACTAAATGCAAAGCCTTCTGAAACACTTTTCCGAAAGATGGTAAGAACACTGTTCTCCCTTCCTACTTCCTACACACTAAACGATATACCCAGAAGGATTAGTCCTGTTATTATTAATGGCCAATTCCATCCCCACCCACCACCGGTTTCTCTTTTGTGAAAACTCCATTAATAAGTTTTCATCCGTTTAGGTTTCAAAGCAGAATAGCTCAAAGGATACTGTTTGTCTCATTTCTGGGCAAACAATATAAAAGGTTTAGGCTAGATTTAGTTTTTAAGAAAAATATGACAAATACAGGTAAATAAGGGTTTCCACTGAGGAAAAACAAAAGATCTGTATCTCAGTCAACGTTCAAATTCTGTGATCCACATGAGAATCTGTTAACATCAGAGGGAATTCTTGCAAAAATGAAGCCACCTCAGGACCTGGTTCTTCTGTCTAAATAGGAGAGCTCTGCAATATATTTTATAAATTATTTAAAATCCCCTGAGTAAAGACTTTAATAAAAATGCTGGTATTAAAGAAATAGGGACCATAGCCTGCTGGGTCTGGTTTTCTTCCTCAAAAGGATAATTTCCCACTATTTCTGAATAATTGAACAGACTTTTTATAAAAAGGCAAAGTGATTCTATGTTTTAGTTTCTAGAGGAAGATATTTTAATATAGGATGTTATTAATTTGATAGTTCTTCAAAGTTGAAGACAAACACCCTCTACTTAAAATAAGTGACATTAAACTCACTTGTCATGTTTTTTCTCATTAGTTGATGTATTCAATAAACTTTTTTTTTCCATTCAAGGAACTGTTATTTTTTGCTTATCATTTTGTGTTACCTCTATCCACGCACTTTTAAAGTTATTCTGTAGCACATTTGCCTTTCGGATATTTCAGCTGGCTAAAACTTACGCCAACACAGAATGAATCCATTCACTTAGGGAGGATTTCAGTCCATCAGTTTGTTTTGAAGTTTCTCATTTAGGAAAGGTTCAAACTTCTATAAATAAATAAACTACCTGGGGTTTTGGGAAAACAATTATCTACGAATAGCAAAAAACCAGAAGTGAATCTAAATAATTCCCCTTGATGAGTAAAAAAATCAGGTATAGGTACCATATCTCAAAATTAAGGGGCACAATAATGCAGCTTTAACAAAGAAAGGGACGCCTTACAATTCTTTTAGGCCAATAAAGACTTAAAATAAACCTCAATTAATAACTTGCATTTATCACTACAGGATTTTTAAAAAAGGATATACTTTAAATTAAATTACATGGTGGAGCAATAAAAGAGACCCAATAAAAATAGAGTTCTTCTAAATTGGTCATTTTCTTCTCTCTATAATAGAGCTGTCTGACTTTAAATATTTTAATAAAGTACGCTCTGAAATAACAAAACTTTGTTATAAAAACTCCACACAATGTAACTTTAAAACAATGCACGCTTTGTTTGCTAATATATAAATCACCGACTCTCCAGAGTTTTCTAATAACATTATAAACTCTAAGATAAACCAATTATCTGTTGGTATCTAATATTAGCATTATTAATATACACCAGTAGTGTATAGTATACTTTCCTTTCAGTTGTAAATGTATAACTATTTATGAGCTGAATATTTAGTTTGGAGAGGAGAGCAAAGTGAGTTTAGTTCAAAACTGAGAAACTCGTGTGTATATGTGTATGAAGATTAGTCCGGTAGCATGGTAAGAAGTACACACACCTGACTGAAATTATTCCATCAAACTCCACATCCTACTATAAAACAAATTCTGCTGATTTTTAATGGTCCACTTGTAACAGGCCCTAAAGAACAAACCATCATCCTTTTGAAAGTCCTGAAGTATTGAATCTCAAAAAATATGGCTCAAGAATGTTATTACGCAATCAGAGGAGCTTGTCATGGAAGAATACGTAAACATGTCTCTCAGGAACAGAACTAACAACCCATTCGTTTCTTTGATGACTGACTCCAGGCCAGGATGTCTGCTGGTTAAAACCTGACCAGGTAGGGACCTGGAAACCTCACTCTGATTCTCCCGCTCTGTGGTGGATGGCACTCTAAATGTTTTACTGCGGGAAGGAAAAAAATGAAATGAAGGAAGGGAAATTAATGTGTCCTTAAAAACCAAACCAAACCAAACCAACAGAACAAAAAAAAAAATTGTCAAATCAAGCAAGCAAATGTGTTGGTGGTAGCAGCCCCCTTCAGCAGAAGTACTCACGCAGAATCTACCGGCCAGAAGTTGATCAGAGTAACAGGACTGCAAAACAAAAAATGAGGTGGTGAAGAGAGACACAGGCAAACTCAGCCACTAAATAAATAAATAAATAAATAAATAAATAAATAAATAAAAATAAATAAATGAATTAATTAATTAAAAAAAATACTGAGAGGTCAAAATAAATAAAATCCAACCAATTAAGTATGAACCATGAAAGCAACAGCCAAACAAAGGTGGAGAGTGAGGTGAAAGAAAAACAAACAAGTGTGCGATTGCCATCCGTTATGGGAAACACGAGAGGGTTGCAGAGAGGTGGAGGTATCATCATTTTGATCATGAGAATCATTGCTACTTACTGTGACGAAACTTCCTGTGAGTGTCTTTTCTTTCAAGGAGATAAAAGCGACTAGGTATGACCACACAATCAGATACAAAAACACAGACGCCTAGTGATTTGTGAGGGAGGAAGACCGAAATGAAAGACTGGAATCACTCATTTGTAAACAGTCCCATATTTCTTATAAGGGAATTAGTAGCTGTCGTGTAGTTTCTTTCCCTGTGAGATCAGGTTTCACTTTGGAACAGGTAAGTGTCATGGGACAACTAACATGGGAAAATGGCAATTGACCATCAGCTTGTTTTTCTCTTTTCGGCTAAAGTAAATCTAAAGAAAGAAATAGGAGAGACTGTTTGCATTTGGGAGTGAAGGAGGGCATTCAGCTGAGAGGAGCTCAAATATATGTCAAATGAGAGACTGCTTTGCGCTCGCCACTACTCACGTTTCCATGTTGTCCCCCTCTAAGACCGTCTGCACTGGCAGGTAGCCCATTCGGGGATGCTTCGCAAAATACCTTTTGGTTCGAAATTTGTTTTTTAGTACCTTGGCAAAGTCACGAACATCTTCTCCCGATGTAGTCTGAAAGGGAAAGTGCACTGAGCTCAGACCTACAAAAGTACGATCTCAAGGTAAAAGAGTACTCACTCCAGTGCTCTGCTTCAGCGCACTTGTTCCGTAACTGAAGAGACAGTGGGGGTCAAGAGCCAAGTCTATGGACAAAAACCGGGCCGGGCATAGCAGTAACTAGTAGAGCTCACTTGGGCAAGTTATTTACCTCTCCAAGGCTCCGACCGCCTGTAAAATGGCTGCAGTAATATCTCAACAAGTTGTTATGGCGAAAAACAAGTGTAGCAACTACGAGGGCTACTCGATCAATGGGAGTTTGTAGAACTCTTAAGTTGACCTTAAGTTTGGCCACACTTTGCAGTATTTTAAAAACGATTCTGTCCACAGTGATGTCACGTTTCACCCACTGAGTATCATTCTGTTCACTGCGTGGCTCATTCTCCATCACTGAATGCCTTTGCAAGAGGAATCCAAGTGAGAGAGACAGCGAAAGACCTGGGTCATCGCTCTGATGACGGAAGAGAGAAAGAAGAGCATAAAAGTTCGAGAGCAGAGCTTCTCAAACTTTGCTGTGCATGGCACCCACCTGCAGATCTTGCGAAAATGCAGGGCGGATTTACGAAGTCAGGGGCGGGGCCTGAGCTTTTGCATTTCTAGTAAGCTCCCAGGTAATGTCAGGGCCACAGAGCGGGCACTGAATAGCAAGCAGCTAGTGTTTAAAGAACATCACATTTACACCCATGTGTGTCTGACCACCAAGTCTATGTCCTTTCCACGTCACCAGCGATTCTTTCAAAGTTCTATGAGCCAATGAACACTTCCCCAAAACAACATCTTGGGAGAAAGCTCCACCTCCTAATTATAGAGCCTTGGGCAAATTATTTAACCTTAAGACCGCAGAGTCCTCATCTGTAGGAAGGGGATAATAATAATACCTACTTCAGAGAGTAGTTTAAAAGGCAAAGGCACACGTATGCACATATATATGTATATATACATACACAAATAGTAAAAAAAATAAATAAATAAAAATAAAAGGCAAATGCCTAGCATGAGTTAAGCAAGACTGACTGAAAGCAATGGATAAGAGATTCAGAGGAACCCCACGTCACCCCCTACCCCAACACCCAGCACCGCCCCAAGGCCATGAAACGTCTCCACACAACTGCTAGGGCTGTGCAAAATCAACGTGAAAACGTCTTCTCGGCACCACCCCACGCACTAGGATCAAGTAAATCTGGAGCCTACAATGAGGAGCCACTTTAGCTGGGGAACATCCGGGGAACTCATAAACCCCAGCATCACACATCATCTGCAATACTGTGCAGAAGGGAAACTCCTTCCAGGCGAGCAAACTCTCACGCCAGGGAGGCATCTGACTTACCGGAGTGCAGTATTCCACCATGGGGTAGTGCATTTTATGGCCTTTTGCAACCCGACCAGAAAAAAAGCAACTTTGGCAGATGTCATAGTTAAAGTGCTTTAGACTCCTGTACCTGGTGAAAAACAAAAACAAACACATATGTATTTCTTCAAATCCAATTCCCAAAGAACGTTCTTTAGTAAACCTTCTTCCACACGGTCTTAATTCATGAAACAGAATGCAATGTTCATTAATCCCACAGGTAAGTGATTAACTTCCTCCATCTACATATCTCTGGTGCTTCTCCTTCAGTATCAAAACATTCTGGCAGGAAGGCTATCCTATAAACATATGGAAGGAGGGAAGAAAACTTCAGCTCTCATTTAAACTCCACGAGGAACCCTTTCAGATTAAGTAGGAAGATACTGGCAACCTTCCAGTCTTTTGAAGACCAAACGCAAGATTTTGAAAGAACTTCCAGGAGAGAGAGATGGATGCACTGCAGGCCCCCTACCCATTCTGGGGACAAACATTTTTCTGAAGCAATTATTTTCAAAACAATTTATCAAGAGGAAGCAATTTCACAAAATAAAGGCAAATGAAACAAGGACTCTCACTGAAAATGCATCTTGCTTTAATCACATTTTCTGATTGACTGGCATGATTCACCTCCAGGTAGTTACTTGGATGATCTCTTTTATGTCTCTCTCTTCAGAACCGCCCCCACCCCCCCCACCCCGCACCACCACATTACCCACAAATGATAAGTGAAGCCCCAAGAAAAGACAAACTGGGGCTGGCTGAAAGCAGCTGTAATCTGTAAGTACGAGGTGGTACGTCCGCCCCCATTCTCAGCAGACGCTATTATTTCCTATTCTCCCTGCCTTTTGCTTTCTCAGATAAGAATGCTAGCCAATTCAAATAAACATATTCCTTCTGCCACATATGGGGATGTGGGGAAAAAGCTACCTTTTTTAGATCCCAACCATCTTTTGAGAGGGGGAGGAAGAAAGAGAAGCGCCGCTTCCCAAAATAATCTAATTCGATAAGGGCAAAAGAATTAAAGGCAACAGCACTCTCAGATCCTCCAAAGCACCCCCCTTTCCTATTTTGTGAAACCTCCCCCTGCACATAAATCTCACTAGCTAGCCAGGGAAGCTGAGAGCAGAAAGGTAAGTGTTGGAACGCAGTCCCCTGTGGATTCCCCTCCCCATCTCCCCTGGCATCGTTTGTACGGGCCAGAAACCAGGAAGGAAGGAAAACCGGGTCCTTTGTGAGTACTGCCTACTCAGGGTTGTCCAGCTAGGCTTTAGAAACCTCTAAGCGTTTTTGCAAAAACCTCTTGGTCACAATATGAGGTACAGAAGGACAAACACCAGGGGTAAAAGAGGAGTGAATACAAAGCACATGAATGGTACGAAGTAGTTATTAGGAAGCAAAGAAATAAAACAAGTCTGAGCAGAACTAGAGAAAGAGTATTTACTTAGCTGTTAAGTGGATTCTGAACAGGCACAGACCATAGAGCTAGTTGACAACTGGACGGCTGAGTCATTGCTAGGGAAACCCAGTTGTTGATCCAGATGTTGAAATACAGCATCATTTCAAAATCTGCATTTGGGATTCTTGTTCAGTAAGATTCATTTAACAATATCCCCTCTCTCCCAAAACAGGTCACCGAGGCTGAAGATTTAAGAGCCAACTGTTTTCTGTGACATTTTTAAGAATATCAGAATAATAACCTGCTATGCTTCCTATCTCTTTCCCTTTTAAATTTATAAAGAACCTTTCCCTTTTTTTAGCTGCTTTGTGAAATTTTCATTTACTTGCATACTTTATATTCCCTTAGAAGTTCATTAGGATACTAGGCGAAGAGTGTAATCAGATTCACCAATCAAGAAGTACGTTCTGGGTTGCTTGAAACAATTCTTGTGAGTTCAGGGAGGAAAAGTGGGACAAAGTGAATAAGAAACTGAGCTACCATGACAGGTCTCCCCAAACAAAACCATCTCTTAGTCTTAGAACTGATTCCTAGACAATTTCTAGCAACAGAAAAAAAAAACCAACAACCCAAAGAGATGGTTAACACTGGCCCCGGGAAGGAGGCGGTGCCGTGAATCAGCATTCCCCTGCCGCAGAGGTATCTCTGAGGAGGCAGGTGGTCAGTCGGTCCTGCAGAGCTCCACAATGAAGGTGCAAAGGGCCACCTGCCTAATGAGTCAGAGCCACCAAACTAGCCCAGGGACCAGGGCAGTCACTTGTGAAAGGAACAAACTGACAGCAACTGGCACAGGAGATAAAAGATCAAGTCCGAAAAAGGTGAGAGACACGAAGGAAAAAAACCAATGCCATCTGGGGGGTTCCCGATACCTGAATCCGATGATGGGACACTCCTTGCAGATGTTGCACTTGGCTTGGTGCTTGGCAGTCTCCGCGGCAGCCACCCGGTGCAGGACGGGCAGCCACACCATGGACTGGGGCTCCAGTCGCATCCAGTCTAGGAAGAGGGCTGCTTCGATCTCAGGCTTATTATTAGCCTGTGCAGGACAAGAGGAAAAGCAAAAGGGGGGGGGGGCACGGGGCAAGAAGAGGAAGAAGGGGAGAAAGGAAAGGAGGCACACGTCAGTACAGACCAGACATTAAGAAATTCAGAACAGTGGTGGTGCGATGAGACCCACTTTTCACAGCCTGTTTCTGCCAATGCCCCCCTCGCGGCCACACGAGCCACCTACCCCCTAAGGCTTGGGTAACCTGCCATTACTCTGTTCGGCTGTATGACGAGAAAGCGAAGCAAAACCAACATGTGGAGAAAGGCGAGCAAAATACACACCTGCGCCTCGACACTCCCTTTAGCTCCAGTTTCGGAACTGGACTACGTAAGAGTGAGCCAGAAGTAAAATGCCGAGTGTTTATCGGTAACATTTCAAAGGAGGTTAAGGAAAAACCAACTCAGGAATTATTGATTCCTTGTTTTTTCCTAGACAATCTATTTCTCAGTGTTTCATGGAATCATAATGAAGAGGCTTTAAAAAACATTGGCTCCTGGAGCTTCATTTTACAGACGAGAAAACTGAGACACACATGAGACAGGTAGCTTTTCAAAGGCCATACAACAGACTAGGAGCTGAGATGCTCCTAGAGCCCAAATCTCCTGCTCTACTGCTGTTTACTCGTTAACCCTACAAGATGGCGTCTTAATTTTTTTGTGTTGTTAGATTGACCAATATATTGGCCACTTTTTTTTTTTTCATTGCTTCTTTCGTCTCACATTTTCCATCTGGGATCCTTTCTGCCTAAGTATATCCTTTAAAATGTTCTTGTGTCATGTTGGAGGAGAATTTCTCAGGTTTTGCTTGGTCTGAAAAATCTCCTTTTTAAATCCATATTCTTGACAGCTATCCGCATTGGGTATAGATTTTTAGACTGAAAGGGTTTCTTTTTTTCTTTTTTCTTTTTGGTTTTGTCTCTATTTTGTTTTAGCACACTGAATTATTATTTCACTTTTATTTTACTTTCTCTGTTGTTACTGTTAGGAATTGTCCTTGGTAAAGCGGACTATTGCTCCTTTGAAGGTAATCTGTCCTTTTTTCCTATCTTGTGTTTCTAGGGTTTATTTATACTTTTTTAGTATTCACTGGGCTTCTTGAATCTTTAGCGTCTCTGGTCAGCTCTGGAATCTTCTCAGTCATGATCTCAACAAATAATGCCTCGTCTCCATTTCCCCTCTGTTCTGCTTACAGAAATCTATTAGATAAACGTTAGACTCTCTCAACCTGGCCCATGTTGGTGTGCATAGGTCCTCCTTGTGCTTCATTTCTAACAATCCCTTCAATGTATTTCTCTCTTTGGTAGCGTCCAGTCTGCTGTTAAGCCCAAACAGTAAGTTTTAAATTTTGGTTATTGTACTTTTTAACATCTACAAGTTCTATTTGGTCATTTTTAAGGTCAGTTCTACAAAGTCTGTGGCTCCCTGCAGATATTTTTCAATCTTAGCTGTTATTTTTTTTTTAAACAGAGTAAACATGGTTTTCAAAACACCATCTATTGATTCCGAAGTATGAAATTACTATGGGTCTGCTCCTGCAGTCTGCTGTTTCTGCTGGTTCTCACTCACCTTGGGTTCTTGGGTGCTTAATTTTTTTTTTATTATGTACTACATTGACCTTAAAAAAAATCCTCTGGAGATACTTTGAGCCCTAAATGCAAGTGCTTTCTACAGAGAGGATGTTCATTTGCTTTTGCCAAGAACCAGAGAACACTGCCAATTCCAAGACCGATTGAAACTGAACATAGGGAGGGGTTATTTAGTATCAAACAAGTAATGAGTATCTACACTGCAAACCCATGTTGCTTCTCTTGGAATGTGGTTCGCTAATGACGAATCTATTCCTACACTGCAGAAAGGCAATAGGGCTTGGACCGAGAAGTCATTTGGCTTGCAAAGCTCTCCACTTCAGCACTAGTCCAGCCGTTACCCCTGACTATAAATTTAACAACATTATAATGAGGTATTTGACCTTGAATTTCCTAGCTGCAGAACGCTATCAATTCGAGGTACTGATCAAAAGCTTTTGCGGAGGAGCACTTTCCTCTGTGCAGAGTGCCTTCACAGAGGCACTCTGTGGAAAACTGGGGGGAAAAAATCATGGAACCTAAAGATGAAAGGGACCATGCAAGTGAACTCATCCTTTCGGAATGGCACCAACTCTTACGTGATGCCACTGTTTTCTGACAGCCACCATATAAACGTCAGCCGTACCAGGGAGCCAACATCCTTAATGGATGACCTTGAACGCCTGAGCAGAGGTACCCCTGTCGAAAGTGCTTCATCACACACAGCTGAAATCCAAGAGCAGAGCGGAGGCTGCAGAATCCAACCACCAAGAGTTCAAAGCCCAGCTCTGCCATTTACTGGCTGTGTGACCTTGGAGAAGTAAATTTACCTTTCTGGGTCTTACTTTTCCTCTGCCTTGAGATGGAACTATGAATAGCACCTGCCTCATAGGGTTGTTTTAAGATTTAAAGGAGTTAAATGAAAGGTGCGTGGAACGGTGTCTGGCACACATCAAGAGCCACACTCGTGTGTGCCACTGTCACCCTCACTGCTGTTGTCTGTCCCACCAGAAACCCAGAGGGTCTCAGGCTTTGTGGAGCCTTTTCAATATTTTACCTGAGCGGTCATGTCTGTCCCATGCCTCTTCATTCCTGTTCCTTTTATTTTATTTTTAAAGATTGTGTTTATTTATTTGAGACAGAAAGGGGGGAGGGGCAAGGGGGGGGGAGAGAGCGAGCGAGCGAGCGCAGACCCCACGCTGAGCGCAGAGCCCAACCAGGGGCTCGATCTCACAACCCTGAGATCATGACCTGAGCCGAAACCAAGAGTCAGACGCTCAACTGACTGAGCCACCCGGGGGCACTGCTCCCCCCCATTCCTTTTATTTCTCATAGGACATGCCCTGGTTTGCCACTGTCCTTTAGAAGACTACTCTCCAAATATGATGATCTGTTGGGAATGAATGGTACCTCCACTTGTCTGGACAGTAGGATTGGATGACTTTCTTTTGTTTTGTATTCTAAGCTCACACAGGGTTTCCACTCAAGTAAAATCTCTGGGTCAGTGCTTCCCAGTGCATCCAGCAGATCAGTCATCCAACAAAGTGCTTCATGAAAAGAAGATCAAATTAATTACGGAAACACTGCACACTCTATCTGCCTCTTAAAATGCTTAATGCGTGTTAACATATTAAAAGCTGAGAAGGTTGTTGGTAAAGAAACACGTTAAACTTTGTTTGACCTCAGAATTTCCCACACTAATTATTCAGTGATCCCAAGACCTTTATCTTCTTTTTTTTTAACTTTTCAGGCTTATGAACAGCACAAAATACTAATGCTGTGGTGGGTATAATGGGAAATGCTGTTCTTGGTGGTTTCCGGTGATTCCTCTACTCTCTGCTTGTTCATCTGGGATTGGTTTCTTTCACCTTCGTCAAGGATTTCCTGTTAGTCTGAGCCCAATGCACAAGTGCAGCAAACTCCTGCAGAATCCTGACTCTCGCAGCCAACAGACAAGCCGTTCTTCCCCACTTGGTGTAATTTTTACATTTTTAAAACTTACTTATTTTTAAACAATTTTTACATTTGAAAACATGTGTTCTGTCCTCATCAAAAAGTCCCTGGTGAAAGTATCAAGCAGGCCGAGGTCAAACAGGAGCCACACCGCGACACCATGCAGCTCAGCTCCACAGAAACCCAGCCTTCAGCCTTCTCTGGTCAAACTAGGCCTCTTGCCGGTTCTGTCACCGTGTAGGCTCCTGCACGCGTTTCTCTATCTTGTACACAAAGACACAATGATAGATTGTGTCAAAGGAACTACAAGTTTCAGCTACAATATGTCCTATGACAATCTCCTGCCCCATTGGTCTAGAAACCAACTTTATCAAAATAACCCTTTCTAGCGAGGAGACAAGCCAGCACAGAAAGACAGTAAACTGAAAAACATTACTAAGTCATTCCTATTTGAAACATGGATTTACTGTCGCTTCATCTGAACCTATATATATATTTTTCTGACTGAGGCTGAAATGAGAGTTTGTTTAATGATGAATTAATAGATACACTGTAAAAATTCAGGCTTAATACAGGAAGTGTGGTAAGAATAGAAAGCTTCTAATCATTCCAGAAGATGGAAAATAAAAATCCGACCATGAGTCAGCAACAAATGTAGGTGGAGAAACATAAAAAAGAAAAAAAGCAACGCCATGACTATGATGTGTAACTGAAGGCAAGCGGGGAGAGTGTGAGGAAATGGTCTCATGACCCTCAGCACTGTTCAAACCCGCCTTAGAAAACGTGGTCGAGTTCTGGGGACTACAGCTGACCCAGAATTCAGAGAAGGCTTGGCAGAAAGGCATAAGGATAATTAAAGGGTTTGAAAGACCTATGAGAACAGTTTAAGGGAATTGGGATTATTTAGCCATGAACAAAAAAAGAGAACGAGCAAGAAAGAGTGGCTGAAGGGGCAATTTAATAACAGTTTTCAATTATGTGAATGGCTCTTGCATTGGGGCCTGTGACCAGCTGTTCGATCCCTCCACTGAGGACAGAACAAGAAGGAACAGGCTTAAGCAGCATGAAGAATTTAGGCTGTAACTCATACAGAATTTCCTGATGCAGAAAGTTGTTAAAGCATTAGGGTGAATTACCCAGGGAAGCTAGAGAATGTTCTCCTCTTTCAAAATACTATAGATTCTCTTGTGTTTAAAGGTTGGAAATTCTCAAGGTTCTTCCTCGCTCCTAGGATGTAAAATCTATCATTTTGGCTCTTTTAAAACTGCTCACCGATGCCAACTGACAGCACTGAAGACAAGATATGGGGATCCACATGCTCTTTCTGTGTCGATCTTTCATTTTTACTACAAACCATTCTGTATCCTAGTGGTATATTCCCTCTCCTTTTGTCTGGCAATAAAGAAGAAAAGAATTAAAAGCCAGGCAAGCTTCTATAAAGAGCTAAGAGTACTAAAACTAAAACCCAGCTAAAATGACATTTTGGCCACTCTAGAAGACATAAATAAGGACAGACTAGCATAGGAGGAAGCTGTTGAGGACAAAAGACAGGGACGATGGCAGTGAATGGACATCATCCTTTTAGGTGCCATTATTTGTTGACCAATGGAAAGGCCTCAGATGGTTTCTCTCGGTATCAAGGATGACCTTGCCCTCTCCCCTAAACACCACTGTCAAACCATCTAAGCAAAAACTCTTGGAACAGGCCATTTGGCCCCGGGTTTTGTCTTGTTTTGGTTTCTGGTTTTTTTGCCAAGACTCTTTTTGCCTTCTCCATGGCAGGCGTAGACAAAGAGCAAAGACATCCCAGCTCCTTGCATTGCGAGAGTTGCAGTTCGGAAGGACCTTGGGAGCCCACCCCGTCTCTGTTGGGCTTCACGCATCAGCAACTGTCCACAGCTGGGAGGCCAGGGAAGGAAGCCGTCATCAGGACTGCTGCTCCGTCACAGCAGGTGGCAGGTGAGGCCAGACACAAGTGCCATGTTAACAAGGCCCGCAAACAGTGACAGGAATCCCAGTATCTGGATGTTCTAGCCAAAAGATGTCATTACCAAAATAATCATTTCAAAAGGCATGACATGCCAAGTTTGGAGTTGGGGGATTTGCCCAGGGTTCAGAATTACTTTTGGGTTTCTTTCACGTTATGCTTCCCATAAACCCTGAGGCACTAAAGGACCAGGCCCCAAATGGCTGCCAGGGAGTTAACGTGAACACTCATTTTTCCGTAAGGATTACAGTATCCATTCGTGGCTACAGACGAAATGCAATGGGAAGATTTCTGAGCAAGCCCCACACCCCAGTTGCCATCAACACATACATTGTATTTTTAAGAGAAGGCAATTAAGCATCTCAACTTTGAAGTTTCTGAAAAATCATGTCAATGCTTAATCAACTGGGAAAAAGAACCATATAAAGTAAACGTTATGCAAGAGACTGTACCCGGTAGTTCTCAGATGATAAAAAACGAACTAACCACCAAAAAAAAAAAAAAAAAAAGAAAATACTTGCCCAAACCTAAAGACAGGAACTAGGTTTCCATCCCCCCTGCCACCCGCCAGTAAAAGTTTGCGGAACTGAACGAAGAGACAGGGATTAAGCTGCAGTGTGATCACAATAAATAAAAGGAAGGATTAGAGTATCTGAATGAGGTTAGAATTTTTAAAAAACTGCCGAGTCATCCTGAAAGAGCAACAAAATTAAACCTAGAAGGGTTGGCTAAGGAGAAAACAAAATAAGTAATTCTCAAACTGTCTCAAGTTTACTTTTAAAAATTTCCTCAAGTAAATGTCTGTCTGTCTGTTATTATATCATACACCAAATAATCCATTCCATTACAATGGATACTGTAATCCTTATGGAAAAATGAGTGTTCACGTTAACTCCCTGGCAGCCATTTGGGGCCTGGTCCTTTAGTACCTCAGGGTTTATGGGAAGCATAACGTGAAAGAAACCCAAAAGTAATTCTGAACCCTGGGCAAATCCCCCAACTCCAACTCATTTGCTGGTTGTCACAACTGGAGGGAGGGATGTTACCTGTGTCTACTACATAGACACCAGGATCCTGCTAAATATCCGACAATGCACAAGACAGCCCCCTCCAACTAAGAATTATCTGGGCCCAAGTGTCCGTAGTGCCAAGATTGAGAAACCCCGGCCTAATGTTCACGTCTCACATTACCATGGTTCATTTGTCAAAATTCAGAAACCAACATGGAGACAATAGCTATCCTCTACAACACAGAAACGGAGAAGCCATGATAGGCCTGTTCCACTATTAATTGGGAGATAAAAGCCACATTGGTTAATAGATCATGAAGAGAGGAAAGAAAAAGGACCAAGAAAAAAAAAAAAAAAAAACCCGAGCTAGAGGTCACAAGGGAACCTGCTTAAATCGTGGACTCGGATTTGAAATCAAGCTGCTTCTCAAGTAGACAACCCTGTGCAGTGTATTCCAGGATGAACAGTAGCAGAAATGTATTTAATCATGGCAAATAATTATCCCAATCAACTAGGATATGAGAGAGTGTGTGTGTGTGCACGTTTGCATGCAGGTAGGTTGTCATTTCATTTAACAGAGTATTATACATGTAATTATATATATATGTTTATATATTTATTATAAGTTTTTATGTAATATTTATTATATATATAATTATAGAAATAATTAAATATATAAATGTTGAATACATTCATATGCATGAATAGAATTTCTGAACAGTCTTACTGACAGAAAAAGGTAAATTTATGGAAAAAACCAGGACAAACCAGGGATATTTTTGGGTAAAAGTTTCATCTCTCCTTCCTGGCCATTTTCATTTGCTGTTCCATTAGTAAAATGTCCCCTTCATAAATCCAAATCACCATTTCAGTATCGCTACCGCTGTTAACAGATAAAAGCATTAATAACTCACGACCCAACTTTTCTGGTCCTGATTATGAAAAGCTTGTGTTTGGAAAGATTTGCTAAATTTAAACTGATCAAAACTGTTTTGTGAATTAGTGTGTACACAAAACCTTTAAAGCTACAAGGAGAATGGCTAGCCATGGTCAGATGGTATAGGACAGGCAGTTCCTGGCTGTTCCCAGAGCTGTTATTACAATTTCTTTAACAACCTCTAAATCTACCAAGGGCATCAGTGGAATATTTTACATAAGAGAGAAGTCTGCACTAGCAACGAACACAAAAGGAGGAACAAGAACAAGTTGTAAAGAATATTAATGACTCTTCTTCCAAACAATCCCAATTTTTATGAAAATCAAATGACTGATAAAAAAGTCTCCTATAAAACTATATAAAACTTGCATGTAACAAATAAAACAGAAGGAAGGTGGCATTTTGAACCTCTTAGACACAAGAGACTCATGCTTTACATTTGAGCTGCTGAGCAGATTATAGTCAGGGATACAAGGGATCACTTATGAGAGCTTCCACACAAGTTTGGTTCACATCTTGCTCTTAGTCTATGCTACTTCTATTCAGAGAACAGTGGGTCTCACATGAAGGGCCACACTGTATGTACAAGACTCTTTCCTGTATCTTCTGTCTCTGTTACAAGAGTCATTACCCAGAAGACCAGGTAATCTTTGCTGATAATGACCAAGCTTTGAAATGAGTACAGTAATCCATTTCCTGTTCTGCCTTTTCCATTTATAACATTTAGCCTCTAATCAAAAAGGGATACATGCACCCCAATGTTTATAGCAGCATTATTCACAATAGCCAAATTATGGAAACAGCCCAAGTATCCATCCAGTGGTGAATGGATAAAAGATGTGGTATATAGGGGTGCCTGGGTGGTGTAGTCAGTTGAGCATCTGAGACTTGGTTTCAACTCAGGTCATGACTTCAGGGTCATGGGATCGAGCCTTGCATCAGGCTCCACGATCAGCACGGAGTCTGCTTGAGACTCTCTCTCCTCTCCCTCTACCCCTCCTGCTCGTGCTCTCAATCTCTAAAATAAATAAATCTTTTTTTTTTAAAAAAAAGACGATGTGGTATAAATATACAATGGAATATTACTCAGCCATAAAAAACAATGAAGTCTTGCCATCTGCAACCACATGGATGGAGCTGGAGAGTATACTGCTGAGTGAAATAAGTCAGTCAGAGAAAGACAAATACCATATGATTTCACTCATATGTGGAATTTAAGAAATAAAACAGACAAGCAAAGGTTAAAAAGACAGTGCAAGCAAGTGAGCAAGCAAGCCACACCAAGAAACAGACTCTTAACTATAAAGAACAAACGGATGGTTACCAGAGGGGAGAGGGATTGGGGGGGTGGTGGTGAGTGAAACAGGTGAAGGGGATTAAGGAGGGCACTTGTCGTGATGAGCACTGGGTATTGTAAAAATGTTTAATCACTACACTGTACACCTGAAAGTAATATAACACTATGTTAACTATACTGGAATTAAAATTTTAAAAAATAGGAGGAAAAAAAGAACAAATTGTGGAATACCCATACGATGTAATACTGTTTAGTAATTAAAAAAAGAATGAAGCATGGATATAGACAATATAAATAAACCTCAGTTATACTGAGTAAAAGCCAGGAAAAATGGGTATATCCTATAAAATTCCATTTGCATAGAATTACAGACTATGCAAAATAATCCATAGTGACAGAAAGCAGGTAAGTTGTCATCTAGAGATGGGGATGGTGGCAGGGCACCTGGGAGGACCTGGAACGATTACCAAGTGGCCTAAAAACACTTTTTGTGTGATAGATATGCTCATTTTGATTGCCGCGATGGATTCATCACGTGAACACATGTCAAAATTTATCAAATTGCACACTTTAAAAATAAGAAGTTTAAAAATGAACAATTCATTAATAGAGAAGATACGAGAAATAAAAAAAAAAAAACTTGGGGACATGTAGCTCCTGATATAATACGTTTAACTATGTTACAGATGAAGAAAGGCTCAAAGAAGTTAAGGAAACAGCTCAAGATGATCTATTATTTTAATACTTCAATATGTACACATAAAGTAGGCTTAAAAAGTAAAGACAGGAATGATTTCTGAGGAGAACAGACAGGCTGATCTCTGAAATCTTTGGAATCTTTAACCTGTCTGAGAGTTCTAGAGGCTCTGATATCTAAGTAAGGCCTACCTGAAACAATGCCCAGCTACTAAATCTTCAACATAATTCTATACTCATCTACTGACAGCTGTATGAAAGTACAAAAATCACTGTGATAAACACATACTCCTATCTTTCGATCACCTCCTTTGCCCCTTCTTTTCGGTAATGTGTATCCTTCCTCCTTCCATTACATGCTATGGCATGTATAAGCTATAAGGACTAACAGGTTCGGGTCGATCTATACTGAAGTAGCATAAAAGGAAAAGAAGAAACAGAAAAGCCTATGAGCATCTCATTCTTCATGAGCACATAGCTCATGTTACATGCTTTGGTTAACTTGTCACTCCTATAAAAGAGCTGGCTGACACAGAAATGTATGTATGTATGTATGTATGTATGTATTTATAAAGATTTTACTTATGTGCTTGAGAGAGAGAGAGAGAGAGAGAGAGAGAATGAGCAGTGGGGAGGGGCAGAGGGAGAAGGAGAAGCAGACTCCCCACTGAGCAGGAAGCCCAACGCTGGATTCAATCCCAGAACCCTGAGGTCATCGCCTGAGCCGAAAGCAGACACTTAACCCACTGAGCCACCCAGGTGCCCCCTGAAATGTATTTATTAAATGTATGTTTACATTGCTATGGAGGAAAAGGACCATCTGTACATTGGCATTTTAGGTAACACCATGGCAAAAAGCGTATCCAAAGGCAGCTCAGTCAGGAGAAGTCTCTTCTCTTGTACATTCAACATCACTTTGGATGTCAGTGGTGATACTCAAAAACAGCAAGGGGAGAAGTGGAAACTCTTCTTTACAGAAGAAACCCAGCTACTACGTACGGAAAGGTAGAATCAGAAAATCTCTGGCAACCACCAATGTAATCTTTGAATTAGAAAAGCATCATCAGGGGAGGCTAAAATTATAGGGTGAAAGGTAGTTAAGGAATAGGATATCCATAGAGTCTCAAAATATCACACAAATGACTTCCTAATGACAAAGGGAAAAGGACACTTTTACAAAGGAAATATCTGGCAGACACTGTCTTAACATACTTAGCATTATCAGTGAAAAACAAGGTGTTATTTTGTCCCGCCAGATGCGACATCGTGAGGAGACAACATCATCTCTGTTGTCTTCTGGCCAAAAAATTTTAACCTGAATCTAATCAGGAGGAAATAACTAGAAAAATCCCGAATATAGGACATTCTTCAAGAGAAGTGGCCTGAGCTCTTCAAAAATGTCAGGGTCATGAATGAGGAAAAAAAAATGTGAGGGGACTGTTCAGATTCAGTGAAAGTACAGAGACATGACAAGCAAATCCAAGACAAAAACCTTGACTAGATCCTAGAAGGAAAGAGCCACCCATAAGGAACATTCTAGGGCAATGGGGAAATTTCAGTGCGGACTGCATGACAGATGATGTTACTGCATCAACGTAAAATCTGTGTGATGGTAGCTTTGCAGTTCTGGAGGAGGAAGTCCTTTAAAAAAAAAAAAAACGTGTGGTGAAGCGTTTAGGGGTTTATGTTTGATGTTGTGATGTCCTTTGACTTTTAAATAGTAAAGGGAAAAACCACGCTTGTGTGTGTATTCAAATACACGTACCTACACGGAGTGAGTGGGAGGAAGGGGAATGTTCGTGGGATAAAATGCTCACCAAAGGCTGTATGTATGAGATGTATGGCTGCTCACTACGCTAGCCTTTCCTTTCTTTTTATGCTTGAAATTTTTCCAAAATAAAATGCTGGTTGGAAACCGCGGTTTCTTCCAAATCACCCCTTCACGGGGGAGGGCAAGGCAGGTGGGAGGGTAAGAGTAACTGTGCCTTTTTTTTTTTTAAGATTTTATTTATTTGACAGAGAGAGAGAGCGCGCACATGCGCTCCCGCGCACAAGCAGGGGGAGGGGCAGAGGGAGAAGCAGGCTCCCCGCTGAGCTGGGAGCCCACCGTGGGGCTCAATCCCAGGACTCTGGGATCATGACCTGAGCCGAAGGCAGACACCCATTGGTCGGAGCCATCCAGGTGCCAAAGAGTGACTTTAATAATTGTTAAAGGGTGGGGGGAGATGGCATTAATGTCACTGGTATAAAACGTGAAAAGCTCTTCAGGATTACTTTTCTCAAAGAATACAAACCTAACACCAAACTGACTTCCTCTCTGTTCTCTTAGCTACACTGTGCCTAAAACATCCTCTCATACTCTGCCTAGATGTGCTTTTCCAAGGTATTTGTGAATTTTCAGCATAAAAAAGTTTAAAAATCCCCACATTCACAGACATTTTTCATGTTTGAAATAAAGATGGAGAGGTCAAGAGTTGTATTTGTGAGACAAGAAGAAGTAAAAGGCTTCCTGTAACTGCTGTCTTGGGTAGAAATCAAGTATTTTATTTAAAGTTCTGAAGATAATGAGCAGGTTGGAGGCCAGCAGTCACTGTTCTAAAATATTAATCAGGACTCTGAATTACCCATTAAAGATAAAATCAGCCCAAACAATAACACACGGTGATTATCCACTCTTCATTTACATGTTCAAGGACAACTGTCCTGACCTCAGGCTCTCCACTCCACCTGACTAGTAAACCAATTAACACCATGGCTCCAGGGAACGTAAGCAAATTTTTAAATCTATGCAAATCCATAAGTATGCTCCACATTAATTTATGCTAGAGAGTTCTTACTTAACAGAAAAGTTTCACACATACATATATCACAGAATATACTTTCTCAAGTATGTATCAGGACATGTTTGGCTAAAGTTCAAGATATAATGTTAACTCTTCATTTGAAATCCAGTTTAGGGAAAGGCAAAACCATAGGAACAGAAAACAGAGTAATGGTTTCCAGAAACTGGGAGCAGGCGGGATGACAACAAAGGAAGAGGGAATTTTAGGGGTGATGGAAATGTTCTGTGTCTTGACTGGAGTGATGGTGAAACAATGCATTTGTCTAAACTCATAGAACTGACCACCGGAATAAATTTAACTGCATGGTTCTTTTTTTAAAATGTAGCTTTGAAAAAAGATAGAAAAGATTTTAAAACTATTTTATCAGGGGCGCCTGGGTGGCTCAGTCAGTTAAAAGTCCGACTCTTGATTTTGGCTCAGTTCGTGATCTCAGGGTCGTGAGACTGAGCCCTGCATCAGGCTCTGTGCTGGACATGGAGCCTGCTTAAGATTCTTTCTCTCTGCCACCTGCCTCTAAAAAAATAAATAATATTTTATCAAATGCCAAAAAAAGAACCCAACCGCAAACAAAAAACCTCTAGCTGTTAGAGAATCAAGATACGCTAAGGACCCTGGATAAACAGATAAGGACACCACAGGAGGAAATACTACACTATCCCTCATCTTAAATAACCTTGTAGAAAGAACCTTCCATTAAAAATTCAATTTATAAGCCAGTGACAAACAAGGAAAAAAGAAAATGGCAATACTGAACTCATGTTTCCTTGTTTCCATGAGTTTTTTGGGTAAGTTTCAATGTGAATTAGAATTAATGGTGAACTGATGAAATCTAGAATATTCTTCCAACTGAACGCATGGCTCTCAAAAAAATTTGTTTTCATTAGCACCTCTGACTCAACTCTTGTGGGAAGGGAAGGGAAAGACGGAAGGAGGGAGAAAGGAAGGCAGGGAGGAAGGAAGGACGGGGGAAATTTGGTCATAACAATGAAGTACTACTTTAGACATTTGAGCAAAGAGGGATGCCCGGGTGGCTCAGTCAGTTGAGTGTCTGACTTTGGCTCAGGTCATGATCTCAACAGTTGCCTTTAGCTTTGGGACCGAGCCCTGTGTAGGGCTAGGTGCTGAGCGGGGAGTCTGCTTCTCCCTCTCCCTCTGCCCCACCCCAACTGGTGAGCTCTCTCTCTGTCTCAAGTAAGTAAATAAAATCTTTTTTTAAAAAAAAGAATGTTGAGCCTGTGTAGGGCCCTGTGTAGGGCTAGGTGCTGAGCGGGGAGTTTGCTTCTCCCTCTCCCTCTGCCCCCACCCCAGCTGGTGCTCTCTCTCTGTCTCAAGTAAGTAAATAAAATCTTTTTTTTAAAAAAATGTTGAGCAAAAGGACACCAATTATCTTCTTTAGCAGTTTAAGTGTATGAATGAAATAGGTTTCAACTACAACACAAACCTACCCTCAAATACTGAAGAAAATAACCATCACCCCACACTGAGAAGTTAACCACACAAACCACAACAAATTAAATGGATAACTATGAAGCTAAACCCACCATAGCTGGTAATTAAAAAAACCTAGCAATTGAGAAGCAAGAGTCAACTCAAGACAATATTGATAATACTCTGAGATAAAAGGTCCTTCCTGAAAATCTGCAGGAATTCTGTCCATAAGCAGGCCCAATAGCACAGTGAAACTACCTCTATGCATACCTAATTGTAGTAACTTACTACTACTGTAGTTATTAGTCAGTATCCATCATGAGTTCAAGGAAACATGAGTTCAACATTTACCACCAAAAGGGTGTAAAAAGAATGTTTATGGAACTGAAGAGCCCATATTTCGATTACTGAACAAAAAGCTAAAGGCAACCTAAGCAAAGTATAATTTTTAGGAGTTATTTTAAGGATGGAAAATATAAAATGTGATCAATTGGCATGAGGAACGCTGTCAAACTGATTCAGAAGTGTCCTGGCATGGTATTTTCACACTCAGAGAGAAAACAGTATGTCGAAAGTCTCTAAAATCGAATCCACAGATGCTCGGTTATAGATAAAAGGAATTCTTAATCTTGGTAGGATATGCTCAAGTTACAATACACTTTAGATCATCGGAAGCTAACAGGTACTAAGTACCTCCCATGTGTCTGCAACAACTCTGAGCGCTCTGCCTTTACTGGCTCACTGCCCACCCCCCCCCAAGCACCCCCAGAGCACAGGGGCCAGAAAGGTTAAAAAACAGCAGAGCTGGGATTTGAACCCAGGCAGTTGGCTTCAGTGCCTATGCACCTAACCACTCTGCCACTCACTTCTCCAGGTCTTCTGGAATGATTATTTACATGAGAGAGAGAGAGAGAGAGAGAGAGAGAGACTTGCTCTCAATAGCTGAAATGGTAATTTATTCTCATTTCTGTATCATTCGCTATTACAGCAACTGTACATTGATGATATTCATTTTTGTCATACGAATATAAAAATTCACAGGACATATGAAAAAGCAACTTACTCATTTTGAATGCATGAATACAGGAGGCAGGAAACAGATGTAAAATAAACAGAATCTGGTGCCCAAGCTCTGTAGGTGAAGCCAACTGAATATAAAGTTGGTATACTCGAATCCATCTCAACAATGAAGTCCCTAAAATGTTTACAGAAGAAAACTCTACAAACTATCACGGGGGACGGGGGTACTTCTCAGGGCACTGCCTAATACCAATTTACAGATACATGACTCTTTTGTGGAGTCCCTTAAAGGTATAAAGTTTTCCCACTTAAAAGGCAATATTAGTTGGTTTCATTTGCAGGAAGACTTAGCCACCTGCCATTGGGAGTAGAATAGCTTAAATAAAGATCACGGGGCATGCGTGGTGTGTGTGTGCGTGCACGTACACATGCACTGTGGTAGTGATAAGGGTGTTCATTTATCCGTGTCATCCTATTATAACCAAAAATTCACATAAGGGATCATGTTTCTTAGCTCTTTGTTCAGTCTGGTATTTGAACCAGTTAAAGCCATCTATTTCCACTCAGATGGTTTAGCAGAAGGAAATACTGGCTTGGAACATAGGGAACTTAGGCCTTCTGTCTAGATGGGACACGATACAACTGCAGTATGTAGAATGTAGTAAGTCCTGCCTCTCTGGGCTTCAGTTTTCTCAGCAGAAAAAGGAGACATGTGGTGAATCTCCAAGGTTCCTTTGGGCAATCTGTGTGACTCACTGTCAGGGCCATGCCCAGCCTTACTCAGGTCCTAAGGGTCATTCCACTCTGACAGTGGAGCTGTTTCCATGGATTATGAACGAAAGAACAACCTGATGATGTGTTAATTGAAACAAATTAGTTTCAGGGTGCCTGGGTGGCTGTCAGTGAAGCGTCTGCCTCCCAGGGTCCTGGGATCGAGCCCCGCATCGGGCTCCCTGCTCTGCGGGGAGCCTGCTTTTCCCTCTCCTCTGCCCCTCACCCCACTTGTGCTCTGTCTCTGTCAAATGAATACTTCACTTCTACTACCCAAAAGAGTCAGTTTCCCACTACATGTGTTGACTGCAGTAAGCTTCTACAGTAGAAACATTATCCTGTTGCCTCATTTACTCTCAAAGAAGATACCACTGTCAAATCCATACATTTATGGATAATTCTCCTTTTTGATAGCCACAGATATGACTTCGGGTCCTGGCTTACTGGGTAATTCCTTGAAAGACCTATACTGATTTTTAAATATAGGCAAAACATCGTACTTGCGTGTGATGGTGATTTCCGTTACTCTCTGATTTAGAACTATTTTGGGGTTCTTCCCCAACTTTCTTTATTGTGGTTAAGTACACATACCCTAAAACTTACTATCTTACCCATTTTTAAGTGGCCAGTTCAGCAGTACTAAAGTCCATTCATCCTGTTGTGCATCCACGTCCAGACCGGAGAGATCCGGACCTGAGCTAAGGAGAGCTTTGCAAGATCGCCCAGTGAGCCCGGCACGTGCAAACAGCCCTCTCTCCCGGCCGCTCCTAGGCTCTTGCCTGAATCAGAAGCGACACCTTTACCTTTCTAACTGTACCAACCCGAAAGAAGTAAGTTTTCTTCTGAAGTCAACTTCTCCTTCTGGATACAAGGCATGCATTCGTAGAAGAAAACAAGGACTTCCCTCCTGTTTCCTGAGGTTTAGAAACAGAGGTCTTTGAGCACAACCTTGCTGAAGGAACCAGCCTGGCCCCAGTCCCAAGGTCTTTACACGTCAAACAAAGGGCAAAGGGCATTTTCACCAGCGTTAACTTTCGCTGCAGCAAACTGCACATTTTCATTTGCGGAGCACAGGGAACCGCGAGGTGCCCGCCAGAGCACCTGGCTGAGGGAGAGCACACCAGGGCCAGGATGGCGACCGTGAAGGAAACAAAATGGATCGGTTGAACCTGATTGCAAATGGCTAGCAAGTCGAGAGGCTTCCCAAACCTAAGTAACATAAACCTCGCCTGGCTCTGTACACCGAGAACGTGCCCGACATCCTACCAGTAACATTCCACTGCCAATACTCAACTTCTTTAAAAATGAGCATTCCTCTTACCCCCAAGTCCTGTATGTTCCCCTTTTGTTATGGCATCTTGTATTCCAGCAGGGAGCCAGAATAAAGCCCTATTATTTCACCTCGGGAGGGTGGAGAGCAGAATCAAAATATGCGTATTTGGGACTGAGGTGATAAGTGGAGGTTTGGGGACACAGGAGTAGGAATTAAAGTCTTCTGCCAGTTGAGGGCCTCGAGGGGCAGAGGTAAATTATTCATCCATTTAAATAACAAGAAAAACACAACCCCCACCGCCTGCCCATTTCATTCTCCTCAAAGGACTGGTGAGATTCAAGGACAGAATTCATGTGAATTCATAATCATATCAGGTATGATTATCAGTAGCAACGGTAACGATATTTATAAGCATAGTAGGTTCAAAGGGTAGGGAGAAGCCGTTTCATGGAGGTGGAAGCCAACGGTGGGTAGCTATGGAAACAGATTAGGAAAAGTGTGAGAATCAGACAAATTAGGATTTATTCAGGGGGCCATGGGAAGAAACGGATTTTGACACATGCTATCATACAGCGAATACATTTCTCTAAAACCAGTACAAGAGCAGTAAGAGCAATGACAAGGTCAGGGTGTAGTGAATAGTAAGAGTGGCAAGGAAGGAGATCAGACGAAAGAGGTTTCTTTCTCTTAAAAACAAAAAAAAGTTAGCACTTTACTCATTTTTTCCTAATTCTGAATATTCAAAGAAGAAAATTCAGAAAATACCAGAGTAGAGAGAAGAAAATAACATCCACCTGTTACCCCTGTTCGTCTCTTGACAGATGTCCCCCCCAGGCTCACAGAAGACATTCCCAAGAGCTTGGAGACTGGCTAGCCAGAACACATTCACTAAATATGCGAGGACAGACTGAATTGCAAGTTTCGACACTGAGAAGACAGCGTTGCTGTTACCAAGACAGAGACATGTGGTCAGGGAAGAACGGGGGGCATCCAGCCAAAGGATGCGGCACGTGGAAGTACAGGGACATGGTTCCTGATAAGGGCACAGCATTTGGGAAGGCAGAGCTTCTGTTCGGTGACCCCTTGTCCTGACTCCCACTCAAGAGAGTCAAGAGGTGAGATCTTACTTATTCCTACCACAGAAATGATAATTATACGACGTGATAGAAGGGCTACCTAGCACAGCAATGGCAATCACATTACAATATACTAATGTATCGAGTCAATGTGTTGTACACCTTACATTTACACCGTGTAATGTCAAGTATTTTGCATATTTCAACTAAAAAAAGAGCCAGGGGGCGCTTGGGTGGCTCATTCAGTTGAGTGTCAGACTCTTGGTTTTGGCTCAGGTCATGATCTCAGGGTCGTGAGATCGAGTCCCCCCACCCCTCCCACCGGGCTCCGTGCTCAGTGGGGAGTCTGCTTGAGATTCTCTCCCTCTAAAAAAGAGCGAGAGTCAGGCGCCTGGGTGGCTCAGTCGTTAAGCGTCTGCCTTCGGCTCAGGTCATGATCCCGGAGTCCTGGGATCGAGCCCCACATCGGGCTCCCTGCTCGGCGGGAAGTCTGCCTCTCCCTCTCCCACTCCCCCTGCTTGTGTTCCTGCTCTAGCTATCTCTATCTCTGTCAAATAAATAAATAAAATCTTTAAAAAAAAAAAAAAAAAAAAGAGCGAGAGTCTGCAGGGAGGGTGGCGGTAGCTGCAGCCCCAGGCAGTCCTGTGGCCGATGGGACAAGGGCTCCAGTGGTTCTTGATGTCTGTTGGCTGTCGGCAGACTTCCATTCTGACCCTTACTCTCAACCCAAGCCACAGTACACACATAACTGTGTGCCTATGCATTTATATCAACACATGTGTGTGCTTCACAGCTAGAAATTTAAAGAGTAACTGAAATTTGATTAAAGAGAAAACAATGCTTAGGAAAAACAACTCAGGCCATTACAGGTTGTTTTCTAACTGGACTTAAAAAAATGAATCTGTATTATTTGTGGCCATTACTATTCATTTTATGAAAGTTACTTGTGTCTCCATTCTGGAATAGAGTACAAAAAAAAATCTAGAGGTACTGATAATCTATTTACATTTTGGGAAGTTTGAGCATGAGGCAAAAAAGGATTTATTTCTCCACATCTATTTTACATTTCTAGCTACTGTGCCTTAACTTTAGCACAACAATCCAAACAGTATGTCCAACGCTAAATAAGGTGGCTTATTATGTGGGCATTTCGTCGGTGTGCCTGGTTAACTTTTAAATGAATGCTCAAACGGCTTTAAACATCTAAATATTCACAACATTCTGCTTAGGAGGCCTTCTGTGGTTTTAGCCTAGTCTGTGGTCAAAGACCACAGGTCTAACCAGGTTATCTGGTGATCTCTAGAGCTAGTTCTATTGTTCATGGGATCACTATGGATTGAGAAACCCCATAAAAGAAAAACAGCTCCTAGCATGAAAACAAAAACAAACCAACCAACCAAACTAAGACCACTGTGAATAACTGGATACTGCAAATATGTCACTCCTTCAGGGCCGGTGGTATTATAAAGAGGAACAACTTTTGACAACAAGCCATCCGGAAATATGTATCAAAAGCCACAAAACTCTTTTAGTCTGGTAATCCCATTCCTGAGAATTTATCCTAAGGGAAAACTTCAACCAAGGAAAACAGCTAAATGCATAAAGATGTTCACTGCAGCATTACCTACCTCAGCAAACAACTGAAACAGCCTATGTGTCTCTCAATGGAGTGCTGGAAGAGGATGTTTCTGGGGGAACCGACTGTGGTGTGGAAGAGGCCCCAGGACGGGATAAGAGAATGGACAAGCCGTGTGTTGGGCTAGGGATGGACACCAGCAGAGCATAAACTTCTGACCTTGTTATATGCAGAGTCACCAATCAGGCCTTCAGATTATAGAGGAAGGTCAAAGCTACAGAAGGACAACTTCAAAAAGTGATAGTCAGGGACGCCTGGGTGACTCAGTCGGTTAAGCATCTGCCTTCGGCTCAGGTCATGATCCCGGGGCCCTGGGATCAAGTCCCGCATCGGGCTCCCTGCTCAGTTGGGAGTCTGCTTCTCCCTCTGCCCCTCTCCCTGCTCGTGCTGTTTCTCTTTCTCAAATAAATAAATAAAATCTTTAAAAAAAAAAAAAGAATAAAGGAAAAAAAGGCTAAGAAACTTAAAAGACTCACCTACAAAAGTTAGTTTCTTATTTACAAAGGATTTCTGTGGCTGGAGATTTATTTCCTCCCTTGCTGAACCACCGCAGACTCCCTTCCGTCCCGGCACCTTACTAACCACGGGGTCCCTACTGTAGAGATTTCTTTTCCTTCCTCTGTACTGTCCTCTCTCCCAAAACCCAGAGTCCAGAAGCCACTGCCTTCAGAGGTTTCAAGTATCAATCCCTTCCTAACTGCCTACACGGGAGCTAACGTGAGAAACTCAAGGTGTGTGTTTTTATTTTTTCATTAATTTCTAAAATGCAAAAAAAGAAACAAGTTACTTAAGAAGGTGAATAACTCACAAACTGGAAGCAGCTCCTGACACTCGGCTCAATGTTACTGCCCCCGAAGGATGCGACTTCACCCAACTGTCTTGGGATTTGGATGGAGTCATGCAGGAGGAGGCCCAGCCTGCGCTGGTCACAAAATCCTGTTGAACTTGCCACTTGCTTGAAAAGGTCTACAAAAGGAAGAAGAGCATTTCAATAACCTACCAACCACCTCAATTCCAAGCACTACTTATGGAGAGCAGCCAATATTCCCACAGATAGGGGTTCCTTCTAATTCACGCTCATCTGCACATTTACTATTTTTATGGATCAAGTTAATCATCACCGTGTGTATATAGAAAGCGTGACAGCTTTTAAATAAACTATAGTCCTGCAAGAAATGTGAGTTTACTTACAGTCTTGACACCTAAATTTTCCTAAGCTAAAACGTAATCCTTTGGGAACTATTTCATATATAGGATGTAACCACTATCATAAAATAAATATTTTAGCAGTAAGAGCCATGTAACTGGTCCAAAGCACCATCCCCTTTGGACATGAGAGATTCAAAAATGTACCCAAATTGGAACTTCTTTATGAAGTCCTAAGATCATTGAGTTTCTTGCCTGTATTCCCACAGGCTCCTGTATATATTTGTAACTTAGTTCCTATCACTTTATACTGTCATTGATCTAATACGTGCCGGTCTTTGTGGCTGAAAAATGATAACCCCCGTGAGGGCAGGGGCCATATTTGGTCAGCTGTGTATGAGAAATGTCACGGAATGAATGAACACACCCAACACTTCCCATGTATGTCTTGTTTTCAGAAATAAAATCATTTCAATCATACCTTGTATTCAAAGAAAAGTTGCCAACAAAAGGAAATTCAAGGAAGCTTTTCCTTTTCATACGCACATTTTAAACTCTATTTGAATATTTTAACCAGGTATCTAAGATGTCAATGACAACAGCGAGGCAGCACGCACGCCTTCTACCATCTCGCCGATACACATGCACAGATTTTTTTTTCAAAGTTATGAATTATCTTCACCTATCCCAATTTGAAGTTCATATTCTTGTGTCACCAACCTCAAAACAAGTTCCCTCTTAGTCGTTTGAAACACAGGCTCAAAGCTCCCTTTGGTATTACGATGGGCTGGTACCATACCATTGATAAGGTTAGATTACAAACTAACCTGTAAGTAATTCCACTATTTAAAGAAGGAAAACCCAGAGAAATATTCTACTTTACCCAAAATACCTTTTTAAATGGTTAATGAAAGCCGTTCAGTTCTTTTTCTTTGGATCCGAGGATTAAAAAAAAAAAAAAAACCACACTCAAGTGAAAATGACATAAAAGTGAGAGCTAAAAGGGCCTGTGTATTTTGTGGCTTACTCCTGGGGGGAAATAAGCAGTAGGACACAGAGGGGCTTTGGAGAAATTCATTCTCTTTTATCTCCTGCCCATCCTTAAGCTCAGCACATCTCATCCCTGTGTGGCTAGACCTTAGGGGAAAAGAGAAATGACATGATAGGCGAGGTTTGCTTAATATTCCTACCATCAAGACTTCTTACGAGCCTTTAAAGGGGAAAAACAAGTACAGTCCTTCACAATGGGAAAGGAAAGAACGCTTGCTTCCATTGCTCCTCTAGCATTTGCTTTTCATTTGGATTCACACAGTTTAAGTCGAAGAACCCAAGAGTTAACCAAAAGGAAATTCTATAAGGTGATATTTACCCTGTAAGAAATGGCAAGCGATCTGTGTCTCACGTAATAAAATGTTAGTCACGTCACAGAAGTGGATATGTCTGTACAACTTGCAGTAAGATGATTACAAAATAAACAATGTTTCTGGAACACGAATGCCAGATAGTACTCTTTAAATAAGAATCCAAAGACTAAGCAAGGGCATGGATTAAACCTTCACATTTATTTTTCTGACTTCTACAAAGGGGTTAGGAAATCAGACTTTATCCTCTAGGAACATGTGTTTTATTCAGACACAGTCGATGTAATGTAAAATAATACTTGGACTGGAGAAGTTAATCCTCATTCTCTATTTAAATACCTGCCATTTCATGTTTGACAGACAACAGCACAAACCAAGTTTTAGGACACTCTAAAAAGCAGTTCTGTAACTTACAAGAGGAACCCACTGTCACCGCAATGCGAGGCATTCCCCATCTCAAACTGGGGTAATTAGCCAACGTTAATAAAAGAACAGAGTTAATACACATGACTTACATCTGTACTTGTCTTCCAAATGGGCTTTGCACAGAGAAATGATGCCAGTTTTAAAAGACAGGACCCGGATCCTCCCTGTTCGTCCCCTATTATGAATAATCAAACCAGAAAACAATTACTGACACTTTAGTAGATGGTAAACACTTCTTAAGAAAAAAAAAGAAAGAAAAGCAAACCCTTGGATACGGGAACTCTACTGACCACTGCTGTATGAAACCAATGGTCTTATTAAGAACTTGTCTATTCATTATGTACTATCTTTGTTATCTGCCTTATCTATTTGGCTCATGGCCTAGAATGCAATGGAAATGTGACCACTTTGACCCAGGAACTTTTACCAAGTTTTCGATTCTTAAAAGCCCTTATTTAGGGGCACCTGGGTGGCTCAGTCGGTGAAGCGTCTGCCTTCGGCTCAGGTCATGATCCCAGGGTCCTGGGATCGAGCCCCGCGTCGGGCTCCCTGGTCCGCGGAGAGCCCGCTTCTCCCTCTCCCTCTGCCTGCCGCTCTGCCTATCTGTGCTCTCTCTCTATGTCTCGGTCAGATAAATAAATAAAATCCTTTTTTTTTAAAAAAAAAAGCCCTTACTTGAATTGTAACAGTAGCTCTACATGAAAAGAGTAAGAAATATCCTTCTATTCAATGGAGAGCCACCTGGGTGTTTAAGTTGGTAAGTGGAAGGATTACTACTGTGCACCAAATTATTTTGGTTACTCAACAAACTGCCTACTGTGCTTATTGAAGCCCCCCAAGAAAAACCCAGCACTCCCAGATTGTCATCAGACTGCCCTTGATTGAGAAGACACTCACTCACTTGAGGCGACATGACACATACTATAAAATACACACATTTATCTTAAGAAAAATATGATATCCTCTATTAAAGAACATTCAAATATATGATCTTAAAGAGCAATTTAAAAACAACCTATTGCTATATCGGTGTTTTAAATATGTTTACACTTTCACTTTTCCTATAAAGCTGAAATAAAGCATTCCTCATGACAAACTTATAAATGGTTCATTTTATCTGTGGCAAAAAAATGGAACACGAAAATGAAAAATGTTCCATTTTGTAGAAAACGATTTTCAATAATTTGCAGCTTTTATCTTGTTAGAGAAAGAAAGTGAACCTTACATGGTGCTTAAAGAGAGAGAGAGATTATAGAATAATTTTCCCACCTAGCACTTCAAAACTGCAAACAATATGTCCCAACTGGGTTTACTTTGGGTGAACAATGTGCTCAACTTTTAACTGGTACAATTTACTAAATCCCTTAGTCAAACAGGATCCTAATCCATTAACCAAATTACGATCATTGGAAGGTTTCCTTATCTTTTCACCTCTTTAAAAAAGGCAAATCAAAGTTTAACAAGTAAACTTCATAAAGTGTAACTCAGGTCTTCAAGGAGTTAAAACTGTCCCCAAGTAATTGTGAGGCAGGTAGAAGGGAAGTTCTATATACTCAGACGTCATCTGCAAAGAGCACACTGCCAAAACGTATGTGAAGGAACACCTGAGTACAAACCCTTATCAGAGCAAATGTTAAGGGTAATCCACAATTAAAATCCAATATGTTCAAGGGCTTGGTAAATAATTATCAGAATTAAACAGCCAGGTGGTCTTGGAATTCAAAAAGGACTACCTTATCAAAATGACAAGGAAAAAAGTATACATTTTAATCACAGAGGTGGCAGAAATCTACAACAAAGGCAAAACAGCGGAAATGCAACTCTTCTCAGAAAACCTTCCCAGATTTCCAAAGGGGGATACGTTCTCGTTGGCATGTGAAATGAGGCATGCAATCATTTTAAGGTCTAAGAAGAATTCAGTCAAAATTCAAACCAATTCTGTCTGCTACCTTCCTCAACTGCCTTCGGTGAGCTCAAGACGAAAACAAGAGCTGGGGATACCTCCTGTGTGCAATCCAAAAGAAAGAAACAAGTACTCTCCAAGAGAGTGATGAAGGGAGGTGTCGAACAGAAACTCTGTCGAACGCTATAAAACTTCCTCGGTTTGAGAAGCCGAGTTGGCTCCATTAAGGGCTTGTTCTCGTTTTGTTTGGCTTATCAATTCACGATCTTCCGCAAAAAGCTCCTGAGTATCAGCGAACGCTCTTCAGATCTGGTGACAGGTGTGCCAGCATCCCCAAGAGCACACCCATTTCTGCCACTGAGTGGGAGCCGCCCCCGAGGTGGATGGAGGAATTCAAATTACACAGGCAAGAAAAGGCTACACACTGACTCATTCTACTATTTGAAACATGAGTATGAAAAATGAGTATCTCAGGGTTTTGTTTGTTTTCTGAGAGCAATCTACATTCTAGCTCTTACCTCCTAGTTCATCCAAATATTTTTCAGCTTCAGTGAATGCAAAAATGATTTATCACAGGGACAGCATTGGCTCACAGGGCTTCATGAACCTTTCATCCTGAGGACAGTATTTCTAGACTGGGGCCCCTGTTGTGATGCTAATTACACCCGCACCATTCTGGAAACTAAGCTTCCCGTGGCGGAGTCCGTAAAGAGCTTGCCATACGTACGTGTCATAAACATTCAGCAGCCAATTGAGACACATATCCACGCAGAGAGGGACGTTGACCAGATTGTTGTGTTCTTGCTCCAGGCGATCATAAATAGTGGTCAGACAATTAATGACCTGCAGAATGTCCATGGGCTGGTCATTTTGCTTGAGGTTGTGCTGGTCCAAGGCATCGCAGGCCGCCGACAGGCTCAAGAGATCCACTGCAAAAGCCACAAAAAATCACAAGTGATTCCGAGGGGAAAATCCTCCTTTCACTCTTTTTCCCTTTCCTTGGAAAATCCTGGTCGGGTTGTCTCGTACTCTTTAGTGAACATCAAACCCAAACCCTATCCTCTTTTTAAAAAAAAAAAAAAATTTTTTTTTAATTCCATTTAGTTAACAAATAGTGTACTACTGGTTTCAGGGGTAGAATTTAGTGATTCATCTGTTGCACAGAACACCCAGTGCTCATTCCATCAAGTGCCCTCCTTAATGCCCATCACCCAGTTACCCCAACCAGCCACCCACCTCCCCTCCAGCAACCCTCAGTTTGTTTCCTAGAGTTAAGAGTCTCTTATGGTTTGCCTCCCTCTCTGTTTTTATTCTACTTTATTTTCCCTTCCCTTGCCCTATGTTGACCTGTTTTGTCTCTTAAATTCCACATGAGTGAAATCATGGTCTTTGTCTTTCTCTGACTGACTTATTTCACTTAGCATAATACCCTCTAATTTCATCCACATCATTGCAAATGGCAAGATTTCATTCTTTTTGATGGCTAGTACTATTCCATTGTATATATATACCACATCTGTTTTATCCATGTGCCCTTCGATAGCTCAGCTGGTAGAGTGGAAGACTGTGGAGGTAAACCCTACTAGCCTCCTTTAAAGTGGTTTGTCTCCACCCCCCAGCTCTAAGTTTCCTGGCTGGAGTATTCAGGATCTGAGGTTATTGTGAAATCTCGATGGCACTGGGTGAAAAATGTGGGCGGGGAAAGTTTCCATTCCTGAAGCACAGGGGTATTCGCGAGAGAGTTCAGGGAACCTAGAATGTTCTATGGGAACAGAGTCATTTCCACATTCTGAGTAAGAAAAAAATCTGTTTTACTAGAAATTTTGAAAGAGTTTCTGACAATACCTTTTCAGATTAGTATTAGAGAAGGTCAGTTTGATTAATCTGTATGGTTAGGGTTGTGTAAATTGTATTTCCAGCTATGCATTTGTAATCATTAAGCGTTTTTCACCTTGAAATTTCAGTCACCTCACAATCTGCGCTACCTTAATATTAGGTGAAAAAATCATCAACTTCATTAAAATTTTCGAAAGAGACACTAAAGTAACTGCATAATCTACTCATTTTTTAGACTTGAGGCTCACTTATTTCTCTCACCTTCAAGTTGTATTTTACAACGTACTTTTCAAGTCCTCTAAGAACTTTCTAAGATGGGGGGGGCGGATTCCCTTGCTCTGAAGTGTTATTTACTCATATGCTGCAAGACAAAAATTTAACAAAAGCGAGACCTCAATCACAAGCTTTACTCCCAAATGTCATGGGAAGATGCTTTTCTCTAAAGCCAATTTATTAGCCAAACTGGAAAGGCAGCAAGGGTGCTTTTCTAACACCTTATACACTTAAACTCTGGTCTGAATTCTCAGTCCTTGGAGACAAAGAATCAATGGTAATTAAGTAAATCTCTAGCGCATCTAGTGGGAGGAGACAGTACAATTCTAAATGTAGCTGCAGATAAACCTGGGCCATCCCAGCCAGTAAACAGCTTGCCCGATGCTAAACAGATGCAAATTTAAGACTTCAATGTATTTTACTAGTTATTTGTAGTGAGTTCTAATTAAACGTTAAAGGGGGGGGGGGATAGTGGTTAATACCTCTGCAGGTTCATACCTATGTCATGCACGTTTTTCTCTTTTAAAAAAGAAAAATAGTAACCTTTGAAGTTTCCCTGGAAGCCAGAAGGAGACCTGGTGGTGGAAACAGGAGGGGTTTTTGTCTTTCATCCCAGTCAGTAAAGCTCTGTGGCTTCCACGCAGTTTTCCCGAAAATGCCCCGGACTAGCACTCACCCTATCAAAGCAAAGGCCCCACTCCTTTTGTGTTAAAATACTCTCAAAACAGAGAGATGACCTCTTTACATGGAAGCCGAGAATTTATTTAAAGTGGTAGGAAAGAACATAGCTTGATTTGAGAGGGAGGCAGGTAGGAAAAAGAATGAAGAATAAAAAAAAAAAAAAAATAATGGAAAAAGGCAGGGGGCCCGGAGGAGGGAAGGGCCCAGCAAGCACGGGCTACAAGGCAGCCTGGGGAGAGGGACACAGACAGCGGACTCCCAACTTTCTCAGCCCCTCCTCTTCTGTGTGCTGCACTTGCTTAGGGGG
The DNA here is from genome assembly GCF_964656455.1 of Halichoerus grypus. NCBI lineage: Eukaryota > Metazoa > Chordata > Mammalia > Carnivora > Phocidae > Halichoerus > Halichoerus grypus. The sequence continues at coordinate 105,816,196 of NC_135727.1, read as the reverse complement.
CAAATGTTCAGGTGGTGAGAACATTTAAAAAAGCAGCTCACCATCTCCGTGAGTGCAAGAGAGGAATGGCTTTCTTCCAAATGTCAATATTCTCAGCGCGATTCTTTGTAGACTGAAGGAAGCTATGGGTGGTTTGAAGTTTTTCTATTATTTTCTTGTTACTCTGTCTTAATCATTATAAATATTTTGCCTTCCATCTAAGGATACAAGAACTAACAAGGGAGAATTTGTAGACTCGGGTTTGTACTGAGTCTCATTTACTCGTGTGATGGAAGCAAACCAAGTAGCAACATGGCATGAATTTCTTTTTACCGAGTCTACTCTCATCTCTGTACAGGTGAGTGAGTAACACACAGAATAGAAAATTTGGAGTCTAAATAGCTCCAGAGGGGAGCAAGGCAACTGCTCTGGAAGAACAGGAGCAGAGATGACACAGTGAGGGGAGAAATACTGCGCAGTGAGCTCTGCTGAAACCAGATGCGGTTAAAAAGGAGAATGGGCCCTCACAGAAGACCGGAGAACACAAACGTACCAAACAGAATTCCCCTTTCGTGGAACAATTTTTTCAAAGACTTCTAGTCAACATCCATAGCCAATACTACGCACTTGAAAAGAGGTGAGAAAATCGATAGGGACAATTTAATTGCCACAGAGACATGCACTTAAGTGTTCAAAACGACCATCTGAAAGAATACAGTGAGATTTTTTGATGAAACATTAAACATAATGATTCACTGTTTCTAGAAGCCTCAAAAAGCAAGCAGCAGACAATTCTGTGTAACTTTTTTTTTTTTTTTTAACCTCAAACTAGGAATTTCCATTGGGAGGTGAATATCTTTATCTTCTTACTAGGGACTATATTTTAAAGCCATATAAAAACCAAACATGTGCTAAGATACCCACTCTTTCAAAAATTATTTGTACAGTAGAGGTTTTGACATAATTGAGAAATAGGGGCCATTCATTGGTGTCCCTCCGCATGAGGGCTGTGGGGCAGAGAGAGGGTGGGGACAGGACAAAAAGACTTGCTCTCCAGGACCCTCTGTGTCCTTCAGGAAAAGCAGAAAAAACAGAAAATGAAGCGGTGTGTGTGTGTGTGGGGGGGGAGACTGAGCACAGGATCCCATTAATGGCTCCTGGGGCTCTGGCTGCTGAGTAATTGCCCTTTCAACATTCTAGATTCCAATGCTAACTCTACTCCTTTCTACAAATGCCACAAGTGAGGAGCTGAAGCCGATTTTTTTTTTTTTTTTTGTCTTTTACTGCCTCTTGGGCTCTGAGGACTAGAAAGCACCTTTAGATTCGGTCTGTAGTTGAGAAAGCAGAGCCCAGAGAGAAGGAGCCTCCCTCTGGGAATTACAGCAGGACACGTGGAGGTCCATAGTGAAGAGCACAAAGGGAGGTTGCGGAAGGTGCCCTTATAGACTTGACAGAAAAAGAAAACCATCCCAAGTTCTCTACCAGGGAGAACAGTGGGACAAAAGAGAAGCACCAGAAAGTCAGTTAGAGTAAATCTCACGGTGCCCACATCACCCCCAAGCTCATCCCATGGGTCAATGCAGAGACTCTGTGCTAATATACCAACAATCCCGTAACCTCATCTGTGCAGAGACAGGGGAGGGCGCCGGGGGACAAGCGCTGTGTGCCTGCCAGCTCGTGCCCAGGCAGCGGGCACCTGTGGGAAGAGGAGGCTGCCGGTGACGTCATGCCATTCTCCAGGCAGCTGACACTTCAGGCTGAAGGACTTTCCCAGCACATCTTTGCCCAGCAAGAAAGTCGGGGCACTTTGATGTGGTTATCTGTGCTGTGAGGGTTAATTTCAAAGGCTCTGGAGTTGGCCTAAGATTTTTTTTTTTTTTTTTGCTAAAAGGCTACACAATGCAGAGCCTTGATCAAAGCAATGAAAAGAAGTGCCTTACTGTGTTGATCTGTAGCCATGGGTTACGGCTTATCATTACTGTTTATTGGTAGAAGTAACACTGACTGTTTTTACCTGGTTTGGGGGAGACCCATGAAGGTCGCAGGGTATGGGACCGGCTACGTGGGAAGAATATGCCCAGGTTACCAGAAGGCTTTAAGAAACCCTGTATGAGGGGCGCCTGGGTGGCTCAGTTGTTAAGCGTCTGCCTTCGGCTCAGGTCATGATCCCAGGGTCCTGGGATTGAGTCCTGCATCAGGCTCCTTGCTCAGTGGGAAGCCTGCTTCTCCCTCTCCCACTCCCCCTGCTTGTGTTCCCTCTCTCGCTATGTCTCTGTTGGTCAAATAAATAAATAAAATCTAAAAAAAAAAAAAGAAAGAAAGAAAAGAAACCCTGTATGAGACTCCACTACATGCTCCCTGGTTTCCAAAGTGGTTTGTACTCACATCGGTGGTTCTTGATCCAAGAGAGAAAGTGCATCCTGGTACCGCCCTTCCAGAGAGCGGGCACGCTGGGCTTGCACCGGGCCTCTCCGGACCCTAGGCTGTGAGGCAGCCTGTGGTTTTGATCCTGCTTTTAATGCTGATGGCATATTCTAGCCTTTTCCTATAATGAACTGTAAATTTTTAAACACTGTCATTTGGGTTCCGTGAGTCTTCTTTAGCAACTGAGCCCCGACTGCTACTCCCACTGCAATCAGTGTCAGGCGTGAGATTGTTTAGGAGACCCCCCAACTGATCCTTAGCTTAAAAATATGGCTACAGTATTACTGAAAAAGAAAAAAAGAGGATTCTGATAGAAAGGATGAAAATGAGCCGTTGATGCTTGTTGCCAAGCTACCCTTGATTTTTAGTAGCACAGGCTTTGACACTGGTTATCGATGACAGAACTTTCTAGTGGAATCTAGAAACGGTAGAACCTGAACCAGAGGAGCTAATAGAATCGATTAGAAAGGAACTGCAAGCCGACAGCAAAGAACAGGTCATCTAAAAATTCTGTTCCTTGGATGTATTGGCAAAGCTCTTAAGAAGTTCAGATCTCCTTCAGATGAGTTTCACTCTCTCTGGCCTGCAGGTGGAGATCTAACCAAAGGAACCTGGGTAACTCTCACTTTGATAAATGCGCTACACCTGTGAGACCACTTACAATTAAGATAATTCAAGTGGGGGACTTACAGGTGTTTCTGACTTCACCACATTTTCTTTTTCAATGCCATACCTAGCAGTCCCTGGACTGAGGCTACAGTTGAGTGTCTCAAAGGCTGGTAATATTCTGAAACAGGATATTATGGCTATTAGTTGGAACGTAAGTGTAAGAATTCTACAGGGACTGATGCAATGGATTACTCCTTCCCCACCCCTCAACTAGCTGGAGCTGATTGTCCACAAATGTTTTGTTGCATAGAAACAAGGTAACCCCGTTTTTCTGTACTAACCTAATCTGACCCTTTACCATTGGGAGGAGATTGAAGGAGAAGCCCCACTAGGCCTCATCTTGCCACCAGCTCAATATGCACGAGCCAAGTGGCTGAACCCAAGGGACATACTTCGTGTATGGGTGGAAGGTTTGGACTAAAATTAATGATGAGGAAGAAAGGTCAGATTGTTACTGAAGGGAACAAAGCCATGCCTTGGGTGTTACAAAAGAGAAAAACCTAACATCACTGGTGCCTAGAAAGAGGCTTAAAATATAGGGGGGTGGGAGGATGGGTTAGCCTGGTGATGGGTATTAAAGAGGGCACATTCTGCATGGAGCACTGGGTGTTATGCACAAACAATGAATCATGGAACACTACATCAAAAATTAATGATGTAATGTATGGTGATTAACATAACAATAAAAAATTTAAAAAATATATGCTCCCTTAGCTATGAGTCAACTGTCTCTTTTAAGAGTCAAGAAGCAGGGTGGGGGAGAGAGTCCAGAAGTGAAGAGGGCATCTGGCCAATCTATGGAACACACTGGATGAAGAGATTTGAGTTCTGATTATAACCAGGAGTCCGCGGAGCAAAACTGAAGTAGCTATGTCTTTTGGTTCTTGTTTCACAGGACACATCTGTTATTAAGGACTTGTGCTGAAAAGCATCCTGTGGGAATATTTACCCAGTCGAATCTGGAGAATACTGATTTATGATAATCTGAAAGAATATTGTGTGGCCACTGTGATGTTGAAGGTTTAAGAAAGGTCTTGGGTATATGGTAGAAGGTTCAAATGCTATACATCTCATTTGTCACAAATATTATGTGTAAAAAAAATAGCTATTTGACCCGTGGTATGTGAGGAAAGCCACAAATGGGTGGAGGGACAACAGGAACACTCTGATCACTAAGAATATAAGCCTAAATTGGTGGGCCCACATCCCCGTGACTGAAAAGCCAGAAATGTGATGCGGACAATTAGAGAAATTTCTGTGGCATAAGCACACTAACAACTATTTAGGAGCGATGACGACTCATATGATGTTAGCCTGCGTGACTGGACATTTTTGCATCTCACATTTATTTCCCAGTTATAGTAAAGATGTGAGTACACAATGGCAACAATGTGTCTGGTGGACCACAGAGCATGGGGCCGAGCAAAATAGAAGAGAATAAAAGGTGAGTAAGGAGCTGGGCAAGGAATCCCCGGCCAGATAGAATTGGCTCTGAATGGGAAAAGATAGATACATTGATGGGAAAGCCCTCCTGGTGCAAAAACAGCACTTGGAGGGCACCCAACTCCGGAAGGAAGGTTAAGGATGGCAAGCCCCCTAGAACGGTGACTGGAAAGGGAAGCTCCAAGGTGCTCCTTAAAAGAGCTTCCGCACCACCACTCCAGGCCAACCATTCCTCCCCTAGTGTGCACCTCATGGGTACTGGACACATTTGAAAAAGGACTACAGTACTTCCCCTGGGAGCAAGAGAGCTTCTATCATAGGAGTCCTCTCTTGGGGCACCGGTATCTGTGAGACCACGGAAGCTGAGAGAATTCTCTTGGCTCTGGTCCTCAAGATTGTTGCGAATAAGACCTGGCCTCTCACCTATGTGAAAAAGAACCTCTCACCTATATGAGAAAAATGGACTTTTGTGGGGCCCGGACAAGATAATGACCCTGGCGTCTCGGGCCGCCTTGCCACGAGGCAGCCTGTGGCTGTGGACACACATCCTGGCTTTCAGGCTGGGGCCTCACTGGGGCCTTTCCCTGCACTAGACCGAAGACGTGTAAGCTACGCTGTTGTGGGTCCTGGAGGTCTTCGTTAGCCACGGGACCCTGTCAAAGGCCACCCTCGGTGCCCTCTCAAAAGGTGAGGTGGTTTCACCAGGGGAGCAAGTGGTTTCACCAAGGGAGCAAGTCTTTCACCTGCTTTGTAGTGAGGGTGAGTCGGGCAGCCGTGACTTTATTCAGGTAACTTCAGGCCGTACAAAATCTCTCTACTATGTGATTCCGTTGCTGAACAGAAGCAAATTGATCGCTATTTCTTGTTTGCAGAGTATCTGTCACATTTATCAACTGCAGTACCTTTAGCCCTATGGTTTGGGCTCTCCAACCCACCATGCGCTAATAAACTAAATACATATGCTTTGTTAAGTGTATTTTTATATCTGCTCTTAGAAGTTGGCTAAATTTTTTTTTTTTATTAAAGATTTTATTTATTTATTTGACAGAGAGAGACACAGCGAGAGAGGGAACACAAGCAGGGGGAGTGGGAGAGGGAGAAGCAGGCTTCCCGCAGAGCAGGGAGCCCGATGCGGGGCTCAATCCCAGGACCCTGGGATCATGACCTGAGCCGAAGGCAGACGCTTAACGACCGAGCCACCCAGGCGCCCCAGAAGTTGGCTAAATTTTTAATTGTAGAAGCCACACACCTTTAGGATGTCATCAGAACTAGAGACCGACCAAGAAAAAGCTTAGATTATATTCCTTCTAACTCTCGGGGGCGGGGGGGGGGGGGCGGGTATCAGCCGTAGGAAGCAGCTTACAAATCCCTCTTACCAAGATTTTCTCTTTGTCTCTGCTTTTCTGCCGAGTTTCATTTTCACTCACAGTGCGTTGAAAGGCAGTATGGAGTCATGCAACATTAAACCGATTACAAACTGGGGACATTACAGGCCAATGGTGAAGCTTGCAACTTAAATAGCAAATTCTTGATAGTGGATAAAATCATGTTATTCGGGTTTCTGCAATATTGAAGCTTTGATAGCAAAATGCAAAAAGACGACCAAAAGCGTAATAGCAGGAGCGCTGCCTATTTCCTAAAACATCAGTAATTCAAACTCTTCCCTGGCATGAGGACATCACTGAGGTAACATCATTAGTTTTCATTAAAGCCAAGGTTGGTAGAAGCGACCTTCAGTTGGAAGAGCTAGCCAGGCCAAGTTTTATTTGCCTGTACCACAGACAATAGCTCTTGATCATGGCTTTGCAGGCACCGAAATGACAGAAAGGCCAGAAGATAAACCTAAGCAAACATCAAATTAAGAGGAAATTCGTAAATATCTACTGAATGGTTAGTTAAGTAATGTGACCACACATGTTTTCAAGAATAAAGGGCCTGGCGAACTCTTCATTCTGTAATCATACGATATGTTGAACTCTCCTGCCATTCTTGAGAATCCAGTATATAATTTAGGTAAATACACACCCTAATTTGGCTGTACCTAAATCTTTTTCAAATGGGAGAAAAGTCATGCTCAGGAAGCAAAGGCTGAGAATTTCAAATCTGTTTCAAAGTGGAAATTCTACATCCTACCCTCAGAGCTTAACTCTACTCCAAGGATATAACCTCAAACGGCCAAACTTTTTTGTAATATCAAATTCCCCCATTTTCCCAACATTTATTGGAAATTTTAACATAAACTGAAATGATAAAATGAGATATTTATGAACAGAATTATTTTTTAACAGCAGCAGTGGGTAATGCCTAAATCCAAGGGACAAAGCAACATTACAGAAAAGGACAGTCACCAGAAGGTTTTCCATTTTGTCTACTTCTGGGCTTTTTCAAAGTATAACCTGAAACAGCTGATTATCTCTTTTGAACTTTTAGGATCTCACAGGATGATACTCTATTCTAATAATGCTTTACAGTAACAGGTTCATAATCACCCCTTTATCAATGGAAAGCATTATCTCTGGGATGGGGCAGGGCCAAGAGAAGAAAAAGAGGCAGAAGACTTTCTCCGCCCAGCTCTCCGACTCCGCCCCACCCCAATGGGCCTCTTTCCAGCTACGGTACATTAACAGGTCCCTGAGGAAATCCCAGGTCTGGGGAGACCTTTAAAAACCACTTAAACTTGGCAGCTATATAGCTGAAAAAACGATAGCTTCAGACTATAAGCTGTAAAGAAATGGAAGCCTCAATTTACTTTTGCTCATGCATCCATTCCATAGAAACATATGAAACCCTACCTACCGTGTGCTGGGCTTTGGGCTAAGGACTGGAGAGGCCCAGATAAAGAGGAAAAGCTGACTCTCTCCTCCCAAGTAATTTCACTTCTGGAACATTTCTTCTCCCTCTCTGGGTAAAAAGCCACACGCCAGCAACCGTCCTTGACTGCCTGTTAGCCTCTGCAGACCTCTGGTCAGGCGCCTTCATTCCCGAAGGCTTGGCAGCCCAGGTTCACAGTTCTCTCTTGCCTGGTTCTGGCCCCGATTCTGGATGTTTTCAACATGGGCAGGGATGACTGGGCCATCACTCTTGACTCACTCCCCTAACTTCCTGTTTCATCTCCATGCAAGTTCACATCTACACCACCCACTCAAATGGTCATAGCCAAGACGCAGTCACCTGGACCTGTTCCACTCGTGAAACAATGTTTAGCTATGCTACTCTCTGACCACAACTTGCCAGCCTTCCAGTTACTTCCACACCACCTCTTCCTATGCCTCCCTCAACAGTCAGCCCCTTGATCCCTCTACCTCCTGACTACCATCTTCCACGTGACAACGTGGCCTTGACAGACAGCACTTCAGCCACTTAACCACTCTTTTGCCCAAATCCCCCCCTCTCTTGCCCAGCTGTCGCGTACCCACCTGCGATGGACCCATCCGGCTCCTGAGTACTGAGTGAGCCCGGAGCAATCCCACACCCGCGCAGCTTGGTACTGCTACAGAACACCGAGTGCACTGGACTCCTGCTCACATCAGCCCTCTTCTCTCTTCTTCTCCAGAAAGGTGAACCCACTCACAACCCTATCACCCTCCGCTCCCAATGAGGCAGAGGAACTCTATCTCCACGCAGAAAACAAACCTCCACATGGCTTCCTGCACCCTCCGGTCCCTAGATCTCCTTAGCTACCCGGACCTGCACAGATCCCTGCCTCGCCCTCTTCCCCCCATTACAGTGGAAGAGAGGTGCCCCTGCTTTCTCTTGGCTCCTAGATTACCTCCCCTATGCTCTGAGAAGTCCCATTTTTTATTATCTTGTTCTCTCTTCTTCTCGTCTTCATTTAAATGGACTCAAGTGTCTCTCAACTTATAAGTATGTATACTTCATTAACGCCTCCGTCCATGGCAGCCAACTGCCACCCCCCTTTCCCTCCCCCTTTCAAACTAAATTTCTCCAAGAACTGACCATACCGACCAGGCGGTATGGTCTTTACATCCGCTTCCGATTTACTTTTAAGCCCACCTCGCCATCTCCACCGTGCTTCTGAGAATCCCACTGAAGTTAGTAAGGACCTCCTTGTTGCTAAATCCAATGGCCACTTGCACCAACTCCATGCTGACCTCCCCGCCCACCTGCCCCTGGTGGCCGGCCACTTCTTTCCTCCCACACAGTACACGGCACTAGAGTTCTTGGTATCTTCCTTCTCCCCTTCTGGCCACTTCTTGGCAATTCCCTCTTACAGCCTACATACTCTCCTCTTCCTGTGCACGCTCTCCCTGAGCCTCTACATGCTGAAGAGTCCTAAATATTATTTGTCTATTTCTCCTGAGCATCACAGCTTCACGTCCACCTCTCCCAGGCAAGTGCACCATTCCCCCAAGCGAGCACCTCATAGCTTCTCTTGAGTTCCCCTCACCCACCCTATCAAGTTCATCACTAAGGCCTGTCAATGTCACCTCTTACGTGTGTCTCAGTTGTCTCCAATTCTCTCCTTTCCTCCAGTGCCCAGAACTGCTCCACCAGTCCCTCTCATCGGCTGCACAACTCCCGCCCTCAATCCACACTCTATTGCACGGCCATGATGACCTTTCTCAAGGAAAATCCCATTGTGTCACCCCCTTGCGTGGCTCCCCACTGACCTCTCAATTCTTGACATAAATTTGAAAAACCTTTTACAATCCACCTCCCACTTCTCTCTCCACCAAATGTTTCACCACAACCCCTCCTTGGGACTCTGTGCTCCCGCTGTGCTCAAGCACTTTCAGTTCCTGAAGGCATCAGCATGCGCTATTCCTTCTGACTAGAACACTCCTCCTAGAGTGAGCTCTACTAAGCCTCTGGGACGCACAGAGCTTAGGTACCACCTCTTCCAGCAAAGCCTCTCTGAACCTCACCCCCGCAACTAGCTGTTCTCATAGTACCCCGTTCTTTCACTGTCACACGGCTAAATATAGGCCTTTGAAACCATCTCTTCACTTTTCCTCCAGGTGCCCATCAAGTGTGGCAAAGACACGGTATCACTTGATTTCTCTTTTTTAACAGACTGTGCACATTCACAATGATCTTATATACATTCACCTATGTCTCCAGACTTTATGGATACCCTCAATCTCCCTCATTAGACTACAAGGGCCATCAGGGTAGGGACTGGGGCAATGCCTGTCTGTTTCATGGCTCTATCATCAATCAGGCCTTCAAACAACATGTTTTAATTAACTGTGATGATAACGGATGGTTATACATAAACCATGAGATGAAGACATGGAACTACAGGACACTTCCGGATTTCCCCCACTGCTGTATGATAATGAGCAAAAGCAGAGAAACTAACCTGTCATCTGTCCTCCATCATGGCATCCATCCGAACCCTGGCATTCAAGCTAATAACCTACTCACACCTGCGCAATGTGGTTTGGCTAAGGCAGATGTAGTCTTCTACCATTAAAATACATTTTAGAAGAAGAAATAAAGGTAGGAGAGGGGGAAAGATTTCAAGTTTCATAAAGGTAACTCTGGATGCCAGTGCCCTTAGTTGGAAAATATAAATTATCAATATCTTATCAATTCAACATCAGTAGCTGAGGAATGAATGGTGACAGGAGAGATTCTTAACAGTCTAACAAAACCGTTCAGGGCACACGAGGCCAAAGAGATTTTTAAAAAGGGAATTCTATGTTACAGCTGGACTTGCGAGAGCTATTTCTCCCCTCTCCAAGCGGAAATACCCCTGGACCCACTTTTTTTTTTTTTTTTTTTTTTTTAAGCCAAGAGGAACCATCATGTGTTTCAGGCACCAGTTAATACTCACAGCAAAGGGCCTTCTGCAGTCTTCGGAGTTTCATGGCAGTCCTATAAGCTGAGAACCTGACATTATTCAGGTCAGCTGAGGAAAAAAGGGACAAAACAAAGATCATTTGTTATTTCAACAGAAAGCACAAAAACTCCCACTGTTTTGGAAACAACAACAACAGTAACTTAGGAAAATCTCTTGTACATATGCCCCACATTTTGGGAGGTGAAAATTCTGCCAATTTGGGGAAAAAGCAAAAACAAGCAAACAAACAGTCTCTTTGCTGTCTGATGATCACGCAAGCTAAATTCTATGAATGAGTACACTGGGCATCCATGTTCCTTGTTCCTGAAAGGGAAGAGACAGACAGGCATTTTTTTTTTTTTCTTCTAGACGATAACCTCAGTTCTACTGGAGAGGATCTTTGCTACACAAGATTCAAGAGAACAAGGAAGGCTATTTTTGAAATAGCTATTAGAACTTAGCAAACAATCAAGCGGCAATATCATACTTTTGGGGGGTCTGCGGTTTAAGTAGAGATGACTTTTTTATTGAAAAGAACATTTCATTAATGAAAATAGAGGAGGCCTTCTAAAAAAGATAAAAGTTTAAGACAAAGATCTCAGGTACATGAAAAGCATGTTTGTGTAATTTAAAATCACAGTGGAAGAGCTCTAGGCTTTAAGGAATTAGTCTTGGATTTATTTCGCTGATGATATTAGTGTTTTTTCCCAAGTTTTTCTTCAAATTCCAGTCAGTTAGCAAACAGTGCAGTACTAGTTTCAGGTACAGAATTTAGTGCTTCATCACTTATATACGACACCCGGTGCTCATCACAACACGAGCCCTCCTTAACACCCACCACCCATTTAATATTTTTTTCTGATTGTAAAAGTTACACGTGCTCACTGTGGCAAACTTCGAAATCAAAGAAAAATATAAAATCCAGTAAACAAATCACCCATAATCCCATGACACAAAGAGAGGCACCGTCAACATTTTCAGAATTTTTTATCCAACGTATGTGTGTGTCTGCGCGCATGAGATGTATTTTAAAATGTAATCAGGACTAAAATAAACATTTAGTTTATATTCTAAGGTGCCACCAGTCTAATATTGAGCACAGATGAACGTCTCAACAATCTCTGCTACTGCGGTTTCTAAGCCACCTGTCTATCAAGCCCCCCACTCGCCTGACCCAGCCCTGAGCTTTATTTCCATGATGCCCTCACTCAAGTGTGTGCAAGCCTTGAAATACACTGGGCTTTCTGTCTTTGCTGGCATGTCTGTGGAGCTGGGTTTCGGGAACCCAGTTCCAAAAAGCTCCTTGAGGACAAGTACTCTGTCTCCTACTTCTTCCCAGGGACTTAATAGACAACTGCTCTCTGAAAAAGCAAGTCTACTACAGCTATTGAACAACCGACAGACAGAATGAATAAATGAGCAGACGAACGAGAGAGAGAGAGAGAACAAAACACACCGGCAAATGTCCAACTGCCACAATCACATGGCAGCCGCAAAACCAATTCTGACCGGGGCTCAGGAAAGAGAAATGAGGTCATGCGTATCCAAGTTGCCCGGGTCAACATCATTAGCTGTAGGGCCTTTGCCGAGACCTAACGCAAACACCTCAACTGAAATTAGGGGACAGAAGAACAATGTCTGTCATGTATTTGAAAATATCCAGCCTGACAATAAAGAAACCCCAAAAAACGGACAGTACTAAATGCTGGCGAGGATGTGGAGCGACTGGAACTCTTCACACAGTGCCGGTGGGAACGTAAACCAGTATTTCCACTTTGGAAAACCAGTTCAGCAGCTTCCTACGGAATTAAACATACATCTCTCTTCGGACCCAAATATTCCACTCCTGGAGATTTACCCCAAAGAAATACAGACATGTGCACAGAAAGATGTGTATGTGAGTGTCCAAAGTAGTAACTTTACCCCTAACAGCGAAAACCTGGCAACAAATCATCAGGAGAAGGAATACAGACTGTGGCAGAGTCCTACTGTGGGACACTCATCTGCAGTGAAAAGGAACTAAATACTGATAATTCACCAACATCAACCGTCCCGCAGAACTGATGGTGCTGAGTAAAAGCAGCCAGATGAGAAGAGGAAATACTGGTGGACACCACTTATGTGAAAAGTTAGAACAGGCAAATCTCACCTACGCTGACGGAAGACCACTACGTTGGCAGCCTGGAGTGGGGGGTCGGGGTGGGTAACAGACTTTAAAAAAACACAAGGTTATTTTTTAGGTGATTGAAATGTTACATATCTTGATTGGTGTGGAGGTTTTTGAGTGTATGCATTTGTCAAAACTCTACCTATACACTTCAAAGGGATGCATTTTATTGTGTGTAGATGACACCTTCATAAAGCACATTTTAAGAGTTTAAAGTAAACCCTCAAGTGGACAGTACAATATGACGTGTGTGTGTGTGTGTGTGTGTGTGTGTGTGTGTTAGCTTAAGTTACACTGCAGAGGTGGTCAGCTGTCTTAATCAGGCATGCACGCTCTAGGGGTGGTTGGCTAGCAATTCATCAAAAAAGCCTCACCCCAGAGGTGGCCACCCTAAGTACTTCAGCTATATTTAGCTCCGATTCCACCAAGGGATTCATAAATTATCCTAATTAATGTTAGACAGGTTTGCTTTGGTGGTATTAGTGGTTTGCCAAAGAGGAGGACTGTTGAAACGGGTTTAGACACAGTCTCTGCCCTTTGATTATGAGGATATGAGAAGAATCGATCAGGCTCTCCACCTACAGAAACGGTGCCCTGGGCTGGATTCCAAAATGTCCACCTGTAGTTCACTGAACTGTTGGTTGCCTGAATTCAGTGAGATGCTCCACAGGATCCTGCTGTTAGAGCGGCGATTCTCAAACTTGAGCATACATCAGAATTACCGGGGTGGGGCCGCGAGCTAAAAAGCAGATTCCCAGACCCCGCTCCCAGATTTTCTTATTCTGTAGATCTGGAGAGAGTCTGAGAACGTGCATCTCTTAACAAGTTTCCAGGTGATTCTGATGCTGCTGGTCCAGGGACCGCACTCTGAGAACCACTGTGTTAGAGGGGCCTGGGCTAGTGTGCGTTGTGAGGCCCATCCGCCAAGCACTCACAAAGGCAGGGCTGTGACTTCACTCTGCCTTTTGCATTCGCCTTAAGACTGTTCTGTGCCCTGTGGCTAATAAATGTTCTTTTGTGAAATAGCTAGTTCTGAGACTTGCTTTCATTATAAACTGGTAGGTAGGTGTGGATAAGTTAAACTACGTCTAACTTCGCGTGGCTACCAAGGCGTCCCAAAGAGTACCTGTGTGGGTCCTTGTTAGCCAAAGCGTGCTTCGAGGACCAACAGCATCAGTATCCCTTTGGAGCTTGTTAGAAATGCAGAGTCTTAGGCCCCACCCAGATCGATGAATCAGAATCAACATTTTTTTAAACAATTTTTTTTTAGACTTTATTTGTCAGAGGGGGAGAGAGCACACACAAGCAGGGGGAGTGGCATGCGGAGCAGGCAGAGGGAGAAGCAGGCTCCCCGCTGAGCAGGGAGCCCGATGCAGGACTCGATCCCAGGACCCTGGGATCATGACCCGAGCTGGAGGCAGACGCTTAACCAATTGAGCCACCCAGGCGTCCCCAGAATCAACATTTTAACAAGATCCCGGATGATCCATACGAACCCTCAAGTACAATCAATTCTTTAATTGTACATTTTAACAAAGTTACTTGTTCCGTGTTGTTGAAGTTCAAGTATGAACTCTGCACAAAGACCTGTGTTGTCTTTTGCTTTTCTGTCTTTCTAAGTTCCATTTTGTGGGCTTTTACCAGATTATTTAATGGCAATCATGATCAATTAGACCAAAAATTCACCTCTGGGATGTATTTGTGGGTCTCTTGTTTATGATGAACACCAATAAAAAAGTACTCAATATATTAAAGGTGTCTAAAAGTGTCCTCAAAGGCAATAGGAACAGATTCCTTCTCCAAGTGAATTAACTTTTCCCTAGAGTTTGTTCTCTGCTTCGTAGAACTTGATTTACCTCCATCCCTCTGATTGTCCCTCAATGTCTCTTCTCCCTTGAGAGTAGTGGTTCTTCCTTTGTCTCTTTTCCCTAGTCATCACTGCTTACCTTCTTGGGTGGTCTCAGCCAACTCATGTCTTGTGGCACTAATCCACAAGACACGAATTCCTGTCCTCCCCTCCAAACTGGTGTCACACCATTCGCCAGTCTGATCAGACTTGCCATATACTTGGTAGTGCAGAGTTCCTTCGCACACTCAGAAATAAGCCCCTTTGCCTCTTTATAAAATAAGCAACAGAGAAACACAGAAACACCCCTCTTGTCAAGTACAGAGCACTCTTTCCTTACCACCATCCCGTAGCAGTTTCCAAGGAATAGGCCTCCAACTCCAAATTTCCTTTCATTTATTGACTTCAACTCAAGTGTGGCGTATGAATTGTGTGTCAGTCACACATCTTAGCAGAAGATACTAGCAAAAACTTTTTCTTCTTTTTCTCTTTCTTTCTAATCCTCCTTTTCAAATGCCTCTTAACTCATTGGTCTCATTTCCTACTATCTTCCTTCTTTCCTAAAACTAAGATCCTTCTCTTACGACCCCAATTCTACCCCCTTCCCAATTTTCCTGGTTCTATTCAGAATTCAGAACAAATGATCTAAATGAGGTCAGAAGCTTCATCTGTATTTCAGTTTATTTCAAGAACTGGCAAATTCCACCAGAAGCTACAGATCCAAGTGGGAGAGGCGAGGATGATCTGATTGTTTCAGGGTGTGGTTCACTACGGAATACTATCTGAGACAAGCATCTGGTACATTCCTGCTTTAGCAGGGCTCTCAGCTTCCCCAAAGCACTTCAAACTTTGTTCCCTTCCAAGTCCTCCTAACTACAGCATTCTGCCCCGAGTTCATTCTCTCCGACACCCATTCAGCATACCCCCAACCCACTGCCTTCTGCTGCCAGGTTTCTATGCCCCCTGGTCCAACCTCACCACTGTTCTCAGTGACTTGGAAATCGGAGAAGAAAGAAGCTAGGAAAATACCTACTTTTCATCAGAACGCAGCAGAAGCCATCCACATTTTTATCCAGTAACCATCACTGAATTACAACAGAGTTCTGGTGGCCTGGAAGCCTTACTCGGGAGAGATAACCATCTGTGTTGTTGGAGTCTGCATGTGTTGTTAGGGATCTGCAGCAGCACTCCCTCTGGCTTACAGCTGGAAGAGTTAAGTCTCTGCCTCGTGAAAGCGTGGAGGATGCACACAGAAACCTCGAGACGTGGCACAGCTGTGGACAAAGTGACATTGTCCTGGGCGGAGGCGAGAGCTGACCTGGTAGCTCAAGTACGCACGCCCCATAAAGCGAAAGCCCCCTGTCCCTCGTGGGATGCTGGCCTCCACTTTCCCTGGGAGCTGCCTTTCCAGGACTTGGATCCAAGTTGTAATGAGTTCACCAGTGCTCAACAACCGGAACTCGAGAGGAGTGAGACTATCCAAGAAACGAGTTACACAATGTTTCCATGGCAGCTGGTAGAAAGCACACTTCAGAAGGATAAAAATGCTGAAGTGAACATTCCTCTACATGACTTGAATTATTTTAACCAGGGCTGGTTCTAGCCTAAAAATAGAGAAATCTAGAAACTTAAGGAACGAGGGCACATATCAAACCATCTACCTTCTCAACTTGAATCACCAGCTACTAAAGTCATGGCCCATTTGGCTTTTATTCTGAAGCACAAAACAAGTAATGGGGGGGGCGGTTTGCCCCTTTGGTTAGACTGTGACTTTCTCTTGATTTGGTAACTATTTCTGTTCGAAGATTTTTACTTCCATTCTGTGGAAGGTATTGGTCGAAGGTATCAAATTCCAGAAAAGAGAAACGACAGCTCAAGTTCAGGTCACAAATCTAGACATGTAGGACATGCTCTTGCAAAAATAGTGAAAAACACCTAAGCATTTAAAGTCAAGGGAAAACTTGGAAAATAGAGAAATAAAACATTAGGCCCTTTCGTTTCCTTTTTTTTTTTTCTTTTTGTATTTTTCCTTTTAGTTTTACGGCTGTGTTCTGCCATTTGATCACACTTCAAAAATGTTGCCATCTCTGACTGAACTGAGGTCTAGACTTTAAAACAAGGATTATTTCAGTCCAGCTTTCCAATGGCTTGTGGAGACTTTTTAGAAAGGCCCAAAGTTTTAGTATGTTTATCTATCAGGTAGAAAGAATGATAATGATCTCATAAAATTAATGAGTGGAAACAGCTGGATAGCCAAAGATTATTCCAACAGATAAATTAGCACTGTGGTCTTTGTTTCTTCCTACCAAGTCTGTTTCCCAGAAGAAATGTAATCCAAATCAGTCAGGTGATCATGAGTGAAAAATACAATTTAAAGGAAGTATGATCATTTTTGGTGCAGTTCCAACTCGAATGTTTGGCATACAGTATGAATTAAACTACTACTGCATGTCTATTTTAATCGTTTTCCAGAGAAGCCAAAACAAGGCCGCCCCCCGCTCCCCGCCGGTCCACTATAGGAAGGTGGCACATTTTTACATATGAGATTATGTCTTGCATTCATTCCCCAGCCTCACTCTTCCTAGAGTGTTCTAATGGACTCTCCACATGGCAAGTATTCTTGCCAGCTCAAACTCACTAGAACGGACAAGAACCAGGGGTCTTAATGAGGCTTGAGATAAACTGAGTAATTTAAACCAAGTCTTTCTTGCAAGCAAATTAAGCCAAGATGTCCAGGCTTCAGAAGTTTTAGAGTACAATGTAGAATTACTGGGAACTCTTCAACAACAGGTAGGATTTCTGGAACATATCTTTAAAAAATCAGCCGAAAAAGAAGAGGTGCATTACTACATTTTACTGAACCTGTAATTTTTTAAAATATATTTGAGGCCTTTTAAAATCTAAACTCATTAAAACCTCATCATCAACACAGAGCTTTACTCAAATGGGGATAAAATAAATCAACACAGAGATAAGTAGGAATTACATACTCATACTCGCAACAACTGCAGAAAGCCGAGTCTATGAATTTATAATTACTACCGAGTTCTGTTTCCAGAAGTGAAATGGTATTACTCTCTAGAATTTTTCTAAAAAATGAAGCAGGGAAGCAACAAAGTATTCCACTGTGGTACTAGTGTGGGAGCCTTCAAACTGCAAAAGAGGGAAACAGGTTATAAACCAAAAATAAAAAATACAAAATTGAGAAGTTCCACTGTGAAATGAAAAATAGCACAAAATCCTGACTGTGGGTTGCTCAAGGCCTTTCTGGCTCCCTTCTCTGGCTTGGCCTCCCTCAGCCAACTCTCACTACTTCTTGGCAACATTGTTCCCCCGAAAGAGTCGATACTCAAATTAGTCTTGCTCCCAGCAGTTCCCGCTCTGGTAAAAGATTTGTTGAGAAAGCAGCTTCTGTAACAAGTGGCCCACAGAAAGTTTTAAGAACTGTGTATCTTAAATACCATTTTGGGGGGTGCCTGGCTGTCAGTAGAGCATGAGGCTCTTGATCTCGGGATTGTGAGTTCGAGCCCCACACTGGGTGTAGACATTATGTAAAAAATGAATGAATGAATGAATGAATGAATGAATGAATAAATAAATGCCATTTGGGGAGCCTGACATGTCCCCCAGATAGCAGAGAGCTGACTCCTGGTGACACTGCTGTCCCACGTTTTTACTTCAGCTTCTGAGGAGAAACGACTGGGGGGCCAATTCTCAAAACCCTGCCCACCAAAAAAACCATACAACCTGATACTAATGATTAAAAAAGACTGTTTAAGCCGAACTGGTTTATAGCTTTCTTAAAAGACCTCCATCTGCCCCTAATCATTCCATCTCTCCTTTCCTTTTTTTTTTTGTTTTCAATACATCCCAACCCAAGGAGGGAACCACAGGCCAGGCAGGCTTGGCTGAGAACGTGAGGTTTTAGCAAAGATCTGGAGGGTGATGGGGGTTAACCAGGTAAAGAGGGGGAGAACAAAACAGTATAAAAGGCCAGCACGTGTAAAGGAGGCTCCCAAGTAGACAAGAGCAGGGACCATGAAGAATCCTAAGAAGGTCGGTATTGCCGAAATCTCAGGCAGCAAGGAGGAAGAATGGCTCCCACGAGGCCTGACAGGCAGGCAGGAAGCGGTCTGCTGTGGGGCTCCGCACATCACTGTAAGAAGGGAGGTCTTGGGAGTTCCAGTGAAACAAGGCAGATCGAACAGCCTCATTTCTCTGTCCTTATTCCTGAAAACTCTACTCGGACGACAGTAAAAGAAGTAAAACTGACATCTGCCCAAAAGAAAAGACACAAAACTGGAGAGGAGAAGAGAACAGACCAGAGCTCCAGTATCTTGGAACCCTGGTAGATGATCTGGTGGTGGTGATTTAGGAGACCAGAGAAATCCCAAATCGAAATTAATATGAGGGGAAGAATGGCAAGTTGAGGGGCTGGGGGCTAAGAAGAAGCATGCCAACTTCTTCCACCAAAGCGTCTCAAAAATGAGAGGCTGCAGGTTCCTCTGAAGGCTGTAATGTGGCTGAAGATACAAGCAGTGCTTGTCTTTAGAGCCCTAAACACTTTCTCCCCCACCCTACGCCGCCAAGCATCCCAACCACCTCCTGCTTCATCCTGATAGAAGGCTGGAGGCTAATCTCAGGAGAAGCTGCACCAGACACGGGGGAGTGAGGAGTAACTAAGCTTGGGAGTGAGATAAGGCGCAGAAAACAGAGTGAAGGCTTAAGTGCCAGGCCAGCATACCCAAAGAATGTAAATCCTTCCTTTCGTTCCCTACTCCCAAATTCCATATTTAGTCTGTTTTTTCCTTCTGTCAACTCACTGAAAAAACTCTTCTCCTTAAGCACTTCCTTATTTGCCATCCTTATCATCAGAAGGCGCTTCAGTCAGCAAGGTCACGAAATTGGTAGTCCATCACCCATCAGCCTGACTTGTCATCTTCTTGGTGCTCCAACTATAACCACATCAAATGAAGCCAGTGCGCTTCCCTTCTTGTCTCCCCACTGCCAGAGTTCATGGCTGGGCACTAGGACCGCTCCCCCCTTCTTTGACTCAGAACCTTCAGTCACTGCTCTCCCGTGGGTGTTCCTCCGTCCTAACACGGACAAGTCAACTCAGGACGCCTCCCTCCACTCTATTTTCAACTTCATTAATTAACCAATCTCACCGCACTCTCTCTTTGGAAATGAACACACATCCCAGATTCTCTGGGGCAGAGACGATTTAATTAAATCGTACTCTTTATAATAAAGGTGAGTCATTTTAACTTATCAAATGTGACTTAATTTTTATACCTCTGTACCACTTTTCATATAACTGAATTCACAAGTAATTTTTTTAAAAGAGTTTTATTTATTTTAGACAGAGGAGAGAGCGAGTAGGGAGAGAGGCAAAGGGAGAGGGAGAGAATCTCCAGCTGACTCTGTGCTCCACAGGGTGGACTTGGGGCTTGATCCCACGACCCTGAGATCAAGACCTGAGCCGAAACCAAGAGTCGGATGCTCAACCGACTGAGCCACTCAGGCACCCCCCCACAAATCATTTTTTCAAAAATTGTATGCCCTACTTTTTTTTGGATTGGAAGCGTACTTTTTCTGTGTAATATGCTTGGTGCTGCCTATTTCAAATCCACCCTCCTTTCTCACAGTTGGGGAATTTGTGGAAAACTTCATTTAGTGATGAAATGAAATGGCAGTAATTTGCTTCATTTCCTTTAAAGCTAGCAGCCTCATCTTCCTCGGTTTCCAGTTTTAGAATGACTCAACACGGGCGCCTGGGTGGCTCAGTCAGTTAAGCGTCTGCCTTCAGCTCAGGTCATGATCCCAGGGTCCTGGGATCAAGCCCCACATCGGGTTCTCTGCTCAGCGGGAAGCCTGCTTCTCCCTTTTCCACACCCCCTGCTTGTTTCTGCTCTCGCTAACTCTCTGTCAAATAAATAAATAAAATCTTAAAAAAAAAATAGAATGACTCAACAAGATTTCCCTAAATTCTCAAGTTCCTACCTGGGTCTCAGCTTCTCAGCTTGCTTTTTTGTTTTTTTGTTTTGTTCTCCCCCCCCCCCCTTATCTTTCAGGATTTCAACAGGTGATCTTTCTCCCAAAACTCCCGAACTCTTTCAATTATTTCTCTGGTAACCAGAGACCAGAGCTCACAAACTGGCAGATTTTAGTCAGCAGATGGGGTTTTGGTTTTTGTTTGTTTGGTTGGTTTTGGCTCACGGTAATGGTTTTTCGAAGTGCTGACTGACTTGCCAAGAGTTAACAATTTGGAGACTTCCCATGGTCCCATTTTTCCGGAAGAAGGTGAAGACTCACTTTCCTGCATGACAACAGGAGAAGCCAGGCTCATTTACCCTAACAGAAGCTTTTCAGGTTGCCCCAGGTCCCACCCAGCCACAGTTTGGCCCCAGAAGGCATTTCATTTTAGATTCCAGCCTCAGCAAGGCCAAGCCCTTTTTCTTCCCCAAACCTGGACATTTACCCTTCAGTTACACTGTCTTTTTCCTGTCCTTGTCAAAACTCTTACTGTCAAGTTCCTCCAATAACAAGGTGTTATCTGGCTCTCACTCAGATCACTCTATGGAAACAGCTCTAACTGGGTTTTCCAAAAACTTCCCAGCTATTAATTCTTTGGACTCCACCTTTTACTAACGCATTCAAACTAAATGGTTTTGCCACCAAAAATACTGCCTTAATACATTGACTTTTCTAGTACGAGAATGGATGGGAAGACGGAACAAAAACCCTAGTCTACTGATTACATTTCATCAAGTAACAATACTTAAACATCTTTAAGTCATCAATTAACATTTATCTAAGCACCTAGTATGGGCCTAACCGTGTACTAAGCTCATGGGTTAAAGATGCAGGCTTCTAAAAACGTGGGAAAACAAAAAGACACAATTCACTCACACAAAACCAGTACGCATTTCCTGGCTATCTGCGATGTGCCAAGTAGTGCCCCACACAGAAAACTCTGGTTATGTGAGCATGCTTATATACATACACAAACATACAGTGCCAACAGATGGTCGTGTACAATTTTTATATACCAAACACAAAAGTCGTTTTCAACATGACTTAAGGTGTATTCCAGTGAATGTTTTTAAGGTTAACGGAAATGAAAATTTTCCATATAAGGCATATTATTTATGAAACACTAAGTTTCATAAAGAACACTAACAATTCACTAACACCTAAATTCACTAAGAATTTCTAAGTGAGCCCACAAAGGCTAAAAGTGAATTTAAATACTCAGTATCAATAAAAATAAAATCTATACCAATACAGATAAAAATGAATGATATGACAAATTAGAAGCAGCTTTACCGTTCATTCCTACACTTGAAGAAGACAAGATGAGAAAAGAAACCTGGGGACTTCAGAAGAGATTGTGTTTAGTTTACTGCACCCGGGGCCAGAAATGCTGGTGCGCAGTAAAAGTGGTCTGAACTGAATGAGATTCTGGAAGGAACTTGCCTACTTGTGCCACGTTTCAGCTGCTGATGACATCAATTCTACTGATTTTTCTTCGAACAAGACCATTTCCCACTGCTGTGGGTGAATCACTTGGGCTGATTCTCTTGCTTACCCCTTAGAGCAGAAGCTGGGGCTTCTTTTTTGAAACACACCTAACAAAGATATCAAGACTTTTCCAAGATATAATGGAATTGGAATGAAGGGAGAAAGAAAAAAGGCCATCTCAAGAGAATGCTTATAAGGGAGAAAGAGGAGTCGAGGAGTCGGGTGTATTTAATTGTGCAGATTCTCTAAGGTTGGTTCACTAAACACTCGGTTTCAAATTCTTTCTCCCTGGCCTTTCTCTACTACAAAGGCTGGAGGGTCTCAATTCTCCCCAAACCAGCCAGGGGCAGCGAAGGGGACAGAGTTTTGACCAATGCTTAAGATATCTACAGGGAAGGGTGTCCTTTTCCAAACTGAACGACGAAGAGCCTCAGAGAGGGAAGGTCCTTTCTCCTTCTTCCTGCCAGGGGGACAGACAGCAGTCATCATGGAACCATGAGGTCAAATATCTGTCGCTGAAGATGGTACAGCAGAACAGAGGGAGGCCCACATCTCCGATGCCACATCCTGGAACTCTTCCTTAGCTCTCTACTGTCTCCACAAGTCTGGTTATACAAAAACATCGACCCCAATGTGGCTGACATACAGTTGGTCAGATGTTTTCTTACTTGTGGCAAAATGTATTTCTAACGGATACGTTAATTGAACTATAATCCACAAAATGCAGAACACCAATTACAGAGCATCATCCATCCCCTGCAAGCCTCCTTAAAGGGGAGAAAAAAAAAACATTAGCAGTAAAGAGATCTTGGATCACAGAGCTCCCCACCCTCGCTACCAGGTATTGCCAGTGATGCGGAACGGCCTGACAGTTAATTTAATTTAAAACAACGTTTTAAGAGAGGGCTTATAGGAATAAGGCAGTCTTCTAGACATAAATAGATCTGCAGAAGTTCTAACCAGACATTTGTTTTGAATGGGACGTTAACAAGTCTGATTGTGCCCAGATGTAAGACAAGGATTAGAATTTTTAAATATATGCTTCTCTGGAAGTTAATGTCTACCTATGTATGAACACTCATAAGTAGCTCGTTCCTATTTTATCTCATTAGTGCAAAATCTCCTTAAAGCCAAGTAGCATCTTTCCTTACTCATAGCTCTTAAGATAAATGTCATTTAAAAAAAAAAAAAAAAGCTTTGGTAACTTTCCTATTCAGAAATTTTGAAACCCAAATTAAGATTCCTAAATCTCTCGTTCATCTGACAGTGTAAGTTTTAGGTTCTGATTGGAAAATGATTTGCATCCTTTGCCTGTCTCTATCCATTTTTCTGGTCCCCAACCACCACACTCCCCTCAACATCCGTTCTCCTCAATCCCTTCATGAGTAAGAAAGAGGCTAACATGAACAACAGTGGAAATCTGACCTTCATGGTAATGGGAAAAAGCAAATTACCTTCCCATGGCAATGGGAAAAACAAATTAACCTTATCGCAAAAAAAAAAAAAAAAAAAAAAAAAACGTTCTGCAACCTTACTACCTTGGGCCGGTGGGTACTCCCATTTTCATCTTACCAGGGAAAAATACATTGAGTTTTTAACATTACCACTGTTGCTGTTTGCAAGGTGGAAGAAATGCTGTTGAATCCCTAAGCGTGAGTAATTAGCCCAAGACAGTACCCAATTCAGGGCCTTTAAGCATCTAGGAATACAGTAAAACGTGCTCGTTTGTGCATTTTGTACACTCGAGTGGGGGAGGGGACCAGGTGACAGGACTCCAGTTGCCCACGCATCCGGAAGCTTGCTTAGAGGCCGTTTATAAAAACGAAGCATGTGACAGAATGTTTCCTTTTCAGTGTTACGTGTTCATTTTCCTGGAGACTAAATACTCGTGATTAGATCCTGATAAAGATGCTAATATGTAAATCATTGTTTTTTAAAAAAAGAGCAATCATTCAGCAGCTGCAGCTGTTATTAAAATTAATCAATGGCAGGAGCTTTTCATTTGATAATGGACTGCCTTATCCCCTGACATAGACTGAGTTGCTTTTAATAAGAAAGGATGCCGTAGGGATGGAACCACATACATCTGAATCAAGAAACGAAACTGTCAGTGTTCCTGGGAACAGTCTCGATCACCTCCAAACTCTGTTGCACCTGGGAGCTGCTTGCTGCAAAGCATGTCCTCTCTCCTTTGACCAGTGTAAGGGTTCCATCCCCAAATCAGGCAGACTCCACAAATTCCTCTAAATGCATCACAGAGAGCCCTGAAGCCGCAGGAACGAGTGGCCCCCTTTCCCTGTTCAGTAGCAGGGGTCCGGGGCTTGCCCTCTCCTTTGTGAGGGTCACGGACTTCCCAGCAGGCATGAACCATTCCCCCTTCCTCTACCTCTTTGTTTCTCTCTCCCCTCATCTCCACTTTCATTCAGTCTGACCCACTTTTATTCTCCTCAGACTCCGGGATAAAACTACTTGGGGACAAACTTTGAGCAGCTTTTTTCTTTTTAACCTCAAAGGTAGATGACTTTTACTTCAGCCGTTTTTGTGTCCAATTATTCCCCACAGACGCTACGGGGAAACCAGGAGTGCTCGTGTTGACTGAGCGCTCAGGGGCCGGGGCTGCAGGTACCTGATGCCACTGAGTCCTCACAGCGCCCTGAGTTCTGCAAGACTGACCTTGTTAAAGACAAGTAAAATAAAGCTCAGCCGTGTCTAGTAACTTCCCTAAGGCTGCATCCCAAAGCCTGGATTCCCCGTCAAACCTATCTGACACTCAAAGCCCTTTGATGGCCTCCCAGACTCCTCTGCTGTAGGAGATACGGGTATTTCCTGGCCCTGGGTGTCTAGAATCCTTGTCATCACGAGGGTGATGGGTAGTATCCTCAGGAGGACCGTGACTCTGGGCAGGGGGCAGAGAGTGGGGAGTGGTGCAGGGAAGCAGACCCATCACAGAAAACTGCACAAACGAAAATAAGGACCAAAGACAGGGAAGCTAACAGGCTGCACGGGTGGTGGAGGGACCAGGAAGGTCATTAGACCCCTCTTACGATGTAAACATTCAGTTCTTTTTATCCAGAGAAGCTTCGGGAGGAGAGGAGTCAAGCCCAGCAATATGGTCTCTACCCCAAAAGCACTTTGTTCCATAGAAACCCGGAGCTGCGTTCTGCTCAGTCCACGCAACCCATCAGGCACTTCGAGAGTTAAATCAGATCCTGTGACTTGGGGACCTAAACACCACTTATAACACATTTTATTCCAAGTTGTAAGCAACTAACTTACAGATAAACTTAGGCAACACAACCCAAGGGTAAGTTCAGAAAGGGCTAAATCTCATCTCAAGGCAAGAATGTGGTTCTTGCCTGACTGAGGGATTTAATGGTTACTGGGCAACCAAGAATTAAATTCTTTGGAGGCAGCTTTATCTCTGCGAACTTCTTTGGGAGATAACCCCCCCCCCCCGTAATTTCTGTCAAATAAGAAAGATATTGTAGCATCTTAGATGGAGAAATCTCTCATTCTAAATTTTCATTTTCCAAATGAGTAAGGCTACGGACTAGAAAGTTCTTAGTAATTTGTCCTGGGTTCTCTAGTCAGCTAGGAGAAAAACAAGGACCAGAAGCCAAGCCTTTTTCTGTTTTTCTTCCCTGGAAAGAAGGGGTGTTTCGGCTGAAATAATAAAGTAGCTGAGGAACTCTCTTCAACAGGCAAATGCCAAAAATTACCACATAAACCAGAATCATCCTTTTCTTTCACATTCCCGCACCTTCTTCTTTGTACTTTAGTTTATTGTGGTAAGAACCCTCAACACCCCTACGGCGGTGTCCCTTCCCTGACAGAGCCAGAGGCAAAATACAAAGGCTCATTTCTTTTTTTTTTTTTTTTTAAAGATTTTATTTATTTATTTGAGAGAGAGAGAACGAGCGAGAGAGGGAACATAGCAGTGGGAGTGGGAGAGGGAGAAGCAGGCTTCCGGCGGAGCAGGGAGCCTGATGCGGGGCTCGATCCCAGGACCTGGGATTATGACCTGAGCCGAAGGCAGGCGCTTAACAACTGAGCCACCCAGGTGCCCCCAAAAGCTCATTTCAAGCGGGACTTCGACACTACCCTTTGGGCTTAAGAGCTCCCACCTTGCTCCCAACTTGCACAGAGACCATGGATTTCTTTAACCGTAGCCAGTATTTGACATTCATATTAAATCTGGAAAACAAATTTTCCCAGAAGCAAACTAAGCCTAATTTTCCCCCTATGAAGAGTAGTTTCTAGACCTTGGGATCTTCTCAAGTTTTGATCCTTCCCTCTAAACCACCCTGACACAGAAAGTCCTGAATGTTCCAAAGTGGGTTGTGTTATAGAAGTCAGGAAGTGAGAAATGTGAACATTCCTGTGAAAGACCAGTCCAAACCCTGAATTAAGAAGCCAGGTCCCAGACACTCCCTTGAATGTATCAACATAAGAAAGAGTTCATCTTATTTTTCATGATAATCTTCATTTTTCCATTTGAGTAACTATTTTTTTTTGTTTGTTTGGTTTACAAAAATTCTGAGAAGGAAGTAGCATTTATAAAGTTCTGAATGGTTGACTTAAAGGCCGCTAGTTGCTAATTTTAAACTTCTTACCTTTTTTTGAAAGTAAACTCTGTGCCCAACATGGGGCTCGAACTTATCACCTCCAGATCAAGAGTCACATGCTCGACTCACTGAGCCAGCCAGGTGCCCTGAAACTTCATACTTCTTACATACAAACTTCTGGGTGTTTGGCTCATAAAAATACTAACATAATTCTCCAGATAGCAAATATTCATCACAATCTGTAACTCTACCACACAAAGAAGCTTTAGCTTAATTTTATAAAAGATCATCACCCGGGGTGTCTGGTTGACTCTTGATCTCAGGGGTCATGAGTTCAAGCCCCACATTGGTCCTAGAGCTTACTTAAGGAAGAAAAAAAAAAAAAGATCAGAGAACAGAACTATCAATGTGTTAAAAAACCCAGCATATTTACATGTATGTTTGCTTGTATATGCATAAAATACCTACAGACAGAAACAAAGAAACTATACTATCAACTGCCTCTTCAGAGTGAAATTGGGGGATTGTTATCAGGGCTGAGAGGGCCACCTACTTTTCATACTCTCCTCTTGTACTATTTCAGTTTTTTAAATCATATGCATATATTACTTTAAAAAAAAAAGACGGAGCGCTCTGTCTATCTTCTTTTCCACATTTTGCTGTGATGTCTTCCAAATTCTCGGTTTCATCCACTGTCTGTCAGGAGAATACCACTGTATCTTGGATGAAGAAGAAACCTTGATGGGTTCTGGCTATGACTTTGCCGTAAAACAACAGTAATAACGGCTCTCACTTTTGGGGTGCTTAATACATTAGCAATAAACACACGCATTCTCACCTCATACCTCCATCTCCGACATTGTTATTCCCGTCCCATCTTACAGACCAGGAAACCAAAAGCCTAAGGATTCAAATTCAAGTCTGTGGGACACTAAAGCCACTCTTCTTATTCATGACACAGTCTCCCAGCGTGCCAGTAAAAAGAAGGGCTCTCACCCTGCCCCCAACAGCTCATATATAAAGTGCAATGAAAATACAAACCAATCTTGTTTTTTCTCACGGTGATAATTCTCAAACACTTCTTTTCTTCCCCTTTCCAAAGGCCTTCAAGGTATTTCCTCTTCAAAATGCCACTGTCACTTCCCAGGAACCAAGTTTAGCTCAAGGGCTAAACCATGGTTTAGGCATTTAAAGTACATTTAAATCCCAGCCATGAGCGCCTGGGTGGCTCAGTCGTTAAGTGTCTGCCTTCTGCTCAGGTCATGATCCCAGGGTCCTGGGATCAAGCCCTGCATCGGGCTCCCTGCTCGGCGGGAAGCCTGCTTCTCCCTCTCCCACTCCCCCTGCTTGTGTTCCCTCTCTCGCTGTGTCTCTCTCTCTGTCAAATAAATAAATAAAATCTTTAAAAAAATAATAAATCCCAGCCATGCTATGTGAGCAAATTACCTATTTTCTCTGAGCCTCATCTGCACAATGGAGGCAGGAACATACAGGGCTTTTGAGAAGATTAACGAGGAATACATGCTTATGGTATGAAGTCCATACATTTATATGAGCTGCCCCAAATAAATTTTTGTAAAACGAGGAACTACATAAATAAATCTGTAAGTACACAAATCAACACAATTCAGACCTACTTCCCATTGCTCAAATCAATTTGCAATTTAATGGTATCGCCGTTCTCTGTGCATCAAAGCTGAAAACCTAGAAGGCATCTTATAAGTCTTTTCTTTAAAACCTTCCAATCTGTCACTACTCTCAGGCAATTCTACCTTGAGGAGAAAACTTCCCCCACTGCTATCTTAAGTCCCTCATCATAACTGCCACAAAGCAAAACAAAATAACTGCTCTCTCCCCTCTCTAAACATCCTTAATCCATCCCATCAAATTCTTATTCTTCAAAGCACAACACAGACTTCATCATCTCTCTTTCCAAAAGATTCAGCAATGTCTTCCCATTGCCAATCAAATGAATTTCAATTTCTCATTCTGTAACTTAAGGCACTTAAGATGCCTTTAATTCAATAGCATTAAATCAGGTTTTTCTTCAAAAACTGGAGTAAATTCTCATAGAACCATGTCCCCACTGAACCTCAAACAAGCCAGTCTTTCTCTCAATTATACCTTTGTTTACGCTGCTACACTATCTGAAAATAACCTAGCCTACATTTTAATTCACTTAAGTCTTATAAAATTCCTTCCTTAGAACAATGGTTTTGTTCTACTCTCCAAATAGCCTTCCCCAGTGATTCTAATCAATACTGCTGTCTACCTGTATAAGATACCATACATTTGACCTTGATATTATGTAAGTTAGTATAGTCTTATAGCATTTATTAATGTCAATTTTATTTCGTGAATGTCAATGTTATTCCCTAAAGAAAATAGCAAGGCAATTTGTGAAGCTGACATATGCTGTTTTTGAATCCCTGCACAAGTAAAAAGATACTCTGCAATGTAAGCCGTGCACGTGTGTGTGTGTGTGTGTGAGAGAGAGAGAGAGACTGTGTGTCTGTGTGTGAGAGAGAGAGAGAGAGAGAGCAAGGTTGAATCTAAACCTTCAGTCATTCCAACTTGAAACATTTAAATTCGCCTTAAAAAACAAAATGGGTGTACGTTGACATTATTAAACTATTACATCAGCAACAAGAGATGATAACATGGTTGTCATTTGAGTTCCAAAGACAGAAAGGACTTAGAATAACTTCAGCAGTCCCCCATCAGCCACAAGTAGAGTTGGTGCCATGCCCTTCACTCTCACAGGCCAGGACTTTTTTTTTTTCTTAAGCTTGTTTTTTTTTTTTTTTTTAATTAATCTCCCAACACCCAACAGGGGCCTCAAACTACAACCCAAGATCAAGAGTCACATGCTCTTCCCACTGAGCCAGCCAGGCGCCCCTCCCTCATAGGCAAGGACTTCTATCCCATCGTAAGATTCACTGCATGCCCCGGTTCACACCAGCTTGGGAGAAGGACAGGGATCAGGCCTTCTGTTTCTTTGTATCCTATTACTCAAAGCAGGACCTGGGATATTCTAAGTATTCTATATTTATGGGGAAAAAATGCCTTACAGAGGACTACAAAAGTAAACTGTCCAGACCTATGGTATGAATAAGCTTCCCTTACTCAAGAGGCAGGAAGCCGCCTCCCTCCTCTACCCATAACCGATTAGCCCTTTCTTTAGAGAACCACTGGAGTTCAGGGCTCTGCATCTATTTAAAAATGCGAAGAAACTGGAGTTGGCATAGAGAATAAGAAAATCTAACATAATGGGTGGATAACAGGTCCACTGAGGATGGATGAAGGGATAAGGCTGGTTTAGCTTGAAGAAGAGAAAGCTGAGGCATAATTCAAAAACTGTACTGATGTAAATCAGGAGTCTCTCATCACCAAGAGTCCCTCAGCAGAATGAAAAAAAGCTTGCATTACAACAGCAAAGTTTGGAAGAGTTTTGTTTGCCTAAATGGCTTTTGCTTTTACATTATTCACAAGAGGAAAATTGCTCAGTAAACATTTAAAAGAAAATGTTCATGATCACTAGTAATCAAAGATATGCAAATAATAACAATAAGATGGTTTTATGTTCTCTATTACAATAACCAGAGTAAAAATCACGCTCCACACTGGCAAAGACACAGGCAGGTGGGTGCTTTCATGTATTGAGAGCGTAAATCAGACAACCTTTGAGAGATCTTCAGGCAAAACATACCAAGAAACCTAAAAACCCGAGCACCCTTGGACTCTGTGATTACACTGCTGTGAATCGAATATGTACAGAGATGTTCCTCACAGACTGACTTACAGCAGTGAAAAAAATTGGAAACAACCGTGGAAAAAATTATTAGCTCTGCACTCTTTAATTGCATCTTGGTCAGAAAATGCATCTGAAGCAAGAGGCTACAAGCCTTAATTGACAGTGTAGAAAGAACCTTGAGCAGAACATGGTAATTGTAGCCACAAATGGTTTCAGAAGATTAAAGTGTTGTGCTCTTCATTCTCTATCCAGATTGGAAAGTTAAAGGTAAGTGATTTTTTTACATATCAGTTATTATAAAAATTAAAACTTACAGAAACTCATCATAAAATTGAGTTCCTGTCTCAACTTATCTGCTAAGAGGGCAAAGATTTTCCTGCAATACTGAAAATTTCCGAGGACAGTTGCCTTGTCACCTTGAGACCATAAATATTTGGTACAAGAAATGTTACCTGTTAAAGTATTTGCAGTAGAAAAGTGTTCATTTACATTTACAAACTCGATTTATCAGTGGATAAACTTTACTCATCAGCCTTCTGCTTAGTGTCTGCCTATTCTGGACCACATATTGACTTTATTCTTTAACATTTCTAAGACATAAGTAGCTTGTTGGACCAAAGGCATCACAACACTTGACTAGGCTTTCTTCTTAGAAGCCGGCTGGCAGTAAGTCTCCAACATTTTCAAGATTTATTTTCATAAATTCGACATGAACGTGAGTTTCCTTTATCACAAACTAATTCCCGAAAAATGGGAATTTTTAAGAAAGCACAACTTGGTAAAAATAACATCCCTGAAGAATTGCAAAGATAGAAAACTTATGATATTTGGTAAATAAAGAAACATTACAAACATAACATTAGCTCAAACAACCACATAAAAAATGCACAGAAAAAAGGACTAGGAGCAATTCTCTAAAATGTCAATGGTGGTTATTTCTGAGTGCTGAGATTTGAGGTGTTTTTTTATTTTCTTTTTACACTTAAACTTCATCTTCCAAAACTTCTGGCATGTACATACATGTCTTAATGTTCCAAAAATGAGATTATAAAAAAATTTCTAGACCTTCAATAGCCTTGTTTTCCTCAATATTCTTACCCTGTTATTCTCAGCTTTAGGATTCACAATGCTTGGCACTCTCTTAAATGTTTATTCAGTCAAGGAACCCATAAATAAATGAGACTACCAGAACATCAAATTGTATTCCCCGGTTCCTTTCCTGGTTATTTAAATTCTAGATCCACATTGACACTTTCTTCCAAGGGTTTTACCGCCATGATTATCAATTGGTTATTCCCTTTTGTCCTACAAGGACAAAATGAATTCCAGAAGAGCAGTTCACCTGGTTTTGCTACGATATCAAATTGCCAATAAAATTGATAACTTAATTGATATTCTATATTTTTATTACTCTGAGGCTTTATCTTCTACTTTCTGGGAAAAACTCTTTCTCTGCAGAGAGTTTCATCCTGCCAGTTTAATAACGTGCTTTAGCAAAAACACCATCTCTATCTTTCTGTCTTCTCGAGTTACGGTATTTGTCTTCTTCCCCACCAAAATCACTCTCCCTTGCTCTACTGTTTCATTCAGTGAACGTTTATTGATTCAGAGGCTATTGTGCGCCAGGCACGGGTGACAAAGATGAGGAAGACAGTTCCGGCTTTAAAGAAATTTGAGTTTGCTTTGAGAGACTGCAGCATAAACAACCATCAACAATTCAAGTACTATAATCAAATGCATGGAAGCTTATTCTCAGTGTTTGGACTTCGGTGTGGCTACTTCTTTTTCTTGCCATCTCCTCTTTCATTGTTTTTAGGTCCATTTCCTTTGAAGCCAGTGTGCCCTTCTGGTGCCTAAAGTTCCTTCAGAATCACCAAGTCCTCCGAAAGCTTTTAAGGCTTTGGGTCTTTCTCAGCCCCGCAGAGTGGCAGAGATGGGAGGCTGCGTCTCTAGCCACAGGGTCTCCTGTACCGGAGTCATCGTGTGTTGGTTCTCAAATCCAGTCTCTGACCTTTCCCTGCTCTGCTCTTTAAGACAAAGAATGGCATTTTCCTGCTCCCTTACCAACGGGCTTCCCGAGAAGTCTGGCCAACTGTGAGGAGGAGAGGCGAGGTTGGGTCATTTCTCCCTTTCTCTGCCTTCAGCAAAAGCTCTGGCAGTGGCTGTGTCTCCTTCCAGGCTCGAGTTCCCTCTCGTCAGCCCCTCTCTCAGGGCTCCTAACTGGCCCCTGGTTCAAGCTCCAGCCCCAAAGAGCCTTGGCTTCTGGGGCTCTGGTGATACCCCCTCTTGCCACTGCCCTCCAGCCCTGGTAGAGCAGAGGCTCCCTGCTGTCTTCTTCGCTGTTCCATCACTGGGTAACCAGTTAACCACATGAAATACCCTCTGCTTGAAATAACAAGCGTGGTTTCTATTTTCTGGCTAGACCTGGATTGATACATCATCCAAATAAAAAATCTAAGCATCGAAATCCTCAACATGTCATATAAAACTTTTTATGGTGTCATCCCTCCTTACCCCTGTAGCCACTCCCTTGCCCCCCTCTCCACCATAACAGTGCCACCACCATTTGTCATGCATTTACTACACGTCAGGCATCTTTCCTAGTGTGTCACATTATTTTACAGGCTTTCTCCTTCCTCATGAATTATTGGGCACGTTTCTCTACCAGTGTGGTTTTACGACATGTATTTGCTTCTGTAGTTTAAACTTTGAAGGTCTTCAAGACATAGGTAGGAAGAGAGCTAAAAAGTCACACACATATATGTTATTAGGGGTCATTTGCATTTCTGGTTGAAGGTTATGGTGTATATTGTTTTCTATTATAAAAGGTGTATTATTTTAGAAGTGGGAGGAAGATAAAGAAAACACTAGAAAATGTGTCATTCTAATTTGCACTTCAAATTAAAGTAAGTTTATACTTGCTGAAGTTGGGATATACTGTGATCAGGTGAACCTCGGTACCTTGGTTACGAGGTAAACAGCTTCAGAAAAATTAAGTGGCTCCTTGAGTGTCAGGCTTGAAAACCTAACCCTGGGGGTCCCTCGCTATCTGAACTCAAGAACCCAAGAGATTTTGTTGTTTTTGGGGTTTTGTTTTAAAGATTTTTAAAAAAGTCATCTCTATACCAATGTGGGGCTCGAACTCACAACCCCCAGATCAAGACTCACATGTTCCACCCACTGAGCCAGCCAGGTGCCCTGAGATTTTGTTTTTTCAATTAATTTTTTTTTTTGGTAATCTCTACACCCAGTGTGGGGCTCGGACTCACAACCCCAAGACCAAGAGTCACGTGCTCCACCAACTGAACCACCCAGGCACCCCAGGAATCCCAAGAGATTTCGGATAAGAAGGGACACGGAATATGAAAATAACACTGAGAATAATAAACTGTGAATCATCATAATTATCATCATTAATAGCAATTATAATTCCTCGAGCATTTACTATGTCAGACATCTTGTCATTTTACATACATTATCTCAAAGCCTCACAACACTCTCCAAGGGAAGTATCATCATAACTACTTAATCAATCAGGAAGTTGTGTTTCAAAATTGTGACCGCCTTTGTCTTCAACCACAGAGAACTGGTAGCAGAGGTAGAATTCAAATCCACGTCTCACCCGTCTCAAAGTCAACGAACTCTGCAGCTACATCACATTACTGCCCAACCTGAACTCAGAAAATGACGACAGTATAGTCACACTATAATCAATCAGTTCCCCATGGAATTCATCACGTAACGTAAAGAGCACACATACCGCATTTTCTCTTCTGGATAAAAACAAACTTGTATTTGAAAAATATCACATTCTACACAATGTATTTAATGATATGGGTGGCGGAGGCATTAAACTAGGCAGCAGGAGCCCTGCTCCTGAACACGTAAAACCTTTCCTACAACAGGGTGATTTTATTACTCCAGCCTCCAAAATAATTGCTAAGAAGGTCTATGAAATGGGAAAGAAGATATATCCCTCCTCTGCTTGAATTTGACTCAGGCGGCAAACTATACAATCCCATAAATACAATTTTTTAGGTGTTCTTGTTTGGCGTCTGTTAGTTAGTGCCCCCCCCCAACACACACCCAAGGTCACTCGATTTGACATTGATACTTTCAAAACTTAAGTACTCTAGAACAGTGCTACGCAAATTCTGGCTCTTCACAGATACGGAAGCTGGGTACGTTAAGCAACTTTTGGAGCAACCTGACGTTGCCGCAACGTCCAAATGTGCGATCCATGGGCGCATCTCACGGAACAGAGCACAGACCAGGTTGAGCGCTGCAGAACCTGAGCAGGTGAGTTACGTGCAGTGGGAGCGCAAACCTGTCAGGGTCAGCACGATCACCTACAAGTCTGTGATGTACTGTTTATTTAGAAAAAACCAACAAACAAAATAACTGCCCTTCACCAGTTTGAGAAGCACTGCTCTAAGACGGACAGCCTCTTTAGAGAACGAGAAAGCAAAATATAAAACTAATCGCCTTCCCATCAAAATGGACACGATAAAGAATATGTACATAAATAAACGTATGTGCACAACACATGCGCATGCTTGCACATACACGCACTCACATATAACGTATGTCCCAGTTACGTAAGCCCCAATTTATGAGGGGGCACGAGGCCTTCCCTGGAGTTATGCAAGGGATCAAGACGGTGGAGTGGCAAATTCTGAAACATTCTCACAGAATTTCACCAATTCATAAATAAGCTAATGATTCATCCACTATGTCATAAGACAGGCTTTCAGAATATTTTTAGGTCATTTTATTACTACCATACATAAAGTACAGACTTTAAAAACTCACTATCTGTTTTATGTGAGTGTTCTGACTGTTCTGAATCTCTTTCCAGCAGAATTGCAGCTCCCAAGAGACGTACAGAGGTAATCAGACTTGTGCGCTTAAAAAAGAAATATTGGAAGTGTCTGAATACGAGCAGACACGTTTTTAGATGCCTTTACTTCGTGTGCAAAAATCGTCTTCTGCAGACCCAGCTACATAAAATTGTACACATCCAGCACTTTTCTCAGAGCTGCAGGTGTAACCTTAATGCTCCTCTTATTTAGATCAACTAAACTACAATTTGGCAGCTCTTTTAAATTGTAAACCAGTCTGAGAGAGAATCTTTTTGAGTTTCCTTCTGAAATCAGCTTTGGAAGATGCAGATCGGAAGTATTTATTTATTTATGTTCTTCGATTAGAAGCTTTAAATCAAGTTATTTGAACAAGAAAAAATATTATAAAAGAATATTCCATTAAAGTGCCATAAATTTTGATTTGAAAATTACATTTCCATTTTCCAAATGGGGAAAATCAGTCGATTGTAACTGATGTTAAAAGAACAAGGATTATTTCTCTTTTTTCTTTTATAAGCAGGCTAGTAGAAGTAAAGGAAGAGCATTTATAACAGCCTTAATGTCTTCTATTTTGCAAATCTGAGTAAATCTCCACTACTAACTTTGTCAGCTAGGGAATAAAGAACGTCACTTGAGATTCCATAGCTTAATTATGCTGATAAAGCAGTTTTATAAATCAAGCTAGGAGTAATGGATATTCCTTTGAGAACAGCAAACCAGGAGCCATAAAATGTGTGCTCTGGACTTGATTCCTTATCTTCTACCCATATGTCAGTATGAATAAGTCAAAGCAGGTCTTGTGCCTCGGCCTGCTCAGGTCCAAAAAGAAAGAAGCAAACAGCTGCCCCATCCACTGATGTGGTAGCATTATTTTCCAAATCAAAAACGGGAAGTATCCTCAAGGGGATGGCAGGACAGATGATCTGACACTGAAATTAATACAAAATTCAGGTCATGCACCAGCTATAGACCAAATTTACAGCCGTGTAAGGATTAGATACAGTTATTTCTGAAAACTTTGCACAGTGTAAAGTGCCACGCAAATGAAAGTACAATTATTATTAACATGATTATCCTGTTATTCCCATCTTCCAGGCTGGTGGTGACCAAGAGAAATTGGAGAGATGGGCATCACCTTCATGAGACCAAGCCACACTCTGGCCAGGAGTTAAATTAAAACCAGACATTTAGAGATGGAAGATTCACTGCTCAACCTGCTAAATCAGAAATCTAAGACCAAGAAAAAGCAAAGGATTAGCCCAAGGTCACACCCAAGCCGGAATCTGCATTTAGATATTCTTTCCAGTTCACAGCATTATGGTAGGAGAAAATCAAAAGACAGAAGGTTTTAATACTTAAGGACCTGGAGATAAGAGACAAAGAAAAGAATACGCTAAATATTGAGTAGTTGAGAACGGTTTACATAATATGCTGAGAAAAGGATTAGGACAAACTCCTGATGCAAAAGGAATTCAGTCACTCAGAATCCCGCAGCTCCTAACGTAGAGCATCCTCTGGAGGGAACTCTTGGTGGAATGTAGAAAGCCTATCAACAGAGAGCGAGAGCTTGCAAACCTCAAAGATAATCCCTCCTCTTGGACCAACTGAGGAAAGAGGTACAGGATGTCTATGGAGGGTTCCTAACTCTATCTGGCCAGCTGTGCTCATTTATTAATAACGCTATTCATGTATCTTGAAGAAGCTCTTAGCCTCTTAACTGGGACTTAACTAGTCCTCTTGACTTGTACTGCTGAAGAATCCCACCAGCCTCAGACTCCTCGGACCCCAAAAGGAAGCCCTCATTTTAACATCATAAAGCTCTTCTCAGGCAACAGACGCCAGGCTAAGGGCCACGTGTTGTTGGACTGTCTTCAAATCACAAGAGTTTTTAGGACCACTTTCCCTAAGATTTCCTAAAACGTTCATACATCCATTTTTTTTTTAAAAACTGACAGCTTTCGTATGGTTTGGATGGGCATCATGCTGGAGAGTGGGTTGCAAAACTTGGGCAACAGGTAAGAGGGACGAGATCCTTCTAAAAAATGCCAGAACTGCAGGAAAGGAGGAGAACCAATCCTCCTCGAGGAAACCCTGGTGGTTAAAGGAGCTTCGATGCAGAAGAAAGGAAACTGGGATGAGACATCAGATCGTACGGGGCATCTGGATTTGAGCAAATGGTTTGAAATACTCAGTTCACCTCCTCAAGCTTCACGTTTCATTCTCTTTTCATATTATCTTTTTACCCACATGGAGCTCGCAAGGGAACCATGGAGAGGACTACAGGATTTTCTTGTATTTATAATTAAGAGATCCCCAGTAAGACAGACTAATACTTTCTTCGAGAATTTTTGAGCCGTACGTATTGTGGGGGTGGGGGCTTTAAAAAAAATATTTAAACATTTTAGCGACGAACTTAAGAACCCCAGACATAAATCGTGAGAAAAATGACAGGCTTTTTATCATTTAATGACACTTCACATAAATCAGTCTTATATTAATATTTCAAAATAAATTCCGGAGCACATCACTATCTAACAGCTACTGATTTTGTAAATGCCTTTTGGAGTCTTAAAGAGTTATAGCTTTTGAATTGCCAAGATAACCTAATGCAACAACAATCTTTCCATTACATTTGTAAAGACGCTGAAGGAAACCTGAAATTCACCTCACGTATCGGCCATATTATTGCTTCTAAGAAATGATGAAGAACATGCCTTTTGAACAACAAATGGATGGCCCAGCGGGTCTTGGGGGAAATATCTCAACAGCATCTGTACTTGGTAATAGCTTGCCTCACTCTGCCTGTAAGACACGGATGGGTGGCAGGATCTTCTCCCTGTTGTTTGTTTTCTAGAATGCGCAGTTTTAAAAATAGGAATGATTCAACTTTCAGAAATACATTTGTCTGCAGAGTCAGCCTAAGGTGCTTCTTGAAAAATTATGATCACAGCAAGTTCTGGAAACAATCTGCTCTACTTCAGCCCAAAGTAAGAGAAAAATAAACAAAATCTGTAGATACTTTGGTCCCATACCCTCATTATAAAGATAAGAATACCAAGGCCCACATAAAAATAGATACGGGAAACTTCGGTTTTTGATATACCTCTCACACCCCACACTGGGGGCAGTCAGAGAAAAATGCTGAAAGAAAACTGTTTTCAGGTTGTTCTTATTGATTTCCTCCTTGTGAAAACAAGACCATGCTTTTGCCAAACTGTTAATGGTTGCATAAAAAATTTTCTGGAGACCTTCCAATCCTCAAATTCCTAATGACTGTCAGGTCATCACTGTGAACATTTACATTATTTCTTTATTATGCCCTGTTGTGTATTGGTGTGGAAGTCTGACAAGTTTTGCCCTCAGAATTTTTCGAGCAGGTACACAGACTAAAACGTAAGGAGAAAACACAAATATTTTTAACATTTGATGAGAGCTCACTCCAGAAAGCTGTTTTGGAGCTGTTAAGAATAATTTGAAATTAAATCTCTTCCTTTTTTTTTTTTAAACAAAAAAGTTACGTATGTCTTCTCTACCATTAAAACTCTTTAGGTCTGCTTTTTTTGTGGAAGGACATATTTAGAAACTAGAACACATGAGGCGATCTCCTGGTGTTAAAAGTTACCTGACAAAGTCGATGGACTTGGGGTACTTAAACATCAATCCTATACATGTATGTGTGATGTGTGGGGGAGGTATGTGTGTGACTATTGTTACTTTTCTGTCACGGGTTCTCACTGGTGAATCCGTTACAGCTGTAGGGACACTAAGGAGTGGAGTAATGATGAAGAAACATTCTATGCTAAACATCTAATTGTAAGTAATATCCATTCATTGTAGAAAATCACAAAGAATGAAGAAACTTACCTATCATTCTATTAACTAGAGAATGCAAATATAACATGTGAAGTAACATCCTAGCCTTCTATCAGTCGGTACTTAAATGCTACTTTTTCAGTCCATCCAAAATGCTTTTGGTTTCCAACAGTATGCTGTCCAGACCACAGGAGAGGGTGCCTGGAGAACACCTGAATGCTCTGGGGACAAGGGGCATTAACAAACGTGTGTTGAACAGGCTGGCTGGGGATTTGGGCCAATTCGAGAATGGAAGTCTTTTCGGAAGTGGGCATATTTAGGAATGTGTCATATTTCCTGCATATTGTGAACCACTGTAGCTTCAATGGGGAGTGGCAGAAGCAGAGGGAGAAGCAGGCTTCCCACTGAGCAAGGAGCCCGATGAGGGGCTCGATCCCAGGGCCCCAGGATCATGACCTGAGCCAAAGGCAGACGCTTACCCACTGAGCCACACAAGCGCCCCAGTGAGGGACCTACTTCAGATCTATATTGTCTAAAACATTGAACACACCCCATCACACACCAGTTTTGCTTTCATGATACCTTTCATGAACTGAGTGCAGATGAATGCTTCCAACCATTTATTCTAGAGCTCAAAGTAGCAACTTGGACCTAAAGGGCTATCTTGTGAGTAAAAAATATAAGTCAATATACAAAAATTAAAAAGAAATAAAAGGTTTCAGTATGTTATGCTTGTATTTCAACTTGGAAACACTGTAAGGGGTGGGTGAGGGCAGAAATAATACTTAATCTTATAGGTCATCTCAGGGATATAGACGTGTAACAATCAAACTCAACCATATATAACAAACAAACTCAACCATGTGTAACAAACAAACTCAACCATTTCACAGTGCCCAGCAAAACTGAAAGGAAGAGGGCCTACCATCTAGGAACCTACCATACCATCTGTAGAAATGCAATGGTTTGTTCCAGAAATACTATTCAAGTCACTCTCTATCCACAGGTGAAACTGTCAACTCATACATATTTGTAGCAGGTGCACAGTAACCTATGTGGGCATGCTTTACTGAGTTAATAAAATCAATGAGATGAGTGAAAATGCTAATAGAGGACCCTGAGCAAATCGCAGTGTAGCCCCAGAGAACCGTGTAGCCCTGATAAATGGTTTCTCTGCACCTGACTTCACTGCCCTGTGAAATATGGATGTTGAGATCTTCCACAGTGCACAACGGTTGTGGACATGTTCAATGTGCAGCACACACAGTGGGCTCTCAAATAAATGGAAGATGTTATCAGATGAGTCTCCATTTGGATAAAAGTTAGCCTAAGTAACATCTGATTATAACAAAAAACACTGGCAATTTTAGTTCTGAAAGCCGTAGGACAAATTTCAACACCAGTTCATTTCTAAGATGATTGTTACCGGGATAGCTAAGAGCAGAATTTCAAAGGAGGTTGGAACTGACCATTTATTTAAGATGGCTGCATTTTATGATACGTAAATTAGATCAATAAAGTTGATTTCATCAAAGAAAAAGTTTGTAATAAATGAGCTCTAAATTCCCCTGCAACTGTAGAATTCTATTATCTCCCAAAGTCAGGTGATCTGCCCAAGGTCAGAAATCATGCCAGATTACCAGCTTTGAGTGTACCACATTTGAATTATTGTGAAAACCTCAGAAATATGATGATAAAAGGTGTATTTAATTCCTACTGAAGGTACAAACATCTACTCATTGATAGTTCATAATTAGCTTTTTATCAACCACGTTTGTGGTTTCTCATTACAGAGCAATTAAAAGTAAGCCAGTAGAGAATACAATGTAATGAAACGGAAATATGGCCATGGTACATTACCTTTAGGTGAAAAAAAGCTGATTATAAAACAGAACCATCCAACTTTTGTAAAAATGTATATACAGAAAGAAATTTTTGTGAAGCTACCTATGAGATTATTAAGTATTAGTTAACTCTAAGAGGTGGGTTATAAAGGATTTGTCTTTTCTTTTTTTTTTTTAAAAGATTTTTATTTATTTATTTGACAGAGAGAGAGACAGCGAGAGAGGGAACACAAGCAAGGGGAGTGTGAGAGGGAGAAGCAGGCTTCCCGCGGAGCGAGGAGCCCGATGCGGAGCTCGATCCCAGGACCCTGGGATCATGACCTGAGCCGAAGGCAGACGCTTAACGACTGAGCCACCCAGGCGCCCCTGTCTTTTCTTCTTTTTTGTTCATTAGCTTGCCCATATTTTCAAATTTCCAAAAATTTGAATTATTAATTCTATAATAAAGATTTTTAAGTAAAAGTAAGTTCAAATATTACAACTACAAGTCACTCTGATTAGAGGTAAAACATTACAAGTGGGCTGAATCAGTGTAAACCGAGGTTATAATCAGGAGGTCCACAGACAAGTTCAAATTAGCTCTTGATCGACAGATTTCTCATTTCTCTTGAAAAATCACAAGTCCTGAGAACACAGGGCTAGGATGGCCTGCTTGCCCAGCAAAGCCGCTGCCTACTTCAGATGAGGCCTCCATTCTCTCATTTGCCAAAAGATAAGCATTTAAGTTTCCCACCTGTGGTCTAAACAGTATAGCACTGTAAGCCAGAAACATTTTGTAAGGGCTGAAAATGTAGCACTTAAAGATGAGCTGATCCCAATTTTCTTGAAATTTTTAAAAAGTATACATGTGTGCAATGCATACACACACATGCACACCACACATACATACATGCTGCTAGACTAAAATGATATAGTATTAATTGAAATGTACTGGATATCTCTGGTCAGTAGAATTGCAAGTGAAGTCTTTTGTTTCTCATGCTTTTTATTTGTATTTTTTGGATTTTCTAGAAGGAACTAATTTCACGTATAATTAGAAGTCTGGGAAAACAATTTTTTGACTAATGTCTCCTACCCCATGTCTCTCTAATTTCAATTAGTTAACCAGTGAGAACCTACGACAGCAAGTCAGCAATAGCTACACACACGCACGTGCACACATACACACGCGTGCGCGCACACATGTACAAAATTCGTCTGATCACCCTGATTCCCATGGGCACTGTCACATAGCTTTAAACCCAAAGAGTTCACCTTACGCATTTTAGTCTGTAAATACGTCCATTCACAAAGAAGCAGACTTAAAAAATTGTTTTAGTAGTAGAGAAGATGTATTTTTTAATTAAAAAATCAACAACTAGTTACTATGTAAGATAATTCATTTCAGATTACTCTCCAAAGATCTAAAATGGTACAGAGTGGACTTCCATGAAGCATTAGAAGGATTGATGTTTTCTTCTTATTTGGAGGCTATGTGTCTGTTCAAAAAATTCCCAGTTATGAGGGGGAAGAAAACTATCAGGCTCTCACACAAACACAAAACAAGACATAGTAGAGAAATCATTTAAATGTTCACACTGACGACCTGACAGGCTTGAGAATCACAAGCACTGGAAAGACTGCAGAAAATTCCTACCACAATATTCGTGGTTTGGCAAAAGCACTGTCTTGAGTTCACAGGGAAGAAATCAATAAGAACTTGAAACAGTTTTCTTTCTTGGTGGGAAAAACAATTGCCATAAATTGCAAGTATTTTTTTTCCATCCTTTTACGCAGCAAAGAAAACTACAAAGACC
This sequence comes from Halichoerus grypus, assembly GCF_964656455.1. Lineage (NCBI taxonomy): Eukaryota > Metazoa > Chordata > Mammalia > Carnivora > Phocidae > Halichoerus > Halichoerus grypus. The sequence goes on along the minus strand of NC_135727.1, from coordinate 105,773,704 downwards.
TTTTGGCCCTCTCAGGTATATTGAATTTTCAGGAATCCATGACATTCTAAAACTTATTTTTAAAGAACCTCTGTGAAAAAGAAAGCTGTCAATTTTGGGTTGAAAGGTGTCGTTTTCACCTTTTAAACAATCTAGTGATAGATTTAGACAACCAATAACGTGCACACTACAAACTACTTTATCCTGCGAGTCACCGGTCATTTAACCTGGAGCAAAGGTGGCCACGTCCTTACCTAAAGACTGGTAGAGCTCTGTCATTTTGGGATGATCCCAGCAAGTTGTTTGGGTCTCATGGCTATAAGAGAAAATACAAAGAGAGACTTTAGAATTTATAATGGGTAGTAAAGAAAAGGAGGAAAGAAAAGTATGGTTTGCTTCTGTTTCATTCAGCATCGTTACTTCAAAGGACTTCGTCACGCAGTCGAGAATGTTTCTTACAAGCAGAGAGGCTGCTACCTTCGCCCTCAAAGGGAAAAGCAACATGAACACGCTTTGGGAACCAGAATTTCTTTCTTTTTGGTGCCCACAAGTCGGTTGTCCTTCTGTTGTTATAAAATGACTTGGTTATGTAATCAATAATCAAAAACCAGGATTTCTTCACCTGTCCAATGTAGACCATTCAGAAAGGACACTGACAAGAGTTACTCAACCCTGTCAAAGAGACACAGGACATCGGTTCAACAAACAAATCACCTCACTTCTCAGTGGCTTTCACAACCCTTGACATTTTTCCATTACTCCTTCTTCCCCATATCCAGGTCTCATACCCACGATGACTGCATTTCACTTCGGCTTAAGGTCTAGCCAGTGCCCGACCAATCTATCCTACCTTCCCTCTCCCCATGACTTCCTTCTCAAGTGCCTTTTTTTTTTTTTTTTTTTTTACTCAGTCTTCCACACACCACTCCACCTTTTCCTATATTTACTTGGGCCTGAATGAAGCATTCACAGTTCTCTCCCATTTCTTGAAGTTCAGCTAAGTGTGGTTGCCAGCTATCAGCTCCCGCCACAAAAAGAACAAAACACCTTTGTTCCTAATTCAGTTGCTTGAATAAATCTGGGAGAGATAACCACATATACTTTTCCTTACTTTGGCCCATCTACATAAATCCCCATAGCATCGTATTTCCAGTTTTCGGGGATTACATGACGGGCTCTGATAGGGTAAAGTGCAGCCCTGAACATAGGTATTTCAGGAGTCATACGCACAGCCTGTTCATGATCTTCAGGGGAAAGGTGGGGCTGCAGAGAAGAGAAATGGCTTACATGTGGACACTTCAAGGCGAGCACCAAGTACAGAGGGCCTGCAGGGAAAGAGGAGTTTGGGGAGGGCAACAATGTCAAGCGACCTCGGCACAGATTTTCAACCTGAGGCCTCGATTCTGCTCTGTGCCCTACTAACTGCACAATCGGGAGAGTTAGGGGATTAGATGACCAGCACGTTCTGGTGCTCAATGCACGGCTGCTTTTGTTATTATGTGGCCCCCAAATTAATGCCCACTAAAAGCGAGCTTTTTACTAGTTGCTGACACTATAGATGCAGATCCACCTGCGGTAAACTGGCCAAGCCTAAGACCCTTTGTAGAGAACAAAAAACACTCCATGTGAATCACCTCTGTTTAAAAAAAAAAAAAAAAAAAGGAAGTTAAAAGGAGAAATACTTATTGTGGTTTGTGAAATACAATAATAGATGTCACCAAGCATGTGGAAATTCCCCAAACTGTACCCCTTCCAAGATCATCCCCTCTGATATTTACCATCCAGGGATGGAACAGGGATGGAACAGGGAAGACTACGGTAAGAAAGTCACAAGACAAGGTTCACTTGCCAGGGGCCATTTCAGTGTCTCCAGGACACCTTCATTTCTGGCTTACTCTTCCACAGAGACAATTCGCATGTGAGGAGCACAACAGGGGCTTCTCAGCCGAGGGAATGTACTAGAGTGATGTCCAAGTCTTAAAGGGCAAGGAGAGCAGAAGACGCACACACGCAGTCCATGCTTTCGGGGGTTTTAGGAAGCCCCACAACCAAGCTGGTTTCTGATCTGGAGAAGAGGTGGGCGGAACTGGTACTTTATATGCACAGCACAAGGAGGCTGCAGCTTGCAGCTTCATGGAAAAAGTGTTGCTTGTTCTCGGGTGTTTTTTAGCTCGGAAAGTGCCCAGCAAGGAAAGACCACCCTGCATTTCGGCCTCTGTCATTTCCCAAGGCCATGCGTATGGGAACGCCAGGGAGAGAGGAAGGGAGAAGAGGGGAAAAGCACGTGTGTCCACACATATGGGCCCTTAATACACACAATGCATGATAACAAAGTCCCATTCCTACGAAGTGTGGGAGGACTGTAGCATCCTCAATAGATGGGCAGAAAAATGTCTGTCTGCGCTGATCAACCTGGCCAGACGGAAGCACAGACAAGCGCTCCGAAAAGGCAGCATCTGTAAATGGACTTCAAACGGGAAGAACACGGTGACTCGTACCAAATGCAATTCCCAAAGAAAAGAGACACTCACTCGCATACGAGGGGCAGGAGAATCCCACATGGAGTGAATGCAAGCTTCACGTAAGCTGCTTCTCTCCAAAACAAACCTCGTGACTGCTGATCTACAGACATGTCTACCTTTCTAAGGAATTTATTCCAGTGGGTCAAAATTGTGAGAAGGATTTTCAAAATTCTGTGTTCACCCACTTCACGGGTCATTAGATAGAGGCCTTTCCGGGTGCTCATTTTCCCACTTACCTGTGATGCTGGGGGGGGGGACGACTTGAATAACCTAGATAAAGGAACCCAAACAAATCCAAAAGCCCATCCTCTTTTACCTCCTTGCCCTCCAACACGCAAGCCTTTTCTTTGTAAGCAATGCCAAGTCACTAGAAAACAGATTTGCATTTCGTCTTTACAGTCTTAGTTTCACTTCAGCTGCAACCCAGACCCAAGCAAGAGAAGTGAACACAAGTGGAAAGAAGAAAAGAATAAAGGGTGTGACTAATCCTCACAAATAGAAAAATAATCTCCTCATCATTTAATGCTAAGAACGATTGACAAGCCGGCTCCAGTGACTTCCGATTCTTTGGTAACTCTAAGATGAACCAAATGTTCGCTTCACTGGATGTGGGTGTTTTCAGCGTGTGCTGAATTCGCAGCCCTCGTGGGACATACTGAACCCCCAGAAGAGAAAGAAAAGATGAAATATGGACAGTAAAGCAACAGTAGGTACAAACCTGCGAGACTCCTAGCTACATCCTGCCTTACAGGACAAGCCCATTTTTGGCTGGTGAGCAACAGAGATTTTACAGCTGTATTTATTACTCTGTGTCTAGCTTCAAAAACAGTAGAGAATTCTCGGTAACTCCAGGAGAAGCAGCTCGGGTCTACCTGGAATCTACAGAAAACACAGAAAGAGATGCTGTGCCGGGGAACCCATGGTGGGAGCACGGGTGGCGCCGTTCTTGCTAAGTGTCTCTTTTTTTGTATTTCACTTTTCACATAGGAAACGCACTCTCCACATACCGTGCCCAACCAAAAAGGAAACTCTGAAACCTGTTCACAAGTTAGTGGGTACATCTTTGGTCAGTCCCCTGAGAATAATGATGTTTCGACGTAGATCAAAATTCTCCATGACCATTAACACAGAGAAGAGAGCTTCATAAATAATCCTTAAAACGCTCTTTAAAGCTTTCAAACATGTTATTGATTTTGGCCCTGCTGGTTCCAAAGCCTGGGATCAGATATGCCTCTCTGAACAGCCTTCAAACTCTGACTTCCCTCCTTTTCAAATGTGTACAAACTACAATAATCTCTCTTTTCCCTTTTATTTGGGGCCATGATAGGAACCTGATGCAAATTAAAATACCAAATCACTGGATGTGACAAAAGACCCCGGCAACACCCACTTGTCAATAAGAAACTAAAGCATTACTCTACTGAGCACAGGGCTGACCTAATTTCCTACCATACAATTTAAATTTTCTCTCACCTTCTTTAGTTTCAAGTAGTGTGCAAGGTTATTATAACTGCCTCAGAGCTGTTCCTGCTGTCAGTGCTGGAATAATCAGACTTATTGGAATTGCTTTTTTAGTTTCCTAAAAACAAACATTAAACACTTATAAAAAGTAACAAATTTCTACTTCTCTCGCTGGGGAAATGGCAGTTGCCTAATTAAAATAAGATTTCTTCTGCCACCACTGTTATTGGGTACTGAAAACATTCCAAACAGTTGCCTTTTTAAAAAATATCTTTCCACTACTTCCCAGGGAGGAAAGTAATCGCTATGCAGTGGTATAAAAAGGTACCGTTCTCTTGCGATTTGCAGAGGATTAGAGTTTGGCTTCATATATAATCTGGAGCCCAATGATCCACACACACAAAATCATTTCCCTTTAATCTGGGTATCAGACTGTTTTTCTAGAGGAACCTTGGCATTTGCATGCTGAATGTTGAACTTGGCTTGCACTGCTGGAATACTGGCAGGGTGGGAATGGGAAAATATAGTTAAAAGTTTCTGCTACCGTGCGGAGGGGGCGGGGGAGGGGCGGATGTCAATCTGAGCATCAGAAATCCTATTCTAGTCCCCATTTCTTGTTCCCTGGGATATTTAACATTTTATTCTGTTTGGCTCAAGCCAGGCCAAAGATGACTGCCTCGGTGATTGTGCCTACTGTTACTTGTCCTCCCTCTATTTGCTTTTTGGGCTGAAATCCCACCCACCCTCAACTTTGGCCAAAGCAATTTCACTTCAGGGTCGTGTCCAATCCAAGATCAAACAACACCGACTGAAACCAATTCCACGGTGATCAAGGGTCAGAGACCTTTCACATAACCGTGTTGTTTCATTTGCTCCTCTAGCTTCTCCAAGAGCACTGTATCGTGCAAAGAGGGGATGTGGCACAAGGAAATAAAAAAAATCCAGGCAAAAGAGAAAGGGTGATGGGGGGTGACGAGGAGAGGTGACAGGGATAACAAAGCAGGGAGACCAAGAGCAGCTTTCTGGCCAAGGAAGAATGTAGATTTCACTTACAGACTTTGGCTCGCCACTTAAATCGGGTGCACTTTTTTTTTCATGATGTTAAAGCATTTGATAATTAATATTATGCCTCCGTCAGGCAACAGAACCCTTTTTCAGCTTCAAACTTAACTTCAAATTTAACGGAGATAAACTGTCCTGCCCTTTTCGTTGCCAAGATCAGATCTGGAATGACAAACTTCGCTTAAAGACGAGCACAGACACCTGGAGAAACCCGAGAGAAGGACACCCAGAAATGACTGCACACTCAACCCCAGAGGGCAAAACAAAAAACCACCATAACAAAAACCCTTGATCCTCCCTCTACGTCAAATCCTGGACTTCTGGGCTTTAATTGCTTTTTCTCTCTTTCCTGGTTTCTGCAAGTCGTGGGGCATGGAACGAACACAGTAGAAAAGCCAACAAGGGGAATGTCAGTTGGAATCCTCGGAAGAAATCAGGCAGAAAGTTGACCTTTTGGCACTTGCAGTGCAATGCAAGGTAAAGCCTCGCGCGCCCCTTCCCTCCGCGAGGTCGGGCGACGATTTAGGAACAGCCTGTCTGGCTCACGTCCACACAGTCCGGAAAGGAGCAAAAAGCTCCCGCGGCCCCAATCCCCGCGTGGGGAACGCGCTGTCCCCTCTGGGTACGGCGAGAAATCAGCTCTTTCTCTCCGAGCCCATCCCAAAAGCCAGAGGAAGGGGGCTCGCCGCAAGCGCGGCGGCCGAGGGGCAAGCCCCGGGGACGCACCTGCAGCGGCGCAGCAAGGACCCGCGGGGGAGGTTCCCCGACGCCCGGCCGCCCGGCGTCCCGCCGCTGCGCTTGTCCAAGTTTTGGCCGCCCGGGTTTGCCCCCTGCTCGTGCCACAAGTGCACGGACTGCGGCGATCCGAGGGGGCCGTGATGCACTTACCCTTTGAGCTGCTCCCTCATGGTTGCAAGGGCTCGGCGGTCGAAGGAAGGCGCGAGCGGAGGAGTGAGCTTCCCAGAGCCGCCGGACTCCCCGAAAGTCGAGCGCCGCCGCCGCCCAGGCTCGCAGCTGAAAGCACTGCGGAGGAGCGGGCGCGGGCAGGCAGGCGGGCGGGGAGGGGGCGCTGCAGGCAGACGGGCGGGGAGGGGGCGCTGCAGGCAGACGGGGCGGGGCCGGGCCGGGCTCCGCCCCCACCTAGCGACCTGGGAACCCGGGCTCCCAGAGACCCGGCAGTGGGGACTCAGCCTCGCAGAACGGCAAGGAAAAAGAAAAGACAGACAGAGGAAGGGATTTAAGGTAGTCCTGGGGACCTGAAAGCCCCACACCGCCCTGCTACCACCGTCTTCAAACCTCCAGCAAGACTACTTGTTGCCTAAATAAATGACCTACGTGCAAATGACCTCATTGCAGATAATTAAGTGTGTGGGCTCAGAGTTTTCTTTTTCAGAGAATGAGAGAGAAAAATCACAGAGTTCTCCACCCACCCCCACCCCCACCCCCACCGTTTTCCCTCAATCGAAGATTAAAGCGGTAGGGCTGTAAGGACATGAAATTCAGGTTATGCTCATCCTGGGCTAAACGGGCTTCTTAGGAAGCATTTGTATTTGTGAAACAGCTGTGGGTCTCAAAGTGGAGAAGGGCAGTATCAGCATCGCCTGAGAACTTTTGATTAATAAGAATGCCGGGGTCTCAGCCCAGATGTACTGAATCAGAAACAGCAAACTGAAGTTTGAGAACCACTGGTATAGGTCTAAAGAAAACACCACCACCACCAATAGTGTGGCACGGTTTGGGCTTTTGGTATTATTTTCGAGAAATCTAAAAGGAAACCATTCCCAATGGAACATTTCATTGGAAAAGTGGCAGGGCCTGGACAGTTCAAATACTGCTAATCTTAGAGTTTGCCATATGACGATGCAGGTTAACTATGCAAAATTATTTCAAGCCGGGAAATATTCTGAAGAGAAGAAAGCCTTCATTAGCACAGTAAGTTTTTGCAACCTTCACATAATATCTTCGATTAGAGTCCCCAGAGTATTTTAAGATTAAACTCCCTTAATGGTTTCTTTGTCCCTCTTTGTCCATTTATTTTGCTGGCCTGCTTTTCTTTTTATCTTCTTTCAACTACTTGCCTTTCACTCTCTCTTCTGGTCGATTCCTTCCACTTCAGTTTACAGTTGAAAACATGTCCCCCTTTTTCTTTTTAAATATCCTCTTTTTTGCTCAACATTTTTTCCCCGTAGAACGTTGGAGCTAAAAGGACTGTGGACATCAGTCTCCCTTTACTGTCTGCAACAGCATGACAAAAGAGGCAAAAAATAAAGGCAGTGAACAAAAGGGAAAGGGGGTGCCAAGTTTCTTCATTCCCCTTGACAAACCAAATAAAAATGTAAACGTTATCACTAAAGACTTGGGCACGTAGGTAGGATTGGTTTTGCTATTTTAAAGCAAATATAGCACTTCTGCTAGCATTTGCCTCATAAATTGAGACTTATTAATGCTGTCTTTTAGCAATTTTGAGCCAGTGAGTGGTGGAGGCAGCTTCTGTTATGGTCTGAGGGGGGCACACTAGGATTCCCTTTGGGTGAGGCTGTCCCTTGGTCGAACTGCAGATTCTAGGTCTGTCCTTATCTTGGTGGGGGGAGAAGGATTCATATGCTGTGATGAGGACTTCCTCGTGTGGCCTTTGCTATTAATCAGTGACTAATCTCTGTGTCAATGTGGCAAATCACTTAAATACTGTTTATGTTTATTTCAATGAAAAGACACAAACCTCACAGCATGGGCATTTGTACACATCAGAAATCAATCAGTTAAAGGTTTGCAACACCTGTGCTTTGTCATGCTTCTCCTTTCTTGTTATTTGTTTGTTTGTTTTACACTTTGAAATTACCCACTGAAGATTCGGGCGTGCTCATACGTTTCTCTAAAATATAAATGCTCAAGTCTTTTTTTCTCACTGTTCACCGGGGAAACTACTAGGAACAATTCGTTGGACAACAAAAAAGAATGGAAAATAAGAAATCACTATTCAGATTTTTTTTCCTTAAATCTGACAGATGGCAATCCTCAAAAATACATCTTTAAGTTCTTTTTTAGACTGGAGTTATAGGCACTTGAAGACTTGTTCCCAACTCTTGATGTTATTTTAGAAATTAAATACTCCAAGTATTATTAAGAAATGACATGGGCATCACAGTAACTGTTTTATTGTCAGTTTCAGTTAGATGATGGATTTTGCTTCTTAGGAAAAGGCATTAAGAAAAGAAGGTAATTTGCAAATCTTCATTTCATATATAAATTCTATAATGATGCTATGTATGAAAATACATTGTTTATAGTAGCTGTCATTACTGTTTTGGCTTGAATCAGAGACATGAAAGGAACATGGGGGCTCTGCCACCAGAAAAGACAAGTTGCAATTCTGACTCCAGAATTTACCATGAGCTATACTCGTGCCGACACCATAGTGAGAATGTGACGGTGCAAGGACTGGACCAGGGAGTTTTGCTCCAAGGCCTAGGCCACTCTACTTCGCTGCCATGGGGGGGTTGCGGGATGTGGCCTCTTTTATTGTGGGGGAAGATCTGTATTTTTTTCTTTTGTGCTCATAAGCAATCTCACCGCTGTCTGACAGCAGACAAGGGTAGGTTTGCTACAAATAGGGTTAAGGAAGGAATGAGACGGGGTAAAGGCTAGGAAGGTGACCCAGTAAATTCTTCCTTCCATACCCAAAACGCCAGTCTTTGAACCACTTAAATGTCGCACGGACTTAGAAAAATGTAGACCTCTCTGACTTAAGGGCCTGTGCTGGATATCCCCTCAGTCTTCCCTCCAGCTCTCTTCTCTGCCCTTCTCCACTCTGCTCTGGGCCCCAGGAGGTTGGGCCTCTGGGGATGTCATCAGTCAGGGTCTCTGGCGCCCTTTGGCTTCCTTTTGCTTTCAGCCAACGGGAGGCCATGAGGAAAAGCCTACCGCGGGACATAAAGGGCAGGAGGAGAGAGACGTTTGCGTGCTTATTCCCCAAGCTCCCTCCTGTTGGCCTTGGACCTGGCAGTGGCTACGTTCCTTTACCCATGGCCACAAGCTGGGCGGTCATTTCTACAGCAACAGCATGTTCCAGGTTCTCGCTTTGCTCTTGTTCTTCTCCCCAACGCTGCTCAGGTTTTGTAAATAGCCTTTTTCTTACATTCTTTTCAAGCACCACTTTTGAATGTACCATCTATTTCTCCCAGGATCCTGACCAAACAGGGACCCATCCAGTCAAAGCCACCCTCTGGGTCACTAAATTGGATGCTGAGTGGGGACTCCCGATGGAGGAATAAGTTAACTCCACCTGTTGGAGCTGAAAAGAAAGCTGGGTTCAGTCATTGAACGGCTCTTTCTAGAAGCCTCCTCTGTAGGTGCAAAAGGAGTCTCTGGTCCGTTGGGGGTAAAGGCAAATCAACAATTATGAATGGTGGTAACGGCAGGTGTGAAGGTAAAGAGGCCACAAACAGTTTTTTCTTTTCAAGAACTTCAGTGGTCTATTTGATCTTTGGGAGAGAATGTCAAGAGAGAGATCCAGTGGGTGGGCAAATTGAGAAGGACCTAGCGTGATGATCCAGAGTTTGACCTGTGTCCTGAAAGTTCAGAATGTAAGCACGAGTGTGGTTCTGTCATATTTGCCTTTTAGAAAAAGCACTCGGGACATGGAATGGGGGCTGGGTCAGAAGAGTCTGGAATTAGGAGACCAGATACAAGCGGACTACAGGATGACGAGGATCTGAACACTGGTAGTGGCACCGAGTGGAGAAATAATAAGGCTAAACACTACAGGAGTCATGAGTGATCAGATGCACGAATGGAAGAGAGGGAAGACCTGGGAGCCTGCGCCTCACGCTTGGCCACCACTGCATCTCACCACCCTGCCGTTCTGATCTAATTGGCCTTGGGCACTGGGATTTTTAAGGGGATTCTCCTATGCAGCCAAGGTTGAGTCACTCTGCTCTCGGGTGAATCCCAAGCCTGGATGAGTAATATTCGCCAAGCCAGGAATGTCAGGAGAAGGGGGCAGGTCCAGGCAGAAGAGGGTCAGGGAGAGAGGATCAATTCAGTCTTAACCATGATGAGTTCGAGGTGGCAGTGTGATGTAAAAGGCAGCTGGACACCTGAGTCCGGAGCTCAGAGGTAAGATGTCTGGATTGGAGCCATTGATTTGAAATGTCAGTGCTGGAGGGTCACGGGTGTGGATAAGCCCACCCCGTGGAGGGTGTGAAAGGCCTAGGGCAGAGGGCCAAGCTGCTCTGATGTTCCACAAACACATCCTTTTCCTTTTAGGCTGCTTGAGGTTCAGTGTTAGCCAGATTTTACCATTACAAAACGAGGAGCAGAAAGGAAAAGGAGGGTGGGAGGATGGGTTAGCCTGGTGATGGGTATTGAGGAGGGCACGTTCTGCATGGAGCACTGGGTGTTATGCACAAACAATGAATCATGGAACACTATATCTAAAACTAATGATGTAATGTATGGGGATTAACATAACAATAAAAAAAATAAAAAAAAATAAAGTTACCTTATAGAGCCAAAAAAAAAAAAAAAAAAGGAAAAGGAAAAAGACGGGATGGTTTGCGCTGGGCACTTGCCTGGGGGTGGCCCTGAGGGACTTCACCACCCCCGAGGGTCCAGCTTCCTCTAGCTCCAAGAGTCTCCACCTGAACTGCTTTGTGTTCCCTAGCCCATCTTAAGTATAAGCTGCATAGTTTTATAAAAATCATTTAGAATGTAGGTACTACTTCAATTAAGCATAATAGGAATTTTACAGTAAAATTTCAGCATTTGCATATTTAGCAAACGCATAAGGATTCCATGTTTCTCTGTGCAAAGTACAAGTATGAGCCATGAACACCAAATCGGACATCCAATAAATGCTTACAATGGTGGTGAGTCACTGCTAGTTAGGGCAAATACCATGGTGTACTAATTAAAACATGTGTAACAATCTCTTTAGATCCATCTGAAACCATCATCTTCTGGATATGAGAATCTCCAGTCAGTTCACATTAACTAGTAAATGAAGAGGCCTCTACATTCAGACACAGAGTACTTCACACCCACACAAAAGCCTATTTTTCCAGGCCCTTCCCCTGCAGGGAGACAGAGTAAGCCAGGCTGAGGAAAGTTCTTTGAGCCAGCTGCCATCCAAACCAGAGATTTCACCAAATAGGTTCCAGATCAAGTCCAACAAGGTTTCCTTCTCATGTGATTTGCTTTTAATAAGATTTTTCAAAGCTTCCCAGAGCTACCAATATCACAGTGAACATCTGAAAAGATGTGAAGTTTAGCATCTTCACTAAAATAAAGACACACTTCATTAACCTCACGGGCCAGCAGTTACTTCCCAGGAAAGAATTCAGGTACCTATTCGCCTGCCAGCCAAAGCGCGGCCCGCTGGAAAGCAAACACACTGCCACCTGCTAAAAATGGGTACCTGGTTAAGGTGGTTCCAGCAGACCGACGACAGCATTCCCGGTCTACCTTAACAACGGCTCAAAGCCCTAACTATCTGTCGGCCTTTCCCAAACGATTGTGCCAAATAACAGGAATTTCAAAACTAGGCAGAAATTCTGACACTCTGCATAATCTCCCTTCCTCTTCAGCTACAAATAAGGCTTTGTATTCGATTAGACTCACAGCAGGTGAAAACCCCAATTAGTGAATTCATTCTGGGGCCTCTTTCTACCTTCCTCCCACACACCAGTAAAAAAAAAAAAAAAAATTTTTTTTAAATAAATAATAAGGCAGTCTCAGTCTTTTCCCAGATCACAAGTAAATTAACCCTTGGATCTACCTAATCAAGCCCTTTAAGACATAAAGAATTTTCACAGGAAAATGGGGGGATGTTGAAAGATCTCTCCTTCTTGACTTCCTAATGGGGCTTACAGAAAATTCTCTTTTGCTAGATGTTACTGTTTTCTTCAGATCCATAAATATTCAGATTTTCTGATCTAGAAATCACAGTTTTTCTTTCTACCTGAAAACTCACAAAGCCAATATTATCTAAAGAATGATTAATGGACAGTCTGCTGCAAGAGAGAATGATTTTTAAGTTATGTTCTTATTTTGGTGTATTTGAGGTGAGAGAAAATATTAAATTTTAGTTTTCACAGTATGCTTTGGCCTTAGGAAGTGCACAAAGTCTGTATTTCATTCTTTGTAAATATTTATTTGTCAAAGGAAATTCATAATTGGACAAGGATACAGGTTTGGTTTGAACATTCAAAAAAAAAGAAGCAAGACAGCTTTAGTTCTTAGAGTGATTTACTTACACTTTGTCAATTGCTTCTCTGGAAATAATTCACAACCCAGTTTTATTTATGAGCATATGATTAAAAAAGAGCAGCTTTGTCTTTTTTAATTGTTTTAGTCCTGTCACTTTTCTTGAAACAAGTTGTAGGACTTATTATCCACAAGAAAACACCAAACATATATCAAATAGCAACGCAGCTTTTAGAAGTAGTCATTTGTTACTGTCAGAGGTTCATTTCATTTTGAGGCTTTTTAATTAAAATGCAAAATTCTACATACATGCCTGCCTAAATTACCCGTTCTGAAACACTCGAATTTCATTAAAAAAAAAAAGTTAAATGCTAATGTAACCGTTTTTAATACTTACGACTTGGCTCTTAAGATTGGGGAAAAAAGTAAACAAAGGAATTACCAGTCAATTAAGCGAACAAAGAAGTCATCCTAAGTTGAAACAGGTAAGGAAAATTTAATATTCAAATGCTACCGAATGAAGGCACCAGGGTTTTTTTTTTTTCCCCTCCCTTTGAGATGAATATCTACCAGAATCAAAAGCAGCTTCTTAATCTTCAGCAAACGTAGCTGTATATTCTGGCGGAGGCACAAAGGAGAGCAAGGCAGAGCTCCGGACCAATTCTGCCCCTTAGAGGCCAGTCACTTAACCCCTCTGGAGCTCTGTTGACTCATCTGTAAAATTCAGATACTACTGCATAGGGCCATCGTGTGGGTCAAATGACACAATGACTAGGAAAGCGATCTGAAGGCTGGGGGATGCTATGTTCATGCAAAGTAGCCTGTTGTGCAGTTACAGTTCCTTAAAAGAAAACCCAGTATGTCCAGGAATACTGTTGGGAACACAGTACAAAATAAATTCAGCCTAGACACTTTCACTTGCCATTTTTAGATTGCTGTATGAGGGGAAATGAGCGGGCTCAGAGTTTGTCTTGCCTTTTTAGCAATTTGCAAAAGGAACCTTTCCTTCTTCTGTTTTATACATCTAAGAAGGAAGCAAGTGGGTAAATTAAAGTAAGATTTTTTTTGCAAGATAAATCATGAACCACAAGCCTGAGATAGGAGTAAAATTGACACCCTTTCGCTATCGTTCTTGGGGGCCCGAGATGAAAATATCCATACTATTCACACATGTTAAAAGGTGTATTCACGTTCATATTGTCAGAGAGCAGCGCCCTGGAGTAGTGAGAGAACCAGTGAATATTGGTTTTTGCCGGGGACAGTGGGAGAGAAAGATCCCCTCCACCCTGAGGGAGAAGTCCTCTTGGTGGCAGGCCTTCAACAGCCAGGATGTGATCGGAACTCCCCACGGATGGACGGATGGACGTGGACGCACAGGGAATCCGTAAAGGGGGAAATGGAGGTTAAAACCAATTTAACCACTTAATGATTTACCAAGGGCTGAAGCTTGTACTCCAGCTCTGGTTTATTTTTGTCAAGAATTTTTTTGGGGGCGGGAGGGATAAAAGGAAAATATGAATGCAAGGAATTTTATTCACGTATCTCCGATAATTTTTTTCATGTGCTGTACCTAGAATAAGTTTCTTGTGCGTATTCCCCTATATTCATTTCTTTAGATGACGTGATCATGATGTATTTATTGGGCACTTACATGTGTCTTTGCCTATCAGTTAAACTCTTTTCACTGTTCTTTACTATTTGTAAAGCCTAGAAAATGTTTGGAGGGTGGACCTGGAAATAGTTTAAAATTTCAGCATTGTAACCAGATTCCACTACTAGGGCAACTCAAATATGGCGTAGACTTTAGGGAGCTTAGAATCTAGTGAAGGGGTGGGGGCAGGAGATAGACTCAGACATGAGGAAACACAGTATCGGATAGATTTTAAGTACAGAAACAGAGACCAAAAAAAGGAAGCAAAAGCGAAGAGTGGTTTGACCTACTGGGTTTAAGGAACACACATGCCAATGAAGAGTTAAATAGGCTTAAATCACCAGGTTTCATGCATGTTTTTGTTAGTATATGAAGAGCAGAAGCAAGTTTCTTAAGTTGACTCTGAGAGCTAATCTCTCATATTAATAATTTACTGAAGCACAGATTTTTAAATGTTAACATACTGCTGTGTTATAAAATCAGATTATCCTCTTTTTGGAATTCAAAAAAGAATTGGGCCAATATTGGCTTTTGTATCTCAGGAAGGTTAATATTCAGAAAATACTACTGTCCCAGGACACCTGGGTGGCTCAGCTGGTTAAGCGTCTGACTTCTGCTCAGGTCATGATCTCGGGGTCCTGGGATCAAGCCCCGCCTCGGGCTCCCTGCTCAGCAAGGAGTCTGAGGTTCTCTCTCTTCCTCTCGCTCTGCCCCTCCCCTGGCTAGTGCTCATGCACACACTAATAAACCTTAAAAAAAAAAAAAAGGAAATACTACTCTCCCCACTAGAACATCAAACCACATTCTTGAGTTACTATCAAGACTCTAGTGTGGGAATCTACATCCTCACAGGCTGAATTACTCTCATCCCTTAGAAGTCTTTCCTCCTATGATGGAAAGACAAGAGAAAAATTGGCATTACCTGTACTTCTGAAGATTTTTCTTTTTAAACAGAACTGGATTTGGAGTGGGAAGAAACAAGCATGAAGAAGAAGGTTTGGAGCAGAATGGAAATGTGTGTCAAATAGACCATTACAATAGTCCAGTTACGAGAGGATGAGCAAAATGGCTGAAGGGGAGGGGGAGATACAGGCTTCCAGTTATAGAATCAATAAGTCACAGGAAAAAAAAAAAAGTTCAGCAGAGGGGATAGAGTCCATGGTATTCTAATAGCATTCTCTGGTGACAGATGGGAACTACACTTGTGAGCACAGCCTAACGTATAGACTTGTCCAATTGGTATGTTGAACACCTGAAACCCATGTAATTTTGTGTGCCAACTATACTTCAATATAAAAAAAGCAGATCCTTTGGGCTGTAAGTATCTTTGAAAAAAAAAAAAGCCAGAGAGAGAGGATGAAAGCCTGAATTAAGAAAGCAGCACAGGGAATTGGTGGTGAGGTTGAATTCAAGACAGGTTATAGGATACAATCAATTCTACTTTTCAACCAACTGGATGTAAGGGCTGGAGGAAAGGGAAGACTCTAGGATTTTTGATAATGGTGCCACTAGTTGAGGATTCATATCTGTGTATATACTACGTATGTATTTATACCTCGTATTGTTCCATAAAGGCTATAATAGGGCAACTTAGAAAAATGAATCAATTTCAAAAATGAATAGATAAAACCTAGGATGAAGAAAATATAAATAGAATAAAGCATTAAGAAGGGAGGTAAGGTCAGAACACAGATCTTAAGATCATTGGGCTTGATATAGTTAGTAAAATGTAGCTATGCACACCTACCAGGATGAGAAAGACAGACAACACAAGGCTTGGGGAGGATGTGGAGCAGCTGAAACTCTCTTGCTTTGCTGATGGGAATGTACACTGGTCCAACCACCCTGGAAAACTGGCCAAATGTATACAAGCTCAACACATGCATACCGAATGCCACTCCTTGATGGATTTCCAAAAGGGTAGATTCACCAAATGACACAGTTTAGAATGTTTCTAACATCATTCTTTGTAACAAGTGTCAATCAATCAGCAATAGAATATATAAATCATAGCCTATTCACACAATGGAATATGATATAGCAATGAGAATGAACAAGTTCATACAACACTACGGATGAATGTGAGTTTTAAAAAGTGAGACACAAGAGAGTGCATGCTGTAGGATTCCATTTGCATGAAGTACCAGAACAGGCCAGATTGATTTATGGTGTTCACATTCAAGAGACTAGTTACCCTTGGAGGGTGGGTAATGATTGGAAAGGGGGACTCCAGGGGACTGGGAATGTTCTGTTTCTTGATCTGGATGCTGGTTACGGAGGTGTGTTCAGGCTGTGAAAATTCATTGTACTGTCTACTTCAGATTAAACCTTTTTCTATGTGTATTTTCAATCTAAAGTTTTTGAAAAGGGGCTCTATTTTGGCTGCAGGCTTTCTGGATGCCCAAGCAAAAGAAAAAGGGTAAGAGGAAATAGCGAGTTTATTATTTGGAATATTGATAAGGGGAAAAGAACATAATTCTTTAAGTGAAGCAAACCACAATCTCAATTTCGCTCTTAGATCTAAATAAAATTCCTGCATGGTTTGTTAGCTGCAGCAAAATCCCTTCACTAGGTGTCTTTACGGTGCCCTCCACATAAGCCAAGGGTCTGATGCCCCTGAGCCAAAGCCATCTTATGGGAATCAAAGCAAAGTGAGCCAAGAATGCCGCTTTCTCAGGGCCGGGCCTGAGTTAGAGATAAAGCACGGTATGGTATTTTTCCAAACTGTAGGTCATGAACCATTCATAGGTCGTGAAATCTATGTAATGCATCATCACAAATATTGTTTTTAATGACAAAGAATAGAAAATACGAGAATGGATTATACAGTAAGGATAAGTAATGCTTTGTGAAACTTCTTTCCACATACAAACACAGAAAAATAAAGATAGAGATAACGTGTGTGCACGCGCGTGTGTGTTTGCACTGGGATGATATATAAAATGTAATTTCTACTGTGGAGTGGTCAAAAAACAAGAAAGCTAAAGACCTCCAGTGCATGGAGAAAAAGACAGAATGTGGACCTACCGGACAGGTATGCATAAATATAGTTTCTCTAGACGAAGATTCGGAAGTAAGCTGGGGGCAGTCCGCTTGCAGTTTTATTCTCTGGTAAGGGCTGGAGCCTTACAAGAGACTGGAGGGGCATTACAAGCTTCAGGAGGGGGACCAAGTTAGGGAGGCGTTCATCAGCTCTGAAGTTCTAGCCACCTGAGGTGCTGCTAGGGGCTGAGGATATGTTTGGAGCTGTAGGGAGTGTCTTCTCTGCTAGCTGTTCGTTGAGGGGACCGTGTGAGCGTACGCTAGGCATCACTCAGCCTTTTCGTTTTCTTCCAAACGACATGGTGATATTGTCACATCGCAGGGGGAGAAACATTGCTGTGAAAAGTATTGTCAAGGGGAGTAACTGGTAGCTCACACGACTGCACACAACTGCGTGCTGCTTGCCTGAGCAACACACTGCAAAACATAAACTGAGAAATCATCCTTCTGCTCTCAGCCTGCAGTGGGACTGCCTCTGAAGCCCTTGCGAGAGCGCTCATGTCTAGGCCCACAAACCAGCGAGCGTGTGCCTGAGAGAATGGTGACATTTGAGGGCTGAAAGATGCCCATTCTACTTAATACCTATAAATTCATCCTATTACGTGCTTGGGGAAATTTGATCTGAGTGTTTATAAAGACTGGTAATGACTATACTAAAACAAAAAAGATTCTTAGGCGATTCTAGGAACACTTTAGACAGTCTCTAGCTATGGGTATATGAAGCATATGAAGAGTCAAAGTAACAACATCTTTGAGAATAAAATTCTCTTCGAAAGAAGGACCAGCCAGGAGAATAACCAGAAAAGAAGTCATAATCCTTCTTCCTTCAGTATTTAATCATAGCAGCATTCACTGAATATGCTGCAGTAATAAGGGATTCATTAAGTATATTTCCCATCAGTATTTTTCATCTTTGAAGATCACCAGATAATAGATACTTTATTTCTACCCTTGCCTGTGAAGCTACACACCAACTGCCTAGCCCAACATGATTACTCACAAAATAAGAGTTATCAGAGCACATCTCATTTTACCTACACCTAAATTCAGCCTGCAAAAGAACTTGCTGGTAACTTTTCTCCAACACCCTGCAACATACTGCAATATGGCCCCAAATTCTGGCCCCTCCCTGGTAACTAGCTCCTGCAATGTGCCTTTGTATCTCCTCCCATCAGAAGCTGGGGTCTTTCCCCGCCCCATTCTCTGTGATGACCCTATGACAGGACTTGGTTTGGCCAATAGATAATATCAAATGCGACACAAGCAGAAACCGGACAAGGGTCTTTGTGAAGAAGCCTGGGTTACCCTGTTGGATCATGAGACACACAGACCTAGCTGAATCTGTTCCTAAACGACAGCCTTTCAACCATCACACGAGCAAGACAGGCCACGGTAGCCCATCCAGCCACGAGCTGACCACAGATGCATGGGCAGGCCCAGCAAAGAAGAGTAGCTGGTCCAGACCACCAGAATGGCCAAGGCCATCTTCAAATAGTGAGCTAAATAAGCTGTGGTTGTGTTAAGGGATCTACAGACCGTGGCTCATAGTTCAAGTCTGGCCTGTGGCCTGTTTTCACATAGCCTCCCACCTAAGTAAGATATTTACAGTTTTAAAGAGTTGAACAAAAGAAGAATACGCAACAGAGACCCTATATGTCCCGCAAAGCCTAAAATACTTAGTGTTCGGTCCTTTATAGAAGTGTTTGCTGCCCCCTGTGTTAAGCCATTAATTTGGGGGGTGGTTGGTTATACAGCAAAATAGAGCAGATACACAACTACTCCCAAGAAACAATGTGAGAAACTAAGACTTTCTCCCAGAACTCAGTTGACATCTGTTCAATTTATCCTTGGTACTTGTCATCTAGTTGCTTGTTAACTAAGATAACACTTGATATGAATACAATCAACAGACACATAACCCATGAGGTTATTTTTGTAGTGTGCTTCTCAAAATTACGATTTCTAAGGTGAGATAGAAGAACAAGTATACAATTTTTACCGGCTTTACTCATAACATCCCCACTCTAGAAAACCACCCAAATGTCCAAC
Source organism: Halichoerus grypus (assembly GCF_964656455.1). Lineage (NCBI taxonomy): Eukaryota > Metazoa > Chordata > Mammalia > Carnivora > Phocidae > Halichoerus > Halichoerus grypus. The sequence goes on along the minus strand of NC_135727.1, from coordinate 105,754,735 downwards.
AGTGGGTAAATGGGAAAACAAAATACGGTATTATCCACACAACAGAAAGTACTCTGCCATTAAAAAGGAATGAACTTATACTATATGCTGGCTAAATGATAATAATAAAAAAATGATACTTTGTAAAAACAAAACAAAAAAAGGAATAAACTACTGATTTTCAATGACTGTTATTCAAAATCATTATGCTAAGAGTAAGAAACACAAAAATACCGTACCATTCCATTTATGTAAAATTCTAGAAAATGCAAACTACTCCGTAGTGACAGACAGCTGATTGGCTGTTGCCAGGGGTAAAGGGAAGAATGGTCTGCAAAGGGGCACAAGGTTGTTTTGGGGGGATTTGTAGCAGTGGTTTTATGGGTACACATATATCAAAAATCAGTGTACATCAGTACTGTACACTTTAAACGGATGCAGTTTATTGTGTGTAAATGATCTTTAATAAAGTTGATTTTTAAAGTTTTTTTTAAAAGCATTTGCCCAAAAATCAAATTTAATGTTCAAAAATGTATACAAGTGGACAGAAAATGAGGTGCATTACACAGAATGTTTATATAAATATAGGACAGATTCAGGTCATGCTGTCAGTCCCTTCTGATTAATTCTGAAAACATCAAAACATTAGATTCAGAAGCGACCTTACAGGTTAATGAATTACATCCTCTCATCCAATACGGAAATTGCCTTTAGGGGTGAAGCAGTCATTTCAGCCTTGAGTAAGGGGAGTTTGCTGCTTTTTAAGGTGGTAGGTTCTGTTTTTTGGTAGCTCAATTACAAAATTTTCTTTAAAAAAAAAACCCCACAAAATTTTCTGTAATATTTACTTAAAATTGGCCTTCTTATAACTCCCACATATGTAGCTGAATCTGTTCTCAGGGCAAACCAGGGAAAAACAAAACAAGGAAAAATAAACAAAAAACACAACACCACAACCAAAATGCAATAAAACACACTGCTTATTGCCTTCTAAATATTTGAGGCCCTCTATTACATTCTCCTTAATACTACTTCTCTCTAAGCCAAATCTAAATACCTACATTTACTTATATATTTTTTTCTTATATAATATGGCCTATAGGCCCTTGGCTATCCTGAGTCTATTTTGAGCAAAAAGATCCATTTAAAATGTGATATTCAAAATGGAGTAAGTGGGATTGGGATGCTTAGAGCCCCCTTTTTTTGCCCATATTAATGCCATCTATAACTGCTATAGCATTTTAGTTTTGTAAATGCCATACCACACTTTTTGTTCATACTGAACTCATAGGTTGCTGAAAGACTCAAGGGTTTTTAAACATAATCTGGTATTAATTAAGGTCTCTTTCCTCCCGTGTTTTTAAACTACTTGAGTCTAAATGTGAGATTTATGTCCTATTTAAATATGCCTTCATATTTCATCTAATAAGAACTGATCTTTCTGATTTAAATCTATTAATATTTTGATGTATTTATGATATAAAGTATTTACAAGTTCCATCAATTTCAAATTTATTAGTAAGTATAGTGACTATCTACAATCATTCTCTCAACAAGTGAGTCCCTATTGTGGACTCAGTTCTATTCGGTAGTAAAGAGACCAAAATGGATCAAAATGGTTCCTATCTTCTTGGCATTCATAGACTACAGTGGGGGACATATGTATAAACAATCACAACTCAGATAAACGCTGGTGGAAAGCTGTGCTTGCTGCTGAATAGAGCAAAGAAGGGTTCACAGAGGTAGTGATACCTGGGCAAAATTGGCCAACTGAGGTCTTCAGACAGAGGGCCAGGGTGACGAAAGACGAGTTGATGGAAAAAGCAGCAGCCGTGGGCAAAGGCCTGCATATCTCAAATACAGGGCAAGTACAGTAGGAGACTCTACTGCATGGTAATCCTCATCTATCAGTTGACATCCCTTGGATGTTTTTGTTTATCAGCTGCAAATTCACTCTATTACCTAGCCCACACTTCTTTCTCTTGTTCCCAAGACTGTCAAAAGAAAAATTGAAAAATATGGTGTAAAATCCTAGGATATATCGTCTATAACAGTCTTCTCATCTAACCATCCGGTAGCCATAACAGAAATGGAACTGAGGTGAATTTGGCATGACAAGTTTTGAGGACATCACGCTAACTACCAAGGAGTAGGTTTTTGTCAGTACTCCTCATTCATCTCTTCAGTGTCGTTTTTGAGGACTGTAGTGCTCATCAACAGCAAGCTGAATGGATTGTAATTTTTTCCCCAAAGATTTTATTTACTTATTTGAGAGAAAGACAGAGAGAGCATGAGCAGGGTGGGGAGGGTGCAGCAGAAGGAGGAGGAGAAGCAGGCCTCCCACTGAGCAGGGAGCCCGATGGGATGGATGTGGGACTCGATCCCAGGACTCTGGGATCATGACCTGAGCAGAAGGCAGACGCTTAACCCACTGAGCCACCCAGGCATCCCCGGTTTGTAATTTTTAAAATTTATCTTATTTTTTAAAGGTCAAAATAATGTTTTCTTTTTTCCTTGTATGACATCACCAATCCCCTCACCATGTTTTCTCCAAGCCTACCACCAGTAGCTCTTTCCATGGCAGCAGAAGTAAAGTTTTAATTGCTATTAGGTGAACAGAACACACTCCGGTCAAGTGGAAAGGGGCTCTGTACCCAAACAGAGGTTGGGCACTAAAATCACATGACAGCACTTCTAACAAATTAGAACTGGTCTTGGAATCGATTTATTTTTTTTTAAGATTTTATTTTTAAGTAACGTCTACATTCAACATGGGGCTCAAACCTACAACCCCAAGATCAAGAGTCACGTGCTCTACTGACTGAGCCAGCCAGGCGCCCCTCAATTTTATTTATTTATTTATTTATTTATTTATTTTTACAACAAAAGCGTTATGAGTTGAGATTGTCTCTAGGATAGTCTAGAAAAGAATCCTGTTCCCAGTAAACCTGAATGAAAGTTTGGTTGGATTTATGTCATCTTAAAAACCAGGATACTCGGGGCACCTGGGTGGCTCAGTCGGTTGGGCGTCTGCCGTCAGCTCAGGTCGTGATCCCAGGGTCCTGGCATCGAGTCCCACATCAGGCTCCTTGCTCAGTGAGGAGCCTGCTTCTCCTTCTCCTCCTTGCCTGTGCTCTCTGTTGCTGTCTCTCTCTTTCAAATAAATAAATAAAATCTTAAAAAAAAAAAAAAAGCCAGGGTACTCTCCTAAAAAGCAAGGGATCTGAAGGTTTCAGACTGTATTAAATTGTTCTTTACTTATCTGTGGCCCTAATGAATTTATAACCTTCAGTAAAGAAGTGGTTCTCTATTTCTGACTTGTAAGTCACAGTAGTTGCAGGGAAGGGGTTAAGAAGGTTAGAAGAGGGAACCCTTCTGTGGCTGTATTCAGTGTGTTCAACTTCCCACAGCACATCTCTGACTGAGTTAGGATTGTTTGCACCTGTGTCTCCTGCTGTAGTCTATAAATGCGAGGAAGATAGGGACCATTTGCATCCACTTTGGTCTCTTTACTATGTAATATAACTGAATCCATTGTTTCATTGCTTTTTGGTGGCCGTTTTTCCATTTGGTAAGTAAACAAGGTAACATACCTAGCTGTTTTAGTCATACAGCAAAAGTAATGTTTATTTACTTTCCTAAAATTGCACTCTAATCTCCAGTTTGCATCACCCAGGAGCTTCATATACTTTGGCAGATTTTAACTATAGCTACATAATTGGCATACATTTATATTTAATTTAAATCAAATGTAAAGACGTATGCAAAACAAAGACTTTGCTCAAAGCTCCCTTTATAGATGCAATATGATTATTGAACTTAACAGTAGACCATTCACTGGGGGGAAAGTGCTTGATGTACTTCTTCCCTCTACTTTTCTACCCTTTGGTGACATTGGTTGTATTTCAAGATTCTGAATGCTGTAAACGAACAGTTTACTGGAGCAGCATCGTTACCCACAGCAAAAAGAAATGTGCTACCTAGGACTAATAAAGTCGTTTATGAGTTTCAATGAAGAGCAAATGCAAATGGTAAAAAAAAAATTCCATTATTTATTAGCAGTAAACCCAGTATTTTTTTTAAAGCAGTTTTCACAGAAGCTCTACTTATGTTAGCTTTTCCTAAACCTTTCTGCAAAGTGTCAGTTCTTTCTAATATATAATCAAGGGAATTTTGTGTGGGGAAGAAAACTTCTTATCTTTGTAAAGGACAGTTAGAGGAGAGCTGGGAAAAACAAGAAAGCCTGTGCATGAGGATTAAGTGTGAACATAGGAATTGAATGCATTCCAACTATTATTTTAAAAACATCCAGAAAAAGGGGCTTTTTTGAGTCAAGCAGAGTCTTATTTCCAACTTTAGACTATTTCCAAATTTAATAATATGCATTATTCTGAAAACGAAGGCAGATACACATATTATCCCCAAATAATTCTGAATTAAATTCACCCACTGGTTTTTTAAATTAAATTTCCTAACCTTTTGTATCAATCCATTGATGTATGTTTTTTGACTTTTCTAACCCGAGGAAATTTTAGTAACTTTTAATAATAATGAATTCAGTCAAATTTTAGGTGAAATTTTTAGTGAAAGAGCCAAGAGAGTCTGATTAGGTTGCACCTAAAATTTAACTTTTTACATAAAAATTAACAAAAGCACAACAATTGAAATTTGGCACAAAAAATACCCTTTGGAGAGATGAAAATGGTTATGTTTTCACAGAAGAAGTTTGTATTTATAGGTATCTTTTCAACCTGGCAAATTTAAATCCAGGACATGAATTCAGACAGTATAGTGTCTGAAGAGTGAGGAAAGGCAAAAATATGTCCAACCCTACTTATCCCACTGAATTACGCTTTTTTAAAAAGATTTATTTATTTGAGAGAGAGAGAGAGAGAGCACAAGCAGGGGAAGGGGCAGAGAGAGGGAGAGGGGAAGCAAACTCTGCTGCACTCAGTGCCCGAGGTGGGGCTCAAAACCAGGATCCTGAGATCAGGACCTGAGCGGAAACCAAGAGTCTGATGCTCAATGGACGGAGCCACCCAGGTGCCCCTGAATTATGTTTTTTAAAAAATATATATTTTAAAAGCCAGGTGATTTCTTTCTTTTCTGAGGTTAGCTCTCTGAAGCAGAAGCTACCAACTTGATAACATAGTTATTACTGTAAAAAGTTTATATTCACAAAAACTCACACTTAATTTGGTCCTGATAACTGCTCTGACTTGGTCTACTTTTCACCTTAGCCCCCATTTATTCTCTGATGTAAGAGTCATATTAAGAACCATGAACATTATGCAGAGAATGATCAAACATGTGGGCTAATTTTCGCAAAGAACTTACCTGGAGAGGGAAAAAGAAAATGAAATATGAAGCAAGAACAAGAAAATATTATTTTTGACCTCATCGAGGGAATGGGAATATTGTCAACAGATTCGTAACACCTTCCTCCCCAACAGGATGGCTCGCCGTGCGATGAACGTGCTCACAACAGGTGTGGTGGCAGGCCAATCGGGGAAAGACATATCCCGCGGACGCGTTCCTAGCAATACCTCTGCTTCATCCCAGATACTCTATTGACAGTTTCTATCAAGGGCCTGCCTCTGAGGGAAAAATAGAGAGGAGAAAGAAAGTTCATGAAGACAAAGACTCCTTGGTGATAGGTTCTTGAGAAAGAAGAAAGCAACGAAAGAGGCTCTGGAGCTCCAACATCTGGAATTTCAGCCTAGAAACTGAGTACCTGGTGAGCCGTAGAAAGAACTCCATTGTCAGTGTGATCATCATTCCTTTTCTATCACTGCCGTGGTGAATTGTCAGAAAGGAAATGTAAACTCCTTGTTCAGGAACTGCAATAGTGAAGTGTTTCTGATGATTAAGTTCTGTTCTTCCCACTCCAACTCCCCTTAAAGATCATATGAACACCTATATACATACATGTATATATATATGTATTCTTTTTTTTCTATCACTCTCCTTCTGTCCCTCTGACACCTCACTTTGGAATGGACTGGTGCTTTGCATCTCCAGTCATTTATCACACATTGTAGAGACCTGAAGTTTTAGATATGAAACCATTTGGTCTGTCAATCTACCTAGCAAGCATCCTCAGTGTCTTTAAAATGCTATTCTGAAGGACCATCTGCAATAAGAATGATCATTAGATGACGATAAACAGTACTGGGTCACAGATGGAGAAAGTAATAGTATTTGAGAGCCATTTTCATGTTAATATTACAGATTACATATGAAAGACATGTGCCAGTAATGAAGCAGAAAACAAAGAGGGTGTCGGAGAAGAGATGTCATACTATGGAAAGCAACGATATAATAAGGAGAATGGCCCCAAGCCATCTGCTTTTATTTATTTATTTTTAAAGATTTTTATTTATTTATTTGAGAGGGAGAGCGCATGCGCATGAGCGTGAGGGGAGGAGCAGAGGGGGAGGGAGAGAATCTCAAGCCGACTCCAAGCTGAGCAGAGTGGAGCACAGAGCCCAATGGGGTTGGGGGCGGGGTTCGATCCCATGACCCTGACATTATGACCTGAGCCTAAACCAAAAACTGGATGCCCAACCAATGGAGCCACCCAGGCACTCCCCAAGCCATCTGCTTTTAAAGCTTACCATATTTAGGCTGTCAGGACCACTGCATTGTCCCTAGAGGTGTTATTCTGAGACAACAAGGAAGTAGGCAAAGCTAATAGGAGTTAAACTATTGTTAGTAATTTTTAAAACCTTATTATAAATTGGTTTTTTCCCCCACAAACTCCCAGAGGGATAATATAAACTCTTCCTCTACTTGGTGCTTTTACCTTGGTCTATTTAGGGTGCTTGGTCTTTTATTTATGCCCAACCCCCCAATCCCTCCCATTTTGAAGCTCTTTTCTAGGGCATTAAAGACAGTTCTGCCAAGTTGAGATATTTACTCTTTGTGTAAAAAGAAGCAAATTCTTAAACACACAGATGCTGTGTTGTGAATAAAAAGATAAACATTTCAGCCGGTTCTTTCAACCTTCGAAGTCTAGCTCCGTGAGGGAAATAGATAATCCCATATATCCCTATGTATATAAAAACAACATAGTTATATTAACACAAAGTAATTTAACAAATGGAGAAACTACTGGAAAATACCTCAGTTGCTACCTTTCTAATTAAGGATCACCATATGCACTACAGAATATAGGATACGTGACTAGTTGAAGGGGGTTAACTTTTCACATTTGGGACTTTTAAAATGTTTTTTAGTGTTCACCTATGCACATCACAAGTCTGAAGAGACGAGAAAAGAAGCATAAACAGTGGGGCTCAGGATCCTAAAATGAGGTTCTCAGGTATTGATTTTCACTAATGCGCTCCTCTGAAATGGTTTCTGTCTTTTGTGCTTCCAAAATTAAAACTTTATCCTTAGGTTTTGCAATTTGGATCTTGTAAGGAGAGAAAGAGGGAAGAAAAAAAAGTTTAGGATTCAGGGGCGTAATAAACTCCAGCTAGCATATCATGGGCCTAGTTATGTCAAAATAAATAAATGATCAAAAATAATCTTATTAAAAAACAAAATCATATTGGGACTTTGGAAAATAAATACAGGTAAAACAAGTGAAATGAAAATAGGAAGGATATTAAAATTCAGAGCCTGATTGATTATGTATTCGCCAGATCAAAGCCTCTGGGTGATAATGAGCCACTGAACAGGGATTAGCACCTGTCCCGTTCAGCTAGCAGCTGAACCTACCAAGGACAGCTGGACAAGAACACTTAGCTAAAATTAGCCTTTAGAAGTATGAGCTACGTTTTTTCACCTGTTTCTCAGCTCTGCATCTTTATCACTCATGCCAGAAGTAAAAAGCTTTTTATACGTTGATGCTGTTTTTGCCCTGGGGAAAACACAGCTTTGAACACCAATATTCCCAGTAGCTTGCTACCAAGTAACAGAAGCTTGCCTCCTAGACCTGATAAGCTAAGATGTCAGATGCACTTGGGTTTTCCTGCCACTGGCTCATCATGTGCTCAATCTGAGCCACTGCCAATTCTTTCAAAAGCAAGTAGAAGCATAAATCCTCAACAGTACCCAAATTATTAGAAGTCACTTATCCCTACACTCTTTACTCAGAGATCATCATTTCATTGGAACCTACTCAAAACAGCAAGGGATATGCACACCGGGAAAGTTGATCAAATAATTTCTTAAAAATATTTTATTTATTTATTTTTTTGACAGAGAGAGAGAGAGCACAGATAGGCAGAGCTGCAGGCAGAGGCAGAGGGAGAAGCAGGCTGCCCCCTGAGCAGGGAGCCTGACATGGGGCTCGATGCCAGGACCCTGGGATCATGACCTGAGCCAAAGGCAGACGCTTAACCGACTGAGCCACCCAGGCGCCCCTGATCAAATAATTTTGATTCAAGATGGTAGATTAAAAAATGAGGCACAGGGGCGCCTGGGTGGCTCAGTCATTAAGCCTCTGCCTTCGGCTCAGGTCATGATCCCAGGGTCCTGGGATCGAGCCCTGCATCGGGCTCCTTGCTCCGTGGGAAGCCTGCTTCTCCCTCTCCCACTCCCCCTGCTTGTGTTCCCTCTCTTGTTGTGTCTCTCTCTGTCAAATAAATAAATAAAATCTTAAAAAAAAATGAGGCACAGGGTGATCTTTATTTGGTGCTCTAAGTTGTTTTAAAGTCAGCAATTTGTTTTGAGAGTTATTATAAAATAAGCGAATGGGCAAATCAAAAATAATCTACTGCCTTGCTGCTCAAAGTCTGGTCCACACACCAGCCGCAGCATCACCTGAGAGACTGTTAGAAATGCAGAGTCTCAGGTCTCCAGATGGACTGAGTCAGAATCTGAATTTTAACAAGATTCTCAGGTGTTTCATATGCACATTAAAATTCCAGAAGCAATGTTTCTCTGTGTTTAACTGGAACTTCTTTTTCTTTGTTCTGTTTGTATTGGAATGCTTTTATTGGGATATGACATTTTAGCACAAACCAGAGCCGAGGAAACAGGGGTGTCGAAAGAACAAATACTTATGGTATGCCTACTTTTCCAAGTGTAGCCCACACAGACTGCAAGAAAGAGGAGCTTCAGCGTTGGGGTACTGGAGGAGGCCTCGTGATGTGAGGATGTCTGTACCTCTCTATAATGGAATAGCTTTATTTTTTTCATTAGCCTCTAATCTGAAAGTTTCTCTATCTACGAAAAGGAACTGAGAATGGAATCCTTCTACTGCCCAATGTAAGGTAGAACCCAGAAGAGGAAGAGGGGGAGGGGAAGAGGGGGGAGGAGAGAGAGAGAGGAGAGAAACACAGAAGAGAGAGAAAACATTCTAGATGGCAAATAACCGGCAGCAGACACTTTGTATAACATATTGGAAGTAGCGTGCCTTAGCAGGTTGATGAGGAATCCCCATTTCAAAACGTGCACTTGGAGCACGTGTAGACAGAGACCAAGAAGTCTTGTCAATGAGTACTGAAAAGTCTGAGAAAAGAAAACACTGTATGTGGCTCAAGACTGGACTAAAGCACAATGAAGAGAATCAACAAGAAGGGGATGTTGGGGGGAAAGTATAATCTATAGCAGGACTGGGATAAAGTATCTTTTTCTGATTTGTCTAGTTCCTACTAAAGAGGAACTGAAAGCTAATATCAGAATGCCCTGGTATGAGTTTAGGTATATAGGCATTTTTTTATTTGATTTTTTATTTGATTTTTTTAGTTATGTGCTTTTGTATCTAGTCAGGCTTCAGTTACGTGTACAGCAAATGGAAAATCATTCTCATTTATATTGCATGAGTTCAGTCATTCTCAGGAAATCTCTTCTGATGTCTTGAAATCTCCAATTAAAGGCTTCTTCAAATAGTCCAATCAAAAACACTTATGGATTCCTTCCAATAGATAAATCTCTGAACCAGGCACTCTTCAAAATGATAACCAGTGGCAAGATTCTAGTGTTCAAGAAAGACAGAGCAGTAAGTGGTCTCCCAAGGCCATTGAATTAGTGTGCCAACTTTAGCCATGACAGAAGGGAGTGAAAAGGACTGCTTCAGAGCAGTACAAGTGGAAGAAAAGAAAGGAAGGAGAGGAGAAAGATTTAAGAGGGAAAGAGACAGTCAGATGTTGTGTAATGGTTGGAACCTGGACACAAGTTGGGGAACAGAACGTCAAAAGAGCACAAGAGTGTGTTTATTTCTCTCAAAATAGAAAATTCCACACACCTTACGCAAGAACTTCTCTAGTTTAGTCTGTATTATCTACTTAGGGCAGGTAGGCCAACTGGTATCTTCAGTCTTTTTCAAAGGCCTGAAACCTAGGTGCATCCAGGAATAAGCAAGCCCTTCCCTTTACTACCTGCAAGATAAAGCTGCTCAATTGTTGAGTGAATTTTATGTCAGTCAAAGGAAGTAATGTGGGTAGGTTGCCAACAATTTATCAGATAACCAAGTACAATCCCATTAAGATAACAGTAATACTCTTGAAGACTTACAGAGCCATATAGAGGTGGCTTTTGTCTGGAAAGGACAAAGGAACTGAATAATGTCCTCAGTTCTCTGCCACGGAGACTTTTAAGACAAACCAAGCTATTTTGTATGTGCTTTGCCCATTGTATCAGAAATGGCAGGTGATTTTATTACACAGAATCCGTTTCAAAATGCTAGGAATAAATGACAGCTGCCAACTTTAGAACAAAGATTCCTACTGGAATAATCAAATTTGTGCTGTTCTTATTCATTTACTCTAAGACCTAAAATGAATAAATAGAAAATTCCCACATCTTATTTTTAGGCCTGGGGGATGCATAACTAGTACTAACATTCTTTGCCAACTTTCTTGCTTTTCTTAAAGAAATATAAAATCATAAAATGTTAACATTCTGATATGCAATTGTAGTTAAATGTTTACTATAATTGGCAAGACAGACTCAGTTGTGTTTATTTGGTTGTTTTGATCATATGAAATGGAGCATAAATTCTAATTTTTGTTAGTTCCATATCAAATTAAAAAAGTAAATAGAACTTTTCAGGTTATGTTTCATTTCCTAATTTGCCTAACAGACACTTTTAAAAAAAGGTAAAGTGGAGGGGCGCCTGGGTGGCTCAGTCGTTAAGCATCTGCCTTCGGCTCAGGTCATGATCCCAGCGTCCTGGGATCGAGCCCCGAATCAGGCTCCCTGCTCAGCGGGAAGCCTGCTTCTCCCTCTCCCACTCCCCCCTGCTTGTGTTCCCTCTCTCGCTGTCTCTCTCTGTCAAATAAATAAATAAAATCTTAAAAAAAAAAGGTAAAGTGGAAAATATGCCCAAGTTTGCAGGCCTGGGCCCCCTCAGCTGTCTTTCCCATGCTTGTGACGTGTCTCACATAGAACAAGAGGAAAGAGTACCCAGACTTAAGCTAGAAACTGCTGGATTCAACCGAGACTCTAACACTGTGTGATGTTCAAAAAAAGAAATCACTCTTATGGTCTGAATATTTGTCTCCTTAAAAGTACTGACACTGAACTCTTAGTCCCTGAAAGTGATGGCATTAGGAGGTGGGGCCTTTGGGAGGTGATTAGCTCATGAGGGTGGAGCCTCATGAATGGAATTAGTGTTCTTACAGGAGAGATCCCACAGAGCTCCCTGGCCCCTTCCTTCCCAGGAAGATGCAGCTGGAAATCTGTGACCGGAAGAGAGGCCTCACCCTCCCCTGCTGGCGCCTCCATCTCGGACTTCCAGCCTCCAGACCTGTGAGCAATACCTTCTGTTTTTTTGTAAGCTACCCAGTCTGTGGTATTTTGTTCTAGCAGCCCAAACAGACTAAGACAGTCACATAATCTCTTTAAGTATCAGTGCTATCGACTATAAAATGGGAACAATGCAACCTAACCTACATCCTTTATGGTGCTCTTTTAAGATGAAATGAGATCATGTGTATAATGCAGTTTATAAACTAGAAAAATCAAATAAACAATTATTTTATTTTTTAGGTTTGTGAATTTTATAGAAAGATTACTTAACTCTATATATCAAATACACTTAGATGATTATTTTATTGTTATTTACATTTTATATTATTTTATTATTGTTCTTTCATTACAATTTCTTAAATTTTCCCTAGATGTGCAGATAAATAGGTAATGTCTTTCATGATGGTCGTAGTAATGAGATAATACCTAATCCTGGAAATAGCTCAAAAATTACTTTAGGCACATGTTAATTATCCAAATAACGTGAACTGTTTTATGTCAAATTTAGTTTGAAAATGGCTCAAGGGGTGCCTGACTGGCTCAGTGGGTGGAGCGTGCGACTCTTGATCTCAGGGTCATGAGTTCGAGTCCCATGATGGGTGTAGAGTTACTTAAAAATAAAATCTTAAAAACAAAAAGAAAATGGTTTAATTGTTCAAAGTTCTTGTATTTTTAGTGAGCTATTTTATACTTAAAATTATAGACTACAAGGACAGTTGTCTTTATGCATCTGTGTGGTCCCCACCGGCCTGGTATAGGGACAGCTGTACACCTTTGAGTGAGAACAGCTTAATTCTAATCAGTCCTTTGAAAAGTCCAAAAGGTACTGAATTTCTCATCAAAATAAGATCTGGGGGAAAACCAATGTAAAATTATGAGAGCAAATGAAAATATCCTAACTGTTCAGGGACTCGGGTGTCTTAAAATCTAAACTTTTTAAGAATATGGTATCACTTATCATTTATCAGTAAATGACAAGTTTTTATATTTAAGTGTGAATTAAAATAAATAAGTAAAGTCAGGGGCGCCTGGCTGGCTCAGTCGTTAAGCCTCTGCCTTCGGCTCAGGTCATGATCCCAGGGTCCTGGGATGGAGCCCTACATCGGGCTCCCTGCTCCGCGGGAAGCCTGCTTCTCCCTCTCCCACTCCCCCTGCTTGTGTTCCCTCTCTCGCTGTGTCTCTCTCTGTCAAATAAATAAATAAAATCTTTAAAAAATAAATAAATAAATAAATAAGTAAAGTCAAACACAAATAACTTTTATTATTTAAAAACTGAGTTGTATGTGTGCTATTGTGCTTTCTTTAGTTTGGAGTAAAAGGTGCAAACCAGCAATCTTCTGGCTAAATTTGGCATGCACACATGTTTTGTTTAGCCCACACAGTTTTTTTTTTTTAATTTGAATTACTCAACATTTAAATATTCAGAGTTTTTTTTTTTTTTTCTGAGTCATCTAAATTTTTCATTTCTCATTTAAATGGAATGATTTGGCCATATTGGGCTCAGATTCTTACCTGGTAATTGGCTGGAGCTGCCAGCCACCACTCTGTAAAGGGGCATGTCCTCTGTAGTCCCCCCCCCCCCCGCCCCAGGTTCTGATTGCCTTCTGCTGGGCCAGCCTTGCTCATTTACATTAGTAGGCTAGCTTCAACAAGCATTCAAATTTGCAACCTCTAGGTTAGACCAGCAAGGCCTGACCACAGCAATGTGAGTACCTTAGTGTGTTTTAATTTAGCTAACACTGATATATGAAGAAATAGAAAACTGGAAGAGTCCTACGGTGTTTAAGGAATTGACTCTAATTATAAAGTTTGCCTCAAGGAAAAGTCCAGGACCAGATCATGTCACTGGCAGAAATACCTATCTTTCGTAAACCCTTCCAGAGAACAGAAGAAGCAATACTTTCTTACTTTTATGTGACCAGAACCATCCTGATACCAAAGCTTGACAAGAACTACAGACCAACATCACCAGTGAGGATGGATGCAGTAATCCTAAGCAAAGTATTAGCAAACCAAATCCCCAAATCAAAGTTTCACATCTTACATCACACACAAGTTGGGATGATTTCAGAAACGGAAGTCGTGCTGAGCCGATGGGATATCCACATTGTTAAAAATGAAACTAAATCCCTATCTCACAAGTGACACACACACAAAAAATCAATTCTAGATAGACTACACATCTAAATGTAAAAGATAATAAAATAAAATTTTTAGGGGCGCCTGGGTGGCTCAGTTGGTTAAGCGTCTGACTCTTGATCTCAGCTCAGGTCTTGATCTCAGGGGCTTGAGTTCAAGCCCCACACTGGGCTCCACACTGGGCATGGAGCCTGCTTAAAAAATAAAGTTTTTAGAAGACAATGTTAGAGAAAATATTTATGATCTTGGGTTGGGCAAAGAGGACACTGAAAGAATTAACTAAAAGGAAAAGTTATATATTGGACTACATTAGAATTAAGAACTTCATTCTATCAAATACTCAATAATTAAGTGAGTTAAAAAGCAAGCTACATAATGGGAGAAGACATTTGCAACACATGTAGTTTACAAAGTGTTGTGATCCAGAATATATAAAGAACTACACATCAATAAGAAAAAGAGGAACAAAATTAAAAAATAGGCAAGAGACTAAACAGATACTTCACATAAGTAGATATAGAAAATGGTCAATAAAAACATGTAACGATATTCAACCTCACAAGTAATCAGGAGAATGCAAATTAAAATCACAATGAGATTCTACTACACACCCAGTGCAATGGCTAAAATTTCAAGACAGACAATACCAAATATGGTTGAGATGTGAAGCAGCTACAACTTATCTATGCTGCTAACAGGAGTGTAAATTGGTGCAACCATTTTGGAAAACTGGAAGTATCTACTAAAGCTCAGCATATGTTACTTGAGGAACATAGGCAATTTTACTCCCAGATATACGGCTAACATAAATCTATGCACATGTGCACCAAAAGACACATAAAAGAATATTCATTAGAGCATTATTCACAATGCCTCCAAACTGGAAAGAACCAGAATGTCCATCACTAATAGAATGGATAAATTATGGTATATTTTTATAAGAGGATATCATTTAGCAATGAAAAGAATGACAGCTATGCGCAACAACATGGGACAACTTCATAAACACAACGCTGAGTCACAGACACAAAAGTTTATATACTGTACGATTCCATTTTCCTGAAGTTCAAAAACAGGCAAAACTAAACCATGGTGTTAAAAGGCAGGGTAGAGGTTATCTTTAGGATGAGGGAGGAGCAGTGATTGGGAGAGAGGGCGTAGGGGTACGGTCAGATGGGGTGTTGGTTTCTGAGATGTTAGTAATGTTTTATCTTTATCCCCCAATTTTTATTTTGAAATGTTCAAACCTACCAAAAACTTAAAGAACACCCATAAACCATTCACTCAGACTCATGGAGTGTTAACATTTTACCATATTTGCTTTTCCTTTCTCAGGAAAAGACAGCCAGAGAAAGAGAGAGAGACAGACAGACAGACACACTCTTTTTGGGGATATAGGTAATGTTTCATTTATTGCCCTAAATGGTGAACGTGGGTGTGTTCATTTTGTGATGACTGCACTGAACTGAACATTTATCACTTTTGTACACTTTCTGAACGGGTTTTTCTTCAAGGTAAAACATTTAAGCAATCTGTTTGGAAAATAACCTTGAAAACAATGTATTCAACACAGCATATTACTGAAATAGTATTGCCTGCTGATTTTCTTAGTTGTTGTTTCGACAGCATTTAGGAAAAAAAACCGCACCATAGTTTCAGATCCATTTATCGAACTAAGATACTTGAGCGTGGAGATGAAGCTCGGGTTAAAATTACGGTACCACAGCCTCCCCTGCTGGTTGTTTTCCATAGCCCTATTATATACTTGCCTCTGTACTGTATGGATAGAAAATATTTCCCATGCTTGCCGCTCTTAAGATGCATGAAGGACAGGACCATTTAGGGTACAGAGTGAGACACAGGGGTGGGGGGGCAATGTGGGGTGGATATCAAATGGTCGTATCAGTTTAATACATAAGATGCAGTTCTGACCTTCACACAAATGGTTAAAGCAGCCAGCTCAAGAAAGGACATGCTGTTTTCCAAAGCTTAGGTGAAAAGTGGAATGACTGGCCTTGGGATGAAAGAGACATGATTATAAAAGTCTTCCCTTTGTGAGCCTCACCAACAGCAACGAAGCAAGCCTATGGCATGACATAACAAGTCCCTGTATAGAGAAGAGAAGCTTGGGTCCCCCCACCCCCGCTTTTGCTCCACAGTAAGTGATCTTAGGTATATGAAAACTTCTCCGAGCCTCAGTTTCCAAATCGGTACACATGAGGATTACCATAGATGCTCTCCAAACCCTCCGCAGCACAATCCGAGAATCAAATGGTCTAACAGATGTAAAAGTGTTTCATGAAGTGCGGGATGCACGGGATGACTTGGAAATCCCCTCCTGGCATGTGGCTTTTCCACCAATGACTGGGGCTTTGTAGAGGGACCACAGGACCAGGTAACACAAGATCCAGTTTTCTAGGCCAGTTTTGCCACCTTACTAAAATTGCTTTCCCCTTTTGAACTTCTGTTTTCTTATCTGTAAGATGAAGAGTTTGGGCTGCATTAGCTTTAAGATTCTTACTGCTGCTTATTTTTTCATGATTTTATTATCTCTTCACACTCGAGCAAACCCATTTCTGCCGTCTTATTAGCTGACTGTAGATATCAGACTGATGACACATTATGGAGGTGTGCTGTCAGAGATAAGTTAAGGGACAAGGTTTCAATCCCAGGGTAATCCAAGGTCTTTGGAGGAAGAGACCCAATCCCTTGAATGATAACAGCAGAAAGTGACCACTTAAGAAAGGCAAGAATTATCTGGGTTATGGCACGCTCAATCTATTTCCTTAAATAGAACTCAAAAGGAAAATTCCTGTGCTGAGTGATGTAGTGTTGATCGCGCAGTTCTAGGAGACGCCCTTAAAGTGTCCAGCGTGCAGTGTGTTTCAGCAGAGTGCACTTGGAATTGAGTATTTGTCTGTGTTTGCAAGAGATGGCGTACATTTGCTTCCGATATAATTTCAAGGTGTGCAAACTGGTATTATGTATTGGTGATACATGCAATTGCTTCTACTGTTTTGGCTGCTCTCTCTAGGGTAGAAATGTGCAAAAATAAATTAAGATCTATATACCAGCCAAACACCAGAAAGCTCTTAATTGTGGTTGCTGAGAATAAACTTGTAAGAGAAATTTTAAGTTTGATAATGTAAGAGATTCATTTGCATTACCTCAAGCTTCAAAGCAGAAGCTGAAGTGTTAAGTGTAGAGAAACACATCCTCTACGTAGGAGAAAACAATCCCCAAAGTGACTTTTCACAATGGGAAACATTAAAAAGTTTGGTAACTAACTCTGATATGTCCCTGAGGACAGACCAAAGATTTAAGATCAGAAGGAGCTATTAGGAAAATCTTCCTGAGGTGTTAAACATTGAACATGGATTATCCATGAAAAGATGGGAAATCTCCTTCCTAAATCAGAAGAGATAGATTCTCGTAGATCTGGAATGCTTTCGGTTTAGTTCTGCCATGGGAATAAGTTGAATGATTGCCCTACAATTGAATAATTCTTTAAACCATACTCTATAAATTCTCTAACTATCCAGAAGTGTGGCATCTAAAAATAAGACTGATAGCTTGAGGGCTATTGGTTGTGAACAACTACTCAAAGTCTGACTGAGAAGGCCCCACCTTTTTCATTTTCAAAAAGCTAACAGTAACCTATTTTTTAGTCCAATGGATGATGACTTCAGTAAAGACAATTTTGTCACAAAGATTTTTATGGAAACCTGCAGTATTCTGAACAATTCCCCTGAGAAAACTGTTTATGGCTCCCTTTATAGTGGGTCAAGAGACTCTGATTTCCAGCACAGAACTATTTTATAGGCCTCTTTTCTAAGCCTCATCTAAAGGCAGACAAGCGGGTCCTAATGGTATAAAGAACTACTCCGAGCTAAGTCAAAGGATTACAGTTGGCCAAGTGGGAATAAATAACAGAGTTCATAACTGCAATCTCCGCTCACACAAATTTTAGTCATAATGCTGCTGGTGCCAAGGCATAAATGCTTTCACATCTCCTCCGATTGGAAGAACTTTCTTATTGGCACCAGGGTCCCAGGCTTTTCATTATCCTTTAGGTTTCATGCTCTGCACACGGACTGGCACGGCTCTAAATTGAATGAGACCTTAGAGTACTAGAGGTCAAGTAGGATCTTTCTAAAACATTAGTTCTTTCTTCATTATTTGCATTTCTATGTCACAACACACACTTTGGCATCTGTAGAGTGATCTACTCTTTAGAAAATTAATCTTTTCTAAAGTATGTACTTAATTTCCTGCCCCCGATG
Organism: Halichoerus grypus; assembly: GCF_964656455.1. NCBI lineage: Eukaryota > Metazoa > Chordata > Mammalia > Carnivora > Phocidae > Halichoerus > Halichoerus grypus. The sequence continues at coordinate 105,736,631 of NC_135727.1, read as the reverse complement.
TAATGATGTATAGAGAAAGCATGGTCACTTGCAAATACTGACGGCTCAGCTAGCGAAAGTGATGGATAGAAAATTGGAGAAAAGCCCATGAAATCTTAAGTCTATAATTATATGCTACGTTTCTAACGGGACGACCCATGTCACCTTCCACCCCACGTTCCTCAGACAGTGGTAAACAGCCTCGTCTGATGATCCATACGCCCAAGAAGGAGCAGAGGGGTTGAAAAGGAACAAGCAGTAGAGATGCCATCCAAAGCCCACCACCCCCAGAGTGACGGAGTAGGTGACTAGCATTGAATGCGAGAACCTTCTGTTTGTGTAGTTCCTTTGGAAACCTATCGTATAAATCTTCTTTGAATTTATATGTATGTTATAAGAGAAAACCTCAGAATATTGAGAAGGAAGATAGCATGTTTGGGGGTTATTGCCTTTGGGATTCTATTTAGTTTTTGGCTTTGTGAGATCTGTCGGAACGAAAAGCTATCTTCGAAACCTTTCCATTACGTAAGAGAAAAAGAAAGAGTGGGTGCTAGTACCAGAAGGTCAGAGGTGGTTTTCAGAGCAGTCGGTTGTGGATCCCTGCCTGATGAATCGGAGTTATTCTTACACAGTGCATATTATACATACAGACATCTGAGGCTTGTACTGCCTCTCAACAGGGTTAAGGTAGATGGAAAATCTAAAGTAAAAGCTCTTTTCTGGTCACCGTGTCTGTGTGTTTGCATACATATGAACTCCGTGGCCCTACTCTCCTGGAGCACACAGTTGATTATATGGTTGCTGTGGGGGGGGGGGGGTGCTACCTTTCGATACCACAGGAACACTAAGTTACAGTCCACTGGCTGAGTGGCTCAAGTCATCTAGGGACTCACCCAGTGTGGGACTAACTGAAAGCCATGCCTTCTGCCCCATTTTGTTTTACTGGCGTGAGCTAGCACAGGCTTGTCTTTAGGCACCTGAGTGGAATGTACAACTTCTTGTCCTCACACGTAGCAGGGAAGACAACTGTGATTCATGCTGAACAGTAAAAGGTACATGCATAACTGTCTACCTCCAAGCTTGGGGCAATACTTCTAGGTTTGAGCTGTGGCATTTGTGTATCATAAATGAAAATAAAGCTTTGCTTCAATTTCATAATTACCTATGACTGGTCTGATTTAGAAGCAGCTGGTAGGTCAATATGGTGCTCTTTTTATGCATTTTAGTGAAAAAAATGAATGCTAGATATACCACTGTTAAAGTTTTTCAGAATATTAGAATTCACACACACACACACACACACACACACACACACACTAGTATAATACCATTACTTGAGACTCAGCTAAGATAACATTAGTCTCTATTTTACTCAGTTTTTAATTTCATCTAAAGATGAATGAGAATAATCATTGACCTGTATCTGCAACATGGTTCTATTTTTTCCTAAATGAGTTCACTAGAGGATCTAATAGCATAAATCTATTCCCCACGAATTAAGTGCAAAAATCATGAATGCATCTAACACTTTTAGACTGAACCAAATATTTTCATGACTACAGATTCTCTTGGTCCACACATAGGGAACTGTATCGGTGAACAGTGGGTTGGCAATGAGTAAATGCTGCTCAGCAGGTCAGACATGTACAGCTGGAGAAAGATCATGAAATTTTGCTAGTATACTAGGGAAAATACAAATCTAGAAAGAAGACGATCGCATTGCCATTAAAAAAATTCTATACAGACTTAGAGATCTAGTACAGTAGAACATACGCACAAGAAACATAAATATCTACTAAGAGAGTTTCAGTAGGCTCTGCCTTTGAAGATTTTTTTTCTTTTTTTGGAAAACAAAATACAACAAAACACCTCCCGGTGCCCTGAATGCTAATGATAGAAGACTGTTGCTATGGTGATGCTAATTTCAACACTGTTGCCTGTGGACTTCACATGAACTCGCTGTTTTAACTTCTGCAAATGTCATTTACAAAATGAAAACCCATTAATGATTAGCGAGGGCACAATGTTCCACTTTAATTAGAATAATAAGGAATGCCGATGCACAAAGTACAGGTTTGTGAATTGCTACTGAGCCTACACTGTCAAAATTAATTACTACCGATGAGGATTTAGTTCTGTTTTTTTAAAGGAATCTTTAGAATAGAACAGTTGTATTTTGACTTAAAAGGAATTTAAAACTCTCCCTTTTTAAATTTGAAGAAAAAAAAAGTCTCCCAATAGTACACATAAAAACTCTGAAGAGCAAAACAAATTATAACCAAGGGTCAGGTATTTCTAATTGAGTAAGAACAGAAGAGAAACCAACTAATTGTTAGTTTTTTTAAAAGGCAGGACAGGATGATGGGAGATAAGTTGTTTAAATATTTAAAAAATAAATATCTGTGGAAAAAGTACTGCATATGACAAATATCTTGATACTGGGTGTATTTTGATTTATGTGTTCACACAAGGAAATGTGGAGAACACTTAACAGAACTGGAAATAGATGAGGAAAGAAATAAATTACATTCACTCTGATGGCAAAAGACTGACTTACCTTAAAACAAAAATTTTTTTTTTCCAACTGAACAAATTTTGAGGGAACATCTAAAGATAGATTGCGGGGCAATGTATTACATACGTACATTTGTTTTCATATGGTTCACTTCAACATCTGCCTTAGACAATTTTATTTTCAATGCTGTAAATTCCCATTCGGGGTCATCCTCTAGTGGGCAAAATCATTTTATGCCACTGGTGTAACCAACCAAATATTGGGGGGGGTGTTTTGGAGGCAGAAGGAGCAAAACACATTTTTCAAGTATTAGACAAATCTTCCTACTGAAGTTCCAAACCAGTGAACTTTGGCAAGATATGATCAAGGAGTATGACATCAATATTCTATGTAGTCTCTAGAGCGCTCCCTAAAAACCCCCATCGTGTTCCGGGTCTTGAGTCAAGCAACAGTATAGGGTCTGTAGAGAACTATCAAATTACCTGTGTTATCGAGGAGAAAGCAGAATTTGTGGTGGTCTTGTCTACCTGATATTATGCCAAAAGTATTTCAGTTGGGAAGATACCTGACATGTGCCTTCAAAGGGGTAAAGAAAGAAGTACCTTTGCATCTAAGTATAAACTTGCACTGTGCAACAGAAGGTAGGATACAATTATATAAAAGTAATACTATGTGCTATTATGTAAGTGTAAATATAAATTATATTTATTACATTATTTCATTAGGACAAATTTAAAAACTGGAAGAACAATTACCAACATGTTCATAGCAGCTGCCTGGGTGGTTATGGTTGATTTTGAAATTTTTTTCTTTATCTTTTTTTAAAATGTTTTCCATAATGAATATTTATCACTTTTGTTATGAGAGGAAAAAACTTGTCGACATTAATTTTCCAAAATATTGCTCAGCCTTCTGGTTTCAACTGAGAGATGTAGAGAGCTGCAAAGATGTAGCTCCCACACTCACAACAAGAAAAATCTAGACGGATACATTAACTACTTTTCATCACCTATCAGAGAAATGAGATCATAGGATGACCAGCTGCCCCGAAATTGGAGAGAGGTGCCTTCAGCAAGACACGGGGCCTGAACATTTGGATACCCAGGGCAGAGGCCACCAGATGGTATATGAACTGGTAGGGAGGACACTCCTGGAGGCCACGTGAGGCCCTGAGTGTGAAGCTCCCTGGGGGCTGTAGTCATAGGAAAGTTCCCAACCTTTTAGAGGCTTTTTCCTCCAGGAACTGCACTAGGATCTCACAGGGAGGAGGGGGAGAATCTGGACAAAGCTCCCCCCATCCTTGGTGGTGCTGAGTAGAGAAGGGCCAACCACTGTGAACCTGCCCAGAACTTTCTCCCATGAGGAAGTAAAGGCTTGATCTGCAGAGGAAAGGACATCACTTGAGGGCACTGGCTGAAATACTATCACAGTTGGGGGAAGGGAATACCACTCAGATGGAGACCCCCCCCAATTCATCCATGTTTAAAAAAACAGAAAAGAAAAAAAGCCTTAATCTGCAGGGAAAAGGGCCTCAAGGTCACGGACTGAGAACGGCTGGTAGATACCCACTACAACTGGGGGAAGGGCGTGGGAGGGGAGAAACGCCTACCCCTGGAGGAGGGGCAGAAGCAACTATGAAGGCCATGCCCCCAGGATCCAGGCCAACTGTGTGTTAATCAGAACCCTAGAAGGGCCCTCCCCTACACCCCATCATCACAATAACATGCCTCCAGTAATAAAACAAGGTTACCAGAGGAATTTGAAGGCCCTAGTGCCCATAGTAACAACATAGGTTAACAAAGATAATAACCACAGTAACAACAAAACTTCAAATACAGCCCACCTCCCAACCAGATTCAGATAAATCACCATACGAAAGGTCTATTTACCTCAGTATTTCCTCCTCTGTATAAGATGTCTCCTTTCACCCCCCAAATGCAAGTCAGGCCCATGGAAGAAAAGTCACAGTCTAAAGAGACAAAGCAATCATCACATCTAGACTCAGATCTGTGTTCCAGATGTTGGAACTCTCAGAGAGTTTTGGAATAACCATAATTAATATGTTAAAAGCTTTAATGAGAAAGGAAGAGAGTAGAAAGCTTAGATAGGAAATTTCAGCAGAGAGCTGGAAACTAAGGATGAATCAAATGGAAATGCTAGTCATCAAAAACACAATAAGCATAACGAAGAATGCTTTAAATGGGCTCATCTGTAGATTTGACACAGACAAAGCAAGAGTCAGGGAATGTGAAGATAGGGCCACAGAAATGACACAAAAGGAAAGGAAACTCAAAGGGAAAAACAGGGAACAAAATTCTGCAGTTTTTTTTATTTCTTTAGTAATCCCTCTACAGGATCCCAAGATCAAGAGTCGCCCGCTCTCTTGACTGAGCCAGCCATGTGTCCCCCAAATTCTGCAGTTTTTAACACAAATGTAATAGTTTCTTAGCATTAGTGAGATCTCAAAACAAGTTACTTGTCAGATTAAGTAATTTTGGTGCAACTCTGCTGATCAAAAATCAAGAACTACATATGAATTAGTTTACTCACTGAAGCAAGCTCCGAATGGCAACCAAGTTGGTACAAAGTATTTCACGGGCCAGTGATAGTCCAGATGTATAATGCTGTATTTTTAACATGTTTGTTTCAGATTAAGAGTTTTAGGAAATAAAAAAAAAAAGGTCTAGAATACAGAGTAACAGCTAAGTTTTCTCCCACTGCCCAGGATTAGTAGCAATTAACATTCTGCCTTTGCCAACAGCTTCTTTTTAAACAAAATAAAACAGTGAGGAGGAAATTAAGGTCTCCTTTGATTTCCCCACCCTGACACAACAACCAGTATGATAATTTGAATGTGTATCTGTATGAATTTTAAATTTTTTCATTTTATTGTTTTAAAAAAATCAGTCTTAAAATTCGCTTTTAATACTGCAACTGTACTTCAAAAAGCAAAGAGCTTTAAAAATCGCCCTTCCACAGCTTATTGATTTATTTTTAATTAATTTTAAAGGTTTTATTTATTTATTTTTAAAATATTTTATTTATTTATTTGAGAGAGAAAGAGTGAGAGTGAGAGAAAGCACGAGCAGGGGAAGGGGCAGAGGAAGAGGGAGAAGCGGACTCCTGCTGAGCAGGGAGCCCAACGAGGGGCTCGATCCCAGGACGCTGAGATCATGACCTGAGCCAAAGGCAGACGCTTAACCCACTGAGCCACCCAGGATCCCTGCCCTTCCACAATTTAGCATTACAATCTCATTAATACCCATGGTTTCACTTACCAGTTATACACAAGTGCTATCGAAATTAGTAACTCCAACCCAGACCCACCTACCTCTCTTCTGGACTCTAGACACTTATCATCTGTCTACTTGGAAGTTTCTTGGATGTTACAAATCACCTCAAACTCCAACGTCCACAATCATATTGCCACCCAAATGTGGTCTCTCTTCAGCGTTCCCTATCTCGCTATAAAGAGTTATGAACTGTCCATTGCCAAGAAATTGAGGAGTGATTCCTTGACATGTTTCTCTTTTTCTTTGCAACCCCTTCTCATGTCACCTATCCTTAAGCCCCAAGGATATTTACCTCCTAAATCTCTCTCCTTCTCAACATCTCCAATCTACCATCATCAAGGTCCAACTACCATCATCTCTCACCTGGATTTCATCAATAACTTTCACTATTTGCATGTAATAGTGTAATTCATGTAATTCATGTAATTCATCCGCAACAGCCAGAGAGCTTTTCAAGTTTTCTCTCTGTCCCCTCCAACAACAGTCACACTGTCATTTTAATTCCTTGTGTTGACCAGTTGCCTCCTTCTGAAGTGCCTGAACACATGATCTTACCCCTTGTCTGTGTGAATCCTCATTCATACTTATTATCTCTCTGGCTCCACTTTAGGGAGAACATGGGTGTTGCTTACCAAAGGTATCCTATGCAGCTAGCACTGTATCTGGCACACACACTATGGTGAATAAATACATATTGAATGAATCCATCAGTCAAGAGCATACCTTTAAACAGCTACTTGAGATTTTTCTTAGGCAAGGAGAATCCAACCATTTCTTAAGTGCATTCGAATTAAGGGACATTTTAGCATTTGTGTGAAATTTTGAAAGCTCTAACAAATAACAGTTTCTGTTTTTACAAACATAACTGAGGTTAAGCAAAATATACCAAGTAAAAAATAACTTCATACTAAATTGGCTAATTATGGGTGAAAGTGGCCATTTATGCTTTGACAATGATCAGAGACAGCCTTATAAACTATGCCACTTTAATGAATAATAATGCATTTTATACTTTTATGCTTTCATTTTAGCATTTCAGAACAGTTCACGAATATACCAATTAATCTCTGCAATGGTATTGTACTCCTCTATTACAGGCCAATTCAAGGAAGTAAATCACACAACAGACTTTGAAAGCCTAGGGAAAAGTCTCAGATGCCTAAGAAAAAGCTCTCTACTTCTTGCACCTAGTTTATGTATGTTTTTATAGTTTTATATAGATCATTAATATCAAATTAAAATAAAAAGAGATTAGCTCTTTTATTTATTTAAATCCTATACAAACTTATTAAGTAATCTTTTATTTTGAGGGCAATTTTTTATTGTTATAAAATATATGTAACATGAAATTTACCATTTTAGCCATTTGTAAGTGTACAATTCAGTGGCATTAAGTGCATTCACAATGTGTGCGGTACAACCATCACTATCCATTTCCAGAACTTTTTTTATCATCCCCCCAAAAAAAACCCCTCTGTATCCATTCAACCATAACTCCCCTTCCCTCTTCACCTCATTCCTGGGCAACCATTAATCTACTTACTATCTCGATGAATTTGACTCTTGTAGGTACCTCATAAGTGGAATCATATAGCATTTGTCCTTTTGTGTCTGGCTTACTTCACTTAGCATAGTATTTTAAAGGTTCATTCACGTTATAAGATGTATCAGAATTTTGTTCTGTTGTAAGTCTGAGTAATATTCCATCGTACATATGTACCAGTTTGCTACCTAGTCATCTGTTCATGGACATTTGGGTTGTCTCCACCTATTGGCTGCTGCGAATAATGCTACTAATGAACATTAGTGATGGCATTATCTGTTTCAGTTGTTGCTTCCAATTCTTCTGGATATCCACCTCGAAGCGCAATTGCTGAATCAGATGATCATTCTATGTGTAACTTATTTGGGGAACTACTGAACCATTTTCCACAGTGGCTGTGTCATTTTACATTCCCGCCAGCAATGTCCTGGGTTACAATTTCTCCATTACTTCAGCCATGCTTTTTTTTTTTTTTTTTTTTACAATAGCCATTCTACTGGGTGTAAAGTGGTATCTCATCGTGGGTTTTGTTTTTTGTTTTTGATGTGCATTTCCCATCATTCCCTGTCCCTGGTTATTTTCGTTCCACTCGAAGCATTAAACATTTTGAATCATCGGTGTTACTTCTTTGCAAAAATATGCTCTCTTAACATCTATGCAGGCATAGCTAACAGCAACTGGCTGCCTCGCTGGCCCAACTTTGGCCCCAGGTCCTGGGCGTTCGGTGCCTATGTGGCTCGCCAGGAGGGCGGGAAGTGCTCTGGGGGTTGCAGGAGTTCTGGGAGGGCCTCGGCTACGCCTGGATTGCTCATTACCATATCTCTGGTGCCTAATAGAGTATCTGGCACAGTAGCACCCAATAAATACAGCTTGGTTAATTAATTCAACAAATCTATTCATTAACACATTTGCCTTTGGCAGAGCGGAGAGAAGTTTAATATCGCGAAGTTTCTTCTCTCATACCCATGTGATGGCATTTCGTTCAAGGACTCTAAGAACCACGCGCATGTGAAGGACTCTTCAAGTTAGAGTCCTTGGCCTGACCTTTTCCTTGAGCTTCAGATTTGTATTCCCAGCTGCACGCCTGGGTCCCCGATCGGTGCCTCAAGCTTAAAAGATCTAACTATTGGTAGCCAGTAGGTACTGCTGGAGACCAGAAGCTCTCCCAGTCATCCCCTGGTGCTGTTCCTGGCCTCTAAGACAGATCTCTTGTTTTCCCCTACCAACCTTTTTTTTTTTTTTTTTTTTAAAGATTTTATTTATTTATTTGACAGAGAGAGACACAGCGAGAGAGGAAACACAAGCAGGGGGAGTGGGAGAGGGAGAAGCAGGCTTCCCACTGAGCAGGGAGCCCGATGCGGGGCTCGATCCCGGGACCCTGGAATCAGGACCTGAGCCAAAGGCAGACGCTTAATGACTGAGCCACCCAGGCATCCCTCCCCTACCAACCGTGCTCATCCTCAGGTATGTGTTCCCGCCAAAAGCTGAGGAGACCTCTGCATTGCCCTCTTTCCCTTCGTCCTGACCCCTAAGGCAGCAGCAAGACCCGCTGATGGCTTCCAAAACACACCTCCCAACTCCTTCTCCTGATCTCCACTGCTACTGTTATCGAATCTACCACTAGTGTTTTGCACACACCTACCTGGTCTCTCTGTTTCCACCCTGGCCCCTCCTCTTTCCTCATCTCTACCCTACATGGCCCACCAAGGATATTCACACAGCAGTTAGTTACTGCCCATCTTGTCTGTTCTCAACCTGTAACTATAACAAAGCACCAGCAGAAAACAAAACAATAAACCAAACACCTCCATCAACCTTTAACTGGGACACTCAGAAAAGTCAATGTTTATATTTCAAAAGTTTACCTTCTTGGGGTTGCAGAAAGAGTGTATTCAGGGCTCAACTTCAAGATCCGTCTTACTTACACACCAGATACACTTTGCTACTGTGGACCAAACTGAAAGTAAGTCTACTTTCTACTGTGAATGCTAAAATAGAAGGAGGAGCAAGATGGCAGAGGAGTAGGAGACCTAAATTTTGTCTGGTCCCAGGAATTCAGCTAGATAGTTATCAAACCATTCAGAACACCTACAAACTCAACAGGAGATGAAGAAAAGAATAGCAGCAATTCTATGAACAGAAAAGCAACGACTTTCTGGAAGGTAGGATGTGTGGAGAAGTGAATCCGAGGCGATACTTGGGAAGATAGGACATTAAAATAAACATACACACAAAACATACGGTCTGACAAAATGGTTTTTCGTTGTTGTTGTTATTCATAGTTGTATGATTTGAACTCTCACGGAAAACAACCCGAGGAAGTCCCAGGCAGTTAGGCATTTAAAGGACTGTCTTCTTTCTTTGAAAAGGATACACAAAACTTGGAAATTGGAAAAATATATTTACTGGGGTACTCAAATCAAAGTATCAAGAACTGCCCAATTTAGAGTTTATCTGAAATTAGTTTTCAAATTAGAAAAAACTGGATTCAATTATATCTTTATAGTGTCTATTATATACTAAGAGTGGCTTACATATCTTCAGATTGGCTTATAAGCAGAAGTGATGCCACTGTACTCAGGGTCACTCCCTGTATCTAGAGTAATGAAGATCACTGAGTGACACAATTAATGTAAGGGCATACGGTAGTCCCCCCTTATCCACAGGGCATACATTCCAAGCCCTCCCCCACCACTGGATGCCCGAAACAGCAGAGAGTACCAAACCCTAGATATACTATGTTTTTTCCTATACATACATACCTATGATAAAGTTTCATTTATAAATTAGGCACAGTAAGAGATTAATGACAATAACTAATAATAAAATACAACAATTATAACAAACGATAATAAACGTTATGTGAATGCCATCTTTCTCTCTAAATATCCTACTGTACTGCGCTCCCTTCTTCTGTGATGATGTGACATGGTAAGATGTCTAACATGATGAGCTGAGGTGAGCATAACCGTGTGGACAACTTTGATGTAGCATTAGGCTACTATCGACCTTCTAACAATACGTCAGAAGGAACATCACCTGCTTCCAGACTGCGGAGGACCCCACGTAACCAAAACCGTGCAAAGCGAAACCATGGATGGGAGTGGGGACCTACTGTACAGAGTATTTGAACAGACCTATAGAATTTACAGCTTTAGATACTTATGCCTAAATTTAATCTCCTAGGAGTTTTTTTTTTTTTTTTAATTTATTTCACCTCTGCCTTAGTTCGGTGTTTTATATCCCAACTGAAATTTCCCACAGATTTCCTTGGGTGTGTTATTAATCTATACAACAACCATCATCTGTTCACTGTAACCACCACTATTAATGATCTTTGTCATTATTTTACCATGTCTCTGCTTGTAGTTTGCAATCCTAAATTGACGAAGTACTCCAAATAAATTCAGAAGCTGGTAGAGTCAAGCCTGAAACTCTGAATAAAGTTACCATCTTGGAGAAGTATGTCCAACAACCCTGAGTACTCTTTTCTTTACTCTCTGTTTATAAAATTTGGTGATAAAGGTGTTTGTTCACTACAGACCTAGAGGTTATTTGGATAAAAATATTGCTGGTCTGGGATTCATGCTTCCCCAAGCAATATTGATTTGCTGGGGGATTTTTTTCTCCTGTTCCTATTCAGTGTTTTTAATTTAAAATATTTTATGTTTATGTTGTTTTTTTCCCAATGTTTTATTGAATTAATCCTATATTTTTCAGGCCACAGCAACCACTATAAAGGTATGGCCCAAACTGTCAGATGATATTGATATTATTCAGCATTCCTCTGCTCATCCCATATCCTTCAGAGGTAGCTATTTTTATACATTCTATTAGACAGCGGGATTTTTAGGTTTTAATTTTAAAGAAATGTTCCACATCTGAGCCCTCTGATATACTCTGAGTTATAGTTACAGCTGCAGTCAGATAACTTCTCAGGAAAAATGACTTTGTAGTTTGAACATGTTTTCTCCATACCTTCCATATTAATTTTTTCCAGTTCACAAGTCAAAACAAGATTAGTATGCTTTGAATCTACCAACAAGTAGAGAAAGATCAGACTTTCACCCCAACACTGAGCTGCTTCCTTTCAGCTTATACATCTTCTTCTCAAGCAATACATTCAAGGACTTGGAATATAATTGGCAATTGTGTTGATGATGAATTAGATTGGGCAGAGTAAGGAGGACTTTTGCTCCTCGCGGTGCTTACGGTAAAAAGAAATGGCTTGGCAGCTGAGTGGATGAAATACGAAGTTAGATAAACAACTCTAAGTTCCTTAATAATAAAGTCTATTTAAAAAGATACAACCGAATGACTTTTTCCCCTCTTACCAAAAACAAAACAAAATTGTATTTGAAAAAAAAAAAAAACTGGCTCTCTTTTTACCAACATTCGACATTTATGCAATGAATCTCATTTGTATGCACTTGTTAATGACATCCAATATTCACCAGCGAAAGGCAAGAACTGCTTGTGTGGAACTAAATTTCCTTCCCCCCTGGATGCCACTGTGGCTCTTCCTCAAAGTCTCTCTTAGACTCTACGCACTTACCTCCTCCCAGTTTCTTTCCAATTCTTTTAATAGTAAGACATAGGCTTATGTGCCCTCATGGAACCACCTCAGCTTCTGGAGGCAGCCGGTGCCTGTTGATAGGAGTAGGATTTGAAAGCATTTTCCTAAGATATCCTGGTAACAGTTTTGGCAACAGGAGCTACTAAAGGAATACATTCATTTAAAAATACTTTCTCTAAAACAGCAACTTTCAAAGATTTATGGTTTATAGCACAGTTCAATGAGGCAACCAGCTCCATCAAGCATTTCTCTCTGCTTTCCACCAATGAAAATACAGAAAACGAAGGTGCTGATGGCTAAAACTGCCTTCAAAATATAATTTAATCAGAGGATGCTGGTGAGATTACCTAGAACACAAACATTATATAGAACGCCTTTAATCTGCTATTATCTCTTCCTTTATGAGAATATGTATTAGGAGCACGGCTCAGTTCCCCCAAATGTGTTGATTTTTCCTCAAAATCAAAACAAACTATCCAGTATTTATTCTCATTTTTTCCTGTGTCAGATAATAAATTGCTAAGGGTGACGCAAACATGCATGAGGCACAAGCATTGTCAAGGAGTTTAAAGCTTAACTGCGGAGATGAGGGATCTGAAAATTACCAAAAACATTTCAAGAGTTAAACAGTAAAGATGGCTTAAGGACTATCTTTAAGATCTATTCTAAGGTAACGTCAGAAAAATAGAATGGGTATTAAGGAGGACACGTACTGCATGGAGCACTGGGTGATATATGAAAACAATGAATCATGGAACACTACATCAAAAACTAATGATGACTAACAAAATAAAATAAAAATAAATAAATAAAAATAAAATAAAATAAAAAAAATTGAATGTCACTTATATAATTTTCTTTTTTAAAATTTTTAAAAGGATTTTATTGATTTGAGAGAGAGAAAGAAAGCATGCATGTGAGAGCAGGGAGAGGAGCAGAGCAGAGGGAGATGGACAAGTAGACTCCACGCTGAGCGCAGAGCCCCATGTGGGGCTCGATCTCATGACCCTGAGATCATGACCTGAGCTGAAATCAAGAGTCAGACACTCAACTGACTGAGCCACCCAGGTGCCCCTATATAATTTTCAATATAGAATTTTAAAAAAATATTTATAACACTTAAAAAAATTTTATAACAGTTACAAAAATAACAGTTATGTCCCTCACTAGTCTTGACCCTGGCCTTAGACTTGAGACTTAGACTTTCTGAGAACTGGAGACAACAAAGTAAGGGGAAATATTTGGGCCCACTCATCCTACTTTTCTTTCCTTTCTCTCCCTGCAAAGGCAATTTTTAAATTAAAATAAATATATATTGTGTAGGCATAAAGCACTGAATTTCAAATTGGACTCACATAAATCATAGATTCTTACCTAGTACCGATCTTCACTAATGAGTTGAAGGCATAGATAAAACATTCTTTCCCTGGAGGACCCTGAAATCATCAGACACATGTTTCCAAAATAGCCCTGGTCTTTCACGTTATGATACATTCTGGTTTCGTGTTAACAGAAAAGTCTTCATTACTCACAAATCCATACATTGCAGGTTTATTTACGATACGTAAAATAGCCAGACCACGTATATCCTGCTAAAAACATCGGATACGTAGGACTTTCAGGTATCCTTCTGCTAGTTCAAATGCCATTAATGAGATTGACAAGGAGGTCTGGGAGGTCATTAGCATGTTTATAAGGTGGTCTGTTGAGTTGAGGTGTTCATACCCCCTCACCACCCCTAGGGAATGAGTCACAGGCCTACTTTTCATACCCTTTCCTTCACTCCCCTCCTCAGCCCCTTGCCGCTCCTCCTTTCCTCTCTTGCTCTCACTCTCCTCCCTCTAGCTATAAAGACATTTACACTTTGAACTTTTGCTTATACCTGTGATGCCTGGCCCCCCCTGCTCCATCTAGAGTTCATTCTTTTTTGGTGGGATTTTTTTTTTTTTTTCTGCCAAAAAAGTTCCTGTAGTACTGAAAGAAGTGAGATTGAGGAAGAAGCATTAACCTGGCCTTGTATCTGATAAAGCACTTCTTTTTCTGGATTAGTACAGGGTGACTGTATATTCAGACAGAGATTTTTCTTAATCTATAGGAAATCTAAATTATTCTTTATCTTTGAAAACGTATTAATTGCCCCCACTGGTTTGGTGATTTTAAGTCATTATAGGAGAAAGTGTATGAGATACTTCTTTCCCACCATGTAGTTATGATAATAAAAACTCGAGAGATATCACTCTGCAATAAGGTGAGATCTTCTACATGCAATACATGGGCTGACCCAATGCTCAATGCCTAGGGAAGCCGTAACTTTTGGCCAGAGGCCATATGTATTTGCCTTGTAAGGCAAGAACCATAGGCCTAGGATTTATGGGAAAGATGAGACTTCCATTGTTGCCAGATGGAGGGGATAGTGTCAAATTCAAGGATGTGCCCTAGTGTTGAAAAGGCTCCCGAAGAGCTGTTCTAGTCCACCTGAGCTGACCATGTCCTAACCTCTCAAAAGTCTTAGAATTGGGAATATGAGGAGAAACACATTCCATGGCATCTATCAGGTTACTGTTTTGGCCATACCCTCATCTTAGTGAAGCCCTGATGGAGGTGGCAGGATGTGACTCGGAAATTCTTGGCTTTCTCAGCTTCCGTGGAGGTAGGATCAAGGTGGAGCAGGTATTGGCTTCATTTTATTTCTTCTTGCCCTTTATTGCCAAAAGTAGCAAAGAGAAAATAAGGTCTCTGCAAGAGCATAGTGGAAGAAGCTGATTGGGCAGGTAAGCCAAGGAAAAACCACGAGCAATGCAGGGAAGGCCTACAGAGGAGCCCGAGTGGTACCCAAGATGGCAGCCACACACTGGTGGTCTGGCCATGCTTGGTTACGCTAAGGGCCAGTTTTTAACCAACAATACTAGGAAGCTGAAACAGCTGGGAGCAACAAGTGAGGTTTATGTTTACTATTATTTTTTAAATCTCAATTCTCTACCCCTTTATTCAATGTTTTTTCTCCCAACCCTGAACAGCCCTATCACTAAATATGTCTCCTCTTGCATCTTGTGTGTCCCCGATAAGCTGGCCTCTGCCCTCAGGAGCCAGCAACCACCTCCTCTCCGACTTTACCGTACCCAGGCAGGGAGCTTCATGCAACTCTGATCCTTTGGAGCATGCATGTGGGCAGTGAGGCTAAGGACTGTGGGAGTCCTAGACAGAGGGTAAGCTGGGGGGAAGCCAGCTGATGTCATAGGGTTGGTGGGAAAGGTGCAAAGCCATGTCATTATTAGTGTGACTTAAGCCACCAACCTCTCTGACTCTCAGCTATGTCCTCTTTACTGGATAATAATTGACAGTCTTATCTTCATAAATGGGGAAGATACAACTAGTCTGTCACTTAACACTTAGTAGGCACACATTAAACTGTGCTTTTTAAAAAAAATATTTATTTATTTATTTTAGAGTGGGGGAGAGAGAGAGCATGAGCAGGTTGGGGGGCAGAGGGAGAGAAGAGAGAGAATCTCAAGCAGACTCCCCACTGAGCATGGAGCCTGATGCGGGGCTTGATCCCAAGACCATGAGATCTCATGACCTGAGCTGAAATCAAGAGTCGGACATTCAACTGACTGAGCCACCCAGTTGCCCCTACACTTTGCTTTTCATCCTGTCTAGATTATATGGACTGTAACTTCATAGAAAGCTCAAGTCTAAGGGAAAGTGACCAAACCTAAAGGAAACAACAACAAAAAATTCCTTCTAAAACAGCAGAGAAGTAAGTTAAAAATTACTCTTTGTGCTGACTATCTGACATGCAGTGGCTTTGGGGACCAAGATGGATGTGGATAAGCTGAGAAAGAAAAACAGAAAAAGCAACTGAAAATTTCAGAAGGAGAAGGAAAGCTTCTCCGTTTCATCTACCCGGGAGCTAATGATAACACAAAAGACGTAATCATTTGCTCAATGCTGACAGTGGGCTGAGCCTCATATAGGACCCGTTCTTAAGAGCTTTCCAGGCTGCTGAAAGCACAGGTTTTTTCTCTCTTGTACAGGGGTTTTAAAATTTTGCAATGTGACAACACTGATTTATACAATGTGCTCAATTTATTTTCTTAAAAGAAGAAACTGCATGTGTGTGTGTGCACACGAACGTTCTCCCAGAAAGAATTCCTTCTCCTTACCCACTGTTCTACTCCCGAATTCCACCCCTCCTGACTCCCCCACCTCGCCCCCCAACCCCCTGGAACAAAGAAGGGGAAGACTGAATGGGATTTGGAGTTTTCCTGCTGAGAAAGGGACATTTTCTACAACCAGGTCAGTGTTCAAAGGGCTAATGCTCTAAGGAAATTATCCAAAGGGGAGAGGCAGTTCAAGGTTATTAAGTTATTTTCAAATGTCTTGGCTGCTGCCGACCTTTGTGAAGGCAACAGGATGCTGCTTCCCAGGGGGACAGGATATGAAGCAATTAGAGAAGCCTAGGAGAGGCTCAGGAATGTTTGGGAATTCACACATACCCCAAATTATGTGGGAACTCCAAAAATGAAAATAAACTAATTTGACCAAGGACATATTTGCGTCCTAGAAAATATTCTAAACATGTAGCTAATACTGGATGTATCTGTGGAAGTGTTTTCCTACAAATCCAACACTCAGTATTTAGCAGTTGTCAATTAGACTTCAACGGACTTTCAGAGAAGAGAAGGAAAGCTAATTAATAATAATCCTTATGTGCCAGAAAGTAGAGGGTGTGAGGTTGAGCAAATTTGTCCAGTAACAGAGTCAGAGTATGATAAAGCTGGGCTTCCAACACAGCTTGATCTGAAGTGACAGCCTGTTTTTTTCTACTACACGATTATGGAAGTAAGTGCATGTTTAAGAATGTTCGAAAAAGAAAAGGAAGGAATAGCTGGAATGATTTACTTTTCTTCTTTTGGGACAACAGACCTAAATATATTTTATACACACTCTCACATTCCCAAAAGTGCCACAAATGAGTCAGGGGACTCTTATGTTGTATCTATGTAATACAATAGAGTTTTTGGCCTGTATTCAACATTCTATTTTAGTTGCCACGTATATGTATCTTCGTATCCATGCTGCCAACTTTAAGCATTACCCATACCACACAGAATGTTACAAAAATCTTCTTTAAAATAAAAATTTATCAATGCTGCTCTCTTAAGATTCAGGGGCTACTAGATCTCAGCCCAAAAAGTAGGTCCTGTATACAAATGCTTAGTGAACACAGTGGTTGATCAATTTAAATCTCTATTGACCTACTAGAAAACCAAGAATAGGAAAAACAAAAAACAAAAAACAGAAAACAAAAACCCAGTTCTACTGAAACAAAGAAAGCCAGAACTCAGAGTGGTCTTAGGCATTAGCTAGTTCTACTTCCTTACTGTTGATGGGGAAACTCAGTCCCAGATGGACTCAGTTATAACCCAAATCATATTGTTAGATAAACACAGAACAGAATGGAGATCTCAGGATTTGGTATATACCATTCAGACTCGCATGCTAAGGCTCTTCTCCCAGGTACCGGCTATAGGAGACATGATTAACTCCATAAGAGACTCAGCGTGCTTTCTATGATTAAAGTTGATGGCTAGAGGATGTAAGAGACCCATTCAGGTGGGACATCTAAATCGATACACAGATGCTAGAAGATTTTCTGAAGGTAAAAGTAGTCAGCAAAGTGCAAGGCATGCGGAATTACTGGTGTACATTCCTTCCTTCATTCACATATCTACTGAGCACGTGCTATGTCGGGGAGGCTCTGTGTGAGAAAAGAGACAAAGAGCCTATCCTCATGGAGTCTGTTATTTCAGTCAATGTTATATGTTACAGCTTATGCAACTTTCAGTAAAGAGGGCTGTGAGATTTTTTTATGAACCTTTGAGACGCGGAAGATACCAACATTTTCATCTACCCACAAGGTCTACAAAACCAAAGGCCAGACTCGGCACTCCACAGCCCAATGGTGTCGCATTCAATCTCTTCCAGTTAACATCTTAAACTGAGTTGTTTTCATGATTATATCATCAATTATTCATTACTGACTCTTCCTTCATTGTGGTTGCAGAGCTTAATGAGACTCGGCTAATGTGACCTTTGGAGCCATCAAACTGTGGAGGAGAAAGCCCAGCAGAGAAGACTGACCTCTGGGTTATCTTTGTGTACTAAAGCCTTTTGAAAAGTCAGAGCACCAGGCTTTTGGCAGCGATTTCACAAATTTAATTACCCACAGATATTCACCAGTATCCTCAAAGATTGACAGCTGAAATTAGACAGCTGATTCTGTTACATCCACTCCCTATTATCAATGGTGCTAAACAGTAAAGTGAAAAAAAGGTTTAATATTGTTTGTCCTTTATCCTGAGAAGACTGATGGCACAGTAAGAATTCTCAAGGGTGATCTGAAGATCCATTTTCATTCCTCTGGAAAACTGTTAAGAACAATTTTTATTTCCAAGTCAATATTCATAAAACCAGAGAATGTCAGGGCGGAAAATGACACATGGTGTCATGTGATTCAGCCCCCTTAGATGACGGATGAAGAAACTGAGGCCCAGAGACTGTAAGTGATTCACCTGTGGGCAAATAGCTAGTTGAGGGGCACCTGGCTGGCTCAGCCAGTACAGTGTGTGACTCCTGATCTCAGGGTTGTGAGTTCGAGCCCACACCGGGTATAGACATTACTTAAATAAATAAAACTTAAAAAAATAGCTGATTGATATTTGGGATGTTGTCCACATCCCAAAATTACACTTCAAGTCTTCTGATGCCTGCTCTATCTACTCGTTTCATAGGGCATATACCTCTGCCAATCTTAACCAATGTTTAAACGGAATGTGAGAAGATCAGTAACATTCCTAGAACAGTGAGGTATCAGGAATGAGACCTAGGGGAATATTTTCTAAGTTGGGTATCATAATCCAGTGTTCTTTACAATAAGAGCCCTTCTCATTCTCAGAAAATGTATCCACTGCAAACCAGCGAACACAGGTACTTAGCACAGTGGTCGCTGTTAAACCTGAGACGTAGCCAACTGCTCCTTCCTCTCTCTATAAATACAGGTACTGAAATAGTGAGCGATAACTCAAAGGAACAAATAAACTCACCCAAACTTGAAGCAGAGCAACTCCTGGCACAAATAATAGGGAGCTGGAGCAAGAACAAGGGCAAGATATGCTTTAAATGTGGTATGGGGAGTGGATTTGGAATCTGAAAAACCGCCCAGAAAATAGTAATCAAGGCCCTATGGTACAGAGGAAGGTGGTGTCAGAACTCAGATGCTACTGGAGGTAGGGAGCATGGGCACTTACAGTTAGAGCAAGACTCAGCAATTTAATTGAGAATAGAGCAACAGGATGCAAGAAGACACAAAACCCGAAAGGTACGTCTAGGCAGATGGCCACAATTCCATGCAGTGTCAAATACTGGAACCAGTGGAGCCACAGGAATGGTAGCCATAGAGGACGGGAGAGTCAGGACCTCAAGCAGCCACTGTGGCAACAGACACCATAACAGTAATAAGAAATGTTGCCTGGAGCGACTGCTGGCTTCAGTCAAGGAGGTTTTATATTGCATTTGGCTAAGCAGGAATCACCAGAGAGTTGTGAGCAGCTCACATGCAGTAGGTGGCTGCAGAAACACGCCTGGGATTGAGGGCAGAGAGAAGGGCAGATCAAGGTCATTTGACACCATCTACAGCAATGTGGACAACATCCCAAATGACCCGCAGGAAAAGAGAGACACTCCTGTGGACCTGAGCTGCTCCCTGAGCAAGGCATGTAAAAAAGAGCTGAACAGTTAGCATATTCCCCGGAACCCCATTTGTCATTCTCCGGTGAAGTGCTTCAGAGATAATGAGACCGGGAACCTGCTGGAATGCCTTCCTGGTGATCGAGTCAGCAGGTTTCCTACTGGGTTTCAGTAGTGAACGCCTCCCGGTTTTTTAGCCATGGCAGCGTCTCTGAAAGGGGAAAGGACCAGCTTGTCTGAAACCCAAAGCCTTCCTGGGGGCCAGCTGGCAGAAACAGAAGGGCAAACACTTCAGCCCGTATTACAGAAAAGTAGCAGCAAAGCAACCTCCGGCCAGAACTAATCTAGGGAGAACAAGCTGTGACCTCAATCGGTTTCTCCATCTCTCACCAATGGGAGACGGCAAAGAGCGTTTACTTTCCTCACAAGTGAGCGGAGACTACAGACAATGCTAACAAATGTAATAACCAATATTTGGCCCGTCCCAGTCACGACATCCCAAGGAAGATGTAACAGAACTGGAAGAGATCCAGGGAAAAGCAGCTAAGATGATCAAGGGGAATACTTATCTTTCATTCAAGGACAGGCTAAGAACCTAAAAAGAATTAGAGCTTCTCAGACTGGGAAGATGAAAATGAAAAGGGGGTTGTAAGGGGATGTGAGATTAAAGTCTACTTTGGTAAATACCATTGTATTCACTGAATTCCGCAGCCCTTACTGGGGGCCATCCCTTGAGGTTCAAAAATGTACAGTGAAGAGAAACTGCAATATACCTTTATTTCTTTACACCGAAATCAGCAGATTCATGGGACTCAATCTTCTGAAGACAAGGTTGAAGAGGAGAATGGAGGAAGTAAGAAACCGCTGGATAAACTCAATGCCAACTGATTTACGGTGGACTATTAAGAAATGGTCAGGATGCATCCTAATTTTTTAAGATGGAAATTACTAGGTTAACTGACGAACAGCCACTGGTGTCTGCATCTGGGACGGAGTTCTTGGCTAGTTGCCCTACTGGTCTGACCCAGTGTGCTATTTCTTATGCTCTTATTATGTCATCTATGCAGGAACATACTGCATGCAAGTTTGGGATTCCTAAATTCTTTTGACAGTCCAGAACACAGAAGAATAATTTTCTAACTCATTAAGAAAGCAAGAGAGTCCCAGCTCTTGGCTCCGTTCGGTTTACCCATATGGGAGTATGCAACATAAAAAGGTGAAAGAAATCCTAACAGAATGCAGCAGCTGGTTAAAGGCTATTATATTGAAATTTTCATGAGTTTGACAGTAGGCCAGAAAACTACAAAATGGCAGAGAGTGGAAAAGGCAGTTGTAACGGGTTGAACATTGTTGGTGATTATTTTTTCAGGGGCAATGAAAGCTGTAATCAAATAACCTGAAAGATACACTGGCAGGAATAAGAGAGTCCCCAGGGAGAGAGAATATGAAAACTGTAACAATGATGAATGCTATGGACTAATAAACTAGACAAACATGTAGTCTGAAGTATCAAAATCAAGATTCTTAGCATCATATGAAAAGCTGGTGTCAGGATGCAGGCATAAACACTGTCTGATTTGCAAGCTAGAGCAGAAGATGCTGGTAATGACTTACAACCTCAAGCACGAGTGCACAACTCAATAGCTAACTGGAATGGGGTTACTGGTGCAGAAACCTCTGGTTATTTAGGTGATCAGCTTATCCCAGCATTGAAAAGGAAAAATTATTAAGTATTGAAAAAAAAAGATCCAGAGGGGGCGCCTGGGGGGCACAGGCAGTTAAGCATCCGACCCTTGGTTTCAGCTCAGGTCTGATCTCAGGGTCCTGAGATCAAGCCCCATGTCGGGCTCTGTGCTCAGTGTCAAGTCTGCTTGGGTTTCTCTCTCCCTCTTCCTCTGCCCCTCCTTGCCCATGCACATGCGTGCACTCTCTCTCTCTAAAATAAATGAATAAATCTTAAAAAAAAGAAAGATCCAGAGAAGACATCTGGCTTTGTGCCTGGAAATGTGTGCTTAAAACTCTTGAATGCAAGTTGAGACAAGGTAACAAAGAGGAAGGACAAGGTGGGGACTGGTTGAAGTAATGTCATTATAAACTTATTGGTATTGTTATTTGTGGATAAATAAGGCATCTCAAATTACAAATAGCATTAGCCAGTGCATGAAGTCCACTGAACCTTGTACATCAAAGTAATTTGCTATGAAAAGAATCTTTTAGGCAACAGTAATATGTAATAATAAATCACAAATGACACTAGTCATCTGTTTGTTGACAATGTATATTTTCTGAACACGTGTTCTCCCTACATTAGCTTAACATTTTAGAGGTATATTTGAAAAATTCTCTAATTTCAAATAGATTATAATTTTTAGAAATACACGATCTCCAGAAAGTTTCAGAGGTATTTTTGAGCAGTTATGTAATTCCTCGTTCCTAGAAACGGACTCCTTCAGAGGGTTTGAGGTCTCCAGACTCCCCTTTCTACTGATTTTTTGTCTATTGCTCTATGTCTCTTACTAGTAAATCAGGCAGAATGATAGCCCTAAATTAAACATCAAGATTTGAGCTTTTTAAATGGTTACCTGGAGAAACTGGAGTGGGTTTAGGGAGCATATCTGCAGCTAATTAAACAGTGGAAAAATAGAATTTGTATGTTTTTTTAAAATAAGAATTTATATTATGTTAATGATTAAAATAAAGAATTTTAAAAATAAAGATAAACTTCTTGAAAAGCTGAGATCTTAAGTTTTTGGATTTGGGCAAGACCATTCAATGAGTCACATTCATTGATTCTTAGAGCTATGAAGCCCTTAGATATCACCAAATCCAACTTCTTATTTTATGAATGAGACACCAAGGTCTGCACAGGTTAAGTGACTTGCCCAAGGCCACACCATCAACTCATAACAGAGCCAGGACCAGAAATCAAGTTTTCTTGTTTCCTGATCTGTGCCCTTATCAACACTGCCACCACGATCTTCAAGTCGGTGAAGGAACACCGGGAAAGAGGGGGACAGAGAGAGGGTAGCTGCTCTCTGATACCACCAAGGAGCAGCAAGAGACTAGTTATGGGGGTGGTGGGGGGGGAATTATAGGTTTTCTTTAATTTGTCTCCTTTTTATTTTTGGACTGAATTCATGTTCATTGCCACACAGCAATGATCTGGGATCTTTTGCAGTGGGTGTAACATCAGGGAGAAGATAAATATTTAGGGAAAGAATATTGGCAGGGGTGGGGGTGGGGGGAATGCTAGGAATCCCCGTGAGATATTTAATAAGCCCCTAACAGGAATAATCTGGAGAATAATGGCTTGAAGATGTTTTGGGTTCTCAGGTGGTCCTCCAACCTTGGCTATAAAAGAAGAGTCTTTGTCTAGTAAAGACCATCTCTTCATCTATCAGAAAGAATTGGATAAAGTGAGAGATTTATAAACAGGCTGAAGGAGTAGCAGGTCCCAAAAATCTTAGAGATGAAAATTTATGATGACCAAGACACTGGAGATGACGGGGAGGAGCTTGAGTTAAGTGTTCCACAAAATATACAGTGGATGTAAAGCCATACAGTGCGTGTCTAAATCAACTTATCATTTAATAACACAGGTGATTTAAAATAGGTATTAAAATATGTGGAGTGACTGAATTAATAATTATACAGAATAAAAATACTACAATACAACAAAAGAAGAAAAATAAAAAGCAGGATTGAAGCAAATTGAAGGAGAATGTTTAAAGGTAAGAGATACCTTGCCTGGAAAAATTTAATAAGACAGCTTTCCTAAAGGATGTATTTCTCCTTGAAGAGCCCAAAGAGTTCCCTCACCCCCATTCTTCTGGGTTAACACAATTGAGGCACGCAATCTAATTTCTGGAGAACTGTGGTAATGAAGATCTAGGGTTGCTGATATTGCTTTAGACCTGAATTATGAAGAATTGATCAGCAGTGGAAGAACAGAAAGTGACCTGATAAAACATGGGAGGCCGAAACAATGGGAACACGTGGAGTATTTTTAGTCAGACTCATGAAAGAAGTAGGTTCAAAGACTTTAGTTGGTACTGAAGATTATTTCATGAAGCCGACGAAATTAAATTGTTGAGACAGTGGATTCAAAGTGAAATTGAAGTTGAACTCTATTGCACCATCAATGGAAACTGTTAAGGTATCATCATGACTCCATATCCTCCCTCCTCTCCCTTCCACGTTGACCCGATGTATCATAATTTGTATTTCATGCAGCATCCCGCGGAAGGTGCTTCTAAGCACCTGTATTCCTTTGACTGACATAAATGGCCCCAGAAAACAGTATCATTCTGTTGTCATTATGTGAAAAATGCTGAGTGCTATGTATCGAGAATGAACACTCAGCTCCACACATCCAGGCCCGCCGCTGACTGCCTTTTGGGTACGTGAACTATTTATTCACCTAAAACACTCTGTGTACATTGAGCTGCAGAAAGCATCCATCTTTGCTGAAAAAGAAACGTGGGCAAACGCCCAAATAAATGAAACTGTCCTTATAAATATTTACTCCCACTATCAGTAATATTATCTGCAGCTTTTTGTTCGAGTGTGGAAAATCCACTCCACCCCCAATCACAAAACACAACATATATGCTGCGTCAAATGGGTTTTTCCTAAAGGCAGCTCCCTATTGCATCAGCACATTTGCAGTGGTAATTTTAGCATGAGTTGACTAGCCAAGCTTCCTCGTGGAATGAAGAACTAGGTATTGTAGGCCAGGTTAACGTCACATTTCAGAAATACATTCACTTGTGAATATGCAGATTAGCCACAATAAATGCCCTTTTAGGAATGCGATGCTTCGGACTTACTTGATATAGTAGGGCACTTTGTTTGGTGAGATGGCTCTCTCCCAGGGACCCTGGACAGAAGCTGAAAGAGAGGGAAAAAAAAAGGCAAGGAGGTTAAGCTCACCACAAACAGGAAAGACAACATTAATCTCCAGAATTACAATTTTACACTGATATTGGTCTGTTTGCTCAGTTGCCCATGAAGACAGGACGGATTAACCTGCTGTTCTGAAGTTTCTGTCCTAATCTAAGTGAAATTGAACTCATTCAGGCACAAAGATAAATGCAAAGAAAAAAAAAAACCTTCCCACCGCTAAACCTATAGAACAGATAAGAAATGGAATGAGTCGACTGACGGGTTTTCTCTTATGTGTCTCCATTGGGCGCTTTTCTTATAACACTTCCTGTTGCTGCTTCTCAATATCTTTTACTATTTGATTGACTGGGTTTTATTAGTTTAGCAGCTGAAACATCCTTGCGGGACAGAGTTACATTCTAAGTTATTGAAGCTAAAGCACTACACTTATCATTCTGATATGCTTGTTTGCGTCTTTGTTTGGTTTAAACAGAATCCAATCTCATTGACCAATAATATGTTTAATTGGTGCCACAAAATATCAGCTGACCAGCACGATCTTATTGGAAAAAAACAACGAAAAGCAAGAGAATGGCACCTGATACCAGAGTATAATAAAACTTTTGTGATGAGTGATGAATCCTATAGGTGAAATTAAATCTCACATACTGGGAATTTGTTTTATAACGACCATATTGTCTATTAGTCAAATCAATCACCTTTAAACTGTGTTTTAAATGCTTAAATTGTCCAGGTTTTTTTCTTTCCCAGAGATGAGCTCTAAAAACACCTTTTATATACTGTTTAATCTGATGGGTTTTTTCTTTCTTTAAGACAAAATAATCATGTTAGGATGCACTATACCATTTCCTCAAGAATAAAAGCTTCCCCCTGAAAAGAATTTTTATGAAACTGGAGTTTTAAGAGATAAAGAGTATCATCGGAATACAAATATAAGAAGCATGCTTGTTAACATTTAGCAATTTTATGCGTATATCCATTTTTTCCCTGAATTTTCATCCTGCTTATAATTTGCAGCCCAGCTGATGCTGACCATTATTTCCTCCTATGAAAAGCTTCCTTCTAAATTAGTCTTGCAGTAAATTCACTCTACACTATATTGAGATGTAAGAAAACGTCAAAGCTAATATATCCTTGACTACACTGTATAATATGAAAGAACAGTTTCTAATAAAAGTTAACTTCATCCACTGCCAGACAATTTAAGCGTAATGAAACTACAGATTCTTTGTTTTATACAAAATAATAGAGGGATCGAATCACCTAACCTTCAACCAGACACGCTGCTTTGTACCTTGGTGATGTGTCTTTTAAAAGATAGAGGACATGGATTTGTATTTAGCTGCTAATTAGGCCTTTTCATTTTGGCAGACAGATTTTTAATATGGGGAAAAAAAGACATTTATCTGCTGTTTTGAAGTAGTCCCTCACATTCGGTGTTCTTCTATTCCTACCCTCTCTGCCTTTCTCATTATCTGCCCTACTCTCCTTTTGTCTGTTTTTCTTCGCTAGGACACAGCCTTCTCGCCCTGATAAGGCGATAAAGGAAGTGAGATCTGATTTGAGAACTTAGGCTGGACTCCCTGACCCACCTGGGCAGAGTCGGATGTTACAGAAACCTAAAAACCCAAGCCCTCTCTAGGAGGAAACAGTGTAGAGAGCCAGAAATCCTAGCTCCTGCCTGCTCAGCACACCCCCCTCTTAAAACCAAAATGGATTGCAGAAGGAAGAAGAGAATTTCCCAGAGCATCTGGTCCAGTTCTCACCGGCTGTACTGCCCAGTCTATGAACGCCTAAACTGAGAAACAACTGCTATTCTTTCCTTAGAGGTGTCTACGGGCTGAACCCCACTCTTTCTGTCATTATTCCTTTCCAGTTCTTTATCAGTTTAATGGTCCAGAAATCATTTCTGATTTGGAGGATGCTGGGGAATGTCCTCTGATAGCAGAAGAGTCCATTTGCATTTCCTATAATATATCTAGGTAACTGTCAGAGAGAAGTGTGCTTGGAGAGGTCTACTTGCTGCCTAGTTGGCTCAAGTGGGGGTGGGGGCTGCCTGAATGGAGCAACCTTCAAGCAGAAAATCTAGCAAGAGACAAGAAAAGCAGCGGTGCCCAGCTGAGCTAATGGCCATACCTACACTGAACGTCTACACTTGACTTTGCATCGTTAAGCATTAAAAAGAAAAAAACTCCAATAAAATGCTGGAGGAGTACTCAGAATAAGTTGAAAAGATTGCGAAAGAATATTCTAAAAAGTTCTAAGTGCCAGATCAACATGAAACTTTAAGTGTTTATAACTGCGGGTCTCAAGTGTTAATTTTCCATACAGAGTATATGAACTGTATGTAAAAATTGTTGATTTCTTCGTTTTTTAAAATTAGACAAGCCTTTTGTCTTCGTGTGTAGCTATCAAATGAATCCAATGGTGAAGGTCAGTGAATTTTTTTGTGCTGGAAGATGTTTGTTCCCCCTTCGACTCACAGTCTATGAACACACCTAAACAACTTAGGTTTTGTCATTTGAAACCCTGACGTTTTAAAAAAAATTTTTATTATTTTTTTAAATTTTATTTTATTATGTTACATTAGTTACCATACATTACATCATTAGTTTTTGATGTAGTGTTCCATGATTCATTGTTTGCGTATAACACCCAGTGCTCCATTCAATATGTGCCCTCTTTAATACCCATCACCTTGCTAACCCATCCCCCCACCCCCCTCCCCTCTAGAACCCTCAGTTTGTTTCTCAGAGTCCATAGTCTCTCATGGTTCATCTCTCCCTCCGATTCCCCCCACTTCATTTTTCCCTTCCTACTTTTTTTTTTTTTTTAACATATAATGTATTATTTGTTTCAGAGGTACAGGTCTGTGATTCAACAGTCTTACACAATTCACAGCGCTCACCATAGCACATACCCTCCCCAATGTCTATCACCCAGCCACCCCATCCCTCCCACCCCCCCACCACTCCAGCAACCCTCTGTTTATTTCCTGAGATTAAGAATTCCTCGTTATCAGTGAGATCATATGATACTTGTCTTTCTCTGATTGACTTATTTCGCTTAGCATAATACCCTCTAGTTCCATCCACGTTGTGGCAAATGGCAAGATTTCATTTTTTTGATGGCTGCATAATATTCCATTATATATATATATACCACATCTTCTTTATCCATTCATCTGTCGATGGCCATCTTGGCTCTTTCCACAGTTTGGCTATTGTGGACATTGCTGCTATAAACATCGGGGTGCACGTACCCTTTTGGATCACTACATTTGTATCTTTGGGGGTAAATACCTAGTAGGGCAATTGCTGGGTCGTAGGGTAGCTCTATTTTCAACTTTTTGAGGAACCTCCATACTGTTTTCCAGAGTGGCTGCACCAGCTTGCATTCCCACCAAAAGCGTAGGAGGGTTCCCCTTTCTCCGCATCCTTGCCACCATCTGTCGTTTCCTGACTTGTTAATTTTAGCCATTCTGACTGGTATGAGGTGGTATCTCATTGAGGAGAAACCCTAACATTTTATACTAAAAAATGTCCTCGATGCAAAAAAATAAAAGACAACTAACAATGGCCTTTCCCCATTCCTCCCCCGCCCCATCACCACCACAAACACACTGGAACTACTTGCTTTGGAAATAACACTCAATCCAAGGAAGGTTCTATGCGATTCGATTCAGTGCTCCTTCTCAAGAGACTGTTAAAAGGTTGTCGGCAATTTCACTTGGGGCTACCAGAGGATTCTGGGCTTGCATATATTCAAAAGTTGATCAAATACACGGTAACTCTTGTAAGTGTGTCCCAGAATTATCATTTCATTTCTTGCAGGGGTGCCAACACCAACAACAGCTCTTTCTTATCTCGGTGTACCAGTGGAAACTTGTCATCATTCACCACGCTAGCCTGTGTAATAGACACACACATCTTTTATGTCTGGTGTGTCCATTTTTAGTAGCCCATCAAGAGCAGATTTATTAGCAAATAGCTTTTATATGACACTGTGCTATCCTTTCGTATTTTCTTATACAAGATGTTTCTCTAACCACTACATGTAAATCCAATGTAGCTTTGTGATTCAGATCCTTGAGTGTAAAAATCATGCATTATCATACGGCACCAGCACCCCAGGGGTGGGGGGATTGTCTACTCAATTTAAATAGCAAATTGCACGTGAGTTTATTCATTCCAAAACCAACCTCCAAATTTCCCCTCGCGTTACAGATGCGGTATGTTATTAGGAGCAAGAAAGGGGAGCAGTTCTACCTTCAAATGCTTTTCTTCCCTCGAGGTGACAGCATTCAATATTGTGCCCAAGGTGGTTTTGAAAATCGCAGAGGCAACACTGTATGGGCGAAGTTCTTATTTCAACCATTTTTTTTTTAATGCACGATGAACAGAATGTGCCAAGCGATGCACCCTGGTGTTAGCCATATTTTAATCGACATGGGGGCCTAACCAGCAAATTGAAAAGAATACTAATGGTATTTAAACTGTGCCAAAAGAGCACTCTCTGGAATTCAGACCCAAGTACATTCATTCATCTTTCTACTTTTCTTCTATTCGGTGGACTTGGCGTTTGATAATGTAGTTCAGTCAAAAAAACTGGGGGCAGGTTATAAAAATAAATAATACAGCATTCAGTGGAGACTAAATAGAAACCTCACCTATGGGATTAACAAAAAGGTGTAAGGGAGGATCACTAGCCACAGGCACTCGGCTTCTTGGAAGGAGGCCAATTCCAGTAACGGTTTCATGGGTACATTCTAACAAGGAGATCGACTCTAGAGCAATGTTTCTCCATCTTTTTTTTTTTCTGAACCCCCCCCCCCAAGTCCCCCTGCTAAGTATCTTTTTAGATATTTTTTCCTAATCTTCCCCCTCCTTGTCCCCAGTGAAATTTTGATATCACAGATACACTGTATATCTGTTGATGTACTGTGTGTATCTGTGCTTTACATAAAAAGAGTAAGATTTTTCGTCCCCTAGGCACCAATTTTTGTCCCTATGGGAGCAACACAGTTCCCACTGAGAATGCTTGATCCAGAAGGGGTGGTGGGGGGAGAAAGGGAAACCTCTTCTGTGCCTGCAACATGACCTCAAGTATGACACTCATCATGACCCGTGAGGTATTATTATTTTCATTTTGCAGATGATCAAACAGTTAAGATCACATGGAATAGTGTGTCTAAGGTTCTAAGTCAGTAAGTATTAGATCTTAATTTTGGTTTATTACTCAAGTCAGATGATTCAGGAAATGGAGAAAGCAAACATGCTGTGTGTCTACTGTGTGCTCCATGCTTCTTAATGTAATCCTCCCAAACACCCAATGGGGTCCCGCTATTCTTTTACTACATATGCAGAAAGTGAGGCTCAGAACAGGTCAGGCAGCCAACTCATGTCATGGCAGCTAGTAAAGGGCACAGCCAGCATTATAACCAAGTCAAGTCTGTCTAGTCTCTGTGCTTTATCATGTGTGGTACGTAACAGGCCATCTGTAAGTATTTGCCAAACAACTGAATGAACAAATTCATCTTAAAAAAGAAGATTATGTCTTCTAGTCCAGGTTCTTTACACTCTGATATCTAAATTTACCCTCTACATGATTTCCACCGAATGATTTCCCAGGGGCTGTTGGAACAACTGCACTGATCCTGGAAGGCCTCTTTTGTATTCCCCATAGCTCTAGTGACGATCAGAAAGAGCTTCCTTTTGCCTTCCTGTCCTTTTCCTGCCATCCTTGTGTGTCGTCATGGTGATGTGCACGAATGTCCTGGCAGATGCTCTCAAGAATGTGAACGATGCTGAAGAGAGAGGCAAACGCCAGGTTCTTATTAGGCCGTGCTCCAAAGTCATCGTCCAGTTTTTCACTGTGATGATGAAGCATGGTTGCATCGGTTGATCTGAAATCACTGATAATCACAGAGCTGGGAAAATGGCTGTGAACCTCCGGGGCAGGTGAAACCAGTGTAGAGTGATCAGCCTCAGATCTGATGTACAAGTCAAAGATCTAGAAAAATGCCAGAATAATCTGCTCCCGCCCCACCAGTTTGGTTTTATTGTCCCGACAACCTCAGCTGGTATCTTGGACCATGAAGAAGCAAGATGAAAACACACAGGAGGGAAAATCCTGGGATTCTTTTTCTAGGGATGTAATACATATGTGCAAATAAAATGCCTCAGTGAAAGAAAGAAAGAAAGAAAGAAAGAAAGAAAGAAAGAAAGAAAGAAAGAAAGAAAGAAAGAAAAAGAAAAAGAGAAAGAAAGAGAGATTCCTTTTATTCTGGTCAAAATCTGCCTCCCTAAATCTGTCATCTCCACAATCGGTCCTATTCTAGATGTCTAAATTAAATCATCTGAACAGTTGAGAGAAACTACTTTCAATAGAGCTGAGACCTATTTTCATCTGAAAGATGAAAACAGTCCCTGGTTCCTAAACAAACAAAGCACTACCTAACATCACCTCACTCATTACTGGATACATTTTTACAGAGCACATACTATGCACTAGGCCCTTGGCAAAGTGCTGGCACCAGTGCGGCCAATAAGGCGCAGTTCCTGCTACTTTGCATTTTAGTCTCTGAGGATATTCTTCAATGAACACATCTAATATTCTAGCATTAAAATCAACCAACTGCTCTCTACTGAACATACATTTTGTGCTCAGCTCTGCACTAGGTATTTGCAGGCAGGGGTGGAGTAAGGGGGCATGTGGTAGGGAAAGAGGTCCTGACATGTCCCATGCCCTCAGGACATTATTGTTTAAATGAGATCAGGTTTTAGAAGAACATATATTCTAATGGAAATATACCAGTCAGAGTCCCAGCCAGAAACAGATAACACGTTCTTTTCAGCTAAGTTGAGTGGAATTTAGTAAAAGGGCTGGTCACAGAGGTCTGTGCAGGGTGTAGGGAAATCACAAGGCATAATAGTAAGAACAAGGAACTATTAGCATCCCTAGGTCTGAGGGACAAGGACAGAGAGCCATTACTGGAATAGAGTGGGGGAGGGGGAAGGAGGAAGCAGGAGAAGGAAAGGGAAAGGAGAAGAGAGGGGTTGAGAAGAAGAGAAAGAAGAGAAAGAGGAAAAAGAGAGGATAACAGCCAGAGTTGTAGTACCCAGGAGAATGGAAGCCATCTTGGCCGCAATCCCCCAGAAGCAAACATGAAGTAGCTTGAGCTGTATTTCAAGGAAGCACTGGTACAGGAGCCGGAAGGAAGGCAAGGAAAGGAGCCAAGCTGATAAGGGATGCAGTGCTGCTTTGGGTACCTGGGGCCCACTGCAGGTGAGGATTTCACCTGCACAGAAGACACTTCAGAGTTAAGCCCCTCTACTCACCTCTGAGGGGGTGAAGGAACTGGAGTATTTATTTACTATTGCTTGAGGGCTACTCCTGGAATAAGGGGGGGGGGTTGGGGCGGGTCATTAACTCTCTGGACTCCCCTCGTGAGCTGGTGAGCAAGGCCTATGGCCAGAGAAAGCCTTGAAGGCTGAGTCACAGGTGTGTGTAGTTGGAAGCCAAGGTTTGGTGTGTCTGGGCGTGGTGAATTCCAGAGGGTATAGGGGGAAGGCCCTGACAACTTAGGCTATGGAAGATATGCATTAAGAATGACTGAAAAGAAAGATGTAAGAAATCTGAGTTCCTGATGGATCCATTCCTGTGTATCTCTGGATTGCTGTGTGAGAACCTTATACATCTCTACTTGTAAGCCACTGTTAATTTGAGTTTTCTGTTATATGAGGTCAAACCTCCTTCTGACTGAATCACTCCCACCCATCCAGACCATCTATGGCCACTCACATCATTCCTGGCTCACATTTTCAATGGCTGAAGAGCATTCCATTAATGGCTATACCATGATTTACTGAAGGAACACCTTCTTTGGGAAAATTTAGATTGTTTCCAGTTTTTCACTGTTGTAAGTCAGGCTGCAATGAATCTCTCTGTAGATAAATCTTTGCACACAGTTTTGCCAATTTTCTTAAGCAAAATTCCTAGAAATATATTTATTTCATTGAAGGCTATGAACACTTTAGAGGCATTTTATACAAATTACACTCCTGCCAGCAGGAGTCTTTCTTTATTGATCCAGGAAGAAAGGGAAAAATCCATTTTCTGCTGGTCAATGGCATTTAGTTGGTATAATTTTTAAGGCACATTAGATATACGGCCTGATACAGGTTATTTGAGAACGTGCTTCCCACACCCCTTCTTCCAAGACAGAGTGCAAACTTTCTGAGTTCAGAGAGGCACTCAGCACATCGGCTTTCTGTCTCAAAGCCTAACCCAGCATCTTGAGGGGTATGCGGATCAAGTAGAAAGTGTCTAGAACATAGATTCAGAAGAAATCAATTTGAGTCCCAACTCTACTGTTACTCCCTGATCTTAAGCAAGTCTTGTTTTCTCCCTGAGCCTTATTTATTTTACATGAAAAATAGGAATAATGATATCTCCCTTGCTGAAAGGCTGTCAGGATAAAATGAGAAAATGGAAATGAAACTGCTTTGCAAAATGTCAACCACCATACAAATAATGTTTGTCATCACATACCTATGGGATGTTGTCTGAATGTTGGTAATTCTAGAATCAAGCTCTCTGCCTCAACTAAGCAGCAGTTGTCTTCACCTTGCATCCATTCCTAACTACTAATAATGTGCCACATACAGGATAAAGTGTAGCAGAGAGAAATGCCTTTGAACATGAACTGCTTGGGCTTACAGTACGTTGTTCTCTATCTTTGCCTAGACCAATGGCATCTGATCAACAGGTCCTTCATTCTCAGGTAGACCATTGTCCAATATTCATCAACATGAATGATGAGTCGATCAGTCCATATTTGATCCAATGGGAAAGAGAGGGCCAGAGACTGCTTTACAATCAGAGGATTGCGATGATGTAAAGATAAGAACACTGTTCTTGTGCTACCATGTACAATGGATTGGAGGTAGGAGGGTGGAGTTCAGCAGGTAGTTCCTAAGAGAATTTGGTGTCCACTCCGAGTGAGAAGTCACACATGACTCTGTACTTCTAAGATTTAGTTACTGGGCAACTGGGAGTTTGGCAGAAAAAATAAGCTGGAAGGTCAATTTCAGATAAATTTCATATTTAGGTTAAAATATTTGGAAGGTGAAAAGGACAAGACCATAAGTACTAGATGGTAGGTGAAGATATAAACACAGCTGGACTCTTGCAGGAAAGGAGGCTGTTAAAAGAAAAGCGTACCCTGGGAAGTGGCCCATAATGGGGGTGCCAGTAAAAAAAAAAAAACCCTCCAAAGAAAAACAATACAGAAACTAGAATAAAGTAGAGTGAAACATGAGAAAGACAGCCAGATGGTGAGACATTATGAGTACCAACGGGTTCCAGCGGACTAAGGGTGTAGAAGAGGAAGATCTATTTGGTCACAAGACCACTGGTGATCTCAAGAGGGCAATTTTGCAAAAGCAGTGAAGGCCGAACCAGATATAGAAGTTGAAACAGCTGGTAGATAGAAGGAAGTAGCAGGGTTAGGTCCTAAGCAAGCATATGAGAAGTGGTGTATGAAAGGAGGAGAACATGCAGGGACAGGGGGACCATCTGCAGGCTGGTCATCGCTTTCTCCTGTTCTGTAAACCAGCCCACTCAATTCATTTATTTATGGGATTTGCTTGGTGTCTTCTCTAAAATATTCAATTACACACACAAAAAACTTATTTCTACTTTTTTTTTCACTTCCTAAGGTCATACTCAAGATTATAGTACAGTGCTTACGTTTTCAAGTAGCTATCAATGCTGGAAGGTATGTGTATGTATCTCTCACTTTTCCCCATTGTGATGGCTTTCTGTATGATTTCTACTTCCTTGTGAGGGGATGCATCTAGTTTCGGTAGCAAGAGTAAGTTTTCTGTCATTTGGCTGAAAGTCCGAGTTAAATAGAACACTTTTCAAAAACATTAAATTAAAATAAGAATAGTGCTTTATATGTCTGAATCATATATCAAAAGTAAAGATTCAATGAAAACTTTAAGATCACTTACTAAACTTTCAAAGATGGGCAGATTTTCCATAAAGATTTCACCAGCAGAGACAGATGGGCTACATTCCAGAGGGGAAGGTCACAAGAGTGATGAATGAGACCTCTAATGTCTGCCATAGCTGTGAAAATCTTTATGGCTAACTAAAATTCCTCATGAATAACAACCTGTAAATACTATACGAGCTGTCAGACGGAGAACACTGAGCTCTGGGACCATCACACATGGTGAACAGAATACCCCACCACAGGATTTGTCAGTAGATTGCCAAGGCATTTAGCGTATCAGGCTTCCATTTGATCTGGGAAGTCAAGAGTTCATACTCAACTACTTGCCAAGGTGACTGAGTTGCAGAGATATAAACATTTCCGAGTGCCGCTGGCTGCACAGTCCTGCAAAATCTCACAACCAATATTTGGAAGCATTACTCACGAAAGCAAAGCTCCTTCAAACTGACTTATACAAAACCCCCAGAACCTCATTGTCATTATTGGGACAGTTAGAAAGAAATACACCTCCTAAGGCCAGCTATGGGAGGAGACGTGTGTATATAAATAGAGTCGTGACTGAGTTATGCTCATGGAATGTCTAATTCTGAACAGAACTGGCTGACTGTATTACTATAGAACTTTCCTCCGGGTAAAGGTGGCTACAGTGTTTAGGCCATCTGGGTTAAGCCGGGTTACTAACACGTCAGTGCAGTATTGCCAGGTGTTTTAGTGTCTCTCCAGATGTGCTTTTAAAAGACGGCAGGCAGTCAACACCATTTGCTGAATGCTCTCTGTGTGAACGGTATTGTATTAGGCACCAGGGAAATTTCCAGGAATGTAAAATTTGAAACCTGAGCCAGTAGGGAGCAACTCTGATATTAAAAACCAAATGACTGTAGATGGGATGCACATCCATTTGGAAAGCAAGAGTGAGAAAGAGCTAAGGATAGGACAAAAATTAAAGCAAAAAGAAGGTGAGAGAGATTAAATTTTGATCCCAATACTTTCCTGCACTGTGAAACAATGGAACATCTATAATTGAGCCATAGCTTCCTGGCAAACAGTATGATTCCTAGCCCCATGACCTTGGGGTTGGCCATGTGACTTGCTTTGGCTAACGGGGCTTTAGCAGACATGATAGGAACAGAGGTTTGTACTCTTGTGCTCTGGCAATCTGCCAGGAGCACATGCCCCAGGTGGCCTCTGATCCTTCAGCGTGGGCCTCTAGAAACAACCTGAATGAAACTAGCAGCCTGGAGCCAAACCCAGCCAACCTCCAACCCATAGCCTGCAGCAGAGCTTCCCAAACTTTACCTAGATCATCTGAACTACAGCTGGCCTGTAGACCTATAAGCACCAGAACAGAAACTTTCTATTCTCATATAGGAGGAAGAGAGGGAGAGAGGGAGAGTGAGAAAGAGGAGGGTGGGCAGACAGAGAGCGGTCAAAGAACACCAAAGGGGTGAAAGAATAGAAAAATATTCCCAAGCAGAAGTCTCCCCGATTTGTTACTAGCCACATTCTCTACTGTCATCCAAGGATCAATGGGGATTACCCACTTCCATCTTTGTAGTTGAGACTTGTGGGTTGCCACTCACTAGTTCCCGGAACCCTTCCTCTGAAGCTGATCATCTGTAATAATTACAAGTGTAAACCTGAATGTGTCATTAAACTTCTCCAGTCTGTTTTCTGTTCTGTGAAAGAGAGATAGTCTTACTCCTTATTTTATAGGGTTGCTGTGAAGATGACACAGGCTAATCCATGGAAAATGCTTCCTCAGTGTTAAGAGCACAAAGTGCGCCATATTTTTTGTATTCCTATTCCTACCCCTACTATTATCATCATCATCATTCATGCGGTGAGTCATCAGGATATTTATTCCATTTACTAACTTACTGCTGGTGTAAAGAATCCTAGGGCAACCAGGCAAATGAGACTCTGTGGTTCTAGAGTTACAGTGACTAGTACCCAATAAGCACAGGCATAGGCAACAACTCCAGTAAACAATTCCTCTTCCTCCTTTTGCCACCATTTTCTGTCTCTTCAAAAAATTGTATGCAGTTCTCAGAGTAGTAAAACTTGAGAGGAGACATATCTTCCTTTTGGCATTCTGATGCTGGCGTCAACTATGAGAGTCAATGGTGTTTGACCATTTTATATGAATATTGCTTAGGAATTCAAAACAAACAGCTAAGTATTTTTAGAAAGACTTAGAACAAGACATTTTTCGTTTTAATTTCTATTTTTAGTTCTGATTTTTAAATTAAATTTCACATGACCAAAGTTACTATCTTTTTTTTCTATTTAAATTAGTGTGGCTGGTTCACAGGAGAGGAATGATCTGATCTCCTTTAAGACTTAAGCCTTGTTGTCCTTTATTTTGCCCTAAGATAACAAGCGTTCTGGTGAATTTTTGTGTTGGACTCCAGGAATAACTGAAGATTTGGTTCAAAACTTTCCCTCTTGCCTTGCAACCTTTAATAGATGTATCTGCTCCAGACCTCCTGGACCAAGTCTTTCGAATCAGTCTCTTTCCCTTGATAGCTGGCCTAGATCAAGTTCTAAAATACAAACTCTCAGTTTTTACCTTTTGAGAATAAATCCCTCTGCCCTTAACTCACACTGTAAATGAGCTCATTCCATTCCTTTTCTAATTTTTTTCCTAGACGTTTCCTGCTCAGATTTTCTCTTTCCAAGTCAAATTGTCCCCATGTTGACTAATCCTTCAATTATTCTCTCTCGTCTGCCTATTCTAGCTCATTAAAACATTAGCACTCTCTAAAACCTATATTTATATTCATTATACATACATAAGAAATCCCTTTTCTGGACAAAAGGGCTATAAGGAGGCTACATGTAAAATTGGAAAGGGGGATATTCATCATATCAGAATACATCCTGTGAACCTTGCTAAGTGAAAGAAATCAAGGGCCAAGCAATCAGAAGCCTTCTTTGCTCGATTCCTCTCAGAAGAAATACTCTCTACCTTGGATTTGCACGTAGCCTCAGAGACAATGTGCATTTATACTAGCTGTGATATATTTTATAAGAGATATATATTTGGTCTCTGTCTGCAATTGCTAGCTCACAGTTCCCAAGACCCTTGGAATTTCCGGGGTGGAGAGTGATAAAGGTATCTTTTGTTACGTTAATGAGGTGACTTTTGGAAGGCCAAGATGGAACCTGGTCACCAGAGACATAACCTGTCTTTAGAGGGTTAGAACTTTCCGTCTCCACCCCTCCCCCAGACCTGGGGAGGGGTGAGAGGAGAGAAACTGGAGGTTGAATCCAATAGCCAAAGATTCAATCCATCATTAGTATGTAATGAAGCCTCCAAAAAAACTCAAAAGGACAGGGTCTGGAGAGCTTCCGGGTTGGTGAACACATGGAGGTGTGGGGAGAGTGGCGTGCCTGGAGAGGTCATGGCAGCCCCACGCCCCTTCCACATACCTCGCCCTGTGCATCTCTTTCATCTGGATGTTCCTGAGTTCTATCCCTTTATCATAAACCTGTGATCTTGGAAGTAAAACGTTTCTCTGAGTTCTGGTAACAGCTCTAGCAAATTAATCAAACCTGAGGAGGAAGTCCTGGGAACTTCTGGTTTATAGCCAGTGGGTCAGAAGAAGTAGAGGAAACAATCTGAACTTGTGACTGTGTCTGAAGTCCAAGGAAGAGGTCGTGGAAACCTCCCATCTACAGCTGGCTGGTGAGAAGCACTGGTAGAAGCTGGGCTTGTGACTGGCATCTGAAGTGGGCAGGGTTGGCGGGCAGTGTTGTAGGCCTGTACCCTTAACCTCTGGGATCTGATGCTATCTATGGGTCAATGGGGACAGAAATGAGTTGAACCTGCTGGTATGTGAGAATTGCTTGGTGCTGTGTGGGAAGTTCTCCCCTCCATGGAAATTGGGCTCAGGAACCTCATTTACTAGTCTATAAAGAACATCTCATTTTGCTTCCTATAGAATTAATTTCCTCCTTCCACTCTAGTCTTACCATTCCTATTTACCACAACTATAGGTCATGTTTTTTTTTTTAAATAGG
The DNA here is from genome assembly GCF_964656455.1 of Halichoerus grypus. Taxonomy (NCBI): domain Eukaryota; kingdom Metazoa; phylum Chordata; class Mammalia; order Carnivora; family Phocidae; genus Halichoerus; species Halichoerus grypus. The sequence goes on along the minus strand of NC_135727.1, from coordinate 105,698,024 downwards.
TCTTTCTCTTTTGTTTAGAATTTGAGCATCCCAAAGCCAGGTTTCGGTCTCTCTCATCTTCCTATTCCAAGTGCCTAGTGTTTGTTAATAAATATAGGAAGGAATGCTACAGGCATAGTAAATCAGATCATGTCACATCTTAGCTCAGAACCCTCCTAAGTCTTCCCTTCTTAAGAGGAAATTTCAAAGGTTTTTAACCATAGATGATAAGACCTGACTTGGCCTGGTTCTTGGTTGCTCACTGATCTCCTTATCCTTCACCATCTTGCTTCCTCAGCTTCAATCCTACTGGACTCCTTGTTGTTCCTCAAACCCCACTAAGCTTGCTCTCATCTCAGGGTCTTCGTGTTTACTGTTTCCTCTACCTGGAACCCTCTGTATCTGCCTGGCTTTTTCCCTCACTTCTCTACTCAAATGCCACCCCCATGACCACCCCATTTAAAAAGTTCCCTTCCCCTATTACCTCTAGCCTGCTTTATTCTTCTCTGTCAAACTTATCATGACCCGATTGCTTTCTCCTATTAAAATTCAAGCTCCATGAGAGAGGTTTTTCTTTCATTTACTGCGGTTTCCCCAGTACCTAGAACAGAGTTTGACCTATACTGGTCATTGAATGGACTAATTGAAGGACAGAATGAATTAATTCTTAGTTGGCTGATAATAAAGTGAAGCTCATAATTTTTTCAGGACATTAGACTAGGCACTAGACTCAGTTCTTTCCTAGAGGGAATAATCTTCAGCATGCCCAGTTATTCATTCAATCAAGGCATATCCTGTACTTATCTCCAAGATGTTGGATGCATGACATTAAAAAAAAAAAAAAAAAAAGGAATGCATGCCTTTACCCTTTTGGTGCTCACACTCCAACCCATTTCCTTTTATGATCTATTTTATCGACCATCCTTCATTCTAACTCTTGTCTGTCATTGGTATGTGTGCTGCTGGACTTAAGGTATAAGGCAAGAGGCTGACGTAATCTTATGCTGTCCTCAAAGTCCTTACCCATTAATGGAGGTCACAAGGTCAGACATCTTAAATAATGATCATCACTACACACACTGGACAAAATCATCAACTTCATAATAAAAGCAAGAGTAAATCAAATCACCCAGTGACCAGAATGAGCCTATTACAATGCCTTTTCCTCAGATGCTTTGAAATGCCTGTCAGTTACATTGTCCCCTCACAGATGGGTTTCCCCAGGTAACAGACTCTGAGACAATGTTTAAAGAGCAGGGTATTTAGTAAGGTGTGCTCTTGTGATCAACATCTGTGGAAGGGAGAAGAAGGAAGCAGGAATGGCGACCGAGAGAAGTCAAGCTAGGAGGCAGGCCCAGTGACAGTCTCAGTGAACCCCACTAGAGCTCCTGAGGTAGAATGTTAGAATTCTCCTGCATTAGGCCCAAATGGCCAGGTCTTTATCCTCCTGCAACCATCAGGAGCTACCCTCAGAAGGGGTGTGACTTTGGGGGAGGCAGCTGAAGCAATTCCCCAAAGGACAGACAACTGAAGGTCATCTGCTGAGGACACTCCTCTTCACTGCATGGGACCTGGGAGTTGTAGAGAAGTAGGCTCAAATGACTCCTCACACCTAGGCCATTCTACTTAGTGTTCTATGTGACCCAACTGCCATGGCTACACATAGTCCAGGAGTCAGGTATACAGGAGTTGTTCTCAGCCAGGGACAATTTTGCCTTCCAAAGGACATCTGGCAGCATCTGGAGATATTTCCGGTAGTCACAACTGAGAGGGCAGGTGCTACTGGTACAGAGTGGGGTGAGGCCAGGGATGTTGCTAAACATCCGACAGTGCACAGCACAGTCTCCCCAACAAAGAATTGTCTAGAGCACCCGGTCTAGAAAGCCTGGTTTCAATATAAACAGATTGTAAATACCTGACCCAATCAGATGCTCTTTCTTGGAGAGTTTGATTGTAACATATAGAGAAATTTAGATGGTAGAAAGGTAGGGAAGTTAAAAAAAAGTTAGAGGGCTAAAGAAGAAAACAGAAGTCACAAGGTGGTCGAAACTATAAGGACAAGGTAGAGAGGAGAGAGAAGCTATGATACTGTGGTAGTTTGAGTCTACAACAGCAAAGCACATCAAGAGAGAAACAAACAAGCTTCACGGTGACTGCCATTCCCCATCCTTCCTTATGTTTCCAGGGGTCCCCCTCATCACCTAAGTCTATCCCCGCTCCTTACAGCTTGGAGGAGACAAAGCTCATCTGCAGTAGACTGAAATCAAGATGACTATAATTGCTGATATCTGAAAGTATATTTAAAAATTCAAGAGTTGTTTTTTTTTTTTTTCTTTTTTTAGACAGGGACAGGGGAGGGATAGAGGGAGAGGGAGAGAATCTTAAGTAGGCTCCACGCCCAGCATGGAGCCCGACCCAGGACTTGATCTCATGACCCTGAAATCATGACCTGAGCCGAAATCAAGGGTCAGATGCTTAACTGACTGAGCCACTCAGTCACCCCTCAAGAGAATGGCTTTTAAAAATTTTATTTTATTTTATTTATTTTTTAAAGATTCTGTTCATTTATTTGAGACAGAGAGAGAGCAAGCAAGCATGAGCTGGGCTAGGGGCAGAGGGAAAGGGAGAAGCAGACTCCCTGCTGAGCAGGGACCCCCCCCCCCACAAGAGGCAGAGCTCGATCCCAGGACCCTGGGATCATGACCTGAGTCAAAGGTAGATGCTCAACTAACTGAGCCACCCAGGCGCCCCAAGAGAATGGTTTTTAAACCAGCAACAGTTTATGTAAGTCTGCAAAAGAACAAAATGCCTTTGTCCTCACCTCAATGTTCTCACCAAAAAGTATTATGTAATCTCAAACTGGTTGTGTTCTGAAAATGGAAAACATCCAAATGGAAAAACGAAAGTAATGATTTTTGCTCACAGGGATGTGATTCCACCATTTCTGTTGTGTAAAGCTTTGTATTTTGGGATGGATGACAAAATGTTACCCTAGGCCAAACTCACAAATGCCTTCATTTTCTGGAGAGTATAAAAATATACCTTTCAGAGCCAGCATTCCACTAAAATAGTGCCCATGTATCATGACACTGGTTCAGCACTGTGGTGCTACTCTCAGTGTCCTAGGTCCCCATGAGGCCCAGAGAAATCTGTCATGATGAGGAAAACAAGAAAGAAACAAGCATTTGCTTAGTTTCTGCCATGCCCCCGGAAATCTCCATGCAGGTATGTGGCGGAGTGGTGGTTGTGATCCAGCTAAATGTCACAATTGGGTTCTACAGTCAGATTATGCATGGGGTAGCACAGTAGTTTCATCCAGTCTGGGAGATGTTAATGCTGTTGGCGTCCCCCTCAGAACTCCCTTTCCCGCTGATACACCCATCCCCAGCTGCTATGAGTGTTGATTGCTACTGGCCCATTGCCTCACGGCTCTAGAGAACCTTCCTCAGTGAAATGGGAACTGTTGTCCTCTGCTCCCCAGAAATCCACAGCCAATGCCTGACTGACATGGGGTAACAAAAACCCAGCTCCCGTCCTTCAAAATGGGGCCAATTCTATGGTGCGATGTGTGCTCCAGAGTGCCCTGGGGGGTCAGGCCAAAGTTCGTGTCCACTTCCTTGCTCAGCTTGACTCCATCACCAGCATAACCCCCACCGCATCCTTCCTCCCTCCCTCACTCCCCTTCACCCAAGAGCTGCTATTTAGGCAAATTACTTGTACAAGAATCTATTTCCACGAAACATTACTTAAGGCTGTGGTGCCTGACCATCCCAGTATGCTCAGCACTGAGATTTTCTGAGATGCAGGAATCTCAGTGCTCGAACCAAGAACATCCCAGACACACCAGGACCAGTGGTCATCCTAACTTAAGGCAGATAGATATTTAGATCCTGAGCTTTGCCTCCACAACTTTGGGTAATCTGAATGACATTGATTTGGTGGCGTTCTGGTAAACCAGCTACGCAGAAAAAGAAAAACAAGTCTTGATTTGCCATATTTGCCAATTTTGGTGGGGTCTGTAGTCCCACTGGCTGATTTCAAGCTACCAAAGTTTAACAACCAGTTCACAATTGCTGTATATTTAACAACTGGCTCTTTCAAGCCAGTAAAAGTCAGCTCCAGTACACAAATTCCCACAGCAGAAACTGAGAACTTTCCAAAGCTTCCTCATGTGTCCAAATAAATGGATACAGAAGGCTGAAGATGCAAAATTTTGTTACTAAGGTTACTCTAAAGCAAATAAATCTAGGTCTTCACGGAGAATATAAATTTGAGCTCAAGGAGAAAGGGCCATAGAAATTGGTTTTGAGAAAAGAGTTTAATTATTATCACTGTGACTGCTTTTTGTGGGCATCTGAAAGGCTACCTTTGAACTTATGGAGCTGTTACCAGCATCACTGATAAGTTACAAGGCATCTGTCCCAAATTCCCGACACTCGAGACAGCACCGTGACTGCTGAAGAAGTTGGCCCCAATTATTTTGCCCTGAGATTTTTCCCTGATAAGGAAGCTTTAGGCTGAAAATCACCTCACATTGTAGATGCAAGCTTCTTCCTGACTTATCACGACAGCTTCCTTAAGCCATTCTGAAGCTTTAAATTATTGGCCCACTTGTATTTCAAATTTATCCATTCCCTGAGGACAAAGGTAGCATAGATTGGAACACTGTTAAGTGAAATGTCAGCAATTATTAGATGTGCTTAAAGTTTTTTCCCCCATCTTCTTTATTAAGTGTGTGAGTGGGAAGAGGCGGTGGGGGGTGGGGTGCAGGGAGGAAGGTTTGGTAACTCTCAAGATGGAAACAAACTTTTTAGTCTGATGTAGCAAGGGGAAACTGTAAAGGCTTGGATTGCTTTAATGAGACAAAGAGTTAACTAGGGATTTGATTAAGGCACTGAAGATGATAAAGCTTGCGCTGCAAGAAGTAGTGATCAATTCCTTCTTTTTACAGTGTCTCATAATCTGAGAACAAGAAGATCACTCAATGAAACTCATATCTTTTAAATTCAGAACAAATAGTAAAAAGGAAATTTGTCTTATGGAGTTCCATAGCCATCAACAGAGGGTAAGATTTTAAGAGGTCAGTGGATTAAAAGCTAGAGAATAAAAATCTTTACTATTATTGTTTTTTTCCATTATCAAAGTAAATACACGCTTATTATTAAAAAAACTGCAAACGTAAAAAAAAAAACCACTATAGCTCTTTGGATTCTGATATTTTTCAGTCTTATCTTTAGGCATCCCCTTCTGTTGTTTTTCTTTTCTTTTCTTTTTTCTTTTTTTTTAAAGATTTTATTTATTTTTATTTGAGAGAGAGAGAATGAGAGAGAGCGAGTACATGAGAGGGGGGAGGGTCAGAGGGAGAAGCAGACTCCCTGCCGAGCAGGGAGCCCGATGCGGGACTCGATCCAGGGACTCCAGGATCATGACCTGAGCCGAAGGCAGTCGCTTAACCAACTGAGCCACCCAGGCGCCCTATTTTATTTTCTAATAGAGTTGTGATCAAACTAATTGTGAAGTTCGCTTTTTTCCTTATATTACACGGCACAGGAGACTTTTGTGAAAAGGACCATGTCAACTTCTGAATGCTATTAGTCCTTGCTCAGCGGCAACATGAAAGGTCACATTATTTATTGAGTGTCTACTATGTGATAGTCACTATGCTAAATCTCATGCCACTGTGTATTAGCAATGTCAGGAGGAAATTTACTTCTTCTTTTGGATACAAAACATAATTCACTCTGTAAATGATTTCACTGAACATCTACCAAGTACAGTTACCATATTAGATGCTGAAGAATATAAGCTATCCTGTCCTTGAAAAGATTAAGGTCTACTCATTGATTGCTCATCCATTCATTAGTTGCACAAATAACAATTGAGCTTGTATAATATGAAAAACACTGCCCTTTCAGATTAGATCCACGGGAAACATCTCTGGGAAGGAGAGGAACTAGTTACATGCAATTAAAAACAAAAGAATGAATGATACTTTCACATCTAGTTTGACTCTAATAGGCAGATATGAAATTATACTGTCAAGTTGATGATGATAATGACACCAATGCTAATAGCAATCACTTATGTACCACTATGTGCCAGGTCCTGTTCCATATATTTTATTTAAGTGGGCTCCAAAACCCAGCATGGAACCCAGTGCGGGGCTTGAGCTCATGACCCTCAGATCAGAGCCCGAGCTGAGATCAAGAGTCGGATGCTTAACCGACTGAGCAACCCAGGTGCCCCTGTTCTATATATTTTACATAAAATATACACACAGTGTATACATATACAGTAACTATTTGATCTTCACCATAACCCTATGAGGAAATATTATCATATTTTATTGAATTCAAAACACCATTGGACATTAGATACATTCTGATTTCAGGGCTTTTATAATTGTGGCTAGAGAATATGTCTTACGTTTGATGAAATGTTACTATTATCCCCATTTTACAGATGAGGATAAAGAGATGGAGTATCTGACCAGTACTTGAACCCCGTCAGCCTAGTTCCAAAGGCTATAGTCTTAACCAATATCCCAAGTGAGATAACACTTGGCCCAGAGGCATCCAGAGAAAATTCAGGCTCTGTAAATCCACTTAGTACAGCCAAGGCCAAGAGAAACAGAAGAGAGAAATCTGTGGCAATATCAGATGAACTAGACAATTGCTGGCCTCAGTGTTTGTTGTCAATGGGTAACGCAGTATGAGCAGAAACTGGGTTCCAGTCCCACATCTATTATAACCTTGGTGATGTCATTTTATCTCTCTGCACATATTCTGTCTTCTGTAAAAATAAGGGTAGGGGTGGCGTAATTCAGTGTCTTTCAAACTTTTTTGGACTGCAACCCACAAAAGGAAAGTATTTTACTTTCTGTTGTAGCACACACGTATGCATGTGCGTGCATGCACACACACCCACCTAATTGAAACCAAAGTGTCGAAACAATACTTAACCTTGCTTGTGCAATGTACTCTGATATTTTCTCATCTCTTCCATTCCATTAAAAAATTGTTGGCTGCAAGTCATTAAACTGATTTCAGTATTCACTAATGAGTACTTTGAAAACAACTCATATAGCTACTCCCTTAAGCCTCTCTCCAGTTAGGAAATTCCACAGCATATGGGACTTCTGGGGTGGGGGTGGGAGCCAGAAACCTCAGGAAAGAGAAAGTTGACCCTTTTGCCTTATAAATAACTCATTTTCTTTTTAATTGGATCATGTTCTTATTACCTTCAGCAGAAAGTTCTCATCATTAAACCATTTGGCAAGTACCACTTGAGGGCAAAGAATCCTATACTACGTTCCATGGCACGTTTAGTGAGAAATTAACTGGTATCCCTGAAAAAGACTTCCCTACTCACGTGAGTACGGAGAAGAGCTACTGACTTTATCCTCTTCTTAGCGTTTCCATGTATAGTAAAGGCTGCAACAATTTCAACAACGACAAAAAACTTTCTTACCTTTATAAGCTACTGTTTTTCCAATCTTATTGACCCCAAAATGATTTTTTTTTCAAGGAAGAGTTATTAACATCATATAGAACATTAATGTTCTGAGGAATATTGCTTTGGGAAATGCTACTTTGGGGGAATTCTAGAACTGGTAAAATATTTTAAGTTTTTATTTAAATTCCAGTTAGTTAATACACAGTGTTAAAGTAGTTCCAGGTGTACAATATAGTGATTCAGCACCTCCAGACATCACCCGATGCTCATCGCAACAAGTGCCTTCCTTAATCCCCGTCACCTATTTCCCCTATCCTCCCACCCACCTCCCCTCTGGTAACCATCAGTATGTTCTCTACAGTTAACAGTTTGTTTCCTGGTTTGCTTCTCTCTCTCTTTTTCCCTTTGCTCATCTGTTTTGTTTCTTAAATGGTATGTATTTGTCTTTCTCTGACTGACTTATTTCACTTAGCATAATACTCTCTAGCTCCATCCATGTCGTTGCAAATGGTAAGATTTTGTAGAACTGGTAAACCATTAAGACAGCTCTAAGTTCTTCTCACTCTTACAGAAAGAGTTCTACCTTTATTCAAATATATAGTTATCCTTGGTGAAGTAAAACTTAAACTAGAAGCTCAGAGAACTGAGAAAATTGACGCAAAAAAGATCTCAGGCTCTTTTTTGTTTTTGAAGATAAATTCGTGAAGATAATTTTAAATGGACAATTTTCAGACTACTATGCCAATAAATACTATAGTACTTTCTTGATCATTGACATATGAAGACATGGACACTGTACCTTCCTACTATATATTCTTTTTTAAAAGATTTTATTTATTCATTTGAGAGAGAGAGAGACAGAGAGAGCACAAGCAGGGGGAGAGGCAGAGGGAGAAGGAGAAGCAGACTCCCCGCTGAGCTGGGAGCCCGATGTGGGGCTTGATCCCAGGACCTGGAGATCATGACCTGAGCCAAAGGCAGAGGCTTAACCATCTGAGCTACCCAGGCCCCCCCCCCACTATATATTTTAATACATGTATAAATGCTAACTGTGTGATTCAAAATTGTGTATAAACATAATACACTATACATATATAAAAATTTAAATAATTTTTAAAAATCACACTATTACCAAATTCTCCCTTTTCTTGGTTTAAGTTACTGAAGTCAATTAGAAGTGGTAGAGGGGTGCCTGGGTGGCTTAGGCAGTTGAGTGTCTGACTTGGTTTTGGCTCAGGCCATGATCTCAGGGGCGTGGGATCGAGCCCTGTGACAAGTTCGGCTTTGGGCTCTGTGCTCAGCCCCGGATTTGCTTGGGATTCTTTCCCTCCCCTCTCCCTCCCCCTCTCCTTCTCCCCCTGCACATGCTCTCTCTCTCAAATAAATAAATATATAAAATCTTAAAAAAAGAAGTGGTAGATTATTGGGGTGCCTTCCTGGCTCAGTCTATGTCTATGGAGCATGTGACTCTTGATTTCAGGGTCATGAGTTTGAGCCCCACATTGGGTGTAGAGGTTACTTAAAAATAAAATCTTAAAAAAAGTGGTAGAATACTACAGCTAGAATTAAAGGCAAGCAAGTGTCTAGCAATGGATAAGGGTCATATTTTACAATGTTTTTCTCTTCTCATTTCTCTCAGATCTAAGATAAAAGGAACCACTTCTTTAACACGTAGAGATTGGGCCACCAAGAAGAAACAGTGAATACTTTTATTCAGTAAAAGGCTGCCTCTCTCTACTGATAAAAAACAAAGACAGCTGGTAATGTAATTTTCAAAGGGGAATGTGTGTTTTTGTGTGTGTGTGTGTGTGTGTGTGTGTATGTGAAAGAGAGAGAGAAAGAGAGAGAGGGAGAAGGAGAGAGAGAGTGAGCATGTTTGCGGGGGCAGTTAGTGCTCATCTTTACTTCTCTTTGTAATTTCTAAGCCTCAGAAATCATCCCATTATTATTCCTAGTAACCTGGAAGTAAATTACTAGATATCTATCAATTCAAAATCATTTGATATGGCCTCAGTGGTATTTTTTTCAAACATATTTTTGTTTGTTTTAGGGGAAAAACTGTTTTGCTTTCACAGAACACAATTTAACAGCAAGTAAATGACTTCAGAGATGCCCTGCCTCAAATGTGGTTTTGATGGGGCACCCAAATTCTGGAGATTTCTAGAGGTCCATGTGGCGGTACATATCAGAAGCCATACAAATGTAAACGTCCTTTAACAGAGTGGTTGTGTGTTTAGGCGTTTATCTTGTAGAAAGACTAGGAGATGTTTATAAAGGTGTACAAAGGATGTTAGTCACAAAGCTGGATATAATAGTGAAAGATTTGAAATGACTTTAATTCAGAATTGTCTTGGTAAATCTGGTACAGCCAGAGATGAGAATACTACCCAGCCATTTAAAAAATTACTCCGTAGAGGAATATTTAAACACAAAAATATCTTTATTACAGTTCTAAGGGAAAAAAGAGGTCATAAAATGGTAATGTGATTTTATTCCTGTTTGGTTTAAAAGAAGGGAATCTGAATTCACACACATACACACGCCCCCTGAGAGAAAGACAGAAAGTATATGAAGCACATTTTTTGTAGTGGTTATCTCTGAGTGGTGGGATTATGGGTAATTTTTTCTCTGTTTGTATTCTCTGTTTCCAAAATTTCCTTGAGTGGCATATATTACCTCTGTAATTTAAAAAAAGGACAACACAAAGAAACAGTCTTCATTCAGTCTTTAGTCTCACTGTCCTATTTCTCAAATATCCCTTACACCAAATTGGTATTTTTTGATATCCATAAGCAAAGCTTCAAAGCATATATCAATATTCCACATGAGTAAGAAATTGGTGACTCCTGGGGCTGGCTCCATTTAAGCAGGTAAATGAATATTGTTATGAGCGTCCGTGTCTACTAGGCTGACCTTTCTGGAAGTGGGCACCGGTGTGATATTGTTTAAAAGGTGTAAACATGCTCCACCTGGCCCTTCCAAGTTCTTCCCTCACAACTCAGAGATTATGGCTGATGTTCTACCAACAGAGAGTCATTCCTCAGACTTATGGCTTTTCACCCTATTAAAATGCAAATAACCCAGGAGGAGTACACATTAAACTTTACCTGTCACCTGGGTTAAATAACATATCATTTTCTGAAAAGAAGTTTTAATGGGGAAGACATGGGAATTTGGGTGGGGCAAGCAGGGAGAATAAAGGATGAATGAATACACCTGGCATCTGAGGAGTAATTAATATTCATAAGAGTGATATTTTTGTTTATGGCTTATGAGTCACTTAAAAATATGTTATCACATTTAATTTCAATGAGATCAAATAGAGTGGCAGTCACCGAGGTGACTTAAGCAGACCAGAGATTTGGACAAGTACAGAAGACAAAATCCTCAGGCCTCGTCATTATCTTAGAGGCATTCCTAGAAGCCACAATCCACTTGATTGCATACACTGCTTTCACCTGCCCCCCTTCTTTTGGCCCATCCTAAGCATGTCCAAATAACGACTGCATGCAGATAGGTTAGACCCCGTCAAGAATGTAAGACAATTTCTTACTTAATACACTGTCAATGTATAACAAAAAGGACTATCACCTTCTAGGAATTTTTTTCTAAAAGACAAGAGCCAATTGGAGATACATGAAAGCATCTAGTCAAATACTTTAAAATGTGAGCAAAGGGGTGCCTGGGTGGTGCGCAGTAGCGTTTGACCCTTGGTTTTGGCTCAGGTCACGATTGTAGGGTCATGGGATCGAGCCTCACATCAGGCCCCACGCTCGGCATGGAGTCTGTTTGAGAGTTTCTCTCCCTCTCCTTCAGTTCATCCCTACTGTGCACGTGTGCTCTTACTCTCTTCTCTCAAATAAATACATCTTAAAAAAAATAAAAAGTGAGTAAAGATCTTTTTCTTAACCTATGGGAAATGGAAAACAAAGGAAAGGATGAGAAAATGACAATAAAAGAAGGTGGCAGGAGAGTGAAGGGAAATCATACAGAATTACTTCCTGTCTATAAGATACATAAATTAAGTAAACGACAGTCCAGTGTAGTGGCTAGAACAGGCTCTGGAACCAAGCTGGGTTTGAATCCTGGCTGTCAGTCAATCTGTGTGTGACTGTGTGCCTCAATTTCCCCATCTTTAAAATGGGTATAATAACGTATCTACCTCAGAGGGTGCTATGAGGATTAAATTAGTTCATATTTGTAACATTGTCAGGCACAAAGTAATTGCCTTAAAATGATGGTGAGGCCCTCATACATACTCATGTATGACAAGAAATATGCCAAAATGTTAGCACATGTTAACTCCATGTGGTAGAAATATGGCTTTTTAAATAGAAGAAACCCCAAAATCCACACTTTTGTAATCAAAGAGTGGTAGAAATTAATAACATCAATCAGAGGACAACAGGAGCTTGACAATTTAATATGTACTGTTACATTAATAGGATGTTCCAATAGTAAACCCTCCGTTAACTAAGGCTGTTCCTCTTAGTATTTATTATAAAATATGTAATATTTATCAATAATATATATTAATAATTAATGACACAAATATAATTAATAAAAGAGTAAAGCTGAAGTGAAAGAATGAAGAGTGATCAAGGATAAAAGAGCAGTAAGAATGGTTAGGGAGAGGAAATCCAATAGGCTGAGCTTCCAACTGGGAGGCAGGAAGTATTTAATGAATTACATAAAGAATTATAGAGTCCCAGTAACACGTATTGAATGATCCCATCATAATTAGATGGTATCATAATTATCAGCTTATGAAGTGAACCGCTATAAGCAGAACTAAAGATACAAAAGTATTACCAAAGTTAGCACTTGAGAACACATTGCAGGAAACAATTATGTGTTAGCTGAAGACTGGACAAAATGATCTAATCGGACCTCCTCTCCCAATGCCCTGGATTCTCCCCCCAAGCTGTATTTCAGGATGATTTACGCCTCTAGTGCACTTGGCAGAGATGATCATAATTCAACTCTTAATTCTTCACTACCAAGAAGCAATGAAGACATTAAGCAATGGAAGGTGACAGCAACTTACTGGAAAGGAAGTGCTGGGATGCCGGCCCAAAGTCCCTGTGGGCTTCGTGCAGCTGCCTGATGCGGTCCTCAACAGCCACCTGGGAGGAAGAGGAGAGAAATGATGTTCTCTCATCACATATAATGAGGAGCAATTAAAACAATGTACCCTTTTTGGTAAGATCTTTCGGGCCTCAAAAGCTGGAACACTAAAGCAACAATTTATAACCCTGGTTTTAATATCCGCTTACCATAGATGGCCTCCGAGACCCATTTTTATCAAATTGAGGCCAAACAAAAAAGATCTGCTTTCTTGATAATGTTATAATGAGATTTTTTTTTTCACACTCTACTCATTGGCAGACACAAATGAACTACTGCTCCAATGAGTACCATCAAAAATGCAAACTCTAAATCTTTCATGCAAAGGTTAGGGAGATTGTCATTCCCTGTTATATGTGATGGCTAAAGGAGCTCAGAAAGGGCATATATTTTGTCTTAGTCTGTTGTTTTTGACTCATGTTTTTTGGAATCCTATTGATGACTGATGGATCACTGAGTGATAATAAGTAACCAATAGTTGATCAATACTCAAATATCAAAGAAGTAGAGGCAAGGCTTAAATGTAGGGGAGAAAATGAGAAAAAAGAAAATTTCAGATTGCAGTTTTTAGTAGACTTGAAAAGTATTGAAAAGTATATCTTTAGGTGGCATGAAATAAAAAGTACCACTCTTTTTTTCCTATTAGGTTTTTCTGTAATACATTGACACTGTCCTGATAGCTTAGTGAATTCCATTCTGGGTGGGGGAAAAAGGAAGAATTTTACAGGCGAAATGGTACACTTTGCCATCTGGCATTCTGCCAACTGGATATTAATGGTGGCCCCAGGCCTGTAGGCTCCATAAATCTGGATCTTAATTTGGTTCTGAAAGGCCCATGCTAAACAAGGGTTGGTCAGCTCTTGCCCAGAGCCAGCAGAGCTCAAGTGGGTTTGCTCCTATGGTGTGGGTAATTCCCAAGAGATAAAACAGGTATTAAACGGATCAGAAATCTGGCTCAGGTAGTCTGGTCTAAAGCTGACTCCGACCTTGCAGTATGGAGTCAAGGGCCTGACATAGATCGAGAACAATCTTCTTTTTTCATCTTCTTCTAGCCTTGCCCATCTTTGCTGGGACCAAATATTTTGCAAAGCATGTGGAGTTCCAAAAAGGGCAGGATTTGCTTCACTGTTACACACACAAAATCATGAAGAACACACCAAAACTCCCTTTCCAGTCGTATGACCCTGCATTACCGGCCAAACTCAACCTGCCCGTCCCGCCACATTGCATCCAATGTAACACTTGTCTGACTTGTTCTTGCTGCTCCTCCTCTCTAGAGTGCTCTTCTCTCCCTTCTCTTCCAGTTCAAGTCTTTTCTATGTTTATACGCCCCCCGTCTCCAGTCCCGCAGGGTTAGAAGTGATTGCTTCCTCAACATCCTCACAGCACATAGTTTCTACTCGGAGCACTTCCATCGCACCATCTGTTTTAGTTGCAAGGACATGGGTATCTCCAACAATGCACTGTGGATTCCTTGATAGCTGGGACCATTTCTTGCTTACCTCTCTTCCCCTACGCTCCCCCTGGCAGGATGCCGTGAACCCTGCACACTGTAAGTGGTAACAAAGGTTTAATGACTAGTTGAGCAAACCAATGCGTATGTGTGACTGACAGACATAGACAGACAGATCTGGGAGAATAAACCAGAATGTGTACTGACACTGACTGCATGCTGCATGCCCCTGGGTATATCGTTCTAATGTTAACTTTCCTTACCTGTAAAATGGGACAATATGACGTACCTCATAGAATTGTTGTGGGAAATAGCTAAGACATGTGAAGTGTTTGGCCTGCTTTCTTTCACATGGTGATTACTCAATGAATGTTAGCAACTACTGTTTTGTTGCTTTATGATTAACATATGGAGAGGAATAGGTTATTGCAGGCAAGGCAATACATGCGAAACAAAAAAATGGCTAATATATATATATATTTAAGATTTATTTATTTGAGAGAGAGAGAGTGTGTGCATGAGTGGGAGGAGGGGCAGAGAGAGAGGGAGAGAGAGAATCTCAAGCAGACTCCCCGCTGACAGTGGAGCCCAATGCAGGGCTTGATCTGAGATCATGACCTGGGCCGAAACCAAGAGTCAGATGCTCAACCGACTGCGCCCCCCAGGCGCCCCCCAAAATGGTTAATATTTATTAAGTACTCCGTTAATGGCAATATGAATTAACTTATTTAAGTTTCACAGTAACTCAGTGGTAAGAAGTCATAGTATCTGCCCACTTCACTGATGTAGGAACTAAAACATGAGAGGTTAAAAAACAACAAAATTTGACTAACTTTATTTTTATTTTTATTTTTTTTTAAAGATTTTATTTATTTGTGAGAGAGACAATGAGAGACAGAGAGCATGAGAGGGAGGAGGGTCAGAGGGAGAAGCAGACTCCCTGCTGAGCAGGGAGCCCGATGCGGGACTCGATCCCAGGACTCCAGGATCATGACCTGAGCCGAAGGCAGTCGCTTAACCAACTGAGCCACCCAGGCGCCCTGACTAACTTTAAATAGCAAATTGGCAGAGCCAGGATTCAAATTCATTCTGGCTCTTGGTCTTAACTGCTATTTTAAGGATTAAAGTTGAAAGGCAAGTATTTTATCCATATTTAATCTGCAGCTGGCCTTCCCATTTATCGAACGCAGAACAAATCTGGTGTCCACATCTATGAAAGTTTAGTCGTTGGTATATTTTATGACCTAATGCAAGGTCAGTTCCTGGTCATGAAGAAGGTGATGCCATAAGATTATAGAGAACACATGCAAATGAATGTTTGGAATACATAATTGTTTCTAAATGCAGAGTGGGTCATTTCATGAACAAATTAATCAAGAGATGATTGTGAACGTTTGGGGGTGGGGAAGACAGGATGAGGAGGCCACTGGGGAGTGGACAGTAATCAGAGATCTTTTCACATCCCCAGAAAGAAATCCCAAGGGGAACATGTGATAAAGGAGCGTGACCGTGTCACAGGCCCTGTCCCCTGGCAGTGATGTTGGTAGATTCAGAGCAACCAGGTGGAGGCAGCGTCTGAGTCCATCAGAGGCCACTCATCTCTGAAGGGCGCTTTCTTCTTATATAAGGAGACGTCCAGAGGTAGTTTCCAGCGTACACCCAAAAATGTCAAGAAATGAAAAGGAGACAGAAGTGAATTCCCATCCCTATAACTCAAAGTTAAGAAAACGCATGAGAGAGACTGAAATTAAAAATGTATCATGAAATGAAATGAAAAATTCAGGCAACAGTCTTAACATAACTAAAGAATTAAGCATAAAATATTTCTTTTCACAGATTATCTTTGGATTGAATGCACAGGTGAATAAACAAAGACATTGTTTTCAGAATGAGAAAAACTTTGAAGGCACAGTGTAGCTACCAAAGAACAAAGGCACTTTATTCTGTGAGCAATTAGGCAAGGAAATGAAATTTGATAAACTTCTGCAACAATAAGCACCATGCATCGGACCTTTCTAACTGGCTGTGTTTTGAACCAATATCAAGTACCACATACAGACTAGGGAGCAAAAGCTACAAATGATACACTAGCCCTTGCATTCTGGCATAATTCCTTCTTTACTCGGTTATTTCTCTGTTCGTCTGACAAGCATTCGTTAAACCCGAAAGAGACACGCAAGGAGCAGACGCTAGAGTCTCTGGTCCTTGGCCACATAGAGGTTTGGAGGTGAGGAGGAGGGACAGGCCGAGGAAAGGCCTGGGGCAGAACACGGCTGTTGCTGAGGATGGTGAGGTACAGTGAGCTAGGTGTCTCGGAAGCAGAAATCCACAGCAAGGCATTCCAGACTCTGAGGCTCGAGATTTCCCTGGCAAGGCCAAGGGAACCAGGGAAGATTTCTGCGCAGGGACTCAGGATTTGAGAAAGCAGTGCAGGTTTAGGTAGTTGAGTCTGTCAGCGAGGCCTGAGACACAGATTCAAGAGGGACCTGGAGGCTGTTGTTATCACCTAGGTGTGGGGCGAAAGGCGTTGCAATTAAGACTGTGTGGCCTGGAGTGGGAGAGCAGGTGCAGATGAGGAGGTATTTTGAAAGAAGGAAGAACTGATTAATTTTGGGGTTGGAGCTTCATTTTGGAAGAAGCAAACAGAACTCGTGTATTTCCAGTGTGGAAGACTGGGAGGATAAGGATATTGCTGATGGAAATTCCAAAGGAGCGGGGGATGGCATATGGCTGGATGAATTCATAGGGAACACGATGCGTTTGACCTAACAGTGAGATTTTAACTGGAGGTGTTGAGTAGAGCCAGTTGGAGATGAGCAATTTGTCTCAGTCATTAAAGGAAGGCAAGGCAAGTGAGACTAAAAGGGGTAGGATGGCGCATTAGAAGGTGAGCAGGGTAGGAAGAGCCAAAGGAGTAGAACTAGAATTCTTCAAAGAGATAGGAAGAACCCACTTTCTTCTGAATTAACAGGCAATACCTCTGTTTCCTTTTTTTTTTAAAAAAAGATTTATTTTGGGGGGGGAGGGGCAGAGGGAAAGGGAGAGAGAATACTCAGACTCCCCACTGAGCATGGAGCCCGACATGGGGCTCGATCCCATGACCCCAAGATCATGGCCTGAGCTGAAATGAAGAGTTGGCTGCTTTACTGACTGAGCCACCCCTAGGCGCCCCGACCTCTGTTTCCTTTTATAAAAAGAAATACAAGTATAACATCTTTTGGGGAAGCACACATTCTGTTTCTACTATTAGATCATAGATCACGGAAGCTTAGAACTGGAAGAATCCTTATCTACTGATACACAAGGGTCTATTCTTTAGAACTATCCCAGATGGGCAAAAAACTACCATCTGCTCCTTGAGTACTCATAATCTAGTTTGCAGTATTCCTCAGTAAAGCATGTCAGAGAAAATTGAAGAGGGTATTTTTTTTTTTTAATATGCTCCGTGAGGACAGGGACACATCTTTCTTTCCCTACTACAATCCCCACTGACTAGCACAGTACCTGGCATATAGCAGATACTCTAATTATTAGTTGAATGAATTAATGTACAGTTTATTCAAGAAGTGTCACCCGAACAACTGCATTTTGCGTGAAGAATTCCCTATTGTGTGATTCTCGGCACAGTTTTTGCAAAGACCTGCCTTCCCCCCTCCACCTCCCTCCCTCCCTCCCTCCCTCCCTCCTTTCTTTCCTTCCTTCTTGATGATCAAAGTTTAAAAAAGAAAATCATTTCAATTTATTGGGCCTACAATACTAGACTCAAACAATTTTAAAGTAATAATGTGCAAGGCAAAGCAAGAGCCCAAATCTCCCCCCTGTTTGTTTTGTTCTAATTTTTAAACAGTCATATTCGAGAGCTACAAGGACTATGTATTATTCTCCTTTGCTTTCTCATTTCAGATGAGTTCTGTAGGCAGCGCACTGTTTGCGGAGACCTCCCTTCTTTCATGCCTTTAAGAAATGTTTCTTCATTCATTCAAAAGATACTAGAATGCCAAGTTACTTGCCCATGAAGATACAGACCTTGATTATCTTATTCATAGTTTAGCACAGTGCCTAGTACCTAGGAGATGGTCAATAAATATTTGATAAATGTGATGAATGAAAAGACTTTTTGAATTCCTGTTATCTGTTAGGTGCTGTGCTCAATATGATTATGGTAGACCAGAGAGCAAAATTTTAGGAATAAGGAATGAACACCAAGTCATTCAACTAAATTGATGATAACACATTCTATTCTCAGCTTTGACTATTTCCCAAAGCTCAGTCCATCCCTCCGTGTGTTCTGAAGGACATCCTTATTTCATTTTTTCCCCCCAAAATTGCTTAAAGTCAAAAAGAGAAGAAAAAGGAGAGATCATAACATTGTGGCTCCAAGAAATGATTTCAAGTAAAATTTATCTAAATTTAAATGTTATTCAACTTTATTTTCAATTCTCAAGGGCTTCCACTTTTTCTTTTGACTTGTTAATCACTTTTAAGTTTTCATCTTCACTGGAGGTTTAAGGAGAGCCAAGGGGTCCATCCTGATGCGGGAAGACATTGCTCAACAATGTGATTTCTACCTAGCATCCAAGCGTTCTAACCGGCACTTCATGCATTGATCATGTTTACTCCAGTCTTGGGGAAAGATGTAACTGGGCATGTACATTTCCATTTTCTGGCTTTCAGTTTGTCTAGACCTTTGCTAAATATCCATGGGCATGTAAGAACCAGACTTCACACCTACATGGATGAGCCCATAAAAAAAACCCCAAAACAAAAACCCTCTCCTTGTACTGATAGTGAATAAACCACACACATGTACACAAATGACTCTCTACGGTCTATTCGTGAGGTTTTTTCCCTGAAGTTGTGCAGTTTGTACAGTTTTTTGTATGCATGTGTCTGTGTTGGGGAGGCCTTCACAATGCCTTCTTACTTCCAAATCCTTACTTGTAAAACTCATAAATACATGCTCAATCGTTATCCTGGAAACTCTCTTGAGATTACAGTTTCAGTTAAAATCCTTTTAACTAATTATAATCCTTTTCAGTAAAAATCCATTGTTCTAATTCTGATTTATTTTGAGTTGTGACTGGGAAAAAAATGGTCTCCGACAAGGTTTGGAATGAGAGCTTGTGATAGGTACAGCTTGGTGGCAAGACCATCCAGGCTTGTTGAATGCAAAGACTGGCTGAGTTCTCTTTTCCTTCCATTTATTTATGTGTTTTCTTGACACTGAGACACCTTTGAGTGAAAAAGAGTTTCTTGCGATTGACTTCAGAATAGATCATGGGGAAGCACCCAGGGCTAACAGAGTGCTCACTCTGAGTAGGAGCATAATTATTAGTTGATTTGGGGTGATTTATAGCATGGATGCTAAACGGGTACCATCTGAGACCATCATTCATCCACTTCTCTTTATGATCTTCTCTTATCATAGCTTTTTTTCCCCCTTCTATTTTTTACTTCTGTGTTGATTCCCTTCTTTCTTAATCTCGGATTCCTTTTCTTATTCTCTGTTTTCCCTTTCTTTTCTCCTCCATTCACCTCTCCACCGGCCACCAGCCGTCCCCAGCTGTGTTCTGTACAACCTCCTGGAGGAGTGCACAGACTCCGTGGCAAACAGAGCCTAAAATGAAAGGGCTGTGAGCCTCTGCCAGACAGGGGAGGCGTGATGTCAGTGGGAGCCTCGCCTAGAGCCGGCTGAAGGGCAGCAGAACTTGCCACCCCCAAACATGCCTCTTTGGCATAAGAATTATTTAAGCTCATTAGTTTTTCAGAAACAGCAGACACTGGAGAAGCCCTGAAACCAGCAGAAGTTATGTTTTGTAAGAGAAATTTACATTTATAAGGGAAATCTGCATTTTAAGGGGGTTTCCTGCTCTGTCCTGGGAAGAAGAGACCGACTGAATCTCTAGAAACCCTTACCAATGGAGAAAGCAAAACTGAAATCTGCATAAGAACCTTACCCTTGTTTACTGTGCTTTTCCTGACAACCTCCCCTAACTGATCCACCCTCCCCCCCCAGCTCCCAACATCTTTCTTTTGTCTTTAGCTGCAAGTGGTATTAGAGGTGGTGGTCTGAGCCATTTCGGTGAGTTACTCAGTTTTCCTGGGTCTTTCCCTTGTATACATGTTATTTAACTTCTGTTTGCTTTTCTCCTGCTCATCTGTCTTTTATTAGAGGAGATCTCCGCCAAGAACCTAGAAGGATAGAGGGAAAATTATATTTCCTCCCCCACATAGCCCATGGTTTCTCTGGGAACATGATTCCCCTTATTCTGATGGACTCCTCCATCCACTGGAAAGCACAAGAGGACAAACACCAAGTCCTCTGCCCATTGTTAAGCCTTCAGCCTTCCCCTCACTGATTTCTCACGTGCACCTTGGAAGTGTGTTTATTGGTTCTCATGCTCATGCAACTGCCTCATTCTGTGATAATGGAGTCAGGTTATATCAACATTAAGTTGACTTCAGAGACCCAAGTACCTTCAGGGTATCATTAATTTTAATTTAGAAAGGCAGCAATCAGCCTCCTATCCTGGTTCATTTGTCAAAATCTTTAGTTTTGGTTACATCTACAGACTGTGAGGAAAAAATGTGATGGGAAGGGAAGAGATCATAGGAAGCGTTTCTTCTGCCTTTTTTTTTTTTTGGTCTCAAAGAGATAAAAGTTGAATTACTCTGCTTGGCTGATGTAACTGGATGCAGATTTTATCTTAAAAAATAGGTTCCCTTTTTGGGGCGCCTGGGTGGCTCAGTTGGTTAAGCAACTGCCTTCGGCTCAGGTCATGATCCCAGGGTCTTGGGATCGAGCCCCGCATCGAGCCCCGCATCGAGCCCCGCATGGGGCTCCTTGCTCGGCGGGGAGCCTGCTTCTCCCTTTCCCTCTGCCTGCTACTCCGCCTGCTTATGCTCTCTCTCTCTGTCAAATAAATAAATAAAAAATCTTTAAAAAATAGGTTCCCTTTTAAAAGCTTTCTTAATGTATGTCATGATTTGCAGCAGGAACTAAAGTGGCTCGCACCTTGCAACACCATTACATTAAATCGTTTGCATATCAGCCTCTGCTGTTTATTCTTGAGCTTTTATTTATTCCACGTTTGGAAGACATCATTCTCACAGAAATTTCCCAGGGCCACTGTTGCATTCCTATCCAGGGGCATTTTGGGCCACAAGTAGCATAAGGCTCACATGGTAATTACATAATTATCCCTCCTGGTATTAGCACACGGGAGTGTTCCCAAGGACCAGAAGTGGCAATTTGAAATAATTATCAAGGGACTATATCAGAACTGGTATCATCTGAAAAAAAGACAACTTATATAGCTGTTAGCAAATTCATACTGAAATATGAAATCAGGAAGACAAATGAAAAAAGATACACCACAAGTAATTATATATTTTTTGTTTCCCGGTGGAACTCTTCTATTTTGGGCAATGATACACTTGTAGATTTTTCAGTTTGTTCTACTAGTCACCTTGATAATAATGGTCAGCAGGGAGAATTTGCTCAAACACGCACACAACACTCCTTAACCAAGGAAATCCACATCCCTTACGTCCCACACTACCTGCAGCATTTCCAAAGCTCCCTGACCTTGACTCCCTTCACAGTCCATTTGACCGCATATCAGAGAGCCTTGTCTGCCAGGAGCCCCTGTTTCCAGTTCCCAGCTCTCCTCCCAGCCACTGAAAAGCGCCTTTCTCTGCAGAGCTGCCAAACCAGTATCAGGACGTTGGTTACAAATCAATAAACCGGAAGATCTCATCTACTGCACTTCCAAGTCCTATAACAGTTGGTGCTTCTCTCTCCTTTACATATCAGAAAACAAGGCACAGGCTAAAGAAGGAAGTACACTTCATGTTTTTTAACAAAGCACAGAGGCTGGTGCAATGCCCTTCTATTGTTTCTTGGTGTGGATTTGTCAGAACTGGAATTAAACTGGACATCTACTCACTCCCTCTGTCTCCAGCCTTGCTGCCTGCTGGGGCCTCTTTACACTCCTCAGGCTGAGCGCTCTCCCACTACCCCCCTCCTCCTTCCCCATACGTTCACCCCAACCCTGAGGTGGTTTATAAGCTCCTTGAACAGTCCTAAAGACTTCCCTGAACTATTGTAGGTATTTTCACTTCAAATCTAAAAGCTATTTTTTTTTTAAAATGTGGCTTTACATGGTATAGAAAACTACAGGGAAAAACATTCCCAAATACAGTGTGATCTTTTATAGGAGAAACAAAAGATTGAATTTTTAGGTCATCATGGAAGTAGGTATACTTCCTTGAGCAATAATCTGAAGTATTTTATGAGATTCTTCCTTTCACTAAAGCAAGAAATCCTAAAATCCATCAGGATATGTGCACTGTACCTTGACTTTCTTTTTAATCCTCAAGTGAAACCAAGACAGTAAAGTGTAATAAAAATGCATATAGCCCCAGGCTTTGTGCCTTAGCAAAGAGAGAAAAAATAAGCTTCTTGACTTAATATGTCTACTGTGAATAATCAGCCATTGCATTTTGGGATCCTGCTTTATAATCTTAACATATAACAGTGAACTCCATGTTCGTGGTGTGATAAGAATAAAGGATTTTTTCGCTTTCTTTTCAAAAAACAAAACAAAAGATTTCCCCAGTTTCCCAAACCAGATACATGTGTCAACTTAAAAGAAATGAAACTAGGAGCTGCAATCTCTTGAGTTTTATTAACACATTTTTTGCATCTTCCCTGAAGTTGTCAATGAAGTGCGGACAAGGTAAGAGAGGGCCCCGGGCTACACAACAATGTGGCTAACATTTGGTTGGGAGACCTTCTCACTCCCATTCCCAGATGTTTAGCGTGTCCTGCCCAAGTCCCAGTTCTTCGCTGATTAATAAATATTCCTAGGAAGATCAATGATTGCTCATAACAGGCTTCCAGTATCACAGCTGTGAATATTTGCATTTTAAGAGCAATTTTAATTAAATAATGAAGCAATTAATTACTCAAATACTTATTGAGTGCTTATAAGGTACTTTGCTAGGAGAGGAAGGATAAAAAAATAAATAAGAAAACAAGGAGCCTATTTTTCGTGAATTTATGGATTAGATATTTACAAATAGGCATACCGGAGTAGCTTGGGAAAGATTTTAACATACCCCAGTCATTCTCCAATTTGACCGTGTATCACTACTACCTGAGAAATTTCTAAAAGACAGATTCTTAGCTTGTCTCCAGAATTTCTGACCTAGTCCATCTGCCACTGGGGCTTGAGAATCTGTACTTTCTGTAAAGCTCCCCCAAGGACTCTGCCGTAGAGCCTATTTTTGGAGCCACCAGTGTAGTGGAAAGGCCACCAGTTCTATGGGGCAGGAAGACCAGAGTTAGAATCTCTTACTAGCTACTTGACCTTCTGCATCTCATCTAAGTGTCTATAGGCCTTAGTTTCCTCATCTATAAAAAGAAGTACTGAATACCAGCAACAGTGACAATAGTCATGACAGCTGACATTTATAGAGCATTCACTATGATCCCAGTGCTGTGTTAATAGCTTTATAGGTAGACTGTGCATTTAAGCCTCTCCTATCAGAAAATAAACTTGATGAGAGCTGGGCATCGTCTATTTCATTCACCTCTGTATCCCCAGGATCCAGGTTGGCACCTGTCTCATAGTAGGCAGCCAATTAAATATTTAAAAGAATGAACAACCCAGTGATGAAGGTCCTTCCATTAGGACCATTTTATTTTTTAATTTTTTTTTTTAAATTTTATTTGAATGTGAGAGAGCGAGAGAGCGAGCGAGAGAGAGTGCAAGTGGGGGGAGGAGCAGAGGGAGAGGGACACGTAGATGCTGCACTGAGCGTGGAGCCTGATGTGGCACCTGATCCCACGACCCTGAGATCATGACCTGAGCCGAAATCAAGAGTCAGAGGCTCAGCTGACTGAGCCACCCAGCTGCCCCTAGGACTGTTTTACAGATGAGGAAACTCATGTACAGATAATGGGATGTTGTAAAGTGTGTGCCTGGAGAGTCCCCTTCTTGGCCCTCAGGAGAGACCCACTCCTTTTCCTGGCAACTGTGCTAAAAGGAGCCTAAGGGGCACCTGGTGGCTCATTGGGTTAAGCGTCCGACTCTTGATCTCAGCTCAGGTCTTGATCTCAGGGTCGTGAGCTCGAGCCCCATGTTGGGCTCCACACTGGGTGTGGAGCCTACTTAAACAAACAACAAACAAAAAACAAACCAAAAAAGAAGCCTAACAGCTCTTGGGGTGATTGACTGTGTAGAAGGTATTAATGAAGGAAGTTGCTTTTAAGCAAGGCCTTCAAAGTTGGGTAAGAATTTGATGGGCAAAACAGATGAAAGGTTCCATGTGGTCAGAGGAGAATGAACAATTTTTTTTTTTTTTGGCACTAGTAAAGGCCTGGATGTAGAATATAAACAAAGGGAAGGCTGAATAATCTAAGGCTGGAAATGTAGCTGGGAGTCAGACCACAGCAGTACTTGTCTGTCAGTGTTAAGAACAGAGACTTTGTCATTTATGGGAAGGCATGAAAGTATTTTTAAAAGTAATTATTAAAATTTTCATTACTTTTACTGCATTCACATGATAACAAAATTCAAGAAAAACAAACAAACGAAAATCTTTAAAAACCAGTCTCCCTTTTACCATATCTTTCCCACCATCTTGCTTCCCATCCTGGTGGCAACTACTAGTCACATTTTCATATTTTACATTATTTTTTTCAATAAAGAAATACCATGGTCAGAGCAGTGTTCTAGGATGAACTGAAGCACAGAAGAGGTGTAGAAAGGATAAGCTGCCAGGAAGCAAAACAAGAGCCGTATGCTAGCTGGTTAACATAAGGGAACCAGGCTTTCATCCCATGTGACAAGGCTATGTGTACGAATCAGGATGGGCCCCCGGTGTGTTGGGGCAGAGCTTGATAGGATAACCCAAAGCAGTCAGTCAAGAAGGGTTGAAGAAAGACTAGATGGAATGGTGGAAAGATTACAAACGGGGTGGGAGTGAATTCTCAAAGCCCCTCATGTCATTGGTCCTGACGTTAACAAGATCCCTACTATGGCTTGGGCAGAAATACTGTATGTGACTAAAAAAGACGACCTGTAAAGCATGTAACAGCATCTGCTACAAAGAAGCACTGAGTAAATGGTTTCTGTTTACTCAGTTACTTATTTGGGTTAAAAGGTGTGGGTCAGAGCAGAATCAGAGTGGGTGAATTTGGCAGACACATCGCTGGGGGAAGTTCCGTATCTATCTTGCCTCTTATCATCAATACACAGGTAGACCAGTTGGGGACGGCTAAGTGATTTCTCTCTTTTAGCAGAGCCTAAACAAGTCTAGAGTGGACAGCATGAGAGGTGAGTTCAAGAACCAATTATTCCACAAGCATTCTCGAGTGCTGTTATGTACATGGTACTGTGTGTTCATGGTGTGCGCAGTGGCAAAGACAGAACATGAGACACTCCTGGTGTCTTGTGGGAAGAACACCACACATGGGACAAATCAAACTCTTTAAGTGCTGGTCTCTTTGTTACTGACCAATAAGAAGTGAGAAAGCCGTGAGGCCTAAAACAACCCGGGAGGCTTCACGACTCAGGTGACACACACAGAGCGACCCAGAGTCTATGTAGCTTAGCATTTCACATCCACTGAGGAGCGGTGTTTGAACAGGCATTTTATATGCTATTACTGACATCATCTTAATGGATTAAAGATTCCTGAGACTTCAAATACTTTTGCTTATACTGTTGATTTTTTCTTTTATTTTGGTAAGCAAATAATTCATCATTCTCCTCCCTTCTTTTAAGCATCTTACATTTGTTTGCAAAGAACTTTCAAAATATAGTGATGACAATGGTTTGTTTTCTTGTCTTTTCTTCATTGTGTCACAATTGATTTTTTCATGGCTATGTGAATATAGACGGTTGGATATAAAGCATTCAATGATTTTGTGTTTAGATAAAAATAGTGGGTTTTACGCAAGAGCTGATATCATTACCGTTCCTCCTTGAACATGATTTTATTGCACTGATGACAAACTTTCTTCTAGACTTTTCTAAAGTAATGTTAAACCTCATTCATACAACTTTGAGCATCTAGTCCTTGATCTAGGATTGAACACACATTTCACATCTTGGAAAAAACTTTTTTTTTTTTTTTTTTGTTAGCTGATCTTTTTATCCCTTCAGGCATTAACCAGTCTTTTTATTTTCTGAGCAGCAGTTCTGGAGCTAAATTCCCTGAGGGCTAAAGCATCTACTGGATGGTTCAAAACGTATAGTGCTAAAACTTTGCTTTTGTTGTGTTATTTTTTAGTAGAAATCCCACAAAGAAAACTATGTTCTTGCATAGAAGACATACTGCAGTAAATTTCCAGATTTCAGTCTAATTTGGAACTTTCAAATTATTTCCATCTGAGCCGGCGCTGACACCCAACTCTGTAATATGTACAAAAGAGAGAATACACCAGAGTCAACTTCCAGAGTCAACAAATCTCCAGTCCAGGGATATTTAAACAGATCAGAAACAAACTAGTATTTTAAAATAATACTTTCATAAGGCAATTTATGTGTTAATCACAGATGATTTCCCATCTGGTCACCAATGCAGACTTTAAGGACATTACATACTAAATGGTATGTAAGTTGGGGCACCTGGGTTGTACAGTTGGTTGAGGGTCTGGCTTTTGGTTTTGGCTTGGGTCATGACCTCAGGGTCGTGGGATCCAGCCCTGTGTCAGGCTCCGTGCTCAGCATGGAGTCGGCTTGGGTTTCTCTCTCTCCCTCTCCCTTTGTCCCTCCCCCCCATGGGCATGTGCTCTCTCTCTCTCAAATAAATAAATCTTTCTTAGAAAATAAATAGTATGTGAGTTAACCCAAATTAATATTGGTCTTAAAAACCTATTTTTTCATAAAGCCAGGATTTAGACATTTCACTAATTCAATCTAGCCTTTCTGTCCAAAAGTTAAAACAGTTGGATAGAATCTCAGTAACAAGTATCGAGAGATGCAAATAAGAACAAAACAGTCATCATTAAGAATTTATCAGAGAGAAAAGGTTTTCATGGCATCTCTTACTACATACTCGCACATAGGTATCTTTATCTAAAGAGCAGCGTTTCTCAACTTGCGCATTAACATTTTTGCCCAGATGATTCTTTGTGGTTCTAGCCAGTGCATTCGGGGGTGTCCAGCAGCATCCCTGACCTCTGTGCTCTAGATGCCGATAGCACCACCTCACCAGTTGTGAACCAAAATGTCTCCAGACATTGCCATGTATGTGAGGGCCAAAAATTGCCTCTGGTTGAGAACCACTGGTCTGTATTAACCCTCACTCTCTACTTCTTATACATACATGATGATATTGATATTTGAAATGAGACCTCAGTTCCATTCCGTCACTCTGTCCCATCACTCTAATAGTGGGGATGGAAAATTAACAGTCCCAAGTCATATAGAGACTATCCTCAGATCGGCCTACTTCAGGATCCCTTTAAATGACAATCTCGGCTCTGGAGCTCCCCATGGGGCTCGCATGGACTTCCTAAGATCTGCAAGGTGATCTAATGGCTACCTCTGCCCAATCCTGCTTCTTCCCCTTTTTCTTCACAGGTGTTATTCTCCAATAAATCTGTCTTGGCATCTCCCCCCGCAGAGGACCCAACCGACAACACCAATCAATCCATCATTCAGAGCATTCTCTTAGCCTAGATGAGCACTCCGTCTCCATCTGAGCCACTCAGAGTCAGGCCCCCCAGATTTCTCAACTCTTGGGTGAGAGTAGCTCTGTCTCTGTTCCACTGGGGACGCCGAGGACGGAGGGGCCTGCAGCAGCGTGGCTGCCTGAAAACCCCTGCCACTAGCACCAGCCTTTGTTTTTTTTTCTTGACTAATGTGAGTTTTCTGCCACAGCCAAGAGTCCAACCTAATACACTCTACAATAAAGGGGAACCTACAGAAATATTTGAGAAAATTCACACTGAGCCTAGAAGTTGTTATAAATGAACTCGGGACAATAACTATTAAGAACTAGGTATACAAGTTGTTCAAGAATTACGAAGTGTTCCGCCTTCTTAAATCTAAAGACATGTCATAAAAGGTGGGAGAGGGTAGAATTATACCCACTACAGCATAATGATTCTACCAACCGCTGCATTAATTCTCTGAATTTTCTCTAATCTCAGCATGGAGAAACAGTGGTTATTGAATAGAGCACAGCAGCTGCTACAAGGTCGTCAATGAACATTAGGTTCTATTTCGTATCAGGAGACTTCGTGCAAACGTGGCTGTACTCCTACCCAGCACACCCCACCCTTTCCCATTTCCCATTCCTCATTGCTAACTATTAGGAAAAAAGCACATTTACACGAGTATAATATTTGATTTGAACCAATCTCTCAGGCTTGAGAATATTTCAATGTGTGTGCATTTAAGACTGAAGTATGCCCATTTCAGTATCTTTTTTTTTTTAAATAGAAAGGTTTCTTTGAAAAATCAAAGCCACATTTGTCCACTCCAAGTTTTTGAAAAGCTTCATTTGTGAAAAGCAGCACTGACTGGAGCTGCTGGGGATCATTAGTGGGAGCTGGATCTTCAAAGGAGTTTCTGCGTAAGGAAGAGGTACTTGGACGTTTTAGCTAAGCTGCTGAGCACCTGGGATTGGGTCATTTGAAAGGGTGTTAGCTTTAAGTTTTTTTAGATTCCAGATAGAAGAGATATCATCTGGTATTTGTTTCTCTCACTCTGATTTATATCATTTGGCATAATTTCCTCAAGATCCATCCATGTTGTTGCAAATGGCAGAATTTCCTTCTTTCTCAAGTCTAAAGAGTATTCCATACGGGGACGGGGGATGGGAAAGATGATGTTTAAGGGTACATACTTGCAACTAGTAGACACCTGAGCCCTGGAGACCTAATACACGGTACAGTGATTACAGACAACAACACTGTATTCTAAATATTCAACTTGGTAAGAGAGCGATTTTAATTGTTCCCAGCACTATCACAAATGATCGTTACGTGTTAGCTAACACTACTATGGTCATCAGACTGAGATATAAATGTATCAAATCAATATGTTACACATCCTAAACTTACACCATGTTGCATGTCAAATAAAAAAAGGTGTTAATTGTTGACAGACCCTAACAGATCTCCTCTATGCGCTTTTTTTTTTTTTTAAAGATTCTTTTGTTAAGAGATTTGTATTATGGGCTCTGTATTAAAATGAGGGCTTGGGCAGCTACCCCATTTCACTCTGTCTAGGAGAAGGTGCCTGACATTTTCTCCCAACAAGTTTCCATCAATAGTCAGCCACAGCCCTGAAACACTTTTCGCCTCTTGGCTGGAGAGCTTGGTGTCTTGGTCATCTCTTCTATTGTATAGGGGACAGCAGTGACACACGTGGGGGGCCAAGGCCACCCCCATTATGCAATGTATGCTGTCCAACTCTTTCATGCTCATCAGTTATTGGCAGGAACTCTGAAGAAGTAGAGAACTCTAAACTGGGTTTTGAACAGAGCAAGATTCCTGGAAATGACTCTTCTTTTCTTTTTTCAAATGCCTATGACCAAAAGGCTTTCTGAATATTGTTTCACTCGCCAAAGGACCGAGTCATGGGCTTCTTGAGTTTCTTTAGATGCTCACTGTATTACCTGGAGAGCTGGAGCAGGGCCCGGATTTCTCAGGCTATACGCAACTGCAGGTGCAGGAGCAGAATGGCCGGAGTAGAGGAAGGGGGAGAACAGTATCTCCAAGACCCTCGAATGTGGCTTTGAACCACGGTAGAACTCACTGGAAGGGGAAGAGAATGCCACTGCACACAAGGCCATTCTGTAGGCTTCCCCGCCCCCTCAGAGATCTTGAAAGGAGCAAATGAAGTAGGAGGGGAAATCTCTGGAGTGGGCAGAGGTGAAAGGATCTCAAGATGGCTTAAAAGTTTTTCGGGACTCCGACTTTGGGTAAAGATGATGAACTGCAGTTTGCTACTCACTCACTCCTTTTAGAAGCTTTTCACCTTCATGGTGATGGTTTGCATTTAAGCTATATAATAATCATTGCATTTTCTCTTTTGTTTGTGTGTGTGTTTTAGTCTATTCCTATCTCTCCCTGATTCTTTGTCTTCCATTCAAAGCCATCCCTCTCCTCTTACTGCTGCATTTAATGGTTGCCTTCCGTTACAGCATAACTGCCTTTTTCTCCATCGATTTCTCTAAATTAGGGGGTCCTCGCCTCCTTTTCTATGCAGCAACCTCTCTGCAGCACGATGTGTTCACTTTTCCCTACTGCAGCCTCTTTTGTGATTGGCCAATAGCAAAATGAAACTCAGTAGAATCCAATCCTAAAAGCACTTTCGAAGGATGGAATCTTATCGTTTACTCCCTGAGTCGCTGCCGTCAGTATAGTTGGTGCAGAACAGTATTCCATTTTGGGGCTCATTGGATAAGTATGAGTTCAACTTGGTGGCCATAAAAACACTGGGGAAAAATCTTATTCCTTTCCTCCCGTGTAGCTCAGAACTTTGTGACTGACCTTGCTTCTTTATTTCTAATTACGTCTGATGGAAAAATAACATTTTTCCCCCCATTTAAAATGTGTCTATATAGTGCTTAAGATTTTCCTGGGCCTCTTATGAAGATCAGTACAATTTCATTTTCATTTTATAGATGATGTAGCTTAATTTTCGAAAATTAGACTACATGCCCAGGGAAGGATTCAACATTTCTGGAGAACCTAGCATTTTCTGTCTTCCAGAAGACTAAAATTACATCCTGTTTTAATGACTGTCCCTGCGACATTAAGTTCTATGTAATGAAAATGTTTCCATGTTCCTGCTGACAGACCACTTCCTACTATTCACTGATGTGGGTCTGAGGAATTCTGACAATCAACAACAATAATTGTATAAACATTAACGCTTATTGAGTGCTTGCTTTGTGCCAGGCACTGCGCGAAGTGCTTTATAATGATTATTTCACATTTGATCTTCCCAATAACCCCATGAGTTATGAATACAAATGCTCTGGGCGTATCAGAACTGTTCACATTTGGTGGCTGATTTAATAAAGATTTTGTAAACTGTCTGCTAAGCTCCTATAGCACTTGCTACCCTGCTTGGAATTCTCGTATTGTTACTGTTTTCCCGTGTATGGAGGAGGAGAAAAATAAACAGGTCTTCTATTATCGACATGCACACGAAAGGCTGACATTGCTGATGCCCCACTGTACTTTGGGGTTTGTAGCAAACACCTCTCGTACGTGTCAGCCCACCTCCGATCGTGGTGTCATCAGCTGGGAAGAGTTCCAGGCAAACCCAACCTCATCATGTGTAGCTGGCATCCCACCCCAAAAGCAAGCCCCGAGTCTTTCTGTTTTCTGCCCCAGGGGTTCCCCCCAATGTTGTGGGTGCTGGATCCTGGGTGGACAATCACAGCCACAGGGGAGTTCATGCTTTGGCAGCAACCCTCAACCAATGGGGGTCAAGAGCAAGTGCATACAAGCTGCGACTCTGCCTTTCAGGCTCTAGCTACCTATTTTCAGATGTCTTTTATTCTGTACGCTTCTCATGATCTTTTATTCTGTATACTTCTCATGAGTTCCAGAGGACAGCTTAGCTTTCTTTGTTGTCCCGTTTTTCTCGCTCTCTTTCTCCTGCTTCTGAGAATCACATCCTAAATAAACTTCCCACACCCAAGCCCTTGTCCTAATTCTGTGATGGGGTAACCCGAAGACCCCAGGTCTTGGGACAGGCTTCACTTCCAATAAATGTGGACACTTGGAGAAAGCAGATAGGAGCACTATTAAAAACAGAATCTAGGTTGTTGACATTGAGAAGCTTACTTCATCCAACATTTAAGACCCTATTAGTCAATCAATAAATATTTATGGTAAGTCAGGCTTATCCAGCACCTTAGGTGCTGCCCCTGAAGCTGGAGAGTTAATCCAGGGTCTGGCGAAAAGGCTTGTTGGAACTTCTGCCTTAGGGCAGCAGCAAACAACAGAAAGAGTTTAAAATAAGGACAGTTACCTCATCAGATCTGAATTTTGGGAGGATTACTAGAGCTGCATTGTGGAGAAGGGACTAAAACGCGAGACCAAAATCAACCAGAAAAACTAGGAGGCTGTCTCGCATTTGAGGCACAAGACGCTTGAGGCAGGGGTAAGGTGAAGAAGGGAATGGATCTGAGAGATGGCTTGGGGACAGAGCTGACAAGACTTGCTGATAGATCAGTATGTTAGATTTAAGGTAAGAGCGGACTCTGGGATAATGACTTGGGCAATTGCGTTTCTGCCTTGGGCAACTGGGTGAAGGGTAGCGTTAACAAGAACAGTGAAATTAGGAAGGGGAAAATGTTGAGGATGGGGTGGGAGAAGAGAAGGACAATGATGAGCTCCATTTGGGCAGGTTAAGACAGAGGTGCTTGTGGGACATTCTGATGGTGCTGTCCAGGAGGCATGGAAGGTGGTTGGACCTGGAAGCAGGGAAAGAGCTAAGCTTGACTCCAGTTCAAAAATCGAGGCAGCCTTCCATCAAATCGTGCTAGAGCAATTGGACATCCATATTCAAGAAATCAACCTCAACCTGTACTTCACGCTTTATACAAAAGTTAATTAAAAACACACCACAGATGTACATGTCAAAGGGAACGTTATCCAGTATATAAAACAGGAGAATGTCTCTGGGATCTAAGTCTAGGCAAAGAATTCTTAGACTTGACACCAAGAGTATGATCCATGAAAGGGAAAAAAAAACCCCAAAAAACGATTAATCCCACCTTACCAAAATTTAAAACTTTTGCCCTGTGAAAGACCCTGTGAAGGGGGTGAAAAGACAAGGTAGAAAATATTTGCAAAGCACAACACAACAAAGGACTGTGATCTAATATATAAAAAACTTCTCAAACGCAACTGTCAACCTATTCAAATTAGAAAACAGATGAAAGACATGAAAAGACATTTCGCTGAAGAGTTTATATAGACGGCAAATAAACACATGAAAAATTGTTCAGCGTCACGGGCCACTAGCAAAATCCAAATTAAAACTGCAACAAAATATTCCTACATACATATCTAAATGGCTAAAATAAAAATAGTGACAACACAGGGCACCTGGCTGGCTCAGTGGGTGGAGCGTGTGACTCTTGATCTTGGGGTTGTGAGTTCGAGTCCCATGTGGGGTGTAGAGATTACTTAAAAATAAAAATAAAAATAAATACTATTTAAAAAAAATAGTAACACCACCAGATGTTGGTGAGGATGCAGAAAAACTGGATTACTCATACAGTGCTGGTGGAATGTGTCGAAACATTTGACACCTTCTTATAAAACTAAACATTCAACTATCACAGGACCCAGCACTTGCATTCTTGGGTACTTACCCCAGACAAATGAGAACTTATGTTCACACAAAAATCTGTACATGAACGTTGATAACGTTATTCCTAATACTCAGAAACTAGACTTATCCCAGATGTCCTCCAAGGAGTGAATGGTTAAATAAACAAGGGCATAGCCAAAATACAGACTACTACTGAGCAATATGAAGGAACTAACTATGGCTACATGCCAAAATTTAGATGAATATCTAGGGAATTATATTGAAGGAAAGAAGTGAATCCCTAAAGATTATATCCCACATGATTCCATTTATATAACATTCTTCAAAATCATAGAAATGGTGAACAGATTGCTAGTTGCCAGGGGGCAGGGGGGCTGGGGAGGCAAGGGGTGTTGTCATAAAAGGATAATAGGGGGAATCCTTGTTGTGACAGACGTGTTCTGTAAATGGGCTGTATCGATGTCAATTTCCTGGTTTTGACACTGAACTACAGCTTTACAAGATGCGCCACTGGGAGAAAGTGGGCAAAACATACATGGGGTCTCTCTGTATTATTTCTTATAGCTCCATGTTAATTTACCATGATCTCAAAAAAGGTTAGTTGTAAAAAAATGTGGAGATGTGGTAGTTCTCAGTAACACGTCAAGGACAAAATTTTCATGGAATTAGTCACACTGAATATTTATAAGGTTTTGTAACTATCTCAAGAATCTACAAGCTTAGATTTACTTTTGAAGCTGTACATCATTACCTTTCATATGAAAATTTTGGTAGCTTCTACAGGTAATAATTTCTTGGCAATAAGAAGAAAGAACTAAGAATGATTTTGTCACGAAAAAAGCCCTTCTTAAGGAACTTATAGGCCAAATGCGGAAAGAGACATGACTATGTGAGACAGAGTATTGTCTGGTAGCAGGCTAGGACCACAGTTTCCAGGGTAGTTAGTTAAAAGGCTCTCTGGAGGGGGCTGAGCTCGAGCTGGGTCTGCAATCAGATCTGGATTGAAAGAATCCTTCCAGCACTTAGCAAATAGCAGGACAAAGTGCTCAGAAGCAGCAGATGTCAAGGTTTGGAGACTTGCCTCATCGGGAGGATAGCATTTGTGTGGTTTGTTGAGACATACAGGGAGTTAGGAAGGGCATGGATAATGGAGGTCTTCGGATCCGATCCCGAGGACAGCAGCAAGTCAAAGTTTCTAAGCACAGTGATTAAGAACTCGCTCTGGAGCTGGAATGCCTTTTTTGACTATGCCACTTCCCAGCTGAGATCCACTAGGCAAGGCACTTAACCTCTCTGGGGCTCAGGTTTCCCATAAAAAAATGAGTACTCTGGAGAGGTAGCTGAGAAAGTGGTTATTAGGATTCATCGAGATAACGTACGTCAAGCCTTTATAGCACAGTGTCTGCCTCATAGCCTCCCGTGGCAAGTAGGAGCTGGTAAGAGCACCACGGTGCCAGAGGGGGGGCGATGTTTCTCTCCAAAGGTTGTCAACAGCTTGGGAGCGGAGACTGTGGCTGATTTGTACCATCTGACCCCTAGGACACTCCAGGCACACAGTAGGAATTTTGCTGAATACAAGTGGAAAAAGCAGGAGGATTAATCTGACAGCAGGGGACTGATCAGAGGGCGGAAGGACAGCCCTTAGGCACAGAGCACAATTACAAGGCTATGACAGCGAAATGGCTTTGCTCCTTGTGACAAGAACCAGGAAAAAAGATTGGTGCTGCCAGGAAATGTTAACGATTAGGTAAATAATAAAAGATGCACTGAAGTCTAGTTTCTGGGCTTTGAATCCATCTTAATGACCAATAGATTCCAAGTTTAACTTTAGTGTGGAGACAGGGTCTCTGTTGCAAAGTAAGCCCAGAGTAACAAGTAGACCATGGGTTTCTAAGTCAAATAAAAGCTGCTCAGCTCCTTATGTCATTTATAGGACTTTAAGGGGCGCCTGGGGGCTCAGTCGGTTATGCATCAGCTCAGGTCATGATCCCAAGGTCATGAGATCAAACCCTGCGTGGGGCTCTGTGCTCAGCGGGGAGTCTGCTTGAGATTCTCTCCCTCTCCCTCTGCCCCTCCCCTGCTCATGCTTGCTCTCACTCTAAAATAGATAAATCAATCTTTTAAAAATAAAGAAATCCATTCTCTCTGCATCTGTAGTAGTTACTGGGCCATCCTACACTCAACCCCTCTTCAGCATCTTCGAACCCGCTGTTCCAGCGGCGGCCCCCAAGTAACTGCCTCACACAAGCTTACATCTCCTCCCTGAAGAGAGAGGCCTCCGGCCAATGACTGGCTGAGGCAGGAACACAAAGCCCTCACCCATGTGACTCACCTGGGACAACTTTGAAAGGCCAAACCCACTCCAGAGCTGTCCACTGCAGCCTTAATCACAACTGCATTGTGTGTCTGCCCCCCTCACTTCCTGAGGGACGTAACCCCCAACACCGCAGTCAGCCTTCTGCAAGCAACCCTCCAACTTCTCCTGTGTCAGTGCTGGAGCCTGGCCTCGGGCGGCATCCTTCATTCCGAAACTGTAGGCTGGAGACCAGCACAGCAGCCAGGGCAGTCGTGGGGATGATGACATGACATGGCGTGCTGGGCACAAAACGGCCTTCCAGAAATCACGGCTAATGGGTAAACCTTGAGGACACTACGTGAAGTGAAACTGGTCACAAAAACGGTATGATTCCACTCATAGGACGTGGCTGGAGTGTCAGCCTGTTAGGGACAGAGAGCAGAATGGTGGCTGTCAGGGGCTGACGGGGGCACAGAACGAGCAAGTGTGGAATGGCCATCAAGTGTCTCTTGCAGGATGAAAAAGTTCTGAAGACCCAATGTAGACCAGTGTGAATATACTTAACACTACTGAATGGTACACATAAAAATGGTTAAGATGGTACATTTTATATCATGTGCTTTTCGCCACAATGAAAAGAAATGATGGCTACCATAGCACTGTTTATATTTGACTTTAACCCACAAGTAGGTACCTTTTCTGGTCTGCCCTCCATCCTTTCTCATTTCCTTGGGACCTATGGTTCCAAATGTGGTTGAAGCTCGCTGCCCCAGCCGGTGCCCTGAATACTGTGTCTCCATCATCTGATCTTCTCCACCAGTGGCTCTAATCTCCACGTACCCCTACAGACTCTCCATTTGCTAATGCTCCGAAATCACCCTGGGATCGGCTCTGAAGAGCTCCATTAAAGCCACCAGCACTGTCAAACCCCCTTTTCCAAACAAAACAAATGCTCTTTCAAATCGCCACCATGACCTTTTGAAAAGTACATCAAATTACATCACAATTTAAAAAGAAATTATACTGTGTCAGTGCCAGGTTGTTGAAAGAAAGGCCTGTGAACAGGAGTTTGGTGAAGTTGACAGATATAATGATGTGGTTAGAAACCTTGATGGATTTTGATGTAGAGTCTCTGCTGGGGGTGAGTACAATTACTACTGATACGGAAAGCAGAGTCAAGGTCAGAAAATACAGAGGAGGGGCCATCAAGCTCCAGCGGAGGAGTCTCCAGTAGCTGGAGAGTTTGTATTTTTCCGAAGTTCCAGTTGGTCAGCAGGACAGAGAATACGCAGGGTCAGGGTATGGGCAGGGGTCAACATCTAGACATTTGTGTCTAGTGAGAATGGAGAGCAAATGTCTGACTATGGGTTGGAATTTGGGATGAATTTGTTGCATGAGAAAGTAGACATGACAGTAGACCAAACGGGAACAGGAGGCCGGGGGTGCCACTGGAGGAATCTAGAATCAAAGGGATGGGGCCCAGGACTGATTTCGAGCCAGGGGTTGTCTCTTCTGCCCTAGTTTTGGGCAGCTCTCCTGGGGAGGGTAGATGAAGACCAACAACACTGGGCTTCTCCCCGGAGTCAGGCAGGGTCCCACAGCTTTTAATGCTCACAGTTGAAAGCTTGGTGCCCTGGAAAGCCCTTTGGGTTCTAACTCAGAAAAATGCACCGGACCTGACAACTCAGCATTTGCCACCTCCTGTGCCAATACTTGGGAAAAACAAACTGCCCCACTTGCCAACATAGGACGTAAATGGGGTCGGGGGTTGCTCTACTTGTAAATTTTCATATTTTAAGTCACAAAATATTGAAAATCTAAATTGCTACTTTCTCCTCGTTTTCCGCTTGGATACCTGCAGTCCGTTCTAAAGGAAGACTTGGTCGTGAGCGTAGGGGGGAACTGAATGCCTCCAAGTACCTGCAGGGCTGCCTTTGCCGAGGTGGTTCTCACTTGCTCCGTGCAGCTCCCAAGCATCCGCGCAGACAAAAAGGCGGAGGTCATGGGAAGATCAATTGTAGCTTAATGCCAGCGCTAACAGCCTAGTGATGAGGGCGTTTGCAAACGGAATGGGCTGCCCTGCAAGGTAAGGAGTCCTCCGCCACCCTAGCTTCAAGGCCAGGGCAAAGGCTTTTCTAGCTCAGATGCTGCACCATGACTCCTGTATCGGGAAAGGAATTAAACTGGATCTTGAAGCGCCATTTCAACCTAAGATTCTATTACCCCAACTCGTTAAAAGGTGATTAATACCAGCTTGACGGAGTTCAACTACTGAGAGGCTAGCTCACATCCTGGATAAAATCGCAGGCTCTGAAGCCAGACTACCTGGGTCAGAATCGTGGCTACTTACTTGCTGTGTGACCTTGGGCAAACTACTTGATCTTGTTAGGCCTCGTCTTATCCGTTAGCTGGGACTTAAACCACCACCCAGCTACAGGACTACTCTAACAATCAGACTGCTGAAGAGACATCAAGCGCGCAGATAAGGCTTCGTGCTTCGTACGTAGCCCTCTGTATGACTTCTGCTGCGGCTGGTCCCCAGCTGTCCACGTGAGCTTCTTGGTTGTGATTTTGCACTCCGATGACCAGAGAAGCGAACAAGGACGTGTGGAATCTAAAGTGTAGCTGATTATTATTACGTGGTCACTTCCTGAAAAGCCCCGCCATGTAGACTTGCATTCCCTGTGCAGGTCTCTGTTCTTCAAGGAAGGAACTTAGAGCGGCAGAGTGAGTCCAAATGGTGCTTCTTGCTGCTGAGCGTGCTATGCTATTGCGGAAGTCACAGCAAAGCAGAGGTATCCGTGAGTCGGCCTGATAATACCTACTGATTGCTCTCCCTGCGGAGCTGAGACCACCACCTGTTGCCCTTTGTAGTCCATCATCTGGAAAGCTCTGTTCTCGTGGTCGCAGAAATGGGCACATTTTATCACCCTCTACAGAGAAGATCCTGTTGCTGAAAAGCAATGTCCACTTGCAATCTAATTCAGGGCTGAGAAAACCTCTAGTCAGTGATTAGGGGTCCGTTTCTGTCATCTACTTGTGAGGAAAAGAGCACATCCTTTCTGTGGTGTTCTGTAGAATATCTATATTGGAAAAACCCATAAAGAGAAACCTGGAGGACTTCAAATAATTCTCAAGCAGTCTGTTCTTACAATGGTAAACTTGAAAAGTCCCCTGAGAATACTCAGGTCTCAATGAGAAGAGCCGCTGATAAGACATAAGGCTTTCCCAAAATGGCTCAGTTCTCCCTAAAATTCCTACATGAAGCCTACACGAAGGTTCCTAAGGTTTAGTGTATAGGTTGTTGGTAGCACAAACAAATCTACCTCAAGAGAGTCAAGTCACCTCAGGACCAATTTCTCCTCTGTTCGTACACCTCCTATTCGTCGAGAAGCCCTGTGTGAATCAAGCACAGAGCCGTTTCAATGGCAGAAGGGGTGGGGTTTGGCCAGGGAGTTATCAGTCATTTATGTGTGCACCGTTAACAACAAAATCAATAACGTCAGCGCTATGAAGAGCACCTTCACATTCTAGTTAGGATGTCTGCGGTTGTCATATTAGAAAGGCAAAAAGTTTTGGAATAGTATCATGTTTCTTTTTTTTTTTTTTTTAAGATTTTGATTATTTATTTGACAGAGAGAGATACACAGCGAGAGAGGGAACACAAGCAGGGGGAGTGGGAGAGGGAGAAGCAGGCTTCCCGCAGAGCAGGGAGCCCGATGCGGGGCTCGATCCCAGGACTCCGGGATCATGACCTGAGCCGAAGGCAGACGCTTAACGACTGAGCCACCCAGGCGCCACCGGAATAGTATCATGTTTCAGGGAAGGTTTGCGTATTATAAATCCACAGGGCTCTGCAACCATCACTGTCGTGGACATGGACGTATTTATGGATTTAATTTGAGTTGACCTACAAAGGTATTTATTATTGTTTTTCATAAATAAGAGGTGATATTGATTGGGCTTGGTTTTTCCATGTCTGTGGAAAATACCTGTTTTTCAGCCTCACATTTTTTTTTGAAGGAAATGCCTTCCCTTTGGGGCCTTCTGGATTCTTTACTACTGCACTCACAGCACCTTTAATTCTTTACCTTACTTTCTTTATATGGGAAGGAGGTCTAGCTGGATAGTCCTAAAATCCCCAGGGAAAAGAATCCCTCCCTGATCACCTTATATAAAATGGCAACCCCTTTTAGGTAGAACCCTCTAGTCTTCCCTGCTTTCTTTTTCTTGGTCATATGATCACACTCTGAACTGTATTATATACTGATTGTTTACCTGTTTCTCACCTGTCTTCCCTACTGGAATGCAAACTCCCACGAGGGCAAGAGTTTAGTCTTGTTTGCCATTTGAATCTCAGTACCTAAAACAGTACCTGACATATTATAGGTACTCAATAAATATTACCTGAATGACTAAATGAGTATTTGAACTCCAAGCTAAGAAG
Source organism: Halichoerus grypus (assembly GCF_964656455.1). Taxonomy (NCBI): domain Eukaryota; kingdom Metazoa; phylum Chordata; class Mammalia; order Carnivora; family Phocidae; genus Halichoerus; species Halichoerus grypus. Next base: position 105,657,942 of record NC_135727.1, on the reverse strand, counting down.
TCTTTGGGGTTTCTTAGGTATAATCTGCTTTAACGCACCACCTTAGTCTCTTTGGGCTGCTATAACAAAACACCATAAGCTGGGTGGCTCATAAACAACAGAAATTTATTTCCCTCAGTTCTTGAGCTGAGAAGTCCAAGAGCAAGGCCCTGACAAGATAGTGTCTACTGAGGGCCACTTTTTGCTATAAGCTCATATGGCAGAAGGGGGTAAGGGAACTCTCTAGGGCCTCTTTTATAAGCACGCTAATCCTATTCATGAGGGCTCCATCCTCATGACCAAGTCATTGCCCAAAGGCCCCACCTCCAAGTAGCATCACAGTGGGGCTTAGGATTTCAACATATGGATTTTATGGGAAACACAAACATCCACTCTAAAGCACACACCAAGTTGGCAATCATGTCATCATTAGTTCATTAAGCTAAGAGGATCACTGAAGTTGCCCAGCCTAATCCCTCATTTTGAAGACAGAGAAACTGAAAGCCAGAATGGGTAAGTGACTTGCTCAATGCCACGCGGCTAAGCATTAGCGGCAGAACCCAGGTCTCTTTATCCCATTCCGCTTCTGTAGCCATTACTCCTGTGGTTAAAACAACACAATGTACATTCCCCCGGATAGTTATTGTTTTAATTTTATTTTTTTCTTAAGATTTTATTTATTTATCTGCCAGAGAGAGAGAGCGAGCACAAGTAGGCAGAGCGGCAGGCAGAGGGAGAGGGAGAAGCAGGCTCCCCGCTGAGCAAGGAGCCCAATGCGGGGCTCGATCCTAGGACCCTGGGATCATGACCTGAGCTGAAGGTAGCCGCTTAACCGACTGAGCCACCCAGGCATCCCTCCCCCAGATAGTTATTAATTACAAAAGGAAAAACAGTAACTTCACAGCGGAGAAAACCCATAGTTACCACCTTAACCAAGTGAGCAATCAAACATTCGAACATCAGGCACCCACTGATAGGATGCACTGGATAGGAGGCGTCACCTTTGTGTTATTCTTCCTTCAAATCCCTAACCTTAATGTAACTGTGAGAAAACCTCAATCAGCCAAAACTGAGGGACATTCTAACAAATAACAGACCAGTACTTTTCAAAAATGCCAAGACATTTTGTGAAATGACAAAAATGCTAAGACATTTTGTGCATCCTGGAATAGAAAAAGGACACTAGTAAAAATAGCAGTAAAATATGAATAAGGCCTGTAGTCATAGTATTGTACCAGTGTTTATTTCTTGGTTTTGATAACTAGACTATGGTTATATAATATGGCAACATCAGGGGAAGTTGGGTAAATTATATATGGGAACTCTGTACTATTTCTGCAACTCTTCTGAGAGTCTAATATTATTTCAAAATAAAAAGTTAAAAAATACAAAACAACATAATCTTGTGTTGACTCTGGACAAAAGTGCATGTGTCCATTTCAAGGTACCTGTAATGGATGTCTGAATGCAGACAATTTGAAGATGATAGTTTTTAGGACTTTGGATCGTATTTGGAGCTTCATTTGAAAGGTGTCCTCCAGCGACTGAAAGAACTAACAGGTACAGAAAACGGTTGCCCCGAAGCACCCGAGAATTCAGCAGCCTGGAAAGAGAATGCTATACAACATTCCGTTCCTTTATTCAACACATCTGAGGCGGCTGGGACATCAGAATCCCAGCATTCCAGTAGGAAATTAGTTTGCCTGTCCGGGAAGTAGCTCCAAGAGGTTTTATGACAATTTCATTTTGAGACTCTCCATTCTGAAACTTGAGGCGCCCCAATTGACTTGCTCATCATCACTGGGGAAGTGCAGCTGATTCAAGTAACAGGCATATTCTTATTTTAAATCATTTGATCCTACTACACTAAATGATTTCACAAGAGGCTTTTAAACTTGTGAGGTTGGGCTTCCTTACAAATAACAGGAGGTGCCTCAGTTCAGGAATGGCAGACAAATATACTGCACTTACACCATTACTCTTCAATTCAATACCCATGGCAGATATTAATTATCAGTTTCTGGCCCCACTTTCTAGCCTTTCTCGATCAGCCTCCTGCTCTTTCACAATAGAGTGTTCCAAGCTGCTGATACCGATTGACAAGAATTTACATGTGAGGGATGCCTGGGTGGCTCAGTCGGTTAAGTGGCTGCCTTTGGCCGGGGTCATGATCCCATGGTCCTGGGATCAAGTCCCTCATCGGGCTCCTTGCTCAGCAGGGAGCCTGCTTCTCCCTCTCTCTCCCTCTGCTTGTGCTCTCTCTGTCAAATAAATGAAATCTTAAAAAAAAAAAAAGAATTTACATGTGCGATGAACAATATTGACCATTCCAGATACAGTGCAATAAGGAATCGGTTAAAAAATTTAAAAACCAGATTATAATCCCAGTTTTTCCATTTTTTTAAGCTTTGTGATCATATGGAGTTTAAAAAAATAATTTCTGCATCGTCATTTCCTAATGTTTAAAATGGGAATCCTAGTACATGCCTACCTCACATAGTTATGATGAAGGTTAAGTAAGGTAGCCCAAGTAAAGGCACTTTGTACTGTGTAAAGAATTATACAAATAAAAGGCAATCTTATTGGGATATGCAACAAGATCAACCATAGAAAGGCTTTTCTCCAACCCACTTAATAATTTTCTCTTCCTACCATCCATTCCATCTTCAAATGCTTAACTCTTATACCCCTGACCAACAGAAGGGGGTTAGAGTGTGAGGTACCCCTTATTCAGCCAATGGAACAAATGACTGCTCATGTGCAAGTGTGTGCTCTGATGTTCTTCCAGAGCAAGCCCCCATGACAGCAGAGCCAGTGAAACAGGTTTTTGCCACTTCCCTACCTCACTGCTTTGAATCTCAGATAGTTTACAAATAGAAGTCCATGCTTTTAAAAATGACTGCTTTCTGTCAGAGAAAGACAAATACCATATGAATTCAATCATATGTGGAATTTAAGAAACAAAATAGATGAACATAGGGCAAGGGAAGGAAAAATAAGAGGAAACAGAGAGGGAGACAAACCACAAGAGACTCTTAACTACAGGAAACAAACTGAGGGTTGCTGGAGGGGAGGTGGGTGAGGGGATGGGGTAACTGGGTGATGGGCATTAAGAAGGGCATGTGATGGAATGAGAACTGGGTGTTATCTGCAACCAGTGAATCACTGAACTCTACCCCTGAAACTAATAATACACTCTATACACTCTATGTTAACTAAATTGAATTTAAATAAAAAAATAAGTAAAAAAATTAAAATGACTGCTTTCTGATGAAGCATCAACGAATACCCCCAGATAATTGGGGAGGCTGTTGGGATCCTCAGCTGGATTGCAGTAAAGTTGTAATTTAAAATGGGAACAAACCCCAGACTCAGCCATCCATTACTCACACATTTATTCATGCCTACGGCTTCTGAGATGTCCTATTCTTTTGATTTTTTCTGACTTTTCTTCTCCCACTTCTATCTGACTTCTTTTTCTGAGTGTTTAACAGAGTTTGGTCCTAGGCCCTCTTCTCTATTCACATGCTACGTGATCTCCATTGTCAACACTCTAAATTCCATGTATGTATCAGCATCTTCCTCACTTACACCTCCGATCTCTCATCCCTTGTCTGAGCTACAACTGTATTTGACTTCTCCAGTTGGATGGTTCATATGCATCTCAAACTGAGCATGTCTCAGACTGAACTAGCGCTCTTCCTCCACAATCTCTATCACTGCACTAAAATACTACAAAAAATTCTTCCGACAAAAAAACCTGGGAGCCATCTTGAATCCCTCGTGTCTGACATAGAATCCATTTCCAAACCACATAGATTTTACTTCCAGAATACTTCTCCCATCTATTTAATTCTGTTTTCAACTGCCACTGTCTTAGTCCCAGCTACGATTTTTATTCATTGCATGAAGAGAACTGCCACTCTTCCCATCCTGTCATGATGCATTTCCTGGAGTATGGCAGCCATTTACAACCATTTGGCAAGCCCAAATATCGCTAAGGCAGCAGAATGAAAAGAAGGGAAGAAACTGAGTCCTTAATGATAATGTTGAGCTGTTGAACCAACTCTGAGAACACTTTCTTCCAAGCTCTGATGATACGAAAAAAATTAACATCTACTGTTTAAGTTTTTATTATATATTTTGTTACTAGAAGTTGAAAGTTTCCAAACTGACACACACTGCTCCTGCTGTTACAATAATATAGCTAGCAGTCTCCTAAAACTACAGCCACCCTTGACCCTGGGGTCAAGACTGGGTCTCTTAACCCCACATCTGGGTACTCTAGAAATCTTTATAGCTCCCTATTTATAGGACTGAAGTGTGCAATGTGTACATTTATGTGTGCTAGAGAAAAAGGACAAAAAAATCAGTCCACAATTGAAACCTGAGGACTCAAGTATAAGACGGCTGTATGTAATAAAGCACTAATCCACTATTAGGCTCCTGTAATCTAGGTTTTATGGTTTAGTGGTATTTTCGTTATTTCAAAGACTCATACTTAAATTCTTCAGAGGCATCCCAAAAACCTTCATACAAACAGAGGAGAATGAGTGTCATGCCAAGAATTGGAAACTAAAAAGAGGCAAAAGAAAATGTACAGCGAACTACACATTACTGGAAGGAATAAAGGGTGTGTGGAAAATGTTAAGAAATTATAAAAATGTTAGGAAAAGAAGAGGTCTGTGAACAAAAGCTGGATGAGAACAGAGTGATGTCTCCTTCAGCTGTATCCCGTAGTCACCCTTCCCCTCCCCCATATCATTGTTCTGAAATTTTAATGTGGAAAGCCAAGTGCTTCAAAAAGCACTTCCTTCCTTTTGAAGGAAAAGCAATTCCCTCAAAAAAACCTGGAAGGCATTTAAAAATCAATATACCTAAATGATTCTATTTAAAATATTTCAAAATCCCATCCTCACTTTTAAAAAAATTCAAATATTCCATAGGATGATATGGTGAGCAAAGCACTTATCAAGAGACTACATCATCATTATCATATTAATACTATTATGATAAAAAACTACACTTTACTGAAGGACTATATACTGGGTACTCTACCAGGTGATTTACATACATTACCTCATCTAATGCTCAGACAGCTCTGAGTCCTGTTATTATCATCATTGAACAGATGATGAAATGAAAGTACAGAGTAGAGAAACTCCTCAGTAAGTGGTGAAGTTAGGATTTAAGCCCAAGACAAGGACCCTCAAGCTCTGTGGAAAGTTTCTGAGGAAGCTTAAAAACATAGAAATAAGCAAATGAAGAAACGGGGTCCTTATCTGGTCAAAAGGGGGTCTTCAATTTATGTGTATTGAACAGTGCTGTTGTTATCCAAATTATTCTTTCCAAAAAGTCATTTGAGTAGATATTGTCACTATTTTACATATTAAGAAATTGAGGTCTTAAGATAAATCCAGCTGGATATGGGAGAGTCAGGAACTGAATGCTCACCCCCCCCCCTTTTTTTGTAATTCTAAAGCTGTACCAATATTGGCTAATTCTTGCTCTTGGTAATATTACAATGGTCTTCTCATGACATACGATATTCATTTTATTTTTTAGATTTTATTTATTTTGAGAGAGGGAGAGGAAGTAAGCAGAGGAAGGAATAGAGGGGGAAAGAATTTTAAGCAGACTACACTGAGCCCAGTGACGCAGGGCTCGATTCATGACCCTGAGATCATGACCTGAGCCGAAACCAAGAGATGGATGCTTAACCGAATGAGCCACCCAGGCGCCGCACGATATTCATTTTAAAAACGTAAGATTATTGCATTTGTATACAACTTAAAATTTGAAAAAAGCTTGAGATATGAAGGTGGCGGCCTAAGGATTAATATGTGACCAGAGCACTAATGAAAAGGTTTCTGTGCCCTAGAATCTCTGCCCTTCAGGTCTGAGATCGTTTTGGAGAAATAACTTGTAAAAATAGGATCCTGGATATCTAACATTCATTCTTGTACCCCTGATAACAGCATTTAAAATTCATCTATCAAATAATCAATTCACGTTCTTAAAATACTACCTTAAAAATAATTTTGAAACCTGGGGATCAACGGGACACATTTTAAAAAATAGTGTTATTTTCCTCTAAAATTAAATTGGTACTTCATTTTTCTTTCATTTTTTGATTTCTGATGGGTTCATAAGGATCAAAGTGAATGTCTATGATTTAGTGTTTTAGTTTCAATCTTCCCATCAAATGAGGGAAAGAGAGTGATGGAGACAGAGAGCAAGCACAAGCACATACCTAGTCCCGGTGAGGGGAGCAGTTTTTGCCCAGCCAGTATCCCATGCTTCTGCTAAGTGCCTAGGATTTTTTTTTTCCTTTGGGAAACTACTCTCCGCCCCCTGCCTCCCCCTCCCCGCCATATTCCTTGTGGTTCTAGTAGAGCTGCCAATCACAGTGCCCCTCTGCCTTCCTGAATTCCCTCAAGGGGTGGGTGCAAGGACCCCAAACTAGGCTACCCCAAGGAGGCTGACAGAGGAGGAAATGATACAAGGTCAGAAAGAGTTTGGAGCTAAGCATTCAAAAGACAAGACTCAAAAAGAAGATGCAGGTGTTCCTGCTTCTGAGATCTTGGAACCCTGCCAGTTCATATCCTATCCCAAGAGCTTGTTTTTAATTCACTTCCTTCATTTCTATGAACATCTTTTCAATAAATAGCCCCTACCCCCATGCCCCTCTGTTTTCTCTGACTTGAGTTAGCCAGTTAATTGCTGATGTTTGCAACTGAAGACTAGCAGCCACCGCTAGTTAACTACCTCCATCTCCATCTACAACCACTTCTCTCTGGCCATCTTCCTATTGGCGACTGTCGTGTGATGCAGTTCTGTCCAGTGTTATATAAACTCAGGTCTGCTGGGAAAGGTTTCTGGGAAATCTTGGGCTTCATGATCCAAAGCCGATACACCCCTTTTACCCTCTCTCATCCTGTGGAAATGCTGGATGGTGGTACAGCAGCCATCTCATGACCAAGAGGTGATAATCATGAGGAAAAGCCCATAAAACTCTCAAGACACCAGTCCTGACACTGTTGAGCCTGTAACACCTTACTTTCAGATGTCTTAATACTGGAGACAAATAAAGCTCTATTTAAGCCACTATACATATAAGCTTCTTGGTTCCTTCAAGTGCCTGCGATCCTAACTGATACAAACCTCAGCCAATAAAAGGGGGATGCAGAGAACCAACAGAAAATACAACTCCTTTTGAACACTGAGGAATTTAAGGGGATATGGTTTGGGAGGAAGAGAAGACACAGCCAGATGAATTGAGTACCTGCCCTCTATTCTTTTCCTCTTGCTGCTCACTAGGTGTGGACTGCTGCCAACCTTGGAGCTGTTAGTAATGCAGCAAAGAAGGACGTTGCCTTCTGGATATACGTACACTTGGACACAGGGTCCTTGGCTTCCAAAGATGGGGATTCTATTTGCATACATAAATATGTGTGCACTTGTACTGAGAACGCTAGAGATTGATCTTACCCAGAAGTCAATTCTACTGAGACAAAAGAAATCCCAGCATTGTTTTTTTTTTTGGTCTGTCCATAATGTGGTAGTAAAATAAAATGCTATTATGTCTGTGCCTTTTTCTTTTGCTTCCAATCCGGACTGCAAGCAAGACTTACAAATTCTCCTCAGAGACTGAAGAAGGTCAATAATAGAAATGTTGTTTTCCTCCTCTAACTGATTAAATAACTCATGGGCATGTGTATAGTTACACATGCATTTCTAAAGAAAATCATTCAAGGACCGCATGATTTCCTGCGGTGACCTCCAGGGTGCCGAAAAGTTAGAAGATTTATTTATTTATTTTTAAAAGATTTTTATTTATTTATTGAGAGAGAGAAAATGATAGAGAGAGAGCATATGAGAGGGGGGAGGGTCAGAGGGAGAAGCAGACTCCCCGCTGAGCAGGGAGCCCGATGCGGGACTCGATCCTGGGACTCCAGGATCATGACCTAAGCCGAAGGCAGTCGCTTAACCAACTGAGCCACCCAGGCGCCCCAAGTTAGAAGATTTAAAGTCTAATGTAACCAGTACAACAAAGAGTCTGTGTTAGGCACTTTGAGAGTTTTGGGGTGAATGGCAGTACGGCCAAGAGGTACAGTCCCTGGGAGAGGCAGGTAATGCATGTTGATGTGTCTTGATAAGAGAAAGTCTTCCTCAGAGAATAACCTAGATTTAGGGCTTGTCCTATGAAAATTGTTATTTCCCCCTGGTTAACTCACTCGCATAATTTCAGGACTTCAGCTCTGATGGGGCTACTTTATTTGTAGCATTTAGACAAAGTTAATGACTGTTTTCTCATGGTAAGGGCAATTGAGTAGAATTAGGAGGTCACTGGCTATTAGCATTTGATTTCCTTGCTGATGCCGGAGAGATGAGCTGGGGGAGGGGGAGGCTCAATCACTCATATTTTAATTTAGTCTCATTAAACGAGAGTTCCAAATGATGTCTGAGGGACGACTCAAAATTTCAGATGGGTACATGTGCCTTGGCCCTGCGTCCAGTCCTTAGCACAGAGGGCATATCCGCTGATAACACAATTGCCAGAGGGACAGGCTTTCAATTCTCAGTCCCAGGGGAGAGTGAGATCAGGCTTGAATGATCCTTTATGGTGACTGAATTGCTTTCTGACAAGGAAGCCTCGCTCACTTGTGGGCTTTATGGATGGCGCTCTTAAAAATTGGCCAGTTAAATCTCTTTAACTGTTGTGTCTTTCTTGGGTTCCATTGTCTCCTTCATAAATGCTGTACAATTGAGAAATGTGGGTTAAGCAAAATGCAGATGCAGTTCTGTCTTAGGAAGAGGGAGTAGCTATCTGTCACAGCCCAGGATGGAGAGAAAGAAAACAGGATGACTTTTTTAGGAACAAAAGAAGTAGGATACAAAATCATGAAGCTGACACGGGGGTATGACACAAATAGTTAGCGAGAGCTCTCCAAGGCAAATGTGAGATGTGGGGACCAGCACAGAGACAGCCAGGTCCAGCTCCCCATCCCACCTCATGTAACATTTCCTTTTCTCATTTCAGGCTCAGGGAATCTGGGATTTCTTTTATGAATGAAGATAGCAGGTCCCCTTATGATGGTAGTTGTTAAAACAAATGTGTCAACAAAGTAATGGGTAAACACATAAAAAGAAGCATTTGACTGTGCCCAGGGAAAAGGAAGCATAATTTGAGTTATGTACTAAGAATCACAAAAAGAATATAGCTAATACTGAGCACTTACGTACACTAATACAATATATATTGTGCTATGTGCATGCGGGTTCTAGGTTTTACCTCCTTTAATCCTTACTATAACCCTAGGACAAAAGCACTGTTGCATCATCCACTTTCTACTGAGGAGGTAACCTAGGCACCGAACATAATTTGCTTCAAGTCCCAAAGCCGGTAAATAACAACACTGGAATTTGAACCCAGACCCTGCAAGGTGAGCCAATGAAAGTTAGTGCCTGAGGGGCGCCTGGGTGGCTCAGATGGTTAAGCATCTGCCTTCGGCTCAGGTCATGATCCCAGGGTCCTGGGATCGAGCCCCACATCGGGCTCCTTGCTCTGTGGGAAGCCTGCTTCTCCCTCTCCTTCTACTGCTCCCCCTACTTGTGCTCTCTTGCTCTCTCTGTCAAATAAATAAGTAAAATCTTTAAAAAAAAAAAAAAAAAGAAAGATAGTGCCTCAGATTTCTGAATGAAGACTAGGGATTTCCAGGCTTAGAAGGGCCTTCCAGGTATAAGAGAGGCATGGGACAGCAGAAAGAAATGGCAAGAGAGCCAGAGGCCAAAGAGCAGACAAGGGGTGGGGGAGCAGTGGAAGGAGTGCAATATGAGGCTGGGGGTGCTGGTTGGAGCCACATCTTGATAAGTGGCTGATACAAACCTGCAGGGCAAGAACAGCGATAGCTACAGAAGTTTTTTTTTTTTAAAAAACAAGAGAGTACCGGGATCAGATCTGTGGTTTAGCATGCTAACTAGTACTAGTGATAAGGATGGACAGGACTCTGGGGGAAGAGAGGCTAATCTTGAAAAGGCCGATAATAACCACTGACAGGGCTGAGTGGGGCAGAGTGGTTAGCAAGGGAGGGTCGGGCTTGAGTGATTTCTTTCATGAGAGCCTATCGACAGGATTTGGTGACCAAATAAAAGCAGAAGGTGATGAAGAATCAAATATGAAGCCAAATTTTCTAATGAGCAGTGACATCGTCAGTAAAGAATGTAAATGTGGGATGCAAAACACATTTGATGGAGACATGGTAGGTAGGAAACACTATCATTTCCATTGGTCAGGCCATAACTGGAATATTGTTATTAGTTCTGTAGAGCTCCTATTGGAAGGGACCATTGCAGAGAAAGACCAAGAGGAAGGTTACCATCTTGACAGCAGGTATTATGAGGAATAACAAAGGGACAGGAAAAATTCAACTCAACTGAATTAATTTACCAAAGCATTTACTTAGACTGCATATTCTGAACTCAAGTCCTGATAGTGGGGTATATTACCAATGATGGGAGAACGAAGTTTTTCTTAGCTTTTCACCTTAGCAGGACAATAAACAACAACAACAACAACAACAACAACGAGAACCCAACTGGGGACTACACCAAAATAAAAAGTTTTTGCACAGCAAAGGAAATCATCAACAAAACGAAAAGGCAACCTACTGAATGGGAGAAGGTATTTGCAAAAGATGTATCTGATAAGGGGTTAATATTCAAAATATATCAAGAACTCCTCCAACTCACTTAATGCCAAAAAACAAAACAATCTGATTAAATAATGGGCAAAGGACCTGAAAAGACAGTTTTCCAAAGACATACAGATGGCCAACAGACATGTGAAAAGATGCTTAATATCACTAATTATCAGGGAAATGCAAATCATAACCACAATGAGATATCACTTCACACCTGTGAGAATGGCTAGTAACAAAAAGTCAAGGAATAACAGGTGTTGGTGAGGATGTGGAGAACAAGGATCCCTTGTGCACAGTTGGTGGGAGTATAAACCAGTGCAATCACTGTGGAAAAACATAAGGAGGTTTCTCAAAAAATTAAAAATAGAAACATCGTACAATCTAGTAATCCCACTTCTGGGTATTTACCCAAAGAAAACAAAAACACTACCTTGAAAAGATACATTTACCCCTATGTTTATTGCAACATTATTTATAGTAGCCAAATATGGAAACATCTTAAATGTCCATCAATAGAGGAACAGATCAAGGAGATGAGATGTGAGTATCACTCACACACACAACACACACACACACAAACACACACACACACAGGAATATTACTCAGCCATAAAAAAGACTGAGATCTCGCCATTTGCAACAATAGGGATGGACCTAGGAGGTATTTGGTTAAGTGACAAAAGTCAGAAATGGAAAGACAAATACTGTATGATTTCACTTATAGTGGAATCTAAAAATCAAAGCAAGCAAACAAACAAAAGCAGAAACAGACCCATAAATACAGAGAACAAATGGGGGTGCCAGAACCGGGGGTGGGGGTTGGGCAAAATGGGGGAGGGGGAATGAGAGATATAGGCTTCCAGTTACAGACTGACTAAGTCACAGGGATGCAAGGCACAGCATAGGGAATAGCGTATGTAAAGGGACACACAGCGACTATACTTGTGGTGAAAAGAACAGAACATACAGACCTGTTGTCCACTTAAAGCTGTTCTACCATTGTGTGTCAACTATACTTTCATAAGAAAAGAAAAATAAAGCCCAACTGGTACACATTAGCATGAAAAGAGGACACTTGGAGAAGACGATGTGACAACAAATATATGAAACCCAGTAAAGTGACCATTCTCTTTGGCTCCAGTGGGCAGAAATCGACCAATACATAGAAATTTCAGGAAAGTCAATTTCCAATTAGTATGGAGACTTTGAAACAACCGGAGCTACTCTATGGGAAAGAGGTGATTTTATCATCAATAACTGTGCTCAAACTGGGTTTAGATGACAGAGTTTTTATGAAGGGAGTCCTGCCTTAGGAGTGAGATGAAGGATTCCTAAATCCCTTTAAATCTAAGACTGCATGGCAGAAGCATGATGCATATTGTATTACCTGCAAAGACACAGTCCGATTTCACATTTTAGAAGGCACCATTTTCCAGGCCCTTAGTTTCCCTATCTGTACTATGAATTTATATTAGTTATTTCTAAGGTTTCCTGTTACTTTAAAAATCTCAATGATTTTTGAAAGAGTTGCTTCGTATTGTTGGAAATACTGAATGCCAGAGTGTGGGATGTTTATTTAATAGAATAATAGGAAAACGTTGCTCAAAAAATGTCAAGAAAAAGTCACCATTAAAGGTGCACTTATAGACTACTTATCGGGCAACAGTGAGTCAACATAATGCTAGCTAACATTTTTCCAGCAACTGTGCTAAGCACTTTATGCAAATGATCCCATTCAATTCTCCTAACAACTCTGTAAACAGAGGTAGTATTCAGGGTTGGGGAAACCAAGACTTGGAGCCGTTAAGTCATTTGCCCGAGGTCATACGGTGTATACATGGGAGAAATACCTGGCAGTCTGAATCTAAACAGAGACTGACAAACTTTTTCTGTAAAAGGTCAGAAAGGAATTCTTTCAGGTTTTAGGGCGACAAAGGTCCCCATCGCATGTTGTTCATTTTTTTTTTTAACAAGCTTTTTAGAAAAGTAAAAGCTATTTTAGCTTCTCTGCCATAAACCACCCAGGCTCCATGTTGGATTTGACCTGAGATGTGTAGTTTGCAGACCCCTGTCCCCCAAACTAAGATTTGCTACAGCACCCCACTGCTTCCCCCAAACTAAGATTTCCTGAGAACCTACTCTGGGCCAGTAACTGTGCTACACAATGCTCATGTATTACCTCATACGGTCCTCATAAACAGCCTCTGGGCTCATTTTATAAATAAAAAAAATAGCTGTAGAGAGGTTCTGTAGCATGTTCCACAGTGACAAGGCTAGTAAGTACCAAAGCGGTGTGAATCCGGACCCTGTGCTTTTACGTGCTGTAGCAAAGAGCCTACATAGCATGACCTGGAACGAGGGCAGGACGCGACAGTGAGACACTAGTGTGCAGCGTTTAGCCATAGCCTGGGCGCCTAGGTTGTGGTGGGAGAGACACTGTAGCTTCAGAACCAACGGAGTTTACCAGCTCATTGGCTGTCAGGACGGATGCGTTAGTGGCGGAAGACTCTAAGGACCGAGCTTGGAAGACTCAGAGAACAGAACTAAGGAAGCCAGGTTGGTTTGAAAGGATAAACAGACTGCTAAAGCATGGAGTAGGGGCAAGATTCTCAAGAGCTTCGGCTGCACAACTAGTTGTGTTAGCACAGGCGAGTAATTTAATGTTTTCATGGCTTCAGTTTCTTAAGGGGTTGAATGAGATGGTCCCTAAGTTGTCTTCTAGTAGTAACATTTTGAGTCAGGGAGGAGCGAAGGAAAGTTCTAGGAAATGCCAAGAGAAAGGTCCCAGAACAGGCTTCTTGGGAGAAAGAGTTCACAGAAGAGTTGAATAGAAGGATGCTATCAAGTGTACTGTGATCCACCTGGCATAGTGCTCTATGCACATGAGGATCAAAGAGGATGTGTTTTCAAGGTCCAAGCAACTTAGTGTCCATTATCAAAGGGCTGAAGGACACTTTAGTGGCTCAGAAAGATCAGAAAATGCACGGGGGAAAAAACAGTAACATAATAAAATTAAAAAAAAAAGAAAGAGTGACTAATATGAAGGACAGTTTCTGCTTCCAAAGGAGAAGGAAAAATAGCCAATGAAGAAAGATGCAGAAGTACAAGGGACAAAGTTGAAGAGGATATGAACGAATAGGTCACTATGAATATGTGGGTTGCCTATGAAGGCACAAAAAAAGGCATCAATAGCCCAGGAGACCACCTAGTGAAATTTAAAAGGAAAGTAAACATTAATATCCCTGTGAAAAGACAGGAGAACTAGTTTCAGGATTATAAGAAGATAAGTTCGGAAAGCTTTTACATTAAGCACAGAAGTGAATGGGAGCCAATGAAATGAACTGCAATCATAATGAGAAACAAGCATTTTATAATCTTCACCTTACATAAAAAGTGTCACAGAACAACAACACTGTTATTTGAATATGCCTTGTTTATAGAATGCCAACACTGAACTTGACAAGAAGAGAAGAAGATTTCTGATGGGAGAATGGAGTCGCAGAACAAGTTTCCAGATTACATACTAATTTTATTTTTTTATTTTTATTTTTTTACTTTTTTTAAAGGTTTTATTTATTTGACAGAGAGACACAGCAAAAGAGGGAACACAAGCAGGGGGAGTGGGAGAGGGAGAAGCCAGCTTCCTGCGGAGCAGGGAGCCCGATGCGGGGCTCGATCCCAGGACCCTGGGATCATGACCTGAGCCGAAGGCAGACGCTCAACGACTGAGCCACCCAGGCGCCCCTACATACTAATTTTAAAGATATCTAAGAAAAAGATATACCTGGATCATCTATGATGTTATATCTGTTCTGAAAGAATACCAATAGTATAAAAATAAATCCTAGTTTTATGCACACGAATAAAAACTACCTCTTTGGATTTATTTAAGAAACAGAGACTTCAAGATGGATATCAAGGTGCTTTTTTTTTTCCAGTTACCATTTACTCAGTGTATAGAAATGCTAGGTTTCTCAATACTGGATACAAAAAGGCAAGATTGTTAGAAAAATACGAATCAAATACACCTCTAAGAAAATGGGAAGTTATTAAAAGGATGTCAATTAAAAAGAAATCTATTTGTAGGGTATAAAATCCTGGGAGATCATCTTTTGTGATTCCATCTATCTTTGCATTCCTAAAATTCTATTTTGGAATCATTGCCTCCGTTCATTGTCTAAAATAGCTTTCTCTTTGATTCTTTGAGGATCTTATGAAAAAATGTATAAAGGAGTTTTGCATAGAATTAATTAGACATGGAAAAATATTTACCCCCAAAGGTTTGGGGGTGGGAGGGGGCATAGTTCTTTCAAAGATCATACCATGAAAATTTTAGATGGATTTAAGCATACTATTTTATGCGCCAGTTTAGGATAATGAATAATGGATCACTAGATCTCTCCCTTTCTTTCCCTTCCTCCTTTATTCCTCCATTTTTTCTTAACATACATAGGCAGAGTGCTGTCTCTCTCTACCTCCTGCTGCCCTTTCTCTCTCTTTTCCCCTTTCAAAGTAACTCCAAGGGAAGAAACGCTCAGGTGGTTATGCAAAAAACTCTGGGGTATGGAAATCTTACAGTTGTGTAGCTAAACACAGTGACACACCAATGCAATATGACAATTAAGGGTTGCACATATGGTACTTCATTGTTTTAGGCCTTAAATGTCAATGAATTTGGGAGAAAAGCCATTTATACATTCTAGACTTTCTATGTTTTCTAGCTATAATCTTCATTTTCAACTCTGACATGGCTAACTGCTCTTTTCTACATTACATTTCTGTGGGTGCATGCTGCATACCAATATATATTTCCTCCCTCTACAACCATCCACCATGTGGATGCATTTCTTTATTAGTCAATATATATTCTGTAGGCTACATTTTGCAAATTCAAACGTGGACAAAATGCAATGATATAATCCATAACACTGCACAGATGTCTCAAAGAGATTGGTAGAAATCAGTCACCAGGAGGCTGAGTCTAAGAATTGTAAACTGCATTGGGATGTACAAGTCAGAAAACAGGTTTAAAAAAAAGTAGTAAAATTTTAATTTGTGATTTCATTAAGACCACGGGATGAAGTCAGAGAATAACTTTAGTCAGCAATTTACATTTAAATATAGAAAATGCAAAAAGGCATCATTTATATAGGAGGAAAAGAGACATGGATGTAAGAAAAAATGAGAAGAGAGAATTCTAATGAATGATCCTCGGATGAAAAGAATCAATGGAAAATATCCAGCTGTGGTAAATGCTTTCAGATTGCCGTTTCTGCAAGTGATGCATGGAATAGGTATTTCTCAGTGCAGAGAGTGCGAATAGAAAATTATTATGAAACAGAGCAGGATCCTTGGCAAAACAATGAAATACACTTTTCAATAGTAAGGAAAACGGAGGGGGTGAAATAATGTCATGTAGAGAGAAATGCCTGCTCCTGGAGACTCTGAGCCCTATTCCTGGAAGAATAACCACCAAGCTTAGAAACCCTGAGAGTTCTGGGAAACAAGGACCACAGAATCAAGACATTGATTTAAATTAACATGTTGGTTGTATTTAAGAAACAGGCAGTAATTACAATTGTATCACATGGCAAGAAAAATAATATGTACACACAGAGTGATAGTCAAAATGGTGTGTATCACCATTAGTATGAGATGGATGCAGAAAAATCAGACACAAGTAATGACTGATCAGAACAGAGTAAGAAGGCTTAAAATGAAAAGGCAGCAGCATGTTAGTACATAATGATTGATTATCAGTGCTTAGGGCAATGATCAATATATTTTAAAGAAAATTTTCAATGCCTATTTCTGAGTACCCCATTGCCCTTATATTAGAATTTTAATTTCCAGAAAAATAAAAAGCAGGTGAAATAGTTTAAAAAAACCTCAACTTTTTAAATATTTTTTTTAGAGAGAGAGAGAGAGTGGGGGAGTGTAGGAGGGGCAGAGGGAGAGAGAGAATCTTAAGCAGGCTCCACGCCCAGCACAGAGCCCAATGCTGGGCTCGATTTCACGACTCTGAGATCATGACCTGAGCTGAAATCAAGAGTTAGACACTTAACCGACTAGGTCACCCAGGCACCCCTAAAAAATCTCAACTTTTAAAGAATCACTTTCATAGGACACTTGCCCACCAACAATACATTTTATTGACTTTCATCTGTAATTCACAAGAAATAAGAAACTACATTGACTCAAATTACTAAAAGCTATAAAATTCAGAAAGCAGAAAAAATGCTAATACTGTAAAACTTGTTCCCAGATCATTTACTTAATCAAAATTCAGAATAGCAAATTATCAGTAATAGTGGATATAAATAGGTTTCCACCCATGGATTTAAGTGCCCTTCTGAAACATTTTTTTTTTTTTTTAAGTTAAGAGATCACAATGGTAAACTATATGTTAAAAGCATTGCAGGACAATTTCCTAAGGACTCTGCAATCTCTCTATACAAGTTTTTGAAAGTACTACTCAGAACTGAAAGTTCCAATACATGTCATGCTTCAAGGAGTATTAAAGCAAAAGCAAAAGAGGGGAATGATGAAAGATATAGAGGTTCTATACGTAGAGAAGATTTAACAGCAAGAAGTGGGCATCAATTACTACATTAAAAAAAGGACATCAATTGCAGCTTTCAGACTTCCAAAAGATGTGAAATATGGTGAAATCATCACCAACATGAGCTCTTGAGACTTCAAACATATTAGTACTAAATGAGAGACTAATATTGATTATCCGCATTCATTGAATACACATTTACTGGACATCTAGTAAGAGCAATGCTATGGAAAATACCCATGTTTTTCCAACACAGATCTTGATGTTAACATGGGAGTATACTTGGGGGTAAAATACAAACAGCAAAGTAGTAAGTGTTAATATGAGAATTGGTTATTTTCACCTGGAAGAGTCAGGGAAGGTTCTTTAATGGAATGGGGAGCTTTTCTTTTCTTTTTTTTTCCAGTTTTATTGAGGTTAATTGACAAAAATTGTATATATTTAATGTGTTTAACTTGATAATAAATTTATACACTGTGTAATGATCACCACAATCAAGGTAATTAACCTATCACCTCACAGTTTCTTTCTTTCTCTTTCTTTCTTTCTTTCTTTCTTTCTTTCTTTCTTTCTTTCTTTCTTTCTTTCTTTCGGAGTCTTGGCACGCACAGTTTATGGAATTGGTGTTCCAGGTGGAGGAAATAAGACGAATATCAATAGTAATGATAATAGATGACACATACTGCTTCTGACACCCAAGAATCTTTTATGAGTTATGCAATTTTAATCCTCCAAAAGCCTCATGGAGCCAATTTTTATTAATTCCATCTTCCAGATAAGGAAACTGAGGCACAAGAAGGCTCCAAGGTCATACATCTATCAAAGGGGTGGAATGGGATTAGAAGTCAATCCATGGGATTGCAGAGCCTCAGTTCCTATACTGTCTCTTCAAAAACAGAGTCGAGGCATGTGGCATGTGAAGGACAAGAGTGGACAGAAGGGTGGCTTAGGGCCTCCGTACTGCATTTAGAAAGGTACCCTTGGGGCACCTTCATGTAAATCATGTTCATCTCCAGAAGATTTACACAATCTTTCATTAATAGCATAACCATTAAGAGAATATAGCATGCTCATCAGAAAATTCCATACATGCTATCATCAATAAAAACAATACTTGGAAATTCTGAAACTCTGCTGATAAAATTAAAAGTTATCCTTTGAATACCATGGACATAATAGAAAGATTTTTAAGTTTCAACCACATCTTACTTGTGATACTTGATTTTATTTTTCAATTATCACTCCATGAACAGTGCAGGTCTTTAAGTGTATCATTTTGTTGAACTTAAGAATGCATTTGCCATTAGTTCCATGACCCCTGTTTTTTTTTCTCTTGACTTTATTTCTTATGCACAGAACATTTAACCAGAAGATAGACCCTATAAAAAGTTATTAAATTTCAAAACAGCATAAAACTAGATATAATGAAACAAATGCCAAAAAAGAAAACCTAAAGTGGTCCAACATCTTTCTCTGTTCACAATAATAGCATCACTTGCCATTCTGCATACACGAGAGAAGGCATCCCTACAGGATCGTTTTTGGGATGGTTTCTCCAGGAAGAGAACTAGAGCGTCCTGCTCTGTCACCCAGCACCCCCATTAGCAGGGACAGGCATTTACGACAAGTATGGCCAGAGTTAGTAGGTATGGCTAAGAGCCAAACAACGGGGTGCGCAAGGATACTACAATGGCGGGCTGGTCACGTTATCCCCTTAGGAACCAAGTGGGCACTTTCAAACACCGCAAATGATTCGAGGGCCTGTTTTCTCTGTTAGGCTTCCCTCTCTACTGCAAAATGCCTCCTGAAGCTTGGAGAAATAAATTTGTCTTTGTACTTTTTTTTTTTTTTTTTTTTTTAATTTTATTTTATTTGAGAGAGAGAGAGAGTGAAAGAGAGAGCACAAGAAGGGGTAGAGTCAGAGGGAGAAGCAGACTCCCCACCGAGCAGGGAGCCTGATGCGGGACTCGATCCCGGGAGTCCAGGATCATGACCCGAGCCGAAGGCAGCCGCCCAACAAACTGAGCCACCCAGGCGCCCTGTCTTTGTACTTTTGACTTTGGCACCTTGAGGTTATCCTTCTGGACAAAAGCATCGAACCCAGTGTTCTTTGAATTTACTCCCCCCAGGTGATCTCATGGCTGCTTCTAGATGCTAGGAGTCTCCGTCCTAGAAAGGGCTCACATGGTACGCAGGATCACAACATCTTTGCTCAGGTGAATTGGCTTATTTCCCTAATTCATATCCAGCAGTTATTAATGCTTCCTCCTTAACACAACCCACACAACACTCCCTCCTTTACTACACTGGGGATCCCCAGCTCTCCGGGGGGGCGGGTGGGGTGGCAGATGGAGGTTCTTCTCACAACTTCCGAGTCTCTCAGGACTATTGGAGGAATTTGCTAAGATGATCATTTGAAAGTGCTCAGTGAACTCTCGAGTGCAATCCACAAAGAAAGAGGATTACTTCACTAACTACTGGAATATTTCATATATCCCTCAAACAACCTTAATACAATGCAATCTTCTACATAGCAACAAATAAAACAGGCTCTCTCAATGAAGTAAACAAAACTTATGGTGGGTCCAAGGTCCCTGAGAATAAGTAATGAAATTTCCTGATTTTTAAAAAACTTGGTGTAAGTCTTTCTTGGCACCGGATGATTTCAAGTTCTTAAGTCATTTTTCAAGTGGCATGGATCTTTAACCTTTAATATAAAGAACAGGATTATAGAAAAGTATATAAATTATGACCTGATTCATAGAATGCTATAATTGTGAATTTCAGCCTTGCACTCTATGACCCGAAGACGCACACCACACTTGTACTATAGAACTCAACACCAGTAGGCATGATAAAAGGTTCCTGAGAAGCAGAGTTTGCTACATTGTGCTTCTAGTGAGATACAGAGTTGCACAGTATTTAACGAGTTTTTCATTATGTAATTGGAACTTTGTGCTTAGAACAGCTCCACAGGGAGAAGCAATATAGCTAGATGTAAAATTTTTCTCCATTTTACAATGCAGAAGTCTCATTCTTACAGTATAATTTTCCTTCAATGATTGTATTTTCACACGTGTTGGGTAAGAGTTCCCGCAAATTCTATATCCTGCGCCTTGGCCTCCTGCCACCTTTACTTTGCCCCATTCCCTTCTCTCATAGTTGGAATGGAACAGAGGAAGGAGTGGAGTATGGCCTTCCTCTGATTTTGACCTGCATTACATTTTTAAAGTTTAGACTAATAGGGGCCATATAACAAATAATATTAAACAATCAACAATTCTATAAAATTTTCTATGTAAGGGTATGGGTGCTTTAAGTGCAAAATGAGAAGCACAGAATTACCAGGGAAGGAAAAAAACCACTCCATTAACTTATATGAATTCATTTTTCCTAAGTTACAATGCTTGTTCACCTCCCTGTAGTCAAGAAACTTCTCTACTTACAACCTCCCATAGATAGCAGTAAAGCCCCCAGGCACAGCAGAAGCATGGCAACGAAGAATGCCACCAGCAGAGGACATTTGTACTTATTTTAGTCTAGGCTACCATTATGTTTTCTTAGTCTGGTGTGATTTGCATGCATACTTTTGTAATGTTTTATAAACATTATTATTAAGACCACTATGTTCAAAAGTACAAAATACTAAGAGTGTTGCTTTAAGAAAAGACATACAGTTACTATGGCAACAGAAAAGAAACTTGATTTTTTTTTTTTTTTTTGTAGAAAGATGTGTATTGTATACATTGGTCACTTGTATCATTTTGGAGTTAGAAGGAAATGAACTTCCAAATAGCCCTTGAAAACCAATTCTGGCTGTTGATAGAAGAGATTCTTTATTGTCTATAAATTGCAAGATCATAGACTCTTAAGAGTCTATAGGATCTTAAACTTTATCTTGTTTATCTAGCGTAATTCTCTCTAAAGCATCCTTATGGCAAAGACTGCTGACTGCCTCGGATAGGTTTCCTCCCCTTCTCCCACAGCAATATAACTCACGGTTTTTAGTTTGATACATGCATGCCTGAAGTCAAGAATCTATTTCTTAGCCTTACATGCAGATAGATGTAATCATACGACACAGTTCTTGCTAAGGACCCGAGAGCAGATACTTTATGGCAATTCCGGAGAGTTTTTCTTAAAACCCGGATGGCACGTGTCCCCCGTGCCTTCTGCCTTCCTCCATCTTGCTGGGAGCTAGACCTTAGATGTGGCAGCTGGAGTTGGAGCACACATACGGGGCCATGTACTGACAGTGAGAATTGAGGTCAGCATGGCAGAACAACACGATGGAGAGGGACCGAGGACTTTGTGAAGCAGGACAGCCTAATGAGCCCTGACCTATCTGCTTCTGGATTTTCACATGAGAAATGCATTTCTCCACTGTTTAAGCTATTGCTACAGTGCATCTCTGTCAATGGTAGGTGAGCCACGTATAATTCCTATTAGCTGATCAGCCAGACTAAGAAATGATGGAAATGTGGGAAGCAGTCCATGCTACCAAATGGTAACTCTAATGTTTAGGTTTTCCTTCCTCATACTGAGCCCCCTTTAATACTCGCTCCGGATTCCCTTCCATCATCTTCCTTAAGTGTACTATCTCCTCTACCCATGCTCCCCAGATTCAAGAAGGTATGCTCTACGTTCGAGTTGTCGTCTTACTGAACATTCTATATGCTTCCAAATATTCCTCAGATAACCATCTCTACACCCTTCACAATCCTGGTTGCCCTGCTGTGGATGCATCCTCATTTGTCAGTGTCCCTGTTAAACGTGGTGCTCATAAATCAATATGATACCACAGCTGTG
This sequence comes from Halichoerus grypus, assembly GCF_964656455.1. Taxonomy (NCBI): domain Eukaryota; kingdom Metazoa; phylum Chordata; class Mammalia; order Carnivora; family Phocidae; genus Halichoerus; species Halichoerus grypus. The sequence continues at coordinate 105,635,889 of NC_135727.1, read as the reverse complement.
ATTGAACCAGTCAGGAGTACACTAAAACCTTTGTTAATTCCATTAGCATGATCTAATGCTGCACTGCCTTCTATAACAAGCCGCCCCGTATCATACTAGAGATTAATGCTGACTTTGTGGTTGCCTAAAATCCCAATGTGCTTTTCCATTTGTTAAAAATAACACAACAAGCCCTGAATGGAGTTGCTTATGCTAAGCCCATGCCACCCAACTGATAATTACAGTTTCAGGTCTCCCAGAAATATCATCTTTAACCAGTTAATCAAGAACTGCCTGATTGGCACTGGTTAGGTCATCTGCCTGATAGACCCTTGCCATCCCCTGAAGGAAAATAATTGAAGGGGAGCAGAATATGCCACCCCAAAACATGCCACTTTGACCTATTATTTTGATTTAAAGTTACTCAAGGAACAGCTGGTGCAAGGACACTTTGACCCTTCTTTGTCCCCCTGAAAACAGGAAATAAATCTCTCATGTGAGATGTACTCTCCCTGTAACAGGATGGTAGAAGGCATCCTTCTCACCAAAGACAGAAAATTTAGGGCCGAGATGGCTGTATAAACAAATCTTGCTACTTCTTCGCTAATTTGTTACCCCAAGCCCAAAGCACTTTATCTCGTCAATTCTTCACAAATGTATTGTTTTCTTGTCTAAAAGGTATAAAAGCTGCCTACCTTCATCACTTCTTTGAGTCTCATGTTTTTAGAGTATAGGCTCCCATACACACAAAATTAAATTAGTTTTTCTCCTGTATATCTGTCTCATGTCAATTATCAGGCCAGCTAAAGAACCTAGAAGGGAAGAAGGGGACAGTTTTCCTCCCTTTGACAGAATCTTGCAGTAACCAATTTGCATTTTGCTCAGTGTAACTTCCTTATTCCTGCTCCTTTCTGCCTATAGTCTCTCATCTTGTACAGCTCACGAGAGCTCCTTTCTAGCTCTACATTCGATGCTGCCTGATTCATGAATTGCTGAAAAAAGTCAATAAGATCTTTAAAATTTACATAGTTAAATTTTGTTTTTTAACAATATGAACTGCCACAATGTCTCATGTTCCTTAGTCTACATTTATACACGGGATTAAAAAAAAAAATCTTACCAGTGGGACAATTTACTTGTTCTTGTTAAATTTTATTTTCTAAAATTAGGGTCCAGCATCCTCATCTGTTGTAATCTTACCCTGAATTTTCTTTTTGCACTTGATCTTAGCCAAAATTTTCTTTTTGATCTTTCAGTCTGTTAACTCCCATTCTCATGTGTCACTTAAAAAGGTAGTAACTGCACAGTCTATGTTCTAATCTAGATTACGGATAAAAATCTTGGTTTAAGTACAGGAGGGGAAGCTACACATGGTTGTGCAGGTAGTGCACTGCACAAATTTTAGAGGGCACCAATTATGTAGATAGGATAGGGGTTGTGCAATACAGTACAACTGAATCCAGTATGTGGTTATCACCATTTAAAAACCTCTGACATTGACAGTTTAAGACAATACTCATCCTTAGGCATAGTTATTGGAATGCCTCCAAATCTGCTTAACTCTAATTCTCTCAGTGTATAATTCTTCATGTAATTTAAGAAGATATTGTGAGGATCCAGGTCAAATGCTTTGCTAAAATGCATACACACTGCTGCAGCATAATACTGCAAAAAGAAAAAAAAGGAAGTTGGCCAAAAAAATCCACAGTATTAAGATAAAAACTTTACAACATAACTCTAGTGACTATTAAGCTCTAAAATAAAGAAACAGAAATATTTGCTCAGAGTTTCAAAATATGGTTTCTCCTAGATTTATAGCTCTTTAAATAAAAATGACAAGCCAAATTAATGTTTTAAAAAACTTGCAACCACAGGGGAAGAAATTCAACAAAGTGCCAAGTGGTGGACATCTAGCTAAATAATAAAAAAGTAGTTACACTGATGTTTTGTTATTTAAAATCCTTTTCCCTCAAAGAGTAAGAGTGATAAATTGTAAGGACGATCCCAATACATTTTCAATTAAATGACTAAATTAATGTAGAGACATTTAATTAAAGTTCCACTAGTTTTTCCAAATGCTGTTAATTATGCCACTATCTAAAATTAAATCTCTCCCCAAACCCTTTTACATTCCTTCTGCTCATCTGATACAGATATAATTAAAATGCTGCAAGTTCACCTAAATGCATCCAAATATTATAAAAGAAAATATGAAAAACTGGAGTTTCAGTAAGTATTTAAGAAATAGGTAATTTAATGGGATTTCTACAATCCTTGGGGAAAACCAATAGATGTGAAGTATGTGTATACACACACACACACACACACAGAAAACCTGTCTCCAAATTCCTCTGAAAATAAATTTCTCTCTTTACATCTAAGGCACTGCAGTGAATACCACAGACAAATATAGTTTCAAAGGTTTTCTACCAGCAAAAGATAAGAAATTTTTAAGACTCCAGGTAATTAATTTCAGGAACAAGGCGTACTCTAGTTATAACAGTTCCGTGCTAGGTTTTCTAAACAATAAAAATTCCCTAACGGTCTCTCCGAAAGGTACTCTTTAACAGTTCAGAATTTGGGCTTTCTGGTATTGGGATCAACCTCCCAGGTGGAAAACAGCCAACTCAGGCAATCCTTGCTGGGTTCCCCATGCCAGTTCTTCTCCAGGTCCATCCCAACTTCCAAACTTACTATGCATATGCAATATGAACACACACCAATCAAAACTGGTCTGCCTGGGGTGCCTGGGTGGCTCAGTCAATTAAGTGTCAGGCTCTCGGTTTTGGCTCAGGTCATGATCTTGGGGTCATAGGACTGGGTCCCGTGGCAGGCAGACTCTCTCTCTCTCTCAAATAAATAAATAAAATCTTAAAAAAACACCGAAAACTGATCTGCCAATATCCGACTTCTACTTCTGTCCTCTCAGAATCTTATTTGACTCTGACAGCTGTCATTTTCATTGCTCTGGAGGGGATAGTATTCAGCCATCTGGAACGTACATGTTCTTTATGTACCCTAATCCATCCCCCACACCCGTTAAGGTTCATTATGCGGAGGTTTATTTAAGAAACAAAGATTCCTGTGGAGTCAAGAGTGAGGCAGGTGCAGCCTGGAGTCTTTTGAAAGAGATGAATCTCTTCCCCCAAACGCCTTTTAGTTCTAATCTAGAGACTGGTAAGTTGGGAGATATTTTTAACTCATCATAACCAAAATCTGGGTCTCAGAATTGTGATTGAAGAAAATTCCCTTGGACAGATACATTATGCTTACCAAAAGCCTCCCTATTCCTGGTTCTGCTTTGCACTCAGCCATGCCTCCCCCCAATTCCTTTGCCACAGGGGTTCTCAAATGTGACTGCACTTTCTATCATTCGGGGAACTTTCACAAATATTAGGGCTTGGAGTGCACCCTTGCACCCGCCAATGATGTGGTCTGGCTGCAGCCTCAGCATCGGGAGTTTTCTAATCTCCCCAGGTGATGCTGATAAGCAACGTGTGCCTTAGGCCTGTCCTGGTGGTAAAGCAACTTGATATTAAAGGTTTATTGACTGATTAAAGGTGTTACCACATCTCAAAGAGATGTTCTACATGCTCAAAAAGACACTATTGGAATTTAAATTAAATGGTGGTGTTACAGTACAATATTAAATATTGCAACACAGAGAATATGATATGTTGTATATAACATTAGTGTAAGCTTCAACTCTAGAGGCAACTGGTGATCTTAATCAAGAATCACATTCCAGGAGAGTGCAGCCCTCATTTTACAAAAAAGGGCAAAGCCCTAAGACTGCTACTACTGCACTATTTAGTTCCATGAACCTCAGAGGTTTTGGTAATGCACATAATGAATGTCCCAAGTGTGTGTGTGCTGTAGAAAATAGTGGCCTGTAACGTAAGTTCCCTAGGAGCTCTGAAGGGGAGAATTTGCCAACCCAAGATAGGCCTCTTTGGTATAAGGATTGTCGTGAGGTGCTTATTTTCAAGAAACAGTAGACAGAGAAGAAGGTCTGAAAAACAAGTAGAAGTTACCCTTTTGTAAGAAACCTGTGCATTTACAAGGAAAATCGCCATTTGTAAGGGTGTGTCCCTGTAACAGGAAGAGAAGGATGAGTAAATCCCTAGAAATCTATCAATGGATAAGGCAAGGACAAATATGAATAACATCCTTACTCTTGTTTGCTGTCCCTTTCCTGGTAGGCTCCTACTAGCTGGCCTCATGGCTCCAACATCTTTCTTCTGTCTTTAGCTGGACATGGGATTTAAGGTGATGGCTCGGGCCATTTTGAGAGTTACTCAATTTTGCAGGGTCTCTCCCATGTATACGGGAGGTGTACCTGTTATTAAACTTCTGTTTTTCTGCTGTTCATCTGTCTTTTATCACAGGGGAGTCTCAGCCAAGAACCTAGAAGGGTAGAGGGAAAGTTGTTTTCCTTCGCCTATGCAATAGTTTGGTCTGAGGTGATGAGGTGGCCATTCAAGTACCTCAAACTTTTCTGTGGCTCTCCATTATTTGCCAAAAACAACCTAAGAGCTTTGTGTGGCCAAATTGATTTAGGTCGGTTCACAGCAGGTAGGATTGAAGGCACTGTGCTAGCAGAACGGTAAATGGATAAAGATTTGGGGTCAGGGAATTTTCTGTACAAGCATTAAATACCTCTAGGTGAGTTCATAATCTCCCCATTTATAAGGGGGCTCCAGCAAAAAAAAAAAAAAAAAAAAAAAAGAGTGAAATAAAGTTTTGTTTATAAAGCTTTCAACTAGTACTCTTTTGGCTGCTCTCAACTTACCCAAAGACACACGGAGAGGAAACAGGAGTCCGTATTACAGCACAGGCTTTGAAACTGGTCAGCAGGAGGAGCCGGGAGATGCCTGGACCAAAAGGTGCCTATACTTACATGTCCCCATTTCCGTTTGCTATTGCCTGTCCTACTTACAAAAGCACGAGAACTTGATCCACACACGATTCCACTGAGATATAACCCTCCCCTCACCCAAAGAGAAGTGTTGTAACATGCTGTGAATATCAGAGGGAGGCCCTGTGTACACTTTCATGCAAATGTCTGGGGACCCTTAGCTCTCCTCCAGTGACTGCAAAGGCTCCTTTCTGCCTTCAGTGATGACTGAGGTGGTCTCAGTGACCAGGTAATTGCTCAGTAGTGACTTCTTTACTAGACTCTTTTGGGCGGGGCATGTACTCAACAGGTCACATGATCCCTACTTGCCCTGAAATTACGAGAACACCAGTTTTCAAACTTTGACCATGTCCTGTAGTAAGAAATGCATTTGAGGCACCTCACTGGCTCAGTCGGTAGAATATGTAACTCTTGATCTTGAGGTCATGATTTTGAGCCCCACATTGGGGGGGGGGGTAAAGATTACATTCAAAAAAACCCCTTTTTAAAAAAAAGAAATGCATTTATCATAGCCACTAAGAATACATTCTGTGTGTGTGTGTGTGTGTGTGTGTGTGTGCCTAAAAGACCATTTCCCCAGGAAACCTTCCCAACCTACCAGAACAGATCAGGTTTTTCCATTATACTCTCTCTTAGCGCTGTATTTCTCCTTTCCAGTGCTCATTACAATTGGATTCAAATAATTATGTAATGAAAATGTTGAACCCATCTCTAGAACTGGATTCTAAGGCTCTGTGGGAGCAGAGAACTTTGTCTTATAGAACAGCAATCCAGGGAAACTGATCTGCAGCAATGTTGTATACACAAGAGTTGCTTAATAAATGCTTCTGACCTTGTTTAATGGATCATAGCCTCAGTATGGAGCAGATCCCTGGGTTCTCCACTCCTTTCAAAATCTCAAGGTGAAGTCCAAGGAAGTAATCAGATGTGTTCACCGGCACAGCTTATAGAACAGCAGGACCAACATGAGACCAGGGCCAAGAGGATGCATACGTGGGAGCAGAAGTACGATATTCGAGTGGGTTATGTTATTACTAGGCCCACCTTTTCTCCTTTTTCTTTTGTCAGAGCTTGAAAATCTCTCTGGTTGGTATCAACTCATATATATTGTCTCTTTCTCCTTTTTATTTCTTCCTTTTTTTTCCCCTCAAGATTTTATTTATTTATTTATTTGACAGAGAGAGACAGTGAGAGAGGAAACACAAGCAGGGGGAGGGGCAGAGGGAGAAGCAGGCTTCCCGCTGAGCAGGGAGCCCGATGAGGGACTCGATCCCAGGACCCTGGGATCATGACCTGAGCCGAAGGCAGACGCTTAACTGACTGAGCCACCCAGGCACCCTTATTTCTTCCTTTATTCTGACATTACCAAATTAACCTAGTCCTCCTCCTTTCCTAACTACGTTATTGTCTGCCAAAAAAAAAAAAAAAAAAATCAAAACTTTGAAAAAAAAATCTGGTGTTTTCTAGAAGGTTAAGAATGTACTATCGTTTTGTGGCTTAATTTCTTTATGCTGCTTTTCTCTGTGGAAAAAATCAGAATACATTGGTTTTCGACGATAAGCTCAAAGAAGACAGGCAACTTAGGAAATTCTTTTTGATTCACCATTGAGACAAAGCTCTTCCTACAGAATCGTAGAATCTTAATTACATGCTAGGGGTTGGTCATTTTTCTTAGATAGCTCAAACTGCCTTTATATGTCCACAATCAATTAATTGGAAATCCAGAACCAGATTCCAAGGTGCTTTTGTTTGTTGCCTCTTCCTCAAGGGTAAACATCTTCAGACAATTTTCAGGCAAGGTTTATGTCATGATCCCCTTAAACAGGAAGTTCATCCAAACCCAAACTCCTACCTGACATCAAAGAGAAGTCCAGTTTTGGATCACCACACAGGAACTTAGCTTTAGAAAAGAACTGGCAAATAAATACAGAGGGTATGCAATTTTGCTCATCATGTTCCAGCAAAGCAAGGTACTTCCAGGTCATGTGGTAACAAAGGCCTGGACCACTGTGGTACCTATGATCCCCATTTCTATTTATTAATGTTCTCCTATAACATTATGAAACATTATGAAATAGAGCAAAGTCAGGTTGTACGTGGCTGATACACAACTCCCTTGTTCCATCCAACTGCTGCCATTAGCGATTTATGGCAGTGGCCTTCCGCTGCAGACATGCCTATCCACCTGAGCCACGCTCTCTAGCTATACCAAGAGTCCTGTTTGGCTGCAGCCATCAGCTGACCTCTTTGTTATCTCAACTTGAAATCTGTGCCCTGCTCCCATCCAGGACTACCTGAAATCCAAGGATTCAAACCAAGTTTCACCTCCTCTGCCATTCCTCATGTTTCCAACAATGGACTGTTGTGTATTATCAAAGCATTAATCCTGGGGTTGTGTTAATGCTGTGAAATAGGTGAGTGGGTGGCAAGTGTCGTGCAATGGAGAAACTTCATTCCCATTAAGGAGCAGACAGTGGAGTTCCCATTTGGGGTTGCCTTTCAGTTCTCCTCTCCCCTTGCAGAGAGCAAGAAAAATGCCCAGCTAGGTTTCAGATGTGCTAGTTACTTTCCTTTCAAAGAGGCTCTTTGGGTGAATTCACAGAGATTTTTTTTAAGTACAACTAGAAAATAATAGAGGGTAAAATGAGCTTTGGAATGAAATAAGCAAATAAGAGGTATAAAGGCGAAGTATCACATTTCTGGCCCATGACTTCTGGAAAAATGAGAGAACTTTCTTTAAACTTGGTTATCTTTTCTGGGTGAGTGTTATTAATGTAAGCGATCATGGAACAATGAAAATGATCATCTGTACCTTTAAAATCCCTGGTTTTAACAATTACATGCAGATTTCAGTATGTCCAGAGAAACAGATACAAGTACAACTAAACACGAAGGTCCCATCAGAAAATGGCCCCCACAATGAATTAGTATTGCAAAATGGCTAAATATAATGTAAATAGGGATGTTTGGCTTTCAGATAAACAGCATCAGTTTTTGAACAGGATACATCTTTCTTTTCTGTAAGAAGAAAACATGGTGCAGTGAAAAGACTGTTGACATGGGTCTGAGTTCTGCTCTTTCTTTCAACAAAGGAGAACAGCCTGGCTAACTCATCCAAAATCTATTCCCTCATTGATCAATAAGGGGTTTGGCCTAGATGATCTCTAGTATTTCCTGGTTTCAAAAACCTTTTATTCTCCATAGGAGCTGAGAAAATATTTATCTGAAAGACTACAGACCAGTATAATAGGATGGATTGTTGCTTAAAATTGTCACCAATCTTGGGAAACACATACCTAACAGTTTTAACTTCCTACTGTTTAATTCCAATTTAAGGTGTTAAACGAACACATACTCACAAAATAAACCTGCAACAACACACACACAAAAGTGTTGTGGAAATGGGGAGAAGGTGGGACTTCCAGAAATGTTTATGATTGTACCTTGCCCCATGCCTAAATTTTAAGTTAATGTTGATAGTCAATGGCTAAACAGTAAAATAAATGTTTGTCACCATCAGTTTAGAAAACTTGTTTTTGTGTTTTGCTTTTTTAAGGTATAAATTAAAATTTAACAGAAATAGAATGGCTCAGAATCAAAAGGGATAGGGTAAAGATAGAGATACTACCACATACTCCCTTTCACTAATTACTTTGAAAAGTATGTTAGGGGTCAACAATATCCCCTGTTTCTGACACTCAGGACTTTCCCCTCATAGCTACATCAACAATTTAAATTTGGTCCCAGACTGAAACTAGTGAAGGGAAAACAGAAACAGGGCTCCGAGACCTAAATCATCATTCATTGAAAATCATCTAGATGTCTTGTTAGGTGTTTGTAAAGGTAGTTAGCACTGTTCATTATGTCCACCTTCTTAGCTTCTCTCAACAGTGCCATTGTACATTTACTCCTAGGAGTATTTGAGTTATGTCTGGTTCCTTCTTCAGACCGAAAGCTCCATGAAGGCAGAAATTAGGACTGTTTGATCATCGTGTCACCACCGGTGTCTAGAACCCTGCTGCACACGAGGTGGAGGTTCAATAGAATAGGTAATGAATGATTAAGTTTGGGGATAGGTCAGTTAGATAAGGAGTAGGAGATCGATGAAATAGGTAACGAATAATTGAATTTGTGGAAGAAGTGTAAATAATATGCATAGTTTCTTGAAGGTCAAGGAAAGAGCCAGAGTGGGAAGAGGGGATAGGGATGGTGGATTTTTAATTTTAATAGAATGCATGCAAGGCAAAATATGGCTTTATTTATATTGTGCAGAATCTGCAGGCTACTGCCACGTTGAAGACTTCCTTTTTTTTTAAGCTTCAAGATAGGTCAAGCCTGTAAAGGGCAGTTCCCGGACACTGAACAAAGTGGGTAACTGTTTCATTTTTTGTCATTGCGTTTAATGACACACAGACACATACACGAACATGGGCAAGAACCTTGTTGCAAGGGTCTATGCATTTTTCTAGGAAAGGTCTGACTACATGAAGGAACTGCCTAGTATCATGTTAGCATCGGCCTTCCATTTCCCACAAGGATGTATTCCACTTGCTTAGACTTCAGCAATTTTAAAATTCGTGATCTTAACGTCCTCTGAAATGTACAGATTTTATAGCTTAGATTTTAAGAGACACCTTTCCCTGACAGAGTAATGACAGTTTTATCTGTGCTGGTGACCGGATCTGCTGGGATACTTAAATAATAATCCAAATCAAATGATGATTTTTTTTTTTTTTGAGAGAATGTCAGGAAAGGAGAAAGGAAAGAACAAAATACGAAGCATTTAACTTGGTTTAAAAACACAACACATTGCAGCTTCCCATGGCTTCTTATTTTACTGGAAAGAAAAAACCCCTTAGCAATTCATCTTCCTTTGGGTGCATGAATGACATTTTACTGTGATGTGATTATAAGAAACAAAATCCCTCAGAGATGCTGCCTTAAAATATTTCTCTTTATAATGTTCTGAGCTCGACAAACCTTGGTAGAAAACAGAATACTCTTAATTATGAATAAATTAACTAAATTAGTAACATGAGATGGATATGCAATTAAGGGATTGTTAATTGAAACTGGAAACACAGCTGTATACAGCTTAGAAATGAATCATACCAGTAATGACGCAGATGTTTATAAAATGTGATTATCTTTAGTGGAGACAGCACTGCATCTCCCAAGCCCATTCTTACATTGTGTCACTGAAATGGTTTTTAAACCCGTGAACACCAGGAATCAGGATCTCGGGGACGGCAAATTAGGCTCCCTGGATACGGGAATTAGTGTTGTCTGAATGTCAGCAATTTGATTCTCCAGCTTTCAAAGAATGTAGATATGGAGCCAACAACAAACATCTGTTAGTCTCATGGTCTTCAAAAACAACAACAACTCAAAGTTGCTGGCAAACCAGTGCCTGCTTCAATCGGAGAAGAAAGTCAAGTATCTGGGAGCAGCCACAAAGCTGCGTGAATGGGAGAAACGGGTCAAGGATGCGGCCCCAGGACTGCTGCTGGGAGACCTTAGGCACGCCCGCTCAATGCGTCACCCTCTGCAGGCGGAGGCTCTGAAACGTCTTCTGCTGTTTTCCAGGCAATCAACCCAGAAGGGAAAAAAAAACAAAGAAAACAAAAACCAAAAACCAAAAATCAAAAAACCCACCCAAATGTTCACAACGAAAGGAAGCAGTGGGAAAATGCTGTCATTAAACTTGCTGGATGTTTCAGTGTACTAAAATTATCAGTGATTCCACAGCACTTTGGAAGCTTTCCTTTCTTGCTTATCACACACAATTTTGCCCCGCGTCCAATTCCCATCTGTCCCAGGGAAGGGAGCTGTCCCTATAAAGGCGGATTTTAATGGGCCGCCCTGGTCACTGCACAGGCTGCTCTTGAACGAGGCCAGGGGAAAGGGCTACAGACCATGTCCTAACCATCACTGAATGATATGAAGGAGCGCGCTCGGCTAAATGAGTCGACCCTCTTTGAAGTTCAGCCTCCCAGTCTCTGGGCACAAGCCTGTGACCCCGAAACCAACATCCCTGCCAGGATGCATGGCCCTTACAAATGTGGCAGACACCAGTTTCACCGTGTGAAATGCAAACTGCCCACCGGAGCTTGCACTTTTTAAAAAAAGTAATCAACGATTTTGATACTAATCAATGGAAAATCTATTTGTCACCTTGGCTTAGCTCCTCTTTTGAAGAGGTCAGTTTTCTTAATAAAAGCTATCTCTTGCAAGGAAACAAAAATGAAATGGGAGATCACCTCCCATTAGCCACTCTCTTCCGCTATCAAGAGAACACAGAAAACTTAGGAAATTTTCCTTAGTATCCAGGTGAGCCCTTTCATGCATTCTTTAATGAAGGGTTTAGATGATGTGAGGCCCAAATAAAAAACTCAATTTTCCATTTTCCATCGGCCGTGGGCATGAGGCATAGCTGAGTGTTTGCTAAAGAAAAAAACCACACACACACACACACACTTGCAAGAATGAATGAGGAGAAAAATGCAAACATAGGAAAAAACACACCAGTATACATTGTTTTCTATGTTGGATACCTATAAATGTGGAATTTGTTAAATTTTGGTCGCGAAGTCTTTCTATCCTATGTGTTGGTCTCCACAAGTACAGGCTTTGCCTATAACTTCAGTATTGATTTGCTGTTATACAGGTTCCAACTCGTCTAAATTTCATTACCTGAAGGGACAGCTTGCAATTCCATATACAGGTATAATAAAAGCAAGATGACTACATGTATCCCATGAGCTTTGAAAGGGCACTTTTCCCCCTATATGCAGGGCCCAATTCCTCATGAGTCTATTAGTCTGTTGCAAATGGTGACGACAAAGCTAATAACATATTATTTACTAGCAGGTAGATTCCTATTTTCAACCCTGAACCTACTTAAAAGCACACTAGTATCAGAACCCATCTGGAACACTCCCAGCTATTTGCCTACCTACCAGCTATTCACTTATTTTTCCTTATCTCAATTATGATCCGATTTTGGGCATCAATGGACCCTGCGCTAGAGAAAGAATTAAAATTTGGCTCAAACCAATCACGATAATACTATTTCTTATAGTCGATGACTGGTTTTAAGGAATACAGTGAGACCCAGTTCTGGCTGATACACAAGAGGAAAAATGCTGGGGAACGTCTGGAAAATTCTTCTCCAACACACACACACCCCACACTTATCCTTCTACCTTATTACCTTCCTGCCATGGATACTGTTGTCTGAGGATATGTTGCTTGGTGCAGTGGGAGGCCATCTTGGGATCCTGAGAGGAAAGCCAAGAGATACCAAAGAAACGGAACTGGAGTCCTTATATAGTTCAGCTGCTGAATTAATCAGCCCTAGATCTGATGACCTTTGGACTTGTGGTTGTGTTAAACCAGTGGTTCTCAAAGTGTGGTCTCTGACCACAGCAATATCAGCATCCCCTGAGAACTTATTAGAAATGCAGAATCTCAGACCTTACGCACTCCAGACCTACGGAACCAGAAACCCTGGGTGGAGCCCATCAGTCTGTGCTTTAACAAGCCCTCCAGGAGATTCTCTTGCATACTACAGATTGGCAACCCCTGTGTTAGATTATCCGCTGTCTCTATTATTTAAGATAGCATTTTTTTAAAACTTGCCTGATCCCAATGGGGTTCACGTTAAAGGCACAGATTCCCAAACCTAATGATTCAGATTTGCCAGTGCAGAGGCTTGGGAATTAGTCATTTAATCAAGTGCCCCTGGTGATTCTTATGACCAGAAAAGTGTGGGAAAAACAAATATAAGGCCCTTTGAATTGGGCATTCTGTCATTGGCTGCTGAAAGCATTCTAACCAACATGCTATCTACAGTCCCCTATGCTCCAGAACCACACAGGTAAACAGACACTAGCTCTTGCCTTGGCGAGTTTATTACAAAGTCCCAGTTTGGAGAGCATTTGGGTTCAAGTGAGGTTTACATTTCTAAGATGTGGGTTTCTTAATGGTCAACGTGAATTCCTGATCTTTTATATTCAGAACGTGTTTCTCCTACCTCCCTGCCACAGCTCCAGCCTGAATTCCTAACCTCTTAGAGACTCTTAACTCCTACTATCTGGTGGCCCCAACGCCCCCACCAGGATGTCAAGAAGCGCTCTCAAGTAATTACAGAGGTAATCGTGCATTCTTCAACTCTAGGCTACATTCTCAGAGGCCAGATGCCTTCCTGCTGAACTTGAACCTGCTGATGGCCATGAGACTGCCATGAAAGCAGCAATTAGTCGGTTACAAACTAAACATGTATTTTCAAAGTCGAAAAAAGAAACTCTGCTCATTCAAAGAGAAATAATCTAGAACTCTAAAATATTTAACATTAAATGGTCTGAAATCATCAATGTTCTTTCAGGCTGAATGAAAATTTTACATTAAAACTTTCTTTTTTTTTTTTTTAGATTTATTTGAGAGAGAGAGAGGGAGGGAGAGAGAGAGAGGTGGGGGGAGAATCTTAAGCAGACTCCATGCTGAGCTTGGAGCATGATGTGGGGCTCAATCTCACGACCCTGAGATCATGACCAGAACCTAAATCAAGAGTTGGACGCTTAACGGACTGCACCACCCAGGTGCCCCTCCATTACAAACTTTCTGTCCCTTGTTTTCTTGGGCCAAAGAAGATAAAAAGGTAAAAACCATTGTAGTGTAATATAATTTATGAGTGACAAATGTAAAAAGTCAAAAGGAGATTTGAGAAAAATATTTAATTGTGTTTCCTCTCCCCTATTTGCACGTACTTCATTTGCTTACATATTATTTACTTTGTCTCTGCTCCCTTCCCCACAATACACCCGATACCTCATTGGTTTTGGACCTCTAATCACCTTTGGTTGAGTCAGACTTCCCTGGACCTCTAAGCGTTTGTTTATGCTGTCTTTTCTTTCTAGAAAACCCTTCCATTTGTCCCCTCTACCTTTTGAAATGCTACTCATCGCTTGAGTCTGCGCTCAAATGTCATCCCTGCGTCAAAACTAATTGCTGACTGTTCTGCACGTTAAAATCACTTCTCTCCTCCTCTCATCCCTAGAGGGGTCTTCGCAGTATCATTTGTAGTTCATGTATCAATCATACTTGAAAAGGGTTTGTATCATGAACATCTTTGTCCCTACTGCCAAAAAGAGTGTCTACCGTAATGTAGTCACTTAAATATACTGAACCGATTTTCAGGCAAAAGTGATTTCCAGACATAAGCATCAGCCGAAGAGTGACTTAATTTACTTGCTTGGTTTCTGCTATGGGGGCACCAGCTTGAGTGGCACTGGTCCCAGCTTCAGTCTGAGAAACTCAGATAAGTGTGGCATGTGAGTGTGCTAGGCAGCGTATCTCATTAGGCCTGAAAGCTCAAGCTGTAACTGCTTCTGGAGTTCCATATCCAGGCACACATTACAGTTATCTTTAAGAGACTGGGGGCTCTTCACACTTCTTCTGCAAGCCTAAGGAAAGAAGGTATTATAAACTAGTTGCTTCATTCAGTAGGAAAGCCTCTGTCAGCGAGGAGAAGAGTACTGAGAACGTCGTGGTGTCTGCCACTTGGATTCGTCCTGTGGTTCAGTCAGGTTTCAGTCCTATGGCTGCAAATCAGAAATGTCTGAAAGACCACACACCAGATGGGATGCTTTCTGCTGCAGAGAAGAGAAAACCCAGCACAAAATGGCTTGACCAGTCAAGGAACGCAGAGGCAAGGCTGCTCCACAGCTGGGTCATTGAGAAGCATGATGGCATCATCAGCACTCAGGTTCCTCCCATCTTTCCAGTCTGCCCTCCTTAGGTGAACTCACCACACAGGCAACAACATGGCTTCTCAAGTTCTGATTCCTTTATTTACTCATTCGACAAATATTTACCATGTTTGGAACTGTTCTTAGATGCTTTGGATATAGTAGCAAATAAAAGACAAGATCCTTGGCTTCACGAAGCGTACTTTCTCATGGTGGGAGACAATTAACAAAAAAAACCACACCAAATATGCTAATTCTATAGTTATGGAAAGTTATGGAAAGAAGAAAAAACAGAAAAATGGGTTAGATGTTCCCAGTGCTGTATAACATATCACCCTAGAACTTAGTGGCTTAAAACAAAAATTTGTCATTCTGGCTCCTGGTTCTTTGAGTTGACTCTGCTCAGCTGTGTGTTTTTTGTTTGGGGTCTTTCATGTATTCGCAGTGAGATGGCAGCTGGAGGTGGAGTGATCTGAAAGCTTGACTGGGATGGACGTCCCAGATGGGTTTCCTTTTGCTCATACACCTGGCGCCTCTCTTAACCACCTAACCTTACAAACCACACTGGGATATGCAACACCAAAAGTGGCTACAGTCTGAGCTTTCTCTCAGTCCCCAGGAGGTACACCGCCCATCTCACTCATTTGCCAAGCTTACCTGAATTTCTCAGACATAAGCTGGGACCGCTGCCACTCAAGCTGGCATTCCCACCATGTAGCAAAACCCAAACATTATTCAGCTGGGAGCTGGCCAAGCATTTCTTTCTCTTCATGTAGCTGCTCCATGTGGCTAGCTGAGTTTCTCCCAGCAGAGTGGCCTTACAGTGGTCAGACTTCTTTCATAGCAGCTCACTTCCCCGCTGAGTGAATGTCCCAAGGGACTGAGACAGAAACTGCAAGACTTCTTCGGATCTAGCCTTGGGTCCCGCACTGTCACTTCTGCTGCCTGCAATTCGTTATACAGGGCCGGCCCAGATCCAGTGTGGGAGGGGCCTCGACAAGATGCACTGCAGGCATGATTCATCAGCACTCAGGTTCCTCCCATCTTTCGTTGGTCGTGGGGGGGGGGGCTTCTCTGTGCGAGTACCCTAACCGGGTGAGGGGGACTGAACTGAGAGGACTCAAAAGGGGGAGGAAGAGCAGGTGGCTGTTTAAATCGGGTGGTCAATTTTCAAGGAGGTTTCTTTAAGAAGTTGAGATTTGAGCCAGACTTGAAGAGTGACAGAGTTATTCACGCTGATATCTTGGGGGTGGGGGTGGGGGTGGGGAAGAGCATTCCATGTAGAAGAAAGTAGGCAGTGTCCAGAAGAAAAAGGATATTGGTTTAAATTCCCTGGGGGAGGACAACCTTTCCCGGATGCTCCCTTGGCCGACTTCCCTTTGCGTCTTATTGCCTGAGACTGCATAACGTGCCCCTGTCCGATCCTTGCCAAGGGGACTGGAACCACCAGCTCACCATGAACTAGGTCAGCACAGTCATGATGCATTCCCTAGGGCCAAGGCCTCCCTTGATGCACACGGTCACCCGGGGTAGGGTAATTCCTGAACAAGCCAGGTCCCTGCCGGCCAGGGAGAAGGGTGTACATGTCCACAATAGAGGAAGTAGATTCGCAGAAAGGGGACTCTCCAGGTCTCTACTGTACCCTGGAGATGAAACAATATTCCTTTGGGGTCTGTCTAACAGGGGGCAAGTCATCCCCCTTTCCCAGGGATGGATCCTGATTACCAGCAGCGAATTCTCATGTTTGGTGTCAGAGCAAAAAAAGCTGGAAAGGAAGCTGGAGTGACTAGGATTAGCATCTAATTTGCCCAGCAGGAAGGGGGCCAATACCCATGGAGGAGAAGAGAGCTTAACAGAGTATGCTCAGCAGACAGGCAACAGGTAGTACTCAGGAAGCAGAAAAGGTCACTCTGAAACAAAAATTCTAGGTACGGCACGGAAATATCCAGAGATACATGATGCACGATGGACTTCCTTCAAAAGGCTAATGTTAGAATTCCCAAGGGCAGCACCAGGGCTGTGGCCTCGTGGCTGGCTTTACGGCCCCTGATGTGCAAGTGTCTAATGGGAAAGCCATGCCTGAGAACTGGGGTGCCTGCCTTGTCTGCAGCAACTCAAATTCTTCTTTTTATCTCCTAAGCGCCACATACAGTAATCCACCCACATGTGAGTTTTCTGCGTTACAAAAAGAAAAGTATATTAAGAGGTAGTTCATAAATATTTATTGATGGAAACAAATGAATATTTAGAAAGACTCAGTCAAACTGAGATAATAAAGAAACGTAAGCTATAATTCAGAGGAAAGGAAGGCCAAAAGCAGGGGACGAATCTGAAGTTCATGACTGTGCTTTTATATCACTTTTTTTTCCCCCTGCCAGTATAGACAGCTATTGTTACAAATCATTGTATTTGTAGAAATTGGTTCCATTTTAACCAAGGGATGCAAGTACGATGCATCAGTTGAGTACAAGACAGATTAAAACAATTCCATTGCAAATATAGAAGAGCTAGAGTTACCATATCTAATCTTTGAAAATACCTTTTCTTTTAAAGGATCGGAATATTTTTTCCCCCTGCACATGTAGAAAGATTTCGGTCCAGTTTTATTCGGCATGTATTTAGTGGGAACCTATGAGATGTATAATTTACAAAATATGAATAGATTCTAGAAAAGAAGAGAGGCCCTCTTTTTGCAACCCAGCAGGGCAGAAAGGATTAAATTCTTATAAAGGAGGAACAAATGTATTAGAAAAGACACTGTATAATCAAGTTCAGAAAAGTGAAAAAAGTTGAGCAAGCTTTCACAGAAATGAACTATGGTTCTAATAATAAAACTTCCATTTTTATAGCATTTACTAGTTTCTCATTGTTTCACATGGACCTTGCAAGCCCGGAAGGATTTGGATAAGTAATTCCTTTTAAAACATGTTTTAGAATACAGAATACTTAGACTTAAGAATGCCTTCTTAAGAATAAAATTCAAGGGTGTGTGAGGAGAATATAGAGCAGGTTTTTGGTTTTGGTTCCATTATTAACTAGCTTTGTGAACTATGACATATCAGGTGATGTCTTTGTAAAATCAAGGGTTGGACTTCTGGACTTTGAGAACTAAAATCCTCTGAAGTGATAGGCGGTAACAATTTTAACAGGCCATCTTTCCTAAAAAGAAACCTTATGCATGGTAGCACACTGGTTATTAAATGATATAGTATTAAAAATAATTAAGTAGAACCTGTTAAAGAATGACTGTTGAAGTGTATGGTTAGGAATATTAAAATATTCTGTAATTCCAAGCAATAAAGCACATTGACATATTCAGCTGTTTTAAAAGACTTAGCAGCTGTACTGTTGGCTGATTTATGCTGGGGGCACCTTGCTACATAGCCTTGGCTTCAGGCTCTGATCAAATTTTTTAGATACAGACTAAGACCCGAGGCTTAGCCAACTTGATTGCAAAGGCAAGGCCCTGAATACAACTAGGCAAAAAGTTTGATGGAAAGAGTATAAGGCAATCACTGGTATTGTGAAAGGAAAACAAAGTATGTGCAATGTTGGTAAGTGACTAACAGCATCTCTATGTCTGCAGAATTGCACATTATCAGCTAATTACCTATTTTCTTCCAACATTCTTTTCACATGATCTCCAAATCAAGAAAAAACAAAACTGTGCTTCAAAAGATATTTTCGGACCTCTGCTATTGAACAAGATGGGGTAATAAGGACCAAATTTACCCTCTGTCTTGAAATAACACCAACATGGATGAAATGTATGCAATGATGGAGTGTAAGACAATGGACATCAGGCAAAGAAGGATAGTGACCTCTGAGAGATGGAAAACATGAGGTGAGCCCCAGGACTGTCCTAGCTTACTACCTTGGGAGAGTTTCCAGTTCATAGCATGGGGGAAGAAGAACTCAGGAGGATCCTGGCAGATTCTGAGGGTTCAGAAGGTGGAACTGAGAGTCCCAGAAGACTAAGCTAGCTAGAGTTCATAGGAAAGAAGCCCAGAGAGCAGAGTTTCACAGACAGAGAGAACCCTGGAGATCTATAGAGGGGTTCCCTCAAGTATTCAGTTGAGTAGTGATTAGCACGTGTGTGGTTAAAAATCACCAAGAGGGATCAGAGATAATAGGGTCCAGCACTCATACGGCAGGAAGGAGTGTCTGTTCCTTACAAGTCATCCTGGAAACATCAAGACTCACAGGGTCTTGGGTAGAGCACACGGAAGGGTCTTGCCTCACTAATTAGCCCTATACTGTCAGTCTAATCCCACCTAATCTTAAAAGACCCCGAAGGATAGCACACAGTTTGGAAAGGGAGAACTGGAAATCCGTTATTGAAAGGTTCTTATACCATATGTGAAGTGGTCTAAAACCACTTGAAGGTACACTATAATAAAGATGTATATGTACCATAAACCATAACGCAACCACTGAAGTAAAACAAAGAGTTATAGCTAATATGCCAACATAAAAGATAAAATGAATTCATTAATTCCTATTAATCTAAAGGAAGACAGAAAAAGAGGAACAAGCAAACAAAGAACAGATGGGATGAAGCAAAAACAAATAGCATGATGATAGATTTATACCTAACCATATCAATAATCACATTAAATATAAACAGTCCAAATATCCCCCAATTAAAAGAAGTCAGATTGGATTTGAAAAAAGCAAAATCCAATTATATGCTGACTATAAGAAATGTACATTTGATACAAAGATGCAAATATGCTAAAAATAAAAGGATGAGAAAAGTTCTACCATGCCAGCAGTAATCAGAAGAAAGCTGGAATGGCTGCATCATTAGCCATTAGGGAAACACAAATTAAACCACAATGAGATACCACCACGTAGCTATTTAAATGGTTAAATTTTAAAAATTGACCACAGTCAAATTTTAGAGAGGCTATGAAGGAACTGGAACTCTCATACACTGCTGGTGGGAATGTAAAATGGTCACGTTACCAAATGTTTGGAAAATAGTCTGGCATTTTCTTAGTAAGTGAAACACATGCCTACCACAAAATCTACCTGTCCCTCTCCCAAGCATTTCCTCAAGAGAAATGAAAACAAAGTCCATTCAAAGACTTGTACATGGATGTTCATAGCAGCAGAGAGTCCCACACTGGAAACAACCCAAAAGTCCATTGAAGGGTGAATGAATAAACAAATTTGAGTTTCCATAAAATGGAATACTGCTCAGCAATAAACAGGGATAAGCTATGGATGAATCTCAAGATAATTATGGTGACTGAAAGAAATGAGACCAAAAAGACTATACATCCCATTTATATAAAACTAGAAAATGCAAATTCATCTACATTAATAGAAAGTAGATCAGTGGTTGCTTGGAGGCAGTGGAGGGGTGGGAGGGAGAGATTACCAAGGGCCATGAAGAAACTTTTGGGGGTATGGATATATTCACTATTTTGAATGTGGTAATGGTTTCTCAGGTATATACATTTATCAAACTTACCAATTTGTATGTTTTAAATATGGATGTGTTAATTATACCTCAAGAAAGCTGTTATCAGAAAGGGAAGGTACAAAAACACTAATTCAGAAAGATATACATACCCCCATGTTCACTGCAGCATTACCTACAACGGCCGAGACATGGAAACAACCTAAGTGTCTACCGACAGATGAATGGATAAAGAAATGGTATATACACAACGGAATATTATTCAGCCATAAAAAGAATGAAATCTTGTCATTTGTGACAACATGGATGAACCTTGAGGGCACTATGCTAAGTGAAGTAAGTCAGACAGAGAAAGACAAATATGATATGATCTCATATGTAAAATCTAAAAAGAAAACAAGCTTATAGATACAGAAAACAGACCAGCAGCTACCAGAGGTGGGGTGTGGGGTGTGTGTGTGAAATGGGTGAAGGTGAAGGGGGTCAAAAGGTACAAACTTCCAGTTATGAAAAAAATAAGTCACGAGGATGTAATGCACGGTGTGGTGACTATAGTTAATAATAGTATATTATATTTTTGAAACTTGTCAAAAGAGTAGATCTTAAAAATTCTTGTAAGAACAAACAATTGTAACTAGGTATAGTGATGGATGTTAACTAGACTTATTGTGGTAATTATTTCACAATATATACAAATACCAAATCATTATGCTGTATACTTGAATATAATGTTATATGTTAATTATACCTCCATAAAAAAGTGGGGGAGAAAGGGAAGCTATTTTATCTCATTTTCCTCCAAAGGTAACATTAAGTATATTCCTTGTTGTTCAGAGCATACTGATCATTAATTGCTGATAAAAGTCTAGGTTACGAGTGAATCTGGTTCACCATAAAGTAAAAGATAAATATTTAATTTTTGGTCAATTACTTTTCTTTTTGGAATCTTTGGAAAATTATTAAAGCGTTGGTTAACTTTATGAATCCACAGATCTAGGCATGAATACTGTTTATCCAGAAATGATTGTTTCATTTCCTAATTTTAACCCTGTGGTATAAGTTTCCATTTATTTTATAGTTTTTAATAATATTTTTGCTTCATTTCATGCATTCAGCAATTCGAGGAATATTTATTGAATGCCTACTATGTAAAGACACTGCCAAGTTTCAGTAGACACGGTGTTTAGGGCTCTGCCCGCATTGGGCTGCCCCTCAGGTGCGGGAGCCAGACTTTCAATAAATAAGTCAACAAACACACATAGCTACAGATTTTCGTAAGTGCTGTGAAGAATTCAAACAGGATGCTCTCTGTGATACAGAGTGATAAGAAATCTTCCAATGTGACTTAATTATATGTTAACTCTGCAGTCCATTACTTCAAATGATTCCTAGTTATTAAATTTGCACAGTAGAATTTTACTACTCTGTTTATAGTTAGTCACAAGCTCCAGGCCATTTAAAATAAAAGCTACAGATGAATAGAAAAGCCACTTAGTTAACTTGTCTTCATCCTTTAGGCTTTGGCTGAAAGGCCACTTTCTCTGGGAAGTCTTCCTGATCAGCCTTCCCTAACTCCCACCCTCACGGCAACATACACACACACACACACACACACACACACACACACACACACCCCACACACAGGTCTTCACTATATGCCCTGCATTTTTCTCTCATGACACCTACCACTATTTGTAATTATTATATAAGACATTTTTCTTTATTAATGAGTATCTTCCCAAGAAACTGTAATCGCCATGAGGGCAGAGACAGTATCTGATTTTTCCACAACTGTATGCCTATTATCTAACACAGTATCTGGCAGAGGGTAGATGGCAGAAAAATATTTATTGAATGGAAAATATTTATTTAATGAAGGAGTATTTCTGCTCACTTCAGGAAGAGTTTGGTGATTAAATCTTCCTGGTACTATAGATGAGAGATTTTTTCTCTCTCTCTCTGAGACAGAGAGAGAGAGGTGGGGGGCAGAGAGAGAGGGAGAGAGAGAATCCTGGGGGCGAGGAACCCAACACGGGGCTCGATCCCATGACCCTGAGATCATGACCTGAGCTGAAATCAAGAGCTGGATGCTCAACCAACTGAGCCCCCAGGTACCCCGAGAGATTCTCATTTTTAATCTCTGAATGATTCAGGTTCTGTGTTAAACAATCTATTCCTGAGACCGTGGTCTGAGATTCATATAGTCATCCTACTTTAAATCCGTATTTCCTAAACTCTTGATGTAGGTGATTCCTGACAAATTAATAAATGTGAGGGGGAAGCTGTGTTTGTTGTTGAGAGGGCTGCATTGTAAATGCAGAGGAAGTACTGTCATGTCAGTCTCTCTATCAGAGAGGAGGTACTGTATAGTTGATAGTTCTGACAGATTCTCCAGCCAGATTGCCTGGGTTCAAATCTCGACTCTCTCACCAGCTACGTGAACTCAGGCCGCCTAACCTCGTGGTTCCTCATTTTCCTCGTCTGTAAAATGAGGATAAAAATAGAATCTACTTCCTAGGGTGACTGCGAGGCTCACAAGTGTTAGCACATGTAAAAGGGCTTAGAAAAGTGAATGGCATGCAGTAAGAGCCACATAAGTGCACATTATTAATTTCAGTAAAGCATAATTCTCACTAAAATCAACTCTTCTCAAATCTATATTGTTGGCCAAATAAAGTATGGCCCTGTTGTAGAAAGAGTATTTCTAAAAGCATCATCAATTTCTAATTTATTATATTTTTCATCTACATATCCACCTTTGAAATTAATGAATATGTTAATTGAGGCAAGAACTTACATCCGGATGACAATTATTTGAAGGACCTTAAAGAACTGGTAAAAATAAAGAAACACTAAGATAAACTACAGTAATTTAGAATTCACTCTGTGGCACTGACCTTTAAACTCAGCATTTCTGAATTTCATAAGCCAGTTTCTTACGGAGTTACTTGTGGAGTAGGCTTTAACATTCAGCCTTTCATATGGTCTGAAAGGGGGTTATTTCTAGAGGAATGCGCAGGGCAGGAGGAGAGGGGGAGTCCTCGGGTGGAAATGTGGGAATAGCAGCCCTTTGAATGCTGTGCGTGACGTAGCCTGGGAAATGTGAGCAGCTGCTGGGGAGTGTCACACGCCAAAGGGCAGTGGGAAAGGCAAAGAGGCGGACAGCCAGGGCAAACAAGTGCCCCAAGCAAGGGCAGGGCGGAGGCAGCCTGCCTCGGATGATGGAGGTCTGGCTGCAGAGCCAAGGACCCTTAAAAGAAATAAAGAGTAAAGCAGGGAAAAATTGGAGGGAAGGGCAAATGTCAGTTGCAAAAGAAGAAAGAAGGGACAGGAAAGTGTGAGCGTAATGGCAGTTTTAAATACTCTTGATTGCGTGCATGTTGCTGAAAAGGAAGGAGCGACACCAAGAAAATAAAAGAAATGCGGACATCCATAAATTTTGCTGCTGTTTAAACACATTTGACAGGGACGCGTGACATGTTTTAAAACCACAAAATAGTTATATGGATTACCACAGTAGCTAGCTTCACAACTAGCAAAAATAGCTCCCAATGCAAACAAATCAGGAATTAAGGAGTACACAAAGATCAAGCAATCATATAACTTCATGAAGGTTTGGGTTCACTTTATAAAAGCCCTGAAAAATTAATATGCTTTGCATTCTCTTCAACCAATAAATATTTCTGTGACTTCCACTGGCTTCATTTTGTACCCCATATAATTTTTTTGGTCACACTTCCTACTGCATTCACGTTTCTCCCTCTAGTCCCACACATCGCAATGACCTTTTTCTTTTTCTTTTCTTTTTTTTTTTTTCACAATAGAGAATGCCCTTGAAAACTAGACTGTTCTTTGGAGTGCGGAGGCCGGACTCTCGAACCTCTGCATCACGTTACTTTCAAGGTTCCCTAGGCAATTTCAGTATCATTCTTCTAGAATAGAGTATCATTAGGTGTAGAAACACTGGAAGCCACACTGACTGAGGTAAATGTCCAGAAGGTTGACAGTACGCGTTGACCTCAGTATGTTCTAAAGCCCTGAGCTATCCTGAACTTTTGAGATGCACGCATTCCTCATTCCTTCAAGTCTTTAAAGGGATTTGTGCACTTCCTTTTTATTTTTTTAACAGAGAGGAGGCTAAGCATAAATGAGTGTTCTCACTGAAAAGACGTTTTCTTAGAACTTAATTATCCTTTTTTTCATGGGTCATTCTATTCCTAATGTCAACAAATCCTTCTGTGACCTAACCTTCTCTAAAACAAACACATTCTTTCCTCTTTGTTCTTCTCATTTCCTTCACTTTCAGCTTTTTAAAAACTCCTGCCAGGGGACGCATTGAACTCAGCATTGTAGTTGAAGTCTTTTTACTTACAGTTTAGAACGTGTTAGGGTAGTTTTTCCTACAGCACTACAATATTTTTGGTTAGTGGAGTCCAATCTTTTCAAGCCCGTGGATCCCTTATTAACATTCCAAGAATTAGAGGATCCCTACCCGATGGAAGTACTACTTATATCTCAACAGCTTCTCCCAGGACCTCGATAGAAAGACAGAATCGCAGGCTTCACCCAATACCTACTAAATCTTGGGGCGGGGGGTGGGGGTAGTGGTAAGGGTGTTTTAACAAGCTCTGCAGCTGAATCTTATCTATGCTAGATTTTTGTTCTTGACCAGTACTATCCAATAGAAATATAATGCGAGCTGCATATGTCATTTTAAATTTTCTAGCAGACACATTAAAAAAAGTAAAAAGAAACAGTGTTGGTTGTTTTACTTGAAGCAACAGGCTCACTTTGTTCGTCTTCAAGAAAAATACCCAAGTATGAATAATCATAAAAAAGAAATGGGTGAAATTAATTCTAATGATATCTTTTACTTAGCCAAATACATAAAAATATTATCACCTCAGCACGTAACCAGTATAAAAACATTTTATTTTTGGTGCTGAGTCTTTGAAACCTGATATGTATATGACACTTACAACATATCTCAATTCTACTAAAAGGAATCTACGAGAAGTTTCCCTTCACCCTCCTCTTTCTGCCTGGAAGACAAGTTAAGGGCTTAGGTTTCCAGGTTGCTGTAGCACTGTAACACTCCTCTACTACAGAATTTTCTGCATGGTGGTAGGCTTATTTTCCACAGTGTGACCATAAACTTCTCAAAGTGTCTTACAGAAGACACTTTAAAAAATCTTTTAAAGTTGTCTGTACCTGGCAAGTACTTAATGTAGGACAATGGTTCTCAGAGTGTGGTCCCTGGATCAGCAGCACCAGCCTCACTTGGGAGCTGGTTGGAAAGGCAGAATGTCCAACCCCAGCCCAGACCTACTGAATCAGAAACTCTGGAAGTGGGGCCCAGTGATTTAGTAAGTCTTTAGGTGATTCTGATGCTTATGACCATTTGAGAACCACTGATAGAGGAAAACACATTTCCTTTGAGAACGGCCTCAGTCTCATCATTTTCTCCTGGGTTCTGTGGTCTAACCACAGGCAGAATCATTTTAGGTATTGTTCAAGAAATAGCCAAAATAGAACATGCTAAGAAGACATTGGTAGAAACAACCCTTGGCCAACCAAAGGGACCAAAGTCAGATATCCTCTCCTTACCCTCAGTTAGTAACAGGTCCACATTATTTGTAAGAGCAGATGGCACAGCTCACTTAGGCCCCCTGCCTAGAAGGGACCCCATAATGCCAAATGCTTAGTACAGTATCCTTAAAAATAAAAAAAGAGTATGAAGAAAATGTTCAAAATCGGTCAACATATTTAAAGGATCAAATCCTGTGCTCAATGATGACAAGGACAAACACACACATATAGAGATAGAAGCCTGCTCTGAAAACCTATCTCACCAAAGTAAAGATCATAAGCTGCTCTGCTGGAATTTTTAATTTTTCAATTAAAACTCTTGTTAAATTTTAAAAAAACAAAGCCATGCAAATATTTCTGTTGGCCAGCTAAATATGATCCCATGTTCTTCCACAATCTTACTAGTCTGATTATGTAGACCAAATTCCTGGTCAGGAATTATTGAAGAATTTGTAAGTCAGAGATCTGAAAAGGTACCACTTTTATAGTATTAGTGTCATAATAGCATATTTTTTTGTTTATAACATGGAGAAAGAGTGAGCCATTACGTAAGTATTAAAAGAAAACCCATCTATAAAATTTTTCCTAAGATGGCATAAGCAGTAAAGGGGATTTTGGTCAGTATGTCCTTGGACCAGATAGGATGATTACGGCGCCTGCTAGGTACACAGGGATGTGCAGAAGATGAGGGTCTAGATCCTCGTGACAGAAAGTTAACACAGATGTGAAGATGGAGTTAATATAACTGCATGACTTTGGAAGAATCTTAGGAAACCTTTAAAAACATACATAATTCATGATACTGTCCTTAAACATATTTAAAGAATATCAGGCCTAGAAATGTCTTCATATTCAATATTTTTCAAGTGATTACATTCCAGACATCCCACAGTCAATAAAGCACGTACTCTTTATATTAAAATGTATTTGCAGCTTCTGTTGCTCTTCATGGGTTTACTCGTAATGCAGAGAAATGGTTAGAACATCCTCTAGCGGTACTTCCCTAGAGTTGAATATTCTCTGTAGTACTTGTGCTTGGTGAATAAAGAGCATGACTATGTCACTAAACATGTACCCATTGCTTCAACATTAGAAAAGTTTATCATCAATTTAATTTTCTTCCCATTTGGTTTCGATACTCATTTCTACCGGGTCAAATGTTAGCATTGGTTCCACTTTAAGAGCTAATTCATTAAAATCACTTTTGGTTGATTTTAGGACGGTTGCTGTGTTCTAAAGACAATGAAGAATGTAACGCTTTAACATCTTATATTTCAAACTACAGGTGGGATTTTTAAGGGGTACACTGAACTGGGCTCATTAATCCACTGGTTTGTAAAAAGGAGATTTCAAAGTTAATATCCCCGAGAGTCACTCAAAAGAGGGGAGAAGCAGGAAAAGAGTGAAGTATTTCATACCCGTGTGGCCCAAACTAGCTTTCAAGTATGACTTTGTGAAGTCCAAACTAAACAGGACTTTGATAAGAGGAAACAAAAGGGGCAGGGGGGTTGCAGTTCAGAAGAGAGGATTCACACCTTGACTGTGACCGGGACTGTGTCATATTCTATGTCTAAGTCTCAGTCTCCTTACATGTAAAAGGGAAGAGTGATAATACATAATAGTAAGGCATCATCATAACGTTTTGAGGATTAAACAAGGGAATGCACATGAAAACTCCTCCTCACAAGGAAGGGCATAGGTTTCCTCTGCCCAAAACACGTTGTCACGTGGTCTAGGACAAACATCCCAACTAGTGAGTCCACTCTGAGGCAGAAAATAGGATTTTATTCCTACAGAGTTTCAAACAGGGAAACCAATGTCTCTAAACTTCTATTTGTGCATCCCAAATAAATTCAGAGCTCTCTATACACTATTTCTATGTACAGATAAATCGTGACTGTGTCTTACTCTGCTGTTGATGTCAAATATACATGGTTTATCTGTTTCTATCATTTTGACTGATATTGCACACAGCTAAAAAAACCAGCATGGTTTTCTTTTAAAATAAAAATTAATGGATTGTCTAATTAAACCCAGGATATTCTGGTATCAAGTAGATATAGCCTGGTACTATGTAACTCTCTTTCTTCTATTACACTATTTTGCCCCAAGTTAAGAGGTTTTCTTAGATGTATATGCGCCTTCCCACTACTCCAACTCTCTATTTCTTAATTTTTCTCTGTCTTAGTAGACAAAGAAGCAGAGATGAATTTGTACTAATTTTGTATCATGATGTCCTAACTGACACAGCACTGTGATGGGCTCCAGCTTCCCTTCACAGGAGCTGGGTGACTCTTTAGTCAGATACATTCTTCTAATGGTAAAATGTTGTCAACAGGACATATGACTTGCTCTGCCAAGGGGATGAAGTTATTTGATGTGAACCTCATTTCTTGGCATTGTTCACTTTCTGAACAAGGACTACCATTTATAATATGGCAGAGTGGTTACAATTATGGTCACAGAAAACAAATGGAATCCACTTGACTCAGTTATGTGCAACCCCAAACCTTGGATTTATCAGCTTTCTGCTGAAAACACTTTTCAAGCATATCCTTAAGGTCATGTTCAAAAATAGCAACATGTGAAATTTGCCACAACAAGAGCATGTACCATGAACTCATCGAGCTGTTTAGTATGAGAAAGCTGTGTATATGTGGGCTTGGGATGAGGGATTTAAAAGTTAAAATGAAAGAAGGAGAAACACAATCCCCACGAGCCATGTCTGTAACATGAAGAGAGGAAGCCACTGTATTGATTCTAAACTAAATTTTGTCATATGCATCTCTCCCCCACCCCCGCTCCCCCCCCCCCCGCCAAGATATCCAGATACAGAATCATAGGATTGAGCTGGCTGTGACCTGAGACCAAATGGATTGCCTCATTTTATAAATGAGGGAATTAGAGCTGAGGGAGGATAAAGGTTTCTTCAAGATAACATGGTCAAAGAATGAGCTTCAGTTTGAAGTCAGGGCTAATATTATTCACTCCAGTCCTCTTTTTATTACATCAGCTCCTTTCATGTACTTCCCTATATTTATAACCAAGTCCTTATTCATTTTAAGGAATGAGCGAAACTTAAGCTATTAATATTTTCTCATACTTTACATCTAAATAAAGAATGTGACTATAATGGCTCGTTTAGCACTGATCTTTAAAAACCTTCCTTATCAGTCATAATCTTTTGACCTCATCTGTAAGCTTATGTGCCATGGTCACAAATCTCATACAACGTTCGGAAAGCAAATGCAGCATTTGTTTTTTTTTTTTTTTTTTAAGATTTTATTTATTTATTTGACAGAGAGGGAGAGAGAGAGAGCACAAGCAGGGGGAGCGGCAGCAGAGGGAGAGACAGGCTCCCCACTGAGCACGGAGCCCGATGCAGGGCTCGATCCCAGGACCCCGGGATCATGACCTGAGCCGAAGGCAGACGCTTACCTGACTGAGCCACCCAGGCACCCAGCATTTGGTTCTTTAAAAGAAATTTTAAGATACAGTTCAAGAGTGCTTGAAGAGAACAAATGTGGCCACTGCTTTTCCTTGGACATTTATTACTTTCCTTATTTATGCTTAAAGTGAAAAACATACTAAGGATGAAGCTGATAAGGTTTTAATAGTACTTAGCCACTATGAAACTAATAGACATAGAAAGGCATTTAATTGCTTAACTATATTGCCTTGCTTTAGTCAATGCCACTTATACCAGTCTATCATACAGATATTTCAAAACTATCCATCACAACAAGAATTAAATTATAGGAGATCTCAAGAGGTCTTGAATTTGGAACTTGTTTTTATTAAAGATCTAGCAATTCTTCAACAGGACTTTCAATCACACCCCTAAATGGACTGCCAATACAAAAAGTTATCTGCTTTATCATTTTTTTCCTATTAAAACACTGAAAACAAATATTTTTAAACTCAGTTTCCTCTCTGTCCTCAGAAGCATACTGTCTGCATCCTATGAAACTGGAGAGGGAGACAAAACAATTCTCTAATTCTACAGTAAAATCACTTTGAGGGTTTTGAGGTATTTACACAGTGTCCCTCATGTGGGGAACATAGAGACACATTACCTTTTTTGAGTTCTTATTATGAGCCAGGTACTGTATTAACAACTCTACATGAATTAGTTTGTTTACTATTACAGAAAGCATGTTAGAGATGAGAGAACTGACAATCAGAGAGGATGAATGACTTCAAGGTCATTCAGTCAGTTTGATTCCAAAACTTGTATGCTATAATAATAACCATTATAACTGCAATAACACCAAGAGCTAGAATTTATACAACATTTACTATGTAACTAGTCCTGTTCTAAGCACTTTTACACATCTTTTGACTTACTTGTCCTAATAATAGACTGGTATTTTAGAAGCATTTAATATCCACATTTTCTTCAGATAAAAGACCGAAGCACAGAAGGGTTAAATAACTTGCCCAAGGTCCCACAGCTAGTAAGTGTGACCTTGAGCATGCTTCTGGTCCCTATATTTATTATGCAAAGCTATGAAAAACCTCCATATATAGGTTTGTGATAGGATGTTCTTTTTGTTTTTTATTATTTTTAAAAAAGATTATTTATTTATTTTTTGAGAGCGAGAGCAAGAGAGAGAGAGCGAGCGAGCATGAGTGGGGGCAGTGGCAGAGGGAGAAGCCGGCTCCCCGCTGAGCAGGAAGCCCAGCTTGGGGCTTGATCCCAGGACCCTGGGATTATGAACTGAGCCGAAGGCAGACACTTAACCGACTGAGCCACTCAGGTGCCCAGGATGTTCTTTTTAGAAAGATTTTAGAATATGTCTTCCCATTGACTGTTGTTTAAATTAGGATTCCAGAGGTAAAGATGTTTAAAGAATCCAAGCAATAATAGTACAAAGTAATTGTATGACAGTAAATAAGTCCTTCCATCATGATTCAGCACTATTTTCCATATTTATTGCAAGATATAGGAAAGTCTAACTTTAAGCTGTTTACAAAAATTATTACTAATAGGTTTGAAAACATTTATATAGGAACTTACTAAATAATATAAAATACCCTACATTCACGAAATATTATCCAGAACATCACATGAAGAAACTACTTTTCTTGTTCCTTACAAACAAGCTTTATCCATATATTCTCTTGTTGTAACAAGGAACTGCAATGCTCATAACGTGCCTACCTGCAGAAGCTTCCATCTGGTGTTCAGGTCTTCCAGAATGTTGACGTTATATGGTGACAGCTGAATGCCCAACGTAGTAAGTTGGCGAGCAAGGTCATTGACGTAGCTGACATTCTCTTTCAGAGGTGTAATTTCTCCTCGAAGCACCTGTGTGAAATAGTCAAGGGCGAGTTGGAAAATGAGAACATTTAAAGCAAAGAAACAGACACATGGGAACTATAAGATATCTTGTTCTGTTTGGGGTGCAGTGTTAGTGACGTTTGCTCTACTATAGTGGTATTGTAACCACGGACATTTGTGAATGGGTGAATAATAATAACTAATATTTACAGAGCATTTCTTAGGTGCCTAATCCTGTGATGAGCTCTGTCCACATAATAATAATTTGATTCCTACAAAATAACCCTATGAGATTGGTAGTTGGAGAATTCTCATTTTACATGTGAGAAAACAACTTGCAGAGGTTATATCTTGCCAAAGGTTCAATGGGTCAAAATTGAGGAACCTGGGATACATAGCCAGGGTTGCTTGCCTCCAGAGTACATATTCTTAGCTATTATATTATATACCTTTCCAAAGTAATTCTGGATTGGCAAAGTAACAGAAAAAATACACTGCTAGATTCTGAATTCTACTCATCTTACAACCACAAATGGATCCTTTTTTTTTTTTACAATAAAAAGATATACTCAATCATGAAATATTACCTTCATACTTTACACCAACTGCATAATAAGTAGATTCATTTAGAGATTAGGGTATTTTGTCAAGCCCTAAGAATGACTTCCTGGTCTCCTGGTAATTTAGTCCTTGTAGCAATGACTTAGGAAGGCTCTCATGGGGCTTCTCGGCTGTCTCTGAAGCACTAGAATGGGATTCTCTGATGCAATGCATCATGACAATCTGGTGAGTAGAAGAACCCTATGCAGATATGGGGAGGATATTACCATGCATCATATCTACCCTATTGAGATGACATTTATGGTTCTTTAACATGATGTATGATGTCCAAATGTTCCAATGAGCAATTTCTAAGGGACAAATTCCCTCACTTAGGAGAACAGTTTGTGTAATGTAATGTCTTTGCACAAGGACAACATCACTTACTCGGGTATATGCGCTGCTTTGACTTGCTTGATCTGGGTAGGTGTTATTTCTCTGGTTCACTATGTTGATAAAACCACTGCTTACGCTGACTTCATCTATAACCCTCCAATTCCCTCCCACTCCAAAGAAAAGGAGCCAGTATGTACATTCTAAATAAGAATGGCATTAGTCCTGTCAAATCAACCTGAATATCTCAGCACTAAAATGTGGTATTGTATGGAATATAAGACTCTTATATAGTTCTTAGGTAATATAAGATAATCACTCTATAGAACTTAATGTTTTTTAAAAATGGGCATTAAGAATATTATATTAAAGAATCATGGGCGTCTTTTGGGAGTGATAAAAGTGTTCTGGAATGAGACAGTGGTGATGGTAGCACAACCTTATGAATATACTAAACACCACTGAATTGCACACTTCAAAAGAATGAATTTAAAAAAATTTTTTATTAAGTAAACTGTACACCCAACATGGGGCCCAACCTCATGACCCCAAAGTCAAGAGTCACAGGCTCCACCAACTGAGCCAGCTGGGTGCCCCTGAAGGGTGAATTTTATCGTTTGTGAATTATATATTAATAAAAAATAAAAATAAAGGAAAACAGAAGAAATCTTTCTATCTGACCACAGACATGCAAAAAAATCCTATCTGATGTATTCATCTTTATTCACCTTCATGTCAGTGGAATGTCATAGGAATCAGTCTGAGAAAGTTTTTATAGGGATTGATAGTAATATTATTCCCTTGCCTTATAAATAAATATAGAGATTAAAAGGATCCCATGGAAGGAGGTAAAATCCATCGATGTAAATTCATATCTCTAAAAGGAAACGATCCATAATCACTTTGTTTTGTGTAATAAAAGGTTAGAAAACAGATTTATTTTAAAGATTTATTCATTTATTTGAGAGAGAGCATGTGTGTGTGCGTGCGCTAAGGTGCGTGGTGGGGGGGGCGGGGAGGGATCCTGAAGCTGACTCCCTGCTGAGGGAAGAGCCCTGTGCGGGGCTCCATCCCACAACCCCTGAGATCATGACCTGAGCCAAAATCAAGAGTTGGTGGCTTAACTGACTGAGCCACCCAGGTGCCCCTAGAAAACAGATTTCCTAAATGTCAATGGAGAAACCTGGACAAGGGAAATCATTACAAAATAGAGGCATTCTCTTCTGGATAATAACATCTGTTTCTAGGCACCGTAAATAAATATCATATGAGTAGGAACTAGAAACAGGAAAGCATTGCAGAGATGGTGCGGCAGCCAGGCAGAGTCCGACAAAACTGCAGGCTAACCCTGTCTGTTAATCATCTGTCTTCACCGGCATGCCTCTTAGCCGTTGAGTATCCGGCTCAGTCACATGCAGGTTTCAGCTCCCTTTGGACTACATCATGTACGTGTTCAAATGCCTTTTATTGGAATATTTGGATTTTTATTTCCTTCTTGCAAAGTCCCAGACACAGATTTTAATCCTCCATTGGTGTTTTGGAAGATGAAGGCGATTAAAAATTAGGGTCCAGGGCACCTGGGTGGCTCAATTGGTTGGGCGACTGCCTTCGGCTCAGGTCATGATCCTGGAATCCCAGGATCGAGTCCCGCATCAGGCTCCCTGCTCAGCAGGGAGTCTGCTTCTCCTTCTGACCCTCCCCTCTCTTGTGCTCTCTCTCTCTCTCTCAAATAAATAAATAAAATCTTTTAAAAAAATTAGGGTCCAGTACACATCATTAATCAGAACACTCACTCTCCTTCTCCCCATCTCTCCCCACCATCATGGAATCTGGTGGCTTCTGTTTCTACCCGCCCCCTCATCTAGCAATTACAGTAGACGTTCTCTTAACTGGTCTTTACTTAAGACTCACCAGATTAGCCAGTCTTCATGCCTCTGTGAAACACAGTGATTGGGGCCTCTCACAGCCTCTAAATAAAATGTTAGAGCTATCTGCCAGGATGCATGGCCTTCAGCTGTCATTAGTTGAGTTGTCGGTTGTGGTATGGTCTCAAACCTGTCTTTGCCAGTTAGTATTGCAATTACATAATTTAATTAAAGATTTTACAAACCAAAGAAATTTAAGTCTAAGAGAAAATAAGCTATTATTTCTATGAAAACCAGGTTAAACCCTCTAGAAAGGTGCTTTAAAAAGAACAAGAGAAGTAAATATTGTTGAATTGGGTGTAGGCAAGGCAACTGTAGAAGATTAGGAAAATAATCTGAAAAATTTAGAAGGGTTCTGTATTCAGAATGACTTTCATGTTTCCTGATGGGTTCTGTCTACATGAAAGAAACCGGAACTGGAAATCACAAAGTCTTCATCATCAGTGTGATTTATGGAGAAGTCTAATCAGTGAATCTACACTTAAAGAAGAAACCTTCACACAACATTAAAATCCTGGTTGACTAAGATCGAATAAAATGTTTAAGACATACTTTTTTATGATTCCCTGATTGAACTGACTTTTTCAATTAACTGTTGAACTCTAGGTTCTGAGCTGGAATAGAGAAAATCTATGATAAATTTTACTACCACTCCTTGACTACCACTGATACCACTACTAGTATCATCATTAACTAAGGGGGGCAGAAGGCATATGTTTAGTTTAATCTGGATTACATTTCTGTTAGGATCAAAGGAAGCTTTGATGGGGGCGGGGAGAAGGTCAGTTGGTAAAGTGATCATTTGGTGGGAAGTTTCATGCTGGAGGATATCATCATGGGACCAAGCAGAATGAAGAACTTTAGCCAGCTAGACATCATGATGAGGGCACTGAGCCCATGAGAACAGAGGAAAGAAGGTAACTGGAGGTAGAAGAGAGGAAGAGAAAAAGGAGGTGGGAGAGTGTCTGAGTCAGTCTCCACTTTGGCATCTGGCCTAGGTTCCTGTGGCAGCTCCGTACCCCCTGAGGATGGCTCACTGCTGTTGGAGACTATCAATGCCTAGAAGTGTACCGAGTAAGAAGTATGGGTCCCTAAACACCGAATCACAAGACACCATGCCATGTAAAGACTCAGTATGGGTCCTGCGTCATTTAAGTGGATGTCACATTGTGTTTGACTATCTTTCCAACATTAGAGCTTTTAATATTACACATATAAATATACGTTCACATTATTGAACACCGAGTATGAAATGTCAAAAAAGTACGGTCAACTCTGAACAATATCCTGTGCTATTTAAATACGACCAGAATTTCATTAGATTTTATTCTAGTTTGGAAGCAGTGAGTGAGAAAACATTGAAGGGAGCCATTATACTGTGGGTTTTCTTTGAATCACTTAAACATCTGGAATATGTTCTCCATGAAAGAGCAAACCAAGTCTAATTTTATTATGACTAGTTTCATGCCGGCAGAATTTTCACTTCATTAAATGTTGTCTGATTATAGATATAAAAGCACTGATTTAGAATGATATATAAGTCTGATATGTCAAGTTTTTCTTCTTTTTATGAAATTAAATTGGTTGTCAGATTGTTGCTTATCCTTATGTAGTTAAAGATTTGTTCAAATACAGATTTAGGATTTTAGTCATCAACCATATTGCAACAAAAGAAAGGAATGATCTATTAACAAGGGAACGTTGTTTTGGAGGGAGAAGCTTTGGCTTCATAGTTAAGGGACTATGCTGCTGGGTACAGAAGGTCAATTTAAAGGACTGGAAAAAAAAAGTCAAGGGACTTGTACTTTGAGGGCCTCTGATTCCCCTATGGAGTATGAAGCAACAGACTGGGCATAAAATCGGTGTTCAACAAATATTCGTTGAATGAAAACATGAATTCAGGGTAAGTGGGAACATTTGAATTAGGTGTGACAGAGACCGTGACAGAGGTTGACCTCAGAAACTAGCGAGGTTGCTGGATGGTGTCAAGGGCCCATTGAAGGCCGAGGACCAACATTTTTTTTTTTTTGGAAATCTTGAACCTGCCCGCCCCATTTTCTCCTCCAACAGTGTTCTTTGCAAGCATGGAGAAAGCAGTTGATCCAGTCATGTCAGGTGTCTCTGTCAGGGACAAGGGAGTTTAAATTTTAGCTGGAATGTCATTGAAAAACACGATGAAATCTAAACTGGATTAGGAGGGAAGTGAAGCGAGATGAGGCTTGTAGATGGAGAGAAAGTAGGGGAGTCAGTGGTGGAGGTCCAGGACAATCCAAGGAAGGCCACAGTAGGAACAGTTGCACAAGCAGGCAAGGAGGGGAGGAGGCTCTGGGATGCGTGAATTAGCAATGCCACCTAGGAGTTTATTTATAAATTGTGTGACATGATACATATCACACTCACACACATATAAAGTGTTTTATTTATATATTAATGGGGTACTGATAATCTGAAAAACTTCCCTTCTTAGGGACATTAAACATTCTTCCTGAAATCTTAACCTACTAATTCATAGAAGTCCCATGTTACATACTAGAAATTCAAAATTAGTTGGGTCTGATGATGAAAGGCCATTCTAAGGCTATATACACTGTGTGGAGAAATTTACGTCACAAATACTACTTAAAAGATGAAATAGTGACTAATTGCATGTCTCTCTACAATGAAACCTTATTGAACAAATGTTTGAGAACCAAAACCCCTGGAAAACAGTCTACAAAGAGAAGGCACTAGGAAAAGTCCCAGGAATTTTCACGCAGCGTTAGTAGTACGAAGGTGAGGGGGGAGGAAATGGATATCATGTCCTGCAAATACAGGGCTTGAGTAGTGTTATTAGAACTCCTATGCGAGGCTCAGGGAAGGCCTCATAGAACCCAGTTACCCAAGAATTGGGGGCAGGTACAGCCCAGCTGTGTTTTGCAGCTTCTGCATTTCTGGAAGGCTACATTATCTTGAGGGGAGTGAGTGCCCGCCACTGGGGCCAAGAGAGTCAAGGACCATATGCTGCTTTGCCCAGAGGATCAGAGGCCTATTGGAGCTTCTAAAATACCTGGGGCACATGAGCTACTCAAATGTCATTGGACCAATAACAAAGAAACACAAGACAAGATGTAGGCAAGCCTTTCATGAAATGCATCAGGCTTGGAGATGTCCTTTGTTAACTGTAATTCTTGGCTCTTTATTCTGGTTGGTTCACTGCCTGATGTGGTGCCCAGGGTGGGGGTTCAGCATTTGTCTCAGATACCTACTGACTTAGGCTGGGTTTTGGAGAAGCAGAGTCTGAGCGATCTGAAGTGAGAGAGGCAGGCGGACAGGACAGAAAAGCTAAGTAAGGATGTGGTCTTAGCTGGAGCCCAACATCAGCTTGATCCCATGGGGAGCTCTGGAGCACAAATTATACCACAGTTGGTTCCATCTTGAGACAAAGGGGTTGTCCTTTTCTGCCCCAATGTCAGTCGGTGTTTGGCCACTAGCTGCCCCCTGGCTGTCTGAGGGGGAAAGGGATGGTGTTATTTCCCAGGCAAGGCGGCTTCCTTTTGCTTGAGGGAGGTTTTCTGGAAAAGGGTGCAACTATGAATCTTTTAGCAGCCACCCCTCAGAGCTGCTGGGGGATGACTGCACCAGCTTAGTGAAGGAATCTGGCTGGGGTGCCTACAGCATCTACTACATAGACAAACTTTATCCAGTTCCTCAATCTCCTTACCCTTGGATTTCAGAGGTCCGACGCTTTTTTTTTTTGCAAGAGACTTCTTAGGTGAATTCTCATTACTAACATCATGAGGCTATCCCATAGATCTCCAACAAAATGGAGACGGGCCACCATTTCCATAATATTAACTCTGTGATCTCTGCCAAATGCTGAGGGAGTGTATGGAGCTGAGACATAAGGGGTAGTCTGCAGACTGACGAATTATATCCCTCTGCCTTTCATACCACTTTTGCCTCTGGTAGACATTCTTGACAATAATTTATGCCATTGAAACATGTACTGTTTTTTACTAGAGATGCGGCCGCATTCCATTCCAGCATCGGTTTTTATTGTGGTAGCCTGAAGGCAAAATATTATGCTGTTTCTTTTCATTGTCTTCCCTGCGTTCAGCTTTCAGGGCTATTCTTGTACGTTTTCATAGTTGGGCATGACGACTTTTGACCAGCAAACAGAATAAGGACATAAATAATGAAACAAACTCAGAACTAATGACCTAGAGGTAGCATAATCAGGATGACTTAGAGGGAGGTTAAATTAAAAAAAAAAAAAAAGGCACCCAGATTTTAGGAAAACAATATGAAGTTTGTAGGCATGAAGAAATTCAGGGCGTTCATTTCCCAAACAATTATCAGTAATTATATTTTAGCTATGGTTTGCCCTCAGAGACACCACAGTTCCAAATTTGTGGCACTCAAAGAATAGCAACTGCTGTGTTATTCCCATAAAGAATCCCCGTGTTTTTATGAAAAAAGGATCTCTAGTTTCTCTTCGTTTTCTTGAAAAAGAATGCACACCCGAACACAAAAGCATAAATTCTTTTTTAACATTTTCTCATTTGCATCCATCGTCATTCTTCATCTTTTTGGACATGGCTTCACTATGAAGCTCATAACCTCAAGGTTCTGAGAGTAAGAGCTGAATTACAGTGCTACCACACTAATAATGCCTATCTTCTTTTTTATGCATGTTGTTCATTTTGCCTTCACAGATATAAATTAGAAATGAGAAACAAGACAGAATTGATCACGAAGGACAGGTTTCTACTTACAAGAACAAGTTGTACACATCTAGTGACTTTAATTTCCTTGGAAACTTATTTCTGTAATCCTAACTGTGAAACCTAATTATTTTCTCTTCACAGAAAAAAAGAAGCAAACAAACCAAAAAACCAAAAACAAAAACATTTCCGGTTTTCCATAGCTTTTGCATGACATAGTTAAAAGAAATAAGAAGGTCAATCATGCGTGTTCTGCAGAGGCTAAATGCAAAATATGCACAATTAAAGTAAGAAGGTCTCTAATGAGTATAAATAAATCATTCAAGCAAGCCATGTTTTTAGGCTGCTAAGGAAACAGAAGAAATGCCAATATTTTCTATCTGAGAAATTTTAATTATATGTGACAAAACATCAAGTGAAATGTCAGTTAATGAAATCTGTTTAACTTATTTAAAAATAAGTAATAATCCATAAGCCTTTAAAAATATCAACCACAAGGACATTGATATTCAAATTCAGGAGTTATTTTAGACAGCTTAGGTTTTACAGTTAACAGGTTTTTGGATTTGCAAATGGATCTGACAGTCTAAAATGTTCACGGTCTGTGTCCACATTTACTACTGCCGCTGCCCCATCTTGCTCTCACCTTTCCCTACAAGGCTCAAACCTCCCCGTAAGGCAGGGATTCTCACTAAGAGCGTGCCCCAACGTCACTGCGGAGCATTCGTTAATGCAGAGCCTACAAGCTCCTGCCCCCAGTGTTTTATTTATTTGTTTGTTTGTTTAAAGATTATTTTATTTATCTATTTATTTGAGAGAGAGAGAGAGAGAATACAAGCGGGGTGGGGGGGGAGAAACGGAGAGAGAGAGGGAGAGAGAATCTGAAGCAGACTCTGAGCTGAGTTCAGAGCCCAACGCAGGGCTCGATCTCACGACCCTGAGATCATGACCTGAGCCGAAACCAAGAGTCAGACACCCCACCAACTGAGCCACCCGGGTGCCCCTTGTCCTCAGTGTTTTTGATTCTGTAGGTCCAGGGTGGGCTTGAGATGTAGGCATTTTTAACAAGAACTTGGAAAATGCTGTGTTCCTAGAACTCACCAAACTTATTCTTGGCTTAGAGCCTTCGTGTATGCTATTCCCTCAGCCTGGACTTTTACATCTGTACTCTCTGCCTGGCTGGCTTTCATTCATGAACCTCAGATCGCACTGAATGGGACCGTGAAAATGAGCCCATCCCTGGTTTCCCGGTTTAAAGAGAGCTCTCCCTATATCTCTCCCTCTTAGCACCCTTCCTTCTTGGCCCAGTTGGCAATTTCAAAGTGCATATACATTTGCCTATTTATTAATTCATCATCTATCCCATCCCAGGACTCTAATCTTCATTAAGGCAATTCTATATTATTTTTTTCACCAGGGTATGCCTGGATCCAGCACATGATAATCCCTCAATACAATTTTATTAAAGAAGAAACAGTCAAGAGAATTAGGCCTTTTTGCATTAATTGCTAATACTTCAGACCAACAGCTATTCTCAAATTACTTTATCACCACAGTTTCCTATAAAAATCTGACACTGAATTCTTAAATAAAAGAAGCCAGCTTAGAGGTGCCTGGGTGGCTCAGTCCAGGGTCCTGGGATCGAGCCCCACTTCGGGCTCCCTGCTCAGCGGGGAGTCTGCTTCTCCCTCTCCCTCTGCCTCACCCTCTGCTTGTGCTCTCTCTCTGTCAAATAAATAAATAAAATCTTTAAAAAAAGAAGCCAGCTTATGTCCTTCAGCTTCCATAACCGAATTCTTTAGCTTGGTTACTCGATTTATTTTATGTTGGAGCCTGTGCTCATTTCTGGCATACCTCTAAGCCTCTGAGCAAGAACATAATATTCTCATTTTGGGTGCCAACCAGAGAGTTTTCAGAGAAATGGAGCAAGTGGGAAAAAAGGAGAAGTAATCTATTTAAGGAAAATACGTTCTGCTGATGGTGATACACCTTGGCATAGTCTTCTGGAGGGCACTGTGGCAAGGCTGAATAAAAACTTTAAGAATATTTATATAGGAAAAGATACAAAGCTCCAACCCAGGGTTTCCATGTGCAGTTGTAGAGTGTTTGGCCCAAGTGGACCAAGGGGGCTGAAATCCAACCTGGGCTCTACTGCTAAACTGGTGAGCCTTGGCATAGAAGGCTATCTCTTCAAAGATGGAGATACCTTTGTCTACTTTGCTCAACATTTACTTTATAGATGTTGGGGTTGAGAAGAGGGATGATCTGCGTCTCTCTCTCTCTCTCACTCTGTCTTTCCCTCTCTCCTCTTCTCTCTCATGTTTGGGGTTTTCTACTAGAGAAAAAATTCATTTACAACTATTTGCATGCATTTCCTCTAGTGTAGAATGGGGATAGGAACATGGCCACCTCAGGACTGTTGCAAAGATGAATGAGAAGTTCGGCTCTATTTCTCCTTCTTTTACTCCACCTACAACCAGTTAAGCATTGCGTCAGGCAACGTGGGGAACACCAAGTCACACAAGGTCTTATCTGGTCTGGTTCAGGGAGACTCTGCAAAGCAGAGGGTAGTAAGCTCATCCCTGAGAGCCACAGACTTAGATCCTTTCTCGGGCAGCTGCGGCACTGGAGCTAACTTTGAATACTCCTCTGGGGTGGAGCGGGGGGAGTCCTGTCTTTCTTCCTTCCTCTGTCATGTCCCTTTGTAAGGTCTCCTTGAACTAGACGTAAAACCGATAAAGGAAGAGGAAGCATGGTAAGAGGAGAGAAGATACTTGTTTAGAGCCTGAACGAAGGGTAAGAAGTAGAAAAGCTTAATGTGTTTGGGGAAGGACAAATAGTCTTTAATAAGGTGAAGCATGAAGTACAGGGAAGTTGTGGAAAACTAAATCGTGGGTGTTTTTTTTAAGATTTTATTTATTTATTTATTTAAGAGTGAGCAGAGAGAGAGAGAGAGCGCGCACTCGGAAGTGGGGGAAGGAGCAGAGGGAGAGAGAGTCTGAAGCAGACTCTGTACTCAGCTCAGCGTGGAGCCTGGCTGGGGCTTGATCCCATGACCTTGAGATCATGACCTGAGCCGAAATCCAAAGTCCAACACCCTACTGACTGAGTGGCCCAGGCGCCCCTCGTGGGTGTTTTCTTGGAGCAGTGTTGTGGTGGGTATGAACGAGCGGCCTTTGCAGGCCAGATAATGAAGGTTTCTGCAAAGGGGAATTGGCATATTCTCAGCAACTCTTTTAGTTAGATTTTATGACTACTCAGTCAAAACCACTTATGTTATATCTACTATGTAGTATGCATATACGTACTATGTATATGTGTACTACACACTGGGAAAACGGGCCTCCTGCCAGACTCACATTCATGACCAGAGATACACATTCCGTGGGTTATGGAAAGAACTGTTGTAATCATGCTATGAGAAGTTGTGTCACACAGAGGAGACTGAGGCAGGTCAGGAGCAACTCCCTGAGTAGATAAAGTGGGGAATCACAGTAAGGTCATGCTCTTCCGGGGCCTGGCACATTCATCTAGAAAATCTCAGGTAGAACAGTGTAAGCCTGCGGTCATTTCAGAAAGGAGAAAAGAGTGAAAATGAGTGCCTGTAGATTCGGGCAAGAAGTAACAATGGCTCAAATTGGAATGGTGGCAAATGGGAGCAAATCATCTGTAAAATAATTTGTACAGGTCTTATGTGTCTGAAAGAGACCATTTTGTCCCACGCTTTTGTGCAAGTTTATTTATTCACTCACTCCAAAAAATATTATTGAGCACCTATTTAT
Organism: Halichoerus grypus; assembly: GCF_964656455.1. Lineage (NCBI taxonomy): Eukaryota > Metazoa > Chordata > Mammalia > Carnivora > Phocidae > Halichoerus > Halichoerus grypus. Next base: position 105,593,599 of record NC_135727.1, on the reverse strand, counting down.
GCCAAGGAATGTTTAAGCACCAGGGAAATGGCAGTGCACAAAAGAGACCACGTTCCTGTAACTGTGCACCCTAACTCTAATGGTTAGGATTTTATTTAAATGGTGATTGTTATTACACAAGGCTTATAAATAAACAAATCCCAAGTCAAAATGTACCCATTGCTACCGAATGTCACATTTTGGACCAAGCAAATGCAGGACAAAGTATGGTATGGTCTTGTATGTAGTAGCTCCCGAGAGATACTTTTTTGCTGTTAAGACAAATTAAGCTACCTCGGCATGCATGAATAATAATTAATCGAGGAATCTAGGGTTGTGAGGTTACCTGTGCGATATGCTACACCTAGTTTGCTTTATACTGGGCACAATTATTTAATTTTACTTCCATGGGGAAGGTACTCACTATTGAAACAAAATGAATTTTTGCTGAATTGATTTTCCAGGCAACATACTGTTATCAACTTAGAGATACGAAAACAGAACTGAGCCAGAGATGAATATAAATTTTCGAAGAGCTGAGATAAAAATAATTAAGTGGAAGAGGGCCGAAAAGGACTGTAAAATGCCCTTCTGTGTCTACTTTTCTTTTCAGATTATTGTAGCTCCTGAGTTTAATAAATGGTTTTAGTCCTTCCAAAATACCTTTCTTTCCTACAAATAGAGCAACAAAAGAGTTAGATACGAAATGAACATAAAATGTATTTTCTTCATTAAAATCGATGCAACAGCATGTCTAAAAATTAGATTGTTAAATTTTTTGTAATGGTTTATCTTCATTTCATTATATCCCTAGGCTAAAAGGAAAGTCTTATGTATTTACTTGCAAGCCACATTGTCCCTCCAGATACATTAGTGGCTGTTATTATTATTATTATTATTAAAGATTTTATTTTATTTTAGAGAGGGGGAGAGGGAGAGAGAGAGAGAGAGAGAGAAGGAGTGGGAGAGGGACAGGCAGACTCTGCACTGAGCGTGGAGCCTGATGTTGGGCTCCATCTCACGACCCCGAGATCAAGACCTGAGCTGAAACTGAGTCAGATGCTTAACTGACTGAGCCACCCAGGCAACCTAGTGGTTATTACTTTTATCTCAATACATACACATGTGTGCAAAAGATCTAGCCTCTTAAATGGAACCAAGAGTTGACTCAGTTTTTCCTGTTTTTCACCATATTATTGAGAGTTTTCATTTTCAAGATATTCCCAATTTTTCTGATCACATCTTAAAATAAGATCTAAATTCATAGCTTGTTGTGTTCTGTTCTGACAACTGCTATCAAGGTAATGTCCACTTAAGTATGTGTGAATGATGAATAAATTACTACTTACACAAATGTGTCTAAGTGTCAAGCTGTCTAATCAACGTACTTAAATGTTATTTAAAAAAAAAACAAAAAACCTCAAAGTCATTGGCCAACCTAGCTTTAAAAAAAAAGCGATTAGCGGAGGGGTAGACGAACCATGAGAGACGATGGACTCTGAAAAACAAACTGAGGGTTCTAGAGGGGAGGGGGGGTGGGAGGATGGGTTAGCCTGGTGATGGGTATTGAGGAGGGCACGTACTGCATGGAGCACTGGGTGTTATGCACAAACAATGAATCATGGAACACTACATCTAAAACTAATGATGTAATGTATGGGGATTAACATAACAATAAAAAAGATGCACATTCTCAAAAAAAAAAGCGATTAGTATTCAAGTAACAAAGACATCACACTTTAATAGTAATAGATTTTTTTCTCTTTCAAAAAAGGAGTATGACTTAGCATCCTCAAAAATCTGTGTGAGTAATGCTGTATTGATTATTTAAAGGAGAATACTATTTCAGTTAAAAAAAGGCTTTAAAATCTGAAAAAAAATCTTTTCACTTAGAATTCAAGATTGTTTTTGAAAGTCAAAGTGGGTCAGATTTCATTAAGACCCATCTTGCATCTGACACTCAACCCCAACCCCCGGGCAATTTCAACACTGAGACAACCTTGGAAATGTCTTCTTTCAACCTTTATAACAAAATGTCAGGGTGCTTCCAAAGATAATATTTTATTGCCTGTGTGAGCCAAAGGGTCAATGGAACTTATGCTCATTTGTTTAGCTTATATTTCTTTTAATTTTATGCTTTCCTGGATGCACACAAGTTACCATTCTATTGGGTCACCATTGTGGCGATTCCAGTACTGGGTTTGTGTAGGCTGACAACAATGAACCATTCTCTGGCTTTAGCCCTGTCCCTGCTAGAAATATAACTGACAAGTGGAGGGGGAAGTGGGTGAAATGTTGTTGCATGTGGCCTACTTGTCCTTGGGACACACAAAAGCCTTAAACCACAGGGCGATTAAATGAGAATTATTTAATTAAGACCTAGTAGGATTTAAATTAAGATTCCAAATTGGGTTAAAATGTTTTAAAGTAGGAAAATCAGTAAGTAAGATGAAACTCAGTGTTGGTTTGCCACTGGTTCTGAAAAACAAACCAATATATACTGCTTACTTCCCACATTCACTTGAGTTTTTCTACTTAATTAATTACTATACTTTGGCATATATGGCTGAAAAATTGACTTTATTCTCTTCACCAACTTGTTTAATGCCATGTTAAGATCATGATAATAGGATTTGAATGTCTGATAGGAAAAAGTTCTAAATTAGCCCACTGAGTCCATAATAATGTGGAATCTCAGGGAATAAGACTTCTAAAAACATGGGTGCTTTGAAACAGAACCAGCAGGCTCTTCGCTGCATGAAGAGAAAAAATTCACCATAAAAATCGATTCTTTAAAAGGAAATAGAAATCTATCTTAGTGTTAGATTCTCCAGCCTCATTCTGGTTAAGAGAGTTTGACATTTCAGGTCTGAACACACTGTGGGAAACTTAATAAATATTGAAGTTTACAAACAAAACCATAACAATGATATGTGGACCAATTTTTAAAAAACATTGAAAATCAATGTGCCCTTACCCTGCCTAATTCAGTTAACTCAATTATTTAATGTATACTTGATTTGAGTGGGTTTATACATAGTTATTTCAATTTCACATTGAACATTAATGGAATTACTTTTAATGTAACCCCCACCCCTACCCCCACCAGGAACCCAGAATAAAGGGGAAAGTTTGTTTGGAATGTTTCTTGTTTAAGATCAAAGCATATTTAAAGACATTTGTTTCTATTATATTTATCCCATGATTCTTTGTACCTATACCACTCACCCCACACCACAACAATGAATTTTTTTTCACAGGCATTTAATGGACTGATTTTGTACCACCTTTGGGGAAAAAAATCCCCCTTCCCCAGTCACTGCAGTTCAGACTACTTCCTGTTTCCTCCCCATTTCTCTCCCAGGGTCACCCCACATCTGTCTCCATTTCTCCACACATATACCCTCCTCCCCTGAACACAGAGCCTCAATGGGGTGACAAGTTATAAAATGTAGGAACTCCTGGATAAGCTACCCGGTATTCGTATCTAGCAAGCAGGTTTTAATTTTCAAAAGTTGAACAGTCCCAACTATTCTGAAGGTCTTTGATTTCAGAAACTCTGTAAAGTACTTGCTTCTATTCAGTATGGTGAGCAGGAAATTCTGAGGAGAATTTTTTTGAAGATTTATTTATTTATTTTGGAGAGAGAGAGAGAGCATGAGCTGGAGGGGCAGAGGGAGAGGGAGACGATCTGAGGAGAATTTTTAAATTTAATTGTTGTCATTGGTGAATGTGATAACATGTAGACAGGGCAAAAAAATTATGTGACTAAATATCTTAATTTGAAAGTATCAATAGTGGGAAGGCAAGTTAACCTCTAAATCATCTGAAGCAGCCCCCAAATTGTCTGAATGCCAGTAAAATACCAACAGGAAAATTGGAATAAATAATCGCGAATGTCTTCCACAAGAGAGACTCAGAAAGGGTAGGCCATTATTCATTTCAAGGTTTCTGAGTGAAACTGTGCTCCCTATCTAAGCTATCAATCACTCTCACAGAAGGCCATGGGGCCTGCATTCATTTTTTAAATTAAATGTTCTGGATGTTGATAAATATAAAAGAAGTAATAAGTGATATATTTATGGAAGAATTATTGAAGAATGGATGGATTATTAACAATAAACAAAATATGTATTTATATATATATACTACAGCTTCACAATGGAATGGTGGTTCTCAAAGTGTCCCTGAACAAGAGCATCACCATCACCAGGAAACTGGTTAGAAAGGCAGGTTCTCAGCCCTGTTCTAGAACCCCTGAATCAGAAGATCTGGGTTTCCACAAGCCCTCCAGGTGATTCTGAGGCCCACTAAGGTGAGAACCACTGCCAAAGAAAATTCTTGACATTCTCAATGACTATGTCTCGATAACTCGAATCCCCAAATTCATAAATATCTGATCAATTCAGACTCTTATAGATTACATAACTATGAAGCCCAAGTCACTTATGAAGTCATTTTCTTACTAATAATCATCGCTTTCTTAAGACTTTTTCATTAACTCTTCTCTTGCATTATCAATTCCAATAAGTACCTAGGGGGGTGGGGCACAGGGAGGGTGGATTTTTCATGAAGAAACAAAATCTTCATCGATTCTAGATAATTATTACATGTGCAAGTACGAAACAGCATTAAAAAGGCCATGTCGAGACGCGGAGGCTGAGTGGCTTACTAGGGTCACTGGCCAGTTGTAGGAGACACTTTCCCTGGCCTGGGCATCTGTCCCCCACCTGCTGTGACTAATGGCCACCAACGTCTCATAGCTGCCTCTCTTCTTCAGAAAGGTGACCTCTGCTGATGGGCGGTCCCGAGCCCAGGAGGCAACACACACTCCTGGCTCAGGAGGTAACTTACGTCTCCAGGGGTGGGCCACAGCCAGTGGTGTGATAGAGCACAACCCAAGAGTCTGCTGTGTGCTTCTCTTCCCAATTCTGCATTCAGTGAGATCACGTTGGTAGCTTGAATCTGCCCCGGTGGGAGTATGGACCCCACAACTGGAAAACGCCACAAATCAGTGTTCACTCCACCTCAGAGCTAACTGATACATGTTTACCAGCATACTGCTGGCCACCCCCCAGCGATTAGCTGGGGTGTGAAAGGACAACTCTGTTGTGTGGTTTATACTCCAGCACTCTCTCTGTGTGGATCAGGACACAGAGCTAGATTTTGCCAGAGATGGCATACTTGCTTGGCTCTTCTCCCTTATTATGCTTCCCTAACTCCCATATAGTCTTCTCCTGAAAGCAGACTGTCTATAAATCAATGTGCACCCAGACCCCTCTTCTCAGGGTCTGTTTCCAGGGAACGTGACCTATAACACAAGTTAAGTCATTAGTTAATTGACTGTTGCACAGAAGCCTCAAAGGATACGTGTTCAAAATTACAAAAAGCTTTAAGTCATGGACCTTGTGGGTCACAGTGATCAGATAAAACTGCAAAAGATAAATCTGAAATGGCAAGGATCTGCTCTTTGTGGATGTGTACATAAAAAAAGTAGCTGACAGGAAAAGATGAAGCCTGTGCAAATTGGGCATTTTTTCATATCATGCTTCTCAAATTATGCTTTCATACCCATGGGTAAATGTCCTGGGGGGTTTATTTCACTTTTTGGAGAAAAACACTTTGATATTAAAACACAACAAATACCTTACAGAGAGGATCACAAAACTGACATGAGATGTATAAAATAAAACAAGAAACATCCAAGGAACTTCATGCTCCTGGTAAAAGGAGGTAAGCAGTTGGGAGGGGAAGATAACAGTCTCCTTGGCCGTAAAGAGAAGAGAAGTAGAAGAGTTTGAGAAGCACTGTGTAAAATGTAACCCAAAATATTATTTCAGTATAAAATAATCTTACTACGAAAAAAAATGTACTCTTCCTATTATGAAAAAGTTAACCGTCTTCAAATGATACGGTTACATTAGTCTCATAAGCACATGTGTTCCCATAATACCCAGAGAACTGGTTTACCAAGAATAATTATTCAATGCCATTGTTTAACTTAGTTAATGTAAGGTTGCCTAAGGCATAATATTGGTGCCAACGTTCCCCGTGTAATTCTGAAAATCGTAATTGCCGAGCATGACGGGAACACAGCAGGAGCCCAATATTTGGGTTATTTGTTCTCAAATCATTCCTTATTGTGCTTACGGTAGGAGAGCAACATAGTTGTGAACTTTAAACTTGTTATGACTTTGGTAGATTCCAAAGGAGAATGAAAATATACATTGGCTGCATGCTTCCATTTTCTAAGGAAATATGGAATGTCAGGTAAATAACGTGGTACATGCACGCAAACGCACAAGCTAATACAAATTCTTGCTCCCTCGGCTTGGTGCCATATAATAGTATGTTGAGAAAAACTAAGCTGCCATTAATATGATCCCCAATACAATTTTATTCATGAAATAAATTAAACATTCACACTCCATAATGAGATCAGACTTCTCTGGGTATAGGTTTTAACCATGTCATGAATGAATGAATGACTGAGTTCTGAGATTCATTAATGCTGACAGTCTATTACTTAAGCTTTTGTTTAGAAGAGTCTTTTTATGATCTAAGACTCTTGAGGAATAGTATTTATAATTACGACCAGCCACAAACAAAGCTTCTGGAGTAAATCCTCAGTAAACAGGATTGGCATATTAAAGGATCAGGTTTTGATACGGTTGTTTTTAAATAGTAGGAAGGATGACATTCTTTGGAGAAATTTTTATTATCTAATTAAATACTTCCTTAGAAGAATAATGTCAGATGAACTTATTAGCTGAACATTTTGATTATCCATGTTCTCCTAAATATCCCATGACCAGAAGAGAAGCTGTACAACTCTGATTTAATGCAATAACAATGGTAACCAATTCTAGCTCCTTCTTTTATCACAGCCCATCAAAGGAATACAAAGAAGTCCAAATTAAAATAAGTTCAATAATAAAAAAAAAACAACCCGTGTTCCTTTTCCAACTGTTCTAAAGCCTTTCCCTATCTTTAAGTAAAGTTCACTCAGTAATTATCTTATTTATGAAAGTAAAAGCAGAAGGATGTTTCTCTTACTAAATAAAGGCCTTTATGCTTTGAATGTAGACGGCATCTCGAAACAGTCAAAAAGAAAGCGTGTTGAATGTCATCAATTCATTTCCTCCCACCCACTGTTTTAAATCGTTTGCTCAGTTCCAATGTATATTACACTTACATAAGTTGTTTATGAAGAGCCAAATTAATAGTCTTTGCAATTGTTTTCGTTGGAATTTGGAGAGCTGACAAATGAATTAGTAGAAAATGGCAATTCTACATGAATTAGCTTTTAAGTCTCCCTAAGAGGCTGATGCAGAACTTAATAAGAGACTTATTAGGAGAAGTAGGACAACTTAATTCAGATTGATTATAGACTTCGGTGAAGACAGCTGGGGTTCAAATGAAACTGAAAAAGAACTTATATGCACTTCAAAGTATGCTAAGCAGATGTCTGAAACAATTACTCTGCACTGGCTTTTCAGAAGTTTCAAAGGCAGGATGGGAATAGCCTGGCAAGCGAAGGTTCTATTTGCTTAAGTCGAGGTAGAGGCTTTTAAAACACACACAGCACTCGCTAAAATCAGATGCCTTGGGTAAGAAACATGATTTGACACTGCTGTCCTAAGTAATTTGCCTTTAGCTTTATAAACAAAGCAAGAAATGAGAGAGAATACATGGGAACTAAGGAATAAGCTCTCCTGGAACACTAACTTACAATTTACTGTACACAGAACAAATAATTTGGTCAGGATTTTTAAGATGACGAATTCCTACTTTAGTTTCTAAGCTCTATTAAAGGCAACAATGACCGTTCTATTTTAAAAAAGAAACACGACACTTTCAAAGTATGTAAGTGAGGCTTTACCATAATATGCCTTCTTGTAGAAGTATTCCAAGATATTAAAGGCCAAATCATATGCTTTTAAACATCACAGATGCATGCTTTAAAAAACGAGATTAAAAAAAAAACAGGATAAAACCCAGGTTACTTCAGATGACAGGTGCTAGTTCCATATTTAACCCAGATTTACAAAGGCTTACATCTTTTTTGTTTGTATTTTTTTCTCAATCAAAGGCTACTTAATACACACAGCATTTGTAGGAAAATAACAACAAAAGCCTCCACAGAGCAATTCATTTGCTGTCTATAACCATTAACAAAATATTGGGGAACTTTTCTTTTCCAACTATGGGCAGTACACCTCGTTCATCATGGAGATATCATTTCTTTACTCAGAGTTGAGAGAGCTCTCATATTTTGAATCATTCTTAGGGCTGCCCTGTTTGTGATGGTTCTGTCTAACCTTGCATCCCCTAACTCTATCAGAATGGGCTAAAAGCTTTCTCCATAAAACTCACATATGAGAAAGGGTTGAAAGTTGGCTCATATAAATGACAAATATAACAAAATTAATAAAACATTAGAACCAGAGTTAAGATGAGAAAAGCAGTAAGGGAAGAGAGAGTTGAGTAAACTTGGCAGAAAGCTTTTGCTTGCCAACGTGAAGATGAAATTCTACTATGTTACGTCACATTTCACATTCACTATCAGGAGGAAACATACATGCTTTTCTCAGTGTCGAAGTCTGAGACAGCATTTCTTTGATATATTTCTCAGATAAACCAAACCACAGGGACTCAGGATGGTTGGTCTGAGGAGATGCATTTGCCAGTTATCGTCTTACATTTTTAGATGTGAATGCTGAACATACATAAGTCAGGATGGCATGGAGGCTTCATTATAGTCCCTGGTCTACTACACATGTTACTGCATTGTTCTCAATGATAATTCCAAAAAGATCTAATCCAAATGTTTCATCGGGAGAACTTTAAGGAAAAACTCAGAGAATCCCTGTCCTTGACCTTTCGCAGGAAGGAAAGTCTGATAAAAAAAAAAAATAGAAAAGAAGTAACTACATAGCTGCGACAAATTTGCATAATCCCAAATGGCAGCCTGGGGGAGTTGAATTATGGCGATGGTGTGAAAAACTGTGTTTCGAGGCGACGGGCAAACTAAGGGCAGTAAAATATTCCTGGCTCAAGAATGATGTACCACTCTGTGTAAAGAACCCAGGGTAGATTAGAACAAAAGGGAAAACTTGGAGCAACAACAACTCCCAAACTTTTTCACACGGGAACTGTGCTCAAGAACGAAAACGTCCTAGGTAGACAGTAGGTTCCAAAGTCTTTCTGCTTCTTAAAACCTGCAGATATTCCACTTACAGATCTAAGTGGAGTACCTAGTGATCCAAGGAGCTCTTCCTACTCCCCGTGACGATAAGGCAAGTAAGAATATCTGTGCAGTCACAAAAGCAGTCGTGTTAGTTCCAGTTCAGTGAGAAATCATGATTGTGTCCTTGAAATATTTGATAAGCAGTATATAGAAATCATGAATTTTAAAAATAAAGAGGCATTTACATTTTCGATTTCATTCTAGGGCTCATTCTAGGAAGCTCTTTTTGGAAGGTTGAGATTCTCTGAGTGAGCTAAATGGTCAATACTGACACTGTGTTCCTTTCTCTGGATTTATGATATGTACACCATCCTGAAGATGATTAGCCAGTGACAATGCCACTTCTAAGGGTCCCAGGACCTCATTTTGCTGTTCTTTCCATTCGCCAAATCGCAAAGCCACATGTACTAATGAAATGGTGTAATACTCAATCCCACAGAAAAACACATGCCACAGTTAACTTGTATAACAACTTCTTTAACAGATGAGAGGAGAGTGGAGGTGGGTATTCCATTAGAGTCACTAGGGGTGATGGAAATGGACTGAAGTGGGTAAATAAAATACTCTTCTGGCTACATGCCTAGCTATCAGTTTGGAGTTCCCTACAGCATGGAGCCTCCGAGGGCTTCAATTGCTGAGTAGAAAAATGGGAACAGTGGTTTTAAGTACTCTTTTACTTCTTTCAAAGTAAGTTTTAGTTAATAAAATTCACTCCCTATAAACTACCACCACCAAAACTTCAGAGTTTCAAACCCAGTGTTGTTGAGAAGCAACAGAGAAAATGGATTTATTTGAAGCGATGGCATGTACAAGCTCTTTTAGAAAGGAATATTGAGTGCATCTAGGTTTTGGTTGTTATTGGGATCAGAGTGAGCGTCTTACCTATTAAGGTGTGGGAATAAACTTGGTCTTAGGATCAAGACCAGGTAAGAGAAGGGAAGTGAAAGGAAAAATGCAAATTGGCTTCAGTGAGGGTCAGCTGATATTTGAGCCGTTCTACTTTGAGTGATTTTTTTTTGTTATTGGATCATGCTGCGTACATTCTCCATCCATACTCAGGATACTACAAAGCGTTTGTGTGAATGAATGAATCCCTTATGTCTGCTGTAAAGCCTATAGATTTGGCCACTTAATTAATTTATCAACTCATTCGGTTCCTTTGGGACATTCTCCTAAACTCATTTGTCATTTTGGGGGAAGATATTAAAAGATGGAATTCCTATATTTTTGAATAAAAGTACTATTTTTAACGCTGAACAAATACAAGGTAATACACTTCAAAACATTATTTTAATTTCCAAGTGGCCAGCAGTGTTAACCATTGCTTTAATTGCAAGACATAGGGTCATAGAATGTTAGGGTGGAAGAGATTTCCCAAGTTATACAGTCAAATTTGTAATCTTCTCTTAAGTCTCCACCTACTATTTTAATGAAGAGCTAATCAGTTCAACTGAATAGGGTTCATATGGGCAAAGACCAAGTCTGTTTCATTCACAACTACATGTGATAGCACATTGTATGGTAGCTCATAAACAAGAGTGGAGTGAAGGAACAAAGAAGTAGAATGAGATTCCTTTTTATGTTGTGGACACTGTGCTAGGAGCTGGGCATTCAAACATACATGGCATGACCCTTGCTTGTGGGAACCTCGCTTTAAGTGACCAGCTACAATACATGGGAAATGTAAGCGTGACAGCTGAAGGATGTGTGGTGATCTCTGAAAGCACTGACTGGGGGTTATTTCTTCTGCTCGGTGGGAGCTGCGGGTGGGAGACACTCAGGACAAACTACAAACACAGAAGCCGTTTGAACTGGGCCTTGAGGGCTGAGTGGGAGATCACCAGGCACATAAGGCTGGGGTGATCCAGGCCAAGGGAAGAGCATTTGCAAAGGCAGAGAGTTAGGAGAAAAGCTGGCATATTTGGGTAAAGGGGTGGTAGGGCCAGAGTGTATGGAATGGCCGAAGAAGGATGGGAGTAACAATCAGGAATTTCAACCAGGGCTAGGAAGAAAAGGGCCACCTGCCCTCTTCATTCCTTGGACTTCATTCTGTGGCAGGCAGTCTCCTGCGACGACTTTGGGTTGGAGTTGGATGAAGACGGATAATGTAGACATCCAGTAAAGAAACTGTTCATTCACTCATTCATTAGCCAAATACTTAAAATGCAGTGTTTATCACTTGTGATGAGCACCAGGGGTTGCAGGGAAGGGCTGAATCACTCAACTGTACACCTGAAACTAACATAACACTGTATGTTAACTAACTGGAATTTAAATAAAAACATAAAAAAAAGAAAATGTAGTGTTTATGATATGCCAGAACATGGGATTAAAGATGGGATTGGCATGGGATTTAAAGAAATATAATACAACAATCTGAGTACCACACTCTGGGGGCTGGAACAGGACACTGGTTGAAAAGAGGAGAGAAAATAGAAAAGATATATTTAGAGGTAAAATGAGTGGCCAAGTGCAATCAGTAAAAATGCAGAAGGATTTAAGGAAAGAACTCAAGTGTCAAGCCTGAGCAACTTGACATTGGCAACAAAGAAGAAAGGGTGGGTAAAAGGGGACAGCAGCAGAGGAATGGACAAACATGAGAATGAATGAACTTGGTTTCAGAAGGGCTGCATTTTGATTCCTTTAATGACATATGGGGGAGGAGGGTGGCCAAGAGATCCAGACCGGAAATGGATATTTGTCACCATACTCTCCATTTCAAATTGGGAGCATTTACACAATACAAAGGGCATGGAGCTAAGTTTAGAAACTTTGGTGTGCCAACATCTGAAGGGTGAGGAGAGTTTCAGAATTGAGGAAAATAAAGGAAAATGAAGGAAGAAGAAGAATGGGGATGAAACAATGCCACGGAGGGCAAGGGAGAAGAGACCTTCCAGAATGAGACTGCCGGCAAACACGTCGAGTGCAGGTGAGAATTTCACTTCTTTTGAATTTGAACTTTTGTTGGTTTTGATGCTAGATGAGTAAACAAAATATGTTTTCAAGTTGCTGGTTTTCAAAATGATACTCCTAAACACGTATATTCTTTCTTTATAAATACATGTATCATCTTTGTGCCACAAGGGAATTTAACTTTGGTCTTGGGGACAGTATTCAAATATATAATGATATTTCCTAATATCTGCAGTGGACTAATACAACTCAAAATTGTATTACACACATTGCTTTCTAAGGGAAGGGCAGCAGTAACAGCCTCAATTAACAGTAGCATAACTCACCCAAGTCATATAATTTAGTTAGCACAAAGGCCAAAGCCTAGATTCCTGGCTCTTGATTAAGTGTTATATTTTTCCCTACTCTGATACTAAGTTTCACAAAGAACACACACACACACACACACACACACACACACACACCCCAGATCATTTTAGTACAAACGCCTAAATTCATTTCCTAATAGCAAAATCAGAATGATTGTTTCACCCTGTACCTTTTTAATATTTCATTCCACATTACTAAAGACAGAGATGATTAGATCACTATCTCCTCTTAGAGAAAATACCACATGCAAGATGATTTTGAATTTGTGAAAGACAGACTGATTTCTAAAGCTTAAGGGCGCTATTTTTAACTTTGTGAGAAGAAAATACTGCACTCAAGTTCAGATTAGAACCTCTTTTGAGTCTCTCAAAGGGCCCTGAAGCAAAGCAACAGATGGTACCTTGACTTTTTCGAGGTGATCTTGGAGAGAGTCAATGAGGAGGTCACCCACAGGCTGCCAGGATCCCTTGATCACCTCAGCCTGACGTAGTTTGAGGTCCAGCTCATCCGTTGCTTCCTGAAGTTCCTGGAGTCTTTCGAGGGCCTCGTCTATTTTTCTCTGCCAGTCTGCAGAGTGCAGGTTCAATTTTTCCCACTCAGTGTTGACCTCCTCAGCCTGCTTTCGTAGGAGCCGTGTGACATTCTGGGCTCTCTCCTCAGGAGGCAGCTCTAAATTGGTAATATGACAAGGTTTTAGGCCACAGTCATTTTTATTTAAAGAAAAAAAAACATTGTTGAAAAGGTCATACTGGAAGAAAGAGAGTACAGTCTAACAAGAGACCGACCCGCTGATAAATTTTGATAGTGTCCGGCCCATCTCAAGTCTGTCCTCCTGAGTGTATCTGTTCTACTTTCTATCATTCAGATAATCCAAGATTCATTTAAGCTACTGAGTAGAGAAATGCACACCACAAGCTCTAATTTACTTCAGTCAGGCTCTTAAATTGAAAATTAGCTTGTAGTCTTTGTAACAATAGAATTCCTTCTCACAGATCATCTCTTTTGTTTATTATTTCCTAAATGTTTCAATAACTGATCACTAATCTCTTTTACTGTTTATTTATGAATGTGCAAACAGATTTAGGCATGGTGGTTTATGATTCCTTTTTCTTTTTCAACATCTATGTTTAATTTGAATCGATTCTATTTAACTTAGAAAATATGAGAGCTATCCAGACCCTGGCAGCAAGAAGGGATGGGTCACTCTGTCACCACTGATCCTTCTATCAATATGTTATTACAGTTCCACATTCAATTACCTCTGGGCTCCTGGTAGAGTTTCTCTAGTCCTTCTAAAGGCTGCTCTGTCAGAAATATTCGTACGGTCTCAAGAGTACTCATGATTACAGGTTCTTTCGTTTTCAATTCCCTCTTGAAGGCCTGTGAAATGAGATGAAAAGAAATGCTTATTTGGCTTGTGGCATTCTTCTCAAAATTAATCCTGGGTGTTCAGAACTTGGTTATGGAATTCCCAGGTCAATTTCTATCTCCTTTATTTTTAAACCTATACTCACAAAATGATAAAGAAGGCTATATGGATCTTTCTGTTAATCAGAAGCCATTGTGTTTGTAAAGCTATTCTGGAGAGCATGGGGGGAACTTCTAAGACATGTTAATGCCTTTTCATTAAGATAAGAGTGATTTATTTGTACAACCTGACTGCCAAACTTGAAATCTGAGGCCAAAGTTGCAAGATACACATTGCAAAACCTTAGCAGGGCTAATGAATACTTCACGCACCCAAAAGAATGGTTATCCAGAACATAGGGAGCTTGAAGGGCCATTTGGAAGAACTTAGGTTGTACTGAAATATACAGCCAATCCAATTCATAACTACCAGCTTATTCTGTCAAAATATCTGACAACAAATAAAATGAAATATTAACAGTAAACTATGTAAAAACTCAGTACTTCTGAAAAATACCCAATACATTATCCAGTGTGACTTCTTTGAGAATGGTAGAAATGTTTTGACGTATACTGGATGTAGGAATTGTGGGAATAGGTTTCTATAAAAGGATAGGCCTAGAATCTGTCTCCTGGGGTCATCTATGCTAGTTATCAGTTTTAATCTCTAATCTGTAATCTTCACGGATACAGGGGGTTAAAAGAAAAGCAGAATGCATAGTTTCTGCCTTCAGGAAGCTTCTGGATGAAAAGAAGGGAGAAAACTAACACACTAGAAACAGAGCGAAAACAATAAACTTCATACATAATTGAGTCCTAAGGCTTGTGAGACATCGTGTGAGGCTAGAATAAGTTGAGAGATACTTGGAAACCATCAAAGATACTCATTGACCAGATTCTGCCATCTCAGAAGTGAAGATGTTAATGAAAGTATCAAGTACCACATAAACATTAATTGATCAGTGTAAAAGCAACAGTAATAATAATAATAATAATAATAATAATAATAATTACCCTAAGCTAGGGCTTAATTATTCATATCTTTTTTCAATTCTGTCCTATTTTTAGCAATGTTACCTAATGATTTTAAGCCCTGAGGGAAAATTCAGCTATATTTCCTTTGAACTTCAGATATATCATGTTGTAGGAATGCTCCAGAACTGTATTATCTGACACTTTTATAAATAAAATCCTCACCATTCAGAAAAATCCTGAGTTTGATACTTTGCAAAATGATTCATCTTCCATAGTTAGTTACACTTCACTAAAGAGAGGCAAAGTGTTTGAATTGAAATAATAAAATTCTGTAAGTGAAATATTAGGATTCAGTCTGTGGATGGGGATGTAGTTTCTGTACAGTGAGACATTTTTGTGTCCTTGAAGTAATACAGAGTAGGTATTATAATACAGAGTAGGTGGACTATTTACTCTGCTTACATGTAAGGTTGATTCTCCCTCTAATACTTCATTTGAAATTTGTGTGTGTGTGTGTGCGTGCACATGCGTGCACATGCGTGTATGTATATACAACTCTTGCTCATACATTTAATTTTCCCAACTTCAAGAAAATTATTATTTTTTCTAGTCTCTCCATTTGGACTTGATAGGAGGCAATTGACTCTGATTTCACTAATTATAAAAATAATAACGGCTCCCTTTGTTGAGCTACTATGTGTCAGTGGTTGTATCAGAAACTAGAAAAAAGTGAATGCAAAACAACTCTTCCCATTTAGAAACTTGTATACAGTAGAAGAGTCAAACACATTAATAATTTCTTTATTTTTAAAGATTTATTTATTTATTTTAGAGAGAGAGCATGATCAGGAGGGGCAGAGGGAGAGGGAGAGAGAATCTCAAGCAGACTCCACACTGAGTGGGGAGCCCGACGCGGGGCTCGAACTCACAACCCTGAGATCTTGACCCTGAGATCATGACCTGAGCTGAAACCAAGAGTCAGATGCTTAACCAACTATGCCACCCAGGCACCCCTAATTTCAGCACAGTGTGGAAAGTGCTATAGGTTTGCACAATCTGGGAAAGGGAATTGGGAAAGGCTTCCTAGAGAAGATATTATTCATAAAGAATTCTTAAGCATGAACATGGGTTAGCCTGGGAAGTGCAGATTAGAGGAAGAAAAATGATGAAAATACAGGTGTGAAGACATAGGACATAATACAGTGTGGCATGTACACTTATCTCAAGTAGGCCAGGTTTCTAGCACATAAAGTACAAGGAGAGGACATATCCAGAGATGAAATAAGACAGTGTCATTATCTTAAACTATATTTGACCTTTAACTCAGAAATTGAAGCTCAATCTGTGAGTTGCTAAGAAGCCTAGGTATTCTCTTGTAGCAAATCAGGAACCTGGAGTGGCATAGGCACGTGTGTGTTTCAAATAGATGTCCCTGACATAAATACAGAGCAAGTATTTTAGAAGGGCAGAAATGCATTTAGAGAGACCAGTTAGGAGGCAACTGTATGAATTTAGTGAAAGATTATGAGGATCTGACCCAGGGCAGTAGGTACAAAAAAAAAAAAAAAGAAAAAAAAGGATAGAGTAGGGAAATGTTTAGTGTGTAGAGGTGTGGGAATTTGGTGACTGAATGGAGAGAGGAAGGAGCAAGGAAGACTTCTAGTTTCTAGGTTGGGGAGATGAGTGAATGCTGGGTGCAATTACCCTACATGTGAGGAAATAAACTCTCCCAGATTTCTCAGCACGCCTATAAAAAGCTCTGGCTCCTGAGAAACTTCCCATACCATGGGAACTAGATCTGCAGTCATGTGTCTAGTTAATTTCTCTCATCCAAGAGGACCAAATGGTTAGAGCCCAGAGTAAGTTCCCAGGTTCAGCTCCAAGCTGTCAGCAAGACTGGAATGCCTATCTCTTTATGTCTTTAGAGTTTGGACAAAAAAAAAGCCCAGACCTTGATGACATTTCCAGTTTGTAAAATCTGAGGCATGTGGGGTTCTCTGGCTTCTAGAAAAGTTGGAGTTAGGACTCAGGCCCTTTATGTTTCCAAGGAGACCCTTTCAGGAGGAGAAGGGGACCCTTTCTGGTGGAAAAGGCCTTCTTCCCCTTTACAAGAAAGGAAAACCCTTTTTCCTGGTCTCTGGCCTAGGGAATACGCAGCCAGTCATGTAGGAACATTTTCCATTGGCTCTCCTCACGTCTCCCTAGGGGTAAGACTTGGGGCAAAGGCCAGGATGGGGCGATGTGGCAATGATATTCCCTGTTAGGTAACTAAAAGAAATCTGTGTCTGATCCAGAACACCTCATGTGCACATTTAGGATAAAATTAACGAAGAAGAATATTAAAAACACAATACTAACATGAGGGGGGAATTTGTTTGGAGAACAGAGTAAGAGGATATGATATGCTCAGCTTGGATAGGTACCATTCCTTCCGGAAGGAAATAAATACCAAAGTCTGAAGTTTAGGGAGAAGAAAAGGAGATTTAGGAGCCATTTTCTCAGTTAACATCCACTGAGTGCCTATGATTATGCATAGAGACAAGGATTACAACTACCTAAGGAGATGAGACTGCTCAGGCAGTGGAGTGGGCTAAAGAGAAAATTCTGGAGAATATACAAAATTTATGGGCAGACAGAGGACCTGGATCCCATGAGAGGCCAAGAAAGAATGGAATGGACAGGTAGAAAGCTTGGGGGAAATGAGAAGTATAGAACTATGGAAGAGAGAGGAAGAAAGTGACTGAGAGCTTCCAACCATGACACACAAAGGTAAAGCAAGATGGGCACTGAGAAGTGCTCATTGGACTTGGTGAGAGCAATTTCAGTGGAGGGCAGTAGCCTCAGAAGTAGGTTTAGTTGAGAAGTGAGTGGGAGAAGAAGGAATAAGTATTTTAGATGAACACTGTGCAACATATTTTTTTTCTGACAGGAAAAGAAGGAAGATGGGAAGGAGGACAGACTGGATTACAATGTAAAAGGAAGACATGTTCTTTTTAGGATAGGAATGGTTTGCACACAGGGTGGAAGATGGAAGCTAGCAGTAGGGTAACCGACCATCCTGGTTTGTCGGGGACTGGGGAGTGCTTCATGACTTTGAATGCTAAAACCAGGACAGTCTCATGCAAACTAGGACAGTTGGTTACCATAGCAGAGAGGAATCTATTAAAGACCTAGACGGGGGAACGTGGAGATAATTGTTGGAGTAAGGTCTGTAAAATAAGGAAACGGATCTTAAAGGTCTCATCAAATTGACAAAGTCTAAGACACTGTTTGATGATGCAGCTCCATTGTTAGAAGTGAACACCATTGTGAGGGACCACTCATTTGCCCCTCGAGTTGTTGCCAAGGGCTCAGCACCATCACAGCTGCACAGTTCATTTCTTAAATAGGAGTCACTGAGGATTAAAACGAGTCTAAGGAAAAGACAAAGGAAGTTCTGTCATTACAAAGACATAAGCACCATTATTTTCACATCGTTGTCTGAAATTAAGAAAAGAAAGTGGATGGAAGAGAAGGTTATGTGCTCTATCTTCAGCATTTGGGAACATGTAGAGGAAATATAAGAAAGGTTAAAAACCCCAGGAAAAAGGGAGAAATAGTTGGTTCAAGACAATCAGAAGACAAAGAAAATGGTAATGTTTCTCACCATATGGAAAAAACCATAAATAGGAACACATCATTTTAAGCATGGCTAGAAGGAAAGGTCTTCTTCCATTTGTTCATTTAACAAATTTTGAGCACCTATCTGCACAAGCCACTGTTCTAGGCAAAAAGCATCAGCGGTCCTTGTAGCATGGAGTTTAAAAGAGATAGGCTTTTTAAAAAAAGAGATTTTATTTATTTATTTTTTTAGAGATAGAGGGGGGGCAGTGGGGAAAGGAACAGAGGGAGAGGGATAGCAGACTCACTCTGAGCGCAGAGCCCGATGTGGGGCTCGATCCCATGACCCTGAGATCATGACCTGAGCTGAAATCAAGAGTTGGACACTTAACCGACTGACCCCCACCCCAGGTGCCCCTAAAAGAGATAGGCTCATGTAGTAAATGCAAAAACAAAGACAACAATGGCAAAAACCAGTGAAGATTCTTCTTTAAAATAAGGGAAAATCTATTTTTCAGTATCTAAGCGACTTACAGTAACCTGCATGTTATGAGAGTTCACTGCATTTTAAGAGGAAGGAAAACGGAGACATTTTTTAAACAAAAACAAGAACATTCAATGTCAAGAGCCTTAACTCTTGGATAACTGTCTTGCCTCTCAAAGAAAGTCTGTTTGAGTGATGTTTGGGAAAATAGTCACTCCTTATACTATACTGATTTTGCCTCAGAGTTTATGCTTAATATTTTAAATTGGACAAGTTGGTTCATTCACGTGCTGATGTGAAAAAGGTATCAGATACAGAGGCCCCCTCCCATACACATACAGAATAATCTTTATGTTAGTTAGATGTCAATATTCACACGTTAAGATATTTACTTCCTGAATCTTTCAAACAGATAAAATTATTTTCTTTAAAATTCATCCTCTTCCCCACAGCTTCCTCTTCACCTTTGCAAGATAGCCAGGCTCAAGGGCCTAAAACAGTGATACGGAAGAATCAGAAGCAACTACTAAAGACTTAGAGCACCTCTGTGAAAGGAAAGTAACATTCTGCCTTAAAAATGAGAAAAAAAATAAGGCATGCTAGTTTGACATTTTTCCTCCAGCTTCTTAAGTTTCACAGACTAATTTATGTGAAGCATGCATGACAAAATTGTACTAGTGGGACATCCCAAGGTAAATCCATTTATTTTAAGGTGAAATGATCTGATAGATGGTATTCATTTATTATTTTAAAAGTTTATTTATTTAAGCAATCTCTACACCTGACGTGGGGCTCGAACTTACAACCCTGAGATCAAGGGTCACATGCTCTACCGACTGACCCAGCCAGGTGCCCTTGATAGATAGTTATTTATATATCACGAATACTAACCAACTGGGCGACTGACTGCTGGCAAATTAGCTAATAGAAAAATATTAATTTTGAACCTATTATGTATAAGATAGGGAAGATGTAGGAACTGGATCTTTGTCCTGAAGGAGTCAATAGTTTGGTTGAATAGGTATGTTTCTGGTGATATTTTATACTGGGAATGTTTTACCAATGCAGACTGAAGTACAGATAAGCTAGGATTTACCTAAGGCCATCAGTTCATTAGTCATTTAGAATCCAAATCTTGAAATTCTTAAGCCAGGCTTCAGGTGAGTGATGGCGAAAAATGAAAGTTCCCTGAATTATAATAATTTGGAAGACACATAAGTGGCAAATCCTAATGGCCATGAAGCAAGTCAGAAACTTTAAAAACCTGAAAGTAATAGAGGAGAACTGAGTCACTGATTATTTGATTTTTTCCCCTACCTCTCCTGGTTATAGGAAAAAACTAAATAGGGGGAATATTACCTCAAATACCTATTAATCCCATGAAGAGAAGTAGTTTAGAACCACGTGTAGAGGGGATGCAGGGGGAGATACTGATGTGCTTGATTACCTCAGAGAAGACGAGGGCAGGATGAGAGCTCTGGGCACAGGGACTGACATTTTTTTTTTAAAGATTCATTTATTTATTTGAGAGAGGGGAGGGGCAGAAGGAGAGGGAGAGAGAGAATCCCAAGCAGACTCAGAGCTGAGTGTGGAGCCCAATGCGGGGATTGGTCCCAGGACCCTAAGATCATGACCTGAGCTGAAATCAAGAGCAGGATGCTTAACCGACTGAGCCACCCAGGAGCCCCAGGGACTGACATTTTTGAGAGAAAAGCTATACTGCTTTCACCTAGAGATACTGGTCCTATCGCTATGGATGTAAGTAGAAGCCCTTGCTTTTCAAAACACAGGTCTCTTTCAACCACAGGCAGTTTCCATGGAGCTGAATTTTATCTACATTCCCACTGAAGTGGCAAGTCTGTATTTGTGTTATTCAGACTGAAATCTCACAGAATGGCTATACGTTATTCACATGTGTCAGCAGAACTTGACAGAATCACCCTCTGAGGCAGACTAAAGTGGTTAAGGGAGGGCTGTGGTAGCTGACTTGAAGTTCACGTCGGGGCTGGGCCAAAGCTTGGCTGGGTGATCTAGAACCAGTCATAAGATCTTCCTGAGCCCTAGTGTCCTCATTTGTTAAAATGTGGGGGTTTGCTAAACACCTTATTGAAGTTCTGACATCTAGTTTGAATATTCTTTTTTTAAAAATATTATTTATTTGAGTGGGGGAGGGGCAGAGGGAGAGAGAATCTTAAGTAGACTCTGCACTGCGTGCTGAGCCCCATGTGGGGCTCGATCTCATGACCTCTAGATCACAACCCTGAGATCACAATCTGAGCTGAAACCGAGAGTCGGACACTTAACCGACTGTGCCACCCAGGCGTCCCAGTTTGAATATTCTATAATCAACACGTTTAGGTCGTTTAGGTCATTAATTGGCCAGGAGCCTGTTACATGGTGGCATTTGGAGATAGTCTCTTCTAGGCACCGTTACTAATGATAAAAATTATAGCAACAGCTTGGCACATAGTGGATAACAAATATTGTTGAATACATTAGAGAACACCCAGTTAAAAAACCAGAGTGTGTTATATGGAGGCCAGTTTGATTTAGATGCAGAACATGCTTGAGGGTGAAAGCCTGGGCTCATGAATTATTAGAGAAGAAGTTAAACGCTGTCGACTGGGAAAAATTGAGAGCTCTTATTTTGGGCCTATTCTTACATGCCAGATCCAAAGCTGAGTGTAACCTTTGAGTTACTTGAGTGGATTTTCCTCAAGAGGAGGCCCTATTAGCTCTGCCTTCTTAATCGTAGTGATTTCTTTCCTGGAGGAGATGTTCATGCACACATGTTCAGAAGTTCCATAGTTTGAACTGCTGGTTGGGGCTTTTCCTCTAGTCTGAAGCATTAGCTAAGAGATGAGAGAACACTAGACAGACCCTAAAATTTAAAGTGATCCCAATGGTGCCATCCGCTCAACAAATGGTTCCCGAGTAGGCACTGTCATATCTACAAATTGATCAGTGTTTTAGCTTTGTCATCCTATATTATCATGCTAGTTTCCATATTATTTCTACTTTTTTATATGCCTTTTATATTGTTTTTATTTCTGATAAGAAAGTTGAACACATTCTGCCACCTTACTGACATTCCTCCCTTAAGGAGCCACCATATTTATTGAGTCTCAAACACATCACTAATCTTTTATTTACTGAATGAATAGGGACCATCAATGCCCAGTGAACTCGAAACCAAGATCTTGGAAAAGGGCGAGATCCAGAAATGTGGTTAACTGGAGTCGCAGGAATTTTGCCTCTAAGAATCTAAGGCAAGTTCACAGGGATTCATGGAAGAAAGAAATTTGAAAGAACAGAACAACAACAACAACAACAAACAGACAAAAGATTCCCTTACTAATCATTTGAAATAGCTTGCATTAGAGAAGTTATGCAAATGTAGCATATGGGATATAAAGAAAAGGTCAAATCATCTTGATTTTTTTTTTTTTTATTGTGCTAATAGCACTTAACATGAGATCCATCTTCTTAAGAGAGTTCTAAGTGCACAATACAGGAGTGTTCACTCTAGGCCCTAGGCTCTACAGCGGATCTCTAGAATGACTCCTCCTGCACAACTGAAACTTCAGTTCCCATTTCATCCTCTCCTCAGCCTCTCACAACCACCCTTCCGCTCTTCACTTCTAAGAGTTTGACTACATCATCATCCATTTCCAGTCCACTTAAAAGTGAAGACATGGGATCGCTGTATCAGATACATCTAGCTATTGTTTCAGAGAGTCAACAACATGAACAACAGCAATTCACAAGTGAGACTGAATCAATTTCAAGCAAAGGTGAAAAATAAATGGACATATTTCAAGCCTGAAATTGTTTTTTAAAAATCTAATTGTATTCAATGAAAAAAACATTTTTGAGTGTTTGGGGGGAAAACGCTTGCTGAGATTTACTTTTTTGGAAGTCCTTTAAGCTAAAAGTTGTGTTCTCTGAGATCAAGGGCATGGGCTAGAACAGAGTCCAGCCTGCTTGCAGATCTGTGATACTATGGAGGAATAGTTTAGTGCCCACGCAGCATCTTGAACAGCTGTTTGACTCTTCAATCGTAGGCCTGGGCTGCTTCCAACAACCACTGGGGAAGTCACTTCCTACTGACAATAATGTTGTTAAGTTCTGAGCTGACCTTGAGAAATCACTGGTGAACACTCAATCTATTCCCATGGTCACTTAGAGAACTAGGTCTTAGGTCATTGAACCTAAACCCTAAATTCTGGAAATTCCTTCTGAAGCAACAGTACTGATGAATGGATTATTAGGAGACCCTGTGACAAATTAATTTATATCCATTCTCAAGAGGCTCAGCCAAAATCTGAGATTGTCAAGTGTAAGTGGTGAATAATTGCTGAATCATACCACTTGTCTCTGTTTATCAATATAATCCCAAAGTGGAACTCTTGTTTTGCTCCATGTACACACCCTCATCCATGATCATTTCAAAGTCTTTCCCATCTCCATAAATGGTATCATCGCTCAAATCAGAGACTTCAGAGTCATCCTTGACTCTTCACTTTCCCTCACATTCCACATCCCATCTATCATAAGTTCTATCAGCTCTACCTTCAAAACAGATCTTGGGTCAAATAATTTTTCACAATGTCTATCATTTCCACGCTAGGCCAAGTCATCATCATCTCCTTCCTAAATGACTTCAACACCCTCCCAACTTTCTCCCTGCTTTCAGTTTTGCTCCTCCTACTGTCAATTGTCCATAGAGCAGAGAGAGTCAATTTTAGGACACACAAAATCAGATCACACCATCCCTGCTTATGGTCCTCCAGGGGTGTCTCGTCATGCACAAAATAAAATCAACTCCAAACTGTGGCAGATAACACCAATTATTATCTGACCTTTGCCACTCTCTACAATGTATCATTAGCCCATCTAGTTATTCCTTGAGCACACCAAACCTGTTCTTGCATCTGGGTTTTTGCATTTGCTGCTCCCTCTGCCTAAAATATTCTTCACTCAAGGTCTTTGTGTGGCTCACTCACTTAGACCTTTGCACAAATGAATACAACCTCCTCGGGTAGGCCACTACCTCTCATTCCTTCTCTATTCCTGTTTTGTTTATTTTCTCTTTATAGCACTGACTTGATAGGAGTTTATATGCTAATTTATTGGTTTACTTCATATTTCGCTCAGGGAAATCTGAAGGTCTGTGTGGGCAGAGTCTCATTTTGTTCACTTCTGTATCCTCAGCCCCAGCATAACGGCAGGCCCTCAATAAATAATCGCTGAAAGAATCAATACATTCTAGGAATCTGAGTTATGGCACAGATTTTCCTAAAATAATATTTGGGGAAAAGGAAGAACACAGAAAATGATCAGAGGGCTTCATCTGAAATTAAATGAATGTGTAAAAGTGCCCTGTAATGGCAAAGTCCTATACAAATATTATTTGAAGAGTGTTTTTCAAGATATCAATGTTTTGATGTGGTTAGAAAGAAGACTTTGGTGGGGAAGTTAATTTGTAAATTATTCACATTTTATTTTATTATCCTCATTAAAGAAAAGTGGCAAATCCTAGATGGCTCTGTTCTCAAGTTTTGATGATATAGCTAGTTTTCAGAAGACTCCCTCAAATGCCTAGAAATGTAGTTCTAAAAATAATTTTAAAATCTTTTCTATTCAGCATTCCTAAATATGACTGCATAAAATATGAAATTTTCACAAAAGTAGCTTACTCCATTAGGAATGAAGAATAGATCAAAAAGATGTCTATTTCCAAAGTAATATTCAGATTTCTAATTTTTTCTTGATTTAGCTGAATGTTTTGTTTTTAGGAAATTTGTTCTTTTTATTTAAATTGTGAAATTTATTAGTGAAAAGTTACTTTTGAGATGTTTAATTATCTTAACATCTGTAAGCTCCATAACCATGTTCTCCTCATCCCCACCTGATACCGTTAAATTTTATTATCTGGGTTTTTTCTTTATCAGTCTTTCTATGAGCTTGTTGCTTTTCTTAACCTCTTTAAAGAATAAACTTTTGGCTTTGTTGAGAAAAAAAAAGGATGTCTATTTGTCTATTTCCTCCAACATAGTGAAGCAGACAGCATAGAGTAAATATAACTAACAGTGAATTTGTAGGCGAACCAAACTTGTTTAGAAACTCTAAGAGGCCAGGTCATCGAATGTTGGAATGAATTACCCTATCACAAACTTTTTTCTTGTTTTCCAGAGGTGCTAGAGAACAAGGCATTTCTTTTTTCTTTTTTTTTTTTTTTTTAACACAGAGCTGACTTGAATCTTAATATTCACAAACGGCACCCAAAGACATATTCTATTTCTGTGGAAAGAAAACACAGGGAACTCATCAAGCTGACACACATACTAAAATATACCCAAAGGAAGCAGGCCAGCATTGATAACAGAATTAGCGTAAATAAATGTATAATCAACAGCGTGATTCTAGGATAATTTTATTGAATTTCCAAACCTCTCCCTCACTTTGTGGTGACTTCTGAGGAAATCGAACATGCATAATATACGACCTGACAAATGAACAAGTAAACTACTTTATTCAAGCCTTTTCATTTGTCAACAGCCTCCATGCAATAATGGCTTTCTGTCCACTGTTTTAATAATGTATGTATTGATTACTTCCATCTCAATCTTAACCAGAAAATCTCAGGAAGCTTTGAAGGTGTCCTTAACAGTCTCAAGGGAAGGAATTACAGAGATTTTTAAATTGAAAGATGAAAGCCTAATGACAAACAATTTCATTAGTACAAATGCAAACAAAAAGTCATTACCTACAGTGTTCTTATAATCAAGACCTAATCTCCATTTGGATTTGGGGTCAGACGAAGGGAGTTAAATAAGCTCATGGTTTATTGCAGTTCTCCTTAGAAATTTCCCACTATGATTTGCTCCTTTAAAACTCTCTCTAGGTTAATCACAGAAGTAGACAAGTAATAAATATCACTTTAGTGACTGCTCAAGTAAAACAAAGGAAGTCAGTTTTAAAAATATATCTGGACCAGAATAATACACACTAATTGAAAATGAGTCAGTCTAGTGAGGCAAGTAATGAGGAACCGTAAAAGGCAGGATAATGTATTCCAAAGATATAAAAATTGGTCAGTTTGTATTTGCTAAGGCATATTTGAGCTTTAATTATTTATAACACTTCACCGCATATGGAGCATTATTTTATTAATCAGGCTTGAGAGCCATTCCACTTGGAGCTGTTATGTTGCCCAGCTGGTTTGGGGAACAAAGATCCACCCCCATGGGTGTGAAAATTGCTTGGGGAGTGAGCCTGTAGTCCCTCCCTGCCTGGGTGGACTGTTTCGGAATTTTACCTAAAAGAAAACCATACACCCCTCCATCACAGTGATTGAGAATAATGATTTTTTTTTGCTTTAAGAGTACAAGACATAATGATATTTTGCTATAAAATGTTACCATTAATCTGCAATGATATCCAAAGAAAATATAAATTATAAACATCCTGATTTATAGAAAAGAAAAGTGAAAAATATTTTTCTATAGTTTCCACTTCTGACAGTCTAATGGGTTTTGGATTCCCGCAAAAACCAACAACCAGGGACATTAATAATTTACAACAGACAGTGAGCAGGGGATTTGAAAAAAAAAATGACACACCAAATACACGGGGAGTAAGTTTATGATAAAAAGTGACCCATCTTGATATTAAACATTCTATATCAACAGTATTTGAATCCAGAAACCCACAAAGTGCAAGACAATTTATAAACCTAGGAATGTGGCAATGTAAAACAAGTCTACAAATACAAAATCTGTCAAAGACTAGATCTTGACAGAGTTTTGCCCTGATTATATTTCCTTTCTTTCTTCCTACAGAAGTTCAGAAGATCAGATAAAGAGACCCAGTTTCAAGGATTTTCCTTTGTTCTTCTTGCCAACAGGCACCAAGAGCATTACTAACTAGACAGGCATTCCACTGCAACTCTAAAAGAGCTACTGTATAAATGTGACAAAACTCTGAGTAAACAGGGTGCTAAATTGTTCTCTCATCAACACTTCGGAGTGATGATGTTCTCTGAGGGAGGAAGAGTGTTTTGTGACAAGAATTTTTCTTAAGGATGCAAAGAGAAGCTCGTGAAAACATTGGGCCAGACCACAAGTAAAAACAGTGGGCATCCTGAGGGTTGCTGGAGTGGTGGGGGGTGGGAGGGAGGGGGTGGCTGGGTGATGGACATTGGGGAGGGTATGTGCTATGGTGAGCGCTGTGAATTGTGTAAGACTGTTGAATCATAGACCTGTACCTCTGAAACAGATAATACATTATATGTTAAAAAAAAAAAAAAAAAAAGAAGAAGATAGCAGGAGGGGAAAAATGAAGGGGGGGAAATCGGAGGGGGAGATGAACCATGAGAGACTATGGACTCTGAGAAACAAACTGAGGGTTCTAGAGGGGAGGGGGTGGGGGGATGGGTTAGCCTGGTGATGGGTATTAAAGAGGGCACGTACTGAATGGAGCACTGGGTGTTATACGCAAACTATGAATCATGGAACACTACATCAAGAACTAATGATGTAATGTATGGTGATTAACTAACATAATAAAAAAACCCCAAAAACCAAAAAACCAAAAAACAAACAAACAAAAAAAACAGTGGGCATCAAAACAGCTCTCCCTGGTACACATGGACACTGAGTTGGGAATCAACAGAAAAATCCTGCAGTGAGGAAGGAACTTCCCTCTTTCTTCTTTCTTTCCCTGCCCTTGGTCTCAGTAAACTAAGGAAGAATGAACAAGGTTAAGATCAGATCACTGATTGATTTTCTGCCTTCCTCCTTCCCCTTCTTCCTTAATTCCTTTGTTTCTTTACCTATTTAGTGTCCACCCCGTACTAGGTACCTTATAAAGTGCTGGGTATAAAAATGACAACCCTCTCCCCAAAAGAAGCCTTCTTGGAGCACATGGTTTAGCGAAGATGATTGACATGAATCAAAGATTTACACATATACATGATGACAAAGAATGTTAAGCTGCAGAAGGAAAAGTAGACTGTGTATAAGAGCATGTAGAGGAAGATAGGGTCAAATATGGACAGCAGGGAAAAGCTTCCTTGATGTCTGAGCCAAGATGTAAAAGACTATCAGATGTTAGCCAGGAAATTATGAAGGGGTGTATGTAGGTGGAAGGGGCTTCAGACAGAGGACCAGCATGTTCCAAGCACCAAATGAGAAGAACACAGAAAACTGCAGAAACCAAAAGAAGGAGGCATGGCTAGTGGCCAGAGGGCAAGAAGAAGAGTGGTGAGAAAAGAGAAGGTTGGGGCCCTTGCTGAGGAGTTTGGTCTTTTCTCTACGGAATGGAGAAGCCACTTCAGAGTGCTAAGATAAGGACTGACATAATTCAATGTATGTTTTTACATAAATTACTCTGGCTGAAATGTAGACGGCACTGTAGGGTGGCAAGAGTAGACACAGAAAGGTTAGGATAAATGGTCTTCTGTAACTATGGTGACAACTGCAGTAGACAGAGTCAGGAACTGTTCCGGAGGCAAACTGACCCAGTGATGTATTGGGCTCATCAAGGGAAGGCTTGGTTTGTCATCCTGAAAAGGTGACTATACTGGTCTGCTCCATCGTTGTTTGGACAGGGGACAGTATTTAGTTAGATCTTCCAAGCTTTGGGGTTTTGCAGATGGCAGCCACAAAAAGATAATAAAGCACAGGATCTTAGGGTCTTGGGAAAGAGTTATTAAAATGTTTTATGATTGAATCTAAGTTGGATTCGGAGGGAGGCGAAGATAGAGGAGCAGTGGAACTAACATATAGAACACAGAGTCAAAGAAGGGTAGTCAAAGTCCTGAGAAGTCAAAGAAGGGTAACAAGTACATGGGTATCTGAACAAGCCCACTAGCCAAGTGGGGCTTAATTCATTTCAATCTGGTGCATGTGACCCGTAACTCTAGCATCACCATCTCCCAAAATCATGTTACTGGTCATGGGATTCCTGCGTAAAAGGACTGAGAATAAGTCCTAACATTTTACCACTGCTAGCAAGTAACAAAAGCCAAAAACCAGGGATACTGAGGGACTATTTACGACAAGATGCTGGCTAATAGGGACTGTGAAAATTATTTGGACCGAATTCCTCATCTTCACAGCTGAAGAACAAAGTATCAATCACAATCTAACTTATGGAGGAATGTGACTAGTCTCTCCTGACTTCCAGTGCACTTGTTCAATGATTCATCTTTGGTTTCTAGAATTAGACTAAAATTACACCTTTTGTAGAAATTCTGTCTCATTTCTTTGTATCATATAATGCATTCTATTTAAAGTGCCCTTCTGTCTCAATGAATGCTCTTCTACACATACACCAGAGTGTTTTGACTATTTATTCAAAGTTAGAACGTTTAAAAAATGTCACTATTATATTCCACCTTACCACAGAGCTAATTTAATGTTCCGATTTTATGAAGGGGAATGGCTAAAGAAGAAACTGTCAGTTTCCTTGGCAATTTTTTTCAGAGACTCCTAGATCTTCCCTCATGTTCTCTTCCCTTTGAGTAATCTTCTATATCCTCTTCTCTGGAATAATATAAACCCTTGACTTCTCTTCAAGATGCCACCTTTGGCTGTGTCTCCACAGAGATCTTTCTTTAAGTGTTGAACATATAAAAGTGTTACCATTTTATCAAACTTTTGTAGTTTGTTAGTCATTTCCTTGGTTTGCTATTGATTTCTGTTCTTGTGCCTTTTATTCTCATTTCAAAAACACTTATCAGTATCCAATGTATGCCAGACACTTTGCTAGGTACTAGGGTCTTGGAGGTGAGCAAGACCAAATCTCTGACTTCCCCACTCAGAGCCTAATAGAGAAAACAGAAATATAAGAAAGAGCGAGCGAGTGAGAGAGACACAATTGATCACTGTTAGAGGATGCTAGTGAACAACTTGTTATCTGAAGGCTGGGGAAGTATCCTGCCTATTATATACGAACTGTATACTTGGCCCCCAAATAGGGGATGAATGACTTTTTTTTTTTTTTTCTCACAGAAGTACTCTGGCTAATAAATGAAGATGAAATGATAGAAATAGGCAATGATCACATTGCAACCCCTAGTCATTGATCATGAACAGCTGCCAAAATCACACATGCAAAAGAGAAAACAAGACATGATACACCTCCTGATGATGGAAGAATACACAACCATCTATGAAGCAGTCTTACCAAAAAAGTCAAACCCAAATATGATCACACCTGTTGAACTGTACTGTTCAATATGGCAGCCAGGAGGCACATTGTGCTACCGTGTGCTTGAAATGTGGCCAGTCTGAATTGAGCTGCGCTGTAACCGTACCTTTTTACAGCGTCTGTTGAAATGACAATAGATATTATGGTCCGATAGTTCCCTAAGATGTAATCATTAGAGCAAACTGGATGAAACATACAGGGAAACTGTACGATTTTTGCAACTCACTGTGCCTCTGTAATTATTTTAAAATAAAAGTCTTTACAAAATGTATTTAAGAGACAAATTAACCAAATGCAACATGAGAACCTTATTTCAATTCTTATTTAAACAAAAAAAATGTTAAAACATTTAAGACATGTATGTTAAAAGTGCTGAGATATTTGTTAGAATAAAATTATTGACATTTAAAAAGCGCTATAGTAACCATGTGGTCACTTTGAAAAAGTGGATCTTTATCTTTTGAGATACTTTCTCAATTATTTGTGAATTAAATGATCCATGCCTGATATTTATTTCAAAATAATAGAGGACCGGTAGAGGTCTAGGAGAAGTAAGATTGGCCATGAGCTGGTAATTGTTGAAGTCTTGATGGGTACATGGCCGTTTACTATAGGATTCTGTCCGATTTGGTGTATGTTTTATATTTACCATAATAAAATGTCTTTAAAAATCATTAAAAGAGAAGGGTGACTTCTTAGAGGATATTATTAATGCGGATGCTTTTGACATTTAAAATAACAATGGCTTGGGGGCACCTGGGTGGCTCAGTCATTAAGCATCTGCCTTCAGCTCCGGTCATGATCTCAGGGTCCTGGGATGGAGCCCCGCATCGGGCTCCCGGCTCAGCGGGGAGCCTGCTTCTCCCTCTCCCACTCCCCCGCTCATGTTCACTCTTTTGCTGTCTCTCTGTCAAATAAATAAGTAAATAAATCTTAAAAAAAATAAAATAACAATGGCTTGGATTATTTATATATGACCCCTGGACTAGTAGAGTGAAGATTTCTAGTCAACTTAATTTCAATCAAAACACATTTCAAAACCGTCACTAAAAAATTTGCTCTGTGCAAAGCACTAGTCTTAAAAATGTCCTACCCTGTGCATATCATTCTGCTTCTGAACTGCTGGAAAGTCGCCTCCGATGGGTGCCTGCCGGCTTAACTCATCATCTTTCAGCTGGAGCCATACCAGAAGTTCCTGAAGAGAAAGGTGCAGACGCTTCCACTGGTCAGAACTGGCTTCCAAATGAGACCTGAAAAGCAGCACGAGCAAACTAGGTCAAAATATCTAGAAGGGTGATTAATGAGTCTACCAATCCCACTGAAGGTACGTTGGTTTGGTTCGTTCCACAGTAGACAGACCTATCGTGAACCGTCTAGCAGTCCTCGGTAAAACTGTAGCTGTCTGCTCTTGCGAGCCATATAATGGGGGCGGGGGCGTTTTGATGGCAGTTTTGAGGGTAGACAGTGTTTAGCCATATGTGTGTTTCCTCATGCAGAATTGTGAGACTTTTGGCATGAAACATACACTGGAATGGATTGCTTTTCCACAGTGTTGCAGTCAACGATTCTTAATGTTTCTGGTAGAAAAAAATGGCTCCCGGTGACTAATATAAACCACTCAGTTTTCAAGTGACTCATGCTAGTACTGGAATTCTTCCTGCTTTGAGAAATGGAAAGGTCTCCCCCCACATTTTGACTTTTCCATTTCTGCACTCTGGGCAGCCTCTTCCATTGACTCCTTCCATCTGGCATCTGTTCCTTTCTGCTCTTCTTCCCATATGCTTCTCCTTTTCCTCCACCCTTCTTTATTCGTGTGCACCTGGGATTTGTTTTCACCAAGTCCCAACATTTTCCGCTTTGTTCCCTTTGTGTAAAATGCACCGAGACAACAACTCACGTGGAAAAGTAAAATCAGACATTTGCCTGAAAGCTTCCCCCAAACATGAATAATTTAGGCAGGAGAATGAGTGCTTCACCATCAAGTGTATTTAGAACATGTTAATCCATAGAAGCCATTTAAGAATATACAAATGAATGATCTGTGCTATAAAATCCACATTTCACTTGAGGATGAGAAGCTAAATGAGCCAAATAAGTCATCATCCGGAAAACAAAGAAGAAACGTGGAATGTTAGCAAAGCTCTATCCTCAGGTAAATCAAGAATTATGCTGCATTACTTACATATTATCAGCAATTACTAATTAATTCATAAAACTTAATGCTGCCTAGAACATAAATATAATATAGTCTCTAGTGCTGCAAAGATTGAAGTGCAAAGCACCCAGGTAGAACAACATTTCCCTTTGCTGTTGGGTAACTTAGCCTGACATTTCAAATACGATTCTCCTGCTGGTCTTAGTCAAACGGAATCGCCAAATAGTGCCTATGCGCTGGAATTAAATTGTTCCAAACTTTCCAAGGGATCGTTTTCTTTCTGAAGGATGATACTTCCAAGTCTTTAAAATGTGCAAACATGATGACCCATAAGCTTAAATTCAAAAAATTTATATTAAGGAAGTAACTGGAAAATCATACAAAGATGTACGTAGAAAAATGTTATTTATAGCATCACTTATGATTGACACAAAGTAGAAACAACTTAAATATGCCATACTAGGGAATCAATTACATATATAATGGTGAATTCATACAATGCAATGTTCAAATTCCATGAATCCTACGCACTGTTCAATGTGATGGCATCAGTAAATATTTAGGGATATGGAAGAGATCACCCTGTCAGTTGCTAAGTGAGAAAACAGGTTCCAAAAATGTCTACAGTCTATTTTTCTAAAATGTTCATGTATGTGTATTTGTGTGCACACACTTGACTCTGTACAAAAAAATTCTGAAATGACAACTAGTGTAGCCCTCACAGGTAGATTTAGAGCTGATTTATTCCTTCGGCTTTCTATTCCAAATTGTCAGAACTGTCTTTCTATTATGAGCAATACAAACGTTATGTCCAGAAAAATGGAAGTCATTTCCATCAGAGGAATTAAACTGTTCAAGACTCTACAGGCATTATTATCTAATAAAGGAATCCAGAAATACCATAAATACCACAAATTCAATATAAGAGCACAGACCGCATAGAGCGTAGAGGTCCTTCTTGGCTGCTTCTGTTTCCTCTCTCTTTCACTTATCGCTCTTTCATGATAAGCCCCAGTGAGAATTCCCTATGCAAGATGTTAGCTGTTTAATGGCACGTAATGCCTACTGGTTACAGGGATTCCCTGGGGTGTCTGGAATTTGCAGCGTGGTCCCCTCGAGGGTGAGTGAGGATGTCAAGCGGGGTGTGTGGGAAGGTAGGCAGAGAGGCACAGTCCAGATGTGGATAAGCAGCGCATGGGAGAAGAGGCTCGGGTTAAATAAAGAACCTTTGAGCGCTGGTACGTCCCCATGAGGCCTTGGGAGTAGAGAGAGCAAAAGGTAAGGAAGAATGTAGAGATGCCTAATGCTTGGCCTCCCTCTCTCTGGTGGAGGAAACAAAATAGCCCTGTGGTGGAGAGGTCTGGAGGAGGATAAAGATGCAGAAAGGCAGGCTGCCCACGGTGAGGCGTCCAGCTGCAGCTTTGCTCACACAGGGCACTGCTACAACCCTGGCTCCAGATCAAATGGGGTTGACGAATCATTACCGGGTCAATGAAACCCTTTGTGTCCCCAAGAGGAAAACATGGCTCTGAGACCCAGGGAATTCAGTTCTAAAGGAGCTAAGAGCAACTTCAGGGCAGGAGACTGGGAGATTGTTAAGAGCCAGGGAGGCAGGACAGTCCAGAGAGTTAATAGAAGAGCAGAAGAAGGACCCGGGACCTCAGGTGACAAAAGGCTCTCACGAACCTAGAGTATGGAGTTAGGCAACATTTAGGAATGTTTGATCACCTTAACTCCATATCAAATGACTGTTTCTTTTCCTTGCTAACGCATGAGAGTGGTGACAAGAATGGAAGCAAAAGGCTCACAAAGGACAAGGGATACTGGGTAAGGGTGGGAGAGGAAAAAGGCAGCCAGATAATGGCTTCTGATTGAAATCCACACTTACAAAGATATGCAGTCCGAAGCCCTGGTTCTCAAACTTCAGGGGGCATAAGAACCCTGCGAATGGCTTGTGTTAGGTACAGACTCCCAGGTTCTGCCTCCAGGCTTCCTGTACTTTTAACAAGAACCCTCACAACTCAGCAGGGGAACTCCAGGACCGTTCTTTAAGAAAGAATTTCTTGAAGTATTTCCTGTATGCCCTAAACATCACTGGTCGGTCTCCACAGAGCAAAGGTGGCATTTGTCAAGGACATGATTTTGAAGGTGATCTAAATGTAATAAAACACCAAGAGCTCAGAAAACATTTTCCTTGGCTACACGAAGCTTGTGAAGTGTCTTCAAGACACATTTCTAATGCAATTGTTGGAAGGAGCTGCCCTATTTTGATTTTCAAGATCTTATACCAAATATTTCTAAATGATTAACCTATGTTTGTGTTGGGAATGTCTCTCGGGAAAACGTTTCTTTCTATTTGTAATGACTCTTTCATTTTTCCCCCTCCTGGTTTTATCATAGGCCCTTAGGGCTGGAAGGAATCTCATGAGATTTTTGTTCAACCCTCTTGTTTTGCATATGTGGGAGCTGGGATGCAAACGTTTAAATACAGGGCCGAGGTACATAACTTGAGCTGTCCTATTTAGTTAGACATGGGAAATGGAAGCTGCAGACTTTCCTTATGTGAGGAAATCCCCAACCTTCGTGGTTTTCAGCAAATGCTTTGGTTCCCTGAGCAAAAAGCCTTCCTACTGATTGGCAAATAGACTCTATTTACCCCTACCTGCTCAATGGAAAATAGACGCGGAGGTTTGAAGGGGCATACTTAGCTCCTATCCATTTTCTATTAATCTTTATTAATGAAGAAAAGAGCTGAGGGGCTACTAGCTTTTAACAAGGCAAGCGTTGATCTTTAATAAGCAGATAATGTCTACAATTTATAAGGCTGAGGTAAAACGCAGAACCTCTAGGTGTGTCGGGATACAATGCTTGTCTTTAAGGAACTCTTCAGTGTCAGGGTGCTAAGAATTATAGGGGCTGCTGAAGTGATTATTAGTTCTCTAGACACAGATATTTCAAGTATGATTGGGTTGATGCCTAGTTTGAAATCCTTAATAAAACTTTACTCTGAAAGGCATGTATTCTTAAAGCAAAATGTGTTACATTGAATTCCTTTTTCACTGTGACTCCTTTTATAAAACTAATGATGCCCTCCTGTGTATCTTGCGTACCCTTGTATAATAAGATAGCACTTAAGCATATAGAAAGAGAAGGTAAGAATGCAGAAGTAATAAGGAATCATAGACATAAAATGGGAGCTTTGGGGGCTTTAAATAAAGAGAGGGAATTAAACTCAAAGAGAAGTAAACTTTTTTTTTTTTTGGTCCAGCTGGGCCATGAACTCCAACTTTCAAACATAATTAACATTCCAAGAGTAAGAGAAAGGAGGTCAGAAATAGTCAATGTCTAAGTTGCATTTTTTCTTCCTCAAAAGTAGAAAGACTGTGCCTCCTTTTGCTCTTTGTTTATTCCCCATCATAGAAAAACCTCTAAGCTATTCTAACTTCTTTTTTTAAATTTTATTACGTTAATCACCATACATTACATCATTAGTTTTTGATGTAGTGATCCATGATTCATTGTTTGCGTATAACACCCAGTGCTCCATTCAGTATGTGCCCTCCTTAATACCCATCACCAGGCTAACCCAACCCCCACCTCCTCCCCTCTAGAACCCTCAGTTGGTTTCTCAGAGTCCATAGTCTTTCATGGTTTGTCTCCCCCTCTGATTCCCGCCCCCATTTTTCCCTTCCTACTAGCTATTCTAAGTTCTAATACTGATTACTCTCTAAGAGTTTTATTGCTGTTGTGGACTATATCATGTTGGTATTCTTGACTCTCAAATTAGCATTCAGAATTCCATAAAAGTGAGTATTGGCATATAACATTTACAAGTTTTTCTCCCAAGTATAAAAACCTCACGGAATGTAAATTTTGCTGAAATTATGTTGACAACACATGTGCTTCTCATAGTTAATAGTATATACAATAATCTGGAAAATATAATCTGGTGACAGATTGAATTGAAATCTGCATACATATTTCTTATGGAAAAAATTCACTAGGCTGATTCCCAAATTATTAATATTTTCAAAATTAAAATGCAAGATTGTGGAAATGGAATATTTTAGAATGAGAAACACTTTCTTTGATCGCAATTCTGATGTTGGATAATGTCATCAATAACTCTGCGTGTGTGTGTGTGTGAATGTGCACATGCATGTATGTATGCATGCAAGTAAAAATTTTTTACTTTATTTTTCTCCCACCTAAAACAATTAGTGTTTTGTTTTGTTCGGTGGCACTCAACTCTCACTGAGTATTTACTTCTCCTTCTACCTCTTGGACACAATGCGATGTGATAATGCATATGGAACAGATGGCATATACTTTCCTTGAACTAAATTATGAGATGGTACTATACAATTTAAATTAAAGGATTCTTTTCTCTCCAAGACATCTTATTTACTTTTTCTTACACCGTATCTTTGAACTTAATCAGTGCCATTTCAATATCAGGAAACCAATGTAGAAAATTTCAATAATTTGCCTAGATTCATAAAAAGTAACTGCAGAATTAAAAATAATAGGTTGGTAGACTTGCTAGGGAAATTGAAGAGACCGCCCATGTCTCTGGTCAAATCTAATCATTTCAGTCAGGGAGAATATTGTAGTCTGAAGCAGTTAAGCGATGTGCTCAAGATCCTATGCTAGGCAGTTAGTAACAGAGGCAGGAGAGAAAGTAGGTCGCCCAAATACTGGTCCAAGACTCCTTCTACTCTACCTCACTGACTCATTTAGAGCTTGGATAGATTAGCCAGACAGAAAGTCAATAAGGAAACGGTGGCTTTGAATGACACATTAGACCAGATGGCCTTAAAAGATACATACAGAACATTCTACCCCAAAACAGCAGAATACACATTCTTTTCAAGTGCACATGGAACACTCTCCAGGATAGATCATGTGATAACCCACAAAACAAGTTTCAAAAAATTTCAGAAGACTGAAATCGTATCAAACATTTTTTCTGACCACAACAGGATGAAACTAGAAATCAATCACAAGAAAACAACTGCAAGAAACACAAACACGTGCAGGCTAAGCAACGTGCTACTAAACAACCAATAGGTCTATGAAAAAGTCAAAGAGGAAGCCAAGAAATACCTGAAGGCAAATGAAAATGAAAACACAGTGGTCCAAGACCCTTGGGATGCAGCGAAAGCAGTTCTAAGAGGGAAGTTTATAGCGATACAGGCCTACCTCAAGCAGCATGAACAAGCTCAAATAAATAATTTAATCTTACTCCTAAAGGAAGTAGAAGAACAAAGCCCAAAGTCAGTAGAAGATAGGAAATAATAAAGATCAGAGCAGAAGTAAATGAAATAAGAGACTTAAAAATAATACAAAATATCAATGAGACTAAGAGCTGGTTTTTTGAAAGGATAAACAAAATATACAAGCCTTGAGTCAGACTCATCAAGCACGAAAAGAAGGAGGAGTCACTATTTACCTGGCTGGAGAGATACTATGATCACAAAAAAAGGAGGACTTGAATAAAATCAGAAATAAAAGAGGAGCTACTATGGACATCACAGAAATACAAAGGATTGATTATAAAAGATTACAAATTATATGCCAACAAATGGGACAACCTAGAAGAAACAAATGAATTCCTAGAAACATACAGTCCTCTGAGACTGAATCAAGAAGAAATAGAAAACGTGAACAGACCGATTCCTAGCAATGAAACTGAATCGGTCATCAAAAAACTCCCAACAGACAAAAGTCCAGGACCAGACACAGGTGATTCCTACCAAATATTTAGAGAAGGGTTAATACCTATCCTTCTCAAAGTATTCCCCTGAAATAGTAGAGC
Organism: Halichoerus grypus; assembly: GCF_964656455.1. NCBI lineage: Eukaryota > Metazoa > Chordata > Mammalia > Carnivora > Phocidae > Halichoerus > Halichoerus grypus. The sequence continues at coordinate 105,555,432 of NC_135727.1, read as the reverse complement.
TTGGAGTTTTTTATTTATCTAATTTAGCTGGAGGCAGCAAGCACAGCCCTCTGAAACAACTCATGAATACTTAAAGGAACGTGCCATCCAGGGTAAATGAGAATAGTACAGGGAAGATCTCAAAGTGAAGGAACAGTCAGAGAGGAAAAGATTCAGTGTGGGATTTGGGTGAAAAGGTGAAGGCTGAGAGGAGGGATGGAGTTCCAAGTGTGAGGACCAGCAAATGTACATACTCACACAGGCGAGTGAGAAAACCGGTGGAGAGCAGCAATGGGGTTAAAAAACAGAATCTCCTCGGCTCAGAGAATCCATGCCGGGGAACGATTAGATTGCTGCTCGGCAAGGGAGGAACTGGGAGGCAGAGGAAGAACAGGAAAGAGAAGGGATTATCAGGGTCTTATCAGGTGGAGAGTAGAGGGGCCACTAGATTCTGATAACTACACATCAATTTCATAAGAGCAATGATTTTTCTCTTGCCTGTTTTGTTCAGTTGTATCCTCAGTGCCTAGAAGAGTGCCAAGTACACAGTAAAGACTCAGTAAATATTTGTGGAATGAAAAGAATAAATGAACAAATGAGTAAAATATGGTCACCGACAAGACTGAAGCTCTTGAGCAAGGGAATAATGAGCTAGAAATGTCCAAGGAAGAATAGTTTTGTAACTGTGTTATGGATGATATCAATGCATAAAGGAACATAGACAAATCTATCAATATAAAACGACATGATGGAGACTTAGGTAAGAATCATAATCACAGGCCGAGAAAAGACATAGGGCAGAAGGAAAATAAATGGAGGGAAAGGGACATAATATGGACTTGGAACTGGAAGCACAAGGATACCTCTTATAAGCCAACAGAATGCAAAGGGATACTTCAAAATCATTTGGATTCCAAACAGGTGATGGGGATTAAGGAGGGCACTTGTCCTGATGAGCGCCGGGTGATGGATGGAAGCGTTGAATCACTAAATGTTACACCTGAAACTAATATTACACTGTCCCATTAACTACCTGGAATTTCAATAAAAACTTAAAAAAATGGACACCTGTGTAATTAAGTACTGATGTTTCTATACTTTGAAATAGAAAAATGGCTTCAGAATCCCTTTTAAGACAACAAACCAACTGGCATCCTTTGTAGGATGATGTGTAATAGCCTGGGCAAACACAGGGCTGTTTCTCTGGGCTATCTTTGCAACTAGTTTTTGGTCGTGGTGACTTTTCACTATAAAATAAGGCTGATGGAGGAACTGACCAGACTCACAGAGCCAGCTTCTAAGCGTCATGAATGGTTCTGTGTCTAACGCTTCCGGGGTCCAGCTCTCCTGCCTCATCACCATCACAAATCGCTGCCTGTACTGGGCTGCTTTCAGCCGAAGCCTGCCATTCAGTCCAGACTGACAGATATCCTTATTTCAACAACGTGTCAGGAAAGAGACTGAAGCACTCTGATGTGAAGAATTATTTCTTTGTTTTGTTTTGTTTTGTTTTTTTGGTAAGTGAGTGCTTATAACACAAAGGGTATTATGAGAGAGATCTAGTTAGAAGCTGAAACTGTTGATCGGAATATTTAAATCCCGGAATTTGCAGCACCTTAGATAAGCCAAGGTAACTGTTTTCTACTTGATTAACGACAGCAAGAATTAAACTGCAGGGGCTAGCATATGGGAAACTGCTGAGAAGGAAGAGCCCATATTTTGGCTGACGGGCTGTTTGCCGCTTTCGATTCCCCTTTCATTTCATCAAGTTCACATGAAGGAGAAGAAAGGCACTGAGTGATGTGCAGAACAGTTAGAGCACCTTTCTTTTTTCTTCCCTGCGAAAAAGAATAACTTTCTTCTCTTTTACTTTACCCGCCAATATCTTTCCCATTTCACACGTCTCATTCCTTTTTAACGACAGAGGTTATGAAAGTGGCCTTTTGTCATTATGCATACTGACCTCTCTTCGAGTTTAAGCCATGGGAAGCGAATGGAGTCTCGCTGCCTTTGAAAATGCCACTGCCCATTGTCCCCAACGCATCCTCAACACATCGGTACAAATGTCATGGACCAAACACGGAGATAAAAATGAGCGTCTTGGAAGCTGGGGTGCAAACTTGAGAGGAAAACCTTATAGGTAAAAAAAAAAAAAATCCTTTCCTACTCTTAGAAATATCTGTCTCTCTGCCATCCTTTCACTTAGTATGTATTTATATGTCAAAGTTAGGTGAGTCTTACCTTTTCCTTTCTGCTTTATACTCTACAGGATAATATGATGGTTAAAAGCCCAGACCCTGGAGCCGGACTCCCTGTATTCAATCTCGGATCTGCCACTTACTAACTAAATGACCTTAGGAAAATTATTTAGCCCCTCTGTACCTCACTTTCTTTAAATATAAAGACAGAATAATAACAGAGCCTATCATGTAGGGCTGCTGAGAGCATGAAATGGGTCAAGAAATATAAAGTGCCCAGGGCATGTAAGGATATGTGATATGCTGTGCGTTAGTTGCTATCATTCTTATTATTTCACATTAAGTACAGGTTTTTACAAGAGTGCTTTTGAATTACAAAATTTCAGTGACATTTTCCCTCATTACTGAAGTAAATATGCTGTATGTCAAAAGTCTGGCCAATTTAGAAGAACTGTAAAGAAGAAAAAGAAATCTCCATTCTGTAATCTTATGACCTAAAGGTAGTACCTCCTCCCAGGGTTTAGCGCGCTCCCTCATAACCACTGCGAGGCCCATTCGCCCTCTTCTACCACCCTCCACTCCGACCTCTCTTCTAGACACAAAGGAAAGCACAACACATTTTTACAAAGACATGTGAATTAGGACAAGCAACTGATCAGAAAGCAGGAGACCTGACTTCCACTCCCTGTACTTCCCATGTCATTTACGTGACACCGGGCATTTCACTTAACCATCCCTGCTGTTTGCCCCTCCACCGAACCATCTCGCAAGGGGTACAGCAAGAGCTTCACTCTGTGCTCCTTACAACAATGCTGAGCTGCATCCATTAGCTTCTCAGGAGAAAGGTGACACAAAGAAAGGGGCAACGATACAAGAGAGGAGAGTAGAGAACAACAAAATGCTTAGCCTCCAGAGGACACCCTGACAAAACTGAGAGGGAACTAAAGACCAGAAGTTTCTATAATCTCTCCCTAGAGGCAGGCGCTATGGAGAGGTCTCCTCGAAAGTGTTAATTACAAGGCGTTAGGGTATTTAAGGAATGTCCTCTGTTATGCATTTAGAGTAATGCCAAAGAAAGAATTCCATGATAAACATACGTTAATTTTATCACTTTTTGTATAATCCTGTGGTAAGCCAAGAGAGAACTCTATCAAATTAGGATAGCTGTGTTCCTCATTTAAATTCACTCTAATGTCTTAATATGCATCTCTCCCATGGTTATAAAACATCGCCATTTTAATCTAATCTGAACCCTCAAGTATCATCTCCATACCAAGCAAATGAATGATTCATTTATTCAAAATAAAATGAATCATTCCAAAATTGGGTGATTTACATAAACATATGAGATATTAGCCACTCGAGCTAGGAAAGGGAAGGAACTCTTCCCATTTTAATTCATTTCTGGCTTTTTTGCCCCCGATCTTTTCCTACCTAATGTTGAGAGACTTTTTCCGAAGCTCACTCCACTTGAAGTTCATGTTGTCCAAACGTCTTTGCAACAGGGCTGCGTCATCAGAACCTTCCAGGGATCTCAGGACTTTTTGGCCATTTTCATCCAGGTTGTGATACATATCTGTGTGAGCTTCAATTTCTCCTTGGAGGTCCTACGAGACAGCAGGAAGAAGAACACGGGCGGAATTACCAAACAAGAGAGACTGGCTAACTGTGAGTCTGGAGAACTGTAAAAAATAAACTGCTCGTTCAAAAGACATTTCAATTGGGCCAACTAACAAGAAGATGCACCTCCAACTCACTCTTCTTGGGGCATTATCTCTTCATGTTATTATGTAGATTGGCAGTGGACATCTTATTAGGTCTAATAACTTTGTTCCTTTAGAATATGAATTGGAACATGATGCATCTGCAACTTTACAAATTTTGTAAGTTACATGGACTGATCCACAGATGAAAGATGATATTTTCTGGAAGTGATATGAAATAAAATTCCGTGATGAAGAAGTACACCCCAGGGCCAATAATTTCATTACACTATGGGTTAAGTCATATTTTCCATGCACCTAAGTAATCTGTAGAGTTGATTCGGACCATAAAAGCATGGAAAGACCAATAAACAAGGTTGTGCTCGGTCCACAGCTCCAGCACACTAATGGGATTCTATCGTAGGAGAGCATCTTCTTGACAATACACATTAAGTTCACCTTGGCATCATAGCATCACACATTTATTACAGCATCATACATTTATTAGTAAGATTTCGCATTTAAAATACCGTAGTATTTTTAGGCTTGACAGGTAGAAAGTCCACAGGACCTTGATAAGAGTTATGATAAGCGATTACACATTCAACCTCATTTGTATATACACAGATCAAGAAAATTATCACAGTAGAAGAATCTGACCTTTACATGGTATGTCTTCCTGTGTAACATTTTCAGCTTGAACCGGGGACTACAGCACTGATCCTGTTGCATAGCAATCCTGAGAAAAACCAGCGACTGAAAGAGCCCTGCTTTAAAATGCCAACTTTGCTTACATTCTGTTGACAGAATAAATTTCAGAGCACAGTCCTCACCAGTCAATAATAATAAACAGCCACTTTGTACTCCTCACTAAACGGTGGCCAGGCCCGTGGGTGTGGGAGGGACCTCAAAGAGAGGAGGCCTGGAATATGCAACTGACAGTTTATATTAAACAGCCAACTTTTCTTATCATTTTGCCATTATAAGCCAGAGACATTATAAATTCATTTTATATATGTGTTTCCCTCCTTGTTCCCAACAGAACAGTCAAAGCCAAAGGAACATTCCTTAGAGAGCTGCCGGGGACCAGAATTCCTTTCTGCCTACACAATGAATGGAGGCTTTGTACATTATCTGACTTGGTTTTAGAGATTTGTATGCTTCTGTTCAACAAGTTGAAAAATTCATTCTGAAGCTCTGAACAATTGGATTGATTTGTGTAACTAGGAACTCTTTTTTTTCCCGCTCCCTCTTTCTGAAATAGAATTAAATTACTCTTCTGAGGTAAGGGGGCAGTGGCAGCAGTAACATGTTAGCAGTTCTGAAGAACTGGCCTGCGATTTCAGTCACCGACTCTTAGACTCGGAATGTCGCACAAGTCAGGTAGATGAATGATGAATGTCTCCTGTCACTCTTTTTGGCAGCCAAAGTATCACGGATAGACCCTAAAGAGAATTCCGTCCCATTCTCTGTGATGGGAAGTCATGAGGGAGAATATGGATCGAAGGACATCCAACGTTGAAAGAAGCGAAATACTCCAACAGACCAAGCAGCTTCTATCTCTATCCTGTCACAAACAGGTTCCTTCTGGAAGGAAATAGCCTGATTTTGAAACTAGCTCATGTGGTGGAAAACTGGTTTTGGGCTTCTTGCAGAACAGAGTCTGATCAAACAAACATACGTCTCTTCTATGTGTGTGTACCTACCTGGCAAAACCTGCCCTCCTGAATTTGCCACTTCTTCAGGAAAAGAGAAAAGTGAGGTTAATTTATCTAAATAAATCAGGACTCCAAAGCAAACAGATCCGAGTTAGCCACATAATTCCCCCACTTTTCTCTTTTTACTTTACTTTTCTTCTTTGTTGTACTTGGTTGAAAACTTTGCCTCAGAGGACACACTTAGATTGAAACCAAACCTGTAGTTGTTCAAGAAAATAAGATATATTCTAATTCCACCAGCTTTATTCATTAACATGCATATAAATGAGAGTTAACTTGAATTTTTATATCCTGCATTGAGCTCAATCAATAGTTCCTCAAGATCATGTATATCATGAAATCATCAACACCTTCTTGAAAAAATGAGAGGTCTTCCCAAGCATAGTTAGGAAGTTGATTCATTAATTTGCTAATTTTCATCTTTGCAATTTCCATTATATCACACAGAGACATCTTTGTTGTATCATCAACAAAGAAATAAACGTAAAATTGATAAACCAGTATTTATTGGGCACTATTTGTCTAGTCTCAGTACTGGGGGAAAATGAGAAGCACGCAAGAGACAGCTCTGTCTTTACGTTTCCTAAAATCTAGTGTGTGCTTTTTATTTAATTTATTCATATTACCAACTAAATATTGATGAGAATTTCCTGCCACACCTCATAGATGTTGAGATAAAAACTCCCACCTGCCTCCTTGGAAGTTCAGAGTGGCTGAAGTCAAGTGTTGGCATTGGCAGTAAGGTAACTCATAGCTCGGTACTCCTTCTCTGGGTCATGGTGCTGGGTGATGGCAACAAATGACACATGAATGGTAAAAGGTACAAAACACAAATGTAGATCTTTATTCTTTGTCCTGGCACCATGAAGTACATGTTTTCTCTGTTTTTCATATGAGAGCACTGAGGTGGAGAGATGTTTAACTGACTCGCCTAAAGTCACCTATCTTGTAAGCATTAGAATTCGAGTTCTTTTGACTCTAGAAGATCTTGGGCTGTTCCCACCACCCCATTTGCTGGGAGCACTGGTTGTAAGAGACAGTAGTTGCTGAAGCTGAACAAGGCTACTCCTGACAAGGAGCGGGGGGGGACTACTATTGAGGGGAAAGCACCGGAAAGTTGGCATTACTGATTTTGATCAGAAACTGACCCACACGGATTGATTTATTCTGAATGAAAAATGGACTCCTGACTACCTTTTTCACTTCTTATTTGACAGTTGGGCATCTGGGACCAGCTGTGAGCAAAAACCAGAAGTTTTTAAGGTCTCCTTACTCCAAAATATCCTTGCTGCCGGAACAGAAGTTCTCCCTTCAGCAGTGTGTTCCTTTGTCTACGAGAGCCACGTGAACACTACACTGAGTAGTGACTTGACACATCAGTATCAATGTAGCTCGCCCGTGTTCTTTGGGGATGGCAGGGAATCTGTCAAGCTTTGGGACACAGGTAGCCTGCTCTAAAATGGAGGTGAGTATCGGTGAGGAACATAAGGCTTTTTTTTTTTTTTTTCCCCCGGAGGCTGCCATACTGTAGTGGAGATTTCTCAATACAAGTGGGCGGCCTGAGTCCTAGGTGGGAGGAGACATTGACAGGACAGGGAGGAAGGGACACACTCACACGCATAAAACTACCATGATGGCATTTAGCTTAAGATGAACCTTTGATTCAGGGGCCACAGAAAAGCAGGAGGGGTGGGGGGTAGAGAGAATTCTCAGAGGATAGCCCACCTGGACAAAAAGTAACCCTGGCGGGCATTTTTAAGTAGCTTTATTTCACTTTTGACTTAACTAGAAAAGATCCCTCAAAGCCTGAGTCGTTACATCCAAGGCAGCGTGTCTAATTTTTCTCTTCTTTTTGTGATCGTATTCTTTAAAAAGAACAATAACAAATGAGCAGGGGACAAAAAGGTATTTGTTACATAACCACAGAAACAGGTGCAGTGGCAGTGACAACATGTATGAGACTTACTCTGTACCAGATGCTGATCAGAGCACTGGGTGTACGTGTGCTCACTGAGGCCTCTCAGTAACCTGGGGGTAGGCACGAGAAGTATTTGCATTTTACATATACAAAAATGAAATTTCAGAGAAGTTTAACTAAAAGTGCCCAAGGTCACACAGCTAATAAACCATGTGGCCAAATTTCAAACCCAGGCTGTTGGAACTCCAGGGACTGTTGCTCTTAATCTCTAGGCTATGTCGCCTTTGAGGGTTTTTTTTTCCTATGCATTTAAAATTTTCCCAATGGGGGCAATCTGGGTGGCTCAGATGGTTAAGAGTCTGCCTTCAGCTCAGGTCATGATCTCCGGGTCCTGGGATCAAGCCCTGTGTCGGGCTCCCTGTTCAGTGGGGAGTCTGCTTCTCCCTCTCCCTCTGTCTCTCCCCCTGCCCATGCTCTCTCTCTCTCTCTTTATCTCTCTGTCTCAAATGAATAAATACAATCTTAAAAAAAAATAAAAATTTTCCCAATTAATTTTTCCTGTTACTCATACTCCTGCCTCAGTTTCAGCAAATCTAGCACTGCCATCAGACAATGCAGAGTAATGTTTTCCATACTCCGAGAGTCTTTGTATGGTCTTAATAACATGGAGACTGTTAAACAGATCTGAAGCAGAGGACAGAGACATATCCAATACAACAAGAGATAACATAAATTGAGAAAATGGGTGCCAATAAAAAACATAATTTGTTGCCCTCCCCCCCTCAAAGAACCATAGAGCCTCAAATTCTGTGCACTTGGAGAGCAAATCTCCAAGGTGATGTCAAGCAGTTCAGCCGTCTGGCAAGTGGTATGTCCACAGCGCAGCGGTTTTAGGAGTAGGGAGAAGCTTGTTTCCTGGAGAGCTTTTTCAAATCTCACACCCCCTTCTTGTCCAAGAGTCTAGCCTCCTCCTGTCCTAAGTGCCCTTTCTCAGCCTCCAGGGAAAAGCAATGGCGAAGTGCCATCAAGTAGACATGGTTTGAGTCTGTCCCTTCTCTTTCCCTTGTTAGCTACATAAGTTTGAAAACTCTTTAATCTCTTTGGCTTCACTAAATATTAAGTAGTAATACCTCCCTGCTGGGTTGTTGTGAATATTACATGGAACAATTTTTATAAAATACTCTGAACAGTGTCCAGAACACAAGAGGCCTTTAATAAGTAATAGCTAATATAAGGGTTGCTCTTCTAAGAGAATCAGGGTGGAAATCAAGTGATAGACTTCATGAACTCATGCGACTTCATCCGAGCCTTGAAGGATGGATAAGACCAAGAGAGGGAGAGGGAAGAGGACGTTCCCATTGGGAAGAAGGACATAAGAATGGCAGAAGGTGGAAGTGAGTGTGGTTTATGAGCAGGGATAATGAACCTCACAGCCTGATTGGAACACATGATGTGTGTTAGGAAGCAACAGATGGAATGTAGTCGAGGTCCTTAAACTAAGCGGGGCAAAAACCTTTCAGGAAGTCACTGACAATAAAAGTTTACAAGGAAAAGTAAGACAAACACAAGATCATGGAATATTACATCTGTACTATCTCATTCAACAAGTAGAATGATCCTTGGGGTCCCTAAGTAATAAGACAACTGGGGAAGAATATGAAAAGTTATAAAAGTTTTACTAGAAGCAAAATAAAGAAGAGAGATGTCAAGAGTAAGGGCGACACCCTTCTTTTTATTACCCAAGCAAATGGTTATGAGACTATTTCCAAACATCCTGGGTAACAGTATCCAAGTATTTTCTTTCCTACGTACATGGAATTATTTGTCTCTAAAAGAACCCAGCAAATGATGACTTCCCTATCTTGAATACAACCGAGAGGTCAGCAAGAAAACTGACAGAAAGATGCAGGAAGAACAAACATAAGTGACTACATCTCCCTATAAAATTCATTACAGACACATAATCTCTAATCTTTTCTGAAAGCAATTAGTAGGCGGATAATAAGGCCATTAGTTCCTTTTTACTGATAACTTTCCCCTAATTCAAATACACTTGATAGAAAAAAAAAAAAAAAAAAAAGAACGGCGATCTGATTTCCAAGAACTTAAAAGGTCAGATACAGAAGATCCAGAACAGGAGAGAAGGTATCTGTCAGGGCTACACTGCACGTGGCAAGGAGTGACACGTGACAGAGAACCAGAAAGGTGTAGAAGGAGCCGCGAGCACACAGAGGTGACCCGGGTTACACAGTGTGGCCTCTTACAGCCCTACCTACCAGCCCTTGAAGGCATCACCTTGCTTGCATGTGAAGCAAAATCATTATTGTTAGTAATGAAGATCCTAAATTCAGCAGAAAAAGCAGGTTTATGTTCAGCAAACTCTATTTAAGAAGGAAGCAGTATGTATAAAACTCTTTAAATGAATTTATCCAACATAGTTATCCTGAAAAGGTGTTGATGCTTTAAAGAAATTCAACAAACAAAAATACACATACAAAAGTAAAACTCCCTTAGCTTGGCTATCCAAAATGACTTGCAAAACATGTGCTCTAAATACTTGAGGTTTGGGAGCACACACACACACACACACACAACACACACACACACACATACTCCATTATGAGAACAGAAATCAAGAGTAAATCTTTAGAAATGTTTACAGCAATCTAAAAATAAAAAGCATGGGGTTGCATTTTGTGTCTGGTTTTTGTAGTTTTAAAAGTAATTCATTTTTATTGCATGTTACAAAAGTATCAGTCTAGTATGGATTGAACATTACAACTAGCAAAACAAAACAGAATTATCCTTCCTAATGGATTTTTTTGAGAAGCACCCATATAAAGGAATTGGACCTACAATCTTGACCTTATAAGGACTCTAATCTAAGCAGCAGACATTCCTAATTCACTCAGGAAATGCAGCTGGGTACGGACTCACAGAGGCTGTGACTCTTTCCCCCTATTCTATATGTGGCCATTGCAATCCTTTTTAAAAGCAGCAGAGTTGTCATCCCAAGAGAAACAAGAGTTAATTTGAGGACTGCCGTTTGGCTTGGAGCCTGGTTGCTCTAGGTAGATAAGGAGTGTGTTTTCGGGTCCACTGCATCGCAATGCATCTTAAACGAGCGGCTATGGATTTAGGAGTCCACAGGCTGTGCTTTAAAAATGGCTGTTATTAAGGTCCTCAGAGACTATTATCCTGCAGGGTTTGTTGTCTTTGCTTTCATATCTCATTCGAGAATTCTCACCCTTATGCACTAGAACAGTGGAGAGAAGGGATATGCTCTCCTGCCTCAGTACATTCCCAGGTGCAAACCTTGATTTCAAAATCTAATCTTTAAAAATGCCTGGCCTATGGTGGATACCCCGGAGGAAACTGAGCAAAATCCCATTTGTCAGACCGCCTTAAGCAATTCCGAACTCGGGCAACACGTGATGCTTTCTCTCCTTCTCTGACCCTCTGGTTTATGCTAGCCTTAAAATTACTTTTTAAAATCAAAGAGTTCACTTCAGATGTACTAGGTTGGAAGTAAGATTAGAAGTGTCTTCTCTCTTCTGCGTCGCGTTTTTCCTAGTTTCTTTTTATTCTGTCACAGTGCGCAAATGTTCTGCATATTTATTCATCACACAAACATGCACTTAAGTGCCTATTGAACTTCCAAGACTTCACTAGGAGCTGCGGGAACACATATAATGTAAGAAAGATGTAGTCCCAGCCCTTAAGTTAGTCCGTCTCTTCCTTCCTTCCTTCCTTCCTTCCTTCCTCCCTCCCTCCCTCCCTCCTTCCCTTCCTTTCCTTTTCTTTCTTTCTTTCTTTCCTTCCTTCCTTCCTTCCCTCCCTCCTCCCTCCTTCCCTACTTTTCCCTCCTCCCACTAATATTTCATATATCAGCATCTAGGCCCGCAGTGGTGAAAAACAAACTTCTACCTTCTTGATGTTCACAGCATAATAGGATGAACAGAGAGAGAAATCTCATAAACAGGAAAGAAATCCATTTGTACATATCATTTGCTCCCCATAATCAAAGAGCACCTCCCCCACACCACATGTGCACCATTGTTTTCACCACAGCAGACATGACATACTATAAAAGTATTTGAGAATGATTACCTGGGGGGGGGGGCAGTTTTCAGGGTAAATGGCAATGGCAGCAGGGAGAGAATGGAGGCAGGAATTTAGCTGACAGGCAGCCTTAGCCATTCTTGAACCAATAACGTGGTGGCTCCAAAACCAGGAAGGAAGGAGGAGGGATCACCAAACGCTCATAAATTACAGAAATAGCTGCACGTGTGACTCACTTTCAGCCTTCCCTCGGTCTACCTTTGGAAGGTAGAATTAGGCAAAGTGATAACTGTTCACCAAAGCATTTTAAAGGCAGAAATATTATTTTAAGTTTCTTTTCCCCAGGAGTAAGACAAACATTATATATGCTGTGTTTTATTTATTTTTTTTAAGATTTATTTTTATTTATTTGAGAGGGCAGGGAGGAGCAGAGAGAGAGAGAATCTCAAGGAGACTCCCCATTGAGTGCAGAGCCCTATGCGGGGCTCGATCCTGTGAACCATGAGATCAGGACCTGAACCCAAACCAAGACTCTGGCGCTCCGCCTACTGAGCCACCCAGGCGCCCCTGTATATGCTGTGTTTTAAACACACATATACACACACTCACCCGTCGGTACCAAGTAAATTACAATGACCAGGCAAGGGCACAGACACCAAAGCTGCACATAGTTACATAGACACAGGAGATTCCCACCTCAAATACATTCTATGCAGGGCTCCTAAAGTATATGGGAGTGGGTTTTAAAGGACACCCAGTCCTGAGAAAGGGTGGGTAGAGTAACGCCACATGGGGTGTTTTAAAGCACTAATGTGCCATGGACACAGTGGGGAGCTAATGTTGGCACCCATTTGGCTCAGCACTTAAGTTATAAATAACAATGACATGCCTTCATGATGTTGGTAGTGGAAGATAAAACAAGACCTTAGGCGGGCTGTTTTCTTTTTTACTAATATATCTGAAATTCACATAAAAACCTATACTGTGTTGCAATATTTTTCCAGATATTGCTATATGGCTTCATTGCTCATAATTGGGTATTTCCTCCATGAGACATCTTTCAGAAGACCATTGCCAGTGGTAATCCTGAAAGGCCTTCACACTTAAACTCAAGATGGCACATTTAAATCATAGAGATAGCCACATATTAAAAGTCTACGATGTTGAAGGTACTTTTGGTTTTGTATTGTGTTTTATGTGCAGGAATCAGGCCATTTGAAGATAACTATCCTTATCTGAGAAAGACCAGATGGGCCTTTCCAACACTGAAACATACTTATTATTGCAGAGCCACTATGAGGGGTGGGGGCAGGAAACCAACACTCACACTCCTTACAAATCCTCCTCATCAATTCTATGAAGTAGGCCTTCTTATCCCCCAGTTGAGGAACCTACAATTTGGAGAGATGGAACGAACCTGTCTGAATCTCATAGCCATTGGGTGGCAGAAGCAGGATTAGGGCACAGATCTGCCCGAATTGGTATTCTTTTGATTCCCCTTAATTCCTCCCCACTCTTCAAATACAAAGCAAGTATCTTCTGAGTTGGGCTACATGTAACACAACACAGTAATTAATTCATTAGGGTTCTTGTGAGATACTTAGTTTGTGCAATTTTCTGTGACGCTCTGAGAAGAATGGCCAGGCAACTGAATTAGATTCCAGTTAGGTATTTCCTTATTGACTCCTCCTTAGTCAACTCTGAACTCACACCTTTCATGATTTTCAGTGGCTCCAAATGAACAGAACACATTCTTATTCTTAAAATAGTCAACTATCTTTCCATGGACCAATACACATCTGGTTATATTTATCTATACAATTTGTCTATATTATATGCAGAATTGAAAGTTAGAAAAGCTCCTATTTCCTGAATCTCTTTGTCACAGAGCTCTCTCTTTTCTCTCTAGAGAATCTGTGTAGTTCAAGACTATATTAGAAATAAGCAATTAGTTGACGTCGTCTCATCCTGACAGCAATATGTAAGAAGAAGGCAAGAACATATGGCAAAGTGCCATAATTATTTTTGATAATACACTAGAAATCATAACAGCCATGTAGCTAATTTCCTCTGGCTCATTTTAATTATGAATGCTGTAAATGCAGAACAACTTTATTCCATCCCCCACCCCTCCAAAGAAACCCCTCCTAATATCCCAATACGACCACAAACAACCCGACACTGAGGCAATTGTTTGGAATAGGTTAATGACATCATAAATCTAAGATGATTTTACATCTTTTCACTTTAAATAGCACGATAGTTTCCAAATAATTCACAAACACACATTGGACATGACCGTGTTCATTTGTGGGTATTCATTCATCAAAAGCTTAGAGATATTACCTTTAAAATGAATTCTAGGTATCCATAAAGTGTGAATGTTAAAGAAGGTTCTAGTATCATGATGTTAACTAAAGTCCTACTGACATAATTAGGTCTGATTCTCTGCTGTTCTTTGGTGAGTTAATTTCTGTCTATTACCAAGTAGAGCAAATTGCTTTTTTCTGGAGAGTGTAATGGTTTTTTTGTGCCTAGGGAGTTACTTCCCCCTATTTAGCTTTTCTTCTCTCATGGAACAGGGTGGATGGTGATTGGGAAAAAATATACTCTCTTTCGCAAGGTATAAGGAAAAGGAAGAAGAAGGTATATGCATATGGACATTAATATAAAGATAGGTAACACTGGCCTAGCTGCCAAAGGAAATGCCATAAATGAGAAAACTGGCAAAACAGCATCTGGCAAAATATCCAGGATGTTTCTTCATTCCTAGAACCCACTATGCTGAATCCAGAAACCCACTCATGAGTCTTCTGTTGCATACCCACCAATCTTTCCCAAAGCATTCAGTTCAGTTTGGAACATCCTAGAGACCCTGGACCACCCTCATTGAAACAGACCCAGGGCATCCTTGGCCTTTGGCCATGCGACAATGCTTCTTTCATCTGAGAACAGGTACATCTGAAAAACTATCTCCAGTAGAGTAAGGTTTGGAAAGGCTTAGGTTTTTCCATGCCCATGAGATAAATTATATAAGTTTTAATAAAGGACTAGAACAGAAAAATGGAGGTTTTGATAGATTATTTTACATCATAAGAATTTTTATGTGGGAGCTACACTGGAATATGTCACAAAACAGCAGAAACCTGCCTCACAGTGCCTTGAGTAAGGAAGGAAAAATGAAAGTTGGATTTCATCATTGTCACTGATCTGGAGTATATATCAGTCACCCCAAGAAAGAGAAGCGGTAAACAGATTATGTCCATAGTGCTTTACTGTGGACAAATGCTTTTGTTCTACACTTCTCAGATAGGGACAGAGGGACTGTACAGTTATCATGAATTTCTGCTGAAATTGCTGATGTAGTTGAGAGTTTAATAGAAAAAAACCTCAGCAGCAGGGGACTAAGAAACCAATGTGGATGATACCTAATTATTAACGTTATCTTTAGTAGAAAATAGAGGGGCTTGCTGAAAAACCCTTCTGCCTGGTTCTGTTAGAGTTTCGTTCCTTTCTGACTTTCTGATTTTTTTCCCTTTGGTGGGTTGACAGCAAGATGGGGGTCTCGCCCAAATCATGTCTGAAGACAATTGTAAAACCACAAGAGATAAGTTTCTTATTTCAAGGACCCTATAGTCTCCTGAAAAAGTCTTCAGTGATAATGGTATACAATAATGTTAAAGTGGACACAGCCCAATGGGAACAGAGCAATTAGCTCTGTCACCAAGATTTGCAGATGCCATCACACCTGTGATGATAGGTGAACAGGGTCTTGAAGGATGAGGAAGAGCTGACCAGGAAAGAAGTGAGAGGATAAAATTTGAAACACCGGGAAGGGCAAGAGTAAAGTTGAAGATGAGCTGAGATGAGACAAGAGTATACGTCAGAGCTGAGCAACTCTATGTGGCCAGAGGGAAAGGTCCATGGGGGGCGGGAGAGAGGAGCTTGTTTTCTCTGTGTCATCCACATGTACCTGTGAACATGAACTTTTGCAGCATGTATTGGTAACTTGTCTTATTGACTCCTCCTTAGTCAACTCTGAACTCACACCTTTCATGATTTTCAATGGCTCCAAATGAACAGAACACATTCTTATTCTTAAAATAGTCAACTATCTTTCCATGGACCAATACACATCTGGTTATATTTATCTATACAATTTGTCTATATTATATGCAGAATTGAAAGTTAGAAAAGCTCCTATTTCCTGAATCTCTTTGTCACAGAGCTCTCTCTTTTCTCTCTAGAGAATCTGTGTAGTTCAAGACTATATTAGAAATAAGCAATTAGTTGACGTCGTGGTGCAGTGGTCCTCAAAGTTGAGCGAGCTTATTAAAACACAGGCTGCTGGGCCCCAACCCTGGAGTTCATGATTCTGTAAATCTGGTGTAGAGATCAAGAATTTGCATTTCTAACAAGTTTCCAGGTGATGCTGATGGAGCCAGGGATGGAACCCCTTTGAGAATGAACACTGGTCTCACATAATGGGCCTTAACCTCCTGGCGGTCATGAATGCCTTTATGAAAATGATGGATCCTCTCCTGAAAAACCTGCACAAGTACTCATAACCACAAAATATGACCTCTAATTTCATGGGCTTCCAAGACCCACTGAAAGGAAATAGAGGGACAGTAGCCTGCTGGCATCTACCACCACCTGCAAGAAATACAATGAATTAACGAAGACAACAGATCTTTCAAGTACTGTTTTAACAGAAAACTCCTAGGAAGAAGAACACATTGAAAGATGTGACTACAATATGGTTTTGCTGACTTACGCATCTTGGAATTAGTCTTACTGATCCTAGGCACAAAATGACTACATTTGGGGGGTGGTGGTGCCCGGCAGAGGACACCCTTGGGTGCTACAAAATTTCCATCACTCTAGCCACATTCACGTAACCTGGTCCTTTTCCATTGTGACCCACCATCTTCTTGGGAAACAACACATGAAAGGGGGAGGAGGAATGACATAGAGGAAAAGGGTGCATTGAGCCAGGGGCCCGTGGAAAGACACAGAAGTTGGCACTCCAAGTTAAGGGTAGCTATGGCCCTAGAATGTCTGTCTGGTAGCTCAGGACCGAAGAAAGAGATGATCAAGAACATGCTTAAAAGGAAACTTCAAATCAGTCACGCTACACAGATAGGAGACAATCCCTATTGTAGAGAAAAGAACATTTGACTTTACTCTTTCCCTATGAATCCTCCTCATGTGCTTTCCATAACCCAGCAGTCTAGATATTTTTAAATGACCTTGAGAAGAAAGCAGAGGTGTTCTTTATTTCATGAAAAGAAAGCCATCTTTCATTTCAAGAACCTCGGGCCTGCTCTGCATGCATGCATGGAGTCCAGAACACAAGGCAAATACCGGAGGATTCAGTTTGGCCACTAGAAATTCAAGCGATGGCTCTGAGGTTGGGGAGAAAAAGTCCGGCCAAGCTGGAAAGCAGAACTCTTCCTCTGGCTTCTGGAAGAAGAACTAGTGCCACAGGCACAAGTGCCCTGTAATAATCAGGAAGTTACACCTCTGAGTCCATGGTAATGTTCTGTTACTGCATGGGACGTTTTGCCTAAAGCCAGGAAAACTCTGAGGATAATGTTTTAGCTGCTGATTCATCTCCCTCGGTCTTCAATTCTTCTCAGCAAACTTTTATTGGGTTTCATCATGGGCACATTTACAGAGCAATTTCCATAATGATAAAATCTCTTCAAATGAGATTTAGAATATAATTAAAGGGCAGATCTGATGTGGTAGCGGCATTGTTGCACGGCGGCCATACATCATCGTGCCACAGAGCACTCACTCAGCTAGCCTATGGCATGACCCCAATTTTGCTCTGGTAAGATTACATGTCCTTGTTTCATGCTAATGGCTTGATTCGGAAAAAATAAAAGAAGATAAGACAGCCTCTCTCCATTGGAGAGATAAGCCCAGGAATATGAGTTAGAGTTCTGTACCCTCCTCTGCTCACTCTGTATCTTAGACCTCAGAGGTTGCAAGAAACTCCTCGAACGTGGAGGCTAACACTGACAAATGGACTGGTGTAAGCCGACAGGATTTGCTGGCCCGGAGAAGTGGATCTCCATAAATCCTACAGCCTCTTCTCCCAGTTTTAAGTGCCATCACTAGAAAAGTGGAAACTACACGTTATGGTTCCCTGAATGGATGGATGCTTGCTCCTGGAAAAAGGCCTGGTGCCTGCAAAAGCAAGAAAATGTTCCTTGGGCAGGTCCATTTTTGAAACCTCAAGAGTAACTTGGCCTATTCTTCACTATAAAATCAATGTGACTTTCAGCTTTGCAATTTCCCAAATACCTGGCCTACCCAGATCCTCACTCATAAGTATCACCAATTACAGTATTTACTGAGTGATAGGAAAGGATTTTGTTACTGGGCTACTGGTTTACACATGGAGAGCTAATCATATCATACGATTTGGAAATCACATTTTCTACCACTCAGGACACATCAAGTCCTTTAAAAGACCAGACTTTAGATCTAAGATCATAATTAAATAATGGATTCTGAAGCATTTAGAAGAGGATTGGGGCCTTTTAAACACCATCTATTCATTACCTTCTCTTTTCAACATATCATGAGGAGCTTCACAGGATGAAAAAGCCTTATGATGTCTGACTTAGAGAGAGCATTGAGAATTCCACTAATTTTTTTTTTTTTCTGTTTCTCTCTTTGACTATAATTCGTTTGGCACAACACTTCGTCTATGGAATCAAATTTATCCTTGTGATGTTGGGAGTTACAAAATAGCTCATGGGTTTTAAAATACCACTGGATGTATGAAATTAAATTATAGTCAGTAAAAAATAATTCGGGGGTGTTTAACTAAATGATGATGACAAATTCTCATTCAATAGCTACCATGCTTTTCAGAGCAATAATGTGTTGATAGGTAGAAGTAAGACACCAAGTTCAAAGAAAGTCCACTTCTGAAGAGAAAACGAACCTATTTTACCTCTGAAATGAACACAATTTATGTCTCTTTATTCCAAAGAAAGCTCATAAGTTATCAGCAAAACTCACCTCCCTTATCAAAGATGCAATGCTACTTTCGATTTGCCTTAATAGCAAACAACTCATGCAAAGTTTGATTTCACTGTAACAATACCCTCTTTTAGCTAAATAACCCTTGTCAACCCTTGGATAAAGTTTTCTGCCAAAGAATTCCCCTCCTTCCCACTCGGCACCAGAGATAAAAGGATGGAAGAGACGGCCCCGTTCTCGGTAGGACTGCATGCTTGCCCTCACTCAGCCAGACCTTCCCTGCCTGATTTCATTTCCACGGAAAGTCCTACAGGATAACGTGGAGGGCAGCTCCCTCAATTACTTCTCCCAACATCCCACTGCTTCCAATTACTCCTGATTTTCTGTTACAATCAGTAGCCTTGAAACTTGAACTATCCAACTGTTTTAAATGCAGAAGAGAAAATCCTAGGGAAAATGGGGGAACAGAAAAGAGTTCCCGCATTTCTGAAGAGCCGCATTGTGCGGGCATGATTGTTTTTCATCAGCCTTGACCTCTCTGAGAGGCAATATTTCTTTTCATGCTTGAGGCTGACATTTCTTCTCACTAAATAGTTAATTAGCATGGTGCAAATACAGCATTCTTCCTTTGGAAATATGTAAACGCAGTCCCCAACTTACAGAGTTCTGTAACCCAAAGTCTTTTGCAAGTCAATGGTTCAGAACCCAAAACTCAAATTTCCACAGAAACAGTAGTCATATATATTTCAGGCCAGAAAATATACAGCTATTTGATCTCTAATGTCGACGATCTATGTCATTTTGATATCATTACTTTGGGTTATGTGGTTTGGGAGGCATGTATTTTGGGGGGTACAAAAGGGAGAGGAAGAATGGAAAGAAAATTTTTCTCCTTGAATCCTGAGTCTGCCCAATGCAGAACAGTAAGCAAAGGAGATCTGAAGGGGCACCTGCTCATTTCGCTCTACCTCCTGGTGCCCAGCCCTTTCTACCCCCACCTTTCCTCAGGTCCTTGTAAACCTTCCTTCTCTCCCACCTGTGGAAAACCGTATTCTTCGAGCATAGTCTGACCACTTGCACATCCTGGGAGATTTGTGCATTTTAAAAAGAGGAAGCTGCGTTAAACCAAA
The DNA here is from genome assembly GCF_964656455.1 of Halichoerus grypus. Classification (NCBI taxonomy): domain Eukaryota; kingdom Metazoa; phylum Chordata; class Mammalia; order Carnivora; family Phocidae; genus Halichoerus; species Halichoerus grypus. The sequence goes on along the minus strand of NC_135727.1, from coordinate 105,535,722 downwards.
TGAATCACAAATGGGTAGGATTTCAGAGTATGAGAATGCAAAGGGAAATATTCAGATGGTAGCAAAAGTGTCTGGGGGCAGAAAGGCTTCAGCCATTCTTGCAAGGAAATCTACACTGGTTAATGCTATGGATTGGCTCACTGAAACCTCCACACTGCTGGACCAGCTGGAAATTAGAGACTGCATTTGACAGACTTCTATGCAGCCAGGGTTATGCAGAAGAATTAAGTTTCAGTAAGTTAGGGCTGTCAGATAAAATATGGGGTGCCCAGTTAAATTTGAATTTCAGACAAACGATGGATTTTTTTTTTTTTAGTGTAAGTATGTTGCGTGCATTGTTTTTGTTTGCTAAATCTGGCAACTCTACATCAAGTAGATGTGCTTGTGAGGGTTTTGGAAGGTGGAAGTAGGTCCAGGCCATCTCCCCACTCCTTTTGGCTACTTCTGTTGGCGAGCTTAGTCATAGAAACATGGGATTTCCCACATCATAGTTCCAAAGTCTATTCTCCAGCTTCCTGGTCGAAGGAAGGCAGCTACAGAAGTGGTTAGCTTCTAGATTTCAACTTCCTGAATCCTAGTTTCCAGTTGCAGAGGACGTTCTTGAATTCATTGCTTCAGGGGTACCTCGGAGATGGTATGTATTCCCTAGTGAATCAGTTCTATCTGGCTTTAGAATTCTATTCTGGAAACCAAGTCTAAAATCTGCTCCTTCAGCCTTTCCTAAGATTTAGTATGCAACTCTGTACTGACTCATTCTGTGAGGATCATACCTAGAGTGGTTTCTCTTGTCTGTGCTGAACTCCAACTTCTACCTTGACCTTCAGAGTTAGCTTCTCCATTTGTTTCTAGTACTGGGAGTAACTTCCTTTAGTCACTTAAAAGTCAACAAATAATAAAACTCTGGTCCTTTTCAACATGCTTCTCTGTCACAGCCATGAAATTTCCCATCAAAGACGGTAGAAAGTGAGGAAGGCACTGGGTCAATGTCTTGTGTTATTTCTAAAGGAAATAGCTCCTACAATACTTGAGGTTGTGGCAACACATTAAAATACCCAAACGTTATATCTTCATCCTTTATAAAAATCTCATTATTATTTTCCTTATCTCTTTTGTTCCTCATATCTAGATGTCAAATTTTCACTGACAACACATTTGATGTCTAGGGAAAACATCTGATTCAACAATTTCATAACATGATGTTCTATTAATTAAAGCATGATACAATGCTATTAAAGCTCCCCCAAAATAAATAAATAAAAGCCCAACAGTGGCATATCCCAAACCTGATTCATATACCAAGTCATGGGGAAGAGTGAAGGAGTCCTAAGGAAAGACAGTGTGCTTCCAGGGCAGGCTTGTACGTGGGAGGTGAACTCTGGAGGATACAGCTGACCCCTCTGCTTCAGCACCTGGTACAGCACTGAGCACATAGTAGGCACTCAATAAATGGAGTTAAGTTTTTCAGTTATCTAGCTTCATTCACCTGCTCTGCATATGTCTCACGCACAATTTCATTTCCCTAAAGTACCACGTTCTCACATCAGGGCATACAGACAGGATTTTTCTACTCCTGGGTCCATGTAATTAAGGGGACTTTATAGTTTATTGTCCAAGCGTGAACACTTTTGAGAGTATACGGGGGTGCTATTAATCATCACATGAGAACAACAGACATAAACTGGGACCATCTTGAGCAAACCGGGATGGGTAAACCTATAGCCATCCATAAAGTGGGGGAAAAAGTTCCTGAGTCCTTATATTTTCTCAGTATCAGCTGAAGCAGTCTTTCTTCGGACTCATTCTCTCCAAGGAACAAAAGGTCTGCGACACACCGGTTCCTTCCCGCCCGTGGTTCACTGAGGGCGGTGAATTGATCACTGCACCTGTTCCTTACACTCAGGGAATGACAAGCAGAGAAAAGCCAGAGGTTCACACCACTGTGTGTGCACCCAGGGGCCTTCTCACTATGGGGAGTAAACACCTTCAGTTCTGTTTACTATGGGAGGAAAAATAAAAAGAGGGCTAATAACAAAATGCCCTTCAAAGAAAATAGTTTGTGAGCCTGTGTGTGGCAGAGATAAGAACTAGGACACTGTCAAGAGAAAGATCCTAGAATAGCTTCTTGAAATAAAGATATATTTTTCCTACAAAAAGGAATGTAAGTGAGCATTATTCCAACATCTACTGTGTATCATCTGCCATATTCCTCTCAGCAAATGAAGATCAAAGTGTCTACGCTTGTCGGCAAGGCAGACTGGAAAGAATTCACTTTCCTGAAATTTATTAAGTTCTCTTTTATGGAGAAGTAATTCATCCCTTATGTATTTCATACCTGACATTTAATACCAAGTTTACATGTACAAAAATGACTTTGTGGGGGCTCCCATGCCAATCAAAGACTTCTTCCAAAACATTTCTATTCATAACCAAGGAGAACAGAAACATTAAAAAAAAAAAAAAGAAACAAAACCCCCCAAACAACAAGAAAAGACAACAATCAAGAACATGAACAACGAAATTCAAAATTTTGACTCATAAGTCATGGATTAAGAATGGGTTTCAATCTAAAATCCCTAATCACAGAACTTCAAAGATATCTGGAAAATTATACATATACAGCTGACTAGTTATGAAGAAGTTGGATAAATTAATGATAAATTAATGAACTCATCAGTTATGAAGGAAGTTGGGTAACTGCAGAACATCCAACGAGGGCTAATAATGAGAGTCAAGTATTTGGTAGCCTTGGCAGGTCATTCCATGATGGACCAGTGGCTTCTCCTGACAGCAGTCCCATTTACTATATGGCTGTTCTAACTCCTTCTTGCCTTCAATTCTCCAAGTCACAACAGCTTTCCCTCACTTCCCCTGGGATGATGGCAGGATTCTCATTTGCCACGGTCCAGTCCATTCATTCATTCATTCTACAAATACTGACTGAGCCCTTACCAGGAGTCTGGCACTGGGACAGGCCCCAGGGAGGAACATGACAGACACGACCCTAGCCTGGTCGAAGGGTCTCTTTTTTAAAAGAATGATATCATGACTTAGATCAGGTACTCTGAAAACAAAGCACTGTGAAAGCTGGACCACTCTAACTCAGTGGAGATTCTAGGACATGATGAAAAAGCCTTCCGGGAGAATCTTTCTTAATTTAACACTAAGGAAATCAGCTAAAGGGTAAAACAGTTTGCACAGAAACTGAAACCATTTAAGAGGAGATGGAGTAATTATTGGGTTCTTTTGATTAGGTAGAAAACCTATCCTGGGAGTTAAAATCTCAAGGTAGACTTTTTGTGGCCTTTATTATCTGTTTGGACTAGCCACAAGGTCTTAAATAAATGAGATAATTAAAAACTATTCTTCTCTATTATAACCTCCTCATTTTATGCAAGACAGCTTTGTGGGCTAGGATTAATAATAACAAACAAGACAACAAACCAAAGATCAAAATTTATTTTGCAGTGTCTTTTATCAGCAGGTATTTCATGGCAGTTGGTGTACATTTAATTTAAAAAATAGAAAGGGTTGGGGCGCCTGGCTGGTTCAGTCAGTTCAGTGACCGACTCTTGATCTCAGCTCAGGTCTTGAACTCAGGGTCATGAGTTCAAGCCTTGCACTGGGGTCCACCCTGGGCGTGGGGCCTACTGTGAAAAAAAAAGGGGGGAAGGTCTAAATTGGGGAGGTGAAAAAAAAGGGAAAAGAGGTGGAAATAAGAAATGCAAAGAAGATTCTGAAACAGTTTTCATAAACTTTTCATAAAGTTCAGAAAGGGACTTAAAACTGCAAACAAAGGGGCACCTAGGTGGCTCAGTCGGTTAAGCGTCTGACTCTTGATTTTGGCTCAGGTATGATCTCAGGGAGGTGAGATTGAGCCCCGGTCAGGCTTTGTGCTGGGCGTGGAGCCTGCTTGAGAGTCTCTTTCTCCCTCTCCCTCTCCCCGCCCTCGTGCATGTGCTCTCTCTCTCTCTCTATATATATATCTGTCTCTCTCTCTCTCTCAAAAAAATGAAACAAAACAAAAACCCTGCAAACAAAAAGAATTTCATTGCTCACTGATTCTGTAGTCAACACTTACTGTAATATCACAGAGCAACTACTGTAAATTGCCACTCTGTTTGAATCTCAGACTCTAACACCATCCCCATCACTTTGCATTTCGGTGCAGCTTCCACTTCAATGAGAAAAATACATTCAATAGAAGAACGCTACCTTAACCTTTCACTACATTTACAACACTACCAGCAGCTACGTCTATCCTTCCCTCCTTGCCCATCCTTGCAGTAGAAGATGTGCCTTCATTCCTTCCAAAGCTATTGATCCTCCCTCATTTCTTCTAAATCCTCAAAGTCACCCTCTATACTGTCTCCTTCCCACTGGCATTTAAACATGCTCAAGTCTCTCTCTTCTTTTTTTTAAGATCTATTTATCTGAGAGAGAGAGAGAGAGTACGCAAATGAGCGTGGGAAGGGGCAGAGGGAGAGACTCTTCAAGCTGACTCCCCACTGAGTGTGGAGCCCGACTCAGAGCTATATCTCGCGACCCTGAGATCATGGCATGAGCCTGAAACCAAGAGTTGGCTGCCTAACTGACTAAGCCATCCAGGTGCCCCCAAGTGTCTCTCTTCTTATGACCATGCTTTTCTTCTTGCTGCTACATCCATTTTCTGTTGCTATGGTCTTTCTCTTTCTCCATCACAGTCATGAGTCTTGAAAGAATTGTTTTACACTTGCTCCTTGATTTTCTCAATTCCCAATCATGTCTCAACCCATTGCAATCTGGGTCCTCTATTTACCACTGAGTAATTACCAGGTTCTCCAAAATCAGCATTGAAATTACTCATATCAAGGTTATCAGTACTCTCTTCGGTTGCTAAATTAATGGAATATTTTTTTGGTTTTATCTTTTCTGTCTCTTTCATAGCTCTTGACAACCCTGAAGGCTTCATTTCTTGAAAGCCTCTCTTCCTTTGGATTTTGTGACATCACACGCAGCTGGTTTGTCTCCTACCTACTGAATCGCTAATTTCCCTGTCTCCACTTCAAGTTTATTTTTCTCTGCTTTTCCCTAGAATGTTGGTGTTATTCTGGGTTCACTCCTGGGCCCTCTCTTTTCCATCCACAAACTTTCCCCTAAACCATTTCAAACCCTTGAGAGGTTTTAATTACTTACCTACTGAGAAAATCCAATGAAATATCTCAAGCCCAGAAGTTTCTCTACCCGTACAGCGTGTCCACCCTGCTACTTGGACATATCCCTGTATATGCTCCATGGGTAACTCAAACTGCACATGTGCAGGATGGAACTCAGTACCAACCTTCCTGCTTCACCACCCTCTATTCTCTTCAAACATGCTCCCTCTCTTGTGTAAAGGGTTTGAATAAATGGCACCACCACCCACCTGACTGTCCAAATTAGACATCTGACTTAACTCTTCCCTTCAAGTCCCCTACCATAACCTAATAATCAAAAGCATTGATTCTAACTTCTAAATAGCCACAAAAACTACTTCCTACTGCTCTGCATCTCCATCACCACAATTTCATCCACATCATCGTCATCACTCGCTTGGACCCTTCCAGCTGTGTTCTGAAGCTGCCTCCTCATCTTCACTTGACTGACTCTCCTTTGGTTCCTTGAGTTGCTATGACATGTCTCACTTCTAGGCCTTTATCTATACTATCCCCTCTGCCGGGAACGCTCCTCTTCCAAACCCCCAAACTGACTTGGCTAACTCCTGTTCCTCCTCTGGTCTCAGCTAAGGTGAGACTTCCTTGGAGAAGCCGTCCCCATCCCACCACACCCGAGTCGGGTTATCTTGCTAATGCTCTCACAGTACTGCTCTTCCCATAGAGCAATGCTTGTTTAATTTCCGTCCTCCCCTGTTAGGCTACAGATCAAAGAAGAGAGAGATCAAACCGGTCTTGTTTATTTTTCGATGCATTTCTAGTGTCTGGCATAGTGTCTGGAACATCAACAAATATTGATGAAATAAATGTATAAGGAAATGCATGCTCACATCAGATGACTATTCCACCATACTCCTTCTAATCACTGGCAGTTTACCTTTTTTGTTGTTATTTTTTTTATATGCAAGGGCTAATGTCCTGTGAGTTCTCAGTACACATGTTTCTGTCTAAATCAAGAGAAATAATTTTATAAAACCCTATTATAATGAAAAGCATGGAATATCAAAATTTTCCCCTGTAGTGATATTTTTCACAGGTCCTAAGTCTTCTAGAAATAATATATAAAGTCATACAATTTAGAAGCCAGGGAACTGAGGTACAGCTATTTAGAAATGAATTTGTGGAAGCAGAGGGCCATGAACAGCTGTGCAGGTTAGGCACTGAACACACTGAAGAAGTACAATCCACATAGTGACTTGTAGACTTTACAACCTGAACAACTTTTCATGGTGGCCCTGAGTAGAAGTAAAAGAGAAGGGTTATTAGTTCTCTTTATTTTTTTTCAGACTGCCTCTAGATGGTGAGGAATGATTATTATTGAACTCTTAAATTTCAATCTATTTAATAGAGCTATTAGAATTTTAAAGCTAGAGAGCATCTTAAAGGTCATGTAGCCTAGGGATGACAAAGAGGTTTCATCTGTGTGTGAACTACATTAATCGGGGGTAGCTGCATGGAGCATTGTCTTGAAAAGTATTCTAATACAGCACTGAGTGATTAGTGATGTCTCCCATGGGCAAATGAGGGAGAAGCAGAAGACATCCACTGATTTGTCTTCCCCGATCTGGCTAATCCTTTCATTTTGAGAGATGAGAAAATTAAGGCCCAGAAAAGTAAGGCAACTTGCTGAAACTTAATAACAGCGCTGGAACAGAAGCCAGGGTTTTGTGGGTTTGTTGTTGTTGTTTTGTTTTGTTATTTTATTTTTTTACTTTTAGCTCATGTCTCTTCCTTCACACACAGTCTCTAGGTTCCTTACTGAGATAAATTATAAATCCCAGCCCTATGATTTACTACCTTTCAAATTTTAACTTATTCTCAAGGTTAACTTCCTGCCTTGGGTCGCAAGCATAAATAAATCTAAGTTTGCCATCTGAGAACACAGCATGATCACAGGAAATAGTCTTCAACATCATAAAACTATCACATAAGATGTAGTGACAAGTGCACCCCCTGAAAGGCCAATGTTATAAGTAGTAGGGGCCATTGTCAATCAGGTTAAGCATTGCAGGAGGCGGAGGAATTATGAGTAGGACAGCAGAGATAACATCTGTAATATCATTACAAGCCATATTTGGCTTGAATCTACACAAATGGTGGCAGAATACTTGCAAAGACTTTTGTCCCAGTGTGAACAGGTAAACGATGAAATTGATTCAACATCTGTAAATGTCCTAGTCATGGTGCTAGGCAACTGGGGATATAGTGGTAAACAGGACAGATGTGGTCCCCATCTTTGTGGTTATTACATTTGAATGGAGAAGTCAGGTACTGAACAATGATATAAGCATTTCAGAGGAGCAAGTGCAAGGAACTTATTGGTATTGGTGGGGGGTAAACTGCTAATCCCCAATTTTTGGCAATTGCTACTCAGAGACACACTATAGAGATTTGTTTGTAATAATGTTCTATAGTCACTCTGTTTCCAAATTTAATATTCAAAATAAACACTAGATTGCTATGGAAAACTTACAAATTTAATATTCACAAATTGCCATTTTTAATTAAGTGAATACAAATAGAGAAGACAAATTCAAACTGCATAACAGCCATTTACATCCCAATATTCACTAGTTTAAAAAATACAGACCCTTAAGTCAATCCGTCCTCTGATGTCTAAAAGATGCTTATCACTACGCACTAAGATGATTTCCACTTGCTTTTCAAATCAGTTTAAACATACCTGGTAATCAGGGTTCATTATTTTTATTCACTTGGAAAGTCAGAAGTACCTTTTCCCACTGAGATTTTGAAGGAAAAGTAAAACACCATTCATTTGGAGATTTTATGGGTGTCTTAATGTGTGCTTTTATAAACAGGAAATGATTTGAGACTTATCAAAAGGTATGCCTCTGAGTCTCTTACCTAATCTCTAAACCCAGCTGACTTTCCCCATTTCTTGAACACTGAGCGTAGCAAAAGGAGATGCTCTTGATTACCCAAGAGACACTGCTGCCCGTACACCGACCGATACTTGACTCAGGGTTGGGGAATTGTGAAATAACCCAAATGCAGCACTTCCAGATGAAAAGTGCTCTGAGGATTTTCCATTCTGAGAAGTAGAAAAAAAAAACAAAACAAAACAGGTAGTTCTTCTAAGTCCATAAAACTTAGAAACCCTTCTTGGCCAATATTACACTACCTATAAAATATAATTTCTATAGTGTTTTCACATGGAGGAGCAAGAGAAAGGGGTTGTTGGTACAAATTTGAACCCTACAAAAATGTTGAGTCTGGACAATTGAAAAATCATTGCAACTTATAAAACTGCTTCTGTCCAGAAAGAAAGAAGTATCATTTAGTGATACGAAACGTGGCTCTCTGGAGAGTGGGCTGTGGAGTGCATGGGGAACCTATCAAGTATAACAATTTTCTACGATGTCACTGATTAATGTCATTGATTAATGAACTAATAAGAAGCATTGATTTAGAACTAAGTTAGGCTGATGTCAAACACGGCATCCTGAAAGAAGAGATGCAAGCCTGAGTTGATTCCTGAAGTTTGAGCGGGAGCTAGATGAAGACAGAGGAAGGGCATTCAGGGAAGGAAGAAAGGAATGGCATGTACAGTAACTTTGGGAGAAGCAAGATAATACAGTGAGTAAAAATCCAGAATCCCCACCCTTTGGGTCGTACTCAAGCTGTACCATTTACAAACTGTAGAACCTCAGGCACACTACTCTGTGTTTTTTCCTCTATGAAATGGGAATAATACTGTTGTCTACTTTATAAGGTTATTGTGCAAAATGAACAAGCTAATAATATACTGGTCAGAGCTGTGTCTGATGTCACATCAGTGTTTGCAACATGTTATCGTTATGGATCAGAAAAAGAAAAAATTCCACTGTGGTTGGAGTAAAGGCTTTGTGTGAGGGGGTCGCGGCAGCTGGTGCTACAGTGGGGGATTGGGCATCATGCATTTACCTAAGCAGGTTGACCTTTTATCCTTAAAGCTGTGGAGGATTAGTCACATCTAAAAACATATCCCAGGCATAAGTGTAGCAGAGAGTTGAGGCGGACTAAGGGTCTGGGTAAGAGATAAGAGGCCAATGCAGCCAACTAGTTGAGAGGTGATTCAGGGTCCGTGTGAATAGAGGGCAGGGCACAAATAACGGGGCGGTGACTGCTAACTGTTCTTGAAACTTCTCTATTCTTCTTTTTAGGTACCCGACTAGACTTCATTTCCAGCCACTCTGCTATTACCTGTGGCCACAGGACTGACCTCTGGCCAGAGGGAGATGAATGCAAGGGATGTGGGCCACCTCTTGTGACAGCCTTCCTGTCTTTCCCCTTTTGGCTCCAGAATGTCTGCAGAAGGGCAATTTGGAAACTGGGCTTTGAAGATGGAAGAGCCTTGTTGGCCCCTGTGGATTGCTACTCCCCCTCCCCTCCCTCACACCTAACCCCAACTAACATGAAATCACCTTGGACTGTTTACATAAGAAAGAAATACACTGCTATCTTTTTAAAGCCATTTTACAGTCACACATTTGGAGGAATGTTTGCTATAGCAGTTAGCCTATCCTAGCTAATATAGATATGAAAAGTATTTAAAGAGCTAAAAGCATTTTTATGAAGTAAAAAGACTCAATGCCTGATGAGATATGGGAGTGATAAAGAAAACTGTCACCAAATTCTTTGAGTAGCACAGTCTCAAATGTTATCTTGAGTGCAAATATAAACAGTGAACCAACAAGAATTTTCTTTGTGACTTTGTCGAAGTATATTTTAGAGCTGTAAGTCAGGGTCGGGACTAGGAGTTTGATTAGGCTAACGAAATTACACATAGACCTAAACTTAGCAGAAAATAGGCCACATTTGAAAAGAAACTGAGAAGTCTGGGTGATGCTCAAAAGTCTACAGGGGAAGAATAAAGTAGAGAAGTTGGCTGGTTAAGACAGTAAGAGTCAAGTTGATTCTAAGATTCCAGATAAGCAGTTTGGGGTTCCCAGAGGACAGAGGGTTAGCAGGAGTGGTTCTGACATACCCCAAACTATGAAAATTGAAATCTGATCCAAGGCAACAGTATTGTATACTTCTGGGTGAATAGGCAAGGGCTTCCAGAAGGAAGGTCAGAGCCTGCCAAAGTCACTAGAAACCTAGATGTGGCTTACTCTTAGAATGGAAAAGGGCTAAGTCTTTCCAAGCCTCTAAGGACTCTTGCTTGGTATCATGGGAAGGGTGGTAAGTCTTCAAGGGATTTTGCAAAATATGGTGGTTCCATAGAATCAAATCCAAGACCAGAGTCAGAGGCCATGGTCAGACTCTGCTTTCCCCAACCATATTCAGCATCAGGCCCAGAGCCTTCAGCCCATAGGTGCTCCCTCTGATGCCCACACCAATCCTAACCGGGCAGACAACTGAACACTCAGGACCAGCATCGAAGAGATGTAGGATGAATATTGTTGCTGCCATTCTGGTGACTGATGCAAGCTCTAGACTTCATCGTGATTACTATAATTTCTTCCGCCTTTGGTGACTTCCTTCTGACACTTGTTTTAGGTTAAGAACCTTATATCTTTCTGCAAGATTTCTCATATCATTGTCGCTGTTTCTTCACAGGAATGATATATCTTCCTCACCACAATTTTTTTGAAAATATGTTGTGAAAAAAAACACTGCGTGCTATCTGCAGTAATTATTCCTCTCCTCGCCTTAAAAAAAAAAAAAAAACTATTCTAGGGGAAAATAACAAATAATATAAAAGTTGTGAAAGTGGGCATTTACGATTTCCGACAAGGCTTTGTTAGCTCTTGGCTGCTCTGGACTTTACCAGCCACAGTTGCCAAAGGCCTGCAGGCTGAAAGATCATCTGTTCCCAGCTCTAAACCAGTGAACTTCTTTTTTTTTTATTTTTTTATTTTTTTATTTTTTTTTATTTTTTATTTTTTTATTTTTTTTAAAGATTTTATTTATTTATCTGACAGAGAGAGACACAGCGAGAGAGGGAACACAAGCAGGGGGAGTGGGAGAGGGAGAAGCAGGCTCCCTGCAGAGCAGGGAGCCCAATGCGGGACTCGATCCCAGGACCCTGGGATCATGACCTGAGCCGAAGGCAGTCGCTTAACCGACTGAGCCACCCAGGCGCCCTAGTGAACTTCTTTTTTTAAAAGATTTATTTATTGAGAGAGAGCATGCACACATGCGAATGGGGGGAGGGGCAAAGGTAGAGGGAGAGAGAGAATCCCCAAGCCAACTCTGTGCTGAGCATGGAGCGCTACACGGCGCTCGATCCCACGACCCTGAGATCATGATCTGAGCTGAAACCAAGAGTCCGACGCTCAACCGACTGGGCTACGCAGGTGCCCCTGAACCAGTGAACTTTTTTTTTTTTTTAAAGATTTTATTTTATTTATTTGACAGAGAGAGAGAGAGAGACAGCTAGAGAGCGAACACAAGCAGGGGGAGTGGGAGAGGGAGAAGCAGGCTCCTGGCCGAGCACGGAGCCCGATGCGGGGCTTGATCCCAGGACTCTGGGATCATGACCTGAGCCGAAGGCAGACCCTTAACGACTGAGCCACCCAGGCGCCCAACCAGTGAACTTCTTAAACCTAGCGCAGAGGGTATCAGGACCCGGGCGCCCACTAGCAGACACAGTCTGAGATTTACTTGAGCACTTACTACGTGTTAGATATTGTCCTAAATGAATCCAGTGCATTTGTTCCCTTAATTCCCAACACCAGCCCGATCAGGTTGGTATTATCTCCATTGTACACACAAGGAAATCGAAGTAGAGAGAGGTCGTCCAGCTAGAAAGTGACAGTCCAGCTACAGCAAGTTATTATTCTTTGCCTGTTCTGGAATTCTTCACAGCTGCTGCTTCTGAAGTAATGACTATGTCTAATCTTGGGTCAATAAAAATCAACCAGTCAAATGTTAGAAGCCCTAGGCCCGCCAACAGATTAACTCCTACATTAGATTAGCTTCCCGAGTCTCATGATGACACAAACAGCAGCGGCGGTAGCACTGTCGGCAGCCACTTACCGAGCACTTACTTGTGTCGCGCCACCCAGCATATTGAGTGCTTTCCGCCCGGTGCATCAGCTTAATGCCGGTAGCCAGTGCGCATGCCCTGAGTTTCCTCGGGCTGCAGCGTCTCCCATTAGCAACTACCTTAGGTCCTCAGTCCTTTAGGCTGGACTGCTCTGGTGGGGGTTTGTACTCCAGGGCCCTGCGTTAGCTGAAGTTAGAACTTGGCTTTGAACCCTGGGTGCCTGACTATGCTTTGCCAGTTTTCTCGAAGGAACTGAACCCCGGCTGTTATCTAGATACTGCTTCTCTCTGGATAAAACCTACCTTGCCTTCCCTTCCCAAACCAAGGTGTTGCCTGACACCTTCCTCTCGTTCTACCAGATCCCATCCTTTAGTTACCCATCTCTAGGTTATTAGACCTAAGTTTACAACTTGCATTTGGTCATTGTCTTCAGAAGAGCTGGTCCCTTTCTTTGGGGACTTGCTACATCAACAGCTGGGAAGTCCCCCTCGCCTCTTCTCTCTGTTGTCACTGTGCCTCCTGTCAAAGCCGCTGTGGGTCACATCTCACCTACTAACAGAATAGTTCCCTATCTATGACATAGACTGGGAAATGCCTGTAGGCAGGGACACAGTCTTATTTTCATACCTCTAATACTCCCCCGGTGCCTAGCACATAGAATTCCTAATACGACTTTACTGAAAGAATGAATGAGTGGATACTGAAAGATACCAATCTTCATCTTCCCATCCCACTATTAAAAATCAAGGAGTTAACTCAAGTTTTTAGTTAGAATAAAACACACCAGTTCCGGTTGACAATATGACAAAAATTTACACTGCAGGCTCTATTTTTACAGTAAAATTTTTCATCTCATAACTGGAATTAATTTATTCCAAGAGAGTAGAAAGGTATTGGTGCAGTATGAGATAAAGGGGATTTAAGGAACATAATAAAAAGAATGTTACAATCTGGTTAATATAACCTAACCCTGGGAAGATTAATAGCTTTCAATTCATACAAAGACTGAAATCTACAATGTGATATATACGTGGTCTTATTAAAAATGAAGGCTGATTATAATGAAATACTACCACCATGCAAAAATTAACATGGTGTATAAAATAGACAAACTGATGGTGTGACGAGAGTTGGAGCAAACTCCTCTAAGTGGAATTCCATGGGATAGGTTTTTAGTTCCAAAATGGTCAAATCACATAATAGTTGGAGATGTAATTAAGAATTATGTTCTAAAAAATTCTGCAACAGAAGGTAATTAATATCTATTTGGGGGAAGGTTAGATTTTTAATGAATCAGACGTGACTCTGCAAAGAAATGCTTGATGTTGCCATCTACTCTCTTTGGTCTGTATAGCTAAAAACACATCAGACAATGGGCCTCCCGGTGTATGGGATCAAGTGTTACATTCATGGGCAGAGAGAAGGCATTTGCTGCCTGCTCTTGTAGCACACTTGGGATGCCTGGAAGGACCAGAGAATTTCTGGAACTCCACTAAATCCAAAGTCTTCGGTTCTGTACATTTTAAAAGCAATGAGTCATTTTCAGACTTAGGATTTTTCATTTCCTTCAAATTTGAGTTACACAATCTCTTTTTAATGATACCACACTCAGAAGCAGGATATATGAAAGAGATAAAAGATAAAAGTGTTGAAGTGGGGGTGGTCGGGAGCCTTGAAAAGAAAAGAGCTCATTGGACCTCCTCCTCCCACCTCCCCTTCTGGCCCCCGAGGCACCCCGTAGTACTTATAGAATGCCTTGAACCATGGTTTGAAAGCCACCTGATCTGGAGCCACCCTCTTACTTTTCAGTCATGGTAACTGAGATTTAAGAAGTTAAGGAACTTTGGCAAAATCACACAGACTAAAGAATCTGCAGAGAGAGAAGAAACCAGAGGTGTTTTCGCAGCACCTGAGCCTGGTGTCTGTGACCTCACTCTCCCACTGCCCTGTCTCTGGGAACCGTGCGACACGTGATCCCTGGTTGGGCAGCACGAGCGCCACCTGGGAACTCATTAGAAGCACAGTCTTAGACCTTGCCCAGACCTGCCAAATCTGAATCTCTGGGGTGGGACGCAGGAATCTGCATTTTTTCATACGCCCTCCAGGTGATTCTCAAGCCCCCTGATGCTAGGACACCTCTCCTGCCTGGCCCTTCCTCCTGGCCCTCACTCTCCGACTTCTACACTCAAAAGGAGTGGAAATTGAAATTCTTAGGAGGAAAAATGTTGTCATGAAGGAAAAGAAAAGCCAGTGCGAGGAAAAGAGGAGAAAAGGACTCTAGAGCTGTTAACCCCTCACCTCAGGTTCCATTTAAGTCATTTTGCAATTTAATTATCTTTTTTTAATGGTGGCATCATGAAAAAGGCTAACAGGATCAGCTAGTCTTCTTTTTTGTTATTTCAGCTTTTTTGTAAGTAAACTAGAAAATCGCTTTTTGAACTAAATGTCTTCATGTTTCTTATGTAATATTTTTTATGTAACATTCTCATATAAAGCCATTGTTTCAATAGGAGGGCTGCGGCATGCAGCTAGACCACACACACAACACAATGTGCACACACAAGAACATCTAAGTAGAGAACTTTTCAAAAAAGTGTCTTCTACTCTACAAAAAATATGCCAATTAGATTTTGACAAATAAAGTCATTTATGAACTTGCTACAGGAAGGACACAATTTCAAAGTAATTTCTGGTAACTTTTTTAATCTTTAATTTTTAAATTATTTTTCATTCCAGTATCATTAACGTACAGTGTTACATTAGTTTCTGGTGTGCAATGTAGTGATTCAGTCTGGTAACTTTTTTTTAATATCAGCAGGCCCATGAAAATGAGAAGGGTGGAGATTATTAAAATTGTGTGAAATAAGGAAACCTGGCCAAAACAACATTTTCATGAATGCAAAGAGGGAGAGCAACTAAAGGTAACCTCTTGGACTCCTCTTGATCTGTTTGTCTTTTCAAAAAATCTATATTTCACTCATCTGTGTTTTAAGTTAAAGCAAATGATTTTTTTTTTTTTAAAGAAAATGATTTTCTGACTCTTCTAAAAAATCTCTGGAGTAAATTAAAGATGATCTGAAGGGTCACAAAAGCAGGATTGAGAGTAACTACCCTGAAGGAATGGATTATTTGAAAGTGTGAAAAAAGAGCCAAGATCTTTGCAAAATTATTTTTGCTTTGAATAGAAACCCTAAGTGCAATGTGTTAAGAATATAAGGCTATTCCCAACATGCTAAATTCTGTAGGATTTTTCAAATGAACGCTCAAGTCAGTATTTTAACTTGGCTACTATATATGTGTTAGGTTTCCCAAATGGACTTCACTATTCCCAGAACAATCTTTTCTGAAACTCCAAAAAAACAAATAGAATTCAAAGTTCTTATGCCTGATACACTCTATGCCCTCTTTCATAAAATGCATCACTTAGTTTTTACGTTTGTCTGTACATTACATGTTGACTCAAAAGATATATTTCTCCCAATTTCACCGAAAATGCTTGGTTGAAAAAATCCAAATGAAAATTTTAAGCCCAAAATGTGTTTATAAGTTCATACCTATGAAATTATGACCCAATACAGCATAAGTTCCTCTAGATATTTTAAAAAATCACTTATGAGTTTTGGACTTCATAATTCTTTGACAACAACGTTACCTTTGAAAAAGAGATTGTGTGGAGTTACACGGTATTGTCAATTACAGGCTACAATATTTGACTTAACACATATACTATAGGTTACACTGGGGATTGTTTTTAAATCTCTAAACTGCTCAGCACACAAACACAAGTCAAGCAGCCCACTTATAGCTCATTAGTCTTTGGCTTTGAATTATCTAAGGTGTAACTCAAGGAAGGTGAGAAAGAACATTTGCCGCTCTCCAGGGTGGCATGTGAACCTCAGGAATCCCCTGGAAATAGAGCCAATTGATGCTTCAGACCCCCCACCCTGCTCTGCCATCAGCTCTCCACTGCCATGGAATCCACAATGGAAATGTGCCCCACTTTTCTCTGCAGTCCTTTTATAGACACCCGCCTTCTTCATATTCTCCTTGGAACTGAATTAGTTACTGTTTCAAAGAATGGGGGCCCTGTGCTAGGGAAGGGTGGGGTATAATGACAAGCAAGTCCATTTGTTTGGAATAAAATGGTCAGAAACAGAACAATAAACATAGAAGTCTGCTAGAACAGGCCTTTGCTTTATCAACACAAAGAGTTTTCTTCATGACTTCCTTGGACATCAGTTGCATTTAAAGATGGAGTTGCTAATAATTTCCTTTCCTCTTGTTTAATTATGCAATTGGATAATAAAGCATTAGGGCAAAAGCTTTGCCCAAGTTCAACTGTTTTATTTCTAATTTCATTCAGTTTTTATTTTAACTATCTCCAGTACAGATTGGAAATCTTGGTCAGTAAGTAATCCTATTACTAATAACGCATGGTTTAATATCACACAGGTTATATATACACACATAGGGTAATATCGCCAACACGTTTAACTATGTCCACTAAAGCCCCACGGTAGCAATATCCATGCCCATCACGGTGTCCCAGCCTGGGTTCCCACTAAAATAAGAAAGGATTTGGGTACAAGCAGTTTATTTAGGAGGTGATCCTAGGAAGCACTGTGGGGAATAGGAAGATGAGACAGGAAGGGAAAGAGACGATCAAGGATGCTTTATTGAGTAGATCATGGGTATGGGAAGCTGGGCCTCGGTGCTCTGGGGACCCTCTGACAATCTCCCTGTGGCAGCAGAGAAAGCTGGAGGTTTTACTGACCTACTCTCATTCCTTATTGCTTTTCAGTTAAGGTACCTTGGCACTACAGGCCTGGCCCACGTGTCCCCCCAGCAGCCCAAAGCGAAGCGGATATGGACACTGTATCTTCAGCATCTGTTCCACATGGCGTTAGATGCTGCCCCCCATCTGCACCCACCAAACGGCATGCGGGCTCTTGTACTTTGAACGGTAGCAAAGGAAACAGAGGCACGTACTATATTCAGAGGATTTGACTGGCTTTGCAAAACTTCCTGTATTTCTTTGCCTATAAACTAAATCCATCCCTCAAATTTTAAAGTGACATCATACCTAAGGCGAGAAAACCGTGACATAGGAACTCCTGAGTTTTAGAGAATTGCTCTAGGTTCAATTCTAAGTCCATACATATCAAGCCATTCCAGTTTCTGGGGCTAGGTCAGAGTTCTGAAAACCTCAGGGCAGTTTCATAATTGGATGTTCTGTATTTAAGGTAAAAATTGTAAATGAATAAATATAACGTGTTAACGCAAAAAAAGAAGAGAAATTTCCTTAAAGAAAAGTATCAATAAAACATTTATGTAAAGATCTGTCACTTAACAGTCAGGACAAAAAAACAAAAACAAGAAACAAACAACCCATAACTGATATATAATTTAAGGTCTGAAGTTCTTTTGTGACTCACATCATGAAGGCCCTCTTGATGGGATATTTGTATCATTCCAAGAAAACTGTAAATAGCATCTGAACGTACACTGTCAGAATCTCAGATACATCCCCAGGAACAATTGCCCAAACACTGTCCTGCACACAGAAGTTCTGGATCCTGTTGCTACAAGTGCTTGTTACTTCTCAGATGCTGGGCGGGAGGAGGGTTGGCCGCCGCAGAGGAAGAGACAGTCACTACCTTCTTCCTTGATTAAGATGCTCAGGATCCTACCTCACTGCCGCCCTACCAGCTCACTTCCTGTTTTACTGGGCTGCTCCCTCCAGTCCAACTGCTACCCTCAGCCTGGTATTCAGAATGTTTTGGTTGTGGAAAAATCAGAGGAAAAAAATGAGCTTAACTGGAACAAATTACGATTCTGGGCTTTGAAGCTAAACAGACATGCGTTTGGGTCTCATCTCGGCTACGTGACCTTTGGTAAATTTCCGATTTGTTTTCCCCCCACCTGCAAAATGGAGATTACAGCCGTGCCTTCCCCCAAAGGTTTGTGGTGCTGTACGTACAGGGTTTGGTACTTAGTACTCAAAGAAATACTAGTACTGCTATGATAATGGTGGTGATTAGGGAGGGGAGGAAGCAAGCTGCTGCAGAGGAGGTTCCCTGGGAAACTGGAATAAGGCTCAGGGCAATCTAGCAGGTCCAGTAATACCACTGGAGAACTTGTTAGGGAAGCAGATGATCAGGCTCCACTCCAGACCAAAGAGATCAAACTCTGGGGTGGGGTCCAGCAGTCTGTGCTTTAACAAGCCCTCTGGGGGATTCCAATCCCTGTTCACCTTGTGAGAAGCAGCGCTGTAGCGACATAGCAAGAAGGACGCATGCCGAGCTGAGTTCGACTCCGAAGGAATATTACCATCCCCTCCCTCATCAGTGATCCTCTTCTGGGCACTTGCATCATTTGAGATGTTCATTTACATTTTTCATTCATACACCATATAGTTTACGGTGTCCACCTAGTCCATATTCTTTAAAGGTAGAAACAGATAACTAGTGGCAAGAGATTGTGTGTCCCCTGTCCAAAGCCAGAAAGATTAAGTAGAAAGACTCTTCTCAGGCCATTTTGGGTCTTATCCTTTTTAAAAGATCTGTTAGCACGTAAGAAATATACAAGTACTTTAGTGCATTAACCATCATCACATAATCAAGCCCAATGGAGTATCATATAATTGACATCCCACAGCAACTACCTTTAAGTTTAAAAAGGGAGCGAGAGCTACTCTTCAAATCTAATGGGAAAGTACATGATGGCGCGATAAACCGTATGCATTAATATGAAGTCAGATGCCAAATCTTAAGGCTTGTAGAATAAGATTCTCTCAGCCATATGTTTAATAGCTGTAAAGAAAAGACAATGTTTTCTACTGCTGAGAAATTTGATTACAGAGGAATCTTATTTTAAGTATTGTCCTTCATTTAAAATCTTAAATGATATCATTACATATGTCTTTTGGATTTTAAATGCACACATATTTACATGAAATGTAGTCGTTTCTCCCACTTCTTCATTGTTGGAATTGCCTTCGCCAACAGTTATGCAGTGTCAGGATGGGATCAGAATGTGTGGGAGGAGAATTTTTTGCAGTCAAGCTTTGCTAACATATGCAACTATTCACAAATTACCAATGAGACGATATATGTGTCTAAGAGTCTGGAAAAGCTGGCTCTTCATCTCTGCCCTTAATTCTTACCTATGCTAGAAGGAGAGAATATGAGAGTTGGAGTCCTTAGTTGGGCCTCAACTTTGACTGGACTGCAATAGCTAGGAATAAAAAAAAAAACCCAAACCCTGATAGGTGGGTATCCCCCCCTCCCGAGTTTGATATCAGTAGCCTGGGAGGCAGCCTGGACATTTTTTATGTTTCCAGTTCATCCTAATGATCATTGGAGACACTGCCTCGGAGGTCTCCCCTAATCTAAGCACTTCGCATTATTTAAATAGGACTGTAATCTGTACTAGCTGGTAGATGGTGGGGAGAATCTCTACTGCTAGGTCCTTGGTACCAGCAGGATGTTGGGCCCCTTCTATTTAAGGATTTTCAGAAAAAAGCCAGGCCAGGCAGTGGCCCTGGGTTCTTATCCCCATGTGTCCCTGTTGGGGCTGCTGTTACAAAATACTACAGACTGGGTGGCTTAGAAACATCAGAAACTTATTTTCCACAGTTCTACAGGTTGGGAAGTCCAAGATCAAGGCATCAGCAGTCACGTTCGGTGAGCGCCCTTTTCCCTCTTCACAGCTGATGCCTCTTGTCTGTGTTTTCACGTGCTGGGAGGGGCTAGAGAGCTCTTCAGATCCTCTTTCATAAGACTTTAATTCCATTCCTTTGGGCTCCGCCCTCATGCTTTCAGCACCTCTGAAAGACCCACCAACCAACCAGCGCTATTTGCATGGAAGGGCAGAAAAATAAACAAAGATACTTCATTTGACTGTGGAGTTCAGTAAAGAAGAGTGGGGCTTGAGGGATCACACGGGGTGGGAGCATGAAGGGCCACATACGCAGTGGAATCTTGGTGAATGGTAGATAACCAGCACTGGGGCTGTTGGGGCACAGCCCTAATTGTAGTGTTTGCCAATTTCTGTGGCACCAATACTCCCGCTACAGCTGATTTCATATTCCCAGCTTGATGTCACTGAGTGAAGACTTCAGTGGAAAGAGATGCACACAACTGGCTCTTAGGAGCCTCTATGAGCGGGTTCCAGCACACCACTACTTTTATCCTGAAGGCAATTGGGAGCTATTGAGGGTTTTATTCAGGGAGTAAAAAAATAATACAGGCTTGCTACTGTTTTGTAAGTAGTGGTGCATTTCTTTGGCACATCTGTATACTCATAGCTCTGACCAAAGACAGGTATTTGTGAACCATATGGCCCAGGTAGAATCTCAGGTGGTTCAGATTAAGTAAAACCAATTAGCCCACATGCGGATTAAAACTGGGATGGAGAGTTATCAGCATCACACCCTACCTGAGCAAAATAATGAGAAAAGCATTCTTTATGCCCTTACAAGGATTGCTAGGGTTGGGTCCTGAGTATCAAATCCAGCTCAAATATTATAGCCCTTGATTTTTTAATAACCAAGGACTTGTGGTCAAAAGGAAACATGCAACAGAAATGAACAAAGACTATATATTGGGTTACAATGTGTATTTTTTTTAAAGATTTTATTTATTTATTCGACAGAGAGAGACAACTAGAGAGGGAACACAAGCAGGGGGAGTGAGAGAGGGAGAAGCAGGCTTCCTCCTGAGCAGGGAGCCCGATGCGGGGCTCGATCCCAGGACCCCGGGATCATGACCTGAGCCGAAGGCAGACGCTTAACGACTGAGCCACGCAGGTGCCCCTATAATGTGTATTTGCTTTTGTGAATATTCAGTAATTTTAGATGAATAAGTTTGAGTTTGTAAAACACTGGTAACACCTTTTAAGATGTTTTAGGTATAATTAGATAGTAAGAAAAAGTTTGTTAGACATCAGCATAATTCATGGAATGTGTTAAGTATAAAGTAAGTTGTTAACAAGTAGAGCATGTGTGTGCTAAACATAGTGAGGGATGGAAAGACCAAAAGATACCTAATATTCATGAGGCACCTGGGCACTAAATATTCATAATATACTAAATATACATGAAACCAAATATACAAGAGACACTAAATATATAAGAGGCACTAAATATTCAAGATAAAATAAATATACACGTGCACTTAGTGTTCATAAGGTCTTTTTTATTTTTTTAAGTAGGCTCTATGCCCAGCGTGGAGCCCAATGTGGGGCTTCAACTCACAACCCCGAGATCAAGACCTGAGCTGAGATCAAGTGTTGGACGCCCAACCAAATGAGCCACCAGGCACCTCTAATGTTCATAAGGTCTTAATTCAGCCACCTACCGGTGATACCCATTCTAGGTCTGCAAGTCCTCTAAGAATGACATGGTTATTCATCAGGCTCACAGGCAAGCTACAGCTGTGGCCATGCATACTCGTCTCTGTGTCTGATAAAGTGTGTGTCATAGGCTCAGGCACACTCATTGTTGGCTCCCTTGCTGGAAACTCAACTCTCAGCCTCATAAGCACACTATTGGTGGTGAAAGC
This sequence comes from Halichoerus grypus, assembly GCF_964656455.1. NCBI lineage: Eukaryota > Metazoa > Chordata > Mammalia > Carnivora > Phocidae > Halichoerus > Halichoerus grypus. The sequence goes on along the minus strand of NC_135727.1, from coordinate 105,513,976 downwards.
TGATGCAGTATAGAGAGGACCTATAAACATTGTGTACCCCAGAATTCAAGTAGTGTGGCCCTTCCAGCCTGCTTATACTCTGTCCGAAGTGTGGCTCACTTATCCCATAGCTTTCTCCCTGGCTTCCCACTGTGTGATTCAACTGATTTTAATAATCTGTGTGATTCAAGTGTTTCAGTTTGGTCTGGGAGCCTTTCTGTTTCATGACCTCTAGAGCTGGTTGCCTGGTAGTGTACTTGGGGACCAACCCTGCATCAAGGTCATTCCTCACACAATAGAGAAGATACGGGAAGTTTTACAAAAATAATTTGAATTTCTTGGGTGGGGGGAGATCTTGGAGTCAATGATTTTATTTCATCTAATTTGCCTAATCATTTGCTCCAGTTTTTAAGGAACAGATCTGATTTTCTATGAAGTGAAGAAACACAAAAGAACAACATTTTGAAATGGACTAACTTCTGAAGTGATTTGTGAGACCACATCTAGAAAAGAATTATAGCAGAAAAAGCCCACAAACAAATATTTCATGAAAGAAATGCTGAACTGAAAAAAAGCATCACATTCTGATGACACTTACTTACCTTCATACATCCATTCAAAGAATATTAAAAAAAACCCCAAGATATGAATCATCTGATGACATTTAAACAATGCAAAAATAAATTTAGATCTAAAGTATCACCGAAGGACATAACTCAATTGTAGTAGAAGGTCATTATTTAAATAAATATTAATCAGAAACAGGATTAGACTTTGGAGTTTGTTTCAACATATATTAGCACTGAATGCCAATGTAAAATTAAATATACAATTTGGAGCAGTTTAACTTAATACTTGTTCTGATTTATTTTTTCTTTCCTTTATTTTACTGTAATCCCAGTCGAGTCAACATACAGGGTTATATTAGTTTCGTTGCTGGGATTTATTTACTGCCCATTTGTTCAAGGCAGTCCACTAGATACTGCACGGGGCTACGAAGATGAAACATACACTCTCCAAGAGTTTACAGTCTAATTATAAAGATGGGGGATGTTCTCCAAAAGTAAACACAACTTCGTACAAATGAAAAACTGTAGAGTTTGGAAGAAGGGACAAACCTAGCTGGCTGGAGGAGCTGTGGGAGATGGTCCGTCAAGGATGACTAGGGTATTGGCAGGTAAAGGGCAAGGAGAAGGCCCAGGGAATTACATGATGTAGAACTTAGGTATTTCCTTACAAAAAACGTAAGACAGTAGCTCATGTGGACCAGAAACTATTTTGTAAGAAGATATCACAAAATCTACAGGTAATGACTCTGGTAGTTGCAGACTTTCCCAATGTCCTCTCACCCCCAACATCATAACTTAGCTGACCATTAGGTTTCCCAGGTCAGCATCAGAGGCCTCTCTGGCTCAGGGTATAGGGTACGAACCTCTGTTTTAACATGGACATGTTGCACTGTGACTGAATGCTCATCTGTCTTGCCAACTGCACTCTAGGTGACTCAAGGCCATGGGTTTTGTCACTTACAACCTTAAATATAGCAGAGAGTATACTGTTTAATGCCTAGGAAGTGCTCAATTGATGCTTACTGATTGAATGAATGAGTCTATCAATCAAACAGTGTGTCAAAATGATGACCCCAATCTGCTTATTAATATCAATGTCTGAGTCATTGAAGGAGGGGAAGAAAAAGGGTGGAGTGGAGGAGAAGGCAGAAAAGAAGATTTTTCCAAACCAGCACAAAGAACAGCTCTGAGGTTCATATTGACATACACATAAAATAAGCGAAGACATGATACTCATATACAAGTTCAGATTAGAAAATGATCAATCGGGTTAAGAGGGGTGGGGTTTCCACTTCTCCCTGATGCACATACCCTCTAGCTGTCCTTAGGTGACTTCTTTTCTTTTGCAAAGCTGCCTTGGACACTCCAGAATAAAAACATTGCAAAATTAGGAGAAGACTGGCACACTGTTTGATTCACTCCCCTGGATAATTTTGCTTATAAAAAGTGACAGAAAATACTGGAAGATAACTGAGTGTCTTGTGAATCATCTAAGAAAGAATATTAAGGAGGAACGAAGAGCTCTGAAGAGTGGCAATCTATGAGTAATATGTATTATAGAGGGAGGGATTCTTCTTTTTAGGTGAATATCTAGTTGAGTATAATTTTATATTGCTGGAAGGTAAAATTTGCTCTCCTCACTCTCTATGTACACAGAGTGCATATATGTTATTGGCATTATTATTACTGTAATAGAAAGACGTCCCTTTCATAAGCCAACTTTTCTTTCATTTTGCTTCTTCTTGAATTCCTTTCTTCCTTCTTCCCCTACAGTTGCATCTCCAGATCTCTTTGAAAGGGGAAAATGAACTTGAATGCCTATGGGCTATCTAACTATGGTTGGTGACTAGTTCGAGTTCAATGACTTTCACTGCAAATCTCAGTGAAGTTGTCAGAAGACACTCAGTAGAAAATCTGCCAAAGGAGTTTGAACTCATCTTTTAAATAAGTTGCAGGACAGAGAAAATTACCACATCATCTTCATGATAAGGAGAAAGGATTCAAACTAAGAAAATCTCGAGATAAAGACAAAAAGATGGCACTAACAAACATCTCACTACTGAAAGATGACTTTCACCTACAATGATCTCTCTCAAAAGCAAAGATAGGGCTCAGCTATCATTTAGTGACGGAGTGCACAAGTTCCTATGATAATGTGAGTTTTAATTCGATCGTGTGCTCATGAATTCCCAATCTTAGTCTTCCCATTGTTGGGATGGTGGCTTTGTGTTTTCCTATATTCCTCTCTAGCGATCGCCCCATTTCTCAGATTCCTTTTATCTTCCTCTCTATCCCTGATCTCCACTTCCCTAAATCTCAACTCACCACCATCAGAAGGCTTGGCTCAGTGTATGTTGGAAATTCTTTGGTTACGTCATCATGAACTTCTTACTTGCTGAAAACTGTAAGGGGGAGTGTTCACACCAAGCTTTGGCAGCTCCCTCATAGTTCCCGATAGGGCTAGCCACTCCCCTATCTTTGAGTTTTTCTCTTGCTCAGCTTGCCATTCAATTTTTTTTTTCTTCTTTGCCTTGCATTTTCTGGCCACTCCCTGTTCAATGCTTACCAGAGCCCCGTTACCTTCTCCTTCGCAATGTGGTTTGCTGTTAGACATTCTTCCTGGGAAATCACACCCCTACTCTTACGAAAGTGGAAAGCTCTTAAGTGATCCCTACCTTGGGTGACGTTCCTTCTCTTTCAAGATAGCCTTAGGCATTCCAGAGTAAAAATATTGTGAAATATTGTTTAGGGTCCATTTTATACAGATGAGAACATTAAAGGTCACCGAGGTAAAGGTCGTAAGTAATCTCCATCTGAGAACTTGTGGTCCCCCCTTTTCTCTCTCTTTGGCACTGAATATGATTCCATGTATGCATATGTGTGATACTGTGGTGTTTCTCAAGGTTTAATGTGCATACAAATTCCTTGGGGATCTTGTTACAATGAAGATTCTGATTCAACAGTTCTAGATGGAGCCTGAAATTCCACATTTCTAACAAGCTCCCCAGTGATGCTGAGCCTTGTGGTCCATGAACCACACTCTGTGTAGGAAGATGATTTGCTTTTAAGAAAATGAAGCAATTTTGAACAAATAGGACACATAGCTCTCTAATTGTTGCAGAATTGCCATCTTTGAACTTTAAAAAATAAGTGACTATGAAGGAAAAGGACCATGTCCGAACTGTCAAATTGTCAATGCCACACTACCTAAGGCGGCCCAAAGATGAGCTCTTCATAATACCAAATGGGCTTCACAGGAATCAGGGAGGTAGGATTCAGCGAGCCCACAAACTCCTTTTCACTTATATCACAGAGAAGAACGTATCAAAATGGGCTCTAGAAAGAGTGCCTTGTTCTGGAAGCATCTGAAAACGTATGCATGCTTAAGACTTAGAGTCACTGGCGGGGCTCAGCATTTAAAATGAAAAGCTACAACTCAATTCTATAAAGTATGAAATCTAGAGCTAGAGGGACCTTAGAGATCATCTAGCTCAGCCTCTTAATTTACTGATGAGAAAACCGGATGTTTCCAGGATTTACTCAAAGGGCGACAGCAGAGTTAGTAGCCGAATGCGATCCCCTGACTCTCATAGTCTAGGAATCCCTCCGTAGTATGGGGCAAAGTATTTAAAAAAACAGACCTCAGGAATAATTTCAGGTACCTGTGGTGTCAGTATTTTTACCACAAATAGCTCTTGTTCCCATGGGCTCCCCGGACATCTGGGTGACAATTGGGCCAGTTAGGTACTAAGGAAGATGATTCAAAAGTACAGCACTTTCTGAGGCTTCCCTTTGCCCCGTTCTTACACCCAGCCCAGTGCGAATCTGCAGCAGTCCCTTTGTGAGTCACATTCTGCTTAAGTTGCATGCTAATTATAGAAACTTCCGGGGGAAGTGGCCAAAGTTCCTACTTCACAAGCTCAGTTAAAGGCTCCAACTTTTTTTTTTTTTAAAGGCTCCGAACTTTATCCAGAATCGAGGGCAAGGATCCCATCTCTGTAGGAAGCCAAACTGGCAGCTGCCCCCACTGTCACAAAACTTCCACATCACCTCAGTGACTGACGAGGAGGAGAACATCAGTTTTCATTCTTCCTCCCCTTTTAGGCTGAAACAAACACGCAAAAATGGGGTGGGGGGTAAAGACACAGGAAGGCAGGGACCTTGCTCCCTGGAGAGGTCCTAGGGTAGCCGGTGGGGAGTGAGAATCTGTGCCTTAGGCACCATCCCTCCATCCCCACGCCAATCTGCATCATACTAGTAGATGGTCTTCCTTCAACAGTGCTAGTATAGACTCAAGTTACAACTAGTTCTATAATATTAATGACATCTGGGCTCAAAATGTAGGCAAACTCAGGGCTACCAGGGGTCCATCTAAACGGCTTAAGATGGGGAGTTCTGCATTATCACTCTACTGCTAATAAACAGCTACTATAATTGAGTGACCGTGTGGTGTGGTAGGTACTATGCTTGTCAGGGCTTCCCCTGAACCCCATATTTCTGTAGAGGGTAAGATGTAAAACAACAATATTCAAAGACAAAAAAGAACTCAATCCAATTGTGTAATCATACATTGACAAATTCCATTTTCCATGTTAACTTAGAGTTTCTAGTCCATGTCCATTTTCAATGGTTATATATTTGTGGTAATATTTATACTCCAATTGTTTGTTTTTTATACAATTCGAGACTCCCCCCCCCTTCTTTTTCTTTCCCCATCTCTCCTTTGAGCATCCAAGGTTACAATACTAATAACTTGATATATATCCTTCCATTCCTACCTCATGGCCACATAATCCCAGGGAATTAATTTTGTCTTTTTATTTTTCAAATGGGTTCATATGTTTCTCGAAACTCGTTTTGTTTGTTAAGATGATATCATGAGTATCTCTTCAGGACAGCAGGCGCAGATCCAACTCGACTGAAAAGGAATTCATTCTGTAAAGCCATCATAATTCCATAATTTATTCAATAATTCCCCATTGATGGGTATTTGTGTTATTTCTACTTTTTGACCACTACTGATAATGTTACAATAATAGTTTCTACATATAGCCTTTCATATTGGTACTTCTATTTCTGTAGAATCGATTCTCAGAAATGGAGTGACAGATCAAAATGTAGGTGCATTTAAAAAACTAATAGAGAATACCACATTTCTTTCCTTAAACACCATAGCAATTTATGTTCCCACCAGCAATGCCTGAGAGTGATCTTTTCCCTCATTAGAAGTCTTTTTGTCCATCTCTTGAATGGAAAATGGCATCTTGTTTCTTTATTTTCATTTTCCTGACGATGATGAAGTTGAGCATCTTTTCATAGTCCGCCCCACCCAGCTGCCTGGATATCTTCCTCTGTGAAATGTATATTGCTATGCTGTGACGACTTTTTTTTTTTTTTTATTTGACACAGCGAGAGAGGGAACACAGCGAGAGAGGGAACACAGGCAGGAGGAGTGGGAGAGGGAGAAGCAGGCTCCCCGCCAAGCAGGGAGCCCGATGTGGGGCTCGATCCCAGAACCCTGGGATCATGACCTGAGCTGAAGGCAGACGCTTAACGACTGAGCCACCCAGGTGCCCCTTTGACCACTTTTTTATTGGGTTGTTTGTCTCCTTAGAAATTAACGTATAGAAGGTATTTGTATATTAGGGGTACGCATCCTTTTTGTCATATATGTTGCCAACCACATCTGTGTAATCTATCATTTGTCTTCTGACTTTGTGTTCTGTTATTTTTAATGTAGTAAGCAGGTCTATCTTTTCCTTATCACTTCTGGGTTTCCTATCTTGTTAGAAAAGGTCTTCCTCATTCCAAGGATATTTCTTTTTGTATTTAAAACTTTAATGCACTTGAAATTTATTTTTATACTGCATGAGCAAGGAGATAAACTGTTCTCCAAGAGGGACTGCAAAGAGTTCTGGCAGCATTTATTGAATAAAACATCTTTTTTTCCCCACTGGATTAAAATAATACTTTTGCCACATAATGTCTACAAAAACAATTTGATCCACTTCTGGACTCACAGTGTTGTTTGAGTGATATATTAGTCTCTTTCTGTGCCAATACTACATGATTACAGAAGCTTTATAGAAAGTTTAATGCTGGGTAATGCAGGACCCTCCCTGATCTCCAATGCAGACAGAGATATTTATTCTTTTTTCCTACATCCTTAGGTTAGTGTTAAGTATCTATTTTTTTATATGGACTTTAAAAGTCTCCCCTCCTCCCTTAATATATCCTGCCTTCAAGGCACTTGAAGTTTATAGGGTAATCACAATTTAAGTACTATTTGGTAAACCTCAGACACTATAATTCTATTTAATGAAACTTATACTTACATTAGGAAAAAAAAAACCTGCATTGAAAACCAATAATATGTCCAGGGTATTGCACAGATAAATTATGATACAGCTACATAATGGAACACTATGTAGCCATTAAAAGAATGGCTAAGCTTTTTGTTATGGGTTGAATTGTGTCCCTTTCCCAAATTCAAATGTTGAAGTCCTAACACTCAGTACCTCAGAACGTGACCTTATTTGGAAACAGAGTCTTTACAGAGAAATCAAGTTGAAATGAGATCATTAGGTTGGGCCTTACTCCAGTATAACTCATGTTCTTATAAGGGGAAACTTGGACACACACACACACACTGAGAACACCATGTGAAGATGAAGAAAAAAGATCTCCAAGCCAAGGAACACCAACGACTGTCAGCAAACGACCAAAAGCTAGGGGGAAAGCATGGAACAGATTCTCCCTCAATGCCCTCAAAAGGAACAACCCTCCAACACCTTGATCTGAGACTTCTAGTCTCTAGAACCATGAAACAATACATTTCTGCTATTTAAGCCACCCAGTTTGTAGCATCTTGGCGTGGCAGCCACAGTCACCCAAGAGACTCTGTGTACTGATACAAGCCAATTGCTAAGATATACTGTTGAAGGAGAAAAGTATGATTCAGAACAAGTATGTATGGTATGCTACCGTTTATGTAAATTCATCTATACACAGAAAAACACACATCTACACATAAACTTATGCTTGAAAATTCATAAATATCTCCTGAGGGATACACAAGAAGTTGATAATTGGTTGCTGGTGGAAAGGGGCTGAGTGGAGAGTGCAAAGAGTTGGGGAAAAGAATTTTCACTGTATACCTTTTGATTTCTGAACCATGAAAATGATTACCTATTCAAAAATAGTATGAAAAAATCAAATAAAACCCCATAAATTGTCACCTTTTAAAAAACTCTTAAGTCAAATAATTTGAACAGATCTTTTTTAGACTTTCTACGTGCACACTTAATGTTAATTAAAACATGTTAACTAACAAAACATGTTAATATAATGTTTACATATATAAGTATATCTCTTTCCTATTTACTCAGACCACACATTTTAAAGTGTTAATTTATGCCTAGCATTACTTGAAGTAATATGTGGGCTGAAGAAATACAAGACATACCTTCTTTATTATAGAAGCTTGTAACTGAGTGAAGGAGAGAAGAATAAAAGAACTTAAATGAAGCAGGAAGGAGAGTCACTTTAACTTTTTGTGCCTCAGGTTTCTTACTGGTAAAATAAGTGAGATAAAATGAATGTTAAAGTCCTAAAATTAAAAAAAAAAAAGAGATTTATTTATTTATTTTAGGGGTGGGGGAGAGCAGAAAGAGAGGGAGAGACAGTCTTCAGCAGACTCTGAACCGAGCACGGAGCCCAACACGGGGCTTGATCACGACCTGAGCTGAAACCAAGAGTTGGTCTTGTAACTGACTGAGCCACCCAGGCACCCCTTTGAATTCTTTTTATTTGATTGTATTTGCTATTTAAAACCATACTTTGAGGGCCTGGGTGGCTCAGTTGGTTACGTGTCCAACTCTTAATCTTAGCTTAGGTCTTGATCTCAGGGTCATGAGTTCAAGCCCCGCATTGGGTTCCACACTGGGCATGGAGCCTACTTATAAAAAAAAAATTATGCTTTGAGATAACTATAAATTCACATGCAGTTGTGAGAAATAATACAGAGAAAGCCAAGGTACCTCTGGCCAGTTTCCCCAAAGGTAACATCTTGTGAAACTCTAGTACAATACTGTGACTGGGATACTGATGTTGATACAATTGAGATAAAGAATAGTTCCAACACCACAAGGATCTGTCCTGTGCCGCCCTTTTATAGCTGCACACACTTCTCTTCTCTCCCCCTGTTGTCCCTGACTCTTGGTAACTACTAATCTGTTTTCCATTCCATAATTCTGTCATTTCAAGGATGTTATAGAAATGCAATCATGTGGTATGTAACCTTTTAAGATTAACTTTTTTACTCCGCATAATTCCCTGGAGATTCACCCAAGTTGGTGTATACATTGATATTTCATTTCTTTTTTTTTTTTTTTTTAATGCTGGGTAGTACTGCATGATATGAACGTATGGTAATTAGTATAACCATTCATTGTTGAAAACCATTGGGTTAGTTTCTACTTTTTGGTTATTACAAATAAAGCTGGTATGAACATTTTTGTACAGGTTTGGTGATAAATGCCCAAGAGGGCAATTGCTTGGTTGTAAGATAGTTGCATGTTTAGTGTTTTAGAAAACAAACCAACTGTTTTCTAGAGTGGCTGTACATTTTATATTTCTACCAGCAATGTATGAATGATCCATTTTCTCTGCATCTTTGCCAACATTTGGTATTGTTACTATTTTTCGTTTTAGCCATTCTGATAGGTGTGTAGGGATCTCTCATTATGATTTCAATTGGAATTTCCCTAATGGATAATGTTGTTGACAATCTTTCCATGTGCTTATTTACCATTGCTATATATTCTTGGTTAAAATGTCTCTTCTTGTCTTTTGCTCATTTTCTAATTGCATTGTTATTTCACTCTTGAGTTTTGAGAGTTCTTAATATGTTCTAGATATTAGCGTATTTAAAATTTTTATTTTATTGTTGTAAGAACAGTAAAACAAGGTCTACTGTCTTAACAAATTTTTTAGTGTACAGTATCATTGACGAAAGGTACAATGTTGTACAGCAGATCTCTAGAGCTTATTCATCTTGCTTTTCTGAAATTTTAATTTTTTTTTTTTTGCCTAGGGATCCCCATTTAATTCTTACAACAACCATATGACATGGGTATTTTCATTATCATCCTATGTTTACAGATGAGGAAACAGAGACACAAAAATGTTAACAAACTTTCTCACCGTTACTCGGATAACTAAAAATAGAGCCAAAGTCTAAAACCCAGGTAATGAGGAGATACCATTTTGTGAACCAGCTTAGAAATCATGAACGCAGCAAGAACAATAAAATAAGTTTTATAAAAAGCAAGCCAAGGGTACCATCTCAAAGTATATAGATTCTATTTATGTTTGGTAAATATTTTGACATTTTGATTTTGCTTTCATTTTATAGTTTCTAAAAAACCTAAAACTGTAGTTTTTCTTGTTCACACTACTGTGAAGTAGAGAAAACAAAACAAACAAAAGCCAAATTATGATCTGGCATATAATAAAACATTAGTGTTTGCATTGAGTTTAGCTTGAATTTATGCAAGCAAATGCCTGCTGTCCTTATTTTTGATTCAATTCAATTCACTTTGGTTCAAACTCCTCAGACAAACTCTTAAAAGAAATCGTGGAAGACTCTGAAATGATTAAAAAATTCCTGTGTGTCTTTTCCATGGAATTCTTTATATTGTCTAACAAAACCCTCAGGGGTTATCTGAGACTTTAAGGGTCTACCCCTTAGTCTTTGGTTGTGCTATTTTCTACCTCTGTAGAGTTATAACTCAACTCAGGGAGGGGCGTCTGAGTGGCTCAGTTGGTTAAGCGACCGACTCTTGGTTTCAGCTCAGCTCATGATCTCAGGGTCCTGAGATGGAGCCCTTGTTGGGTGGGGCTCCGGCACTCAGTGGGGAGTCTGCTTCCCCTTGCCCTCTGCCCCTCTCCCCCTCACTCTCTCTCTCTCTAATAAATCAATAAATCTAAAAAAAAAAAAAGAAGTCAACTATTGGAGGGTTGATGGTAATGCAAATGGTTCTTGTTCATGGAAATGCGTTTGTGTTTGTCTCCTGGAATGCAATTGATTCCTCTAAGCAGAGTCAGCAGTATGGCATCTGTTATCAAATACTTATCAGCATTCCTGACTGTTTATGTGTCTGTTCTTCAGATTCTCCTTTGAACCAACTGTAACATCTTACTGATTCTCTCATTAGTTAATGATTTAATGAAATGTTTGGCACATATTCATTATGTATTTCTTTTTTTAAAAAAAGATTTTATTTATTTATTTGAGAGAAAGACAGAGGGAGAGCACAAGCAGGGGGAGGGGCAAGCGGACTCCCCACTGAGAGGGGAGCCTGCCGCGGGGCTTGATCCCAGGACCCTGAGAACATGACCTGAGCTGAAGGCAGATGCTTAACCAACTGAGCCACCCAGGCACCCCTCATATATTTCTATTGGTGTCATGATTTGAACTTTTTAGAAAATCAGCCTTTAAGAAAACACAAACATACTATCTGCTCATTCATTAAAAAAAGGTACCTATTTATATGACACTTTGCCAGGTACCTGAGCCACAACTTCTAATGATAACATCTTACTATCTAAGGTACGTTCATTTAAACATTTAAATAGATGCTGGCATGACACTATTAACAAAACTACAGACTTTAATGCGATTTTACCAGTTTTCCCACCAATGTCCTTTCTCTGTTTCAGGATCCAATCCAGGATCTCACGTTGTATTTAGTGACCATGTCTTTTTGGTCTCTGGCCTGACAGTTTCTGAGTTTTTTTTATTTTTCATGAGCTTATCACTCTGGAAGAGGACAAGTCAGGTATACTGCAGAATGTCTCTTAAGTTGTGACTGAGGTTTTCCCATGATCAGACTGGGGTTACGGGGATCGCCCTTCTCATCACATTCTATCATGGGGCATGTGATATCCACACGATTGTCATTGGTGATATTAAACCTGACCACTTAGTCAAGGTGGTGGTGCCTGCCAGGTTTCTTTTCCATTGTAAAGTTATTTCTCCTTTTCTATGTTTTTTGAAAACAGGTCACCTCGTCCAGCTCATACTCCAGGGGGACGGAACATTAAACTTCACCTCCTGGAAGGGGAGTATCTATACATTTTTTGGAATTCTTTTATAAGGAAGATTTAGCCTGCAATGATGGTTTTTCAGTGAACAGAGAAAACACATTATTATCTGGATCGTTGCTGTGTGGCCAGTCTCATTTTTCTCCTTTTCTAAATCCATAAACTGGCTTTTGTCTCTTATGGGCCAGTGTAAGTTAATAGGTTTGTTTATCTTACATTATCATTAATTTATGTGTTTAGGTGACAATAGGTTTTTTTTGGTAGGTTCTGGCAGTCAAGACTAATAGGCTTTTCAACATATTTCTGTGGATACAAATTGTACCAGCACACGGGGAAGGGGAATGAGCTGACAGTGTATGTGTCACTTTGAATCACTGGGTAGCCTACTGGGAATATTGAGTTACTTAAGCTTCAAAGAAAGATGTGACAATGGCTAATCATATTTTAGATTCAGATTTTAATGTTCTCACAGCCTAGGTGGCCCATCAATTTTTTATGTTAAGTTTTTTTCCACAAGTTTTCCAACAATTTTTCTGGGCAAGATTGCTTCAAATGCAAGACTAATTTTAAGCTCGATTAAAATGTTAAAGAGACTGTCATGCCATTTGTATTATCCTTTATGAAAAAATCAATACTTTAATAGACTTCCTTGGTAAACTATTTTGAGAAACTCAATAGGATTGTTAAATAAAGCAGAACTCCCCATCAGATTCCAGTCTTTTCTATGTGTTTTCTGACAAAAGGGGTAAAATAAGATAAAGTAATGAGTTACATGACTAAAGATTATTATTATTATTTTTTTGCATAGAATACAGCTTTTACACATTACAGTGTTCTGAGCTAAGAGTGGAAATTCACCTTAGAGAACTGTTAATTGTCTGAGTCCTGACACCTCAAATTTAGCACGTTATTCATCCTCTGTTATAACACTTACCACGTTCTCTTACAATAAGTTATTTTTAAAAATTTGTCTCCTCTACCAGACCATGAGCTCTGACTTCAATGACTGCAAAGCTACAGCCATATTTATTTCCTCAGTATATTGCACCACATCTGGCATATAGTAAGTCACACTAGCCGCATGTCAAGTGCTCAACAGCACATGTGACTAGCTACTAGAGTACTAGAACGTGCATATGTAAAATATTTTTATCATCGTAGAGAATTCTATTTGACAGTGCTGGTTTAGAGTAGGGTCTCTCAACCTTGGCATTATTGACATATTAGACCAAAATTTTTTTTGTTGTGGGGAGTTAGCTGTCTTGTGCATTGTGGAACGTTGAGCAGCATCCCTGGTCTCTACCAACTACCAGCCAGTAGCCTCCCCACCCTCAATGTGACAACCAAAAAGGCCTTTACGCCTTGTTATATATCTCCTGGGGATAAAATTGTTCCCAGGTGAGAATTACTGAGTTGGAGAAATCCATCTTGAACTAGAGTCCTAGAAAACCTTATGTTGCCAAGACATATTCCTAGGGACTGCTGAAAATTGTTCTCTAGTAAAAAGGATCCACATATATATTCTCTACATTTTCTATAATTACAAGAGGCAATTCTGTTTCATAAAAAGAAAATTTTTAGAGTAGAATTGTGCTATATTCATGGAAAGCAACCTCTCCCCAATGTCTCTTAAGCAACATACCTTGGTCCCATCAAAATGGTATTAGTGACTATGATGCAGCCATCATAGGGCTTTCTTCCTTAGATGAGTGTATTTAAATATTAAAAAAAAAGAACCCATCCTCACCACTTCAGTGAGCAGTGGACTGGCTTCAGACTGTGAGATCCCACATTATTTTTTTTGCTGGCTTTCTCTGGCCACAGAAGTGTTTTTCTTGCCCACGTGGCATGCTGAAATGTTGGGAGAATAACTTCCCCTTGAAAGCGGTGCTCAACCAATGACTCTGAGGAGTTGTTATGGAAATAGCCCAGCTCCCTTGTCATTTGGGTAGGAGAACTCCAAAGCACGTGTTCGCAGCACACACAGAGCTGCCACAGTGGGGTGAAATTCCACTAGACGGAGGGTAGTTCACGCGATACTGCGTCTTTTACTGAATGCCTTCTCTCCATCATCTCGTTTCCTCTCTCTATATCTATGGACATTTTATTCCCTTCCCAAGGAAATCCTTGTCTCAAGGTCCACTTTGACTCAGAGTTTACATTAAATTCTTGACTCTGGGTCTGTGTCTGGGGAACTCAGAATGAAATATATTTATTAATTCATTAACCATTTATTCAGAATTATTGTGCCCCTTACTGCACACTAGCTTTGGTGGCACGGGTACTGTCTTATAATTAGAACAGATGAGTGTGCTAAAGCCAGGACACGTGCCTTTTTATTTATTTATTTTCATTTAGTTCATTTTTAAAACATCCTCTCAATTTCCTTCTTTATTGAGGTGAAATTTACAGAACATGAAATTAGCCATTGTAAGGCAAACAATTTAATGACATTTAGTGCATTCACAATGTTAGGTAACTACTACCTCTATCTATTTCCAAGACTCCAAAATAAAATCTCATACCCATTAAGCAGTTACTCCCCATTTCACCGTCACCATGTCCTGGGCAGCCACCACTCTGTATTTTGTTTTTATGGATTTATCTACTCTGGATATTTCATAAAAATGGAATATGTGTCCTTTAGTATTTATCTTCTGTGGGTTAGCAAAATATTTTCAAAGTTCATCCATGTGTTGGTACTTTGTTTTCTTCATGGCTGAATAATATTCCATTTACGTATATACCACAATTTCTTTATCCGTTCATTGGTTGATGAACACTTGGGTTGTTTCTACCTTCTGGTTGTTACAAATAGGTGCTGCTATGAGCATTCACACAGAAGAACTTGTTTAAGCACGTGCTTCCAATTCTTTTTGGTATATACTTGGGAGAGGGCCTGCTGGGTCATATGTTAAATCTATGTTTAACTTTTTGTTTTCTATAGTGGCTGAACCATTTTATGTTCCCAATGGCAATGTACAAGCATTCCAATTTGTCTAACATACTCATCAATGGTTGTTATTTTGCATTTTTTTTTTTATCATGGTCATCTTCATGAGGGTGAAGTGATACCTCACTGTGGTTTTGATTTGCCTTTCCCTAATGACTAATGATGTTGAGCAACTTTTCATGTGCTTGTTGGCTATTAGTGTTTCCTTGGAGAAATGTCTACTCAAGTCCTTTGCCCAATTTCAATTTGAGTTGTTTTTGTTGTTGTTGTTGTTTTAGTTTTAAGAGTTCTTCATGTATTGTGGCTACGAGATACTTACCAAATATACTATTTACAAATATTTTTGCCCATTCTGGAGGTTGTCTTTTCTCCTTTCTTGATTTCTTAAATAACACACTAAAGTTTTAAATTTTCATGAGACCCAATTTATCTATTTTTTTCCTTTGTTACCCATGCTTTTGGTATCATATCTAAGAATCCATTGCAAATCTAAGGTCACAACTATTTATCCTTCCTTTTTATTTTTAACAAAAGGACTTTTTAGCTTTACTGTGCCTTGTCAAAATATTTGGGTCTGCTCTTTTTCAACAACACAGAGTAATTGTAGTGTGTGCTCTTTCCAGAGAATTCTCTACAACTTCACACTGTCTACAACACATTCCTTTCTAAAGTTGAGGTTCAATATACAGTATTTATGGAGAACTGCTTAAAAGACAGATAGTGACTCCATGTTCCATGTCACCACAACTGTATATGCATGAATCATTTTGCTTTGGTCCACTGTAGAAATGTTACTTCTAAGTAAGTAAGTAAGTTCTAATGAAGTAAGACTTCCTCACTTCATTAGAAAACCTTCGGAAGAAACATCTTACCCTTAATTGAAAAAAAAAATGATAGCTAGATAGTCAGTCCCTTCACATTTCATGGGTTCCATGAAACATTTTTTTTTTTTAAAACAAAGGCAAGTGTAAAAGAGAGGGGATTTCTGTTTTATTAATAGTCACTGTTTTCATAGCTAATCAATTGCACAGACACACATGTCAAGGGAAGGCTATGTAGGTAAAAACTGAATTGGTTTATTTTTTATCAATGAATAATATAAAATGGTGTGCATATCTTTTTAATAACATGACAATAAATTTACTTCTTTTCTATATTATGAAAATGATGGGAGAGAGATCTAAAAAAAGGAAAAGAAAAAATGGAGTTGGGGGAGACACAATCATATACATAGAACCTATGGTGCAAAGAAAGAAAGAACAAGCAAAACGCAGGTGAAAAAACAGAGAAGTAAAAGAAGCACTTCACAAGTATGTATATATATTCAGAAGGGTATATCTATTTGAATGTGGTAAAAAGGCACATACACTCACATCTATACAGAGAAACAGAGGGTGGCAAAGAATCACATAGAAATACAGAGAGAATGAGTGTGAAAGCTAGCAAGACAAATGGTTGCAGACTGAGACAGAGAGAGAGAGTTCTCAGATAAAAATAGAGGTTTACTGAGTAATATCCACATCCTAAAACCTTCCAGCTTGTGTTGCTGATGCCTGGGAAAGCTCCATGGTGTTTCACAACAACAGGGACAAAGGTCATAACTGTTCTTGGCACTTGCCCCTTGGATCATTAGCCATCCAGGGGAACATCTAGGAAAGTAGCCATTTCCCCACTCTACATTGCTCTCCATTGTTTTTTGAGCTTTCTCCACAAGGACAAGACGCACATGGGTAATTTTCAAATGTGTTAACCATCCGTCTTCAGCAGGTAGGAACATTCTTCCAATTTAGAGGTTCCAGGTGAAGCAAGCGAGGCATAAGATGGCTCTTTTAAGTAGAATTAGATGATCTGCTTTGAATATTCTTCGGTTCATAGGAATAAATTTTTCTCATCAAAAATCACAGGACAGTGGTTTTATTAGTCAAGAGTATCCAAAGCCCACTCTTGCTTCTTCGTGTGATATAAACACTCTAGAAGACGTCAGGAGACTGTACTAGGATCTGTTTACATGGGGACAGTTTGATAAAGGTGATGTCTGTCCAGTGCTGACGTGCTTGTGTCCTACCTCAGAAACTCCTATCTCTATCCTAGTCTCAAAACTGAAGCCCTGCACAGAAAGTTTGAAGTATGAGAATACGAGAAAATTCGTTCTATTATTAGGAGTGCTACTAAGGAAAGGGGATTCGAAGAGATTGGGCCTTTTAAGTGGAGCTGTCTGATATTGACAATGGGGATAAAATAGCCATTAGCTACTAAGTGCCTAAGCAATCAGATCTATAAATCTTCCAGGTTGTACAATGCAGTCAATGAGAGATCGATACATAAACTCTATTTGCTGATCCTGAGGTTAGAGTCTAGAATTTGGTTTTAATAGTAAGCTGTATGTTTTAGATTTTAATTTTAAAAGTTATCCAAGTATCACATGTATTAAGTTCCAAAAAAAATGAAGTAATACTCTGACTTAGAATGAAAAACAGCATACCTCTACCCTAACCCCTTCTACCTGAGTTTTGCTTTATTCCAAACGCTTTGAGTTGTTCTTTTCTGATATTTACATCCGTATGCCTAAATATTATGCTTATGACCCAATTTCTTAACTTACCAATTTTAGTCATTATCTATTGATTTCCCATCATGAAGATGAAGAGCTAGTGTTCCTTTACCTGCCAATATTCCTACTTCCTTGCACATGCATGCATGTGGATGATCTTAACAACAACAAACAAACAAACAAACAAAATTCTGAATAGCATATGGGCAAAATATATGAAGAAACATTTCCCTGAAGATGATATTTAAATGGTAAATAAGCAAATGAAACATATTCAACATCACTAGCCATTAGGGTAATGCAAATTAAAACCATCATGAGACATCACACACCCATCTATTAGGACAACTAAAATGAAAAATGTGGTGACAATACCAAATGTTAATGAGGATGCATCGAAATTGCATCACTGATACATTGCTGGTGGGAATTTAAAATGTAAAATGATACAGCCACCTGGAAAATAGTTTGGCAGTTTCTTTAAAAAACTAAATACACATTGCCATATGGCCAAGCAGTTTTACTCTTGGGCACTTATCCCAGAGGAAGGAAAGTTGACATCCACACAAAAACCTGTACACATATGTTCATAGCAGCATAGTCTGTAATAGCCCAAACCTGGAAATAACCATAACGTCCCTCAATAGGTGAATGTTTAAACAGAATTTGATAATCCATACTATGGAATACTAGTCAGCAATGAAAAGGAATAAGCTATTGACACATGCAACAACTTGGATGGATTTCTTTTTTTTTAAATAAAGATTTTATTTATTTGAGAGAGAGAGAGAGTGCGCACACGAGTTGGGGGGGAAGAGCAGAGGGAGAGGGAGAAGCCGGCTTCCCACTGAGCAGGGAAGCCTGACATGGGGCTCTATCCCAGGACCCCAGGATCATGACCTGAGCCGAAGGCAGACGCTTAACCGCTGAGCCACCCAGGTGCTCCGTTGGATGGATTTCAAGGTCATTATGCTTAGTAAAAAAAATAATCCAAGAAGGTCATAAACTCTATGATTTCACTTATATAATATTCAAAAGATGACAAAATTAGAGAGAGAGAAAATGGATTAGTGATTAGCAGAAGATGGTAGGAATGGTGAGAGCAAAGAGAATGAGTAGCATGAATTAGATATTTGTGGGGATGAAATAGTTCTGTACCTTGATCATGGTGGTGGTTACACAAATTTACACATGTGATAAAATGGCACAAACACACACACACACACACACACACATGCACACATGGATGGTACCAATGCCAAATTTCCTGGTTTTGACAGCATATGTTAAGCTATGTAAAATGTAACCACTGGGGATGGGGGGAGGGAGTGAAGGGTATGTGGGAACTCTCTATACTATTCGTGCTTCCTGTGTATCTCTATTTCAAAACAGAAAAGTTTAAAAAATTGATATTTAGGGTTTATCTTATTGTGACTAAGATTGTTTGCTGTTAGGTCAAGTATTTGGTACAGTGATAATATTTCCTTTTTCGTACAACTTTCTGTTCTTCCTGGAATAACATATTTTTTCTTTGCTTAGTTTTAAATGTCTGCATACTTAAGTCTTGGCAGTCACTTTCACAGATTTTTAAAGCCACTCTAATGGTGATTTTCCATGTGCAAACACAGCAGTTGTTCTATTTGTCCATTTTCCTCTCCAATCTTCCAACCTCCATCGAAAAGTTCTTTTTGAGAGCCCTTTACCCTTATGTTTGAATTCTGACTGGTTGCTTTCTGAAAATGGTTTATTTCATCCCAGTTGTGAACAATAATTCAGTAGGGTGTATTATTCTATATAGAAATTTGAGTTTTCCTTCTTTTGGCTTCTTTTGCCACTGTTGAGGAGTCTACTATTGTTCTTTGTAGGGAATCTCCTTTTCTTTCCCTAGGCATTTTTAAGATCTTCTCATTGTCTTTAATATTTGACGATTTCATTGCAATGAGTCTAGGTGGAATTTTTTTTTTCATTATCCACATTGGGATTTCTTGGCTTCCAAAATTTGAGTATTCATGTCTTTTGGCATTTCTGGAAACCTCTAACTGTTTGAATACTGCCTCCTTTTTATTTTTTCTAAACCCCAATTAGATATATGCTATGGTTACTCTATTTTTCATATGTCTTAAGTTTTTTTTAATTTAAATTCAATTAGCCAACATATAGTACATCATTAGTTTCAGATGCAGAGTTCAATAATTCATCAGTTGCGTATAACACCCAGTGCTCATCACGTTTTTTTTTTTTAATATTTTTTTATCTCCTTGTCTTTCTGTGCTGTGTTTTGAGAATTTCTTTAGATCACCTCCCGTTCACTAATTCTTTCTCAGTTTTAAGTTTCTGTTTAAAATGTCCACTGAGTTTTATTTATTACATGGATTACATATTTAATATATAGAGGACTAATGGGGAATTTATTCAAATTTTTTTTTTATATACTACCTTGTTGCTTCCTTAAGCGTTTGATTCTTTTGTGTTTCTAACCATTTCAAACATGCTCATTTAATTTCTGATTTTTATAGTTCCATTATCTGAAGATATGGAAGGCGAATCTAGTTTTCCCCAGCTGACTCTTGTTTATGGCATTTCCATTCATGCTTTATAATTTGAGATTGTGAGCTCATGTCTGATAGGGTATTAAGTGTGGAAACTGCAGGGCCTGAGTTAAAGGTGTATGCTTTCAGAAAGTGTTTGATCCTCAGGATGCTAACAACCTACGAATACTTCCAGTAAATTTCTGAGTCTGAGACTTCTCAGAGCCACAAAGTATTAATTCGGACCCCAAACATGTGAGAGGAATTCCTGATTTTTCAAATTCTTCAAGAAGACATTTTCCTTACCCAGAACTCAGGCTGAGTTGGCCACGTTTCCTTGACATCTCCTCTTGCTGCTAACGTGGATTTCTACCCAGGCTGCTCTTTCGCTACAGGTGTGTAGCTCTTTAAGGATTTTGCTTTCTTATGGGGATCTCAGTTCTAGTCAACCAAGCCTGGCTGTTCCTCCTCTCCCTGAGAAACTATTAGAACCTGAGCTTCTTCTTTATCAGCAAACATCCAGGGTGAGAGTTTGGCTCCTATTTTATTAGTACCTCGGTATTTTACTTACTTTCTTGTGAGCTCAGCTGAGCTTTAAATGGACGTGTGTTATATTTCACCCTGCATTTCTTGCCAGTTTGTGTAAAAACTTTTGTCAGGATGGCTTGCCCATAATTTTATCAGAAGTAGATTGTGCTCTAGGCCTGCAAGCATCACTGTAATACTAGGCCTTCTCATTCCCTCTCTCCTCTTATATCCTAGATTCCATGTTTTCTTCTCTGTTGTTTAATTGTTGAATTTTCATGAAGCTTGTCTTCTAGTAGCTTCTTGAGGAAGGTACTTGGAAAGTAAAAGTAGCTTTTGAGGAAGGTACTTGGAAAGTAAATAATATATTTATTAATTCTAATTTGAACATTACCCCTCAGAATTGTAAATTCTTTAGGAATTGTAAAGGATTCTTTAGCTTCTGTCTTCAAGTATTGCTATTAAGAGGTCTGATGTCATTCCGATTTTTAATTCTTCATTAGTGACATGATTTCTATCTGTTAATCTCTTTCTCTTTCTCCTTCTCTCTCTCTCTTTCTGCCCCTCCCTCTCTCCTTCCCTCCCTCCCCACCTCTGTCCTTCCCTTTCCCTCCCCACACCCACCTCTTTCTTTGGAAGGTTTTAGAATCTTACTGCTGTTCTGGAATGTCACATGATATGTGCTGATGTCTCTCTCTCTCTCTCTCTCTTTTATTATTGTGCTGGGAACTTGGTGGGCACTCTCAATCTTAAAATTTATGTCCTTCATTTTCGGGAAATGTTCTCACATATATGTTTTTGATAAATTCTTCCCTATATTTTCTCCAGAATTCCTTTAGTGAGATGTTGGATTTCTTGGATTTAATCCTTTAATTTTACCATCTTTTCTTTTTTTATGATTCATTTCTTCGTCTTTATTTTATCAGCTTTCTTGGAGATTTACCTTCTACTTTCAATTTAATTTTACACCTTTGCTATTACATTTTATTTTCCAGAAGTACATTCTTGTTCTTTGAATTTTTCCTTTTAATAAAATCTTTTTGTTTTATGGATCAAATATTTTTACTGAGGTCTTTAGGGATGTTAGTTATAGGTATCTATTTTCCCTGAGTTCTTTCCACCCCTCCTGCCCCCTTTTTATATTTTGCTCTCATTTCTCATCCATATTTAGGATTTAGGCACTGAAAAATTAATGATAAGCTTTACTTGTAGGGTTTTCACCAGGCGAATTTCATCCTATGCATGTGGGCAAAGACCTCCAAATAAGAGTAGCAATAGGTTTTTCCTCTAAGGCTACTCAGTTTCTCCAGAGGAAAGCATTTAATCTCCTCTCTGGGAGTATATGCTTGCTGCCAGTATGCCTGGAGCCAGTTAGGACTTGAGCCTTGGAGAGAGTGGGGGATCCTGTTCAGTATGTGTAGTTTCATTTAGTTCCCGTTTTCAGTGTGGAAATTCTCCCCTGCCTTCTTCTCTACCTGATGTCCCCGGATGTTGATCTTTTCTAGTACAATTTCTCTGGAGAACAAACCTCCAGTCTCCTGGTTGGGTAGGGAAGAGGCAACAATTTGGATTCCATGAAAAGGGCATGAAAGGCCTGGGGATCTGAATGCTCCTTAGACCCACTTTTGACGAATGTCCCTACTATCAGCCCCATCGTCATCCCTGCCTTCTGTAGTATCCGGAGCCTCCAATTTCTAAGACTTTCTAGGTTCTAGGTACTTGGTGTTCAGTTTTCCTAGAGATGCTAACTTCTCTGCTCCCTTTACATATTCTCAAAATTTGTCATTGCTCATATTTTCTTGTTGCTGCTCCCATATTCTTTCTCCTTGTAGGTAAATCTATAGTTTTATTTCCCCTACTCTCATTTTAGTAAAGTGTCATGACCTACCAGTTCTAACCAGAAATCCCTATAAATGATCTATGGAAAGAAAAATTTTGCTAACAAGATATTTGGCCAATTGCAGAGGTCAGGGGGTGAAATAAATGAGGGGGGTGGGACTTTCTGGCCTGGAATTTCCCAGGTATAATTTATTAGCAATATTTATTTTCCTCTTCACTTTTTGTTGTACAATATTTGGGAACAATTTGCAACTTCAAGCTACATGTTTTTTTTTAGCTATTAGGTTGAAACATGCAAAAAAAAAAACCCTGCTAATTTTGTAGGTCTCAAACATTTGAATACTAGAAATATTATATGGTTTGAGCTAACATTTTAACAGACTGTTTATGGACCTCCTGGAAATTGTACTGTGTATGCTACCTTCTCCTGGGAAATCTGGATTATCCCAATATTTGTACCTCTGGATCTTTCTCAGGCTGAACAAATATGTACACACAAGGTTGACCTCAGGTTCGCGTTCTGTTCATCAAGACAGACGATATGCAGCATGAGAA
The DNA here is from genome assembly GCF_964656455.1 of Halichoerus grypus. Lineage (NCBI taxonomy): Eukaryota > Metazoa > Chordata > Mammalia > Carnivora > Phocidae > Halichoerus > Halichoerus grypus. The sequence goes on along the minus strand of NC_135727.1, from coordinate 105,491,371 downwards.
GATATGAGTCAGCTAAACTGAAAAAATCAGTGAGCAAAATATTTACTTCTCTCAGTTGTACTCTTATAAATTCTGACTCTTTTATACTCGCTTTTGAAATTTTAGTAAGATAACATAAATGAGCACTTTGTAAATGAAAAAGAACCATACACAAATGAAGCACATTACTCTAAGTATCTATAATGTGCCACCAGAAAGAAGACATAAAAGACCCTTTAAAACCTATTTTGACTATGAGATAAGAGGACAAAACCAACTCCTCCAATAACCAGGGTTCATTATTATTAACAATGATAATCATGATAATAATACAACGAAGCTACTAACACATACTAAGCCTTCATGATACGCAGGGCACTATGCTAAGGGCTTTCTATAACTTATTTCACTTAATCTTCCCAATATTAACCTTTATTCCTCACATTATAGAAACGAATTCTAGAGAGGCTAAGAGGCTTGTAGGAAGATCACACTGTGAGCTTGTGAAAAGAGCATAGCCACCGTTCAGACACAGTTAACGCTTTCATCACTATGCCCCACTGTAGGATAATTCTGGCACGAAGGATCGTCTTTGAGTGAAACACAGAAATGTGGATGTAAATGGCACTTAGAAAGCTTGCCTGTCGGCAAGGGATATAGTGTTCCGCAAGGTTGCGTTATTGGTCCATGAATACCCAGCTATATGGGAACACGGGCAGAAAGATGCCCAGATGGCCAGCACTTTACTTAACCACTAAAGTGAGGTGCACCTGGGTGCCTGGGTGGCTCAGTCGGTTAAGGGTCTGCCTTCAGCTCAGGTCATGATCCCAGGATCCTGGGATCTAGCTCCACGCCTGGCTCTCCACTCAGTGGGGAGTCTACTTCTCCCTCTCCCTATGCCCCTTCCCCCTGCTTGTGCCTCTCTCTCTCTCTCTCAAATAAATGACATCTTTAAAAAAAAACAAAGTGAGATGCACCAAGTCAAAGGGGGATGCAGCAACTCTACTTTCTTTCTTTCTTTTAACCATAAAGTAGTCTGTTAACTTGTAACCCCCATGTAGCTTCTCTCCTTAGTCTTTAGCAAACGGCTCGTCATATCTGACTATATCAGATATTAAGCTAACTCCAGCTCATTCCAGAAGTCCAAAGAAAACTATGATTTTACTAACCCAGGTGCATTTCTTCAAATCTTTTACAAATGTCACTTTTTCTATAAAAAGCCCCTGTTTAAATGACATGTGGAATATTTCATGGATCCTACACAACTGCAAAATATATATTGAGCCTCAAGATAAATAAGGTAGTTGTTAATAAGTCTATGTAAGGTTGCTAAATTTAGTGACACCTGAGTGGCTCAGTCAGTTAAGTGTCTGCCTTTGGCTCAGGTCCTGATCCTGTGGTCCTGGGATCAAACCCCATGTCAGGCTCCCTGCTCAGTGGGGGGCCTGCTTCCCCTCTTCCTCTGCCTGCCACTCCCCCCTGCTTGTGCTCTCTCTCTGGCAAATAAATAAATAAATAAAATCTTTTAAAAAAATAAAAAGTTGCTACATTTATACTATTAGAATGTACAATTCCCAAGGGCTAGAGAGGCTTTCTATCTACCTTCTGACCTCCTTTCAAATACCTGGTGGTGTTGTATACACACGCCACTTCAGTAACTTCTTGACGAAAATGAGGTAGATTTGGCTCACGATGTAGCTGTATTAAAAATCGGCACTGCTCTTTTAACCTTTTCTATTTTTTAGATATATAATAAAAGTAGCTATGGAACTTGTGTGAGATTTCGTGAAATCTTTTTTTTTTCCCACACAAAATGGGTGCTACGGAAATAATATCCAGGCTGTTTGCTTTCACTGTTGAACATCTGAAGTTATCTACGAACTTCTGAGGAGAGTGGAAAAAAGCCACAGCTTGAAATAGGTTGAGTTTAACTCTGCAATTTAATTGCAAAATTAATAAAATAAAAATAATAATAGCCACAGCAGGAGCTAAATCATGCTGGTACAACTGCTGGGTTGGTTCTGAGATATTATTAACTCTGAAGGTTGGATTCATTGTGGTGCTGCCTTTTTGGAAGGGAGGGCACATCAGGATTTTGAGTGCCTATTTTAGAGTTTTCCTTTGATACTGTAGCATATAACGTGGAACGCTAAAATTAAGAAAAAAATGTGTCTACCTTGTAGGACAATAAATGCAAAGCTCATCGTAAGCTTCATTTCAAATCTCATGCACAGCACCTTTAAAGTTCAATTAATTTACTTGGCTGTTTGGCTGTGTTCATTTTTATAATCGTGGTAGGTTCCTACATAAACAGTGTTAAGTGGACCCGGTGCAACACACCAAGAAATAATTAGCTTCTATCGTTTTATCTTCTATGTTTATAAGTTCCATAACATATGTTGGCGCATTTATTCCCTTACTGGCTCAAAAATCATCAAGTCGAGGTCAGAAGTGTAATTAATTTGCCAACTACCTCCACATATTCTTTCAGACTGAGCAGTTAAGCCACTGGTTAGAAAAGATAGCATTCTCTTCAAATATATAGTTAGTTTTATTAAAAATAACTTTTATTTTGAAATGGTTAAAGACTCACAAGAAAGTAAAAATATAGTACAGAGAATTCCCATGTACCCCTTCACCCAGCTTCTCCCATGATACTATCTTAAATAACTGGAGTGCATTATCCAAGTCAGGCAACTGACATTGGTAGAATGCTATTAACTGAAATACAGAGCTCATTTAGATTTTGCCAGTTTTAACACGCACCCTTTTGAGGACATAATTATTTTAATCTGGTTTAAATGCTAACTCTTACGTTAGACAAATGTGCCTTATAGCTGTTTTAATATCATTCTAAATAATGTTCAATGTAGCAAAATTATAAGAATGACTTTCTGATCATTTAACTGATGTAAAACTCTTTGCTTTCTGCTATGGATTTGTTGCCATAGAAAATCTCAAAATTATTAAAAAAAAAGAAAAAGAAAGACAGCACCTTGAGTGGGAGAGCCTGACTTTTTATCCCCCTTGATAGGTGTATGCTCAATTACTCCTTTGAAATTGTATATGAATGGTTTCGTTCTGCTTCTCTGCTCCCAAGTCTCAGTTTTATTATTTTTTTTAGAAGATTTTATTTATTTATTTGACAGAGAGAGACACAGTGAGAGAGGGAACACAAGCAGGGGGAGTGGGAGAGGGAGAAGCAGGCCTCCCACGGAGCAGGGAGCCCGATGCGGGACTCAATCCCAGGACCCTGGGATCATGACCTGAGCTGAAGGCAGATGCTTAATGACTGAGCCACCAAGGCACCCCCCAAGTCTCAGTTTTGACTAGGGTGCTCCTTAACATCTGGTTCAATATTCATAGCAGATCAGCCTTCAAATACTTTTTTTTTTAAACGGAAATTAGTTGATGTTAGATCTACACTTTAGAGGCCTTTAGAATATTCTACAGGAAATGCACAAAAATTCTGAAAAACAAAATGCTTCCTTTCAGGTAAAAAGATATGATTTAATATATCTAATGCTTGGTATTATTCATCACTGTCCCTATGCTAATAAGTCACTCACAGAAGTGACATAGCTGATAGAGCTATGTAGCAAACACAAACAAGTACTTGCTTCCTACATATTTTAAATGGTCATTCATTATTAATTTTTATAAAATGTATCACAATCACATTAATCCCAAGAGTCTAATATCTTTGTAATGCAGATATAAGTAATTCCTGTTTTATTCATTATAACAACATCAATCAGGGAAAGCTCATTTGCTATTAATGTGAATATAACAGGTAATTCCATTCTAATCTGGTAGTGATTAATGTTCACTTGGTAAGTAATTACAATATCACATTTCAAAGTGTTAGCATTGGACAATACTTATTTTGTGTGGCCTCTCAAAGAACCACAGCAGTTTGTCTGGGCTTAGAATTGAAAAGGTTTAGGAGAGGAAATCAGCCCAGGGACAAAGAGGAAGGCTTCTTATGTGGCTGGCAAAAGAGAATAATAGTTAAGTAAGAGGTTTGCAAAATACACCACTTTTTTTCAGTCCATTAGTATGCTTCATAAATACTCAGAAATACCACCATTCCATCTGTAAAACAAAGAAAAACGAAACTGGTAGAGGTTTCAAAAGCCACTGTTTTAGGTCTGTAATGTCAATGAATTTTCAAACCACATGGTCTCCTTGTCCTAAATGACAGATTAGCTTCAATGTAAGAAAGAAGTGATATTTAAAAGAAGTAGCTCTTTTGATGTCATCATTTTATTTGCAGATTAATCAAAATTTAAGTTGTCTAACTAATTTGGGGCCAAAATGATCCTTATATTGAGAAGATAAATCTACTAAAAACATACATTGATGATTTATATCAATATTACACTTCTGTCCTATTTTAGATAAACTATACACACTTGCCTTAACATCAATAACCAGAGAGATTCCCACACATATTGATGCTTAATATATGATTATGTTGAACTGGATCAATGCTGATCATTGATTTGAAGAATCCTGGAAATAATAAGCTTACTGTAGAACGTTACAGGCTATCTGTACACATCTGAGATTTATACGCTCTACGGGCGGGGTAGGGGAGACCCATACGAGGCTCCAAACAACCTTGAAGCACAGGCAGGAGATACACCATTAATCTTATTTCACAGATGAGGAGACTGATGCCAAGAGTAGTTCAGAGACTTGCCCTAAATCCCGCTCCGGAGGTTTTCCTGGAACCCAGGGCTTCTAACTCTTGGTTTTATGCTCTTTCCTCTATCGCCCAGTGCCATCCTGCCTCCGCTCACTTGTGACAGCTTCTAGAGAACAGACATAAGAAAAATTGCCAAGGGTTTACTAGTATCCAAATAACTAAGACTACTGGACCAATAGGAGGCGAGGGGAGAAGAGGAAAAAAAGGAAGTCAGGAATGCGGGACTTTCAAATCCCAGGTTGGGCACTCCAGGTTTATTCCTCCTATACTGAATACGAAGTCTGTGAGCCACAGAATCTGAATGAGAAATCCCATCAGATGGCAAGCCTGGATTTTGGTTTGCACTACCAGAGGCACTAAGACTAATTCAGAAACTAAGACGGGCCTGGCCTACAGATGCGGCCTATGGGTAGACAGAGCTGGCAATGGAAGGCTGCAGAGGGAAGAGAAATAAAGCTGTGTAAACGTCTGACCTGGAATAAGTCATTTGCTATTTATTTAATTTTATTTCAATCAACAATTACCTACCAATCGACAATCAATTTCAATCAACGATCACACCTATCACGTATCATGTTATGAATGATGAACAGAAGGAATAACAGAACAAAATTATTGCCTTCAAGAAGTTCCCAACTGATAAATGTTTTAAAACAGATGCCCCTGGGTGTGCCAAAACACATGCCGTTAGGTACCTCAGATACTGACTGCCCTCAGCCATGGAACATATTCTAGGTGGGTACTGAGGAGTTTGGAGCCCCCAGCCATGAGACACCTTATCTGCTTAGTATGATATCAAAATGACTGGGGAGTGCTGCAAAGAAGTTTGGGCTTTCTTTTTTTTTATTTTAATTTTTTTAAAGGGTTTATTTATTTGAGAGAGAGAGAGCGCACAAGTGGGTGGAGGGGCAGAGGGAGAGGGAGAAACAGACTCCCCGCTGAGCAGGGAGTCCAACGCAGGGCCTGATCCCAGGACCCTGGGATCATGGCCTGAGCCAAAGGCAGATACTTAACTGACTGAGCCACCCAGGCACCCCTGGGCTTTCTTTATAGAAAGGAGCAAGTGTACATCCCAGCTGGGGGAAAGCTTGGACTTTGGAAGATCTTTCTAAGAAGAAGTAGGATAAACCTAAGCTTAAGCCAGAAGACAGGCAAGAGTCCTAGTGAACGTTTCAGCCAGTGGAAAGAACAATGAATCCACCAGCATTAAGACTCGTCAAGATGAGCAAGCTTCACATTGCTTGATACAACTGCAGATAGTGGGCTAGAGTTCTGCGGGATCATTTGTCTTTCTCTTCCACCTTTGTCTGCCCCCAATTCTACCCAATGGCCCAATGCTTCCTTCTCTTGGAAATTCTCATTTTTGCAGTTTCTTGCTCCCTTAGATCACCTGGACCCACATTTCGCAAAATGTGGTTTGCCTAACGCTATAGGTAGGGAGCTGATTGGCAGCATCATGCAGAAAAACAGTTTAAATTTTAACATTTATTTTTGTGTGGACGTATTATTAAAAAGACCCACACTAGCACATCAAACTATAATGTTACAGGTATTATTACTCAAAGCTAAAAGCAAAAAACAAAGACATCTAATTTTAAGAAAAACATTAAAAAATAATATATGTTATGGAAAAGATTGGACCATGGAGGGTGTATTAATTTCCTGTTACTGCTGTAACAAATTACCACAAACAGTAGCTTAGGACAAGGCAAATTTATGATCTTACAGCTCTGGAAGTTAGAAATCTGAAATGGGTCTGATGGACTAAAATTCAAGTGTTGGTAGGACTGTGTTCCTTCTGAAGAAGCTGCAGGAGAATCTGTTTCCTTGCTTTTTCCAGCGAGTAGAGGCCACCCACATTTCTTGGCTAGGGGCTCCTTTTGCCTTCTTCTAAGCCAGCAGTGTGGCGTCTTCATATCTCTCTCTGTCACTGACTCCCACTCTCCTGCTTCCCTCTTTTGCTTATAAGGACCCTGTGATTCTACTGTGCCCATCTGCATAATCCAGTATAATTTCCCCATCTCAGGGGCATTTGACTGACAATGTTAATTCCATCAGGAATTTTAATTCTCCTTCAGCATGTACCATAACATATCCACAAATTCTGGGGATTTGGACATGGGAACATTTTGGGGAGGCCATTTTTCTGCCTACCGCACTGGGCAATAAAGTAAAATTTGCTTTGGCCAATGAAATATTAGCAGGCTTGATGGAAGCATAGGCTTAAAAAAGTTGTCTATATATTTCCACTCTTGCTCTTTCACCTTTGCCTTTGCCAAGAGGCACGCCTGGGCTCACCTGCTGGAAGAAGAATGAGCAAGATATGTGTGGCAGAGCCGAGCTGATCCAGTGACCCTCAGACACATGAGTTCCTAGGCACCCTCCAGATGGGCAAACTAGCCCAGGCCAGAGCAGAAAAACTGCCCAATTTAAATCAAGCCACAAGAAAGGGTGATGGGTACTAAGGAGGGCATGTGTGGTGATGAGCACTGGGTGTTATACACAACTAATGAATCACTGAACACTACATCAAAGACTAATGATGTACTACACAGTGGCTAACTGAACATAATAAAAAAAAAAAGAAAGGGGAACCCTCCTACACTGTTGGTGGGAATGTAAGCTGGTACAGCCACTCTGGAAAACAGTATGGAGGTTCCTCAAAAAGTTGAAAATAGAGCTACCCTACAACCCAGCAATTGCACTACTAGGTATTTATCCCAAAGAGAAAGGTGTAGTGAAAAGAAGGGGCACCTGCACCCCAATGTTCATAGCAGCAATGTCCACAATAGCCAGACTGTGGAAGGAGCTGAGATGCCCTTCAGCAGATGAATGGATAAAGAAGATGTGGTCCATATATACAATGGAATATTACTCAGCCATCAGAAAGGATGAATACCCACCATTTGCATCGACATGGATGGAACTGGAGGGTATTATGATGAGTGAAGTAATTCAATCAGAGAAAGATAATTATCATATGGCTTCACTCAGATGTGGAACATAAGGAATAGTGCAGAGGACCACCGGGGAAGGGAAGGAAAACTGAAGGGGAAGAAATCAGAGAGCGAGACGAACCATGAGAGACTCTGGACTCTGGGAAACAAACTGAGGGCTACAGAAGGGAGGGGGGTGGGGGGATGGGGTAACCGGGTGATGGGTATTAAGGAAGGCACGTGTGGTGATGAGCACCAGGTGTTGTACGCAACTAATGAATCATTGAACACTACATCGAAAACTATTGATGTCCTATACAGTGTAACTGAACATAAAAATAAATAAATAAATCAAGCCACAAGCTAGTGAAGTAAAGAAACAGTTACTGTTTTAAGCTATTGAGTTTTGAGGTGGCTTGTTCCACAGCCTATTGTGGCAAACGATAATTACCACAGATGTCAAATGATAATTCTGGCACGATAACTATTAAAACAACACAAAGCTCACCATATACTGTTACCACTGTATTGTAATTGAAAGGGCATTTTAACAACTAAAAAAAAATCACAAGAACATGCTCTCAGAATACAGGGCAGGCTTTTCCAAGAAAGGCTGGTGACAAGCTTATTAACATTTTTCGGTCTACTCCCTCCCCCACTCTCTCTTTCACTCTTTATAGTTCTCATTTCTGTGCTGATGGAGGAAATCACAGATCATCTGCATTTGAGAACTTCTGCCTGTACACTACTTAATGGAATGCTTTGCACATCGTAAACCCTCAAGAATGTGGTTGAATGAGTAACCACACTGCGAATTGAGCCATTCACAATGGTGTGCTACTAATTCTGGAACTGAACAATGTGGTCATTGCAGTATGCTAAGTGTCATAAAAACTTACAGAAAAGAAACATTTTATATGGAAGATAGTGTATTCTCCATTATTTTAGCAATAATACTGAAGCATATAAAGTCATGCTGTGACTTTGTAGAAAGCTGTGCCCTACTAATTTAGAAGGACACACTGACTCCATGTTGATTGGCTTGGAGGTGGGCTTACCATGTTGGTTTGTTTCTTTTTAATTCTCACCTGCCAGTCTGAGAGTTTTCTTTAAAATGGTAATGATACAAATTAATCAATAAGGTGTTATGGGGATTTAATGTAAAAGGAACGAAAAAGAATCCAATTTCCAAACTGCCAGATCTATTTAGCGCATGTCATAGTATAGCTTAACCCATGGTGCATTAACAAAATATAGGTCAAAGTTAAATTTTATAAAGATGGAGAAAAAACAGTCCTCACAAAACATTTCACTGGAATAGAAAACTTCAGGCTTTTTGTATATCGGCAACCCAGACCCTTTAATTAAAACAATTCTTCCTAATGGTCTGCATCTAATCAGGTATAGTGGAGTATTAATAGAACATGTTTTATATTCTCTGGTTTGCTTTTTAATGGATATTTCAATGGATTGGATTCAAAAGCAGTCAATTTATATTGTTTTAACAAGAACAAGCTTATTTTGCTTTACCAATATAGAAACAGCTATGTTATTTTTTTAAAAAGATAACTTAATATTTAAGGGTAAGATTATCAGAATATTAAAAACTAATCTGATAAAGAGGGATGATAGTTGCATGGATATGTTATAAAGCAAAAATAGCAAAATGTTAACAGCAAAATATGGGTGGTGGGTATATAAATGCTCACTGTAAAAGTCAGCTTTGATGTATGATTAAACATTTTCATATTAAAAGGCTAGAAAAAATAATCCAGAATTGAAAATATTATATCCTTATGTATTTTTATATCAGTGCCACCATTTTGTTGCCTTTTCCTTTTCTGGGAAATGATTATTAGCCATTTAACTTCGAAATATCTGAGCAGCAGCCTTTTGGGGCATGCTCACCTTGTATGACTTAATGACTGAGATGCCCTGTGGACCAGAAGTCTATTCTACAATTTGAGATTACTTTGAATAATATATAAAAATTAGTTGGGCTAGGGCGCCTGGGTGGCTCAGTCGGTTCAGCGTCTGACACTTGATTTCGGCCATGATCATGAGGTCATGATCTCAGGGTTGTGAGATTGAGCCCCGAGTTGGGCTGTGTGCCCAGCATGGAGCCTGCTTAAGAGTCTCTCTCTCCCTCTCTCTCTGCCCCACCCCCAGCTCATAGGCATGTGCTCTCTCTTTCTCTCTATCTCTCAAAAAAAAAAAAAATTAGTTGGGCTGAGAAGGGGAGGTTAAGTGGAAGGTCTTCCCAGCAGAGAGAAGTATGGAGACAGAAGGAGAGTAATGTCCAGGTAGCCTTGAATTTTTTGTTATATTATCTCCCTCAGAGGGATTCAAAGAAATGGGGTCATGGAGAAACTACATCGTGAATGACCTTGAATGCTACTCCAAGGATTTGCAGTACTGAAGAGTTTTAAGCACAAGTATGGAGGTGACAGCATCAGCCTTCATGTTAGAAGATGACTCTGGCTGAGGAAATGAAACTAAATCCAAGGAGACCAGTGTAGAGGCTACTACAGTTTTCTGGGTGAAACTAATAGCAATAACATCATGGACAACAATCATAGTACCTACTCTTCTTGGTTGCATTTTACATACCTGTCTGTCTCTGTATGGTAATCTCAGTAAAGTTGCAGGATACAAAATCAAGATACAAAAATCAATTGTGTTTCTTTACACTAATAACAAACTTCCTGATAAGGAAATTTGAAAAAACAATTCCATTTACAGTATCATCAAAAAGAATAAAGCACTTAGGCATAAATTTATGTAGGGAAGCAAAAGACTTATACACCGAAAACTACAAAACATGAATGACAGAAATTAGAGAATATACCAAAAAAAAAAAAAAAAAAAAGGAAAGACATCCATGTTCATGGATAGGAACACTTAATATTGTTAAGATGTTCATACTACCCAAAGCGATCTACAGATTCAGTGCAATCCCTATCAAAATCCCAATGGCATTTTATAGAGAAGTTGAAAAAAAAATTCCAAAATTCATATAGAATCAGAAAAGACCCTCAATAGTCAGAAAGATCTTGAAAAAGGTGAATAAAGCAGAGGCATCTCACTTCTTGATTTCAAAATATATTACCAAGTGACAGTAATTAAAACATGGTATGGTACTGGCATAAACATATATAGAGCAATGGAACAGAAGAAAGAGCCCAGAAATAAATCCATACTGATCTACCACAAGAGTACCCAGGATCTACAATGGGGAAAGGATGGTTACTTCAATAAATGGTGTAGGGAAAACTGTATATCCACATGCAAAAGAATGAGACTAGACCGTTATCTAACACTATACAAAAAAAAATCGACTCAAAATGGGGGTGCCTGGGTGGCTCAGTCGGTTAAGTGTCTGAGTCTTGATTTCAGCTCAGGTCCTGATCTCAGGGTCCTGGAATTGAGCCCCGTGTCAGGCTCCATGCTCAGTGGGGAGTCTGCTCGAGAGTCTCTCCCTCTCCCTCTGCCCCAGCTCTCTCTCTCTAAAAAATTTTAAAAAATCAACTCAAAATGATTCAAGATTTAAATTTAAGACCTGAAACTATAAAACTCCTAGAAGGAAACAGGAGAAAAGCTTCATGATGTTGGTGCTTGGCACTGATTTCATGGATATCACACCAAAAGCACAGGCAACAAAAGCAAAAATAGACAAGTGAATAATCTCATTTACTCCTTTCAGCTAGCCAACACAGAAATTTTAGGAGGAAAGCAAGGCTAGAGAAATTAAGAAAATTGCCCAAAGCCTACAAGATTTGAATCAGGTGTGTTTGATTCCACAGCAATAAAATCCCCAAATGAAGGATATTCCCAGAGAAAAGTGTATCAGGAGAGACTTTAGGACATAGAATCAGCAATATTTCATGCCCGAGTATAAGTGTATACTAAAGAAAGAAGTCAGGCTGGACCCAGAGGGTTCTGTCTTAGAAAACTGGTAAATGATGGTGTCTTTTTCTGAAACAGGGAATAGAAGTGAATGTCCACATTTGCTAGGAATTTCAGTTTGGGACACGCTAATTTTGAAATGACTGTGGACAGGAATAAGTCTCAAAATATTTACCGTCTGCTATAGCCAAAGCCCCACCAATCAGAGCAGATACTAGCTAGTACATCCTACCTGTGCTTATCAGTAAGTAGCAGCCCTGTGCCCTAAATACAGAGGTTCATTGGGGAGCTGCAGACATAAATATGGAATGGCCCCCGAGAGAGATACAGGAAGCAGATAATGATTTGGGACTCATCTGCTTATAGGTCCTAAAGGGAGCTTCCGACGAAGATATGATCCTGAAAAGGGTGTGGGATGGAAAGCCAAGAAGGGCTGAGGATGGGGTCTGGGGAGCATCCATACTTACGGAAGAGGCAGAGCATGAATCATCTGCAAGAGAGACTGCAAACTAGGCAGATAGGTCAGATTTGATAACCTGGATAAGAGGATGTCAAGGAACCAAAGAAGGAAAGAATTACACAGAGAAGTTGAGTCAGGCGATTTGGCAAGGGGGAGGACATTGATTTTCTTAGTGAAAGCAGGTTGCCTGGCAGGTAGGAGTGATAACCAGATAACATGGGTTGAAAGGGACTTGTGGGTAAAGAAGGGGACTTAGCCAGCCGTGCCACTGTTTCACAAAGATTGGCCATGAAATGGAGAGAGGCGAGGTGACACTGGAAGGGGATGGGAGACGAGTGGTGTTGAGGTTGAGAAGTGTGTATGTTAACTAAGAGGAAGGGCAATAAAGAGTAAACTGACAGCAAAGAATCAGCAGGAAGGTGACTTCAAAGTTAGGGTGGAAGGGAATTCTGATGGAACAAAGCTTGGAGGAGATGGCATTCAGAACCGAGTTATACTCCCATCCTTTCCATATCCTACTACTCACACAGCAGCCAGAGTGATTTTGTAAAAAAAAAAAAAAAAAAAAAAAAAGCACGAATCACAAAGTTATCGGCTGTTTTCCCAACGAGAATGTAAACTCTAGAGGGTGGGAACCTGTTGGCCACGCGAAGGACAGGGAGAGTGCAGACACTCACACGGAAGTAGCAGGAGTGAAGAGGAGGTTGTGTCTGAAGGGGACGCCATGAATCCCTAGTCTCCTGTGCGTGTTTTGCGGAAATCACCCCATGTTAGGAATTTGTACGTCTTTCCTTTGTGACTGTGGTAGACCTGCCTTGTTGAACCAGTCTAAGAAATTGCTAATTACTCCATTTCTCTCTTTCTTCACACAATGAATAACTTAATATTTAGCTTTTTAAAAAAAATTTCTTCTTCCCTACTCATCCCTAGGGAGGAACCTCAGTTTTGCTGGTACTAATTTAGCTTACGAAAAACTACTGACCAAATTAAACCAAAACAACTCTTTAGGCCCCATTATGTAGGAGAGTTTCCTGGACTAAATTTTTTAAATAATATTTTAAGCAGTGGTTCACTGAGTATGGTCCTTGACCAGCAACAACAGGATTCCCTGGGGATGTGACAAAAATACAAATGATCAGTCCCCACCCCAGCCCTAACTGAATCTGAAACTCTGGTGGTGGGACCCTTCAATCTGTGATTTAACAAGTCCTCAAGTAGTTGTGATGTATGTTCAAGTTTCGCCTAAAATAATGAATTTATGGCCTATAAATGATTATATCTAGAACACAACTATGCTGGGGGAATAAATAAAATAAAATCTAGTTTTCTGTTCATCAGAAAAGGTCAAATTCAAGAGCCAGAGAAATCTCAGGACATGGATTAGATAAAATACATATACAACATGATATAAAGTAAAAACGTGACTGAAAATGAAGAGAACCTGAAATAGCACATCATGGCTGAAAGTATATTTTGAGAAGCTATGTATGTGCTAACTCTCAGAACTCTTCTTTCTATGTGCTAGTTGGAGGGGGTGATTTATCTCTGACACAACTGCCACATGCATTTATATTAATATGAAAGGCTTCTTGTAATGAGAAGGTAACACCTTGCATTTAGTAAACTCATTTCCAACGTGAGAGAAATGTCTTAGATGAAAATGCTACCCTCTGAAAATCTTCCCCTGACGATTCCTGTCTGCCTTCTTGATAGCGGAGGAGTTGGGGCGGGGGGCGGGGGTGGAGTCTTCTGGATAGAAGTCAGAGCTTCTCCAGAGACAGGTTGACTAGGTTATCACCACAGAGTGCCCATGTACCAGGAATCTCAGGATCGAGAAAGTTTGAGTCAAGACATCTCTCAGAGGCATTCTGAGAAAGTGAGATCTCTATATGCATCTATCTGAGAGGACTAGAGGTAAAGAGCCACCGAAAAGAAATTGACCAAGAATGTATTCATTCAAAGGAATGTTGTCCTTTAATGTAGTGAGTAATGTTACAATTTAAGAACTAAACTCCTCCTTTGAAACTGCCTTTAAAGAGTTTTCAACAACATAAGAAATTCTAGAAGGTATCTAATTTTTTTAAAGAATCGATTGCATCTAGGTCTATTTATTTTATAAACCAAAAGAGGTTTAAATTTAAATCTTGTTTCAAAAAGATTTTTATTTTTAAGGAATCTCTACACCCAACATGGAGCTTGAACTTGCAATCCTGAGATCAAGAATTGCACGCTCCACTGACTGAGCCAGCCAGGCATCCCACCATAAGAGGCTTTTAAGACTGATGCAAAAAATCAAAACCACCCTCAAAATAGGAAAAGTTGCTAGCACTGAAAACATTAAAAAAGAAGAAAGCGCAGCACTGCAAATCCCCTGAAAAAGGAGCACCAAGATAGTCGGAATGGTAACAACGTTCCAGAAATAATTCCACAGCCTCCTAAGCCAACTCTTTCGAATTCTAATTGACACATGAGACTTTTTATCTAAAAAATCAGTTGTATTACTTTAGTTGTTTATTAAAACATGTATTTATAACTATAATTAATTATGGAGTAGTTAATGCATGCTGGCAAAGCCAGTGCAATCATTCGGAAGAATGTCTTCTCTCCTTGGCCTCCTCAGCTCCTGGGCCTCCTTTGTGGGCTCCTCTCCCTCCTCTATTCTGAAGGGTCAGTGAAGCTTGGGCTTTTTTTTTTTTGTACATTTTTTTACTTTTCTTTGTACATAGACACAGCCCTGTCCTGCAGGTATTCCCCAAATTCCAATTATTGTTTTGATACATACAATCTCCCAAATCTTTACTTCCTGCCTAATATTCTATGTGAATTTCCAAGCCACATAGCCAACTGCCCAGGAATATTCCCTGAATTTATGGTCCTTTCAGAAATTCCCCAAACTGTACATATCCTAAATCAGTGTTTTGTTTTTGTTTTTGTTTTTTGAGAGAGAGACAGTGAGAGTGAGGAGGGTGGGAGTGGGGGAGGGGGGACAGAGGGAGAGGGAGAGAGAGAATCTCAAGCAGGCTCCATGCCCAGCGCGGAGCCCATTGCAGGGCTCGATCTGATTCCATGATCCCACGTCCCAGAGATCATGACCTGAGCTGAAAGCAGGAGTCAGATGCTTAACTGACTGAGCCACCCAGGCACCCCCTAAATCAGTATTCTTAAAGTTGGGCCCTCACCAGCAGCGGCAGCACAGGAGAACTTTTTAAAACTGCAAATTCTCTGTGCCTGCCCCAGACCTACAGAATCAGGAACTCAGGGGGGAAGGCCCTGTCATCTCCATGTTAACAAGCCTTCCAAGTCATTCCAACGGAGCATACAAGACACCCTACAGCCCAGAGCCTGCTGAAATCATCCAAACTATCCAATCCTAAACTTGCCCAAACTTGCCTCATCTGCCCCATCCGTTCCTTCCCAGGGAAACCACAATAAAGGAGAAATCATGCTTTCTCCTTGGCTCCTTCTGCCTCCTCAATGATCCCAGTACTTCCCCTTAGAGCCCTGTGAAGTGTTGCATGTCTCCTTCTCCTGGGAACTGTGAATAAGAAATCTTCTTTCATGGCAATGACTTGTCTATGCCATCACTCGGTCACCTCTATAAATTAAATCCTGGGTACAAATAAAACACTGCCCCTCCTAACATCCGCTAAGCCTTGGGTTCCCTACAGTGAATGCCTCCGGCTGTCCAACCAGAAACTTTGGCTTCTTCCTTCACCTTAACCCTTCACATGAATCCGTTACATAACATGGCAAAGTCCAACTTCAAACAACAGCAACAACAAAAACAACCAAAGCTTGGAACCAATTCACATCTCTCCAGCACTTATGTCACTGCGTCCCACCTAGCTTTCATCAATACTCTAGCAAAGGATATTTTTGTCTCCGAGTTCTTGCCCCTCCCACTTCAATTCAGTTTTCCTTTTATATGAAGTTACTCCTCTGCTAAACAAACAAACAAACAAAGTGGCTGTCCACTGCTACCCAAGGAAAAACTAAAAAACCCTTTCTGGCGCTGGCTCACTTTCCAGCTTCATCTCTCTCCATCCAAACTCCAGTTTTACTAAGGAGCAATCATCTCAAAATCACTTTCCTATGACTTCAGAGTGTGCACAGCATGCTGCCCAGCTTAGCACACTCCTCATACCTCCTTCCCCCTACCTGAGAAACTCATCTTTTTTTTTTTTAAGATTTTATTTATTTCTTTGAGAGAGCAGAGAGCACAAGTGGGGAGGGTTGAGGGAGGGGCAGAGGGAGAAACAGACACCCCGCTGAGCAGGGAACCTGATGCCCGGGGTTTGATCGCAGGACCCTAAGATCATGACCTGAGCTGAAGGCAGATGCTTAACCAACTGAGCCACCCAGGCACCCCAAAACTCATCTTTTTGATATCCGGGAAGACTTCCCTAATCCCTCAAGGCTGAGCTATTTTACCATTTCTGGTCCCATCTCATGCCACTTCCTGCCATCTTCTGTCCTTTCTGGAGATGCTATCCTTATTAAAATCAGAAAAGGAAAGCAGGTAGGAGTTAGAGGAGGAAGGAACAGCAGGTGAGATGAGGCGGGGGGGTGGGGGGGTGGTGGTGGTGGAAATAAGTTCCTGGCATTCTTAACTGAAAGTCTGAAGGCATTTTCTGTAAGTCAACTGTAATCAGTTTCACAAATCACCTTTAGCACGAATGGCATGTTTGTCCATTTATTTACCTGACGTTTTTCTCTAAGTAGACTCGTATTGACCCATTTTGTTGGACTTAGTCTCATTCTGAGCAATGCTATCTTAAAATCAACTGCTTATGATACTAGCTACATTTTGCTAAAACACATTAAATGAATACTTAATTATTAAAATTTGTAAAAGTATCCAACCATGTACCATGTAATAATACTCCACTTTCATTACTCTAGTGGGAAGTGAACACTTGGGGAAAGAATTATTATAAATGACAAGTAATGCATGCAGGCATATTAAAAATTAAATTAGATAGCTTAGGAAATTAATTATAATTTATAATATTTCCCCCATGGTAAATTTACTCCAAATCCCAAACATCTGAATTATAAACTAACTTTTGGGGAAAAAAAAACTACTTCTAAATTGGAAGGCACCTGATAATTGATACATACTTAGCAAATGAACAATTGAGTTTATTTTGCTGATTCACAATTCACAAGTCATCTTGAGGTCAGGTTTCTGATTGCTCACTAGTGGCTGTTTTCCAGAGTTGATACTTCAATTTTACTTTGAATGGCTGCAAATGATTCCTCCAATGCAAAAAAGGTCCCAGTGGCCTTGCAAAGTTAGATAAATAGGTTTACCTGAAAATCAAGAAGGACTCTAGCTACAAGGGCATTTTCTGGTTAAGTCACTAAGAGTCAAGTAACTTTCAATAACTTAACAGATGTGACATATTTTTTTCTGACTAGTGTTTCCCTGATGTACCCCCATGGATAGACTAAACCAGGTTTCCATTTAAAAAAAGGTTTTCATTCTAGTTATCAATTTAAGTCTGGTATCTTGTTCTTAATTTTGTTCTTAAAGACTGTTTTCTTAGCACAAAGTTCTCGCAATATCGCCAATACCCAAACAAAGACATACTTGAGACAGTATTCTCACAAGTAATAAATGACTATGGTTTTTGTGCTTCTATAACAGGCTTGGAAAATGACCTGTATTTTGCATTATGTGCATCATAAACTTCTAATTGCTCTTTCAGAGTATTCCATAAAAAAGAATGTCTGACATTCTTTAAGAATAGTATGGCATTAAAACTGAAGCCCTCGGAGATGGTAAGATAGAATATTTAAAATCTGTAGACTCCATTTGTTAATGCTCCCGTGGCTAGCAGTGAAGAAGTACTTATCAGTGAATGTCTGGAAGTCCTTTTTTTTTTTGGATTAATGGAAATCTCTAGAACTGTTCTTTCTAATATGGTAATCATTGGCCACCTATGGCTACTGAGCACCTGAAATGTGGCTGGTCTGAACAGAGATGTATGGTAAGAGTAAAATATATTGGAAAAATAAATTTCATTAATAACTTTTATAATGATTACATGTTACAGTGATAATCTTGTAGGTATATTAGATTACATAAAACATATTGTTGCAATTAACTTCACCTCTTCATGTTTACTTTTTTTAGGATAGCTCCTAGAAGATTTTTAAGTCACATTATATTTCTATTGGCCAGAGCTGCTCTACAAAAATGAAGAGAACAAGGATGGCCCCCTAGATATTCTAATTTTCATTTTGTAAGTCAACAATTTATTAGATAATTTTCTCTGACTTGATGACAATCAGAGATAAAGCCTGTGGTGGAGGTGTTTGGAATCAAGGGTCTCTATTTCACTGAGTGCTATTTTGGGTTAGTTTAATAAATCTATGACAGTGTAATACGATATAAATTATTTTTGTACTTTATTCATTTAAGTTTGTAAAAGTCACCAAGATAAGCATTTTGTGATTAATATACTATAAAATAAATGGCATTACCAATATAGAAATCTGATTTTTTAATCATCAAGTTTATACATAATATATTTTTGACAGAAAATAATTAGATGCAAGCAAACAATAAACAGTATTTTCCCCTAGGGGAGATTCTCTTCTATCATATTCAATTTCCTCCTCAAATTAACTCATTTTAAGAGATAGCAAAATAGATTCAAATTTCTTATTATATTTCTGAATTTTTTTTTTCTGAAGGTGAGAGCAAAGTAGATTGAGTAAATTGACAGATGGTATTGATTTTGCACACCATTTATTTCTGGGCTTATGGCAAGTTCTACTGAAGTAATTCCTCTCAAGGAGTTTATCTCAATGAGTGAAATTTCCACTCAGCCTTTAAAGCCCAACTCAAATGTCCCCTCCTCTAAGAAGCCTTACCGGATCCCACTGGGCAGTTATCCACTTCAAATTCTGCTAAAGCGTATGCCTTGTACATAAGCCTCTTACTCAATTTCCCTTCTCTTTCCCCAACTGGAGTGTGAGTTTCCTGATAACATGACTGAAGTCAACCCAAGTCTCATTCATCTCTGAATTCTCAATGGCTAGTCCAGTCCTTGGCATATAGTAGACAGCTAAACTATGTGTACATTCCAGTTTACTCAGTGAGGTGGTATTAATACTGCTAAATATTAGGGACAGTGGGTTTGACAATAAGTCTAGTTTAAAAATGTATAAATGGATCCTAGTAGTATCCCAATGAGGAATTTGGTGACTGCCATTTCTCAATAATATAATAATAAAGTTAATATTTGGAGATAACTTATAAGTAAAGATTAACTTGGAAAATTGCCATACACACAAAGAGGTGATAGAATCATAAGAGATCTTCTAACCACCAAAATAAATACTAGTCTTATAAATGCAATCATTTTGATTGTGTTTCCGGAAAGGATTACCCAAAGCTCTTTTTTTCACCATGATTATGTAATTATAATGGTTTAGATTGTTTGTACATGTCCAGCTGGTGTTTTATTAAATTCTCCTCATCACTATTTGTTGACTCAGTCTACCTGTGATTACATCTCTCATGATTTTGAGCAGAACCGCTCCAAGCTGATTTTCATGAAATTTCCCAGGGGTTCACAAAAAATGTTCTTGGTGTTCATATTAGTGAAAGTAGTAATGTCTGTTCTTGAAAAACTTTCTGCGTGTGCATGTGCATGTAATTTAATTATATATAGTGAAATGACAATGCCAAATATATGGTGGGAAGGATCAAAGCGGTGTGCACATGACTCAGCTCCTCAGTTGCTTTAATTACTCAACACTGTTAGCTACCATGTGAATTTTGACTGCTATACTTGTCTTAAATTGTTTTTATCCTTATAACCTATATCCATATTTGGATCATTGGTTAAAGACAGAAGCCATCAGTAACACTGATGTTGAAATACAGAAAGTTACTGAAAAAACTATAAAGAGTAATAATTCTGCATATTTTCCTCAAGATGATCTTCAGAGGAAACTGATTTGTAAATGGCATATATACATGATCCAAAAGAAATTTTTATTGCCCCCATTTTACAGATGAGGAAATCGTGGCATATGGTCTAAGTCCCTTGTCCAGGGTCAGAAAGATAGCTGGTAAACAGCTGGAGAGGAATGTGAACCCAGGATGTCTACCTATAGAGTCTTCCAAGTGGGATATGACACAAACACAGAGGTTCTCAAAGTCAGCTTCCCATTAGAGTTACTTGAGCGGCTTTTAAGAATTCTGACGTCCAGGGTGCCTGGATGGCTCAGTTGGTGAAGCCTCTACCTTTGGCTCAGGTCATGATCCTGGGGTGCTGGGATGGAGCCCTCCATCGGGCTCCCAGCTCAGCAGGGAGCCTGCTTCTCCCTCTCCCACTCCCCCTGCTTGTGATCTCTCTCTCTCTCTCGGATAAATAAATAAAATCTTAAAAAAAGAATTCTGATGTCCAGCCACCACAGCCCATCAGTTAAATAAAAAATCTCAGAATGGGTGATGGGGAAAATGGAGCAGCCTCTTCTCCGAGCCACCCCTTTGCCTCGAGACTTCTCTGGGCTAAGCAGCCGTCGGGCCTGGGGCCCGGGCCACGGGCTCAGCTGACGACCCCGGGCTCTGTGTCAAAGCAGCAGTTTGCAGGTGGCTGCGCCAAGGCGCCGGAGGAGGCGCGGGGACGCTGCCGCCCCGATGGCAGAGGAAGGGGCAGCTGCTGCACGGGGCGGGCATCTCTAAGGGCTTCAAAGTGCACATGGGCTTCAGCTTCCTGCCCGCGACCGCCTGCGCCGGGTCGCGCTTGCCCCGCCCCCTCCCCCCAGGAGGTCTTTGGGCACCAGAGTAAGGTGCACCTGCAGGGCTTCCAGAGCGTGAAGGAGGGTGAGGCAGTGGAGTCCTCCTACAAGAAGTCGGCTAAGGGCCTAGAATCTGGGCGGGTCACCAGCCCTGCTGGGGTGTTCTGTGCTGAGAGCGAGAGGTGTCTCAAAGGGAAGAACGGGCAGAAGCGCAGATCAAAGGGGGACAGGAGCTACAACCGTGGAGATCGAGACCACCATGCCAAGGAATCTAAGCTGCCACCGCAGCCCAAGAAGTGTCACTTCTGCCACAGCAGCAGCCATATGGTGGCCTCGTGTCCCCTGAAGGCCCAGCAGGCCCCCGGGTCACAGGGAAAGGCAGCCTACTTTCGGGAGGAAGAAGAAGAAGAGATCCAGAGCCCTGCCCTGTGCCCAGAGGCCCAGCACTGAGCTACTGTGGGTGACGGCTAGCCTTTTGTGATCAGGAAGTTTTGAGGGGCAGGCAGCAGTGGGCAGAGTGGAGAAAGTGGGGACAGTGTGGGTAGAGGGCAGCTGGATCTGCCCTGTATCTCAGGCCAGGGTCCACAGCATCACCCCCTCTTCCCTCTTGGCGGGGGGGGGGGGGGGGGAGGCCATTGAACTCCAACCGTGCTCTATCCAAATTGCTCCTGGGGGTTCTGGGGACAATCCCTCCCTGCTGAGCTTTTACCTGAGTCTCTGCCCCCAGATCTCCAGCTTTTGAAAGTGGCCTGGACAGGGAAGTTGTTTTCCTTTCAAGGAAGGAGATGTCATAATAATGGTTCCCACGCCAGAGTGTAAAGACTAAGCATGAGACCAGATGGACGGGCCCAACCCACGAACTGCTACGTTCTGTGGGAGGCAGTCTCTCGGGGGTAAGGCAGGGTTTTTCCACATCTTGTTTCATAACCCACTCTGGGGATAGGGTGCTGGGGACTGTCCCGAGCAAGGGGTTGTGACAGCAGCCGCAGGGGTTGTCGGGGGAATAGCTGCAGACCTGCTGCCCCGAAGCTGACTCCCACCCCATTCTGGGCCAGTAGATTTTTATTGATTTGCTCCCTTGGATACCTGCACCGTGGGCCCCACTTTCTCCAGGAGGCCAACGGCACTGGCTGTGTGCGAATGACATGTCTTGTGCATTTGCACTTTCTTTTTTTTGTAATATAAATACTCTGGGTTTGTAAAAAAAAAAAAAAAAAAAAACAAACTCAGAATGAAATGGTGCTCAACTGTTGCTCAAAATGTATTTTTCCAAGATATGCTTGAAAACGTCAACTTGAACCTCTGTTACCTCATGGTTTAGAAACAAACAAAAATCAAATTAGCTAAACTTTAGGGGTGGGGTGGGGTAGAGGCAAGAATTCCAAATATCCAGTCATAAAAGTAGAAGTGCTTTCTCTGACCTTATAGAACAGTTAAATTTCAGTCTACGTTTTCATGTATATTTTGTTGCCGAACCCAGCACATAACTTAAAATATATTATTAATTTATACATTTTCCTATTAGAGTTAAGAATCATTGTCAAAATAAAAAAAGCAAAATATTTGTCTTTATGTAATGAATACTATTATAAAGTTCAGTAAATGAATGTTATGAAATCTTAAATAATACACTAATATAAGCTATGATGGTCTGAATAATTAAACAATATTTATATTATCAATGTTTTATAATATAAAAATTATACTAAATAATTAAAGTCACTCATTATCTTACAGCATGCAAAAATGACTAAATGATTTTTTAATTTTTTGGGCATTTGTTATTACTGTGGAAGAGGACAGAAGTTCAGGAAAGGTGAGTAAACATTACATTAGACCAGGTTCTTTCCAACTGCAGTACGACGGACATTTTACATCGGATAATTCTTTGTTGTGGAGGGCTATCCTGTGCACTGTAGGATATTTACCAACATACCTGGCCCCTACCTGCTACACTTCAGCTGTGACAATTCAAAGTGCTTCCGGGGTGCTTGGGTGGCTTAGCTGGTTAAGCCTCTGACTTTGGCTCAGGTCAGGTGGCGTTCTCAGCGAGTCCCTTGCAGGGCTCTGTGCTCAGTGGGGAGTCTGCTTCTCCCTTTCCCTCTCCCTCTGCCCCTCCCCTTGCTCATGCTCTCTTTCTCTCAAATAGACAAAATCTTAAAAAAAAAAAAAAAGTGCTTCCAGACATTGCCAGATGTCTCCTGGAGGGTGAAACTGCCCCTCCTTTTAAGAGTCACTGCGTTAGACAAATTAGCTCGGGGTTACACCCTCTGATGCAGCCTCAACAATTTGGAGATGGCCCTTTTGACTTCTGACTCAGAAGACCATCAAGTCTTCCACGTGTCTATAATACAGGCTTCATTACTACATATGTAAATTATTCTGATGTGAGGCAACAGCCTGTAACTCTTTCTGAATCACAGGAAACTACTGTTGGGATACTTAATGTGTTTTATAAGATAGAATCCAAAAAATTTTGAAAATGGATCATTCCTTTAAATCCTTCGATAGTTTTGATAGTTTATTAACTGGGCATTTTAATGTAATCTGAAAATCTTCCAATAGATTTCTGATACATTTCCCAAACTACACATTTTTAGAATACTCTCATCAGCTCTTCTTTGGTGGGATGTGTCATTTCTCCATTGCATTGGAATTATTTATTTGTCCCTTATCATATATGTCCCAGAGGTAGGATTTGGGTTGGGTCAATTGCCATACTCTCCAGGGCAGTCTATAGAGCCTTGCATTTAGTAGGTGATTGTGTCCTTTAATGGGTTACATATTAGGGGAGATAAATTATTCAAATATTTGCCTCACTGTTAAAAGCTCACCTAGAATATTTAGATGTATGCTCATATAAGCTTGTTCCATAGGATTTTAAAACATGAATGCATTGAATTCCATATGGGAAAAAAAAAAAAAGCCTATCTAGTTGAGGAGCCTCAAGCTGCTTCCATTTTTTTTATTTTTTCTTTCTTTCTTTCTTTTTCTTTCTTTTTTTTTTTTACTTTTGAGCAATTGTTCTGGATCATGTAAATAATCTTTAATCCTTCGTCCCTGTATGCTTTGGATGAATGAAGTACCATTCTTTGTGAGTGGAGGAGGGATACAGATGAATGTCTTCCACATGTGTGATCCCATCCTAACAAGTACCACTAAGTAGCAACTTCTCACCTTCTCTGTAGAAGTTGTCTTCAATTAAAAAGTGCACTAGAAAGATTGTAACCATAGAGAGGACATTGAGTAGTATTTCAGCTAATTGGCTGTACATGCCTTCCAAAATTTCAGAGGTACCTCCATTTAATGACTCCCCCGAATGAGGTAATTGGCTGAAATTTACTTTGCAGTTCTTAATATAAAGTTGGGCCCATCATTAGCAAGAACTCCTAAAAAACTGGGGTCAGTATGCATTTAAGTGAAGCACAAGGAAAAAAGGTATTTCACTTTCAACGGACCTATGCTGTACCTTCTTTTTTTTTTTGAAGACTGCAAAACTATATCATCTATTTTATAACACAATGGCAATAATATTGCCTCTGAGTTAACTATGTAATAATTCACTTTTGGTTCTGCAATAATTGAGCAAACAGAAGCTGGTACTAGAGGCATTCCTTTCCTTTATTTATCGTAATATTTTCCCATAATTTAATGAGAAACATTTCAAGAGCAACATTTTTATCTTTCATGTTAAATTAATTTACAATGCTATGAGCTATAATAAAATGAGAGAAACCATCAGCAAAAAGCAAAAGTTAATAAAGACAGATATTCTCAAAGTTTCAAAGACTGCAAAAAACTCAGACCACAAGTGTATTTGCTTTCTTCTTCTTCTTGTTTGGCTTAGTTCAATTTGTCATAGTTTGTTCTCAATTATTTTGTACTTACTGCTAACATAAGATAATTTGTGATATTTGGTAGTGTCATGAAATATGATCTATTAATACCACATAACATATCAGAAGCGTTTTGGTTCAGTCCGAGAGAGGATATGTTGTGCTCATGTTTTCTCATTCTTTCGACCAACTTTCATTGTTCTTTTGGACTTAACTTTCCTTTCAAGGACTAAGAGGGACTCTAATGTGGAGGTAGAACTTCCCAAGAAGAGATGAGATCTATTTACATATTGACAGTCACAAGCACTATACAAGGGGTTGTTGCATACAAGAAATCAGTAAAGTGAAATGAGAGATAGTGACCTATTCAAATGTGTATATATGTCCTTTAATATTAAAATCCTTTGGTAGAACTACTCAGTAGTCAGTTCTCAATTGCTTGCTTTGAAGAGCACAATGCTTTACTGAAGAGTGATCCCAAACCTTCCTAGTTAAACAGGAAATGCAACAACTTACAAAAACATTTAATGACTTTCTTTAACAGCTGCCGAATGAAACTGAAAATAATACAGTGGAATAAGGAAAATGTCTGTACCAATGTCACTGCATAGTACTACTACTAAGCAAATTACACCTCAGGAACCAGGAATCATATGCAGGTGCTCAGAAATTACACTTTCCCTAGTGTGAAATGTAGCTATGAAGTATCTGCAACTAGGGAACTCTATGAAAAGGCAACTATTATCACTCAGGGGAAAAAAAGAAATCCTTTTAAAAATAGGATTTAACTGTCAATAAGGTTTTTATAATAAATTCGTATAAAGTTCAGCATGAAAGGAGTGTCAAAAACAGATGTTATGCCAGAGAGAAAATCACATGTGATTTTTATTGCTATAGTCTTTCACTGACTTTGGTCTCATTTTCGTGGAGGCTTTTGACTTTTAACAAAATATGAAATTAAAGAGCTTTTTAAAAGAAGAGATTCGCAGAATGTATAGAAACATTTTTCTGAACTTATAAAACCCGATCAGATATACAAGATATACTGAGAAAAGGATTAAGAAAGTTGAGAGATAACCATAGATTCTACAAATGTTGTAATTATAATTTTCTCTCTGGTCTAATTATTAAAAAGTTCCATTTAAGTCTTAAATTTGCCAGACTAATCCAAATTTACTAGTGAGATGCATCCTTGAATTCTCCTTAATCTGTTTAGTTACTTGAAATGTTTAATACTTTCTAATCAAGAGAAACCTAGAGTCTCAAAGGCACAATGTTCCCTTCCCAAATTGATTTAACTTTAGGTTATTTAATTGGAACTCTGAAGAATTAGAAGTTCATTCTATTACCTTGGCATCCTTCATAGCACCTGGCACAGTATTAAGTACATATTAGATACTCAATAAATATTTTTTGAAGGACTGAATATTGCTTAAGAAGGAAATAAAAGGGGTTATTTAGATAGAATATATTTAAACTCCTAAGACAAACTTATTTCTTGCTTATTTATAGACAAGGCATAAACTGTGGTTGTGATGATAACCTATTTTAGTTTTGTTTGACTCCATTCAACAAACTATTATTGTGTATACATTGTTTTGACACTGTGAAATGAGAGAGGTATTTAAAAAATAACAGAAATATTCAAGAAGCCCCGTTTTTTGTTTGTTTCTTAAATTCCACATGAGTGAAATCATAGGGTATTTGTCTTTATCTGACTGACTTATCTTGCTTAGCACTATACTCTCTAGCTCCATCCATGTCATTGCAAATGTTAATATTCCATTATATATGTATATATATATACTATATATATGCAGACAATCATATGTGTCAGCTTTATCCATTCATCAATGGACAGACACTTGGGTTGCTTCCATAATTTGGCTATTGTAAATAATGCTGCTATAAAAAATAGGGGTGCATGTATCCCTTTGAATTAGTGTTTCTGTATTTTTTTGGGTAAATACCCAGTAGTGCAATTACTGGATCATAGGGTAGTTCTATTTTCAATTTTTTGAGGAACCTCCATACTGTTTTCCACACTATTACAAGTGGCTGCAGCAGTTTGCACTCTGACCAAGGCACACGTGTTCCTTTCTCTTCAAATCCTCGCCAACACTTGTTCTTTCTTATGTTGTTGAATTTAGCCATTCTGACAGGTGTGAGGTGATATCTCATTGTGGTTTTGATTTGCATTTCCCTGATGATCAGTGATGTTGAGTATCTTTTCACGTGTCTGTTGGCCATCTGGATGTCTTCTTTGAAGAAATGTCTGTCCATGTCTTCTGCCTATTTTTAATTGGATTATTTGAATTTTGGGTGTTGAGTTGTATAAGTTCTTTATATATTTTCGATACTAACCCTTTATCAGATATATCATTTGCAAATATCTTCTCCCATTCAGTAGGCTGCCTTTTAGTGAGACTAATATAAAACTGTATGTTCACTATACTGGAATTAAAAAAAAAAGAAACACTCAAGAAGCTTAAAGTTTAGGAGTGAGTTATTTTGCAGGCGATTTGATTCTAATTTTAACTTGTGTAAGGATAATGATCTCTGTTCAGTGCAATACTGAAAATACTATGGGTTTATAATAAACAATTTCTGCATGATCTTATTAACTCATTAGTATGTCTCACATGGTGTATTTCTTAAAATTTCACACTCAAATATGGTCATTTTTTTCTGCACCAGAACGTAAGTCTTTGAAATCAGGTTTATTCTCTGTTTTGCAAACTAGCACAGTAACAAACTAGCAGTTGGTGGGTACTCCATTGATAGATGAATATTAATCTATTAATGAATATAAATAGAAATTATAGCAGTGGAGTTACATTTCTGAACCAACTCAGGAGAGCTGAATATTTAAAGAAAGAGTATTATTATTAGGTCACTGAGATTATTAATAAGAGATCTCTTATTACATTTCTCTGCACTTTTTTTGGTATCATATAGAAAAAAAGCATAAAATGAGATGTGTCAGCTATGTTCTCTTTGTCTCTCCAGCTCCATTTACCTGCCTTCCTCCACTGTCCCAGGGGCTGACTTGTAGGATTACACCCATGAGCTCCTATGCCTTTCTGGTTGGGTTTGACTAATGGAGAGAACTAGGAAGAGACTGAGGTCAGTATATTGACTGCTTTGGTCTCCTTCCCTGGCTGTCAATTCAAGCCTCAATTTTAGCCTTGAAAAAGAAGGCTACTGTTCCACCAAGGCAGTAAGATTTACATGATCTCTCTTTCTCTTCGTTCTCAGAAACCTCTCCTCCTCCTTAATCTTTTCAGGCCTAGGAGAAATGACAGCTCTGCTGCTATTAGCCCAGGGGTCGTGCGCTACCTTCCATGACTTTCCTATACTCTGCCCACTCCTCAGTATGTAGCATTTGGAAATCAACACTCAAATCACCCTAATTCTAATGTGCCATCTGCTTCCTGTTGGGACCCTGGCTGAGACACAAACACAAAGGGGCAACAAATGAGACCATGGAACAGGACAAGGATTCAACATTTCATAGAGTTGCTGCACTACCTGTGTCAATGGATGGGAAAGTGGTTAGTAAACTCTTAAGTGTTATACAGAAGCTGGTTATTACTAGTCAGCATGAAATATGGACATTTAAGACTGTGTTTATACTGATTTCCCACCACAAAACCAGCTGACATGGTCTAACTTGACAACGGGATTGATGTGGCTGTGCTGTATTAGCTGTATACTAATTACACTGTAAATAAATGTTTAAGGCATTAATGATATATTACACTGATGCATAGGTAATTACACGTGGTTATCAGACTTAGACAGTGTTTATATGACTGATCACGGACATGGCCTCCATATTCCATTATCCACCTGTCCAAGATCACTGGCCACCTGTAGGTTTCCTTAGTCTGGAATTGATTAAGAAGAGTCCAGCTCTGTAAAGGGACAGGGAACATGATTTCTTTCTGAATTAGCAATATAAAATTAGCCCTGCAATTACTATTTCTGGTTGGGGGTGAGCCACAGTTACAAGTTTTCTCCTGTGTCTTTTCAAAATTAGAAGAGCTTAGTAAGCAAATCCCTGTAAGATGGTTTTATCAAAACAATCTTACTGACACAATGAGCTCTACAAACAAGTAAGTATTTTTAGGGCAAAAAGGAAAAAGACGATATTAAATAAATTTGCCCAAATATTGTTCTTTATGTTATATTTTGGAAGTGACACCTATACTACCAACATATCTTGGGAAGCAATTAGCCACCTGATTTGGATAAAAATATTATCAATTTCTTCCTATTGAGACTGGTAGCACTTTATAAAAAGAGAAAAAGCATCAAAGCAGCCTGGAATGATACTTTGGGGGCTCTTCGTCCTATGAAAATCTTCAAATTAGGTGTCGATGGGCACAAATTGACTTATTTTAATATACTTCAGGTCCATATATAAAGAAAAGTACTATACTATTTTGTAGGAATGGCTTGTGTTGCCTTAGATTAAGTTTACACATCAGCTTTTTAACTTTATTGCTGCTTGATTCACTTTTGGTGGCTTCTTTTAACAACAATGCCCTGCCAAGCACTTAACACTACTTCATGAAGGAAGATTTCATGCCTTGACCTTCACATTCATGATCTGTAATTCAATGTGCTTCCATGATCCCTATCATTTCCAGATACCATCCTTCTTGAGAAATGCTGACTAGTGCTTTGTTTATTTGTTTTTGTTTTGTTTGTGGTCAATTCACTGGCTCCGTTTTCCTAGTTTTTTTTTTTTTTTTTTTTTTAAGGTACTTTTGAAGCTTCTATCATTTCTGCTCATCAAAGGAAGTCATTTTCTTCACATGCTTGTATTGGTCAAAAAGAGCACTTGTATAATTTTTATTTTCTTATCCAGACACAAACAGGTTGGAAAAATTACTACTCCAATGGCCCTTGAATTTTGGGTGTTCCTTTCAAATTTAGGTCAAAAGCCAACATTAATAGTCAGAGGGAATGACTGTCACAAAGAAGAACTGCCAAGCAGATAATAAGTTTAGAACTCTTAATTGAAAATTAACACATCCACATTTGTATTCCTAAACTGAAGAAAATGGCTGTTTGGCTACCACTATAATGAGATGCTGCATATTTCACATGCTGAATCCTGAAGAAGGAACCATTCGTTCCTGCCCGATGGATGTTTCTAGGCTTCAGTATAACTCAAAAGATTGGGGTAGGAAATTCAAGCAGAGTAAGAAGGATCCTGCTTTCTTTCCTAGGGGTTATAAGGTCCATAAATATTAACCAGCCTTCCACTTGACTAACTTATTGAGCATGTCTCCAACTGACTATATAGCAGATTGAACTATTGGCTTCAATTCCGTCACATCCCTAGTCAAATTAGACATATACACCCCTGCCGTGACCTTATGTAGGTGGAAAGTGTTTCTCTATCCCTTGACTTTGGGCTTGGCCACGTGACATGCTTTGGCCAGTGGAAAAGAAGCAAATGTGCTAAGAGCAGAGACTTGAAAAGTGTTGGTTTTGGTTTGGTCATTGTCCTGAGAAGCCGCTGCCCCTTCAGTTTGAGTCTCAGAATAAGACACAGGGGGCAGACTCAAACCAGATCTGCAGCCTAGAGATGAGCAGAGCCAAGCCAAGTCTAGTCAAGATTGGCCAAACCCCACTAAACCGCAGACCCATCACTAAATAAGTATCTGTTGTTATTAGCCACAGAAATTTTTTGGTTATTTATTATGCAGCAAAATGAACTGATACATACTATAAGTCAAAATGTGGCTTATAAGCAATACAACTCGGGAAAGTTCTGCTGAACTGATATCCATCAAGTAAAAGAAGAAAAAAAGCAAATGATTCAAAATTATCAAATCCTCGTAAAGTTCATATTCAGGCCAGGTACCAAGATTAGGTAGCAATGATTGGCCAACGTCCAGGATTAGAAATAAAAATGCAAAACACTAGTCAAGCTTAACTCACTAGGTTGGACTTCCAGGTTTTCAAGCAGACTGTTCTAGATTGCAATATTTGAAAGAAGCCTGCTGTGATATCGTAATGACTATGAATTCTGTGGTCTTTGGAATACCTCCAAAATGCCAAGCTCAAGTTTAAAACAAAACTGGATTCTCAAATAAACTTTCTTATACAGAAATGGATTAAGTCCTCTTCTCTAGAAAGGGTTAAGGAAGTGATAAGGTGCCTTCTGGCACTTCTATCAGTTACGTTTCCAAAGGGTGGTGAAACTGGGCTGTCTCTTGTTGTTTCGTCATCTGCGGATTCCTTCTTACATATGATTACCGCTAGTGGGCGAAAGCTACATCTGCCTCCAGCCACCATAACTAACGTGAGGAGAATTTCAGTTTTTGCAGGTGGAGTTCCAATTCCATGTGCCTCTCCAACTGTTTCTTCTGCTTCTAATGTACTCTCTGAATTGGAATGACAGCTTCCTAGCAGTAATATGGGAAAAGTATAGGAGACCAAGTGAAGAATCTAGGACGTAATTTCTTAACATCAAAATTCTTGAAACACAGTATTATGTTTTGGGTGAGGTGATGGATATGAATATTAACTTGACTACAGTGATGGTTTCAGGGTGTATACATATGCTAAACTTATCAAATCGTATACTTTCAATATTGCGTCGTTTACTGTATATCAATTTTACCTCAATAAAGGTACTAAAAAATATTAAGTGCCCAGAAAGAAATCATGCTAAAGATGTACAAAGCCTCTACACATACAAGTCTAATGTGTTATCGTGAGACATTTAGGCAGATCTAAATAGATGAAGGGATCTACCACAGTCCTAGATTGGACAACTCGATAATGTAAAGATATAGAATGATGTGTTTGAAAATGGGTATCTCACGGGCTTAACTGCCCTCATTTGATAAGGTGACTTAATGATTTCTAAAATTTCACTTTCAGCCCTGTAATTCTATGATCTATGGATACTGTAGGTCCAAGGTCAAGAAAAAAGCACATACAATTAATGTTCAAAACAGAACCAAATGACCAGCAGCTATCATCATATTTATGCCCAAGTCTGGAGTGCAAGAATTCTTCTCCTTGTCTAGGGAGTCATTTCAATAGGATGGAAGATGTATATTCTACACAGTCTTACAATCAAACTGCTCCTCAGCATATTTTGTATGTACAAATATGTACAAATTCAATATATGAATTTTAAATACTAAAGATTAAAAATAGAGTTGCGGTGGGTTTATTTTTTTCTTTGAAGTTTAAACACTTGAAGAGTTCACCACTCGTAACTTTGACTAGTGGTAAATAATGCAATTAAAAAGACTATACAGGAAAAAGAGTGAGTTGAGAAATCAAGGCCCACTTGGCATCATCAAATCTGGTTCCTGTCAGACTCTGGTGGCTGTAGGTGGGGCTAATGTACAGTCATTAATAAAAGTTTCATTTTAGGGACTTTCCAAGAGGTTGCTTCAAAGGGAGGCATTTATATGAGAAGACTAAAACTGATTTTTATAATTGCTTAAGTTATTTTGGGTATATATTAATATTAAGGTTAGTTAAAATAGTAAAGCAGAATGAATACTCTGTTTAGACTATATACAGTAAGTTTGATTCAGAAATGAGTAAAATCCTGGCAGCCAAAAACAAGGAAATGGTAAGGGTACCCTTCTCAGCCAAAGGGCCTTAAAGCCTTTTGTGCAGATTTGGAAAAGTTTAAACCTGATTAGCAGCTTGTAACCCTTGGGGAGGGTTGGCTGACCAGACTTGGTTCTTTCTCTGACCATGCCCTGCTAGGCCTGTATCCTTCAGTAAAACGTGGTCTTCATAAGAATCACTAAAGTGGTCATATACTCCCCATTGTTCCCATTAATTTGAGATTTTAGCAAGCTCAAATTACCATCTACACTTAAATACACACATTGAATTCAAAGAACATGAAATACCAATAACCTAAGAAAAACTATTGTTAGATTCCCCAAATAAACGGTAACAGAAAGATGCCTAATTCACAATTTTTTTTGTTTGAAAATTCATATCTTAATTGATCTTTACAAAGAGATTTTTTTTTTCTAGACACAAAAAGACAGTAGAATACTAAGTTCAATTTTAAGCTTTTGGATATGGATGGGTAATATTTTGTGACACTGAAAAACAGAATCATTTGCTGGGCTTTCCCAATAGCCTAGTACATGAAAATATCTATTTCCTGCTCTAAATGAATCATTTAAAAATACATCTGCATTGAATGGATCACTTGAAATCTTAAAGTGAACAATGAATATGGTAATACCAGGCACAGGTAATTTAAGTACCTTAATATTATTCAGAAAATACATGTCATAAGTTAGTCTTTACACCATAGTTAAGAAAGAAATCCTTAAAAACGGATTAGGTATTTTACTAGCTGAACGGAGCAGCAAGGAATAGATGTTGATGATGTGGTTTTAAAAGAAAAAACTTCAGAAAACAAAGTTTTAAATCCTATGCATTAAACGAAACAAAACAGAACATAACAAAACAAAACAAAACCAGTATGTAGCTTGGTTTAAGGAACATAACAATACTTAAGAACTCTCAAATAAAACGAACACTTTTGTGAAGGACACAGGTTTTTAAGTTGATCTTACTAATTAAAGTTCTGTCATTGTTTTGGTTACAAATCACAAGGAAATAAACAACACACAATGCAGACTGATTATTATTGAGTTAGCTCAGAGGACTTCTACTGTTAAAATACATATAAAATCACAACACAAGCTTTAGTTATAAAAATAAAATCATATGTATATACTACCTAAGATGGAAAGACCAATGGTGAGTATATTCTTCTTCATAGGATCACCAAACTGAACCTATAGCTTTCTCTTATTTTGACTAAATTTTCTATTTAATGATCCAAGAATTTAGCTTTTTATTTTCCCACCACATGACAAATATATATTGATTGGAAGTATTCTGAAATACTAGTTTCGGAAACTATTCTGTGAAACTAAACTGCATTTTGACTTATTTGCATCAGTTATTTGCCTGAAAGTTGTGGGTAAGGTGGGAAAACACTTTCTTCCATTTTAAATTGCAATCTCCCAGGTCTGTCGTTTTCCTTTCTCACGGGGCCCAAAATGTTTTTAAGACCTCTGGTATATCAATCTCTGGAAGAGAGCATTCACAGATGAATTCTGATCAACAGATTGCATACATTTCCCAATCAGCTGTGTAGACTTAGCATTTTCACAACTCCAGTCATTTTATAAAGATGATTCAGAATTAATCAGTCCCCCTGCTACTTTTATTATTTATATATTCACAGTATTGACAGATTTCATTTTCTTCCCACTCTCTACTCGTCTTCTACAAGAATAACACTCAGGACATGGAACAGTGAGCAGAAAGAGAGATCAGCTGACCTTCCTTCTGTAAGTAAGGCATTACTCAGCTAATTCCGAGAACCCGCAAACGATAATGTGGAATATACAGATCCACATCAAACTTCCTTTCATTTCTTCTGGTGCTTCCTCTAGAATAGGAAGTCTGCTTATTCTTTAGACTGCAATATAGGTATGTGAATAATATAGTAATAACTATGACTGGAATAAGACAGAAATAGTTACGGCGGCAGCTGCTATAAATACCCAAACAAAATTCCCTTAGGAAAAATGACGTCAGGAAGCCTTGCAGGGGACCAATCACTCAGAATTTTGAATGATCACACTTATTGTGACATTTTAGAAGGCACTGCATCTTCTCCTGGGATTACTAAAAATTACAACTGTACCTAAGTCACCCAGCAACAATTTATGCCACTAATTCATTTTAAAGATGGATTAACAGGAATCTTTTCAAATGTCTCTTCGAATTGATTAGACAACGTCTCTGGGAAGCCTCAAATTTGATTTGGCCAAAATGGCAGAGGAAATTAATGTTATCCTCCTGTGTCATTTCCCTAAATTCAGGAAGGTAAAGAAACACCAATTTTCAAAAACAGACATGTCTAATATATAAAAAGATTGTTGTCAAGACAAATCCATTGCCTGGTTGTTTTCAGCTGACAACTATTTTTAAATAGACTGTATGACTTAGATTCAGGAACTAAAGATGAAGAAATACTGAATAACATTATTCAAAAGGCATGCAAAAAGTATTATTTCAAAAATCTCTTTTCATAATATTCTTGTTTTGAAGACTATAGCTTTTAAACATTTAATAGATCTACGGGTTCGGTGTTAATGAATATGCCAACAAGATGGTAACATAATAAATCCATGTCAATTTTAGAAGTATTTCTAATATTACATAACAAATTGGAAAGGAATTTCACATATAATTATCTCTATGAAGACAAACCACAAGGGTAATTAACACAGCTACGATTCCGTATCACCAAAATGGTTAAACCAGATGGTAATGTTCATTATTTTTATCTCTCTCACAAAACCAAATATCACTCACTCTCTCCTGGGAATGCATGAAGTAGTCAAATGAAACGTATTATTATGCAATACTTTGATGTAAGGAGGGTTTTTTTTCTTTTAACTTAGTACAGACATGTGTGTTTCCCCTCAAGATTGGTGGTGTTTCCAACCATGACCAGTGTTACTTATAGATAAACAAATAAACAGTGTACCTATGATGTATAAGCTTAATAAAATGACATCACCAGATAAAGGAAGATCTAATTTTTTAAAGAAGATTTTATTTATTTACTTGAGAGAGTGAGCAAGAGAGAGGGAACAAGTGGGAGGAGAAGAGGGAGAGGAAAAGTAGACTCCGCACTGAGCAGGGAGCCCAATGTGGGGCTCAACATGGGGCTCAATCCCAAGACTCCGGGATCATGACCTGAGCTGAAGGCAGATGCTTCATCGACTGAGCCACCCAGGCACCCCGGGAAGATCTAATTTTTAAAAAATTAATATTCAACAGTGAACCATTAAAATTAAAACATAGGCTTTATATTTTCATCACAAAGATGGCTGATATTATTAATTTTCAACAGATATCCAGGAAGAACAACAGTTTATTTGCTGTTTCAGTGACCTATTGTCATAATAATGCTGAATGGTGCATATGGTTTTAAACCACAGTCATCTATCCTTCAGGATGTGCATGGCTTGCATAGCCCTGCTGTACACCTCTCAGCCTCTTTCTGAGATGAGCCGCCTAGATGGGGCATGTTCTTCTTATACGTGTGGTAGAGGCACAGTCGGGAACATGCAAGGTCTCTTAAGGCCCAGGCTTCAAACTAGCAGACCATCACTTCTGCTCACCTATGTTTTGCTAAAGCAAATCACATGGCTAAGCCCTAAGGCCAGGGGTTGGGAGGTACACTCCATCCACAGGGAGGCAATATCAAGGGTGTGATTGCAGAACGGGATGAAGAACTAGAGGAACCATGTAGTCTACTAGAACTAGAGAACAGTTTCTTTCAAGCAGATAATATATTGCAGAACACAAGAATGCCATGTACTTATTTATATCTCTGACTTACTTCGTTAGTGTGTAAATGTTGCCATACATTTTCCTGTGCTTGATGACTGCTCTGTATTATTATTATTAATTTCATCAGTGATTAACCTGCTACTAGATTTAAGAAATAATCTTCTTCTTCTTCTTCTTCTTCTTCTTCTTCTTCTTCTTCTTCTTCTTCTTCTTCTTCTTCTTCTTCTTCTTTTTTTTTTAGTTTCTTGTATAAACAATTCAAACACATCTTTCATTTGGAGCAATTCTCTAGCCATGTTCTGTGAGTACAGACAGATCGATGCAATTTCTAGTCCAGGGAGTGGAGCATGCAATTTGAGTCACGAGTCCTGTCTTACCTAACTCTGGAGTTATCTTTTGAAGAGAATATATTATATGGGAATACTAATACAACATTGCCCTTAAGGATTTTGGGTAAATTTATTTTCTTTTCCAATACCATCTAAGATAAAATATCTCACATCTTGAGAATTAGTCACTTCCTGTAAGAAGGCCTGCAGCAAAGGGACATCTCAATCAGATACACCACGCAGGCAAGCTACTCTCTCATCACTGTGTGCGCACGCGCTTGTGGGTTCTATTTTCCCCTTAGAATTCCAATTTTTTTTGTGTGTGTGTCTTGCCTTACGA
Organism: Halichoerus grypus; assembly: GCF_964656455.1. Taxonomy (NCBI): domain Eukaryota; kingdom Metazoa; phylum Chordata; class Mammalia; order Carnivora; family Phocidae; genus Halichoerus; species Halichoerus grypus. Next base: position 105,454,720 of record NC_135727.1, on the reverse strand, counting down.
ATTCTTGTTTTCCAATTTTGTAAACAGAAAAGTAGAAGAATGTGTTTGAAAATCTGCTCAGAGAATGGATTTCAATTTGGCTTCTCCATTAGAGCACTAATTTGCTTTCTATGTGCAATTCTGGCGTGATCACTGTTGCATATATTATTGGATTTCAACTCCTAGGCTTCCACCTAAACTCATTTTGAGATTTTCACACAGCAGGTCAATTGCTTGAGTTTTACCGAGTCTAAATTCCACCTCAACCTGTCTCAGACTTCTTGGTATTGTATTTGGTGAAAGCAGCAGCAGAACTTTCTACCATATTTCTTTTTCCTTTGTTTTACTAGGCATTTCTCCTGTGGCTTGGTGGATTTTATAAAAAGAGGAAAGCGTGTGGTTTGTATATTTCTCTTGTTTGTTCTCTCTGTTAAATCAATTAATTATTTTAAATTTTAATCACATTCATAACACCAAATATTTTATGTGCAAAAAAATAGATTCGAGGAACAAAGCTCAAATAAGTAAAACAGCAAGAACTTGTTTAGAATAAAATTTTCTTCTTGAATTAACCGAGGATGACAAACTTTATTTTTTGAGCCCATTTGGAAAAGGAGAATAAACATAAAGTTATAGGTGTAAAACTATTTCTTCAAGACAAATGTGGTTAGCATCTTACTGATTGGTTAGTAAAATATAACTGAAGTGGTTATGCCTTTCTAAGAATACTTAGATAATTCATTCACCATCAAGTGTATGTGACAACTATCAGACTATTCTCCTTTACTGTTTATCTTCAGGTTTTTTTAAAAGATTTTATTTATTTATTTATTTATTTATTTGAGAGCGAGAGCGGGGGAGAGGAGCAGAAAGAGAGGGAGAAGCAGACTCCCTGCTGAGCAGGAAGCCCAATGCAGGGCTTGTTCCCAGCACCCGGAGATCATGACCTGAGCCAAAGGCAGATGCTTAATGACTGAGCCACCCAGGCACCCCTCCTTCACTGTTTATCTTATATATAGTCCCAGACAGAATCTATTTCAGTAATGTAAACATAAACACACACACATACACACAGCCCAAAACAAAGCAAATCTCTTTTTCCTTTTGTTGAGGGTATTTTTGAGAAATCGATTATAACCCAGGTTCTGTTTAACAAATGCATTTCTATGAAAGAGAAGATTCCTTAAATCAAGGCTGAGACATAATTATGAAAAAATAATACAACTGGTTTAAGGTATAGAAATCAACCTGAGAAAAGAAACTTTCTTTCTAATACTGTAATTTGGTCATGTTGGGCTAAGTTATAATTTAATGTCATGAGCCATTAGATCATAACATTAAATTAATGATCATGGCTCACATGGAGGCATGGGCAGTTTTATATAATATGCAAAGGGAAAAAGAAAGAAAATGGTAATGTAAATCTTCTTCGGTACCATCTGGCTTATCTTTTTCACCATGCCTCTCCAAAACAGTGGGCGGAATAAACAATACTATTCCTGACTGGCCAGGCATTGAAGATGAAGATATCAAATGAAAAATTCTCCAACACAAGCAGAAAGTCTAGTCTTTTCTTCATTTCCTTCTCCTGCATAAGCACAGAGAATCTGCCCTGCAGAATCAAAATCTGTCAAACTTCAGAGCTGAAATGGCCTTAAGCAAGCATCTGGTCCAGTGGTTCTCAAATTTAAATGGGCACAAGAACCACCTGGGGGCTCTTTAAATATGCAGATTCCCTGGCTCATCCCTGGAGAGACAGCTTCCGAAACTGCATTTTTAATAAACTTTCCAAGTAAAGATGGTGCAGGTTGTATGTGAACTTGGAGAAACATTTCTTTTGTCTAGCTTCATCATTTTCCATCAGATAAACCTTAGATCCCCAATGCCTCTAGTTTCCCCAAGATCACACAGGTTACTGGGCAGGCTCAGAACCCGGATCTCTCTGATAATGTATTACTTCCATAAAAAGTCCCTCAACAATCTGTTAGGTCATGGGTTTTTTTCTTTTTTCATCGTGACTAAAGGTAGATAAAATTCACTGTTTTAACCATGTTTAAATGTACAATGCAGTGGCATTAAGTACATTTACATTGCTGTACAGCCATCACCACCATCTATCTCCAGAATGTTGTCATCTTTTCAAACTGAAACTGTGTACCCATGAAACAATAAGCCCCAAATCCCCTCACCCCCAGCCCCGCCCCTGGTAACCACTATTCGACTCTCTGTCTCTATGAAGTTGACTATTCCAGGTACCTCATAAGTGGAATGAAACAATTGTAATCCTTGTGTGCCTGCTTATTTCACTTAGGATACTGCCTTCAAGATTTATCCACATTAGTTCATGTTGTGATTTGCTGAATCCTTTGAAGTGCTTGCTCCAATGTTCTGGCCCTTTAAGAAATGAGGTCCTATCATTTGTCCAGCATTGGCAGAGGCTGCTAAATGAGAGAAAGAATTCAGGAAGGGCAGTCCTCAGTGAGTGAAATAGATAGAGCCTGGAGGCAGGCACAGAGACATGAAATGCATTTTCTGCCTAGTTGAAAGTCACTTGAAAACAAAAAGAAATGAGAAACGAGAGAGACAGACAGAGGCAGACACACTAAGAGAATGATAGGAGAGATGGATTAAACAGAGAAACCAAGACCTCCCGAAGGCTACCTTGTGCCCAGATTAGTGAGTAGAACTATGCAGATGAGCTTATTAACAGGTATATTCCAAAAATTAATTGGTCCATACTGGTGTCCATGAGACCTCATATGATTAATGTGCCTTGGGGCAAAGAGTAGAGAAAGCAAATAGGGAAGTAAAAATGTACGCATCTACATTGCTATTTGAAAAAGACTACTGCACTTTAGATTTATTTTTATTTTATATAGTTACTACCATGAGTATTTTATAGCTTTTAAGTAAGAAGGGAAGTTATTTGATATATGTTCTGTTGTGTGTGTGGGAAGCTTAATTTTTTAAAAACAGCAGTACATTGGTATATATCCATTTTTTTTACCCTGGGGCAAAGCCAGAAATGCTTCTGAGAGAAGGTGGGTTGACCCAGGCTTGAAGTAGGAGTTAGCCAGGTAGAGCAGGACAGAAAGTGTATTCTGGGCAAAGAGAACCTCTTTCTTTGACCTGGATAATGCCTACTTGCTATTGAATATTCAGCTCAGTATCTTTTACAAGAGGCTTTTTGTGGCAGCTTTATAACATGGCCCCAAAACTTTCTAATGCTTTCCCATGGAAAAGTGGAGTTCATGTCCCATGCCCTTAAATCTGGGCTCTGTGCTGGCTTGACCAAAAGAATATGACAGCCGGGAGGTGGGGGGGAGTGGTGGGGAAGAGCGCCTGGGTCGCTCAGTCAGTTAAGTGTCCGACTCTTGATTTCAGCTCAAGTCATGATCTCAGGGTCGTGAGATCGAGCCCTGCGTCGGGCACGATGCTGGGTGTTGAGCCTGCTTAAGATTCTCTCTCCCTCTCCCTTTGCACCCCCTCCCAATCCCACTCTCTCTCTCTCTCAACAGATGCAAAACTATGCTAGGTTTTGGCCCAGGCCTTAAGAAACCTGCAGCTTCAGCTTCTTGTCCCTTGGGATGGCTGCTCTGGGGACCCAGCGATTATTCTGTGAAAAAGCCCAAACTGCCCCCTGGAGAGGCCCACATGAAGAGGAACTGACAGTCAGCACCAATTTGCCAGGCATGTGGGTGAGCCCACTTCGAAGTAGATCCTCCAGGGGCCAGTTGGCCTGCCCCAGCTGACATCATGAGAAGCAGAGACAAGCTGTCCCCACTGACCTCGTTTGAACTATAGAGTCACATGCAAAATGTGCAAAACTGTGTGAAGTCCTTAAGTTTGGGGCTGATTTGTTATGTAGCAAAGGGTCACCAGAATACCTCCCCTGGTTCTCCCCAGAAGGTATGCAGGAGGTCCCCTCCTCTGGGAGACCAAAGGACTCTGCATTCACCTGAACTGTATCCCTTACCTCCTTGGCTAGATCTTTCTGTCGTCCTGCCCCTGGTCCGTCCAGTATCAAGCCCTCCTTGGGGTCAAGTACGGCTCTTATCAACATTTGGACCCTCAAACCTCTTTGCTGATCTGTGGCAGATCCACTTCTCAGTGGCTGACCTCAGAAGTCATATTTGGGAATCCACTCAGAAAGTATGTTTCTCCTATGTGTATACCTTGCATGAATATAAAAAATTTCTTTTAGGTCATGGGTGGGAAATGAATTTAGAGTTGTCTAATCAGTTCAATGGTTGCATACTAAGAATGACCATTGGTTTCTACTCCCAGAAAATGTGGACACTTTCCCACAGCCAATAAAAATGCTATCTATACTCATTCCAGGTTTTAAAACTGCAATGTACAACAGTTTTCCAGCCATTTGCAAAACTACTCTAAAAACTAAAATTAGAATTTATGGAGTAAATCATTGGGAAGAATGTCTGGTCAAGCAGTTCATAAATATCCAGGTCTCATTCTATTTGGGGCCACAGCCTTGAGTTGAATCCAATATTGAATTGTTGAATTGAGAGCAAAGGATAGATGTGAAATGTGGTCAGCTCCAGAGAGGAGGGGATATGCTGCTTTCTGCAGAGAAGTCCTTTTTCTGTAACTCCCAAGGAATAATATATTTTAAAATGTGGTAGAGGTGAACAGAAATTACAGAGGAGAAACTAAAATCTGGAGAGGATTTAAAGATTACATTTATAAAGACTCAGATCATTGTTAAGTCATAATAATAATATTGAAGAGTCAACTTGCTAATAGACCTCTCAAGGACAACCACGGATGCAGGAGCAAACAAAAGTAATTTGTGGCTTTCTCACTATCAGGAAATAGACACTCTTCCATCTCGACTAATATGATCTCCAGTGGGGAATGATTTATTTCTCTCGCATTCATGAAAGTCTTTTTCATAACCAGGTGTAATGGCTTCTTTTACCTCTATGGGGAATGGCTGATTTATGCATAGACCTTTGCTCAATAACCTTTCTTCAAAGATTGATGCCGTTAAAAATGAAAAAAGATGTGAACTTTTTGACATTTTATTTTAATGTAATTTAGAAAACCATGTAAACTGCAAATGGACCTCATGCGGAATGAAAATCACATGCTGATCACCTAAATTATTTTGAATACTATTCATCTTTGACTAGTACCTGAAATGTCTTATTATCAGAATTATGAAAGGCACAAGAGACACTAACAAAGTTCATTTCCAAAATACTTTATAAATACAAGATTGAACATCCTTTTATTTGATCCCCCCAATTCACGCTTTTAGAATTTTCCAACTGGAAGTGGGTGCACTGCTACCCACCACATAAAGGAGTATCATTTTGCCTAGAAAGTCTCCTCTGAAAGACCACTAACCCTCAAAAAAGACCCTTCAAGGTTGGAGGAAGGGAGGAGGGGAAAGTGACATGAAATTCTTTGACTTTTTCTGTGCTCAGACTTTGCTGGACCTTTTCCATTCTTGTTTGGAGAAGAAGGCCTGAAATTACATAGACCTTGTCTAAGTTCTGACAGAGATCAAGGAAAGTTAAGTGAAGAGGCCCAGCCCTCTTGTTGTCTTCAGTGCTACTGCCTCATAGGTTACATTTAAAACAACTTTATTGGGGCGCCTGGGTGGCTCAGTTGTTAAGCGTCTGCCTTTGGCTCAGGTCATGATCCCAGGGTCCTGGGATCGAGTCCCACATCGGGCTCCCTGCTCAGCGGGGAGCCTGCTTCTCCTTCTCCCTCTGCTCCTCCCCACTGCTGTGCTCTTGCTCGCTCTGTCTCTCCCAAATGAATAAATAAAAAATATTTGAAAAAAATAAAAAAGTAAAACAACTTTATTAATGTTATTAACATAGCTATAAGCCATTGATGTGGCTTCCAATGTCAGTCAGACTGGAAGAAACAAACTGCTTTTACCAAAGTGTATGTCAGGGAATCTTAACACCTGGTGTTTGGTTGAAAGAAAAGGCATGTAAGCTAATATTTTTCCTTCAAGGAGGGCATTATGAAAGATAAAATATCTCTTTTTAATTTTCAGTGTAGTATGTTTATTTTCAAGAATGGGGGTGTTAAGGTTTGTTTGTACCTGAAGAATTTAATTTTTCAAACATGTCAATATTGACATTTAAGAACTAAAATCTACTGAAGATTATTAGTCTGTTCTTGGTTAGACAAGACAAGGCTTTTTGTTTTTGTTTTTTAAATATCAGAGTTCCAACACTCATGTGCCAATATTTCAGACAGTTTCATTCATTCATTCATTCATTCATTCATTCTTATTAAGTAGTTTCTCACTCAAATCAAATGAAGAATTGTGCCCATAAAGAGTCTACAGTGAAATAAGCAATACAAAAATTTATTTATAAAATATATATGTATATATAAGGCATCTCTATATATAGTGCTATTACTATTAATCAGGTGTGTACGTATCTGTAGATACCTGATAATAGTAATAACATAATAATACAGCTATGTTTAACTGGTTTCTTACTATGTGTCAAATACTGTTTTATGCACTTCACATATATTAATTTGCATCACCCTCACAACAACCTGATGAGGTAGACATTATCATTACCCCTGCTTTACAGCTGTGTAAACTGAGGGCAATTAAGAAATGTGTCCATGGTCAGTGAGTATCAGAATCATGATTTAAACCCAAGCAGTCAGGCTTTAAAGCCCACACTATTAAAAACTATCGCTCTCCAGCCTCTCAGATACAATACAGAAAGCACTAAACTCCATTTAAAGTACAGAGAAATACCTGCAGAAATGGAGAGGGAGTCACAATGTATTCCAGCTGGGGGGCTAATGGAAGAAGGGAGGCTTTCAGTATGGCTTTCTTTGACAAGTAGGTAGCATCAGGGTAAACTGAGAGGAGGAAAAGGAATCTTAAGACAAGAAACAAGGTCGTCAAAAGAAGCAAAGGAGGCTAGCTAGCTGTGCATTTTAGTAGGAGTTGAGGGTACATGGAGAGGAAAAATAAGAAATAAGATTAGAAATTGAGATTGGGAGCCCATTCTGGAGGGCCAGATGAAGGCATGTGCAGAATATTCTGAAGGGTTTGAGAAGTCATAAAAGGTGTTTCAACAGAAAAACCATATATCCTTTCATTCATTTGACAAATATTTATTGAGCACCTATCATGTGCTGGGCACTGTCTTCGTTAATGGGAATATACAAGGGAATAAAGTAGATAAAATCCCTCCCTGCATGGAATTTTTTTTTTTTTGTGTGCTTCTTTTTTTAAAAATTTTTTTTATTGTTATGTTAATCCCATACATTACATCATTAGTTTTAGATGTAGTGTTCCATGATTCATTGTTTGTGCATAACACCCAGTGCTCCCCTGCATGGAATTTCTAATCTATTTACAATCCAAGATATGCCTTAGGAAGCTTCATTTGAAATGGAAATCTGCAAGCTGGACTGGGGCCATGCAGGGGGCAGAAAGGAGTGGAGAGCTGTAAAAGATCCTAGGAGCATGAATTCGAGCAGTGGTTAGGAAATTGGAGAGAAAGCAATGGATGCAAAGGATTTGGGGTGGGGGGTAAAATTGATCTTGAAAATGAGCTAGAAATTGGGGCAAGTGAAGAGAGGTAGAAAGGACTATTTGGTTTGAAATCTGACTGAAAAGATGGTGGTGTGATGAACGGCGGGACAGGAGGCGAAGACCTGGTATCCAAGATATGGCCCATTTGGGTCACATTGAGTTTATGATGTCTGAGACATTTGAGTAAGAAATGCCCTACATACAGTAAGAAACATGAGACTGATACAGGAAAGAGATAAAAAATCTTCAAATCATTGGATTAAAGGAGGGCAAAAGACAGTCACTAGTCTAATACCTACAACACGAGTGACACTTAGTAACTACTGACAATTGAATGACAAGAATGAGATTAATGAAGGCAGAAAAGACAGCCCAGAATTGGTCCTCAGGTAAACAAAGAAGAATGAGTAGAGAGGTAGGAGAAAATTAGTAGAACACAAGACCCCAGCAAGTCAAAAGGTGAGACATTTTCCCGAAAACTGTGGTGGACAACAATCACCATCAATGCAGAGATATCTAGGGCAGGAAAGACTTGGTGAAAGCAGTTGAATTTGGAAGTTATGGTGGTTTCACAGAGAAGTGCTTCAGTTGAGAGGTCAATGTCAAAACTAGACTGAAAAAGGTAAAGGGAAGATGGATGTTTAGGAAGTACGAATGTTTCCATTAATCCACAAATTCCTATTGGGTGAATTATTTGAGACTTGCTTGTGGTTATGTTGGCTCTTTGCCTGGAAGGCTGAGTCAGTTTAGAGGAATGGGTAGGGGAGTAAGGTGAGTCGAAGGTCAAAAGGTCAAACTGAGGTTCAAAGAACGGACTCCTCTGTATATAGTGGTGTGACCTTAGCAGAAGTTACCCAACTTCTCAAAGCTTTAGTTTTTTCATCTGTAAGAAGGGTCAGATGATAATATGTCATGCAAGCAAAGCACCCAGTACATTGCCTGGCACACAGTAATATTTCTTTTAAAAAAGTGAGTTATTATCACTATCTACCCTAATAATTAGATGCATACATTGTGTTATTCATCCCAGAAAACTAAACATTTATTTCATAGGCTTTTATTTTTAATTATTTCCCCCCAATCTGGTGTGATAAAACTCACATTAATTTTCAAGGAAGGAGCAATAGCTACATTACTGAACCTCTTTAATTTTACCCTCCTCAACTGAAAATAAAAATAATAATAGTACCAATACCAGAGGTTTTCAGTGAGAATATCAGAAAATGAAAGTAAAAGTGCTTTGTCAGTTATAAAAATGAAAAGTTTAGCAATCATTATTCTCATTAGTTAATATAACTTTGATCCATTGATTTTAAAGAGTACAATATTAGTTTTATATATTCAGTTGGATTTTTGTCTAATGGTAATTCATATCATTAATAAGGATCTTTCACTTGAAGAAAGCTTTCTCAAAGTGCTTTTATATTTATTACCTTATAAATAAGATCCTCACAAAAGCTCTGTGAGGAATAAAAGACAATGGTTATTAGGGGCTATCAAAATTGACTTTTCAGTATTCATGGTGTCCTCTTTCCTATGTGGGCCTTTCTTCTGGTTTGTTTATATAAAGTTACAACATCCTAGAACTGAATTACAAAGTTATTCAGTTTAGTGCTTTCCTTGTATCATTCTAGATAACAGGTAATTTTAATGGCAATATCCAGAACAATAGGTTCTACAGTTTTTAATACATTCAATTAACATGTTAACATACATAAGAGGCCATCGTAATGTGCTCGGGTATGTTATAACCCGTATAATCAAGTGACTCTACTCATATTGCATTAAACTGATTATGTTTCCATCATTGGGCAAAAATGAATTCTTATTTTCTATATTTAGTATTCCTTTCCATAGAGATTAAACACCAGTCTTGAACATTTGTCCTCATTGATTCCTTCTTCTAAACTTTGAATTATTTCACTATTTCTTTTTGGATTATCTCTGTAATCTACAGGAATTTGAGGGTCCAAACCTGGAACATGAGAAAGTTCTGAATGTGGTAAGACGACAAGCATGGGGCTCTTGAATCTATTCCTGAGTACTACAATTCATAGTACTGTGAACATGTATGACCTTTTTTATAGCAGCTACATGAGAATAAAAGGAAAACATAAAATCTGCCATGTTCATATAAGAGAAGAAACAAACTTTCCTCATCAGAAAGTTTTTCAAGATCTTGGATTCATTACCCAAATACTTTTACTTTCTCCAAGGTAGGAGTTTTACACCAAAGCTTTGCTACTGCTTTGCCTTTTTTCAAGGTTAAACCATTAAAAGTATCCCCATAGCTGTGCCCCTTTGAATAACATAGAAAATGGCATCACTTAATACCAATTCTGTGCCAGAGTAGGTGGTATTTTGGTAACCTCTAGGTGTATTTCGGAATGGACTGTGGAGAAAATCAAGTCATGATTCATGTGTAAAATCATGTATTTCCCTGGCTGCCATGTTAATGTCCTTCAAGTTTGTATCTTTAATCTAGAACCCGTATCTCCTCCAAGTTTTAGATCCTCATTCACAACTGCTTTAAGGAGGTGAGAATTTCACCTCCACAACTCACAGATACCTCGAAACTGACCACATTCTTGACTTCCCTTCCCACAACTGGCTGTCCTCTTGAATTCTACGACTCCGTAAAGGCACTCGGTCACGCCAAGTGGTAAGCAGTCAGTGACTCCTCATCATACTTCACAATGCTCCCTCACCTCTGCGTCCCATAACGTACATGACACTGTTGACTTTCACTTCCCACATTGGTTTCATTTGTTCAACCTCAGCACCTTAATTATTATTTCTTACTTGGAATAGTAAAGAAAGAACTTTCTAACTATGGTTCCTGGACAGATTTTATATCCTTCCAATTCATCCTCCTCTCAACTATCAGAGTGATCTTTCAAAAGTGTAAGTCTGGTTAATCTGTTTCCTTGCTTAAAACCATGCTGTGACTTCCCAGAGACTACAGATAAAGTCCCAACTCTTAAAGGTAGGTGGCAAGATGGATAGAAAGACAGCTTACACATGTTGAGCCCTCTGAGTCCAACACTCTGCCCCTCGAGAGGGAATTTTACATGTATCCTATTATTTAATCCTTAAAAATCCTGTGAATGCTATGCTCACTGTATAGAAAAATATAATTAAGACTGAGAGGTCAGGCAACAAATGGGAGAATAAGTGGTCTTCCTGCCTACAAGGCCCATACACTACACCCTGCTGTTTTTCTATATAAGTTAGCCCCAGCTGACCTTTCCGATCTCAGTTCTTATAACAATCATACTCCAGCCATAGAGAAGTACCTTCAGATTCTCAAAGTCCCAAAATGTCCAGGACTTTGAACATGCTATTGCCTTTGCCAAAAATTCTCTTTTCAACTCTGTATACCTAGCTAAGTCCTTATACATTCAACTAATGTTCTCTAAGCAGAGGTTCTCAACGTTGTCTAGACATCAGAATCATGGGCAGGACATCCTGCCATCAATCCAGTTTGAATCTCTACAGGGTGGAACCAAGGAATTAGCATTTTTAAAAGCTCCTCCTCTGGCACCTGAGTGGCTCAGTTGGTTAAGCGTCTGACTCTTGATTTTGGCTCAGGTCATGCTCTCAGGGTCCTGGGATAGAGACCCAAGTTGGGCTCCACACTCAGTGGGGAGTCTGCTAGAGAGTCTCTCTCTCTCCCTCTCCTGCTGTCCCTCCCCCCTCAAATAAATAAATAAATCTTAAAAAAAAAAAAAAAGCTCCTCCAATATATAAGGAAGATGGGAAAACACTGTTCTAGGTGAGTTTCCTGGCCTCTTTGGAAGGCTTAAGCTTAATCATCTGTTTTCACTAGACCCGGTCTAGCCCTCTAACACTCATTAGATTTGCCTTAGCATATGTATTTCACCTCTGGAATATAAGCATTCCAAAGGCAGATGTCATATTCCACTACAGAGGTTTTTGTATATATCCAGTATGCACATTCTCATTCTCTCTCTCTCTCTCACACATATATACAGCTGAAATCAAAGTTTCACAAAAAAACCCTGACCCAGAGTGATGGAGTCTGTCATTTCTTATTCTATTCTAATTTCATTCCTTGCTACTTAAAAATTGTGATGCTAAGTAAAATAAATCAGACAGACAAAGACAAATACTATGTGATCTCTTTTATATGTGGAATCTAAAAAACAAAACAAAACAAAACAAAATTAGCTCACAGATGCAGAGAACAGACTGGTGGTTGCAAGAGGCGGAGCGGGGGAGAAATGGATGAACTGGGGTTTTTTTGGTTTAAAATATTAAATAAAAGTAAAAAAATAAAAATTGTGGACTGATACTCATTAAATTGATTATACAACCTAATAGTTTGTCTGAACTGTGTTTGAAAAGCATCTCTGTAATCATGTTTGTGCCAGTCCTAATGCCACGCTAGGCACTTAACATGTGTTTACAACAGATTTCATGGATTAATCAAAGTTTTTAAGGAAATAATATATATAAAAGTTTTACATATCCAAAACAGTAGGCAGTCATCACCCGGCAAAAGAAAAATATCAAGATTAACTTTCATATTCTTGAGACACCAAAGTAGAAAGATTAAAAAAATGTATAAAACTCAGTTCAAATTATAGCAACAGAAAGGAATACACAGAGGGTTTCCTTTTCTTAGAATTAGGGATCCTCAGATTACCTCTCTATTCTTAGATGTCCCAAGAAAGACGACAATCCAATTTATTCAGAATACTAATTGTGTTACTAAGATTGTATTCTTCCTTCTTCCTTTGGAATTAACCAGTGGGCCAAGATTTTTTTGTGAGAAACACTGAGGAAGCTACTTCCCCAATTCCCATAATGTATTAGAAATCTAAGCTTTCTTAATCAATTTACAGGTGCACGCTGATGTACAATTCAAAGTTTCTCAAACTAGTCTCTCTGGAAATGTTTTCTTTAATAGAAGAGAATTTTTATGATGGGGTGGGGGAGGAGCTATGGGTAAAACACATGAGCTTAGATAAGAAACTGAGTTTAGAGCTCTGGCCTGGGATAAGACCCAGATCACAGAGGAAGGAATGTCAAATAGTGATTGCTCTGTAGTTTCTCTAGCTGAGAAAAAGATCCTAATTACACTTTTATGACCATCTCTCCCCACCACATACCCCCCCCCACACACACCTTCTTTACAAGCTGGTATTACAATGATCTCTTAGGGGTGCTTAGAGAATCAGTTAAGATTGGCAGAATTCTTATGGAATATTAGCAAAGATACAGTCTTCCCATTTTCAGTTAGTTACCCATGGTTTTATGTTAGAACTTGGAATTGAGGAGATCTTTATTAATTCTCTGGGGCCCAAAGCAGAAATGTTTTGGATACAGGAAGTATCTGATTCAACTATGAATATTTATGAATATCTTCATTTTAAAGGTAAATCTGCAATGTAAACATTCTCAGACTGTCACCTCTCAGGGCTCTATATGATATTCTATAAAAATATATTGGCTTTAAAATTCCAGTAAGACTGTCAGAAATAACACTATTTATATGAAAAATCTCCTCATCCCGAAGTATAAGGACATCTATAATGTCCTTGCTTTTAGTAAGAGAACTAAATAAGCATTTTTTTCTAGTATGAGGAAGGAATTTTAATGGCTTTCAGAGTGAAATTACTCAGATTAATTCCACTCAGGAAGCATATGCTTCATAAAACATGTATTCTTATAGAACCCATGAATTGTGATTATTGCTGAGAGAATTAAATATCCTCTGAAGTGGATTGTAAATAACAGTGATACTCATTCTAGCAAGAGCTGGGGGGTCTCCATATATAGAAAAATTGATTGACAGTCATGGAGCAAAAACATATTTGTGAAGTTTTTCACCCCCCTCCATATCCATTCAGCAGCATTTGTACGAAGGAAAACATCAACGCTTTTGGGGGGACAGATGTATTGGAATCTGTTGGGAGAGCTGATGCTCTGGCTGGGCATTTGGAGTTTCCTTTTTTAATATGTAAGAATTATTTTCGCTCTACAGCATGAATCAAACAATGAACGTAATGCTACCAGCTTCTTCAAACAAAGTGAAAAGGCCTATCATTACACTTTTTTCCTTCACACATATTATAGAAAATTCCTTTTGTTCAAAATAAAAAAAAATATCTTCAGAGGGGAAAAAAAGCAGAGACTTCCATTTAGCTGAAATACTGAAATTGCATGTAATCTCCTAAGATATGTGGTTATATTTACTTTCAAGTTTGGCATTTCCATTTGTTGCTTTTAAGCCCCAGTCCCTTAATTCAATTCTATCACTTGAAATGTGCCATTAACAACAATAATCAATAGTTTCAGTAGTTTCGACTTTTTTCCATGACATCTCCAAATCTTTCATCAAAAGACTGTTATCCGGTCATCTAACTGAAAATCAGAGCTGGCTATAAATGTCATTTCTATCCATAAAATGTAGTTTCAACCTCAGGCAACTGGAATTTATAGAAAACCCAGTATTAACATGGAGGGAATGAGAAAACTGTCTGTGTTTTAAAATAGTGTTGGGATCTCAGCTAGTCCTATTGTAGTTAAGGGGCAAAATGATATGTCTAAGGTTTTCAGGAACTCTAGAGGAGTTTTACATGGCTTTTAAGAATAAATACTTTTTATGCAGAGTATAGCATAAGCGAAGTAAATGTCCTCTGCATAACTTTCAACTGTTTTTGAAAGGGAGATTAGAGATCTAAACACAAAATGTAGTTTATTCTCCATTCTCCCATAGGAAATATAGTTTAAAAACATGGCAATTTTTTTCTTTAATGATTCAGAATCTTGCAGTTTCTCAGAATTTTCATTGTATAGTAATGCAGATAACAACATAGAGGAGATACATGGATGTATCTTGGCCCTCAGTCAGACTTGTTCACTAATTTAAGGGATGTTCAATTAAATCCTTATTATAAAATTATCTCTTGGATTATTCTTTCTTTTCAAAGTAATCTGCTAAAAAATCAACTTGAAGTTTTATTATTTATCTACCACAGCTGATGAGAATATGTGAGTCCATATATTTATTAAAATTCTAGGCAGCTTCATGGGTATTTAAAAGGAGAAATACAATTTTATTTATGAAATATCATAAGTTAAATAAGTTACAGCAGAACATTTTCTACCCATTCATCTAAGAGGGACCAAAAAAGCCTAACTTTGCATAGTTTTTACAATCTCGAGCCATGGGACATACCTACACAGATAAAGGCAGGTATTGCCCTAAACGAGCTAGTTCCAGTGATCAAAGTAACTCAACACACATTGTAGAGGAGCGAGTGGGGTCTGACGAGAATGGAAGACACGAATGAGGAATCCTAGAAGCTATGAGTTGCCACTATTATCAACGCTATGCACAAGAGCAGGCAAGTAGATCAAGTATCCTATCAAAACAGAAAAAAAGGAGGAGAAGGGAAACAAGGAAAGGAGGAGGAGAAGAAACATTGCTTATTATGGTCTGATTGTGGAAGTATTTTCCAACCTAGGATACACCACCACTTTTTTTCATCATAATTTAAATACATGGAGAAAAGTAGTCCAAAAACTTGATCATATTATTTCGACACTCTAAAGTTTATTCGAGATACTAGTAAAGATCTGGTATCAAGTCAGAAAACTCAACTATACATAACAAAACTCCATAACAGTTCAGAAAATTATAGCAGGCACTGAGAATAAACTTAAGGGGCCTCCTTGAACCAAGACGTCATTTAAACAAAACTACCCTAAACTTCTATTTTCACTGTTTATGCATATGAAACTTTATAGCAATAATTTTTGTTTCTAGGAAGAAACAATTGTCTCAAAATTATATGATCACTAACTATGACAAATTTAGCCCTCTCATTTTTCTTTTTACAGATCGTGTTGGGAAGAAAGCTACAAAATGCCAGATTAACATTTCAAAATGTATTTGAAAGTAATGAAGGGCAACTGATTCAGTTAGCAACGCTAAATAAAACAGACAATTCATACAGATGCTTCCCCTGTAAAATATTAAATAAACACTGCAAAATGGCAACTTTTTCCATTTAATAAACCAATCCCTAATTTATTTCTCAGAGCAAAGTTTCTTTTTGGCCAAAGCCCTGGTTTTATGGGCAAGTTTTCCCTGGTCAAAAACACGTACCATTTTGAAGACTGGGGCGTTAAATGAAATACTAAATGCCTTTTCCTTCTCCCTCTGCCTCTTCCCCCTCTTGCCCACCCACTGCACTGTATCAGGCCACATAAAACAAGCACTTTCCTTTGGCCCCAGCACATCAGTGATGAGGACGGAGGCTGTGAATTGTTCACAAGGATTCACAAGAGGTCAAAGTAGAAAAGCTTTACTTACTTGCCATTGTTTCATCAGCTCTCTTACTCCCTTGGAATCTTCTAGGAGCCTTTCCTTATGGGTGGCATCCTGCAGGACGTTGGCAGTTGTCTCGGCTTCTGTAAGCCAGGCAAGAAACTTCTCCAGGTCCAGGGGGAACTGTTGCAGTAATCGGTGTGTTTCTTCCAGAGCAGCCTCTCGCTCACTCACTCTGCAAAGGAACAAATGTCCAGATGCGGTTCTCCTCAGTTATCACAATGGTGCACCTAGCACCCCCCATGAAAAGAGCAAAGATCAAGGGACGAAATTGTAATGTACCAACAAAGGGGTGGGTGGTTGCTAAAAGTCCTCTTAAAAGCAACAACAACTAGAATAGTGTGTGTGTGTGTGTGTGTGTGTGTGTGTGTATAGACTTTGGACAGGTCATATATGAACTTCCAAAAACAATCTTTTTTTTTTTAACTTGATAGTTTTTTACTGGTCGATTGTGAAAGCTTATTTTCATATGTGGCAAAAGCATAAGCTCCTCTTTATAGGTAAAGCTCCCAAATCCCTACGCCATGTTTATCTTTGATGTCACCTGAGGCAGAAAGTCAGGATTAGGTAGGCAAGGAAAAAGGTCAAGAAAATGCAAAGCTAGACCAGAAAGTTGAACACTAGAGGAAACAAGAGAAGAGGACTGGAGGGTAGAGGAGAACAGAAAGACTAACAAGGAGAAAAATGACATATTTCACAGAAACCATTGTGCAAGATATCATTTTGCATGACACTATTGTGTTCTAATGGTTCTACCTATGGTGTTTGCTTTACATTTCATTATCTGATGGTCACGCAACTGAGAATATTCCCCCCACCAAAAAACTTCTGTGTAATGGAAAAAGTAAAGCCTAAAAAAACAGACAGATCTGGGTTCAAATCCCAATACCCTCTACCAACTGTGTGGTATGGCAAGTTACTTAACCTCTCTGAGTTCGAAGTTTCTCATCTGCAATGCCTACTGCTGGGCTGAGAATGAGAAGATGATAATGTGTGTCAAGATTACTGCTTCCCATGTACAGTTAGTTACACATTAGAGAAAGAGGAATGGGATATTCCTCTTTCTCTAATCTTTTTTTTCTAAAAAAAGATTTTATTTATTTATTTGAGAGAGTGAGAGAGAGTGCCTGAGTGTGCGGGGGGAGGGGCAGAGGGAGAAGCAGATTCCCTGCGAGGAGGGAGCCCAATGCTGGGCTCGAACCCAGGACATTGAGACCATGACCTGAGCAGAAGGCACGTGCTTAACCAACTGAGCCACCCAGGCGCCCCCACCCTTCCTCTAATCTTTTAGAAGGGGTGAACCAAATTTCCTAATGGCACATAAATCTAAAAAAATTATTCATATTTTTTCTGATTTTATATATATATATATAATATACACATATATATATATAATGCATGTATAGTAGATACACACACATATGCCCTCAGCAAAAATCTACATAAATAACAGCTTGGAGGGAAAATTGCCTTTGGCAGTAACAGTCCCATCTAAAAAGATTCAGGTAAATTTTGTCTGCAATGAGGAAATTAGTACTCTATTTAAATGCCATATTTGCCTTCTATTACTACACAAACACTTTCTGGGATTAAACATAAGCTAAAAATGGATTTTAAAAAATTGAACACTTGAATATGATACACACTGCTTGTTAGGATGTGATTGTCAATAATTATGCGAAACTGCAATTTATTTCAGCAGCAACTTTATCATGGGATGTGCAAACCAGGCAATAAACAGCTCCTGCCGAGCCAGCGGCAGCAAAGCCCCCGGAAGAGCTGTTTATTCATCACGGGTGAGGTTTTTGCTGAGCCTACAGTCTTCCACAGTGTAGTTTCAGTGCTCATACTGGATAAAAATCTTCTGTCTGCATTAACTGGTGGAGGGGAGAATAGGTTTAGGAGGATGCAGCTATTGGAAAAAAGGAAGCATTGCACAAAGCTATTTATCAGCCCCTAAATAAACTTTAATGCTGCAGAGCTGAAAGGTACCTTGGAGCCCGGGTTGGGCAAATCAGTTAAACCTTGCATAGTTCAGGGGCTGACCTGGACTGCTTGCTCCCTGCGTATCTGGTGTTCAAACTATCAATGGAGGGAGAAAGATCGAAATCGTTATTTATTTATCTTTTTATTCAGTATGATTTAAAAGCTCAGAACCACTGCAACAGCGCTGAGAATCTTAATGTCATAACCTGGCAGGAAATGAGCAGGTGGAAGCATGTGTAACTTGCTCACATCCAGCTGGTTCTGACCTGCAAGAGCGGCAATTTCATCCAGTTCAAGCTACTATTTCTAGGTTGGCTTGCACATCAGAAATCACTAAGACTTACACCACCTCCAGCCTAAAATTTGGGATAGAAATAAGCTGTCACGTTCCAGAAGCCAAGTGCAGGGTCAGACAATGACATATTTTCTCACATGCTCCAACTTTATGGGGAATAAAAGGACAAAAATGAAACTCTCAGGGCAGAGTGAAGCTCAGAGAGTTAGACAGTGTGCATTTTATTATCAGGGTCATCCTCATCATGAGCTGCACAGGATGCTCCCCTATTCTTGAACTGAAAATGCTGCTTACCCTCTGCTTCCAGAGAAAGTAACTAGTAAATAACTTTCCAAGAGTTCTCTGTAAAATACGATGCACATAAATTAGATGAAAGGGTTCTACCAAGACAATGAGATTTCTAGCCAAATCCTACCAGTGAGTTTGCTGCTTTGTAAATTAGGCCCTTAGGGAAGAACAGTAACTCTTGCAGGACAGTAAGGCACCGTTTTCCTCAACAATACCCTCATGCTCGGAAATATTGACAACATCAGGCTGAATCTTTGCTAATTTGGAAAATATGTTAACAAAATTCAATGGCTGCGAGAGCAGAAAATCTCTTCAAATGAGTTCTTTTACAGGCCTCTTTGATCAGAGGTGAGATTGTTGTTTCCTGCTCATGTGGGAGTTTTAAGGCTATATCCTTTCTCCTGAGATCAATCTACGTACACCGAATTCCTAAATTTTAATTGCACCAAGTCTAGACCAGAAATGAGTCAAGGGTACTTGTATGTCATATTTGTGTATTCAAAATAGCTCTGGATGTATCTTGTCCTTTTTAATTTTCCATAACCATCTGGCTTTAAGTGGCTTATATGATAAATAAAAAATGCAGAAGTAATGAGAATCATAAAGAAATTTAAAAAATTGTTTTAGATTACAAAAGTGAAGATTTTGAACATGGATTATTCTGTAAATTCCCCTGTCCAGGTTATCCAGTTATAGAACCTGGAGAAAATTTGGCTGAACTTTAAAACTAACAATGCCCAGGTATCAGAAATAGTAATAATACTTTATAAATATAATCTATGATAGAGGTTAAGTGCTTTTTTATGTAACAAATTTTAATTATCAGCTATTCTAGGTTTATAATCTACAACAATAGCTAAGAATCTGGTGGAGTATGGACTGCTATGGTGACTTTAAAAGGTTTTCTTTCTGTTCATAAGGGCACAATATACCATTCTCAAGTGCCTAAATATGAGCGGTATGGTACAGTGGTTCTCAAAGTATGACCCACAGACCAGGGGCATCAGCATTATCTGAGAACTTATTAGAAATGTAAATTCTCAAGCTCTACCCTAGACCTACTGATCAGAAGGTCTGTGCATGGAGCCCAGCGAGCTGCGTTTTCACAAGCCTTCTAGGTGATTCCAATATATGCTAAAGTTTTGTGAATTACAGCCGCTGGAGACCCATCCATTTTGCCCTAGCTTCTGAGAAAGCTGCTGGAGGCAGGATGCATCCAGTAACTAGTTAATGTGTGGGCTATAAAAGCCTGGCCCCCTTGCTCCAACTCAGGACAATTTGGGAGGATGGGGAGAGGGATGGGGAGTTGACTGATGCTGTGGCGGCAACTGCATTGAAGCCCGGGTTCTCCTTCTTCCCTATCCCGCTCCCTTCCCTTTCCTTCCCTCACAGGTGTTAATCCTGACAGCACTCGCCAAGAAAATTCCTGCAAGTTAATTGCCTTCTCAGAATCTGCCTTCTGGGGAAACTGACATGCTGAGGTGTCATACTAAATAAGGATTTAAAAAATATACATGCTTAAGAAGTGTATGTGAGAAATATACAGCTACTTGCACGGACTGTGGTCTCAAAAGGGGACAGGATGGAGTATTCTCACGCTCAGGAAATGAGCCTGAAGAGCTATTGCACTTTTGGTCGCCCTTTAAGAGGATCTATAGAGGGGACCCAGGGTGCTCAGTTGGTTAAGCGTCTGCCTTCGGCTCAGGTCATGATCCCAGGGTCCTTGGATAAAATCCCGCGTTGTCCTGTTCCCTGCTCAGTGGGAAGTCTGCTTCTCCCTCTCCCTCTGCTGCTCCCCCTGCTGCTTCCCCTGCTGCTCCCCCTGCTTGTGCTCTCTTGCTCATGCTCTCTCTCTAATAAATAAATAAAATCTTTAAAAAATGTAAGAGGTGGAATATTACTCAGCCATCAGAAAGGATGAATACCCACCATTTGCATCGACTTGGATGGAACTGGAGGGGATTACGCTGAGTGAAATAAGTCAAGTAGAGGAAGACAATTATCATATGGTTTCACTCATGTGGAATATAAGGAATAGCATGGAGGACATTAGGAGAAGGAAGGGAAAAATGAAGGGGGGGGAATCAGAGGAGGAGATGAACCATGAGAGACTCCCGGAAACAATCTGAGGGTTTCAGAGGGGAGGGGGGTGGGGACATGGGGTAGCCCAGTGATGGGTATTAAGGAGGGCACATGTTGTAATGAGCACTTGGTGTTATATGCAACTAATGAATCATAAAAAAAAAAAAAAAGAAGAAGAAAGAAAGAAAGAGAGAAAGAAAAAGAAAAAAAAAAGAGGATCTATAGGTAGTGTAGAGTTGCATTATCACCAGTTAGAAGCAAGAATCTACTGAAGGGGGGCGCCTGGGTGGCTCAGTCGTTAAGCGTCTGCCTTCGGCTCAGGTCATGATCCCAGGGTCCTGGGATCGAGCCCCGCATCGGGCTCCCCGCTCTGCGGGAAGCCTGCTTCTCCCTCTCCCACTCCCCCTGCTTGTGTTCCCTCTCTGGCTGTCTCTCTGTCAAATAAATTTAAAAAGAAAAAAAAAAAAAAGAATCTACTGAAGGGGCAAAGGGCTGTAACTGTACAGCTCAGGAGAACCCCACACCTGCCCAAGAAGGTACTCATCCAGAGCCGATTCTGCACAAAGGGGAGGAATCACAGAAGGCAGGTCTTCAGCATCTCCGTTTTCTTTTTGAGAACTGATTATCAATGAGGCAATCAGACAAGTGATACTCTGATCTGTCACTAAACACCCACACACATACCAGGGTATCTCTAAATGAATCTCTAAGACTCCAGATTTTCTATTAAGTTGAGTATCAGCAATTTCGCATGGGTCAAGCTAAGAATAAAAAGCACATGAGGGAAGGGAAACTTACTACTTTTCCAAGCAAGGCTGTAGAGCTGAGTGAATGTATAGACAATATTCCACTATCAGATACATGAATGGACAATACTTTATCGGAGAACTGTACTGCAGGATTTCATGTATATAAAATCAAAAAATCAAACAGAAATAAGCACATTGAATATTTTTAGGGGGCGAAAGGCTCAATCTGACAGAGGAGGCTATTCTGCCCAGGTGTTTCTTTAAGTGTGACAAATTGAGGAAATTCCCAGCACTCAGTCTTCTGCTAAAAAACACCTCCATCTGTGCCTTGCGACTGTCCTAGAGTAACCAAACAAAACACCCCGAATCTCTCCTTCCTGGTTTATTTGCATTTAACCACTATCATTTCCTACGATATTTTTAGGGAATGGTTACAGGATGACAATTTTTACCCTTTTGTGTTTGTTAGATATAGGGCTGAGAGAAGGAGCATCTTAGCAGCGCCTGGACTCGGGACCAAAGGTTTCTGGCAACGTCCAACACTAGTCCCAGGACCAAACTGAACCTGAAGTTTCACTTTCTCAGTAACCGTAACAGAATCTACTGACTTGCTAGTAAATACATTACATTTTGATTTTTAAAAATCACTTTATATTGTGTTTTCAAGGGACAGCTAGAATTGTATTACCTATGGATATACAGCGGTATATAGAAAGGATTCCTTTTAGTCTCTAGCAATTGTATTAGTAGTTTGCACCAATGAGAAGCATGAATCTAAGGAGAGTCCTTCAATAATGCTTGGCCTCATCCCCCCTTAGTACCTTTCCAGCCACAACTCTAATGTGGCTTAGGGCAACATCTACTTAGAAATACGGCCACAGAAGCATCCTGGCCCTGAGAGGATGTTTCTCTTTTCTCCTCTGCTATTGAGCTATACAGTGAGAAATATACTCTGTTCTTGCAACTACTGACCCAGAATAAGAGATCAAGGCCCTGAGATACGGCACAGAAAATACATTTTTTTTTTTAAAGCTAACATCCGTATGGCTCTTCACATGTTTTAAAATACATTCAGACTTATTCTCTCATTATTTTATAAGGTATTCCCATTTTTTTCTACCAACTGTCTGCTTTTGTTTTTCTTTGTATGCTTCCAGTTGGATATTTCATTCCCTCTCAATGGCTTTAAGCTCTACACAGATTATCTTTAAATCAGCACCTCGTTCTTATTTGTACATGCCTACCAACATCTTATTAAGTCATCTGTACATCTCATACGTATCACGTGTCAAGATCTATGCTCAGTGACGGTGACACCAAAGTCAATGAGGCATGGTCATGGACTTTGGCGTTTAATATATTCAATTCTGGTGGAGGAGACAGAGAGGTAAACATGTAACTATACTTACAATGTGATTAAGCCTATAATTCATGTGCATTCCATACCAGTAGCTCGAATGAATTCATGAACTTCGATCTCATTTTGCTTAACAAGTGATAAATCTATCTTTAAACTTTTCTGGCATTGTCTTATCAAAGAAAGTGGAGATCATCTACCTGGGTTTTATCTCCACAGACGGTGATGGATGCTCAATCAAAGTTGGCCTAATTGCATTGATTTTCATAAAAATAAGAAACATCTTAGATCTATGGCCCAGGTGATCATTGGTTTCATTTTGCTGTTGGTGAGATTCATTCTGAGAGAACTGGATGACTTTTCCAAAGTTGCACACAAGTGGCAGAATTGGGATTATAGCCCAAGCCTTGCATCCTAGAAAATAAATTTTTCTAACTCTGCAAATAGATATTGGTGTCTACATCCTCTGATACATTCACTGTAGGAAAAGAAAGAAAAGTGCAGGGAAGGTTATACCACTGAATCCCGGTCCTCATTTGGAGTACAGATTTAACTATTTGTTATTTTACCATAAGCAGAGTCTTTGAAACAACAACAACAAAAAAAACCCTACACATCAGGGAACAAAGACATGCAAAGATATTCTCCCGTCCTAACCAGAGCAGAAAGATCTAGCTGGTGTCTGCTCCAAAACAAAACAAAACAAAACAAAAAAATCCATTTTCAACGCAAATTTGCTGTTTTGCTGTTCACCGACATATGAATTAACGAGGTTTTCATCCCCTCTCTCCTGAGGTCTGGTACTAAATTACTCAAACTCTCCAGAGTTAATTGGCAACCATGACCTAAATGTTCCCAAAGTACTGCTGATTAGTTCTCAGAAAACTCATTCCCATCTCTCCTCACCCCAGACAACACAGGATGGCTTTTTCACATGTGCAGAAGCAACACACTTGCATTAAAAAATACATTAATCCTCTAAAGATAAACTGCAGCTTTGAAGCTGTTTAAACTTCCTTCAGTGATACCGACATTTTAGTAAAAAAAAAATTATCACGTAGACTTTATCTTTAGATAGTAAGAGAGTATTGGCATGATTAATCATGCAAGGAATTTTAAAATACAACATTCCACACATAGATCTTTTTACTCTATGAGCATTTTTAAAATTGAGATTTGTACAGTATATCATTAGGGAAACAACTGCTATTACATAGTTTTCCTAAAAGCCCTGGGACATTTCTAAGAAAATGTAGACAGCGGTTAAAAGAAAACTTTCCGTTATTCTTTGCATTACTCATTTCATTTGATTTCTGTTTCTGTCATGTATCACTGAGAAAAATTAGTTGATAAAAGAAGTGTACAAAATATTATGCACAGGTGAAATACTCAAGATATATATATTTTCCTATCTTGGATTGTTAACAAAGAGATGAATATCTTTTAGTCTAAGCTCTATAGTTTATATTTCTCCACTGATATACTACCTAAAGGCACTCTTTGGGGAAGTTTAAAAATAATGTTTGGATTGGTCCATATACAGAGACTCCAAGTATTATTCTGAATATTTACAGAACTATAAAAGATCTTTAGAAAAAATGTGGTTACACTACCTTCCAGATAAATACAAACTTAGATTAGGGTTGGGCTTATAGTTAAACACAATTTCTAAACTGCTATAGAAACGTAAAGATGGTTGGAAGTTAAGACGGACACACTAGTGCTTCAGCAACGCCTGACTTTAAACTGAACACATTTTTCTCTTCCTCATTCTTGAAGCCTCCCCGTCCCGTTCACTTGTTTTTCTGTAGAATTCTTTGTTCCAGGAACTCGGTATCGATACTGACATCTTGCTGACCTCAATGGATACTTCCTAAGGAGACTCGGTGGCGGGTGCCTGTGCTAGTCATGAGACCACCTTGAGGACATGACAAACGTGGCTGGCAGTTCGTAGTAGATTCCTACTGAAACAGCCCCGATCCTGTATTTTCCTATAAACCTCTCAGCCTTTTACCCTGGGCAGGCTTGCACTCTTGGGGGCATGAGCTGGCTGCAGCCTCCTTTGCCTGGCAAAGTAATAAACTACCTTCCTTCTTTATCCTCCCACACTGTCTTCCTGGTATATTTCTGCTCCAGAGCACAGAGGTCGATTTTTGACAACATCTCTACTCCTAAGTAAATTCTCGATGATTTGTATCATGTGGGTGTTTAAGGTGATTCTTTGGTTTTGGTCACTCCCAGTGTTAATCTCTTTAAAAAATGTATTTCCTCATGTTTATAAGCTAAATTGAGTAGCTTTCTTCTCTTCTGAAATATATATGAAAACTAATACAGTAACCAATTAGAAGGACAAGCCTAGGATCATCTCTTGAGTCTCCTAAGACTGTGCAGTCAAATAAATATGCATTCTCATCCTCACTTAGAGAAAAACAGAACAGATTGTTAGACATTGATACATAATATTCTGAAGATGGCAAGGCAGGTTGGTTCAATTTTCTAAGACCAAAAGTCTGTAGATTCTCTTGAAAAGGAAGTAGCTAAAAACATACCACCACATGATGTGAACTTACGGTAGATGTCTATCAATGGAATTGGGAAATACGAACAACTTCCTAATTCCTGACATGAACTTGAAGTTATAGTCTGTAAATATTTGTGACTTTTATTAACCGATTCCTCATTCAGCATTCTCTTGTGGTTAATAATACACTCTTGAGAGTCCTTTGAATTCAACATTTATTGTTACAGTATTTTGCACTGAAACAATGCTCCTTGGTTCTGAAGCTTTTCCACATATATTTTCTCCTTTGATACTTTAAAAAACCTGATGAGGTTAGTGGAACTGGTTGTTATAATCATCAATGTTTTGTAGGGGAGAAACCTGACTTTCAGAGAGGCTAGATGAATTTCCCAAATCAGAAAAACTAGAAACACCAAATCTAGTTCACTCTAAGACATTACCTCTCAAGGCAGACTTGTCTATCTCCCTGTGAGGTAAATATAATGGATGTTAATATATTACTATTCTCAAAAGCTCTTTGTTTTCTATGATTATTATATAAATTAGGATTATGGTGTGTATTTGTGTGATGACAAAAATTATTAGCTCAGGGTTGCTGGAGTGGTGGGGGGTGGGAGGGATGGGGTGGCTGGGTGATAGACATTGGGGACGGTATGTCCTATGGTGAAGGCTGTGAATTGTGTTAAGACTGTTGAATCACAGACCTGTACCTCTGAAACGAATAATATATTATATGTTTTAAAAAAAAAAAAAAAAAAGAAGAAGATAGCAGGAAGGGAAAAATGAAGGGGGGAAAATCGGAGGGGGAGATGAACCATGAGAGACTATGGACTCTGAGAAACAAACTGAGGGTTCTAGAGGGGAGGGAGGTGGGGGGATGGGTTAGCCCAGTGATGGGTATTAAGGAGGGCACGTACTGAATGGAGCACTGGGTGTTATACGCAAACAAGGAATCATGGAACACTACATCAAAAACTAATGATGTAGTGTATGGTGATTAACATAACATAATAAAAAAAAGGGAAAAAATTATTAGCTCTTTGCTTATCATCTTCAGCTGCCATCTAAGAGAGCTACTAGAATAAATACTACACTTGGGACCTGAGGTAGGCTTGAAGCTTTTATTCAAAAAGAGGGCATTACGGGCAGCGGTACAATCTTTTTCTTCTTGGGAAATAAGGGAAAATCATAGTACATATGATTGTGGCCTTTTAATAATGGTAATTTAATAAATGTTTGCTGAAGATATGGAGATTATCAGGAAGCCTGTACCTTTTGAGAAATGTTTTACATTAAAATGATCTAACAAGAAAATCAAACATGTTTCTTTCCTAGAAATTTTACAGTAAAATAAATACATTTTTATAAGACCAGCTGAGAAATGAATTAATCTCTCAGAGTACCTAAGTCTTGGTGGATTCTAAACAAATTGCCCTTTTAATTTTGAACCTCTTTTAATGGCTCAGATATGATTTACAAGACTTGTAAATCTGATGTGATTTGTAAGATTTGTAGGATTACAAATAGCTTGAGCTAATTAAAACTGATGATCAAAATAAAGATTTAAAATTTCTTGCTTTCTTACTTTTAATTACCGGGGGAGAAACTGCATTTAAAAGAATTAATACTCTGAAATGCACTGATGGCCTTTCATAGGATCAATTCAAATTTATGAAGAACAGTCATAAATGAGGTATTTATTTTTTTCAATCAAAACTACAACACTAGGGGTGCCTGGGTAGCTCAGTTGGTTAAGCAGCTGCCTTTGGCTCAGGTCATGGTCCCAGGGTCCTGGGATCAAACCCCGCATTGGGCTCTCTGATCAGGGGGAGCCTGCTTCTCCCTTTCCCTCTGCCTGCTGCTCCCCCTGCTTGTGCTCTCTCTCTCTCTCTCTCGCTCACTCACTCTCTCTCTCTCAAATAAATAAATAAAATCTTAAAGAAAAAGCCTACAACACTAAAGGAATAAATCTGGGGCCTCCGTGTACTTTTAAGAATCGTCTTGGGGCACCTGGGTGGTGCAGTCAGTTGAGCACCTGACTCTTGGTTTCGGCTCAGGTCGTGATCTCGGGGTCATGAGATCAAGCCCCATGTTGGGCTCCACGCTGAGGGGGGAGTCTGCTTGAGATCCTCTCGCTCTGCCCCACCCCCCACTCACACATGCTCTCTCTCTCTCTCTCAAATAAATAAATAAATCTTAAAAAAAAGAATCGTCTTACTTATGAATGCACCACTTACAAAAAGTCTCTATATTCTTCTTCGTCAGCATCATTCACTTACTGTAAATTCCTTGAGAGCAAGGATTCATACCACAGTTTCTGGTATTTAATGGATGCTCGGTAAATCCAATTAAAGTCAATAAACCTATTATGAATCAGGCAGACATTCTAAAAATGAGAAGGCCCTAGTCCCTTGTTCTTAAAAAACTTACCAGTCCAAATTATTTCTTGATGTAAGTTGATTGAATAATAATTTATATTTTTACAGAATCTTTTTTTTTTTTTAAATTATTTATTTATTTGACAGAGAGAGAGCGAGAGCAGGAACACAAGCAGGGGGAGTGGGAGAGGGAGAAACAGGCTTCCCGCGGAGCAGGGAGCCCGATGTGGGGCTCGATCCCAGGACCCTGGGATCATGACCTGAGCCGAAGGCAGATGCTTAACAACTGAGCCACTCAGGTGCCCCAGTATATTTGTACAGAATCTTAAAGTTTATGCATTGCTTTCACATACATTAAGTTGCGCCTCATAATAATTAGTAGATATCACCTTTGTTTGTTACGCAAAATGGATTATATAAAAGACTCTTATTCAGTTATAACTAAGATACTTAAAAATGAGAATGAGCAATTCTGTGACTAAAATTGTGTTCTGGTTTGCAGAAGAGTAGACATTAATTAAATCTTTGGAGGTTGTTATCTTTCATCGAGTTTTGCACTAGTAGTGAAAATGAAGGGGTAGACTCTCACTGGCCACGACATTGCACTGAATTGCCCATCACTACTCAAAACCAACATATTTTCTTTCAAATTTTTAAAATGCACTCTTGCAAATACTGTTAATTTGATGTATTTTTTTTTAGATGCGCTGCAAGCCAGAGCGCGTAACAAACAACAGCTTCTGTTAAAATCAATCCACTACCCCGGCAAATTTTCTGATTGCCTTTAAGTTTGATCCTGGCCCAGAAAAATGTACTAAAAAGTGCCTTCATACTCTATCACCCAGCTTACTCCTACGCTCCTTGCTTGGTATCACCCATGAATGTGAATGGGCATCTTCTCGATAGCTCTACTCGTGTTCTGTCAGAAACATTCAGCGTGTGAGGGATGAGAACCTTGTGGCATAGCACCAGAGATCTTCTTTCACCACTTGACACCCATCTATTACTCAACACCCTTTGTGTAACAGCATGCGATGGTTTCTAAATCATCCAACCTACCTTGTGTCTAGCCAGCATTTCTCCAACCGATTCACAAGAATTTAATGAAAGACCTTGTCAAATGCCCTGATGAAATGCAAACAGACTGCTGCCTTTTGCTTACCTACCAGTCTAAAATTTCTTTAGGGTAAAAAAATATTTCTGCCCTGAACATACAGATCACATAGGTTTTTATTTATCTCTGTATATGTGCATATCTGTTTTTGTTCTACTAAATTACCTGTTTAACCTCATCAAGAACTGGGTGTATATTTCTCTTACAACCTCCATCTAAACAGTATGCATGGTTTTAAATATCTTGGGGAGCTACAATAATATCACCTGTGATAATTATACAGAATTTAATTCTATTTGTTAATATCTCCAGGAGGGGTGTCCTCATCATCCTTTTGGAGAGACCATGCCATTCAGTAAAGGTGGTGGAAATAGATTAATCACCACAGTGAAAATCCCAGAATTTGTAAAGGTGTTGCTAGATGATCTAGCAAGATCTTAAATGCTTGCTTGTTTCATTCAGTCTGTTAAAAATGGCAGCTGTATTACCAAGAAATACTTTAGGTTCTCAGAGAATATTGCTGTTTCGTTAATTCACAGATCAGTTCTCATCCAGAAAAATATTCAACCAAATTTTATGGATCACATTAGAAAGGCTTTCTGGAAATTGAGGGAAGATATTTAACCTAACACAGTGATTGCATAGTACCACTAGCAGTCCGTGGGGAGGGGCTGGAAAGGGGAGATGTCTTGGACAACAAAGAACTGTCCCAAGTCTCCCATAGCACTTCTGCACAACCCACTGGACACTCAACATGGGGGAAACCATGTTCATAAACACCTGAACCCAGAACTTAATTTTATATATATATATATGAACATAAAATACTCTTAGCAAGGTTTTAATGCACATTAATCTTTTTTTTCAGAAATATAACTAACTGCCATGAAAATCCAATGAAAATTTTCTTTGTGTTGTTAAGAATTATGCCAAGAGTTGTTCAGCATTTTGGAAAATTCCATTTAGGATGGCCAATGCCCCTCATGGTGTTGAAGTCCCCATATAACACACTGGTGTCATTCTGCTTTTGTTATTGCATTCATAGTATAATCACCTAGAAACATCATGAGTGTTCTAGTGTGGTCCTAACTGAATAACTGCACACTGAAATAGACATTAGTTCATTCTAAATGACTCATTTCTCCTTAAAATTAAAGTCAGAGCACCACTTAAAAAATTCTGTCTATCGGCTGGGTATCCTATTTACAACTTTTGGTCTATGCTAGTAAAGAAGGTGTCATAAAGTAGATGTTAGAAGAAAAGAAAGGGGGTGGCATTGGATCTGAGAAGGTTGAAAACCATGGATGTAGGGTTATGGGGAAATTCTAAGACAAAAGCTATTATACTGAAAATAAATAGAATTTTTAAAGAAGAGAATGAGGATATTTCCCTCCTGTGCATCCAATCGCTGATCCTCACTGCTCTACAGAGAATGAAATAGCATTTTAAAAATTGCTCTTTTACAGCCAGCTGTGACTAGCGGTGAACTGGAGGTCTGCTTCGTCTACGAACCTGAATTAAAAACAGCCAGGCCCTTCGTCTGTTCAGAGCCCACATTCTTGATTACATTTGACACAATAATCATCATCATATCTTAAGACTCAAATCAGCCTGACAGTGCTCGACTCAGGGCTGCTTCTTCCAATTAGCTAGAAATTGGGGCCCAGATCATCTTCTAGGGAGTAAGTTTACATTTGCCATTTTGCTGTAGTAAAAAGGTGACGAACATGATGGAAGGAGCAAATCAACTTTCTAACTTATTTTTTTTAAAAAGATTTTATTTATTTATTTGACAGAGAAAGATAGCAAGAGAGGGAATACAAGCAGGGGAAGCGGGAGAAGGAGAGGCAGGCTTCCTGCGGAGCAGGGAGCCCGACGCGGGGCTCGATCCCAGGACCCTGGGACCTTGACCAGAGCAGAAGGCAGATGCTTAACTGACTGAGCCACCCAGGCACCCCTCAACTTTGTAACTTATATAATAACTATTTTATTTTAAGTTCACCTAATGCTGGCAAACCTGTTTTGATGGGAATGAAGAAGTGTAAGCTTTTTGTTGTTGTTATTATTTTTTAAAAAAATATACAAAGCTTAAGATAGCTAGCGTTTGGACTAGAAAGGGGAACTAAATGCATACTATGAATATTTTAAAAAAATATTTTCCAAATGAGAGCTTTTGGAAGGGGCTATCTTTTTATGTAAAAGGTTGGTTATTGTGGGGCGCCTGGGTGGCTCAGTCAGTTAAGCGTCTGCCTTCAGCTCAGGTCATGATTTCAGGGTCCTGGGATCGAGTCCTGCATTGGGCTCCCTGCTCAGAGAGTAGCCTGCTTCTCCCACTGCCTATGCTGCCCTCCATGCTTGTGCTCTCTCTCTCTCTCTCTCTGTCAAATAAATACATAAAATCTTTTTAAAAAATGACTTGTAATTACTGGATAGGTACAGATTATTTGAAAACCAAAAGTGAAGAGATATCAGGGTTCTAAGGAGTGAATTTCCAGTAAGATGCTCACACCAGAGCACGGTGTTCATGTGACACAAGTATTCTTCTAGGCATCTGGTTCAAAACATTTCTCTTCCATATTTCCTGAGGAAAAATAGTCAAGGAAATTTTTATGTATTTTATTCCCTCAATTATGATACTTTTCTATCCAGATGAAGGCAGTAGGTACACATTGTGGAAAAAATGGACAATTAGAAAAGGTAGCCCCACTCCATGGCAGCGTTCCAGATGGTTAAGATGAAGATGTGCTCAGAGCACAATGGCCTTATGTGCCATTTTCTGAGAGAATAACAGCACAGAGTTGGAAGAGAAATACACAGATGAGACAAAGAGAACTCTAGATAGGAAGGTTAAGAGCAGGTGAGTAGAACTGGAAGAGCAAGAAGATTCTGGAGGGAGCTGAGATACAAGGCTGGGGATGAGGGACCACGGGGACAGGAGTAGGTAGGTAAGACCTGACGAAGCACAAGAGCCCTTGGAAAGCAAGTGCCAGAAATAATGGAGAAACACCATGGAGGCTGAGTTGGAGATAAAAAAGAGTAAGGAGAGAGGCCAAGTTGGGAAGAGAAGCACAGGAGAAGTGTCAGAAATAACAAATAAGAGAGGCGGGACCATAAAGGCAATGTTTCTGAGTTTTCTTTTCTGCAAGCTTCCCTATTCACTCAAAACTGAACATTTCTTCCAAGACAATGTCCTTGATGTACAGCTATCCCTACAGAAGAAATATTTTTCTTATAGTATAGTTATGTTTATACAGGCTTCAGGATGGATTTTTTTTTAAGTATAGTAGAGGGATAGATTTTCAAAGTCTGGTTCCTGATGCAAGTTTTAATTATTCTGTAGGAAAGAAGTCCAGACTGTTAAAACGCATGGATATCATCTAGTATATATAACATCATCTCAATTAATTTTGTCCCCAATTTTTATGATAGGCACTATTGAAGAAGATCATGTTACTGCTTCTCAAAGAATTAATTGATGTCTTTCTGCTTCAGGATTAGCTGACAATCTGAGTATTATAAGCAACATTTCTATAGGGTCTGTTCTCCTTAAGAAAACCAAGTTCACATTTTCTTTTATCAGAATAATTAAATCTTTGAAGACTTAGTTTTGACCCTTAGAAAAATAAAAACAAAATTCTCCTGTAAGCCAACATTCTTTAAAATTATTTAGAAAAGGGGACGCCTGGGTGGCTCAGTTGGTTAAACGGCTGCCTTTGGCTCAGGTCATGATCCCAGGCTCCTGGGATCGAGTCCCTCATTGGGCTCCTTGTTCAGTGAGAAGCCTGCTTCTCCCTCTGCCTGCTGCTCCCCCTGCTTGTTCTCTCTCTCTCTCCCTCTCTGACAAATAAATTAATAAAAAATCTTTTAAAAAATTATTAAGGTATATATATACATTCTTAAAAAAAAACTACACAGTCCACTGCTAGGAGTAGCATGAAGTTAATATATCCACAGCAAAGTTTGGCAAAAATAATCAGAAATGAGCTATAGGAATAATATTTAATTTTCTTCTTCACATATTTAGTATTAATCTCTCTTGTGTTACCTAAGAATGGTTTTTCCAAATTCTAGCACTCTGGAATCATAAGGAAACTGAACTAGAAATCCTCTGAGTGACTACTACTTACTTGCAATTATAGATACTAAGTTGTAAAGCATCTGGCTCATCCTTGTGCTGGTATGATTTCTCAAAATCAGAAGTGCTTTTTAGATGTTATCATTTAAATATGACTCTTAATAATTAACCACCTGATTTGTTTTCACTGGTTTCAAGGTAGACGCTAGGGATCAACATTGATAAAGGCGCAGCACTTGATAAAAACCGACACAAGCAGATTACTGACCAATTCGGTCGCTTCTCTACTAATGTTCACAGAAGTGGAGTTATGAATGACTTTTGTTCGCCACAGAAAGGAGCTTAATTTTTAAAAATCCAGTCCATCCTTTGCTCTCTGAGTCCTACGAGCGCAAAGAAATCACGTTCACCACATCAAAAGCAGTGCAAGGGGAAAGGCCAGTTTACAGGATGCCTGCCACACTTTCCCTTTGGAAATATCCTTGAAGATCACCTCTGAAAGCTTAATTGACACAGGATGAGGCAGCACATCTAGGGAAGATTAATGCCATTTAGAACGACTGTGCTTTCGAGTTTGATCTGACTCTCCGTTCACTTCTTGGTGTGAATCAAATTGTTAAATTGAATTTCAAAAATGTTACAGTGATTACTTAGGAAACCATCGGCTACCCTAGCATTGCTGCAAGCTGCAAGCTCCCCCCACCCCTGCAATGTCAGTAGACATGGGCAGAGTTGGCTGCCACTCCCCACCTCTCCTCGACACCCCTGAGCACGTCAATCACACGCTTTCCTTCCTCAATTAATGCTGTCAGTAGAAAAAAACAGTGATTTGTGAATAAACTGTATTTATTCCAATTTCCTATTTGTACCATGTGCACCATTATATAAGCAGCTTCCGGGAGCAAGTTTAATAGTTTATTGTTAAGTAGTTTGAGTTCTTGGTGGAAAAAATGGCATTCTCTATAGGTAAAGTAGTAGTTCATCATCCACACTTGAAAAATCGCGTTATTGAAAGGCACATATGTTTCCGTTTTCTCATTTGAAATAATCTTCGACAAAGCAGGAAAAAATATGCAATGGCAAAAAGACAGTCTCTTCAATAAATGGTGCTGGGAAAATTGGACAGCCACATGCAGAAGAATGAAACTCGACCATTCTCTAACACCATACACAAAGATAAACTCAAAGTGGATGAAAGACCTCAACGTGAGACAGGAATCCATCAAAATCCTAGAGGAGAACATAGGCAGTAACCTCTTTGACATCAGCCACAGCAACTTCTTTCAAGATACATCTCCAAGGGGCGCCTGGGTGGCTCAGTTGTTAAGCGTCTGCCTTCGGCTCAGGTCATGATCCCAGGGTCCTGGGATCGAGTCCCACATCGGGCTCCCTGCTCGGCGGGAAGCCTGCTTCTCCCTCTCCCACTCCCCCTGCTTGTGTTCCTGCTCTCACTATGTCTCTGTCAAATAAATAAAATCTTTAAAAAAAAAAAAAAAGATACATCTCCAAAAGGCTAGTGAAACAAAAGCAAAAATAAACTTTTGGGACTTCATCAAGATAAAAAGCTTCTGCACAGCAAAGGAAACAGTCAACAAAACAAAGAGGCAACATACAGAATGGGAGAAGATATTTGCAAATGACACTACAGATAAAGGGCTGGTATCCAAGATCTATAAAGAACTTCTCAAACTCAACACCCAAAAAACAAATAATCAAGTCAAAAAATGGGCAGAAGACATGAACAGACACTTCTCCGAAGAAGACATACAAATGGCTAACAGATCCATGAAAAAATGTTCATCATCACTAGCCATCAGGGAAATCCAAATCAAAACCACACTGAGATACCACCTTATACCAGTTAGAATGGCAAAAATGGACAAGGCAAGAAACAACAAATGTTGGAGAGGTTGTGGAGAAAGGGGAACCCTCTTACACTGTTGGTGGGAATGCAAGTTGGTACAGCCACTTTGGAAAACAGTGTGGAGGTGCCTCAAAAAATTAAAAATAGGGCTACCCTATGACCCAGCAATGGCACTCCTTGGTATTTACCCCAAAGACACAGATGTAGTGAAAAGAAGGGCCATATGCACCCCGATGTTCATAGCAGTAATGTCTGCAATAGCCTCATTGTGGAAAGAGCCAAGATGCCCTTCAACAGATGAATGGATAAAGAAGATGTGGTCCATATATACAATGGAATATTACTCAGCCATCAGAAAGGATGAATACCCAA
Source organism: Halichoerus grypus (assembly GCF_964656455.1). Taxonomy (NCBI): domain Eukaryota; kingdom Metazoa; phylum Chordata; class Mammalia; order Carnivora; family Phocidae; genus Halichoerus; species Halichoerus grypus. Next base: position 105,419,746 of record NC_135727.1, on the reverse strand, counting down.
CTTTTACATCAACATGGATGTGACTGGAGGAGATTATGTTAAGTGAAATAAGTCAAGCAGAGAAAGTCAATTATCATATGGTTTCACTTATTTGTGGAACATAAGGAAGAGCATGGAGGACATTAGGAGAAGGAAGGGAAAAATGAAGGAGGGGAAATCGGAGGGAGAGATGAACCACAAGAGACTATGGACTCTTAGAAACAATCTGAGGATTTTAGAGGGGAGGGGGGATTGGTTAGCTTGGTGATGGGGATTAAGGAGGGCACGTACTGCATGGAGCACTGGGTGTTATATGAAAACAATGAACCATGGATCACTACATCAAAAACTAATGATGTATTGTATGGTGACTAACATAACATAATAAAATAAAAAAAATAAAGTGATGCAATCAATAGCCTTGGTGTTAGGACTAATAAAACTGCCTATTTGCTTTGTGAGTGGGATATTTATTCAAGGAGAATTTGTTCACCATCCCCAACACCTACTGCAGTATCTGGCCAAGAGTGAGTGTTTATTTTTTACCAAAGCAATTAATTTGAAAAAAGCCAATGTATATCCATATCAGTCTTTTCATTTTAGATATTTTCATTAGGTAGTAATCACACTAGTACACATGTAACTGTCACTGTTTGAGTCCAACTTTTTTCTTTCGTAGTAAGAATCATAAGGCTCTACCAGATAACTCATTTTCAAAAGTAGAAGTTGGCAAAACTTCAAATTACGGATAAGGGAGATGGAGAGGTGCTTGTTTTTCCAGGAAGAATGGCAAATACTTGCTTAGATGCCCTCTCAGAGCCAGTCATTTTAACGATGCTGGCAAAGGTACAGAAGAGCTAGCAGAACTATCTTAAGTATTAAAAAGTGACAACTGACCCTACATGAGAAAATTCTCCAAGAATTAGAGAACTCAACGTCATGTAAATGATGCAGCAATGTAAACATAGGAAGAAGACTTCATTCTGTTCCTTCAACTACAAAAATCATGTTTTTGTCAGAATTGCCAAAAAGCTCAGGTTTTAAGGTTGGGAAAGTCACAGACTTTCTGTACCTTGGTATCTTTATCTGAGTTATAAATATTGGGATGCTGAAATTGGCGATGAAGATTTAGAAAAGGTTAACTCGGGCCTGTAAAACGTTACACTCATTTGGAATGTGGGCCAGCAAATTATAAAGATGTCTGTCTACCTGCTCGTCCTTTGACAAGAAAGGGCAGAACTCAGCCTGAGCAGCCTGCCCTACTTCTAGCAATCAAGGGCCTGTGATGTAGAGGGAGTCCCAAGCCAGTGGCTTGCCAAGGAGTCTACAAAATCCTGCTAGAACTTTGAGCTCAAATGATGTTCTCCAGACTGCTCTGCTGAAAAGTCCTGGCCTCTCCTCAGAGTAGACCAGGTCTATCCATCAGGAATGGATGCCAAGTGAGATGGGTTGGCTAACTGGCCACTCTATATGAGAAGTATATGAAGGCTGATTCACACACACCAAATGCTTGGCTGGGCTTCTAGAATTGTCTAACTGCCAGGGTAAATTTTTCTGCAGCAACCTAACAATTAGGCTAAATGTAATCATTAGCAGGTTGTGGATTATATGTTTTGTGTGGGAAAAAAATTATAAGAGTTAGTCCCATGCTATTAAAATGTTGACAAGAATAGAGTATCAAGGAGGGTTAATGGAGTTTGTTTCAGGAAAAAAAAAAACCTTATTAGCAGATCCTAGCAATTATAATAGACTCTATTGTTTATTGCTATTTGCTAAAATGGAGACTACTTTTACTAAAGGTATCCTAGACTACTTCTGTGATTTCTAAATGACCTCCCCTCCATTCTCATTGTGGAAAGTCTCAGGAAAACAGATTCAGTACGAGTCAAATATGCTGTACCAGAGAATCGAACTCTCTTTCTCTCTATCATCATCACCATCATCCTGCTCCTTTTCCTCCTTCTGCTCCTCTTCCTCCTCTTCTTTCTTGCTCTCTCCCTCTCTGCCCTACCTCTCCCTTATCTATCTATCATCTATCTATCTATCTGTCTACCTTTCATCTATGAATATTTCCAGAAAAAGTCCCTAAGCTTCTAACAGAATATAAGGTGACAATAATAGTCCCAAGGGAACAAGAGGAAAGATGTCTGAGTAGAGTCAAAGGTAGAATACTACTACTTCCCTTATGGCAAATTTATAGGCTTATGCCCCACTAAAGAGTTGAACTAATGGTGCATGAGAATACTACCCAGGGAACTCACAGCGAAATGATCTCTACTCAGTGGTCTGGGCTAGATGCTATGCTACCTTACAAATGCTTATTGAGTTAATTATAATTTTATAATATATATAATTATTTTATAATAGAATAATTATTGGATCAGGTGCTATAGTGTCATGTAAGGCTCTTCTTGATAAATTGGTTCCATGGTCAAAGTTTTAGAAGAAATACATACCATATAGAATATCCCTTTTCCCACACCTTCCCGAACACACATACTTTGTTTATTCACAATGCATACACTCTAATAAAAAGTCTGATTAATTCTACAGAAGTTTGTTTACCTTTACTTAACCTGATAGTACCTAAACTTTGTTTTGGACCATAGAACCCTTTCTTAACACTTATTAAGATAAAATGGAACTAGTTCTGGCAGAACCCTATTTGGGGAAAAAAAACACATCTAGAGGAAGAGTATATGAGGAAGATCAGGATGCTAAAGTCATGTGTCCTGCATGCTTGAAATTATTATACCAAGGTTCCCCAACCTGTTCTTGAATACTTCTACAACCTTATAAGGTGGCCTGTTCCATCTCTGGATAGCTCTGTCACAAAATTCCTTTCTCTACTGAGATGAAATGCAAGTTCTTATGACTACATTATATGCTTGAATTTACCTAGGCTAATGTCCCCATAGTTTTCCTTCATCATTGCTTTATTGCTGTGTGTGGGGGGAGGGAGGCAGGAGTGAAGGAGGGAGAGATTACTGTCAGTAAATGCCCTGTGTTGTTCCCCGTTTCTGAATGTTTTTGGTTGGCATCGTGCAGTGGTTCTCCAACTTAATATGCTTAGAAATGTCTTGGAGATTGGACAGCTTGTTAAAAGTTTTCTGGGCCCCATCCCCGGGGATTTAGTAGGATGGGGTAGGACTCATGCATGTGCATTTCCATCAAGCTCATAGGTGATACCAATGAGCTAGTCCAAGGACCACACTTGGAGTCACACTGGGGTATTGTATATCTTGATACTCTGCCAAGACCCCATGCTCTAGCTGGTGGGAATATTGGCTGCTAACTGCTCACAGCTGCGTCTCTCACTGGAAATTGCCCTCAGCTGTAGGTAATTTTATCCAAGGTTGTCCTCTCCCACTGGGCAACCCAGAACCAATGAGTGGCTGGCTCTAGAGTACAAAGGCCCAGCCTCCTTGCCTCAATTCAGGATGTCTCTGAAAGTGTCCTGCAATTTCCAGAGCTCCCCTGTGAATCTGTTGAGGCCTCAGGTTCATTGCAGGTTAGCTTTTCTCTCTGTCCAATCCTACCTCTGTCACAGCCTTCCACAAGTATCTCACGGAAACACTCTTCAACAAACCTTCTGCCCACAACTCTCCACCTTAGGGAGTTTTTCTTCCCCGTTTCCAGGGAGCCCTGTCTAAGTCAGTTGGATTTTATTTTTATTTTAGTTTTCTTTTAAACACAAGTGTAGTGCCTTCTATTTCCATTTCGTCTTTCAATATTCAGCCTCCAATTTGTTGAAATCTTTTTGGCTCCTGATACTCTTGTCTACTGTATTTGCTACTTCTTCCTGCTTTGTGTCATTGGCAAATTTGATAAGAATGCTATCTACATCTTCATCCAAGTCACTGATGAAAATATTGAAGAGGACAGAGCTGAGATTAGATTACTGTGAAAAGCTGCCAGAACCTCCTTCCAAGTTGATATGTATCCAATAAACAGCAATGAAGGGAGCCCAGGCCTCAGAATCAGAGATTTTGGTTTAGAACACCAGCTCTAAGGAGAGGTCGGTAGCTTATACCGATAACTAAAAAGAACAATATCATTTTAGCTTTCCTATGTTAATAGGCAACTTAGGCACTCCTTACATATCATGTATTAATAAATCACATCTCACCATCAAAAACCCCATGAAAATCATAAATAATCATGAATTCGTGGTTATTATTTATCTAATTTGCCTCAGGATGAAAGTTGTATTTGGGCATTTTGATGGAGGGTTTGTCTCACTTCAATGTTTTTAAAAAGACATTGTGATAAGATGGATGTTCAATACCTAACTCAGTTTCACAAGGTAGACCTAAAATTACTTGTGATACAGAAGAAAAACAGAACTCCTCAGGAATTGTGTGCGTCGCCATCAGTCTAGGCGATGTAGGTTATGATCTCCACAGGTGCTTGGGGTAGAGCGGGTTGCCTTGTTTTAAATGCTCTGTGGCATGAGGACACTGGCTGGACACAGAGTGATGTCATGAGTGTCACATTGGGATTTGATGAAGCTAACTGTGAAGCTGAATCTTAGAGGATACTTAGAACACACAATGGCTGCTCTGCATGGGCAAGTGATTTACCGGCTAATGGAAATGGTTTTCCTGTTCGGGTGAATACCGACACTAAGCAGCATGGCCAGAGCATTAAGTACTGGCTGGAAGCATGAGGGTATTGCTTTTGTTCCTGGCTATTTAGTGAGTCACCATATACCTCAAGGAAGTATCCTCCCCCATATTTTTTCTTGAAAAGATATTACCTGCACATTACCTTACTAATAAAAATGTAGTAGGGAATTTTTCAAGGAAAAAAAAACTATCTGAAAGTACTTCTGACGGTTAATACGTTGGGAAGAAGTAAAATAAAGATGGGCCAAAAATATATTTACAGCCATAGGATGAAAGGAAATGTTAAAACATGTGAAGGGTCATTCTCTCGCTCTCAATTTAAAATGTTTCCTTCCACAAATACATTTCACTTTATATCAGGGAAAATGCTTTCAAAATACAAAAGAAGCCTCTAAACACAAAACAGTGGTAGATACAGTATCAAAGCAGAACTTCAAACGGGGTACAATCTGAGCTCAGAAGCAAGATAAAGAACCCTGTGGGTCAGAAAGGGCAGAGAGACAGAAAACGGCACGCAGAGTTGAAGGCACGGGGCTGTGTGGCTCTGGGACAGGAAGTCAGGAGTGGCCGTCAGTTGAGACTTCGCTTGGCTCGAGAATCTGAAACTGTTCGGTGCAAGATGAAGGACCAGAGCCAGGCTCTTGGCTTCACTAAGCCAGGGATGGTATCAGGTTTCCCAACTGGTAAAAGGAGGCTGCACAAAAGCACAGCTGTTGATCAGCACCCAGAACTGCTTACATGACCCCCTTTTAGGGGAAAAACTGAGAAAATGAAATTTCACAAAACTCACCAATATCTGTGTTGCTTAATTTTTAGAAATAAGGAATGCATTTAAATTCATCGTTAACAGAAAAAAAACCTAAATTCCTATTTTATTTTTTGAAGATTTTATTTATTTATTTATTTATTTATTTAACTTAAAAAAAGCATTCTGTGGTGGGAACTGAACATCTTTTTTTTTTTCTTTTTAAATTTTATTTTATTATGTTATGTTAATCACCTTACATTACCTCATTAGTTTTTGATGTAGATTTTATTTATTTATTAGAGAGAGAGCGTGCGCACAAGAGAGAGTGTGAGAGAGAGAACGAAAGCAGGGGCAGGGGCAGAGGGAGAAGCAGACTCCCCACTGAGCAGGGAGGCTGACAGGGGGCTCGATCCCAGGACCCTGGGATCATGACCTGAGCCAAAAGCAGATGCTTAACTGACTGAGCCACCCAGGCCCCTAAATTCCTATTTTAAACTGAATAAAGCCAAAAGATCCCTGAACTATAGGTTAGAATGAGATAAAATTACAAGTCAAATGATGATTCTATCCATTTATTAAAATAACTTAATAAAAATAAACTCTAGCTCATGTATACATTTTACTAAGTATTTTGAACAAGTTTTTTTTGAGAGTGATAGCGACACAAAGAAAATTCAAACTATGAATATCATTGAAAAGTAATATCATGGACACTGTCGCTAACATTAAGGGTTCAATGAAGCCAAGTAAGGGAAACTTTCTCCCATTTGTTTTAATTTTAGACACCAAAATATTAATGAATGAAGATAAGAAAGGTCCATCTGTGACCTATAATTTTCCTCTAGGAAACAATTAGAAGTTATCTTTAGTTTTGGAGTCTTTTCATGGGTAAACTGTACACAGGGGCATTTCCAAGCATCTATTTTGGAGTGCTGGTGGAGCCTGGTTTAGGACTGCGCGACTGGGATAGAATGCAAATGGCTATTTGGCTACACCACCGGGGAATTTTCCACACCAGTAAATCACCAATGATATGGTTCCAAATCTCTCCGTTTGTGTGCAATCTCTGTAAGCTAAAAACATTCTAATTACTTTAAAGGAGATGACATAAAATGAAGCAGGCAGTTAAGACCAAGAACATTTTAGATCTGTATGGATCACGATACTCCCTGGCCCAGCGCCCCAAGGTTTTGCATTACAGGTATTATATTACCCGATTGTAACATGGCGAGAATTCTCGTGCTTCATAATCAGTTGGAAAGATTGGGTCTCAGCAGTATAAAAAGCAGAGGGCCTTATAACTATATACACATCTCTCTGTTGAAGAGCCAAAAGAAACTTGCTCATTCTGCCAAAAGAAGCATACCTAAAGGAGTTGCTAAGGGATTGGATATTTTAATGCACCAAAGCCTTTTAGTCCTTAAGATGGACTAGATAGTATATTTCTCATGAGAGGGATTAAAAATAGGTGACTCTAAATTGAGAAGTTTGAGCTGGTGTTCTTAGGGTCATTTGTTGCTTTAATATTTATGACGATGCTTCAAATATATCACAAGCAGTCCCTGACTTAATAAGAGGTTGTATTTTAAACAAACGTCCTGTTAGCATCATATCACATTCCTTACATAGCTTCAAGGGCAGCAGCAAATCTTCACTTTACATTTTGGGGACTAATCCAAAGCCATTTGGTGCCCAACATCTGATTAATTATTTCATTCAGTTCACGATTACTGAGTACAATTACTGAGCAAACACAAGGCGTGGCTATACAATAATACGACAATCTCCTGATGCTCGTAAAATAGTCCCCAGGTAGTTCCGGAAAAAGAATTCTGAAAATGCTTTTATAAGGGCCAGCATTTGTGGATAGAACATAGGCCTCTTTTAGGAAGTTCACATGCCTGTCCGTCTGCTAAATAAACAAACAAGCAAAAATTTTGCCAAACAAGCAAAAATTTGTGATACCATTTGCTTTTCCTGCCTAAAAAAAACATCAAGTTTATTTATTGACTTCTTTGTTTTTATTTTCAGAAAAATTTCGGTATGCTTTTGGGAGTATATCACATATGTAAATATCATCCATCAGGTCTCAGGAGGGAAAAGAGAACTGGGAGCAAAGGGAAACCAGAAGATTAATTTTAAGGAAAATCACTCTGAGGCCAGCATGAAGGCCAGATGAGTGTGGAGACCCAATGGCTGGGAGCACAGAGCAAAGGTGGTTACAGTCTCTGAGGTAGAATATGGACAAGCTCTAGGATGAGCTGGCAATAGGGATGAAGAAAAGGGGCTAGTTTGTAGAGCAATTTTTGAAGTAGAATTCACATAGTTTAGAAGCCAATTTAATAAATGTATCAAAAAAAGTAGAGAAGAGAGAGGGAGGGAAAGGTAGAAGGAATTCTTAGGTTTCCAGTTTTAGAGATGATTAAGTAATTAAACTACACTGAAAATACAGAAACTCAAGCATTGTTTTAGGGGCAGACAATGACTTCTTTAGATATTTTGGAGCTTGTAGGATAGGCAGATGGAAACACATGGGAGATGGCTGTAAGTACAGTTCTGGAGATTGGGAGAAAGATAGAAGATGGAAATAAAAACTGAGAAGTCTTAATGGTAGCTGAAACCAACAGATGAAGGTACTTGAAATGTGTATAGAGAAGAGAAAGAATTAAAAATGGAACAGCAACATTTGATGTACAGAGCAAAGATAGCCTGTATAGATTATTGTTACAACTCCCAAATTTGTATCTCGAGTCATGACCATTCCTTGGAATTTAAGATTTTATATCCAGCTAACTACTCCATATCTCCACCTGGATGCATGACAGACACATCAAAAGTAACATGTCCCCATCTTCTTCCTAGGATGTGTTGCTTTTTTTTCTAAAGATTTATTTATTTATTACTTGACAGAGAGAGAGACAGAGAGAGAGAGCGAGCAGCAGGGGAAAGGGAGAGGGAGATTGACAATCTCAAGCATTCTCTTCTGAGTGCAGAGCCTGACACGGGGCTGGATCTCACAACCCTGAGATCATGACCTGAGCCAAAATCAAGAGTCAGACACTTAACTGACTGAACCACCCAGGTGCCCCAATACATTGCTTTTGATGTCTTGCCATCTTAGTAAAATGAGCGCCCCATCTTCCAGTTGTTTGGGTAAAAACTCTGCAGTCTTCTTGGATTCCTCTGTTTCTTTCACACCTAAATCTAATCCATTAGAAAACTTTTTGGGCTCTGTCCTCAACATAGAGTGGAATCCAACCACTTCTTACTACATTCGCTTCTCTTATTCTGACCTAGACCACAGTCATCTCTTGAGGGAATTATGACAACAGTCTCCTAGTGGTTTCACTATTTCCCTTCAGTGTATTACAGTAAACAGAGGGGCTAGGTGAGTAAAAACATGCCATTCCACTGCTCAAAACCCTCCAAGGTCCCATCTCATTTGATGTGAAAGCAAAAGTCCTCTGAGGGACCCAGAAGGCCTGATGTAACCAGATTCTTCTTATCTCTCTGAACTCCTTGTCTGCTATACTCCTGCTTATGTGACCCCTTCCTGGTACACTGGTCTCTTGAGGGTTCATCCAAAAGGCCAAGAAGACTCCTGCCTCATGGCATTGCCACTTACTAGTACCTTCTGAAATGTTTTTCTTCCAATTATCCACATGGCTGCCATCCTCAGGTCCTTTGCATTTTGTTTAAACGTCACCCTTTCTGTCAGACTTTCCTTAACCACCATATTTAAATAACCACACTTCACTTCCACCACACACACCTATTCTCAGCTCCTTTCCTTCTTTCTTTCCACATTGCACTGATCACAATTTAAAATCCCATATATTTAACTTTCTTATTTGTTAATGTCTGTTTCGCACCTTCTCCTTCCCCAAATAAAAGCTTCACGAGGGTAGGGATTTTCATTGCCGTATACTGAGTACCAAGAACTGAGCCTGCCTAGCACCAAAATATTCATTGAGTGAGTGAATGAACTCTTATGATATTTTTGACAGATGACATTTACTGAGCTCTTACTATGTACCACGCATTGTGCCAAGGACCTCACTCTTACTATAAGACTAGAAAAACAGGAGAACTGCAAGACAACATCATTCTGGAAACCAAGGAAGGGAAAGTTTTAGCCAGTCGAGTTGATCGATGGGACCAATGTTAAAATGAAGTCAAGTAGATGAATAAATGAAAATAGGGCATTTAGGGATTGTAAAAGTCACTGATGATCTTAGTGAGCCCTCATTTTCAGTAAAACAAGGGGATGGTGCCAGAGAAGCCAGACTGGAGTAGGTCAAAGCATAACCAGGAGCTGAAGAATAGGAAACAGTAATCCCAGTTACTGCTTCAAAAATTCTGATGGTTTCAAGCTGACCAAAAAAAAAAAAAAAAAAAAATGATGGTAAGGGGAAATAAGCACAGCTGTATAGAAAAGACACTCTCCTAAGAAAGTTCTTGTAGAATGAGGGAGACTTCAACATGATGGTTGGCTGAAGGGGAGAAGCAAGAAAAAAAAAAAAGAGAGAGAGAAATTGATGATCCCAAGGGAAAAAAGCAGAACAATTATAAAAAAATATGCTGGAGAATCTGAAAGAGATCCAGTGTCCAGCTAGAATAGCTCTTTGCTGCACCCCTAATAGGGCTCAATATTTTTCCCTTTCCTTGTTTCTTTAAAGTGGAAAAGAGAAAGGACCTAGGAATAGAGAAGCAAGAAGTGACTTATGCATGCTTCACGGTTACCAAAGACAGTGAATACTGGTGACAATTTTTCAGTGTATCAACTATGAATTGTGATTATTAAAATGTGAAATGTATTATTAGGGGGAACAGGAGAATACTGAGGTGTTATTTTGAGGAAGAGCATATTTCCATGTATGTGTGTGTATGTGTGTGTGTGTGTGTGTAAATTTTTCCTAGAGCCTAGAGAGATTTTTCAGGTATCTAGGAGCTTTTGCGAGGAAGTTCCAGCCATGCTGAAACCTCTGACACTAGGACCAGGCACTCTACTTGATGAGTTCACTCCTGGCTGGTAGGTAAATGTAGAAGCCCTCATATAGCTACAGACAGACAATTCAGAGTTAATGCTCATTTCTTGTTTAAAGAGTGATCCTGGAATAGAAAGAAGGAAATGAAATCTCATGACAGTATCATCATAAAGTCATCAGCCAGATGGCAGTCCTTGAAATCTAATCCTTAGAGGCTTCTCACAATCATTTGTAATATCACATCTAATATTATCTTATTCACCAATTCATATCTATTCATAGAGGTTGAAAACAAAGAAATGAACTTGGAGAGGCCCTCGTTTCTGGCTTTCTATGTTAACATGGACTCTATCAGAAATCTGATCAGGAAAACAAAATATTTTCCTACATAGGTCACAGTGATGATCTATGTTCTGATCTGAATTGTTAAACTACAGAATTTAGTTGAGAAGTACCCTTTTCTTTTAATCATGCATGGTAGATCAATTCCTTTTAGGCACATGTGGCTATTTGTATTTCTCCATATGAAATGGTAAAGGTCCTATCAAAGCCAGGGTAGAATTCGAAGGTTCTTATGACCTATTAATAAACTTAAGCTGAACACTAAAATACAAAACAAAGTTAGTTCACTTTTTAAAGGATTTCATTTATTTATTTGAGAGAGAGAGAGAAAGAGAGAGAGAGAGAACGCGTGTCCGTGCAAGCAGGGGGAAGAGAAGAGGGGGAGGGAAAAGGCAGGGGAAAGAATCTCAAGCAGACTCTATGCTGAGCATGGAGGCTGATGCAGGGCTCGATCCCATGACTATGAGATCATGACCTGAGCCGAAACCAAGAGTCAGAGGCTTAACTGACTGAGCCACCCAGGTGCCCCAGTTCACTCTTGTTTTTGATTATGTCTCAAAACTACAGCTTGTCAGTATATAATGTCAAGGTTTTTCAAGTTACAATTTTTACGTGTTATTCAACAATTGGAAATGCATTGAAGAGTTTATTGCTTTAAATAGGCTTCTAAATGTACAGATATTTTGCACGTATTTCTCTATATGACTGAAAGTTTCAGGGCAGGCAGTACATGAGTGTTCTGCAGTAAAGCCTGAACTGTGAGAAATGATGTAACCAGAATGCTTACAGCAGAGTCCCTTCTACCTAGAAAGTCTTGTTTATAGGTACTTTTCAAAGATGTGAGATACTTTTTCTCCATAACCCAAATATCAATGTTAATAATTTCTCCTTTTAAAATTATGTTTATAAGATTAACAACAAAAGTCAAAGTGTTTCTATCCTGTGATAGTTGTAGTTTTCGAGACTTTAAATACCAACTCTACAAAGTGGATAAACAGAAGATATAAAGTATAAACAAGGAAATAAAATAATGTGCACCAACACCTTTTTACTTTTAAGAAATTGTTGTAAGTGTGCCCTATATTGCTTAGCTGGACATAGACAAAGATGATCTGCAGCAGGACTACCAACCAAATTTTTTGTGATGATGGAAATGCTCTCTTTTGCACTGTCCAATAGAGAAGTCACTAGTTACCTGTGGCTCCCGAGCACTTAAAAGGTGGCTGATGAGATGGAGAAAATGAATTTTAAATTTTATTTAGTTTCAATTTACATTTAAATTGCCACCCTTGGCTACTGGCTACCCCTATTGGACAGCATGAATCTAGAGGAAGATGATGATGTTACTTTCCTCCTAGGTTTACCTGGGCAAGACACTGGATAAAAGGGTCAGAAGACTAAAGATCATATAAAGAGCTTTCTTATTCTTTATCTACCTAGCACAAGATCTGTAAGAATGTAAAATAAGGGACGCTGAGAAGCTGTAGTCAAATAGAATGTGAACTTCATCTGTGTAGCTGACACACATAGCATACACAGAATGTGAACTTCGAGTACACCGGTGTCATTAGCCAGCAGAGAATCCAGCTCTCCTCAAGACCTTTCACACTGACCAGAACAACCATCAGGCCCAAATGGCCACTGTTTTACGATCCTCTGTAAATATACTGTATAAATACAATGAACATGAATATATGAGCTACATGAATATACTCTATTTACTCAAAGATCTGACTGGTTATCTTTCCAGGGAACCTAATGCTGTCCAGCTACAGCATGTCAGTTCCCCAGTTTATTCTTTCCATCCCCTTTGAGGCAGACATTCTCTATTGGTTGACTCAACCCCAATTATCAGCCACTAGAGGTGGTTTTGTGGCACAGTTCTGATCTTCAACTTCCTGGGAAACCCACTGCTTTCCTGATCCAAGCACCACCCCTTCTCCTTCTTTTTCTTCCTGCTGGAATGCATGTGTTCTGAGGGAGACACCAAGGAGAGCATGGAAACTTCAAGGCTGACAATGCTGAGCCATTGAGCCAATGTCAGCCATCTGCCTACCCCTGAACCACTCATTAAATGAGACAAATAAACCTCCGTTAGGTAAGCTACTGAACTTTGGTTTTCTGTTATTTGAAATGGAAAGCAATCCTAATGGAGACAGTTTTCTTCTGAGTTAAGTTATTGGCGCACCAGAACACTTGTAGTTAGTTATTTTTCATTTGTTCATTTACCCATTTAATAATAAATGTGTTGGGGGTAGTTACCATGTGCATAGCTAAGTGCAAGGTAATAGGGTGGACAAACAGCCCATGGGAATACCCTCACAGAGCCAACATTCTCGTAACAGACAATGACCAGCAAACACTTAAGTAGTGAGGTAAGCTCTATAATAGAGGGGGCAGAAAGAGTGTGCACTGAAAAGCCTTCCCGAAGGAATTGGCATTTACACTGAGACCTGGATAATGAACAGAACTTAACTAGGTAAAGAGGAAGGAATAATACATATATTTCAGGTCAGGAGGTAGTAGAGAAGACAGAGCATAGCTACGAGGAAATGAAAATAGCTCAATGTTACTTAATTATGTGTGGGGCACCTGGGAGGGGAGACTGAGTAAGTGCAGAAAATGAGGCTGTAGTTTTGAGGAAACGCCAAATCACACACAACCTCAAAATCATTTAAAGGAGTATGGACTGTCTTCAGAAAATAATGGATAAGCCACTAAAGGCTTTAAAAGTCAGAGGAGGGTGAACTACATAAATATACCGTATTTAGAAAGATCAGCCTGCATTTTATGTAGAGAATGGATAGGAAGTGGAAAGACTAGAAGGAGGGACACCAGTTAGGTGAATGATGTAGTCACTCAGGCAAAACCCGACAGTTGAGGAGGAGGGATAAAGAGGAGTGGCTGGATTTGAAAGCGATTTCTGCAGTAAATAGCTCTGTGATAGCTTAGCTATTGGGCTTGTAAAAGGAAGACTCAAGCATGAGTTTCTATTTGGCAACTGACTGGGTTGTGGTAACGTTCACTGGAGAGGCATCGTCGGAAGAGAAGTAGGCTGCATCTGGAGAAAAAGGTTGGAAGAGGGCAAAGATGAGTTCAGCCTTGGGCTCATTCAGTTTGAGATTCTGGAGGGACATTCAAATGGAAATAAGTCAGTGGGATATGCAGGTCTGAAAGTCACAAAATCATTGTCAGCGGCAAATGACATAAATGGATAGTCATTAGTGGACTGAAACGACACAAGTGGATGCATTTTCACAGAGTACATGTGAGAAAGGCACAGGGAAGAATTTTAGAGGCATGAGTCAAAATTAGTTTGGCAGACTTCAGCTTCTGTAAGGGCCAGTGGAAAATGTAATTTGGCTGCTAACATTCTATTTAACTTTAGCCATTGGAGAAATAACTATATACCTTCTTTAGGTGGTAGATTTTTAGGGACCAAGTCAAAAAATATAAATTGGAAGCCCCTCCTCTGAAGAATCCAAGACCTTGAGGAAGTGATTTAAAGAAGAGACTGAGCAGCTTGGACATCAGAGGAGCATGGGAGTGTGGAGCCAGGGGGCTTCTAGAAAGAGCTGCACAGATGGGATAGGACCTCCCTGAAGCCCTAGGTTTGTACCAGAAACAAGTTTTCATTTTGGCCCCTTGTTAGCTTACATTCCCTAAACTCACCAAATTGATTTCTGATCTTAATTTGCTTTCCCAAAGAAGAGGCTTCTCTTTGACAAACAAGCATTTTCCATTGAGATCTAATTATTGAGCTTCTGTTACCATTGGCTCACATATGCCTAAGTCTTCCTGAGCCTAATCTGCCCTTATTTAACTCAACAGATACCAGATCTATATTTGAACTGGAAAATTCAAACCTTGCCACTGAGAGGGGGCAGTAACTTAAAGAATTTTTTTCCAATTATCACTCCCCTATTCAAGCTTGTCCTCTCTCCACCAGGGTCCGTGTGATAGGGCCCCGAAAGCAACTCCCAACTTCAGGTTGAAACTTCTTTTCCATGGTCATCTGAACACCCACTATCTCGAATTCAAGACTAGAGCTGCTCTCTTCCCTCAGGGCCACCGATGTAAATCCAGTTTCGCAGGAATTTTCACTCTTTAATTCCTAACTCAGTTTCAAGATTTACTTGCTTTCTCAGTTTCCGCATATCAGCAGCTTGTGACTCCTGAGTTTCTGCTCTTAGTTCAAAATCTGTTGGTTTTTCTCCCCCTGATGGAGGCCTTTTCTTCTTAATAAAGGCCACCTAACTGACATCTTCAGTAATTCATGTCATCTTCTGGAATTTATTTACATTTCACTGTGGCTTTCCTCATCACTGTACAGGTACTCTTTTTGCCCCTGGTTTTTATTTTAAGATTTTATCTATTTACTTGAGAGAGAGTGAGAGAGTGCATAAGCAGTGGGGAGGGGTAAAAGGAGATGGAGAAGCAGACTCCCCCCTGAGCAGGGAGCCCGACTCGGGGGCTGGATCCCAGGACTCCTGGGATCATGACCTGAGCTGAATTGCCCCTGTTTTTTGACAGAACTAAAAATAAGTATCCAATAATCCTTAAGTTACCATAGCATGAACAAGGTAACTACATTATGCAAAGAGAGTCATCATTCAACAAGTATTTCCCAGCTCCCCATTGTATCACTTGGTTCAGGACCTCAGGATGTGTCAAATAAGAAAGAGGGTCTTTCAAACCATGAGAGATTCTGGACTCCAGGAACCAAACTGAGGGTTACAGAAGGGAGGGGGTGGGGGGATGGGATAACCAGGTGATGGGTATTAAGGAGGGCACATGTTGTGATGAGCACTGGGTGTTATACGCAAATAATGAATCGTTGAACACTACATCAAAAACTAATGATGTACTGTATGTTGGCTAACTGAACATAATTAAAAAAAAAAAAAAAGAAAGAGGGTCTCTGTCCTTAGGGAGTTTAGACTAATATGAAGGACAAACATTAAACAGTTATTTACATAATTCAGGTTTTTATTTAAAATTAGGACACATGCTATTAAAAGAAAAGCACATGGGGTTAAAGGAGTGCATAATAAGGACACAGAATCTACTTTGAGGAGATAGTATCTCTAAGAGCTGTTAATTTTCATTGATACGGAAGGGGAAATGAAGTTCTGAGTCATGTGACACTGCACGGATTTTTCTCATTTAGTATGTGGAGTGAGATGCAATGATGGCACCATGGACAGCTATGATCCCATCATGAAACGCCAAGTAACTTCCCTGTCAGATTAAGAATGAGGCAGCATGTGTCACTATGGAATAGAATATTTCTTTGGATAGAGTTCTCAAAACATATTGACAAATGGCTCTTCCGGCTATAAATCAGTATTTTTGTTTGTCTAAACTCTTAGTTATATCATTGCCTGGGCAAATCACTTAATTTCACCAGTCTTCAGGTTCCTCACCTTTAAAATTCTAGAGGATTCAGGCGAGCCTGCGTATTTGCTTGGCATTTGTCACCTTGGATCCTCTGAAGCCCCAGTTTAGCAGGATCAGGAAAACAAATCTGTGTGGTCCACCCAGTGTCACCACCCATCCATCATGGCAGCCAACACTAGTTTCAGAAATAATGTCATTCATACCTTTTATGAATGTTTGCCCAAGAGGCATTGATGTTCTCTGTTATCATGTGAACTTTTCTGGTATCATCTGCAGAATAATCCCGGAGAAGTTTCAGTGCCAAATCATTTGCAACATCTACATTTATCTGCCACTGGCGGAGGTCTTTGGCCAACTGCTGTGGATGCATATGGGAAAGAAAATGAATGTCAGTTTTCTCTGAAATCTTGAGTTGTAGTTTCTTAAAATTTTGCATAAATAGCTTTTGAATCCTCAGGTCAGAACATGTCTACATGATTACTTTTAACCTACCACGTGATTTAGTCAATCATGACTGTATAAACTAACCCACTTTTCATGACAAAACTTTTCAAATGCTGCATCTTGAGCAATACTCAGTATCGGGTATTTCAATTTAGTGCCAATTAATTGGAAATCAACTGGGTTTAATTATTTTTTTCATGGTAGAGAACAAACTATAAAAGTAAGCTCCCATATAATTGTTGAGTATGGGGCATACCAAAATTTGAACGGAAAAGCAAATCTCATGTATTTCTTTCCCCCTTCATTAAATTGTTGAATTGTTTATGTAATTAGTGCCACCTACTGGCATTCAACTACAGCTGCATATAGAAAATATCACACATCAAAAGAACAGTACTGTTATTCTAGTTGTGAACATTTTCAAAGGACCAGTTTATTCATAATACCTTAATAAATATCCTCCTTTAAAATTAGAATAAAATTTCAAATGTAAGAATCTTGCTAAACCAAATGACCTTTGTTTTCTTGTTTGTCTTTGACAATTGAGTATTATCAAGCTCTGTCTTTGATCACTTGATATACCACACATAAAATAAGTAAACCAATAATAGGTTTATCTGGAAACATAATTAACCCCAGCTATAAGTGCATGGAGGAGGCTTCTAAAGCATTAAGATGATATAAATTGCTAAGATGGTTATATCAAATCCAACATAGTGGGTTAAGCCACTGATAAAGGGACAGAGGAATAGGAATAAGCAATTCAAACAAGAGAAAGAATAAAAGATTTCCATTTTAAAAATTAACTTAAAAAAATAAAAAAATAGAGCATTAAATCAAGACAGTGACGGTATAATTTGACACCAATTAAATTAATAAAAAATAAAACCCAAAGCTGGAAGGGCTGTGGTAAAACTAGCATATCCATGTACTACTGCTGGGAACAGTATCTAGCAGGACAATCTGGCAAAAGGTATCAAGTGACATACAAATGCTTACTCCCACTGACTTAGCTATCGTACTTTTGGTATTTTCTCCTAATAAAATATTTAAAAGAAGAGAAATATATTATAGGAATAAAGACCTTCATTAACTAATATAGTACAAAAAATGAGAAAATTGCAGTGTTTAATGAGAGGACATGAAACTAACGCAATACATCAACCCAATGGTCTAACGTGCAATAAATGGGCATCAAAGTCATACGTAACAAACAGAACACAATTTCTACCTATACTGAACCTCTTAAATCTGTTAAGTCATGAACTAGAAGGGGAACACAGGAAATTGAAATGAATTGATGTTTCTGAAGAGTAGTCATTTTTGTTTTAATATTTGTTCTTTCATGTTGGTATGCTGTTTATATAATAAAAATCAAACAAGAGTAATTTTACCATAGTTCCAGTATGTTTGGGTGGACTCCTATTCCTTGAAAATGTATAATGTATATATAATCTGGCATTTCTCAGTTAACTAGAACATTCTATTCTTGAATCAAAAGAAATAATTGTATTTGTTACATATAACAAGTACAGCCAAATAACCAAATTAGTACCAAGCATCTAAAGCCAGTATCACTAACTTTTGCTAT